>NC_142687.1:53465000-55965000 GCF_056320005.1 Nelumbo lutea | reverse complement strand
AAAAAATTTAAAGAAAAACATGGGCACTTATTTGATGTTACATATTTATAAAAAATAAAATATTTGGTACATTTCTAATATTATACGTTCATGATACATAAGAACTAATTTTATCAATGATGGAAATATAATACAAAATTTGAAGTCAACCTAGAAATCAAATCATTTTCTTTTTTGGGTACTAGGTAAGAGATTTGGGTCAAATGGATTAACCGATGATGTGATAATTAGATAATACATTTTAAAAAAGTATAAAGAATCAAAAGAACATAAAATATTATAAAAATTGGACACATCTCTAATATTATATATTAATTATATCAAACAAAAATTAAGTGTGATAAGCAACAAATTATTCATATAATGTAGATTGAATATTTAATTTAAAATTGATATGAAAGAAAACCTATTTTACTATCTTGATGGTGGGTAGGGGTGCAACTTGGACGGGCTTAACCTGAGCCCGGCCCAACCCAACCCAATTTTTTTTACGGGTCGGCTTAGATTTTCTGGGCCTTGGGTTGGGCCTGGGCTTGAAAAGGCAGGTTTTTTATTTATTTTTGGATTGGGCTTGGGTTGAGGTCTTGGGTAACCCGAGCCCAGCCCGATGTATTCTACATGTAGTATATAGTTGAATCAATGAATCATATGTTACTATGTTATTATGTTGGCTTAATGGTAGTTGTTTAATTAGTAAATTACTAATTTAATATTAGGTGCCATGTGTCAATTGTCAATGCCATTAATTAAAGTCATTAATTAGTTTCTTAAGTTTCTTTTTCTAAACACCCTCTTTCACTCTTTGTGTGTCTACGAGATTTGACGTTTCAAATTCTTTTAACTTTCAAATTCTTTTAATTCTAATGCCATTATGGCAAGTTGGTAGTATTAATTAAGGAAACCCAAAGGCCAAACCGCCAAAAGCCCAAAAGTCCAAAGCGAGTGAAAACTTATTATGGCAAGTTGGCAACATTAATTAAGGAAACCTAAAACGAGTAAAAACTCATTAGGCTGATTAAATTTTAATCTGGGGCTTTGGCTTTTGGGCTGATTAACCAATTCAAGTTTGGCCCGGGCCCAGGCCCAACCCGAGTGCCTAAAATTTTAGTACGGGCTGGGCTTGGGTTGAATAATTTGGGCTTGACCTCGGGCTCAGGCTGGGCTTGGTCTTTAGGTCCAATTCTTAGGGTTGGGCCTGGGTTGAGCTAAAACCCGACCCAGCCCGCCCAACTTGCACCCCTAATGGTGGGTCAATGAGATAACTTTTTGAATAACTCAGTCATAATTGAATAATAAATATTTAATAACAATAAAACACAAAAAATGAAAAAGTATAGAATTTTGTCTAAAACATTTGAGAACATTTATAATATTATATTTTCATCATATTAAATAAAAATAATTGTTAAAATAAATATTTTTATTAATGACAGAAATGAAATACAAACTCTAATAAAAAATAAATATTTTTATTAATGACAGAAATGAAATACAAACTCTAATAATAACAACAACAACAACAACAACAACAACAACAACAACAATAATAATAATAATAATAATAATAATAATAATAATAATAATAATAATTGTTATTATAATTTAATATTCTCGCGTGCAATACACGTACACATTTACTAGTCTTATAAAACCACCACTAAATGCCTGCAATGACAGTTTAATTACAGTCTTAAAAGGGTTGTTAATGTGATCGGCAATAAAGGTATTAGTGACATTCTTTGCAAACCACCACTAGATCATCAATCTTATAGTGATTGTTTCTAACAATCGCTAATAACTTCAAGAGTGTCAATATTTGCACAACTATATATGGCGTTGCTTCCTGACCATCATATTTCCTAGTGGGCATTCGATCTGTAAGAGGGAGAATTAATAAATTGAAGAGCCTGACTCCAAGACTGCATGCATCTCTGTTGCTTCCAAATCTTGAGTCAAACAGGCACAAATTAATGCACCCCAGAAACCCCTTTATTGTTCAAGCACCACACATCCTACCTAACTCCCTTTGCTTGAAAACTATCCATCACAATAGATCTAGAATTTGGATTGACAATCACCCTAGAAACTCCTTTATTGATCAATTACCACACATCCTACCCAACTTTGGCTTGTAACCTTAACAGACTGATTCTCAAAGCCAGGCCTCCATAGTTTTATTTGTTACTAGTAGAGACCCGTGCGATGCACAAGCTTTGTTAAATCAATTTTAGGCAATAAAGGTAGGGGTGCAAGTTGGGTGTACCCAATTCAAGCTCGACCCGATTCAATCAAAGCTTTTGCACAGGTTGGGTTTGAGTTTTTTAACTTTAAGATGAGCTTGAGCCAAAAAACTCAATCATAAACTAAACTCAAATTGGGCTTAGGTTGATGCCTCAAGTACTAATCCAATGCAATTTAAGTTTGCCCAACATTTTATGATATATATATATATATATATATTTATATATATATATATTTGAAATTGAGCTACAAAATTCAATATGCCCGAGTCCAAGCCTAGCTTGAGCAATGATGGCAACAGAGTGGATTCGGTGAGGGTTTTGTAAATTCTAGGCTCTACTCAACAAGTGGGTTGGATTTTGAGAATCAAACCCTTCCCCACATATGAAAATGCAAAACCCTCCTCTTATTCAAGGGTAGGGGTGGGTTGAGTTTAAAACCCACATCTAATTTCCTATTATTTTTTGTTATATAAAATCAATAAATAAGTAAAATAACATAAATAAATAACAAAATTTCCAATTATTTGATTAAGATGTAAAAGAACACAAACTATCAATTGTCTTTACGTCTAATTCAAAATATTATCAAATTCAACTCTAGCACGTAAAGTTTATGTGCTTTCCAATAATGTGCAGGTTGAGGGGGTTGGGTTTAGCCTAATACCGTACCCTAACCGTAACATATGGGTTGTAGAATCCCAAAACCCAACTTTCCCCAAAACCCATCCTTCAAACAAAAATACCCACCTCGTCAAGGTGGGTAGGGGTGGATACCCACCAGGTAGGGTAGAAATTGCCATCCCCAATCTTGAGATGCTAAGTTAAGGTTGAGTTGGACTTATGTTTGTAAACTTAAGCTTAACCTTGAATTGGATCAAGCTTAAGCTTGAAGTTTGAGACTTAGGATTGGATTGGATTGACCATCAACCCGACCCAACTCACTCAAGTTGCACCTAGTAGGGACCCATGCGATGCACGGGCTTTGCTAATCATAAGCTAAACAATAAAAGCACATAGGAGCAGACAATTGTTTTATATTTTGACATTTTAAATAATTAATAATTAATTATATTTTATATACTACTTTCAATAATTTTTTACAATACAAAAAATAACAATAATTAATTTCAGTTAGGTTGTTCATCAAACCGGTGAAAGCGACCAACACAACCCAACTCGACTCGAGTTGGTTGGTTTCTAGTATTTTTGGTGGGTTTTGGTTCAACAATTTCCCAACCTAACCAGGTCGGGTCAATTTCAATTTGGCCATTTGTAAAGTTATTATGTAATTTCAATTTCAATTTCAATTTGTGTTTTGATAAAAATTTTAAGGTTATTACGTAATTATTTAATCTATTTTATTTTCTTTTACATAATATTTAAAATATCCTTTAGTTATTAATTTTTTAATATTTAAAATATTTAAAATTAGTTATTTCAATATTACTTACATATTGAATTAAATAATCCATAAAGTTATAAGCTACACTATTATTACATCATTTTGTTATTAATTTTGTAAAATATAAAACTATTATAAATCCAAATATTATGAAATCTACTATAACGATTTTCTACTTTTAATAAAATTTTCAAGTTTACTACATAATTTCATTATTTTAGCTATTAAAATTTAGTTATATTAAATATTTCATTATTTGAAATATTTAGTTATGTAAATATTTAAATAAAATGTAAAATATTTAAAAATTTTCAATGTTGAAATTTTATTTATTTTAAAGTTATTACATAATATTAAATATTTTTTATATTATATTTATCTATTTTTTAATATTTTGTTATTTATAATATTTAGTTATTGAAAATTTTAAATAATATTTTTATATTTTAATTTTATTATTTGAATAATTCATAAAATTATAATTTATATTGTTAGTAAACAATTTCATCATGAATTTCATAATTTCATAATTTATATTGTTAAATCTATTATTTTTTGTGTTTGAAATAAATATTTTAAATTTATTACATAATTTTATTATAATATTTAAATAATTCTTAAATTTTTTAATTCAATCTTTCTTTTGATAGATATAGATTAAAAGTGGGGGATAGGATAAATAGGAATTAGAGATAATTTAGGAGAAAAACTCTCTACTAAATTAGAGATGATTTAGGAGATAAATAAGAATTATAGATAATTTAGGAGAAAGTTGGGGAGAGTGATGCTACTTGGATAGATTAGATTAGATTTTAGGAAGGGATATCCAAAGGAATAAACATGGAGGAAAGATGGATGGGCCAGGCATGTTGAGATGTCAAAATGAGAGAGGGAGAAGGGAGTGGTGATATGGCTTAATGAGGGAGCAAGGCTAAGAGTTCTGGATTAGGTTAAGGGAGAAAGATTAGGTCATGATCTGGCATGTTTTACTTTAGTATATGCTAGCAGGGCCCCATGTGATGCACTAGATGGGGCAATCCTCCCTATCCCTCGTCCCTATAGTCAAGACACTATATCCCATCCCCGGTGGTGGGGCAAGTTTGAGGCGAGGCACCCATTTCCTATCGGGATGGGGAATCCCCAAATTTCCCCACCCCGAGGCAATTACCTAAATATAATATAATTTATGGATATTTTACAAATAGGACTATGGGAATTTGGGGGTATTTTAAGAATTCGATTATGACAATTTGGGGGTATTTTATAAATGGAATTTTGGGATCCTAGGATTATAAGAATATATGAAAAACTTACAGATATTTTAAAAATCAATATTAAATCTACTGATATTTTACTTATTTACCATCTTGTTTTTGGAATTATATGCAAACCCCGTCAAAGCAGAAATATTTTTCTCGTCCCCACCTTGCCTCTTCCTCATCCCTTTTTAAAATTCAAGAAAACTTGCCATGTTCAGGTGGGGTAGGGTAGGGCCCTAGTTTTATAGGGAAAATTGCCACCCCTGCAATTCTAACAATTTTCTATAACTAATTAACTAACAGTAAATTAAATTACAATATTATATGATAATTTCCAAAAAAATTATTAAAATTGTTGTTGATTAGCAAAAACGTATAGTAAATTAGTTATTTACAATACCAATAAATTAATGTGAATTAATGTAAATTATTTACTTTTTAAGACTAAATTATTTACTAGTAATCAAAGTGATGCAATTATAGTAAATTAATGTAATTATGGAAAATCACGTGAATTTTAATTAAAAGTAAATCATTTGTTGTTAATTAATGTAATACCAAGTATGGTTGAAGTCAACCAAGTAGCCTAGACCGGTGGGGATAGATTTAATAATTTTTCTAAATTATTTCATAATTATTTATTAAGATAATAATAATAATGGATTGTTATTTAAATAAATATGAAACAATTTCTAATAGATTAATTTTCTAATTTAATTTTCCTAAAATGTTTAATAACTATTTAGTTAAATAATAATAATGGACTATTATTTAAGTAGTTTTGGAGAATTTATAGATTAATTTCCTAATTTTTTAATTATTATTTATTTAAAAATTATGGATTATTAATTAAAGAGTTTTCCTGAATTATTTGATAATTGTTAATATAATTATTGATTTTATAGAAATTAGAAAATTACTCAAATTAGTAATATCTTTTATGAATAAATAATTGTTGTAAAAATTTAATGAAAATTTATTAAATTACAATGACTAATGTAAATTATGGTAAACATTAAAAATTTAAACATTTATTAATTAACCAATGGTTAGTTTTCACTAATGGTTGGTCAGTTTTGAGTAACCAACTCCCTAACCCGACCAAATCAATTTGGTTAGGCAAACAATCTCCAACTAAACTAAATTGCCTAGGGAACATTCCTAATTTCAAATAAATTAATAGTCTAATCTCTAACAAATAAAAGTAATTTAATCTCCAATAATAGTGAAAACTTATAGCAAACATACACAATTACTGAAAAAATATTTATAAAGAAAATGCAATAAATAACTAACAAAAAGCTTTAGTACCTTTAAATTATTTAATCTACTTCTACTATTTCAATAACATTTATTTTTCATTTATTTATATTTTATATTTTTATTAAGATTACTATATAATTTTGTTATTTAATATATTTTTTGTTTTTAAATAATACTTAAAATATAATTTAATATTCAATTTTTTATATTAAAAACATTTTAAATTTATTTAAAAATAGTATATTAAACATAAATAATACCTTGACCCATCTCGAACAAGGCAAGTTTTCTCGAATCCTAAATAGGGATGGGGAAGAGACAAGGTGGGGATGGGTAAAATATTTTTTCTCCAAATCATGGATAGGGAAGGGATGGGGTTTGCATATAATTCCCTAAACCCATCGGTTAATTAGTAAACTATCAGTAAATTTAATAATGATTTTTAAAATACCACTAAGTTTTTCTTCATATTTTTATAACCCTAGGATCCCACAAATTCATTTATAAAATACCCCCAAATTCTCATAATCCAATTCCAAAAATACCACAAATTCCCATAATCCTATTTGTAAAATATCTACAAATTAGATTATTTTTATGTGGTTGCTTCGGGGTGAGGAAAATTTGGGGATTCCCCCATCTTTCATGAGGAATGGGTGCCTCACCTCTAACTCACCCCGCCACTAGGGACTAGGTGGGAATGGGGTAGAGTGTCATGACTATGGAAGTGAGGGACAGTGAGGGGTGCCACATCCCATGCATCAAATGGGACCCTTCTAGTTATAATTACTTATGTGCATTTGATAATTTTTTTTTAAAGTTATAACATAATTTTGTTATCTAATCTATTTTTTTGAAATAATATATAAGATATGATTTATTTATTAATATCTTGATATTTAAAGTATATAAAAGTTAGTTGTTTATATTATTATTTAATTATCTAAATAATATCGTTATTTAAAATTTTAAAATAGTAATTATTTATTAAATTTAATAATCGATGAAATTAAAATTTAAACTATTATTACATTTTTTTAATTTTGTAAATATAAAACTATTATTAATAAAAAAATTATGAAATCTATTATAATTATTATTCTACTCTTAAGATTTTTTTTAAATTTATTACATAATTTCATTATTTTAACTTTTTAAAATTTAGTTTTGTTAAATATTTCTATTTAAATATTTAAATAAAATGTAAAATATTTAATCTTCTTTGTTGTTTAAATTTTATTTCTTTAAAGTTGTTATGTAATTTTAAATATTTTGTTACATAATCATTTATCTATTTTTAATATTTTGTTATTTAAATATTTTTTTTCAAAATATTATATAGTTATTAAGTTGAACATTCCATAAAATTACAATTTATATTGTTATTACATAATTTCATTATGGGTTTAATAAAAATATAAAATTATTAATAATATGAATATTATTAAATCTATTTATTTTTGTGTTTTTAATAAATATTTTAAAGTTATTACATAATCTCTTTATAATATTCAAATAATTGTTAAATTTTTAATTGTAACTTTCTTTAGATATATATAGATGAAAAGTGGGGGATATATATACTAGCAGGGACCCGTGTGATGCACGGGAAAATATAAAAGATTTAATAATTTTATTTTTCATTTAATGTTGGTTTATAAAAAATAATTATTGTTAATTGAATATAAACAAATATTTTTTTAATAAATTTAGTTTTAGTAATAATTTGTAGTAATTTTAATAATTTTTATTCTTTTTATTATTTTTAAATAAAAATTTGATTAACTTTAAACAAATAAAGATAATTATAAAAGCTAACATTTTTATTAATTTCACTAGTAATTAATACTTGTATAGGAATGACAACAGGGTAGGTTCAAGGCAAGGCACCCCATCCCTTTCCCTGCCCCATAGTCAAGACACTTTACCCCATCCCCGCCCCGTCCCCAATGTCACGCGGGTTTAGGGAAAGGTAACCACTCCTCAATGTCGGGCAAGTTCAGGGGCAAGGCACCCCACTCCTCATCAAGGATGGAGAACCCTCGAATTTCCCTACCCCGTCCTTGTATTGGGCGGGTTCAAGTAGAAGTGTAAATTGGGTCGTGTTGGGTCGGCACAACACGATTTGCATGTGGTCCGCACAAAGTGCGATGTGTGTCGTCTTGGGGTCAGTTTGGCATAGCCCACAACCCGAGCCTACATGGGCCTGTGCCGTGCCGTGGGTCAGGCTAGTCCATGGGCCAGGCCATGCCACACACCAAGCCAAGCTCAAGGCAAGGCACCCACTCCCCATCCAAGATTTTTAGGACCAGATAGGGAATCATTCTAGGGTTGAACAATCCGACTATTTGGTCCGAATGGATGACCCACTCTAACAAAAAATAAAAAATTCAAAAAACAAAAAAGGCCAAAAATTGTTGTCTAGGTTGACTACTCAACTGCCTAGGTCAGCGGTTCGCTAGCTAAATAAGAGGTCTTTTTTGTCAAAAAGTGGTTTTGAGGTGAAATGGTGTCTAGTTCCCAATTTTTTCGGTCTAACCATATGATTTGATTTTGAACACAGTGTCCCCCTTTAACCCAATATTCAATTTGATGATAGAAATGATCAAAATGATATATTGAGTATAAACCACATGGTAAATTTCTAAAATTACACTAAATTGTCTTTAACAAGGGAAAGTAGGAAAATTCCCATATCTCTTAGTCTAAAATATTTTATATCATAGATTTAATTTTTGTAATTTATTTTTTAATAATATCATTGTAATTTATGAAATTTAAAGTTAACTTTTAGGTTTAAATCTTTTAATAATATCATTGTAATTTATGAAATTTATTTTTTAATAATATCGTCAAAAATAAACCCAAATCAATACAACTCGAGTTGGTGGGTTTTCACTAATGGTTAATCAATTTCAAGTGACAAACTGTGGACTTGACCAGATCGATTTGGTTGGTGAAACAGCCCCCAACTAGGCTAAACCAATCATTGAACACTCCTAATTTCAACTAAATTTATAGTCTAATCTCTAATAAATAGCAATAGTTTAATCTCCAATAATTAATGAGAATTTATAGGAAATGTACATAATCATTGAAAATAAGTTAATAATGAAAATATAATAGATATATAATAAAAATGCAATAATTACAAAAATATAATAAATACTGAAAATATACTAAATTAGTCAATAAGTAGTGTAATCTCAAATAATAGTTTAATCTCTAATAAGTATTAATCTATAAATTATAAAAAATATATAATTAATAAAAATAAATTTAATATACTAAATATGATAAAGTAAATTTCAAAAATTAAATAATAGTTGTTTAATCTCCAATAAGTATTGATAGTTTTATATTAAATAACAAAATAAAAATAGATAAATAAATAATTATTGAAAGAACATTTATAAAAAAACAATAAATAATTACTGAAAATAAAATAAATATTAATTATAGTATATATAAATATATAATGAATATACACTATTACTGTAAAATTATTACTAATAAATATAATGTGGATAGTTATCTTCTATAATTATTAATTGATATAAGTGAAATTAGTTATTTACAATATTATTTAGTTATTGAAATAATATTGTTATATAAATCTTAAAATATTAATTATTTATTGAATTTAATAATCCATACAATTATAAATGTACTATTATTACATAATTCGTTATTAATTTTGTAAAATATTAAATTATTATTAATATGAATATCATGAATTATATTATAATTATTTTTCTAGTTTTAAGAATTTTTTTAAATTTATTACATAATTTCGTTATTTTAACTATTTAATATTTTTTCATGTTAAATATTTTGTTATTTAAATTTTTAAATAATATGTAAAATATTTAAAAATTTTCATTATTTGAATTTTATTTATTTTAATGTTATTATGTAATATTAAATATTTTGTTATATTATTTAGCTATTTTTAGTGTTTTTTATTTAAGATTATTAGTTATTGAAATATTTAAATAATGTTTTATTTTTAATGTTAAATTTTTATTATTTGAATAACATTTAAATTGAATAATTCATAAAATTAAAATTTATATTGTTACTACATAATTTCATGATGAATTTTGTAAAACAACTAAAAATATTGAATTAATAATAATATGAATATTATTAAATCTATTATTTTTTTGCCTTTTAAATAAATATTTTAAATTTAGTATATAATTTTGTTATAACATTTAAATAGTTCTGAATTTTTTTAAGTTAAACTTTTTTTAGATAGATATAGGTAAAAAGTGGGGGAGAGGATAAATAGGAATTAAAGATAGTTTAGGAGAGAATCTCTCTACTAAATTAGAGATAAATTAAGAGATAAATAGGAGTTAGAGATAATTTAGGAGATAAATAGGAATTAGAGACAATGAGGAAGTGGGGGAAAGTGGTGCCACTTGGCTAAACATTATAAAAGCAAATCCCTCTTTCTTTGTGGTTGTTAGAAATAGTTAAGAGAGAGAGAGAGAGAGAGAGAGAGAAACTTTAATTGTTGGGGGCCAACAACCTATGCTGTTGAGAGAATTTCTAGAAATGCCATGTTACAATGAGAATGGGTAAATTAATAATTACGTCTTAATTTATTTTGACTAAAAACCAAAGCATGGGTGTCAATAGGTAAACTGCCCAAAACGTGCCCAGCCCAAAAGCTGTCTCAAGAGCCTATGTTGTTGGGCCCCAATAGCCAAAGTTAACCCAAGAGATAGATAGACTTATAGCTAGTATCTGATGATCACCAACCCAGCAGAGAAGCAAACCAGGCAGCCCTAATTAAAAGAACATTGCAAAATAGACGAGTCACTATTTCTTTCATTTCGTACCACAATCGTATACACATTGACGATCTTGTGGTTTCTGTTAGACCAAGTAGCCTACGGCCCTTGATATCATCCTCAACATGTAAGACCATCCATAGGCCAATGGGAATAACCACACGATCAATGGAGTATTTGTTCTGTGGAGCAACATTCACACACAATCGACACCCTTTTTACAATTATTATTATTGTTTATTATTTTCTTATAAAATAAAATCCATTTTGACCTATATATTTTTAAGACTTGGCCCATTATAGATTAGTCATTGGTTGAGAAAATGTCTTAGGGACAAATATGTCTTCCAAGTGGAAGCTAATCCCAACCATTTTGAGAGATATATGGGCAGTTCCGAACAAACTCAATAGACTTTGTTCGTCCATCAATTTCCAGGTATTTCATGCTTACAAGCTATCAAATCAAAATTTTCTCATGTACATCTGTTTGAGATTTGGATTTGGAACTACAAATATACTTTTGAGATTTATATCAATTTAGTTAATGTATCCATGCATAACTTAAATTTTCTAATGCATCCATGGCTAAAAGTATCAATATACATCATATGATACATAATTATATACCAGTTTGAATAATTTTTATAAAACACGTTGACATGTATAATGCTAAACACTATTCCCAAAGATGGACAGGTTCAAAGATCGACACTTTGAATAATTTTTATACATAATTATCATCCTTTTTGAATTGCATGGATGATACAAAATTTTTGCCCATACTTCAATCCTATGCATATCCTAATCAGGATTCAAAGAATCGATACATACCATACCACATCATATGAAATGATAGTATCAATTATCAGGGTTACCGAAGAAATATTTAATGAGTGTTGGGATATTTATATTAGATTCTGTTGCTACCTTGGAATGGCCGAGGGCAACAAGGTGAATTTGTTTCCGAGTCGAGCTGGTTGATTGATGAGCCCGAGGTCCGCTATGGCCGATGGGTGTGATGAGGAGACTCTGACGGTCAAGTTAGTGAGGGTGTGATGAGGAGTGGACGAGGTCTGGGCTGGGACAGCTCATGCAAGGTCACGATGAAGATAAGTGAATACTTGAGAATGGAGAGTCTAGGCCCCTCACCTGTAGGGGGTCACCCCCTATTTATACTTGAGACCACCTAGAGGTAAGTGGGCATGGACGACAAGGATGTAGTCTAGCCTTGAGGGCACAGCCATCCAAGGTTGCCACGTTTGGTCGTGCCATTGGTCTTGCATCGTATGCCGACCTCTACTCTGCACAACATTCTTATTGGATCCACGTTGTAAGCTGCCCTCAGCCACATGTGGGCATGCTACTGGCCTTCCATAAGCACCTAAATCATTTGCCCCCCACTCTCGAGGCCGTGGTGGAGGTCTTAGCTGAGGACCTCGACTTCGGTCGAAGAGAGTGTGCCATCCTTGCTGGGAGGCGCTGAGTGGCTTTCTTTGGCGAGGACCTCGGCTTCGGCTTGGCTGGTGAGAGCGGTCTTTAGGTGTGGAGGCGTCGGTCTCGATTTTGGAGATGCTGGGGATAGCCCAACTTGGGAGCGTAGAGTCATCGGTTCTGGCTTAGGCTTCATTGGGGGTAGCCTGGTTCGTGAGTGTGTGGGTGTCGTCCTCAGTTTCATGGGGCTTCCATTGTCTTTGTGGTCACTACTTTGTTGACTCCACCTCTTGAGAGAACCGTGGAGGGCCGAAAAGCACAAATGCGTTAGCTTCGACTTTAGAGATCTCGGTACCAAGTTTTGTGCAAGTACGAGGCACATGTGACTCCAATCGCGTGCTTAACGAACAAGTTGACAAGTCAGTGCAATGACCAAGCGTCGGCCCTAGCCGGTCACCATCGTGCAAAGTATGCACGACGGGTGGTCATGCCATGGCCATGCACGAGACAAGTTTCAGTGTTGGGTATTGTCTGTGCGTGAGATGGATGAGTATTTCTTCGCGTCTTGTACCGGGAGCTGGTCGTTTAGGTCGGACTAGGGAAGGTCCAAGCTGAGCTCCTAGTGGAGGAGGAAGCTTTAGTGTGAGCTGGCCTCGACTTCGCTCGCCTCGGTAGGAGGATCCTATTATCAACTTAGTGTGTCAGCTTATTTTCTTGTTCGTTAGCACCAACTTGCTTGTCACACTTTCACAAGGGTGTCGTTGAACGCTGAGGGCTAACTACTTTAAGGAGGCCAAGTCACTAAGGAGGGTGTCGGGCGAGGACCAGACTGGGAAACGGGCTCCAAGGAGGGGAGATGTCAGGTGAGTACTAGACCAGGAAACAAGCTCTAAGGAGGGGAGGCACCAAGTGAGAGGGCACTTCGACCGAGAGGGTGCTTTGGCCAAGAGGGCACCTCAGCCATAAGTCGTTGAAGGAGACTCCAAGCGAAAGGGCACATCGACCCTACGTTGCTGAAGAGGACGCCAGGTGAGGAACAGTTTGGGGACGAGCGCCGAATGAGGGCCAGTCTGGGAAACATGCTCCTTGGCCATACTATCCGTAAGGATGGCCAGGGTGAGTAGCTTTGTTACATTGAGATTTTTGTTTTTCTTTCGCTACACTGATCAAAGCAGAGAACGGTCAGGGTTCGATCGTTTTGGTCATGCGCAAGGAATGGGAGCTAAGGAATGCTCTTGAGGTTGAGGCCACGACCGGGAAGGAGCTATTAAGGAGTTTGAAGGACACACTAAAGGCGGCAGACGAAAGGTTGCAGACTTCCAAGGCAATGAGGCTCCACTTCGAGGAGGGGCACGAGGCTGGTAAGAGGCACCGATGAGGCCCTTGAGGCATGGTAAGCATTGGTGAAATTCAAGCATCTAAGGTGATGAGGTTCCAAGCCAAGGAGGTACATCTGCCAAAGGGTCACCCTGTCAGGGGGCAGACTGTGCCAGCCGAAGGGGACGCCAAGATCCGGAGGCCAACCTGAAGTATAATTTTTGTGTATCTTGTGCATTTTTGTTCTTGCATTCAGATATAAATCAGTCCTCAAAATTGGGTGTAAATTTGAAAATTAGAGAGAAAAAGGAAGAGGAAAAGTAAGAGCAGCAGTACAAGAGAAGAATATGGCAAAAAGAGTAGGAAGAAGAAAGGTTCGAATTATCTTCCCTTTCTTCTCTAAACCCTTTTATTAAGAATTAATGTTAAAGTAATTACAAGTATGCCCTTAAGTGAGCGGCCAGATAGGCAATAACATAAAGAGATGAAATAAAAAGAAAAAGCAGGCCCATTGGCTAACAAGAAAAAGAAAAGATATTACAAGAGAAGATACTAGGACCCATTTAGGTAATTTTGCATAGTTTTGGTGTTGTGCAGTAATCTAGGAATAACTCTCTCATCCGGACTCTGATTGAGATGATTAAAAATGCATTGGAAACATAAGGAAAAACTCTACAACTTTCATGTTTTGCGGTTTAATTGATACTGACTGCATCAAGGTCAAAATCGAAGAGTCCTATCAGATTCAATTTTCTATTGTATTTCTAGAATGATAAAAGAGATTAAGATTACCAATTAGGAGATAGGAGTAGATTAGATCTAATCTAGGTATTATCTACTAGAAAACTGAACTCCCAATGGAGAAAGAACTCCTTAGAGGAGCAGGAGACAGCTCCCTCCTAAGTCTATATAAAGGGGGCGGACTAGCACCCAAGGGCATCATCAAATCCTCCAAAGGAACTCCAACCTTCAAGAAGAGCAATCATCAACCAAGGAGGAAGAAGTAGGGTTCACCCCCTCATCTGGAAGTTGTGATTTCATCATGAAGTGTCTGTAAGGTTTTAATTTCTAGTTGAAGGGTTAGGGAAGATTTGATTCTATAAACATTGTGAGATCTAATTGATTTTTATTTCAGTTCATTGTTTATGGGTATTCATATGTTTTCTGCGATTAACTGTGAAAATTATTTTTATTGATTAAGCAAAAAGGTGTCCTTGCTCATTCAATGAGAATAATCTGTGGCAGATTGAACCTCTAATTTCGTATATGATTGGTAAGTTTGATCATGGTGGCAATTAACAAAAATTGATTGCAAAAAAGTTTTTGATTTATGTTAGGAAAATGTATGATCTGGTTTAAACGGTCCGAGCTTGTGAGATCGCTGACCAGAATTGGGTCTCTCCCCTCTTAATGCTATTAATAGATTAAATCTTAAGAACTTGTTTAGGACTGTCTATTAATAAGAGAAGCAATCAAAGAGCTTGTTTTGGTTGTTGAATAATACGAGTAGAGGCTGGCTGTTAGAGCTTGTTAATGGCTATAACCAATTTGTTTGTAAACATATCAATTTATCCTTGCATTAAGGATTAATGATAAGAATCAAAGTTGAACTTGTCCCTTCAACCGGAAGCTATCTCCCATCAATTTGATCCTTGCTTTCTGCTATGGAGATGACCTTGCTCATCACTATCTACAAAAATATTTAACTCGAACAGGACATTTATCTTTGGTTGGATTCGACACCCACCATGCACCTAAAAACACGGAGAGGAAGAGAAAAAATATCCTCATTCGGGAAAAGAAGGCTAAAGGGAGTTTTGAAGTTAAGAACCCGGGAGGGCATACAGTTGATCGAAAAGGTAGTAGTAAAAACAGCATCTCCCCAAAATTTTATAGGAACATGGGATGCAAACAGGAGGGATCTAGCAACTTCAACCACATATCTGTTCTTCCTTTCTGCCACTCCATTCTGTTGTTGAGCGTAGGAACAAGAACTTTAATGAATAACCCCAAAAGTTTCAAGATAGAAGGAGAGGGTTTTCTCAAAATACTCCTTAGCATTATCAGAACGGAATATTTTGATCCGAGTGTTAAATTGGGTGAGAATGAGTTCATGAAATTTTTGTACAATAGCTGGTACTTCATCCCTGGATTTCATGAGATAAATCCAACTGTAACGAGAGTAGTCATCAATAAAAATGATAAAATACCTGTAACCCCCGATAGTTGGCAAATAATAAGGCCCCCACACGTCAAAATGAACAATATGAAAAGGAGAAAGATATCTTTTATTGTTTACTGAATAAGAATGTCTATAATGCTTTACCAGTTCACATGACTCACAATGAAGACTCGATAAAGACACTCCCTTAAACATATTTGGAAACAAATGACTCGAAACAGAAAATGACAAATGACCAGACCGAAAGTGACATAACTAGACTTTGTTAACAGACTCTGACAAAACTAACTCTAAGGCAACTCCATGAGGTGGTCCAAAAGCTCTATCCGGTGTGTAAACTGCAAGTATATTCCATTCGCCTCCTGGCCACTCCCAATCATCCTCTGAAATTGTAGGTCCTAAAAAACACAATGAGTGGGGGAAAAAGGTTATGCTACAATTCACGGATTTAGTTAAGCTGCTAACAAATAAAAACTTTGTATTAAGTTTAGGGACATGAAGGACAGAGGATAAATAAAGGGTGTCAGGGGTCTTATATCCCCTTTACCAAAGATGGGAGTAAGAGACCCATCAGCAAGGATATTTTCTCTTTGCCAGAGAGAATATGGTATCAGCAGAAGAGATTAGACAAGCTAATCATATGGTCTGATGCACCAGAATCAATAATCCAAGGGATTTTATGATTACTTGAAACTGAAGCATGATTTGCAGAAGCACAAATACCTGAGTGAGCAAATAAAGATGAAGATGATATGTTGATGGAAGAGTGAGATGAAGAAACAGTAGCTTCCAAGTGATTTAGTAGCCTCTCATACTTTTCAAATCCACCTTCATTGCTGTCAACTGCTCAATGGTTGATTTTTCTTCACTCTCCTTATTTCCTCCTTCAGGTACTGTAGCAACGTTAGTTGTCTTAGGCTTTCCTACCTAACTGTCCTTCTTAGAGTTGTTGTTATTCTTAAACCTATCAGGAAGAAGCTCAAGATGAAGCTTCCAGCAAGTGTCCTTTGTATGCCTCGGTTTCTTGCAATATTCACATATCTGCTCATTTTTCTCAGTAGGACCCTTTAGCTTTATTCCAGTATGTGCAAAGTATTCTGTAAATGGACTCTACAACTAAACCTACCACCTACTCTCCTCACTGCTTATCATAGCGTATGCCTAGGAAAGAGTAACCTTATCTTTGGCCAGGATATTTTGCCTAATGATGTCAAACTCAAGGTTGAGTCCAGTGAGAAATTCAAACACCCTATTTCTCTCCACCAATTCCCTATACATTTCAGCATCATTCTTACTCTCCCATACAACTGTCTCCATTGATTGTTGTCACACCAGTCAAAGCGGAATCTACCGAGCCAAGGCCAAAAATCAGCACCTGCTTTAACTCACTTTCATATGGCTCCATTAATCAAACGAAAATCAAAGAACTAGAAATTTTGTCTATATAAACTTAGTTGAAGTCAAACTAGAACCCAGATGCTTGAAAACTAGGGTTTTACTTTGTCCAACTGTTGGGGAGGAAGAGAGAAGATGCAGCCACTCCTACCAGAGCTTCCCAATCTCTTCCAAACCTGAATCACCCTCCTTTAGGAGTCAAAAGACACCTCCCAAGTACAGAGCACCACACCCAAAGCTTCACCTTTACCTGTTCCTTCAAAAATCTCTAGTCGGCTAGGGTTTTGGGCAACAGAAGACCAGCACCACTTCTTGGCAATATCCGACCAGATTTAAACTCTCCAAACCCTCTACCAACTAAGCCAGAGATCCTCTGAACTATAGAAAACCTATCTCTCCACACACTCTCTTAATCTAAGGGTGTATGGGAAAGAGGAAGAAAAAAAATAGGAAGAAAGAGACTTGCTCTGATACCAAGATGTAAATCAGTCCTCAAAATTAGGTGTAAATTTGAATATTAGAGAGAAAATGAAGAAAAAAAGTAAGAGCAATAGTACAAGAGAAGAAGATGGCAAAAAGAGTAGGAAGAAGAAGAAATGTTTGAATTATCTTCCCTTTCTTCTCTAAACCCTTTTATTAAGAATTAATGTTAAAGTAATTACAAATATGCCCTTAAGTGGGCGGCCAGCTAGGCAATAACATAAAGAGATCAAACAAAAAGAAATAGCAGGCCCATTAAGAGAAGCCCATTATCTAACAAGAAAAAAAAAAGATATTACAAGAGAATATACTAGGACCCATTCGACCCAGTCTCTTTACACATTCTTTTTTGTTTTTATGCGCATAGGGGGCGATCCCCCCTTCCGAGAGGTCGCAAGTTGTAATAATCCGTCGCTCATTGAGCCACTCGTTCAAGAACTCAAGTGAACCAGGCCGAGGCTGAGCTTTGCCACCGATGACACGAAGCCCCTTTCCTTAGCGAGAAGGAAAGGGAGGCAAATGCCTTAGCTCTCCTGGTTTATTCCTCATCCTTGCCAAGGTAGTTAGGCCGAGGCCAAGCTTCGCTACCTAGAACGTGGAGCCTCTTATAGCTAAACTTTCCTCAAGGACGTAGTGCATAGGCTTGTGCATAGCCGAGGCCTAATTGCCCAACTAGCATTGAGGAGTGCTCTTGTCTTGGCGAGGTGGAAACGTTTTCTTTAGCGTATTTGTTCTACCGCGACTTGTGTTAAGCGAAGGGCCAATGTCGACTCTTCAGCCTAGATAAGAACTCGCTCACCAAGAGGGTCCTCCGAGGCCGAAGCCAATATCAAAGGCTGCAATGTTAACTATGGCCAAGGTCCCTTAGGGCCTTTGCTAAAAAAGGTGAATAGGTGTGTGACCTACAGGTCGTATGCCTTGGGTCGACGTTCAATCCAGGTGCATAACCTAGATAGAGGTTGTGGGCTACGACTGGTCATTTAGCCAAGGAGGACCTAGCGACTAGGTGTATGGCCTCCTAGGGTCGTGTGCCTTAGACCGACGCCCAATCCAAACGTGTAACCTTAGTTAAGGTTGTATGCTACAACTGGCCACTCGGTTGAGACAAGAACGTATAACTAAGGACTTGAGCCAAGGTGGGAGAAACTTGCTTCATTACAAAAATTCTACTAAACTTGCTTTCATTGTCGATCGTACATTGCAAGGTCATTGGGGTTCCTGATGCAAGGCATAGGTGAGGGTAATGCTGGAGAGCCGAGTGCTTCTCATTCCTTCTAGGCCGTAGCTAAGACTACATCCGGGGCCAAACCCTTGGTGATGACGTCTACTACTCCTACCCGCTATGGCTACTACAGGGGCGAGGAGATGACATCATTTTTAATGTATTACTTCAGATACCCATAGCAGATTAGGGACTTGAACTCATCTTGGAGCTCATAATAGCCCTCGGTGTTGTGGTCGACGTCGTAGTGGTATTTGCAGTATTTGCTTGGGTTACCCTTCTTAGGGTTCCTTTTCTTCTTACCAAGCCACTTCACGTACTCCTCCTTCCCTACCTACATGAAGAATGCGCTCGGGTGGAGTTGAGTGGTGTGTATTTGTCATATGAATGGACCGACGACTTCTTGTCAGTATCCTTGTTGTCGTTGCCACGGCCGTCTCCATTCTTCCTCTTCTTTTCAGAGCCCCCATGGTCGTGGTTGGCCTCTCCCTGGCCCTCTTTGGTCGAGGCCTCCTTGGCGGCAATGTACTTCTAAACCTTTTTAAAAAATTATGCATGGGTTTTGGAAGGTGTGTTGGCAATGGAACACTTGAGGGCCAACCCGGGTAGGAGGCCATGGATTGTTGCGTGCATGGAGGCCATGGGGTCGAGGTCTCAGATTTCGAGCTCTTCTTTCTTGAAACGGTTGATGTAGGACCGCAGAGTGAGATGACACTCTTCTAGCACCGACGGGCTACCCCCTTGAAGGTTGCCTGGAAAGCTTAGGACATCTGGGCGTCGAAATATCCATAAATGAGCATGAGTGCCAGAAGCTTTCTAGGTGATCGTCTTGATCAGTGGTGTTGTCATACATCTCCAATGTAGAAGCTTTGAAGTGAGGTGGAAGGGCCTCCAAGGTGATGACGTCGATGAAGGCGTCCATCCTGCTAAATGAGGGATTCTAGCTTGCCAAGGCGTTACCTTGGCTCTCCTTAACTTGTCGAAGTTCATCCTTGACTGTGGCAAGCTGCACCTGCAGGTCGACAATCTTCTGGTCAATGGGGGCTCGGGCTTAGTCTTGGCCTTCCCAAACACAGTATGGGTCAACCTGGTTCCCAAGTACTCTAATGCGGTCATTCAAGAGGTCTTGGAGGTCTGACACGCGCAAGGGAGAGTCGCAACATCGGCCCTTGGCCCTTGAAATGGGGCTATGATGGCCTGATCGCCCACCTTCGTCTTGAGAGTTCTTTCATCGGCAGTGGTGATGATGTTCTTGGTCTCGGCGGTGGTCGCGAGACTATGCAGATTCTTCCCCTCTTCGACTAGGGGGTTGTGAGGTCCTCGACGACTGACTAGCACACCAGCTACTGTCGGACTCTAAGGGGTCAGCCCTATTAGATCCGACTGGACCAATGGGTAAGGGATCCAAAGACACGCATTCACCACAGTGCCCCAAGCTTCTAGCAAGGCGGTTGCCTTGAAGGCGGCCTCCTACAAGGTGCCCCACCTTGTCCAGCCTCTACACAAGGTTGTCGAGCTGGTCAAGGACCACTTGAAACTGGTCCATCGTAACCAAGTCCTGAGTACTCCTGATGTTTCTTGCCATGTCGGCTAAAGCTTAGGAGTTTATTCTTTAAGTTTCTTAGAACGTAAGTTTAAGTGAAGGAAGTCTTAGTTGTGTTCCTACAAGCGGCACCAATTGTTGTTACCTTGGATGGACCGAGGGCAACAAGGTGAATTCGCTTCCAAGCCGAGCTAGCTGATCGATGAGTCCGAGGTCTGATGTGGCCTACGGACCTATAAGTCCGACCTGTGGAGGGGGAAACATCAGAGGCCCCGGGTGTTATCCCAGGGGCAGAGACTCCAACAGTCAAGTTAGTTAGGGTGTGATGAAGGGTTGATGAGGCCTGGGCTGGGACAACTCCAGTTAGGTCACGATGAAGATAAGTGAATACTTGAGAATGGAGAGCCTAGGCCCCTCACCTATGAGGGGTCACCCTCTATTTATACTTGAGACCTCCTAGAGGTAGGTGGGTGTGGATGGCTAGGATGTAGTCCAGCCTTGAGGACTCAGCCATCCGAGGTCGCCGCGTGTGGTCGCGCCATTGGTCCCGTGTCGCACGCCAACCTCTACTCTGCGCAACACCCTTATTGGATTCATGATGTACGCCACCTTCAGCCACGTGTAAGTGTGCTACAACTTTCATCACCGATTTGTGCATTGTAAAGAGTTTAGTTTTTTAAAATGTTCTAAACATTGTTATACCATGCATCGTTAAACAGTCAAAATAAAATGTTACAGTTAAGGTATCGTGTCTTTTTAAAAAGATTTTTCCACAATTTAGGTGATCAAAAGATGTAAAAAGATTTTAAGGTCTTTACCCGGTAAGTATCTTAGTCTATTATTGATCTACATAGTTGTTAAATGAATGATTTTATATATAGAAAATACAAAACGTTTTTGAAGCTTCCAGATTTTTGGCCACTTTGGATTTCTACGTGCTTTTTAGGGCATACATATTTTTGGTTTTCGGTCTTTCACTGCCAAATACAAAATACAGAAAGACCAAATTTTGGCCTTCCAAACTTTGGAAAGCCCAAAAGATCACAAGAAAAGACTTGCCAATAGGCCTGGTTCAGGCCAGACTCTATATTAACAAAATATATTCAAGCCTGAGCCTGAGCCCATCCCAACCTTCAGGCCTAGGTCTTGAGCCTGAAGCCTAGGCCTATTCAATAAAAAAGCCAGAAGCCTGGGCCTGGGCCCGAGCCCAACCAAAAAGTAAAAAAAAAAATAGTTTTTTTTTCCATTCAATAAAAAAGCTGTTTTGAGTTATATTAAAAAATCTCAAAACCCAAAAATAATGAAAATCCTCACTATTACTTGGAAAAAGAGAAGAAGAACAAAGAAAAAGCATATTATACATACATTTTCTATTATATAAAAAAAAATTATCATATAATATATTATCAACTAAGGAACGAGCTTGAACTGGGCTTTTTTGAGAAAGCCTGAAAGGTCAGGCTTAGTGTTTTGCACCCAAGTCCGAACCTATAGGCCTAATATGCATGTCCAGGCCAGGCTTAGAACGGGTGGAGCCCACCCATCAGGCTACCTGGCCTATGAACATGTCTACATGCCAAATACATCCTAAGAGTTTGAACTTTCAACAGCTTTAAACCCTAGATATGCAAGTCACATATCAAGAGTATCCTACCATAGAGACCGGATTTGCTGCCAACAAAAAAAAACCATTCCAACAAGATGTGTCTATACATCTTATGCATGGTGGATCCTAGTCTCAAAGTGAAATGTGTAGATAATAAAGATCATGTTGGAAGTGTGTTGGGAGTCTTGGGACAATTTCTGTTAGGAGCATATCGCACTTCCCTATTACTAATTTCGTTAGGGAACTCCAAAAGTTTAAATGTTTAATACCCAATTCAACATCGAATACAATTGTACCAAATTTGGATATTAGAACTTGCATCAATTGACAATCAGATTAGGGGTGCAAGCCACACTGGGTTAGGTTGGGTTGAGGTAAACCCTAACCCAACCAGAGTTGTTGAACCCCCAATTTAGGGTAGGGTTAGGATCAGATTTAGTTCAGGTTGGGCTTAGGTTCAGTTCAGGTTACAACGAGAGTTGTAAGAACAAGATTATCATGTTTAAAAAAAATGCCTTTAAACTTAAAATTTTTAGCAATACAATATACATCATACATGTATGGATATATAAATGTGTATGTACATACATAAATAACTACAATGAAAAATATATAAATATAGATATACACATATATGGATACATAGTTGCATATACATACAAGTGAAACGGAACCGGTTGCCTGGACAATTTCCAAGATGAATGGTCTGAACACCTGAGTCAATGGGTTCAAAAACACTGGTTAGAAGTTTCCACTCTTTAATGTTTACTGTTTATTCTGTACTCTTTATCCTTTACTCTTTAAATTGTTGAATGTTCAAGTTGTTTATTTTATGTTTGAAATTTTAAGGTTAATTTCTTTAATTTTTGCATTTTTATTGTATCTTTTTAAACTACAGTTATTTTTAGGGATGATTTGAACTAACCTATGGATCGACCTTAACCGAACATTTAGGGCTAAGGTCTAGCATTTTCCAACCCAACCTGAAATCAACCCCCGTGCGTCTTGACACCAAACAACCAAGGTATACCTAATTGCTAGGTCATAGAAGACACCAAACAATTGCTAGGTCTAAAAGTCACCAAGAAACTAAGGCAAACCTAACTACCAACCTAACTCTGCTCTACTCTCCCAAGCTCTTGAAAAGCAAGTGACGAAGTCTTGATTGCTCAAATCTCCCCCCAATATAGGACCATCAAGAATTAGATTGGCCAACCAACAACAATCCAAATCTTACCCTAATCCAAGGTTCAAAGTATCACATGTATTGGCCCATATCGACCGATACGTATCATTTTGGGACCCCTCCAATACACCCCTACAGTGGGTGTATTGGAGGTCTGACCGATTTAGGGGGTAGAGGAGACCTAAACCGTTCCCCCTGAACCAGTTGCGAAAAAAAATTAAAAAAAAAAACAGCTCCAAAATGTTTATCGATTCACCCAATACGCCCCTATCAACGTATCAGACGTATCAATATTTGGAACCTTACCGTAATCTAGTATCCACTTCACACCCACACTACAAAGGGTTCACTCTGAAAGACGACTTAGAAGTTGAAGCAACACATAAACTCCAACCATGCCAACTGTACAAGCTGAAGAGACACGACCCCCAAAGAGTGCACATGGCTCAAGCACCATAAGTGGAGAGTTGTGTTTTCACATAACGACAACACAACTTGGTCTTAACTCTTCAACTTGGTTGTATTACTTTCTTTAATTGAGTCGTCCTCTCACTACCTAAGCAGCCAAACTAGGAATGGCAACAGGGCAGGGCACCCCCTTCCCGTCTCATAGTCAAGATACTTTGCCCCGTCTCATAGTCAAGGTTCAAAATATCAATACGCCCAATACGCCAATAGGGGCGTATCAAGTAAATCAATACACATTTTGGAGTTTTTTTTTTTATTTTTTTTGCAACCGGTTCAACGGGGGTGATTTAAGTCTCCTCTACCCCCTGAATCGGTCAAACCTTCAATACACCCATTGTGGGGGCATATCGGACAAGTTCCAGAACAAAACATATCAATCAATACGAACCGATACGTGTCTATACTTTGAAGCTTGTTCACTCCCCATTGGGAATAAAAAATTCCTGAATTTTCCCCACTTCAAATCAACTATTTAAAAGTTATTTATTTTGTGGACAATTTACACAGGATATAGGAATTTTGAGGTATTTTAAGAATAGAATTGTAATACTTTAAGGGTAATTCAAAAATAGAATTATAGAGCCTTAGGAATTTAAGAATCTAGGAAAAACTTAAAGATATTTTAAATATCAATATTAAACATAAAAATATTTTACTAATTTACATTCGAACTCAAGGCAAATTCAAGGAATTATATACAAAACCCATCCCCACCCTATCCCCAATTCAGGGAAAAATATTTTCCCCATCCCCGTTTAGAGTCAGGAAAATCCCACCCTGTACGGGGTGGGGTGAGGCGGGCCCTGGTTTTACAAGGGAACTGCCATCCCTAAGCCAAACTACCACCTTGATCTCAAAAGCCCATGCCATGATGTCTGTTGAAACAAACCAAAGAGCTCTCCAATAACTCAAACCGACTCGACCACTGAACCTACCAGCTTAACTAGCTTGCGTGTGAACTATTAAAGAACCTACCAGCTTAACAATAAAGGAGTAGCCTTATAGTTTGTGGTAATCTATTAAATCCAAATCCAACCTGACTGCGACATATTGAATTTAACAATCAGATCTAAAGTTATGATAATCAAAATGGAATCGAATTCAGCCAAACTTTCTGGTATCATTAATTTATATTTATAAATATTAAAAAATAGTATTGATTTTACAAGAAAAAATGCATGTATAATTAAAATATGGATATAATACCTTCCAATACGGAGCATATCATATTGGTATCAATGCATATGGATATAGATATACCATGAGAAAAGGCATATCCCTTGTATCATGTATATCTATCGAGCTGCTACGGCCCGTTTGAACACATATCAAATTGTATTGTGTTGCTATGCACTGATAAAAATTAATACCATGTCCATCTGCCATCTTTTTATTAAAAAACACTCCTGACATGATTCAAACCCAAACCATTTTTACACATACATCTTAAATGTGCCTTGAAAATAAAACATACGTTTTGGGTAAATTGCTGAAACCTCTTTTGAAGTTTCTGGTTGCTGCAATCCCCCCCCACTGAAGCTTGGTAACCACAATCATCTCCCTTGAACTTTCTAACAGTAGCAAGTAGATCCCCTTTGTTAGAATCCTCTAAAGAGGAAAGGGAAAATCTAAAATACCTATAAAGTTACTTTTGAACAAAATGTTTATTTTCTAAATTCTCTTTCACGAGTCGCTAGCCCAAATCCATCAAATCTCCTTTCTAAAATTGATTAGTTTTCCAAATTTTCCATTCATATCAATCACTCGGGTAAAGTTACAACTTTAAAATCTGTTCTTTTTATGTTCTCTATAAAATTTGTAGAAACCAGCCCCAATAGCAACTTAATGGGTATCTAGGACATTTTCATTCAACTTGTTAGAGATTTCTAACATTGGGCATCTAATTTCATCTATGTAATAAAGTTTAATAGAGGTGATTGCAATTACCAAACTTCAAGGAAGGTTTCAACAATAATTAAAAACTATAGGGTAGGTTTTAGCAATTTACCCAAACTTTTATTAACTTTTGTGTTCACATGCAACCCAAATAAATAACATGTTTATATTAAACAACTCCAATTAAAAAAAAAAACATTCAAAATTGTTATTTTATAAGCTAATGGAATAAATAATATATTAATTCCAGATTTATATCAGAAAATAAGTTTTAATAACAGGAAAGTTATACAAAAACCATTAATAATAGAATAAATATCTTAAAATTTTCATATATTTTTATAAATTAATTAATTGTTATTCAAATTTGCATTAAATAAGAACATATTTATTATTTATAAAAATAAAAAATGGCTAATTACTTAAAAGTACACCTGAACTATCTTACAATTACTTAGACACCCTAAAGTTTTCGAACCTATTTAAAACAAGGTTCAAAAATTCAGGACGCATCGGACCTACGAACCAATATGCATCATATCAAGGCCTTCCCGACATAACCCTACAGGGGGTGTTTCAGGTCATACAATGGTTCAAGGGGTAAACAGGCCTTAAACCAATACCTCTGAACCAAATTTGAAAAAAAAAACAAAAAAACAAAAAAAAAAAAGAGAAAAAAGGACCAATATGTATTGGCCTGTATCGATACTTTTAACTTTGATTTAAAATACCCTTGAACTTTCAAAAATATGACACATGCTACCCTTTTGTTACTTTTCCATCAAAGTCCATTTTTTACTTTAAATTTCAAAAACCCAAATTTTCCCCCGCCATTAAAATTTAATAGGTACATATGTTTTACTTATGTATTAATTTGTAAAAATTTATATATGTTTCTTGAACTCTTGATGGATGCATTATTAAAAAAAATGTATGATATCCATGCATCCCACTATATTAAAAATTTATATTTTGTCTTCAAATTTAGTGTTACTAATGTATTTATGGAATTTATAACTATTTCCTAGTGTATCCATACATTTCTATATTTTTTGTTCATACATGTGTTTTTAAATCACATCATATCCGCATCCGTATTCAAGTTATCCAATACAATACCCAATACCAATACAAATCAAACCATCAAAGTATTTGTTTCTTATGTGCATGTGAATTTTTCAATCTCACTTTGAAAGTATCTCAAATTTCTAAACAATGCATGCCATCCACCGATTGAAGTAATCAGTGCCCAAGGTACCTGGTTGCCTTACAAAATATTTACAACATTATTACAAGGACAAAAGATCAGAGATCAAACATGATCATAGTCCTGTGGTCTTGTCAAAGCATTCTTTCGAACAACCAGCTATAAGGATCTGGACCACTTAACAGACCTATCAAGAATATTAACCCAACCTGACAAAAAATTCCTCTAGAATTAAAAGATTATACCGCCACCTATTTGAAAGCAACCAAGAAGAAATACATAATATTCAACACAGTTTGGAACAGTACAAATACAAGGTTTAGAAATTTCATATACAAGGTTTTGCACTGTAATGTCTATACATATTTGTATTTGCATTCTTCTGAAACTGAGCCTAGAGAAAATTTACAATTTTTCAAAGATAAACTGTAGGCAACAGTATGTGGAATATGTCTCCATCTATAAGAAGTTTGTCCATATAAATGGTTTCAATTTTATCTAGACATTATTTTTCTCGCTGTCACCAAAAACTGTATATTCCCAAATATGCAAGAACAAGAACAATAACGACAAAACCTTGAAGCTACTGTATACCATTTAACATGGAACAACATATCCAAATATCAGTTTTTATGTCTACAGATAACAAGGACAACAAAAAAATAATCTCTAGAATCTACCATGAACAAAAAAGCCTTTATTCAATTACAAGGAATATACCTGCTTGTGATGAATCTTAGGTACATGTAGGGAATCACTTGTTCTGTTTAGATGCCATAGTTCTCTGGACAGTGGAGACGCCATCAACAAATTTAGTCCGAAATAGAACATTGGCATTATTGAACATGCCTTCTTTCAGAGAAACCACAATAAACTGCAACTCCACAAATCCACAATAAGAAATAAGTAAATTAAAACATGAATTAGGGAAAAGGTGACAAGAATGGCAGAAGCATGGTCCCAAAAGAATATAAAATGTCAACTTATTTCTCTGTTAGAGAATGCCAGAAGCAGGTTGAATTGTGTTAGAGACATGGGAAAGGAAACGGAAAAACACATAGTTTGTTGATTTCATTTTTAAGGCAAGATCTATGTTCTTTCCAAAGTTAAGAGTGGATTTGAATTGCATCCAAACCTAAACCAGATAGAGAGCAGATAGCTTTCAATCAAAGACCAATGACTAGATACTATCCAAAGCACTCAAGGCAATTCAGAGACTACTCTGGTCAGGTCAAATAGTAATAGCCTATCCCCAACCACCACACCCCAAAAGAAGCAAGCAATTCCATAATAAAAGTCTATTCTTTTACTGTCAGACTGATAAGATCAAGACCATCAAGAACTGATCGAGCAGAAAACCAGAAAACCATGTTTTTTCTATCTTAGGCAAGCTCCATCAACTCATACAGGTACCACAAGCCAGATTAGAACTCATTTATGATAAGATAATAAGATTGCATGCCACTTTTATATGCTTATCAACTTATAAATAACTGAAAATCCATCAAGAATAATAGTTCAAGCACCATGGGAAGAACATTGGAAGGTTTCATAGTTCATTGTGGGAAATTAAAACACAGATCATCAAGAAGATAAGCAAGAAATCGTTTAAAGTAACTGTTTACCAACCACAACACAAAATTTCAGACCTGAGAATGTGGAAAATGAGCTTTTATCATCCTTCCAATGTTCTGTGTGTGGCTCAGATCAAGAGCTGCATCTACCTACCAACCATCAGGAGACATATAACTTGTATATCATCAAGCAATTTAAATGCACCCCCCACATTACAGACAAGCCATAAATCCAACCAGATGCAAGCAAATGATTAATACAAAATTTGCATTTTCCAGGGGAAAAAATATATAAAAAAAAATTCTGTTATGAACTTGTCTTTATCATTGATCACTATAGTTTCAAGGTGCCAAGACAAGGCTAAGCAACAGGGACATACCGTGTTGCCTAGGTGATGGGCCTTTTTTCTACTGACTAAAGTTACATAAAGAATGATGGAAATACCCCTAGCTAAAGTTCATGATGAGAAAAATTAAACAGCAACAAAATAAAAAAGGGAGTAAACTACATCTCAACAATCTACCTTATGAAACCTACAAGAGTTGAATACATTTAACTATAAAAACATTACCACAGAATCCACAGAACAAATCCATAATATATTTATATAAATAGATATATATATATATATATAGAGAGAGAGAGAGAGATCAGATTCATTTACAAATAATTTCAATTACCTCATCTAGTATATAAAGTGGAGCAGGCTTGAAGAGAAGCAATCCCAAAATCAGTGAAAGTGCAAGAAGTGACCGTTGCCCTCCGCTAAGTTCTGACAGTGATTGCTTCCACACACTTCCAAATGCAACACGGACCTCAAGACCATCTAAGAAATTACATCCTTCAGGAGGCTCCAATTTTGCCATTGTTCCTGGCAATAAAGTAGAAAAGATAGATCCAAAATCCCTGAAGAAAGGGATCCAATACCAGTAGTAAGTAAACTCTATGATTTTTTTGGTAATGAAGTGTGCTCAAGCTTAACAGAAGAGAAACAAATGCAGAAAAATTTTATATGCATAAGGAGGAAATCGGGCCAAGTCAGACTTCTGCACTCACTTGTTAACCTTGACCCAAGTAACCTTTAGTGTTTCCTTCTTCTTCTCATCAAGCTCTTCAATCACTTTCCTGATTTTCAACTTGTCATTCTATCCACATGAAATTCATAAAGATTAGAAAATGCAGCATCCATAATAGAGCCATATAATCACAGGACAAAACAAAACACCACATAGCTCCTTCATATTCGCACAAAACACCACATTGATGAATGTACTATAGCTCAAGAATAAAACTATTATATTGAAGTATGTACCAAAAATGTCGTTATCAGTGAAGAGCCAGTAACCAACCTCAATGATGTTTTTCTTTGATATCAAATCGTTATACTCATCTTCTGCTTTCTCAAACATTGCCATAACTTTCTTGTTAACCCTCTTCTCAAGGCTATAGGAGAAAGACATAATTAGGAGTCATGAATATTATGTTTCGGCATTCATAGAGATAAGTCTTGTACTTGAACCATATGAAATCAACTGCAGTGCTAGAAACAAATTAAGTTAGCAAAATCATTCAAATTACATACCCCAACTGCTCAGCCTGGAGCTTTTCCAAATCCTCCCTCGCTCTATGAGGGTCATGTGAAGAGAAATCGTAATCAGTCCCACTTCTTCCAAAAAGTTGTTTCTCGGATGCAATCCAGCTATGCTTCTCAAGAAGCTTTTCCACCTTCAGAGAACAATCATTCTGTTCCAGTTCCATCCGTTTCACCTAAAAGTATTAACAAGAAAAGGCTTTCAGAGATTATTGAAAAATACATAATTTCATACATCAAGTAATAAAAAAGACAAGAAAGAAAACAACAGTAGAACCTCATTTTCCATCTTCTTCCTCTCTAGATTTGCTTCAGTAAGTTTATGCTGGAGCTTCTGTTGCTCTTTGGCAATGCACCTAATTTGGGAATCACATTCTTTCAACCTTGAACGAATCAAATTGAGCTCCGATTGAGCATGATCAAGATCATTTTTTATCAAAATAACCTGCAAGGAAGGTGAAAGCATTAAATCTTTAACCTTTTCAATAATTTCTAAAAAATCACAATTTATACCTTGTTTTTATGTTTATCAACATCCGTTGCAAGACTGTCAATTTGGGTCTCAAAGCAAGCCAATTGATTCTCTAAGGATGCATGCTCCTCTATAACTGCTTCTTTTTCCATAATCAGCCTCTCTCTTTCATTTTCGTGACCCTATTAACATGCAAGACCAAGTTACAACAACATAAATAAGTCACTGGTTTTCCAAACACCACCAGCTAAGAAAGTAACAGACTAGGCTGTCCTGGACAGATGGGACTAACCCAGATAGCATATTATGAGCCCAGAGGTTCACCACAAATTTATAGGCCTGATGGTGTACGATTATCCAAATACAGGCACTCTTAATAAATAGCCCAGTTTGGGGCTCAAAGTTTACAGGAAAATAAGAAAAAGCAGGCTCGAACTAATGAAATGGGCAATGCACCCAATGTTAGGGCCACAGTTCAAAGTAAACTTGATTCAGACACAAAAATATGGAAAGCATGCATAGAGAGAGAAATCAGTTTTCTCATAAATCTGTCCAATTACAATTTGTAATTTTGGCTTGTATTAATAGGGCCAATTCCAATAATCTGATCGGGATCATCTTTAATCCTGAACCCTGTGCCTCATGAAATATGAAATCCAACCTTTTAGGTGGATGGAACTCAAAATTCCGAGTCCAACGTTACCAAGACCGTCCAATTCCAACACCATTAACCCCTCTATCTTGAGACCCGATGCTAGACTCAATCCGGCCCTTCTGTTTGGAAGCCTCTTTACTACAACTTCGAGCCTAGGGCATCCCATGACCAAACCTTTCCCCCAACCTCTAGAACTATCTTAAAATCCATGATTTGACCAACAAGGAGCAAGGGTGTCAATGGTATTCGAAAATCCGATTTCGAATTCGATATTCGACATAATCGAATCGAATTCGGATAATTCGAATATCTAACCGATCAAATTCGGATATGACCTTATTTGATTCAATAAATATCCGAATTTGACCGATTATTTAATTCTTATATATAATATATAAAATTTTTAAATGGTTTATTTAATATATATATATAATGATTAATTTATATAAATAATGTATATGTTTATATACTTTATATAAATAAAATATTTATTTTATACATTTATTAATTACCTAGAATAATTAATTAGTCAAATTCAAATCGAATCGAATACTCGAATATTTAATCGAATTCAAATTCGAATATTAATTTTCGATATCCATCGGATATCAAATCGAATTCGAATATCGAATTTTTTAATCGAATTTGAATTCGAATATTGCCTTATCCGATTCAAATTCAATATGTTTACACCCCTAGCTAGGAGACTCCAATCAATTAAGCCAATCACCTAAACTTGGAATGTCCAATTTAGGTGAACTAGTAATATCTTCCACTCATTGTCTTGATTGATTAAGAGGATCTCTCCCAAAGCTGTCTTGACAGCCCACTCTCAATTAATCTCCCTCCAAAAACCCTTTTAAACCTCAGCCTTTGATCCCCCATTTCTCCCAATCTCAGCCCTTCATTACCTTTTAGAATCCTCCCGAAAAATCTATAAATACCACCCCCTTCTCACATTCTAGACACACAATTCAAGCTTAGGGAGAGAGCTCTACCCTCCATTAGCCTAGAAAATACCCCCCTTCACGACCCAAGTAGCTCAACACCCATTACCCACTCTCTCTATCTTTCCCCATGACCAAAGTCAACCGAATTCCTCAACCATTTACTAGCAGACCCTCTTAGAGAAAAATTATACACACGCCCTTTGAATCCATTTAAATTTTGAAGATCACATAGTGCTGCAACATATCGAACCTCCAGTGGTGTTTCCTTAGTTGGGGTACATTCAGGCATTCCTCTACCCTAGACACCCTTCCACCGGTAGTGAACTGATAAGAGACACAAGGACAGTCTCCATGGCTTTATCTACATGATGGATTTTTGATGATCAAAGTTGAGACCTCCATTTGTTAAATCTACGGAAGGAAATGCAACAACTCTCGTCAATATTCAATCAGTTCAACATGCAAAATGGAGGGAAGTTTCCTTCAAGGGCACTCTAGACATATCGCATTATTCACTTTAAAGTTTAAATCTTTTTCTTTTTTTGTTTGGTCAATTTTAGCCATTCTATTTTCTACATTAAAATTTCTTTGTCATCCGTACATTTTTTTTTGCTTCCACTTATCAAATTTTGTTTATCATTTTTTTCTCTTGCTAAGTAGTTAGGTAGGATCAGTTTTTAATCTTCTTTTCTTGTTAAGTAGTTAAGTAGAATCAGTTTGTATTATCTAGTTTTCTAAACTTCTTAGTCAATTATTAGTTCAGTGCTCATTCAAGTATTTTTAGTATCATTTAGTTCAGCATGTGTTAGTAAAATAGCTTTTTTTAATTGTTTTTCTTACTACATATGCATGCATGCATCCAACTCATTTGAATCATTATAAGTTCATCATAGATTTGGTTCCCAAATATTCCACACTAGGCTCTATCTCATGGCTCGTTGTTTTCTTCTTCTTATTGAGTATAAAATTTAATTGTTTCAATTAATAAGTATGCAATCATTAGTGTTTCACCCTAAAACACCCATCAGTTTAAATCAATTGAATTGCATAGTTAGCCTGTCCTAGCTTGTTCATTGAGTACTTTTCTTTTTGTAATTTTCAGCATATAGAGCAATTGTACAGTCATTACATTGCAAACAAAACATTAGGTTGTTACTTTCTTTTTCACCAAATCATTAACTAGAATCTCTCTTGTTATTTTATGTTTTCCTTTCACAAGTATTGCAATTTTGAATCCGTGATTCCATTGTCATAAAACTTTCAATTCTTTGATTTGGTATTATTTTAGCAATTCTCTCTCATGTTAAGCAGTTTAGATGGTTTTATAATCATTTAGTTATATTATTTTCTTCTTACATGTTAGTTTATTTTGCTTAATGGATAGTAAAGACTGCTACTTCATAAATTTTCTTTTGTGCATTTCTTCTTAAGCCCCAAAATAATAAATTCTTCCTTGGAACATTGGTAAAGTTGAGGCTAGTTTAAAGCGTGTGTGGGGTGCCTAACACCTTCCCACAACGTACCTTCATCCCCGGACCCTAAGAATCTCATCCCCATTGGATAACGAGTCACCAAGAAAACAAAATGTTTTTCTTGCAAAAATCCTGGGTTCCCTAAATTCCCAAAAATTTAGGTGGCGACTCCACACCATACTCCATTCTGTCCCCCCTCTAGGTCAGGTAGCCACACCAGCCATCTAAGAACAAGAATAGCTATCTGCATTTCATCAGTTTTCATGAACGACTATTCAATCAAATTAAGCTCTTAAATGCTTGCTCCCAATCAAATAATAATAAAATTATTTAGAAAGGAAAAAATTTGAGTCTTCAAAATTCAAGTTTCTCTATTCAGTTGTGATTAAACTTTTAAACGCCTACTAGGGATGAGCATGGGTTGGTCCAGTTCAGTTCCAAGGCAGAACCTGTAACCTACCTTATAGGGGTCAGTTAAAGGTTTTTGGAACAAGAACCTACATTGTCAAGACCAGTTCCAAGGTTTTACCCATGGAACTAGTTCTTTATAAAAAAATAAAAAATATCACAATTATAAAATGTTTAAACCATAGTTTTCAAGGCACCAGGGTGGGGTTAGGCAATAGGGGGCGCCTTGTCACCTAGGCACCTGCCTAGGGTAGTTTCCAAGGTTCCATAACCATATTTCCTTTATAGTTCTCCACTATTTCCATAAGTATGAACTCCATAATAAAGTATAGAAAATCAACATTATCAAGAAAAGAAAAAGAAGAAAGAAAAAAAAATTCAAAAAATAAGAAAATAATAAAGAGAAATTAGTACATAAACATACAAAATGAATAATTTATTTTAATAATGTTTATTTTATAACTATAATCTCAAAAAGTTGAGTACAAAAATATTTTATAACAAAACATACAAAATTGCTTGGCGATTAGGCGACGCAAGCCTCCAAGGGCGCCTTGTCACCTAGGCGTCACCTTGACAACTATATTAAAACTTGATTTTCAATAATGAAAGTTCAAATATTAATATTACCTTTATTGATATAATTGAGTAATTTAATTTGCAAATTATAATAATATATTAATATCTAGTTCACAACTTGTCATAATAACTTAAATTTTGTAAACGTTACCTTATACATTACTTATTATACACATTTAAAGTATCTAGTCCCACCAACACCAACCAAGGTTGGTCCCCTAGGCCGGCTCAAGTAGGTTAAACCCCTAGACCCTAGGCCCGCCTGTGTGGGGTGTACTCCAAGAATTTGGAAACAAACCCTACCCAGTAACATGTTGGGGGGTTGGTTCAAGAAATGATTTAAAAGCCATCCCTAAGGTGCATAATTTGTGCCCAGGGATGGACAAATTAGATGCATGCTCTACAAAGTGTATCTTTCTAGGCTACTCTTGGACACAAAATTAGCAGCAACATGTTTGGGGGTTGGTTCAAGAAATGATTTAAAAGCCATCCCTAAGGTGCATAATTTGTGCCCAGGGATGGACAAATTAGATGCATGCTCTACAAAGTGTATCTTTCTGGGCTACTCTTGGACACAAAATGGCTATAAGTGTTATCATCCATCCTCCCAATGTTCCTTTGTGTGTCTCACCTTCTTTGAGTCTATTCCATTCCTTACAAGTAGTGATAATCCTCCTTCATCCCCTATGGTTCCTCTTCTAGCTCCTATTGCTGACCCCATTCCTCTTCATCATGTTGCTCCTACATCTTCGTCTCCTCCATTGCATGTTCCTAATTAGCGACCACACATCAGGCACGTATATACGCATCAACAGGTACCAACTCCTCCAGTTTCTTCTTCGTCAACAAATCCGACAGTTGTTCCTAACCCTTTGATGCCTTCTTAGTTGACATTGATCTTCCCATTGCCTTACATAAAGGTAAACGTAGCTATACTTTGCGTCATATTTCTAACAATGTTTTTCTTTCAAATCTTTTTGCTTCCTATCGTCAACTTGCTTTCCTTTTGTCTACTATTTCTATTCCCAAGAATGTCCAAGTCTCCAAGAAGCTATTACCTCCCCAGAGTAGTGCAAAGCAAAGGAAGAGGAACTCTAAGCACTTGACCATAATCACACATGGGAGCGCACAAATCTTATGCCTGGTAAACATGTCGTAGTTTGTAAGTAGATTTATATAGTCAAATATCTACCAGATGGGAGCATTGAGCACCTAAAGGCTAGGTTGGTGGCCAAAGGGTACTCTACGTTATATGGTGTAGACTATACAAAACATTCTCTCTTGTTGCCAAGTTTGGCTCAGTTCGTGTGTTGATATCCTTAGCAGCTATGTTTGACTGGCCTCTATATTACCTTAACACTAAAAATAGCTTTCTACATGGTAATCTTAGTAATGAGGTGTATATGGAGCAACCATCAGGGTTTGTTGCTCAAGGGGAGAATAGTAAAGTGTGTAGACTTAACAAGGCAATTTATGGGCTGAAACAATCTCGGTGTGCCTAGTTTGGTATATTTTGTAGAGAACATTGATGTGGGCCCCACAGCTGTGGTCCCACTCTGTCCGTAGGGTAGAATGTATCTAGTCACAGCTGTGGTCAATTTGTTATTTTGTTATTCCTAGTTGTTATTTAATTTTCAATTTTATGTTGTTATGTGTTAGCAGTTATGATGTAAACACCAAGGGTAGATATATCCTTTCATGTAACTAGCATAACATTAAAATATTAAATTAAAGTGGCGGCGGCAGAATATTGAGATTTTGTTCTTCTCCTCAAAACCTGTGTTCTACTGCTCTCTCACCACTCTTGCTTTTACTTCTTCATTTTCTCTTCTCATTGAACCTAAAGTTTCTTGGTGATCAAGACTGATAGCAGTCTTGAACACCTACATGGTATCAGAGCCAAGTTAGGGTTTCTCATGTGAGCCTAATACCAGCCGACCACATGAGAATCTCCTAGGACTGGAAGCTGAAAAGGAGTTCGCAGACTGATTCTTGGAGATCGCCAGAAGTGCTAGCAGCCATTGGAGACTTGCTAGGGTTGCAGAGTGTTGGTGGTATGGAAGGATCAGAGAAGACTAGGGTTCGGGTAACCCTAAAAGGCAGCGAACCATTTTTCCGTGTAAGTTGTTTACTTTCTAAGAGAAGTTCTATCAGAGAAGATAGGTTCAACCTATCTAGAGGGGAAGGCCGAACCATTCTAGGGTTTTCTCTCTTCGATTCACTAGGGCTTTACAACAAACCCTAGGCTGAACTGTCTCAACTGTGTTTCTCTCTACTCTAGGGTTTGAAAGTGATCTTGCAGCAAGCCCTAAGGTTTGACTGAGTCTTGTGATCTACCTAGAGCGGCCCTTAAGTTTACCGGTAGGTTCGATCAGATTCTAGGGTTTCTTATTAAACCTACTATACAGTACTGTTTGGATTGTGCTACTGAATTGTTCACTTTAAGGACTGAATAAAACCCCAACTTTCCCAAGCATATCAGATTTTTTTAAGCTGTTTTCAGAGTCCTAAGGGGTTAGAGCTCTACGGACAACTACTGTTGTGTTGGCTAGTTGGTTTCAGATCAGAATTATCCCAATTTTGTGCACATACACTTTGAATACAGATCAGGCCCATACTGTTTTTTATTGTGATTGGTAATTCAAGTGCTGTTTTGAGACTTGACAGAAATGGAGTTTAAAAATCAGGCAGAAGACAACATTGGGAACATCAGTTATGGTAGTGTTTCTGAGATGGGTGGTCAGGTTACGACCGTAAAGTTTGATGGAACCAACTATTTGGAATGGGCCCAATCAGCCATGATGGCTATTGGTGAAAGAGGTAAATTAGGGTACCTCTTGGGAGATATGAAAGAACCTCCCAACGAAGACCCGACATATACCAAGTGGATTCAAGAAAACTACTTGGTTATGACATGGTTGTGTAATTCTATGCAGCCTCATTATAGCCGGAATTATTTGTGGGCAAAGACAGGTAAGGAGATATGGGATGTTATGAAAGAAACTTATTCCCAACCCCTTAATGTTGTCAGAGCATATGAATTGAAATGTGAAGTGAAAAATCTTAAACAAGGAGAGAAACCGGTTTCAGTATATTTCTCTACCTTGCAGTCCTTGTGGCGTGATATTGATCACTTAGAGACTCTTGAGTGGGAGAGTCCCAGAGATGCACAGATATATAGAAAGCAGGTTGAGACAAACCAGGTATTTGAGTTTCTGGCAGGCTTAAATTTAGAGTATGACATTGTCCGGCAACAGATTTTGACTAGAGACAGTGTGACTCTCTCTCAGGCATACTCATGTGTACACAGTGAAGAGACCAGAAGGAAGGTTATGATGCAACCTCAGCCCCCCCCACACCAGCCTTTGTGGCGGTCACACCCAAATCAGGGGGTGATTCAGAGAAGGACATGAGGAAGGAAGACAAGAAGGATGTGGTACGTGAACATTGTAAGAAGCCCAAACATACAAAAGAAACATGTTGGAAACTGCACCCTCACCTGGTTCCTACGAAGTTGAGAAACAAGAAGGGCACTGCTCATGTAGCAGTGAACACTGATTCAGCATCCTCATCTGGCACAAAAGGAACATCTTTAGAGAACTTAGCTACAATTCGGGCAGCCCTAATACAACTAGAAAAGGAAGTTGGAAATTCAACTCAGCCACCGCAATCTTCATCAACCCCTACTACATCTGCCTTCGCACATTCAGGTACTCGAGCTTCAGCCTATCATGCCTCAGCTCCAGGTACTACTGAACCTTGTTGGGTAATCGACTCAGGTGCATCTGATCACATGACTAGCTTGTCTTCACTGTTTACTACTTACCATTTGTCTTCTGGAAGGGATAAGGTATCTATTGTTGATGGCTCCCTGATTCCTATTTTTGGGAAGGGTGACATCAAGTTATCATATACTATCTCCATGTCATCTGTCTTACATGTTCCTAAGCTTAATACTAACCTTCTTTCAGTCAGTAGTATTACCAAGCATATGAACTACCCAGTAACCTTCTTCCCTGACCGATATGTTTTTTAAGACTTGGAGACGAAGAAGGTGATTGGGACTGGTCGTGAGACGAATGGGATCTATCTACTCGGGGAGTGGTTCTATCAAGGAGAGTCAGTTGAGAAGATTTCTTTTGTTTCTCAGAGTGTGAGTACAGTTATATTTTGGCATAACCGATTAGGTCATTTGTCTTTTCGATCGTTATAGAGTCTGTTTCCTGCTTTATTTGAGTCTATTGAGTTGTCTCAGTTACAGTGTGAAAGTTGTGAGTTTGCTAAGCATTGTAGAAAGCCTTATTTATCAAGTAATAAAAGGAGTGATAATTCTTTTGATATTGTGCATACTGACGTTTGGGGGCCTTATCATATCCCGTCCATGGGGGGGTACAGATATTTTTCGTTATTTGTTGATGACCATACCCGTTTCTCTTGGGTTTATCTCATGCATTCACAAGATGAGGTACCTTCCCTGACCCAAAATCTTCATCAAATGATCCTAACCCAATTTGATGCCAAGATCAAAGTTCTCAGATCTGATAACGCAAAGGAATACTTTGCTAAATCATTGACATCTTATCTTCTTCATCATGGGGTTATCCACCAGAGCTCTTGCCCTCATACACCTCAACAGAATGGAGTTGTCGAAAGGAAGAATAGGCACATTTTGGAAGTTTCTAGAAGTCTCATTTTTACTTCCAATGTTCCTATTCGCTTCTGGGGTGATGCTATCCTCACGGTTGTATACCTTATTAATCGGGTTCCTTCCAGGGACCTTGATATGTGATCTCCTTTTTCCCTTCTACACCCACGTGAGGACTTGTTTTCTATTCCCTTTAAGACATTCGGTTGTACTTGCTTTGTTCAACTTCTTGGTCCCCATCACTCCAAGTTCAAACCCAAAGCCTCCAAATGCATCTTCCTTGATTATGCACACACTCAAAAGGGTTATTGCTGCTATGATCCTGTCTCAAGGAGGAAATTTGTCTCCATGGATGTCACTTTCTTTGAGGCGACACCCTATTATCCTCAGGTTTCCCCTCAAGGGGAGCGTAGTGAGAGTGGGGGTTTGAGTCCTTGTCTTCAGGGGGAGAGCAGTGAGAGTGGGGCAGTTCCTTTACCTATTCCATTGGGTGATGAGAGCTACAATCAAGAGTTGAGGAAGAGCTGCAATGGTGAGGGTGGTCAGAGGGATCAGGAGTTGAGGGTTTATCACAGGCGGTGCAGGCAGGTTGATCCTGATCATCAGCAGTCCAGGCCAGCTCCAATCTCATCTGCAGCTCCTGGTCCAGGTACTACAGTCCCGGGGCCCACAAAGACTTCCCCTATTGTTGCCATTTCACCTCCTACAGATGATCTTGACCTTCCAATTGCAGTCCGTAAAGGGAAACGACATTGTACCGCATCTACAATCCACTGTATTTCCCATTTTTTATCCTATGATCGCCTATCTCCTACCTACAGGTCCTACCATAGTTCCATTTCCAATGTACCTATTCCAAGAACAGTGCAAGAAGTCCTATCCGTCTCGGAATGGAAAGATGCAATGCAAGTTGAGATGGATGCCCTGTTGAAAAACAACACCTGGGAGGTATTTGATCTGCCCAAAGGAAAGAAACTAATTGGATGCAGATGGGTATTTACGGTGAAGCATAATGCAAATGGATCTATTCAGAGGTATAAAGCTCAGTTAGTTGCAAGAGGGTTTACACAGACTTATGGCATAGATTACTTGGAGACCTTTTCACTGGTAGCCAAGATGACCACTATTCGAGTCCTATTGTCCCTTGCAGCGAGTCACACTTGACCTTTATACCAAATGGACTTGAAAAATGTCTTTCTGAATGGAGATCTGCAGGAAGAAGTTTACATGCGTTTGCCTCCTGGATTCTATGATGCAGAAATAAGTAAGAAGGTCTACCGGCTCAACAAGGCTTTGTATGGTTTGAAACAGTCACCTAGGGCTTGGCTCGATAGATTCAGACTAGCCCTTGTGAAGTTTTGTTATGTACAGGCCCAATCAGATCATACCCTATTCATCAAGAGGGTGGAGTCCTTGACACTACTGGCAGTATATGTTGATGACATTGTGGTCATAAGGAATGATAGCCATGAGATTGAGTCCCTTAAACAGCTTCTTCATCAAGAATTTGAGGTGAAAGACCTTGGTGTACTTCGGTATTTTTTAGGTATTGAGGTTGCTAGATCCAAATAGGTATATTTATCTCTCAAAGGAAATATGTCCTAGACTTGTTGGCAGAAACTGGAAAGTTAGGTGTCAAGCCTGCAGATACACCAATTGAACAGAACCACAGGATTAGTGTCGAGAGTGGGGAGCTTCATGAAGACAAAGTTATGTTCCAGCCCTATTGGTAGGAAAACTCCTATATCTCCGCCTCACTCGGTCGGATATTACTTATGTAGTTAGTGTTGTTAGTCAGTACATGCATTCCCCTACAACCACACATCTTCTTGCGATAAAAAGAATCTTAGCCTACTTGAAGAGATGCCCAGGTAGGGGTATACTATACAAGAACAACAATCACATGAAGGTGGAGATCTATACAGATGCTGATTGGACTGGGAGTGTTGATGACAGAAGGTCTACCTCAAGAAATTGTGCTCTTGTGGGAGGAAACCTTGTCTCCTGGAGAAGTAAGAAACAAAGTGTTGTCTCCCGGTCAAGTGCTGAAGCAGAATACAGGTCCATGGCCAATGGAGTGGTTGAAATCGTATGGCTAAGATCTCTACTTGAGGAGTTGGGTACTGAGTATGAGAAGCCCCTGATGTTGTATTGTGATAATCAAGCCACCATTAATATAGCACATAATCCAGTACAGCATGGCAGAACCAAACACATTGAAGTTGACCGCCATTTGTACGAGAGCGGGTCTCATCTCAAGAAGTATGCCTCCCTTACATCACATCTAGTATGCAACTAGCAGACATCCTCACTAAAGTTGTATCAAGAAAGAAGCTAGAAGCAGATCTATCCAAGTTGGGAATGATGAATATATACTCCCAACTTGAGGGGGAATGTAGAGAACATTGATGTGGGCCCCACAGTTGTGGTCCCACTCTGTCCATAGGGTAGAATGTATCTAGTCACAGCTGTGGTCAATTTGTTATTTTGTTATTCCTAATTGTTATTTAATTTTCAGTTTTATGTTGTTATGTGTTAGCAGTTATGATGTAAACACCAAGGGCGGATATGTCCTTTCATGTAACTAGCATAACATATAAATATTAAATTAAAGTGGTGGCGGCAGAATATTGAGATTATGTTCTTCTCCTCAAAACCTATCTTCTATTGCTCTCTCACCACACTTTCTTCTACTTCTTCACTTTCTCTTCTCATCAAACCTAAGGTTTCTTGGTGATCAAGACTGATAGCAGTCTTGAACACCTACATATTCAATGAGGAAATTAAAGATTTTGGTATGAAGCAATGTTAGGTTAATCATTTAGTGTTCAATTATGATTCTGAAGCTAGAAAGGTCTTGCTGGTGGTATATGTCAATGATATTGTCTTTACAGGTAGTGATAAGTTGGGTATTGATAAATTGAAAGCTTTTTTGTATGATCACTTTCAGACAAAAGATTTTGGCAAGTTGAAATACTTACTAGTATAAGAAGTCGCAAGGTTGAAGCATGGCATAAATTTATGTTAGAGGAAATATGTGCATGACTTGTCAGAAGAGACAAGATTGTTGGGTAGTAGGTACTAAACCAGTTGAAAAGCTTATAGAACCAAACACCAAATTAAGCACTAATGCAAGCGAAGAATTTGATGATCCTGGAAGGTATAGGAAGTTAGTAGGTCAGTTAAATTGTTTGACTATTGTCCGGCCAGACATTTTCTTTGTAGTGAGTGTAATTAGCCAATTTAAGCAAAAGCTTTGGGTTCCCCATTGGAATGCAGTTCTAGGGATTGTACGGTATTTGAAAGGGGCTCCAGTCGTGGATTATTATACAAATCAGGAGGAAGTCTTGAAGTAGAGGGATATACAGATGCAGATTGAATCTGTTCACTGTCTGATAGAAGGTCTACTACAAGGTATTATACCTTTCTTGAAGAAAATCTAGTAATGTGGAAAAGTAAGAAACAAACAATGGTAGCAAGAAGCAATGTTGAAACTGAATATAGAGCTATGGCACACACAACCTATGAGTTAGTGTGGTTGAAAAACCTTCTCCATGAGAATGGATATACTCTCAACAATCCTATGAAGTTGTATTGCAACATTCAAATTGTTGTTCACATTGCATCTAATCAAGTCTTCCATGAGAAAACAAAACACATTGAAGTTGATTGTCACTTTGTAAGAGAAAAAGTGCTAGTTGAGTGATAAATACAGTACATGTGAATACAGGAAGTCAGAGGGTTGATTTGTTCACAAAAGGGTTGAGTCAGGGAAAGGTGGACCATATATGTAATAATCTGGGATTATATGATACATACTCTCTAGCTTGAAGGGGAGTATTAGAGTCAACAATTTAGGGGCATTTGGGTCATTTTAGAGCAATTAATTCTAAGTTGTTTTGTTTATTATGTTTGAGATTGAATAGTGTCCCATACTTAAAGAGAGGCACAAAGGTCATTTTACCCTGATTAGAAATCTATAGATATACTATTCGAGTCAGCTGGAGTGAGTAATTTTTTCCCTCTTTTAAGAACAGCCAAACCATCTCTTCATCTTCCTCTCTCTTCTCTTCTCTTCTCTTCTCCTCTTCTCCTTTCTCTTTGTTTCTCTCTCTATTTTTCCCTTTATTTTAGGAAGGAAATCAGGTCAGATCTAATATCTAACATATGTTGGATTTTATTTTTAAATTTTCATTTGAATATGCTTTACATGTTAGGCTTATGTATTTTGTTTTTAGATAACAGGTTTTTAAAACATTTATTTTAAATTTTATGTTTATATTTTTTATTCATATTAGGTTTAATGTTTTTAGCATTTTTTGGCATTTTTTTATTTTTTGACATTTTTTTAATTTTTCATCATTTTTGTATATTTGCACCTTGCTTTAAAAAGGTGTGTGCCTCGCCTTGCGCTTTTAAAACATTGGGTTCAAATTTGGTTCCAGTTGATTCCAAGCATGGTTCAAAATATCGATACACCTTTATGCATCAAAAATGGCATATCGGTACTTAGATACACACAAAAACCTTTTTTTTGTTTTTTTTTTTAGAATTTGGTTTTTGGGGATATTTAACCCTGTATTTTTTTATTAAAAAGAGTGGGGTCCCAAAACACCTGTAAAAAAGTGTATCGGAACCAAAAGTTATCAGGTGTATTGTATTTTTTTGAACCTTGATTCCAAGTAGAACCTACCCATTTGCTCACCACAACACCTACCTCAACCATAATCAAGTTGTATCAGACCAGACCAGATTAATATGATTAAGAGTTGTTATGGTTCTAGGTCTAAAATTGCAGACCCTATGCGATCTGACCAAGGATAGGGACGGGTTTTTTTTTTCATCAATAACATCGTTTTCATTAAATTAAGAGAAGGGAATAAGTATACAAAGGGGGAGATAAAATAACTTAGCTCCCCAAAAACAGAAAACACAGGGAATGCAAAGAAAAATATTAAAAACTAGCCCAAAAAACAGCCTCCCTATTCACTCCTTGCTTGGCCAACCCATCCGCAAATGAGTTGGCACTCCTTTTCACCCAGCTGTACTGAATCTCAATGTCCCTACCCAGCCATAAGAACTGTTTTTTTTTTCATTGTTAAAGTTTCACAAACCATTGTCCTCTGTATTCATCCAACTAATATTGTCTTATCAATTCGGAGTGGTTCTACCCTATACCAAATCAGACCTGATTTTTTTGCTAATATTGTCTTATCATTCGCTCACCCATGTGGAGTAAAACCCCATTTGTTGCTAATATTGTCCATTCATTCTTCTTTATATTAAGACAGTTTTTAAGAGGTAGGAAATATAATTCAAATTAAAAAACCATTTTCTATATACAGGTTAAGAATTTAAGACACTGACACAGGCTTGTTTGGGCTTGCCTCGAGGGACACGTAGCAAAGCAACTTGTACAACTAGAGTAATGCAATTAGGAAAGAAATAAAGAGATTGAAAGTTTCATGTGCTTGAATTGCTTGAAGATGTGTCATATGCTATGCATAACTTTTTAAAACTTTATTTTTTTTTTGTGGAAACTCTTGCATTTTAGCTTTGAATATGTTTTATATGTTATATTTATGAGTTTTATTTCGATGTAATACGTTTTTTTAAACATTTAGTTTTAAACTTAAGTATGCATTTCTAATTAATATTATTTTAATTTTTTTTCAGTTTTCTGATTGCATTTTGATACTTTCGAAAATTTTGTACCTCTCTTCAATAAGGTGTGCACCTCGCCTTGCACCTTGGGCCCAAAAAGGACCTTGTGCTTTTTTTTTTTTGCGCCATGAGCTTTTAAAACACTGGTCTTCCATAACAAAATGAACACATTTCAAACTTTAAAGCAGAAAAGACCTTCATGGTGCTTATCTCATCATGTTTGCCCACTGTGAAAAGCTAACAAATAAAATTCTTTACATCTGCTAATCTCTTACAGCTTCATATCTACTATTTAGGAGCACTCTTTCTTGTTGTTTGGGTGCAGGCAGACACCTCCTAATGGCATCAAACATTTGTTTAGTGTTTCCTTCTTCAATTCTCCAAAAAGGAGGGAGAATCTTATGGAAGTGCATAAGAGCAGCTATTTTATAGTGTATACTGGAAGAAAGGAATGTTCAAATCTTCAATGACAAAGAAAATGATCTAAGAAATACCATAGAACTTTGAAGGATGCAGCAGAGGTAACCAGGGTCCATCGGGTATAAGAGTGACTACAAATCATTTGGGTAGGTATGAAAAGGGCTAAACTATAAGATACAGTAATCTAGTTATTGATGGGAACTCAAAGATCACAACAGACTGGCAGGGAAGCAGTGAGGATGGTCCATGGAAGCATAGATATGAGATCAGAGAGGCAAAAGAATTGACCAAAGATCAGGGAGTCATCATGAAATGGATACCAAGGTCTGCAAAAAAATTAGCAGATGGACAGGCAAAACAGAGGGTGACAGAATATATTGGGGTATTGTATGCCAGGGGAATTTGGACTTGATACAGCTTACCACAAGGAAAGTCAATGCTGCCCTTCCTGTAACTGCTACGTATATAAACATTTTTCTGCAATTAAAGAAATTTTCAGTCTAGGCTGTGTTTGGTTGCAGTGCAATTTTATTTGCACTAGTACAAATGCATGAGAATGCAAATTCTCATTAAATTTGTTTTGGGTTCTACTTTATTTTGCTCTATCTTTTAATTTACTCCATTTGTATTGCAATCAAACAAAATAAGCTAAAGTTTGAAACAAAAATAGGTCAGAATTTACATTCAAATCATTTGCATTGCCATAGTTTTCCATCAATACAAATTTATTTGCATTGCAACAAACACAGCCTTGGTGATAAAAAATAGCAATAAATTACAGTAATTTCAGACTTGTACCTTGAGGTCCCTTGAAGCTGACTGCATCTGAGCTTTCGTTGTATTAATCTTTTTCTCTAAATCCTTCAGTATGCTATCTCGTTTATGAGAATGCTCCCTGATTGATTTTTCAAGCAATGAAACAGTAGATAAACAGCTATCATAAAGAAGCTGTTTCTCTTTTTCTTTTAATTTTGCTTCTTCAAGCTCCAGCTCCATCTTTTTCACTAATTCACCTAGCTGTGGAACAGTAAAAGAAAGATGAAATGGTTAGCATCCAAATCAAAAGCAGGTCATGGTAACCATAGAAAGATAATACTAGAGTGATATAAAAGGTGGTGCTCAGGCAAGGCACATTTTATGCTATGCACCTCACCCAGGCCCCAGCGCAGCACTTTCAAAGCGCATTAGACTGGTATTCCTTGCACTTGAGCCCAGGTGTATGCTTTTTCAAAATTTGCTCTTTTTTTCTATTTTTAATGCCCAGTAGTCAGGCCAGGGGCTCCACCTCTAGACCCTTGAAGCTCTGAGAACCCCATAATTGTAAATGTTCTCTTTTTATCCAACATAATTGCTAATGTTGATTTTTCAATTATCCTAATAAAAGATGTTTTTGGAAGACAATTAAAATTATAAAACCATTTTCTGTAGAGGTTAAGAATTTAAGACCTTAACACAGACTGGGGTGAGCCAATATTTTAAAACGCGGAGGGCTGATGTGAGGCATTCCACTACCTAGAGGCATAAGGCATAGTTCAAAACGTAAGAAGCATAAGCCTCCTTAAGAGGAGGGGAATGAGGAGGAAGGAGGAAGAAGAGGAAGAAAAATGTCATTTTTCTTTATTTTTAATAAAAACTTTTATATTAAGAAATATGAAGATGCTTAGCCCCCAGTCCACTTTCTTTCCCTTATCTTCCCTTTTCTTTTCTTTTTTCTCTTTTTTTCTTCTCTTCATTTCTTTTTCTTCCCCTTCACTTTCCTTTCCTTTTTTTCTTTTTTCTGTCTTTTTACATGAGGTGTGCATGAGGCACATGAGGCTTACGCCTCTAGCATGCCTCATGAAAAATGCGTAAACACCGCTGGCATACGCCTCTTGCACCTGAGGCATACTCCACCTATGCCTTTAAAAACACTGGTTTGGGCTTTGCCTCAAGGGGCTTGGTACAAAGACGGCTCATAGAATTAGGAATGAAATATTTAACATCACAATATCTATTTGAAATAATGAAATTGGAAATCAAATAAAGAAATTGAAGTTTGGCATGCTTGAGTATATTTCGTATGCTATTTTTTATTTTATTTTTGAATTTTCACTTTGAATATGCTTTGTATGGTATCTCTATGTATTTTAAATTGAGTTATTAGGCTTTTTCAAACATTTAGTTTAAATTTTTTAATTAATACTATTTCTAACATTTTCTTAATTTGTTTTTGAATTTTTTACATTTTTTTCAATTTTTTGGAAAAGGCACATACTTTGCCTTGCGCTTTGGCCACAAAATGGCCATTGCGCTTTTCTTGCACCTTGCATTTTCAAAACACTGCAATACTGCCAAAAAATGTTTTAGATTGAAATTATACTTCAATTGCTTGTCAAAGAAACTGATTATGCTAGCAATGAACTGAAACAATAAAAAAAAAAAAAAAAAAACATCAGACATAAAAACAAGCACAACCTTATGATGTTCATTTTGCTCTGCTCTACTCTGAAATAGTGAAAGATCATATAACTTTAGTTCCAATTGTGATTTAAGATCCAAGAACTTTTTCTGCAGTGGCGAAAGCTGTGCAATCTGCAAAAAAAAGCCAAAAATATTGTGATAGCAATTCAAGAGGAAGAAAAAGTAACTATTGAATCAGGTAATTAGGAGATTATGGCAGTGGAAACCTAGTACACACATAAAGCAAAAATAAAATATAACAAAACGATGGTGTCAAGAATACTGTTCAATAGAATTTTTTTGCTTGACAAAAGAATCATTTCCATCCAGAGCTCTAAAGGAATATTCCACAAACTTGTGCACTATGGATCCTGATTTTAGTAAGATAGAAGAAAAGAAGAAGAAGAAGAAAAGAGAGAAGAGGGACAAGAGAAGAGGAAGAAGGGAAGAAAAAGTTGAGAGAGCCAACAAGTTACATTGGCAGCGCCAGACTTTGTATTTATAGATTAGGGTGATCATACAATATATGAAAAAAAAAAAAGAAAAAGACCAAAATGCCCCTTGCAGCACATAACTAATTTTACATTACTCCCACTCAAGTTAGGACATAGATGTCAATCATCCCCAACATATCACACAGATTATAATGTTGTAATGAGTTTAATCCTTTCTCAAGCTTCTCCCTAATAAAATGTTTGTTAACTTCAATGTTCTTGGTTCTATCATGGACAACTGGATTTGGTTGCAATTTGGATAGCCGCTTTATTATCACAATAGGTTCTTGATCCACAATAACTCAGCAACTCCATGTGGCATGGCTCTATATTCTGCGTCTGCAACAGATTTGGCTACCAAACTCTATTTCTTACTTCTACAAGTAACAAGATTTCCTCCTACAAAGGTACAATAGACATTGATGGACTTCCTATCATCCACAAAGATGGTCCAATCAGCATCAATGTAAACCTCAACTCTCATGTGACCATGCTTCCTGAAAGAAGACCTGTCCGAGGGAATTTCTTCAAATATCTAAGCACCCTATCTACTACTTCTAGGTGTGCTGCCATGGGAGCATGCATGAACTGATTGAGAACTCCCACAGCATATACAATGTTAGGCCTAGTCATAAATAGACTTGTTCATGGACCTTTGAGCCCGACGACGCGGCCTGGCCCGACCCGTTATTTTTTGGGCTTGGACAAAATTTCAAGCCTACAGGCTTGGGCTTGGGCTTTAAATAATAGGCCCGATCATTTTTTGGGCCAAACTCGAGCTTTCTCAAATAAGTCCGGCCAGGGCCCAAGCTCGGCCCAATACCAAGGCATATAATAAAAAAGTACTTGTGTTATATATAATATATATTTGTTTCTTAAATTATTAATAAATACTAATTTACTATTAGGAAATTCAAATTTGTTTATTAATTTATTAAATTATTACTAAATTAATATAATATTAGTTTATAAAAGTACGTTGAAAATAAGACAATTTGTGTACAGATCGGGCTTCGAGCTTGGGCTCGAGCTCGGGCTTGGGCTTCAAGGTTTATATAAGGGTTGGGCTTGGGCACTAGATCTAGGTCGGATGGTTAGGTCAGGCTCAGGCCTACACATTTTCTATTAATAAAGAGGCAAAGCCCGACCCGAGCCCGGCCCATGAACAAGTCTACTCATAAATAAATAAAGAAGTTTACCTAGAAGTTTTTGGCACTACTTTGGATCTTTCAAGGACTCACCATTACAATCCCTAAGTTTGTGATTCACATCTATAGGAGTATCAACCGGTTTGCCTCCAAGTTTTCCTATGTCTTTCAAGAGATTCAGGGTGTACTTCCTTTGAGCAATGAAGATACCCTGTTGGGAGCGAGCAACTTCAATTCCAAGGAAGTAGTGCAATGGTCCTAGATCCTTCACTTTAAATTGTGTAGCCAGGAACTTCTTTAATCTTTGTATCTCTAAGACCCAGTCACCAATGATAACAATGTCATCCACAAAAACAAACAAGGTGGTTGTTTTCCCTTGTTCCTACTTTACAAAGAATGTATGATCAAATTGGCACTACTTAAACCCCATTTGTTGTGCTGCCTTGTGGGATCTACTAAACCAAGCCCTCAGTGACTGTTTTAGGCCATATAAGGATTTTTTCAATTTGTAAACTTTCTATTTGCTACCCTTAGCACAAAATCCAAGAGGTTGAATTATGCATACTTCCTACTCCAAATCACCATTCAAGAGGGCATTTTTAATGTCTAGTTGATGAAGCTCCCAGTCAAGCTTTGTTGCTAAAGAGAGAACACAAATAGAATTCATTACCACTGAAGCAAAAGTCTCAACATAATCAACCCCATACACCTATGTAAATCTTTTTGCTACCTACCTAGCCTTGTATCTCTCAATCCCGCCATTTGTCTTATGTTTTACAGAGAACACCCATTTACACCCAACTCCCATGTGCCATTTTTGTATAGGGCATTGATTTCTTCCTCCGTAGCCTCTGTCGACTAAGGAAGAAGTAAAACCTCCACAACACTCTTGGGGAGAGGAACATTGTCAATGGTAGATACTGAAGCACGAAATGAGGGTGAAATACTCTCATTGGACAAGAAATGGGCCATGGGGTGGTGTATGGTATATGATCTAACCCCATTCCTTTTTGCAATAGAAAGGTCCAAACCATAATTTGAGGTGTCAACATCAATGGGTTCATGAGTTTCAACTAGAATAATAGTACTTGGGTGTTGCTAGCACTCCAACCTCCGAGAATCCGATGGCATTGGTTGCATAGTTTCCAATTACTCCTAGCTATTGAACTCTATTGGCCTTGGCTTCTGTAACGTTGTCTCCAAAAGACACAAAGTGGAGGAGGCTCAGGAGGAGAAGGCAATAACACTTGTGTTTGTTTCTATTTCTCCTCACCTAGACTCTCCCCATAAGGAGAAACAGGAAAATAGGAATCATCAACAAAGAAAAAGACATTCATAGAGAAAATATTCTTTAGAAATAGTATCAAAGCAACGATAACCTTTCAAGGAAAGAGGGTATCCAGGGAAAACACACACAATAGCCTTGGGATCAAGCTTGCCATGAGTAGGAGAAAGATCATGAACAAAGCATTGACACCCAAACACATATAGAGGTATGTGATACATTGGGGCCTTAAGAAAGAAAAACTGATGGGGAGACCTATATTCCAATAACTGAGATGATGTTCTGTTAATAACATAGGCAGCAATCATAACAGCATCCAACCAAAATCTTTTGGAACATGCATTTACAACAACAATCCATGAGCAACATCTAGAAGATGGCAATTTTTTCTCTCGACAGCCCCATTTTATTGAAAGGGATTCTAGCACAAGAGCTCCAATGAAGAGAGCCACACTAAGCAAAGAAATTGGTGAGGCCACCATTAAAGTACTCCTTGGCATTCTCTAATTAAAAAACTTAAATCTCTATCTGAAATTGGGTGTAGACCATCCGTTGAAAACCATTCATGAGTTTGGGGACTTCTTCTTGTGAATGCTTAGGGTAAACCCAAGTATACTGAGAAAAGCCATCAATAAAGGAAAAAATGTATTTATTACCATGCTTAGTTACATTATTAAAAGGTCCCCAAACATTAGAATACACAGTGTGAAAAGGAAAATCTGATCTTTTATTACGTGAAGGAAATGAAGTCCTACAATGATTACGTGAAGGAAAATCTGTATAGTATTGCTAACAGACAACAAGTTAATGGACAACTTTGGAACATGTAAAACATTTGATAATGAAATGCCAAAAAGCAAAGGTATAAATCCCCGACCAGCAATGAAAGAGAAGGATCCATCAACTAAGCTCACTTTATCTTCGTAGAACGAAAAGTGAAGGATTGAAAAAAGGTTGACTTACCAATCATATGGTTGGAGGCACCGGAATTAATACCCTCACTTCATCTATTTGTCTAATAGCCCTACCATATTGCTCCAAATGGCCACGAATGGATTTGATAATATCTTCCTAGATATCAAAACCCAAGGGGGAAAGGATCCTGAAGAGAACTCATGAGATGCATGGTTGGCCGAGGTGAAGAAGCTTCTTGTTTTGTTCTTGTATTCATTTCTTGCTTAGTTCCTGTGCCCACTTCGGTTCCCCGTGCAATTTCAAACATGTCTCAAGGGTGTGCTTGGATTTTTTACATTGAGTACACCACATTTTATCTTTATCATCTACCTTTTTTTCTAATTTTCCCTCTTTCTTGTTGAACTGGTGTTACCTATCATAGCTAAAGCCATGGTCTTCCCCTTGGAAAGATTCATACCAGACCTCCTACTTTCCTCAGATTGAACCAATGCATGAACCTCATGGACAAAAAGGAGATCCTTGCAGCGCAAAATCAGTACCCAAATGGTCTCATACATGGGGTTAAGGCTAGGTAAAAAAAAACAAATACTCATTGCTGGGAGAGCAATTGTTTATAGATTAGGGTGACCATACAATATAAAAAAGAAGGAAAAAGAACACAGTGCCCATTGCGGCATATAACTAATATTACATCAAATCCCGACATTGTTTTCAAGGCGTCTAGGCGATTCTAGGTGACACTGGGGTAACTAGCCGCCTAGGCGATAAAAATTTTATAATATGAAAATTTGACTTTTGGTTGGTTTCCTAGTTTTATATATCATTCGGCATATATGTTAATTGAAAAATAACAATTCTCTTTATTATGAACATTAAATTTCCTCTAAAAATGTGGCAAATCATCACATCTAAAAGATAAAAATCTTTTACATATATTAATTTCATTATTTTCAAAATTAATACTATGATAATAAGTATTTAATAGAGCAAATTCATATTAATTAGCATCTAAAGAAGGCTATTAACTTTATATGATAAATATTCAAGATGGAAAGTAAAATAGAAAAAAAACAAGGATTGAGTTTCTATTTTATTTAATTAGAGAGAGAATAGAAAAAAAGAACTTTATTATTCTATTGTTACTTTCCCCTACCTTTTCTTTTCCTTCTTTCTTTTTCTCTTCTTAAAACCCTTCAATCTTTTAAATTTCAATAGTAAAACAATAAAACAAAATATAATTGATATATATAGCATATAATAAAATGTACTAACACATACATTAATAAGATACAGAAATATAAATGATATTATAAAAGGTGCCTGCCTTGTCATTTTTGTCGCTTAGGCAGGCGCTTAATTGCCTAGTCACCTAGAAAGGTGCCTAGTTGCTAAAAGTCAAGGCATTTGGGCGAGGCACCCAGCCAAGGGTGCCTAGTCACCTAGGCGACACCTTGACAACTATGAATCCCGATATATGTTCCAAAAACATAAGAACCCCAATATAGTAAAATTTAATCAAAACAAAATTTGAGCGTACTAAATGGTGTCATACTTGTCTAAGAGACAAAGAGTAGTCACCCAAGACAATCCAAGTCAGCAAGCCCATTACTAAGACAAGATAAATTTGAAAAGGTTGACATACAAATAATTTTCAGGATGAATTCTGACAGCCATCACCAAAAACAACATATCAGAAGTCAAGGATATCTATCTACCAAAACTGCAGGCACAGAGGCAACAAACTGAACTTTGATGGAACGGATTGAATTACTAGTCAATAACATTTGAATATGTTAAATAAGATCTATTGGTGTCTGCCACATGCATGTATGGACAGTAAAATATCCCTCTCAAGCACAATAAGTACCATAAAATAAGAACCATAAAGATTCACCTTGGTTTCAATTTCCGATAACCTCTTTTGATGAAAAGAAAGCTCATATTCAGTCTCTACCAATGCATGAAGTTGCCTTAGCAATTCACCGCTACCCCTGCAAGCATAAGTTCAAGTTCATTATAGATGCAAAGCGCCAATTCAAAAGTGCTATAATGATAAATTAAAAACAATTGTTAAGACATTTTACAGTTGAGAAAGTTTGTTATATTTGACACATAATGTTTTTTTACAATAATTTTACTTATTATGGAAAACCGCAGTACAAACTCTCTCATCTTAAATCTAAATCCCTGAAACAAAGTAGTGGTCTCTCTTTTTTTTTTTTTTTTTGATAAATTAGTGCTCTCTCTTTGCAACCATATTCTCTTGTATAGATGATCTTCCCGCTTCTTGTTGTCTAATTCTTGGTGACCAGAATCTTTCCTCATAATCAAACATCATATCTGCAGTAGTATAACCTCCTCAAAATCAGCTGTATTCTCTTATATTAGGGATAACCTCCCTCACCCACACTCCCTCCCTCCTTCCCACATAATTAACAATGACAGCCAACCAACCCCTCCTTCCCTACTCTACAGTTTCTCATTCACGATCAGCAACTAGATCTGCAACAATAGAAACAGTTCTCGAATTCATTTTTTATCAATTGCACCAAGGTAAATCTGATTTGACTTTTAACATGGGCTAAAACTGCTAAAGAGACTTAGAGTCCATTTACTTTGCAGTTGGAATCGGAATCAGAATCAGAATCTGGAATGGTCCATTCCCATAGTACGTTTGGTTCAGACAGGAATGGGAATGGAAATTTAAATAAGGAATAGGATTTTATTCCCAAGGGAGAGGCAGGGAATGACCATTCCCTCAAATGGGGGAATGCCGTTCCAGCAGGAATGTGAATGGGATTCTGATTCTGCCCAACCAAACAGTTGGAATCAGAAAAGCCCATTCAGATTCCGGGTCCAAACCCCCATTCCCGTGAACCAAACGGGGCCTTAGCATCAAACCAAGGTCACCTACTCAAAGCAGAGACATTATATTAGAATATAGCAATTACAAGTCAAATCTATAGTTTAAAAGCAAGGTGACAAGACATTATCTACATACTACTCCATTCTTATATCTACGTGAGGAGAATCAAATGATCATCAATCTACTGACTAGAAGAAGATGATAGGGCTAATAAGAAACTTCTCAGCCAACAGTGTGTGTTTGCTTTCTCTGCTGACCTTAATCCTAATCATGAACCTATTAGAGGTTAAATTTCAAATACTTGGGAGGTGAAGCGCATTTTAAGGTATGCACCTCGCCTAGGCCATAGGTGCAGCCCTTTCAAAAGGTGCACAACTGGTGCGCCTAATGCACCTTGCGCCTCATTCCAAGCATGTCCCTTTTGAAAATTTCACGCTTTTTGGTTTTTTTAAACCAAGCAGCTAGATCAAGGGCTCCGCCCCCGGACCCCCTATTTGCTAATGTTGTTCATTCATTCATCCTAATAAATATATTCTTAAAAAGCAATTAAAATTGTAAAATCATTTTTTTTGTGTGAGAACTAGGAATTTAAGACCCTAACATGGACTTGTCCGGGCTTGCCTCGAGGGGCATGCCATAAAGGCAACTTCTAGAATCAAGAATGTAATAAATTTTGTAGTTCAACAAGGATAAAAAGAATAGGAAGAGAGAAGAAGAAGAAGGTTGGCAGCTCCAAAGTTTGTATTTATACTTAGAGAAAACAACTTATAACAAAATAATGGAGGAAATACCAAAAATACCCCTATGCTAGTAAATAACATGTTACAACACTCCCCCTCAAGTTGGAGCATATATGTCAATCGTGTCCAACTAGTCACACAATTCATTATGTTGCAAGTAGTGAAGACCCTTTGTAAGGACATCAACTAATTGTTCCTTGGAACTGAAGTAAGGAGTACAAACTTCCCCCTTTTCAAGTTTTTCCCTTATGAAACGCATGTCAATTTCAATATGCTTGGTCATGTCATGAAGAACTAGGTCGACTGCAATACTAATGGCTGCCTTGTTGTCACAGTATAGAGACATTAGACCATCAGCAGAGAAGCCCAACTCTCCAATCAAGTCTTTTACCCATAGCACTTCAACAACTCCATGCACCATGGCCCTATACTCGGCCTCCGCACTAGATCTGGCCACTACACTTTGTTTTTCGCTCCTCCAAGTGACCAAATTTCCACCAACAAAGGTACAATAATCACTGGTTGATTTTCTATCATCAACTGCTTGGGCCCAATCTGCATCTATGTAGACTTCCACCTTCATATGACTACATTTCTTGAATAGTAACCTAGTTCCTAGATATTTCTTTAAATATCTGAGTACTCTCTCGACTACCTCTAAATGGGAGGATGTTGATGCATGCATAAACTGACTAAGGACACCAACAGCATAAGCTATATTTGGTCGAGTCATTGATAGGTAGAGAAATCTTCCTACCAACCTTTGAAACTTCTTGACATTTGTAACTAGTTCTCCAGTACAATCACCAAACCGATGGTTTTCATCAATAGGGGAATCTATAGGCTTTGCTCCTAATTTTCCTGTGTTTTGCAAGAGATCTAGGACATATTTCCTTTGAGAAATGAAGATGCCCTTTTTAGAGCAAGCAACCTCAATACCAAGGAAAAAACATAGTTGTCCCAGATCTTTCACCTCAAACTGCACAGCAAGGGATACTTTACCTTTCTGAATCTCAGAGTCCCAATTCCCTGTAATGACAATGTCATCAACATAGACAATCAATACTACAACATTCTTTTGGTTTCTTTTGACAAGCAGAGTATGGTTAGTTTGGCACTTCTTTTGACAATTTGTTGAAGAACCAAGTGAAATCTGCTGTACCAAACCTTGGGGATTGTTTCTGTTGAAGATTAATCAATTTTGAGTTGTTTTATGAGTAGATTTTTTATGTTAGTTGTTAGATAGGAGGTGGGGACGACAACAGTTATGTGAGTCCAAATTTTTTTTTTTTTGTCTTATATATGTTGTTTTATGTTTTGCCACCCTATAAGGGCAAAGTTGTCTTTGTACTGCTCTTATACTTTTATTATAAATAATAAGTGAAGGGGGCGGCCAGCTTATTTCTCTCTTTTCTTTTCAAGATCTCTTCTTCTCTTCTTCTCCTTCTCTCTTCCTTCTTCCTTCAAAAAACTACTTTTCTTTTTCATATTTTTTGAATTCAGCAGATTTCTACTGTTTCAAACCATATAAAGATTTTTTTAATTTGCAAACTTTCCCTTCACACCCTTGTGCTACAAACCCAGGAGGCTATATCATGTATACTTCGTCTTCCAAATCCCCATTCAAGAACGCATTTTTTATGTCAATTGGTGGAGTTCCCAATCAAAGTTAACAGCCAAGGATAGCATAATCCGGATAGTGTTCATTTTAGCAACGGAGGCAAATGTTTCTGCATAATCGACCCCATACGCTTGTGTATACCCTTTGCAACTAACATGGCCTTATATCTCTCAACTGACCCATCTACTCTGTGTTTTACAGTAAATACCCACTAGAACCCCACTATCTCCTTGCCTTCAAGAAGATTCACCAACTCTCAGGTGTTGTTTTTGTGTGGAGCACAAATTTCTTCCTTCATTGCATCTGTCCATTCAAGTATAGATAAGGCTTTTGCAACAATTTTGGGAATGGAAACGCAATCGATGGCAGTCAGAAAAGCACGAAATGAGGGTGCAATGTTTTCATAGGGCAAGAACTGAGTAATAGGATGCTTAATAGTACATTATCTAACTCCTTTCAACAATTGGGACATCAACATCATTGGTAGAATCATCAATAGCAATAGGTTCAGTAATGTAAAGGGGAACAAGAGTACCTGGATTTTCCTTCAAGGAGTCAGATGGTGGTGGATATATATTCTCTAGCTGCTCCACAACCTTTGAATTCAATTGTCCCTTACAACGCCTCAAGAAGACACAGAATAGCTTGTGGAACTTGCCTCTCCTCCTCCACACTATTCTCCCCCTGAGGAGAGGCTTGGAAGAAGGATTCAAATTCAAAAAAAGACACATCCATCAATACAAAGTACTTATGTGTGACAGGATTAAAGCATTTGTAGCCCTTCTGGTAAGATGGATAACCCAAAAAAACACATGGAACATAACTTTTAAAGACTCAAAGGGCAAATGACCAAGGCGATTATGTCACAACCACAATTGACTTTTTGTAGACTAACTCATAAGACTCACAGGAGTTGATGCCGCAGGACCAGCTTTATTCTCCAAAATGCAGAGGCCATAAACCATATCTCCTTTATCAATCATCCTCCCCAAGGCTAAATCCTAAAAAATACGAGGAAAAAAAGTTACACAACAGTTTAAGGATTGAGTAATACTACTTATGAATAACAAATTAATAGGAAGTTTGGGAACATGAAGGGCATGGGGTAAAACAAGGCCATCAGGAAGGGATATTGATCCTCGACCAGCAATAGTGGATAGAGACCCATCAACAAGTCTCACTTTATCCCTCCTAGAGAAAAGAGTATAGGCCTGAAATAAATTTGACTTACCAATCATATGGTTTGATGCCCCTAAGTCAATGATCCAAGGTGACTTGGGAGAAAAGGTACACACATGAAATGCAGAAGCACCTTTACCTGATGTAGAAGCAAATGAAGTAGAAGGGGTAGGAACCGACCTATCCATCTATCCAAGAGTCCTACCATACAGTTCCAAATGATCTCTGAAAGAGTTGATGATGTCTTCCTTGGGATCAAAACCACTAGGATACTCTTGGGAAATTCTAGTAGTCAGATTATTTGATTGGCAATCTTGTGCAACCAGATTTGCAGAAGTAAATTTCTTTTGAGAAGGCTTCTTTGAAGTGTCTTGATTCTTGGTTGCCCATTTGGACTTCCCCACTAACTCCCAACAAATATCTCAAGTGTGTCTAGGCTTTTGGCAGTGAGTGCACCACAACTTGTCCTTGTCATCATTTTTCCTTGATTCTCCCTTTTTCATTCCAATGTTGCCCCTCTTGCAGCCAAGGTAACAGGTTACTCGCCCTCACAAAAATTCATTAGATTTTTTTCTACTCTCTTCAGACTGAACTAAGACATATACCTCCTAAACAGAAGGAAGTTCCCTACTTCCTAAAATTTGTACCCGAAGAGGTCCATTAACAGGAGTCAGCCCCAACAAGAAAGCAAACACTCGTTGTTGGGAGACAAGCTTTTTGTATGCTTTTGCATCCTCATCATTCTTTCACTCAATAGTCCGATAATAGCCCAACTCCTTCCATACAGAGGTAAGGGCTCAATAGTATGTAGATAGGCAATGGTCTCCTTGCTTCAAGTAGATGATTCTGCTTGAAGCTGGTAAATCTTGGCAAAATGTCTTTGTTTAGAGTAGGCTGCCCTAGCTTGTTCCCAAATCCCACAAGTTGTATCAGCCCATATGAAGTTTTTCTTTACATGAAGCAGCATGGAACCTAACAGCCATGACATAACCACGATGTTTTCTTGATCCCATCTATCATGTTCAATTGTACAAGACTTTGGTTCTTTAATCTTTCCACTTATGTAACTAGCTTTTCCCCTAGTTGTGATATAAAGTTTGATGCCTTTGAACCATTCCAGATAATTTAAGCCATCAAAGGGGGTAATAGACATAGAGAAATTCATGTTGTCCACTCCCCCATTAAGGTTTCCTTGATGGGAAGTAATATACCAGAGGCTGTTGAATCCTCAGTAGCCATTTTTTCCAATGTTTTACCGCTTACTGTATTCAGCTGCCACCACAAACCTCTTCTTGGTACAACGACCAAGAGAGAAAAGAAAAAAAACGAAGACTGAAAGGTTAGGACAGTCCAATGGAGTCTTCTCTTCCTCTTCCAATCAAAGAACAAAGTTTCAGATGGAGAACAAAATTTGAGAAGGTTACGCCCAGATCAGTGCTCTGATACCATGTAGTCCAGCAAAGATAAAAAGAATAGAAGAAGGAAGAGAGAAGGAAGAAAGAAGAAGAAGAAGAAGAAGAAGTTTGATTCAGAAGATGAAGGCAGGCAGCTCCTAAGTTTAGGGCAACAACTTCTAACAAAATAAAGGAGGAAATACCAGAAATACCCCTAAGCTAGTACATAACATGTTATAACATGTTTTACATCACATTAGCTACTTGAACTAATGCAATTGAGGAAAAAAAGAGATTGTGGGTTTTGCATGCTTGAAAATGTTTTATATGTTTGATTTTACTTTTAAATTCTCATTTGAATACACTTTACATGTTATGCTTATGTATTTTAATTTTAGATGATAGGCTTTTTAAAACATTAATTTTCAAACTTAAGTTTACTTTTTTATTAATATTGTGTTTAAATTTTTTTTCAATTATTTTGCATTTTTTTTTTGCTTCCTGCTTCAAAAAAGTGCATGTCTCACCTTGAGCCTCAGGCGCAAATTGACCCCTATGCCTTTTTTGCACCTTGCAGTTTTAAAACACCAGATAGAACGATTGGTGAGGATCATATGGTTTATGGCCTTTATATCTAAAAGAATGAAGTTCATTCAAAGGTGTCTTCTACTGGTCTATTGAGAAGACGTTCTGTGGATTTGTTGGATCTGCAGGAGGCTTTTTCTAATATGACCCTATAGATTTCAGTCCATTGGATATATAGACATGTAGAAACAAAATGCACCAGTTTAACATTTTATTGAAGACTTGGTGCCCATATTTTGACTTAATATTTACAACCCAAGAATGGAAGCAATGTGTTTTTCAAGCAACATATGTATAGAAGGTTCGGAGACATACATGGTCATACTTTTTCACAATTCAAAGAATTATGAGTAGTTTTTGAAGAAACTAGAGTGTTTGAGGGGGAAGATTAAGAACTTGGCTTTGCAAGGTTCTGCTTGCTCTCAATACAGGTGGAGGAATGTAGTGTCAATGGGAGATCTAGTATTGTACGGTCTGTGTTTTTGTTACAGTTTTGTAGTCTTTTGTCGATATGTCAAAGTTGTGTGTTTGTATATTTCTCTTTCCCTCGGGTGATAATTTAACGCCTTACTTTCATACTCTCTTTTTCTTTTTAATGAATTTCTTATTTACCTTTCAAAAAGAATCTTCCCCCATGAAATACCACAATTTTCCTTTGACTCAAATACTGAATCACAGTGTGACCACAAAAAAAAAAAAAAAAGAAAACATTACCATCAAGACTGACAATTGTAATGGATAGGCTAGAATCATCAACAACCCCTGCCATACCTCCAAAACTTCTAATCATGGAATCAAATGTACTAGAAGTGGGCATATCAACATTGAAGCTAAGCACCTATTATTTAGAAGAGAAGAGGGCACCTAATACCTTCTCTTCAATAGATCCCAAGGGTATAAAAGTTTAGACCCAAAGAACAAATGTCCAACAACTATCACCATTCTATCAAGGCATCACAAAGCCCAAAAAACCCATCTGATAGCAAAACAAGGAAATAAAAAATTAAAAAAAAATACTCTAAACATCTTTAAATATTGTAAGATCACCTTCAACAAACACCAAAATGTATTGCAACCAAGGGGCTATAAGATTCATGTGAGAACTCTTCCCCAATCTTGCGCATGAATCAGATCTCTCAAATTTTCATTTTTAAAATTTCCTTCTATTTTCATACAAAAAAATATAAAAATGTATAAAAGACTTTTCGGATTGTCTTCAAACCATCACTACAGTAAATCTAAAATCAAGTTTAGGCAGCCCTATGAAGTTGTATTATGATAACCAAGAAACAATAAACATTTCCAATAACACAATGCAGCATAATCATACTAATCATATTGTAGTGGAAAAACACTTCATTTGGGAAAGAGACAATGGCTGGAGAAGTTGTTTTACCCTTTCGAAGTCTAAGAATTAGTTGGCTGATATGTTTACTGAAGGGTTAGTTGACAAACTAATTGATTGCATTGCCAAATATGCCATAATTGAGAAAGTAGATTATATTTGACATGGGAATTACTGTATTATTAATTATTATCAAGAGTTTTTCAAAGTATTTGCCTTAATATAAATAAAATGGAGAGGGGCCAACAACCCCATTTATTATCAAGAGCAATTTATTCATAGTGTTCTTCTCTACTACTTTTCTACGGATTGAATACAGTGTCTTCATCTTTTTCCTTGTCTCCGAACACCACTTTTACAACCACTGACAAAACAGTCACTTAAACAAGATGACAAGAATGAAAATAAAACTTTAACAGTTATGTTAGACAAACTTATCAAATAAATTCTGTAGAACATTAAATAAACCACACAAAGAAAAAAGGTAAATATTTTCCAAATGTACACTACAATGGGAAACACCAATAGAAAAAGTTATTTGTATGTGAAGTGCATTACAGAGTAGTGACTTACTTGCGACTACCCCCAGTGAGAAGACCACTGGGCTGAAATATATCACCTTCAAGAGTTACACTTGGAACGTGGACTTCCCTATTAAAGGCAACCTAACCAAACATACAAATTAGATAATGTAAGTTAGAACAAAAGAAAACTGTTAATACAAACGTATATAAATAAACTGCACATAGACAATGTTGAAATTGTAGATTCCGAGTTGTTGCATTTAATTACATGTATTTAAGCTGAACTTGCATAAAACCATTTCACTAAATATTAAACTTGCAAATTTTTAATTAATAATAAAAGTAACTAGTTTAATCATCTAATATATTTAGTATAGAAACATGATCATAAAGAATAGAAAAGAAGAGAAAAGAAAAAAAAATAATAGAAAAGAGGAATATGGAAAAACTAAAAGCAAGAGGCATCAACCTCGACTTTAGTTATACATGAATCTGCATCAACCTCAACTTTAGTTATACATGAATCTGTATAATGGCTATCACCTGTTGTAGAACAATATATATAATACAATATATTATTGAATTTGAAATTTTATCGAATTGAATCGGCATAGATTCGAATTCAATCCAATTAAATAGTTGATACAAAAATCAGATTAAAATTCGACAATTTATGCAATCCGAATTCAATTCGTTTAAGTCAAATCTTGAATTAGAATTCGAATTTCTGAATACTGTTTACAGGCCTAGTCAATACTCCCCCAAACTGAGCATAGAAGTTTCTCATGCCCAACATACCAAGAGTATAATGTCATAAAGACTTCAGAACTCCTTTGATGAACACATCATAGCTGGTCAGTCTTGAAAAAAAATGCATACTTATCCCATCATAACCCACCGATCTGAGGTGTCGATCAACCTCATGTTTTGTCCTATCATGTTGTACAAGCTTGTGAACAATATTGATTATCAATTGGTTACACCATGCAACAATAATCACTTCTGCATGCATTCCCAATTCTTCAAGAAATGATCTCAAATACAAGGCTTCTAACACTCCATTTGGCTATAGCTTTGTACTCTTCCTCTACACTTGATTGAGCAATAATGGATTGCTTTTTACTTTTTCCAAGATACCAAATTACTACCAACACAAGCACAACATCCTAAATTCAATCTCCTGTCAACCAATGAATCAACCCAATTTGCATCTATATAAACCACCACCTTCATAAGATCATGTTGTGAATAAAAGACTTAACTAGGAACCAAGCAAGGCAAATTTTAAGGTATGCACCTTAACGAGGACCAAGGCACAACATTTTCAAAAGGTGCACCTTGCACCACTACCCAGACTTGCTCCTTTTTTATTTTTATGCACTTTTTGGTGCTTTTAAGTATAGTGCTTGGACCAAGGGCTTGGCCCATAGACACCCAATCAAGCACCTTGAGGCAATCCCAAACAAAGGTTCAAAATGCCAACATCAATGGAATGCTGGTCCTCCAAATATAGGAAATGTGTCAAAATTTTTGTATGAAAATATTGTAAAAATTATAGACATGGTGGAAACATGGTAAAATATGCAAAAATATAGAATGATATTTTATAAAATGATAAAAAAATAGGCACACCAAGGGGTGAGCAAATTGTTTGTTCAGTTAAAAACTGAACCGAATGAACTGAAATTTCAAATGGAAAACCAAAATAAGTGAAACCAAAATTTTTAGTCCAATTTTCAGTTATTTCGATTAAAACCAAATTTCAACACTACATATATATATATATATATATATATATATATATTCAATGTTTTAAAACGCAGAGGTGCGACGTGAGACGTAGTTCAGAGGAAGGGGGGATCTCATTTTTTCTTTATTTTTAATAAAAGTCTTATATTAAGAAGAATAAAGATGCATAACATTAGTTCAAAGGGGGGGTCTTGTCAAAGCGGACAAACCACTTTCTTTTCCCTTATCTTTTCTTCCCTTCCCTTTCCTTTTCTCTTTTTTTTTCTCTTTCTTTTTCTCTCCCTTCCCTTTCTTTTCCTTTCCTTTCCTTTTTTTTCTTTTTCTTTCTGTCTTTTTATATCAGGTGTGCATGAGGCGCATGAGGAGTACACCTCTAGCACGCCTCATGGAAAAAGCGCAAGAGGCATATGCCTCAGTGGTGTCAACGCCTCTAGCATACGCCTCAGGGGATTTTGGGAGCACCTCCAAGCATACACCTCCCACACCTTTTAATATATATATATATATTGTATTACATGTTAAAATATATATATAATACATATAGAATATAAAGTTTGGTTAATTTTGTTTTTCGGTTAACAAAATTCCCAAATCTGAAAACGAAACTGAAATTTTATAAACCAAAAAACCGGCCCAATCAACTAAAATAACCTGAAACCGAAAAAAAAAACAAAACCAAAATGTTCAGTTCAGTTTTTCAATTTTAACCAAATAATGCTCACCCCTAGGCATACCTTTTTAAATTACTATCTTGCTCAGACTCATTAAAAAAAATCTTTGAAACTAAGTATATAGACAAAAGAATACATTCTAAAGTTGTCCTATAAATCTTAAGATTTAAAGCTTCATGATAGAATGAGTTAAAGCAAAATTTGAACTCATAGAAAATGTAAATGATTGTAATAAATCAATCAAATAATCAATGACACAAACAAAACTGATTATTTAACTTCATCTTTCATGTTTAAAATAAATATTGAACTAACTCGAAGTTGTAAACATGTAAACTAGGCATCCAATAACATTGTTACTCCACATATCTACAATACTGTCATCAACTTATGTTATAATACTTTTTATTGTTTTTTTATCAATAATACTTTTTGATTGTTTATCAAAAAAAATACTTTTTCTTGTATCCCACATAGTGTTGGTAGTGTTCATGAGGAATATGTCGATTCTAGTAAAATTTCATGTTACTACCCATGGAAATAGAGATGGAAATATGTTGTTGAAGCTACCGCATGTACTTCAAATAGTGCTAGTAGTGTTCATTAGGGAATATGCCGATTCCAATAGAATTTTGTGTCACTACCAATCAAAATGGAAATATGTCAAGGAAATATTAGGGAACTTGGGGACATTTAAAACCGTGGCCCAAACAAGTCAAGTTAGCATCTTCAATTTCTTAATCCCTAAAAAAATGATCTTATAATTTTAATTCTTAATCCGTCTGATCATTTGGTATATTAGCAAACTTGAGTACCAAGGTAACAATGACCCACAACTAGCACACATCTAATAAACACTATCACTCAACTACAATTGATTTAGAGCAACTGCTGAGGAATTTTAACAACTGTAGTAGTACAAGTCCAAAAGGATCGAAACCCAAAACAAAGATTACCTCCTTTGCAGCATCAGTACTTCTGCAAACAAAAGTTGAACCAAATACATATGCCATCGCATTCTGCAATATTTATAAACTATTAGAGAAATTTAACATTTGCAGATAAAATGTCCACCAATGATTTAAAGTTCTTTGATTTTCAACAACAAAAGCAAGAATTAAAAAAAAAATGTCTTAATGAAAACCACAAAGATGCATTCCACTGCAGAAGTATCAAGATAGTTGAACCCAAAAATCTTGCATATAATAATAATAGTATAATGACAGAAGACTAACCTATCAAATAATACCATGTAAATTCATGAATTGAAAAATAAAGATAGATTGACATACGTGTCAAACCGTACAGGGATGTAGCAGCAATTTTGGACCTAAATATCAAAGCATTAAGCATAGCATCCACATATTCTTAAAAACAATTAATTCACCTCATTAATCAAGAGAAGCAAAAGTTGAAGGTAACTAAGACTTTAACCAAGTAGCAGGCTAGATAGGTATAGGAATTTGTGCAACAAAAACAGATAAGCATTTTCACCAGAGTTCAAAAACATCAGTATTGTGTCTCATATCAATAAATCCTGGATATGGATAACCATTGCAATATGCTTTTCATAGACAAGGATATGGTGGAAACATATGGATACACTCGGATACGTTGGGGAGCAAACAAAGGTACAACAGCTTCTCAAGTAGCCTCTAAAACACTCCCCTATCATGCAACAATTCTCCATCAAAAGCAAACAGATTATGATTAAAATCAAAGGGTGTATTAGTTGGCTTAACGCCAAGTCTACCTATCTCAATAAGCAAATTAGGGACATACTTGTGCTAGGAAACGAAGACACCATCATTGAATCTAGCAACCTCAATTCCCAAAAAAGTACTTTGATTCTCCCATGAAAGAAATCTCTTGAAATTGTCAACATATTGCACATCATCACCAATCGCTACTACATCATCCACATAAACAATCAAGAAAGTGATAGAAGTAGCTCTCCTCTTGACAAAGAGGGTGTGATATAATTGTGTGTGGGACTATGGGTATCACCAAAACTAACAAGGGCTGTGAAAATCACTCAAGATACATTTTAGGTGATTGCTTAAGGCCATAAAGTGATTTTTTCAATTTACACACCTTTCACTACATCTAATTACCATACATCCGAGGAGGAAGGGATATGTATGCCTCATGTAAATCCCCATTTAAGAAGGCATTCTTTACATCAAACTAATATAAGGGCGATTCAATATTCTCTACCAAAGATAACAAACCCCCACAAAGGTCATGTTAGCAAAGGAGCAAACCTCTCAAAGTAGTCCACCCCATACATCTTTGCATACCCCTTTGCAACTGACCAAGCCTTAAACCTCTCAATGGATCCATCAATATGATACTTGATGGTATAGACCCAATGAGTTTCTAAAATGCTTTGATAATTAACACCTTACACAAAGTAAACTGGACAAAGTGGCACTCTTAAATAATTCTAAAAATAATAGTTAACACACTCATAAAAGAAAAAATTAAATGGCGCAAACAATAGTGACATAACATGATTCAATTTATTTACTCTAAAACAACTAACACATAAGCCACCTTATACTACTTAAATAGTTTTCTTTGTGGCACATCTATAGTACCCCCTACACCCAAAGAACGCAAAAATCCAATTCCAATTAGCTACAGAAACTAGGCTAGAAATCAATAAGTGGTAGCAATTCTCACCATTTGCTTTGCAAAGAAAACACTCATTAGGGGAGAAACACAAGTAAGGGTCCCTCTTTTGCAGGTTTCCCGAGGTGTTAATCTTCCCGAGAAAAACTCCCCAACAAAAAATAGCAACTTTGGGGGGGATCAGCCTCACCCAAACTTCATTGGCAAGGAAAGACCCAAGAGTAGAAAGAGAATAGAGGGATACAGAAAAGGAGACAAAAGAAAAGGAGCCCTTTGAAGCTGGTGACCAAGTCCTTCTATCTAGTTTTGAAGGACCTAAACAAATATTACCTAGAGAAGATAAAAGATCAAAAACAATAGTAACCTCCTCATCCCTCAAGCCTCTTCTAAAACCAGAATCCAAATTCAAGGACAAAGGGAGAATAGGAGACAAGAGAAAAGTAGAAACAACCCATTTTATGGAGAAAAATGGAATAAAGAGAGCAAAAAAGATACTTAAGAGGTTGGTCACCCACCCAAGTGTCCTCCCAAAAGAATACTAAATCACCAAGTAGAAATCACTGATTGTAGATTTAGTTGAATTTCTTGTGAAAGGAAAGGGGAGGAAGATAAAGATTTCAGTAGTAGAGAAGAAGAGAGAGGGAGAAAAGAGTGGGAAGTCAACCAAGATTCTTGAAAAATTAACCCTAGCCACCAACCCCTCATTGTATTTATACTTAACTTAAAAGATGAGATATTACAAAGATGCCCTTAGTAAGGTGGCTACTAATGTGGCTGAACAGTCACAACTAAGAAACAAAAACTAATGGGCCTAAAGCCAACAACTTTCTAACTAAATAGCTTAAAATAAGAATAAAAAACAACTAGGCCCAACTCAACACTCCCCCTCAAGTTGGGAGTAAATGTCACACATTTCCAACTTGCTTAGATCATGCTCCAGCTTGTTCTTTGCAACACCTTTTGTGAGAACATCCGCAAGCTGCAGATCAGAAGCAATGTATGGAAGACAAACTTCTCCAAAAGTTACTCTTTCTCTGATAAAATGTCTATCACCTTCAATGTGCTTAGTTCAGTCATGTTGGACTGGGTTATGGGCAATGTTAATTGTTGCCTGGTTATCACAGTACAACATCATAGGTTCTTCTGCCTGTACACCAATTTCTTCTAACAAGGAACGGATCCAAAGAAGTTCTGAAACTCCATGTGCCATGGCCCTGTATTCAGCTTCAGCACTTGATCTTGCCACCACTGTTTGTTTCTTACTCTTCCACGAGACAAGGTTACCCCCAACAAGGGTACAAACTCCTAAAGTAGATCTCCTGTCATCAAGGCATCCTGTCCAATCTACATCTGTATAAGCCTCTAGTTTCAACTGTCCATAATTAGTAAACAATATGCCTCTACCCGGGTGTCCCTTCAGATAAGCAAGAATTTTGTCCACTGCCTCCCAATGCTGGACTCATGGAGCATGCATGTATTGACTTACCACACTTACTACAAAGGAAATGTCTGGTCTTGTCATACACAAGTATAGCATCTGACCCACAAGTCTATGATACATCTCAATGTCCTTTACTGGTTCACCTTCTGATGCATTGATTCTATGGTTTTGATCAATAGGAGTATTGATTACCTTCGTTAGCTTCACTGTCTCTTGAAGAAGATCCAAAACATACTTCCTTTGAAAGATAAAAATTCTATGTTTTGATCTTGCAACTTCAATGCCTAAGAAGTATCTCAGTTCTCCAAGTTTCTTAATTTCAAATTCTTTATGTAGATTCCTTTTCAGACAATCAATCTCACTTAGGTCATTCCCCGGGACAACAATATCATCCACATAAACATTTAGGACTGACACCAAAAATCCCCTTCGCTTTACAAACAAGGTATGATCAGATTAAGTCTAAGTGTATCCAAAAGCAATCAAGGCCTTTTTGAATCTGTCAAACCATGCTCTAAGAGATTGTTTCAAGCCATAAAATGACTTCTTAAGCCTGCATACCTTTCCCTTTTCAGTATCACTGTAAAAGCCTACAGGAAGATTCATATACACTTCCTCTTGTAGATCCCCATTTAGGAAAGCATTATTCACATCAAGTTGAAACAAGGGCCAAGAGTATGAAGTAGCAAGAGAAAGAAGTATCCGAACAAAGGTCATCTTTGCAACTGGTGCAAAGGTCTCTAAGTAATCAATACCATAGGTCTGTGTGTACCCTTTTGCAACAAGTCTTGCCTTGTACCTTTCTATACTTCCATCTGCCTTATATTTTACTGTGTAAACCCATTTGGATCCAACTGTCTCCTTGCCTTCTAGTAGATCCACAATGTTCAATGTCTGATTCTTAATCAAAGCTACCATCTCTTCCTGCATAGTTGTCTTCCACTCAGGTTTGGAGAGAGCCTCGCTAACATCCTTAGGTATAGACACTGAGTCAAGGAAGGAAAGAAAAACACGGTAGGAGGAAAAAGTCCATTGTAGGATAAGTACTGTGAAATACAATGAGCAATACACTTTCTCCTCCCTTTTCTGAGAGCAATAGGAAGATCAAGGTTATCTGTAATAGGGTTAGTAGAACCAATGGGAACTGAAACAGTAGCGGGACCAAGAGGATTACTTGAATCCATGTCAGCCAAATCTAGAGTCTCCAAGGAATCAACAGGAAGTGATGTGAGTTCTGCTACAGTAGAATCAACCTCCTTGTGAAGTCTCTGTCGTAAGTAATGCTGAGAAGCAAGACGCAAAGGAGGTGGTAAGGTAGGTGACACAGGATGGTCAAGCACAGGAGTAGTCACAAGCATTGGAACTAGGAGAGGAATAGACTATTGACTCACTTCCCCAAAACACTCCCCCTGAGAAGGATTCTTTTAAAAGTATGTGGGTTCAAAAAAAGTAACATCCATGATAACGTACCGGCTTCCAGAGATTGAATCATAGCAACAGTACCCTTTCTAATTTTCTGCATATCCAAGGAAGACACACTTCTTTGCCTTGGGATCAAGCTTCGAGCGGTGAGGACCAAGGATATGTGCAAAGTAGACACATCCAAAGACCCTGAGAGGAATATGAAACATCTCCCCCTCAAGAAAAAAGAGACTGAATGGGTTGTTGAATCCAGGTATACGAGAGGGCACCCTGTTAATCAAATATACTGTTGTGAGAACCGCATCACCCCAAAACCGAACTGGAACTGTAGATGTGCTCATCATGCTTCTTGCAATCTTAACAATGTGTCTATTCTTCCTTTCTGCGACACCATTCTGTTGTGGACTATAGGGACAACTGCTCTGATGAACAACACCATATTCTAACCGATATGAGGCAAAGTGTTTTCAAAATATTCTCTGGCATTGTCTGACCTGAACACCTTTATTCTTGTTCCAAACTGTGTTAGCACCATCTGATGAAATTGTCTCACCAAGGATGGTACTTCATCACAGGATCTCATCAAATAAATCCAAGAGTATCGTGAGAAATCATCCACACATAAGAGAAAATATCGATAGCCTCCCATAGAAGGAACATGGTAAGGTCCCCACACATCCGAATGAATAACATCAAAAGAAGAACACATTTTATTATTAGGTTTAAACAAATGTCTACAATGTTTTCCAACTTGACAACCTTCACACTCCAGGCTTGACAAACTAACTAACTCAAAAAGTTTTGGAAACAAAAAACTCAAAGAAAAAAAAAACGTAAATGGCCCAAAAGGTTATGTCAAAGCATAAATTGACCCACAGACACTGACTCACTATCCCTACTGACATGATGACTCTGATGAGGAGGAAGAATATCCAAGAAATAGATCTCATTCACTTCACAACCACTCCCAATCGTCATCTTTGAATCCAGATCCTGCAAAATACAATGACCAGGAGAAAAAATTACTGAGCAATTCAGGTTCTTAATCAAACTACTAACAGATAACAAATTAGTGCTCAATTTAGGAACATGAAGGACTGATGGTAGAGAAATAGAATCACTAATCTTGACAGATCCCTTCCTAGCAATAGGAACATGGGATCCATCAACTATGGAGACCCTATCTCTACCAGAACAGAGCGGGTAAGAAGAAAAAATAGTAGAGCTATGGGTCATGTGCTCTGAGGCTCCAGAATCTATAACCCAAGGAGGTCCCTCCGTACCTGAAGTAGAAACATAATTTGCAGTGATGTGTGAACTACCTATGTAAGCAAAGGCAGTAGAGTGGACTCCACCAGTGCCACCTGTACCTTGTTGTCCGCTTGCTGCTGAACTAGAACTGGCTATATCCCGTTGGTTCAAAAGTTGTCCATACCTCTCAAGTTCGGCCCTTACTACAGCAGTTGTAGTAGGAGGGGCCGGAATGTCACCAATAACTGCCATGTGTGCATTTCCCTTCTTATTTTTCAGTCTAGTCGGCACAAGATGTGGGTGAAGCGTCCAACAAGTATCTCTTGTATGTTTAGGCTTCTTACAATAGTCACAGATCAAATCTCTTTTATCTTCCTTCTTGATTTCACTGCCACCCCAATCTCCACTTTGTTTAGGTTTCACAATACTCACCATGACAGACTGATCAAAAATAGGATTTTTCATCATCGCATCTCTCTTGCTCTCCTCCCCCGACACAAAGGCATATGCCTGGGAGAGGGTAACACTGTCCTTGGAAAGAAGATGTCTTGCAATATCATACTCAGGATTAAGGCCAGCAAGAAATTCAAACACCATGTACTTCTCTAGATGTTTCTGATAGGTAGTTGCATCCTTAGTGGTTTCCCAAGCAAATGTCTCTAAATGGTCAATCTCCTACCACAGGGTTTTAAGGGTTGAAAAATAGGCTGCAACAGATCTATCTCCCTACCTTGTAGAAATAATCTGATTTCTCAACTAATAAGCCCTAGTAACATTTCTCAACATTCTGCCTTGTGTAATTCCATGTTGCCCCATATAAATAAAATTTTTTATGGGCAAATACAACTAAGGAAATATGGGATGGGGTTGTAGAACCAAGTCATCACTATATATCTCAAAAAAAGTAAAGAAAATAAATGAAATATGTAACAAGATCAAACGAAACACTTTTGGAACCAACACCTTTCTGGTGTCCTAGACAGTCTTCCCACAAAAGATTCCTTTTCTGTGGGACGAGAGAAGAGAGAGAAGAGGCAGCCGCTCTCTCTAGAAGCCTCCAAATCAGGCAAGACTTGAACTGCCCTCTACAGAAAACTCCAGGGAACCTTAAAAAATTAGGGCGCTACTTCCTAGTTCAAAATTAAAGAGTCCAATAGAAACATAACTCTTCCCCTTTCTCCATTTTTTTCCTGATTTTAATGAGAAACCCTAGACCAGCTACAAGACACACAGATCCACCAAAAAATCCAAAAACTGGGCTTACCTGAGAACTTCGATCAGCCTCTTAAATCACCATGCAGTCGGCCGATCTAGGGCTGCATGAGGAAACAACTCAAGGAACCTTCGACCTACTCTGATACCAAGTAGAAATCACTAAGTGTAGATTTAGTTGAATTTCTTGTGAAAGGAAAGGGGAGGAAGATAAAGATTTCAATAGTAGAGAAGAAAAGAGAGGGAGAAAAGAATGGGAAGTCAACCAAGATTCTTGAAAAATTAACCCTAGCTGCCAACCCCTCATTATATTTATACTTAACTTAAAAGATGAGATATTACAAGGATGCCCTTAGTAGGGCGGCTACTAATGTGGTTGAACAGTCACAACTTAGAAACATAAACTAATGGGCCTAGTACCCAACAACTTCCTAACTAAATAGCTTAAAATAAGAATAAAAAACAACTAGGCCCAACTCAACACACCAAAACAAACATCATACCTAACAAAATTGAAGAATTGAGGAAGGATTCTGTGAATTGCTTTCCAAGAAGTTACCAAAGTAACTTAACAAGAAACATATATCCCATCCATTTTCCAATAGACCATGAATGCTCGCCACTACCTAATGCCAAAGCCTCTCTCTCCAACAGCCACCCCCACAGTCACTTCCCCAATAAGGCTAAGTTCCTTTGGATTAAATTCCCTAGTCCCAAACCACCTTCCTCCTTACTTCAGCACACTAACTCCCACCTAACTAAATAGTTCTTTTCTCCTCCCCTAGTTCCCAAAGAAAATCCTTCATCAACTTTTCTAACTTCTTAGCCTCCCTAGAAGGAATCCTAAAGACTGAAAGGAAGTAAACTGGTAGGTTAGCTAAAGTGCTTTTTATCAAAGTGACCCTACCCCCCCAAGGAGAAATATTTTTTCTCCCATAATGCTAGCTTTTTTCCAAATCTTTATACCAAAGGATCCCAAAACCAGCTCTCATTTGGGTTAGCACCTAAGGGTAGACCTAAGTAAGTCAAAGGCTAGGAAGAAGTGAAACAACCTAAACACTCTACAATGGAATCAACAACTTGGTGATCCAAACTAACACTCGCCACACAACCCTTTTTAAAATTTATGTTCAAGTTTTTTCAAAGCAAACTATCAACTCTTTCAGATTTTCCAATTCCCTTGGGTCACTCCTTTCACAAAAAATCATAATATCATCAGCAAACTGGAGTGGGTCACTAGTACCCCAATCCTACCTAATGACCTTTTCAATGTCCAATTTACAAACAAAACTTCAATGGCTAAACCCCCTCACACACATTGGCTATTAAGATCTGGTCAATTATTTGTCTACTCTACACAAAGGCACCTTGAGTTTTCTAATGAGAGAGGGAAGAAATGCTCTAATCTGAAAGAGAAAACCTTAGCCAAGATTTTGCAAATATTAGTCACCAATCTTATTGGTCTAAAATCTTTAGGTTAACTAGCTCTTGACTTTCTAAGAATCAAGGCAAAAAAAGTAGCATTGACTCTACTCTCTAGAGCTAAGAAGGCTACATGTTTAATTTCCACTTCCTCAAAATTCCTTTCTATCCAACTTAACTTACCCTAAGGCAAACATGGCCAGTCCACTCCTTGCACCCTCAACCTATCATTCAAAGGTCTACTGAAGATTGACTAGAAATGATCTATAAAAATCCTAGCTATCACATTCTACAAAGAGATTACCCACCCATTGACCGCTAATTTAGCCTTTTTTTTTCCTTATCCTCCAATTAGCCACTACATGAAAGAATTTTCTGTTCCCATCCCCTTCCTTTGTCCAATTATATCTTAACTTCTATCTCCAAGAGGTTTCCTCTCTATAGAGAACCTCTTCCAACTCCTTTAGTTTCCACCTTAGCTCTTTATCTTGACCATTAAGCAACCTTCGAGATTCCTTCTAGTCCAACACATCAATATGGGAAAGAAGGGCAAACTTTTGTTCCTCTAAATGCCCAAAATGCACTCTATTCCACTCTTTTATTTTGGCTCTAAGTCTTTTCAATTTCTTATGAAATCTGACTCCCTTCCACCTAAAACCTCTTAACTCCTCATTCCACCAATCTTAAACCCCAAAACAAAATCTAGGTGAGTCAACCACATGTTTTCAAATCTAAAAGGTGTAGGGCCCATTCTACATGTAATATATGCATTATTTTTTTATTTACTTTATAACTTTTAATTCAATTTTTAAATTTTTGTTTGTAAAAAAATTCAAAAATTGCAATTTGAAGCCAAAAAAGGTTTTTTTGGCAAAAATAGTGGGGCAAGGCACCTTAGAATGCATAGGCCTCGAAAAGGCACCCAAAACCCAAAACAATATCACCCCAATTGAACATTCAAGCAAAAAATTATGACCTTCAAAAGTTTGTGCTAATGAAGGAGTATTTCGGTCTTCGTACCTGTTGAGAGTGCTGATGTGTAGTATTATGTTAGTTCGAGTGCCTCTTACTTAAATAAGGGCTCTTATGTCTTTTCCAGTCACATTAATAATATAATAATAGGTTTGGCCGAAACTAGGGTTGACTTTTTCCTATTTTCAAACTAGACCTTTTCTCTTCTCCTTCCTCTTTCTTCCTTCTTCTTTCCTCTCTTCCTTCTTGTTGTTTACTTTATAGCTAACAAGCAAAACAGACTTCTAGGGCAGGCCAAACTTTAACATGGTATTAGAACAACATCAAACAAATCAGACCTGCTAGAATTCTGTTTTCTGCGCATTTGAACTAGGATTTTTCTTGGATTTCTCAACCGTTGGTTGGAGACTGGGAAAAGAGCTGCAAAGGAATGATCGCCCTCTTCCCTTGGAGGTTTCTATGCCTCCGGCGGTGTCATTGGTGATTGGTTGTTGTGGTTTCTAAGCCCTCCCCTAATTAATGTAGGGCTGGTGTGTATGGTGCAGTGGTGTTTCATTCCTTCGTGTGGTTGGCTTTCAGGCGATGAGGTAAGGAGTTTTTTCTGTGTATTTTCTTTTACGGAACACATGAGAGGTGTGGTACAGATGGTATGATGGGTTTTCAGATTGCAGTATGCTAGGGTTTATACTGGTTTGTGTGTGATTCAACGAGAAGTAGTGTTTACTTAATGGTGAAACTTCCGGTAGCAGTAGAGTAGGGTTTGTGGTGTTACAAGTACAGCTTTCAGCCTTTGTCATTGCTGAAATCAATGTGCAGATTTCGGTGAAGTGTCTGAGTGCAGTATGCAGTGTGTAGTGTTCAAGATTCAGTGATAAGGGAATTCAGCAATGGCAAAAAACAGTGATAGTAGACCTAGTATAATGATATCTACTGACTACCTGAATGTCCAAATGACCTCCATTAAACTGAATGGAGAGAATTATGTCCCTTGGGCCAAGTCTATAGAGGTTTTTCTGAAGACGAAGAAGAAGGTAAAGCACATAAGAGAGGAGAAACCCCCCACGAGTTCTCAGGAGTATGAAGACTGGGAACAAGAAGATGCATAGATTATCACATGGTTGTGGAACAGTATGAAACCCAGAATCAGTGTGAACTTCATGTTTCTTGACACAGCCAAAGAGGTGTGGGATCATGCTAAGAAATTGTATTCTGGCCAGGATAATACAACCAGGGTACATCAACTGTATCAAGAATACTTCAATCTGCAACAAGGAAATCAGAGCCTTGAGGAGTACTATGCCAATATGAGAAATATCCGTAGTGAGCTAAATGTCTATCACCCTCTCACTTCTGATGTCAAGGTTCAACAGCAACAGAGAGAGCAGTTTGATGTGACTCGATTTCTAGTAGGGCTGAAGTCTGAGTATGAACCAATACGAGCCCAGATACTAGGAGGATCTGCCCTTCCATCTTTAGAGGAGGTGTTTGCTCGTCTTCAGAGGACTTCCATTGGATCTATGGAAAACTCTAATATCTCAGATAAATCAGCATTTGCAGTGTCGAGAGGACAAGGTGGCAGAAGTGGGGCTCGAGGAGCCCAGCCTGGCCGTGGTGGCAAAAGTGGTCCAATGTATGGCCGGAGTGGTAGTGGTGGATCTACACATATCCGTGGTGGTGGTCGTACTGGAGGCAGAGATTCAAAGGGAGCTCGTGGTAGAAGACGTGGCTCAGGTCCCCGGAGGTGTACTCATTGTGGTTTGGATGGACATACTATTAACTACTGCTATGACTTACATGGTCCACCCTCGACATGGGCCAACCATGCCATGACTAGTGACACCAGTTCCAACTTTAGACAGAAGAGCCGGTCAGCTGACCAGATGCTTTCTACCTCTCCAGATGGTCCAGGCAAGGAGATGGTGAGTGTTCCTCGTGATGATTATGAAAGGTTTGTTCAATCCACGTCGCAGATATGGCTTGTTTGGCATCCACACCCAACCCCTAGATGATACTTTTTGGGCATTGACAGATTGAAGGCATAGAGGAGCATTGACATGTCCAACCCACGTCGCAGATATGCCTTCAATCTGTCAATTAATGGATGGGTTAGTAGGTTGGGTTAAAAAATTGCCAACCCCGTCTAACCCCACTCCAAATAGTTTGTTCCATCCAATCTAACAATAGTCAACATGTCCAAAACATTGTCTCTAAACCCCATTGGAACAACCCTGAACAGCAAGCATTGCTTAAAATCAACTACAATAGACTCCTTTTGATTTACAGAATCAATAAAAAACACTCTAAACAAAAATACAGTACACTAAAAAATAAATTGATCCATAATCGAGTATACACCAAAAACTAGAGTTTTATTGACCCTAGAACTTAAGAGAAAAATAGAAGATGCAGCCACTTCCTCTTGTCTTCACAAAAGGCCGCCCAACAACTGCCAACCTCTAAATGCGTTCAAAATGAGTTAAAGAAGAGGCAAGTATCACTCCAAACTGATTCTGGGGTGCTCAACTTGAACCAATCCAAGTTCTCTCCAATTGATTTTGGTTTCGAGCAAAGACTTCAGGAATAACTTCATTCTCTAAATGCGTTCAAAATGAGTCAAAGAAGAGGCAAGTACCACTCCAAACTGATTCTGGGGTGCTCAACTTGAACCAATCCAAGCTCTCTCCAATTGATTTTGGTTTCGAGCAAAGACTTCAGGAATAACTTCTGAGCCTTCAAACATAAATAAGCCCTCTCCAAATACCTCTACAAGCCAAGTGGCATCAATCAATGGTGATGAACAACATGAAACTCTATACACCATTCTGATCCAAGTAGATTATGATTCTATAGGGAAGAAGAAAAGAAAGAAACTACTATGATACCAAGAAGTAATTCAAATCAGAAAACATTTTGATGATTATTTAAAGATTTATGCACAGAAATCAAGAAAAGAAAGATTAGAATAAGAGGAAAATAGAAAAAAAAAGGAAGAAGAGAAGAGCTCAAGTCAAAGCAAGAGAATAACGGATCGTAGGTACCCTTCTTTGTCGCAACCATCCATAAAGTTCAAATTTTATTTATTTAATGTATAATGACCTCAACCTGTTTACCAGATTTTAGAGAGAACATACCTCTCTTATGAGCACCCCCTTGTTCTTGTAGGGATGGCAATTTCTAGCCTACCTGGTGGGTACCCACCCCTACCCTCCCTAACAGGGTGGTTTTTTTTTTTTGTTGGGGTGGGGACAAGTTTTGGGATTCTACAACCCATACGGGTACAGGTAGAGTATGGTATTCAGCTAAACCCGACCCTACCCAACCCACATATTGTTGGAAAGCATATAAACTCTATGTATTAGTTCTTGAATTTAATAATATTTTGAATTTTATGTAAAGGATAACTGATAGTTTATGTGTTTTTTACATGCCTTAACCAAATAATTGGAAATTTTGTTGTTTATTCATGTTATTTTACTATTTATTCCTTACATATGACAAGAAATAATAGGAAAGTGGATGCGGGTTCTAAACCCAACCCGCCCCTACCCTTGAATGCAAGGAGGGTTTTGCATTTTCAGGTGCGGAGAGGGTTTGTATTCTCAAAATCCAACTCGCTATGGGTTTTGGGGTGGGTATAGGTTGGGAAGTTTAGGGAGGCGGGTAGGGTCTAGAATTTACAAAACCCGCCCCTTGCCATCCCTACCCCCTTGTCACCACCACCTCTGCAAAAGCCTCTACTACAGATCTCTGCTCTGCCACTTCTCTCACGTCCACCTCCTTTGTGCAGCCTTCAACAGCCTCATCTATAGCACTCTTACTATTCTAAGGAGAGGAATGGCCTAAAATAACTCTATTATCTATGTCTGAATCATTTCTATCTTACAGCTAAGATGCTTCTCTTGTCGTGCCTGATTTGCCACCACTGTACTCACCTTCTCTATCTTCAAATTCTTTGTTATTGGACTGGGTCTTGTTACATTTTCCTTTGTTGACCACTGCAACCTTCAACTCAATCTTCCTTTGCCCGGCCTCTTCATATTTGGTAATCTCCCAAATATTCCTGAATGACTCTTTTTGATAAAAGCCCCAATCTTACTCAACTAATTAGGATACTTTTTCCAAAAATACCCCTACTCTTCTAACCTGTAACTCATATCCACTAATAAAGAGCAAGAGAAATAACCACCAATGGAAAACAAAAACACAAATGGAATTCATTTTTGTCAACATGTGTAATTAATAGTTGTCAAGGCATATGGGAAATTCTTAGTGACATTTGAGCACCCAGTTATCTAGGCATTGCTTGGCGAATAGAATTTTACCGAAAAACTAAATTCTAGGTCAATTTACTAGTTTTGTCTACCGATCAGCATGCATATAAATTGAAAAACTGAAAATGCACTTTATCAGTAACATTCATTTTCTCATTTTCAATTATCAAAAAAAAATATTCATTTTCTCTCAACACATGGCAAATCATCATATATAAAAGACAACAGCATTTTAAATCTACTACTGTCAGTAATGCAATTTTTGCAAACACAATGCTATAAAATAAATATTTAAATAAAAATTGCATCCAAAATTTATTAACAAATAAAGAAGGCCATAATTCTAAACTGAAAAAAAAAATTAAAAGAATAAATAAACTAAGGCTGTGTTTGGTAAGAGTGCAAACACTGAACCGAAGTGAATTTGCACTCTAGTTCAGGTTTGCAGGCACTTGATAAGAATACACTTTTTGTATTGAAAATGATAGTAAACTTCTTTTTTCTGGCATATTTGCATTCAAAATGTAAAAGTGGTAGCAAACTTTTGCACTCAAAGTTGGTCAATAGAAAAAAGATAGGTTCTAGTATTGGAATTCATGTTTGTACCCATCACAATCAAATATGTTTGGTAAGAATACAAAATTTATCAATGCAAAACCAAACCAAGTTTTCATTTTCATGAACTGTACATTTTACATTTACACTCTTACCATATGCAGCCTCAGACTTATTAAAAAAAAGCAGAGCTATGAAGAGAATAGAACTTACAGATGATAGGTATCCCATATTAGCATAGGACCTGTTACATAATAGCATTTATCTTAATCCAAATATTGTACTTCTTTTCTTATTTCTGTTTGCCCCTCCTATGGGTATCTTAGCAATTATACATAATGTTTAATAAGGTACAAATACAGGTTAGAAGAGGGAAATCAACAGATTAAACATAATGTTTCATAATGTAATCTGGGAGACAATACATTTGACTAGTGAAATGGTCTCTTCTTTTGGGTTAATAGATTAGCAAACAACTTGGCTGATAGAATAGGTAAACAGAGAACAATTATTTTGGGGACAGATGTAAAAAATTCTAATTGTAATTAGAGAGGGATGGGATATGGTAGCAGTGGCTAGCCTATTTACGGAGGTGCTTAGCACAGGAAGTAAATATATTATTTTTTTTCACTCACAACCAATAAAATTCATCTGTTACAAAAGGAGAGTAGGACATGGCTTTGGTCATTCATCAGGCACAACAAGAAACCAAATAAATATGAGCAGGGGACTTACACATGACAATAACTTAATTAAAAGGCGAGGTATATGCACAATGCAAAAATGACAGGGAATTCTTGATCAATAGGACTTAACCTTTACTTCCTCATCATATCCAACCAAAGAAAGTGCCAGTTGGGCATTTCCATCACCAACCTGAAGACAAGCACATTATTTATGAACCAATAGATATAGTGAAAGAATATAAAGGGTGGAAACCAAATACAGAAACAAACCAATCTAACAGCAGCATTTTGAACCCTAGGGGGAACAGTATGAGATTGTATTTTGTTCAGAGGTATAATTGTAACTCTTCTTCGAAGGTCACCATTTTGGAGTAGCTGCTTTCCCGTATTTTCAGTGTCTACAACAACATTATATAGCTTGCCTCCAGCAGCAACCTGCACGATCCATTATTTTTATATTGAAATCTTATTACTTCAAGTTTAGTATGAGAATATTAGAACTCATAAATATGCATGCAGGCTCTATGGTATCATGCAAAGTGCCAGCTAACCTCCAATGCAGTCATTGTGGAGCTATCCTTCACTCTAATGAGCTTTGCAACCACACCCTTCACTTTTGACCTGTCAAAATTCTTCACAGGATCACGGTAAGTGAACTGGACATTTGCCAATTGTCCTGAAAGTACCCGAACCTCATCCTTCAATTTCTGCACCAGCTCCAACTCAGATACACGATCCTGACATAGATTTAAAATATATATACATTAAGTTTAAGAGCAAAGTTGTCAAAATCTTATGATTTACAATACGATTCACAATTTGAATCATGAATCCCAAGGGTTTCAATTCGAATCTTATGTCTGAATCCTTTTCTGCAAAAATCTTATGATTTTTGTTTGAATCCTACGTTTTGATTCATAAATCTTACATTTTTACGATTTTTACAATTCACTGTGATTCAAATAAATTCAATTAAGAATCAGTTCTTGATGTGGACGTGTATTGGGAACAGCAGCAGCAATGATCCGATGTTCTCATCCTATCCAATTCGGCAGCAACAGTCTTATCCATTCAGCAGATTAGATTAGACTATCTTGTTATTCTTATCTTATTAAGTTAGTAAATTATATTATCTTATCTTATTAGATTAGGATTAAGAGAGACTTATCTTATTTGATTAGGATTAAGAGAGATTGTCTTATCTTATTAGATTAGGATTAAGAGAGACTTATCTTATCTTATCAGTCTTATCTTATCAAGATAGAGTTGGAGGTCTCCCTATTCAGCAAGGAGTCTCCCTAAGAGCAGGACTCTTGTAATCTCCTATTTAAGGAGTCACTATTATTGAATAAAGGCATCCAAAATTTCAGTCAAAGAGAAGAGTAAAGGAGAGTTAGGGTGATCTCTTGGACAAATCACCCCTTAGGTCGCCACGATAGGGTCAACACGCAAAGGAAGGGGCAAGGGGAAACTAGAGGTTCTCCCTGTGGACCGACCCGTGACGAGATCCTACGCCCGGGCCCATAACATTTTGGTATCAGAGCAAGGCGTCATGGGTGATCTGGAGCAACTGTTGTCCAGGGTCCACGGACTCGAGCACCGTCTCATGGAGACCAGCTCGGAAGTACGGGAAATCAAGGACGAAGTCAAGGAGCTACGGCGTCTGATGGAGTTATTCCTTTCTAGCAAAGAGAGGAACACAGAAGGGGTGACAACCACTAGCGGCCGCCAACCAGATCTGTCGGAGTCTTCTAGCGAACAACGGTTCGACAACCAGGGGCCGCAGTCATCCCCAAGTACAACAGGTTAGAATTCCCGTCGTACAACAGCAACGGAGATCCCTTGGGTTGGCTGTACCGGTGCGAGCAATTTTTTCGAAATCAACGGACATACGACTGGGATAAGGTAAGCCTAGCCACCTTTCACTTAACAAAGGTAGCGCAACTCTAGTTCTATCGATTAGAATAGGAAGAACCTGGGCTCAATTGGACCCAGTTCAAGTCATACTGCCTTCTTAGATTTGGGCCCCCACTAACAAGCAACCCCTTAGGCGAGCTGATTAACCTTAAACAAACCAGCACGGTGGCAGAATACCAGCACCAGTTCCAGACCCTCCTCGCAAGGGCATCTTTAGTGCGACCGGACCAACAGGTAGACACGTTCACCGCTGGGTTAGCAAAACCCCTGCAGGTGGACGTGGAAATGCAGAATCCCCCCAACCTAGTTACAGCCATGAATATAGCTCACGCCTTCAAACGCAAACTACAACTCAGCCATGAAACCTTCAGTATGGGGCAACCTCCATCAGCATGGGCATCCTCGGAACCACTCGGAATGGCTCCATATTCAGTAGCCAGCCAAGAACAAAAGCCACAGACGAGCAACAATTCCAAATCAGCATCTAGTATGGGGAGCAGCGTCGTTGCACCCCCTATTAAGCACTTGTCCAGGGCTGGGATGGTGGAGCGTAGGGCGAGGGGACAATGTTTTAATTGCAATGAACTCTACTCAACAGGGCACAAGTGTAAAAGACTTTTCTGCCTCCTGGTGAAACAAGAGGAAGACGAGGATGAACCATCTTCATTGGAACCCGATCCAGGAGGGCAAAGTCATTCCACCTATCCAAGAATCCTTTGACGATGTTTCCCGACTCCCATCCTGAATTTGAGCTTAAGGACAAGCTAGTAGTCCAAGAGGGGAGTAATGATGTGGACGCGTATTGGGAACAACAGCAGCAATGATCTGATGTTCTCATCCTATCCAATTCGACAACAACAGTCTTATCCATTCAACAGATTATATTAGACTATATTGTTATTCTTATCTTATTAAGTTAGTAAATTATATTATCTTATCTTATTAGATTAGGATTAAGAGAGACTTATCTTATTAGATTAGGATTAAGAGAGACTTATCTTATTTATCTTATTAGATTAGGATTAAGAGAGAATTATCTTATCTTATCAGTCTTATCTTATCAAGATAGAGTTGGAGGTCTCCCCATTCAGCAAGGAGTCTCCCTAAGAGCAAGACTCTTGTAATCTCCTATTTAAGGAACCACTATTATTGAATAAAGGCATCCAAAATTTCAGTCAAAAAAAAGAGTAAAGGAGAGTTAGGGTGATCTCTTGGATAAATCACCCCTTAGGTCGCCACGATAGGGCCAGCACGCAAAGGGAGGGGCAAAGGGAAACTAGAGGTTCTCCCCGTGGACTGACCCGTGACGAGATCCTATGCCTGGACCCATAACAGTTCTCTACTTTGTTTTTTGTTTTTGTGTATGTTTAGTTTTGTCGTGGGAGACTTTTTTAAAGCCCTTACTAGAAAATGATTTATTTACATTGTTCTATACTAGAAATTGAGTTTACTGTGTATCATATGTAAGTTAAAGGGCCATTGTATGTAGATTTGTTTGATTTTCAAGTCAAACTTGATTATATCATCATAGGCTTCTATTGTATAAGTGGCAAATTTTCTTGTTTTAAGTACAAATATGGTAGATATAGATTAAAAAATAGGGTAAAATCACTTTTCTATATATATTTAGCCTTTCAATATATCTATACTTAATTTTTTTGACAAGTTTCTAAAAAATAGAAATAATCGAACGAATACAATTTTCAAAACATTGTTTAAGAGACAAAAGGCATGCATGACATGCAAGGAAACAAACAACCAAACCTTTTGTAGATCTTCCATCTGAGCCTCTTCATAACAAACAGATTCTAGAGCCATCTTAACATGTTCCACATCTTTTTTTCTGATGTTAAGTTCATTCTCTACAGCAACAGCTTCTTCACGTTTTGACATCAACTGCTGCTTTTTCTCTTTCAGTTCTTTCACACAGTGGCTTATTTTGGTTTTCAACTGTTTCAATTCTGTTTCAGCAGACCCAACAGCAGCTTTAGCATCACCTAATTGATCTTCAAGGCACTTCTCTTCATTTCCACTGCTCTTACCAGCTAGTACACCCTATCAACAGTTATAACACTGTCTTTGTAAAATTGCAATTGAAATACATGTGAATGTAAGGATGAACAAATCCCTCAGGCAACCAATAGACAACAACAAAAAGAATAGCAATCTTACCTGATATTCTTTTTCAAATTCTTCCAAACTTTTAGATAGATTCTCGACTTTCTTTCTGAGATCAGCGGCCCCATCTTGAGCCTTTTTGACACAAGAGTCCTTCTCTTCTATGGACTTCTTAATATCAGCAATGCTTTTTACAATCTGGAAAAATATTAGCACAGCATCAATGTCTAGAAATCTGCAAAATCTAAGGAATGGGCATATGGGATTCCCACAGTTAATAGAAAAAAAGTACCAGAAAATGAGAAGAAAAGAATCAGTGGAGAAAGAAATACACCCCAGATTTTTGTTATCTAACATAATGTTAAGAATTTGAAGCTAATGGAAAGAAACCCTATATGGTCCCTGCTCCCAAACTGCAGTTACCTTCTCAGTGTTCTTCCTTTCTGCCTTGAGTAATTCTTCCTGATTTTTTAGTACGGATGTTTCTCGCACAAGATCACAAGAAAGGGCATCCACCTTATCTGACAAAATTTTTACCTCCCCACCCATTGTTGCTTCTTTTTCAGCAACCAAGTTTGATATTTTGGTCTCCATTTCCTGCATCTCCAACTGCATGTTTTTTACATTATCCTCAATCTGGGCAATTTTTCCTTTGGTCTGCTCAACTTCCGTGACAGCATAGTCTCTTATTTTCTCTGCTTCAACAAACTCAAAAGCAATACAAAATCTTCTAAGACGATCTAATTCTGCATTACCGTTAGCCCACTGCATGTACTGCATCCTTTCTTTCCTCAGCTTTTCCAAAGCAGGCAGTATTTCATGGTCAAGAAGTTTGTCTATCTCATCAACCTTGCTCTGCTTCTTCTCAAGTGTCTTCAATGCAGCCTCCTTCTTCGTCTCATACATTCTTGTCCCAGCAGCTTCTTCAAGCATGGATAAGATTTCAGGGGGTTTCATGTTCAAAACCTTGGTTATACGCCCTTGCATTATGAGAAAGTGTGGATTATTAACATTGAGCTGCACAGAATGAAAAAGATTTTGGACTCGAGATGGCTGAGCGAGGTGTCCATTAATGAGATATTTGTTCCTTCCACCCACAACAATCTACACAGTCAACAAACATTTCTCAACAACATTTTCAAAGAGTAGCATCCCTAAGTTCAGAAAACTACAAGGTTAAGGGTTTCAACATTCAGAATTTTATGGTTCATATGCTGAGACTTTTCCTAGTTGTCATGATAGAACAAAGTACAATGTAAAATTAGGCAAGCAACTAAAAACAAGTACTTCACCTCTTAGATTATAAAAATATGCAGTCTATAATTTAAAAAAAAAATAAAACATCATTTAGGGTTTTAGCATGTAGTATTTAATTGTTTACATACAAAAAAACTTTCTGGATTATCATGGCTGAGCATAATCAGGTTACTATTGACCAAAAAAAAGCATAATCAGGTTACTGACAAGGAAACTGTTTTTTGACTGGGGACAAGGAAGCTGCTTTACCTCTCCAACTATAAAAGAGCACTTCAGTATTTACAAAATTTAAGTTTTATAGTATTAACATTTGGAATTATGCTTGCACAATCAGAGAACAATTATCATCAATGAGTAAAAAGGGTATACAAAGACCACACAAGAATAAGAAAATCACATTACCCACTGGATCAGAAATATATGCTGCAAAAAATTCACAATTCCTAACTTCGCAAAATGTACAATATTTAAGGTTTAGAATTTAGAATTTTATGGTTTCCATATCAGTCAACATCATCACAAATTGGCATAGTAAAGAGCAGAATCCTACAATATGGACAGAAAGGAGACACATCACTAGTTGAATTATAAAAATACCATGAAAACCATAGAATTTACTTATGGACTTGGGCTTCTAGCACAAGGAAATCTGTCTTTCGTCTGTATTAAAAAGAATCCAGATTGTCAAAATAAGCATAGGATAGATACAGCACCAAATCTGTCAGGTTATAAAATAGAATTACAAATAAAATTCACAGAACTTACAACATTTAGGATTTATAATGTAGAATAATTTGGTTATCATACCAAAGTGTTATGTATTCCCACGGAATGGACACAATAAATGGTTGAAAATGATAACCAAAGAAAAAACGAATAAGTCATATGATGATCAAAAAAATGAGACCATGAATTGTGAAAGAATATAATTGAAGCTCATTATATATACATCATTTGGTCATTTATCATGTAGAATATCGTATTCTAGCATACCAAACCTTTTCCAAATTCTCCTAATGACAACAGAAATCTAAAGGAAACAAAATATTCAGATTACTAGTTAAGCCACAAAAATACAACAAAATCTCCCAAAGCTAACAACATTTATGTTGCTTTTGGTTTCCTTAAGAACTTCCCCTCAAGTTCCTGTTTATCTCTTATTTTTTTATCAAACCAAACACAGCTTTAGGATTCTACCATGTAGCATGTACAAGTATCAATAAAGGAAACCAAGTCCTCAAGCCCTCACAAATAAACAATCCTTGAGCACACGACAAGAAAGCACCCAACATTACCTGTCGCGTCACTGTGATTTCCCGACAATCTTCGTATCCAAGAGGACTCCTACTCCGATCCGAGTTATCAAACACAATCGAAACCGTCGCCTTGGTAATCCCAGCTTGTCCCTGCTTGTAAACCAGCTCCTGTAGATTCGAAGCTCGGACTTGCTGCAGATTCGTGATACCCAGCACGAAACAGATAGAGTCGAGAATGTTCGATTTCCCTGAGCCATTCAACCCCGTTATGGCATTGAAGTAGGGGTCGAATCCGGAAACTACTGTTCGCGTTGCGTAGGACTTGAAGCCCTCCAGGCAGATCTCCTTGATGTACATGGCTTCAATCTGAAACCCTAGGAGAAGAAGAAAAGGAGAAAGAATAGTGTAAACTGAGGAGGTAAGTGGGCGGGTTTCGGAGGTCGAAAGCCCCAGAGTTTGATGGGAGGAAGTGAATAGAGGATTGAAAAGGGAAGGGCTGTTCGTCGGAATCAATCACTGAGAGATGTGATCAACTTTGAAGGGAAGAAGTGAAGAGAGGATTGAAATGCCAAAACAGGAGATAGAAAATAAAAAAAAGGCGGGAAAACGCGCGCAACCAGAATTTTGGAAAATTTACGGAAAGGTCCTTTCCCCACCTCTTAATTCAAGGTTTCAAACCAAATACAGCCTAATTAGTAACACGACCACAGCAGTGAATACTAGTCACACAAACGGATCCAATCGAATTTGAATGGGGTACATTCAAATTAGATTGGACAATTATCCCATATTCGAATTCAACTCGAATCCGTTAGGATTATAATATACAGATCTGGACCCGATTCGACAGGTTACCGGATATAATCTAATTCGACAAAAAAAAAGGGTAAAATATAAAAACTTTTCCTCAATCTCCTAAAGTTTGATTTCAACAAAAACTTCTCTTGTAGTTTTGAAAAGTCCTATATTACATCCCTTCCATCATTGTCCAAGTTAGAAAACGTTGATCTAATGCATTAGTTTTTTTTTTTAAATACTCATTTTAGCCTTTTTAATAAACTCATTATTAAACCCCAAAAGTTTCTTGAAAATTTTAATTTTAATTATAATTTCATTTTGTAAGCTCATTATAATTGAGTAAAGTCTAAAGGGCAGATCTAGCCTTTTGATTGTATTTGTTATCTAGATGAGAAGAAGGAAGAGAGAGAGAGTAGCGCCAAATTTTTATTACTTATACTAGGGCGACACAATTTTAATTATAAGCATATCAATACTCTCCCTCGAGTTGGGACAGAAATATCAATCATACCCAACTTGTCACATAAATCATAATGTTGCAAGTGATGTAACCCCTTTGTGAAGATGTCTGGAAGTTGGTTTTCAGAACTGATATAAGGAGTACATACTTCCCTTGTAATAACATTTTCTCTGATGAAATGTTTGTCAACTTAAATATGCTTAATTCTATCATGCGGCATAGGATTAGCAACGATGTTTATGGCTGCTTTGTTATCACAGTAAAGAGTCATAGGTCCATCAACTGAAAAGCCCAACTCACTTAACAAATTCTTTAGCCACATAATTTATGCCACTCCATGAGACATTGCTTGATATTCAACTCCAGCACTAGACATAACTACCACATTCTACTTTTTGCTTCTCTAGGTAACTAGGTTCCTTCTTATAAAGGTGCAATAGCCACTTGTTGACTTCCGGTCATTCAAGGATCTTGCCCAATCAGCATTGGTATACACTTCAACTTTCAAATGTCCATACTTTTGAAACAACAAGCCTGCACATGAGAACTTCTTAAGATATTTGAGAACTCTTTCTATTGCTTCAAGGTTCACCTTGATCTCCTAATTTGTGGTCAAGATCAATAGGGGAATCAACAAACTTCACTCCCAATTTTCTTGTATCCTGGAGTAGATCTAGGACATATTTTCTTTGAGAAATGAAAATTCCCTTTTGTGAGCAGGCCACTTCAATCCCAAGGAAATACCATAAAGGACCTAGGTCCTTCATTTCAAACTGGGTAGCAAGGAAACCCTTCAACTTTTGAATTTCATAATTCAAATCACCAGCGATAATTATATCATCAACATATACTATCAATGCTACAATCCTTCATTCCCTTGTTTTCACAAACAGTGTGTGATCAGGTTGACATTGCTTGTATCTTCTTTGCTGAATTGCTATATGGAATCTACTGAACTAGGTTCTTGGTGATTGTTTCAAGCCATATAATGATTTTTTTAACCTGCACACTTTTTGTTCATTACCTTGAACCCAGAAACCAGGGGGTTGCACCATGTATACTTCCTCTTCAAACTCACAATTTAAGAATGCATTATTGATATCAAGTTGATGAAGTTCCCAATCAAAATTAGTAGCTAAGGAGAAAAGAACTCTAATGGAGTTCATCTTAGCAATAGGTGCAAAAGTTTCTGCATAATCCACTCCATACACTTGTGTAAACCCCTTTGGTACAAGATAAGCTTTATACTGCTCCACTATGCCATTAGCCCTGTGCTTTACTGTGAAAACTCATTTACACCCAACTGGTTCCTTCCCCTCAAGAAGATCTACAAGTTCCCATGTACCATTCTTATGTAAAGCATTAATCCCTTTCTTCATAGCATCTGTCCATTCAGGTATCAAAAGAGCTTCTACCACATTCTTAAGAATAGGAACACTGTCAATGGAAGAGAGAAAGGCCTGAAAGGAAGTTGAAACGTTTTCATAGGAAACAAAGTGGGACATTGAGTGTTTAGTAGTGCAAGACCTAACACCTTTTCGGTGAACAATAGGAAGGTTAAAGTCATCAGCAATAGAGGTATCAATGGCAATAAGGTCAAGAACATCAATGGGAACCAAGGTACCTACTTGGGAAGGATCCACCCCCGGAGAGTTCAATGGTATTGGTGGTACAACTTTTGGATGCTTCATAGCTCTTGAACTTGGCTGGCCTTTGTGACATCGAAAGAAAGCACAAAAGGGAGGAAGATCAGGAATAGGGGGTAATTGAACTAGTTTCTCCTCATTTTTACATTCCCCATGAGGAGAAACAAGGAAGAAAGGCTCACTCTCAAAGAAAGAGACATCCATAGAAACATAATATCTCTAGGAGATGTGATCAAAGCATTGGTACCCATTTTGAGTGAGGGAGTACCCCAAGAATATGCAAGGAATAGCATGGGCATCAAATTTTCCATGGGTGGGAACCAGATTTTGAACAAAGCAACGACAACCAAACACACGAAGAGGAATAGAAAGGAGATGATGTGAGGCTTTGCACTCTAACCAGTGAGAGGGCATATGGTTAGTGAGATAGGTAGCACAAAGGACCGTCTTAAGCTAAAAACGTTTTGGGACATTCATATGGATGAGTAAACCCCTAGCCACTTCAAGAAAGTGTCGGTTCTTTCTTATTTTGTTGTGTTGTTCAGGCCTAGGAGGTATGGTAAAGTGATCCATGCGAAGAAAAGAATTCCATGAAATCATTATGAAAATATTATTTTGCATTATTATATTGGAAAATTTGGATCATAGTTTGAAATTGGGTGAAGATCATTCGATGGAAATCTTGGATAATTTTTTATACTTCATCCCCGGTTCGCATGGAATATATCCATGTGTATCTGGAGTAATCATCAATAAAGGTAATAAAATATTTGTAGCCACTCTTGGACGGTAAAGTAGCAGGGCCTCAAACATCAGAAAAATGAGTTTCTACAATGTTATTCAATTGACAAGTTTGACATGTAAACTATGACACTGACACTGACTTAAACAACTTTGCAAACACCAAATTTAAAATATCAAATGACAAATGATTAAGACGATTGTGCCATAAATAGACTTAACTTGTACTAGATTGACTCTTAAACATTGTGATTGTAGACTAAGCTTATTCTCTAGCATGTAGAGTCCATCCACCATATCATCTACCAATTGTCTTCCCCGAGGCCAAATCCTGGAGTACACAATAAGAAGGGAAAAAAGTTACTGAGTAGTTTAAAGAATTAGTGACACCACTAACAGAGAACAAATTAATGGGGAATTTTGAAACATATAAGACATTAGTTAGGGTGAGGCAAAGGGAAGAGAAATGATTCATTGGCCAGCTATGGTGGAATATGAACCATCAGCTAGTCTCACCTTGTCTCTACTAGAGATGAAGTGGTAGGTATTAAAATAAGTGGACTTACCAGTCATATGTTTTGATGCTCTAGAATCAATTATCCAAGGAGAGTCAGGGGGATGAGATTATACATGGAAAGATATGGCAGAGTTATTTGATGTAAATGCAAATGAAGTTGAAGGAGGAGAAGAATCCATCTAACAAATTCCTCTACCATAGAGTTCCAAATCGTCACAGAAGGAATTGATAATATCCTACCTCGTGTCAGAACCAGAAGTGTATGTCTGAGTCATAGTAGTAGTAGGGGGCTGATTCTCCTGAGAAGCCATATTTGTTGTGGTGAACTTTCTTGGACCTTGTTGTCCTGACTTCTTATTCAGGTCTAAACCTTGCTTCTTGTTTAAATCCTGGGCCCATTTGGGCTTCCATGAAGATCCCAACATATTTCTTGGGTGTGTTCGGATTTTTGGAAATGGGTGCACCATAGTTTGTCTTTGTCTTTCACCCTTTTTTGAGGGTCCCCCTTCTTAAAAAAATTTCCCCCTCTTGTAGTAACATTCTCTTTTGCTGCCAACACAACTATATCCCCTCCAGACCTATTCATTAAATTTCTTTTACTCTCTTTCGACTGTACTAATGCATAAATCTCCCAGACAGAGGGAAGATCCTTGTTGCCTAGGATCTGGACTCTGACGGATTTATATACTGATTCAAACCATGGAGAAATGCAAACACTCTCTATTGGGAAATAAGCTTCTTGTATGCTTTTGCATCTTCATCACACATCCAATCTACACTCTGATAGTGATCTAATTCCTTCCATATGGAGGTTAAATCTGAATAGCACACAGAAAGGTTCCTTTCCCCCTATTTACAAGTGGATGATTTTGCCTATAACTGATAAATTTTTGCATAGTGACGTAGTTCAGAATAGGTTGATTTTCCATGCTCCCAAATCTCATAAGTCATTTAAGCCCACATAAAGTTCCTTCTTACTTGAGGTTGCATAGACACCAAAAGCCAAGACACAACCATGTTGTTTTCCTAGTTCCATCAATCATACTCAACACTCCTGGAATTCGGTTATTTAATTCTCCCATTTATTTACCCTATTTTTCCCCTTGCAGTAATGTATAACTTGATCCCCCTTGACCATTCTAAGTAATTTAGACCATCTAGGGGTATAACAGCCATAGGGAAGGATAAATCTATTCCCTCACTTATTCCATTCTGCACTGAGGAGACTCTAGATGTGGCAGAGTCTTCACCACTCATAATCACAACTTTAGGTTACATTCCAACTGAACACAAAGAAGACCAAATAGAAGTAGCCGAACACCCCAATAAAAAAAAATTGCACTAGGGAATTAGAGACAACCACACCCCTCCTTTCCCCTCTTTTAAATATCAGTTCTTCAACAAAAAATAGTTGTTGTTACCGAACTCACAGGTCATCACTGGCCTATCATAAATCAGGTATGACTGATGTAGCAGCATATACAAGTCCTCTCTTGACCTACAAATCAAGTGTGATTGTTGTTGCAACATATACAGGTCATCCCCTGACCTACAAGTTCACCAGAAGGCTGCTATCACAACATATAAAGGTCATTACTAACCTATAATCGGTTACAGGGATCAACCAATCCCACAAAAAAGGAAAGAAGAGGGATTGCTCGCCTCACATTAACAAACTGGACCTATTACAGGTTTTGTTCTGGCACACGACCAGAAAAAAAATAAAAAAAGAAGGAAGAGAGAGTACTTCAGTCCAACTGAATTTGGATCTAGATTTGGCAAAGGGTGAAGACAAAGAAGGTTTGCTCGATCTCTTCTTTTAAATCTGACAATCCTACTCTGATACCATGTTATCCAAATGAGAAGAAGGAAGAGAGAGAGAGAGAGAGAGAGAGAGAGAGAGGAGAGAAGAGAGACAAAGATTTGGAGTATCAGAAAAGGTGTTGGCGGCGCCAGCTTTTTATTATTTATACTAGGGCGACAACTTAAAATAAAAAGAGCTGAAAGTATTAAAGTACCCCTATGGTAGTAAACATATGGAATAACAACATTTCAATAGTATTGAATGATGCCCCAATAAGTAGTAAGTGTTAGTATGAGAGAAAGAGAGAGAGAGAGAGAGAGAGAGAGAGAAGAGTGAAACTCAAGAGACTTCAGATTTGTCAGGGTTGATCAGTCCAATCGAACCAACCCAAAAAAAGAGTATTTATATTACTCAATAAATGGACAAGATTAACGAATAAAAGGTACATTATTGTAGAAGGCAAAAAATTAATGTACATGCATAGTAGTTTACAATAAAGATGGTAAAATGACAAAATTACCTTCCATCTTCTCTAAACTCTCCCTCAAACTGATATTGGTGAACAAGCATCAGTTTGTCCAAAAGAAAATTAAATCGGGCTTTGGTCATAGCTTTGGTGAAGAGATCTACAAGTTACAAGCTCGAGGAGACATGTGGGAGAGAGATGTGATCCACAAGAAGAAGGTAACGAATGAAGTGACAAATCCACCTCAATATGTTTAGTACACTCATGAAATATCGGATTGGATGCAGTCTTGATAGCATTCATATTGTTAGCAAATAAAGGGATGGCATATGAGTGGTCAATGTCCATATTAAGAAGTAGACCCTTGAGCCAAACTATTTTGCTACATACAGAGGACATGGTGTAGGTGAGGTGGCGGCTAGGTTAGAGAGGTGGTCTCTTTGAAAGATAGAGAAAGGCCATGGGTAAGGGGATTGAATCAGAGACTAGGGCACAAAGAGAAAGAGAGAGAGAGAGGATTGCAGAATGGGAGATTAATGATGAGGATGCTCGATGATTGAGTCTATTTCAATATGAAGAGGATCTCTATTTGTGGGAGAGATCCCGAGATCCTGAAAGGAAGGAGTTAAAGACATTTGTTTTATATTAAAAAAGGGAATATTGGATTTGCTACCAATCATTAAGGGTGCTATTGGGTTTTCGCCACATGTCCCTATGGGAATCTCTTTAAAGATTTGCTTTCCTTTCACTCGGAGATATCCATGGCCCACATGTGCTATTGCCCTTTGTGCGCCTTACTTAACTGACTTGGTGCTAATGACATCACCGACTGGTGGACGAAGCCATATTAGGCTTATGTGGCACCTTGTCGCATTCGTTCCTTTGAAGTCACACATGTAGGTGACATCTGGGTTCGTCCTTAATTTATTGCGGTGCCAGGTGCATCATGCCCGTCATTGCAAGTTCGTCCTAGGTTTGTTTTGAGCTTGCACTAAGGATGGGTTTATTATGAGCATGCGATGGACCAAGAGTTCATTGCAGACATGCGATGCAATGTAAGTTCATTGCAGAGAAAAGATTAGTTGTAGGCTAATCACAAGCACCCAAGTGGTATCAATCCAATGTTCACTATGCTCTGAAGGACTAAGTGAGCACCATGCACCTACATTAGCTCACCTTCTTATTGGTAAGTGGGAGCTTATCGATAAGCACTTTGCCTTGGTATTTGTTTTTAGGTCTTGTGATGAATCAACTTGATTTTGGCTTTTGTCAGCCCCCCTGTTCGCTGGAAAACTGGGAGTCGGTTACTCGAGGGATCGTGTGTTTATGGCTTTGATCATTCAATAGGTATTTGTTCTTTAACAATATTACTCCATGGTTTATCCCCCCCCCCCCGTCTTTCAATGTTTCCCTTTTTGTTGATGGCCAATTTCACACTGACTTTGTGTGTTTCAGCCCCCCTGGCCATTGGCAGGAAGGGAATTAGCACTAATGGTGTTATGCTTTCAATAACTGGTTTTCGATAAATGAGGCTTGATAGCGTATTATATTCGGCACTTGATGGAAATCGAGTAAATCGTTGAACTAAGACCACATGGCAGTTTTCAATAACTAGATTTTACTCGTCATTTCATAATGATTGTATTCCATTTGCGTGTGTCCTACGAACTCGGTATCCAATACATAAAATTGGAGGTTGATGACGTGGCCATTGGTTTGAATTAATGTGCCATTTCATCCCGCTTTTCAAAGGTCATAATTGTAATTCCATTGGATTTCTTTTGCATTAAGCTTCGGTTGAGGTTTTGTGCTCGTGCCCATTCATTTTCTTCAACCCCGTTTATCACTCCCGGTATGCGAGAAGTACTTATAAAAGGACGGTGAACTATACGAGTCTCCACCTTGTCTTCTTTGTCTCACTTGTTATTTTACTTTCTATGTTTTGGCCTACCTGTCGTTCCCTTCTTTGTTAACTTTTGTGTTGTCCGTCATACCCTATTCCATTCGGCATGCCTCCTCGTTAGAAGAAAGGGGAGAAAGGTGTGGAGTGTCCCTTGATTTCGTTAGGGGGGTAGACACAACAAAACTACTGTTGGAGAGGGAGGTGGCTATAGCAGCCGAAGGGGAACAGGGTTTCTAGCTACTGATACCAGTTTCGAGGGGTGTGGAGGGTATATTTGACCCCATCCAAGGTATAGAGTTGTGTTTTTGTGAACGACGAAACCCACCGGTGTCCTATAAGTGTTAGGAACCTAGGACCAATAGCTCAAGATCCCCAAATAGTTGTACTGCTTGGGTAGAATATATCCTCGAAAACCCCAGGTATTGCCAAATGCTATAGGATTCTGGTCTTCTTAGATTCGTGAATTGTTACATGAATCTAATTGGTAGGGAAAGAGTGAAGTTTGTGTGGCATTTGTTTGGAGCATTGGTGTTGTTGCACCCACACCTTTGTGGGGGCGTTTGGAGAGTTCACCATCACCGTAGAAGATGTGGCTGCCTTATTGGCATTGCCCATTGGGGGCGCTATATTTGCCCATCACCTCCAACACATTTAATCTATTCCTGTGAATTTGAGGGAGCTCTGCTCCTTCATGAAATCATTACTTATAAGGTCTGGGTAGATCGGACTACCACTCGGGGGAAGATGCTATTGGAGTCATGGCTGGAATTTTGGTTTGAATTGTGTGGTGAAAGGGCTTGCAATGGTCTGTCAGGAACTTACCAAATATTGTTATAAGAATGGTGTGGCCCCTTTGGGGCACGAAACTGTAGACCCCGTTCACATACGAGGGTATCCTAATGATAAATATTTGGTGTCGAAGTTTGTAGCTAAGTTTGCTATGACTAATATTTGGGGAGGTTGGCTACCTCCCACTGAGCTTCCTCCCATAGTCGTGGGACCGGTGTTGACTACTGTTGCAACGATAATGCATGATATCTTGAATTGTCCTATGATTAGCTTTCGTGGCTCGACTCTGCTCGATGGTTGAGGAACAAGTTGTCTTGCTGGTTCACATATTCTGGATGGTTGGCCTTGGAGGATAACAACTGGTTTTTGGTCGGTCATTAAAGGATGTTTGCATTCGTCTTAAGGTAGTCGAGGCTAATCTTGCAAAGGCTACTAAGAAATTAAAAACCCTCATGGAGGAGTGTGGTCGTCAACGGAAGATAGTGGCCGAATGCGAATCGGAGGTGAAGGATTTGAGAGATTTTGAGGCTCGTAGGCCAACGCTAGAGGGTATAATTTTAATAAGGAAAGATTGGGCTTCTCTATAATTTACTAGTTTTGTACATATGTTTATAATGAATAGATGTGCGTTTTGTGCTCAAGTGTTTTGTATTTACATTATCTTTTGTATTTGTGCAAGCGACTTTATTGCGGCGCCATTGGGCTATTGGCCTTAGCATATTACATTCCGGTGCTAACGCATAACAGACTTAAACGTAGAGGGAAGTTTTTCCTATAAGGCTTCCACATGAGAGGGCTTTCTACCACAACGTACAACATAACCTCATCATTTGAAGATACAGAGAAAAAAAGCTTTTCTATTTTTGTACTAAAGCTTCATCGCATTTTAATTTGCATGAAAATTTGAGACAAATTTGTGTGTGGTGTGAATTGAGAGACACATGGTCTGAGTTTTTATCGCGGCTTGTGTTGGTCGTAAATGGTAGTCTCCTCATTTAGAGTTGTGTTGCTTTGTGTATGCCTTCATAAGTAAGCATTTTCTTCGTATGTTTCTAGAAGTTCATCCCAAATGAGTATCATTGCAAGTACATACGGTCTTTAATTCCAAACCACTATAGGAAATAGTAAATCGTCCGTGCCCCTTGTTTTGAGGCCCATCACAGGTGTTAAATATAGTTTGTGAACGAAAGTTGCAAGTGTCCACTGACAATGAAGGCCCATTCTACTGTAGGTGAGGTGGCGACTAGGTTAGGGAGGTGGTCTCTTTGAAAGACAGAGAAAGACCATGGGTAAGGGGATCGAATCAGAGACTAGGGCATGAAGAGAGAGAGAGAGAGAGAGAGAGAGAGAGAGAGAGAGAGAGAGATAAAGAGGATTGCAGAATGGGAAATCATTGATGAGGATGCTTGATGATTGAGTCCGTTTCATTATGAGGAGGATCTCTATTTATGAGAGAGATCTCGAGATCCTGAAAGGAAGGAGTTAAAGGTGTTTATTTTATACTAGGAATGGGAATATTGGATTTGCTTCCAATCATTAAGGGCACTGTTGTGGTTTTGCCACATGTCCCTATGGGAATCTCTCTAAGGATTAGCTTTCCTTTCACTTAGAAATCCCAATGGCCCATGTTTGCTACTGCCCTTTGTGTGCCTTACTTAATTAGCGTGGCGTTAGTGACGTCACCTACTGGTGGGTGAAGCCATATTAGGCTTACGTGGTGCCTTGTCATGTTCATTGCTTCGAAGTCACACGTGTAGGTGACATCTGGTCTCGGTCCTTAGTGAACCGGGATGTCGTAGCGCTTGAGGGTTTATCGCAGTGTTAGGTGTGTTGTGACCCTCATCGCAGATTCGGCCTGGGTTTGTTTTGAGCTTGCACTAAGGATGGGTTTATTATGACGTGCGATGGACCGTGAGTTCATCGCAGATTTGCGTTGTGATGTCTGTTCATCGTAGAGGAAACATTGGTTGTAGGCTGATCGCAAGTGCCCATGTGGTATTAATCCAATGTTCAGTATGCTCCGAGGGACTAAGTGAGCATCATGCACCTACACATGGCTCTATACTCTTCTTTAGTAGATGACTTTGAAACCGTTCTTGTTTCTTGCATTTATAAGAAATCAAAGCATCACCAAAAAAGATACACCATCTAGTAGTAAAATAATGAATGTGTAGGCAACATGCCCAATCAATAGATGCATAAGCACAGAGTTGAATAGAGGAAGAAGATGAGAAAAACAAGCCATGAGACATTGTTCCCTTGACATAACGAATGATCCGAAAAAAACTACTAAAAAATGGGGCTGGCATAGAGCAAATACAAACTAACTCACAAGTTGGACAACATACAAAATATCTGATCTAGTCATAGTTAGGTAGATAAGACTACCTACAAGTTATTGATATAAAGTAGCATTAGGATGGAACTCACCCTCATCCTTAGCTTACGGTTTAACTCTAAAGGTGTATCGACTTGTTTAAAATCAATCAAGAGAGCCAATGCAATAAATCAAAGGCATGTTTTTGTTGGTTGACAAAATGGCCTTGAGGACATCGTTGAATTTCAAGGCGAAGATAATAGGTGATCGGCCTATGATCTTTCATTTTGAAAGAGTTGTTGAAAAGGAGTTTCAAGTTATTAATACCATCCACATCATATCCGGTGATAAGAATATTATCAACATGTACTAGGAGGAAAGTTAACCATTTTGCTTGCTTGAAGGTAAAAAGAGAGTATTTTAAAGCACTTTGCTGAAAATCAACCTCCAACACCATTGTACAGAAGCAGTCAAACAATGATTGTAGAGCTTATTTAAAATCGTATAATGATTTTCTTCAGTTTATATACCAAGAGAGGATTATCACAATATCCAAGAGGTAGTTTCATATAGACTGTCTCTTGTAAATACCCTTGGAGGAAGGCATTCTTGACATCCAACTGATGAATTGTCCATTGCCTAGGAGTAGTGATGCCAAAAGTAAACAAATAATTGCCATTTTAGCCAATAGAGCAAAAGTTTCATCATAGTCAATCCCATATTCTTGCTTGCAGCTTTGAGCAACCAAGTGGGCCTTATATTTGTCCAGAGTACCATCTAATTTGAGTTTCACTGAATAAACCCATCAGTTATCGGTGATAGAGGCATCTTAGGGAAGATAGACAAGTTCTTAGGATCATTCTACAATAAGGCCTGGACCTCTAAGTCCATGGCATCCTTCAAATGCTTAATTAAGACTTATGAATGTATTTAGAGGACAAAACAACAAAAAATGAGTTATGATTAGAAAAGAAGCCATAACGGTCAGGTGGATGAGAAATACGCAAAGATCAACGCAAAGAAATAGATGAAGGCAAATCAACAGGATGAGGGGAGGAACTTATAGTAGTGATGGATGGAGAAGAATGTCCCATTGTTAGTGCTGGATGTGGAGGAGGCATAGGCAATGAGTAAGCTGGATGCTTCCTGAAATAAACCTGAAGCTAAGGACTAAGAGAAGGAGGATCACCCATAGAGCCAAAATGATGCAAAATAGAAAAGGATGGTGTAGGCAATTTACTAATATGTTTAAAGAATGAAAGGTTCTCAAGAAAAATGACATTACAAGATATGCACAACCTATAGACTTTAAGATCATAACAGAGAAATCCCTTATATTCCATGTTATATCTCATGAATGCGCACATAGCTGATTGGGTTGTTAGTTTTGTGTGTTCATGGGAAGGGAGATGGATAAAATAGACATAACCAAGGACACAAATCATGGACATGTTTAGTGGATGATGAAATAAGGACTAAAAGGGAGAGGAGTTTGCAAAAACAAAAGTGTGAAGGATATTAGTGAGGTGTACAATAGTGCGGGTCCACCTCTACCTAGAAGGTAATGGAAACATGAGTCTTGTAATAGGGATCTAACCATGCTATCAATATGACGATTCTTGTGTTTAGATACCCCATTTTGTTGAGGTGTATTTGGACAAGACCTCTAGGACTAACTACCATGTTGTTTGATATAGGTTTAGAATTCACCATTCTTACCACCAAGGTACTCTCCCTTTGAATCTGACCTCAATATGCTTATGGTACTTTTAAATTTGGTTATAATCATAGCATGACAGTTATTGAATGTGGGAAAGACTTTTGATTTTTTTTGAAGAAAGTAAACCTATGTGTATTTAGTGCAATCATCAATAAACAACACAAAATATTTGTAATCTAAGCATGAAATAATAGGAGACGACCAAACATCATTATGTATAAAGTAAAATTGTGTAGAAGTATGTTTAGTAGAAGATGAAAAAGGCAAAACATGACTTTTACTATAGTAACAAGTTAAATAAGATTTATCAACATTCTTAAGTGAAACAACAGTCATAGGCAAACAATTGCAATTAGAAGAAAACAAATGGTCCAAGTTTTTAGAATGGGTGTGGCCCAAATGTATATGCCATAAGTGCCACACATTAGTACAAGAAATAAAAGAAAAACTAGAAATTGTAAACAACAAACAAGAGTTTGATGAAGCTCACTTATTTTCAAATTCCAGGGCAAACAATTTCCCAAGCTTATGCCCCTTCCCCTTTAACTCTCTAGTGTGCTAGTCCTAAATAAAACAACCGTTACGAGTAAATAGAACATTACTGCCATCATCGACAAGTTGACTCGGAAAATGTCCCATAAACTTATTGGTCTAGTTGAAAATTGAAGTGGGATCAAGCCCCTAATAAGTAACAAGTCATTCTGATGGTGGAACCTGTGATACATGGAAATCAACCTTGATCAGAATTGAACTTAAATCGATCGTCAATACAATGCAAGAATTGAAAGGTTCAACTTTGGTTTAGAATATCTGAGTATGTGATTGTTGTTTCTTTACTTCATTCCCTAAGAGAGGTGAGGTAGATAAAAAAAGAGGAAATGGTTTTATTTTGAAAGTTTGAAGAAGATTGAAGGCCAAAATTGATCATAAAATGATAGTTTTGGAATTAAGAAACTTTGGACAAGTCATGTGATACTTTAAGTAGTTGTTCAAATAGTAGGATAAATTTTAGGCCATTTACTAAAACATAAGGGTAGTTTGTGTATTTTACCCTAATCACATATCACATATTTGATTTGAAGAAGAGAAGATTCAATGTACACCTTAGAATATAGGAGTTATACATAAAAGGTAACAACTCTGACAACTAGGTAACATCATTCGACATTGAATGGTGAGGCAGTGATTGATTGGCTTTAGGGTTTGGTAAATGGTATTGGCGAGAGAAAAATATAGATATTTGAGAGAAAAATGCTATAAACGGAGTGCTTTGGTCTCTACATGGTTACCATCAAGGTTTATAATTTCGCAACATATAGACGGGTCGATACATTTTGTTTTGAGAGAGGTCTGATACATGGAATATACAAAATTTGATAGTTTCACTTTTTTTTTTTAATTTTTTGTTATCGAATAAATACGGGTTTGTATCAACATCGTATTGGACCGTTTTCGGTATGTATTGGCTGATACAATCCTGAAATGGACCAATACACACTATGTCTCAGCATAATTTAATTTCTCTCTCCTTTTTATTTTTAAATTCAAATTTAAATTTAATTTATCTCTTCCCTCCCATTTGTATCACTTTTAATTAAGCCTTTAAATTTGAGATGTCATTAAATGCTAATATTATTTAATTAAATGATTATTTGAGTTACCTTTAATTAAGGTATTTAAGACATTATTAAATGCCAATTAAGTCAAACAACTTGTTAGAATCATAAGTTGAAGGTAAGAAGTTTCAAACCCTAGTTAGTTCTTTACAACAACAACTACTTAACCACTATGCCAACCTTAGTTCTTAATAGCATGTGATTTTATTATTGAAGTAACTGTAAATTTTCTTCTCTTGGTGAATGTTTCTCAATAAATATTAAAGTTTTATTATTAAAATTTACATAATTATAAGATTAACATAAATTATATTTATTTATTAAAAATTAAGGTCTATAATATTAACTTATATACATAATAAATATTATATAAATTTATATATAATAAATGTAAAATAATAATTGATTTCAAAAAATATTAACTAATAAATATTAGTATATATGCACACATACATTTTATTCTTCTACTATTTTTCAACAGTTACTAATTATGTCCCAATACTTTATATAAATTATTAAAGTATGGTTTTTATGTTTAAATAAATTTGTTATATTTAGATAAAACTCATTTTATTGTTATTATATTTTTTCTAAGGATTTTCTAGTGTATCCATGCGTATCTTGATTTTTCATTTGTATGTATGTATTTTCAAAGCATATCTTGATACATCTCTTAAAGTTGCCTTTCCAATACACCTTCCATTTCCGATACTTGAACCTTGGTTACCAGCACAACAAGACAATGATGGTGATCACTTGCTGCGGACCCAAGTTTCCCGTAGCAAAATGCATTAATCTATAGCTATGGGTATTAACTGGCTGTAGCTAGAAAAAATTACCTATAGCTATGGTTGACGTTATCGGTAGCAGAAGAATAACAATCTATAGCTACGGAGGTGTACAGTTCATAGTTAGCTAAAAATCTTAAGCAATGGTATTCTTTGACTGTAGCTAAAACACCTTTAGCAACGGTTTTAATTGCCTGTAGCGAAACATAAAGCCTAGATGGCTAGGTCCTAAATTTTTTCATTATTTATTTGAAACCTGCTTTCCTGTATTGAATACAAGCACAACTAATTCATAATATAAGATGGAACTTGAATTTAAAATTTCATTAAAAGGTTCTTAAATACATGAACTATATCTCAAAGTGTTTTAACATTCATGTGTTTGCTACAAATTTAATGTTCTTGAATACATGAAACTCAATCCAAAAAAAAAAAATGGCATGTAAAATTTGATCAAATGTCTTCATCCACACGTGTGAAGTATCCTCTTTTACCATGTTCAACCTATAAGAAAATAATAGAAAATAAGTTAGAAAACACATTTTTGGAGATATAAAATCATATATGAAAATTTAATTAAGTATATATGGAATATAAACTCTTGCCTACTTTCCAAGCCTAATGTTAAACAAATGACAAATGTAAGGATTGAGATCAAACACATCTTTTATGAATTTCAGATTTTCACTAAACACAACAATGTTTATGAATTCCATGTGGGGCCCAGCTATGTTGAAAATCCCTGAAGTTGAAAATTTTTTTCGTTATTGAACTTGAAAACTGTTGTTTAATCTTGTTAGGCTGAGGGATTTGGGTCCACATTCTTGGTGTGCATACAAGTTCAACATCAATGTTTTCTTCTTTTTTCTTTATCAATGACAAAGTAAGTAGGATTTTTATTGATATAGAAAGATGAAAGCTCCTACTATTTTAAGATTATATGAAAAATATCTAGTAGCAGGAACAATTCAAGAACTACGTGAAACATAGCAGGCAGCACGTGAGCAAAATATATTTAACTGGACAAACTCTTAACTTGTTTATTGAAAGCCAGGTCATGGAGTTTCTCAACTCTCATATAGGCTTCATTCTGTTAATCCCATCTCTAGAAGGGGATTCTGAAAAGAACAATGGAACTTCACAATCATTTATACACACAAAAGAAGAGGTAAGATACTTTGGCATTGTAGAACTGTAGCAATGCTATGGAGTATTTGATGGGGGAATAAATGCTAGAACTTATAAGAATAACATACAACAGGTGGAAGATATATTTGACCTTATAGGGTGGTTCATTAGGTTGAACCAGGAGGAAACCAAGGGAATTTCTATGGACTCAATCTTGAAAGGAGGGCCTGTTGTAGCTGATTGTTCTCAAAGAAGACAACATACTCATCATCATTTGGGTACCCCCTGAAATGGGATACAGAAAACTGAATTCTGATGGCTGTTGCTATTGTAATCCAGGACTAGTGGGAGAATCCAACTCATTGAGAGCATAAATGCTTGCCATTTTGCAAGGTTTAAGGCTAGGTCACTCTTCCAAGGAGAGGGTCTTCATAAGTAATGTAGCCATAATCACATTAGCATTCTCAATGACTTTTTGGAAAAGTTTGATAAGCCTCAAGGAAGCACCTGTCCATCTTGTTTACAGTCAAGACAGGCCTAATCCTCTCACCAAGGGCTTGACGGAGGACAGTTGCTTGAACACATACACCCTCAACACAATCAACAACCACCAATGCACCATCAGTAATGTGGAGAGCAGCAGTGACCTCAGATGAGAAGTCAACAAGCCCATTAAAATCAATAAGGTTAATGAGATACTCATTCCCTTGCCTCCCTTCAAGTTCTTTAGAGAATCATCAGACCCAAATGTCTTCAGCTACACCTCCTCTGTAGCCATTGCTTTGTATTGGTGGGTTTAGAGCTTGTATAGGCTTCAATACAGCCCAACACTGTATAGGAGCAAAACCTCTACTTTACTTCTGCTTGTTTAATGCAGTGCATTACCTTTTTCAAAAGAAAAATAAAATAAAATAAAGTTTAGAGTGTTCTACTTGACTGTTGAATTTTAGTCTTTGCGCAATATTTCTGTACATGTAGATGAAAATATGTTGACTTTTTTGGGTCATATAAATAATCAGAAAGTAAGCATGTAAATTTGCACTGTAAGAGTTTTAGTTTGTCTGATGTAAAGCCTGACATATATGTTGACTTATCCTCTATAAGAAAAAGGGCAAAGCCAAAGGGTTTTCTAAGAACAAACATTAGCACAAGGTATATGGCTCAATATGTAGCTCCAAGAAAAGCTGTATACAAGTACCAAAGTATTGGATTGCAGGAAATGAGATTGGTCATAGATTGATGAACTCTTCACTTCCTTTTGAGTTACATTCTTTCTTCTTCTTCTTTTTCTATGAGGTTCAATGAGAAATAAGTCGGTGCAATTGATTTGTGTGCACATGGTCCATTTCATTACATGTGGGCCACTTTTGATTCATACTTCATACCACTGTTGTAGTTGATTTTAAGTGGAATTCCTTAATGGCTTCAACAACAAGTTCATGGGATCCATAAGGTTGTGTTTGGTTTGAAGGAAAAAGTAGGGAAAGGGAAAGATAGGGAAACCTTTACAAACCTTGTATAGGTTTCTCTGTCTTTCCCTTCCTTTCCCTACCTTTTCCTTCAAACCAAACATACCCTAAATGTGGAAAACAGTGTAGACCCAAGAAAAAAAATGTTTCTGTTTGCTTGGATTTGTGACAACGAAGTGGGTGTATGAGAAGTTCCCAAATTGAGCAGTTTGGTTCTCTTGAACCTCTTTGTTTCTGACACATTAATGCCATCCCTTAGAGAGAGATTCATGGAGGTTCTCACATTCCAAGACTTAGCTTAAAACTCAACTACACATGTATATAATGGAATGATACATGTCATATTGATTCTTGAGATAACTAATTAAGGTTGAGATAGGAGAAAGAAAGAGAGAGAGAGAGAGAGAGAGAGCATTATATTAATACCTGTAAAAAATGCCATGTTCAATGCTTCAATGCTTCTTCCTTCCAACTGCTTGCTGATCAATCTAGCAAAGATAACAAATATAACAAAATCATCATAATCAAACATCATTATCATCAAAGATAAAATTATTATTAGTATATTTGAATATCCACATGTGTGTATACTTACCAAGGAATGCTACATCCTGGTGCATCTCTTATAGTCCTTAGATTTGCGTTTTTCTTCACCAACCCACAATTCTTATTTAATGCCGTCTTTACCACTATCTCACACCATCCGGGACCAAGTTCATATTTCCATACCTTGTACACCCTACGATTGACAATTTAATAGTGGTTATGTTATAAAAGACATACTAAAAAAAATCTATAGTTTTAATAAATCTTACCTCGGGTGGAGGTGCAAAAGGGGCTACTACTTGGCTCCCAACTAAGGAATGGAATTGGTTTGGGGTATTGAAATGAGAAGCATCCTCATTTGGCGACTATAAAAGTAAAGTACGTAGTTAAATTATCAAGCTTAAATGTGCTTAATTAACATAGATATAATTATTTGAACCATAGAAAAAATAATAAATACCTGTTTTTCTAATATCATCTTTTTCAATTGAGAAAGCTCCTCTGCCATGTTGTTAAACTGGGAAAGCTTATCCGCCATGCCCTCTATTTTCATATTAAGAAAATCATATTAGATAAAGGTGTTACCTCTTTGCGAATCCTTGCATAACTTTTTGTTTCTACACAATGGTTGATGACCTTCTTAGACCAGTTATCTTTGTTCACTTCACTAGATTTCTGCCATACATACATAATAGGAAGAAAATCATAAAGTATTCTAATTTGGATTAAAGTAGGAGATACATATAGTTTAGCCACACATACCTTAAAATTATCAGATTCCCAAATACGTAACAAATTAACCCATTGATCTTTATGAATCCATGGAGTAGGACAATCAAGTTGCTCAATTGCCAGAACATTAGGCTTATAATAAGTCTTCCTCAATGTAATCCTTCATTACTTCCATTTAATATTTATATTTTTTAAGGCCCATGCTTTTGAATTATCTGGCAGATCAAATTTTCCCTGCATTGCACATAAGAACCATATATACGATAAATAAAATTATATCATAGGGTAATAAAAATAATATGAAAAATGAAACATAGAAAGCTAAGTTGTTTAATACCTTTACATATTCCCAAGCACGGTTTTTAGTTGACTCTGGAATTTTCTTCCAATTTTTTACATCAATAGGAAATAATTTCCAATTTTGAGACAAGGTTCCAAGAAATTGTGCCACAGTGCCCCCTGCTGCATCCACTCCTTGGCCTAGGCCATTAGTGGGGACAACAATCCTCTGACCATTGGGCATATTATAAATTTCACTACAAATTGGTGACCCCCTTGTTCTTTTTTTTGAGGATATTGTATCAGTGCATTGCTCTTGAGCATCTTCTCCACTTTCCTGAAGTAACTTTTCCTCTACTTGGGGAGCTTGAGATTCTGTATTGTTATGTTGTTGAGAATCCGGAACTTGGTGTGATTGTGATTGGTTATTATGTGCTTGTGGAATTTGTTCTTCAACTCTTTCATGTTGAGAAATAGAGGGTTGTGGTTGGGAGTTGGAGAATTGCAAGCGCTTCCTTTTCAATGACCTAAAATAAGAACACATGTGTTAATCTAAGGATTATGCATGCAAAATAAAGGAGATGTATGTGGAGAGTCACTTGAAATAGTACCAAATACAACCCAAGTCATAACCATTAATAGTTCCTCCTAAATCCATATAAAGTTGTTTTTTAATATCTCACTTCAAGAGTAGAAAATTAAGAGAGAGGGAGAGAGAGAGAGAGAACTGAGTAATGAAAGAGATGGAGACAGGTTGAAGTTGAAACATTCCATGATGTAGAGAAATATCACTAATCAATTCAAGAATCAGATTAGCCCAAGGCAGCCACAGTATTTGAAGATTGAGCTAAGCCCATAAAAATATCATACTTTTTTAAGACAAATAGTATAATAGATCTGATCATCAAAACTCAGGTCTTTAAGAGGTGCAATATTGGTTATAACTGAAACACAACAGCAAGAAATAAATGAGAAAGAGGAGGTTTTCCTTTTGAAATCACAGTTGAGTGCAAAAGATACAGTCACAGTCAAACAACATTTGACTGGTCAAACAGTTGCTTCTTTTACAGTTGATGATGAGTTCTGTAGGTCTACTATTTGACCTCAGCTTTCATTTCTTCCTTATCTTCCATATTTGCATCAGATTCAGGTCACAAGGTGTAATCGTCAATTGCTGGGATCAAATCCTGAATCTTATACTCTCACGGTACCTGTAACATGGGAGTATATGATTCTAATAGAAATTTATTTGACTATTCAAACATACAAGGAGACAAAAGCAAAAAATACAGTTTTTCTGGAGATGGTCAAGGCCATTCTAAAGATAACTTGCTATATGCTTCTAATAGAATTATTTATTAGTTTATTTATTTCTTCATGGGGTTACACAATGGGGGGTCAATGCCCTAAAGCCATAACCCCCTAGCCCTGGTGGCAAACTGGCAATGTGATTTGATCCCAAGTCTCTTCTACAACTAGGCTGGGCAGAGAACTTGGCGACTGAGCCACCATCAGTTGGTTAATAGAATTGTTTACTAGTCTAAGTGTGATTAAGGAAATCTAGAGTTACCTAAATTAGCACTGCATTATGTGACGGCACCATGACTAAAAATTTCTGGTGTACCAGAATTTTGCCTTGGTAGTTGGGACATCAATGCATATAAAAACAACTTTTCTGCTAGTGTTAGATTAAAGCCAACCATGTTTTTGCATGTGGCTGGGTGGTGGGAGCATTTGCTCATTATTGGATTGGCATAACCTGGTGGGAGCTCAATATGTTAGGTACTTTTTTGGGGAACTAATGGATCATGACCATGCTCTTCTGGAGTAAAGCCCAAGTATGCTGCCATAGACCAATTGGCTGAATTAACAAGTGTTGTGAATTAAACTCAATTCAGCTTTAAGGGTTAATAAGGTCATTACTGAATACTGGTCCTCGTAATCTGGGGTTTTGGGAGGGTTGGGTTGGATATGGACCTAACCTCTGACATTTTCAGTACCAAGTGGCCATTCTCAGACTCAAATCTTCATTCTCATGCTTGTTAGGCTGAGATTTTACCATCACACAGAGCAATGGCCTCTTACATGATTCAGGGGATCATTTGTTAAATCATTTGGCTCCTAATAAGCTGTGAAAGATGGCAATAGCAACCACTTGGGAAAGATGACTTCAAAGTGGTCTGCTTCTTTTCTTTTTCCTTTTACAAGGTTACATAGGAAACTAGTTTTTATCTGCCTTTTCACATTTAGACTAGCACTGATCAACATGAAACCAGCTAACTTAACCAATATCCTGAAACCTCAGTTTTGTTGCATTGGACTTGATGTTATTATTTTACAGCCAATTCCCTGTCTGCCTCTAACTTTTCTTTTTTCAGATTTTTGCAGCTACTGTCTCTCTTTTTCTTTTTTTTTTTTTTTTTGTTTTGAGAGAGATGATTGAGGGACATCAAAGGCTGAGATTCAGAAGAGAAAATGGAGGGATATAACTAAACTCTTAAAGCTTTTGGTTGTGCAGGAAGGAGCTTTCTATGTATGCTTCAGTCACCAATATCATTCCATATTTGGATAACCAGACCAACATTTCTTGTCGTATCCTCTTTTGTAATAGCTAGTTATGCTTTAAGATTTAGTTGGCAAAAGCACACACAAGCACATGCGTAATTTTCATGTTTTGGCCATCTATTCTTTGCAATTTATCTTTTACTGGTGTTCCTTTCTTCTCTCTCTAAACAAGAAACTGCTGCCCAAGTTTGCAAGTAACCAGCAGCTTTCTTTTAGCAGGTCATAACCTGAAAAATAATAGAGCATTGAACCAGGCACCCCCCCAATGCATTTACCTATGGCAACCTTAGCTTTCCAAAAAGAAAAACCATTGCTTGAACAAGCTTTTCCCCATTTTGGAAAATAAGGAGGACATTCCAAAAAGAAAAACCATCTTTCTTTTAGCAGGTCTCTCTCTCTCTCTCTCTCTCTCTCTCTCTCTCTCTCTGTGAAATTTTGGAAGTTTCAATAATTACCCCTGAAAGTCACAACGGTATTTGGAGGTTGGTTTTTTCATATGCTGCCAAGCCAAGGGGGTCTTCTCAATCAGAAAAATAAGATTCAATGACCCAAATCCTGAATCTAACATTAAATGCTGTATACAAACAGTATATGCATCATCATATGGATGGATGTACAATTGTACATGAATTCATACATAGAATTCAGATGATCAACTTTCCTTTTTTGGGTACTGATTTGGGCAGGTCCCATTTTTTAATAAAGATGGAACTTCAACAGTTCAACCTCCCCAGTAAAAAAAAAAAAAAAAAAACAGAAAAAAGACCATCATTTTATACTGATAAGGCTCAAAACTCTGAGGTGTATTTTGTCTTTTCAAGCATTTATTCCTTGGGACTTTGGGGTGTGCATCATTTTCTTTTTAATCAACCCTAAAAGAAAGGGGTGTCAAGGGGAGATCTGTTTAATCTATGGGTCAGCAGATCAGCAAATGCAATGGTTGATTCTCTGGCCAATCAAGGGGTGTCAAGGGGAGATAACACCTTGTACTTCAGGCTTGTGTATGTTTAGTGTTTACAGTTCAGTCCCCATGGGAGGTAACACCTTGTACTTCCTCCTAGGCTGACTGTACTTTCTTTATTGGAATTAATAAAACTACTCTCATTTATCAAAAAAAAAAAAGCTTTAGAATTTGGAATAAGAGAATTTTTTTGAAGACGGATTGTTGGACTTGGACACAACCCATTCTCTATAATCATTCCTCAAAGTTCAGATAGAACCCCAATGAACTAATCCTCTCCCCGCGGGGACCCACACCAATGGATAAATGGATAACATGGGCAATCCAGGCAACCCTTGAGATAGATGAACTACATATATGTGGAGTATCAGTTTCCACATTACACCCTATTCCTATTGTGCTAATTTTGAAATTATGCCCATCTTAATTGAAAAGACATCTCATTCTCAGGCTAACAAAAAATTCCCAAACCCCAATCAAGGTTTTTTCCTTTGTGAGTCACATTGAGCCTGGGTTTCATATTGTCCTTCACATAGTAATGCTATAATTTTTTATTTTGCATCAATAAAATGAAGTTCTAGTGAACAGTGAACGTTAACAAGTATCTACATGTCTCTAAATTATGATTCCTTAAATACAAATTAAAGTCACTGGTGATTTTTCACTTTTCAGTAAAGCATTTAGCAAAGGTAAGAATTATGATGATTTACTTGTTCTCCATTAATTCATGCATGGACCAAATTAAGAAAGAAAGAAGGAAAGGAAGACTCACATCACGTCAAGCAAGACCAAGGCGATTCCACACCAATAGAACAAGCTTAGTTTGTTTACTCTTTTGTGCAACTTCCTCAATTTTCTACACATAGAAGCAAAAAAATAGACATGAAAATTAACTACATCAAATAGAAAAGCTCAAATAACTAACAAATTACTCTATATTTAAAATACAAAATTCAAGAGGACAATTCTGCTTACCCTTTAATTCTAGAGAGGGAAGAGTGTGTTAATAAGTGTGAGGAGGTAGACAAGAAGCAGGAAGTAGTTTCTGAGGGGGGCGGTGGGTTCAGAAAAGGGTCAGAAGTCAGCAAGGAACCTGGAAGAAGCTGTAGCTTTTTCTAGGATCAATGCAAACCCAACCTACCCAGTTTGTGGTTACTTCAGCCCTCATATGATATGCAGCATCTGCTGCTGATAGCTGGGACTGTCACAGAAAATCACAGTAGTCACTGATGTGGCTAGCATATCCGCTACCCCTTCCTGGACCCCAGATAGCTGGGACAAACATTTGGTAATGTCCTTTTATCTGGAATAATAGTGGTGCAGTTGACAGGACTACAAAAAGTGCCTGAATGATAGACCAACAATCGTAGCCTGATTGCTTCAGTCACCTTCCCAGTTAAACACAAGGCCTCAATCAACATATTGAATGGGGAAGATCTGAGAGGAAATTCATTAATAGACGGGTGTGGATATTATTTATCACAAAAAAAAGATAAGTGTGGATATTGGTTGCTGAGATGCCAGCAGGGAATTGGTTGTATAGTCCACTACTATACATTACTGAACTATCTCAATTGGTTGCTGATAGATATCAATATGCCTACAGCCCTCAATTGGATACTGAAACTAGAACTTCTATTAAGAACCCATATGTTGATCCTTATTTGGATGTAGGAATTGGTTCACCTGATTTGAGTAGATACACTTATACTTCATATGCAGATCTAATGCCAAGAATGCCTCTAATGATGGATTTCAGGGAACACGGCCAATGCCAACAATGTCAGCTGGCTCTAGCAATGGATTTCCAAGACTGCAACCTATGTCAAGAGTTAGAATGCCAATGAGCTCTAATGATGGATTTCCTTGGCTGAAACCTGTGCCAAGAATGCCAGTTAGTTGTAGTGATGGATTTCCTGGACTGCAACCTATGTCAAGAATGCCATCTAGCTCTAGTGATGGATTTCCTGGACTGCAACCTATGCCAAGAATGCCATCTAGCTCTAGTGATGGATTTCCTGGACTGCAACTTGTGCCAAGAATGCCATCTAGCTCTAGTGATGGATTTCCTAAACTGCAACCTGTGTCAAGAATGCCAGTTAGTTTTAGTGATGGATTTCCTGGACTGCAACCTATGCCAAGAATGCCATATAGCTTTAGTGGTGGATTTCCAGGACTAACACCAAGTATGGCACCTGGAGTTCTGTTGGGAGATCCATATGCTGTGTACAAAGATCAGATTCGACCTGATACACATAGATATTAGTTTGCATTTGGCAGATACTGGGCTGTTCACGTTGTAAGCCTCCCGTGAAGATTTTGTGTTGCGTTATTGATTATGCAATATGTATTTCTCATAGGAGGTCATCTGTATCATATTTGAGTCATTACAGATGCAAAAAAAAAAAAAAAAACCCTTGTGTATTTAAATCCACCTTTTTCCTTTTAATTACCAAATTATAGAGATTTTGATGACCACGTTGATTAGTAATGAGTATTTTAGTAAAATGCCTATTCGAACAAGTGCATTAGAAACATCTTTCTTTTGAACCCAAGTAAAATGCTAAACATTTAAAGAACTCTATTAAGCCCATAGCCAAGACCTAGGCCCAGGGAGCAAACCACCAGTCAGGCTGGTTAATTTCTCATGCTACAACATGATATACAACAGGAGACCACGTCAATATTGGACCTGCTCAGATCAGACAAGGAGTTAGTTATAACCAAATATTTTACATAGTGTAAGCCTATAAAAGGCAATTGGAGTTATTCGGATGGAATCAATGAAGAAAGTTCTCTATTTCAGGAGGTTGGGTTGGCAACCTCGAAGGAGTTGGGATTGTTGGATAGTTTTTGTATGCCCTTAGCTTCAATCAGTTTTGATGTACTTTTGTTATTTAATGTAAATAAATGAAGTACATGTTTGATTCATGTTATGTGGTATACTTCTGTGTAAGACCCTAAAACTGGACACTTAATGAAACTTGTGTTGGTTTTAAATGTTCACAGCCGTTGGATAAGTCTGGGGAGATTTATCCTGCCAAGGCTTACACTGGTGTGCTACCAACTGTTGGGGTGGCTTGTCTCAGCCGCCAGGGTGAAACCCAAGGCACATGCAGTGTAGGATTACTTGAACCCTTGAACCGGACCAAATTTCCAATATTGCCCTGGACCTTGGAGATTGATGGGCAAAACTGGAAAGTTACACCTGACCCCTAGACCCGATTATGGTACTGCACTAGGTGTCGGAATGGGCTGTCTTTGATATGCCAATCAGTGAGATCCTTAGCGGGGGTCAAAGCTTGGGTATGTTGGGACAGTCTGAGAATTCATCTGAGTGGGTGATCATAGTGATGGGATCGGCCCCTTTGTCGGACAAAGGTAATGATCGGGGATGCACTTTCTCTGATGGAAACCAAACTGCCGGCAGTTGATTTCAATTGTTGGAATTTTGTTTTGCAAAATTTATATATATGATATATATTTAAGTATGGTTTCAAAATATTTACAAATGGTTTTAATTCCCGGGATCCATGTAAGTAGAGAGTGCATCACTATTCCTTGCAGCCGAGGGAGAGATCCATTCTTGTCGGGCAGTGCTTGATCATTATGGGCTGCGAGGTTAAGTGTAAGGCCATTTGGGATGATACATGATGGGCTAATCTTGCACCTGCCCACAGTCCCTGGGTTTTTATAAGATGGCTTGGCCCAGGGACCACTTACTGTAAGTGTTGGGCTCAGGGGGTTCACTAGGCTCACCAGTGAATTCGGCTAGGCCTTGTAACAGAGGCCAGGCCGAACCCATGTGGCTGGTGTGTGTGTAGATCAATGCTTGGGTCCAACGCCATACAAAGAAGCCCAACTGGGCAGCAGTTTGGAAGACATTTGGGAACATAACCTTATTGGGCCTAAAGCCCATTTCGAATTGGGCTGATTTCATTAGTCATTATTAAGGGGCGGATCTGAGATTAGGATGAGCCCAAAAGCTTATCTAATCTGCAGATAAGATTAAGAAGAGCTCTAATCCAAATACAGATTTGGATAAGGGCAACTCTTGATATGATCAGGAGATTTTTCTTAATCATTAAGCAACTGGAGGAAACCCTATTCGAATTACAAGAATTCGAACCCTAGGGACACAGAACACACCCTGCAGTTTTGTGAGATATGATCTCAGAAACCCTAGTGAAGAAAAGCAATTCGCCACCTTCTTCTCTAGCTCCCTCCTGTTGCAGCCACCATTACCCATTGCAGTTTGTTTTCTCTGTCAGAGAACGATCAAGAAAAGTTCTTGATATCGGTCTTTGTTGAAAGGCTGATTCGGTTTTGGTGCTCATTGTCGTCCAAAGGATTCTTGTGAAGGATTCAGTGTGTAGGACGCACTCTGCTGGTTCTGTTGCACAGTTGCTGTGTCATCTTCAGCAGGAGCAGATCTTGGTGCCTTCTTTGGGCGTGAACACCAACTTTGGGAGATATTATTTCTCTGGATCAGGTATAATTACTCCCTTCTCTTTTGGTTCAGATCTGGTTCGGTTTTGGTTCAAGTAGGATCCTTGAATCTTGATTCTAAAATTAGGGAATGCTATTCCTAGTTGAAAGGCAGGTAGAAAATTTTTGAAATTTGCCCACCCATTCCGCAACTGTTTTGGCATCCATACGATGGATTCTACCATCCCTATTAGGGATCACTTGCCAACAAAATGCCTTTCAACACTCTACAAGGACACCACACATCTCTTTATAAAATTAAAGCGGGGCCTAGTGAGACCTGCCATATACGAGATGTGCAGTGTAAGATATTGTTGGTAGAGTGTTGGAAGGTATTTTGTTGGTAGGCGATCGAAAGTCCCTTGAGTTAGGCAGAAACAAAACATATTGGTATGAGAGCACATAACTATTTCTGGTGACGATAAGCAGGAGGACCGAGTGGACAAGATTGATATCAGGCATGCACAAGATGACGACCAACCTGAAGGACAAAGTGTATGTATTTGCAACCACTGAGGAGGATCTAGTCAATGGAGCAACCACTGAGGAGGATCAATTTATTGCCAGTTTGCCACAGATGAAGCTTGAGTTCCCTTAGGCTCAGTTTGGAAGGAGTACAAATGCAAATTTGTAGAGTGCAAAACCTTGTATTTTGTATGTATTTGCACTATACATATGTGTATTTGTACTCCTTCCAAACCGAGCCTTAGCAACAACCCAACTCCCTGGATCGATGAAGTAGAGCACTACTTTGAAATCGATTAGATTCTGAGAATGCAGTAGCCAGTAGGTGCCTCTCACCTCGATCCATCTTGAAGGCAAAGTGATTCAGTGGTACCAATGGTACCAGTGATCACACCCCACATAACCTGGGCCTGGGCCTTGGCTGTGGGCTTAACAAATTGTTTCAAAGATTTAATAATTCCCAATTGCTTCCCAAACAACAGAATCAAATCTAATTTTTCTAGACTTTCAGAATTTTAGCCCACAAAGGAATCAAATATATATATATATATATATATATATAACTGTAATGAAGCAAAACGAAAATCAACCCTATTAATAATCAGAACTCAAGACGCTGGCCCAAACCCTATTTAATAGGCCCACGTAAATTAGGATCTATCAGGTTTACTCAAATCATTGATATAGGCCCAATAACGTGACAACTAAATTAAAAAATAATAGTTTTTAGCTACAACAGCTCACATGCCCACCAGCCAAGGCTCTATACCCTACTTTTGATACTACAGACTATTTCATACTTATCCAAGTAACTACTAACTAATTTACCACCTAAAAATGAGCAATATTCAGATGTTCACCTTTTGTTGTCCATCAATCCAATCTAGAAACAACACACTGGGGTTACAGGGACCTTCTGATGAAAGTTCATTGGTTTATCAGGAATATGTCGGGCCCCGTTTGGTTTGTAGGAATAGGGGTCTGGAATCGGAATTGAAATGGACTATTCTGATTCCAGCTGTTTGGTTGGGCAGAATCGGAAACTCATTCCTATTCCTGCTGGAATAGCATTCCCCAATTTGAGGGAATGGACATTCCCTGCCCCTCCCTTGGGAGTGAAATCTCATTCCTGCTGATTCCTATTCTCATTCCTGTCTGAACCAAACAGACTATGAGAATAGACCATTTCGATTCCGATTCCGAATTCCGGTTCCAACTACGAACCAAATGGACCCCTAGTTAGTTTTCAGTGAGTCAGCAGATTGGCAAATGCCATGACTGATTCCTTGGCTAAATAGGGGGTATCAAGGGGTGATCTGTTCTGAACTACCTTATAATTGTAATTCTGGATAGAATGTGTGCTTGACTACTTAGCTCTAAGGGGAGGTAACATCCCATGCCTCCTCTTATGTTGATTTACACTTTTCTATTCTATGCTTAATAAAATACCACTTACATATTCAAATAAAAAGAAATCCAATCCAATAAGCATCACTACAAATATCCACCTTCAAAAGGCCATTGTTATAAAACAAGAGAGGTTTTCCAAGTGACCCTTAAGTAGCTCAATAAGTTCACAGCTAATGGTGTCAAATGGACTAAATTAGGTCCAATCCAATCTAATGAATACTCCGGACCATTCTTGTACCAGTCCAATTCAATGTTTGGACCATCCAATCCTTTCAAATTGGTTTTAAATTAGATTGGTTCCAACCCAAACCTAGTCTATTGACACATGTATTCTTATCTTCTATCAATGAACTGGATATTGGTTCAATCCGACCCAATCCAATATAAATCCATTATGGATGGACCATGTCCAGTCCAATCCAATAAATATTTTAGACCATTGAGTTTGGATTGGTCTAATTCAATGTCTTTTTGGTCCGTCCAAATCTATCCAAATTGATTTTGATTTGGATGGAGTCCAACACAAAACCAGTCCATTGACACCCCCTATTCACAACATTGACAAGAGAAATACAAGAAGAATGCATAAATTGACTCACGGCTCCAACAACATGTGCAATGTTAGGTCTAACATGTGCAATGTTATATCTAGTGAGAGACAAATAAATGCCTTTACCACCAGCCACTGAAACATCCTTACATCTTCAACCTTGTTACCATTAACATCATCAAGTTTCAAATTTGGTTCTGTAGGCACATCAGCAAGTTTTGAACACAATCTTCCAATTTCTTGAAGATGCCATGAAGAAAAAAAAAAAGAAATTTCACTTTGGTTTTAATTTATTTAATTTTTTTTTCAAAAAATAGCATAAGCTATTGTATCTTCTTGACACTATCACACTATCACATTTAATCAAAATGCTATCAACATAAACAAATAATATTGTAGTAGTCTAGTAGACTTGCTTTTTTGACAAATACTATATATAAACTTGGCTTCTAGTAAACCCAAGTCTATGGACAACATCATTGAACTTTTCAAACCAGGCTCTAGGAGACTGCCTGAGCCCATAGATTTTTATTTATTTTTTCAATTCGAACATTTTTCTTCCTATATCACCAAACAACTCTACCCTAGGTGGAATACTCATATACAATTTTTTCCCTTAAGCTCTCCATGTAGGAAGGCCACTCATATACACTTTTTAACATTTTTCCCCTCTTTTTGATACAGTGGTGCTCTAGTAAAATAAACTGATAATTACTTTATTTATCAAAAAAAAAAAAAAAAACAGTAGTGGTGCTCTAGACTTTGTGAGAGGAAAAAACACAAGAACCTTTGAAGGGAATGAAAGAAGAAAGGAAACTATTATTAAAAGCATCATAGTGAAGGTTGCAAATTTGGTGAAACACTTTCAATTTGTTTTCAAACTTCATGATGGATGATTTTTTTGTTTTCAGAATTGGGGTGCAGTTACAGCCTCTTGTTCTAAGAAACCAAAGCTGATAAAGGAATGGACACTATTAGAAAAGGGGATGGATAAATCTGAACTTTGATGAAAGCAATATGGGCAATCATTGTCATTATGGGATAGGGGGAGGAATAAGAAATGAGAATGGTTTTTTTACTTGAGATGTACTCCGGCTTGATAGGAGAATGAGACTCCATCAGGGTAGAACTCAGGGCAGCAGTGGTTGGGGTGCAAAAGGCAGAGGAACCATTCAAGACCACCCATCGACCTCTGCCAAATTATACAAGATTTCTCTAAAGATTCTTAGCAATTATAAAATATTCTTTTGATGACCAAACCAAAACCCCAAACCCATAAAATCCAATAAATCTCACCATTAAAGAATTACCCACCAATCATCTTTCTTTCAACCAAAACCCCAAACCCAAAAACTCAAATAAATCTCACCATTAAAGAAATACCTATCGACCATCTTTCTTTTGGAAGAAAGATGAAACAACCTTACTTGATACCTCCATCCCACCGGTTAAAGAATTACCCATGGACACTCTTCAATTTTTTTCCTTTTCATGTAATAACTTCTAATTTTAATCTTTTGAAAATAAATATACCTAATTAACAATTGGTTCATGAAAGAAATTGGAAACTTGATGAACTAATTAAGTTGATGAGAGATAGGGAAATTAAAACATACCTGAGGTAACGAAGTTGCACACCTTTGGCGTCCGAGCTGAGCCAACGAAGTTGCACACCTTTGGCGTCCGAGCTGAGCCAACGAAGCTGCACACCTTTAGAACCCAAGCCAGTCCTTGCGTCAAAGATAAATGATTCTTTTCGGTGAGAGAAGTAAAGAGTGTGAGAGAGAGAAAGAGAGAGAGATAGAGAAATATAGAGTGATATAAAGAATCAGGGAATTGAAATTCTTACCTGAAACAGTCGATGGATTCTTCCTACAGCAGCCGAACCAGTTGATGATTTCTGAGAAAATATGAAATGAAAGAGAAGAGGAGGGTTTTTGTGAGTGAAAAGAAACGAACGAGAAGAGGAGGGTTTTGTGAGTGAAAACAAGCAATGAAGCAAATAAGAGAGGAGAAGAAGTTAAAGAAGAGAAGAGAGTTTCGAAACTAAAACAGAAAGAGTAGAGTGGTTTCAGGGGCGGGAGGAAAAGAAAAATAGAAACAGCGCGGGTCCCAAAAACAATGTCTTTAACCACTGTCATCGTTGGCCGTAGTTAAAAGGAAATTTCATGCGGTAAGTAATTATGAAATTATTAATAATTTAATATCATTAATTGCTATTGTTATTCATTATTAATGAAATAATTAGTTATTAATTATTAATCATATTTATTTATTTTAATAATTTATTTATTATTAATTTCCATGCATTACATGAATTTCTAATCATTTTAGTAAATATTTTAGTATTTATTAATTTTTATCTTTTTATTAAAATATTTATTACTTTTTTATTTTTAAATATATTTATTATTTCATAATCAATTTTTATAGCCACCAATAACTACAAAAAGTAATAACCAATGCAAGTGGATTTTTATTATGGTTTTTTGAACCGTCATTGACCTAGACAGTCAGATTATTTGGATCGGAAACCGTCTAGGCGATCGGTTCCATTTTACCCCAAACCCGGTCTTTTGTCAAAAACCGTTGAATTAGTCAATGAACCATTGAGCCGGATGGTTTGACCATTGAACCATTCGACCAGGAGAATGGTTTGCAGTTTATTAAATGAGAGCCAGATTTGAATGAAAAGAAAAATCTCTCAGATCTCACATCTTAGATTTACTGGAGAGAGAGAGATCAGTTGAGGGAGATCTTAGATCTGAGATCTAGAAGACTAAGATCTGGAAGAGAAGGCTAAGAGATCAATGAGAGAGATCTGGAAGAGAAGGCTAAGAGTCTAGATGATAGATTTGATCGAGAATGAAAGATATGAGAATGAGAGAAATCTCAGATCTAATATCGTCGTCATCATCGCCGTTGTCGTCAATGCTGCAGCCGACCTCCTCCTCCTCCTCCTCCTTCTTCTTCTTCTTCTTCTCTAGATCTTCTCTCTCTTCTAAATTCTCTCAACCATCAACGGTCTCTCATTCTCAAACAGTGAAACCCTTTTTCTCTTCTATTTATATGCATCTTACCCTAATATTCCAATCTAATGGGTAAGATGACATATCACCATTTATCATATTTAAATCGTTCTAACCGTTTGACATGGATGGTCAAACCGTTGACCCAGAAACCGGTGGCCATAACGGTTCTATTTTCGGGTCAGTTTTTAGAACCTTGTTTTGAACTGTCATAGTACAACCTAAATGGTTGGACCGTTTGGTCGAGGAACTGTCCAGGCAACTAGTTCCATTTTACCCCAAAACCTGGTTCTTGGCCAAAAACCGTTGAATCAGTGAATGACCCGTTGACCTAGGCAATCAAACCATTGACCCATTTGACCCGTTAAAAGATTTTGGCCTTTTTTAATTTTTTGATTATTTTACAAAAAATGGGTCATCCCTTTGAACCGAATGGTTAAACCGTCATCCCGAAAATAGGTGGCTAGCTAGAACGGTTCCAATTTTAGGTCATTTTTTAAAACATTGATTTTTATCAAAATTCAACAAGGGTTTTGATTGGTCAAAGCCTTTTCAATATAATAACTTTTGGGCAATATAAATTTTTCCATAATTATAAATATCTTTAATTTTAGTTATTAACTTGATGGCTATAACCATGAATAAATAGAATCCATAGCTATAATTATAAATAATTTGTACCGATAGGTACAAAGATCTTTAGCCACCAACAAAATGATCGTAGCTGTAGGTTATTTTTTGGTTTTCCAACATATAGCTACGGATACCAAAAAACTGTGGCTATAGGTGTCTTTTAACCACAGACCATTAGCTTTTAGCCACAAACAAACTGTCTGTAGCTAAAGTTTATTTTATAGCTACGGACATGAGATCATCCGTAGCTATATCCCATCTTCTAGCTACGGTTTTTATGTCCGTAGCTACAGTTCGGTAGCTACAGCACAATTTTCTTGTAGTGGTAAGAACATTCTGTGTTGTAGTGTCACTAATCTTTAGTTGTTTTTGAGAGTAAGTTAGAAAGAGTCTTTTTTTTTTTTTTTTTTTCACCAGTGAGTACTTATAAATATGCACTTGGTTTTGGATTCCAATTCGTTAGCCTTTATTCTTTGATAGGTGTTGGACAACTATATTTTTTTAAGTGTCTTTGTTAGCACTTATTCTTTTGACATATGTTAGATAATTACAAATTTTAAGTGTCTAACACTTGGCTTTTTGTCAATCCAAAGCTCATATGGAGTCTTTAGGAACAACTTGGTTGGAACCCGATTCAACAACTATAATGCAATTTTAAGATCATGTCCCTAGAAGGAAACGAGTAATTTAATGTGTACAAGTAGAGACCTCATTATATTTAATAAGGTTTAGTTTCTCCTTTCAAATACACCATTCAATTGAGTAGTTGGTGGTGACAATTGTGATATTATTCGATTGTTCTCTAAGTAATCCCTAAACTCATTTGAGAGATATTCTTCACCATGACTTGATTGTAGTGCTTTAATCTCTTTATCTAAATGTTTTTTTTTTTTTAATTTCGTGTCTAAATTCTTTGAATTTTTCAGAGGATTCTAACTTGTGTCACATTAGGTATAAGTACCCATACTAAGAGTTATTTTTGGTAAAGGAAATGAGGTAGACATATTCATTTCTAGCCCTTATGTTTAGGGGGTTGCATACATTTGTGTGTATAAGGTCTAAATTATTTGTGGTTCTTTGGGTTTTTCTAGTGAATGACCTTTTAGTCATATTGCCTTGAAGGCAATGCCCACAATATAGAAGATCTTCTATAGATATAAAATCCAAGGACCATTCCTGACTAATCTTGTAATTCATTCTTTATTTCTAGGCTAAGTTTGAAATGCCACAGGTAAGTTGTACTAACGGGGCTTTGTTCATGGCAACAACATTAATAATTGTTTCAATTACATTTGTTTTCTAAGGCTGTGTTTGGTTGCAATGCAAATAAATTTGGAATATTGCAAAACTATGGTAGTGCAAATGATTTGAGTGTAAATTCTAACATAATTTTGTTTCAAATTTTAGTTTATTTTGTTTGATTGCAATACAAATGAAGTAAATTAAGACATGGAGCAGAATAGAGTAAAACCCAAAGCAAAAGTAAATGAGAATTTGAAATATTTTTTCATTTACATTCCCATGTGTTTGTTCTAGTGCAAATAAATTTGCACTGCAACCAAACACAACCTAAGGAAGGGTGGAGCACATAGAGACTAACCTCTAACTCTTTATAGGCAATCAACTTGTTATTCATCTTAATAGTAATGTTATTTCCAAAAAGTAAATCATTGCACAACCTTGAAACAAAAATCGAATTTCTCTTAATTATGGAGTATAAAGACATTTTTAATCAATATAATTCCTTAAAAACTAATTTTATTGTTCCTATAGTGATAACAACAACTGATGTTGAAGTTCCCATGTAGAGGACAACCTCTCCCTCAGTCAATATTCTACTTTCCTTGAACCCTTGTAATGAATTATAAGCATGTGTTGAGGCTCTTGAGTCAACACTCCAGGATAAGACAGAAGTGACCAATATATTGGTTTCCATGACTAGTGAATCGAAATTACCTTCAGATGGTTTTCTTTGTGAAGTCTAAGTATTGTGGGTAATTCATCTTCAACTGTGTGATTTGTTTGTGTAATTTGCTACATCTTGGACTTTGTGAATTTTTTCTTCTGGTGTTTCTTAGAAGCAAGGATATAACATTTGACAAGAGAGTTCTTATCCTACTAGTCATTATATTCCCTCCTCCATTTATCATAAGCTCTATTGCTAGGTGCTTCTAGAGCAACATAAGTGTCAACCTTGTCCAATTTTTTTAGATATGACTATAATGTTGAGGTTACAACTCTGGTTAGCATAATTAGGGCCTTTAAGCTTGTAATCATTGAAAATTTAATCAAAAAATCCATTTGTCATTTATACAAATGATAAATCGTATTTATTAGTATGCAACATTATTTCTTGTGTCCCTTCATTGAAGAGATCTCATTTATGCTCTATTCTCATTTTGTTCATGAGAATGTGTGAAAGCATATAGGTGCATGGGTTATTTTCATAATTATATCACTTTTTGTGAAAGATACTTGTTATCCATCTGTCTAACAAATATCCTTTATGGCCACAATTAAATAAGATTCATTGCCATTTGTAGGTTAGACCTTTTTAATAGAGAAAATTGTAGATTAATACCATGTGCTTTTGGCCTAATCTCACCTTGGTCCCCAAACTTTAAAATATGCCAAACCAGTACCCAAACTTTGAAACATAATAGTCTAGAACTTATCATTAATCAACTATCTGCCAACATACAAAAAGACCCAATCACCCTTCGGATTTTCAATAAGCAAGTGAAAATATTTTTTGATGTGATGAAAGTAACCTCGATCGTAACCTCTTTTCATTGCGAGTGGGAACTACTGATCTCCACTTTGTGCCCTAATTGAAGAGTGGGGCCAATCCTCCCCGTCGATTTTGATAAGCGGAATATGACATTCGATGGGATGTCAACGAGAAACTATATGGAGAATGTCGTTCACATTTTCTAGAAAACATCGCTAGAATAGAATGTTGTTGCCATTGTTATACGTATTTTCACTCTATTGTTGCCGTAGAAGACGACTACTTGTTGTCGGCGTCGTGGAAGACAACCAATGTTTGTTTTTCTTCTATTTTTTCTATCATTTTTGCTTTGTACTTTATTAGATGGGATGTTATTTGTTGTTTGTATGTTTTTGATGTCATTATAATCCATCTTATTTAATTGATTTTTGATGCAGTTTTTAGGGTTTATTTTTGTATTTTAGTTAGGCTTTATTGTGACAAATGAATGATAGATGTTTTTTAGTAGGGTTTAGTGTGAGAATTAAGTGATTGAATCAGTTATTAGGGTTTTGTGTACGTTGCTAGTGGGTATGAGTGAGTTTAACGAATGTTTTCCCATTGTACCTTTTCTTTATGGTTTGTCATTGTTTGTGGTGGCCCCCTACCTTGTGTGGTAGATATGCCTTTGTCTATGATAGAGGAGGGAGATAGAAAGTAAATGTACTTCCCATGTAAAGTGAGGCCCCCGCCTAATTATCCATTTGTTAATTCATGTGGAGGACAAAAAAAGATAATGTCATCTAAATTTTTATCATTTGTTTTTTTTTTTTTTTTTTATCTATGTGTTTCAAAGTTGTTTGTGTATGGAAAATTGTAGGCATATTAACAACTTTGTATACATCATTAATCTTTTGTTAGCACATTAATAATTCTGTGTACATCATTAAGTTATTGTTAGGTAGCTTTTGTGTTGGGCCTCATATGCCATTGATTTACTAACATTTTAGGAACTACTCCCTATATGCCACTGATATGGTATAAAAGCCTTTATGTGTTGGACTCTTAATGGGATTGGGATTATTTGTCTCCATTGATGCTGCCTATTCTGTGGTTTAGGATTCAATTGACAGAACATCGTTTAAATGGGGCCCTCTAAAGGGATTGTTGTTAGCTTTCTTTATTTATGATACTTAATTATGGACTTAGAGGCTCTGTTTGGGCCCTCTAATGGGAAACTTGTACAACTCTTTCATATTTTCCTTGTCTTTCTAGTCCTTTCTAACCAAACACAAACTTGATAGAATGGTGCACACGCAGACATACTCTCCAAACACAATTATGCTTTTTTCATTTTTATTTATAAATGATTTATTGGTTGATTTAATATATTATATCATTTAATGGATTTATTTATTGTTTCAGATGTTCAATGTTTTTATCCATCATGGTGGCACCTTCATTGATTTACCACCACAAATTTACCATGGTGGTGATGTTATCATGTGCAACAACATTGATGGTGACCTGCTGTCATACATTGAGATAGAGAGCATGCTAAAAGATTTATGGTACAAAGGCTAGTGTCAAGTTTTATATAGAAAGCCATGATATGATTTTGAGGATGGACTCGTGATGGTAAACATTGATAAAGATTTATTACCCATGTGTGAAGTAAATGTGGGTATACAACTGTCATGAGGCTAAATCTTCAAGGCCTAAGACTGATGAATATGCTGACCTTAACATCTTGTTGGAGGGAGACAATCTTGTTTATGGTACAAGTGATGATAGTGATGAGGTCAACTATGTTATTGGTGGTGATGAAGAATATGATAATTGTGAGTAGTCCATATTAATAGATGAGGAGTTGACTGAAGCACTTGATGGCTGTAGGATAGAAGATTCTTTCAGTGTTGGGGGTTAAAATGAAGCACAACATGATCAAAATGATATACAACTTGGCAATAGTGATTTACACCTTCAGCCCGATGAAGCAATAAATGATGTGGTTGGACTAGATTTGGTAAATGATTATAAACAACCTAAAGATTTGCATAGTCCACATAGCTCCAATGATGATGGAGAGCACTTTAAGTCTTTTATACTAAAGAGGTAGATGGATTCACCCAATTTGTTTGTGGGGATAACATTTGCTAATTCAGTTACATTCAGGGAAGTATTACTTACCTTTGCCATAGTTCATGGGATACAATTTGATTTTATGAAGAATAACAAAGAAAAGGTTAAGTGTGGTAGGAGAATACATGCATCTTGGATGTAAGATTGGGAACCATTTCAAATCAAAACTTTTAAGGACAGGTGTGGCTGTGCAAGAAAATCAAAGAATGACAAAATGACATCTTCTTGGCTTGCCAAGAAGTACAAGAACGAGTTTGTTGATGTTCTTAATTGGAAAACCGTTGCATTGTGCAATGATACTCTTGGGGAGTTCAGAGTTGATATCAATAGGACCACGATTTAGAAAGCCAAAAGGAAGGCAATTATTCAGATTTAGAGAATCCATAGTGAGTAGTACAAGAGGTTGTTAATTATTGTCATGTATTACTCAGTTCAAATCCAGGGAGCATTGTATAGATTGGATTCAAAGAAGGGGTTTCTGGATAGTTTGACCATATCTTCTTATTTGTTGCTATGGATGGGAATTATAACAACTTATTAGAGGCATTTGTAACTTTTCTAAGGTTTCCAATAAATGAATTTTAGATGTTCATGACAAGCCTATCGTTACAATGGTGGAAACAATTTGGAGGTAGTAGATGATTTTGGTGCAGACAAGACATAAACAGTTCACTTATGATAACGGATTTATTGCCCAAATGTTAGGAAGACAATACACTGGATTAAACAACACACCCGAAATTGTTTTCCTCTGTATGCTGGAATGTTTATATTTAGGGTGAGTTGTTTCAATAGGAGGGTAGTTGTGAATCTGGATAGGAGAGCATGTTCATGTAAGGAGTGGACACTCACTAGGATACCATGCACCCATGCAAATTTTTTGCGTAAAAATTCAAAAGGAGTGTAAATAAAATTATGTTGGTCCTATTTACACCACTGAAAGATGTATTCAGGCTCGTATTAATATATATGTGCCAATCTCGAATGAGATTCAGTGGCCCACTATACAATAATAGATTCCTGTTATCCCCCACCCCCTCCATTAGGGCATAACCAGGAAGGCCAAGGAAATAAAGAAGGAAAGACAGATGAATTGATAGGTGGACACAATATGAGTAGGAGAGCAAGTTAATGACATGTATTACATGTGGGTAGAAGGACATAATACTAAGTAGTGTGGCAGAAAGAGAGATGGCATGAGGGGTGATATTTCTATGGGTGGTGGTCAGGAACCAAATATAGGTATATCAAAATCATCATCAATTGGGGCAGAAAGAGAGATGCAGGGAAGATTGCAAGGACATCATAGAGGGGTAGATCATCATCGTCTAGGGATGGGTCATCATTCCAGTGGGGTGGAGCTCCACATCAGATGAGACAATAGTTGCAATTTCCACCACCCCCATTACCAAATGCAGTGGTTGATGTTTATTCCCAGATTGAATAACCTTTATTCTCATTATATAAGTATGTTTATAGAAATGTTTGAATACATTAACTGATTTGAGTACATGAACATTGTTTGCATGAGAGTTTTAACATGGATGGTGGTCCTTGACATATGCAACGGTCTGAATTGTAAGATATTTTAACCATACACCATTCATTGGCTAGTTTTTTTTTGAAGTTTTTTCTTGTACTCATTAGCAATATGATTGTGTTCTGATTCCTTAAATCTATTAATCATATTAAGCTGCACAATACTTAGGGTTCAAGCGGAAGTTGAAGTTGAAGCCAGTGATTACACACCTACAGTATACAGATAACATTCCTTGAACCTATTAGTCACTATGCTGCAAATTGTTCTTAATATATTAAGTGTCTTATTTGTTTTTTGGTGGCTATAAATTTTACACACTCCCCACTAGCATGCGTGAGATGAGGATGATTCGAGTTAAACACTCAAAAGGTTGCACATTTAAATCAAGCGGAGGTTACCATAGACGGGAGGGGATTCAATTTCCTTTTAAGCCAAGAATGATATTATTAAAAAAACAAAATTGACACATATGGCTACACTACCAACATTAGATGACATCAGACTAATATTGTGACAAACAATTACATAATAACTTATGTAAACTTTATCGCATAAGAAAAAGGACATTACCTCCTTAGCATGTGAGGCCTATTACATGCATGTAAGGGGGATTATTCAAAATTGAAAAGGAATATTCAAATTGATTGAACTAAAGACATTGCAAAACAAACAAACAAATATCACTTGAGCTCAACATCGGTTTTAGTGAATGCTATACAGGACATATGATCAGGGGTAGCTAAATTCAGCTAGTCATTTTATTTTTTTTTACAAAACAAGAAATTAATCTCATTATTTAGGTGAACCAACAAGAAAGGAATTAACTGTCTTAACCAATTCACAACTCCTCTATTAGCATCTATATCTATATATTAAAATGGAATGTTTCAAGCTGACACTTTCTTGCTTTGTGGTTTATTTTCAAAGTCACTTATCTTTTTTTATGGTTTTTTCTCAAAGGCATTTAGCTTTTTTTTTTTTTTGAATTTTCTAAATTTTAAAATTGGATAAAATAATTCAAGTGATCAATCACCTTTAAGACTTCTAACACTCCTCAATAATAAACCATTAAATTTCACTCTCTCACTCACTCTCTCCTCTTTTCCATTAACTCTTTTAATAATCTCTTCTCATTAATTATGCCATCAACTCTCTCATTCATTAACTCATGTTACTAATTCTCTCTCATCACCATTACTCCATTAAATTGCATAAAATACATTAAATTTATTTATATATATATATCCATTTCAATTCAGTTGTAATTATATATATTAGATATATTTGCATTAAATTCGAATTCTTAGTAAAGATTAATTATATTGAAATCGAGATATTCAATGATATAGTATTGCACTAAATAAGCTACTTCCATTTAAAATTATAATTAGTTTATGTTTCATTTGAAAATAATAGGAATTAATTAGCCATAGTAAAAATTATTTAGTAAGTTACTTAAATTAAATAAAAATAGTTAATAATTCTTGTTATTGATAAAAATATTTTTATATAATAAAAGGAATTTAATTAGTAAAGGGAGTAATGTAAAGTAAAAACTAATATCAATTTGAAATTAATATAGAACTAATACAAAATTGTCAAACCATTATTAGTTTTAAGTGTGCACATGTTTCAAGGACGTATGGTGTTGTAGCACTAAGGGGATCAGAGAGAAAACGACTAATGCGTTTGATGTGAGATTAATGGTTTCCTTGTATTTGGCTTTTAATTAACTGGACTTAGGGTTGTTCATATTCGGTTGATAAACCGGAATCCAAGCCGAATAAGCTAATTTGGTTTTTAGTTTTGGTTCGGTTTGACTAAAATTTTCAATCGAACTGAACCGAATCAAAAAGTGAATTAAGACTGTTATTTAGTTAAGTTATATTAAACATTAATGTTTTATTTAACAATTTATGCTAATTAATTATTATTTTTTGAAATGAACAACTAATAATAGTTAATTAAAACCTAGACTCATTATTAATTATTCATTAATCATTAATTACATTTGAAAATGGCCAATTTGCCAGTTTCCCATTGACGTAGGGCTTTAGGCCTATTTTACCTTTTAATTAACAATAGCTAATTAATTAAAACCATTGGGCTTTGGGGTCATTCTAAGTTTTAATTAATAATAGTTAATAATTAATTAATTAAAACTATTGGGTTTTGGGGCCATTTTAACTTTTTATTAATAACACTTATTAAATACTTGTCATTTATGTGGAACCAAGGCCCAACCAAACCAAACCGAACCGAATTTGGTTATGGTCGGTTCGGTTCTAAAATATAATTTGGTTCGGTTCTGTTAAAGAAAATGGTAAAATCGAATAGTTGGTTAGGTTCTCGATTTGAACCGAATCGAACCAAATAGACTGATTGTACACCCCTAACTGGACTTATGCTGCTGAATTGATAATTGAAGAATTGCTGGCTTAGCTGACTTCGAGTTGGAGCTTCCATCAATGTAGTTGGAGCTCTCGTAAACAAGCCACCATAGCACGCTCCAACACGGAGTCTGAGTTTCAAGCATGTTCCACGGTGGCCATCGAATATTCTGCTTCTCATCAATTTACTCTATCGAAGAATTTATTATCTATCAAGAAGTTTGCTAAAGAGAATCATTTATATTTTGAATTTCATGGAGATTTCTTTGTTGTGAAGGATTATACGGGGACAACACTGCTTCAAGGGCCCAGTAGAGATAGTCTCTATCAGTTTCCAGGTAGTATCTCTTCTAGTCACTCTGCTCCAAATAAGCCATTTGCTTTGGTTGGTGAAAGTGTCTCTCTCAATGATTGGCACAAGCATCTCGGACATCTTGCTTTGTGCATTGTAAGACAAGTGGTGAAGCAGTTTGGCTCACCTTATGTTGGCCAGTACAAGTTTAAGTTGAATCTAGCTTGTGAGTCATGTCAAGTGGGCAAGAGTCATATGCTATCTCTGCCCTTTTGGTCTATTATTGTTAACAGTCCTTTAGATTTAATTTATTTTGATGTCTGGGGACCGGATCTAGTATTTTTTTGCTATTGGTTTCCGTTATTATGTGATTTTTGCGGATGTTTATAGTAAATTCTCATGATTATTTTTATTACATAAGAAGTCTAGTGTTCTTGATGTATTTTTAAAGTTTAAACTTCATGTTGAAGTCCTGTTCAATACTAAGATTAAAGTTGTACAATCAGATTAGGATGGAGAGTACCAGAGACTTGTCTTATTTGGATTCCATCGACATTACACACATACTTGCTTGCTTGCACACACATGAGCAGAATGGCTCTACTGAAAGAAAACATTATCATGTTATTGAAGCCACACTGTCTCTACTGAGCTACTCATCACTCCCCTTTTCCTTTTGGGCTGATATTGCACTCACAATGGTTTATTTAATTAATCGTCTTCCTTCATCTGTTCTACATGACAAATCTTTGTTTGAGGTGTTGTTTGGTGTTTCGCCAGATTACAAGTTACTCAAGGTCTTCGGCTGTGCGTGTTATCCTCTTCTCCGTCCCTATAACAAGAACAAGTTTGTTTGTCGTTCTTATCAGTGCATCTTCTTGGGCTATAGAGACAAACACAAGGGCTATTGGTGTCTCCATCCCTTCGCTGGTCATGAGTATGTCTCTCGACATGCCACTTTTAACATGCACTTATTTCTTGGTATTTCTCTTAATGGTTCTACTATTGTTCCATCTTTTGGAGTCTATCTTCAACCTTAATTTGCTTGTCCCATTGGTTCAGATTCTTCAGTTGTGCCAGAGCCGTCTATACCAACTGTATCCTTGCCGAATACTTCCTCCAATCTTCCTTCGAACGTTCCGGTGACCTCAACTCCACTATTGCCAGAACCATCTTCCTCACAATCTGAGTCGTTGTCTCTAGATATTGGTCTATGTGGCATGTGTCGTCTTGATGATCTTCTTGATGCCGCACCATTTGTACCACCTCCTGCTTGACAACATTTTGTGGTGACCCATTCTATGGATGGGACACTGCCCCCCTCCCCCCCGCTCGCATCTCACAACCAGGTATCCATTGCCGTAGAGCTTGCTTGCTCAATTAAATGATGATAATACTAAGCCTACTTGCTATTCTAAAACATCTCGCTTGCTCATTAGCGTGATGCCATGGCCAAAGAGTACAATGCACTCATTTCAAATGGCACTTGGACTCTTGTTCTTCATTCCGCTGATATGGGTATTGTCGGCACCAAATGGATTTATAAATTCAAACGCAAGCTTTATGGTACCATTGACCATTACAAGGCTCTCCTTGTTACTTAGGGCTTCATGCAGGTTCCCCGGGTTGACTTCACCACCACCTTTAGCCTGCAGGTAGTTAAACCAGTCATGATCTGCACTTTGCTCTCTCTGGCCGTCTCTCATGGTTGGTCTATTCATCAAATTGACTTTGACAATGTCTTCTTGAATGTTGTGCTTCTGGAGGATATTTTTGTTCGACAACCAAAAGGCTTTGAGGACCCCTCCAAGCCTAATCATGTCTGGAAGATCCACAAAGCCTTATATGGATTATGACAAGCTCCCCGTGCTTGGTATTCATGCCTCACGGCTCAACTTTTACAAATGGGCTTTTGAACTTCAACTGTGGACATTTCTCTCTTTGTTTATTCCTTTGGCTCCGTGACTTTCTATCTATTGGTCTACGTTGATGATGTCTTGATGGTTGGGTCCTCTAATGTGGCTATTCGTGAGTGGATCGTGCACCTATCACGCTACTTCTCTCTCAAGGACCTTGGTCCTGCTCATTATTTTCTAGGTATTAAACTTCTGACATTCTGATGGACTCACCCTGAGCCAACAACGGTACATATGTGATCTATTACACTAAAATCACATTGATACTGCTAAGCCAATTTCTTTTCCGATGGCTACCAGTACTAAGCTGTCCAAGTTTGACGGTCGACCTCTCTTCGATCCTCAGAAGTATTGTTGGGGCCCTGCATTATGCTCCCACCGAGGTGCATTGGGTTGCAGTTAAACGGATACTCCGTTATCTCAAACATACCATATCCCTTGGCTTGTGTTTATTCCGAGGCTCTGTCTCTGTGCTTCAAGCATACTTAGATGTTGACTGGGCTGTCTGTCTCGATGATCGTCGCTCCATCGACGGTTTTTCTATCTACTTGGGGAACATCTTGGTTGTGTGGAACTCTTGTAAACAGACCACCATCGCACGCTCCAGCATGGAGTCTGAGTTTCGAGCGCGTGCCACGGTGGCCACCAAAGGACTTTCGTTAGCATCTCTTCTCCGGGATCTCGGCATCATCCTCCCTGAACCCCCACCATTTCGTGTGGTAATATCAGAGCCACTTATCTTGTGGCCAATCCCACGTTTCGAGCATGTACTCGCCATGTCGAAGTTACCTCCCACTTTCTTTGTGGTTTGGTGCTTACTCGACGTCTTCGGATTCAGTTCATCTCCTCCGGAGATCAGATTGCTGACAATTTCACCAAGCCCCCTTTGTGGCGCACAATTTACAGCTCTACTCAACAAGCTCCATGTGCTTGATCGACATGCATCTTGAGGGGGTATATTATTAGAGTAGCTTCTACATGTTCAGTAGATAATACTCTTAGTTACATTAGTTTCCCACCAGGAATCTACTCTCTCATGTAATTCTTCTTTATCTTCTTATCCCTGAAGTTCCCATGATAGGAGATCTTATCTTCTTATCTCTCATATAACTCTTCTTAACTCCTTGTACATACACAACTCTGTTAATATAAATATACCAAGGACGGTGGATTCATCACCGATCCAGTTCAATCTCTCATTACATATTGTTGTCACCTTCACTCTTCTAGACCGGTATCATTATCATTTACATGATTATAGTTGAGGTAATCCTCAATCTGTATGTTGAAGAATGATTCTTAAGTTGTAATTCTGATTCTTTTCATGTAAGCCAGGCCGCTTCCTGTGATCCTTATTATACTTCCTTTAATGTTCGAATTCACTTTCAAACTTGTCTGATGTCTGATGCTTCCTCTCCTTAATTTATCTTGTTTCTTTTTTCTTTGCTAACTGGTTATATCTCGATTGGACTGCATGTTCAAATCCAGGGTACCTACCTAAGTCAACATTATCACATTTTTTCTGGTTTGATCACTCATCATTTTTGTCAGTATATTTCTCTCAAATTTCCATTTTTATATCCTTTCTTCCTGACCATGATCCCTTCTCATACGATCATTCAACTGATTTTCTTAGTGTTTATATATTTTTTAATTCGTTTAGGGACACAACAAATCCCTATGGCATTTCAAGTTTTTAATTCGTTTTTTCACATCAACCCTACAGTGGTTATTCTCGGTTAACACTTCTTCTTCTGGTTTTCTAAAGAAAAAGGGGCAGCATTGGGTTTAGGAAAATATTTAGTGGCATGTGAGGTTACAAATTAAACAAAGATATCTTAAGGGATTCTTGGGACAGGGGAGTATTTTGTCCAATAACGTCATCTAACAGGGGAGTTATTAGGCCATTTTAAAACGACATGGGAGGTCTTAGTATTTAGTATAAATATAATGGGAGGTTTAAGGTCATGTTTGGGAGTGATTAAAAATAAGTGCTTATTTGGGTCTAGGTCATGCCATTAAGCACTTATTGGTGTTTGGGAAATAAGTGCTTATTTTAAAAACAAGGGCTTAATTTTTATGCCCAAATTTCCAACTTTTTCCAAGTGCTTATACAATAAGCACTTATTCAATTTTTTTCTTTCAAAACTATCTCTAGTTGAATTTTGAAATACCACTTATAAAACTATTCATAGTTGAATTTTATAAAGATACTTTCATAAAAGTGTTTTCATAAAAGTACTTTTACAAAAGTACTTTCATAAAAGTACTTTTCGTAAAAGTGCTTTTATACAAGTATTTTCGTAAAAGTGCTTTCATAAAAGTATTTTTATAAAAGTGCCTTCATAAAATTGGAAAGAAAATGAAGGACAATATTTTAATGCTTATTGGAGTAAAAGACTACCAAACACCCAATATAAAATAAGTGCTTATTTTAAAAAAGTTAGATGCCAAATGCAAATAAGCAGTTGTTTTTAACATAAGCACTCCCAAAGATGGCTTAAGGCTTTTACCCATAAATGAATTCAACCACTCGCCTTTCAATTATCATGATTTTTAAATATCTTTCCTTGAAATTTGTTGGGTCAAAACCCAAATTAAATGTCTTTGTCTTGGCTCTTAAATAAAAGAAAATTGTCTAAAACTAACCATGGCTTTCAACGTTAATTGTGAGTTTGAAAAGTCATGGGGTTTCTGGGAGTTTAGAAAACAAGTAATCTCTCTCTCTCAACATTCATGTACACTTTTCCTACAAATAAATGAATTCAACTACTCTCATAGGCAATAATCGTGATTCTTAAATATCTTTTCTCAATGTGTCATTGAAATTTGTTTGGCCAAAATCCAAATTAAATGTCTTTGTCTTGGCTCTTAAACAAATAACCCCCATATCCCATATTCTATTATCGATCAACTCCCATCTTATACGAGGTCATGAACATGGCTGAATCCACAAGCACAGTAGTAATTCTTTTGATTGGGATTCTGTGCATTGCAATCATCCAGCAGAGTTGCAGCATTAATGTTGACGTCTTCTGCAGCCCATCAGAGAGAGAAGCTCTTTTGAACTTCAAAAAAGGTCTGATAGATTCTTCAAATAGGCTCTCATCTTGGGACTGGAATGGAAGCGAAGATTGTTGCTGCAGCTGGGAAGGAGTAGGCTGTGACAACAGAACTGGACATGTTGTTCGGCTGGAACTTCAGAACCCATATGCAGATGGGTACGATGAAAAATACTATGAAGCCTATGAGAGGTGTAAGATAGGTGGTGAGATAAATTCTCACTTGCTAGAGTTGAAACATCTCAAGCATTTGGATCTTAGTAGTAATGATTTTGGAGGAAGTCGGATCCCAGAGTTCCTTGGCTCATTCCAAAGTCTGGAATACCTGAATCTCTTTGATTCTGGTTTTGTCGGCAAAGTTCCTCATCAGCTTGGAAATTTGTCTAATTTGCAGTATCTTGATATGGGAAATGGATACTTGTTACATGTTGAAGATCTTCAGTGGCTTTCTCATCTTTCCTCTCTTCATTACCTAGACATGAGTTCAGTGAACCTGAGTAAGGCCTCTGATTACTGGTTGCAGGTAACAAATACACTTCCTCGTTTATTTGAGCTACGCTTGTGCTTCTGCCAACTTGCCACCATTCCACCTCTCCCCCACGTTAATATTACTTCTCTTACCGCCCTCGATCTTTCAGTCAATAGCTTTAGTTCTAGTATACCAGATTGGGTGTATTATTTTGGCAATCTTGTGTACCTCGATCTTAGCTCAAACCAATTCAGAGGTACAATTTCGAGTGCAATTGGTAACCTTACTTCACTCAAGGAATTGCATTTGCAATTCAATAACCTTGAGGGGGATATCCCTGAAACGTTGAGAAATCTCTGCAACCTACAGATGTTAGACTTGTCAAATAATAGACTTAAAGGAGATATATCTCAATATTTAGGAGGTTCATCAATGTGCTGGCAACTCTCTAATTACATGAATCAATCCAATGAGACTGTTCCCAAAAGCATTGGGCATCTTTCAAAGCTAGAGCATTTCATCATCTCTGAAAACTCCTTCAGTGGTGTTCTGTCAGAAGTTCACTTTGCCCAACTCACTAGATTGAAAACACTAGAAGCATCTTCAAACTCAGTGGTTTTGAATGTGAGCACTGGTTGGATTCCTCCATTCCAACTCGAGAACTTGGATATGGGATTTTGGGAATTGGGCCCTCAGTTCCCTGCATGGCTTCAGACACAAAAGGATTTCATTAGTTTAAACTTCTCCGAAGTAGGAATTTCAGATACCATTCCTAATTGGTTTTGGAATTTGTCCTCGCGATTTCACTATATAGATCTCTCTTATAACCACATCTATGGTGAATTTCCTGGATTATTGAACACTAATTCTGTTGATGCAAAAGTCTTTTTGGATCACAATCACCTTTGTGGTTCACTACCCCGTTTCTCTCCCAACATCACTCAAGTGCTCCTCTCCAACAACTTTTTCTCTGGATCTATTTCCCATTTCCTTTGTGATAAGATGATGGAAACAAGTAACCTGATTATTCTTGATCTTTCAGACAATCTTCTTTCAGGAGAAATTCCTGACTGTTGGATGAATTGCCCTTTCTTGGAGGTGATAAACTTGGGGAATAATAATCTGAGTGGGAAGCTTCCAATCTCCATTGGTTCTCTAACATTACTCCAGTCACTACACTTGCTTAACAACAATCTGATGGGAGAATTGCCTTCATCATTGAAGAATTGCACATCTCTAATCACCCTTGATATTGGTGAGAACAGATTTTCTGGAAGGATACCAATGTGGATAGGACAAAATTTATCATTTATCTTGTTCCTCAGTTTACGTTCTAACAACTTCAATGGTAGAATTCCTCCAGAACTGTGTAATCTCAATAGTCTTCAAATTATAGACCTTTCAGAAAACAATTTGTCAGGATCCATACCACACTGCTTTGGAAACTTCAAATACATGGCCTCAAATCAAGAGTACCTGTTTCAGCATGTTGATTTCGAGAATGACAATGTAGAATATGTGGAGACAACTCCATTAGTGAAAAAAGGAAAGGTATTTGATTATGGTATGATTCTAAACCTTGTGACAAGCATGGACCTTTCAAACAATAAGTTGTCAGGAGAAATCCCAGATCAACTTACGAATCTTTCTAGTCTGCAAAACCTGAATCTTTCTCTAAATTTCTTGGTGGGGAAGATCCCCAAGAAGATTGGTAACATGAAATCACTAGAATCTCTTGATTTCTCAAGAAACCATCTTTCAGGTGTCATTCCTCAGAGCATGTCAAATTTAACCTTCTTGGGTTACTTGAACTTGTCATATAATGATTTGTCAGGAAGAATTCCTTCAGGCACCCAGATTGAAGGCTTTAATGCATCTAGTTTTTTTGGAAACCCACGACTTTGTGGTTTACCACTGAAAGAAACCTGCAATCCAGGCAACCATGAGACGCAAGCTCCAAAGCCTAGAAGCGAAGGAAATGGGGACAGTATTTGCTTTGGGATGATTGAAATGTATCCTCTTGCAATTGCATTGGGATTCGTCATAGGTTTTTGGGGAGTTTTTGGTCCTGTGATATTCAAAGTAGCGTTTGGGCGTGCTTAGTTATTTTCTAATATTGTTGGGTGACATGTATGAAATTAAATCAGTGTTATGACTCGTGACTCATTGTGAGTAAATGTATTGCCACATTATCATACCATGCTAATGGTTTATTATTATATTGTCTATTCGCACGTATGTGTTTGTGAAGAATGAATGAATATAATGTCAACATCAGTAAAAATTAGGGAGAATGATGGTTCAGCCCTCAGAATTTATAGGCCCAAAGTACTCTAGGGGTAAGTGTCAGCTCGAAATTGATGTCAATTCATGAACCAGTATTAGTGCATAGAGTGTGGATTATTTATATTTTAAATGTTTATAGCTCTACAGTAAAAATCAAAAATTATGTTTGAACAATTTCTATGCATGGACATTTTGGTAAATTGAACATGGATGAAGGCAGTAACAATTGTATCCTAGCTCAATGGTTTAAATATCAGCTTTCTGCCAGGGCTGTCATGATTGTAATTTTGAAGGGAACCTCCTTGGAAATATATTCCTTATGCCGAATCACATAAATTTGCGTCTTCCTTTTTTTTTTTTTTTTTTTTGCTATTTCTTATAGGGCACGAGAGAATTAGATAATTTGAAAGATACGAGGGATCTTTCTTCTTTGGCATAAGTTAAAATATAGGGAAGGCTTAAAAGTTGTTTTTCCAGGGGCTAAACAACAGGGGGATCATCCCCAAATCCATAAATCCATAAAGTCTCTACTACAACCAACAGGAGACCGTATTAACCAATCAATTGGCACTTTGGCATAGGATGTTAAAACTAAATTAATAAAAATACCTATTTATAATTTATTATTATTTGCATAACAGAAAATAAAAAATAGAAAAAAAATTGAATATCTTAAAAATCCTTAGTACAAATATTGATATAAATATAAATATAAATATATCTCTCTCTCTCTCTCTCTCTATATATATATCTTTTAAAATAAATTTCTGAATAGATAATAAATTAATTTTAAATACTTTGAATTTTTGAATAATTAATTAATGAAAATATAAAAATTTCAGTAATTTAGATTTTTTAAATGAACTTTCACTAAATTGAATTACCAAAAGCATGGAAATTAGTTTATGGTGTAATATAAAAATTTCAGTAATTTAGATTTTTTAAATGAACTTTCACTAAATTAAATTACCAAAAACATGAAAATAATTAAATTACCAAAAATATGAAAATAATTAAATTACCAAAAACATGAAAATTAGTTTATGGTGTAAGTAGGGTGGTCTCTTTGAAGGACAGAGGATGACTAGAGGTCCATAGGAGCAAGGATAGTCTTTAGAGAAGAGGGAGATAGGGTATGGCAAAGAAAAGGAACCAGAAGGCTAGAAAGCAAAGACTCTCAAGACTAATCTCATGTGGAGGCCTTTGAGTCTCTCTCTTTTATAGAGAGATCGCTAAGGCTATTTTGGGTGTATAATAGGTAAGCTTTATCAGGGTTTCACCATGTGTCTAGTGAGGATCTTCTCGGGTTGGGATTCCTTTTCCCTTAGAATCCATGCGTGGTATGTACCCGACTACATCCCCTTTTACGCCTACTCACAGTCATGTATTGAGAATAAGGCTTTGGGATGCTGACATGTCTTGGTGAAATGGTCTATCGTGACAAGTGAATTGTCACCACTTATTGCAGCTGAGCGTGAGGTGATCCCTGCTCGTTGAAGCTTCAAATGATTGTGGGTGATTTGTGAAGGGCATCACAAGCATGAATGGTTGTATTCGTTGCCTTGGAGTGATTCTCAGGCGTCACAAAGGTCTGTGGTTGTGTTTGCCTATCAAATTCATTTACAAGCATAACACTTATCGCAGGTACTCTGGTGATTGCCTATATATCATCACAATCCCTGCGATGCTGATCTACATGTATTTACATATGGAAATCACTAAATTAAAAATTCCTAATAAATACCAAAAACCAATATAAATTACATAAATTATAGAAATATAAATTATCACTATTAAAATTTTCAATGATTTTTTTAATTTAAAAGTTTCTAACTTAAACAATCTATACTACTTATAAAAGTGTGAATGAGGAGGTATTGGCTTCTGGAATTTTTCTTTACTAAAATACCCTCCTCTTGAATTTAGTTCATTTCCATTGAAAGGGTAGAAAATGTAATTAAAAGAATACCATTAAGTACATTCAATTACCTCTCACATTTACGTCATTAAATAAATTACATTCTCTCTCATTGAATCCAATATTTATACTTTTGTTTATCATCATTAAATTCCACTAATCTATACACAATAATTATTAATAGAATAAAATTTTATATTTTTAAAATAAAAATAGAAATGAAATCATATTTTTCATCTAGGTGGTAGGTAAGTAGTTCAACCATTTGGGTCAAATGGATAATTTCATGATGTCATAAATAAATAATACAAATATAGAAATATAAGAAATACAAAAAATATAGAAAAAAGGAAATTTTGAAAAAAATGGACACATTGCTATTATTATATATTTGTCATATTAAAATATAACTATGATAAAATAGACATAATTTTATTAATGATGGACATCAAATATACAACTTAAAACCGATGAGAAATTAAACATCTTCCTATCTAGGGGGTGGGTTAGTGGTTCAACCTTTCAGGTCAAATAGGTTAACCCATGATGTATAATTGAAAATAGAATAGTACAAAAAGATATGAAACAATTTTGTGTACATCTATAATATTATATACTAATAATATAAAAAAATAAGTATGACAAATAATAATTATTTTATCAATGATATAAATGAAATGCAAAATTTAAAACCAATTTGAAAATAAAACCATTTCCATATCCAGATGGTAGGTAGGTCAATAATTTAATATTCTAGGTCAAATGGTCCAATCTATGATGTCATAACTAAGTAATGAATATTAAATACGTACACACACACACACACACACACACATATATATATACTCAAAGAAAAATATAAGCTTTATATAAAGCATTTTGATACAATTCTATTGTTATGTATTCACATATTAAGCAACAATAAATGTGAAAATAAGAAATACTTTTGTCGATGATGAAAATGGAATACATGATTTAAAATCAATCGTAAAAACAAAATGGTTTTTCCATCCAAGTGATGGGTTAGTGGTTAAAATATCCATGCCAAATGAGTGTTATTATTAAATAATAAAATACATAAAATTATAGAAAATATAGAAAATTATCAATAATTTTGGGTACATTCTATAATATTAATTCATTATATAAAAAAGTGTGATTAATGAGAGTTATTTTTATTAATGATAGAAATGGGATAAAAATTAGGGTAAAAAATAAAGAGCATTAATGTTTAACATATGACCCGACTAACCATGTCAAATGGTTCAATAATTTAATTAATTAGGTAATTGTAGGCAAGTGGTTTGGTAGGGATGCAAATAGATCAAATCAGATTTGAATTAGGGTATATTCAAATAAGATCTGATCCAAAGATTGGAATAAAAAACAAAAAGTATAAATATTTTTTTCAACTATTTCCATCATATAAAAAAGTTTACAAAAATACAATATAAATAACATATATATAAATAAATAATAAATAACATATATATTATATATAAATAATATATATACTATATATATAAATAATTGATTTGACCACAATATTAAAAACCAATGTTCAAAGAATATATTGGAATTACATTTCCTATTGGTAAATAAGTAAATTTTTATTATTTCATAAATTAAATAATAAAAAATATAAATATATATATATTTTTTATAAATTTTATAAAAAAAATTGAGCGTACATTCATATTATATAATCCTTCATACTAAACAAAAATATGTTTGAAAAAAATGAGAATTATTATTAGCAAAGATAGAAATGGCTAAAATACAAAAAAAAAAAAATGAAAACCATACTCCATTTTCCTAGTTAAATAGGTTAATGGTTCAACTAGTAAAGTCCTTTGGTTACTGGCTATTATCATCGTCATCATCATTTGGTACTTCCATGTGTAAAAAAATAAATGCAGAAATAAGAACTACTTTTATTGATAATGAAAATGTAATACATGATTTAAAATCAATCAAAAAAAGAAAAATGATTTTTCCATCCAAGTGGTGGGTTAGTGGTTCAACTATCTATGTCAAATGGATCAACACATGATGTTACTAATAAATAATAACATATATAAAATTATAGGAAATGTCAAAATTTGGGTACACTCTATAATATTATATATTTATCATATAAAAAAAGTGTGATTAATGAGAATTATTTTCATTAATAGTAGAAATGGGATAAAAATTAGGATAAAAAATAAAGAACATTAATATCTAACACATGATCCCACTAACCATGTCAAATGATTCAATGATTTAATTAGCTAGGTCATTGTAGGCAAGTGGTTTGAATCAATGTATATTTGAATTCAATTTAATCTGAAGATCTGATTTTGATTCAAATCTGAATCCAATTAATATGTTGGATATCTGATTTTGATACAACCCGATTTAATTTAAATAAATAATAAATTATTAAAAGGAAAAGAAAATATAATAATTGAAAGAAAGAAAAACAAAAAAACATAATGATTTTTTCAACTATTTTCAGCAAATAAGAAGTTTACAAAAATGCAATATAAATATCATATTTATAAATAAATAATAAATAACATATTATATATATATATATATATATATATATATAAACCAATATTCAAACAATATATTGGAATTCCATTTCCTCTCGGTAAATAAGTAATTTTTATTATCTCATAAATTAAATAATAAAAAATAAAAATATAGAATTTTTTATAAATTTTATAGAGAATTTTGAACATGCATTAATATTATATATTCTTCATATTAAACAAAAATATGTTTGAAAAATAAGAATTATTGTTAGTAAAGATAGAAATGACTAAAATACAAAGAAAAATGAATTAGTGTCTTAATTATCCATTTTATTGGTTAAATAGGTTAATGGTTCAACCAGTAAAGTCATTTGGTTGTTGACTATCATCATCATCATCATTTGATATTGCCACGCTTAACGCGCGTACACTTTTACTAGTTTTTAAAAGTGGAGTGATAATTTGTGCCATCCTCCTTCAATGATTTTCCAATTTAATAGTGGAGCGGTACTTTGTGTAATCCTCCTTCAATGAAACCTTATATTTATAAGTGATTTAGTGTGGGATGGGTCTTTCCTAATTCCTTATTCCTATAGAATGCAACTGAATTGAATTGACCCATGTACAACCCTAATGAAAACCAAGAATTCCAACAAACACAACATGCAATTAATATCAGCAAAACCAATAGCAAATGAAAATTGGGGAAAACCCTAAACTAAACTCCAACACTTGTTTTAGAAAATCATTTGGAAAAATGTAGTATGGATATTTATAAAAGTTTAAACAGTCATGTGAGAATCTTTTTCAAAGTCAACTGACAGAACGCATGTTAATGAAGGGGGTCTTTGTCAGAACCTATACATTCAAGGGTCTTTGTCACAAATGAAAGTTCAAGGGGTAATTGCCACTACCCCCAAAGTACAAGATACTAATCTATAATTTAACCTTTCTTTTCTATGGATCTCTCATTTAAATTCATAAAACAACCCCTATTGACCTTGGTATCTTGGGTTTTTCTCCAAGTAGACAATTCTGTTTTTGTCATTGCTTTATTTCTTTTTAGATTTAGAAAGCAACTATTATCAACCCTGATGTTGTTGGTCCCCCTTTTCACAGGTTTCCCTCTTATGCTATATACTAGTAGACCATAACAATCTATATCATGGGTTTTTCTCCAAGTAGATAAGTTTCTCATTCACTCTATGTTTTTGTCATTGATTTATTTAATTTAGATTTAGAAAGCAACTATTTTCAGCCCTGCTGTCTTGGTCTCACTTTCCATAAGTTGCCCTCTTCCTTGCACAATGTGATAATAGACCATTAACAACCTCTTTTCAACAAGACAGCAACCCTTTTCAATATATATGTTCCCTCGTAATTATTTTTTCCCTTCTGGTAATGGTTAATAAAATTGTAATAAGTTCTCTTAAAAAAATAAAAATTGTAAAGTGGTGACGCCTCCACTTGGAGTAAAGTTTGATGTTAAAAAAAGCTTTTGCCAAAATGTTGACTAATATTAAAAAATGAAATAATTTTGCAAAATGTTTTAGCTAAAAATGATAGCCCTTCAAGGAAGTCTTAAACCGTTAAGTGGTCCAAGTGATAAATTAGAACCCCACACAACACCATTCTATGTAGTATTTGACAATATGGTTATATATGGAGTTGATTTAGAATTGTAGAAGACTGTAAGACATTTCTCTAAAGAAAAGAATATTGTAAGGCTGTTGGATTGGGTTGGATTCTGGTTGGTTTTGGGTAGACCTAATTTCTTCACTTCATTTTGTTAATAAAACATTCTTAAAAGGGATTGCTTTCTGATTACTATGTTAATGTTACATGCAAAAACTTTTTGCATGCCTATCTATATCTATACTACTTTAAAAAGCATGAATAGCCTAAAAATATTTCTGAAATTTTTTGATGACAAAATTTAACCCTCCATATTTAAATTTATTGATAAAAATGGGGGAAAATAGGGTAATAGTTATTAATAAATTCAATGAATTCAATTCCCTCTCATTAAACTCAACATTTAAGGTATTAACTTGCACTCCCCTTTATGAATTATATATTTAAGGAATTTTTTGTTTCTTCTAATAATTAAGTTCTATTAATTAAATCCATGCATAATAAATTAATAATTCTAATAACATAAAAACTTATACTTTTAAAATCTACTTGGAAAAATATAGTTTTTTTTTTATCTAGGTGGTGGTAAGAAATTAAACCATTTTGGGTCAAATGGACCAATCCATGTGTTGCCACAATTAAATAATAAAATTCAAAAATCGATAAAATGCAAAAAATATAGAAATTAAAAAATTGGGAACAATTTTAACATCATATATTTGACATATTAAACAATAATAAGTATAATAAATAAGACATATTTTTATTAATGATGAAAATAAAATGTAAAATTTAAACCAAATTGGAAATAAAACTATTTTACTATACTCTCTCATTAGATTTCATATCTAAAGTATATTCTCTCATTAAATTCTATAGTTAAGATATATTTTTCTTATCTTTAAATTCTACTAATTAAATCCATAACATTAATTTTAACATTATAAAAATAAATATTTTGAAAAATAATTTGAAAACAAAACCATTTTATTCCCTCCCGATGGTGGGTAAGCAATTCAACCATTTGGGGTCAAATGGGTTGATAAATAATGACATAATTAAATAATAAGAAATTAATATTAATAAAATATATAATACAGTAAAATAAAAAGATTTGGCCATATCTCTTATATTGTATATACATTTTACTAAACAAAAATAAGTATGAAATCTAAGAAGTATTTTTATTAATGATGAAAATAGAATACCAAATTTAAGATCTAACCTAGAAACGAAATGGTGTCATAGTCAAATAATAAAATTTTTAAAAATTGAAAATACAATGAATCAAAAAAGTAAAAATAGTAGAGAAAAATTTGGGCACATATCTAATGCTATGTATTTTTTTTTAAATATTGGGTACATCTCTAATATTATACATTCATTCTATTGAATAAAAATAAGTATTATACATAAGAAATAATTTTATTAATGATGAAAATGTAATACAAAATTTAATGTCAACTTAGAAATCAAATTATTTTTCTTTTTGAGTGGTGGGTTGGTGTATGATAGTTAAATAATAAATCTTAAAAATAAAGTATAAATAATCAAAAGAATATATGAAAAGTAATATATATATAAATTATGTCAAACAAAAATTAAATGTGATAAGTAAAAATTATTTATATAATATAGATAAAATATATAATTTAAAACTAATCCAAAACAAAGTTATTTTATTATCTAGATGGTGGTAGGTCAATGATCCAACTTCTAAGAGAAACTCATGATGTCATAATTGAATAATAAATATTTAAAAGTAAGATAGAACCCAAAAATGAAAAAAACTGTAGAAACTTGGGAAAAAACATTTGGGAACATAATGTTATATATTCTTCATATTAAATAAAAATAACTTTTAAAACAAAGATTATTTTTATTTATGGCAGAAATGAAATTCAAATTTAATAATAACAAGAATAGTAGTAGTAGTAGTAGTAATTGTAATAGTAGTAGTAGTAGTAGTAGTAGTAGTAGTAGTAATTGTTCTTGTAGCTTAAAATTTCCACATGCACATTTACTACAAGCATTTAAGTTTACTTTTAATCATATTGTTACTTTTGTTACTTTTTAATTTTTATCTTAAATATGATATATCTAAAGTTCAATTAATTAATATGAAGAAAAATTTCTAACATGCAATACACATGCTTAATTACTAGTTATTATAAAGCGGATATAACCCTTATTTTTCGGCAGATCATAAAAGTTAAATTTGGTTGTATAACTTCCATTTATATCTTTATCCTATAATTGCACACCCATCATGTGCTCTCATACTAATAACATGAAAATTGTTGATTCATACATGCATACAAATTTATACGTACAATTATAATCATGTGTTGGATTTGGGTTAATTAGACTACCCATTGTGACATGGGTTCCGTCTATAAATTTTTATTGTTCAGTCCACTCCATAAATTTTTATAAATTTGTACATTTGGGAACAATGGCAGATGGGGGAAGTGGTGATGTAGCATATGTGAGAATTTAAGACAATACATTTAGAAAACCAACAAACGAATTTGTGAGGGGAGTATATCATAAATTTCCCATATATATATATATATATGTTTGGTTTCTTAATTTCTAGAATCTTCTTGCCATGCCAGCAAGAGGTGGCCAATTACTTGCTAGTTCGTCTATGTCCATTCTGTCCTTTGACTTATCTTGAATTGCCTTATAAACTGTGTAAGATATTGGTTTAAGACAGGATAAACCATGTTCATGGTCTAAGGGCTAATTTTATAATGTCAGATCTCTTGATTATTAAAAAAAAGTTTTCAAAATTTTGGGAGTAATTTCAGCAAAAATAAAGGATTATATATAACCTCCAAACCCAAATAAACAATCTTTACAAGAGATAATTTTCTGGTTTATAAAGCTTGGATTGTTTTGGTAGTCATAAAGCTTATTTATTATGAACAATTATTATTCAGATGTATTATAATAAAAACTATTTGGTTTTCAAAATGGGGTCTAATTCCTATATAAAAGTGACAAATGACAATCAAAATGAAGGAAACTTTTTACAATGTGTTGCTTTTGCAAAGCTTGCCTCGTAAAACATCCTCCACAAATCAAAATTGTAGATTTACAGATCCACAAGCTAAATTCGCAGATTTGCAAATCAACATCGCAAAACAGATTCACAGAGCAGAATTGCAAATCGTGATCGGTTTCACAAAGTTACCTTGCAAACCTTGTTTCACAGTTTGTACGTCACGATTCTCGCTTTGCACTATTCACAGGTTGTGACCTCACAACACATCACACACCGTATATTGAAAACATCTTCCCATGAATAATAACATGCAAATTAATATGGTGTTCATGATGTGTGATTGAGATGTGTTGTGAGGAGCATTATGTGAGGAGCAGATCTGGACTCTTCACAAGTCTCCCCCTCTTCTCCCACCTACTTCCTCTCTCTTGGGGCTGGAATTCTTGTTCCTCCGCTGACTTCATCTATCTCCTCCCATCGAACCACCGCCGTTCCCTTAAACCTTTGGAGGTCCAACCACTCTACCTCTTACGATAGGGTTATCCAAGGCTTCAAACTGAACTAACCCAGCCCAAGTTAGTCTGTGTTTGGTTGCAATGCAAATAAATTTGCACTGATGCAAAACCATGGCAGTGCAGATGATTTGAGTGTAAATTCTGATCTATTTTGGTTTTAAATTTTATCATATTTTGTTTAATTGCAGTACAAATGAAGTAAATTAAAACATAAAGCATAATAAAATAAAATCCAAAACAAAATTAAATAAGAATTTACATTTTTAACATTTGGATCCCATGCATTTATGTTACAACAAATAAATTTGCACTGCAACCAAACACAACCTTAATTTTGAATCAAGCTTATTGTGATTAATCCATGCTATCACAAATTTCCTATGTACAGTGTAAATGCATACATTAAAAATACAAGGTTTTACTCCCTACATATATCTTCCAAACCGAGTCTAACAATCGCACATTTAATGGCAACTGCCTATAAGATTCATTTACTTTATTTTTATCTGGCCTTCGTTATGGTAAAAGTTTGTATTTAGTTTCATATTTGTTTCATAAGACATGTAAATAGCCTAGGATGCTAATTTGTCATGTGCCGTGTCAAAAGTCATGTCGCTCAACGGCTAACTAAGTGTGTGTTTTGTTCTATGGGCATTTCGTGATAGGCATTTATCAAAATGTTACAATGTTATCACCAAATCAGCATTTAGTCTATCATCGTGATCCATATGTATAGATACTTACAAAAGCTGGTCTTGATTTATGTGTGCACCTACCTTTTGGGAAAGCTTTATTTTAACACTTCCCCCAACGTTTAGATATTTATTCACTGTTCTGCACTGACGTGGCACATACTTTGTCTTAAACGGTTGACATTATTACATTTCTCGGTTTTGAAGACAAATCAAGTACAAACGTTTAGTTAATAAACAGAAACTCTACCATACATATTAAGATAATGCTCAGTAGAGGGAAGGGTAGGGTTGCAGAATGGATAGGCAAGCTCAAAAGTCCCCGAGCCTACATGGCCTACCATTTTTCGGCTGCATTTTTGTCCATGGGCCAAGATGCTTCTTTTGGGCCCATTTATTTAACAGACTGTCACTGGGCTCAAGCCCAAAAATTCAATAACATGTTTTTTATAAGTTGTGTTTGGTTGCAGTGCAAATGTAAAAAAATGCAGATTCTTGTTTAACTTTGTTTTGGGTTTTACTTTATTCTGCTTTTTGTCATAATTTACTTCATTTGTACTGCAATCAAACAAAATAAGCTAAAATTTGAAACAAAAATAGCTCAGAATTTACACTCAAATCATTTGCACTGCCATGATTTTGCATCAGTGCAACTTTATTTGCATTGCAACCAAACACAACCTTAGTTTCAGTTTTAGAAACAAAAATTGCATTGATAAATTTACTTTCTTGCAAAATGTTTTTTAGTTGAAATGGGTCCAAATATCAATTCCAGGATTAAAATATACCTTTTTAAAATTGATCAACTTTGAGTGCAATGTTTGCATCCATTGTTGGGATGCAAACTTTGCTCATCCAAACATGTCTTGAAATTTGTGATACTGTCATTTTCAGTATATAAATGCATTCTTATCAAACACCAACAAAATTGAAAGAAAGTGCATATATACACTAAGCCGTCATTTGCACTCTTGCCAAACAGAGCCTTACGTCTTTGTTTAAGAAACCAATTTGTTTCCAAACCCGACGTTTTGATTTATTTTTTCAATTCACAACAAGAAAAGAAAGCTGTTCAAAATTTCACATAGAAGAACACCTCTTAAATTTGTTAAGTTGGATGGTGGATAGATTTTCCATTCATAACTCTCTCAACTTGATCCAGGTGAAAACGACTCCATGGCTACATGTTAATGTACCAATGATTCACAAGACTTTTACCAATGATCAGAGCTGCAGGTCACATGCATTTGTGGGGACCGGATCCAGTAGGCACAATGTAGGAAGCACATCCAGTAAGCACTTTATAAATATATTCTGACAACTGTTAAAAGTTGTCTTTAATCTTTTACAAGGGTAGTAGTTTTGGGATATTTCATAGGACAGGTGTCCAAAAATATTGCAAGTACTCATCCAATGTGCTTACGATGATGCACCTACTTGATATGAACTGGCATTTGTGGTCTTAAAGGATGCAACATTCTTGATAACCCTGCATTTTGATAATCTAAGGCATTAATTCAGGGGTATTTTCAGCTTTAGAATAGTAAAAGTATACCATTTTCCCAGTTAAAATCAATTATGTGACTTCTGAGGGTTTCCGTGCAAATTATGTAGAAAACTGAGAAGTTTTATATGCTGAAGTGCAGTTTTTGGGAAGCTGGTGTGAAGACCAGCTGAGAGAGGGGGTGTTTTTGTAAAGAACTGAGAACAGAAGGGCGCCTCCTATCTGCTAAACCTAGTTGGCGCCCATCCTACTGTATTACCATGCTCCCCTCTCCTTAGCAAACCCTAGGGAGCCTTTTTAACATAATATTTTCACTCTTAGCAAACCATAGCCGCCCCTAGGTGTTTAATCTCCACCCTCCACCTCTTTTAATCTCAACCACTCATTTTAGGGCTCTCCTTTATAACTTTTAAACCATAGGGCATCACCTATTCTGCTAATCCTCACCATTCAGCCCCTCACCTCCAAATCTCAGCCACTCCCTCCATCTTATATCCCAACCATTCAATCTAGGGCACCACCTATTCTTTTAATCTTAACCCTTCAACCCTAGATGTTCTAATCTACACCCTCCATTTCTAGGTGCCCAAATCTCAGCCATACATAATATTGGGTGCCCTCTCCTTCCATTTTCAATAACAGAATCACCCCATAATCATCTTAGCCATCCATTAGAAACCCTAGGGCATCCCAAACTTTGCTAAATCTCAGTTGCCGCCCCCCATCTTTCTCCCTATTTCTAGTTGTGTCCACCATTCCCTATAAAAATGGTCATAAGGGCCTTGTAGAAGGGGTTGGTCAATTCACCCAATTAACAAGGTTAAGGTTTTTTGAGAAGTTCAAGGATTGTAGAAGGGGAGGACACTCAGATCTTGTCAGGAGGGGTTCCTGTAAGCTGTTCAACCATTCTGTAACTACCGCCAGTGGATCTGATCAACCATTATTTTCTTTTCTTTCTTTTCTTTATTTTATTTTATTTTATTTTATTTTTATTTCTACAATCTTTTATATTTAATTCTTGTTCGTTTCTCTATTTTGCAGATTTGAATTCGTTCGGTTCAAGTCTAATGTGTCTCAAGGGGTTCGAGGGTTGTAGAAAGGACAAACGCCTGGTTCTTGTCAGGAGGGGTTTCTGCAAGCTGTTTGGCCAATCTGCAGCTACCGCCATCAGATCCGGATTCTGGATCATTTTTTTTTGTTTATTTCTTTTATTTCCTTTGTTGACTCCCATACTTTATTAAATTCTAATATTTATTTATTGTCTTGGTTAAATTCAAAACATTTAATTTCAAGAATAATATATTCTATTTTCTTATTTCTACAATTTTTGATTGTATTCTCTTGTCCGAATCTAAGTATATATTAATTTTTCACTTGCTTCCCCGTGGATACGACCCGCTCACCCATTTACTACATTAATAGTTGTTTGAGAAACAATAAAAATTATAAATATTTAAATTGGTGTTCCGAGGTGTTTAACGATGCACTTCTGGAGACACCAAGTTTTTGGCGCCATTGCTGGGAAAGCATGAAGAAAAAAATTTATTTACTTTTTCTGTAACTTTTTCATTTTATTAGTTGATCCATTATATTAGTTTAATTCTTGTTTCTCTTTGATTCTGCAGGACGGAATAGCGAAAGGTGGGGTACCGGAGCATTGCGGGACTACGGGACGGAATAGAAGAGAAGAGAAATTGGATTGCATTTTAGGTGTAGTCGTTTCATTTTACTTTTGATTTTTTTTCGAACTCTTTTTTTTTAGTTGAATAGTGATTTTCAAATTTTTAATTAATTTTTTTAGATCCGATTTATTTTTTTTCTAGTATTATTTTGCTTCCATTTTGTTTCTAGATCTATTCTTCTTTCTTTATTTTAATTTCTTATTCGATTTTTTTGCTTTATTAGGTTTGTGTTTTTCTTTTATTTCAGATTAAAAAAAAACATTTTTTTCGTTTATTTCATTTTATTTTATTTCTTGCAATGTAATTTTCTTTTGTTTTATTTTATTTTCGGTTTAATTCTTTTAGATTCATTTTTTCTCTTTTATTTCAGATAAAAAACAATAAAAACAAAAAAAAAAGAAAGAAAAAAAATTCATTTATTTTATTTTATTTATTTTTTGCAGCATATTTTTCTTTTCGTATTAATTTTTAGATTTGTGTTTTTATTTTATTAATAAAAAATGAAAAAAATATAAATAAAAAATTCAGCATATTTTTTTCTTATGTTTATTTTATTTTTGGTTTATTTTTTTCTTTTATTTTATCTATTTCTTAGATAATTTTCTTTTTGATAATTTTATTTTCAGTTTAATTTTAGATTAGTAATTAGTTTGTTAGAACTTATTTTTGATAGTTGTTAATTCTGTTTAGCACAATAAATTGTTGTTTTATTTTCTGTTTGCAATTATTATTTTTTGCTTTATTTAATTTCCTTTCTTTTAGTTGTTTAATTGAATAATTAATTTCCAATTAGGAAATTGTTGAACTTTTCGAATTTGAGTTTAAATTTCAAATCTGAATTTAAATTTAAATTTTAATGCGAATATGATTTCGAATTTGAATTTCTAATTTTGAAATTTAAAATTTAAATTTTGAAATTAAAAATTAAAAATTTTGAATTAAAAAAAATAAAAAAATTTACAAAAATTTCAAATTTAAAATTTAGGAATTTAAATTTCAAAATCTGAATTTGAATTTAAATTTCCAAAAAAATAAAATTCGAATTAAAAAAATTGAATTTTGGTTAATATTTTTTGTGCGTTTTCATTTCATTATTTTGGGTTTGATATTCTAGAGCATGCATCATATAGGTTTATTTAATTGCTGAAATTACAATTGTTAGTTGTGAATGTGTTAGGTGCTCTTTTTCTTATTTTAATTGTTCCTTTTGCTAAGTTGTTTGCTTTATTCTTTTAGGTTTAATTGCTGAATTGCATTTTAGAAATAATTGTTCATGAATTGTAGTTGGTTGCACTTTGTTGTGTTTATTTTGTCTTTCCGTTAATTCATTTAAGGGCGTCCAACCTAAATAAGATAAGGTAGGAATTTCATCACCCTTTCTTGGCCCAAAAATCACCACCATTCACGTGCAGACCCTAACCCTAATTTAAAATTTGGATAGAAAGATCCTTTAGGGAAGGCTCACATTTGGTTCAAAGGTGTGTTGAATTTTAGGAGAGCTTGAAATTATTTTCCATAACCAGCGGTTGGTGTCTAAGGAAAGAGGTTAAACGGTTAAGCCTAAGCAGGTTTTGTGGTTACTTAATTAGGTCCTTACGAGAGCAAGGAGAGCCTCCCACATCGCTACCCCTTACTTGGCTAACCAAAGGAAGTGGTGTAATTCCAAGTGAACCTAAAAGGATTCACATTGGTTGAACCACTAGTTTAGGAATCCCTAGGTCAGCCCCTAGGTCGTGTGGTTGATTTGTTTGCCTTTAAAAAAAACTAAAAAAAAGAGAAAATAAAAAAATTTAAAAATTCAAATTTGAATTTAAATTTTAAAATCTGAATTTAAACTTAAAATTTGAATTAAAAAAAAGGTAAAAAAATCAAATTTGAGTTTAAATTTCAAGATCTAAATTTGAAATTAAAATTCAAAATTAAAATTTGCAATGCCGGAGTGTATGGAATGAGAAACTACTTCCAACCTATGCCACAAATAGATTGGAATCATGTGTTTGAACAACTAGACAAGATCAATGGGATGGCCCAAAGACTTGACCAAATCCTTGCATATTGTCAACAATTCCCAACCTTGTCATCTTACTCAACATGTTCCATTTATTCAAACCCAATCCATCATATGTGAGTCAATGCCTTGCGGCGGGTCCATGTCAACCAATAATTCCTGAGCAAGTACATGTAGCTAACAATTTTCTCCAATCCAATGTTAACCCATCCTTTAATCCATATAATATTGGGTGGAAGAATGAACCCAATTTTGCCTATTGGGCCCAAGCCCAAGAAACCACCCTGCCAGATTTGCACTCTCAATGGTCCACATCCCAGACTCATTGTGAGTATAATGACTACTCTGGGACCCAAACGGTTCAGCCTTATCAAATTGATTCATTTGTTGATAGGTTTTGGCAGTTCCAATAGCTGATCTTAGCTCAGTAACAATCAATCCTAAAATTAGAGAGCCAAGTAATTCAACTTAGGGAAGCTAACCTGCAATGGAAAAATGATTCAATGCCTAGTTAACCGGTTGTAAACCCTAGAGATGAATCCTTAGGTCTTCCCCAATACCAAGATCCTACAACCTTTAATACCCCAGAATTAGAAAATGCTGAAGAAACCTCAACTTTTCAAAGGGAGGAAAAGTGTGAAGACTTGTATGATTCTGAAAGTCTTTATGCCTACCCAAAAAAAAAAAGAATTGTTGTACAATAGATGTAGAAAGAAACCCCAGAGAAACCAATTTGGTTACAGTAGATGACCCGACGGAGGAAGCAAATGCCTTAATGAAGTCTCCTCACCCATTTCAATATTGGCCTACTGTTGAACCTCTACCAAAACTAAAGGGTGAACCACCTGTGCCTTCTCTGGAATCTCCCCCGCAATTGGAACTAAAGCCCTTACCGGGCTCCCTTAAGTATGTGTTTTTAGGACCCGACCAAACACTGCCAGTGATCATAGTCGTAGACTTAACCTCTAGACAGGAAGAGAAACTGATTGATGTATTAAAAGAGTATAGGGGTGCTATTGGTTGGTCAGTAGCTGATTTGAAGGGTATTAGTTCGTCCATCTGTATGCACCATATTTACACAGAGGAAGATTTCAAACCTAGTAGGGAGATGCAAAGAACGTTGAACCCAAATATGAGAGAGGTGGTCAAACAAGAAGTAGTTAAGTGGTAAGATGAGGGTATTATCTACCCGATCTCGGATAGCAGTTGGGTAAGTCCTACGCAAGTGGTGCCTATGAAAGCTGGACTCACCGTGGTCACTAATGATCAAGGTGAAGTAATCCCTACCCGACTTACCACGGGATGGCGAGTGTGCGGAGACTTTAGGAAACTCAACGTAGTCACAAAAAAGGACCACTTCCCTTTGCCCTTCATTGACCAAACTCTAGAAAAACTCATTGGGCAAAAATATTTCTGCTTCTTAGATGGGTATTCTGGGTACAACCAAGTGGCCATTTACCCCGAAGACCAAGAGAAAACAACTTTTTGTTGCCCTTATGGAGCATTCTCCTTTCGACGAATGCCGTTTGGATTATGTAATGCACCAGCAACCTTTCAGATGTGCATGATGGCAATTTTTTCGGAAATGGTGGGTGATTTCCTAGAAATATTTATGGATGATTTCTCGGTCTTTGGGGATTTCTTCGAATCATGTCTCGAACAGTTACAAAAAGTTATGCAACGATGTATTGAGACAAACTTGGTCCTCAGTTGGGAGAATAGTCATTTTATGGTCAAAGAATGCATTGTTTTAGGCCACATAGTTTCTGAATGGGGTATCAAGGTGGATAAAGTAAAAATTGACATAATCTCTAAACTTCCACCTCCCACTTCTATCAAGCAAATCCGTTCTTTTCTTGGACATGCCGGCTTCTATCAACGATTTATTAAGGACTTCTCCCAAATTTCTAGACCATTGTGCAAGGCTCCAATTTTTATCAAGCAAATCCATTCTATCAACTTTCGAGTACTTGAAAGGGGCACTGACCAAGGCTCAAATTCTGCAACCTTCCAACTGGTCTTTGCCCTTTGAAATCATGTGTGATATCTCTGACTACGCCATTGGAGCTGTTTTGGGACAAAGGGTGGATAAACGTCTTGTGGTGATCTATTATGCAAGTCGTACCCTCTCGAAAGCCCAATTGAATTATACTACCACAGAGAAAGAATTGTTAGCTTTAGTGTTTGCTTTGGAAAAATTCCGCCCGTACCTATCGGGCATCAAAGTGGTTGTCTATTCTGATCACTCGGCCTTAAGACATTTGTTGTCTAAGAAAGAGGCCGAACCTAGGCTCATAAGATGGATTCTTCTTTTACAATAATTTGACCTTGAGATTCAGGATAAAAAGGGCTCTGAAAATGTAGTAGCTGATCATTTGTCCAGAATCCAAATTGAGAAGAGTGAACCTATGCATGACTACTCTTTTCTAGATGAACACCTCTTGGCGGTCTCCCATAGCACACCTCCGTGGTTTGCTCATATTGTCAACTATTTAGCAGTGGGTAAAATTCCTGAGGGGTGGTCCAAGAATGAGAAGGACTGATTCTTCTCACATCTCAAATACTATTTCTGGGAAGACCCTGAGCTATTCCATCTCTGTTCGGATCAAGTAATCCGAATATGCGTCCTTGAGTTTGAACACCAAAGTATCCTTAATTTTTGTCACACTCTTTCTTGTGGGGGGCATTTTTCGAGGAAGAAAACGATAGCCAATGTACTGCAAAGTGGCTTTTATTGGCCAAGTTTATTTAAGGATGTCCGTGCTTTCAGTAAAAATTGCCTAAGATGCCAAGCTGTCGGGAATATGTCCCGTAGGGATATGATGCCACTTAATCCCATTCTAACTGTAGAAATCTTTGATGTTTGGGGTATTGATTTCATGGGACCATTTCTACCATCATCCGGTTACGAATACATCCTGGTGGCTATTGATTATGTGTCAAAATGGATTGAGGCGGTAGCAACCTGAACCAATGACCACAAAGTTGTAATGAAATTTGTTCAAAAGAACATTTTCTCTAGGTTTGGGTGCCCACAAGCAATCATTAGTGATGGGGGGTCACATTTCACTAATGTACAATTCCATGCTTTGCTCTGCAAATATGGAATCACTCATAAGATAGCAACCTCTTACCATCCCCAAACAAATGAACAAGTAGAAGTTTCCAATTGGGAAATTAAGAGTATTTTGCAAAAATATGTTAGGCCGGACCGAAAAGATTGGCTCGACAGATTAGATGATGCACTTTGGGCTTATCAGACGGCATATAAAACTCCCATTGGAATGTTTCCTTATAGGCTAGTCTTCAGCAAAGCTTGTCATCTTCTAGTAGAACTAGAGCACCGGGCCTATTGGACCATCAAAAAGTTCAACTTCGATATAACCCACGCTGGACCCCCCGAGCTCTACAATTAAGTGAGCTAGAAGAACTTTGCAATGAAGCCTATGAAAACTCTCACATTTATAAAGCCAAAATGAAAGCGTTTCATGATAAAAACATCTCTCGAAAAACATTTGAACCTGGTCAAGAAGTTTGACTATTTAATTCTAGGCTGCGGTTAGAATAGTTGATCCCAAGAATGGAACCATGTTCAAGGTCAATGGCCAAAGGCTTAAACTATACATAGAAGGAGTATCTGAGAGTAGAGGAGTTGAGATCTTTAGACTGGGTGATCCAGTTGTGTCCGACTGAAAATGTTAAACTTAGCGCTTGTTGGGAGGCAACCAAATGTAATTATTAGTTTTCTACTTTTAGGATTATAGTTTTTTTTTTTTCATTATTCGAGGCCAGGTGGCATACCTTGAACCCCTCAAGAAAACCCTACTCATTGTTTTCTTTGGCCCAAATCTTATTTGCATCATTGTAGTCATGCCATTAGGGACAATGGCATTTAAGTTGGGGGTGAGGAAAGAGAGAAAAATTGAAAAAAAATTGTGAAGCTAAGATTGTGAAATTAGAAAATACTCTCAAGTTTGCCCCTGTCAAGAAAGGAAAAGAAAGATTGTGAAATTAGACAAAATTCTTCAAATTGTTAAGAGACAAAATTCTTCAACGGACACCCTAGACTTAGTAACCGAATCTCATCACCCAAGAAAAGTGTCAAGATTCATGTCAAACGGAAAAAGGGAATGCCAAAGACACTTACCTAACATTTAGTAACCGGGTCTCTTCACCTAAGTCAAGTGTCGAGATTTGTGTAAAATGGTGAAAGGTAATAATAAAAATAAGTTCAGGGGTAGAAATCTGTTGTTAGAAATAATAAGAAGAATACCTGTTTGTTTTTAAAATCAATCTCATCTTATCAAGACAGTTTATAAATGGAAGGGCAAATAAGATTTTTAAGCCATGTTTTGATAATACTCAAAAATAGATAGTTTTACCCCTAAAGCCCAATACCGATCTTTACAAAGTTTGAGAATGCTAGAATCAGGATGCTTGATTAACTCTGTTAGGAATGACCTTGTAATGGGAAAGATCTATATACTTGGTGTAATTTTAAGGCTGCATTGCTAAGGGACTAGCAATGTTTAAGTTGGGGGTTGTGATAACCCTGCATTTTGATGCATTAAGGGCATCAATTCAGGGGTATTTTCGGCCTTAGAATAGTCAAAGTGTACCATTTTTTCCAGATAAAATCAATTATGTGACCTCTGAGGGTCTCTGTGCAAATTATGTAGAAAACTGAGGAGTTTTCTATGTTGAAGTGCAATTTTTGGGAAGCTAGTGTGAAGACCAACTGAGAGAGGGGGTGTTTTTGTAAAGAACTGAGAACAGGAGGGCGCCTCCTATCTGCTAAACCTAGTTGGCGCCCATTCTACTGTATTACCATGCTCCCCTCTCCTTAAAAAACCCTAGGGAGCCTTTTTAGCCTAATATTTTCACTCTTAGCAAACTCTAGTCGCCCCTAGGTGTTTAATCTCCACCCTCCACCTCTTTTAATCTCAACCACTCATTTTAAGGCTCTCCTATCTGCTAAACCCAGTTGGCGCCCATCCTATTATATTACCATGCTCCCCTCTCCTTAGAAAACTCTAGGAAGCCTTTTTAACCTAATCTTTTCACTCTTAGCAAACCCTAGCCGCCCCTAGGTGTTTAATCTCCACCCTCCACATCTTTTAATCTCAACCACACATTTTAAGGATCTCCTTTATAGCTTTTAAACCATAGGGCACCACCTATTCTGCTAATTCTCACCATTCTGCCCCTCACCTCCAAATCTCAGCCACTCCCTCCATCTTATATCCCAACCATTCAATCTAGGACACCACCTATTCTTTTAATCTTAACCCTTCAACCCTAGATGTTCTAATCTACACCCTCCATTTCTAGGTGCCCAAATCTCAGCCATACGTAATATTGGGTGCCCTCTCCTTCCATTTTCAGTCATAGGATCACCCCAAAACCATCTTAGCCATCCATTAGAAACCCTAGGGCATCCCTAACTTTGCTAAATTCCAATTGCCGCCCCCATCTTTCTCCCTATTTCCAGTTGTGTCCACTCTTCTCTATAAATGGGTCCCAGGGGCCCTGTAGAAGGGGTTGGTCAATTCACCCAATTAACAAGGCTAAGGTTTTTTGAGGAGTTTAAGGGTGGTAGAAGGGGAGGATGCCCAAATCTTGTCAGGAGGGGTTCTTGCAAGCTGTTCAACCATTCTGCAACTACCTCCACTGGATCTGATTAACCATTCTTTTTTTTTTCTTTATTTTCTTTTATGTTATTTTTTATTTCTGCAATATTTTAGATCTAATTCTTGTTCGTTTCTCTGTTTTGCAGATTTGAATTCGTTCAGTTCAAGGCTAAGGTGTCTCGAGGGGTTCGAGGGTTGAAGAAAGGACAGACTCCCGATTCTTGTCAGGAGGGGTTTCTACAAGCTGTCTAGCTGATTTGTAGCTACTGCCACTGGATCCAGATTCTAGATCGTTTATTTATTTATTTATTTTTATTTCTTTTGTTGATTCCCTTACTTTATTAAATTTTGATTTTTATTTATTGTCTTGTTTAAATTCGAAATATTTAATTTCAGCAATAATATATTCTATTTTCTTATTTTCTACAATTCTTGATTGTATTCTCTTGTCCAGATCTAAGTATATATTAATTTTTCATTTGCTTCCCTGTGGATACGACCCGTTCTCACCCATTTACTACATTAGTAGTTGTTTGAGAAACAGTGAAAATTATAAATGTTTAAACTGGTGTTGTGGGGTATTTAACAACCCGCTTTCCGAGATAACAATTCCCTTGCATCTACTTATGCGTAAAGGCTCCTTTGTTTATAGAGCGAGGGAGAAGAGGGCTTCAGAGCCCTTCCAAACCCAAAATTTCGTACTTAATTTGTCTAACCCCAGTACATTGCAGCTGTACATCTCACAATACAAGATGGTGATGTATGTTTGCAATTCAAGGCAGGTAAAGTGTGGGTAGATTTCAATGGTAGTTGCACAAGTGTGTGAGCACATTGACAAAGTACTTGGAATCTAATAGGTACAACATTGTAAGCACATTCGATGAGCACTTAATAAATACTTCCAAGCTACCCTTGACAAAGTTTAAAAACAACTTTTAAAACAATGCTAGAATATTTATTAAGTGCTCATTGAATGTGCTTACAATGCTATGCCTACTAAGTCTGGACTCCAAGCACAGACTCCATTGAGGGAACCAATACAACATATATGGATTGGAATATATCGTAAGGGTTTTCATCAAAAAGTCGTGTATGAGAACAATCCTTCCTTTTGAAGGAAGTGTAGAATGATCAGACATCCTGATCAGGATTGTGGGAAGGGGAAGAAGGAATTATGTAAAGGGATGGAGATCAAGTTGAATAAGCTCCGAAGATGAAAAGTGAAAGAGTAGGTTTGGCAAGAAATAGGGAAGATCCAACATGAGTTGGCGATGGAGTCTACCAAATGATAATAACAAAGGCTCAGTTTGGAAGGAGTACAAATACAAAATTGTAGTGTAAAAGCTTGTATTTTGCATTATTTTGTATGTATTTGTAGTGTATCTATCTATCTATATTTCTCTCCTAAATTATCTCTACTTATTTATCCTCTCCCTCACTTTTTATTTATTTGACTATATCTATCTAAGGTTTGAATTTAAAAATTAAAATAATTTAAATATTCTAATAAAATTATATAATAACCTTTAAAATATTTATTTAAAACACAAAAATAATTATAATATACTCGATAGTATTCATATTATTAATAGTTTTATGTTTTCACAAAATTCATCACGAAAATTATGTACTAACAATATAAATTATGATTTTCTAGAATATTCAATTTAAATAATATTTAAATAATAAAAAGTAAAATTTAAAAATAAAATATTATTTACATATTTGAATAAACAAATAGCTTAAATAAAAAAATATTAAAAATAGATAAATAACCTTAAAAGAAATATTTACTAATATGTAATAACTTAAAAATAAATAAAATTCAAATACCAAAAAATTTTAAATATTTTATACATTATTTAAATATTTAAATAACTAATTATTTTAACTAATGAGAAATATTTAACATAACTAGATTTTAAATAGTTAAAATAATGAAATTATGTAATATATTTAAAAAACATAAATCTAAAAAAATAATTATAACATAATATTCAAAATAATAATAATTTAATATTTTACAAAATTAATAACCAAATTATGTAATACTAGTATAAATAATAATTGTATGGATTATTAAATTCAATAAATAATTAATATTTTAAAACTTACTTAATGATATTTGATGGTGGACAATCTGACGTTCCCAACTAGCGGACAGCTAGGACGTTAGACTGGGTTGGTCACGTGGCCGAACTGCAAGAAAGAAGAAATCAGGGTGTTTGGGATGCTTGACTCGGGGTGGGCACTCCGATGCTTAAGTCAACGAACTAGAATATGTGATTGCAAAAAAGCAAGAAAGCTAGACTGTTGAGAGAGCAAAATCGCGTGTACCTCTTCTTTGAAAGGGGATGCCTTTATATAGGCAAGCTGCCGTGAGGCACACAAAGCACATCCGAGATCTCCGGCCCACCTGGTTTAGAGGTGGTTTCATGCTCGGAGGTGGACTTTGCGTAAGCAGGTAGTGTTTATTCCGTCGCGCTTAAAGCAGGTGAGGTGATAACCAGCTCTTCCAACATGGCGTCGTGATCTCAAGGAAGTTGGAGATGATAGTCCGCTTAAGGAGGAGATCACCCAGCATGTCAGGTAGGTCACTAACCGAAGTTGAGTCAGATTGGTGGAAGCAGGTCGTCTCTTACGCCGACTTGATGTCTTGTAGGTTAGGTCGTTAAGGAGGTTGTGAGGTGTCCGAATTGATCTTAAGGTCTACTTACATGGTGACGAGGTGTCACTCTACCGTTCTATGATGTCACATGTCATGATACCAATGGAGGACCAAATCAACCCTCATCAATTGCCCTAAGTCCCGAGTCCGTCATGATCAACTCGGTAAGGGAGTAGTATTAACTCGAGGTGATTTGGTTCGAGTTCCGGTTTCAACCATGGTCCAGCCAATGGCTCGGGCTCGGGTTGGCTCGATTGGTCTGGCTCAGGCACGAGGTAGTATTTCGGGCACGTGCGGATGCACACAGTTGTTAGGTCCTGTGGACATCAAAGACGCACTAAACAAATTTTGCCTTGAAATATGAACCGCCACGTCCTTGCGAACTGTTGGATTCAACCGATCTTGACTGTCCATGCTTAGTTCAATTATCTCTAAATAGGACCCTTGGGGCCCCATTTCCCTATTCCCTAACTTTGGAGTTTTGGTGCACAATGAGATAACAGAGCTCGGCGTTTGTTGAAATCATCGGTGTAGTCGGCAAGGTCGGTCTATTCGTTCTAGGTGAGTCATCTTCCCTTGGTTTTGTCCTTAGCTTTCTTGCATTATTTTTGCTGTTGAGTTTGGGGAAGAGAGGGGTCCATCTTGCTAGGCTGAAGAGGGGTCCTCAGTCCAAGAACAATGAGGTTTCCATAAGAGGACCTCATCTTCCCATCAACAACCTAAGATTAAATCTGATTCAGTCCCACTAAGGTAACTACCTAGGATGTTTATGAGCTCATGGCATGATATAAGATACCAGACCGGTTTGACTATTCAATTCCTCTTGGGCAGTACCCATAGAAGCATGATGAAGACGGGGTCATTGTCTTCGAGGAGGCCTTGAAGGTGGGTCTTCGATTCCCCCTTCATCCACTTATTCCTAAGGTGTTGAACTATTACAACGTCAGCCTCGGTCAGCTTCACCCTAATTCCATTAGAACTCTGGTCAACACCATTTCTTTCTATCACCACGTCGGCTTCCCCTTAGATGTCAAGACCTTTGCCGACATATGCCACATAAAGCGAAATACCTCCAACATCCCTAGGATGTACAACTATTACTTGTCCAACTGTCCTAAGCATATCCTACTACACGGCTTCCCCTCTAAGGTACCAGACTAGAAGAGGAGGTATTTCTTCCTTGACCAAAGTGGTGAATGGCTATTCCTAATGACCTAGAGAGAGGAAACTAGGGGAACCGGGGAGGATACACTGAGTGATTGGATGCAGATAAGGGTGTAGGTATTAGTAAACAGGAGGTCGGTGCTGAGTGAATTCTTGGCCAAGGAGAAGCTGATCCAGGTTGGGTTGAGTCCTCTGGGTAGGTCACCATTTTAGGTTTTGGCATATTCCATTCCCTCTTTTGTTTTGACTTAACTTTTGATTCTCATGTAGGAAACATGTTGGGCATGCCAACTTCCAGTTTGTTCTAGGCTATGAACAGGAAGAAAAGGAAGGTGACTCCCCAAGAGTCTCCTCAACAAGTAGCTTTCGAGCTTGCCAGGTGGAGTGCAGTAGAAGCCATGCCGGTGGTAGACCTAGTTAAGGAAGACCGGCTAGAGGGGACCTGTCTAGATCCCAAGGCCATCCAAACTTCGGAGTATCTCCTTCCACTGCTTGTGGCCGAGCCGATTGTCCTAGTGAAGAGCAAGGAGGTTGTCTTTCCATAAGAGATCGTGGAGCTTCATGAATCACGTCCGGTGATCTCAACAGAAAGCTCATGCGTTGCCTTATGGTGGTATTATCCCGACCTTCCCCATTGTATTCTTCATGATTGCCAATTCACACTCATTTTCCTTTCCTTTTTTTTTTGTAGGCAAACACCCTGACACTTTCTTTGTTGGGACAGGCTGAGGGAGGTATGGCGAGGGCCCAAGCTTTAAAGGAGGAGGCTATAGAGTGTAGATTTTGCCTCAAACATGCTTGCTGACTAGTTAGCAACCTGAAGGCGGAGTCGGTACAGGAGCAGAGCCACTGTGGGGACTTGGCGAGGAAGGTCGAGAAATTGATTGAGGAGTTGGAGCTCAAGGACTGGGAGTTGTAGGAAAAGGAAGCCGAGCTCAGGGAGCAACACTCAAAGTTTCTCGATGATGTCTGTGCTACTGAGGTTCATGTCGTTGAGGAATTGAAGACCTCGCCCGACTTCTCGAAGGAGAGGGAGGAGTTTGGGTCCGGTGCCTTTCATCATGGATTCAAGCTGTGCCGAATGTTTATGACCTCATTGTACCTGGATCTCGACCTAGAGAAGTTGAAGACCTCGGCATGCATCGACGACGAGGTGATGGGTCAGGTCAACTAGGAACCTGACTCTGAGAAGGAAAATGAGGCAGTGGGCATTGAGGGTGATGGATTTGGCACCAATGCTAATGGTGTGTATGTTGTGGATAGTGAGGAGACCCAAAATATCTGAATTTCTAGTCTCTTTTCTTGGACCCTCATGTGCATATTGTATGCCGAGCCTCCGATCTCAGCAATCTTTAGAAAAACCAGTCTTCCTTTTTTTGCAAGCTTGTAAAACTTTCTTTTGGTTAATGAAAATTTTCCTTTTTCATGTCCTCTATCCCTTTTGTACCCTTTATTTTTTGTCTTAGAGAAAAGTGTTAAAACACGAGCCGAGGTGACAAGGTGCACCAATGCCTAGATGCCAAAGTGACCAGACTTGCGATTTCGGCTAAGTCAAAACGTTGCTGAACTGTGTACCTCCTCCACTAGGTCAAAGTCCGGCCGAGTTGCTAATGTCTATTCAGGTAGGCATAGGGACACTAGAGCTAAAAGCAATTTGACTTCCCCTTGTTCATTTAACAATTTGACCAAGTCGCCATAGTGAGCAATCTATACTTTTGCTCTTACAGACACAGCTCAAAACTTCAGAACTCATAGGTAGAATCTCCTTAAGTTATCAACATTACACGCACGAGGTACCTGCCTCCCTTCCAACGTTTCGAGCTCATACGTTATTTCACCGATCGACTTGAGAACTCTATAGGGGCCTTCCTAGTTCGAACCTAGCTTTCGCACGCCTAGCTTAGGTACCAAACCTTCCTGAGTACCGGGTCACCAACTCGAAATTGGCATTTGTTAACTCAGGTGTTATAGTACCGAGCTACTCGCTACTGGTATGCTGTGATCCAGATGTAGGCTAAGTCATGTACTTCCTTCACTAAGTTGAGGTAGTCCGTAGCTTATCGTCGTTAGCCTCTATGGCATACATGTCAGATTACAAGGTCAACACTTCGATCTTGGTTGGGATGACAACCTTCATCCCGTACGTTAGGTTGAAAGGAGTCTCACCGGTTACTGTCTTGATGGTAGTTCGGTAGACTCAAAGAACATTGGGTAGCTTGTCCACCCACAAACCCTTAGCTCGAGAAAGCCTAGCTTTTAGTCTGCGGAGGATTGCCCTATTAGTCACCTCAGCCTAAATGTTCGCTTGGGGGTGGGCCATTGAGGTGAACTTCTATTGGATTCCCATTTTAGCACACCACTTCTGAAACTTGATGTTTTTGAATTGCTTCTTGTTGTCTGATATCAACACCTTGGGGAGTCCAAATCTGTAGACAATGTTCCTCCAAAAGAAATTGTCTATGTTCTGAGTTGTGATTGATACCAATATCTTGGCTTCCACCCACTTTGTAAAGTAGGCCATCGCAACTAGCAAGAACCTCCTCGTCTAGTCACAGGTGGGAAGGGACCGAGGATATCTATCCTCCATTGTGCAAATGTCCACGAGATGATAAAGTCCCTCAGGTCAGCAGTCGGCTGTGTGCTATGTTGGTGTACCACTGGCTCTTGTCGCATTTCCAAGCTAACTCCATTATGTTTGCCTTCATTGTGGGCTAGTAGTAGCCTTGTTGTAAGGCTTTTTGGGCCAGCACGTTTCCCCCCAAGTGTCCTCCACAGAGACCTTCATGCATCTCGCAAAACACTTGGTTTACTTTTATTCGGCGCATTTGGTGCAAGTAGGGGCATGAATGATATGTGGTACAACTGCTCGACAATGATAACATAGCAAGCAGATTACCGCTCTACCCTCCGGGTAGGATTGCATTTTGTTGGTAGGGTCTTTTGGCGTAGATAGTCAATGAGCGGGTCTATCTCGCTCGGTTCTACAACCCAGATTGGAGCGACCTCTTTTGCCACTCTTTCTATGCTCTTTGTGGTAGGTCTTTGATGTAGATTGTCCTCTTTGTAGTGTTTGTTGCACTAGCCAACTTTGAGAGCACATCAACCTTGATGTTCTTAGACCTCAAAACTTGCTAGTTGTACCAAGAGTGGAAGTTGGGTAGGAGCTCTCTAACCTTGGCCAGATAGGTCAACATGGCGGGCTCTAGGGCCTCATACTACTTATTCACTTGGTTCTCCACTAGTTGTGAGTCACTACAAATGACAAGATGTTTTGTGCCGACCTCCTTTGCCATTGACAACCTGGCTATCAATGCCTCATACTCGACTTCATTATTCGATGCTTGGAATGCGAATCAGAGAGTGTACTCCAATTTGACATCATTAGATCCTTAAAGAATCAATCACACACAGATTCCTCTCTAGTTGGATGCGTTGTCCACATGGAGGATCCAAGGCTCTTCGTTCTAGGTCGGGATGAGTGTTGTACTGGTTGAAGCCTCTAAGGTGGTGATGGGCTCATCCCTAGGGGTTGGCATACTGAACGTGCACTCGACGACGAAGTATGCTAGAACATGGCCTTTATTGTAGGACGCAATTCAAACCAAATGTCATATTTGTTAAGCTTGACCTCTCATTTTGTCAACCTCTCTGATACCTCAGGCTTTTGCAAAACTTGCCTCAAGGGTCTATCGGTGAGGATGACAGTGGTGTGTGCCTAGAATTATGGGCACAGTTTGCAGGTTGGTAGCACTAGCGAGATGGTCAACTTATCGATGTTAGGGTACCTTGTCTCAGCGATGTGTAGGACCTTGTCGAAATAGTAGATAGGTCACTGCACTCTATCCACTTCGCAGATTAGGACTGAGCTAACTACGTCACGATTCGTGAAGAGGTAGAGTTTTGGCTTGTCTTTGGGTTCAGGCCTTGATAACAAGGGTGGTGAACTCAGGTACCTTTTTAGCTCGTTAAATGTGAGTTGGAACTCTTTAGTCCATTCAAAGTCTTTGTTCTTTTTTATTGTTTTCAAGAACAGAAAGCACCGTCTAGCCAATTTGGACATAAAACGGTTCAAGACACCTATCCGACCTGTTAGCCTTTGAACTTATTTAATCAACCTAGGGGGTCTCATATCTAGGACATCCTGGATTTTATCCAGGTTTGCTTCAATTGCACGTTGGTTCACTATGTACCCGAGGAACTTGCTTGACATGACCCCAAAGACACACTTGTTTGGGTTGAGCTTCATGCTATATATGCTTAAAATATCAAAAACACAGTTTAGGTAAAAAATTAAAGAGCTCGAAAAACTAAGTTTTAGCAACTATATCATCAACATAAACTTCTACTTTATTTTCAATCAAATAAAAAAAGTATTTTTTTAGAAGATGCTAGTAGGTCATCCCAGTGCTTTTTAAACTAAAAGGCATAATTTTGTAATAGTACAAGCCCATTTTAGTTACAAAAGTTGTTTTTTCCTAGTCAGCTGCATCCTTGAAGCTCAACAGCTTGAACCCCAAGGTCGCATCTACCAGGTGATCTATCCTAGGGAGTGGGAAGTTGGTCTTTGGGCAGCCTCTATTGAAGTCGGTGTAGTCAAAGCACATGCGTCACTTGTTGTTGACCTTCTTCATGAGCATTGGATTTAAATCCAACTCGAGTATTGGACCTCTCTAATGAAGTCTGATGTGAGGAGATTCCATACCTCCTCATCCACTATCATCTACCTCCTCATCCACTATCATCTACCGCTCTTGGGTGAGGTTCCTTTACCTTTGTCAAACTATTCTGACTAAAGGGTCAATATTCAGCCTATGAGTTGTGACAAAGGGGTCTATGTTGGGCATTTCTACTATCGACCAAGTGAAAACATCTAAATTATAAATTAAAAAACTTACTAATTCAATGCATAGTGGTTCCTTGAGGTGGGCTTCGATCTGTATCGTCTTCTCGGGGTCGATATCTGAGACTGATAACAGGATGGTGTCCTCCATGGGGTGAGCTCCCTCATCACTGTTCTCCTGGAGCAACTCCAAGTTGACTTCGGTAGCTTGCTTTCATTTCTCTTTCAGTGCGACCACGTAACACTTGCAAGACTCGAGTTAATCACTTTGCACCACTCTAACTCCATAATTTGTTAGAATTTTCATCGATAGATGGTAAGTCGACACCATGGCTCTAAGGGCATGCAGGATTGGTCCACCCAAGATGGAATTGAACTCGTGAACGAAGTGTACTTGGTTTAGTTTTGATCCCTCTATCACTAGTACTCTTATTCGTCCTAGAGGCTATCCTATTTCTTCACTGAAGCCGACCAGGGGGATGTTGTCCAAGAACACGTTCTTCCTCTCTAGCTTCACCCACTTGAATGCCTCTAGCAAGATGATGTCTTCCAAGCTGCCAGAGTTGACTAGAATCTGCTTTGCCTAGAAGCCATTTTTCACCAACTTGACCACGAGGGCATCATAAAGCGGATACTAGATCTTACGAGCATCATCCTTAGTGAAATAGATTACTTCCTCCATGCGAGGGTGTTTTAGTGGGTTCCTATCTTCATGTACGAGCACTCGAACTGAGTATTTCCCGGTTGACGTTTTACAGCCTGCTATGGTGGAACCACCCATGATCATGTTGATTACTCCATGGATGGGTCACTTTGTTGGTGGTGGGCCTTGTGAAGACTGGTCCCTACTCAATTGTGGCACTTCTCTTGGCTGGTCAATAGGTTTGTGTTTGTTTTCCTGTTTGATAAATTGTTCCAAGTAATCTCAGTGGATGAACTCCTCGAGTTTGTCCTTGAGGTTACAATAGTTCTCTGTGTTGTGGCTGATGTCCCGGTGGAAGTGGTAGTACTTATTTGGGATTTTGTTGGCAAGGTCCCCTCTCATCTGAGGTGGCCATATGACATACTCGGTTATCTTTATCTGCATCAAGATTTCTCCCCTCTTCACGTTTAGTGTGGTGTAGTTATGGTTCTGAACGAGAGGGGAGCGAGAACACTGGCTTGAGGATCTATTGCTCCCTTAGGGGGACCTGCTTCTTTGTGGCGACTTGCTCTTCTGTCTCTGCTTACTGCTCACCAACTCTTCCTCTAATCTCTTTCATTTTTTGCTCAGCTGTAATTGAGACCCGAGTGCTTCTTTGGCATTCATAAACTTTGTGGCCTGGTTGAGGACCTCCTCCATGGAGGCTGGAGGGTTCAACTCGATCTCCCAGCACAAGTCAAGATGCTGGACACTGTTGACTGCCATGGTAAGTTGTACGGTTTGGTCAAGGTTGGGGATCTAATGTCGCTCTAGGTTGAACCACTTGATGTAGTCATGGAGCTTCTCATTGAGTCATTAGGCCATGTTCAGGAGATAGGACATTGACTTTGGATACCGCTTGCTCGTCACGAAGTGGGTAATGAAGAGATTGGAAAACTGGCTCCAACTATTCATTGAGCCCACGACCAGTCCCAAGTACCACATCCGAGTTGACCCAGAAGGTGGTCAGAAACTGTCGAGGTAATCAACCGGGTTAGTTGTTCCGTTGTAAGTTTCCAAGCTGGGTACTTTGAAATCCTTGGATCATGGGGCTATGAGGATCTCAACTGCTAGTGGTGAGGTGTGGGTCACTAGCTACGTTGACGAGGTGGCGATCTGGCTTGCCTACTTCTTTTGTTCTTTCTTTTCTACCTCCTCATTGTCATTCAGGGCGAGGTAGCTCCTTCTTACAATGTGGTGTGCACGTTTGCAACACCTTCTCTTGGACCCTCGGTGGAGCTGGTGGCCTCGAACAAAACAGCCCAGGTCATTTCCATGGCGGGAACTGGTTCTGATCGTCGTGAAGACGAGGTGGGTCCGTACCTGGTTCTTGTTTTGGTCACCGGGCTGCTGATTTTGGTTCATGTTCTACCCGATGGCTTGATGCTATTAATGTTGTTGCTACTGTTTTTGTTGCTATTGCATCTCAACCATCATTGCTAAATGACCTTCCCATGTTCTCATCTGTAGGTTTATCTCGTAGATGAACTGCACCCACTCGTGAAATTGGTGGCAATCAATCCCAACAGGAACCATAGAGGGCTCGACCACTGGAAGAGTCACATTCACGGTGGGAAGAGGGAGGTTGGGATTCTACACAACGGGACGCCTGGTAGGATCAGGGGCATAGTGAACTGCCCGATAGTCACAGAGGGGACCTTAGTGTGTACGGTGAGCTAATCCTACCCCCTTTTGACTACATCAACGCATGCGTTGTTGTTGGTGTTGCTGACAGTGTTGTTGCTAGAAGATGCCATTGAGTTTGTGATTAGAGAGAAAGTGTAAGAATTATGCTTTTTGTAGTGTTTCTCACAAACGACGCTAATTGATGGTGTGTGATCTAACGCTCCATGCTGGTGAATAGCTCAGACGTTGGACTAGGTAGGTCATGTGGCCGAATTGCAAGAAAGAAGTAATCAGAGTGTCCAGATTGCTTGATCCAGGGTGGGCACTCCGATGCTTAAGTCAGCAAACTAGAATATGTGATTTCAAAAAAGCAAGAAAGCTAGAGTGCTTAGAGTGCTAAATCACACGTACCTCTTTTGTGAAAGGGGATGCCTTTATATAAGCAAGTTGTCATGATGTTCATGAAGCGCATATGAGATCTCTGGCCCACCTGGTTCGGAGGTGGTTTCAAGCTTGGAGGTGGACTCCGCATAAGTAGGTAGTGTTTATCTTGTCATGCTCGAAGTGGGTAGTGTTTATCTTGTCATGCCCGAAACTGTTGAGGTAATTGACTAGGTTAGTTATTCCATTGTAAGATTCCAGGTTGGGTGCTTTGAAATCCTTGGGTCATGGGGCTATGAGGATCTCAACCTCTAGTGGTGAGGTGTGGGTCACTAGCTGCGCGCTGACGAGGTGGCGCTTTGGCTTGCCTACTTCTTTTCTTCTTTCTTTTCTACCTCCTCATTTTCATTCAGGGTGACTCCGCATAAACAGGTAGTGTTTATCTTGTCATGCCCGAAGTGGGTGAGGTGATAACCAGCTCTTCTAACATGGCGTCGTGATCCCGAGGAAGTCGGAGATGATAGTCCGCTTAAGGAGGAGGTCACCTAGCACGTCAGGTAGATTTCTAACTGAAGTTGAGTCAGATCAACGGAAGCAGGTCACCTCTTATGTAGACCCGATGTCTTGCCAGTTCGTTTGTAGTTCGGCCTGCCGAAGTGGTGCTGAGGTCATTAAAGCGATTGCGAGGTGTCCGAAGTGCTTTTGAGGTCTGCTTACGTAGTGTCAAGGTGTCACTCTACTGTTCTGCGATGCCATGTGTCGTGATATCATTGGAGGACCAAATCACCCCTCATCAATATTATTTAAAAAACTACGTAATATTGTAAATAACTAATTTCACTTATATCAAATAATAATTCTAGAAAATAAAATTAATAATAATTATTAGAGATAGGACTATTAATTTAGTTGAAATTAAGAGTGTTCATGGGTTCATTTAGTTTGGTTGTAGGATATTTGGCCAATCAAATCGACTTGGTCAAGTTAGGAAGTTGGTCACCTAAAATTGACTAACCATTAGTGAAAATTAACCAACTTGTGTTGTAACAATTTGGGTCAAGTTTTAGTTTGGTAAATTGGTTAAAAAGATCTAAACTTAAAAAATAAAATAAAAAATAAAAAATTATTAAAAAATAATTAATAATTAAATTTATGATATAAAATATTTTAGACTAAGAAATATGCGAATTTTCCTAATTTCCCATATTAAAAAAATTATAATATATATATATATATATATATATATATATATATATATATGTGCGGTTAGAATAGTTGATCCCAAGAATGTAACCATGTTCAAGGTCAATGGCCAAAGGCTTAAACCATACATAGAAGGAGTATCTGAGAGTAGAGGAGTTGAGACCTATAGACTGGGTGATGCAGTTGTGTCCGACTGAAGACGTTAAACTTAGCGCTGGTTGGGAGGCAAGCCAACGTAATTTTTAGTTTTTCTACTTTTAGGATTAGAATTTTTTTTTTCATTATTCGAGACCAGGTGGCATACCTTGAACCCCTTAAGAAAACTCTACTCATTGTTTCCTTTGGCCCAAATCTTCTTTGCATCACTCTAGTCATGCCATTAGGGACAATGGAATTTAAGTTGGGGGTGAGGAAAGAGAGAAAATTTGAAAAAAAAGTTGTGAAGCTAAGCCTATAAAGATGGAGAACTAAAATTTCACTGAAATTTTTAAAATTTTCCATTAAAAGAGATTCCCAAACAAAAAAAGTTAAGGAAACTGATAAAAGAATATTGAATTCTCTAGAAATTGGTAGCAAGTGATAGGAGTAAAAAATTGGTCTTGTTTGAATATTATTGAAACCGTTTAGAAATTAGAAAATACTCCCAAAATTTCCCCTGTCAAGATAGGAAGAGAAAGATTGTGAAATTAGACAAAATTCTTTAAATTGTTAAGAGATAGTGGACTACCCTAAACAGTGTTGAAAAAAAAAAGAGAGAGATAATAAAAAGTCAATGGACACCATGGACTTAGTAACCAGATCTCATCACCAAAGTCAAGTGTCAAGATCCATGTCAAACAGAAAAGGGAATGCCAAATACACTTACTTAAAACTTAGTAGTCGGGTCTCTTCACCTAAGTCAAGTGTCGAGATTTGTGTAAAACCGTGAAAGGTAACAATAAAAATAATTTCAGGGGTAGAAATCTGTTGTGAGAAATAATAAGAAGAATACATGTTTGTTTTTAAAATCAATATCATCTTATCAAGACAGTTTGCAAATGGAAGGGTAAATAAGATTTTTAAGCCATGTTTCGGTAATATTCAAAATAACATAGTTTTACCTCTAAAGCCCAATACCGATCTATACAGGGTTTGAGAATGCTGGAATCAGGATGCTTGATTAACTCTGTTAGGCATGACCTTGTAATGGGAAAGATCTATATACTTAGTGTAATTTTAAGGCTGCATTGTTAAGGGACTAGCAATGTTTAAGTTGGGGGCTATGATAACCCTGCATTTTGATGCCTTAAGGGCATTAATTCAGGGGTATTTTTGGGCTTATAATAGTTAAAGTGTCCCTAGTCATGACACTAAGGACAATGGAATTTAAGTTGGGGGTGAGGAAAGAGAGAAAAAATGAAAAAAAATTGTGAAACTAAGCCTCTAAAGATGGAGAATTTAAATTTCACTGAAATTTTTAAAATTTTCCATTAAAAGAGATTCCCAAACAGAAAAAGTTAAGGAAACTGATAAAAGAATATTGAATTCTCTAAAATTGGTAGCAAGTGATAGGAGTCAAAAATTGGTCTTGTTTGAATATTATTGAAACCGTTTAGAAATTAGAAAATACTCCCAAATTTTCCCCTATCAAGATAGGAAGAGAAAGATTGTGAAATTAGACAAAATTTTTCAAATTGTTAAGAGATAGTGGACTACCCTAAACAGTGTTGCAAAAAAAAAAAAGAGAGATAATTAAATGTCAATGGACACCATAGACTTAGTAACCGGATCTCATCACCAAAGTCAAGTGTCAAGATCCACGTCAAACAGAAAAGGGAATGCCAAATACACTTACTTAACACTTAGTAGCTGGGTCTCTTCATCTAAGTCAAGTGTCGAGATTTGTGTAAAACGGTGAAAGGTAACAATAAAAATAAGTTCAGGGGTAGAAATCTGTTGTGAGAAATAATAAGAAGAATATATGTTTGTTTTTAAATTCAATCTCATCTTATCAAGACAGTTTGCAATTAGAAGGGTAAATAAGATTTTTAAGCCATGTTTTGGTAATATTCAAAATAACATAGTTTTACCTCTAAAGCCCAATACCGATCTATACAGGGTTTGAGAATGCTGGAATCAGGATGCTTGATTAACTCTGTTAGGCATGACCTTGTAATGGGAAAGATCTATATACTTAGTGTAATTTTAAGGCTGCATTGTTAAGGGACTAGCAATGTTTAAGTTGGGGGCTGTGATAACCCTGCATTTTGATGCCTTAAGGGCATCAAGTCAGGGGTATTTTTGGGCTTATAATAGTCAAAGTGTCCCTAGTCATGCCACTAAAGACAATGGAATTTAAGTTGGGGGTGAGGAAAGAGAGAAAAAATGAAAAAAATTGTGAAACTAAGCCTCTAAAGATGGAGAATTAAAATTTCACTAAAATTTTTAAAATTTTCCATTAAAAGAGATTCCCAAACAGAAAATGTTAAGGAAACTGATAAAAGAATATTGAATTATATAGAAATTGGTAGCAAGTGATAGGAGTAAAAAATTGGTCCTATTTGAATATTATCGAAACCGTTTAGAAATTAGAAAATACTCCCAAGTTTGCCCCTGTCAAGATAGAAAGAAAAAGTTTGTGAAATTAGACAAAATTCTTCCAATTGTTACGAGACGGTGGATTACCTTGAACAATGTTGCAAAAGAGAGAGAGAGAGAGAGAGAGAGAGAGAGAGAGAGAGAGAGAGAGAGAGAGAGAGAGATAATTAAAGGTCAATGGACACCCTAAACTTAGTAACCGGATCTCATCACCTAAGTCAATTGTCAAGATTCACGTCAAACGGAAAAGGGAATGCCAAAGACACTTACCTACCACTTAGTAATCGGGTCTCTTCACCTAAGTCAAGTGTCGTGATTTGTGTAAAACGGTGAAAGGTAACAATAAAAATAAGTTTTGGGGTAGAAATCTGTTGTGAGAAATAATAACAAGAATACCTGTTTGTTTTTAAAATCAATATCATCTTATCAAGACAGTTTGCAAATGGAAGGGCAAATAACATTTTTAAGCCATGTTTCGGTAATATTCAAAATAAGATAGTTTTACCCCTAAAGCCCAACACCGATCTATACGGAGTTTTAGAATGTTGGAATCAGCATGTTTGATTAACTCTGTTAGGCATGACCTTTTAATGGGAAAGATCTATATACTTAGTGTAATTTTAAGGCTGCATTGCTAAGGGACTAGCAATGCTTAAGTTGGGGGCTGTGATAACCCTGCATTTTGATGCCTTATGGGCATCAATTCAGGGGTATTTTTGGGCTTAGAATAGTCAAATTGTATCATTTTCCCAATTAAAATCAATTATGTGACCTCTGAGGGTCTCTGTGCAAATTATGTAGAAAATTAGGAAGTTTTCTATGTTGAAGTGCAGTTTTTGGGAAGCTGGTGTGAAGACCAGCTGAGAGGGGGTGTTTTTGTAAAGAAATGAGAACAAGAGGGTGCCCTTTATCTGCTAAACCCAGTTGACGCCCATCCTGCTGTATTACTAGGCTTCCCTCTCCTTAAAAAATCATAGGGAACCTTTTTTACCTAATCTTTTCACTCTTAGCAAACCCTAGTCACCCCTAGGTGTTTAATCTCCACCCTCCACCTCTTTTAAATATTTAAGTAACTAATTATTTTAACTAATGAGAAATATTTAACATAACTAGATTTTAAGTAGTTAAAATAATGAAATTATGTTATATATTTAACAAAACATAAAACTATAAAATAATTATAACATAATATTCAAATTAATAATAATTTAATATTTCACAAAATTATTAACAAAATTATGTAATACTAGTATAAATAATATTTGTATGGATCACTAAATTCAATAAATAATTAATATTTTAAAATTTACATAATGATATTGTATGTCGAGCCTCCGAGCTCAGCAATCTTTAGAAAAGTCACTCTTCATTTTTTTGCAAGTTTGTAGCACTTTCTTTTGGTTAATGAAAAGTTTAATTTTTCATGTCCTTTGTCTCTTTTGCACCCTTTATTTTTTGTCTTAGAGAAAAGTGTTAAAACACGAGCCGAGGTGACAAGGTGCACCATTGCCTAGATGCCAAAGTGACCAGACTTGCGATTTTGGATAAGTCAAAAACATTGCTGAACTGTGTATGTCCTCTACAAGGTTGAAGTGCGGCCAAGTTGCTGATGTCTATTGAGGTCGGCATAGGGGCATTAGAGCTAAAAGCGGTTTGACTTCCCCTTGTTCATTTAACAATTTGACCAAGCCGTAGTGAGCAATCTAACTTTTTCTCTTGTAGACACAGCTCAAAACTTCTGAACTCATAGGTAGTATCTCCTTAAGTTATCAACATTACACAAACGTGGTGTCTGCCTCCCTTCCAACGTTTCGAGCTCATTCGTTATTTCACCGATCAACTTGAGAACTCTATAGGGACCTTCCTAGTTTGGACCTAGCTTTCCCATGCATAGCTTAGGTACCATAACCTTCCTGAGTACTAGGTTGCCAACTCAAAATTGGCATCTATTAACTCGGGTGTTATAGTACCAAGCTACTCGTTGCTGGTATATTGCAATCTGGATGTAGGCTAAGTCATGAACTTCCTTCACTAGGTGGAGGTAGTCTGTAGCTCATCCTCGTTAGCCTCCTCGACATACATGTCAGACTACAAGGTCAACACTTCAATCTTGGTTGAGATGACAACCTTCGTTCCGTATGCCAGGTTGAAAGGAGTCTCCCCGGTTACTATCTTGATGGTAGTTCGGTAGACTCAAATAACATTGGGTAGCTTGTCCACCCACAAACCCTTAGCTCGAGAAAGCCAATATTTTAGTCCGCGGAGGATTGTCTTGTTAGTCACCTCAACCTAAACATTCGCTTGGGGGTGGTCCATTGAGAGGAAGTTCTGTTGGATTCCCATTTCAACACACCACTTCTGAAACTTGATGTTTTTGAATTGCATCCCATTGTCTGATATCATCACCCTGGGGAGTTCGAATTTGTAGACAATGTTCCTCCAAAAGATATTCTGCATGTTCTGAGTTGTGATTGATACCAATATTTCGGCCTCCACCCACTTTGTAAAGTAGAGGAGGCTTCCTAGTCGCAGGTGGGAAGGGACCGCGGATATCTATCCTCCATTTTGCAAATGCCCACGAGATGGTAAAGTGCCTCAGGTTAGTAGTGGGCTGGTGTGGTATGTTGGTGTTCCATTGGCACTTGTCGCATTTCCAACCTAACTCCATTATGCCGCCTTCATTGTGGGCTAGTAGTAGCCTTGTTGTAAGGCTTTTTGGGCCAGCACATTGCCCCCCAAGTGTCCTCCACAGAGATCTTCATGCATCTCACAGAACACTTGGTTTAATTCTATTGGGCGCATTTGGCGCAAGTAGGGGAGCGTGAACGATATGTGGTACAACTGCTCGACAATGATAACATAGCAAGATGATTACCGCTCTACCCTCCGAGTAGGATTACATTTTGTTGGTAGGGTCTTGTGGCACAGATAGTCAACGAGCGGGTCTATCTCGCTCGGTTCTACAACCCATATTGGAGCGACCTCTTTTGCCACTATTTCTACGCTAATTGTGGTTGGTCTTTGATTTAGATTGTCCTTTTCATAGTGTCTATCACACCAGCCAACTTTGAGAGTACATTAACCTCGATGTTCTTAGACCTCGAAACTTGCTAGTTGTCCAAGAGTGGAAGTTGGGTAGGAGCTCTCTAACCTTGGCCAGATAGGTCAACATGGCGGGCTCTACGGCCTCATACTGCTTATTCACTTGGTTCTCCACTAGTTATGAATCGCTATAGATGGCAAAATGTTTTGTGCCAACCTCCTTTGCCATTGACAACCTAGCTATCAATGCCTCATACTCGACTTCATTGTTCGATGCTTGGAATGCGAATCGGAGAGCATACTCCAATTTGACATCATTAGATCCTTAAAGAATCAGTCCCGCATCGCTTCCTCTCTAGTTGGATGTGTTGTCCACATGGAGGATCCAAGGATCTTTGTTCTTGGTCGGGATGAGTGTCATACTAGTTGAAGCCTCTAAGGTGGTGATGGGCTTGTCCCTAGGGGTCGGCATACTGAACGTGCACTCGACGATGAAGTCAGCCAGAACCTGGGCCTTTATTGTAGGATGCGATTCAAATTGAATGTCATATTTGTTAAGCTTGACCTCTCATTTTGTCAACCTCCCTGATACCTCAGGCTTTTGCAAAACTTGCCTCAAGGGTCTATCGGTGAGGATGACAGTGGTGTGTGCCTAGAATTATGGGCACAGTTTGCAGGTTGGTAGCACTAGCGAGAAGGTCAACTTGTCGATGTTAGGGTACCTTGTCTCGGCGACGTGTATGACCTTGTTGACATAGTAGATAGGTCATTGCACTTTGTACACTTTGTAGATTAGGATTGAGCTGACTACCTCATCATTCATGAAGAGGTAGAGTTTTAGCTCGTCTTCGGGCTCAGACTTGGATAACAAGGGTGGTGAACTCAAGTACCTTTTTAGCTCGTTAAATGTGAGTTGGAACTCTTCAGTCCATTCAAAGTCTTGGTTTTTTTTATTGCTTTCAAGATTAAAAGGCACCGTCTAGCCGATTTGGATATAAAATGGTTCAGGGCACCTATCTGACGTGTTAGCCTTTGAACTTATTTAATCAACCTAGGGGGTCTCATATCTAGGACAACCTGGATTTTATCCAGGTTTGCTTCAATTGCACGTTGGTTCACTATGTACCCGAGGAACTTACTTGACATGACCCCGAAGACACACTTGTTCGGGTTGAGCTTCATGTTATATATGCTTAAAATATCAAAAACACAGTTTAGGTAAAAATTTAAAGAGCTCGAAAAATTGAGTTTTAACAACTATATCATCAACATAAACTTCTACTTTATTTCCAATCGAATAAAAAATATTTTTTTTTACCAGATGCTAGTAGATCACCCCATTGTTTTTTAAACTAAAAGGCATAATTTTGTAATAGTACAAGCCCATTTTAGTTACAAAAGTTGTTTTTTCCTAGTCAGTTGCATCATTGAAGCTCAACAGCTTGAACCCCAAGGTCACATCTACCAGGTGATCTATCATAGGGAGTGGGAAGTTGGTCTTTGGGCAGCCTCTATTGAAGTCGATGTAGTCAACGCACATGCACCACTTGCTCTTGACCTTCATCACGAGCATTGGGTTTGTAATCTAGCTCGAGTATTGGACCTCTCTAACAAAGTCTGCTGTGAGGAGCTTCCGTACCTCCTCGTCCACTATCCTCTACCACTCCTGGGTGAGGTTCTTTTTCCTTTGTTGAACTGTTCTGACTAAAGGGTCAATATTCAGCCTATGAGTTGTGGCTGTGGGGTCTATGCTAGGCATTTCTACTATCGACCAAGCAAATACATCTAAATTATAAATTAAAAAACTTACTAGTTCAGAGCATAGTGGTTCCTTGAGGTGGGATCCGATCTGTATCATCTTCACGGGGTCAGTATCTAAGACTGACACCAGGATGGTGTCCTCCATGGGGTGAGCTCTCTCATCGCCGTTTTCCAGTAGCAACTCCAAGTTGACTTCAGCAGCTTGCTTTCATTTCTCTTTCAGTGCGGCCACGTAGCACTTGTGAGACTCGAGTTAATCACTTTGCACCACTCTAACTCCATAATTTGTTAGAAATTTCATTGACAGATCGTAAGTTGACACCATGGCTCTAAGGGCATGCAGGATTGGTTGACCTAAGATGGCATTGTAGGGCGAGGGAGTTGCAGCCCTTAGGAACTCGTGGTCGAAGTGTACTTGGTTTAGTGCTGATCCCTCTCTCACTGGTACTCTTATTCGGCCTTGAGGCTACCCTATTACTTCACTGAAACCGACCAGGGGGACGTTGGCCAAGAACATGTCCTTCCTCTCCACCTCCATCCACTTGAATGCCTCTAGTAAGATGATGCCTTCCAAGCTGCCGGAGTTGACTAGAATCTACTTTGCCTAGAAGCCATTTTTCACCAACTTGACCATGAGGGCGTCATCAAGCGGATGCTAGATCCTACGAGTGTCATCCTCAGCGAAGTAGATTACTTCCTCCTTGCGAGGGTGCTTCAACGGGTTCCCATCTTCATGCACAAGCTCCCGAACTGAGTATTTCTCGGTTGATGTTTTACAGCTTGCTACGGTGGACCCACCTGTGATCATGTTGATTACTCCTCGGATGGGTCACTTTGTTGGTGGTGAGCCTTGTGAAGACTGGTCCCTGCTCAATTGTGGCACTTCTCTTGGCTGGTCAACAGGTCTGTGTTTGTTTTCCTACTTGATAAATTGTTCCATGTAATCTCAGTGGATCAACTCCTCGATTTCATCCTTGAGGTTACAATAGTTCTCTGTGTTGTGGCTGATGTCCCAGTGGAAGTGGAAGTACTTATTTGGGATTTTGTTGGCATGGTCCCCTTTCATCTTAGGTGGCCATATGACATACTCGGTTGTCTTTATCTGTATCAAGATTTCTCCCCTCTTCATGTTTAGTGTAGTGTAGTTACGGTTCTGAACGGGAGGGGAGTGAGAAAACTGGCTTGAGAATGTACTGCTCCCTTAGAGGGACCTGCTTCTTTGCGACGACTTGCTCTTCCGTCTCTGCTTACTGCTCCCCAACTTATCCTCTAATCTCTTTCATTTTTTGCTCAGCTCTAATTGAGACCCGAGTATTTCTTTGGCATTCATAAAATTTGTGGCCTGGTTGAGGACCTCCTCCATGAAGGCTGGAGGGTTCAACTCAATCTCCCAGCGTAAGTCAAGATGTTGGACACTGTTGACTGCCATGGTGAGTTGTACGGTTGGGGATCTAATGCCGCTCCAAGTTGAACCACTTGATGTAGTCCTAGAGCTTCTCATCGAGTCATTGGGCCATGTTCAGGAGATAGGTCGTTGACTTTGGATACCGTTTGCTTGTCATGAAGTGGGCAGTGAAGAGATCGGCAAACTGGCTCCAACTGTTCTTTGAGCCCACGGCCAGTCCCATGTACCACATCCGAGCTGACCCAGAAGGTGGTCAGAAACTGTTGAGGTAATTGACCAGGTTAGTTATTCCATTGTAAGATTCCAGGTTGGGTGCTTTGAAATCCTTGGGTCATGGGGCTATGAGGATCTCAACCGCTAGTGGTGAGGTGTGGGTCACTAGCTGTGCACTGACGAGGTGGCGCTTTGGCTTGCCTACTTTTCTTCTTTCTTTTCTACCTCCTCATTGTCATTCAGGGTGACTCCACATAAGCAGGTAGTGTTTATCTTGTCATGCCTGAAGTGGGTGAGGCGATAAATAGCTCTTCCAACATGGCATCGTGATCTCGAGGAAGTTGGAGACAATAGTCCACTTAAGTAGGAGGTCACCTGGCACGTTAGGTAGGTTGCTAACTGAAGTTGAGTTAGATCAACGGAAGCATGTCACTTCTTATGCAGACCCGATGCCTTGCTGGTTCGTTTGTAGTTCGGCCTACCGAAGTGGTGCTGAGGTCATTAAGGCGATTGCAAGGTGTCCGAAGTGCTTTTGAGGTCTGCTTACGTAGTGTCGAGGTGTCATTCTACTGTTCTATGATGCCATGTGTCGTGATATCATTGGAGGACCAAATCACCCCTCATCAATATTATTTAAAAAACTAAGTAATATTGTAAATAACTAATTTCACTTATATCAAATAATAATTCAAAAAATAATATTAATAATAAATATTGGAGATTAGACTATTAATTTAGCTGAAATTAAGAGTGTTCATGGGTTCGTTTGGTTTGGTTGTAGGCTATTTGGCCAATCAAATCGACTTGGTCAAGTTGGGAAGTTGGTCACCTAAAATTGATTGACCATTAATGAAAATTGACCAACTTGTGTTGTAACAATTTGGGTCAATTTTTGGTTAGGTCAATTGGTTAAAAAGATTTAAACTTAAAAAATAAAATAAAATTAAAAAAATATAGTGGTATTATTAAAAAATAATTAATAATTAAATTTATGATATAAAATATTTTGGACTAAGAAATATGATATATATATATATATATATATGTGGTTGGGTTGTTCGATTTTTGTTGATTTATAAATGGACAAAGCAAAAATGATCCAATTTGGTCAGGTTGGGAAATTGTTGAACCAGGGCCGACTGGAAATACTAGAAAACCAACCAGCTCAAATTGAGTTGGGCAGGTTGGTCAATTTCACCAGTTTGATGAACAACCCTAGCTGAAATTAACTTTTGCTATTTTTGTGTTGTAAAAAATTATTAAAAGCAGTATATATATATATGGTTGGGTTGTTCGATTTTTGTTGATTTATAAATGGACAAAGCAAAAATGATCCAATTTGGTCAGGTTTGGAAATTGTTGAACCAGGGCCGACTGGAAATACTAGAAAACCAACCAGCTCAAATTGAGTTGGGCAGGTTGGTCAATTTCACCAGTTTGATGAACAACCCTAGCTGAAATTAACTTTTGCTATTTTTGTATTGTAAAAAATTATTAAAAGCAGTATATAAAATATAGGGGAAAATCTATGATGCGGGAAAGATATGGTATCATAAGAGTTTTTGTGCAACTAAAATCCACCCACAAATTTTTACAAATAACTCTTGATTGGCTACCATGTTTATGGTACTAGTTTAACAGTTAAAAATATAAACTAAACAATTATATACTCTTATTTGTTTCTATTGTTTCGCTTTCGCTTAATAAATCTTGTACTATCCCCACTAGTACCAATATATAAATAGATATTATTTACGGGTCTCCACAAGACGTACGGAACCCTTTCCACCTCCTTCTCTTATTATTTCTGCAATCATGACTAGGTATCAAATCCTAAATGGCAATCACCAATCATGAGAACTCTAGTTGGTATTAAGCTGGATTATTTGCTCCTTTACCAAAGGTATCATTGTCCAAAGGCGTTGGGTTCCCAACCTAGACCTATTGCATTGTGGAGACTAATGGCTTGTACGTATGGCTCACCCTTTCGAGCCTAGGTGTCGCAGCGCAGCTTTGACTGCAACTTCATACTGTGAAGAAGGGCACTAGTCCCATCCATGAATATGTCAAGAGGGCAAGGCAGCTTTTAGATCATTGATTTTTTCATTCTTGAATATTTGCATGGCCCTCTTCTTAGCCCTGAGATTTGGCTCCAACAGCATATCACACCTGTCACTGATCTTGTTGCCCCATCTGCAAATTAACATGGCTCACATGGGCAATAAGAATACTCAGGCTCTTGGCCGTGGTGCCAATACAGGTGGTCGTGGCCCCTCCACCAACAACCGAGGTAGAGGTTGCGATCATGGCTATGATCAGGGCCGGAGCCAGGGGGACCCAGGGGAGCCATGGCCGTGTTTGCCATGTCAACCCCTCTCTAGGTCCACACTCTAATCCAAACATAATGTTGAAAATCCCTTCTCCAAATACTTGGCTAATTGTGGGATTTCCCACACACTCATTTGTCCACATACTCATTAGTAAAATGGAGTGATTGAACGTAAACACCGTCACATTGTTGAGACGGCTCTAACCCTCCTTATCGATGCCTCATTTCCCTTTCCTTTCTGGACGAGGCAATTACTTGTACTTCCTACTTGTCCACTTAACTATGGCATCCTGCACACTTTTATTGTGCATGCTACACCTCTTACAAGGGGTATATATAGGTGCTATGTGCCATCCACAAGTCATATAATATTTTCTTGTCATGTTACTTTTGGTGAGGGTTGTTTCCTATTTTTAGAGACTTTAGCCCAGGCTCATCAATCTCTAGCTCTCTCCTACAAGCACCTTCGTTTGGTACCAGTTCCACCTGGGCCCACTATATCACTGCCCATGACCATTTCCGTTTCATTGGAGTCCAGTGATGGGCCACCTACACCAGTGTATGAGCCCAGCTTTACCTGATTCCTACACCAACATCTGAAACTATTTTTGATAGACCTTCTTCTGGTGGCCCCTCATAAATTGTTGAGCCTTCCTCTGGAAGTGGTGATGACGAGTCCGGATCTCCTACCCACAATAAATCTACTTATATCTACCCACATGAGATCACAATCATACATGGAGAACATTTTATGCCCTTACATAGTGTTATAAATGGGGAGATGTTCCCAATGCATGATGGTAGTGTTTTGTGGGTAGGAGAAGACATCAGTATGGTGAGAAAACAGATCTCAAGTAGGCGACGTTGAACCTTATCTCAAACAAAGTGAAAGTGTAGCTCAACATGTTTGCTGTGTGAGTGATGAATGAGATTGGAGGCTAGGTAAGTAGCACCAATGTTGTCACACCACAGGACTGGAGAGGATGTAGATGAGAAGCCCATTTCGCGAAGGAGCATCTGAATCCAAACGAGCTCAGCTGCAAGGATGGCAAGGGACCCAATCCAAACGATCTCAAACAAAGTGTGTCTTGGAGGACCAGGAGATAAGATTAGGCTCATAGTAGACACAATAACCGCCATGAGAATTCCGGTCATCTAAGCACTTGACCCAATCTGAGTCACTGTAGTCATGAAGTTGAGTAGAGAAATAACGGCGAATGTAAAGACCCAAGGTGGGTGTGCTTAATGTAACGTAGGATACGCTTTACAGCAGCCCAATGATTAATGGTGGGATTAGACATGTACTGAGCAACCTTGTTCACAGAGAAAGCTAAATCTTGACGAGTTTAATGTTAGTAGCCATAGGAGTGGCACAAGGTTTTGCATCTGGCATTCTAGTACAGTGAAGGAGATCCAAAGCATACTGGGATTGAGATAGAATGATGCCATTAGAGGTGGGCTGTGACTCAAGCCCAACAAATAAGTGAAGAGGTCCAAGGTCCCGTATGGAGAATTCAGAGGCGAGAGCATGAATGAAGTGGTCGATGAGAGTTGTGTTGGATCCAATAATGATAATGCCATCGACATAGACAAGTATCAAAGTGATGTCATGGGATGTGTGATGAATGAACAACAAGGCATCAACTTTGGATTCAATGAAATCATGAGCAACTAGGAAGTTGTGGAGTTGAGTGAACTAGGCCTGAGGGGCCTGCCGTAAGCCATAGAGGAACTGGTATAATTTGCACACATGGTCCGCACTCAACATATGGACCTCTTTGGTTAAGTAGCCATGAAGGAATGTATTATTGATGTCCAATTGGCAAGTGGGCCATGATCTGGATGTGGCAATTGAGAGAACCAAACGAATGGTGCAAGGTTTAACCATAGGACTGAAGGTGTCTGCAAAGTCAATTCCCTCTCGTTGATGATAGCCTTTAGCAACTAAACACACTTTGTAACATTCAATGGTGCCATCAGCGTGACACTTATCTTGAAGACCCATCGACAACCCACAATGTTTTTGTCAGGTGGTGGTGGGATGAGAGACCAGTGTGATTCTGAACAAGCGTAGAGAACTCAGTGTTCATGGCATTATGCCAATTTTTATCATGGGCAGCTTGTGTAAAACAAGTGGGCTCCATCTCAGTGGTGATGGAAGTCAATGCATATCTGGGATTGGGTTTGAACACCCCAGATTTGGATCTAGTTTGCATACCATGAGTAGGAGCGGAAGCCGAAGCCGAAGAGACAATTGAACCTATAGTAGAGGATGGTGCACTAGGAGTAGCAATGCTGGGTTGTGTGGAAGAGGAGTCCAAGGAAGCAGCAGAAGAATGGGCCGATGGAGAAGGTGAATGGGCTTGTGGAGATGCGTCAGTAGTGGGCGCAATAGTGGACTGAGTGCTGGGCTGCACGGCAGTGAGAACTGGAGCTGGAGAGTGAGTAATGGGCTGAAGATATGGGGCCAGAATAGGTGGCGGACCCAAGATCGAAGGAGTATCCTTATGTTGAGTGCGCGGAGAAGGACCATCATTGTAGGAGAGTGTATTCTCATCAAAGATCACATCATCAGAAATGTAGAGATGACTAGTGGACTTGTGTATGCATAGATAGCCCTTGTAGCGAGAATTGTACCCAAGGAAAGTGCAACGACGAGTACAATAATTAAAATTTTCTTCGTTGTAAGTGCGCACATTGGGATAGCAATCCCATCCAAAAATTTTGAAGCGACTGTAATCCGGGGAACGTCTAAAGAGTAACTCATAGGGAGACTTGTGGCCAAGAATAGGGGTTGGAAGGCGATTGATCAAATAGAGTGAAGTAGCAAAAGCCTCGTGCCAGAAGTTGCGAGGGAGTCAGGCATTATCAAGCAGCGTCAAGCCTATAACAATAATATGTTGGTGTTTATGCTTAGAAACTCCATTTTGAGCATGTGTATGAGGACAACTGAAGCGATGTACAATACCATGGGTCTGTAAGTAAGAATTGAATTTATGGTATTCACCCCCTTCATCAATGTGTAAAATCTTGATGGGCGATTCATCTGCTTTTCAATCATAGTATGAAGTTGTATAAAAGTGGTCAAAGCTTCAGATTATGTGAATAGGGGAAAAATCCATGTGAAATGAATAAAAGCATCAATAAACTCAATATAATAACGATGTCCACTATTGGAAGGCATAGGAGAAGGCCTCCATAAATCAGAATAAATAATATCTAGAGGAGAAGACACACTAGTTGACGAAGGAGGGTGAGGTAGACGATGAGACTTTTCGTAGGCATAGGAAGAGCAGAAAACTGAAGTGGACTTGGAGTTGATTGGTAAGTTGTGCTGTTGGAGAATCTACTGTACAACACGTTTCTATGGATGCCCAAGACGCTTGTGCCAGCAATCAACAGTAGTACATACCCCCAAGAAGGCCACAAGTTCCTTATTTGAGCTACTAGATGGAGAAAATAACATCATTGTCACGGAAAAATTGACAAATAGATAGTAGATTTTTTGTGATAACAGGCACATGAAGAACATTATTTAAATGCAATATATGGGAAGGGGTGTGAAGTGAAGTATGACCAATATGTTTGATGTCCAAACCTGTCCCATTACCCACGGCTATTTTGTCATTGCCATTGTAATCAGAACGAATAGAAAGATTGCCAAGATCTATCGTAAGGTGATTTGTGGCACCGGTGTCTGGGTACCAGTCGCCATTAGAGGAATCGGAGGTGTTAGTAGCAACAAGAGCCTTAAACTAAGAGGTATTACCAGAGGCCTAAAAATTGAGATCGAAACGGTGAAAGCAAGAAAGAGCAGAGTGGCCGACCTTACCACAGACTTGGCAAGTCACCTTTAGTTGAGATTGGGTGGTACCATTGTTACGACCCTTACCTCGACAATGTGAAGATGGAGTGCTGCCACGACCGCCACGATAAGAATTGGGTGGTCGAACTCCTGGTTTGTGCATTGCTGCATTGGTGGAGAGCTGCGTATCAAAGAAAGCAGAATGCTGGTGGTTGAGTCTGAGTTCGAACTAAAGTAGAAGACTATGAAGTTCCTCGAGAGTTAAGGGGTCATGTCCGGTGGTAATGGTTGTGACCAACGGGTCATAATCTGGTCCCAAACCTCCCGTTTTATAGAGAATTATGTCATTAGAGGAAAGTCCATGCCCATCAGCTTCAAGAGCATCAATGTAACTTTTGATTTGTTGCAGGTAGTCAGTCATCGTCTTCGAACCTTTGTGGGGGTGATGAAGGTTATTCTTTAGCTGCATGATCTTGGCTCGAGAGGGAGAAGCATATACTCGAGTTAGGGTGGTCCAAGCCTCGTTTGAAGTCTTGTAGCCAACAACTTGAGCCAACACACCTTTTGTTAAAGTTGCAAGCAACCAACTAAGCAGCAACTTGTCATGGATCTGCTAGGAGGTGAATGTGGGATTCACAATTTTGATACCAGAGATATTTGTAGTATCATTGATGTACTATGGAGGACATTTGTTTGAGTCATCGAGATAGCCGAACAAGCCGAGACCTTCAAGCATGGGTTGGTATTGAGCTTTCCACAATAAATAATTGTGTTTGTCTAGTTTGACAGAGATGTGATTGGCAAGATTGCCGAAGGGGGAAGGAAAAGGGGCGGAGAAAGAAGATGGATTGCCGGCCATGGCTCTGATACCAAGTGAAGACAATGAATTCTATAGAATGGTCGATCCAATTATCACAGATTACCAATGGTTTAAATACATGTTACAAGATAAGTCTATCACTTAAGATAGAGATCACAAGATAATTCTATCATCTAAGATAGAGTTTAAGATGTACAACAACTCCAGGTGGATAATCCTTATCTAATTGGATTACAAGTGATAACTCATGCAAGAGTTGCATAAATACTGGGGAACTCTAACACAAAGAAACAATGGACAATTGCCTAATCCAGCAGTAAAGCCAAACTTTGTGCACTTGCCACAAAAACTACTGAAATAACCTAGACTCAACATCTTCTCAACGAGCTCCGATTTTAGTCTTTTACCCTTCCATTGTTTGGTGTGATAACGTGAGTGCATTCTACCTTGTTGTTAATCCTGTGTTCAAAGAACATAGAAAACATGTGGAAGTGGACGAGACATGGTCTCTAAAAAATTATTAGTGGTGCATTACCTCCTGACTCACTCTCAACTTGTTGTTATTCTGAATAAGAGCTTGGCCTCTTCAATTTACTGTTCTTCACGACAAGATGAATTCTCATCCCTCTATTCAGCTTTATGGGGTATTTGAAGGATAACACAATCATCCTTACCGATTTGTTACTGTTGTATACATATCACCACATTTTGTTGCATTTTTATCATATTTATCTCATTAAGTATTGCAATATAACTCAACAATATCAATATATAAATACATATTGTTTATGGGTCTCCACAAGGATAGTTACGGTTGTGTACAAATGATTCCATGGAAGCATGGATGAATATCCAAACAAGAGAAGGTAGCTTAATTGGCACAACCACTTTCAGTAAGAAGATCATCTCAATCAACAAAAGGTGTTCACCCATGCTAATCATCATGAAGTTGATGGTATGGAATAATGTGTGCCGGTATAGGAATCGAGTGTTGGGCTATGGAATAATGTGTGCCGGTATAGGATATGCACCATAAAATGAAAAAAGAAAACCTAGTACATATGCATGACATCTTTTTTGTAGCATTAATTTGATTCATTTGCATGGATTTTACATCTCCAAAACCATCTTCAATCTCTCTAGTGAGGTTGCTCCAAGAAATTTTAAGCATAGAAATTCTACAACAACAATTCAACGACTTTAGAGCTACTCAAGATGTTCAATGCTACAAGAAGTCATCTAGGAGAAAGACTATATCAATATGTGTTTAAAAAAGCCATATCTTTAGGTCCTTGATGTAATCAATTGCTGAGATGCACTTTTTGTGATGCATAACAAGACCAAACTCAGTTTGGTAAACCTTAGAGATCAACAGTTAGAGTTAGTTTGGTTTCTAGGCTTTCCTAGACTTAAACAAGTATATAGAATCTTGAAAATCAATATTGAAAACCAAAGGAAGAGTTCCTAAATATTTCCACGGTTTCTAAGTGTTGGGCTATCAATGGGGTATAAATTGCCTAGGCTTTATTGTATAGCCTACTACCCATAAATGTAGAGTTGAGTAACTATAATAGCCAAGGCATGATATGCTTGACTATGAAGTATAGTTGACTACCCCAAAAGACATAGTCAACTATTTGTGATAGAAAAGACATAGAAATGCCTTTTTTTAGAGTAGTCAACTACCAAAAAATGCATAGTCCAATAATCCTAATAGATTGAGTTTAAATAAGTATTATTCAACTGAGTATGTAGGATTAGTCAATTAACTAAATGAGAAAAAACACCCTCCCTTCATCTAGTAAATGACAACAAAAATATAGTAGTTGACTAATTTGAAGAAATTTGATCGTTTAAAAGCTTAAATATCTATTTCTATCTTTGATTATCCTTCTATCATGTTGGAGATAATTGGAATCATAACTATCTTTTGCAAGAAACCTCAAATGACTAGAAAATGATCACTTGCTCTCTGGACTTCAATAAATAGAGGTTTCTAGCTTAATTATTCCAGATAAGCAAGCAAGAAGAAGAGAAAACAATCTATGATTTTGGTGTACATAGTCTTTAATTGTTTTTCTAGAAAGCAAGTTAACCAGACTTTTCATTTTTATTTTAAGAGATTTTTTAGCTTTAATAGTTCTTAGGGGTGAGTAAAGATGAAAAGTCAAAGGGATCATATAGTCTTACCCATCTATTGAGAGCCTCTTCTTAGAGCTGAGCATCTTGAGATCTACTCTTGCAACTAAATAGTTCTTATGTTGTATTTGTTATATCTACTTATTTGCAAGGCTTTTAGTCCTACTACTTTGTGCTATAATTGTAATATCCTTGAGTGCAAGAGGTATTCTAGGTCAAACACCATTCAAGGTTTGGTAGACACCTATAAGCTCTACCAGGATAGGTTGGGTAGACACACGTAAGTTTTACCAAGTTAGGTTATGAAGGCAACTGTAGGTTCTGCCAAGGTCTTGTAGGCACTTAGAAGTCCTAGGTAGAGATGTAGGCATGAGTTTTTTGTTCAACCCATATAAAAATCTTCTATGCCTTTGTCTTTGTGTTTTTTTTTATTTTGTTTTTTCTCTACTTTTCAAGTTTCTACAATCACATCGCTACTTGTAGACACCCCATTTTTGCATTCTTCATCATTCTTTTTGTAGCACTTCGAGTTTCAAGCATGCTTCGGCTAACCTCTTAGTCGACTTAGGAGTATTATTAGAATTTTATAAAAGTTGGGAGCTCTAGGATCTGATGCCATAGGTACATAGAGCCCAAAATTCCAAATTACACAACACCAAGATCACCTAAATTTGATACTATTTGCTTCTTCATCTTAACACTTGAAACTGGATTTGATTCTTATTATCCAATTAGGGTCATTTTGATCCTGAACATCATTTAACATCAAGTTAGAAATTGAATACCATAGGTCTGTAGAGCCCAAATTTCAAATCCGACAATACCAAGACCACCAACATCCGACTCCGTTTACCCCTTCATATTAATACCTAAAATCAGAACCAATTCTAATCATCCCATTGGGGTCATCTTGATCCTAAACCTCATCTCACATCAAGTTAGAAATTGAACACCATAGGTACAACTTTTAACTTATTGTATCTGGGTTTGGTATAGTTTCCCTACTGTGTTTGACCTTATTGTATCATAATCAAGTTGAAGATGCATTAGAAAGTGCATAATTTTCCTCTTATCAAAATGACTTCATTGTTTTCACACAATAGTTAAAAGATAGGTCCCCCAAGTGAACCAACTCATATTTAGATGGGTTGAACATGTCACTAAGAATAAGAAAACATTCAGATAAGTTTCCTCTCTTAATTTCTACTACTCCCCAAGAACTTTGATCTTCTCTCTTGGGCAGTAGTAGGTTTTTCCTTCCTTTTTTGGATTGTTTTCTCAATTTCAAGTGTTCTTGCAAGTTTTGAGCATTTCATTATTGGCTATAAGAGACTTCTCTCCTTCATTTCAATCTTTTGATTAATTTTAGCACTCGAGTTGCTTGCTTCAATTGGATTTCATCTATTATCTATTGATTATGGTACCTGAAAGTGCTAAAATCATATCAATCAAAGTTTGAAGAACGAAACTATGCTCTATACAAGTTTCACTTCTAATATTTTGTTGAAGGAAAAGGGTTGATGGCTCTATAACCATGTCTGATGCTAGTGATGCAAAGGGGTTGAAGTAGTGGAAGATTGAAAATGAACAGGTTATCTCATGGATTCTAGGATTTGTAAATGTTGATGTTGCTATTCCAATGAGAGAACTGAAGAATGCTTTTGTGGATTCCATATTAGGTATGATCAGAAATGAATTTGGGTTTTAAATCTCATCTAGTTTAATGCAATCGATCATGAAATTCTTGATTTCAAGTTATCGGGAAATTGATTCCTGGGTTGAGTTAGAAAATTTTCAAAAATTCGGCCAACCACTTGATGTAGTTCGGCCATGCTTAATCTAACTTCTAACCCTTGGAACATGTATATATATATAAAGTAAAATTCTAGCTAATAACGAATAATAAGATAATGGCCTCATGTGAAAACACTCACAATAGAGCAAGGTTGCCTCGCTAACCACGACAAACAAAGTGACATGACCTCATGAAGCCAAGTGGAACTTGACAGAAGAACCTCACAAGGTTAATTGCGAGGCAAAATCTTGTGTGGACACGGTGAAAACTTGGTGCAAGAGTGTAAACTTGTTCTGGACAATACAACCTTGTGACTACAATCGACCTTGAAAGGCTGGATAAAAATCTTAATGCTCAGAAGCTGGTCGACCTCATCAAGACAAATTAGAATCTCAATGCTCAGAAGTCGATAACCAATCTCACAACTACATTCTATCTCACGAGGCCAAATTAGAGGCCTAGTACTCAGGCACTGCTCTAAGAACTGTTAGACACATGATCTTTTCTTAGGGAAACCAGATTGGTTGTACCTAATGGTCGTACTAACACACATCACTTCTCAAGAGGGTCTTCAGATCGTGCTCTAGGCAAGGCCTATCTTCTAGATGTTTGTTAGGGTTGAGGTTGAGGATATTCCAACTCCATACTTCCATGCATGTAGCCTACTTCCCCGCTTCTACGAATAGGTGAATCACAACCTCTAGAGGGACATTTGACCACTTAATCCTTAACTAATTCTCTGTAATTTCCTAGCATTCCAATCCTTTGCTCAGACTTGGCCATTTTCTAAGCTTTCTGACAATCTGCTCTTCAAAAATCAAAACTATCAGATTACCCCTATCCTTGTTGATTTACACCTAATTAACTAGGACCAGTGTTTGGTAATGCCTTTTCTTCTTTTTTTTTTTTTCTTTTATAAATCGTGAATATCACTAAATAACTAACAAACAAGGAAGATAATGACCTTTTAATTTATATGCAAGGTTTTTAAAATCGAATCGGACAGGGGTCCGGTTCCCGGATCAAACGGTTCGACCGCTCAAGTCAAACAAACGATCTATTCTAACAAAAAGAATAAAAAGCTAAAAAACGGCCAAACCATTGAATGGTTTGAATGGTTCAACCGCCTGAGTCAACAGTTTGCTAACCAAATCAATAGTATGGATACAACCAATGCAGAAATCTAATTCCCACTGTAGAGCTATAAACATTTAAAACGTCCAAAAACCACACCCTATGCATTCATATCCATCGGTGAATTAACATCAATTCCAAATTAACACCTACCCAAATATACTTTTAACCTACAAATTCTGATACCGGGAGTATTGGCCATTCTCCCAATATTATACTGTCGATCAATACTATTATACTTGTCACGTGCAACACACGTGTATCCTCATTGGGACTGACACAAATATAAAATGGGGAATATTGCCATTGCCAACTCTTTAAGTGCTGTTCCAGCAAGAAAACAACAATTGAAAACAAAAGCTATCTATCAGGGTAGCAGCTAGCTAGATCTGAGAATAGGAAGGTCAAAGGCAGTATAGAAGTATATGGTGGAATTAGCTGCTGCCACGAAACATGCCACCCTCGCTGCCTGTTTTTAATAACACAAGAGTCTACTGATGAGAAGCAATTTTTTTGGTCCTCGGGAAGGAGCTTGGTTCCCTTTGGTTGAGACACAAATGCAGGCTGAGTGGCTATTGCTTGCAAAATCTTGAGCCCCTTCAAACTAGCTTCGCCTGGCCTAGGCCTAGCTTACATTCCTGTTTCCTGTTTGACTCACTTAATTCACACATGTAATTAATGCTTAACTAATCATGATTTTTAAATAGAGGGTGTTCCACTTTGAGAAGATTGTTTTTTATTTGTTTCAACAAATACAATATGTTTTTTTTTTTAAATAAAAAAAAAATTATATAATTTATGAAACATGATATCAAATAACCAGGTAAAAACACGTTTTTTAAACCTAAAATTCAAGAACATGTTTCTAATTTAGTATTATAAAGATAAAAATATGTATATCCAAGAATTTGTATTTTATTTTTTTCTTCAAAAAAATTGAATTTGTATTTTTTCGGATTTTGTTTTAAGAACCAATGTTGTATTCAAACTAACTGGTTTTGTTTTGTTTTTGAAACCCCCTAAAAAACGGACTGGACAAGAAACCGTTATGGGGTCCGGTTTTTAGGTCAAATGATTCAATCATTTGGATCAAATGGACGACCCACTCTGACAAAAAATTAAAAAATAAATAAAAATGGCCTAAAACCGTTTTCCGGGTTAATGGTTCGACAACCCGAATCAACGGTTTTTAGCAAAATTGATTTTGGAGTAAAACAAAACTGATCAAGTGACCAATTCTCGGTTTTTCCGGTCCAACTGTCCGGTCCAGTCTGATTTTGAAAACACTGATTGATCCAACCTAATTAATTACATTCTATTTATATATAATCGAATTTTGATTGGGCATTGGCTTTGGGGTTTGGTTTGTTTTTCGTTTGCTGTTATCCCTTTTTAGCTGGAAGCTTCTTCTCTCACTCTCTCTCTCTCTTCACACACACAAACTACTGATATAAAAAAAGAAGGTAGAACCGTAGAAGGCTAAATCGCCAATCCATAAGTTACAAGTGCCAAATTATCGGAGTCCCCAGACCATAATATGGGCCACCAAATAGATCCAAGCCCCAAGATTTTTCCAAGAAAGAAGCGGCAGGAATTCAGGGCCTTGGGCCTTGTTTTTCACCAGAAGCCTGAAAATTAGGGTTTCCAAGTTCCAACCATTCAAAATTTATTTGTTGTTTACCTCTTAGTGGCCCATTACTATAAGGTGTGGACACATAAAGGAGAGAAACGTGGCATTCCCTATCGACGCAACTCTATTTAAAAACTAATTATGTAACCAACAAAAGATCATTCGCCAGTTTTTATGCTTTCGGCTGAACTTAAATATACACACCAATAAGGCTGTGTTTGGTTTGATTAGTTGAGGGAAAGTTCTCATGAATTTCACAAAATTCTGTGAAGAATTCTTCCTCTCAAACTTTATGTTTTTCTCTTGTTTTCTATTAAATCAAACATAGCCTAAAGGAAGATTTTGTCCTTCAAAACTATATAAACCCAATCTCCACCACCCCTCTCTCGTAGTACTTCTCCTCTAGCTGAGGTACTTCGAGCTAAAAATTGAAGCTTCGGAGGGAGTAATTTATGGCCTTCTCTAGGCTTCCATCCGAGAACATATCTTACAAGTTTACCTCTTCTCCATTGGTAATAAATTTGAAGCAGGTTGATTTTTCTGTTCATATAGAGAAGTTCCTGAGCTAGCAATGTCGTTTTGAATCTTAGATGTCAAATAGAGATCGGCCTTTCCTTTAAAGAAAGTTTGTACCTTGAAGTTCTTGGAGTCTACCACTTCAGTCAGGTAACCATGCATATATATATATATGTATGTATGAGTTTCAACTACTTACATTCTCTAATCTACTGAAATCTGCATTTTTTTTTCTTTTTTCCTCCACTGGACTAACCAATAAAAATATAATTGATCATGTCATTGTTTCTTTGTTGATCTTTGGGAATTTTGGTTCATCAAGGAAAGAATGTATTAGGTAACATAAAACAAAAGAAGAGAGAGAGTACAAGAATACAGCACTTAAGGCTCAGTTTGTTTGGAATGTAAATTTCATTGCACTGGTATAAATGCATGGGAGTATAAAGTGAATAGCAAGTGAAATAAAGTGATTCCTACTTCATATGAAAGTTAATGGAGATAGAGACTAGAGAGTACAAATTTTGATAAAAATTTGTTTCTAGGGCTGCGTTTGGAAACGATTTTGTAAATAGAGTTTAAATCCCGATTCAGAATAAATTTGTATTCTGGTTCAGTTTTGACTGTCTGGTAATAATGCATTTTTGCATTGACAAATAACATGTTTTCCGATGCATATTTATATCAATAATTAGATGTAAAAGTACATCAATAAAAAAGTAGTAAATTTGCATTCAAGTGCACTTTTGATAAAAAAAAAAGGCATATATTTTATTGGAATTCATGTTTCATCCATTATAGATAAAAATCTGTTTGGTAAGAAGGTAAATTTGTCAATGCAAAACTAACTCAACTTTACAATTTATATGGACCGTTTTACACTCTACATATGTGCATTCACACCTTTTTGCATTGTTTTCAAACACAGCCTAGGATGCATACTTGGCACTACAAATGAGTGCAAATGAGATAAAAAGTACAAATTTTGTACTGGATAGGAGTGCAAATCATAGCTACAAACAAATAGATGCAAAACCGAACTCTTAGAGCAAAAACTGTATCCAATTGAGATTTGCACTGCAAACAAACAGAACCCAAGTCATAAATTAAAAGAATGAAACTAGAGTTCTGTTACAGGAATATGTATGTATAATAATTTATTTTCACTCTTACGTGCAGTGGTGTTGACAGTGGATCTCAATCTCAAATAAGAGAAAATCGTTAAGGTTACCTGCAATCCTATTTTCTATTGAAATAATCTTATGTCCACTGAATAATCTATCTCGTTTGCTTAACGGAGAGCCTGATCAATCTAAGATGATTGCATCAACACGCCATTATATATTCTGTTCACACATGACTCCACTCTCATATTTAATAGGAGATATAATTACTGTGTTATATATTTATTCAGGTTTCAGCTGCTATCTATCTAGGAAGAAATTATAGATGGAAGAAAATTTTCCTCTTGCTTGGTCATTGACCATTGGAACATTATTGCTCATTGTCTTCCTTGTAAAACTTCTGAAAGATAGAAGAGAAAGAGTTGATGGAAGAACTTCAAAATTGCCGCCTGGGAGAAGAGGTTGGCCATTGCTTGGTGATAGCATTAACTGGATCAGTTCTGTAGCAAGCTCTCATCCGCCTCGTTTTGTGGAAGAACAGGTGAAAAGGTATGGAAAAAACAGATGAAGAGAAAAAAAAAAAAAGAAAAAAAAAAGAAGAAGAAATTAAAATGAATAAATTCTTTCTTCATCATTTCTTCTTTGCTTGTTTTCGTTTGCAGTGGATTGCTGATGAAAATTCTTCTTTATCCTTCTCCTCTACCCTCTACATTTCTACCACTTTGAAAGTAATTAACAAACCTAGTTTGGAGGTAGCTAGCTCAGAATAAGATACAAAAATGGGATTAATTCATGGGGTTGCAGCATCAAGCTGGATTTCAATTCAACCACTGAGTTAAATTTCATCCATTAATTTGAGATTCTTCTTTTCTCTTCAAACTGGATTTCAATTCAATACTGAGTTAATTTTGCCTGCAGGTATGGAAGGATTTTCTCATGCAGCCTCTTTGGCAAATGGGCTATTGTTTCGGCCGATCCCACATTTAACCGGTTCATAATGCAAAACGAAGGAAAACTGTTCCAGTCGAGTTACCCAAAGTCTTTCAGAGATTTGGTCGGAAAAAATGGTGTTATTACTGTCCAAGGAGAGCAACAAAGAAAACTCCATGGAATAGCTTCAAATATGATGAGGCTTGAGAAGCTTAAGCTCCATTTCTTGACGGATATCCAGATGGTTATGCTTCAGACTTTGAACAATTTCCAAAACAATCAAGTTATTCTTCTTCAGGACGTTTGCAGAAAGGTAAGTAGTCTTCTTCTTTCACTTACTTCTTCCGATTAATAACAGCTTCCACCCAGTTAAGTTGGTACACATAATATTCAGGCTAGAAAATTAATCAGAGCCAGTCCCAGAGCTGATCTTATTTCAGCCCTATAATCTTCTGTTTTGTTAATTTCTTGAACACATCCCAGAAACAAGTCCATTGATCAGAGATATGATCTCCAAATGGGCTTATCAATCACAAGAGTAATGACTGACTGATCCCAGCTAATTAGCCAGCAAGTGTTCAATTTGAAGAAATAGATAGAAATAAGTTCCCATTAATTACTCACCAAGAAGTAAAAGGCTATTAAAAGGATGAAGATGGCTAGCTGCTATCAGATGCTTGAAATTAGGCTTATATTCGTGAAGATAACTGAACTGATTAAGTTGATTAATGTTCACTAGTACAGGTGGCAATTCATTTGATGGTTAATCAACTTCTGGGTACATCGAGTGAATCAGAAATAAATGAGATGGCAAAGTTGTTCTCCAACTTCGTTGATGGTTGTCTTTCTGTTCCCATCAGGATTCCGGGTTCTGCTTTCCACACTGCCATGCAGGTTCAAAATTATTCTCAAACTCAAAGCCTTGATCATCATCTGTATCATATATTTGTGACCCAGAAAATTGAAAATAAATTACAGAAACAGTAGTAGTACTGATCAAGTAGTACGTTGTGCTTTCATTCTGTGGAAATGAACTGTGGCTGCAGGCAAGGAAGACTATCATTAACAAGATCAACAAGAAAATAGAATTCATGAAGAGGAAACAACCAGCAACGGAATCAGGCAGCAATGGCGTCCTGGGGAGACTAATAGAAGAAGAGAGCCTACCAGATGAGGCCATTGCAGACTTCATCATTAACCTGCTCTTCGCCGGAAACGAAACGACGGCCAAGACCATGCTCTTTGCTGTTTATTTCCTCACTCAGTCTCCCAAGGCTATGAATCAACTAATGGTACATATATGTGTATTATATATACATTGTAATTTGTAATGAAGGCCCTGTTTGGTTCACAGCAATAGGGGTCTGCCTAGCTATCCCTATTCCAACTGTTTGGTTGGGCAGAATTCTTGCTGGAATGTCATTCTTCCATTTGAGGGAGTGGCCATTCACTACCTCTTCCTTGAGAATGAAATCCCATTCCTACTGCTTCCAATGTGAATAGACCACTCCGATTCTGATTCCAATTGTGAACTGGAATGTCATTCTCCCATTTGAGGGAGTGGCCATTCCCTACCCCTCCCTTGAGAATGAAATCCCATTCTTACTGATTTCAATGTAAATAGACCACTCCAATTCTGATTCCAACTGTGAATCAAACGAATCCTAATTCTTTTATCACGTGGACTTGAGTTTAACCTCCGCCCATCTCGTTTGTTTCAATAGGAAGAACAAGATAAGCTAAGAAGTGCTACTTCAGATGATCCAGTCATGCTTACATGGGAAGATTACAAATCAATGGCGTTCACCCAGTGTGTAAGTTATCAGATCAGACTTCAGAGAGCTCTAACCCAATTTTCAAGAAAAGTGCTGGACCAGCTTTTGATCAATACCTTTAATTATTTAAGGGTCATTTACATGAGCGTTAATTCCTATATTCGACTAAAACCTACTCTCTAATTAAATTTAAATTTGTATATTACTAAAATGTCCCTATAATTTGTAACCACTTTACCTAATCCACCTTTCATAATAATGTCCAGGGGCTTTTTATTTCAAAAATACCTCTAGTAGTTCTCTTTTTTTTTGGTAAAACTCCAATAGTTCTCCTATCAACCTATAGGGAGCAAAACTAGAGTGTGCATCTCGGTTAAAAATCAAACTAAATAAATGAAAATTAAAAAGTGAAAATCGGATTGAAATATTTGAATTATAGGAAAACTGAAATTACCAAAAACCAAATTTCATTATAATATATCACATAATAAAATTTGGTTTTTTCAGTTAATTAAATTTCTAATTCTGAAAACTGAAACTGAAATTTAATTAACCAAAATCTGAAAAATCTGAAACCAAAATTTTCAGTTTTAAACAAATACTGCTCACCCCTAAGAAAAACCCTCTCCCACCTCCACGGTATAACTCAGCATATGATATAAGAACTTTTAAGGGTATTTTTGGAATAAAAAATTCTCGATCCATGCCCTTTCATGCTTTTCACTCATTTTAAGAGAAATTATATAAATATTTCATTAAAGTAATTGTAATTTGTAAATTATAGAAAGTGTTTTAATATTATACACAAACTAGAGGGTAGGTTTTAGTAAATATTATAAAACTATAAGTGTCCAAGTAAGTCACCCATTTTTTAATTTATCCAGAGCAGATGGTGCCCGCTAGACAGCTGGTAATTAAGTTGTTGGGATGAATTTCCAAGGATTGATCCAATATTCCCGCCTTCACCTGCGGCTTAAAACGGAATTTGATATCCTAGGTTGGCCCGGTCCGGTCATCTGGATGGGTCTGGTTTCCTACAGCCTTATGACCCATTTGTGACTTGTGCAACCCATGCATGCAGGTTATCGATGAAACTCTTCGACTTGGGGGGATTGCAATTTGGTTGATGAGAGAAGCAAAAGTGGAAGTTCAATATAAAGGTATGTGTATGGTTTAAACTTTAAAGTATTGATACACCCGATATGTATTATTGGATGTTTCGTTACTTAAATAATTCTTCTTCTTTTGAAGGACTACACAATTCGGTAATTCATCCCCCAACTCAGGTGTAAGAGGGATTCAATCCCAAATCTTCACTAGAACCAGCAAAAGATCTTACCAATCAGCTGGTTGACACTTTACACTTAATAATTCTTTTTTAGTTTTTTTTTTTTTTCATATTATATCAGGGGTCGGTTTTAAGCATGTCTACCCCTGAAAATGGTCAAAGTTCGAAATACCCCTTATTTGGGGCTTCGGACAGCTTCCAATACGATACAATATTCTGAACCTTGGGTTATGTTTGATTGCAATTCAAATAAATTTTCACTTATGCAGAATCATGGCAGTGAAAATGATTTGAGTATAAATCGTGACCTATTTTTGTTTCAAATTTTAGTTTATTTTATTTGATTGCAATGCAAATAAAGTAAATTACGACAAAAAATAGAATAAAATAAACCTAAAACAAAGTTAAACAAGAATTTGCATTTTTTATTTTCATTTGCACTCTCAAGCATTTATATTAGTGCAAATCAAATTGCACTGCAACCAAATACAGCCTTAATATTAATAAGGATTTTCTTTTATGATCTCATAATGAAAAGTTAAAACCCGGGTTAATTTGCTGTCTATTGGGCAGATTTTATCATTCCAAAAGGGTGCTTTGTAGTTCCATTTCTTTCAGCAGTCCACTTGGATGAAAGCTTGTACAAAGGAGCTCTCAATTTCAATCCTTGGAGATGGATGGACCCTGAAAACCAGGTTAGCTCTGAAAACCCTTTGATCGACCTATTTGATTGGATCTCATTCCATAATTTTGGTTTGCCATTAATCATTCTTCTAAGTCAAGTTTGTTTGCAGTGCAATTTCATTTGCATTGGTGCAAAAGTATGGGAATATATAAATGATTGTTTACAAATTCTGATATGTTTTTGTTTCAAATTTTGCTTTAATTTGTTTATTTGCAGTCCAGATAAGGTAAAATAAAACCTGAAAAAAGAAAAGTAAAATCCAAAGTAAAAACGAGCCAACATTTGCCTTCTTGTCATTTACACACTCATACATTTGTATTAGCACAAATGAAAATGGAATTGCAGTGCACACAAATACAAACACTCACAGCATGCATGCAATGCAAATACAGAGACATTTAATTCATCCATTGCATACATAGAAAGAAAACAAGAGTTGTTTCCCATCTAATGTTAGTGGCTCATGTTGAGTGAAGGAAAAGAGAAATTGGAGAAGTAGTCCCTTCTATACTCCATTTGGGGGTGGTGCTCGATTTTGTCCTGGATCTGAGTTGGCTAGACTTCAAATTGCTTTTTTTCTCCATTACTTCGTCACCCAATACAGGTAAAATCTAAATCTCTCTCTTTCTCTCAAGGTTTTTAAAATTGAATCAGACAATGAACTAGTCAGGGGTTTGGTTCTCAGGTCGAACGGTCCGACCATTTGAATCAAATAGATGGTTTGTTCTAACAAAAAAATTAAAAAATAAAAACTGGCCAAACTATTCGAATAATTCGACCGCCTGAGTCAGCAATTTGTTGAATAAATCAAATGACCGATTCTTGGTTTTTCCAGTCCAACCATCCAGTCCTATCCGGTTTTAAAAATCATACTCTCTCTCTCTCTAACCAATTTTGCACTTGATGGTTTGATCAGGTGGACCCAGATTAAGGAAGACCGGATGTCATTCTTTCCTTCTGCTAGATTAGTGAATGGCTTTCAAATCCGCATAAACAAGCGAGCAGATGAGGTTCCCGTTTCAATGCACTGAAAATATTGCATTTCCCCTACTCTCACCCACTTTTCATTCCTTTGTACCTTCTCACATGTGTGTATTGAATGTGATTTGTATAATATATTTCAATATAGTCATAAAAGAGTGAAATGCAATGTTTATATAACCAACATGAGTTATAATTACGTCAGAAGGAACTTAGTTACAGATTCTATTCCATGTGATTATTTTGGAATTTTGCTGGACTTGGGAATTGGGCCTAGATAGCTCGGCTGGACCAACCCAGCCCAGGTCTGGCCTAAGAGAACCATGGTTGGACTAGGGCCAAAATATGAGCCAAAGGTTGTCCTCAGACTGAGTTTGGGTCAATATTGTCCCAGTTTGACAGTCAGGGCTCCGTCCAAAATATCTAATGATTTTTGAGACAGGATACAGAGAAAACTTATAACCAATCAACGGGCATTATAAAAATGATAACCACTAGTGTCAGGGCACATGTTATGCACGTATGCAAATAAATGGTAAAGATATAAGCTAACGCTACATAACTAAATTAACTTTTATGATTTCCACCAAAACTAACGCCAATATCTGCTTTATGATAGTGTATCCACATATTCTACAAATTTTCTATTATTGCAACCTTCTGTTTTTGTATTTATTTTTTAGCTTTATTGTTGGAATTATGACATTGTAGGTTGACCCATTTGACTTATATGATTGAACTACTCATCCACTACCGGGATGGAAAAACCATTTTGATTTTGGGATGATATTAAATTTTGTATTCTATTTCATCATTAATAAAAATAATATTTTTTTTTGCAACTATTTTTGTTTAATATGATAAATATATAACATTAGAGACGCGTCTAATATTTTCTATAAAATTCTACGCTTATTCAGTTTTGTGTCGTATCTTTTTAAATATTTATTATTTAATTACGGCATCATAATTTGACATGAAAAGTCCGACCATTGACCCAAATTTTTGTTTTCAGATAAGAAAACAACTTTGTTTCCGTATCAATTTTAAATTATATTTCACTTACTTTTACAAAAATAATTCTTGCCTATCACACTTAATTTTTATTTAATATAATTAATATTTAATATTAGAGATATGTCCAAAATTTTCTATATCTTTTACATTTTTATGATTTTTTATGCTTTTCTATTTTTAAAAGTTTTATTATTTAACAATCAAATCATGGGTTGATCCATTTGACTCAAACTACTAAACCACCACCCAAAGAGTAAAATCGTTTTATTTCTAGATTGATTTTAAATTTTATATTCCATCCTCATCATTAATAAAATTACTTATTGATGAGGGGTAATTTGGCCCGACCTGTCAACACACGAACACGTAGATCGACCTGATGACATGGATGATGACTCAACATTTCTTGCCACCTTGGCAGGCCAGGTCAGCTCGGGTACCTCGGGCACCTTGGCTAAGACGAGGTCTGAGAAGCTTATGATGGCCCAACCTACCGAGGTGACATGTAGCCTGTTAGACAGTTTTGTATGTCCTTAGCTCCAATCAGTTTGATGTACTTATGACATTTATTGTAAATGAATAAATTACATATTTGATTCATGTTCATGTGGTGTGTTTCTGTGTAATACCCTTAAACCGGACACTTACGAGACTTGTGTTGGTTTAGAATGTTCACAGCCAGTAGGTCGGTCTGGGGAGACCTATCCTGATAAGGCTGACACTGATGTGCCACCAAGTCGGTTGGGGTGGCCTGTCTCAGCCACCAGGGTGAGACCCGAGGTACATGCAGTGTAGGATTAATTGAATCTTTGAACCGGACCAGATTTCCAGTATTGCCCTGGACCTTGGAGATTGATGGGCAAAACTAGAAAGTTACACCTGACTCCTAAACTCGATTATGATACTTCACTAGTTGTCAGATTGGACTGTCTTTGATATGCCAATCAGTGAGATCCTTAGCAGGGGTCAAAACTTGGATATGTTGGGATAGTCCGAGAATTCATCTGAGTGGGTGATCATAGTGACAAGATCAGCCACTTTGTCAAACAAAGGTAATGATCAGGGATGCACTATCTCTAATGGAAACCAAGACTACCGGCAGTCGATTTCAATCGTTGAGATTTGTTTTGCGAAATATATTTTATATGAGATATAAAATTATACATATTACGGTTTCTAAACGTTTGCAAAATGTTATAATTCCCGGGATCCATGTAAGTGGAGAGTGCAACACTGTTCCTTGCAGCTGAGGGAGATGTCATCTCTTGTCGGGCAGTGTTTGATCATTATGGGCTGAGAGGTTAAGTGTAAGACCATTGAGGGTAATACTTGATGAGCTAATCTTGCATCTGCCCATAGTCCCTGGGTGTTACAAGGTGGCTTGGCCCAAGGACCACTTAGAGTAAGTGTTGGGCCCATAGAGCCCATGTGATGGGTTTCAGGGGGTGCACTGTCCATAACAGTATATTCGGCCAGGCCTTGTAACAAAGGTTGTGCTGAACCCATGTGGCTGATGTGTAGATCAATGTTTGGGTCCCACGCCATACAAGGAAGCTCAACTGGGCAGCAGTTTAGAAGGCTAAGTGAACACATAACCTTATTGGGCCTAAAGCTCATTTCGAACTGGGCTGATTTGATCAGTTAAATAAGGAGCGAATTCTGAGATTAGATTAGCATATAGGATTGGGTCTTAACCTTATCCACTCAGAGAGTCCAGATCTGAATCACATTCAGATCTGGAAACCTCCTAAGGTTGATCTAATATGCAGATAAGATAAGAGTTTACCCTTATCACTTAAAGGGAATTCTGATCCAAATATGATTTGGATCAGGAACTCCTAATGGGATTAGGAGCTAATCCCTTTAAGATTAGAAAAGGAGGAGGGGGTGGCAGCCTTTAGAAGATATACATATTCACATCCTCTTTAGAGTTGAAGTCATAGAAGAAAGAATTCAGCACCTCTACGCAAATTCTTTCTTGCCGCCGCCACATCTGCCAGTTCGATCTTCACTTGTCAGTAGGAGTGATCAAGATTAGATCTTGATATCAGTCCTTTGTGAAAGGGCTGATTTGAAGTAGTTCTCACGTGCCATCCAGTTGATTCTTGCGAAGGATCCGATTCTTGTGAAGAACGCTGTTGATTCTGCTCCATCTTGCACTGTGCCATCTTTAGTGGGAGCAGTTTTTTGTTCCTTCCTTGGGCGTGAACACCTCCATTGGGAGATACTATTTCTCCGTATCAGGTATACCTCTCTCTTACTGTTTTTGTTCAGATCTGGTTCGGTTCTTGGTTCAAGATTGATCATTGAAAAATATGATTTTTCTAAAATAGGGAATACGATTCCCAATAGGATGGAGACATTTTTTTGAAATTCGCCCATTCTATTCCGCAAGATTCGGGCATCCATATGATGACATGGATGAGTTTGGCTTGACCTGTCAACACACGAACACGTAGATCGACCTGATGACATGGATGATGACTCAACATTTCTTGCCACCTCAGTAAGCCAAGTCTGCTCGGGTACCTCGGGCACCTTGGTTAAGACGAGGTCTGAGAAGCTTATGATGGCCCAACTTGCCGATGTGACACGTAGCCAACTTCTAGAAGCTAGCTAGCTATCTCCAACCTCTCCAGGATCATGATGCCCAGATCGGACGGACTCGATAAGCTTTATCAGCTCACACGAAGTCCACCTCCAAGTGCAGAACGGATTCCTAATAGCACAGGTCAGGGGATCTTGGAGGTGTTTTGTAAGACCTACAGAAGCTTGCCTATATAAGGGCACCAATCCCAATGCCATAAGGTACGTGTAAATATTGCTCACTAGCCCTCTAACTTACAAACCTTCAGATTACATACAATTACTAAATTAAGCATCGGAGCACCCACACTAGGTAAGCCACCCCGAGTCCTCTAAGTTCGATTTTTGTAGTTCGACTGGCTAACTAAGCGGATTGACGTCCGAGCTGCCCTCCATCTAGGAGCAACCAGGTTATGCCCCATCAATTGACATCGTCTGTGGGAAACACAACAAAAAGTTAAGTTCCTACTTTTAGTCTTTTACTCTCATACATTCAATGGCATCTTCCATAAACACCAACAAAAAGTTAAGTTCCTACTTTTAGTCTTTTAGTCTTTTAGTCTTTTACTCTCATGCATTCAATGGCATCCCCTCCATGACGATCAGGCACATCACTGTGCCCTTGACTCTTCCAGGAGTACCAGTTATGTCGAACCTAGCATTCCCACTGCAACAGGTAGACGTGACACTATTTCATGTGAACGCCCCTCTCCAAGCGGTAGAGCCTTCTACAGTTCCCATTGGGATAGACGTGCGGCAATTCTATGAGATGGTGCAGTATGTGAGAAGCATAAACCTTTAGATACGCACATGGGAGGAGAGGTTCAGAGCATTTATGCCACAGCAGCAGCCGCGACAGCACTGGCAACCCCGACTTCCATCACCACCTCAGGGCCCGACACCACCTTGGGGCCCAACACCACCTTGGGGTCCAACACCTCTCCGGCATCCGTTGCCACCCCAAGCTCTTGCAATCGACCAATGGAACAACCAGCAATAGTACAACCATTAGAATGACCAACACTACCACCCGGAGAATGACCAGAATCGCCACCAATAGAATGACCGGTAGCCTAGCAACCAACAACCTAGTGTGAGGAGTAGGGACCCGGCCCCGGACCTGTCCTACCACCTCGACAACCGGGACATGGAGAAGCAATGCCGCAGATGCACACGCCCCCACCACTACAAAGATCAGTGTTGCCCCTACTATGGAGGTTGAGAAAGAAAAGAAAGAAGAAGTCAGCTCTGTTGTTGTCCAACTAATCCTGATTCCATGGAGTCGCCCTTCCCCCTGGCACCAGAGATCCTCGCGGCCCCGTGACCAAAGAACTTTAAAGTGCCCGCCCTGGAGACTTACAATGGAACAAATGATCCCAATGATCACAGTGAAAGATTCTAGTCTTTAATTCTACTCCATGGGGCAGATGATGCCCGCCTCTGTATGGCCTTCTCTATGACCTTCAGAGATGCGGAAAAACTATGGTACCAAGGACTGCCTCCTGGTTCAATAAATAATTGGAGACAGCTCGTGGAACTCTTCACCACACACTTCGCTACGAGCAAGAAGTGCCCAAAATCAGTGACGAGCCTGTTGAATGTAGTCCAGTCGGAAAATGAGTCTCTAAGGAGCTACATCAGAAGGTTCAACCTTGAAAGACTCCAGGCATCAAACCATGACCCAGTTGTACATCTCACTGTGGCAATAAAGGGAGTCTGCCACCCCGAGCTTCGTTGGCAATTCGAGTTGAACCCCCCAACTTCCATGGAGGCGTTCCTTACAGAAGTCAACAAGTTCATCAAGGTGGAGGAGGCTCTAGGATCCCGATTAGAGTTGTAGCAGGCCAAGAAAAGGAAGAGAATAGAAGAAGAAAGCAGTAGTAGTAAGCACCAGCAGTGAAGGAGTAAATCACCAAGAGAATCAGGTCGTCGTGCAGGAGGCAAAGCAGATCACCCAGAAAGAGTCAATCACCACCTCGAGATTCTACATCAGGTCAGTGATTCAGAACCCCCCAGTCCAAAACCACAACTACACCACCCTAAATGCAAAACAAGGCAAGATTTTAATGTAAATAAAGGAAGCTAGCTACGTCAAGTGGCCATCCAGATGAGAGGAGACCTCACCAACCGCAACCCTAACTGATACTATCACCTCCACCGTGATGTTGGGCATGGCACAGAAAGCTACCAAAACCTAGGGCAGTTCATCAAACATGATGACAGGGATCACCGACCTATCGTGGTTAAACACTTGGTGTGTCCGGAATTGCGTCATTAAACACTCCGGAACACCAATTTAAACATTTATAATTTTTACCGTTTCTCAAACAACTACTAACATAGTAAATGGGTGAGAACGGGTCGTATCCACATGGAAGCAAGTGAAAAATTAATATATACTTAGATCCGGGCAAGAGAATGCAATCGAGAATGGTAGAAAATACAAAAATAAAATCTATTATTGCTCAAATTAAATGTTTCAAATTTAAACAAGACAATAAATAAAAATTAGAATTTAATAAAGTATGGGAATCAACAAAGGAAATAAAAGAAATAAATAAAAAAAATGATCCAGAATCCGGATCCGGTGGCGGTAGCTGTAGATCGGCCAGACAGCTTGCAGAAACCCCTCCTGACAAGAATCGGGTGTTCGTCCTTTCTACAACCCTCGAACCCCTCGAGACACCTTAGCCTTGAACTGAACGAATTCAGATCTGCAAAATAGAGAAACAAACAAGAATTAAATCTAAAAGATTGCAGAAATAAAAATAACAGAAAAGAAAATAAAGAAAAGAAAAGAATGGTTGATCAGATCTAGTGGCGATAGTTGCAGAATGGTTGAACAGCTTGCAAGAACCCCTCCTGACAAGATCTGGGCGTCCTTCCCTTCTACAACCCTTGAACTCCTCAAGAAACCTTAGCCTTGTTAACTAGGTGAATTGACCACCCCCTTTCTCTAGGGCCCCTAGGGCCCTTTTTAATGAGAAGTGTGGATATAACTAGAATTAGAGAAAAAGATAGGGGCGGCAGTTGGGTTTTTGCAAAACTTTGGGTGCCCTAGGGTTTAGAATGAAGGGTTAGGATGGTTCTTGGGTGATCCTTGGGTGATCCTAAGGCTGAGAAGAAAAGGAGAAGGCACCCAATATTATATAAGGTTGAGATTTAATGGCTAAAGGTTGAATGGTGAATATTAGAAGTTAGGTGGCTCCTAGGGTTAGAATGCTAAAAAGAGAGTGCCCTAGAATGGTTAGAATGGATGGAAGGTGAGGATTTAGCAATTAGGGTGGCTAGGGTTTGTTAAGAGTGAAAAGAATGGGTTAAAAGGTGCCCTAGGGTCTGCTAAGGCGTAGGAAGTATGCTAATATAGTTGGAGGGGTGCCAAACTGGGTTTAGCAATTAGGAGGTTCTCTCCTGCTTTCTGTTTTTCATAAAAACACCCCCTCTCTCAGTTGGATTTCGCACCAGCTTCCCAAAATCTACATTTCAGCCATGAAAATTTCATATATTTTCCCCAGAATTTGCACAGAGACCCTTAGAGGCCACAACATTACAGTTAACTGGGAAAATGGCACATCTTGACTATTCTAAGGCCAAAAATACCCCTAAATTGATGCCCTTAAGGCATCAAAATGCAGAGTTATCAATAGGCCACAGGTTTATCACAGCTTTGCTAAACAAGTTGCAGGTTCATCGCAGAGATGGTGATGAACCGTGGGTTCATCGCAGCGTGGGGGTTAATTGTAAGTTGCTCATAAGTGCTTATGTGGTGTTACTCTTAGTATTTAGGTGTTCTTTGAGGGTCTGAGTGAGTTGTGCATACCTACATTAGCCCCCTGCTTATCGGTAAGGGGGAGCTTAACGATAAGCATATTGTCCCTGTTGTTTTTGAGTTTTGCCGTAATTTTGCCTTTGTGCATTGAGTCTAGCGTTTCTGCCCGCTTTGTGGTTTTGTATAAATCACATGTACCTTGTGTTCATGTTTGGTGGCTCATTATGCTCTAAGCCCCTTATCTTTTGGTGGTTTGTTTTCAGTGTTGTTCGTTAGTGGCGTGTTATAGCCCCCTGACTTATGGCGGGTAGGAGATCGCCAAAAGACACTATATGCTTTGGTCTGTGGGTGTGGCCTTTCAGCATTGGGTGGTTGTTGCTATCGTTTGTAAGTAACGGGTGTCCGTGTGGGCACTGGGCTGATGGCGAAGTAATGTAGTTGTGATCATTGTTTCACATATCTAATGTGATAGATAACCCTATGCAGCCTTGGGTGATTAGTGTTGCAGTGACGGCTTGAACTGCATCATTATATATTGATATTTACTTATTAACCCGTCTTTTCAGGAGATAAGAATTAATTACCTGTCCTAAGCTGCTTTCGGCGATGGTTCGACTGGATGAGTCTTTTCGAATCTCCTGCTACCGGGCCGTGGGGTGTGTATAAAAAAAGGGTGCAGTGTGTCTTGTTTCGTGCCACTGTCTATGCAATCTGTCTTTCCTATTTTGGTGTATCTTTTATTTTGCTATTTACGGTTGGAGATGGCTCTTAATCAAAATGATGCACAGATGGCCATTAATGAATCTCTAGGTTCTAATTCGCCGTCTCCGGCGGGGTGGGCATTGTCTCTGGAGTATGCCATGGTTCGCCAGCTGCTTAGGCGGCACTGTGAGGAGAATGCCATCGCCCCCTTGGGGTATGCAGGTATCAACGGGGTTCCTGTCTGAGGCATTCGTCTGGGTGACAGGTATGTAGTAACAGGAGTAGTGGTGAGTTTTAAAGAGGCAGCTATTCGATTTGGCTGGATACCTCTAGTCGAGTTGCCCTCCATAATCATCAGTACGGCATTGAATATGATCGCAATGATGATGTCAGAGATTATAAACCTCCCTCACGACCAAATGTCGTGGTTGGTCCTCGCGCAGTGGCTGAGGACTTGCGAGAGTTTATCTGCGATCGATTTTTATATCGCAGAGATTGAGGAACGTGTCATTCTATTGGCACACATATTATGGAGGGTCGAGCTTGGGGACTCTCCATTGGTTTACGAACGATCTCTAGTGGATGTGCACCATCGTGTGGAGGCAATGGAAGCAAGGTTGTCCGAAGCTACAAGAAGCCTTGCGGCCCTCGAGCCGCAATGTACTTGTCAACGCCGAATGGTTGTGGAGTGAAGGAGATAGGTGAAATCACAGCATATGCGGCGTGGGGACCTTTGGTCGGGGACATAGAAGCAATACGAAACGAGTGGGTTGCTCTGTGAATAATGTATTTTGTTTATTATATATATTTTGTAATGATGTAAAGCAATTTTGAAATGAAATCAGAGAATTTGTTACGTAGTCCGGTGTGTTTAATCTACTGTCTTTGTATTGTGTGTTTTTGTGTGTGGTTGGTGAGCGGCTTTAGTATGGGTTTGATTGATTTCTGTGGTCTTGGCTTCATTAACCAATCTGTATATGGTTATTACGCCGTTAGTCCTTGTCTGACTATTAATGTATCGAGGCAGACATAGAATGTGGGCAAGGGTCTTCTGTGTTGGGCAGCCAAATCGGTACCATGTTTACTTTGATATCGAGAGTACATGATTTGGTTGAATGAGGCATTTGGTTCGATTAGAACGAGAGATTTGTTGTTGGAACATCCACATGGTGCTCGCTGGTGGTGGCCTATTAACTGTCGTCCCGAAATCATTGTAGTTCAATCGCACGTGTGGGCAAATTCGGTATTTGATACGATTCGGTGACGGTTACTGATGTGGCAATTCTTTAAGTTAAATGTGCGTCGCTGTCCCGCTCTAGGAAAGATATTTGGGTAATTTCCGCTAAGCGTCATTTTGGGTACTGCGCAAACATCTCATCGTCTTCTCCGATGCCGTTTGGTCTCGTGTGCGTGCAGAATTGGGAGGTCACTATAAAGCATGAAAGAGCGACCGCTTTGTTTCTTCTTCAGCTCTTGTTGTTGCCTATGCTTTTAATCTTGAGGTTCTCTTGAAAGGCTCTTTTCCTTCCTTCTCGCTTCCCATTTTTGGTGTTTGCTCTGTTTGTTTCCATGGCCGCTCGTTAGGGAAGTCCCGGTTCCTTCTTTACTAACTTCATTAGGTAAGTCGACACTGCATCGTTCCTCCTGTGCCTGTGTCTCGGGGCGAAGGTGGCTCTTTTGATGTCATCACCGGCACAGAGTTAATGTGCCTCTGTGACACTACAGAGGTTTCTATGTCCTACAAGTGTTTGGAGCCTCGAACCGATGCTTCGAGGTCTCCCACCATCTATACTTCTTGGACATGATATATTCTCGAGAATCCCATGTATTGCCAAATGCTGCAAGATGCTAGGCTCCTTAGGTTTGTGGATTTCTACACCTCTCTCTAAGGTCGGGAAGGTGTGAAGTATGTAGAGCACCTCCTGAGTCATTGGTGTTCTCGTACGCATACCTTTGTGGGTGCACTTGGCAAATTCACTATCATAGTGGAGGATGTGGTGGCATTATTAGCACTGCTAGTTGGGGGTGTGGTGTTCGCGCCGCACTTACAGCATGTCGAATTCATCCCTACAAAGTTGAGAGAGTTGTGTGAAGAACTTCTTGGGGAAGTTCCCCCTTACAAGGCATTGGTGGACCAATCCACCTCTCGGGGTAAAATGCCATTGGATTAGTAGATGGCATATTGGTTCGAGTGTCGTAGCGGCAGAGATGTTATGGTGTGAGGTGCAGGCTGACAATGTCATCTTGCTACATACATCCTCTAGTGGCCTCATGTTTCCTGTTACTAGGGATACTTGATTATGGTCTCTGCACTGTCCAGATCCCCCTAATCGCCTTTGCTGCCAATGGGCATCAACTTCCGTTGGCATCTATGTTACTTGGGTATTTATACGAGCAGCTAGACGACACTATACAACAACTTAATGACCCCAGCAAGAGGCACGCAAGCTATGTTTTCGCGCCCTTTATTTGGATGTTCATATGTGAGCGGTTTGTGATCAATGTGAAGCCACGGTCTCTACGTCCTTTCCATCTACATATTGCTACTCTAAATGGTGATGAGTCGGAGGCAAAGGTCTTTGAGGTCTGTAGGGGGAAATGATGACTCCAAGCGGAAAGGCACAAAAGCTTCAAAACGAATGAGATTAGCCTGAAGTTGGCCTCCTTGGACAGTTATGTGTGGAGGTCGTATTCATAGATAGTGCGGCACTGTGCCATTCTGCATTGGCGTGCTTATCCCTGAGGGCGGGGATAATCAGTGTGCTCTTGACATGGGAAGTGCTACCGCGAGTATGGCGCGGTTAATTCTGTGGCCTAGTGTCATTGGTTATCTGGACCACTCAGGTGAGGTGCAACTCTCCACCTACCGTCCGGATCGGGTGCTCTGGCAATTCGGGTATGACAACGTAGGTGCCCAATTTTTTAGGACTTCCAGTGAGGATGTGTTCTGGGTCCGGCACCACAATCGTGCTTTCCCAAGATGCGCTCAGTTTCTAGTGGCTAGGTATGATAGGGTGCAGGTGTGTAGATCTCTCCATTTGTCATACCTCTGCACATTATTTGGGGGTTCCAGGAATTGTTGTGGATGAACCCCCACTCGCGCCATGTGTCAGCTCCTCCCAAAGGCCATGCTACTAGCCAGAGGGGGGTGTAATTTCTGTTCGCCCCAGTCCGCCGAAGAGGTAGTAGCCAAAGAGTGCCGAAACGCGGCCTGCTATCGATGAGGGGGAGTGTAGCCGTGCTCCTCTAATGAAAGGGCTAGGTCTGCGAGGGTACCCTGCTCCTTCTATCCTAACAGGATACCAGAGCCCTCGGGTGTGGCTCCATTGCAAGTTCGTGAGGGTGGTTAGGGGTCTCTGGCCTCAACTGATCCGGGTGGGCCTGTGGCTAACCAAGGGGTCCAAGCAACAGTCCCTGTGGAGGGGATCATTCTGGTTGTGAAGTCGGAGTTGATATATGTTGATTTTCCTACAAAGTGAGTCTAGAATAAAAAACAAAATTTGGACAAGAAGAAAATTGGGTAAATCAATTGGGAGAATGTATTATGTGCACTCAATTTCATGTGAATGATTTTATCTTCAAATGCTTTTAAATATTGTAAGAGGTTCAAAGAGTTTTGAGAAAATCAGAACTGTGAATGGAATGGTCTATCCTACCTTTAAATTGGCATATTCAACGCTTAGATTATTAGATGATGGTTATGAGTGGCATGAAGTTATTGAATAATTTGGGTTATCGTCTATAAATCAATAACTGCATCAAATTTTTGTTACAATCATACTATTTTGTGAGGTTTTAGATCCTTTAGAATTGTGGATTAAACATTGGGAGTTATTTTCAGATGATATATTACATCATCAAAGAAGAATATTAGAAGATAACTCAATTGAGTTATCAGATGAGCAACACATGTTGTCCAATAACACAAATATCACATCTCATTGAATTGATCTAAGTTGTTGATTTAATAATTTGAGATGAAGCTCCAATGACTCACAGAAATGAATTTGAGGTTATAGATAAAACTTTCAAAGATCTTATGCATGTAAATGATCAATGTTATATTGAAAAGGTTTTTGGAGGAAAACTTGTTCTACTTAGAGGAGATTTCAAACAAATTTTATTGGTTGTTAATAAGGAAACGCGGAAAGTAAACGTCTCATCTACGATTAATAAATCAAATATGTGGCATCAATGTGTTGTTTTTCACATAACAATAAATTTGATGCTTCAAGTTAGACACCTAAATGATCCAATTGCAAACCCTTCAATGAATTTTGTAAGTGCATATTAAATCTTGGAGATGGTAAATTGTTTATAGTGTCTTTGGATGATCAACATGAATCAAATTGGATAAAAATTAGGGAATAATCTTGTTAAGAATATTGTGTTAATAGTATATCTTGATTTAAAATATAGATACATAGACCACAATTATTTGAGTAAAAGAACAATTTTAGTACCTACGAATGAAAATGTGGATAAAGTGAATTTCTACGTCTTATCTACTTTACCTACTGATACATCTATATATTTAAGTGCAGACACAATAAGTCTTATCCCTGAATCAATTGAGAAGTAAGATATTTTATTCCCCACGAAGTTCTTAAATACATTAAAGTTTTATGGAATTCCAAATTATGAACTTAAGTTAAAAGTTGGAGTTTTAATTATTCTCCTTCCAAATTTAAATCAATGTGATGGATTATGCAATAGAACAAAGCTAACTGTTACTTAGTTAGCAAGAAGAATAATAGAAGCTTAAATAATTATAGGAAGTAATTTGGGAACAAAGGTTTTCAATTTAAGTATAACGATGACTCCAACATATTTAAATTGACTATTTCCTTTTAGATGGAGGCAATTTTCAGTGAAAGTCTATTTTGAAATGATAATAAATAAAAGTCAATAAAAAACTTTAAATTATGAGGAATTTATTTGTCATTGCCTATTTTTACTCATGGACAATTATATATAGCAACCTCTCATGTAACTTCAAATAATGGTTTAAAGATTTTGATTGAAAAAAAAGGACAATGAGTCAAAAGGTTATATATAAAACATTGTCTACCATAAAATTTTCAATAATTTTATTCAAGTATATTGGTTATCAAGAGTTCTTTCTTAAAATTTTATATAAATTTTATGTCTAATATATTTTCAAAATAATGAATAGATGAGTGAAGATGTGTCTTCAAGAGATTATCATTATCTCAATAAATAAAACCAGATTCAAATTTTTACAAGATTAAAGTATGGGTGTCACGCTCATGGAAGTCATTGGATTTTAAAAATAGCGATGAGCCACGGAATTTGGATATGTTATTAATTGATGAAAATATAAATATACATATTACCATATGCTATATTTTTATGAATTTTAAATTTATTAATAAAATATTATTTGTTTAAATCTTTTGTAGGAAAAACAAATACATGTTATATGGAAGAATTGGTATTATAAATTTGAAAAATTATTGTCTGAGGATGTTTTATATTTTTTCAAAACTTTTAATGTTGTTCAAAGTAAAGGGTCCTATAAAACTGTAAAACATGCATTTGTCATATATTTTAAGTGGACTATTCTGGTTGAATTGATTGATTTTGATAATATCACCATAAATGAAGATAATACATATCTTATTAGTCAATAAGTTTATATATATACACACATATACATATATATATATATATATGTCATTAGGAAAGTAAATGCCATATCTAGTGAGGAATGTAATCATAAGCAAAATGGGCAAATAGTGAAGTAGAAAAGTACTATTTTGGAAAACCATAAGTAATCTTTAACTCTTTATCTATTGTTAATAAAATTACTAATATTGAATTAAATTATTAAGGAAATATCAAGGTAAGTTCAACCATTCTCTCTTAAATTTTTTCTGTTATATTATATTATAATATTGAATGTTAAATATTTATGTAGGTGTTACATATCTCTTATCAACAAGTGCAACAAACTTATACTTAAATTTGCCAAATAAATGTGCCAATAATTTCTTAGCAAGGCATGAATTGTATATATTGTAAAATAATTCTATTATTGTTATTGTTCAAATTATCTAATATATTTGAAAATTTTTTGAACTTTTTGATAATTTTGGATCAAATTCATTGTCAACAACTGGAGAAATAGATATAGTTGAAAATTATTCTTTACCGTTGGAGGAAGAATATTAAACAACATGAGGACAATTTCTGAATTATTTGAATTGAAGACAAATAACACATCTAAGGTTTGCATGAATGTTTAACATTAATGAGTTAGAAATTATAAATAGTTATTTTCTTATTTATTAATAAAATGTATTGTTTAGACAGTGTATGTCCTTATCTCCAATCAAATTAATGTACAGATGCATTTATTATAAATAAATAAAAGTACATTATTATTTCATGTTGAAATTAGTATGTTTCTGTGAAATTACCCCTCGAACTAGACACTTATGAGGCTCGTATTAGTTTAAAATATTCTCAGTCATTTGATAGATTTGGGGAGATTATCCTGCCAAGGCTAATACTGATGTGCTACTAAAGAAGTTATGACAACTTGTCTCATCTGCTAGGGTTAGACCCAAAGCACATGCATTTTGTGTTTAGTTGAAACACTGAATCCGGACAATTTTCTAGTTATGCTTTGGAACTTGGAGATTGATAGGCAAAACTAGAAAGTTACACATAACCCCTAGACTTGATTATGGTATTGCACTAGGTGTCATGTTAGGCTGTCTTTGATATGCCAACCAGTGAGATCCATTGAGGATCAAAACCTGGGTATGTTGGGGCAGTATGAGAATTCACTTAAGTGAATGGTCATAATAATAAGATCGGCCCCTTTGTCGGACAAAGTGAATGATAGGATTTACACTCTCTCTGATGGAAACCTGAACCGTCGATAGTGGATTTCAACTACGCTTAAGATTTGATTTTGCAAAATACATTTATATGATAGGAAATTTATAAAATTATCATTTTATCATAGGAGAATGAGGACAAATTATTTACTGCACTTTTTGATGGAGTAATTGGATTGACTGTTGTATTTCAAATAAAAAATTCTTCATATGATTTTCAATACCAATATTCAAACTTCAGAGTGTCCAAAATTTTTGTAGTTGACATAAAACATAGTACAAATGAATCTTCGGTTACTGGATTAATAAATACAAGTGAAAGTCCTCCAAGAAAAAAATATTGTTCAAGATTAGATTTTGTTGTAAGATATTACATGTTATTGATATTACTTATAATTTTTTATATAAATTATTAATATATAATATAATTATATATCGATTATTATTAAGTTAATGGAGACAACCAAAATTTGGAAACTCTAGATCTTTGAACGTTATGTCAAGGTTGTGAATGGAAGAAAATGTAAGTAGCATTTTTAAAGCACTTAAAAGAAAACAAGTTCATAAGAGCATAACAATATTTGGTGAAAGAAAAATGGACCTACAAAATATGTTTATTTTATTTCACATTATATGACAAATTTTCTTCTTTCTTAACTACTTTGATTTTGTTATTGTTCATATAGCTTCCATTAGACATTTACCTTTATTATAAGTTCATTATTGTTTATGAAATTATTAGTTCTCTAATGAAAATTATGAATTCATATAAGTGAAATTATGAAACAATTTCTAAATTCAAAACTTAGAAACAGTCCACCCATCGACTTTACGAAGTGGGTGGAAGCTGAGGAGGGTCTTGGTCGTTGTCGTTGACTACTTTATGAAGTGGGTGGAAGCCAAATCACTAGTATCCATCATAACTCAGAACGTGTATAACTTCTTCTAGAAAAGCATCGTCTACAAATTCGGACTCCCCAAGGTACTAATATCAGACAACGGGAAGAAGTTTGAAGACATCAAATTCCATAAGAACTTCACCTCGGTGGCCCATCCCCAAGCAAACGGTCAAGCCAAAGTGGCGAACAAGGTGATACTCTACATACTCAAAGCTCGTCTCTCCTGAGCTAAAGGTTTGTGGGTGGACGAGCTGCCTAATGTCCTATGGGCCTATCGAACTACTATTAAGACAACAATCAGGGAGACTTCTTTCAACGTAACGTACAAGACGGCGGTTGTCAATCCAACCGAGATCGAGGTGCCAACCTTGCGGTCTAAGACATACGATGAGGAGGATAACGAGGACGAGATGCGGACTAACCTTGACCTAGTAGAAGAAGTTTGTGACTTAGCCTATATTCGGACTGTAACATACCAACAACGAGTAGCTCGGTATTATAACGCCTAAGTTAAGAGACACCAATTTCGAGTTGGCGACTTGGTACTCAGGAAGGTTATGGTACTTAAGCTTGGCATAGGAAAGATAGGTCCAAACTGGGAAGGCCCCTACAGAATTCTCAAGGTAATTGGTGAGGGTGCATACGAGCTCGAAATGTTGGAGGGGAGGCAGGTACCCCATGCATGGAACATTGACAACTCAGGGAGGTATTACTTATGAAGAGTTCGGAAGGTTCAGGCCACGTCCGCTATAACTATAAAATTTCACTATGTGAAAATGAAACCACATGCCCTAGCGACCCGATTTAGTCGATTTACACTATGAGAATTTTGGCTAAGTTGACACAAGGGGAGGCCAAAATTTTAGCTCTAATGCCCCCTATGCCAACCTCAAGACACATCGACAATTTGACAACTCAATATTGTTTCAACTTAGCCGAAATTACGAGTCTAGTTGCTTTGGCACCTAGGCAGCTCATACACCTCATCACCTCAGCAACTCCGGATGTTGTTTTGACTCTTAGCCTATTTTCTGGCAATTGAAAATACAAGGCGAGAAAGAGGGGCACAATATATGCAAAAAATCGATTCCATTAAAAGGAAAGAGTACATCTCAAAAATTGAAGCAAAGAAGTAAGATATTCCAGGGCTCGTCTTCCCCGACATCTTCCACACCGGCATCTGTCCATCGTTCGCACCGCCACTGACCTCGTCGTCCTCCTCCTCCTTGGACTCAGGCATTTGATTGATTTAACCCATCATCTTGTCGATGCATGCTAAGGACTTTAACTTGCTAAGGTCAAACTCCAAGCACACCGATGCTACCAACATCTGTCACAGCTTGAATCCTTGATGAAAGGCATAGGACCCGAACTCCTCTCTCTCTTTCAAGAAGTTAGGTGAAGTCTTTAACTCTTCAACTACACGAACCTCAGCAACATGGATGTCGTCCAGAAACTTGGATTGTTGCTTGACTTCTCCTGTAATTGTTGGTCCTTGTGCCTGAGATCCCTGATTAGTTTCTCGACCTCCCTCATCAGGTTCGCATTACGACCCCTCTCCACCACAAACTCGTCCTTTAGGTCATCGATGAGACGGACAACCCACTCAACTCAGGATTTGTACTCCACTACTTCCTCCTTGGCAGCATGGGCCCTTGCCGAACTACCCTCAGCTTGCCCTGGCAAAGAGTGTGCCAAAGTGTTCGCCTACAAAAAAGATAGACAAATGAGTAGAGAATGAAGGTCGGAATGAATACAATGAAAAGGTTGGGAACATACAACCATGAGGCAACGCATAAGATTTCCCCCGAGCTCACCGGGATGTGACTCGCGAAGCCTCGCAACCACTTCAAGAAAGACGACCTCCTTGTTCCTCACCATGGTAGTCCGAAAGTCCATGATGGTGCGCCTCTCCTCGGGACCGGTTTTGGCATTCGAGCCTCTGGACGCCCCGGCCTTGGGTGGTGGAAGGGGATCCTCGGATACACGGGTGGACTTGGGCTCTAACAAGGTCCTTTCTGGCTAGTCTTCCTCAACTAGGTCGACAACTGGTACAGTCTTAGCAATTCACGCAGTAGCCTCATGAGTAGTGACTTGAGGTGCCTCTTAATAAACCACATTCTTCTTCATGGCTTGGAATAGCTCGGAAGTTGGCATGCCCGACATGTCTCCCGCATAAGAAATTCAAGAGTGAGCCAAATTGTAAGAAGAAAAAGAAAATACCCAAGCCTGAGATGACGACCTACCTGGAGGACTCAGCGTGGCCTGGATCACCTTCTCCTCAGCCAAGTAATCACTTAGCATAAATTTCCAGTTCACCAGGACCTGCACCCTTGCTTGCAGCCGCTCACTCAGAGTTTACTCCCCGGACTCCCTCACTCACTCTCTCCAGGTTGTTAGGAACAACCATCTGCCACTCAGGTCAAGGAAGGAGTACTTCCTCTTCCAGGCCAATACCTTGAAGGAACAACATGCCACTCTGATAACGCTGAGCTCCGCAATCTCACTAGGAACTCCAAAGACAGGGATGAAAAAAATGGGCACCCAAGGGTCCTATTTATAGACGGATGGGCCAAACTATGGACGATTGAGATCAGTTAGATGCAACGGTTCACAAGGGTGTGACGATTCATATTCCGAGGTGAAATCAATTTAGCGTATTTTTGATGTTTGTGTGACCTAATAGTTGTGTGGCGTCTATGCATTCCTGGTATGCTACCTTGCACCTAGGCCTGACTGATTGAACTGACCCGATCCCGAACCATTGATCGGACCACAAACAAGGATGGAGAACGGACCAAATCACCTCAAGTTATAACTACTGCCTCGCCAAACTGACCACCCAGAACTTGGGAGTGGGGGGCAACTGATGAGGGGTAATTTGGTCCTCTAATGACATCATGACACATGGCATCACAAAACAACTAGGTGTCACCTTGACACCACGTAAGCAGACCACTTCGAACATTGCACAACTGCATCACTGACCTCGGCACCACCCCGATAGACTGAACTACGAACAGCTAGGCATGACCTCAGAATGGTGTAAGAGGCGACCTACTTCTGCCGACCTAACCTGAGTTTAGCTAGCAACCTATCGAGCAACCTCCTCCTTAAGTAGGTTATCGTCTTCGATTTCCCCAGGATCACAAAGCCACGTCGGAAGATCCAGTTATCATCCTATCCTCTTCGGGCCTGGATAGATAAGTCCTATTCATGTACATGAAGTCCACCTCCAAGTGTGAAACCACCTCCGAATTAGACGGGTTAGAGATCCCAGACGTGTTTCATGAGGCTCACGGCAGCCGCCTATCTCAGGGCCTCACCTCCAACCTCAAAAGGTATGCGTGATTTAGCTCTCAAGCACTCTAGTTCTCTTGCATTCTTGCAATCACATCTCCACTTCACTAACTTAAGCATCGGAGTGCCTACCCCAGGTAAAGCAACTCGGACACTCAGATCTCTCTCTCTCTTTGCAACTCGACCAGGTGACCTACTTAGCCCAATGTCAGAACTGTCTACCAACAGGGAGCACCAGATCACGCATCAGCAATAACTTTTAGCAATAGTTCCATATAATAACTACTATTGCCACGAGTGTATTGTATCAATGGTTTTCATAATGAACTATTGTTACAAGTATCATTTAGCAACAATTTTCATGATGAATCGTTGCTACAGGTATCATTTATCAATGGTTTTATAAAATAATTGTATTAACAAGTCCACCCATTTTTGTTTTTTGTACTATTTTAGCCATGATTTTTTCCATTTTTGTGGCCATTTTAGCAACAATCAACTTAGCATCGAGACTAAATAAATGCTATAAATGTTATATAACTGATCAACTTGGTTTTTTTTTCCTTTAATCATTATTTCCCATCATATATTATAATTATTTTTTCTATTTGTAAATTTTGTCCTCTTTCTTTGAATGGGAGGAGAATGTATGTTTTTAATGGTGTATGTAAAGGTGAATCTACATTTTTCTTGTTACGCAAACTTATTGGAAGGATGTTGTGGCCTCCATCCACATGATTTCTATAATTATACATTACTACAATATCGACTATCTTAATTAATTTCTTTATCAAAATAGAAATTTATCCCCAAGAGATCTAAGTGATTAAGGGGTAATTTATATCCAATGAAAATTTAAGAAACCAATACCTTATTCACACTTTTATAAGAAACTAGTAATTAAGCACATGTGTTATTAATTACTTGAATTTTAGATATATCATATTTAAGATAGAAATTGAAAATTAACAAAAGTAACAATATGATTAAAAATAAACTAAATTAATGCTTATAGCAAATGACAATTATTATTATTATTATTATTGTTGTTGTTGTTGTTGTTGTTGTTATTAAATTTTGTATTGCATTTTTATCATAAATAAAAATAACTTTTATTTTAACAATTTGTTTTATTTAATATGATGAATATATAACATCAGAAATGTTCTCAAATGTTTTGACAAAATTTTGTACATTTTCATTTTTAGTGTTCTATACTTTTTTAAATATTTATTATTCAATTATGACATCACGGGTTTCTTTGAAAAGTTGGATCATTAACCCACCATCTAGATAAGAAAATAGATTTGCTTTTGGATTAGTTTTAAATTAGGGAAAAATATAGTTATAGCCACCTGCACATTTAGAATTAGGCTACAAGTTTGGTCCATAAACTAACAAAACTCTGCCAACCAGCTCTACATTTCAAGTTATAAAACACTTTCCATGTCATCGGAGGTTTATGTGGTTGTTACCAACATATGACTCTTAATCCATATTGGACATAACAAAAAGCTTATACCGAAATTTCCCTTTAAAGTTGGGTGATTGGAAAAATATAAAAGGGTTTTTTAGTCTCTCTCTCTCTCTCTCAATCTTCTTCATACTCTCTCACTCTCACAATCATCTTTATTTGCTCAACGACTGTGTGATTTGAAAATAAATAAAAATGACTTTTGGTTTATGTATTTTATGTTCTCTATATCAATTTCTCTCACACTCTCTCTCTTTACCTATCGTTCTCCCTCAACTCTCTCATTCTCTTTTTCAATCGATCTCTCCTTCTTCCTTAATTTCTATCATTTTCCCTCAGTTTCTCTCTCACTCCCTCTCTCATTCTTTCTTTATTTCTTACACACTTATATGGTATTAATTAGATTGTATAAAAGAACATGAGACCAACTTGGCATGGTTAAAAAATCATTATACTAATTTGATAAAAATTCACAAGAAACTCTTGGCTATGGAATTTATGCAAATTGGAAAATGATAGAGAACGAGAGAGAGAGAGAGAGAGAGAGAGAGAGAGAGAGAGAGAGAGAGAGGTTTTGATTTGGCTATAGACCAAAGCTGAAAGGGTGAGAGATAGAGGGAGCAAGAGATCAAGAGATGAGAGTGAGAGAGAAGGGAGGGAGATCAAGAGACTAATGGAGTGGAGGAGAAATTGAAAACCTATTTTCGGTATAAGCTTTTTGTTATGTCCAATATAGACTAAGAGCCCCATGTTGGTAATAACCACATAAGCCTTCGATGACATGGCATGGTTTTTTATAATTTGAAATAAAGAGTTAGCTGCAAGAGTTTTATTAGTTTCTGGAGTATCCTGCAACCTAATTTTAAATATAGAATCGACTTTAACTATAGCTTTCCCTTTAAATTATATACTTCATTTACATTATATAAAATATTTTTTACTTATCGCACTTAATTTTTGTTTGTTTGTGCTATCATTTGACTCAATACACTAACCCACCATCTAAAAAGAAAAATAGTTTGATTTCTAGGTTGACATTAATTTTTGTATTACATTTCCATCATTGGTAAAATTATTTCTTATGTATAAAGCTTGATTTTGTTCAATATAATGAATGCATAATATTAGAGATGTACCCAATATTTTATTTTTTATAAATATATAACATTAGATATGTGCTCAAATTTTTCTTTATTTTTTTTTATTTTTGTGATTCTTTGTATTTTCTATTATTAAAAAGGTTATTATTTGACTATGACATCATTTAATTTCTAGTTAGATTTTAAATTTAGCATTCCATTTTCATCATTGGTAAAAATACTTCTTACATTTTATAGTTTTTATTATTTAATTATGGTATTATTTATTAATCCATTTGACCCTAAATAAATGAATTGTTTGCCCCTACCGGGAGGGAAGAAAATGGTTTTGTTTTCAAATTATTTATTTTTATACTATTAAAATTAATATTGTGGATTTAATTACAAGAATTTAATAATGAGAAAAATATATCTTAAATATAGGATTTCATGAGTATAATAGGAAAATAGTTTTAATTCTAATTGGTTTTAAATTATACATTCCATTTTCATCATTAATAAAAAATTTCTTATTTATCATACATATTATTGTTTAATATGTATGTTAAAAATGTTCCCAATTTTTTAATTTTATCTATATTTTTCATTTTATTATTTAATCGTGGCAACATGGATTGACCCATTTAAACCAAAATGATTTAATTTCTTACCATCTATCAGCACTTGATTTTTGCTCGATCCGCCGCCTGAACCTCTAATTCACCCCAAACACCCGATCAGACCCTTTTGACCTCTCCGAAACACCAAAAAACCGAGAAAACCAAAATTTCACCCCAAGAGCCCTCATATCCACCGTTAAGCCTATTTGATACCAATTTGATGGCCCTAATCGACCCCAACTTACACCTCAACCACTAGATCTGACCCCACCATCAGACCCAAGACCTCCCGAAAAACCCACTTGTAAAATTTCATCCTAAAACACCTTTGTTTACCCCTCCATCGCACTAAGATTTCATTTTAAGGCTCTAGATTGGCCGGATTCCAAATCCACCCGATCCGAGCCCAGTTGGCCCAATTTAACCTTACCAATCACATCAGACTACCAAAAACCCTACCCTATGAAATTTCACCCAAAACTACCTTTGCTTACCCCTTCATCGAGCATAGATTCCATTCCAAGGCTCTAGATTAATCGAATCAAGCCCTTTCCAGATCTACCTGATCTAGGCCAGTTGGGCCAATCTGACCCCATTAATCAACCCAAAATCCCCGAAAGCCCCACTTTACCAAATTTTAGCAAAAAATACCCACATTTACCCTTTCATCTAAAAAGATTCCATTTAGGCCAATCTCATTAGCCTATAGACACAAAACCCCCTATGTAGTTAGACACATCTCAACCCTCTATTTTCTGACCCAAAAATCCCCACCATGAACTAGAAACCCGGTCTGACCCCCTTAAATCCGGTTTGACCCATTTTTCCAAAATTACAAAAAGACCCCTCTCACCAAATTACTGTAATGCCCTTGACCAAAGTTTACCGGAATATCCCCTACCAAAATTACCAGAATACCCCCCAGACCAAACCACCAAAATGTCCCCATTCCAAATTACCAGAATATCCTTTGAATAAGATTACCAAAGTTTTCTCCTTCCAAATTACCAAAGTACCCCTTGTCCAAATGCCTTTCATACCCTAAAAACTTGAATATTAGATCAACAGGGAATGAAAAAACTTCAAATTAGGTTTCTTCTTCTTCCCCTTGTGAAGAGGTTGGTATTAAAGATGGATTTCAAATTCAAATCAAATTCGAATATTCGATTATTTAGACGAATTTGAATTCGATGTATTGCTTTAAGAAACCACCAATATCGAATCAAATTTGAATATGCATATATTTAATCAATTTTGAATTTGAATAAAGCCTGATTTGATTCAAATTTGCTCTTATTACACCCCTACCCCCTTTGACTAAAATTACCAAAATCCCCTGGACCATAATTATTCGAACTACCCCCTTTAATCTTATTCCCAAAATACCCTATGACTTAATACCCCCGCTCCTGCTAAATTACCAAAATACCCTTCCTACAAAAATTATCAAAATACCCCTCCTACCAAAATTACCAAAATGCCCTAGTCCAAGTTACTCGAATTCCCCCTTATCCAATTCCCAGATTACCCCAAGTTTCTAGAAAATACCAAGTTGATACCCCAAACCCTACCTTACCTATTGTAACACTCCTCTTTCTTAGTTTTTGTTAAAAAACACTCCTTCCTTCCTGTTATAAATAAGAGGCGCTATTCCTAAACAAGGGGGGTCAGAGAGAGGAGTATTTTGAAAAGAACAGACATGGAGGTAGAGGAACTAGAAGGGAGAGGCTCTCGATGCCTTCCTCTTGGAGGAGATGCCGAGCTGAGAACAGAGAGTTTCGGGAGTGAGGGAGAATGAAGGAGAAAGAAAGGAGAAGAGGGAGAAGCTCCTCCGAGAGCTGAGAGCGCCAGAGAAAAAAAAAACGATAGAGGGAGAGCTAAGAGAAATAGAGAAATGAAAGAGAGAGATTAGAGAGACGAGAGAGAGAGATTAGAGAGACAAAGGGAGGAGACACAAACTAATCCATCAGCTCCTACCATCGCCGCTGGATTTCAGTGTCACCGCAAGTGCCCACGATTTGCTTCCTCTGTCACCTCTGAGCCAGAGTTTCCCCAACTTCATCAAGTTATTCTAAACTTGTGCATTCGAATCTAGTGGCATCGATTTCTTCTTTCAGAGGTTACAAGAGGTGAGATTCGTACATCATCTCCGTTGTTGTTTCATACTTTTTTCCTTCTTTTATTTTTGGGTTTTCTTAAAAGCCAGAGGTTGTCTACATCTTCTTGCAATTGAAGGAAGAAATTTAAGGGCTCTCTCCTCCTTCCAGCTAATCGATCGAGTAAGATTGTGGGAGTCTTGATAGAAAAGGGGTGGGAATGTATTCTCACCCCTTTGCTCAGGATCCTGTACCTAAAAGGAGATTAAATGGGGGAGGAAGAGATAACCGGCTACCTAAAAGGAGCTCCCTTCCATTGCAGGTGGACGACAAATTCTTCTTCTATTGCCTTCTTCATATGTGATTTCAAGGAATGGAATTAATATTTGCACCGATGAGAGAGGAGGGATGCCTAACCCCTCTCTCTCTCTCTCTTAGCTTACCTACATCTTCCGTGAGTGAACTGTTGGTTTTTTCCTACTTCACACCAATACCTAGATGAAAACACTATTTTTGTTAGGTAGACTTTAAAAGTATAACTTTTTATGTTATTGGAATTATTGATTTATTAAGTATGAATTTAATTAATAAAAGTTAATAATGAGAAGAAACAAAAATGACTTAAGTAAATGATTCAATGAACATGAATGCAAGTTGGATTTAATGAGATATAATTGAATACATTGAATATCTTAAAATTACCTCTTTTAAACTCATTTAATATCAAGAACTGATTATCCTATTTATCCTCATTTTTATCAATAAATTTAAATATACAAGGATAAATTTTATCCTTAGAAAATTCCAGAAATATTCTTGAGGCCATTGGTTCTTTTTAAAGTAGTATAGATATATTTATTTCAACTTGTAATCTTTATTCAATTATTCACTTTCAAACTTTCAAAATTTTATAGGATGGCTCTTATCAGTGCTAAAATGTAATGGATTTCTAGGTCTAGTCTCAGCCTTGAAATTCTACAGCCAAGTCCCAAATTACCACTACATAATAGGTCGAGGTGGCAAACATGGCCAATCCTTTAGGTTGTTAATTGGTCGGATTTGGATTAAAATAAGGCGTTACAGTCTCAAATTGATTATTAATCAAAACAAAATCATAAACCCAAAACTGTCCTGATTAATAATTGGGATAACCGAACTGGTCTGACCCGAGATAGAGTAATTCTATTAACAGCTATAGTTATTTATATAAATAAAATCTTGAAATTTTGATTTTTGATAATATAATCTTAATAAAAATGATAATAAAATAAAATATTATTAATTTTAAATAAATGAAAGTGTTTTAACTAAGATTATCTTATATATATGATCTATAGAATTTATCATTTTAGACAAGAATTGCAAGAAAAAGGAAACCTTAAGAAATTAACCGACTCGGGTCTGAATTGATACGGAACAAGCAAGAACCAGAACCGACCCCATCATTTATAGGAACAAAATCACATGACCTGATATAATAGGTTCGGTACGGTTTGGTTCGACCGGCGGGTCGGGCAGATCCGACCTATTGACAGCCCTACCAATCCGCGACCGCTTATGGGGCATTCCTGTCCTAAATCCTAATAGCCGCAGAAAGGCGCGGTTCATGCTCAAACCCGATCTGATTTCTTGCACGACGGGGTTCTAGAAAGATCCGAAGATTGAAATACAACAGGTCGAGAAGGAAAAAATTCTGGTTTTCAAGCCCATCCCTGCTTGTCCTGGTTCCGTTACAAGAAGAAGAAGAGAAACACACCAACAGTTCTATGAAACAGTTCAATTGATCAGACGGGAAGTTATCTGATTTGAAGAAAAGGGAAGTTTGATCTGGGGTTTTGTCTAACCTACCTTTCTGAATAGATTTTCTACGACGCTGTCGAAGATTCATTAATGGCCGGAAGAGAAGTTCGAGAATACACCAATCTTAGCGACCCTAAAGGTATGCTTCACGTCTTTTCCCAATGCCACTTTTGACGGTTTTTTCTTGGGGTTTCGTTGCCTTTTCTTCTGGGTTTGGCTCCGCACAGTGAATATTCTTCTGTGCTGGTTTAATTCCACATGGTGGGATATGGTCGAACCTTTCCTCTAATTGGCATCTCTTTCTTTCTTCTCTGGTTTGGCAGTTTGTTCTATGCTTTACTCTTTTCTTGGTTCCCAGCTGTTCATTGATTTTGTTTTCCTTTTTTTTGGAGAAAAAATTGTTCTTTGATTTTGGGTTTCGGGTCTCGTCTGTTTTTAGATAAGAAATTGGGAAATGAAAGCTTTGACCTTTTTCCATCATTTTTTTTTAAATGTTTTTATTGTTGAATACCTTGGATTGCAGATAGAAAATGGGGTAAGGGAAAAGATAGAATTGACGATGAAGACATTACCTTCCAACGAATGGTGGCAAAGGTTAGCGGATCGGCCCTGCTATTTGTTCCTCTTTTTGTTTCATTAATTGGATTCTCTCCTTTTTCTCTTCTATTTTCCTATTTTGAATAAAAAAAATTAAGGAGTACTATTGTTTGATTGAAGCAGAGTTATCTTCGTTATTAGTTAATTGGTTAGCGGTTACTGTAATTGATTTACAAATGGATACCAAATAGCATATTGCATAGCGGTGCTGTTCTGGTCAGTTTTTTATGGCATTGTCTCTCTCAACAAGAGAGGATGACATTTTTGTTGAAGACAGTTGAATATTTTCAGTTTAGCCTTTTGGTTTAATTACAAGTGCCTGTTGGTTCGCTGTTGCAGTTGATTATTTGAGCAAAATAAGCATATAGCAAGCATTTTTGTAGCACATAACACCTTGAGTTTAATAGGTTGTCATTGTATTCTAAAAATGGTTTTATGTTGGATGGGCTGTGTAAAGAAAGAGACTTTTTACAGGGGAGGGACGGATGCATTGTTTTCTTTTCTTTATTGATTTTGGTTCTGTAATTTGTAGCCGGGAATGATTGTATTGGGTGTCTACTGTCCTTGGGTGGTTTCTTTTCTCTTTGTTCTCTTGGGTGATTGTTTTCACCTTTCTCTTGTAATTTCAATTTTCTTTTAATGAATTTTACCTTTACTAAATAAAGAAAAATAACGACTTGAGTTTCTAGATCATCCTTGGCGATTAGGCGAGGCGAGACTCCAACTCCAAGGGTGCCCTGTCGCCTGGGCATCACTTTGACAACTATGGTTTTTATCTTTAGATAGCCTGATGGTGTAGTTTGTGCAGTCATATACTTGTTTTTTTGTGTTTGGAGTGCAGAACCCATTGTGTTTTATATGCACTCTCTCATTGTTTATCTCTTTTGGAGGTTTCCAGTATTTCTGGTCATTTTAATGAATACACCTTCTTAATAAAGACCTAATAGATAAAGCAAACTTTTGAAAGGCTGAACAAGTGTTTGTATGAAACAGGTTTTGAGTCTGGATATATGAACTAAAAAGCAGTAGGTAGATTTTGATCTTTGATTTTTGAAGTCTATTGGTGCTTTGGTTATCCTCCTTTTATTTCTGGCATGGTGTTGAAAAAGTGGCTGATGTATATCTAGGTCAATATTCAAAGAGACAAAAGATTAAATGAGAAAGAGAACAATAATTAATTATCAAAAAAAAGGAGAACAATAAATGGTGGAGAATACCACAATATTGGTTTTGGTAAAAATATTAAATGTGTTTCTCCTCTTCTTTTTTTACAAACAACTCTATGAAGAGCCTTGGGCTAACAGACTCCTCCCCCTCTACACCCCCTTTAGAAGACTTACTGAAGATCAGAAAGCACTTCTTGAGATTCCTTTTACTGAGGAGGAAGTGAAGGAGGCGATCAGTTAGTTGGAAAATGAAAATTCTCCTGGTCCATATGGGTGGACAAATCTGTTTTATGTAAAATGCTGGGACTTTATAAAGCAGGATATCATGGAGGTGTTTCAGTTCTTTCACAATAGTGCATCATTACAAAGAAGCCTAAACTCCACTTTCATTACTCTCATCCCTAAAATAGCTGGGGCTGTTGGCATAAAAGATTTCAGGCTTATTAGCCTCCTCAATAGCTTCTATAAAATACTGGAAAAAGTGTTGGTAGAGAAGTTGAAAAAGGTTTTGCCTTTTGTGATTTCTGTGAACCAAGGTGCCTTTGTTCCCGGGAGGCAGATGTTGGTCAATGTCTTGATTGCGAATGAGTTAGTTGATACTAGAAAGAGGATGGGTAAGCCTGGTTTGGTGTATAAACTGGGTATTGAGAAAGCTTCTGACCATGTGAATTGGAAATTTCTGGACTTCATTTGTGGGAAAATGAATTTTGGTCATAAATGGAGGAACTGGATAATAGCGTTGATGAGACTAAAAAGTACCCTATTTTTATTCCCAAATATTCACTCTTTTTCATTAATTTAGCACTTAATTGGACTCATTACTCTTGTATTTCGATTCAGGGCAAGCAAGATGGCAATTGGAAGAAAACAAGGCAAATAAGATGATTTTGCGCAATTTCGGCACCATTCAGTAATCTGGGCATAACTCTCAATTTCAGACTCCAATTTGGATAATTCAAGAGGCATCAGAAAGATGAAAGAAATTCCCACAACTTTTATGTTTTGGGTTTTGACAGATTCGGTCCGCATCGAAGACGAAATCGGGCTCGAAGTCAGAGCAAGTTCGCAGCATAGCCCATTTCACAATTGAAACCCAATTCGCAGAAGAGCCTTGTAGCAACCCAAGATATTAAAGCAGCCCAACTCGAATTCAAGAGCCTAGAGTCCAAATTTTGAATGTAATCTCCAGAAAGAGTCTTATTAGATTCAAATTTTGAATGTAATTCTATAAAGATAAGAAGATTGGATTAGATCACTAGATAAGAGATAGGATAGGATTAGTTTAAAACAGATCATGACTTTCTAACTTGAGGTTAATCTCCTAGAAGGAGTTGGAGAAAGCCCCTCCTCCTAAAGCTATGTAAAGCGGGGGCGGACCAACTTTAGGCATCAATCCATCAATCCAACAATCCAACAATCAGGCATCAAGCAACTCAAGCTACCAAGAAGATTAGTTCGGCTTACTGAGAAGCAAAGCTTGGAGGGTTCGAAAATATGAACTAAGCCTTTTCTTTTCTGGTTCAAGGGGGAGGTTCGTTTGTGTCATCATGAGGTTCTGTATTTAACTCAAGGTTTTGCTTTTTAATTCAAGTATTCGTTGATTCTTGTGCATATTCTCAATGGATGTTAATGTTAATTAGTCTGCCAAATTAATTAATGTTGATTTTCCTACTGCTATCTATGGTTCAGTGATCTGTAATTGTCACGAATAGTAGTACAAGTAGCAATTAGGTTAATATCTTTCTGGGTCAATTGTTCATGACAGCCTTTGACCAATGTATTTACATGTTTTAACCTAAAGGGAATCAATGGGACAAGATTCGATAATTGCAGCTATTTCAATTATTACTATTTTGGTTTAACTGTTTTCACAAAGCTTAATGCTATCACTAGTTAATATGGAACGCTATCGTACCCAGTCGATTAGTGATAAGTGTTGATCGAATGCTCGGTTTGGTTAGCTGATTTAGGAGGGGCTCTCTCCAATTTCTTTTAGGAGATTAATCTCAAGTTAGAAAGTCCTAATCTGTTTTGAACTAATCCTATCCTATCTTTTATCTAGTGATCTAGTCAAATCTTCTTATCTTTATAGGATTACATTCAAAATTTTAATATAATAAAACTCTCTTTCTGGAGGTTACATTCAAAATTGGGACTCTAGGCTCTTGAATTCGAGTTGGGCTGCTTTAATATCTTGGGCTACTATAAGGCTCTTTTGCGAATTGGGCTTCAGTTGTGAAATGGGCTTTGCTGTGAACTCGCTCCGACTTCGGGCCCGGTTTCGTCTTCGATGCGGACCGAATATGTCAAAACCCAAAACATAAAAGTTGTGGGCCTTTCTTTCATCTTTCTGATGCCTCTTGAATTATCCAAATTGGATTTCGGAATTGAGAGTTATGCCCAGATTATTGAATGGTGCCGAAATTGTGTAAAATCATCCAATTTGCCTTGTTTTCTTCCAATTGCCATCTTGCTTGCCTTGAATCGAAATACAAGAGTAATGAGTCCAATTAAGTGCTAAATTAATGAAAAAGAGTAAATATTTGGGGATAAAAATAGGGTACTTTTTAGTCTCATCAAGCGTGCATCTTCTCCTAAATTTTTAGTCTTATTCAATGGTTAAGTGTTGGAATTCCTTGAGAGTTCTAGGGGGATTAGGCAAGGGGATCCTCTCTCCCCTTTGCTTTTCATCTGCCTTATGGAGGTATTTACTCAATTCAGTAAAAGGCTGTGGAAGGAGGCATGTGGGATGGCTTTGAGATCTCTCCAGGAGGGGAGAAGGTTCTTCTTCACCAATTTGTAGATGACACTTCATGTTTTATTGACTCTTCGGTTGAGTAGCTTTATTCTATGTTGGGAATTCTTTGCTGGTTTGAGGTTGTGATTGGGCTCAAAGTTAACCTTGGTAAGAGTGTCATTTTTCCCGTTGGCCATGTGGAGAGTTTGGAGGAGTTAGCTGAGATTTTGGCCTATTAGGTAAATCACCTTCTAGGGAAATTTTTGGGTCTTCCTCTGGCATAGTTGTCAAGGCGACACCTAGCCTAATCACTAAACAATTTTGTACTATGTATTATAAAATACTTTTTTATTCTTTATTTTTGACATTATAATTATAAAATAGGCACTATTAAACTAAAATAATCATTTTGTGTGTTTATATACTAATTTATTTTTATTATTTTCTTATTTGTTAGGGTTTAATCAATATAAACATTGCTAAATGCTGCATTGAACCCCCAAAGACTTTAAAACCTGAACCAATAAGGCAAATAAGTAAGGAAGAACTTAAAATTTTGTCTAGTCAACACATTTTCTACTACTACTACTACTACTACTACACATTTTCTAATCAACACATTTTCTTTTCTTCTTTTCCTATAACAAAAATAAGGGTTCAGCCCTTATATTTTTTGAATTTTCTCTTCTTTCTTCTTTTTCTTCTCATGAATATGTTGATTTTCTCTACTTTAACATGAACTCTATACTTTTCTTGTGAAAATTATGAATAATTATTAAGGAAATATGGGTATGGTACTTAGGGGACTACCCTAGAATCTATGTTTTCTACATAAAAAAACCCATCGCCTAGGTGACTCGGCGTCAAGGTGCCCCCCTATTGCCTAGCCTCGCCTTGGCGCTTTGAAAACTATGTCCTTTGGGGGCCAAATGCACCTCCTCTTCTATTTGGGATCCTGTGATTGAGAGAATGGAGAAGAAATGGGCTTCCTGGAAGGCCAAATATCTCTCTGTAGTAGTCATTTAAAAGGTGTGCCTAGGCGCGTAGGCAAGGCACATTTCAGGGTATGCGCCTTGCCAAGGTCCTAGGCGCAGCCCTTTCAAAAGGCGCACCGGTGCGCCTTGCGCCTCAGCCCAGGTGTGTGCCTTTTGAAAATGTCGCTTTTTTGCTTTTTTTGAACATAGTGGCTGGGCCGGGGGCTCTGCCCTCGGACCCCCATGCCACACCCTTTGATGAAAGCCCAAACAAGTCCACGTTAGGTCTTAAATTCTTAGTTTTCACACAAAAAATAATGATTTTATAGTTTTAATTGTTTTTTAATAAGACATTTTATTAGGATGAATGAATGAACAACATTACCAAATTGGGGGTTCTTAAAAAACAATTAAAACTATAAAATCATTATTTTTTGTGTGAAAACTAAGAATTTAAGACCTAACGTGGACTTGTTTGGGCTTGCCTTGAGGGCATGGCACAAAGGTGGCTCGTAGAATCGGGAATGTAATATAGTAATGCAATTGAGTGAAAAAGAGATTAGAGGTTTTACATGCTTGAAAATGTTTTATATGTTTGATTTTATTTTTAAATTCTCATTTGAATATGCTTTACATCTTATGTTTATATATTTTAATTTTAGACAATAGGTTTTTTAAAACATTATTTTCAAATTTAAGTTTATATTTTTTTATTAATATTATGTTTAATATTTTTTGAATATTTTGGCTTTTTTTTTTTGAATTTTCTGACAATTTTTTGTATTTTTTATCCTTGCTTCAAAAAGGTGCGTGCCTTGCCTTGCGCCTTGCGCCTTGCGCCTCAGGCGCAAATTGACCCCTGTGCCTTGCGCTTTTAAAACACTGATTTGTAGGAGGTAGAGTGACCCTAATAAAGAGCACCCTTTCCAATCTCCCGACTTATTTTCTCTCACTCTTCCCCATCCCTTTCAAGATATCTAAAAAGTTAGAATCCCTCCAAAGGAATTTCTTGTGGAGGGGGTGGGGAGATGAGAAGAAAAATCATTTAGTTAATTGGGATCAGGTCTGTTTGCTTGTCTAAGAAGGTGGGCTGGGAGTGAGAAAACTTAAGATCTTTAATTCTGCCCTCATAAGTGGATTTGGAGATTCGGCTCTGAAAGAGATGCATGGTGGAGGTCTCTGATTGCTGCTAAATATGGTGTTGATTGGGGTAACTGGAGGTCTTTGGACCCTTTTCATACATGGGGGTGTTCCTTGTGGAAAGGTATTATGAGAAAATTCCCCTCCTTTTCAGAAGGTTTGGAATATAAGGTAGGGGATGGAAAGAGGCTGAAATTCTGGAAGGACCCCTGATGCCTAAACTTCCCTTTGGCTGAGGTCTTCCCTAACCTCTGTCTTTGACTCCCTTGAGTGGGAGGGGAATGTGGTTTGGTGCCCCCCTTTAGAAGGAATCTCTATGATTGGGAACCGGAGCAACTGTTGGAGCTACTAAATCTATTGCAGAATCAGCAAGTTTCTGTTGAAGTGGATGATGAGTGGAAGTGGAAATGGAGTGGTGATGGGTGTTCATAGTCAAATCTATGGCTGAGAAGCTGAGTCAAGGAGTTAATATGGTGTTCCCTAGCAAACCGATCTGGGTCTCTACCAGTCCTTCTAAGGCAATTTTTCTGGTTTGGGTTCTGGCCCTTGATAAATGTTTGTCTAGACCTAATTTGTGCAAGCGTGGAGTTCAAATTCCTGACCTGAACTGTGGCATCTGTGGACTGGTTCCTAAAACTAGTGACCATCTATGCATTCATTGCCCTCTTTCTGCTAAGTTATGGGAGCATTTCATCAAATCAGCAGGCATCAGCTGGGTTATGCCTCGATCTGTAAAGGCAATGTTGCTTAGTTGGAAGCTTCCTGGTCTTAGCAAGAAAGGGAAGTTGGTCTGGAAAACAATTCCTGCATGGTCACGGTCTGGTCTGAAAGGAACAGGCATGCCTTCTGCAACAGATCTAGAGCTCCTGAAGATATGCTCAAGATGGCAGTTGATATGCTTGCTTCTTGGCTATCTGTAATTTCAGTTTTTAAAGATCAGAATGTCTTTCAGCTCCTGGATTTGCACTCCATTTGGGATTTGTAATGTAGTAATTCTCCTGGTGTTTTCTCACCAGGTCGCTGTTGTACTGTAGTTTTCCGTCATCAATAAATCTTTTTACCTTACCTTTTCAAAAAAAAAAAAAAGGAATATAGGTTTTATAAGAGAGTAATATCATGACAAATGAAGCATTTTGGAAAGGTATGCTTGTATTAGGAATTCAAATTCATGATAGTAATGCACTTTATCTCTAGGTGAGTGGGGTCAGATAACATTGCTGTTTCAGTCTTCTTTCTCTGATTCTGCAAATGATTAAAAGAGATTTTCTGCTTTCCATATCATCTTTAATGCAATTCTGATATGAGCAAACTAATAACCAATCACCTTGTTGAGCTTAAAAGTAACCAAGGTATTTACATCTAATACCAGATCCATAGGTGTTACGGAACAAATATGCCCAAAAAATTAACTAGCCAAAAGGAAAGACAACCAGGAAAGATAATTAATTAAGAGATTGACCATTTAGAATGAGAAAGTGTTTTCTTAATGAAATAACAAGTGAGAATTGCATTGCTTCACTAGTTCTCAGACTCCATTTTGTTCTAGTTGTATCAATGTAACGAGTATTCTTTGCATCATTTCATTGTGATATGTGCCTACAAATCAAATTTGTTTTTACTTAAATATAGAAATCTGATAACCCTTTAGCATGATCTTTCACTAAATAAAGCCTAGACAACCCAATGAAGTAATGTAGAAAGGGACATACCAGCAAAAGAAAAAGGATCTTTCGATGTTTTAATAGACTTGCAGGCTTCAGAATCCAACAATTGTAGATTGTAGATGCCAAAGACGAGAACATTTTTTTTTCCTTTTTAAGTGAAGCATGTACTAATGAGAAAATGCAATTGATGAGAAGATATACTTCTTCACAGGGCATCATGTAATTGGACATTGTGGATTCTCCACCTGACCACCTGGTCATCATACAGTGACAAAAAGAATAAAAAAATAAAAATAAAATCCACCTGATTGGCCTTTTCACCATTTCCTTATCTTTAGATGCTAAAATCAACGAGGAAGGGTAGAAGATTACTTAGCAATTATGGAATTTATAATCTTTCCAATTAACACTGGTAGTAAACAGAAATTTTGGAGCACAATTGAATAAATTATTCTGCTGATGTTACTGTTACAAAGCTAGGGATTCTAATGTGATACCATCTGTCAGAGCACATTTACCTAAATCCTTGTTGCCTCATTTGATTCATCTCTAATCAGTTCACAAGTTGGTTCAGGAAAACACAACATGGAAAAGATAAAGCATATAACAGTTGGCTAGAAATAGGGTAGTCATAGATTTGGAAACGAAAACAGATCAAACCACCTTGTAAGGTTCTGATTTTGATATATTGAGCAACCACACCTTTCCCAAATTCCAATTAAGATCCTTGTTACACTAAGCATCTTATTACTTGCCCAGTTATTATCCATCTTATTTGTTTCTCAACAATAGGGTTCTTATTTTGGGAGGAACAGACCAAAAAAATGGGGGGAAGAGGAACAGGGGTTTTCTGAATCACATTAAAGGGGAAGCAAATGGGAAGGATTGCACTGGTACAAAAGGATTTTAAAAGAAGAAAAACAAGAAAGGAGCCCTTTAAATGGAGCGAAGAACCATTTATTTCCCCAAAAGAAATTGTTAAACAATGTTAAGACTGTTAAGCTCAATAGCCTTTAAATATTATTACCATTCATTAGACCCTTCTCACCATCTCTATTTTGGATAATAACCTTTTTGATTAGAACTTAATTATACGATCTTGGTCTTTTTGAGTAATTAATTGAATTGGCCTTCTAAGGGTTAGTAGAATCAATGTGTTTTGGGCATGTTTTATGTGCACTATTTAGGCCAAAGTAGGGTAACCAACTTGGGATTTTCACCACCTATGCTTGGAATCCAAAGAATTATGGCTGAAGATTCCCAGGCTCCATGGAATCCAAAGAATTGCTTTAGGTCATAGAGTGTGATGCTTTACCTTTTTTGGTGTGTGCTTGAACTGTATCTGTTTTTTGTACCACATCAGGTTAATAGTCCAACACTTTTACAAGACATTTTCTTTGCACCTTCTTTGACATAGGTATTTAGTGTGCCACAAAGGCTCCATGGGATTTTGGATCCAAAGACTTTCTTTTCTGGTTGATTGCTTTAGGATCCATTTGTTCAAGTGTGTGATGCTTTGCATTTTTCTGGCGCATGCTTGTTTCTTTAGAGTGCTCGTGTCTTTTTATATTGTAGTAGTTTTGAAAGAGTGTTCTGATAACATGCCCTGGCAGGGATCTTGGCTTCTCTTCCCGGGCGGTTGATGCAAGCAGATGCAGGAGGTTGCAGGAGAACGTGGAGGTTACCTTCATGGGCGAGGCGGTATTTACCTCTTTCTCCACCAAAAAAGAAATATAAAATGATGCTTCTTTCTTTATGTTCACCTGAAATTTTATTAAGTTTTTGAATGCAGCTTTGGATAGTGATGACCTACTTTACCTCAAGGAACAAATGGAAGCTGAAGAAGATGCTGAACGCCTTCTAAGGCGCACTGAGAAACGGGCATTTGCTGCCTTTAAAATATCCTTCTTGAAATATCATAAAAACCAAAGCTTTTCTTTGGATGAAAACAAATACTTGCTTCAGGGCAATAAATCGACCTCATATTTAATATGCACTGAATACATACTGTGTAATTCAGTCCTCATTTAATAATTCTCAATATAAAGATCAAGGCAATGATTCAACGAAACTGGATGGTCTTAAAATATCCTTCCTGACACATCGAGAAACCCAGGTCATTTCCATGGATGAGAGAATGGTTGCTTCATGATGGAGTAGGTTTCACTCCTTGTTTCAACATGCTCGGAAACATATAGTGTAGTTCTAACCTATTAAATAAGTGTCAAATTGGAGATTAAGGCAATATATCAACCAAACAGGATGGTCTTAACTGCTCACCTTTTCTTCTTTTCTCCCTCTAATATATTATAGTTGTTTTCACTGTTCAATATGATTATGCATTAGGATGATTAATTCAATTCAATTATGGTTTTAGAGATCTTGTGCAATAATTCTTGAATCCTAATTTCCCTAGTAAATTCACTCCGTCTACCTGTTGTAAAATTTGCACATATTTGTGTTTATTTTTGTTCCCTAACCAATAGAAACAAAGCTGCAAGTTTGGCAGATTCTTCACCTGCGTCGGTTCCATTGCCACTCCGTGTAGAGCCCAAGCCGAAAAGTGGAATCAGGTCTCTTTCTCTCTCTCTCTCATATCGGAACTGTTTGCATGTCTTTCCTGCTTTGTGGCTAATATTAGTTATTTTGGAATTAAAGACAGCAAGATCTCCTAAAGAACATCGTTGAGATCAGACCTAAGCGACAAAGAGTGTCTAGCCCATCAAATGGAAACCAACAGAGCCCAAATTCAGGTTCCAGCCCATCCAAAGGAAATCATCAGGCCCCAATCTCAAGTTCTGTTGCATCAACAAGTGAGAAAACCAAGCCTGTCCCAGAGAAAGAGCCTCTTCCGACAAAGCCAACAAGAAAGGAAGCTGAGACCAAGCCAGTGGACACTGTTAAAAGCTTACTAGGACTTGCTTATGAAAGTTCTGATGATGAGGAAGCTTGATTGTGGAATGAATTGATATAAACTAGAGCAACAGTGTGTTTGTCTTTTTTTTTAGCATTTAGTCTTATAATAATTTTTGTTTCTCAGAAAATGTAACTACGCATCTGAGTTTCATAGTAGTGCAATTTTATTGGGACAAAGGGAAACAAGATAACCATAGGATATTAGGGAACATCAGAACAGCAGTTGTCTGATTATTCTGTGTAGAGTGTAGACAAACTCCTTCCCTCTGCATTCTAGAATCAACATCTTCTAGAGCATCGTAGGGCACCTGATGATCCTGTTAATGCTCTTACAGATCTGGCATCTGCAACGGGGAACCTTTGTTGATGGCTATAGCGTGGTGCTGCCCCTCTATTCCCTGTTTGACTGAAATAAGCTCCATTGACAAAGACATCCTTAACAGACTGCCAATTCCATGATCTTCCTCCATCTTTGTTGTCCTCCTTCCATGTTACCTGAAAATAATTCAGTGAGACCAGGAAAACCCAACTGGTTTAAAGATTTCTGATACCTGATACCAGCGTCAAAATTTTTAACAAATTTCATAATAAAACAAATGAAGATATACTGATCATAACAATTGAAATATCAGTATGGATTGGAGTCGAGGGAGGAAATCTGAATTTATCGCCTTGTTTCCGAACTTGGGTGCTATAAACAGATTAGATTCACTTCTGATGCTCGGGTTCATGCTTCCACCGATGGCGTACTGTCCATCCTTGGTATAGATTGTTCGCTACATGTGCATATCCATGGTGGATCCTTAACATACGTAAATTTGAATTTCAGCTTCAACAGTTTGAATGCGTTGATCTCTCCCCCAGAAGTAAAAGATGGACCAAAAGCATTTTAGAGAATACAAGTTGATCATCATCACCTTGGCATTAGTTGATTGCAGTTGGGGCCAAAATGATTGAAGATTACGGTCATCCTCATCATCTTGTCCCGAACAAAACCATCGTCATGGTCCAGAAGCATCACCTTGTCATGGTTCCGGAACCAGTTGTTGGAAACAGTGATGTCAGTAGATCCGCGTGTGACATCCAGGAGGCCGTCCTCACTCATAGAGCGTGTTGTGATCGATCCAAATCTTGGAGGAGCCAACCAGTCGGATTGTATCACCGTCAAGCTGTCCCAGCTCTATGATCTTCGAGCCTGGGCCCAGAACTTGTCCAGGAGCCTGAGATCGGCAATGGTGAAACCGCAGGCTGTGGATGATTACGTTGGTCACCTGCTTTGTTGTCACCATAACCATGCATAAGAATAAGAAACACAAATCGAATTATTCATTACTGCTGTGGATGAGCTCTCTCTCACTCACCCCATAGAGCAAGAAGCATGCACCTCCAGCTATGTGAACGTTGGCACCCCGACCGTCGATGGTGGTGAAGCTGCTCACAAGAAGTGGCTTCTGGAGCTTGATCTGCATGTTCCTCTGGAAGGTTATCCACACCATCCCTCTAATCCTCGTCACTCCATACCTCAGTGTTCCCACCTTGGGGTTCAGTGGGTTGTCGCCTGGGTCCGTCACTGTGTAGTGAGTCACACCTCTACCCATGTTATTTATCATCTTTCCTGCAAACCCAACTGAGCACGTCGCCAGTTGTTGCCGGTTTCTCTGCCAATTGGGATTCCACCGCCAGCACCGGTCGATCACGTTCATGCTTGAAGTTGAAACTCTCCTCCCGGCAAAACTTCTACTTGCTAGAACGAGGAGGAGAAGCAGCGGGAGGGCGACACGGCACCGGCTGGTCGTTTTGGTGGAGGCAACCATGATTATTTGACTGACTACTGACTACTGTAGTGGAGAATTTAGCTGCAAATGGTAAGTCTTTTAACTAGTTAAGGGGCCAATTGAATTTGTTGGTTGAAATTTACATAAAGAGAAGTGAAAGAGTAACGTGTGGACTGTGGAGTTGCAGTTGTATCTTAATTGGATGGTAATTCGAATTTAAACGCTGTTGCTCAATATTTGTATTTTAACCGGCAGATATTAAATTGCCGCTTAAACATCTATTAGTTAGAAACGCCATTCATTGAGGCATAAATGTGTTAAATTGCAATTACAGAAACGCTTAAACGCCGGTATATATATTTCAAGCATTGATTTCAACAAAAAAACCTCCCTTTAGGTTTCTGATAATCATAAAAACATCCCCTTAAGTTTCATTTATATTTACACCCAACTCAAAAAAAAAAAAAAAAGGTTTCATTTACATAAAAACCTCCCCTATGGTATGGAAAAAAATCTGCAGTTACCTACTTTTTATTATTTTCGGGAATGAAAAATGTTGGTTGATGAGGGGTAATTTGGCATGACCTAGTAAATAAATGTCACGTGGACACGATCTGCCTATAGGATGGCAACTCAGCAAGGGGAGCCTAGTCAGTAGTATGCGGAGTTCGGACGTTTGGCCATCTCGGCATAAAGTCACCCCGGCATAAAGCCACCTCAGTGCCTAATCGAGTTCGGGGCCCAGGAATCGAAGTGATACGTAATCAATTCCCGTAGCTTCTCAGCAGACTCCGAATATTACGGGATCATACCGCATAGCGACAAGCCTTATCTTCTCCTCGCCCGGATTGGATGACGACAATAAGGTTCATTGATTGATACGTTACTCCTCGATTAAAGCGGAAACGGATCTCGTCCATTTAGGCCGCAGATCTCGGAAATGTTTCGGGAAACCCACGATAGCTCAGCTATATAAAGGTATCGATCCCTCCATGGTCCAGGTACGTGCGCGATTAGTTGTATCCAAGCTCTCTAGCACTCCAATTCTAGCTCGCAATCACAACAAAATATTGACTTAAGCATTGGAGCGACCTCCTCGGGTCATCCACCCCGGTCACTCTGATCATTGTTTTGCAGTTTGCTCCAACTCACCACTCGAATATGTCCAGGCAACCCTCTAGCTAGGAGCTTCCAGATCATGCATCACCATTGGCTATGTCCATTAGTTTTCAAAAATACCCATTTTACTCTTATATCTATCAATTTATATGGAAATTTATTAAAATACCTTCTGAGGAGGGTCGGCCTACCCCTCTAGCTAGTCATATTCTGCCACGTGGTGCTTTGAATTTGTTTCTATGACACCTCAACATTAGACGTGGACGGACTCTACTTGAATTTTCCTCGGCAGATTGACTTATGTGGCCCAAACGATTTCCGACCTCATTTAAGAGCACATCGGCAGATCGGTTACAGGGTTAGAGCACACAACCGCTTTGATTGCTCCGCACTCCCAACCTGTTTGTCTAGCCTGGGCAACCCACGACCTAAGGGACCTCATCGACCTCAGCATGCCTTCGACCTATGTATGAGGCTACAATGCCCACCTGGCAGTGAAAAGCTTGCTTCCCTCTGCTTCAGGAGGAAGTAGATAAGCATGCTAGTGATGTCATGTGGGGGCATCGGGAAGCTATGGATGCACAAATACTAACAGCTCTAACGTATTGGATACATCACCGTCTAGCCTCAAGGACTATATAAGGGTGACTCTTCACTCTTAAGTGAAGACTATATAAGGGTGACTCTTCACTCTTAAGTGGTATGCTCACTATTACTCAAGCATTCTCTTGCTTTGATTTCCTGCTCGATTGCTCTCTACCACCTTGTTAGCTCAGTGCTCACTTGACCATTGGAGTCTGTTGCCTAGGTCATCTCCCCAAGCCCTCTAACATCATCTATCTTGCAGATCTAGCGGCTGATCACTATATCCAGCTTCAAGCTATCATTGCCAGTAGGGACTAGCACATTTCACCATCATTAATTGGCACCAACTATGGGAACCCACCGAATATAAAGGTTGCTCCCTCTCACTCTTACTCAATGTTTTCTCCAAAGAACAAGGAAACCCAAACCATTGGTGGATTTTCCTCCGGGGGAAAACCCTAGAATGTTGAGCCCTCTATGACATTAAGGGGAGTTATTGGAGAGCAATTCAAGGATTTGGTGCATTTGGTCATGAGCATGGACATCCGTCTTTGAGCCTAGGAGGCTGTAGCAAGACAATAGCTACCACTTCAGCAATGGCCTGTCGTACCATTGGAAGGCCAACTTCTATCCAGAATCAGAACGTTCGATTACTTGCATCTAAAGTAGTCCTATCATTTCCTCTAGCCCCTTGGAAAGGAGATTAGACCCTCGCTAGAACCCACACCTTGAAGTAGTGAGACCGAACTTATGTACTTGAGGAAGGGAGTAGGGCAAACAATTCCTACAATTTGGATAACTCGCACTCTACAAGAACCTTGAGGCGGGATAGGTACAAAAGGTGTCATCGACATGAACTGGTCAAGAGCTGACTTGGCCCCCGAGATGACACTACGTAGATTCGTCTAGAGATCGTGAACCTAGCCAATCCGATACCTAGAGTATTCCAAAGCTCACTAGGGCATCGCCTTTAGCACCTAAGATACTCTCAGAACTATGCCTCAAAGAATTCAAAGCGCCGAACTTGAGACCTATGACGGGACCACCAACCCATTGGACCATGTAGAAAGCTCCCAAGAACTTATGCTGTGAAGGGATGAGAGATCCATCATATGGGTGGCCGAACCTTACAGGAAGGTTGGGCAAAATTTCAAAAATTTCTCTCTCTCCTATGTGGGAATCACATTCCCTATTTTAGAAAATTGCACTTTCAAGGATCAATCTTGAAATCAAACCGGACCAGATTTGAAACCAAAAGGTAGGAGAGGGATATACTTGATATAGAGTAATAGTAACTCCCAATGAACGTGTTTATGCCCAAGGAGAAAACCAAAAAACTGCTCCCACCGAAGATGACACAGTGTGAGGTGGAGCAGAATCAGTAGAATGGCTCTTCAGCAAGAACCAAATTCTTCAGCAAGAATGTGATGGAGGGCTGGTGAGCACGACTATAGATTACTTTTTCTACTAAAAGGTAATATCAAGAACCTTTCTTAATCACTCTCATAGGTGGAGATCGAATTGACATGGGCGACAAGAGCAAAAAAGAGCAGAAGACAAAAGCAGTCAAACAATAGATTCTTCTCTCTTTGTAATCGTGAACTGAGTATTGTGTCTTGGAGGTTCGCCTTGCTCCTCTATTTATAGCCTTTAAAGAGAGCATCTCCTAATCCCATTAGGAGTTTGCTAATGTAAATCTTATATTTGGATCTGGACTCTCTTTAAGAGATAAGGATAATCCCTTATCTTATCTGTTGATAAAGATCAGCCTTCCTAATCAAATTAGGAGTTTCCTGATCCAAATCTTTATTTGGATCTGGACTCTCTGAGTGGATATGGATAATCCCTTATCCTATCTGCTGATCTAAATCCCAAAACCGCCCCTAATTAATAAGTCTTATGAAGTCAGTTCGAATTGGGCGTTAGGCCCATTAAGTCTATGTGCTCACTTAACCTCCTAACTGTTGCCCAGTTGGCTATCCTTGTATGGCGTGGGACCCAAACATTGATCTACACATCAGCCACATGGGTTCTGCCCAGCCTCTATTACAAGGCCTAGCCGAATTCACTATAGGAAACAATGAACCCTTGAGCCCATCACCATGGGCTCTTAATGGGCCCAACATTTACACTAAATGGTCATTGGGTCAAGCCACCTTATAAAAACCCAATGACTGTGGGCAGATATAAGATTAGCCCATTAAGTATTTCCCTCAATGGTCTTATACTTAACCTGTCAGCCCATAATGATCAAACACTGCCCGACAAGAGAGGACCTCTCCCTCGGCTGCAAGGTATAGTGCTGCGCTCTCTACTCACATGGATTCTAGGAATTAAAACCTTTTGCAAACATTTTGAAACCATAATATATATGTATATCTCTATATAAATATATTTTGCAAAACAAATTTCAACGGTTGAAATTGATTGTCGACAGTTTTAGTTTCCATTAGAGAGAGTGCATCCCCGATCATTCACTTTGTCCAACAAAGGGGTTGATCCTGTCACTATGATCACTCACTCAGATGAATTCTTGGACTGTCCCAACATACCCAGGTTTTGACCCCCTCTAAGGATCTCACTGATTGGAATATCAAAGACATCCCAATCCGACACCTAGTATAGTATCATAATCGAGTCTAGGGGTCAGGTGTAATATTCAAGTTTTGCCCATCTATCTCCAATGTCTAGGGCAATATTGGAATTTTGGTCCGGTTTAGGATTTCAAGAAAATCCACACTGCATGTACCTCAGGTCTCACCCTGGCAGTTGAGACAAGCCACCCCAACCAACTTGGTAGCACATCAGTGTCAGCCTTGGCAGGATAAATCTCCCCAGATCTATCCGACTATGAAGATTCTAAGCTAACACAAGTCTCATATGTGTCCAGTTTAAGGGTATTACACAGAAACACACCATGATAACATGAATCAAATATGTACTTTATTGATTTACATTAAATGTCATAATGTACATCATTCTGATTGGAGCTAAGGGCATACACTGTCTAACATGCTGCTACACAGGGCCTTAGAGGCAAGCTTGTGCCTAGCCTTCCCAACCACACTCTAGCAAATGACTCAGATGTGGTACTTGGAACTTGCACCGAGCTCCATTAAAAGCTGGTAGCAATTCTTTGAGTAGTTCATGATACACTTCGCAATAAGCTACCGATATCCATAAAACATTACAAGTTTAATGAACATCCAACAATGACTTGAAGAGACCCTTTGGGAGTACATCCAAAGGCTCAAGTTGGAGGTCCTCTAGGTCCATGACCTCGACCTAGTAGTAGCTATAGCAACCGCCACCCATGGGGTTAAAGACAGTCATCTACAGTTCTCCTTAGCCAAGAAGTTTCCACTAAACATGACAAACTTCCTCGCTTGTGCCAAGAAGTACATGAACGCCGAAGGGGCCATCCACACATGAGGAGATTAAGGGGAGAGGAAGAAGAGGATTGGGATGGGGACCTAGGTGAAAGCGGCAGTAAGAGAAGTTATGGCGAAGGAAGTTCGTCTAGATGATCTCGATCACTGAATAGGTGTTCTCGCCTAGAAGATACACACCTAACATCAAGAGGGGAGAAATCTTAGTGTAGATAAAGTAGGTGGACTACCTAAAGTGGCCCCACACATGAGAGGTAACCTAGCAAAGAGAAACCAAGACTGGTACTATAAGTTTCACCGGACCAACAAGCATAACACATAATATTGCCGAGACCTAAAGAACGTGATTGAGAAGCTGATTCAGTGCGGCTACCTCAAGCAATTCGTGAAGAATGATGCCTGACCTGTCAAGTAGCCGAAGGACTAGGAAAAGGAGGTTGAGGAAGAATCACTTGCTGATGTGATTGCAATGATAGCTGGTAGATCAATAGTGGTTGAGTGTAGCCAGGCCACCCGAAAAGCATTAATTTGGGAGCTACTAGAGAAGACAACCCACCTTAGAAGAATTCAAAGATTAATGAAACGATCTCATTATGGGAAGACAACCTGAAGGATGTTTGCTTGCCTTATGATGATGCGCTAGTGGTAGAGTTGTAAATCAGGCCATGCCGCTTGTGGGTCGGCATGACCCAACACGATTTTGGTCTAGCCCAAAATGACGATACATAGACCATGTCAGGCATGACACAATGGGATGGGTCATGCCAAGCTTGGGTTTCTAGGCCCATGGGCCAACATGGCATGGCACAACCAAGTGGGTTGTGTCGGCCATGGCCTGCATGCTAGCATGGCCCAGCATGCGACACGACCTGGCCTGTGTTTCCATAGCTTCGCTTGACCTATAGGAAACTATTCGTTTGGACCTCCCCCAATGGCTAGGTTTTGCTTTTTGGGGGGTTTACATAAATACCCCCAACAACTATAAATAGCAAATTAGGGGGGTATTTATGTATTTTAGCTTTGGGGGAGGCAAAATTGACAATAATGCCTCCAACAACTATCTAACAACTAATGTGGAGGCATTTGAGTAAAAGTGATAATTGGCTTTATAATGACCAAAATACCCCTCATAACAACTAGAACATGACTGGTTTTTCAAGGTATTTTGGACAATTGAATTATTTTCAATTCTTATAAGTACCCCTATCCTCCACCATTTTCAGCACACCGGTTCTAATACTCGCATACTCTCTTATACATAGTCTCATACTTTCTCTACTCTCCAATTCTCAAATTTATTTAAGTTTCAACAAGAAGAAGCCTTGCTTAAGTATCTCAAGTTAACAATTTGGAAGGCTTGGAGGGTTCAACCATTTAAGTCAAGGTCAGATTCCAAACTAGCAGTTTGGGTAAGTTGCAATTAAATTAATTTTTATTTTATAGAATTAAAAAAAGGTTGGCTCCTCCCAAAACCAATTTCCTTACATGTTCAATGTTGACGATGTTTAGTTGCAATATGATAGTGTCAGCACCGATATGGATGCTACTGATATTGTTGGGGTTCTAACCCATAGTACTACTAGAGAAAAGAAAAAGAAGGGAAGTAAGTTGATTAGCCCAGTCTAGGAAGTATTAATCATAGAAGAGGTTAAGGGCAAGGGAAAAAAAGTTGTTTGCACTAAATGTAGGAGTGATTTTAGTTATAGTAGCAAGGGTGGTACTGGTCACTTAGGCAAACATATTCTAAGTCATTAGAAAATGAAGAAGAAGAAGAAGAAGGGAAACAAACATCACAAACAGAAATTAGACATGGGTTTTTGTTACTTTTAAATATTCTCAATTAAAAAATGAGGTAAGATTTAGCAAAATATATTGTGCATACTGAACAACTATTTTTATTAACTGAAGATACTAAGCTTGAAAGATTTTTACAACATTTTATAATTCCAATTTTTTTAAAAAGTTTCTAGAAATACTATTAGATTAGATGCTTTGAAAATTTGTTATTCATATAAACAAAAATTAATTTCTACTGTATCAAATATTTCTTCTAAAGTTATAATTACTTTTGACATTTGGACTTTTAAATATAATATAAACTATATTTGTGTTATTGGTCATTTTATTGATGAAAATTGGCTTTTAAGAAAGAAAATTTTAAGTTTTGCTAGGCTTGAATGACTGCACACTAGTCAACAATTGCTAGAAGTATATTAAATACTTTACATAATTATGGAATTGAAAATAAGTTTTTTCTGTTAGTTTTAATAATGCTAGTAATAATGATTCAACAATAAATATTTTAAAATCTCAATTAAAACCATGTTTAAATGGTAAATGATTTCATATTAGATGTGCATGTTACATCCTAGATGCCAATTTCATGTGTGGATTACACTGACTTGAATAGAACCTACCCAAAGGATACCTTCCCACTCCCAAGAATAGATTGGCTAGTAAACGCCACTTTGGGATTTAAGCTACTGAAGTCCATAGATGCATATTCAAGCTACAACCAGCTCTAGATGGATTCCTTGGATCAGGAAAATACCACTTTTGTCACTAAGACCGGGTTGTATTGCTATACAGTCATGCCCTTCGGCCTTAAAGAATGTCAGGGCAACCTACCAGCATCTTGTAAACTTTATTTTTAAGAATTTAATTGGAAGAATATTTAAGTTTATGTTAATGACATGGTAGCTAAGAGTAGGACTTCTAGCTTGCATATTGCCAACTTGACCGAAACGTTTAAGGTATTGCGAAAATACTGACTGAAACTTAACTTGAACAACTACATATTTATCAAACACTTTATGTATCAATGGCTTAGCCAATGAGTCTGCCACATTCTTTGCTGATGCTACCTTCAGAATCTAGATGTCCCCTCTACTAACAATTTCCCGTAGCTCCAGTGTTATCACACAGTAGTGGAATGGGTGATATGGTTGGATTTCAAATTCTATGATGAATTTCTTCATCCATACTACTTATTAGGTTGCCTCACTTACAACAATATGCTTGGCTTCAGTCATGGACTATTTTTCTTATTATACATGGTCCCAAAGTATGCAGATATAAACTTTCTATCATCTGGGTCAGGCTAGAAGTTGACATCAGTATAACTGACCATTTATAGTGAACTACCATTGAAGAGAAGAAAATATTCTTTAATCCTCCATAAGTACTTTAGTATGTTTTTCACAGCAATCCAATTCTCTTGTCTTGGGAATGATTGGTATCTAGTTACAACACTAACGACTTGAGAAATGTCTGGCTGAGTACACAACATAGCATATATGATGCTCCCTATGGCTACGACATAAGGAACCTCTCTCATGTCCTCAATCTCCTCACAAGTCTTAGGTGACATTCCTTCGGAGAAAGTGATTCCATGCCTGAAGGAATGGATCCCTTCTTGGAGTTCTGCATGCTGTATTTGTTGACAATTTTATCAACATAAGTAGATTGGGATAATCCAATTATCTTCTTTGATATATCTAGTCAAAGTCCCAAGATATAAGAGGCTTCTCCAAGATCTTTCATGGAGAATTACTACAAAAATCATACCTTCACCGTAGTCAACATTACTACATCATTCCCAATGAGCAAAATGTCGTCTACATACAAAATCTTAAATGTAACCTTATCTCACACTGTCTTTTTGTAAACATAGGGTTCATCCAAATTCTGCTCAAAACCAAACTATTTGATTATTGAATCAAATTGGATGTTCCAGCTTCTGGAAACTTGCTTCAACCCATAAATGGATCTATTAAGCTTACACACCATGTGCTCATTTCCCTTAGCAACAAAGCCTTGTGGCTGCTACATATAGATATCTTCAGTAAGATCTTCATTCAGGAATGTGGTTTTGACATCCATATGCCAAATATCTTAGTAGTAGTGTGCAGTTATAGCTAATAATATCCTTATGAATTTAAGCATGACCACTTATTAAAAGGTTTCATCATAATCGATTCCTTCTTTATGAGTGTACCCTTTTGCTACAAATTGAGCTTTATATGTATCAAATTTTCCATCAGGGCCCTTCTTCCTCTTGTAGATCCACTTGTAACCGATTGATTTCACCCTAGGGGTAGGCCAACGAGAGTTTACACTCCATTGGTTTTTATCGAGTCCATCTTGACTTTCATGGCATTTACCCACTTTAGGGAGTCTATGTCCAACATAGTTTTCATATAAGTCATGGAATCTTCTTCATCGTTTGTAGCTTCCATCAAGTAACTTTTTTTTTATCATAACCGTAACGTATTGGATGTCTAGAAACCTAGGTAGATCTTCTAAGTTGGATATTATTATCTAAAATCTGTGGGTTATCTCCCATTGCTCCTGAGCTCTCTTCATCAACTTCTTAATGGCGGTTGTTCAGGATGTAGTCATCCTCAAACAAGTAGGCATGTCGACTAAGAAGCACTTTTTGCTCTCGTGGGTCATTGAAGAGATACCCTATGAAATCCTTAGGGTAGCCTACAAATAAGCAATGCCTAATTTTTTATTCCAGTTTGTCCACACTTGTCTTTTTGACGTGTGTTGGACAATCCCATATTTTCAAGTGTCTTACACTTGGTTTCCTTCTAGTCCATAACTTGAAAGGAGTCTTAGGAACTGACTTGGTTGGAACCCGGTTCAATACATAAATTGTAGTCTCCAATGCATGCTCCCAAAAGGATATGGGTAACTCTGAATGGACGAGGAGCGATCGGACCATATCTAATAGAGTCTGATTTCTTCTCTCTAATACACTGTTTAATTGTGGTATAAAAGGAGGAGACAACTATGATATAATCCCATTGTCCTTTAAGTACTCATTGAATTTTTCGGAGAGATATTGATCTCCTTGATCTGATCGAAGGGCTTTGATCTGTCTTACCAACTGTTTCTTGACTTCTTGTCTAAACTCTTTGAACTTTTCAAAGAATTCGGACTTATGTCTCATTAGGTAAACATAACTATACCGAGAATAACCATTGGTGAAAGTTCTGAAATAACAGTATTGGTTCTATGTCCTAACATTCATTGGACCACATACATCGGTATGTATAATGTCAAGTGTATGTGTAGTTCTTTTAGTTTACCTATAAATGGCCTTTTTGCCATCTTACCTTAGAGGCAAGGCTCACAAGTTGGTAGATCTTCCATAGTGAGAAAATCTTGAGGACTATTCTTCACCAATCTTGTGATATGTTTTATATCAATATGGCTAAGCCGGTAATGCCACAGGCATATGGGATTAATTGTATCATGTGTTTTTTTCTTGGGGATGTGTTCTGATAAAAGTAACTACAATAGTTATAGTCGTCTCCAAGTAAAGCACAACATTGTCATCAATTACCCTTCTGCTTTCCTTGAACCCCTACGATGTATTACATGCATGAGTGGAAGTCCTAAAGTCAATACACTGGGACGTAGAAGTGACCAACATATTGGTCTCTATGACAAGAGATTTGAAATTACTTCTTTGTTCTTGCAAGATTCCAGATACTGAGGACAATTCCCCTTTTAGTTCATAGTTTGCTTGTAGAAGTGACATTCATTAGATGACTTGTCTCTCTTTGTTGTCTTACCGTTTCTTTTCTTCATGCCAAATTTGCCACTTTGAACAAACATGGCTACCGGCTTATCCTTCTTAATCAATTCTTTAGCTCTTTAAAACATATTACTGAGCTCCTGTAAGCTAACTACTAACTTATTTATGTTGTAATTCATGATGACAAACTGATTGGAGGACGAGGGTAGAGACTTCAGGATAACATCAATTATGGTGTTATCATCAAGTTGGGAGTCAAGAACCTCCAATTCATTTATATAACCTATCATCCTTATGACATGGTCATGAACTGGTTGGCTCTCGGTCATCCTCATCGTCATCAACAATTTGAGGACCTTTTGTCTTGTAGAACGATTATGCTTCTCATACATGGTTTTTAAACTATCTAGGATATCTTTGTAGTTTTCAATTTTATTAAACTGTCTTTGGATAGAATTATCCAAGGAGGCCATGGCATAACACTGGGCAAGAGAATTTTTCTCTTCCCATTCTTGATATTCCCTCCTTCTTGTTTCAGAAGCCCTATCACCCAGACGTTCCAGTGTTGGGTTTTTGGCAACCTTGTCCACATTCTCGGACGTGAGCACCGGACGAAACCAGTTTGCATAGTTGACTCCTTTCAATTAGTTGTCGTCTAACAATTTAGCGATCTGTTCGTATGCCATTTCTGATAAAAGATACGATTAATTAGTCCATGACATTAATATTGTTTCATGTTATCTTTCATAAAATTGACTTTTATCTATATTCCATCTCCATTTGTTCATCTCTGAGATTTCCCTCCAATTTCAGTGATGAGGACATAGCTCATGTCCCTAGAAATGTGGGAAATCACATAGGTGCATGGGGCCAATTGTTTTCAGTTGCATAACCCCACCACTTTCTGTGAATGATCACATATCCACCCATTCAATGAGCTATCCCTTTGGCCTCCATTATAAAAGGTTCATTTCCATTTCAGGTTAAATCTTTTTGACTGGTAAATGCAGACCTGTCATATCAGGAGCCCTAAGGCACCATGGAAGAGTCTTTCATTTTAGGATAGGCCCCTCCCACTAGTCTATGATGCCCCTATCATCTCATGAAGCAACCCCACTTATTGTCTTAGTGAAATGGATAACCCAATTTTATGGTGCATCTTTATCCACTAATTTAGTCCATTTTTTGCAAATTGATCTTCATCTGCAATCTTTATCTTCTCTACAAGCTCCAACTATTTCTCTGATGTATAAAAAATAGAAAACCTTAATTCTATTGCTTAGATAAAAAAACCTAATACATTCTTTCTAGAAAAGAAAAATAATTAATTATATAATCCAAGAACCGAATTTTCAGTGGTTTATGCTAATTACTCAAATTGACAAGACCTCAAATCCGGTTTGGTTTAGTCAAAGGGCTGAACCTAGTGCTCTGATACCACTATTGGAAGGGTTAGGATCCATCATATGGATGGCTAAACATGCTAGATGGTTGGGTGGAATTTCAAAAATATCCTAATCCTTTTGGGAATCAAATTCCCAATGTTTTGAAAAACTGCATTTTTTAGGATTGGTCTTGCATTAAACTAGACCAAATTTGAAATCAAACAAAGAGGGAGATTTATACTTGATATGGATACCACAAAAACAGATCCCAAGGTGGAAGTCCATGCCCAAATCAGTCCTAAAACCAACATCCACTGAAAATGGTACAGTGTATAGGTGAAATTGATTCAATAGTATAGTTTTCAGCAAAACTACAACCCAATTGCTTGGATCAAATTGGGGAAGGTGAACTTGAAATTCCTCTGAATTTTTCTTGCAAAAATCAGAAGAAAAATGATCTTTATTAATCCATGAAATCCTAGGTCGTGATAGGGTTTCTTAGAAGGCAAAAGAGAAGAAAAGAGAACAAGAGGGAGTGATTTTCTAGTCTAGTTCACCCTCTTCTTCTTTCATCTCCTTATGGAGCACTTCTTAATCAAATTAGGAGATTATTCAAATTTAATTTGAATCTGAACTCTGTTAAGAGATAAGCTTTATCCTCTCAAGATGATGGGTGCTCTATACCCATTTCCAAACCCAAATTTGACCTACATTAAGTTGTCATGTGACAACTTACTTAATCATATTAATTATGGGCCTTAGGCCCATTTCTTTCAAATGCTCATGACCCAAGATGTTGCATGGCCAACTTAGGCTTGATTTGTATGGCATGGGACCCCATAATGATATCACATAAGTCCACATGGGCTCGGCCCAGCCTCTATGAAAAGGCTTAGCTGAATTTACTACTAAGCACAATGAACCCCTGAGCACATCACTATGAGCTCAATATGGGCCCAACATTTATACCTAAATGATCATTGAATTCAGTCATCCTATAAAGACCCAAGGATAATGGACTTAAATAAGATAAAGTTCATCAGATAATCAACCATAATGGTCTCTTACACTTAACCTCTCGGCCCATAATGACCACAACACTGCCTGATAGGGAATGACCTCTCCCTTGGTTGGGAGATACAGTGTCACACTCTCTGCTTGGATGGATCCTAGGAATTAAAACCTTTTGTAAACATTTTTCATAAAACATTAATATATATTATATAAATATATTTTTCAAAACCAAATCTCAAACACAATTGAAATACACTACTAGTAATTCAAGTTTCCATCAAAGAGAGTGTAAGGCATATCATTCATTTTGCCCGATAAAGGAGACGATCCTATCACTATGATTAGCCACTCAACTGAGTTCTTAGACTGTCCCAACATACCCAGGTTTTGACATTTGATGAATCTTATTGATTGGAATATCAAAAACAAAACAATCCAACACCTAGTATAGTACTATAATCAAGTCTTGGGGTTATGTGTAACTTTCTTGTTTTTTCCATCAATCTCTAAGATCCAAGGCATAACTAGAAAATGGTCTGGGTTCAATGTTTCATCCAAACACACATTTACATGTGTTTCGGGTCTAATCCTAGCAATTGAGACAAATTGCCCCAACTTCTTTGGTAGCACATCAGTGTTAGCCTTGGTAGAATAAACTCCCAAAGTCTATCCAATGGCTAGGAACATTCTAAACTAATACAAGTCTCATAACTGTCCAGTTTAAGGGGTAATAACACAGAAACATACCAATATCAACATAAAACAATAATATACTTTTATTCATTTATAATAAATGTATATGTACATCAATCTAATTGGAGCTGAGGACATACATTGTCTAACACTATTTACCACATTCCATACCAAAATGATAATAAAATCGAATAAGATATATTGAAATGAGACCAAATTTTATTAGTGATGGCACCATTCACAAAGACATGATTAAAGTTCTCAATGCAATGCTGATAACACCAATTGCACTTAGAATCTAATTGAACTCCACATTTGCTTATCATATTAACAATAGGTAAAGTACCATTTAACAACTTCCAAGTAAGAATTGTGGGAAGATTGAATATACAAAACTGGTTCTTCTTCAATTTTAGCATCATAATTTTTTATCAAATTCCAAGCCAAGGAAAGAGAGCTCTCCATAGTTGCAATTCCAAATGAATTTATCATCTGATAAAATTTCAATGTTTCAATTAAGAGTAATATATTTTGTATTTTGTTAAACTCTCCTTTAGGCTATGTTTGGTTTGAAAGAAAATGTATGAAAACTTATACAAGGTTTGTATAGATTTCCCTTCCTTTACCTACCTTTTCTTTCAAACCAAACATAACCTTGAAGGCATCCAATTGACTTCTTTCTTATATCAAAGCTTGCAAAATCTATTGTTTATTTTTTTTCTTTCATTAACTCCTTATATGTTACATCTTACAAATTATCGCACAATCTACATTTGAAACATTAAGTCGTTTAAAGTGGGTCACAAAATTAACTATTATTGGTGTAGGTGGGTCCCATAGCTATCAGTACATTTGTACGGTAAAATGATTTTGTAGATGGCATCATGGGAGGCTTTTGACTAAGTCTATTTGTTAGTAAATTGTTTCCATTATCACTATTATTATTAGATGCTTGTCAAAAGTCTCTTTTTCAAGTTTCTCTCTCTCCCCTTTCAATATTTTCTCTCCTTTATTCTCTGTCTTGATTACTCAAATGAAATATTAGCCTTAATTTTTGAGTACATCTCTCTTGACCACTCACTCTCTCCTCTCTCTCTCTCCCCTCTTTGTATATACCTTTACCTCAACATTCTATCTAAACTTTTCATCTCACTTTATCTCCATTTTCTGCTTCCCTCCCTTCATGTTTTTAACCTTGCAATGAACTTTATTTGAATGGGGAAGCGGAGAACCGAATCTATTATGGATCAGTTAGCCATTGAAGAACAACATTGATTATATTTTTGTTTTGTGTTTTCAAGGTACCTTCTTTTCCCTTTTTAAGAAGAAAACCTTAAATTTCTCTAAACTTTAGTAAATTCTTTCCTCAATCATTGAGGAAGTAGGAGAGAAGTTTACTTATCATCCGACCATAGAAGAATAATATTAAGTTGGTTCTTAATGTTCAATGTTTAAATGGTAGTCTAAATTTTGGATTTTACATGACCTCTTCTCTTTTTTCCTTTTTGAGTTGAATATGTATTCATCAATTATGATGACGCATCGTTAACCAGCAATGCACCTCAAACATAGCCAAGAAGGGACCTGTAGAAAGATATGTGCAACCTTTTTTTTTTTTTTTTTACTTTTGTGGTTTAGCCTTTCTCATGGCATTTCCATGTCTATATTTGCGAGACATAGAAAAGGAGAGTTGTACAAAGTATTGTTTTCTAAAATTATTTCAAGTGAACAACATTTAAGAAACTAGTAAAAGGTCATATGCATGCATTGCATGTCACTATTTCAAAATAACAAAAACAACAATGACAAAAATGATTTAATAACCAGAAAAATGTGGTCTTTTGAAGGATAACATTTTATTTGTTTTATTCCATAATGACCCATCTAGAATCTAATCCAGATCATTTGTGACACTAAGAAACTACTAAAACTAAAACCAATTTCCTTTTCACTACATTAGCTTTTACATTAATGTGAGTAGTTCTAACACAAAATGATTAATATAGAAAAATACAATTTTGTTGTTCACCATTATCTTTTATTGAACTTAGCAAATGTAAATGTTCTTGTTAACTAAAGAGGTTTTATCATGATTGTTTAGAATTTAATGTTATAACAATATCTTTGTAAAGAGACAAATCAATTTGGGAAAATATAAATAGAATAATTAAAATTCTTTACACAAATTTAGTTTAAAATACACATTATTAAACTTTCCTATTAAAAGTTACATCAATTAAAAAGTATTTGCAGTAAGGCTTTTCAAAAAGTTAAAAAGATTGGAATATATAGACTGGCTTACATTGGTTATTTTCAATGACTTAAATTGGTGGATCTAGCAATGTTCTTCTTTTAGCCTTGAATTTCAATGGTTCAATGCCACTTGAAGAATATCCATATATAGAAGTTTGAGAGGCCAATAGGTATTGTAACCTATTTAATAAGTAACTTGTTACAAAAATATGTTTTAAATAATTGAAGGTTTAGTCATTTTGGTCAAAATTGAAAATCAAACCAACAGAGATCTATAAAGAAAGATAAGATAATTTCCTTCAATGAAACCTAGGCTAATTAAGATTTTTCTCTTACCATATAATGAGGATAAATTACCAAATAGGGTTAACTCTATAACATAAACAACTAAAATATTGTCAACACATTTCATATTAATTATTACTTATAGTGCATAAAAAATACATGATCAAACTAGGAACCTCTTCTTGTTTCATTAAAGGTAAAGAGAAAATCCTTCCAATTATGATTTATCCCTTGCAAATTTGTGTACTTTGATTACAAAAGTCCTAAATACATTTAAAGTTACATCTATGCTTTTCAAAGGAGTGTAAATGAGAAGTCCACTAACATTTAATAATTATTCATTAACATTTTGAAATTTATATAGGAGAGACTGTTAAATATTAAAATCCATTGAGCAACTTGAATTTGAAAAATGTTGGGTTTGTGTCTTATTTTTTTACCCATTGGATTAATGTTGTAGTCTCATAGTAGGTATGGTCCCTTTTTAGGTTAAGAAGGGATTTAGATATAATAGTTTTCTTTTTTATGTGGTGGGGTAAGAGAAGAAGAGATATCTTTTATGGAAGAAATAAAAGGTTGAGAGAAAAAGGGTGCTTTTGGTATAAGAGTAGGTTTTTCTCTCTAAACAAGTTCTTTGGGTTTAAGAGTGGAAAGGGAGAATGGGTGTATAAGGGTTAAGAATTGATTTGGATTGTGAATTACAATGTATTGTGTATTCTTTTTGCCTTTCTCTCATAGTGAGGAATGGTTTCATCTTGCTCATAGAGTAGATGGTAAAGCCAAACTACATATGTGGTTATATTTCTCTATTTAGATTTCTTTATTTTTTTTGTTGCTATTGAATTTTCTTAGTTGTTGCTTCATTTCAAACACTTTATAGTTTCATGTGGTTGTTATGATTCCAATAGCCTTATCAGAGTTTCTAGGTTGGTGTAAGTAAGGTATTTTTGAAATTTCATGAGGGAAAATGGAAACAAAAGGTATGATTTCTTAATTCCAAATTGAAAGGTTTTATGAAAAAGAAAATGGAAACAAAAAATTTGAAACTAGAAGCCATAAAGAATGCTAATTGAGAGGACATGGAGTTGAAATGTAATAGTATGATTCGATTACTCTTAAATAAGATATTAAATTTAATATTACAAAGGAACGTTCTATGCGAAAATTGTGGGAAAAGATATAAAAAAGCATTATTTAGGGATAAACTTGATCATAAAACTATATCTAAAATGATAATTATATAGGGTTGAAATGTAAGAAGGTAGAAATCTCCTAGAACACCTAAACATGTTTAACCGTACCTTGGATCAACTAGGAGAAGTTTATGTCAATATAGAGAAAGAAGATAGTGCCTTTTGCTTCTTATCACACTTCTTAATTCATATGAAAATTTGGTAAGAACATTTTTGTATAGAGAAGGTATAATGAAGTTAGACGAAGTCACTACGTCTCTTTTGCCCAATGAGTTTGGGAGGATACCAATTTGAATAGATTTAAATTCTAATGGGTCTATTTAAAGAATTTTTTAAGAGGCCTAATAGACCTATTTGATTAAGCTAGTCTTAATAAAACACCAAATACTAAAATCTCATGGATAAATAAAAAATAAATTCTTAATGATCATATTCTTAATATTCTTTTCCTTTTGTTTGTCTAATTAACATAAAGGAAAGTAAGCTTAAACAAAGGTCACAAAAGTTAAATCCAAATACCATATATCATATATATGGATAATACTTATGCACATGCATAGCATGCAATCTTACAAGTAGAGAATAATAACTATACTTGTAGGTTTTAACATTTTAAGACAAGAACCATAAGGTAAATCTTTATATTATTTAAACTTTTCTTTCTCTTAAATAATTATAAAAATTGATAATTATTTATTGGAGATCTTTCATTTTTTTATAAAATATTTAAATGTGTTTTGCAGTGATGCTTGTGGTTAACGATGGATTACTTATTATCATTGTATAGAAGATACATAATCAATCCAAATTGGATGGAATCGATTGTCATCTTGAAGTAAGTTTCTATTTTATTTATTTTTCATTTTGATGTAAGCCTATGGTAGCTTCATTCATATAATATAAATTAGAATAATCATCTCAAAACTATATATATTTTTATTTTTTGGGCTCGTATTTTAGGTGGTTAGAATTTATACATTTATTATAGAAAATATAATTACGAGGAAAGCCAAATGTGGGGTGAATCATTCCTTTACATATTTTAGAATATTGTATTATTATGTAAACTCACTAATAAGCTTCACAGAATTTTTTATTATATATTTAAATATTTTAAACTTTATCCTTTAATTCCACTTATAATAGATATTAATAAAGTATAAATAGGATTTTTATTTTAAACGTATACGAAATAGATCTACTATTCTTTCATAATATTTATTAACAAAAAGGATGTTGTTGCACAGATGAAATCATTCAATGAAAGGACTATTCTTGATCTTGAAGAACAGAGCTTTAATACTCCAATTCCATTTTTTAGAAAGCCACTGACTTTGGATGCATCTCAACGTACCTATATGAAGAATAATTTGATTAAAAGCATAAAGGTTGTAATCTTTACAACCAAAATTAATTTACTTATGCCGTTTGGTCCTCTCGCAATCTTGGTCAATAATTTGTCAGGCCATCATGTAAGTTATATACACCTATATATATATATATATATATATATCAAAATACTCATCATTTTAAGTTTATTGATTACTTAAAGTGGCTTGTAGGGTTGGGTCTTCATTTTTAGCTTATTGGGTATTGCACCCTTGGCTGAACGTTTAGGTTATGCCACAGAGTAAGAATTCATATAGTTCCCTTGTGTGATTCAGCATTTTTCATTAGTATTATTTTGTAATTGTACGATCAATTTTATTAACACTTAATAATAATAATTTACTTTCTTTTTATTATAGGCAATTGGCTTTTTATACTGGAGAAACGGGTAAATTTTTGAGTATTATATCTGTAGGTTTCTTTTGAATAATAACATTTTTTTTTTCTTTATTTGAAGCCAATGACCCTTTGTTGTTATCATCATTATAGTTGTTATCATTATTTTCATTTTTCTTAATGTGATAAACTCTACATTTTACATTTCATGCTCTTTTAAATTAGTGATGTTTCTTTAAGAAGAAATATAGATGTTCTAAAAAAGTGATTTTAGGTTTAGATTATAAATAACATAATCCCTAAATATTAGTATAAGAAAGCAAGTTCAAGTCCTGTTCAATGAAGAAGTGAGGAAAGAAAGAAGATATATATATTTATATTATATGTAGGTATGCATACTTTCACTCTAGAATTTGCATGTACGTATAATTTTTCCCAAAAAAAAATTGTATGTATAGTTTAAGAGATATATACAATTCACTAATGTGCTTAATGGTAGGATAACCACCTTATCTTGAACAACCCCCACAAACTAATGGGTATGATACCAACAATCAGTTCGGTCTTACTAAATTAAACCTAAGTTTTCTTGAGAACTTGTAATAGCGAGATAGGTGACAAATTATCATACCATATTATAAATGGTTCATTAAGTGAGATGCCCAGCTTAATGAGGAGAAATCGAAAATACAAAATATTAGAGGAAACTATAGAAATTTTAAGATATTGTTAAAATAGGGGTATAAGTGTAATTTTATACCATTACAATTGGTACCCTATAAATAATAATAGAATAGGGAAGCCACCAATTGATTTGGCACCCTAAATTCTTTTTCATTCATCTCTATCTTCTCTCTTGATCCTATGGTAAATACCATGGTATCAAAGCATATTTTGCCTTAGAATCAAACTTTCTGTTCACATTTATTTCTTTTTTTCCTTTCTCAAGATAAGATTTCATTGATCAAAGATGGTAAGTGGGGCATTTTAGGATTGATCACACATATAAGAGATCCCTTTTTATTCTTTTCTCGTTGTGTGACCAAGCTAGTGATTTGTTTGGAAGATAAGTTGTGGATGGTTTAAGGAGATTGATAGTAGTGCTGCTAAATATATTTCTTGAGAATCTTCCTTTTCAAGATCATGAGAACCTAAATAATATATCTAGATTAGTGGTTTTAGTGAGGATGCATTATTAACCTAATTTCAATTTAACCTATTTACGTTTCGTGTGTAAACACCTTTGGTTATACCTAGTTTAGTGTTTCCCAGTAGTAGTGCTTGAGTTTTGTTAACTTATTACTTTTAGAAGTGGCCTAGGAACCTTATAATGGGTGGTAGTTTCCTAGGTGGCTACCCTAAGAGGGAGGGGGCGAATTGGGTTGCAATAAAAATTTTCCTTCACCCCTAACTTCTTTTCATTTTTATTATATATTAAATAGCTACAGTCTAACTTAATTATTCAACATAATCAAACAAAATATATTATAAATGAAAAGTATCTTTGGACAATAAATGAACATGCTTAGCTTCAATTTATAGAAGTATAAATAGTTAGTTTTGTTACTGAGTTGTAATTGTTATTGAATGTGTTTATTGAAGCTAATAGACATGTTGCTTAAAGAATGTTGTTAATAAAACTATTGCTAACTTTAAGCCTCCTCCTAGGAGTTGATTGCACCTTTACACTTTGAAATTACTCAGCTTACTAGAGACATAAAATGAACTTTAAATAAATTTCCCTTTTTTCTTCAACTCATTAATTAGTATATCAATTAGCTCAAAATTTCCCCTTTTTAATTAGCTCATTTCAAAATTGTGATTTTCACATTTTCTTTTTCATCATTGATTCAAGTAGAGTTCTGAAGTTTAAGTACATAATGGGTGCTTTATCATTACTCAATGGGTCCAGAGTTAAATGCTCATTTTACTCTTTCAACTTAGAACATTAAATGTGGGCTATTAATTAAATAATAAAGTTCCACTCAAGAGTCATCTCTTGATGAATTGAGGTCCACTCCTTATTACCTTGAAAAATTCAAACTTGGGGATGATTCCTTATCTCATAGGTCGACTTCTAATATCCATGGGTCAACTTTGAGCATCCATTTCTACTTGATTTAAACCATGAGCCATCTTTCCAAGGTAAGGGTTGACTCCCAATCCTAAACCATCAAGTCTTGGAGTTCAATGCAAAAGATTGATCCATCCTCCTAAGGTCCAACATTATATGTAAAATATTTTATATCTAATTTACTATTTATCAACTTGATTTACATACAAATTCTAAAAAAAAAGATATGACACTTTAAACTCAACTTAGATGGGACGCTTCATTTCTAGATTTGATTTTTTCAGCATATGAACAACACAACTTTCTTCGGGCTCCAACTACTTTGATTTCTTATGTAATCCAAAATTTAAGCAGCTTATTGTCTTCTTTCCTAGTGGTTGATTTCTTGAACTAATGACAATTAAAGCTTGAGCTACACAACCTTTTTAACGTATTTCCTCTTGAAAATCTCTATTGAAAAGATAAAACCATGCTTACAACTTTTATAAGCTTTTAACTTAAGCACATTTGTGGCTACAAGACTCAAACATTTGCTATCATTGTAACACATTTGGCTTTACAACAAACAATCTCCCTAGTTTTGATGATGGCAAACCATCATATTGCAAAAATGAGAAGTGGAGGAAAGATTCACCAAAAAAATCATATTATTGAAAACACTCCCCCTTATAATTCCTTCAAAACTCATTTTCAGCAAACTTTACTTTTGCTCCCTATGGATCATAGAATAATTATTAAATGTTGGTACACATTTTCAGAAGTCGTTAAATGAACTCTCTCGAAGATCAGTAAAGATAATCTATTTTCAATGTTTTTGTTTCATTCCAATGTAACTCGTTGCATCTTCCAAATCTAGTTAATTCCCAAGGTCTGTCGATTCTTCTCCCAAGGTAATTAATGTCAGCCCAAGTCCAATGTAAGTCGGTTCACCTTCAACCGACTTCATCTAGTATAAATAGACATCTGTACCGGTTCGATACAGAAGAGAGAAAAATCAGAATACTAAAAAACCTTTCTCTCATTCAACCAAGTTCTACTCTGTTTTTTTTTCTATCTTATTTTTTTACAGTATTTGTTGTTACTATCATTATCAACCATCAGTGGTATCAGATCACATTCGATCAAATCTCTTGGGCGTGAGTTCTTCTAAACAATGTGTGCATAAGCCAATCGTTCCACCCTTTCTCTTCCAATCTTCAATGGAGAAAACTATGACTTCTAGTCTATCAAAATAAAGACCTATTTTCGGTCACAAAGTTTATGGAGAATCGTTGAGGAAGGATTCTGCATTGCTGAAGACACCTCTACTCTTTCAGCAAGTCAAAATAAGATCTATGAAGAAAATCAACAAAAGGATTGTCAAGCACTATTCTGCTTACAGCAAGCAATGGCTGAGGAGATATTTCCTCGAATCATGGGCGCATCAACTGTAAAAGAAGCATGGGATACACTGCAAGAGGAGTTTCAAGGATCTGTCAAGGTACGCACTGTTAAATTGTAGAAGTTTAGAAGGGATTTTGAAAATCTTAAGATGAAGGATAATGAGGCTGCAAAAGATTACTATTCTAGAATAAAAGGAATAGTAAATCAAATGAGAGCCTATGGGGAGACTATTTCTGACAAGAAAATAGTCAAAAAAATTCTAATCTCTTGCACAGAGAGATATGATCAAATAATTTCGGTGATAGAAGAAACAAAGGATCTAGAAACATTATCACCAACAGAATTGATGGGCTCTCTCAAGACATATGAAAATAGGCGTGATAGGCAGAATGAAAATTCAGTTGTGGGTTAGTGGGTTGTGGGCCTTAGCAGCAGCTTCTCAGAAAATGCTACGTGTCTAGCTTTCTAGAAAAATGAGATGGACATGTGTGTGAATGATGGGGAGTTGTAGCCTGGTTGTGGGTTTTAGCAGGAATTTCTCAAAAGTTGCCATATATCTAGCTTTATAGAAAATGAGAAGGCTATTTGTTTGAATGGTGGTAGTGGGCTATGGGCTTTAATAGCAAATTCTTAAAAAATGCCATGTGTCTAAATTTGGAAAAGCCACATGTCTGAATGGTGGGCGATTGTAGCTTGAAAGCCTTCCTTTAATATATATATATATATATATATATATATATATATATATATATATATATATATTAGATTTCTAAAATGTTTAATGGGCTTGGGCCTTGTCTAGGCACATTTAGGAGGATCTACTCATGTAGTAGTTCTAGTTACATCAGTTTGGGTGTTGGAAATTTCCGTGTGTACAGCCAAAGTCAAATGTATATTGTATTGTCTTGGATAATAAAATGAGACTTTTCCTTTAGAGGCATTTTGTCTACAATTGTATTTGTTTATGATTGTCATGTCCCCTGTAATATTGTTGAGCATTCAAATACAATTATATTTGTTTGTTTTAAGTAAGATTTATCATGGGAGATAAAAATGATTCAATTCCTTATAGGCCTAAAAGACCCTAACTAAGTGTAAGTTTGAGTAAGAGTAACTTGCTCATAAGGTTAGCATATTGATAAGTTCCATAAAATAGAGGTATGATCTCAACCATTAGGGTGAGACTCTAGATTACCACGTGAGTGTGTATTGGGATACATGTTGATCCCAAGGGCCACCAATTGGTGGCTTAAGAGTGGTCGAAAACAAAAGGCAAATTTCTAGAATTGTCTAAATGTTTAGATAACCCAAAAAATAAACTAGGCTTTTGAGGAGCAACTTTAACTCTCAGGATAACTTTTGAGACTTCAAAGAGTGTTAAAAAACACTCCAAAAGGAAAACAAATGTCCAATACATTTTATGATTTTGGAAAAAGAAGCTTTATAGTTTCTTGCAAACCATATACCACAGCTGTGATATCACATGTAATACACCCTAAAAAGCCTTTAGTCCCTCTACTATGCACAACAGTACTGGTTTACAAGAACAAAAACTAAAACATACTCATAGCAATATCAATTTAGTAAATTTTGCTCCACTTAAGATAACCTGGGCTGCTACCTATGAGCATTATTTCTCCTCCCTGCTTTTCTCCCCTCTCCTTACTCTCCTTATGGATGAATTGATGTTAACTCACTCTCAATTCATACAAGGGGAGGGACCTTGAGAGCCCCCTACATAAAGTTCTTCACACTTGTACCCATCGAGAGTGAATACATATAGTTCTAATAGGACTCCACCATTCCTTGAGTTGTCTGTTATTGGAACTAGGCTTTCAGAAGGAAAATACCAAATATGGATAGGTAGTCTACAAGCCTACTCCTAATGGGATTAAGAAACCTTGGTGGAGGTGGTGAATTTTGTCCTTGGTACTGAGTGTGAGAAGCTGATTCTTGAGGGTGACTATGAGTCTCCAAAGAGCTCTGGTAACATGAAAATCAAAGGGAGAACTATTGAAGAGGTTGAGCATCCATGTTGAGTCAATGAGGCTAGATTTTTGGCTAGTGGTTCAATTGAATCCACCTTAGATGAGTCTCCTTTGGCTTGCAAAGAAGGTGAAGTGGATTTAGCTAATTGAAGCTCATAGGAGGATGTCCAAGTTGGTGAGGAGATAGGTCTATTCTAAGGGCTGAAGAATTGGTCCTAGAAACATTTAAAAAACATGTAGATCAGGAGGAAGCTATGGAAAGAAAATCCAACAGTTTGTGGTGTTGTTTGGAGGAGAAAAGAGGAGGATGTTGAGAGTTATAGCTTTAGAGGATTACTAGGAGGCAAAAAGTTAAGAAAACCAATGTTTTCAAACCGTCGTTGACCCGAACGGTCAGACCATTTGGACTAGAAACTGTCCAGGCGACCGGTTCCGTTTTACCCCAAACCTGGTCTTTGGCAAAAAACCGTTGAATTAGTTAATGAACTGTTGACCTGGATAGTTTGACCGTTGAGCCGTTCGACCCAGAGAATGGTTTGCAGTTTATTAAATAAGAGCAAGATTTAAGAATGAAAAGAGAAATCTCTCAAATCTCATTTGCGATTTGCCGTCGTCGTCACTATTGCCACTATAAGTTGCCATCGTCGTCGCCATTACAGCTGACCTCCTCCTCTTCCTCCTCCTTCTCTCTTCTCTCTTCTCTCTCTTCTAAACTCTTTCAGTCATCGATAGCTTCTCACATCTCTCTCATTCTCAAACAATCAAACCCTTTCTCTTCTATTTATATGCATCTTACCCTAATATTCCAATCTAATGGGTAAAACGACATATCATCATTTATAATATTTAAACCATTCAAACTGTTTGACCCAAATGGTCAAACCACTGACCCAGAAACCGGTGGCCAGAACAGTTACATTTCTGGGTCAGTTTTTAAAACCTTGAAGAAAACTTGTAGAGTAGAGACTTCAATGTTAATAGCCTAATTCGAGTGAGAGGTAGAGGTGTCAAGAGTGTTAAGAGGTTGGGGAGAGGAAGTCAATGCAAAAGCTCACCTAAGTTGATGATTAGTTTCTTTGTTCTTTGGTATTGCATTTGCATGGAGTGTGGCCTACTTTTCTTTTGCTTGGACCACCCCATCTCTTGTATTCTCCTCTCTCATTCTTTCTTATTTTTTCATTTTATAATTTTTTACTACAAAAAAGTTTTAGAAATGAGACTTACAAAACAATAGATTTTAAACTAAAAGAAAATTTTAGGTAACTCTTAACCTAAAGAGATTAGATGAGATTCAATGTATGGGAACTTTCAAAAAAAATAGCATTATACTATAGAAAAAAATAAGCAACAAAATTGAGAATATAACTAAATCAATAATCAAACAAAAGAAGGGTGACTTAGTAAACTAAAATATGAAATTATGATTGGTAAAATGATTGAGTATAGATACAACTCTAAAGCATACAGTTAACTATATAACTTAAAGATATCAAGAAATAACAAACTAAGCTTAAGATAATTAATTCTAATCAACTTGAAATATTAACCAATGAAAAAACATAAACTATTTAAATTTTCATTAAGCAAACAAGCAATCTTAACACCCTAAAATTAATATTGATATGTACATGTCACATGGTATATTCCATAACTAGGTATTTCTATCAAAAAAAAAAAAAAAAAACAAGTGGACCCATCTTCTTTTACATAAAACTAGTGTAAAAGATATTTCTATGCATGTGTTGAACTAATGATGAATGTGTAAAGATATAGATGTTAGCATTATATGACATGATACTCTATTTTAACTTTTATAACCTACACTACAACTAAGGGAAGTATTTGCAATATTGTATTATAGATTCTGTATGATCTTTAACATAGATATGAGCATTGGAAAATAAATTAAAAATTAGATATATAATAAAATACAAATTAAAATTAGACAATTCCAAAGTTGGGGCTGCAATTATTGTATTTATTATATATCTTTATATAAAAATCAAAACCACTATAAAAAATGTAATGAAAAGCATCCAAAGCCACTTTTTGTTTACATCTAAAAGAGAAGCTTAAAAATATACATATGTGTTCAAGTAATGGTAAAGATATAATAATGTAGTGGATTGTTGTATTTCTCTCTTCTCCCTATTCTATCTTTTCAGTTTTTAGTTATAAGTTTTATTATTGTCAATCTTCTATCAATGGAGAGTGTTGAATCTTGGTGCATCAAAAAACTGATTGTATCTTGTAAAAATCTCTATCATGGCATCAGTTCCTATTTAATCAATTATATTCCAAGAAAATATAATAGTTAGGTTAGCTTTTTCACCAAATTTGTTGTTTCTTGTAATCGTACTATTTTTTTGGTCTTCTATCCCATAATTTATCAAAGATACTATTTTAAGGGAGATGTAGTTTATTAGTGAACTGAATCAACCTTAAGGCTTTAAAAAAAATCATATCATAATTTATTTTCTTGGTTCATTTTATTTGATAAGCCAAAAATAGTATTCAATGTTATCATATTTTAATTATTTGTCTATGACATTTATAATTATAACTAGACTTATTTGCATTATATTAAAATTTGAAATTGCAGTTGGAGGTCTCTTAAATGCAACTTTTGGTAATGCAACCGAATTGATAATATCAATTTATGCACTTAAAAATGGAATGATTCGTGTTGTTCAACAATCATTACTGGGTTCAATTTTGTCAAACATGTTATTGGTACTTGGTTGTACATTTTTTAGTGGTGGAATTGTTTTTCACAAGAAAGAACAAGTGTTTAACAAGGTACACACATCATATTCTATTTTATATTAATAGTACTTTTTCTTTTAAATATTTCGTAATGTCATTAATGACTATAAAAATAATTATGTCTTTATGGATAGGCAACTGCTATGGTAAATTCAGGGTTACTCTTGATGGCAGTTATGGGTATAACATTTCCAGCTGTCCTCTACTACACACACACTGAATTGCATTTTGGAAAATCAGAATTGGCACTTTCAAGGTTTAGCAGTTGTATAATGCTTATAGCATATGGTGCCTATCTTGTTTTCCAATTGAAGAATCAAAAAAATCTTTACACTCCTATCAATGAGGTTAGTATCTCAAATGATTTAAAGTGAAATACAATTTTTTATTTGACATATATGATTTTATTTAGAAAGGTTTGAATTTAAAAATATGTCCATGAAATAAAATAAAAATAATATTTTAAATATAATGATTCTATAACCTTTAACTTAGTTTAAAAAAAAAGCATATTACTTTAACAAGGAATTATAAATCCCATTTATGTTGATAGAATATTGTTCTACTATTGGGATAGTATACTATTCTTTATTTCCCATTTTTATATTCTTTAATTTCACACATAATACAATGCATATTCTTTATAAAAGCAATTAAAGATAAATATTAATATTCCAGAACTAGAATAAAAGTGATCCTAAGTATTTTGAGTCTAAATTTTATTTAAACGCAATAATTTAAATCCTTAGTATGTATATGTGTGTATGTGTATAAATTAAACCTTATTAATATTATACAAATTGTCCTATTCTATAATACATTTGTTTTATTGTAATTATTTGCTAACATTTCTTTTATTTTTTTATTAACTCTATCTATTTAGCTTTTTGATGAATTAATAGTCATACATTTTCTAAACTTAGGATGAAAATAAAGTCGAAGAGGAGGTCTTAGATGAGGATGAAGTTCCTGAGATCTCTAAATGGGAATCAATAATATGGCTTTTAGTTTTAACAGCTTGGATTTCAATTCTATCAGGATACTTGGTTGATGCCATAGAGGTAAGTTGTTTCTTAACCTTCTTAGACCATTGAATAAATAGATCTTATAACATGAATCAATATCTTTACTACACTAAAAATCAATTGCCTCTTGATTGAAAAATCAATTATTTTTGCATTGTTTAGCCAATAGAATTAAAAATATGTACCATGATATTTTCTACAGATGTAATGTTTCTTTTAAACTAAAATTTGTCATATAAATGGTTTTAGCAAATAACATATAACTTTAAGCTATTATACCTTTTCTCCATTATCTAATGAAATATATTTTGTTTTGTTTTTTAAATAATATACTTTAAAAAAAGAAGTTCCTAATAAAATATAACTTTGAATTACTTTGTTTTTCATATAACATACTCGAAATGACAGATTACTATCCTATATTTTGGGATTAGTGGCAATTACCCCCCCCCCAAACTTTCAGATTATAAAAATGCCCCATTGACATTTAGTTTAGTAAAAGAAGAAGTTAATTTATCAAAATACCCACTCAAGAAACTTCTGTAAAATGGAAGTTAATTACAACAAAAGAAAAACCAAGAAACTTCTATAAGGATCAGGAATTTCAACAAACACAATATGTAGTTAATATCAACTAGACTGGCAACAAATGGAAATTGAAAAAAAATACTAAATTAAATCCCATCACTTGTAGAAAATTGTTGGAAAAAGGGTAATTTGGGGATTTGGAAATGTTTAAACAATTAAATTAGAAGCTTTTTCATGATTAACTAACAAAGTGCTATTAAAGGAGTGTCTTTGTTGTAATCTGAAAGTTCAGGGGGTAATTTCCATTATCCTCAAAGTATAGGGTAATGATATAATTTACCCAAAATACTATCTTATGATTTTCTTAGTGAGATTTAAATTAAATTTAGTAAGACTAGCAAATGTGCACATGCCAATTTAAGATGATGAATATGATGATGATGATGATGATAGTAAAAGTATGTTTCCAAATTTTCTTCAATTTTTTTGTATTTCTTTGCAATAGAATTTATTCTTAATTAATACACTTATTTTTGTTTAATATGATGAGTATATGATATTAGAGAGTGCTAATGTTTTTGATAAAACTTTACATTGTTTATTTTTATCTTTTAAGTTTTTTATTTAATTATGACATCAAAGGTTGATACATCTGACTTGAAAGGTTGAACTATTAACTTTTCACCAAATAGGAAAACAACACTTTTAGGTTAGTTTTGAAATTTGTCTTTCATTTACATCGTCAGTAGAAACAATGCTTGTCTATCATATTTATTTTGCTTTAACATGGCTAATATAAAATATTATAGATTCACCCAAATGTTTTTTGCAATATTTCTATATTTTTTAATATTTTTTTTATTTTTCTTTTATTTTCTTTATTTTTTATTATTTAATTATGATATCAAAGGCTAACACATTTGACCTGAAATATTGAATTATTGCCACCACCAAATAGGAAAACAAATGTCAGTTTTTAAAATTTTCATTTCTTCCAACATCAATAAAACAATTTTTATTTATCATACTTAATTTTATTTAATATGAATAATATACGATATTAGAAATGTGCCTTATGTTTTATACAATTTTTTATCTTTTTGTAATTATTATATTTATTTTTATTTTAAAAGTTTATTATTAACTATGACATCATGGGTTGACCCAATTTAATGAGAGAAAATTAAACAAGGTAAAAAGCAATAGTTTAAATTACACTTTCTTTGCCTTTACAATCAAAGAGGGGCCAAATTCAAAAGTACAAGTATTTTAATCAAACAAAAGCTCCACACTCTCATTTGTTCTTTTAATAGTAGTAGAGATATTGATTAACTCCAAGAGAAATTTTATTCATGCATGTTTATAATCAAAAAGTAGGTTTAGAGAAAGCTATTCATTTATGGGATAAGTTTAAACACAATGACCCATCCTTAAATTAGGATTAATTAAAAAGGGGATTTCAAATACTTAAACATACAAGCATTTGACATTATGAAATTCATAGGAAAAACTTATGTTAAAAGTAAGTGTATATCTATATATATATATATATATATATATATATATATATATATATATATATTAAAAGAAACAAAAAAAAGTAACAAACGGATGGTAATCAAAGTAGAGAAAGTTTGGAGTATCAAGGAGAAAGGATGAAAATGGGTCCTTTTATAAGAATCACCAGCCTTGGTATGGACATCCTACTAAATGTAAGATAGCGTGGTTTTCACCTACAAACTCCACATGGACCAACCTTTAAAATGCCAATTATAACTTATGTGGTGGAAATGAGAAAACCTTATCAAATTGTGTTTTAAGTCAAATTTACTAAAAAATTAAAATGTTTCAAAATAAAAGATATGATCTCAATATTTAATAGAAAAAGAGAAAAATGAACATTTATCAAGTTATACCTATTTATACTATATATAAAAGTGTGGATGCAAAGTGAAAGTTTTTTGAACCAAAATTACCCTCTATTTCTTTGTTTGAGAAAGGGTATAAAAGTCATTTATGACAACTTTAATGCCAGCTTTAATGGCTACTAAAATTCTCATATTTGTTTATTTATTCCATCTCTAATTGTAAGGGTTGAAAATGTAACTTCAATTATTACTTTCCACCTCATTCAATCCCCTTTCGTTAAGTCTTAAAGCTAAGGTATTAACTCCTATTTTCTCTTATTAAATTCTATATTTGAGTTATTTTTTAATAATAAATTCTACTAATTAGATCTATGTCAATATTTTTAACAATATAAACCCATATATTTCAAAACTATCTAAAAAACAAAACCATTCTTTATCCAAGTGGTGGCTATGCAATTCAACCATCCGAATCAAATTGATCAACCTATGAAGTCATAGTTAGGTAATAAAATTTAAAAAATAGAAAATTATAAAAATATAAAAAAAATTAGACATATTTATGATATTTTTATTAATCAAATTATAAAATTAGTGTAATAAACAATAATTATTTTTATTAATAATGAAAATTAAATACATAATTTAGAATTGAACAAAAATGAAATTATTTTACTGTTTGACAAAGATCAATAATTCAACTTTTGGGTCCAATGTGTTAACATTTAATTTCATAAATAAATATTAAAAATTGAAAAAAATAATAAATTTTGCAAAAAAAAATCAGTCATATTTAATATCATATAGTTATCATATTAAGCAAAAAGTAAGTGTGGTGTATCAAAACTATTTTTACATACAGAAATACAAAAAAAAAAAGAAAAAATTGATTACATCTATAATTGTATATTTTCATTACTACTAAAAATATGAATATTGTGGAACTTTCTTTTTCAATTTATAAGCCCTCGAGACCAAACAAAAGTTTACACACCATAATGTACTTTTTATTATATATTGTATAAGTTTTAAGAGTTCTTGCTTTATTATATATGTTCTCTTTGAGGGCTAAGGTTCATGTCCCCCGACCTTTCTTTTTTGGGGGGTTTAAGACTAAGCTCTATTAATTTACTTAAAACTTCAAGCCTAAAGGAAGAGGAGGGGAAGAGAAGTTATAGTAATTGATTCATTACAAATTTTAAGCCCATGAATCTCCACATTGACTTCTTTCTAACATGGGTAGGACTATTTGGATTATTCATAAATAACCCTTTAATCTCATATATTTGACAGTTACTTTGACAAATGGAGATCCATGAAATATAAAGAATCAAAAAGTTAGCATACAATAACAAAGAGGGAGGAAATGAAAGAAATGGAATGAAGAAAACTCTTTGCATTGCATGGGATATTAATAAATTGGATAAAAGTACATTGAGATCAATAAAAACTACATGCTTTTCAGATCAATATTAAATGTTTATTGATATTATATAGGTAATCCTAAAACTTATGGTTAAGGGGATTTATAAGAAAGTAGGAGGAAAATATTATAGTTGTATTTGACAAAGGATATGGTGTAAGGAATAGCTTAACTTGGAGGTTAGAATGGCATACGAAAACTTATATATTTATTTGTTTTTCAATCTAAATAGTGAATTTTATGTGAAAAGCAATTTTGGAAACATGAAAAGCATCCTAAGTTAATCAAAAGTCTTGGTAATGAGTAAGGAATTTACAATTAAAACATACAAAGAGGTAATGAAAGAAGAAACCACAGAACAAAGCTTCTTTGTGAAGAATTTAGAAGCATATAAAATTTTCAAAATATAACGGTTTCATCATTCCAATCCCCAATATAGTGATTAGAGTTATAAACTTGAACCTTTGTCATACATTGGCAAAGGAGAAAAGAAAGAAAGTCTTAATGAATTGAGAAATGGGGAAGTTAAGATCTTAAGGGTTGAAATGGCTTCATTTGAGGTTTATTAATTGAAAGGTTTGGGCAGTTGATTCATTTGTAATATGGGGAAGGTGCATACCTTCCAATGTGGTGTTGCTTGAGACATTAAGGTGTTGATGCCAAAGAGATATTTAAATAAAAGGAGAAATCAATTTAAAGAGATGAGTTTGGTGAAGAAACTTCAAGTAGCATTCTTCCTACTTAAATTCCACTTGAAGATGATGGGATTCTATTGTGCTTAAAAAATCTAATATAAATGTGAGAGAATTATGACAAAAATTGATGAAAACTCATTAAGTCCAAGAGAGTAGAGATTAATGAGAAATGGTAGGAAGAGTGATAAGTCCCAAAGGTAGAACATGGATAGGATTTGAGAGGGGAAAAGTCTTATTAATGAGCTATTAAAGTAATTTTATTATAAATAAGAAATTTATTTATTTTTAATTAGGGATGAGTATTATATTTCTCTAATTCTTTGGGGGTTTTCAAAAAGGGTAAAGTTTTTGTAGTGTAATCTTGTACACTTATTATATGTCTAGTATGATTGGCATTAATGATATGATGGGTAACTTTGGTATCTCCCTTAACTTTGAGATGTTGAATAATGTGATCAAGGTTGCTTTGCATCCAATACCATCAAAAGTTATTTCTAGGTTAAATTAGATTAAAAGTCAACAAACTCAAATTGCATTTGATGTAGTTCAAAGGGGTTTGTTACAATTTTGATTTAATCAATTTGGGGTTATTAAAGGCAAAAATTATTATAGTGGGGTTAGATTGTGTTACTTAGTCTAATGTTAAATGGATCTAGAAAAAAATAGTTTTTTTAATGAGGGTTGTTTGTTGAGGAAGTGTTTAATGGGTTGTTCATAACCATTTGTAAGGCCTAATCATGCTCTAAATTTTTAAATTGGGCCCAACTAAACCAAGCAATATATAGTTCTATTGGCTCTAGGGTGTAAAATGTTTATCTGAAGGGACATCTTTAGAAAATGTTTTGAAGGTGTTTATAGAGGTCTTGTTAAAGGTTTTAGATGTATTTCAAATGATCAAAGGGTGAGACATCACTATAAGAGTTAATTAACCAACAAAAATCCGGTATAGATAAACCCAAGTATGCATTAATATATTCCTTATGGATCTTCATGATATTATTAACATAATCATAAAATTGGTAATATAGTAGCATTATTTTGAATTTAATTAAAGAATATACATTATTAATAATGTTACACTTATGTTTTATTTCAACTTTATATTTACCAACTTAATATTATATTTATTATTGTATGATCATTGAACTACTTTTATAGGGGGCTTCAATTGTGTGGAAAATTCCAGTTGCCTTTATTAGTGTTATACTACTTCCAATTGTAGGCAATGCAGCAGAACATGCAAGTGCAATCATGTTTGCCATGAAAGATAAACTTGTAAGTTTTTATGAAACTATAATGATTAAGATTTTGTTTTATTTTTATTGCTATGGTATTATATTTTTTCCATATTTCTTCATAGGACATTTCTTTGGGAGTTGCAATAGGGTCATCAACTCAGATATCCATGTTTGGGGTATGTAATCAATATTATCTGGATGTACTACCAAAACAAGTCAATATCATTTGGGTAACTTGTTCTCCTTTTTTATTTAGGATAAATATATAATCATGTCACTTAAAACCAATAAACAAATTAACATTAAATATATAATAACAAGAGGTTTTTTTTTTTTTGCAATTTCTATAAGAAGACTTATGTTATAACTTAAATATAATTTAAAAACATTGAGAAACTATAAAACAAATTCCATTGTCACTGGTTATTATTTAATTGTTATCACCATACATCATAAAATTTTAATTGAGAAGTTGATTTATGACATTTAAAAATTCAGGGAAAAATCCTGAACAGTACTCTAAACTTTGGGGGTTGTGTCAAGTCAGTCCCCAAACTTTAAGACATGCCTCTGCAGTAGCTTGAACTTACAAATTGTGTCTAATAGGTCCCTACCATTAGTTGACCATTAGTTAATGTCATCACGTGGCATCAAGTGTGCATTAAATAATTTCAAATGGAAAAATTACCCTTTATGATATTTTTTGGCCATTTTACCCATTTTCGTCTAAGTGTTAGAAGGAGGGTTATGAAACCAGACATCAATAAATTGTTGAAGCTCTTGCTCCCCTTTTCAAGATCCCCTATTCAACAATCAACTATAACCGGATGATCACCTGTCCGGTTTCATAACTCTTCTTCCCCTTTTCTTCTTTTAACACTCAGACGAAATGGGTAAAATGGTAAAAAAATATCATAAAGAGTAACTTTTCCATTTTGAAATTGTTTAATGCACACCTGATGTCATGTGACAGTGGTGATTGATGTTCAACTAACAGTAGGGACCTATTAGACACAATTTGAAAGTTCAGGGTACTACAAAGACATGTTTTGTAGTTTTGAGACTGACTTGATACAACCCCCAAAGTTCAAGGTACTGTTCAGGAATTTTCCCAAAAATTTGTTTAGCTAATATAGTCATCCATCTTGATTTAAATATAAAAGTGATATTATAATTAATAATTTATAGGATAAACTTGATGTTTCTCCTAAATATTAAAACCTTCTTTATCTTTTCCAAATGGATTTAGACCTCCCCTTTTAGATACATTTGCCGTTATATCTATCAAAAAAGTGAACAGATCTAATATATCCTTGTAGAAATGATGAAGAGAAAAGGTTGTCCATGTAAATTGTTTGTAATCTTGTAACAAAGGTTAGGAGGTTAGTTTTGAGTTTGGGAGAATCCTACCACTACAACTAGTTACCTGGTCCTCCTCTTCAATGTTAAACATTGAGACCAAGTCTCTGTTATGACTATAATAGGATAACTAGTGTATAGTTTGGGTTGAAACCAGACTATACACCAACACCAACATATTTGTAATATTGATCCAACTTTTTGTATTGGCTGCAATGGGATCAAGTGCAACTTGTTTGTGATTTTTAATGTCTTTACTGCTGCCAAAGAAAGAGAAATTGGAGTAGAGCTTAAAATGGCAATTTATGGGAAGTGAAAGGCAAGCTTCATTAATGGGGTTGTTAGAATATTGAGGGAGGCTAGTGAAAGCTTATCTTCCACAAACAAACAAATCTTAATGAATTACTATTAGAGGCAGATCTTTATTTATTTGATGACATCAGCTAGCAAGAGAGGTCTTAGTTTATTTTAAAAAGAGAGGGCAAGTTCTAGTATATAGGAAAAACATCAAAGGAGGCTTAAGTCTTTTATCCTAATTTATATTATATTGATAGTAATAACTTTTTATAAAGTTAATATAACTCTTTAGAGAAAGGTAAAGATGAGTATAGCAGTTATGACAAATTTGAATATCATGAATCTTCCTCATAATTTAATATTATTTCTTATAAATATAACATATATATATATATATATATATATTTGCTATTATTTCTTAAGTGAATATATGTTTCCATCTAAATATTATGTCTTAATTTATTTTTAAATTTAAAATATAAAAAATTCTATTTTTCATATAGATGAAACATTTTTGAATAAATTATCCTTGAAAATGAATAAACAATCATGTTAAATTAGATATGAAATATTTATAACTTTTATAAATGTAAATTATATTAAAGAGAAAATTATTAAAAATGTTTGTAGTATTATATTCAAATCTTTAATTTAAAATTTATCTATTAATTAAAATTTATTCATGAAACTATAAGATACGAATTTGAAAATTGTCATGTATAACCACAAAAAAAAAATTCTAGCTTTGCTGTTAGAATTGGTGTAAGTAAAACAATTATGTAAATTGTAATATTTATGTCATGTCTACATTATAATAATTGATATTCTTCTAAATAATTAATATGAGTTGCTCTATTCATCAATAATATTTCATTGTTGCTAATTTTACTATATTTTCATCATATTCTCCTAATATAACATATGCAATTGTATAAACTTTTTTTTTTTTTACTTTTGAGATCTACTTACCTTTTAAAATATCATTTGCTATTTTTTCTGGCTAGATTCCCTTTTGTGTCATTGTGGGATGGATTATGGGGCAACCAATGGACTTAAACTTTCAACTTTTTGAGACTGCCACTCTTTTTGTTACGGTAATAGTTGTAGCTTTCTTGTTACAGGTATGTATTATTTATATAAGTTTCTTTAAATTCATAGTTATTATTCTTGAAAAACATCAACAATGTCTTTTATTTCCTTTAGGGAGAATTAAACCTTAAAAACTACTATTTGCTAATATATTTTTATTATACTAATATTTGTTTTTACATATTTGCAATGATTTTTAGGAGCCATTGCTTAGTGCAATGGGATAAAGTTTCAAACAAACAACGATGAGAATGTTTTGAGTCTAAAAGTAGCTAATTTGTGTAAAAAGTGCCAAAGGTTTGGTTTGTATATATTTCACTACTCTCAAGAACCTAGATAATTAAGACTAACATTGAGTGATGTCCCTTCTATTTCTTTATAATTTTAATTTAGTGAAATTTCTTTTTAAGACTTAAATTTAGAATCTCTAAGATTTATTATACATAAACTCCCAAAAACATTTGATAGTATCATATATTTTATATATAACTTTTAGGTTGGCCCAAAAGAAAATAAGAAAATTTGGTTCTTTGGTGTTTATATAATAATGGTAAATTTTTTATTTTTGTAATGAGAAAATATGAATAATGAACCTTGATTGTCAATAAATATATTTACAAAAAAAATAAATTAATAAAAATATAAAATAAGGTTAAAAGAATTTTATAATTTTACCATTCTCAATGTAATATTTAAAAAAAATGAGTGAACTCCACATAGCCCTTTGTAGTATGGGGGCCTATCACTTGACTCCCTAAACTATTTTTTGTGTTAGAGTGTTAACCTCCCCTCTCCCCCCTCCCCCAACACTTTGCACACCCTAATGGTGTTAACAATGTGTGGGTAATTATGAACTTACCATTTAATTAATGTTCATGTGTGTGAGGGACCAATTCCAACAAAATGGTAGTCTGGCCCATCAAAATAGCACCCTAGGTTCAATTATTAATTTCAACCATTCAAATAGTTTATAAAGATTTCATCCAATTTGGCCCATCCAAACAATTCATACAATCATCACAAATTTTTCTGCCCCTAGACCTTTTAGCCCCTTCAACTTACAAAAGATTACTTCTTATGAATGTTACCAATTGTCTACTATGCATGTGACCGAACCATGTTAGTCTACTTTTTCTCATTTTTTACCTATTAGAGGCTAGTAATTTCACAAGAAATTTTTAGTACATAAATTGTCTTGACCCTAATGGGACCCGTTTATCAAAACCCTAAAAGATTTGGATTTCAAACTTAGGGTACTTGATACTTGAACCTAATTGTATTTAAATGTGGGTAGAGATGGAAATTTGACCCGTCCTCAGTGGGGCTCTGACCTGCCCCACCCTAGTCAGGGTGGGGTTTATGACCATTGATCGGGTTTGGATGGGTTTTGGGGAAACCCAAAACTTTAGTGACCAGGGGACGAGGTGGGGATGGGTATTTGTCCACCCGACCATGACCTTGTCCCCGACTAAAAGTGTATGTATGGGCATTTGTTCACCCAAAACTCTAGGTTATTGTTGAATGTTGTTGGTTGATTATGAACTTTGAAGAATTTTTTCATGTACTTAGCTGACCTATCTTAAACCCACCTGATTAAATGATAATTAGGTAAATATAATAGGTTTTGGATCAAGGGTACTTGGTCAGGTTTGGACCTATTAATGAATGAAATAAACACAAAAAATTCTGGTCATTAAAGCGATCTCCTAGAGTAGTACATTAATATCATGCAAGTGATGTGCTTATGTTTTAGTCATGATCTTTTGTTTTTTTGGTAAAATGCATTATCAAATGTATCATATAATTTGGATTTTAATGATATATTTTATGCTTTTTCGTATACATCATTTACATAACCTGGTTTTTAAGATAAATTCATGCATTAATTAAATGGCTAAACTGAAAAATATAAAAGAAAAGAAGGGCTAAGATCAGTTGAGATGTAAGTACATTCTTAGATGGCCATGAATGATTCATCACTTTCAAGAGGCCACTTTGATAGCATAGATTATTGGGTTGATTTATTTGGATGGCTCAGATTGATTCAATTCCTAGTGCATCACTTGGATGGTTGAGATCAACTCACTGATCTTGAGAGATGACTTTGATAACAGCCTAGATCTTAGGTTTATTTGGTACATCCTTGACCTGAAGGATAAAGATCACTTAAGCTGTGTTTGGTTTGAAGGAAAAGGTGAGGAGGAAAGAAGGGAAAGGTAGGGAAACCTTTACAAACCTTATATAGATTTCCCACCTTTCCCTTCTTTTCCCTACCTTTTCATTCAAACTGAACATAATCTTAATTGATATTAAGACACCACATTGATCGACCAATATATTTAGTTTCATTTGCCATTCCATTTCCCTAGCCTAGATTAGTTAAAACCTTTGCGTACCACTGACCTGGATGATTGAATCATCTGAACTTTCACCCAACGCATTTTCCAAGTCCAGTTTTCTTAAAATTGGCAAATTGGTTAAAAGATGTTGACCAGGTCATTGATTCATGGGTTACATATAAAATGTACTGAAACTTTTGGGTGCCATAACTTTGTGCTCAATTGTTCGATTGAAGTGATCTTTTTTTCTTTAATTTTGGATAATTTTCTGAGATCTATGCATTCTAAGGCACTTTGCCCAACAATTTTTCCAAAATAACTATTTTTCTACCTAAGATCCAATTTTTAGCTTTCTTTATAAATAAAAAATTAAAAACCAAAATAAAAATATAAATTAGGCATAAAATAATACATACATATATTGATGATGTGTCATGGTTTTACCTATCTGAAATGTACAGTTGAACTACTAACTTTTGACCCAAAGGCAAAAGCAGTTCAATCTACAAGTCGGCTTTTAAAATACTGATGGTTTATGCAATAAATAGATGAAAGTCTAGGGGGAATGTAATGCAAATATTTTAGGGCGTTAATTAAAGACCCCCAAACTATTGGGGGATATGTGATGTTTGCCCTAAAAATTTTTGAGCTAGTCATAGAGGGTGTAATACTCTAATTAGGAAAAGAAAAAAAAAAATAACTTAACCAATAGATTCAAGAAACATGAGAGAACTTATTTTAAAAATGCCAAATTGAGAAGAAAAATATATTGTAAGCTTTAATTCAGATTGATTTGATGGGATCATGCGAATACATATGATTCCAGAAGAATGTTGACAAATCAAAACCCTCTCTTTTGAATTTTGGGATCACCAATTGCTTAGTAACCATTTTTATGACACTGGTTGATTGTTTATAAGTTTCTCAAATTTCATGCCTCTCTAGCATCATAGTCGAACCCTGATTTGATACGTAATGTCTAAATATATGCATTTTTATATTCTTTTTCTAAAGATAATGTCTCTTAATTAGATTGATGAATTGTGACATTGTGTATTATTTACAGGAAGGAACCTCTAACTATTTTAAAGGACTTATGCTCATCCTTTGCTACTTGATAGTTGCAGCAAGTTTCTTTGTACATGTAGATCCTAAATCAATTGGTAAGTTAATTCTACCTTACCACTATAAAAATCATTGGCCTTGTATATGTTTTATTTATAATATAGGCTTTAGTTAAATTCTATATGTTTGAACACATGTCAATATTGTTATTTTTAAATATTAATTTTTATTCTTGTGTTCTATTATAATATTTTTATACATGAAATTCATAAAATTTATATTTCTTTAATGATTAATTTTGAAAAATTATTAGTGAACAATATTCCTGTTATTCCTTTTTCAGTGGCTTCACAATTAAAAAGTAGAACTTGAATAATTAACTAATATACATTTCTCCTTGCTTTAAGCATTTGTTGTAAAACATTGTTATGAGATTTAGAGGGGTGGTAGGTGTTGTGGGTTGCAATTCTTGAAGGATTGTTTCCTAGCTCCATTTTTAAGTGCTTGATGCCTTCAGAAGTTGGAGATGTAACCATGGAAATGGATTTGGTGGTCATCTGCACATTCAAATGTGATTTTCTTCTACTAGATTGTTGTTAAGGACAAAATGTAAACATGGACCGTTTCAATTCAAAAGGAATGGTGTAAGTCAATGAATGCCCTTTTATGCCAGAATGACCATGAGTTGGTGAACTATCTTTTAAACCATTCTTCAGTTGTTTGGAATTCAATGGTTGGTTCCTCATGTCAGTGGCCAAATGCTGATTTGAGAAAAGGGAGGCAACATTTTGTGGTTGTTGGCTTCTTTGGTGAGATAGATTTTATGGGTTGAAGGGGAAGGCATCTCGAAAGAGGGATTTCCATGATAGGTGGGGAGGAGCCATTTGGTTGGACTGGCTTAATTAGTTTTTGTTCTATGTTGTTTTAGCCTCTATAAGAATGTATAGAGCTTCCTCTTCTCGTGGGGGGGGGGGTTGTATATCCTTTTCTTATAAATCTTCATTTACCTTTCAAACAAATAATTAACTAATATAAACACAATAGATGAGGTAAAATTCTTTTATTTGTGTTACTAATTTTTACTACTTATAATTTATATTTTCAGTGGTTAACTTTATTTACTGCAAATAACTTAGTTTTGCATTAGCAATGTGGGTTTGAAAATCTCATAATTCAAGTTACTTGTTATGTGCTTTCCCACTTAATCTCAAAGTTAGCTTATCATCAAAACCCCCCAAAAAAAAGTTAGCATCATGTTAATTAGCTATTTGGGTTTAAAATAAATACTATGTAATTGGATTAATTATTGCATCCTTAATTTCTAAGTTTATGCTTTTTATTGTTATGAAATGCAAATAAATTTGAAAATTATTACACCCTTTATCTCTATGTGATTTATCTTCATATTCTTAATACTACCTTAACCTCGAAGGTGTATCGATACTTTGACCAATACATGTATTTTTTTAGTTTTTTTATTTTTAAATTTTAATTTTGAATATATTATTCTACATTAAAAAGATTTTGTAAAAAAACACCTATAAACAGATTTATGGGGGCTCAAAGATATGATATGATATGTCTCATATCGATTGTATTGTATCGATATTTTGAACCTCGATCCCACCTCATGGGGTTGGAGGAAGGGGCCAACCCCTCTTTGTACTGTAGTCCATTCATCTACCAAAATAAATAAATAAAATTAAAACTTAACCTCATAACATATGTTATATAAGTGAAGGAATTTAAAATGTGTACAAGATTTAAACTCTATCAATCCATAAAAAGGGCATATTATTTTGATTATGTACTATTTTATTAATTGAGTGGTTTTTAAATTTATCCTATTAATATAAATATACAATTACATTCTATAAATTTAGCACAAATCCCAAAGAATATATAGTTAAAATTTATATATGAACATACTAACTTGTAGGTATTTTAGGGTTTAAAAGATTTCATGTAACATAAACTTAGCCTCAATTATGATTATATTAATTCTCAATATTTTTTTATATACTTGTTTTAAAGCTTTAACTACTTAAAAATGCAAATGCAACAAAATTTAAGTAGTAATTAAAAAGACAAATGCAAACTTTTTAACTCAACTCAGCAACCAACATTCACACATCCATATGTTGCTCTCCTTGTTTTCTTAACTAATGACTCAATCCACAAGTTAACTTCCCTTTGTTTTACAAGAGGAAGAAAAGAAACAATAGAATAATAAATACCTCATACAAAGTACCAGTAGCATTCAACGATGATAGTAAGGTTAATTGTATTTAGGAATTAGTGATTTAGGTTGTGTTTGAAAATGATGCAAATGGAGTGTAAATCCCGGTTCAGGGTAAATTTGCACTCTGGTTCACTTTTGCTTGTTTTTGGCAACATTACATTTATGCATTGACAAATGGCAAACCAATGCATATTTACATTGATAATAAGATGTAAAAGAAATAAATTTTCATTCAAGTGGGCTTTTGATAAAAAAAGCATATGCTTTATTGGAATCCGTGTTTGCATCCATTACGGCTAAAAGTTTGTTTGGTAAGAAGGTAAATTTGTCAATGCAAAACTAACCCAACTTTGCAATTTATATGGACCATTTTACACTCTACATATTTGCATCCACACTTATTCGCATTATTTTCAAACGCAGCCTTAGGGTTATACTTTAAAAATACTAGTTGATATGGGCTCCATATTATTAACCTACATATAGAATCTAAACCACAATAAATATATATAGGATGGCAAACCAAGATTCACTTAGCCCTACCCACAAAGGACAAAGCTTAGATGATTATGATGGTATATGGAATCTAAACCATTACATAGGAATTTATAAAAAAGTAACCTAAGCCACACATAGTTGGTTAATTAATTACTAGTTAGTTTTAAATGGGTCAAGCTTTGGTATAAATTGGTCCAAGCTTAGTCCAAGCCTAGGTTATCCAAGGGCTTGGTTTGGGCCTAAATTAGAAAATAAATGATATAGTTCCAAGTCCAATCCATGTAAAATTTCAAGTTGAGTCATTTTGATATGATATCTTCCTAGTCTAAAATATTATTTGAATGGAAATAATAAAGATGTCATAAATTAAACTTAATGAAAATATTGATGGTGAAAAATCATATTTCTCATTCATTTCGTACCACTCTTACTTTATGTTTATTTTGTAAATAATATCAAACAATTTGCTACAAAAGGTGTTTTTTGTCCCATTCAAGTGCCCTAGGTATTTCTAATTTCACTATCTTATGCAAGACTACATGAATGGTTTATTTTCCATATTTTACTCTACATTTCTCCAATTATTTTTCTATAACTTATAGAGGGATGAAACAATGTTGTTACTTATACTAGGTTACATTCATCATGTTCTTATAAATCAGTCAAATGAATCAATTACCTATATAATATCTCTTAGGCAAATAATTAATTTAATGATATTTAAACCTCATTGTTACATAGACATTTAGTTTCCTTCTTCCAACTAAAATGAATTTTGAATTGGCAAAATCATTTAAATGTAACTTAATGATTTCTAATTTTATAAAGCTTACCTGATATGTATTTAGATTGGCATTACTACACATGTGCATACACATATAATACATATGCACATGATGTACAATCCATAAACCTTTTTGTGTGGAAAATATCTTTAAGATCTTTTTCTTTCATTGTAAATTATTTTGATAAAATATTTCCTATATGTTTTATACATTATTTTAATGTTAAATGTATATTTTTTGAACTAATAACTTGAATTGTGTTGCAGCAGAGAACTCTCCCAAAACGTAGTACATTAAAAGAAATGGATTCACAAGTTGAAGATCTAAGTCTTGGTCCATTATTTTGTTGTATATGTGTCTACTATTGACTCTTTTCTCTAAATTTTGTTGGTTTTTAGTTTATTTCTTAAGATGTAGCCTATTTGTTTTCTTGGTCCTTAAGCTCATTGGTAAATAGAAAAGGGTTAGAAAATATTCTATTTCCATAGGGAGGGAGGAAATGTAAATTTATTATAGTACAAATTAATGTAAAAGCATGTTTTTACTTTATAATGTCTTTCCTTTCATTTACTATAGATTATTTAAGAGTATTCCTTTTAAACAAATCAATATTTTCACACTAAACCATAAAAATTAACACATTTTTAATATCAATACCTTACATTAACTATTTGGTATTGCAAATGCAAATCTTAGACACCCAGCATTATGAGTTCTTGTTTATCACAGAGATTTAAAATTTTTAAGATGTAAATCAGAAAGAAAGATTGTTGTTTAAATAGTACAATGGCTTAAGGTAATTTAAGAACCATATACCAAAAAAAATAGTGATTTAAGAACATTTACGAAATGCCACACCAATGTCATTCCAAATTATAATTATTTTTTAGTCAAAAAGGAAGAAAAAAGTAAGTTTTTGGGTTCCTTAACTAGCAAGAGAGCAATTAGTAGCATTAATCAGGTAAACATGGAAAGAGACTTTTAATCATCACTTATTTGATTAGTTTTTTTTTTGAGAGAGAGAGAGAGAATTTTATTGAAATTTAATTAATAAAGAGTTGATTGTTTGTGAATATAAAAGAAAGAAAAGGGATAAATACAAGGGGTAGCCTGACCCTATACATTCAAGAGGGCTATATTTAAGGCTGTGTTTGGTACTTTGTATAGGTTTCCCTACTTTTTCCTTCAAACCAAACATAGCCTAAAGGGTCTTCTGATAGACCTATGAAGGACCAAATTATCGCTAAATATTTAAAGGTACCGATTCACTTAGTTGGTAGGGTCTATTTTGGTTGAAGAGGCTTGGGGTTGAATCTCACTTTCATGGTGGAGGGTTATGCGTTTGGGGATGGGCTACTCCCATTGTGTATCCCAATAGAATAAGAAAAAAAGGATGGTTTTAAATATTTAAATACTTAATAATATATATATATATATACTATTTCTAGCCTTGAATCACCTAGTCAATGAAGCTTCTAATTTTATGGGGAATCACTCTTTCCTTATAGATAGTCAACCACCAACTTTAAGTATCCTTTCTATCTGAATTCTTCAATGTGCAACATGAGTTGTATAATGCTTTATTATGAATAAAATGATAGTTTATATATTGGCTACTTATATCATTGAATATGTTTCCATGAAAAAAAAAACCTTTATTCTATAAATATAGGATTATGATTTGAGACGCCTTCTTCAGTATACAAACCAAACATAGGCATTCTATTTTGAAAAGATTGACATACTTGTTCTGTCCAAAAGGGACAAAGAGTGTCTCTATTGCCAGGATTAGATCCTAGGTACAAGGTATGGGTGTTTAAGAAACACTAAACTAGACAATTTCTAGATAAACCTTGGACATTGTGATTGGTAGGTGTGAGCTCTAGGAAGCTCATGGTCAGCTCATAGGAGTCACCACCCATATTTTAGAGGAAATTGACCCTCATTTCAGTTTTGAAATTTTGATTTACCTTCAAAATAGTTAATATACTTTTCCATGGGAAAAGCACTCATAAAAGAGATTTTGGGATTCAAATGGATTAGGAAAGGGAAGGTATTAAGCACCCCTCTCTCCAAGTTGCTAAACCAATAAAATTATTTCTTAGAGTTTCTGAAATCTTATGAAAAATGCTTCCAACTTCTCCTAAAACTAGTTTGACGAGACATTATTGGGCCTTAGGTACTAATTTCCCTAAGACTCTTGCCTCTCTACCTCTTTATCCTAGTCTAGACGAAGCTAAGAATGTAAGTTACCAAAGCTTTATAACATTAAGCAACCCAAAACTAAACTAATACAGGAATTACGAACTTGAGCTAAACAATAAAGTGAGAAGCTTATCTCTCGTGTATAACCTTGGTAAGGATTTTTCAACAGCTGAAATGGGTTGAAATGATGTTTGAGTGAGATTTTAAGCTGGAGGGTGCTTCTAGTTTGCCATTAATGTTAAGAAAATCTAAAACTATTAAAGTTTGAAGAGTTTTTACAAATCTCCAATCTAAAACACTATGGGAGGATTTGAAGTTTAAGGATCAAATACTTAAAGATTATTGGCAAATGGGATTTTTATAAAGGCTATGAATGCTTTTAGGGTCTCTCCTCCTTCACCCTAGGCTCGAGTTTGGTATTTATTTATAGAAAAATGAAGGAAAAACATGTTTAAAACTTATTAATTTTTGTGCATCCAATGAGAGTCTAAGGTGTGTTTGTCATTGTAGTATCATATTTGGGACTCCCTATGGCATAAAATATAAATTTAACTCACCAATAAATGTTATATTGCCTTTTCTTAACTTTAAGTGGGGGTAGTTTTGGTGTTTTAGGTTTTTTAAGTCTATTAGAGTCAATTTTATTTATCCATGTGTTCCAATATGTCAAGCATAGGGTTGACATCTACCCCCACCCTCTTGATGTCTCATGTTAGGACAGATAAAGAGGCAATTTAATCTAGTGCATCAAAATAAAATCTTTTAGTTTAATGGCCAAACAGGTGAATTAGGTCTTGAATTTTGACATACAATGGTTTTTTGGTCTTTAAGCATGGTGGTTAGGTCTAATTGTTCATTTGATGTTTGAATGATGGAAATCTAAGGATAGTATACTTTAATTAACAAGATTTACTGAAACAAAATCTTAGTTTGATGGTGGGTCAAATAGGGGAATTTTGGTATGAAATTTGGTGGATATGCATTTTTGGGCAGCCTTAATATGATGGAAGAGATGAATGAAGAAAATACAATTTATCTATAATTTATGAGGTCTTTGCATTGATTATTATGTCAGTTTTATTTAATTTTACCATAATTTAGCTTAATGCTAAAAAAAGATTTCAGGGGTAGTTAATCCAAGAAAAAGAAGGCAAAATGTAAGAAAAGAATGTCCAAAAAGACCAAATTCAGCCCAGCCCGGTTATGGAAGCAAGGGAGCACACTTCGGCCCAAGAAGTATAAGTTGATTCCTTGAGAAAACCCAAGAAAAGAAAGCCTAGCAAAGAGTAAAATTCAGCCCAGCAGAGAAGACCAATTCTCAGCCCAAAAAGCTAGGGGCAACAACCCTTAGAAGGCTTTCAAGAGAGAACTCTAGAAAGTTCAAAAAGGGGGTGTAATACACCCCATTCTAAAAGCTTCAAGAAGGGGCAAGAGCCCCCTTGAAAATCTATATAAGGAGGCCTCTAGAAGGGGGGTGAGGTATTCAATTGCTTGAGATCAAGGCTCTCCCAATCCTAGAGGTTCGAACACCTTAAAGAGAAGAAAATAGAAGAAGGGCTAGGCGCAAGGAGGAGAAGAAGAAGGGCTGAAGGAGTTCAAGTCAAACTAGCAAGAAGAGAATGTGAGTTCGAGATTTGGGGGTTTTTGATTCAGAGATCTATTGTAATAATTTCATTCTAGTTTCATTTTCCTTTGATTCGAATTCAGTTTTCTTGTTGTAATTTTTTTTCTCCTCCCTCTTCCATTCTTTCTTGATATAATTAAGTTTGTAAAATTTCAGATCAACAATCAATTTCTTTTTATTCATTCGAATGGGTGTGAATTGTTCTTGAAGTTTCTTGAATAGGGGTTAATTGTATATCAATTTAGCCAATTAAACTTTCAAAACTCATATCTGAATTCTCAGATCTGAGATTGTAAGATCTGAATTGCTTGAAAGAGAATTCAGATCTATAAATTTTCAGATTGGCCGAATTGATCTAAGATTAGAATTCTTGGAGTGCTTGAGAAAGACTCTAGGAATTCAGATCTACTATTCAATAACTGAATTGCATGCAAGGTTAGAGATACCTTGCACAATTTATTTGGTGATCAATTCAAATTTGAATTGATACCTTAGAAATGTTTGAAGAAATACTTGCATGGGATTAGATCCTTGATAGAGATATGGGGATCATTACTCATGCATAGGATGAACATGCACTTGAAGGAGGTTGTTCATGACCTTGGGGTTTCACCAAACCAAGGCTCAATCACAATCTATTCGATTGATTCAATTTGGTTGATTGCTGAATTCTGAGATTAATTTTAACTGCTTACTCTTCTAACCTGAATTGAAGGCAATTGGGCTAATAATTTAGATGGACTTTAGTTTAGGATTTTTAGCTTTTGAATAAAGTTTTGATTTGTTGTTGATCATATAAGAAGTGACCAATTTAATATTGGTAACTGTTTCCTGAATCCTTGTGGGAATGATACTTCACTCACTACTTTATTACTTGACCAGCTAGTGCACTTGTTAATGCCAGGATGATCCGGTCAATGAATTTGTGATCAGAGATGTAACTTGAAAATTTTGGTTCAAATCAAGGTTTTAGCTTATGGTTTATTAACCAATAAGGAGGTTTAAAATGGAATGTTGCTTCTTTAACGGTTAAATGGAGAATTAAGTCATGAAATTTGGCGTACTGAGGTTTCTGGGCCTCTAAAGATTATGGTGAGGTCTAATTAGTTAAACAAAGCTTGGATAATGGAAATCTATGGCTAAAAAGCTCTAACTAATAAATTTGCTAAAATAGAATCTTGGCTCAATGATAGGTTAAATGAGGAATTTTGGGATGAAATTTGGTAGGTATGCATTTCTAGACGTCTTGAATTTGATGGAATAAATGAATATGTGATTAGAAATGTAGATTAAAAGATTTGGTTCAGATTAAGGTTTTAGCATATGGTTCATCAATCAATGTAAAGGTTTGAAATGAAATCTTGCTTATTTTAGAAAGAAAATGATGAATTTAAGGTTGAAATTGGATGAGTGGATTATTTTGAGGATGTTGGACTTAATGAGAGGTGTTTGGTTGTTTGGGTTATGATATCTTATGTGCTTTAATAATAATTATTAAATTGAAATATTTGTTGCTCAGACAATTAAACAAGGGAATTTTGAGTTGAAATTTAACATATGGCATGGATATGAGGTGTCTAGTCGAGTGTAAAGTTCAAATCTGATAAAGAATTTATTGATCTTGGTTGTCTAGCTCTATTCATCCAAGGTCGCCAAAATAGAATCTTGGAATATTTTAGGTTGATCGTTGAAGATTTGAGGTGGGATTTGGGAATTAATCGTATCTTAGTATCCTTGAAGCAATGAATGTATCGCATTTGATTTTATGGAGTCAAGGTTTAAACATTGCATAGATTGGGACCGTTAAAGAGGAAGTTGATGTGATGAACAGTGGATCTTTAGAGTTTGGTGATGAAATTTAATGTGTAGATAAGATATAACTTCCTAAGTCTAGGAGTCATGTCTGATCGGGGTGCTAAATCCTATGTAGTGTTAGATGTTGATCTCAATGTCCTTATTAATCAGAGGCTAATTTTATTAGTAAGGTTATTAATGTATCGATTGCGTCAAAAGGAGGAAATTTTGGGTTTCAATAAGTTTTAGTTTGACCTAGTTATACTTTTAAGCTTTAGGGTCTGTTAAAGAACTAAGGTGAAGGGACCAAGCAAAAATTGGGTGCTGACAGTGGGGAATCTAAGTTCTTGCATATAAACCTAAGATTGGCACTTAATTAACTAGATTTTGAAATTATTTACTTTTGACATGCCAACTAGTGAGATCCTTTTGGAGTCAATACTTGGGTGTGTTGGAACAATAATGAAAGGATCTAAGGGGTGGATGAATCTATTCCTTTATCAGACAAAAGAGAACATCATAGTAGTTGTTCTTTTTCATGAGAAGCAAGAGACTAGCATTAATGGTTTCAAATGTTGTTTGAAAGAATTTTGTAAAATATAATTTATTTTGAAAATTCATGTTTCTTTGTTTTCAAGGGATTCCCATCTTGAAAGAGGACATGTCACTGTGGCTACGTTTATGAAACAAGTCCTTCCATATTGCAGTGATGGAAATTATGAATAGAGAGTATACTATGAGTATATATTCATTCCTAATAACTTGGTGGATACATTCAAATGTAGGCCAATTGATATGAGCTTTGTGGATGGAAAAAAAATAGATGAATATTAGAATTATTAATGGGCTTAAATAAAGTCCACACAACTAGGACCAGATGCATTACATGTGGCAAATCGATTTCTAGTGGGTCCCATATAACTTTCTTTCTTTCTTTGCAAAATAAAGTAGCATCATATCATTACTACTTTAGAAACATAACTATACAGTAGGAGTTAAGTCGATTCCAATGTAGCTATATCACCCACTCGTTCAGTTTATCACCACCATTTAGAAGATTTACAAGCTTCATGGAGTCATTATTGACTTTAATACCTTAATTTCTGCATTGTAGCTGGAATCAACCCAACAAGCTTTTCCTTCAGCAATTGTTTCTCCTATGATGCATTAGATGATGAATGCTCGTCCTTCATGACCTGTATTGGGTTCAAAAGAGATATCAGTTAATTTCTAAAGTATTAAAAGGCAAAGATGATGCATGTTCATGTTGGTGTGTCTCTTTGTGGAGTGTCTTGGATTTGAGACATGAATTTGTGTAATGTGTTACCTGTTCCAGAATTGACATGGGAAATAACGATATGTGCTCAAAAACTTGTTTATTCCTCACTTTCTAGATAACATAAAGTAAAAACACAGCCTTTTCCAAACAAGAAAAGGTATGTATCTTTGCCTTGTGGCCTTCAAAGAATTTAACCAGCCTGTAAGTATTGTGTGAATAGGCTTCAAGGTGACCCTATCAAGGTCGAAACCTACTTGGTCCTAGCACCAGATTCATCGAGAAAACATACAAGAATAAGTGATTGTCAGTCTCCATCTCAGAACAACAAAATCGACATTTTTGATCTTCTTATGAGATCCAAGCTATGCATTTATCCTTCATAAGGATGCCTCCCCATAGAAGTTTTTATGCAAATAGTTAAAATCTGGGTGGAATACTAGTTTTCCTTAAAAGTTTCTAGTCAAAGTTTGAGTTTGAAGATGTTGGGAAGGTCTTTGTTAGAGAACATTAACCTATTGGAGGACCTCACCTAACAGGTTAAGCTTTTAGGTTGAATGGTTCTTTGAGATAGTATCAGAGCGATTTTGACCAAGTGGTCTAGCATTTGATCCTCGATACCCCATTATAATTAAATAGGTTTCAGCACATGGTATGGGTGGGCTTGTGGTTGTTCACGTTTCAAGCCCAATGGGCTTTCGTGTGGTGAGGCGTGTTAGAGAATATTAACCTATTTGAGAACCTCACCTAACAGGTTAAGCTTTTAGGTTGAATGATTCTTTGAGAGTCTTGATCAGCTATTTTTAAATTGAGGAAACTTTTAACTGGCCTCTCAGTAATAGTCTCCAAATTAATTGATTAGAGTCAAGCTCTGGATTGATTACTGCTTCAAACAGTTGTTGTAACTTTTGGAGGTTCCAAGAATTATCGCTAGTCAGGAGGTCAACCACCAATAAGGTTTGAAGGCTAGTTGAGGGTTTAACTTGGGGGAGTCTCCCTAGATGGTTGGCATGCATGGATTGTGGGGAGCTTGTAGTGATGTTCCATATTTCATTAGCCATAACACATTTGGTTTTAGCTCTTATAGAAGCCCATGCACCTAGATATCTTCACCATAAGGAACTGTTATAGCCTTTTTTAGCTCCAAATACACTGGTTCTAGCAATGTATTTAACTTGAATCGTTGAAACCCATGATGAACTTTTGCATGTAAATGGTCTCCAAATCTATTTGTTGAATACTGCTTTATTCATTTGGGTTCCATATCTGAATCCTAGTCCCCCTTCATTCCCTTTGACAAGCATAACTTAGACCATGCAGTCGAGTACCCCGAGCCATTATTCTTGTCATGCCACCAATAGTCTCTTACAAGTTTCTCCATCTTTTTGTGTGTTTGGGATGACGAAATTGTGGTTAACGTTGGATACATTGGAATTAATTAAAGAGATGACTTTATTAGGATGGATCCACACACTTGAGAAAGGAGTTTAGAAATCCATGAGTTGATACATGAGCTTACTTTTTTCAACCAAGGGTTGCTGGGATGTGTTGACCACACCTTTGAGCCCAATCTAGACACTAAATATTTAAAACCCGATAGAGGATTTTTATTACAAATTACATTAGACAAAAATTTCTAGTGATGGTGAGGAACATTCCTAATGAACACCACTAAAGACCTTCCATAGTTTATTTCTTGGCCTGACAGAAGTTCAAACCAAGGTTTTTAAAACCAACCTGGAGAACAAACCGGTTAGGGGATCGGTTCCTGGGTCAAATGGTTTAGTCCATTCTGACAAAAAAATAAAAAAAATGGACAAAACAGTTGAAGGGTTCAAACGATTCAACCGCTTGGGCCAGCGGTTTGTTGACCAAATCAACGTTTTTTTGCAAATATCCAGTTTTGAGAAAAAACGGAACCGCTCACCTGATCGGTTCCCAGTTTTCCCAGTCCGACCATCCAGTACACTCTGATTTTGAAAACCATGGTTCAAACTTCGTAAGAATTTGGTTCAAGGCCGGACTTGAGAGAGATCATCCTTGCAAAACAAAATGACATCATCTGTGAATAAAAGGTGGTAATTGCTGGATTGTTCCTACTAATTCTGATGCCAGAAATTTCCCCTTCATTTGATGCATTATTGATGAATTGGGTGAGTACTTTAGTGAAGAAGATAAAGGGATAGGGGATAAAGGGCCCCCTTGTTTGAGCCCTCCCTTTAGATGAAAGTGATTATGGGCTTCTCCCTCTAACTTGATGGATTATGTTGGTGTATCAATACATTGAGAAATCAGATTTCATCATTTTGGCCATTACTTCTCTTAGAAATTTCCATTTCATTCTGTCAAAAGCTTTAGACATGTCTAGTTTGATTACAATGAAACATTTGCCCTTCCGGTTCTCATATGGTGAGTGATTTTTTTTCACTCTTAAGATATTGTCAATGATCTATCTATTTTTAAGAAAACCAAATTGAAAGGGTGATATGGCATCTTGGAGGATTTCTTGCATTCTTGTAACTAGCAACATGGAAATTATTTTGTATAAGATATTAAAAAGGATGACGGGTTTATAATTAGATACATCCATGAGTGAGCTACACTTTGGGATGAAGACAAAGTTTGTATTATTTTCTCTTTGGAGAGTTGCTCTGAATGAATGAAATCAATGACCATCTTAAAGATTTCATTTTTGATAACATCCCAAAAGTATTGATAAAAGTAAGCAGTGAAACCATCCAGCCTTAGAGCTTTGTGAGGGTTCGTTTGTTTGATTATGAGATGGAGTTCCTTAGTATTGGGTGGGACCATCAATGAATGTTTGTGATTTTGCCCAATTTGTGGGAGGGTAAGAGATGTTAATAGGACTGGATCAAAAAATTCTAACTCCCCTCCTATTTTGTAGATAATATTAAAAATGCCTTAGAAACTTCCCTTTTATTGGATGTCCATTGGCCTTTTGAGCTCTTGACTTAGACATTACTATTTTTGTTACTTTTTGCTTTGTGATTTGATGAAAGAATTTTGTATTATTGTCCTCTTCCTTTAATCAAAGTTCATTTGATTTGACTCTCCATAATTGTTCTTCCTCCGATAGCCACTAATGGTATTGTTTTTAAAGTTATTGTAATTCAAAATTAATTTGATTCAGGATGTAAGACTTGTTTAAGGTGGAGATTTTACCTAAGGTGGTTTTGGATATGTCAATAATAGACAAGATTCCAACTTTTGAGAAGCTTTTTGCATTCCCTAAGCTTGGTAGTGGCTTTGTATCATGGATGCCTAGGAACCATAGTTGACCAAGCCTCCTTGATAATTTGTTCAAAATGATTGGAAATTAAACTATGATCTGAATTTCTATCTACTAGGGTGTGTGTTTAGCTTTATAGGATTGTGGTCCGAGAGATGATAGGAAGATGATGCAAGGTAGTTTTTGGGAAGAGTTGCACCAACTAGAAGTAGCTAAGATATGGTCCAATCCTTCCGGTACCTAGTGGGATCTCGTCTAGCCATTGGACCATGTAAATGGAGGTCTTGATTAGTCAAGGTCAGTTAGTTGGTAGTGAGAGATGAAGTTCTTCATATGTTGTGAGATCTTAGGGTATCTTGTTTTTATTTTCTTTTATCTTGGCTAAGATATATATCACTAATATCTCCCATCAAGAATCAAGGTGCTTGGGTTGTGTTTATGAGGGAGGAACGGGAGGACCATTCAACCTTTCTTTGACTTCTCTAGGAATGTTCATAGAAAAGTAGGAGATGCCATGAATTGGAGGGGGGATTATTTGCTATGAATAGGTGAATGAGGTGGCTGGTGACCAATAAAACTTGGACTTTATATTATTAGTCCAACAACAAGCTAGCCCACTCGATTGTCTAGTGACCTCCTTGTATATTGAGTTTTGAAAAATGAAGTATGGTTCCTAAGGCTTCACTACTAAAAGGGTTGAGATGTTCTAACATAGAAATAGAATATCAGGTTTCTCCTTCTTGCACAAGTTCTGATGGCCGTAATTAATAGTCTTGGGGTTTTTGGTGAACTTTTCTTTCCTTTGATGAATTCTGAGTGCAAAAAAATGTTGTTTTAAATTCTGAATTCTGAAAATTATCAAATATCCATTTTGACCCCATATATGAGAGTTTTTGTTTGTCTTTTTGGGGGTATCATTGAAAAACAAAAAATTGTATGATTGCACTTTAAGAGATAAGAGGAAACGAACAACCATTTTTCTCTTAAAGTTAAAAGATTTCTTTTAAGATATAAGAGTTAAGAGGAAACGAACAAGCATTTGGTGAGAATATGTGCTACTTTGTTACCTGTACGTGGTACAAAGATATTGACAACTTAAAATTTTTGCAAAAAGTTCCTGCAATCAGCGATAATTATAAACAACCTTTTGAGCATCTCCTTCAAGCCAAATATAGTTCAGGTTCAGATCTGAAGCAAACTGCATGCAGTCCTGCTCTACAAGCATGTGCTTCTGTGACCTTAGGATTTGAAGGCTTTGTTCTTACAGCTCTTGCACAAACCAAATAGCCTTTGTGATTTCTCAAAACAATGTCCAAGCCAGAAATATTTGGACCTTGGCCACCATCCACATTATTTTATTTTGATAAATGTATGCAACACCGTCTACATTTATTGTGATTCCTCTTGACAATCTTTCATACTTCTAAAATGCATGTAACACTCTCTCATGTATCACAATGCAAATGAAAACTAAAGTAAACGAAAACAACTAAATCAATTCATTGGCTAATGATGCTAACTAACTAAAACCAAAATAAACAACGTCAAATTCTCTATTAACGTTTAGCCTGCAATAAAAGAATATTTCAAATTTAGTGTTAGGATCAATTCTGGCCCTGAGTCATAAAACAGAGGGGTGAAAGGTGTTGGGTTTAGGCAATTTTGGTATCATTGAATTCAGAATTTCAATCTCTACGTGTCTATTGGTTTCATTGGGTTAATTTGGCGGTTCAAAGCAAAAATTCATAAAATACCCCTAGCTTGACTAAGAGATTGGTTGAAGCTTGAAGATTAAAGTGCTATAGAGAGATTTAAGGGTGCAAAAATGGGGTGCCTACAACACTATTTATTGATTAATTTAAGCATGGAATCAAGAATTGGAATGGCCCATTTTGATTCCTGCCATTTGGTTGAGTGCCATTCTAAGCAGAATGGGATTACCCATATAGGGGAATGGCCATTCCCGACCACTCTCCTTCTCGTTCATCATCATCTTCTTCTTCTTCCTAATCAACCACTCCCATTCTTTCCATCGCCGCCAACCCCATCTTCTCCTTCTAGTTCAATTGCCCCTCTTCTTTCCACTACCACCAACCCCATCTCTAGTGAGGTAATTAAGACCACTGCCAACCATTCTTCTTCTTCTTCTTCTTCTTCGCCCCTCTTCTTGCTACCGCCATTCCCCTCTAAAGATGTTTATATTTTTTTTTTATGATCTATAACTATGAAAAGTTATTTTTATTTGATTGTTGTTTTTTGAAGTTCTTTTAATAGGGGCAAAATTGAATATTCTGGTTGATTTTGATTATGACTTCTACTTGAATCAAACAATAACAATTGGAATCTGATTCCTATTCTGAACTGAACCAAATAGGCGTCAAGAATAGGTGATTCTGATTCCATCCTTTCTTATGAACCAAATGGACCCTTATTGTATTTTTATTATAAATTTATTTTCAATAATTATGTGTTTTCCTATAAATTTTCAATAATTATTGGAGATTAAACCATTGTAATTTATTAGGGATTAGACTATTAAATTAGCTAAAATTAATTATTATTTTTGTATTATAAAAATTTATTAAAAGTGGTATACAAAATATAAATAATTATAAATTATTTAAAAATTAAAATATAAACAAAATTGTCTACTCTTGTGTGTTTTTATTGTTGCACTTTCACTTAATAAAGCTCGTATATCTTACAAGTCCCTGGTAGTTATTTCTAAAAGGATGAATTAGTAAAGGAACTTGTGAAGTTAATATCCATATACAGAAATTAACAATCCATAGTGGTTAACAAGGGAGAATAATAAATCAGAATAAGTTTAACATACATAAGGGCTGGTTTCATCAGAAGTAATGTCGACCCCTTTGGTAGTCAAAATCAGGCAAAAAGTAGCAGGAGATTGAACTTATTAACAGTCAAATCCCAATTGTATAGTAATCCATGAGAAAATGATCAACAACTATGTTGGCATGAAGTACAGAGTACTAATTCTTCAAGCAATGCAATTTTCTGGTGGTGAATTCGGCTTCAGTCAAGGGAAAGCCCGTTCCAACAACCTTTACAACCTTGTATTGTAAATATTTCCGTAGTTATGTGATTTATTTTATGGAAGATGTTCCCAATGCAAGGTTGCAAGGGGCTGCTCAAAGGGTGCGAGCATCGACCTGCCTTGATAGAAGCCAAACTTTTTTCCAGTGTAATAGCCAGCTATTTTGGACTAGCATTTTATTAGTTATACAATCTTTTTGTTATATATTGTTTATATTTTGGTATGGTCAATTGCAAACTTCTACTGCTTATATATCATTAACACCTGTCTAATCTTGACTGTATATTCTTGTGGCATGAGATGAATTGTGATTAACAATGAACAATGGTATTTGTTCTTTAAGAAAACCAAATTATTGCTCTTGATAACCTTGAGTTTACTATGACTCCAATGCCATTGAACTTTTTTGTTTACTGCATGGTTTTAAAAAATGACTCGGAAGCGAAACCATTCTGGTCACCAGTTTCCAGGTTGATGGTTCGACCATCCGGTTCGAATGACGGCCTATTCTAAGAAAAAAATAAAAAATAATTAAAAATAAAAGACAGCGAAAAACCGTTAAATAGGTTGATAGGTCAATGGTTTGACTGCCTAGGTCAACGGGTCATTGACTGATTTAATGGGTTTCTGCCAAGAACCAGGTTTGGGGGTAAAATGGAACCGGTTGCCTAAATGGTTTCCAGGCCAAATGGTCCAATTGTCTGGGTCAACGACGGTTCGAAAACCATGGTTTATTGTTCAAAAAAAGAAAACACTAGATATGAATTAAAATTTAGATTCCAATATACACACCAACCTTTTTTTTTTTTTGAGTTTCTGCATACACCAACTCTCATTGACAGATGTACATTAGATGGCTTGGTAATTTGGCAAAAAAGTATAATGGATTTTTAGGTTCTTGGTTAGAAAAGCTAGAGCTAATGCTGATTTCCTGAATGCCTTGTTCAATAGAGCTATCTATTGATCACAACCAAAGAGGAGATATTCTATACTTTAGAGATCAAAAAGCATATGAAACACAACCACAAAACATATAAAAATAAAGAAACCCAAAAGCTAGTGGCTGAAATTGTGATCTTGTTCTTTCAACAGTGGAGAAAAAAGTAGTAAAGGTGTAAAACGGGTCGTGCCGCCCTCCCCTGGGATAACTTGGGAGATTAGCCCGAGATGGCTCACGACCTAAACTTGTTTGGGCCCGTATCATGCCGTGGACTGGGCTGGTCCATAGGCCAAGCCTTGGGCCAAGCTAGGCCATGGACTGGACCAAAGCTATTTATTTAAAAAAAAAATGAAAAAAAAAACTTAGAATTTTAATTTTATATGAATTTTGATGTATACAATTGCTTATATATACAATAGTTAAGTAAATTAGTATAATAAAATTGAAAACAATTGTTTATTTTATTAATATATTATATACTATATATTATTATATAATTATAACTTATATAATATATTATAATTATATATAAATATATATAAATAATAGGGTAAAATACAAAAACCTCCCCTATACCTTTTAGAAAATATACAACTACCTCCCTTCCTAGACAAAAAAGCCTACCTAATGTATTTGTTTTTTCAAAATGCCTATTTTACTCGTATATCTATTTATTTAAATGTAGATTTATTAAAATATCCTCCAAAACACTATTCATTTTCTTAAGGGAAATTGTCTAAAACTCTGCCATGAGTTTTCAACATTTCTCTTAAACTCACCACAACTTTTCAAAATGTCATCAACTCACCATATCACTAACTTGATGTTAAATAAACTAACGAGTGTTAATATATTACCATTTTAATCTTCATAGAAAATATAAAATATATACAAAATAAATTAACGGGTGCTAATATATTACCATTTTAATATTTAGACGTGAAAAAAAGAAAAAATTCAAAAAAAATATTTTCAAATATAAAATACTTAAAAACATAGAAATTACAAAAAAAAAATATAGAAATTGCAAACAAAATAAAAAAAAAAAATTGTTTTCAAATTATAGGAACTATAGAAATTGAAAAACAAAATCTGAAAGTAAAAATTGTAGAAAACACCAAAAATTTATAGATTGTAGAAAACAGAAAAATATAAAAAGAAACATTGGAAATTATAACAAAACATTAAAAATGCAAAGAAAACAAGAAAATTGAAAACTGAAAAAGACCATTTTTTCTCTAACTCACCATTCAAGAGTAATTTGGTCATGAATTGTTATTTATGCTGACATGGACACCTCTATTAAGAAGCATTAACGGTGCAATAACAAAAAGTGAATTTTGTAAAATAAAAACTTAATGGCATGGTGAATTTTAGACATTTTGAAAAGTTGTGGTGATTTTAAGAGAAATGTTGAAAAATCATGATGAGTTTTAGACAATTTCCCTTTACTTAAGAACTAGAGTCACCAACCTTTTCATCCATTTGGGAAGGTCAATCCACGACACGTCATTCCTGGAGTAGCAGAAGTAGGGGAATCATCCCACGAGATTGCAGCCTCTCCATGGGTTGGTCAGTGGGGGCCTCACCGCCAAACTGCAAGCTCTCCGTAGGATGGCTACTAGCCAGTTGACCTCACGTCTACCTTGCTTTGTCTCCACTCCAACAATTAAACAGAGTGAGAAGTAGGACCGTCATCACTCGTAGGTCGCAACAGAATAAAAGGGCGGGAAAAGATCACTACAAGGAAGGCCATTGCCCATTGGAGTTAAATATATATTCCAATCTAATGGCATGAGAGTGTGTGGTTCCTCCCCTCACGAAAAAGGAAGGCGGCTTCTTGCCTTACAAAAAAAGGAGCCATGCTCAAAACCTTCACGGAAAAGGAGTGTGTGGCTCCTCTCAATTAGAATTGTTCATGGGCAGGGTAGCCTGACGGGTTGGCCCGGCCCCTAGATGGGCTTGAACACACATTTGAGCCCACGGGCTTGACCTCGGGCCTAAAAGCTCGAGCCCGATTATGTTGCGGGCCAAGCTCGAGATTTGTCAAAAAAGACTAACCCGGCCCGACTTATAGGTTAAACCAAAAATCCTAGCCCTAAATATCCTAACCCCTCTCTTCTCAATCATCTCTTTCTCTTAGTCTTAGCCGCCAAACCTCAGTTCTCACTTCTCAGTTTTCACAGTCACAACCTCTCACTCTCAAGCAGACAGAACCGACAAGCACTCATTGGCGCAACTAGTGAACTCCAGTGGACCGGTGGTGAGTCCTTCCCCCCCCCCCTCTCTCTCTCTCAGAATCTCATATGCAAACTCAAGTACCGGCAAAGCGACGAACATAGGCATCGGTGGTGGTGGTGAATAGTCATCATTTTAAACTCTCAAAACCCTACCCGAGCCTAACTTTCCCCTTCCCTCTCTGTTCATGTCTTCTCAAGTGTTTTCTTCTCTGATAAATGGGCCAGCAGTTCTCACTTCTCATTCTCAGTTCCTTGTTCCCTCTCAATTGTTTTTCTTCTTTGGCAATCTCCAACGAACGTAGGCTAGCAGCTACAACCCTCCTTTTTCTCATTATTTTCTCTAGTGAATTCAGCACCGAGGAACAGTCGCGCGAACTCAGCACCGGTGACCATCTTTCTGTTAGGTCGGGCTTCGGGCTCAGGGCCGGGCTTTGGGCTTTTTATTAGGGCCGGGCTCGGGCCCAAGTTGTAGGCTTGTTGGTCGGGCCGGGCTCAGGCTCGGGCCTAACAAAACCCTGTTTATGAAGAGTAAAAGCCCAGCCCATGAACAGGTCTACTCCCAATCTAATTGCTCAAACCTCTCATGAAAAAGGTCGAAGTCAAAGGAAAAACAATAAAAAATTGGAACTATACCTGCCTAAAAAAGGTTTAAGCAAGGAAGGAAGTGGGAGCAGGGATGTCTGAAACCAGAAACGATGGAAAGAGAAGTAGAAGGAAGAAGAATCGGAAGGTGGGTTTCAAAAACGTGCAGGAGGAAATCATCTTCCTAATCCTTGTGTAGTAAAGAAAATGACTAAGAAATTGAGTTCTAAATGGTTAAATCAATCTATTTGTTAGCCAATCTTTCAAGCTTTGCCTACAAAAAGCTCTTCGTCTTCTTCAACGTTGAAGGATATCCAACGATGAATTTCTTGTGGAACCCAGGACCAATGGAGTACGACGTGGAAGTGGAACCCAGGATTGGAGATCTCTTCTTCTCTTAACGCTTTTCCTTAGTCCTCATTTGCACCCAAATGCTAAAACCAATAAAATTTAGAGAACAAAATGTTTGAGAGATGGAAAATCTCACTTGGTGCTTATTCGAACCTCTGTTCTTCCATTTGCACATCAGGGGAAGAAGATGAGAGGAAAATTTTGTATTTTTTTCTATAAGTTTCAGTCACATTTTAAGATGACGTGGAGGATTGTTATTGGAGGTTGCATGTAGGTGGAGTGAAGGGTCCATACAATGCGTCCTAGAGAGAGATGATGGCTCTAGTTCTTACTTTGGAAAGTATTTAAATAGATAGGCATTTAACAAAACAAACACATTAGATTCATAGATTGTCTTGTCTGTCTATGAACAGAGGTGGTTGCATATTGTTTAAAAAATAAAGGGCAGATTTTTGTTAAAATGCAAACAGAGGGGAGGTTTTTATGATTGTCAGAAAATTCAGGGGAGGTTTTCGTATTTTATTCTAACCACACAGCCCACTCGGTTGTGCCATGCCGGCCTAGCCTGTGGACCTAAAACCCCATGCCCAAAATGGACCACATGATTGTGCCAGGCCTGGCACGACCTATGGACCGTTGTGCTAGGCCATGTCAGACCTGGCACAAAAAGGTATCTTGAACTCTCAAAAATAAACACTTATGTTATCTCCCTTCTCATGTATTCTTGAGATCATTCCACGAAATAAAATCATCACGAGAGAATGCAATCATTGGAAAATTTAAATATGTTATTTGCTGTCCATGTGAGAAAACCATCACAAGGAGATGTTTAGTTACCTGAGAATAATCTCATAAATACATGAGAAGGATATTTCTGGTATTGCATAATGACGGATGGACCTAAGTGTGTTTTACAAAATTCAGGGTGCTAAAATATTACAATTGAAAGTTTTCTGTCACTACCCCAAATTACAGGGTATCTATTTATAATTTACCCTAATTCTAATCGTATCACTATTAAAATTTGCACATAAACATTTATGCTTAAAACTGAATTTCGTGGTTTTCAAAACCGGACTGGACTAGATGGTCAGATCGGAAAAATCGGGAACCAGTTAGGTGACCGATTCTGTTTTATCCCAGAATTATTATTTCCCCCAAAACCGTTTATTTGGTCAGCAAACTGCTGATCAACGGTTTGATCGGTTTTTATTTTTTTATTTTTTTATTAGAATGGGTCATCCGTTCGGTTCTAACGGTCACACCGTTCGACCTAGGAACCGGACCCTAACCGGTTCGTTGTTCGGATCGGTTTTAAAAACCTAGTTGAATTTAAATCGAAGCACGGAATAAATTTCCTTCTGCAACTGTTTATATTGGCTTCATGCTGATTCTAATCGATGGCCGCCGGAGCTCTCCTTGTCGCCGCCGATGGAGAGAGGGTTCGGTGGAAGGAGGAAAACTTCCAGGGAAAAAAATCTCGCAGTATGAGGTTTGGGGTGTTATGACCGGTTCGTGTCCGGTTGAACCATTGACGAGTTCACGCGTCCAGTGCACAGAACGCATGCATTGGTTGCTGCTGAAACCTCATCAACCATAGCAGCAGAGTCCTCGGGAGCATCAAAACCAGCAATTGGACAATACTCTTCCCTTCTCTGCCTCCAAACTTTCTTACTCGGCAACATCCATGTCTAAATATTTCTGGGATTCCTTACATTGATCAATGACAGGATTCTCGACCTCAACCTCAAGTTGTAATGAATCAGTGCGGGAACTTGACTCCAGAACTCCATCGCATTTCTCAGATCGCCCTGTGAAATAACTTTATTATTATTATTTTTTTTTCGATAGATCGACTCTGTGATAACTTAATAGATCAAATATTTCGATCAAATTTGATTCCTTCAATTGCTGAAGCCTGAAGGTGAAGGGTATGGATATCCAAACCAAATATCGCGTAAACAGATCGGGTTAGAATTCGAATCGAATTGATATCCGATCCATTTGTAGCCCGGCCGTTATTAGGAAAAGGCGCTCTAATTGGATTTAATCTCCCCACTCCAGTCCGATCTTCCTTCTTTCTTCACCTCCATCGCCGCACAGAGATTATATCCCCTTTTCGGCAACCATTAGCCAGCCTGCGTTGATACGTTCTCTGGCAACATAGGTACGGCATTTAACGGCTTCTTGTTTTGTTTTTTCCTTTTTGTTGAAACTGGTTAGACTAAGAGCTCCTTGGCGAGGTGCTCTTGTTTTTTTCTTTTTTCTTTTTTTTTTTCTTTTTTTTTCTTCTTACAGTACTTTCGTTGGGTTTGCTGATTTCTATTTCCAGGATAATGATTGTTGAATGCTCTCTGAGTTTTCGCTTATAGAGGTGTTCTTTTTTTATTCCTTTTGATATTGTTTTAAGCCCTTTGGATGGTGTTCCAACAATATTTACATTGATTTACATAAGCAGTGCATGAGACCAATTTTTTTATCTTCCCTTCTCTGATATCGGAATTATTTGCTTCACGACTTCTCTAGGAATGCTTTTGATCTGCAATTGTTTTTGATATGTTAATGAAATTCTATGCTCTGTTTTATTTATTGATAAGGGAGTGAAGAATTGAAAACTCTAAAATTCTGGGTCCAAACCCTTTTGATGTGATACGACTAAAAGTGGCTTTGAGCAAACACCAGTTATCATAAGTTGATAAAAGCTTTTAATTCTCGTTAGTGGGAATGCAGGAAATTTTGTATTCCAATGACATAATCAGGGCTAGTTGAGACTTCTGTTTTGGTAAATGACCAATTGAGACTTTGGGCTCAACTGAAACAAGTGGAAGCTTTCTTAAAGGGCTGGCTGGAAACAAGCGAATGAATGCCATTAGATGCAAGGAGTAGAAGTTCCTCCATCAAGATAAGGCCAAGACCATTAACTAGACAATGGAGCCTGACAGGCACTAGTGATACAAATTGGACTTGCCATAATAGACCCAGATTATAATTCAACCATTTCGACAGACAAAAATGTCAAGAAAAGTACAACCTCTCCACTATGTAAATATCATCAACAAAACAGAGAGAAGTGAACTGTTTCAGTACCATCAACTTGGGCTTCATTTGATGTGTAACCGCCATCATTTTTTTCTAGCATACTCTTTCTCCATTTCGGAGGATGGATGACACATTGTCTATGTTGGTTACTTCCAATATGGAGATCTCCACTAAATAGAGTTTCTTCAATAAAGGATTTTCCTATACTAGAATTTCTAAGGCAAACCACCTTGAAAAGTAATAACAATCATAACTAGTCCCATGTGCATCCATCATTATTCATCTTCTTTTTATGGAAAATCTTATAATAGAGAGAAAATAAAAAAAAAAGAAAAGAAAAGAAGACTTGTATTTCCCCAAAATATAGAATGAGAATTGGAGATTTCTTAGGGGAGAAATGTGTTTGCATTTCTGAACTTGTTTTTTCTTTTATCTTTCTCCTTTCTGAGACTTTTATTCAGATGGGACAACGTCTGAGGTTACCCTAGTTAAAAAAAAAGGAGACTCAAAAGATCATAGATTCATTTAATAGACTAGAAATCTCTGTTTTAAATATATTCCAAAAAACATTAGATATGTTTACATATAGATTAGAAAGATATGTGGTGAAACAATTGTATCTATACCAAAATATATTTCTTGTTATGTTTTGAATAAGGACCAAAACATTTAAAGAAATAACATTTTCTTTTTGATGGATAACTTTTATTAAGATGGGTTAAAGAATAAAATAGGACTAAAAAATTTTTCTTAGTGTTAGGTTAAAAAATTAATACATTACTTTATTATTATGTGTTTTTCACATAGAAATAATCCAAAGAATTATGATCAATTGTTCTCATTCTGTGAATCAGAAATATGGTTCTCAGGATCATTGTGCAACAAGGGGTACTCATTTCAAGCCTTGGATCGGGTTTCTAATTTGCAACAGTTGATAGGATCAGTGTTTTAAAAGGCGTGGGAGGTGTACACTTGCAGGCGAGGTGCCCCCAAAATCTGAGGCGTATGCCTCATGCACTCTTTTCATAAGGTGTGCTAGAGGTGTATGCCACATGTGCTTCACACACACCTCATATAAAAAGACAAAAAAAGAAAAAAGAAAAAAAAAACAGGAAAGGAAAGGAAAGGACAAGAAAGAAAGAGAAGAAAAAAGGGGAAAAAGAAAGAAAAGAAAAGGGAAAGGAAGGGAAGAAAAGATAAGGGGAAAGAAAATGGACCAGGGGTGGAGCCCCTGGACCCCTTGGCTGGGGGGCTTCGCCACCCAGATCCCCCTTTCAACTGGTGCTATGCATTCTTCACTCTTCTTAATATAAAAGATTTTTATTAAAAATAAAGAAAAATGAGATCCTCCTTCCTCTTCTTCCTCCTCACCTCCTCCTCTTAAGGAGGCTTACACCTCCTTGCCTTTTGATGTGAATTGGATGGGGTTTTGTTACTAGTAGCTTAAAATTTAATCTTTTCCTTTTTTTTTTTTTTTTCTAGTGCATCTTGTTGTTGTTCTGTTTCTGTTTCTTTTTCTTTTCCATGAACCATGTTTTCACTCCCTTGTCTTATGATTTTTCAGTATACTTAATTTTAATTACAAATCACATGTTAATGATAAGAATGCTCTTCGATGTGATTTTTAATTTCGAAGAGACTATTGTTGGGGAAGCCTCTTGGTCTTTGTGCACGATACGTTTTTTATCTATGTTTTTCCTTTTATCTTTTAAAGCATGTAGCAATTGGTATTTAACTATGCATTCAGAATTAAGGATAACTTAATGGTTTAGAAATTTGAAGTGTGCATTTAATCGGTGAACCCTGTACAATAATGAATCAAATGCTTATCAGTAAGGTTATGAAGTTTGAGACTTTGAGTTTATGTTTGTAAGTTACATCTACCAAACTGAATGCCCAAGTTACATGGGAAGCAGCACTTGGTTTGTCACTCACAAATTTCCATGATTCCACTTGGTGGTCCCATTCTAAATTTTTGTTCCTAGTTCCCTATAGAGAGTGCTGCTATGTCAGTATGTTTTCAATTACACACACCAGATGAAAGGGAATTATAAATGAAAAGTAAATCTTTTTTTTTCTGGTTTGTACTTATCTATTATGCATGGCACATTGGTAGCATGAATGATGTTTTCTAATACCCATAGCAGTTCCTATGAAGTCATTCTTGGGAACATAGGAGTAGCTCCAATAGGTGATAAAATGACAGAAAGTAGACTGAGATGGTTTGGTCATGTGCATAAAAGACCATCAGCAACACCCGTAAGAAGAAGTGATTTGTTGCAAATTGAAGGGGCTAGAAGGGATAGGGGTAGACCAGAAAAGGGACATGGGTAGTAGTAAGAAATGACTTAAGTGACAATAATTTACAATGGATATGACATTAAACAAAATGGAGTGGCAAAACAGGATTCTTGTAGCCCACCCCATATAGTTGGGATAAGACTTGGATGATGATGATATTGATGAAGAAACTTGATCATTTTCCTCTTACATGTCTGTGATTTCATTCACATGGAATCATTGGTCACGTCTATCTGGGATATTGGGAGGGGTAGACTGAGTATAGTACTAACCTTTGGCATCTTTTGTCACAAAGTGGATATTTTGGCTTGTGAAATTTCGGTATAGGTATGAAGACTTATTTAGAAGTTAAACTTCAGTAGGACCTTAACAATCAATTGAATCCTTTTTAGGGTTCATCCAAACTATTTTTTCTGTATTTAAAAATACCTGTAGAAGATTGGATAGTCATCTGACTGGTTCTAATGTAAGAATGACAAACTGAAATTGAATTTACTGATAAAGAAATGGATAAACAATGCTTCTGAATAAAGATCACTTTTGAAAATGATCCATATTGATTTGAGTTCCCATTATTGTCTCTCTGCTATCTGATGTCTGTTCTCTTTTGCCACATCTAGGGAAGAAAAATTGCTCCCTAGCCATCTTTGTGAATTCTTGTTGAGTCAATTTGCCAAGATTTCAGAATCCAGTTCAACATAAGAAGCCTTACCCTAATTAATCCAAGTCATGCAGGAAAAAGAAACATTGGAAGGATTGTGAATAAATGCAGTGTAAATAACAATAAAAAAATAAGTGCAGTACAACAGAAAGTGTTAAAAGGCTGTTTTCCTGGTTCCACCTGTCATGTTCTGCACTCCCAGAATTAGGTTCTTTAATTTTCCTATTTATATACCTATCTTTCCGCTTGCAGTAATGTACAATCTAATCCCCTCTGACCATTCTAAGTAATTAAGATCATCCAGAGGTATGACAGCCATAGGGAAGGATAAATCTATACCCCCACTCATCCCATTCTGCATTGAGGAAACACCAGATGTGGCAGAATCTTCAATACTCTTGGTAACTGCTTCAGGTTACACCTAACAGCCACACAAAAGCTGCAGGGCAATGCAGTCCCACACCACAACAGGTTTATTTTTCTTAGTCCACACAATTTCTCCCTTTCACACAATGTACTAATGCTGGAAATTACAGTACTGCACCAAGGAACTGTGGAGCAACCACCCTTCGGACCTAACAAAGCCCTACAATCGCCAAAAATTTCAATCATCTATTATAAGCATAATTGTCAAGGTGATGCCTAGTCGACAAGGTGCCCTTGGAGGCTCACCTCACCCGGTCACCAAGCAGTTTTGCATACTGTGTAATAAAATATTTTTATATTGTTATTTTTTTGAGATTATAATTATAAAATAAACATTATTAAAGAAAAATATTCATTTTTTGTGTTTATAAACTAATTTATTTTTATTATTTTCTTATTTGTTAGGGTTTAATCAACACAAACATTGCTAACTGCTGTATTGAACCGTCAATGACTTAAAAATCGGAACCATTAAGTAAGGGAAGAACTTAAAATTTTGTCTAATCAACACATTTCTTCTTCCACATCTTCTTCTTCTTCTCCTTCTTCTTCCACCTTTTCTTTTCTTCTTTTCCTATAACAAAAATAGGGGTTCAGCCCCTATATTTTTTGAATTTTCTTTCCTTTCTTCTTTTTCCTCTCATAAATATGTTGATTTTCTAGACTTAAACATGAAGTTTATAATTTTCTTATGAGAAGTATGGATAGTTATTAAAGAAAGTTGGTTATGGAACCTATGGAACTACCCTAGGGTATGTGATTTTTACTTAAAAAAATCCATTGCCTAGGCGACAAGGTGCCCCACTGTTGCCTAGGCGATGGAAGAGCAATTTACAGTCACTACTCACAGCAATTCATTCAATCACAATTACAGACCACTGTTAGTTTCTTTTGCTATCTGCACTCTTTGAACACAGTTTATTTGTTAGATTAGGCTTTTTTAAATTGCCTAGAAGATGTTCTATTTAATTGTGGAAGTTTTAAATCAGGCTATGTGTCCAACATAGAAGCTGGATGAGTAGGCTGAAGCCAACTTTGTTGGTTGCAATGGAGGCAGATATGAAATGGTTATAAACCCTCTGTTTCTATAGATTATGTTTCTCATGGGATGTTGGATTTATCAGATATTTGCTTGAAATTTCCAATCATCTTTGGGTGGTTCCCCCTGTCTTATGGTCGGGTTGTATCCAGATTTTCTCTCAATAAAACTCTCTTGATCTTATTATCAATGAAAAGAAAACATAGGTAGCATTTACAGGATTGCTGAAGATGGAATGTTTTGAAGCCTATAGAATAGGCTTTTGTTGTTTTGAAGCCTACAGAATAAAATGTTTGAATTTCATTTCCAGAGTTTGGACAAATGAGGAACCAGAAGTAGCATTTACAGGGTTGCTAAACCAATCAGCCCATACTATTTCTGTACTGGAGATGTCTTCAAAGAGAGTTGTTACTATTGTTGAAGTTAGACCATGATCAAAGAGATTGAGAGAGGGAGACATAGTTCACTTTTCAAACTTCTCTTGGAACAAATTTGTAAATTTGAGTAATGAAGGGATTGGATCTTCACCAAATAGAAGTGAGGATATGATTCCAGTGGCCTTAAATCTGATTCCTCCCTTGCTTTCCGAATTCCCCCACCCAAAGATACCTATAGTTTTTATTATATTTGATCTTTGTAGTTAAACTTTAGTTGATGCTTGGATACAAGGTTATCCAGTCTATAGTTTTTATGTCTTTTTTCTTTCTTTATTCATGTTTTCTTTATCTCTTCTATGTGAATTGAATGTCAAACTATATATCAATTTCAAAAATAGTAATTATAAGTCAAATTTTGAATTTTTTATCAGGGGTAAAATTGGAAATTTTGGTTAATTCTAACTCCAGCTTACAGATGAACTAAACAACATCAATTGGAATCCGATTCTGATTCCTGTCTGAATCAAACAAGCAGGGGAATAGGCCATTCTGATTCCAGTTCTGATCCTATCCCAGCCACAAACCAAACGGACCCATAGTCTTATCAGATTGGATTTGGATGTACCCATCAGTTCCATGGGTTATGGTTGTATCCATGCTCATCACCCTCTTTGTACCTTTGGTGGCCCTCATAAACAGCCTGCATCTTCAATATAGCCAAGCACCTGTGTAATTCATCAATTGAAGTGGTTAGAGCATAATAAAGTAGACTCAAACCCAAATATACAGATTCAGCTATTCTCTCCTCTCTTTTTGCTTTTCATATGCTGAAATTACTTTAAATAAATTGATATTCATGGTATTTAATCATTACTCTACTTTATTCTTTTCTTTTTTGTTTGTTCTAGAAAGGCATATGCTATGAAGAGGTTAAAGAGGTTTTAAGTTATGTTCTTCGATTCCTTTCAGGTCTAATTAACCTGCTCTATTACCATCTTAAACAAGAAAGGAGAAGGCTGGAGAGAGAAGGAGAAGAGAGGAGAGAAGAGAGAAAAAAAAGAAGTTTGAGAGCCAAAAGATTGGCCTGGCAGTGCCAGCTCTTGTATTATTAGGGTGATCATAAAATAAAAAGAAATTACAGTAGTTCCCCTGCGGTACTAATACTGAACATAAAACAGCCTTTTAACAGAATGAATTTTTAAGAAAATAGCTTTTGATGTGAAATTCAGATTCTGCAGTCTGAAGATTCCATCTCCAACACTGCTCTTGTTATTCATATCATCCAGGTACATGGAAATTACCTGTATTTGTAGTTTACTACTTATTCCTTGGAGGGTTATAGCAGCTGTTTCCTGGATTTCTATTAGGAATCATTTGGGCGTTCTTAGGAGTTAGAAGCCTTGGCTTTTATAGTTGATGTATTGGTGCTAGCTTTGTGATATCTTATGGTTTCCTCTCCTAAGTTTTTTGTTTGTATTGGGGCAGTCTTCTTTTTCTGTATTAACTGTAATTTTAACTCTTTCATTCTAATTTAAGTTCCATTCTAGCTTTGTGATATCTTATGGTTTTCCTCTCCTAAGTTTTTTGTTTGTATTGGGGCAGTCTTCTTTTTCTGTATTAACTGTAATTTAACTCTTTCATTCTAATATAAGTTCCGTTCTAAATGCCACAAAAAATCATACAGAACTCTGTTTCTCATTGTCCACACAAGCATAAAGAACAATTTTTATTTAAAAAGAAGGCACATAAAAGAATTCAATACTGGAGCTTTATTTTGTTTTCCTAATACTTTAAAACAGTTGTAAGGCAGCTATGCTGTATGGACAAGAGTTTTGAGCAATCAAGAAATGTATCCAAAAACTGAGTGTGAAATGTGTATGGTGAGATAGATGAATGGAAAAACTAGGAAGGATAGGGTTGGAAATGAAATCATTCAAAGGAACCTAGGAGTATCTCCAATAGGTGATAACATGAGAGAAAGTAGACTAAGATGGTTTGGTCATGTGCACAGTAAATGGTGAATTGGTGATGGTTTGGGTATCAAGGTCAGCCAGTTTGGCCAATGCCTTAGCTAAGCAGAATGAACAGGAATTACTTGTTGTGGTCACAGATGTAATCATGTAATATCAATGGTGATGATGAGTGGGGAGGATTAGCTTAATGCTTTCGTGAGATTCTCTGTATTTTGTACATAACCTATTCAAAGGTAATGCATTACCCAATGTTGGTATCAGGTATCTGGGGTCTTGGGAAGGGTAGACTGGAATACAGTCCTAACTTTTGGCATTTGTACATAACCTATTTCTTTTCATAAATTAAATAAGTCTTTAAAGACTGAGGTAGGCATTCAACCTCTAGAGCAACTGTCTTCCACTTGGTATACAATTGTAAATTTTATTTTACTACGGTAGGTGTGGGAACACTAATGGAAAATAAGGACAATGCTGGATCAACAGTTACTTAGAAAAGAATTTTCAATTTTTCATCAACCTCTTCCAGCCCATTTGGATTTTTTGCATTCAGTATTGCAACCATCACAAAGAATAGCAAGATAAAATGATCATTTTGTGCTGGACCATGTGTATATCTAGCCTTATACTACTATATTGCAGCAGACAAATCTAAAAAGAAAGGAGGACTAATGGAACCAGAATCTGTTGATACTAAACCTGCTGCTCCTAGGAAGGTTTGTTTTTATTCTCATATCGTATCCTATCTGAAAATGGAATGGTCTATTCTCTCCATGTTTTCTAATGAGTTATTTTATGTGCTACAGGTCAGATATGCACCAAAAGCTCCTCCTCGTAGAGCACCCATTACTGCTGCACCTAAAATGTAACATTATGCTGTCATATTGCATCTTGACATGGTTATTGGTTAAATCTGATTACTTACTTAAAACCATTTTTTGGTCCTGCCTGCTAACAGTGAAGAAGTTGAGGATGTAAAGGCTTCCCAAACAAAAGAGTTACTGCGGCGTGTCAATGTACTTTTGTTTTCTTTCTTTTCATTATAAGTATCAATTTCCTTGTGTTTGATGAATACTATGTTCCTTAAGTCTGTGATATGATTTACTATTGTGCATTTCTAGGAAAGTTCTGTTAAGGGAAGGCCTAAAATTGAAAGGAAATGTAAGTTATCTTCTACTGTTTTTCATATGATGATTTTTGTTAATACTGCACTAAGATTATAACTCCAATACCTTCTATCCTGGTTTCTGGTTACTTCTATCCTTCACTTCATGTTGGTAATAAAGTTAATTGTAGGATTTGATGAATTTCTCAATGTGACACTAATTTCTGTTGCATCTGTGTGGGTTTTATTATGGCTTAACCTAGCAGTACTTCTCTTCCATTCCATCTTCCCAATAGATTTCAATTTCTAGCTTTCATGCTCACTTTTCTATGCTTCCTTTTCCCCCAGGAAAATTTATATTTTTAATGATTACAAGAAGGTAATAATGTCTAAAAATGAGAGATTTCCTTTGGGAGCCTGGTGAAGGGAAGAAAGATCATTTGGTTAGATGGGATAAGGTGATGCAATTGAAGATTGAGGGGGGTCTGGGCATTGGAAATGTTAAGTTGAAGAACTCGGCCTTATTGAGTAAATGGCTCTGGAGATTTCCTAAAGAAAATGAGAGGCTGCAGACTAGAGTTATTTCAAGTATCCATGGGCTGTCAAACAACGGTTGGGATCCAGGCTGCTTACATAGAGCTACTATGCTGTTCCTTGGAAAAGGCTATCCATGACAATTTTCCTGTGTTCCTCAATCACATAAGGTATGATTTGGCTTTGGGTCAGAAAATTAGATTTTGGGAGGATATGTGGGTAGGGGAAGCCCCCCTTTCGGAGGTTTTTCCTTCTCTCTTTGAGCTTTCTAGTTTCAAAGTTAAATCTATTTGTGATTTTATCAGCTCTTCCTCATCCCTTTCAAACCTATGTTGGAATCTTGGCTTCACTAGAAATTTGAGAGAATCTGAAATTTCCAATGTCTCAGCTTTGCTTCTTCGGTTGAGTTCAATATGTTTGGGGGAGGGTGGTTCAGATTCTAGAGTGTGGACCCTTAGTCAGTCGGGCTTTTTTTCCTGTAAGTCCTTTTTGAATTCTCTTATCTCCACCACCCCCTCTCCTCATTTCCCTGTTAAGGAGATATGGTCTCAGCCCATCCCTCCAAAAGTAAGTGCTTTTTGATGGGAAGTGTTTAATGGCTCCATTAACACCTGTGATTTGCTTTAGAGGAAAAGACCAAATTGGTGTTTGTCCCCAAGTTGGAGCTCTTTATGTAAGTTGTATGGTGAGACTGCCTTTAATCTTTTGATCTCCTGCCCTTTTGCTACTTCTATTTGGGAGTGGTTTTCATCTCTTTATGGATGCAGTTGTCTTCCCCCTGATTGTCTGGAAAGTGTTTTTAGCTCTCACCTTTTCAGCTGCCCTAAAAGAAGAGGCAGAATTATGTGGAGATGCACTAGTGAAACAGTGATCTGGACAATTTGGGAGGAAAGGAATCTAAGAATCTTTGAAGACAAGGAAAGAAGTAAAGAAGCAAAGAAGCTGTGATTGAGGTGATTACTCTCGGAGTAGCGCATTGGGTGATTACTTTAAAGCTCTTTGCTGACTTTAAGGTTGAAGATTTCTTTAGATCGTGGGGAATAATTGCAGGTTCTTCGTCTAGAAGACAGATTGTTCATGAGGCCTGGTCTCCTCCATGTGTTGGGTGGAAGAAATTAAACTTTGATGGTAGTTGTATGGGCAATCCTGGACCATCGGGTATTGGTAGGGTAATTAGGGAAGAAAATGGAAACATTCTAACTTTGTACTCAGGTCCTATTCAGCATGGAGATGTGGTGAGATTAGAATTATTGGCAGCAGTCTATGGAGTAGATAAAAGATAAAGCTAAAGAAATGGGGATTACTAAGCTGATTATTGAAGGTGATTCAGAAGTAGTTGTGGGCTGGTTGAAAAAAGGGGAAGGAATCATATGGAAGTTAAGGAATGAATTCAGGAGATACAAGCAGATTTCTAAAGATATGAAGATCCAAATAAGATGGATTAGGAGGTCTGCAAACAGTTTGGCTGATGGTCTGGCAAAGCAAGGAACTCAAAGACACACTATGTTCTGGGCAATTCTGTAAATAGTGAATAGTTTCTGGGTGGCTTTGTTTTTGTGCCCACAAATCATTGTTGTATCTCTATTTTTTAATCTAATCAATCAATTTTGTGTTGTTGATAAAAAAAAAAAGTCTAAAAATGGTTGTGGGTTCAAAATTTCTAAATCATATCCAAAGGTTTGAACTTATCATAATATTTTACTCCATTTGATGATCTAAGATTAAGGCACCAAGTCTCTTAGTTCTTCATATTGTTTTTTTGACTTCTTCCTATTTCTCTAAATAATCTCATTGAGAGCATTGTAAGAATTTCTCCTTGTGTTTCAGTCTTTTAGATTCACTAATTAGGCTTTTGGGTATGTCACCCGTTCTATTTTGATTTGATAAGGGAAGATTTGTTGACATTCCTCTATTATGTGTTTTAACAATGTTCTCAAAGATGTGGCTATAGTTATCCAAATCATTGTAGCTCTTGATGTTTGAAGCTCGCCTCTCTTCTCAAATTGGTGTTACAACTAACTTATCATATGCTTTTTATTAAATCAATCTCTAAAAGGACAAATTAAGATATAATCCATCCCAAGAGTTGTATGCATGTAAGAGTTGTCTAACATTGGTATAATTCCATAACTTAAGAATCAAAGTTTTCTTGATCCTTCTCTTAAGCACAAAACCAGCTACTCAATTGAAATCATCATCTAATACAAAATTCTATCATATCAATTGATACTAAACTAATCACTTAGAAGATATCAATAAGAAAAAAGTTAATCACTTAGAAGATGAATTGGTCTAGTACCACGAAGTCAAGACAAAGAAAGTAAAATGTCAAAAGTTTCACCAGTAAGAAATTCTTGATAACAACTTTTCTTACTAAAGCAGAAGCTAAACAATAACAACACTTAGTTATGTGTTGGGCCAGATGTGTGGGGGAGGTTAAACTCATAAGTGGGACCTCATTGCTTATAGAATTCAATTAGTCAACCAATAGAATTCCAGGTTTGAGCCTCCTTAAGTCCATGCTATGTATTCTTAAAGGAAGGTAAATGCTAACAAAAGCATGGATTAGAGTAGGTAAATGGTACTACTTTATTGATAAATCAGATACCTGTTCTTATTTCTGGTTTTATTACTTTCAGCAGGACCTGCACAAGTTGCATTTGGTTTTGGACCTTCATCAAATTATTTTATGTCATATGGCTCTTCCAAAGTTGGTGCTAGTAGCAGTAAATACCAAGGTTTGGGTTCTGATGGTTAGAATGCCTCTTTTTGTGGAACTGAGTAACCAACAAGGCTAAGGCATATAACCCCTCTGATGCGTTTTTGTAGATGGAGTTCATTCATCAACACATAGAATGGACAAAGAATACAAAGAACCCTGGGTAAGCAAACACTGACCTGGCTCCATTCCCAAAATCTCATAATGTGTATTCCTACATTCTCTCTCTCTCTCTCTCTCTCTCTCTCTCTCTCATGCTATCTTACAGTTTCCCCTGATGGCTCTGTAGGACTACTACTCTTATTATCCTGTTGCCCTTCCTTTGAGAAGGCCATACTCAGGAGACCCAGGTAAGTTTGAGGCCATACTTAAGACATGATATTTCACTGCACCCATGGTAAAGAAATAGGTGGCACTGTCCTCAACTACATTAACTTTGTCACACAACTACATCTTTTGAGAACCTGTTTATAGTAGGCCAAAAGAAGTTCTCAAAAGATGCAGCATTTTCTTGATGCACAATGCTAGGCTGCTTTTGTTTCAATGTAAAACAGGTAGAATACAAAGTTTTTGCTATAGAAGGGGTGGGAATTTAACTGACAATTTTTAGTTAAAAATTTATTGTCTCTTTTACGTTGAAGCAAATGGTGAAAACCTTGTTGTAAGATTGCTCATGTTTAGCTCTATTACTTTCAGTACTTCTTGATGAGGAGGAATTTGGGGAGGCTTCAGAAGAAATTGCTTATGATGAAAGCTCTGTAAAGTTGGCTACAGAGCTTGACCTAATGGTTGGTAATCATAAAAATGCAAGATCAAATACAATGTTACTATTACAGGCAAGATTTAGAAACCTTTTAAATTCTTGTCCAATGATTGACAGGAGGAGAATAAAGAAGCAAGAATGATCTTCCTTCAGCTACCATCATCTTTGCCCCTAGTTAAGCGGTCAGCTACAGCAAACAATGATGGAACCAACAGTGGTTTGAAACAATTCAGAGATGGGGTTTCTTCAGAAAAGCCCTGCGAATTGGAAGAGTTGCCTGCTGGATTCATGGGTAAAATGCTAGTATATGAAAGTGGTGCCATTAAGCTAAAGCTCGGGGATACCCTATATGATGTGAGTAAGAGTAAATGTGATAGTTTTAATCTTGGATCCACCTCCATGGCTGCATGTTTCTTATTTTTGACCCAGATAGATTTAGTTGCTTTTCAGTATGCCTTTATTGGCTCTATATATAGACAAATAGTTCCAACCTTGATTCTTGAGTTCTCTTTGTAAAAGAAAAGTTAGAATATTTTTATACCTTTATTCCTAGGGGTGCTCATGGTTCGGTTAACTAAACTTTGGGTGCATTTTTCAAACCAAACTAGTATCACCTGTTTTTGGAAAACCGTGAACCAAAACCAAACCGAAGCCAATCGGTCAACCGGTTGATCAGTTCAGTCGATCGGTTTTTTCAGTTTTTTTATATTTATATTTACAATATTATTATAAATAAATACATAAATATATTATAAAAATACATATAATATATTATGTTATAAATATATTTATATAGACAATGTATATATTCATTTATAATATATAGATACTATGAAATATATATGAAAAACATAAATAAATAAATAAATATTATCTATAAATATACATATACCAGTCGGTTCATTTAACTGGAATTTTTTGTTTGGTTTCATTGATTTGGTTAGGATTTTTGGTTTTTGATGATCGTCCTTTTTTTCTTCTGCATCCCATTCTTTCTCGTTGTTGTGATTAGACATTCATGTTAATAAAAATGAAACATAAATTTTTATACTTGAATTTTTTATACTTGTAAAAGTCAAAATGTTTTGCAAGTCTTATGATATTAACCTGTAGGAAGATTAAATTGTAGCTGCATTTGCTCCTTGTTGCGATTTTTCTTGTTATCTCTGCTACCCAATAGGAGCATATTTTGTCCTTCCACCAAAAGTGTTCTACATTGTTTAATGACCAAGTCTGCCCAAACTAGGTACCAAAAAATATTGCAAGTATCTGAATTTCTGTTGTAAGAGTAAAAGTAATTCAGTTTTATTGTGATACAAGTAGTACATAATTTCTTGCTTTGCTTGCAGGTTTCCTCAGGCATGAATTGTGTTTTTGCTCAGGATGTTGTTGCAATCAATACTGAAGAGAAACATTGTTGCATTCTTGGTGAGCTCAACAAGCGTGCCGTCATAACCCCAAATATTGACTCAATCTTGAATGGTATGACTGACTTAGATTAGTTTTTGCTTGGTTACATGAGATTTTGGCTTCATGAAAGAAACTCAAGATTTAATAGTTGTTGAGGAAAACTGTATAGCAGCTTGGCAATGCTTTGTTTCTACCATTGTAGTAGCATGGACTTGTCCCGTAAAGCCATGACATTTCTCCTTAAGCTCTATTGTTCTTTGTTCCTTAACCATAAATAATAAAAATAAGTCATCGATTTGATTCAAGAAAAGTTCATAAAATGCCTTACTTTTTTATAGTGTGTTGGAGTAGTAGGAAGCTCATGCTCACACCATCCCAACAGTCTCTTGCAACCTTGCATCGGGAATATCTCCCCATGAAATAAAGCACATGAATAGAGAGATATTCCCAATGCAAGGCTGTTAAGGCTGCCCCAAACGGGTGCTGCCCTGACGGAAGCCCAACTTGTGAGATGTGTGGTGTCAGGCCAAGTTGATAGGGTGTTGAAGCGTGTTCTGTTGGCAGGAGATCCCAATTCGGGGAGACTCGCCTTACCATCAGCAATGCATAACTTGTCTCTGCCCAATCAAGAAATACTTTTCTTTCTTCTTTGTTTTCCATACCTAGCAGCAACGATAACTGAAGAAGTCTATGGACGATCTAAAACCGCTGCTCAGATGGACGATCCAACTTGACCATCTCTTGTTGATTCTCATGTAGAAAAAAGAAATGGGTTTAATTTAAATTAAGAAACCCCCTTTTTTTTTTGCCAGATGCATACGGCCTTCTCTGGATTGTATACATATTGCGCTTGCAACTGTAACAAAAGGCATATAAAGCAAAGGAAGAGGAAAGAAAAACCAACACCAAAGACCCCTTCCTAAGTGAGATTCAATTGTGTTTTTTTTCACCGTTCACCAGTCACCACTTGGTCACCGTTCATGACTGCAGGTCGGTCATTCGTAAAGGTTTTCCTACCTTTCCTTTCCTTTCCTTTCCCTACATTTTCCTTCAAACTAAACATAGCCTTACATTGCATCATCCCGACTCCTAGATTTTGACCTATCAGCTAGAGTCTTGGGCCTCGTTAGTTTTTCACTCTTTTGGCAAGTAGGAATAAATAAGGCCCAACATCATTCCATGGGAATGTTTCTATTGTTATCAACGCTCCCATAGAATAATAATACGTTTGGTATGTAAATAATGCAAGAAATAGTCTATTCGATAACAAGAACAAGGCTTCGAAAACGTGTTCTTAAGAAATGAGAGTTTTTGTCATTATTTCTTAGGCTCAGTTTGGAAAGAATACAAATACAAATATGTACAGTGCAAATGCAAACAAAATAATACAAAGATTTGCACTCTATATATTTATATTTGCACTCCTAAACTGAGCCTTGGGAACACGAAATAATAAACATGTGCCACTCAATTCATGTGTGAATAAGGGGAAACGACTTCTCTCCCTAACAACTTGGCAAATCACCTCCTTCCTATTTATTACTCCAACGACCGATCGCTACACCCCGTTATTGACACTAGCTAATAACGTCCATCATTCCTATTCTTGTATCTTTTTTTCTTTCTATTATTTCGATTTAACCATCTTTTCTCATTGGTTTCTTCTACCAACAACACCAGGTATATCACCTTCTTTGTCCTCATTTCTCACCGGTTTCTTCCATTGACAACACCAATTAACATTGCATTTATCTATTTATTCCTTCTTTCTAACATTGTTTTCTCCTTCATCAACCGGTTTTAAAATCTTTTCAGGAGGAACAATTTTCCAAACACTTCGATTATTTTTCAAGAACAAGAAACAGAATTCTTGTTCCGAAATAGAAACTTCTTCAAGAGCTGAAATAGGTAAGAACGATGTCAAACATGGCCTAAGTTGGTCAACACAAGAATTAGCCAATTTATTCACGCTTGCTTTTTGGTATCAGAGGGTCCCATAAAAAAGAACGATTCTTGAATGCCAGTCACTTGGGTAAGTATTACCTTGCACTCACTTGGGTAAATAACTTTCCCACCTAGGGGGAAAATTGCTAATGCATGATGGGATAATATTGTCCTTTTAATAATGATACTTATGGATAAAATGGCCAGTGTTTAACTTTACCAGAAAACAAAAGAACACTGATAATGCACTTATAAGTGTTTCCGCATTTACCCAATTAAAAACCATCATAAAAGAAACTATATATGAACATTATAATCAATAAAAGCCATCAACTATGAAACTTTGAAATCGCTAAGATCAAGGGAGGTATTTCCATAATTTTCTTTAAGTTGTTTAGGATTTATTTCATTGAGTTTTTCTTTTTCTTTTTTTCTTTTAACTCAATGTTAGTAGACCCAGTAAATTGATTATGTTGGCAACCAAATGGAAGCAGAGCAAGATACGACGAAATGCATCTGTTAGCCGTGTTGGATGGTAACACCTTTCCCCTAGCTACCTATGACAAGTCTATCGTTAATGCTTGCATTTTTTCATCTTTGGTTGAGAAAGAAACTCTTTCTATATCATTCATTGGTGGAGAATACAGAATGCTGTTGATAAAAAAGATGGTTTTAGTGCTTAGAGAAGCTGAAAGAGAGGGGAAGAGAGGAAAAATTTGGGTTTATGGAAAACTAATGGATGGGAGGTGTTTCTTCTATTACTAGAGAACCTGAGGGTAATTTAAATTATTTTTCTAACAATAAGAGTACAATTAGTCAATTTCACAAAACCCTCAGGTTTTGGACAGGTTGAACCAACCCCAAAAGATTATTAATCATTCTATAATATAGACCTAGAACTAAAACAATTATTAATTAGGATAATCAGGTATTATCCGATTAGACTTGATTATGTTAGACAGTTTTGTATGCCCTTAGCTCCAATCAATTTGATGTACTTATGACATTTATTGTAAATGAATAAAGTGCATATTTGATTCATGTTATGTGGTGTGTTTTTGTATAATACCCTCAAAATCGGACATTTATGAGACTTGTGTTGGTTTAGAATGTTCACAGCCAGTGGGTCGGTCTGGGGAGACCTATCCTGATAAGGTTGACACTAATGTACCGCAAAGTCGGTTTGGGTGGCCTGCCTCTACCACTAGGGTGAGACCCGAGGTACATGCAGTGTGGGATCAGCTTGAGACCTTGAACCGTACCAGAATTTTAGTATTGCCCTGGAACTTGGTGATTAGTGGGCAAAACTAGAATGTTACACCTGACCCCTACACTCGATTATGGCACCGCACTAGGTAGCGGATTGGGCCATCTTTGATATGCCAATTAGTGAGACCCTTAGAGGGGGTCAAAACCTGGGTGGGTGATCATAGTGACAGGATCAGCCCATTTGTTGGACAAAGGTAATGATCGGAGAAATGCACTCTCTCTGATGGAAACCAAAACTGTCGACAGTTGATTTCAATCATTGAAATTTTGTTTTGCAAAATATATTTATGCAATATAATATATATATTATAGGTTTCCAAAATTGTTTGCAAAAGGTTTTAATCATCGGGGTCCATGTAAGAGGAGAGTGTAGCACTATACCTTGTAGTTGGGGGAGAGGTCCTCGTGTTTGATCATTATGGGCTGAGAGGTTAAGTGTAAGGCCATTGAGGGTTAAACCTGATGGGCTAATCTTGCATCTGCCCACAGTCCTTGGGTGTTATAAGGTGGCTTGGCCCAAGGACCACTTAGTGTAAGTGTTGGGCTCATAGAGTCCATATGATGGGCTCAAGGGGTTCACTGGATTTTCTAGTGAATTCGACTAGGCCTTGTGACAAAGGCTAGGCCGAACCCTTGTAGCTGATGTGTATATCAACGTTTGGATCTCATGCCATATAGAAAAAGCCCAACTAGGCAGCAATTTAGAAGGCTTAAGTGAGCACATACACTTAATGGGCCAAAAGCCCAATACGAGCTGGGCTAATTAGATTGGCTTGAATGGGGCGAATCTAAGATATGGACCAGCCTTAAAGGATAAGGGAAAGTCCCGATCCACTCAATAAGAATTCAGATTTGAATATGATTCAAAACTGGAAACTCCTAATCAAATTAAGAGGGCTAATCATGATCTGCAGATTAAATAAGGACTCTACCTTATCACTTAAAGGGATCAACATCTCCTAATAGGATTAGGAGTTTATCCCTTTAGGGTTATAAAAGGAAGAGGGGACGGCAGCCTCTAAACACACTCATCTGAGATACAAATACAACACAGAAGAGAGAAATCAGCATACAGTGAGACTGTGCCAATTTCTCCATGTCGCCTCCTTCCTACCGTCGCCGCCATTAGCAGTTCATCTCCACTCACGTGGGAGTCATCAAGAAGTGTTATTGATTTCAGTTCTTTGTGAAAGAATTGAAAAGAAGTTGTGCTCACCTGTAGTCCAATGGGTTCTTGCGAAGGATCCAGTTCTTGTGAAGAACGTTGTAGATTCTGCTCCGTCCTACACTACGTCATCTTTAGTGGGAGCAGCCTTTGGTGACTTTTCTGGGCATGAACACCTTCGTTGGGGGATACTAATTCACCGTACCAGGTATTTTCCTCTCCTACTGTTTTGTTCAGATTTGGTTCGGTTCTTGATTCAAGATTGATCCTTGAAAAATTATTTTTCTAAAATAGGGAATGCGATTCCCAGTTATAGGAAGGAAAGAAATTTTTGAAATTCGCCCATTTCTATTCCACTTTATCTGGGCGTCCATACGATGGATCTTTCCATTCCTTCAAGATTATCCTTGATATCTATAATTAACTATGATAATAACAGTTTAAAACTTTATTTTATGATATAATCTCAATAAAAATGATAGTAAATAATAAATTGTTCTTATGTTGATAAAACAAGTATTTTTAAATAAAATGAATCAGTCCTCAATCGATTAAAATCGGTTCTATAATATAGACCTTGAACTTAACCAATTTTAAATTGGGATAATTGGGTCTAGCCCAATTAGATGTGATTATACTTAAAATCTATAATTACTTGTGATGATAATAACTTAGAATTTCATTTTTTATGATATAATTTTAATAAAAATGATAGTAAAATGGTAAACTATTTATATGTTGAAATAAGTGTTTTTAACTAAAATTATCTTATATATTGTCTATGAAATTTACTCTTTTAGACAAATTACAACAAAAATTGTAATACAACCAGGAGACCTTTGTATATTATTTACTATATAATTGGTTTGGGTCTTGACCATTTGGAAACAGCAATAACCAGCCCTGACCCGATTATTAATTAGGGTAAAATATAAAAATCCTCTCTAAGTTTTTTGACAATCATAGAAACCTCCCTTGTATTTTAACTTTAACAAAAACCTCCCCTAAAATTTTGAGAAAATGTACAAATACCTCCCCTCCGCTATCTTTTCCGATGGTAAAAGAGAATTGATTTTTTTAAATACCAATTTTATCCTTGAAATTGTCCATTTAGCATTAATTTCCTAAAATACCCCGAACCAAGGACTATCCAGTCAAATGGTCCTATGCACTTACTTTTCACTTTCCCTTAAACCTCATTGTAGACAAAGTTCAGCCACCGAAGAAGCAAATTTTAGATTTTTTTTGGTATTTAATACAACACACTAACTTTTCAACATAGGTGGAAATAGTGGAACTCGAACCCGCGTCACTGCTGGACTACCCAGTTAACATGCCAACTAAGCCTCCACTCAGTTGGCACAAATTTCAAATTTGAAGTATTGCAATAAAGGCTGGCATTTGAAACTTCTCTTTCACTACAACTCTATTATTCAATCATTTTCTTCTCCTTATCTTATCTATGCCTTTAGGCTGCATTTGGAAAATTGAGTGTAATTCCCGGTTCAGGGTAAATTTGCACTCTAGTTCACTTTTACCTGTGTTTGACAACATTACATTTTTGCATTGACAAATGACTGATAAATGCATATTTACATTGACAGTAAGATGTAAAAGTACATCAATAAAAAAGAAATAAATTTGCATTCAAGTGGGCTTTTGATAAAAAAAAAAAAAGCATGTGCTTTATTGGATTTCGCATTTGCATCCATTACCGCTAAAAGTCTCTTTGGTAAGAAGGTAAATTTGTCAATACAAAACTAACCCAACTTTACAATTTATATAAACTGTTTTAGACTCTACATATTTGCATTGTTTCCAAATACAGCCTTAATTCTTCCTAACAAAAGCAATAATACCACTTCCTCATTCCCATCTTCTTCAACATTCAAATCCATGACTCTAGAGACAGACATGGTTTGAACAAGTACAACAACCAACAAAATGGGTAATATATCCAATGTTGGCGTCTTAGATTTTGAGATCAGTGGGCTAATGTCCAAGCTTGTCCAGCTCTGAAAATCCTTTTCATGCAAGAACCCCATTTGCTTCAGACACGAATCAATTGCTCTTGGTGTTAATGCTAGGGATGACTACTAAGGAATGCTGTCAAGTAGCATAAGATGTTGCTAGGGGCTAGACTGAGGAGTTGGATGTTGGGGAATTGACCTGATGCTTGCTGGAGAATGGAGAGATGCACTAGAAAGGATTCTGAGTTTATTACCACCATTAACACATAACATGCACTCTATTTTGTGAACCAGTCAACAACCAAGGCTGTCATCACCGAGCTGTTTGTGGGTCTGGATTTACATAATAGAGATTTGAGAGAGAAATGAATGCTAATGCCTTCTTTGAGTGCTCCAATTTCCAGTAGAGATGTGTTTTCTGAAACCAAGTATTATAAAAACTTTTGTAGGGTTGCAAACGTATTGAATCGAATTGGATATGTCTAGATCCAAATATGATTCATTAGCTCAAATTAAATCATATTTATTGGAGAATCAAATTTCAAATTGAACTTAGATGTATAGTATTAATAATATGAACTAAAAATAACTTTGGTATTATATATGATGAGCAAAATTAATTGAAAATAACTTGTACAAAACTTCAACGGCAACCATTTAGTACATACAATATAAGTTTTAAGTATATGTAAGCATATTATTCATATCAAATCAGATTAGAGCATATCTGATGCAATAGGGATGAATCTCTATTTGATTCAATTATAAAATTTGGATCACCCTTAATTGGATTGAATTTGAATTCGAACAGTCAGATATTGTTCACAGCCTGAAAACGAACAATAGAACGATAATTAAATTTGTAACGTTATCACGACCAGGATCTTACAGCCTTAGAGGCCAAGGTATGTTTTTATGTTGGATCCCTAGACCAACATGTTGGTTGATCACGATCAGGATCAGAATTTGTAACGTTATCACGATCTCTTGCAATCAATAAAAAAGTAATCCATTGGATAGCCCATTCCTTCTACAAACCCCTCATTTCTTCTCCATCTGACCACATTCTTGGTTTAACTTACAAAGATCAGTGGGACTCACGTGATGCACGGGCTTTGTTAATTGAAAGCGAAACCATAAAAACTCATTATAGGGAAGAATTGCAATATTGTTTAAATGGGTAAATTGCTGAAACCTCCCCTAAAGTTTTCGGTTGTTGCTTATTAAACTTCAGGGAAGTTTGATAATTGCAATCACCTCCCCTGAACTTTGCGACATGGTTGCAAGTAGACCCCCTTTTGTTAAAATCCTCTAAAAAGAGGCATGAAAACATCCAAAGTACCCATGTAGTTACTTTTCACCAAAATGTTTATCTTTTATATTTTCTCTTCATATGAATTGTTAGCCCAAACCCTTCAAATCTCTTTTCTCAAATTGATTTATTTTGCAAATTTGCATTTTCATATCAATCATTAAAGGTAAATATGCAACTTTAAATTCTCTTTTTCTATTGTTATTTTCTTTTTTTGTAGAAACCAGCCTCAATAGTAATTGCATGGGTATTTTGGACATTTTATGCCTCTTATAAAAGGGGGTCTACTTGCAACTTAGGGGTGGCCATGAGCCGAGTTTTTCATGAGCTATTCGAGCATGGCTCAGCTTGAAGGCTTGCGAGCCTAATCAAGCTTCTACATATATTTATACGCACACACGCACACACACGCACACACACACACACACACATGCATGCATACATACAAATATATATATATATATATATATATATATATATATATATATATATATATATATATATTCCACTAGTTTCCAATTCGAATAGACGACCCATTCTGACAAAAAAATTAAAAAAAGTAAAAAGTAAAAAAAAAATAATTAAAATAAAAAATGGCCAAAAATTGTTGAATCGGTCAATGGTTTAATCACCCGGGTTAACAAGTTATTGGCCAATTCAATGGTTTTTAGCTGTGGATCGGGTTTGAGGTAAAATGGGACCGTTTCCTAGACAGTTTCTGATCCGAACAATCAGACCATTCGAGTCAACGACGCTTTGAAAACATTGATAATTAATATAAAAATAATATATATATAATAAAAATGTTATATATATAATATTTTTATTTTATATATAATAATAACTAATTATTATAATTCTTATTTTTTAAATATCAAATAAAAAAATTATATATTTTTTTTTATTTTTATAAAACATTAATCTCACGGTCAAGGTCAAGCTGAGTCAAGCTCGAGCTCAAGTTCGAGCCTCATAATTTCTTTGAGTTGAGCTTGAATAGCTAGCTATTCGGCTTGGCTTGGCTTGAATCCACCCTACTTGCAACTGTGTCAATAAGTTTAGTGGAGGTGATTATAATTACTAAACTTCAAGGGAGGTTTCAGCAATTTACCCTTGTTTAAATTATATAATATATAACCTATATCAAAAAAACCAATGTGACTAATGTAATAAAATAATATAATCATTAATTCATTTGTCCGTGGAAAAAAATAATATTTTAAAATTTTCACAATTTATGATATTGTTAAACCATCTTGACTGCTTCCTTATTGTCATCAAACCTATAATGTAAAAATTTCATATGCATTAACTTATTGACATAAATAAACTAGTAAACATGAACATGCTTATGCATGTGGTCATTTAAAATGATGGCAATGATGATGATTGTTCTTATAAGAACTCATGTAACAGAGATGGGTAATAACTAAAATAAATTTGCTTTTAGGTCAATTTTAAATTTTCTATTCAATTTCCCTATTGATAAAAGCAATTCTTATTGTTCACACTTATTTTGTTTAATATGATAAATATACAATATTAGAGATGTGATCAAATGCTTTATATAAATTTTTTCACACTTTTTTATTTTAATGTATTCTACTTTTCTAAATATTTATTTAATTATTTAATTATGACATCATAGGTAGACCCATTTAACCTAGAAGGATGGACCATTAACCCACCACCTAGACAAGAAACAATTTTGTTTTCATATCAGTTTTAAATTTTGTATTTTATTAATATCATTAGTAAAAGGAACCGCTTGGTCAGTTCAATTAATTGTCAGTCTGGTTCGTCAATTTTTCAGTTTTCTTGACTTTATAAAAATATATTATAAATAAATATATAAATATATAATAAAAATATAAAGTAATATAAAATGTATATTCAATTAATTACCATTTTTTATATTGGTTAACGAAACCAAATATCCAATTCAGTTAACTGGAATTTTTGGTTCAATTTTTCGGTTTTTCTTGCTCACCCCCTAATTTCTGATATTAATTTTAAGTTTTTTTATCATAAAATTATAATAATTAAAAATTGACAAAGCATTCGATGAATATGGAGAGATATTAAAAAAAAAAAAAGAGAGAAATCTGGAAATACACGAAATGAATAATCTGATATAGGTGAGTGAATGGTTGAATAAAACTATTATTTAATTGTCCAAGTGGAGTTATTAATGGATTAGGTTTGGGTCGGGACAGGGTGTCCTAGTCTCATTCTGATTAGTAATTAAGACAATATGAACCAAGGTTTTTAAAACTGACCCATAAACAGAATTGGTCAGGGGACCATTTTTCAATTAAAAATAACAAATAGCATAAAATTAAATATAATATAGAAAAATACAGAAAAAAAAAATTATCTAAATACAAAAATAATAAAGTATAGAACACATAGAAAATATAAAAAATACAAAAAAGTTCTAAAAAATACACAAAAAATAAAACTATCTAAATACAAAAATAATAAAGTACATAACACAGAAAATACAAAAAATACAAAAAAAATCTAAAAAAATAGAAAAAAACACAAAATTCAAAATTAATTAAGAATATGTGAGTATGTGAAGTATGTGACAACACTCCCTCCCAACAAATAAGCAAGGAATTGAAAAAGAAAATAATTAAGCAAATGTGAGTATGTGACTCTTTGTAACTAATTAAGCAAAAAATTCAAAGAATTAATTAAACTGACGGTGTTAAACGTAAGCATTTTATACCTTAGCAGTTTCACTACCGGTAATGGTGGTCTAATAGTGTTGACCTCACAAAAATTGCTACCAGTGGACTCTAGTTTGGTCAACGATGATTTCTGCTGCAACTCTACCTAAGAAGCAAACTTCCGCTTCCAAGTGCCAACTGCAACATGTTAGAAACCGCTGGTCGCTGCAAAATAGAAATCCGCAGCATGTTAAACAACACCAACTGCTGCAAGTCCTTGATAAATAAAAAGTTACTACTGGTTACAAAATACAAACCGCTTGCCGCTGCAAAACCATCGTCGCCGATCGTCTTGTCTTACCGTCAGTCATCGTAGGTCGTAGCCTCCGCAAGTCGTCGGGGTTTGAGGGTTGAGACCTAGAAAGGGTTAGAACGAATGACTTGGGATCGGGGATATGGGGGTCTTTTTGTTTTTATTATTACTTTTTTGTAAATCAGCAAAAGTGAAATATGTAATCCATGAACCAATACGCAAGTCAAATGGTTTAGCGGTTTGATCGCCCGGGTCAGCGGTTCTCTAACCTTTTCAACAGGTTTTTAAGTTTTAGTGATTTATAGTATAATTAGACCTCGGGGGCTGAACAATTGCAGGTTTTTCCGGTCCAACCATTCGGTCCGGTCTGATTTTGAAAACCATGATATGAACCATGAAGGAGCCAAAACTGAACCAATTAATAATCTAGACAATCGGGTCTAACCCAATTATACATGGCATTTATAATTATAATAACAATTTATAAATTTATTTTGACAATATAAACTTAATAAAACTAAAATGAAAATATAAGTTATGTGTTTTTAGTACATTTCATCAGTTGCTCATCCATGTCACCCCAAACAACATCAATACCATTTTTTTCAAGGGTTTTTGTAGTTGATGCTAATGCCTTTGTAAAAAATGCTTTGATCCAAATGTTGCTTATTGCATGTAAGGGTGTCAATGGACCAGTTTCAGATTGGACCCTATCCAATCCAAGATCAATTTGGATGGATTGGACGAACCAACAAGACATTGAATTGGAACAGTCCGGTCCAAATTAATTATTAGATTGGATTGGACCTGGTCTGTCTGTAACAAATTTATATTGGACTGGGTTGGATTAAGACAATATCTGGTCCATTGATATAAGATAAGAATATATGTGTCAATGGACCGGGTTTAGGTTGAAACCAATCTAAATCAAAATAAATTTGAAAAGACTGGACGGTCCAGACATTGAATTGGACCGGTCCAAATTGGTCCAAAACATTCATTATATTGGATTATATTAAGGAGTCGGCCAGCCCTAGGCTTCCTCCTCCTACCAAAGAGGGTTCTAGATCTCTTACCAAAGAGAGCTCTAGATCCCCTACTAAAGAGGGCTCTAGTCTTCATGCTAAAAATGGACCAACTACTATTTAGAGAATTCCTACCATAGAGAGACCAATCAAAGCAAAAAGGAAACTCTCCTCTTTGGAAGTTTCCTAATGAAGTTCTTGCCTTAATTTGTTATTTTTGTTCTTGTAATTGTTTCTAATTCTTTCATTATTCTTCTTGTATATATACAGCCTTGTACAAGCTCTTAATTGTCTAATGAAATTCGACCCATTCTTTCAAATCTTTGTCTTTCAAGCTTTAACTTGGTATCAGAGCCATGGCCTACAACACCCCCATTGCTTCTGAGATAATGAGCTCGAGCTTAACCTCTTCCCAGAATTCTTCCCTACCAATGAACATTAGTTCTACTCCTAATATTTATCCTTATCTGACAATCAAACTCAATGGCGAAAATTTTCTTCTCTGGAAAGCTCAATTGCTTCCAGTACTTCGAGCCCACAAGTTGATGTGGCTCATTGATGGATTGGCCAAGCCTCCCTCAGAAGTGATTCCAGATCCTGTTGATAACAATAAGAGAATTCTAAACCCAGAATTTTTCACCTGAGTACAGTTAGATCAGCTGGTCCTAAGCTGGCTTGTAGCTTCTTTAACTGAAGGAGTCCTAGCACAAGCTGTTGGACTCTCTATAGCCGCCAGAGTTTGGAGTGCTCTGGAGAAATCTTTCTCTTCTCATTCTTGACCCAGGGTACTTCAACTCAGACGTCGACCTCAAAACCTTAAGAAAGGGAACTTGTCCATCAACGATTATGTTCAGAAAGCCAAAACAATTGCAGATAATCTTTCTGCAGTCTCAGAATTGGTAGCGAAAGAATATCTAGTTCTATATATTCTATCCGGATTGGGTAGTGAGTATGAATCCCTTATTACAGCCATTACAAATCGAGCTAATGTAGATCAGCTCAACATTAGTGATGTTCTTGGGTTACTTCCGAGTCATGAATCTTGGATTTTACAGCACAATTTTTCCTGTGAAAATCCTAATGCAAATCTTGTAATGAATAATAATAAAAATTTGACTAATAGTTTTTATCCCTCTCAGAGTTCTTACGATCAAGGCAGGGGTGGCAATAATCGTGGCAGAGGCAAGGGCATGGAAGTCAGCCCCCAAGCCGTGGACAAGGTCGTGGAAGAGGAAATAGTATTATTTGTCAGCTTTGTAACAAACCAGGCGATCGAGCACTGAAGTGTTACAAAATATTTGATCTCTCATATCAAGGAGAGAACACTTTGCATCTGGTAGATCCTATAGCCTTTCACAGTGACATCTCACATAATGGCTCTATGTCTAGAACCGGATTTGATCCAATCTAGTATCTGGAAGTGGCACCACTTATCACATGACACCGGATGCTGATAACCTACAAGTCTGAACTGAATACCAAGGTTCTGATCAAGTCAAGATTGGCATTGGAACAGGTTTGACTATAAATAATACAGGGTCAACTTTTCTAGTTTGCAATCATAATCAGTTTGCCTCAAAGAATATCTTTCATGTTCCTTCTCTTACTAAAAATTTGCTATTTATAAGTAGATTTATCAAGGACAATAATAAGTTTTTTGAATTTCATCCGGATTTCTTTGTCTTGAAGGACCATATGGGGAAAGTTTTACTCCAAGGACCCAGTAGAGATGGACTCTATCAGTTTCCTAGCGCAGTTTAGCACAAGATAGAGAACTCGACAGCTTTTGTAGGCGAGAAAACTTCTATGGCAGAATGGCATCAACGACTTGGTCATGCATCTCTCCGATTTGTGAAAAATATTATTTCTAAATTTGGTTTACCTTATTCTGGATCTTTCAATTGTCCTTTTGTGTGTGAAGCTTGCCAAATAGGTAAAGCCCATCGTTTAAGTCTACCATCTTCAACTACCACTTTTTCTACACCTCTTAAACTAGTTTTTTCTTATGTATGGGGACCTACCCCAACTTTGTTCAATAAGGGCTTCAAATGCTATGTTCTATTTATGGATGCATATTCTCAATTTTCATGGATTTTTCCTCTTGAAAGGAAGTCATATGTGTTTAATGCTTTCATTAACTTTAAGAATCATGTGGAAAATCTTTTCTCTACAAAAATTAAGATGTTTCAGAGTGATTGGGTGGAGAATTTCACAATCTCTCTTGTTATCTTGATAATGCTAGTATTATTCACCACCTTAGTTGTCCTCATACGCATGAGAAGAATGGAAGTGTTGAGCGAAAACATCGGCATGCTATTGAGTCCACGTTGTTTCTACTGGCGTCCTCCTCTCTCCCCCAGTCCTCATACGCATGAGAAGAATGGAAATGTTGAGCAAAAACATCGGCACAATATTGAGTCCATGTTGTCTCTACTGGCATCCTCCTCTCTCCCCTAGTCCTTCTAGGCAGATGTCGTTGAAACTATCGTCTTCCTCATTAATCGACTACCAACTTCGGGCCTTGGTAATCTCTCTCCTTATGATAAATTGTTTGGAAAGCCTCCTGATTATTCTATGATAAAGGTTTTTGGTTGTAACTGTTACCCTCTTCTTCGGCCTTATAATGCGCACAAGGTGAATTTTCGCTCTGCTCCCTATATCTTTATTGGCTACAGCAACTGTAACAAAGGGTACCGTTGTTACAACCCTACTACTGGCAAAGAAATAATTGCTAGACATATTGTCTTCGATGAGCACTCCTTTCCCAAATCAGCACAGTCATCACTACCTTTCTTCCTATTACTCCTACTACAGTTCTTCTTCCATCTTTGGGCACCATTAGTGGTGGCATGTGTCCAGCTCCTACTGCTCCTGATGTATCATCTTCTCCCCTACCATCTATATCTGTTACTAATGAGGCATCTGCTATTTCTTCCTCTGAGATAGAATAGGAAGTTTCTCTCAGTGTTGCTTCCCTACCAATTCTACACACCCGCCCTATTCAGGAACTGTTGTACACAACTCCTGTTGTAGATCCTCCAATGTGCACTCATACAATGATGACAAGGTGACGTCTAGGTCATCTCAAGCGTTAACTGCCACTCGCCATCCTCTCCCAGCTGCTATACTTCATATGATGTTCATACATATGAGGATGAACCCTCCTCTTATGGACAGGCTTCCAAGTCTCCTCACGGGCGGGCTGCCATGGCTACCGAATTTCATGCCTCGCTTCAAAATGGTACTTGGGAACTGGTTCCCTATGGTGCTTCTATGAATGTGGTTGGCTCCAAGTGGGTTTTCAAAACTAACGGCACCCTGACGGTTCCATTGATTGTTACAAAGCCCATCTTGTTGCACAAGGCTTCACTCAGGTTTCGGGCGTCTACTTCACTAAGACTTTCAGTCCTATAGTCAAACTTGTTACTGTGCACACTGTTCTTGCTCTTACAGTTTCCCGTGGTCGGGACATTCGTCAATTGGATGTTCATAATGCATTTCTTAATGGCTTTATTATCAATACTATTTTTATGTGTCAACTGAAAGGCTTTGAGGACAGCAATTATCCCCATCATGTCTGCAAATTTCATAAGGCCCCCTATGGGCTCAAACAAGCTCCTCAAGCTTGGTTTTCCCAGTTTTGCAATCGTTTATATGATCTCGGTTTTTGGAGCTCCCAATGTGGCCCCTCTCTATTTATTTATAGTCAAGAACAAATTACCATTTACATCCTTATTTATGTTGATGATATTATTATTATCGGATCCTCCTCTGCTCATGTTTCTCAACTTATCAGCAATTTATCTCAGACCTTTGCTCTGAAAGACTTGGGGTCGTTGCACTACTTCTTTGGTATTGAATCTCATCATGATGCAACCGGATTGTTTCTTTCTCAGCATAAGTATAGTTTGGATCTTCTATTGAAGACTAACCTTGCTATGGCCAAACCTATTTCTAGTCCAATGGCCACCTCATCCCGGCTCTCTCAGTTTAATGGTGAACTGCTATCTGATCCCACTCAATATCAGAGCATTGTAGGTGCTCTTTAGTATGTCACTCTAACAAGGCCAGATGTCGCCTTTGTAGTGAATAAAGTTTGTCAATTCTTACAAGCTCCTATTGATGAACACTGGGGTGCAGTAAAGAGGATTCTGAGGTATCTCAAAGGAACCATTGACTCCGGTTTGTTTTTCTCAGCACACTCGTCGGGCACCTTGACAGCATTCTCTGATCCTGATTGGGCTGGTTGCCCTGATGACAGACATTCTACTGGTGGATATGGTATTTTTCTTGGTTCTCATTTGGTTTCATGGAGCACTAAGAAGCAGCTTACAATAGCTCGGTCTAGCACAAAGGCTGAATTTCGAGCTCTAGCTAATGCCACTATGGAACTATTGTGGCCGAACTCTCTTCTCTCCGATTTGGGTGTCAAAACTCAATCGCCACCGGTTCTCTACCGCGACAATATTGGGGCCACGTACCTCGTGGCTCATCCCATTTTCCATGCTCACACTAAACACATTGAGGTCAATTTTCACTTTCTTCATGGTCTTATTCTTATAAAGTCCTTGATGGTGTGGTTCCTCCCTACTGAAGACTAGGTTGCGGATATTTTCACTAAGCCTTTGACGTCTCACCAGTTTGATTGGATTAGGTCCAAGCTTCATGTGCTTCTTGCCCATTTTCACTTGAGGGGGCGTATTGAGGAATCGACCAGCCCTAGGCTTCCTCCTCCTACCAAAGAGGGTTCTAGATCCCTTACCAAAGAGAGCTCTAGATCCCCTACCAAAGAGGGCTCTAGTCTTCCTGCTAAAAATGGACCAGCTACTATTCAAAGAATTCCTACCATAGAGAGACCAGCAAAAAGGAAATTCTCCTCTTTGGAAGTTTCCTAATTAAGTTCTTGCCTTAATTTGTTATTTCTATTCTTGTAATTGTTTCTAATTCTTTCATTATTCTTCTTGTATATATACAACCTTGTACAAGCTCTTAATTGTCTAATGAAATTTGACCCATTATTTTAAATCTTTGTCTTTCAAGCTTTAACTAATTGGACCTGGTCCATTTATAATGGACTCACATTGGACTAGACTGGATTGGACCAAATCCAGTCCAATTGATACCCCTAATTGCATGGTCAAATTTATATTGTTGTTTGGTTTTTCATTTAAAATGTTTTAATGGAGGGTTGATTTCTTGGATTGCCATGTTTCTAGGCTATTACAGAAGCAAAATTTTTCACCATATATGCTTATTATTTAAATTTGAGAAAATGTCTTATTAGCACTCTTTTCTCTAAATAGGAGAGATCAGAAAACACATTTATTCTCATACAAACCCAGATAAAGGTATGATTGAAAAAGAAGAAAAGCTTATGAATAGGTTGCAAATGGATTGAATTTTAACCCGATTCGAATCCTATTCATTTAAGTTAATTTTGAATATTCATTAGGCATAATCAGATTGAATCAGATCCATAAGTATGATCTATTTATTAACCAGATTGAATTTGGATATTGCTTGATCTAATTCGAATATCCAATATGATCCAATTATATAGATACATATAGAATATATTGAAATTATTTAGAATTAAGTGAGAGTTGGGATTTAAATCAATTTAATTTATGTTTTGTAAATTGCTGAAACCTCCCCTGAAGTTTCTGATTATTGTTAATTAAAACATCTCTTGATGTTTAGTAATTAAAATAATCACCCTGCACTTTTCTAACATAGTTGCAAATAGACCCCTTGGTAGAATCTTCTAAAAAGAGGCATAAAAATATCTAAAATGAGGTAGAATGTGAACAGCTACAAGTGGTTCTGGAATAATGTTATCCCCACAAAAATTGCATTCAGGACAAGGTTTTTAAAGCCGAACCAGACAACAAATCGGTCAGGGGTCCGGTTCCCGGGTCAAATGGTCCGATCTTTCGCACCGAATGGATGCCCTATTCTGACAAAAAAATAAATAAATAAATAAATTTTAAAATTTTAAAAATAAAAATAAAAACTGCCAGAACCTTTGGATGGTTCAAATGGTTTGACCGCCCAGGTCATCGGTTTGCTGACTAAATCAACGATCTTTGGCGAAATAATGGTTCTGGGGTAAAACGGAACCAAACATCTGACCGGTTCCTAGTTTTTCTGGTCCGGCCGCCCGGTCCGGTCCGATTTTGAAAACCATGACTCAGCGCTTGGAGAGCATTAAAAATCAAGCTGCCTCTTGATAATAACATCAAAAGGTTTGGTGTCCAGTGTTTTTGACGAGAAAGCAAAAAAGCATCCATTAAAGATTGGACAAACTAGTACAAAGATCAAGCAACAACCAGAGAATCAGATGTAGCTAACTGCACTTCAAGGGAGCTTTAACAGGCTCAAAACTAGGTGCTAGACATACAAGTGAAGCTGGGAGCATCCAAAGCTGGACATATTTCCTGCTTTAAAACCCCCCATCAACAATTACCTTCACAAAACCTGAAGCTGGGGGCATCCAAAAAGTAGAAGGCGCAGAAAGAGCTTCAGTCTGCAGCTGATTCTGCGAGGTACTTTGCAACCAAGATCTCAAGGGCGGTGGGTTCAACATCGATTGGGAGAATTCCTTCAGCTGTAAATTTGATTTCAAAGATTGACAAATTCCTAGACTTCCAGATATTTCAGATAATAAGAGCAGTGTGGGATAGTAATTCAGATTTTCCATCTTTTAAAACATTGCACTGTAGGCTGTGTTAGGAAGTGATGCAAATAAGTGTGAATGCAAATATGTAGAGTGTAAAATGGTTCATATAAATTGCAAAGTTGGGTTAGTTTTGCACTAACAAATTTACCCTATTACCAAACAGACTTTTAGATATAATGGATGTAAATACGAATTCTAATAAAACATATGCCTTTTCCTTTTATCAAAAGCCCACTTGAATGTAAATTTACCTCTTTTTTATTGATGTACTTTTATATCTTATTATCAATGTAAATATGCATTCAAAAAAGTGTTTTCTCATTTATCAATGCATAAAAGTAATGTTGTCAAACACAAGCAAAAGTGAAGTAGAGTACAAATTTACTCTGAACCAGGATTTACACTCCATTTACATCATTTCTAAACACAGCCTTAGGGCTTGGTCGAAGAATAATTTTGAGTCAGCCGGGACATTGCACATATTTGCATTGAAGATACTTGTAAGCCAGATTCTTTGAGCCTGGTCACACAAGACTAATGCTTGCAGCACTGTTTCTAGGGATTTGTTGCAGAGGGAGCATAAATTTGAGTTACCCAATTGCCGTTTAGCTAGCAGGTTGTTAACAGCAATGCCCTCTCGACAACAAACATACACTTGCATAATTTTTTTTTTCTCAGTAGGCAAAGACCAGATCAGCTTCCACTTTTATTATTTTTTACCAGATCTAGGAGTTCTGGTTTGGGGTTGTTTGGTAGGAAGCAAAGCTGATCGGACATTGAAAGACCATTTGGATTTAGAATCCAGCAGAGTTTGTCATCCCAATCACCAAGTGCAAGGGAAATTTGGGTGATGGTTTTGCTGATCACATCACCAAAAGTGTCGGAAATAAGGTTTTCCTTCCAGTTGACCTCTAAATGTGTATGTTGTAATTAACTGGGCTAGCACTGAAGATTTAAATCATCTTTTCAATACATAGTATTCTAGCTTCAAAAGTTTGGAATGAATTTGCCAATTTTTTCAACATCCAGCTCTTTAATGATGAAACTTTGGTCCTGTGGCAAGTTTTGGGGGCTAGAACAAGAAATGCTCGGATTGGCAGAAATTATAAGAACCTATGTATTATTTACTATTTAGGTCCAATTTTACCATGAAACCACTTCATCTTGCCACCATCCCCAAGAACTGTTTGGCTTTCGAAATAAAACTAGAATTTCCCTTCTGACTGTTAATTAGTTGAGCAAACAAATGAGAAATCTGGCTTTATTTACTTCCTTCATTCAAACAAATGATTTCTAAGCAAACTTACTGTTTGATAAGATAGTGAGAGATCAAGAAGCAAATCTGATTCCAAACAAACCAGCAGTTTCTAGAGCCTATCTCCATATGTTAACTTCCTTTGTTGCTAGCTGTATAATATATCATGAATTTAAGAGCAAATCATCTTGTGATGATGGAAAACTGGGTTTCAAATTTCGAAGAACCCAAATTATTTGCAATGTTTTCTCATGGTTGTTTCAAACCAAAACTGGTGATCCACATTACTCACCTTGGAGTCTTCTAGAGCCTATCTCCATATGTTAACTTCCTTTTGTTGCCAACTGTACAATATATCATGAATTTAAGAGCAAACCATCTTGTGATGATGGAAAACTAGGTTTCGAACTTCAAGAAACCCAAATTATTTGCAATGTTTTCTCATGGTTGTTTCACACCAAAAGTGGTGACCTACATTACTCACCTTGGAGTCTGGAGTAGAGGTGTCAATTGTACTTGATTTGGTCCAACCCGGTCCAGTTCAATGTGAGTCCACTTACGAATGGACTGGACCCAATCCAGTCCAAATCCAATATAAATCAAATCCAATCCAATCCATTAAAATGTAAATGGACTAGATTGGATCCAATCCAAATCGAATGTAAATACCTTTTATGGCATTGAAAAAGCATTTCTGTAAAAGTGCTTTCACAAAAGTGCATTTATAAAAGTGCTTTCATAAATATGCTTTTGTAAGTAAAAATGCTTTCATAAAAGTAATTTTATAAAAGTACTTTTGTAAAAGTTCTTTTATAAAAGTACTTTCATAGAAGTGCTTTTATAAAAGTACTCTCATAAAAATGCTTATGTAAAAGTGCTTTTCTAAAAGTACTTCCATAAAAGTGCTTTCATAAAAGTACTTTTACAAAAGTGTTTTTACAAAAATACTTCCATAAAAGTTCTTTTGTAAAAGTGATTTCATAAAAGTGCTTTCATATAAAAGTATTTTTTATAAAAGTGCTTTCACAAAAGAACTTTTGTTTGTAAAAGTGTTTTTATAAAACTACTTCTATAAAAGTGCTTTCGTGAAAGTATTTTTGTAAAAGTATTTTCACAAAAGTACTTTTCATAAAATTACTTCTATAAAAGTGATTTTCTAAAAGTGTTTTCATAAAAGTGTTTTCATAGAAGTGATTTTATGCCGGCTTCAGCTTTGATTGGTTTCAAATTGGACAAGGGTTTGGCCTCATAATTGGATTATTGGACATTTGGTTTACGTCCAATTCAGACCAATAAGAATATGGACCAATTTATTTTGGATGGGCCCAATCTAATAATTATAATGGACCGTCCAAATCCGATTTAATAAGGTTTGGGTCGGATTGGATCCAATCCAAAACTGAATGGGTGACACCCGTAGTCTGGGCTTTATTTCTTTTAAAAAGAAACATTCATTAAGGAAAGAAACTAAAACATCCTGAAACAAGTAGGAACAAAGGCAGAATAGAGCACAACTATTAGCCTCAGCATCGGAGAAGTGAAAGTATGTGGCGGTCATGGGTAAGGGTGTCAATGGACCGAAAATCAATTTGAAGGATTGGATGGACCAACAAGGCATATTGGATTGGACCAATCTAGTCCAATATATTTATTAGATTGGATTGGACCTAGTCCATCCGTAATAAATTTATATTGGATTGGGTTGGATTAAACCAATATAATATAAGAATATAGGTGTCAATGGACCGGATTTGGGTTGAAACTAATCTAAATTAAAACAAATTTGAATAGATTGGATGGTCAAAATATTGAATTGGACCGATCCAAAATGGTCCAAAACATTCACTGGATTGGATTGGACCTGGTCCATTTGTAATGGACTCACATTGGATTGGATTGGATTGGACCAAATCCAGTCCAATTGACACCCCTAGTCATGGGAGATATAAGAATAATTAACCACCTTGTTACTTTAGGGTAGTTATGTTCTCTTTGTGGAGATGTGAATGGTCAGTCGAAGAGGTGTGCATACATACGATTTTGTTTGGCTACTTTCCTAATATATCACGATTTTGAGTCATGATAGACTATGAAGCTACTTAATTGGGAGAGAGAGATTTTAGGAATGTTTTTAGTAAGGGGATGTATCAATAGGAATGTTTTTAGTAACTTACTATCCACATTGTTTCTTTATTGGTTTGATGCCCGATTACATGGAATTAAAAAAATAAAAAGTTAAAAAATTTGTAAAATTAGGAATGAGGATTTTGGAGCAAATTTTGAAAGGGAGGAAAGTTGACACATCAACTAATTCACTTTATATATATAGTACTAGTGAGGACCCATGTGATGCATGGGATTTTGTTAAAAAGAATTTAAAGCAAAAGGAGATAGGGGTGCAACTTGGGTGGGCCCAACCCACACCTAAGCTTTTGCATAGGTTCGACTTGAGTTTTCAAACTTTAAGCTAGTTTTGGGTAAAAAACTTAGGCCTAACCTAAACTCAAGTTGGGCTAAAATTGAGGCCTTTGGTAGACTGACTTGACCCGACCCAATTTGATCCCATCCAATAGTTTATGATATACATATCTACATGTTATCAATCTATTCTACCTACACCCAAGCCCAAGCCCAACCTAAGATTTGGGTTAAGCTCAAGTTGGGCCTAGGTTGGAACACTCAAGCTTAACCTTGAGTTGGGCCATGCCTGAGCTCGAGGTTTGAGACTTAGGGTTGGGCTTGGGTTAACCCTCAACCCAACCGAATTCACCCAAATTGCACCCTAAGGAACATTGTGACTTTCCTAATTGTATTAGTTTTTATTTTTTATTAAACTGTTTTGACTTTTACTAAATTTGTATTTAGTGGATTAGGGGATTCTAAATTAATAATAATTAAGTTTAAGACTAATGATTTTGTTGATTTTTTAATTGTATTAACAAATTTGTAGTGTCATTTTATTTTTAAAATGAAATCTAAATAGATATCAAAATAAACGTGTATTAGTTTGTATTAACTTTATTTTTAAATAAAGCTTTATTAATAAAACTATATTAGAATTTTTATTAATTTATATTATTCTTATCTATATTTTTTATTACATTATTAACTTAACTAGTTAACCAATTTATCATGTTATTAATTAATTGGTTAACTAATTAAATCAGCTTTAGTAATTTTAAGTTATAATTAGTTACATAATTATACAATTATCTTATTATTTAGTTAATACTTTTAATTAAAATAACCTGTATAGGTTAGGCGTACACAAAGTTAACTAATAACTAATTAATTAACCTTGGTTATTCCATTAATTTAATTTTTTATATTTTATTAATTATATTTTGAAATTCTACTTAATTTCAAATTATTAGCTTTAGTGTTTGTTAAGAGAAATAAATTTTATTACATTTATTATAATTATTCATTCATAAGAAGATTGCTTTTAATTGAAGATTGACGTTGCTCAATTAGAGCTCTCAAAAAAGGAACTATTATAGATAGAGGTTGGTTTTATCTATTTAGGAAATTAATCTACAAAGGGAAGATGGAAAAAATAGGAAAGTAGAAAGATAGTTGCAAGGAGGAAGGAGAAGATGATGACATAGGCTAAGGAGGTACGTGGAAATGAGAAATGAAAGGAGAGAGAGAGATAGAGAGAGATTTAAAGAGGAAGTTTCCCACTTTAACATGACCCGCTCTAACTAATGTTAATTATGATTAACTTTACGTGTATAATTATAAATTGATTATTATGAATATAAAAGAAATATTATTATTTTTATTATTAATCATCAGTATTTAATTTAATCGGATTTGATAATAATAAGTAAATATCATTAGTTTATTTTTATTTAAGAGAAAAATAAAAATGGTTAGTATTGAAAATGAAAAATTATTTGGATATTTGTAAAAAAAAATATTTGTTGAACATAAAAAACCAAAACCAAGTATTCAAAGAAAAGAGTAATTAAAAATATTGAGTAAATAATAATTTTAAGAAATTTAATTTATTAATTAATAATTTTAAGAAATAGTAGAAACCACCAAATTGAGCAGATGCAGCCAATAAACCAGTAGTAGCTATTAATGCAAGATTATTTCTTCTTCTTCTTCTTTTTCACCTTCTCTTTCTCCTCCTTTTCGTTACCGTTGAATTTGCTTTCGATCTCTTTATGATCATCCAAATTGGAAGTTCGCTCGATTTCGGAGGCTTTTCTACGCCGCTGCATCGACATATTCATTTCCTCCTTACTCTGTTCCTTCCCTTCTTACGTTGTTAACGTTGCTACTCCTATTGGTGGGAATTGGGAAAGCAGACGAATCTTTCTTGGTTAAATGATTGATAGAGTCTAAGCTGCACTGTCGAATCTTCTTCGCCTGGCTTCTTTCTATATCTAGAAACTTCTCAAACCCTAACCTACACTGGTGTTGTAGTCGCCATCGTTCAGAAACGAAGACACTGTTTGCAGTTGCGGCAGCAACCTGAAATCACGAATCAGAATTTTCTTGCCAAGAAAGAGTGGTAGCTTGTCGTTGGAGCCGCCTAAGTCCTCCAAGGCTCCGCCTCACAAAGCACATTCGTTGAGAGTTGGGCAGAGACGGTTGAATGTGCAGAAAGTTCTCTTAGAGCGAATGTGTAAAAAGATTGTAAATTGTTTGATATTGGGCTTTTTTTTAGGAAGAGGTTGAGAGGAAAACTTCCCACTTTCCACTTCTCACGTCTGAAAGATTGAAAATTAGAATATCACACGTGTGAAAGAAGAGATTGAGAAGGAAAACTTATAATATCACACGTGTGAAAGTTAAAAGAGAAAACAAAATCAGACATGGCCATGTGTCTACATCGTAGTTGGCTTTGGACTTTATTAGTCTGCAAGTGAATGGTCTCTCTAAGACAGGTGGCTGGATGTACGGCATGTCTGACTGGGGGATACTTTGGTTTGATTTCATTACTTTAATATATAGTCTTGCCTTGTGGCTTAGGAGGTCTATGGATGTGGTAAGGAAGAAATGAGAGGTTTAAGGAAAGATGAGAGAATGGGGGGAATGGGAGGAGAAGAGAGCTGTTGTCTTCGACTTAACCACTATATAATATAGTAATAGATAGATTCAGTATGTATATTTGCATTAATTCATTATATATAAAAATTAAAAAGTAACTAACTTTTAAATTTTTTTGTATTTAAAAAAAATGAAGCGGAATCAGATTAGATCTGAATCCAATCCGAGTCCATTAGAAAATTTTTTACTTCTCTTTGACCTTTTAGATTTTTTTTTTTTTTTTTTTTTTTGCATTTTTTGTGTCTTGCTTCGAAAAGGAGTGAACCTTGCGCCTCGGGTGCAAAATGCCTATTTCACTTTTTATGTGCCTTGCACTTTTGAAACACTTGAATAGAGTCAATGGACAAAGCTTTGAAAGCACTGACAAATTAAGTAATTAACAATCCAACTCCAAGAATTATTTTCACATGTAAGGCTTTTTTTTATTCTTTCAATTTTTATTTTTTATTTTCTGTTTAAACTTGAAAGAAAACTAATACTAAGGTTCAAAATTATGCATCTATAGCACCCAACCTTTTATTTTCTCTTAAGGGGGCATTCTTTTTTTGGATTTTAAGAGGGGGAAAAGTTGGTCAATGGGAATTACAATCCCATTCACCAAGAATCCCATGTTCTTTTTTTAGATTTATGTGGTGATTAGGAAAAGTTTATTTTCCTGGGTACCACTTATTCGGGTAAATGATACACATCTCCTAGGTGGAAAAGTTATTTACCCACCTAGGGGGAAAGTTGTCAATACTTATATGAGACAAAAATGTCCCTTTTAATAATGGATTTTTATGGTTAAAATGGTCATTGCCTTATTTACACGAGAAATAAAAGAACATGGGTAAATGCACTTACCCAGATAAGTTTTTCCTAGGTAAATGTTTCACAGGAAAAACTTACCCAGATAACGCATTTACCCGGATAAGTAACTTACCAAAAAGCAAACATGGCCTAAGAAGCATTTATGGTTCAAAAATATCCTATACCAATCTAAGTTCTCATCCCTTCTTGTAGAATATCTTGTTTGTGGCTAACTGTCATTTGATTAACTACTTTTAACAGAACATAGCAAGGTATGAAGGTAATTATCTAATGAATACGTACTTATAGCTGCACAACCACGGGTTTTGTGATCGAAGATAACATAGAAATAGTAGGGTTTGGTCTTGTAATTTCCAAAATAGAAGAGACTCGATAAACAAAAGGGTCTATAATGTTGTCTATCGTCTATCCTACAATATTGGCATTTCAACAATGCTCTAAACCTCTCACAAGCCAATTTGGCTAAACCTTTGTTACCCTCCCTTTGATTATTGTGAATAAATTTGGCATTTAGTTCGGAGATCTTCAACATAATTCTTCAAACCCAAGCTGAAAATTCGAGCAAATGATAATTCTAGCAAGGAGAAGGAGATCTAACCATTGTATACTATCTCAAATATCCCTACAGTCAAGCTAGATAGAATATTTGTTCCTAAGCCGTAGAAACAAAAAAAAAAATCCAAAATGACTTGGTTGTTGTGACCCGTTATTTTAAGGCCATGCTTGGTTCACTATTCCGGGCCTCATTTTTTTAATTCTTGCTCATTTTAGGTAAGAATGGGTAAGAATGAATAACATTAGAATGTTTGGTTACAAAATTCTTGCTATGTGTCACATTCTTTTTAGAATGAAAAATCAGCCCCATAGCACAAAAATTGAGTAGGTTGCAGCATGAAAGATAATCATGCCCCATCTTGCTTATTTTCATTCTTTGAAGAAACTCTACCTATAAAACTGCTACCATAGATATATTTTTGCGAAAGCTCTTTTACAAAAGAACTTTTATAAAAGTACTTTTACATGAAAGAACTTTTACAAAATCACTTTTATAAAAGTAAATTTATGAAAATACTTTTACTTTTGCAAAAGTAAAGTACTTTTACGAAAGCACTTTTACATTAAATCACTTTTATGAAAGCACTTTTACAAAAAGTACTTTTATAAAAGTATTTTTATGAAAGCACTTTAATAAAAACATTTTTATGAAAGTACTTTTATAAAAAGTACTTTTATGAAAGATTTTTTACTAAATCACTTATATAAAAGTACTTTTATGAAAGTACTTTTACAAAAGTATTTTTATAAAAACACTTTTACAAAACATTTATGCCAACAGTTTTGGAGACCTAGGCTGGCGGTTTATGAATACTAACATCCTTTTTTTTTTACTTTTTTTAAGAATGAAAACGAGCAACATAGGACACTTATTACTCTGAAAAGAATTCATTTTTAGGAAAAAAAGTGTTTGGTTCATAGCAATATTTTCTCATTCTACCTATTTTTACCCATTCTTATCCATGTTTGGTTCATTTCTCATTCTTTCTCATTCTTACCCAAGATGAAATTTTAAAATGGAAAAGAATGGATAAAAATGGGAAGAATGAGAAAATATTGCTACAAACCAAATGCTTTTTTCCCAAAAAAATGGTTTTTTTACGACAAGAATGAGAGTAAAATTTGTAACCTTTTTGGTTACAAACTTCATTCTCATTCATTTTTTCATTAATCAAAATAAAAATATAAGGGTGTGAATGGACCGGTTTTGGATTGGACCCAATGCAATCCAATGGACTAATTTGATCCAAAATATTTATTGGATTGGATTGGACCATCTGGTCTGTTCGTAATAAAAAATTATATTGGATTGAGTTGGATTAAGCCAATATCTGGTCCATTGATATAAGGTAAGAACGTAGGTGCCAATTGACCGAGCTTGGGTTGAAACCAATCTAAATCAAAATGAATTTGAATAGATTGGACAGTCTAGACATTGAATTGGGCCGGTCCAAAAAGGTCCAAAATATTTATTGGATTGGATTGGACTTGGTCCATTTATAATGTACTAACATTGGACTAAATCAGATTGGACCAAATTTAGTCCAATTGACACCCCTACATACAACACTCGATGGCAAATATATATCATGGAATCATGTGGGCTCCACATCAATAACACAATATGAAAAAGGACAAAAAAACTTGAGAATCTTTTGTAGTTTGTTGCATTAAATATATATATATATATATATATATAATGAAAAGAAGCAATGTATAACATCAAAATGAGTAATATAAAGAAGTATAAAATGTCTATCTGTTTCATTAAATTTATTTATCAATGTGTTGGAAGTCGTTCATATTCATGTTTATCAGCCAACTGATTAGTAATATCAATCCGTAACATTTTCATTGTTTCATCTCAATCACGAGCACTTAATTTAGTGTTTGTGTATTTGATGATACAACTGTGTTGCTATCTTTGACAGCTTCTTCATTTTCGTTTATTCTAAACAATGGATCTTCTTGATCAAGTAATGTCTCCAGCCTAATGAAATCATGAAGTGTACAACATGCAATGACTATGCGCCTTTGTGTGTCAATACTATAAGGCTTTGTGTGGTTCAGAATTTGAAAACGTTCCTTCAACACTCCAAAGCATCGTTCTATTACATTACGAAGTGATGAATGATGAAGGTTAAACAATTCACAAACATCCTTCAGTCGTTGTCTCATTGTCCTATATTCTTGCAAATGATAATGGTCACCTTTAAATGGGGTGAGAAATCCTGTAATGGTAGTGAAACCTGAATCGGCTACGTAATATTTACCTAAAACACAATAAATACAGATATATAAAATTATACAATTTTTTTCTTAAATTTTATATTTTATATAATTAGAATTGAACATAAAATTATTTTCATACCACTTGGAGGCATAGGGAACTCAACTTTAGGCCTTGTTAATGCTTCGGTAAAAATTCTAGAGTCGTTTGTTGACCCTTCTCATCTAGCATACACAAATGTGAAACGCATGTCAAAAGAGCAAGTACTAGCACATTTTGTGTTGTCATAATCTTTCTACTATGATATGGTATTTGTTGGTCAACTAGAACACAAGCACAAATATGTATTCCATCAATAGCACCAATGCAATCTTATTTTACATAAAAATATTAGGATCTTTTTTAACAAATATAACAAAACTAACAATGAATAAATATTAAAAAATTTATACCTTAAAATATGGAAAATATCTTGAATCCCATGCTATTTCTGGTGCAGCACCTTCATATTGGATTGGAGCAATAATCTCACGACCTAATTTCAAAATAGCCTTTAACATCCTTTTAAAGTGGCGATCAACAGTTTCTTCAGAGTATTGGAAGATCTCAACTACCATCCTATTTGATAAAGTTTGTGCCAAGATTATAAAAATATTCCTAGTTGTTCTTCTATAGAGGATGCTCCAACCCACAGTCTATTTAGAGGCAAATTAAAACAACAAAAAACAAATCACCTTTTGAGTCTTGGATTTAAGCTGAAACATACTTTGATCCACATTGACTAAGGGTCCAGGGGTGAAAACCTTAGTTCAGCTAATAAAGCTTAAAGCTGCATTCAAAGTAATTCCAGGCCTTTATTTTGCAGCAGAGAGAAAGCTTACTAGAGTTGGTGGATCCAAGGTTGGGAAGTGATTTCAATAGGCAAGAGGTGAAAAGGATGATTAAAGTAGCTCTCTTGTGCATTACTGCATCTCCCACACTTAGGCCTAGCATGTCCCAAGTGGTGAGAATGCTACAAGGCTCGATGGCCATCCAAGATGAAATTTCAGATCCAAGCATATTTGGTGAAGATTCAAGGTTTTCAGGAATAAGGGAATATTTCCAACAGATGATACCCCAGGGTTCAAGTGGAGCCCAGACCTAGAATTTGTCATCAGAGGGGACATGGATCATCTCTTCATCTTTATCTGTCTAGGATGTCTATTTAATCAATCCTCATTCTCCATAGAGTAAGGTCAGAGCATTCATTAGGTGGCTATGTAAGAATCATCTTATAGGACAACAAGGGTTTATTGATTTTTTTTTCCATATTTTGTAATATATTACAAATGTACAGAGAGATTATAGATTCCTACTTTGAGCTTTAGTTGATAGGAAAGAACATGGGACATGTAGTCTTCATACTCAAATAAACGGAGAAAATTTGTATAATAAATTAATTGATTCCTCATCTCTCAAAGACTGTGAGGGCAAAGGGAAAATAGACATTTATTTTATAAGAGGAAATTTTTCTTCCAAAAACAGATTCAGACTCTATGTATCACAAAACATTTAAAATATTCCATTCATTGAAAATCACTTGGAGCCTCTATTAGTGGGAGCTAAAGGATGCATATGAAAGCAAAAAAAAAGTGGAATTAAATGAAAAAAAAAATGCATAAAACTGATTGCCTAATAGCTTACACACTTGTGATCAACATACAAGAAACAAACAGTAGAGCATGCTTCCATTAATAACCAATCTAGAACATCCTTAACATGGATTTCACTATTTAATTTTATCAGACCAAGTAATGTAGGACCCCATCAAATTTGTAACTTTATCTATTTCTAATGCTGAGGGCTAAGTATAAGATCAAGATAAATAATGGCAGAAAAATAACAGCAAAGCAAACTTTATGAGGTTGGTGTAAACCAGATCAACTGTTATGTGATAAATAAAGTTTGTGAAACGAATCTGGTCAATCCTTTGGATGAAACGTCTTAGCATCGTGAAAACAACATATGTAAAATTGGCACTATAATTTTCTCATTTTCAAGTAATTACTTTAATTGCATCAAAATAACAACAACAATTTATAATTAAATGTATAAATTCCATAATGATTCGAACACACAAATACCAATAAGGAAAATAATGAAGAGACAAAAATTGATCAAATACTTTAATCGATGGTGCTTTCTTTTAATGGTTATAGGGCTGATATTGGTGGTCAACCTAAAAGGGGAAAAAACAGAGTAAGAAGAAGAAGACGAAGGAGGAGGAGGAGATATCCATCTTCTGTGTGCAGCTTGAGAAGGAGATGAAGAAGAAGAAGACAAAGAGAGAGAGAGAGAGAGAGAGAGAGAGTTTACCTTGGTTTTGAGCTCTTTGGATTGATCTTTGCCTTAGGACTTCAACAGATCGAGATCGACCTCAGCTACCTTGTACACACACACAGAGGGAGAGGGATGAAGGTTTAGTGACTTCAGTCAAGAGGACTGGAGTTTCAAACTCGACGAAAAATAATAATAATAATTGGTAAGTGTTAAATTTTTGCCGATACCCAAATTTCATTCTGGGAAGAATGAGTCCTGTGGCAAGAAATCAATATCCAAACACCTACATCTCATTCATTCTTGCCCATTCTTTCTCAGAATTGGCAAGAATTAAAAGAATGAGACCACTTGCAGCGAAGGCCATTTTGGTTCAATTCTCATTCTTTCTCATTCTTACCCAAGATGACATTCTTAAATGGACAAGAATGGATAGGTAGAATAAGAAAATATTGATATGAACCAAACACATTTTTCCTAAAAATGAATTCTTTTCAAATTGACAAGTGTCCTATGTTGTTCCTTTTCATTCTTTAAAAGAAAATTGTGTCGGTATTCATAAACCGCCAGCCTAGGTCTCCAAAACTATTGGCATACATGTTTACCAGTGGACGACCGACAATCAATGCCTATCGATGTGAGTTTCCAAGGTAGTTTGCTAGTAAATAGAATTGTCAAATGGACCGGACCAAATCCAATCCAAATTCATAAAAATCAAATCCAATCCATCTTCTGTGTGCAGCTTGAGAAGGAGATGAAGAAGAAGAAGACAAAGAGAGAGAGAGAGAGAGAGAGAGAGAGAGAGAGAGAGTTTACCTTGGTTTTGAGCTCTTTGGATTGATCTTTGCTTTAGGACTTCAACAGATCGAGATCGATCTCAGCTACCTTGTACACACACACAGAGGGAGAGGGATGAAGGTTTAGTGACTTCAGTCAAGAGGACTGGAGTTTCAAACTCGATGAAAAAAAATAATAATAATTGGTAAGTGTTAAATTTTTGCCGATACCCAAATTTCATTCTGGGAAGAATGAGTCCTGTGGCAAGAAATCAATATCCAAACACCTACATCTCATTCATTCTTGCCCATTCTTTCTCAGAATTGGCAAGAATTAAAAGAATGAGACCACTTGCAGCGAAGGCCATTTTGGTTCAATTCTCATTCTTTCTCATTCTTACCCAAGATGACATTCTTAAATGGACAAGAATGGATAGGTAGAATAAGAAAATATTGATATGAACCAAACACATTTTTCCTAAAAATGAATTCTTTTCAAATTGACAAGTGTCCTATGTTGTTCCTTTTCATTCTTTAAAAGAAAATTGTGTCGGTATTCATAAACCGCCAGCCTAGGTCTCCAAAACTATTGGCATACATGTTTACCAGTGGACGACCGACAATCAATGCCTATCGATGTGAGTTTCCAAGGTAGTTTGCTAGTAAATAGAATTGTCAAATGGACCGGACCAAATCCAATCCAAATTCATAAAAATCAAATCCAATCCATCTTCTGTGTGCAGCTTGAGAAGGAGATGAAGAAGAAGAAGACAAAGAGAGAGAGAGAGAGAGAGAGAGAGAGAGAGAGAGAGTTTACCTTGGTTTTGAGCTCTTTGGATTGATCTTTGCTTTAGGACTTCAACAGATCGAGATCGATCTCAGCTACCTTGTACACACACACAGAGGGAGAGGGATGAAGGTTTAGTGACTTCAGTCAAGAGGACTGGAGTTTCAAACTCGATGAAAAAAAATAATAATAATTGGTAAGTGTTAAATTTTTGCCGATACCCAAATTTCATTCTGGGAAGAATGAGTCCTGTGGCAAGAAATCAATATCCAAACACCTACATCTCATTCATTCTTGCCCATTCTTTCTCAGAATTGGCAAGAATTAAAAGAATGAGACCACTTGCAGCGAAGGCCATTTTGGTTCAATTCTCATTCTTTCTCATTCTTACCCAAGATGACATTCTTAAATGGACAAGAATGGATAGGTAGAATAAGAAAATATTGATATGAACCAAACACATTTTTCCTAAAAATGAATTCTTTTCAAATTGACAAGTGTCCTATGTTGTTCCTTTTCATTCTTTAAAAGAAAATTGTGTCGGTATTCATAAACCGCCAGCCTAGGTCTCCAAAACTATTGGCATACATGTTTATCAGTGGACGACCGACAATCAATGCCTATCGATGTGAGTTTCCAAGGTAGTTTGCTAGTAAATAGAATTGTCAAATGGACCGGACCAAATCCAATCCAAATTCATAAAAATCAAATCCAATCTAGTCTAAATAAAATGCAAACGGACCAGATTGGGTCCAATCCAATCCAAATTGAATCAAACACCAAAATAACATGAGAAATCTAAAGAATATATAAAAAAACTACAATGCCTACTACAGTCCAATCTAGTCCAACTAAAATGCAAATGGATCGGATTGGGTCCAACCCAATCCAAGGTGAATGAATAAAAGTACTTTTGTAAAAGTGCTTTTACAAGAATACTTTCGTAAAAGTGCTTTTATAAAAGTACTTTCATAAAATGCCATAAAAGTTTTTTGTACATGTAAAATTACTTTCGTAAAAGTGCTTTTATAAAAGTCATTTCACAAAAGCACTTTCACAAAAGTGCTTTTATAATAAAAGTGCTTTCGTAAAAGTGTTTTCATAAAAGTTTTTTCGTGTAAAAGTGCTTTCGTAAAAGTACTTTGTAAAAGTGCTTTCATAAAAGTAATTTTCATAAAATTACTTTTATAAAAGTGCTTCCGTAAACATAAAAGTACTTTTCATAAAATTATTTTTACAAAATTACTTTTGTAAAAATGCTTTTGTAAAAGTGAATTCATAAAAATTCTTCAATAAAAGTGTTTTTATGTTGGCTTCAGTTTTGAATGGTTTCAAATTGGACAAGGGTTTGGCCTCATGATCGAATTATTGGGAATTTGGTTTAAGTCCGATACAGACCAATTTATTTTGGATTGGCCCAATGCAATAATTATAACAGATTGGATCCAAACCAAAACCGGTCCATTGACACCCCTACTAGTAAACATCTATGGGAGCAGTTTTGTAGGAAAAGTTTCCTCAAATAATGAAAATTAGCAAGATGGGGCATGATTATTTTTCATGTTGCACGCTACTCTATTTTTCTGCTATGGGGCCTACTTTTCATTCTAAAAGGAATGTGGCTTAGGGCAAGAATTTTCTAACCAAACACTCTAATTTTATTCATTCTTGCCCATTCTTAGCAAGAATTAAAAGAATGAAGCCTAAAACAGTGAAACAAATATGGCCTAAGTATCCACCAAGATCAATGCTCAAGAATGAGATTGATTTCTACAATGATGGAGTTTCTTAAGTATGACAACCACCTACCTCTACTCTATGACTATGAGTACAACTGTACAAGTCAAGGGGGGAAGTATGATAGTAGAAGTCTTGATGATGATTGGTGTAAACGTCATGGATGAAGTTGATTTTTTGTTCTAAGAAAAATATGGCGTGTTTATAATACTTCCATAATAGCCTGTGTTTGTTTTGGGTGTTACTTTATTTTGGTTCAGGCCTTAGTTTATTTCATTTGTACTGCAATCAAACAAAATAAAATAAAATTTGAAATAAAAGTAAATCACAATTTGCTCCGAAATCATTTGCACTGCCATCGTTGTTTTGCATCAATGCAAATAAATTTGCATTGCAAATAATGTATAACTTTTAACTTGTAAAGATTTTTTTTCTTTTAGATCATATGCATTGCCCGGTGACTCAAGCAATTTGGTTTGGGTGCTCCTTGGGTATCAAGATGGTGGATTATTATTGGTTTATCTATCTCTGGAGTTCAGACCTAGGCTTCTTAAGGTCTGTTTGTTTTTTGGATTTTGAGAGGGGGGAAGTTCGTTAATGAGATTTTGATTCTCATTGATCAAGAAATTCATGTTTTTTTTTCAGACTTATGTGGGGTCCATAGAAGATTTATTTTCCCAGGAATCACTTGGGAGTAACTTTCCCACCTAGCGGAAAACTTATGTCGGGTCCATAGAAGATTAATAATGCTTTTTTTTATGGATAAAACAGTCATTGTCTTATTTACCCGAAAAATAAAAGAGCATGGATAAATGCACTTACCCGGATAAATGCTTCCTAAAAAATATTTATCCAAATAAGTGCATTTACCCAGATAAATAACCTATTGAAAAGCGAATGGACCTTAATGATTGTATTTTTAAAGACTGTTCACTGATCAAATAATGAATTATTTGCCTTGTCATTTTATCAGGCTTAAAAAAAAAATGTTTTAGACAAAACTTGCTTGGGTTGTTTCTCTCTTGCCTTGGCATATCATTTGTTGTGAGGACACTAAACAGTCACATTGTGAGTGCAAGGAAGGGAGTTAACTTTTTCTCCCTCCCCCCTCCAAATTTAGGAGACTTTCTTGTTTCCACTCCTAAGTCCCAAAATAAAAGAACAGCCTTAAATGGCAATAAATTAAGAATCAAGAAAACAGTGTGTCATTTTTGGGTTGCCTTTAACATATATTGATTTAATTAACCTGATTAATATATTAGCTAATAGTTAGATAAACAAGTGAAGATCATGAGATTAACTAATTAAGCTAATTAAGTTATATCAGTTAATTTATTAATTAACCTTAAGAAATATTAACTTATCTCAAATTAATATGGATTAACTTTAATAATTACAATTGATTCACTTAATTAAATAACTTAATAAACTTAATTAAGTTGATGTAAATAACCCTAGCATAATTAATTAATCTTACTTTTTAAAAATTAATAATTAGCCTTACTTATTAATTAATTACATAACATAATTAGGTTAATTAGTTAAGTTAACCTATTTAACTTAAGTTAATTAGATAATTATCTAATAATAAGGTTAATTAAATTAAACCATGTTAAGGTTAATTAAGTTAATAAATCAAGGCAAAAGTGGTCTTATGACATTCTTAATTGGGATAGGCCATGTTGTGTTGATATTTTATAAAATAGGGTAAATTACAGATATGTACCCTACACTATGGAGGCAGTGATAGATAGGTGCCCTGAACTTTCAAAAATAGACATTTGGATCCATCTGTTACTATTCCGCCAATTAAACATTACATAATTTCAAAAATATCATTCTCGTGTATTTTTTAGATCATTTTGGAGTAAAACCATCATCAAAGAATGTCGTTGTTGGAAAATTTGAATATGTTATTTGCTGCCCATGTGAGAATATCATCAAGAGAGATGTTTGGTTACCTGAGAATAATCTCGGAAATACATGAGAATGGTATTTTTGTGATTATGTAACATTTAGTTGACAGAAAACTAATGGATGGACCCAAGCGTCTATATTTTGAGAGTTCAAGGTACTCAAGTGTCACAATTGAAAGTTCAGAGTATCTATTTGTCACTACCCACAAAGTACAGGGTACCTATATGTAATTTATCCTATAAAATAAAAAAAGAATGCAAAGTATGATGGAGAGGGTAGAGGGAGATGAAGACATGGACAATTGCTTTTAAGGTATATAGAAATATAGAATATTTTTTTACTAATTTAAAGTCTATTCATGTTTTATTTAAAAATAGTAAAAATTAATTATAAAATTTGGCCACTCTCACAAGGGTGCAATTTGGATTGTAGTTAAACCAATTGGATAACCCATTAAAATATTGAGTTGGACATGAACCAATTCAACATGATTAATGAAAGTCAGTATAGGACTTTTTTTATTTGAATTTCTCTTTAACAAAGCCCAAGTATAGCACAGGGCCCTAGATATGTAATAGCCCAAACATATATATATATATATATATTATATATGAGACCGGATCTGTTCCTCACATAGTATGCCTCACGTCGATCTCATAGGCACATCCCGCCATGTATTGGGAACATTTCCTGTACTTTTATATTATTATTAATGGGAGATATTCTTATGGTGTGATATGCATGTGAGGTTGGTGTGAGGCGTCCTGTGTGAGGAACAGATACCAATTCTAATATAATATATAAAAATATATATTTTTTATAATTTTAAATTATTTATTTAAATATATATATATTAAAATTAATAAATATTATAATATAATCTTATTTGAATTTTAATCGGATTGAATTTATTCAAATCCAAACCCGATCCGATTATTAATCGATGTATATTACAAAATCCGAATCCGAAATAATTGGATCGAATGCCCTCGGATTTTCCGATATCGTTGAAAAATCTCAGTTGAGAGAATGGCCATTCACGCTCTCTCCGATAAAAAAGCAAATGACAAAAAAACCCCAAATCTTTCTCTTTACCCGACTCCAACGGCCGTAGAACCACACACTCATCCTCTCCTCCAACGGCCGAAATACCACACACTCCGTCGAGGTAAGTCATCACTGCTCATCGACAAAATCTCTCTCCCTCCCTTCCTCCCTTGTATTCCTTTTCTCTGCAGCTGTTGCCGCCGCTAAAACCACCGAACAGGGCAGCGGTGGTTTCTCTCTCTCACTCTCTCTCTTTATCCACCTTCGTCTTATCTCTCACTCTTTTTTGTTTTTCCCCTTCCTCTCCCATTTTCTCTAGACCACCACTCTCGAGTGCAGACATAGTTATTGTATTCTTTACTCGTTCTTTATTTTGGGGTAGTCAAGACAATTATCGAGCATTATACGGTAAAGATGTTAGGAAGCTTTTCTGTAGTTGCCGTTTGCAACAATGGTGTTTGGTGAAATGCCTTAGTTATTCGTTCATCTACGTGAAGAATATTCTTGTATCTCCATGAGTTTGATAGTATTAGCTCATGTTCTTCTCTTCTTTAACTGAACAAATGGTTAATCTCTTATTTTTGGACCCATTCAACTACAACTATTGTTCTGATGAGAATATAGAAGTTGTTTCTGACGATCTGCTCTAGCCTAAATGACAGATGCATAATTCTATGGCTATACATTGTGGCAGCAAAAATGGGAGCTACATCGTATGTAGACTGCCCTACCCTTAATTTCTCACTTTTATGTATGAGCCTGTGAGGCATCTGAATTTACCCAAAGAAGGGAAAATGGCTAACCATGGGAAATATTTGTTGAACTTAGAATCATTCTTTGTTTTTCCATGGGTAGGTCCAATTTTGCACTGATAAGCAAACAAGCCATACTAATTAACTGCCCAATAGGGCCATTAAGATTCAATTTGAATTTAATTTTGTTGAATTTACTTTTGTTGTCCTGCTTCATTAGACCATGATCCCATTCCCGTCTTATGGGTTGGGTTGTATCCAGATTTTCTTTCAATAAAACTCTCTTGATCTTATTACCAATGAAAAGAAAACATAAGTAGCATTTACAGGATTGCTGAAGATGGAATGTTTTGAAGCCTATAGAATATGCTTTTGTTGTTTTGAAGCCTACAGAATAGAATGTTTGAAATTCATTTCCAGAGTTTGGAGAAATGAGGAACCAGAAGTAGCATTTACAGGGTTGCTGAAGATGGTGATAGGAAGCAATCAGTCCATACTATTTCTGTGCTGGAGATGTCTTCAAAGAGAGTTGTTACTATTGTTGAAGTTAGACCAAGCATGTGATCAGAGAGATTGCGAGAAGGAGACATGGTTCACTTTTCAAACTTCTCTTGGAACAAATTTGTAAATGTTCTTTCTTTCTGTCATTTGTTAACTTGAGTTATAAGGGGATTGGATCTTCACCAAATAAAAGTGAGGATGATTCCAGGAGCCTTAAATCTGATTCCTCCCTTGCTTCCCAAATTCCCCCACCCAAAGATATCTATAGTTTTTATTATATTTGGTCTTTGTAGTTAAACTTTTGTTGATGCTTGGATACAAAGCTATCCAGTCTGTAGTTTTTATGCCTTTTTTTCTTTCTTTATTCATGTTTCCTTTATCTCTTCTATGTGAACTGAATGTCAAACTATTTTTCCATTTCAAAAATAGTAATTATAAGTCAAATTTTGAATTTTTTATCAGGGATAAAATTGGAAATCTTGGTTAATTCTGACTCCAGCTTACGGATGAACTAAACAACATCAATTGGAGTCTGATTCTGATTCCTGTCTGAATCAAATAAGCAGGGGAATAGTCCATTCTGATTCCGGTTCTGATCCCATTCCAGCCACGAACCAAACAGACCCATAGTCTTTTCAGATTGGATTTGGATGTACCCATCAGTTCCATGGGCTGTGGTTGTATCCATGCTCATCACCTTCTTTGTACCTTTGGCGGCCCTCATAAACAGCCTGCATCTTCAATATAGCCAAACACCTGTGTAATTCATCAATAGAAGTGGTTAAAGCATATTAAAGAAGTAGACTCAAACCTAACTATATGGATTTAGCTATTCTCCCCTCTCCTTTTGCTTTTCATATGCTGAAATTACGTTAAATAAATTGTTACTCATATGGTAATTAATCATTACTCTACTCTATTCTTTTCTTTTTTGCTTGTTCCAGAAAGGTATATGCTACAAAGAGGTTACAGAGATTTTAAATTATGTGCTTCAGATTCTGAAAATTATATGGACTTAGCTTGTCCAGTTGAAGCAAAAATTACCTCTAATAGTTTTTTTCTTACAAGGGAGCAACTCTAATACCTACCGATATTGTTCTTATAGAGGAGTGACACTAATATCTTAGAGCTATGTTTTTGGCTTTGCAGAGTGTGAGCAGCCATTGGGGATCCTAAATTTCCATTCTGTGGTTTGAGTTTTGAGGTTGGTTTCTAGTTCTTTTGAGCATTATCTGATTCTCGCACACACAGAAAACAGAACTGGGATTCCAATCCAATAAATAGTTGCATTTGGAGCTCTGTTGAACTGAAAGTAAGCAAACATAACAACCAAAGGTGCAAATCATGGAAGGTCTGTCGGCTTCATATCTCCTTGTTAATTCAATTCGTATTCCCACCACAATCCACTTAGAACCATCTCGAATTCTACGAGCTAAGGCATCAACTTCAAGAACAACAACAGATTTACCAATTCTACCTCAAACACAACCTAATCAACACAAAAATTCCTTCAAGATTCCTCCCAGAACACAGAAATTCGCAGAGAAAGATGCATTTCCATCATCTTTACCACTCCATACCAAGAATCCACTTGCCATATACAAAGACATCCAGAGATTTGCCAGGGAAGGGAAGCTGAAGGAGGCCCTTACCATCTTGGACTACTTGGACAAACAAGGAATTCCAGTGAACCCCACCACATTTTCTTCACTTCTTGCTGCATGTGTTCGATCAAAGTCCCTCACTGAAGGCAGGCAAATACATGCTTTTATTCGGATAAATGGGCTGGAAAACAATGAATTCCTATGTACCAAGCTCGTCCACATGTATGCTTCATGTGGCTCGATCGAAGAGGCGAAGAAAGTGTTTGATGATATTCCTTGTGGAAGTGTCTACCCGTGGAATGCTTTGCTTCGAGGTGGTGTTATTCGAGGTGGGCGACAGTATCGAGAAGTGCTGGAAATATATTCAAGAATGCGAGATTTGGGGATTGAATTAAATGAATATTCCTTTTCTTGCCTGATCAAAAGCTTTGCAGGCTCATCTGCATTCATCCAAGGTATGAAGACCCATGCCCTTTTGATCAAGAATGGCTTTGCAGATGGGTCTGTTGTCCTCCAAACTAGTTTGATTGATATGTACTTCAAATGTGGCAAGATTAAATTGGCCCGGCGAATATTTGAAGAAGTTCTTGAAAGAGATGTTGTTGTCTGGGGTGCTATGATCGCTGGTTTTTCACACAATAGGCTTTACAGAGAGGCATTACAGTATTTGAGGCAGATGAGAAGACAAGGCATAAATCCAAACTCAGCTATTCTGACAATGATCCTTCCTGTTTTTGGAGAACTGTGGACCCGAAAACTGGGTCAAGAGATTCATGCATATGTGATCAAGACGAAGAATTACGCAAGACAGTTGTTTGTTCAGTCTGCATTGATTGACATGTACTGCAAATGCGGGGACATGAGTTCAGGAAGGAGGGTATTCTATGCCTCAACGGAGCGAAATGCTGTTTCTTGGACTGCCCTCATGTCAGGTTACATTTCAAATGGTAGTCTTGAGCAGGCTCTGAGATCAATTGTCTGGATGCAGCAAGAAGGGGTTAAGCCGGATGTTGTGACGATTGCAACTGTTCTTCCAGTTTGTGGAGAGATGAAGGCTCTTAAACAAGGAAAGGAGATTCATGGATATGTGGTGAAGAATGGATTTCTACCCAATGTGTCCATAGTTACCTCCTTAATGGTCATGTACTCTAAATGTGGTAACTTAGATTATTCTTGCAAGTTGTTCCATAGAATGGAGAGAAGGAATGTAATCTCATGGACAGCTATGATAGATTCATACTTGAACAACCAGTGCTTAGAAGAAGCAGTGGGAGTATTTCGGTTGATGCAACTTTCCAGGTACAGACCAGATTCTGTAGCTGTAGCAAGGATTTTAAGCATCTGTGGTGAATTGGGGGCCTTAAAGGTTGGGAAGGAGTTACATGGATATGTCTTGAAGAGGGATTTTGAATCCATTCCTTTCATTTGTGCAGAACTTATAAAGATGTATGGGAGATGTGGAAGAATTGACCATGCTAGGTTGGTTTTTAATGCAATATTTACAAAGGGATCAATGACATGGACTGCAATTATAGAAGCATATGGATATAACAATCAGTATCGAGATGCACTCAATCTCTTTAATAAAATGCAGTCAAATAGTTTCTCTCCAAACCGTTACACTTTTGATGTGCTTCTATCTATTTGTGCTAAAGCTGGATTTGTGGATGAGGCTTGCCAAATATTTAATTCCATGGTTCGAAGATACAACATCAAGCCATCAGAAGGAAATTTTTCCTGCCTAATTGGACTGCTTACACATCTGGGACGCATTGAAGAGGCTCAAAGATATATCCATATGAGATCATCCCTGATATAATTGGTAGGAAACACCTTGTATATCATTTGACTAACCTGACATAATAAGCTTCTGTATCTCTTTCTTGTTTACATGTTCAAGAGCTCATGTATGAATTCTTTACAGCAACTTTATGTAAATTTGTACCATAAAAAGTTTCTTGTAAAATGGATTTTTCACCACTCTTTATTTATTAAAATGACTAGAGACTATAATATAATTCTGCACATATCCTGCTAAACTCTTGGCTTTGCTTCCATTCATCTATGTTGCCATGGAATTTGAATGTGGTCTTTGCTCTAATGCTTGTAGCTTTTCATGAGCTTTCCCTAATAAAAAATGATACTATAATGGAAACATACAAGGGCCAGGGCAGAGAGATCTTTTAGGTTTTTCAGGCCTACAAATTTAAATATATGCAGTTGTCATTAGAATGAAATCATGAGCTTTCCCTAATAAAAAATGATACTATAATGGAAACATACAAGGGCCAGGGCAGAGAGATCTTTTAGGTTTTTCAGGCCTACAAATTTAAATATATGCAGTTGTCATTAGAATGAAAGATTTTAAATTACATTTTGCCTCCATGGAAACATATAGGCAGTCATCTTCTTTTTGTTATATTTCTAGAATGATCATTGTATATGTGTGATCCTTCATCATGGTTAAACTACATAAAATGATTGAATTTGAATGTTGTTTTGTTACTTAAGTTGTTATCATATAATTTTGTACCATCTTATCAAGAGAATGCTATTAACTTATTATTGTAAAACAAAGTTTTAGATCATATTGAGTCTCTATGGTTGACAAAAGCAAAGGAAAGCAATAAATGATAAAAGACTTTGTTTGGGTTATGGAAAACGAAAGAATCAAGCAGTGTTTAGAGTGTTTGGTAGGAGTTGCGTAAGACAAAACACTTTTAAACCCTGAGGCATAAAGCCTACAATTGGGACTCTGTACTTTTGGGCTTTGAAAGCACAAATCCTGAAGCTTATCCAAACACAACCTAAATTATGGGCTCACAGCCAATGTCAATATATTCAAATAAGTCTCGCTTAATGGATTATATGGACCAGTAGATTAAAGGGGATTGAAAAGGCAACCAGGTAAGTGTATAATTTAAAGGTAACTTGTCAAAAAAAAGAATGATTTTAATTTCCCGTATCGATATTTACCCACAAAAAATTCCTGTATCAACAAAGGATGGTATATGAAATTCTAGCCCACTAAGGGGATGTTTGGTAGCACTGAATTAACTTCTGAATGCTGAAAATGTTGCTTTTTCAGCAGTCAGTGATCATTCGGTTGCACCTCTGAACACCGAAAAACCTCAGAATAATGGTCAATCTACCTCCAAGTGCATTCGGAGGTAACGGATGAATTTTTGCTTCCAACCGTGCCCTTTTATAAATTTTAAAAACCCAAAATTGGCCTCACGTCTTAAAACCTCCCTTCTTAAACCCTAAACAATTTTTTTCTTTTCACCACCATTCTCTCGTGCACATAAGTGGTGACCAGTGGTTCTCATCAGTGACTAGGCTCAAAAAAGAGGTGGCAGCAACTCCACCTTCACCAGTAGTTGACTTCTTGCTTTTTTCCATTGCAGATCAGTCAAGGAGATACTCCCATCTATCTTCCTCCAGAAAAGGTGTGTCTCCCTCTCTCATTATACGTTTAATATTGTGTTTTTTGAATTTCTTCTTATGTGTTTTCAAAATTTGCCCCTTTTTACTAGTTAATTTGGAAGGGAATTACAAATTTACAACTCGTTAAATCAATCTCCAAAATCTGTATATCAACTTTGTCAATTCTGGAGATAGATTTGATCTCTATAGATGTTCCCTCTCATTAGTGTATACTATCTCAAAATAGTTTCTGATTACTAATATGGATGTCTGAAATACACCTGTTTCAACTCTTGAATTGCCAAGTAGTCAATTAGAATTTTCTTTCCTTTTTATATTTTTGAATTGTTACCCCTAATTTTGAATCAAGTGTTTGCCTTATTTTCTAAATGATTACTTTCTAATTTTTAGAAAGTGCTAGTTGTGATTACCAAGTGATTGTCTTACGTAAATTAAACACTAGCTTCAGATTTGAATTATTGTCTTAGGGTGGTTCTCATTTGTTGGCTTAGGATGGGGTAAATGTTCAGAAGTCCAGCCATTTCTCCTCCAATCTCTATGCTATTGGTCAACTAATGCCATGATGATAATTTGAATAGCATCATCCTATTGCCTAGAAAAGTATGAACGATTCCAATCAGCACATTGCCTTGTTGTGTGCCTTGGTGCTGGGATTAGCATCTACATTGAATAGAGAGACAGGTGCCTAAAACCTTCGCTTACAAAGAAAGAAAAAGAAATGAGAAAATTAACTTCTGTTAATTCTTTCAAAAATTAAATTGCTCTCACTTAGTTGCTTCTTGAGTAATGAGTGTTTCTTGTATTTTGAATTGGGAATATGGTTCAGTTTTCTTTTCTAAACAAAACAAAAAAAAAGTTTTCAAGAAACTATTTTCTCGTCATTGTATTTCTTGTGATTTGCTTCTTAGTGGTAAGTGCTGGCTTGCTGCTGGTTTAGTTTTGGGAATTACAATCATCCCATATCCAATCCAAGTTCCACCTAACTTATTGCTGTAAATTAAGGTGGTTGGCAGCTCATCGTTGCTGTCCCGTAACCTCCTCTTGGCCACATTTTCTGCTGTAAATTACAGCAATATTGCAGTCCTTAGAACACCCCTCACACCTTCTATTTTTTGCTGTAAAATGCCTCAGGTGGAAGCCCAAAAACTGCTCCTCTAGCTGCTGTAAATTACAGAAGAGAACCTCAATTTCAGCCCCCACTTCACACCATCTACTGTTGTAAATTACAGCAGTTCTCACATCCATCTCAGCCCAACTTGCCCCTCTATTTGGGCAGCAATTAATAGCCCATGGTTAGGCCAATCTCTGCCCAGCACACTCCCATTTTTGGACTGTAAGTAGTTGTGCCCATGGCAACAACCTTGTTTCCTGCTGCAAACACCAGCAGTAGACCAGCCACATTGCACCCCATCTCATCGCCTCATTTGATTTTGATTTACTAATCACAGCATGAATCACCCTTAAGTCCACCTCATTTAACCTCTCTTTATTATTGTAAATCATAGCATAACCAGCGCCATTCCAACCTAAATCTAAATCTTAGGATGCCTCCCAATTTCAACCTTACAAACCATCCTAGTTAAGCCTATAAAACAACCCAACTTCAATCCTAGAAGCCAATCCAATTCAGCCTTAAGATCCATCATTTTCTTTAGAAGTTTTAGACCCCCTACAAGGAAATTATATAACAGATTATATAAATTATATATATACAGATTGTATAATAGATTAGTATATAACAGATTATATAATTTATAGACAGATTTATTAAAAAAATGACATTCAATGCTACTTGTGTTGAGTGCTATATATTACCTTATGTTTATGCAATCCATATATATATTTGGGTGGTGTGTGGTTATTGGCGAGAGTCCAGCACGTGGTGCATTGTGATTTTGATACACTTGCTCTGTTCTTTCAATGCATGTCCTCTCTTTCATTCCTTTCTCCCCTCTTTCATTCCTTTCTCTCCTTGGTCTGCTCCTATTGCAAGTGATGCCTGTGCGAATCTGTCACTTCTTCCTGTGGTTTGTGCTCTCATGAGGAGGCGAGGAGAAGCTTGCTGGGCAAGCTAGTCTTCATTACCTGAGAAAGCTTGAGCAAGCTTCCATTTTCCTGTTTTTCCACTGCCTCACTTTCTTCTCATAGTCTCTTTTCTCTTTTTTCCACCTCTCTCTCTCTCTCTCTCTCTCGATGTGGTGAAACCCCAGCATATGGTCAGTGGTGCATCTGACCCATCAATCATGGTAGCGTATGGCCAGTGGAGGCTGATGATGGAGTGGCTGGTACCCCTTGCAGCAACATGAGCAAACCTTGATAGCTAGATAAACAGTAAATTCTTTCTGAAGTTTCAATTTCGATGGTGAGTTCTCTAGAAAAACAGAAGTTTCTTCTGGTCTTGCTTTTTCTTTTTCTCTCTCTCTCTCTCTTGCTAAGGGTTGGGTTTTTTCTGTTTGAGGGAGGAGTTTCCTCTTCTGCTTCTGTTTGGTATTCTTTTTCCATGAATTTTGGAGTTTAAGTGGCTTATCTCATTGTTCCTTCCGAAAGCATCCATCTACAAAAAGACAGGGCTTCATGGGTCTCCGAGAAGACAGGGTTTCTTCTCTTTGATTAGCCACAGGTTTGCAGTTCTCCGGTAGTTTTTCTCCCTATATCTCCTTTTCTCCACTTTTTCTTTTCTTTTTTGGCATACTTTCTTTTTCTCTCTCTTCTAGCTTGGGGTCTTCGACTAGCCATATGAATGAAATTGAACATTCCAAACCCTTGTCCAGAGTGTCAACATTGGACGGTTGATGGCCTGAAGAAGCTTCAATGGATCCTTTCTCTTCCATTAAGGTTATCGTTAGTTCTTATAAATTTTGATACAATCTCCTCTGTTTTCATTGTAATTTAACACCTGATTTCTTTATAGTTCAACTATTTTCTCTTTTAAGTGTTTCTTAAAAACCTGGATTACAATTTGTATAAACTTTTGACAAATTTGTTTTTTTGGCAATTGGAGTATATAACTTGAAAACAAACGGGAGATTAGGTGTGATGGTATTGGGGTTGTTCTCATGGGAGTGATTTGTGCGATAATTTTTTGCTCTTATGAATTAGTGGATTTGCGGTGTTTGTGGATTAACAAAGTTTTGTGCCTTCTATTATAGGTTTCTTTGAGATTCCTTGATGGAGGTTTTTTCTGTGGGTTCTTTTTTAGGATTTTTCTTGGGTTTCTTCTGCTTTTCTTTTTTTATTTGATTTTCTATATTTCCATGATGGTATAGGTTAAAAAATTTGGCCATAAGAGTGAGATTTTGATTGGTCACAAGAGAAGAAATACAAGCAAGCTCTGGATTCTTTCAAGGAGAATGCTTAATAAACATAGAACTTTCCTACAAGGTAAATATACACATGCATAAATTTAAACAAAACTCAGCATGTTTTAAATATGTTTCTTATATCTACTCGCTACCCACTCTTTTTTTACAAAAAAAAAATATATATATATATATATTCTTTTTTTGCTACATATTTTTAAAAATACGGTTGGTTTGATCAAGTTTGCATTTATTCTTTTCAGGTTTATTCAGGTTTTCATTCTCTACTCTCCCTTTTTCCAATGGTAAAGAAAGGAGAAGGAAGAGACCCCTTAATGCACCAAAGGATCAAAATAGGCAAGAAACTGAGCTCAAAGACATATCGTCAACAAGCTAAAACCATATGCAGTAATGGATACATTGTGATCAAAGGAAGACCCTACACAGTTTGATTTTTCAAAACATTCTTAATATTTGTGGCTCGTTATAGATACGGAGTAATAGGTTTTGGCTATATTCTTGACGATTTTTCTTTTATTTTTTTAGTTTATTGTCCTGAAATGAAGTTTTGATTTCTTTGGGTTCTTAGGTTTTTCACTTCCAAACCAGTACGACCAACTATTGGTCAGGTAAATGTACTTTCTCTCAGTTCCTTCATAGCTTCCTCCTTTGGTAGGGTTTGTTTTATTATTTCCTAGTTTTCTTCGTTGGTAGGAGAGAGGAAGTGTAGCGGAGTGGAAATGGAGCTTCATTTCTCGAATGTTTTGAGGAAGTGTAGCAGAGTGGAAATGAAGCTTCATTTCTTGAATGTTTTGCTTGGTTTTGTGTTGTTCATTTGATTAGGGGAGTGGGTTTTATTTTTCCATTTATTTCGTGTTCTATTATATTATTTGGTTTGTTGTTTTCCTCTTTGATTTGTAACAGGTTTTGTGAACTATTCTTTTTTGGCATGTTTCACAAGGTTGGAGTTAAATAACATCATATTTCTGCCATTTTAATTGATAAATTACTTTTGAAGTTGTTATTTTTCTATGTATGGTTTTCATTCTTCTTTTGGCAGGTTAGTTGTCTGGCTAGAGATTCTCTGGTTAGGAGATTTGGGGTGTGATGGGCATTTAGGTTTTGGGGAGGGCTACCCCTGTTTCTGGCTATATTTTTAACTTACTAACTAGGATATCATATAATTCCATTTGTAACTATGATATCATACATTTTATGAATTTTTCTGTTAAGCAATTTTCTTGAAATTCTAGCAGACTGCAATTGAAGTGGATTATTAATTTCTTCTTTTTTATTTGAGATTCATATAAATTATACATTTCAAATAAGAAATTATTAATTTCTTCTTTTTTTATTTTTAGATTCAATATTCATATTTTAACAATATGATTCAAATAAACCATCTAAACCATCTTTCATAATCCTAAGATCTAATATTGTAGCTAAGCAATAAAGAGGAAAAATGTTCTCCCAATATTTTTTTAATTTATTTTCCATTATTTCAATAATACTTTTAAATTGTGAATTTCTTCTATATTTTGCAAAATATTCACTAATTATAAATAATTGATTAACTAAAATACAATTAATTGGGTAGTCAACACCCAAAAATTCATTATTTGCATCATAAAAATTTTGTGAAAAATATTTGATACAAATTGTCATTTCCTAGTCTTCCTCAAGAATAATATCATGTGGCATTTTTTTCATTATAAAAATTAGTAAGAATTTGTTTGTAATAAATACAACTTTCTAACATAGAATAAATAAAATTCCATCTATGTTGAACATCTAATACAAAATGTTTATATTTTAAACCATAATTTTGACATAAATATTTAAATTCTTGTTTTCTTGCTCCAAAACTTTTAATATATATAATATAACTTCTAATTTTAGAAATATGATGAGAAATAATATTTAAATCATCCTAAATACAAATTTAAGACGTGACATGCACATTTAATATGAAATAATTTATCATTTGAATATGGTTTTAATTGAGATTTTAATATATTTATTGTTGAATCATTAGTACTAGCATTATCAAAACTAATAGAAAAAACATTTATTTTCAATAACATGAGTACGTAAAGTATTTAAAATATTTGCAACAATAGTTGGCCTAGTATGTGGCCATTCAAACCTAGTAAAACTTAAAATTCTATTTTGTAAAAGTCAATTTTCATCAATAAAATGATCAGTAACACAAATATAAATTATGTTAAATTTAGATGTCAAAACATCATAAATAATTGCAACTAGAATTAAGATTTGATAAAATAGAAATTAAATTTTGTTTATATTAATAAAAAAATTTAAAGCATATGTTCTAGTAGTATTTTAGAATAATTTTTAATTTGTGGATTTATATAATTATGTAAAAATCTTTCAAGTTTAATATCTTCAACTAATAAAAATGGTTGTTCACCATGCATAATATACTTTGCTAACTCTTGTCTCATTTTTCCTTGAGAATATTTAAAAGTACCAAAAACCCCATGCCCAAATTTGTGTTTGTAATGTTTCTTTCCCTTCTTGTCTTTTTTCGCATGCGAAAGCAAATGTCTGTGCAAGTGGCCAGTACTACCCTTGCTACAATAGTTAAAGTAATTCTTATATTTTTTGCAAACAACTATTTTTTCCTTTCCCTCAACCTCATCTATTCTAAATATTTTCCAAATCGGGTTACTCAACTTAGTGCCCTTCTTCTCTTTCCCCTAGTAATAGTATTAAGGGTGGGAATTTCGACAATATCAATAGTATCCATATCAGTGCTAACACTATCATGTTATGATTGAACATCGACATCATCAACATTGAACATGTTGAGGAATTGGACTCGAAAGGAGGAGTCAACCTTTTTTTTAATTCTAAAAAATAAAAATTAATTTAATTACACTTACATAGATTGTTGGTTTGAAATCTCAACTTGATTTCAACGGTTGAAGCCTCCAAGCCTCCCAAATTGCTAGCTTGAGAATGTATGAGACTGTATGAAAGGCTAAGAGTGATAATTGGTGTGATGAGAATGGTGGACGATAAGGCTATTTATAGGAATTGAAAATAATTTAATTGCCTAAAATACCCTAAAAACTAACTATTTTTAGTTGTTGTGATGGGTATTTCGGTTATTATAAAATCATTTATCACTTTACCCAAATACCCCACAAGTAGTTGTTTTATAGTTGTTGGAGAGGCATTGTTGTTATTTTTCTCCCCCCAAGCCAAAATACATAAATATCCATATATAATTGTTTATAGTTGTTAGGGGTATTTCTATACCCCCCCCCCCCTTAAAAACTAGTTGAAACTAGTCATTGGGATCTTGGGTGGGTTGCGTCACATGTTGGGCCATGCCGGCATGCGTAGTCATGCTGTTCCATGGTGGCCCATGGACTTGGAACCAGAACATGGGTCACAGGCGACACAACCTAATTTACACCTCTATCGAAAACAAACAAGACACCATCAAAGAAAATAATAGAAGTGATACACATTGCCATGATGTGAAACATTAACATTAGTGACATTAGGTAAATGTAAGAATTGAAATATCGATGCACTACATCTGATATGGGGTGTATCATATCGATATGATTATAACCAATACTAGATATACTATGACTAGAGGTGTATCCTACTAGTCATGCATATCAAGCCAATACAAGTGTGTATCAATCTATATCACATTGTACTGATACATACCGATACACCATGCATCCACGCCTTTCTAAAAAAAAAATGGGGCAATTCAAATCCAAGTCACCTAGTGCACAATTCACCTAAGACTTAAATCGCCCTTTAAACCACTAAACCAACTTGCTTCTTATGTTAATAAGTGAAATAAAACATCTTTTATTAAATATAATATCTATATGTGATCCAAATAAATAATACATATTTATGTGTACAATTCCGGCTAAAAATTAAAAAGAATAATATTCAAAATTAATATTTTATAAACTAATGAAAACAAATAATCTATTAAATCCACATTAAAATCAAAAGATGATTTTCATCTCAAGATTTTTATACAAATAAAATATTAAAAATAGAATAATTATTTTAGTACTTATATACATATACATATTAACTATTTACAAAAATAAAAAATGTTTATGAAATATTTGAGAATACAATATTAAATATAATCTATAGATCTACTAATCAACATTTATATCAAAAAATGATTTTTAATTTTAGAAAAACTATGGAAACAAAAGTATTAATTATTTTAGTAATTACTAGTCGATATTGTAATTTACATTTGAGAATTTATTATTTTGGTAAATTTTTTGTTAATGTAAAAAAATCTAAATAGTAAAATAGAAAATAATTTATATAATAATTAAAATATAATATGTGCATAAGTTAAGTGTCTTGGACTTTTGATTAATAATGCATTATCAATAAAATGGTATGATACCTATGCATACCACTATATTAATTATTTTTCCATATACACCATTAAAATATATATTGCTTATGTATTTATACATTATTTGTAGCTATTCGACTTTAAATTTAGTATTATTGGTGTATTTATAGAATTTGTATGTATTTCCCTAGCATATCAAAACATTTTCGTATTTTTCGTTCATGTCCATGCGTTTCCAAAGTGTATTTGTATTTGAGTTGTCTGATACTATAATTAATACTAATAATTAATAGGAAGAGAAATGCAATGAAGATACAAAGACTTAGTGGATACAATGTGTGAGAAGAAGCACCACTGAGTATCCATTGTACCAAAGAAATAGAAGACATCTTACCAGAGAGATTCACAGTGGCATTATCTGATGACTCTTTGCTAAGAAGAGATATCAGCTAATTCACGTTTGAGATCAGCCACAGGGGAAGTCTGAGTGGCAGAAGATGGCATGGTCTTTGTAAATGAAGCAACCTTATCAATTCCAATAGAGCATTCCGATTTGGACTGTGATCTGTGACCACCAAGTCGAGCTATGTGGATAGCCTATGAGTTCGAAACATTTATCTTTCAACATTGAGAATTGTGGCATCAAAGACTGGACAGAACTCTCAGAGAAATCGTAAATTGATGGAACTCCTCTTGAGCAAACAACAAATAAATCTTGTTGAGGCTTGAAATAGGATCAGATTATTCAGATCTAATAATGCTAAAATGGATTGTATTGAATTAGTCTCCCAGTTCCATGAGAAACTGGTGGATCTTTTCTTTCTCACGTTCATCCAAGAAGTATTTCATTGCACCACCGCAATTGCATTCAGGTATAGTGATCGGAGCAAATTTGTTCCAAAGATTCTTTATACGTGACAAATCTCCTTGTTTTTTTTCCAAAAGACACTCAGAAAACTAGCATTAATCAAAGAACCTCATTATAGATGATAGTTTGATTGTTCTCGTTTTCTACTACTATTCATTTCTCTATTTACACAGAATAATAGTTGTAAAACTTTTAGCTTTATAGGCTGAATAAGCCAATTCTCTATTAGACTTTCTGGACAAATCTCCTTGTTAGAACAAGGCAAGGTCACGCTTATGAATGCGTGGAATATCGCTTTGCTCAAACCTTTGAAGTTTGTGCAAAATCTCGTATTTTGCTCCTTTGCCATTGTGTGGGGCAAATGTAACCATTTTTGACATTTCTAGATACAAATGTAACCATCTCATCAGACAAATGGAGCCACGTGGCCTAACTAAGTACAAGTAAAGATCTATTTGATTCGCAAAACAGGGTTGGAATTAGAATCACGTATTCCTGATTCTTATTCTGAAATTTTTTAATTTTATTATTACTTTATTAATATTTTATGAATATGTAATTATTAATTTATTTATACTTTATTATTATTTTATTAGTATTTAATAATTTATATCTTACTATTTTTCATTAATTTATGAATATTTTATTATTGTTTTCTTATTAATTTATTAATTTTATATTTTAAAATTAATTTACTATTATTTAATAATTAATATGTTAATACTTATTATTAATTTCATTATATTATATTATATTAATACTTTATTATAACATTATTATTTTATTAGCATTTTATATTTTTTGTAAATAATTTACTGAATTTAATAATATTTTATCATTTTATTAATTAATATTAGAGTTTGAGGGTTTTGTCACTCCTTATCATATACTCATTCTTCTCCATTTGGAATTTAAAGCGTAAAACCTTGTATTTTGTATTAGAAATTTAGAATGGCCATTCCCCTCGGAGAATCCCATTCTGAGTCTGAATCAACATAATCTATATCTACAAACCATGGTCCCACTTTTATGATGGGTCCGGTGTTAGATCAAGTTGCCTGCCATCGGCCCATTCCGATTCCAGGCACCTATTCCAAAAAACCAAACAGACCCTAAGATTGTTACAACCAAGACCAACCCTCTCTTGGCCGACAGGAAAAAAAGGGCCTCCAATGTTTGATCCCAGTTATTTGGGTCTTGGATGAGATGGACCGGACCGGAGATGGACCCGATCTATAACATTTTCTGCAGAAAGTGAGTGCACTCGTACACAATTATTCTTAAATATGATTATATGCATGCGAATTTCTACCAATTCAGCACCCATCTGGGAAAAACTGCATTTCAATTCCAAATTTTGAAAATACTGAGAGCCTGGGTTGTCAAAGCAACGCAAAGTAGAAACATCATCAGAATTCAGAAAAGGGAAACAAAGGAAGCCATAGAACCACCAACTTCCTGTAGCTCAGTATGGTCAGGATGGATTCTAAGTTACTAACTACATAACAAACATGACATCAGAAGCACGACAGATCTCCCCACAAATGACAGACCTAGGAAAGCATGGAGCGTCTTTAGTTTCCATTTCACTTCACAGTGCAGATCTTTATGACAGAGGCTCCCCCTATACGATGTAGTGCTACAATTGCATCACCTACCTTGCAAAGCCCTTTCTGTGTTGCCGACTTGAGGGCAGCTTCCAGGATCACCTCCGTGGATTCCGCATCCGTGGCCTTAGCTGATCCTTCAGCAAGATGTGGAATCAGGCCCCTGTAGACAAGGCTGTGCCTGGCCGGGCTCTCATCGCTGCAGATCCAGTCAAATGAATCTGTTGTTAGAACTGGAACCACCACAGAGAGGATAGGAACCGCAGGCCTGTACTTTGCTATTAACCTTGCTGTAGTCCCACCACGCGTCAATACAACAATAAGGGTTGTCCTGGCTTTGTTTGCTGCTCGCACTGCTGAGGAGGCAAGACTCTCCAGTGGACTCATTGGTAGGGGGGCTGACCTGATCATTTGCTTGAAGATAGCACCATAATCAAGAGAGGACTCTGCCTCAATGCAGATCCTCGCCATGATCTTCACAGCAAGTTCTGGGAACGCTCCTGCTGCACTCTCACCACTAAGCATTACACAATCAGTGCCATCCAGGACTGCATTGGCAACATCGGTGGCCTCAGCACGGGTAGGGCGAGGATACTTGATCATGGATTCAAGCATCTGGGTGGCAGTCACCACAGGCTTGCCCACTAGGTTGCACTTGTAGATCATCATCTTCTGAGCAAGGAAAATCTTCTCCACAGGAATTTCCATCCCAAGATCACCACGAGCAACCATGAAGAAATCTGTCTCGCGCAGGATCTCATCAAAGTTGATCACTCCCTCCTGATTCTCAACCTTCAAAATTCCACAACTAAAACAAGTCAATTGGATGACCAAGAAGGGTCAGGACTCGTATATTTAAAAAATTGCAATAGGAAAAAAGAAGTATGCATGGAGGATTCTTAAGTACTCCATTCACGTCTAACATAAACTTTCCCAGGGACTACAATCTAACTCTTGATGGTTGTTTTAGATTATTCCTTCTTGTATATGAAATGTAAGGGTAATCTAAATTTTCCTTTTTTCCAATCAAAACAGAACAGGTATGCATTAAAGAATTGAGAAAGACCTTAGACATCAACTTTATGTTCTTGGCATGCGGTCCAAGAACTTTTCGAACGTTAACAAGATCCGAGCCCTTGCGCACAAATGAGAGAGCAATCATATCTATCTTGTTTGGCACACCCCATTTCAATATGTCTTCCTTATCCTTGTCTGTAAGTGTGGGGAGATCCACTACAACACCAGGTAGATTGACATTCTTTCTCTCACCTAACATAGCAGTGTTCCCACAGCAGCATCTCACGGTTCCTGAAGCAGGGTCACAAGACAAGACATTAAGGGTGATGGTTCCATCCGAACAGAGGATGGTGTTGCCAGGCTTCAAATCCACAGCAAGCTTTTTATAACTCATAGAGATCATTTCTGTGTCCCCCTTGAATGTGTAGTCCGTGGTGATCGTAATTTCCTGCCCTTTCTTAAGTTGAATAGGTTTCCCATCCTTCAGGAAGCCAGTTCGAATCTCAGGTCCCTGAAAATGTGAACAAAGTGCAGGTAAAGTGCAGCACAAAAGATCTGAACAGTTTAACTGAAATTCTTACTAGACAGGTTATTGTATGAATTAGACCATATTATTGCTGAGTAAGCCATTTTCAAACTCAACAGCCTGGAAAAGTAAACCTATGGTAGAAATCCATAACAATATTTTGACTTCAACTAATGGGAAACTGAAATCAGTGAGTGATAAAGGTCACTATTCTCTTTAAACATCCACTTGGAAAAAAAAGGAACTAGATGAATAAGAAAAATCACTTACTGATACACCTAGACATGATTATTCTATTATTTGGGCTAAGAAATGGACTGATCTAGGAGCATTTAGAGTACCACATAAGCACCAATGCGTCCACATCTGGTTATTTGTCAATACTCCATTAAGTGTTTTATTTTTGGTCTTTGAATCTATTTATTTTCTCTTGCACTTGTGTTACATCTACTAGATTGAGATAGTGGCATTGAAGTCTGAAGTCTTAAATGTTAGTCTTTATGAGTCAACTATCTATTGTAATCTCTCTAAACTCTAAGCTCTATTTATATCAAGGAAAAAGTGGTCTTTTGCTAGTTTTTTCTTTGTGAAGCTTTTAGTTTTCCCTTTTGAGTTTTGAGTTACCAAGTGATTCTCTGACTAGAGATGTTGATTGATTCCATCTCTCTTCCCTGTTGAGTGATTTCCTAGACTACCCTTTCACCTATTGCTGATCCAGGTTGTACCCCAGCTTGAATCAAATTGGTATCAGAGTTTGAACAGGTGCATCATGCACTGATTTCCTATTGTTCTAAGACTTTCTGTTGTCCAAAACTTGAGGTATATTAAGTCCAGTGTTAATTGGATTTTCTCCATTAATATAAAACAAGCTGTATACAACTGGAAAGGCTCTTATCAGGAATGCGTATCTTACACACCCTTATGTTGTGTTTAGTATGATAGAAAATGAGAGAAACAGAAAGTTGAAGGAACGTTGTTCAGGAATTCAACACAATTTGCTATGATATTTCGCTCAACTTTCTGTTTCTCTCTTATTTCTATCAAACCAAACATACCCTTAGAGTGTGGAGTCCTTTACAAATCAAATTCACATTATAGCAAGTATCACTGTAGTCTATAAGAAACCAAAAGTTTTTTAAGGACAACTATCAGAACTTTCACCAATATGCATGATTTTTTCTAAACAAAAATTTCCACATAAGAAAATTCATACATTAGTGGCAAATACTCCTTTAAATCTACCAGTAACTTTCAAGCATCACAACATGGAAGAAAACAGCTAGTTAAAAAGCAAATCTCTCTGGCATAAGAAATATGATAAGGAACGTCTATCTAGGTCAACTTACCAGCTAAATCTATCTTCACAAACTCCCTGTTCTTGGGAACTTGGAAACAGTTGTACAAAAGAAAATGAAACAAACACCAAAAATACAGTAACATAACAACAGCATAACCAATATCTTTCATCTAGATCTAATATAGATTAAATGAACTGAATAGAAGTATACAAAAGTGAGACATAAATCATAAATTTGGCAGAAATCATAAGATAAATCCACAGTATGAACATGCTATTGTACATGAAACCTTCAGGCAGAAAACCAGGTTCTTACTAAGGGGATGTTTGGAACCGTGGCAATTTTTCAAAAAAATACAGTGCCACGGATCCAAATAGGTGTTTCAACAAAGCCCATATATATATATATATATATATATATATGAATGTTTGGTTCAGGCGTTTATTGAAAAATCGGGCATGCCTCATAAATCGGACCCCACCAATGCATGAAATGCCAAATTCGGTGAACCATGTGTATCCTATGTGGTGCTTATCACATACATGAAAAACAGTGATAAAAATCACCTTACCAAGCAGCATAGTGTCACTCACTGCCTACGTGGCAGAAGCATAATGTGCACAATGTTCAAGTGCCCGCGCTTCCAAACACCCATCTAATAAAAAGCGCATAATGTGCACAATATTCAAGTGACAAACTTTGATAGCTAACAGAATAACAGCATAAAACTGCAGGGCATAGTAAAATAAGCAAAACAGCCATCCAGTTAGCACAAGTACAAATTTGGAAGGAGTTCTAAGATGAAATTCACCCTTTGATCAGGTAAGTTACAGAAAAACTCAAGGCAAGATAAGTTAGCTACATCTCTCAAGGTTCAGACATGCAGGATTATTAGAAGAATACTGTGCATAACATTCAATTAACAGTTCATTCCCTTGTGAAGGAGAGAACCAAAGTAACAGGCATTAAGAAAGTAAGAAACAACGGAAACACAGCACAGAAGTTTTCAGACAAACATTTCCGTTCATGGTTCATCAAAAATAATGCCTGATCCAAGGGCATCTTTTCATATTTTATTACTTCAAAAAACAAAAAAAAAAAAAAAAAAAAAAAAAAACAGTTGAGGTTCAATAAAGAACAGTAAGTAATTAGATTCTAACCTTCCACTAGTTGCCCCAAAAGCAACATCACATGTGTTTAATGCATATTCTTTCTCAAAAAGATAATCCATGAAACCTTGCAGGCTTATAGAAATCACCTCTCTTCAACTATGAAGAAAAAGAAGGTAGCTTACTCAGCCCTTTAACGCAAGGAAACACAATGCAACATGGTTGAGTTATAGGTTTTCTTCTGAAGCTGTTCTATATATGTAATAAAGAAACTAGAGAAAAGATACCTGGAAAGCATAAATATCCCACTTCCTTGCTGGTTTTTCAAAAAAAAAAAAAAAGCCAGTGAATTTTGAAATCGGTGATTTTTCAAAAATCAAATCATTGAATTTTATTATTTGGGATCATTTATGCCATGTAAGCCGATTTTTGAGAAATGGGCTTTGAGTCTGTTTGGTACTTATTCTCAAGGGCCGATTATTTATGCATTGAAGTTATTATCTCATGCCACACGGATGCCATGTCATTCTCAAAAAATCTGAATTAGTTGGAAATCAGGGAATAGGGCCAATTTAAGAATCGATTTTTGGCAGATTCCCCGAAAATCACAAAAATCGGCCAATCAAACAAATTTCAACGCCAATTGCTCTAGCACTGACGTGGCTCCAACATGGCAATGATTTTCAGGAAATCGGACATGATGCCAAACGTAAAATGAAGCAGAGGTAAGCTACACTTTTGCATTCAACCATTAGATCTTTTACTCAAACCTTCCTCTGAAAATTTTAAATCCGAGGAATTAAAAACTATTTATCAGTAAAGCTCAATTTAAATCAGAGCATGCAATATATTTCATTCCAACCAAATTAAATCTGAAAAAGCAATAAATTAAAAACCTTGGTATCAAGCATGACAGCACACAAGATTTGAGTGTTGTGCATGGCTATCCTGAGATTGTTTAGGGTCTCTTGATGATACTCATGCGTGCCATGCGAGAAATTGAACCTCGCAACGTTCATTCCCGCTCTCAGCAGCTTCTCAAGCATAGGCACAGATCGAGACGCCGGACCAAGAGTGCAGACTATTTTCGTCTTCGGGATCCGGCCATCGTTCGGGATTTCCTTCAATTTCAAGAGACCCTCAATGTCGACGTTAGACATCGCTCAAAGTTTCAAAAATCTGTAAAAAGGAAAGATAAGTTAGATCTTGCAAGATTCTGAAATAAGAAAAATGGAAATCTTTTCTACAATCAAGTTAGATTTGAAGCGCTTTTTTTTCTGCAGGGAATAAACAGAGCTAAAATTACAAATATTTCTGTAACTCGGATATTGAAATGTCCAAAGGAAAAGACAGAAACAAAAATTTCAAATCCTTGATTACAGAAATAGATTTAGATTGAAACGAATAACATTAAGCGTTCACGAGGCTTGGAAAATCCAGTGGAACCTCAAAGAACATGGTGCCAACTTGAAATTCAGCGGAAGCTAAGACAAAAACCAAATGCTGAGATCTCAAAAGAAAAGGGGGAACAAAAACAGAAGCATACCTTATAAACAGGTGATGGACAGAAACTACTAGAAATGATGAAAATCAGAGAGTGAAGACGAGCAAACAATTAAGAAACGTTTGAAAAAACAAAAGAAAGGGAAAAAAATAAAAACGGTACCAAACCTTACAGATTTCACAGGAAAGACATGAACTATACGTAAAGTGGAAGACCCTAAACCCACGGAAAAATCAGTATATAAAGCGAAGAAATCCAGAAAAGATACAAGATAAGAGCAGAAGCGATCATTTGCATTGCATGCACCAAAGATTCGTTCATAATCTTGCAGAATCCAAAGAGGGTAACTAAGCATCTCCTAAATCCTAAGAGACTGTAAAGAAAAACAAACAAAACTAGCTAAAACACAACAAATGGAAGGATTACAGTCGTTAGAGAATGATCAAACTACAGCTTCATCAGACAAAAAAAATTACGACTACTCAAATCTATCCATCCAGGAAACGAAAACAAACAAGCTTTAAGCAGCGTACATACTCACCTCTCTGCTGACTGAAACTGAAGAAGACGACTGGGGGGGAAGGAAAATGGATATAATAAATAAAAGATTGAAGAGGACACTACTCGGCTGTTTTGTGCGTACAGATGTGTGATATTCAGACAGCCAAATCTTTTGGGCTCGACATCATCCTCGATTGATGCTCGGAGAAAGAGACAGCTGGCCACCGTCATCGTCAACGATGATCCGTACAGATAAAAACCCCAAGAATATAATGCTATCGGACCACTTTTCCGAGTGAAACCATGTGCCCACGACCATGGGTCCTTCGCTTCGCCCAGAGATTTCCTTTTCCTTTTCCTTTTCCCATCGCACTGGCGCTTCCAGACCTCCAGTGGAGAGTTCAATATTTAATTATTATTTTATAACATGTGTTGCTTACTGCATGTAATTCGTTAAATTAGATAGGGAAATTTGTTATTTTATTATTGGGAAAATTTCCCAAACTTTCGCTGCCTGGTGTTAATTACTACCCAAACTAGTATTTGAAAGTTTCATCAAATTTTCTTTAACAATCATCCAAATATTAACAATAAAAATAAACAGTCTCAAATTCTTAATTTTTCAAAAAAAAAAATAGATTATATCTCAGTAGATTCAGAATAAGAGAGTCAAGGATTTACAACTATTTATTATTAATAATATTTAGATGGTTGATAAAGAAAATTAGATGATATGATGTTTGAAAAATATTTTATCTTTTCAAATATCATTAATGATTATTTAACAGACTGATTAACAATAGATATTAAATTGATATATTTTGAAAATTTAGATATTAAATTGTCATATTTTAAAGTTTGAGACCAAAATAATTTTATAAGATACTGATCCAAAAAAAAAAAAAAATTGACTATTTTATAAACTACTCTGTTTAGAAAACTGCATCGGTGGATCGGCCTGGTTTACTTATTACATATGTGTAAGAAAATGTAAATTTGAATCATCAATACGCCATATTAATTATATTAAAAGTTTTGAAATATATTATATATAATATGTATATAATTTATAGTATATTTGTGCATATGCCATATCATTATTGTTAACCTTCAATTCAACCCTAGTTAAACCTCTGACCCTCCCTTGTCCAATTCTATTTTCAATCCGGTTCTTTCAACATTGTTTCTCATCCTAACGAAAATCTCCTATGACATTTTGAAAAAAAAAATGCTAATAGTAATAAAATATTAAAATTCCTAAATGCTTATTATTGTTAAAATAATATCACCCATAATTTAAAATTTGTAAATAATATCATATATATATAATTTTTACACCTTTGCAATTATTCAAAATTAAAAAAAAAAAAAAAAGGAAAAGATAAGCCAAGAGGGCGGTGGCCAAGCGAAGCAATGGTTAACAATTTTTTGTAAAATTCCAAATTAGAAAAGGGAGGGGGTTTGAAAACAATGGTTTAGTAAGATTGAAATGAAATATAAAGAGAATATGTGGAGTTTTTTGGTAGATGTACATCTCAATAAAATTAGTTAAAGGTAAATCCAATAATTATAAAAAGAATAATGCATATTATCTGTTTGGGTTATGGTTGAGTTGGCCAAAGATGCCATGTGGCGGCCATCTTCTCTCTCTAGCCACGTCGGCACCACGCATGACAGATAATCATGACCAAGAATGAGTGTCCTGCATGGATGAGAAAATTAACTCCATTGGGGAAGAGGAGACATCCCGAAGACCTTAGCGGACAACCTCATCCGGAGCACTCCGGAAACCTCATCCGTTCAGAACATGAACATCCAACTATAAATAGGTAATCTCTGCTCAAGGTAGAGGACTTTCAGACTTAGAATACCTCTGCTCTATCTTCTCTACTCAGACTAGCATTGTTCTCACTTTCTCGGCCCAACCTCCTACTCTTCCATTCAACTGACTTGAGCATTGGAGTACCTACCCAGGGAATAACTCCTCAGGCCTCTAACATTTCCTCTTGGTTGCAGACCCTAGTGTGTGGGTTTGTCCTTCCACCTCGACTTCATCTAATTGGCATGACTATCTGACTGTGTCCTTGGTTTGAAATACCTCTGATCAAATAACATCAGATTGGCGTTGTATATGGGAAGCACACAAAAAGCCATTTCCCAAACCTCCTCCTAGGCACTCAAAACAACCATGCCTAAGAACACGTCTGATCGCTCCGGAGCCCATTTCCCATCCTGGGGTTCCCGTTCTCATTCACAACTCTCCACCTCGAGAGCCCCAATAGCAGACCACGGTCAACCCCATGCAATTCCAAGTAATGCAACAGAAGGTCGACTGCATCCTTGCAATGATGGAGACACTAGAACAACCAACTCAAGCCCCTTGACCGTTCACCCTACTACATAGGCATTTACCACGGTTGATCCTCACATTGAGGACCCTAAAAAGTGCCACACAGACAAGCATTGGGCCCAGTCCGACCATGAGAAGCAGCAGCCATCTAGAAGACTAGACTCTCCAATCCAGTCTCATGCACATGACATCCACAACAAGTCACATCATTCCACTCGAATATCGGTGAAGGAATGGCTCGGTCAACGTTTACCACAATCGCCAATCTCAATAGCCGAATCCAATTTGGTCCGAGATCGACTTGCAATCCCAAAAGGAGAAAGGCCCATGGACGTGACCCCAACCGACAGAGATGTTGAGATTAGGGAGTTGAGAGAACAGCTAGCCGAACTAGAATGCAGCCAAGTAGGCAGAAGTATGGCTCCTCCAATGGCCCAGCCCATGAAACAACACCATGGCCAGCCTGCGAAGGAACTTGTCTTCATCCAAGAGATCATGGACAAGCTCCCATCGACTGACTGGCAACCTCCTCAGTTCAAGAAGTACGATGAAGCCTCGAGCCCCAATGATCACATCGAAGGGTTCAAGGTCGTGATGAGTTGCATGGCTCTTCTGAAGGTCTCATGTGCAAGGCCTTCGTCGCCACCCTCTATAGAGTCGCCAGGACTTGGTACGCCTCCCTTCCTCCGTAGTCCATATCCTCATGGAAGCAGTTGGAGACGTAGTTCCTAGCACAGTTCACCATGAGCCAAAGGCCCTAGAAGGTGCCGGCCATCCTCATGCAAGTACGGCACAAAGAAAAGGAGAAACTTTGAGGGAATACTTAGCGATGTTCAATGTTGAGGCCCTCCAAGTATGAGCTCTAAACCAATTAGTGGCAGTGACAACAATCATGAACGGCCTGCGCTCCTCTATGTTCAACCTCTCGCTACAGAAGAACCCTCCCCTCAACCTAGCTGCACTCATGAAACACACACAGAAGTACATGAATGCCGAAGAGGCCCAGGCACTGTATAGAGAGGATGAAGACCAGCACGACCAGAAGCGCAAGGACCATGATGGCCGAAAATCAAAATGAGAAACTAGGAGGCCAGATCGCCAACCTGATCGCAAGACCACCAACGTTTTACAGTTTCACCCCACTCAACACTCCAAGGGCTCACATTCCAATGCAAATCCGCAACCGCAAATTTGTCAAGTGGCCCAAAAAGATAAAAACCGGGACAAGTTCTATAGCTTCCATCACGACCACTGCCATGACACCGAGACAAACTTTGCCGTCAATGGTAAACAAATTTTTGGTAAAATTCCAAATTAGAAAAGAGAGGGGGTTTGAAAACAAGTTAAGATTGAAATGAAATATAAAGAGAACCCGTGGAGTTTTTTAGTAGATGTACATCTCAATAAAATTAGTTAAAGGTAAATCTGATAACTAAAAAAGAATAGTGCATATTATCAGTAATTTTGTATCTGAAAAATTAACAAAAGGGAACTTTTTACACATTTTTTAAATGTTAGGGAGGGTTTTATAATTTTCCCAGTAAAATGACATTGAGGTGGATTAAGTTATCAATGGCCTACGAGAGTCATCAGTCCATAAACATGGTCCATGTGCAGCTTTGCCTCATTCTCTCTTTCCACCGATTAACTCATAGAAAGCAGCCGTAGCACTCACTCCTCGAATCATCAAGAGAAGCTTCTGTCATCTCTGTAACAATGTAATTGTAATCTATCTATAACTGCGCATGCACAAACAAATCAAGTGTTTCCAAGTGTGCATAGCATTATTATTGGATTCTTATCATTTTGATGATTTTTAGGAAAGTTTTAAATCGAGTTTTTCGGTTTTTTTCAAGAAGACATGCATTAATCAAACTATTTCATGCTATCAAGATCTTAATGCAAAACCTCACCATGTCTTTTGACTATCAAAGCTTCCAAAGGATATCTTTAAAAAAAGACTTGCCAAACGGCCTCTAAGTCTTTTTTTAGCAATAAAAAAAAAGATGTATAAAATCTTATTATATATTCAAAGCACAAAACTATAGAGTTAGTGTTTCTTTAATCCTCTTAAGTAAAAAAATATATATATAGAGAGAGAGAGAGAGAGATTATTAAATTAATAAATAAAATAAAAATAAACAAGAAAATATTTATAAACCCTAAAAAAGCAAAAGGCAGAAAGTGACCCTAATCACATATTAAACATATTGAGATAAAGTGCGGAAATCAAATAACTAATTAAGGAAAGAAAAGAGAAGAAAACAGATATAATGTCTTGTGAAGGATTTGTTGAACGGTGAAGAAAAGGGTTTCTTCATCTTTTTTTTTCTAAATTTAGAAATACTTTGATTAATAATATACAAAAATAGTAAAATCATCCCTTCAAAAGACTAGCAGATAATTATGTGAAAGTCAAAAAGAAATCAAAGGCGTCCTCTAGATAGCAGACCACGTGATCCTGCAGGTTGCAGTCGTTTAGCTCAATACAAAACCCAGGGGCCAGGCAAAGGATTGAATCAGGGGCAGAAAGGACCCATAGCCATAACAATAACCATAACCGGTTTGGACTTTGGCGTCCACCATAACTTTCCATCTGTCATGATCATATCTATCATTCAATGTACCTCACCTTAAAGATAAATTAGGAATTGGGGATAAAAATTTACTTCAATTTTTTTTATTGGACAACAATTGCGCGAGTTATACAAGGACAGTGAATATCGAATCCAATCATGCAGCAAAATTGTAATGTGTAATAGGAAAAAGGAAGGGGTGTCAATGGGACCCGTTTCTAAAAATTAAATTGATTTGGACGGACCAATAAGATATATTAAATTGAATCAATCCAAATTTAATGGTGGATCTAATATATTGGATTGGATTTTGATGTAAGATAAGAATACGAGTGTCAATGGTTTTCAAAACCAGATTGGACCGGATGGGTCAAATCAAGAAATTCTTCCATTTTACTTGGTCAGCAAACTGCTGAACCGGGTGGTCGAATTGTTCAATGGTTTGACCAGTTTTTATTTTTTTCTAATTTGTTTTGTTAAAACAGACTGTCCATTCGGTTCGAACGGTCACATCCCTTTAGGGTTGAATGCCTACTTGAATATTCGAATCCCCTGGTTCATTTGTTTGTGTGGAGACTTCGTCTGAACTCTGAAGGTGCTGGGTTGATGTGGAGACTTAATACCTGTTCTCTGAGGAAGAAACAGAAGCGTTTGCGATTCTTTGGGCGTAATACTGCTTAATGTCTGTTGGTGAGTCATTTTATTGGAGGTTGCGGAAGGTTATCCTCTTCCTTTTCTGTGTGCAATTACTCCTATATTCCACGAGCAAATAATAGCCACTGACAGCCAGTTAATTAGCCAAGCAATAGTACCAGCTAATTGTTAATAAGCACTCCCAAGCCGGGGCTAAAAAGTAGAAACCTCAACTCAATCTCAATCAAACCCTTATTCCTCTTTCAGTATGTTATATGTGGTTTTGTTAGCTGATGTTTGGTAAAAACTAAAAACCCAATTAATCATTCTAATCAGCACCACCTGACAGACAAAATCACATACTTGAATGATATGATAATGTATCCAAGGAAGAATATCATATTACCAGAAAAAGAAAAACCAAAGTATAAATCAAAATATTCCCTGTAGGCTGAAGCCCACTTAGGCCAGGAAGAATTATAATAGCAATTTTTTCAACAAAAACAAAAGGTACCATAAACTTAACAACTCTACATAATTGCTCTCCCAAAATGGAGGCAACAATATACTACACCTTCGCCTTCCATTTTATTTCACAATGCATATCTTTATGACCGAGGCAGCTCCTATACGATGTAGTGCTACCACTGCATCACCTGGCTTGCATAGCCCCCTCTGTGTTGATAACTTGAGTGCAGCTTCTAGGATCACCTCTGTGGACTCTGCATCAGTTGCCTTTGCAGATCCTTCAGCTAGTAGTGGGATCAAACCCCTGTATACCAAGCTATGCCTTGCTGGAGTCTCATCGCTGCATATCCAGTCAAATGAATCTGTTGTCAGAACAGGGACCACAACAGAAAGGATGGGCACTGCAGGTCTGTACTTGGCTACCAACTTAGCTGTCGTCCCACCACGAGTCATCACAACAATAAGGGTTGCTTTGGCTTTGTTGGCTGTTCGGACTGCTGAGGAAGCAAGACTCTCCAGAGGGCTCATTGGTAGAGGTGTTAACCTAATCATTTCCTTGAAAATGGCACCATAATCGAGGGAGGACTCTGCCTCAACACATATACGGGCCATTATCTTCACAGCAAGCTCCGGGTAGGCTCCAGCTGCACTCTCACCGCTGAGCATGACGCAGTCAGTGCCATCAAGGACAGCATTGGCAACATCAGTGGCCTCCGCTCGAGTGGGACGGGGGGACTTGATCATGGATTCAAGCATTTGGGTGGCAGTAACCACCGGCTTGCCCACAAGGTTGCACTTGTAGATCATCATCTTCTGAGCAAGAAAGATCTTCTCGACTGGGATTTCCATTCCAAGATCACCACGAGCAACCATGAATGAATCAGTCTCACGCAGGATCTCGTCAAAGTTGACCACTCCCTCCTGGTTCTCAACCTTCAAAAGTTTAAAAGATAACCAGTTACTAGACGATAAACAAGACAAAACATACTTCTTTTATAAATATCATTAGGAACAATGTAATAATGTTAATAAGAGGAAATCAAGGGAAGCCTTCAGCACCAACAGCAAAACCTTCGGATGGTGTAAAACCCAATATTCGATATGTCCCACAACTCTTATATTTGAGAATTATAGGATTAGATGAAAATATCCTAACCATTAGACACTGGCGCTTTCTCTTTACAGGAAGTAATTTTCTCATCCATCCAGAAGAATGTGATATTGGAAGGGCAGCTCCTACCAAAATTGACGTTTTCATTTACATCCATCCAGAAGGATGTGACATTGGAAGGGCAGCTCTTACCAAAATTGACTTTTTCATTTACACTTCCTATGTAGGACAAAATGGATCTTGGCTAAGCCCCTAAGCCTGTATTTTCGTCCATTATGTAAAGGATACCTCAATATTTTATTATTCCAACTCAATCAAGCAGGATGATTTTGCACTCAGATAACTTGGCATACCTTTGACATAAGCTGTATGCGCTTGGCATGGGGTCCAAGAACCTGTCGGACATTGACAAGATCAGATCCCTTGCGCACAAATGACAAGGCAATCATATCTATCTTGTTGGGTACACCCCATCCCAATATGTCTTCCTTATCCTTCTCTGTAAGTGTGGGGAGATCAACCACGACACCAGGGAGATTGACATTCTTTCTCTCGCCTAACATGGCAGTATTCTCACAGCGGCATCTCACGGTTCCAGCAGCAGGGTCACAAGACAAGACATTAAGGGTGATGGTTCCATCTGCACATAGGATGGTGTTAGCAGGCTTCAAGTCCACAGCAAGCTTTTTGTAGCTCATAGAGATCATCTCTGTGTCCCCCTTGATGGTGTAGTCAGTAGTTATTGTAATTTCCTGACCCTCCTTGAGTTGAATAGGTTTTCCACCCTTTAGGAATCCAGTTCGGATTTCAGGTCCCTGCCAAAAAGAACAAAGAGGAAATGAGATGCAAGGCAGAAGTGCTAAGTAGCTCTTCAAGTAAAACACTTACCATTCATACCAATTTGTTTATGGTAAGATATAACAAGAATCAGAGTTGAATGGTTTAACCAGCTTGATTTTTGACATTGTCGAGTAAACTTTAAGGATAGAAGTAAAAAATGTAAAGAATTCTCGGTTCAATTGGTTTTCGCCAAAGCAATGGTTTCTCACAGGGTGGTTCATATTTGTAAACGAGAAAGGGTCTGGATCTTATAAACCAGTTCAATCAGCTGGTGTGGTCCAGTTGAATCCATGTTTTACCTTCAGATGCAAATAGAAAAGAAGAAACAAAGAAGATAAGGGGTTAACCACAGTTTAGAGATATTCATTGGAAGTCAGGGAACCAATAGGGCTTTTAGTAGGACCTGCAAGTGCCAGCAGTCTGTTAAAGAAAGTTTATTAGGAAATGTTTGGTGGTTGTAATGCTAAGTTTTTTGTTGTTTTCCTTTTTTTTCTTTTGGATCAGCAACAATCAAATTTTATTAATAATGAAACATTATGGTGTATAAATATACAATTGTTTTGTAAGCTTTGCCCAATACATTTGATCCCTTCCAATCCCTTGCTTTGCTAAGTTATCGGCAAAGCTGTTTGCTGCCCTTTGTACCCATTGAAGCCTCACCTCCATACTTGTGTTTGGTACCATTGACACTTCTACTTGCAACATTTTAGGTTGGTCAATACAAATTTTATGAGAATATATTTTTTCTACCACAAATGCTTGGAATTTTTTTTATCAACAACACAAAAGATTTCATTAATTAGAAAAACCAGGTTACAACAAGAAATTATCAATACAGCATTTTGGTACTGTTGCTTCTTCATGAAATGACAAATTTGATGCTTCTACTATAAATGCCAAAACCAATCCAATGCATATACTTTTTTAGCAGAAGTGGTTATCTGATGTGATGTGAAAAGATAATTTCTAAAAAAATTGTATTAATAAACCCCCAAACGTTTCCAGTACAAACAACAATAATACCAAACACAACCTTAGTTGTATTGAAAATGCTGTACAACAATGTATTATTTTTTTTTTTTTTGATAGGTAAGTGAATTTTATTAAAATCAGAAAGACATCAATACAATCAGCCAGGGAAGAGGTGAGAGATTCACCTCAACCCACAGCAAAGAAGAAAGAGGAAAAATTACAACTATCCCAGAAAAGTTGATCCCTATTACCCCCCTGCTTGGCTAGAAAGTCAGCCAACCTCCTCTGCCATTGAAACATCTGATAGGTTAGTAGTGAGCGACTTAATCTTCTTCAGCTCATCCCTGAATTTCCAAATAACCGTCTCTGGGTTTTGTAACCAGCCCCCTACTATCTTGGAGTCCCCTTCCACAATTATCCTGTTCAAATTTAACCATCTTGCTATCTGCAAACTTTGGGCAACTGCTAATATCTCAGCTCTTATTGAGTCACCCACACCACAACTACTGGTCCAGAAAACAGAGCTACTTCCATCAAAATTAAGCTTTAAATATTTGTTCTCAGGAGGAATCCAAGAAACAGCAGTTATATTCCTTCTGGCTGAACTAGCAGCCACCTGGCCCCAATTCCTCCATACGTCATCAAAGGAAAAATGAGAAAATAAGTCCAAGGTTTTCACCCAATGTATCACCTTTACCACTATACACTCTTCCACTGTTTCTACACTTCTTTCCCTTTGGCAAAAGATCCTTGCATCCCTCTCCTCCCAAATAGTTCATAGTACTGCTGCCCACCAGTACTCTTTCCCTCCTCTTAGGCCACTGAAACAAGTTCAGATAAAACAAACCACTCACCTCTAACGGCAGCGTCCACCAGTTTCCAAAGAAAGAGAAGAAACAATCCCAGATTTCTGCACCAGAAAGACAAGAGACCAATAAATGGAACCAATCCTCTCCATTAGCCTTGCACAAAAAACCCCAGTTAGGGGACAAGCAAACATAAGGTCTCCTTTTTTGCAGATTATGCATAGTATTGATTCTCCAGTGAAACTCCTTGAAAGGTACAGGGGGAACCTAGGAAGAACAAAGAGAGATGAAAAAAAAGGCACAAGTGAAAAGTCCTCTAGCAACTGAGCCACCTCCCCAACTTCACTATCTCTCAAACCCCTTCTGATACCTAAGTCCCAATTGGGAGACAAAGGAACCAAAGGCTGGACAAGGAAACTAGAAATAGGCTTCTTTTTTAACAAAGAAATAGTACAATGAAGGGAAAATATCTTTCAAAGCGCAATTACCATTCCAACTAGGGATGTCAACGGTATTCGAAAATCTGATTTCGAATTCAATATTCGACATAATCGAATTGAATTCGGATAATTCGAATATCTAATTGGTCGAATTCGGATATCCTATTCTTACCAAATAGTTAATCGAATTCGAATTCGGATATGACCTGATTCGATTTGATAAATATCCGAATTTGACCGATTATTTAATTCTTATATAGAATATATAAAATATTTTATATAATATATACAACAATTAAGTTATATAAATAACTTATATATTTATATACTTTATATCAATAAAATATTTATTTTCTATATTTATTAATTATCTAAAATAATTAATTAATCGAATTCGAATCGAATCGATTATTCGAATATTAATTTTCAATATTCGTTAGATATCGAATCGAATTCGGTATCGGATTTTCTAATTGTATTCGAATTCGGATATTGCCTTATCCGATTCGAATCTGATCCGTTTACACCCCTAATTCCAACATCCTCCCAAAATAAAACAAAGTTCCCAGAGCAAACATCATACCTGACATGATTTAAGAAAAGAGGAAGAATGCTACCAATAGCTCTCCAAGGCGAACCCAAAGTTGCCCTTGCAAAGATACTAGCACCCCAGCCATTTCCTAAAACACCGTAAATGCTAGCCACCCACAGCCTTTTCCCTTTGAAGCGGCCATCTCCACAACCACTTTCCCAACAGAGTTGTGTTTTTCTTTGCAAGATTCCCTATGCCCAGACTACCCACCTCCTTGCTTTTAGTCACAACTCCCCAATTTACCAAATGATTCTTCCTACTCTCTCCTAACTCCCACAAAAAGTCAGGAGAGAGTAGGAAGGATTCTAAACACATACCACCTTCTTGGGGATTCTAAACACAGAGAAAAGATATACTGGAAGGTTGGTTAGTGTTGACTTCATCAAAGTAATTCTACCTCCCAAAGAGAGAATGTTCCTCTTCCACACATCCAATCTCCCAAAGTAATTGAGTAACAATGTATTAATTTGTTACTCAATTCTTTGATTTTGAATTTTGAATATTTTATATTTTATGAACAATTCTCTTTAGTAAGAACATTAAATTTCCTCTAAAAATGTGGCAAATCATCACATCTAAAGGATAAAAACCTTTTACATATACTGATTTCATTATTTTCAAAAATAATACTACTATAATAAGTATTTAAAAGAGCAATTTCATATCAATTAGGCAGCTAAATAAGGTTATTAACTTTATAGAATAAATATACAAGATGGAAAGCAAAATAAAAGAAACAAGGATGGAGTTTCTATTTTATTTAATTAGAGAGAGAAAATAGAAAAAAAAATAACATCCTTATAATTCTAGTCCTTCTTTCCTCTTTCTTTTTTTTTCTTTCTTTCTTTTTCTCTCCTCAAAACCCTTTGATTTTTAAATTTCAATAACAAAACATTAAAACAAGGTATAATTGATATATATATATATATATATATATATAACATATAATAAAATCTTTTAACACATACACTAATAAGATACAACAATATAAATGATATTATAAAAGGCGCCCACCTTGTCACTTTTGTCGCCTAGGCGGGCACCTAGTTGTTAAAAGTCAAGGCGTTTGGGCAAGGCACCTAGTCGCCTAGGCGATGCCTTGACAACTATGATTATATTATTTAATTTTATGTTTCGATTATTTTACTGCAAGCACTAGTTATTTTGGTAAAAAAATAAAAAAGAAAATTTTATTAATAAGAATATAAATGTACATCCAAGATGTGATGAAAAATCACCAAAAACAAATATACAAAAAAGAACAAAATTACAAAGAGATCACCTCCCGTTTTCTAAACTCTAAAGAAGACAAAAAGTTATTTCAAAGCCTTCCTTTGAAACACCTTCAAACTCTGTAAATATCAAGACCAAATCCCTAAATCTCTTTCCACTCAAGAAACAACTTGATCCCTATGCCTTTATTGGCGATCAAAGATCTATTTATTTCCTTCCAAATCTCCTAGCAAAATAGCAAAATAGCAAATAGCGAAAGGAATTGAACCATCAACCCGCTTGACTAGACGATGGGTAACAAGTTGCAAATTACATTATATTGATGGGAGCAGCCATATAATGTACCAAGTTTGGGAATCCGCATCGGAAGTTGGGCTGTAATAGCTAATATATCCTCGAAGAAAAAAAAAAAGATCTGTAGCAGTTTGGGTACCCCCATTGAAAACTTTACTAAACTGAATTTTGATGGGAGCAGCCAAGAAAATCCAAGATTGTCAAGGATTGGAGGACTTTTGAGAACTAAGGAGAACAATATCTTATCACTATTTGAAGGCTCAGTGGGAGTAGGTGACTCAACAAGGTCTGAGTTGGCTTCTATACAAGGAATTCAGATTGCCAACCAACTTGGGATAAAGAAACTACTGATTGAAGGGGACGCTAAGGTGATTGTGGGTTGGTTGCTGAACCCTAATTCAGTTACATGGAGCTATAGGGATCTTATGAAAAAATTTAAATGCTTAACAAGTCACATGACAATTAGAGTCCAGTGGGTGAGCAGGTCAGCAAATGCTTTTGCCGACTTCCTTGCCAAACAAGGGGTATCCAGGGAAGAGCTATTTTGGACAAGCTTGTAATTTTTCTCGTCTTTTTTGTCTCTCTGTAATGTCTAGGAGAGGCTGCACCTCGTGCCTCTCCATGGGATGCCTGTAACAGCTTAGTCTATTTGATTAATGAAATTACCTTTCAATTATCAAAAAAGAATTACATTATATTTTTATTTTTAGGTTTAATTTTTTTTTCAATTTTAGGTTTACTTTTTATTGTGACCACTGGTTTTCGGGCGCTTTTCATGCTCTAGATGGTGAAAATAAGAAATGATGGAGACCTAGCCCATCCACAAAAAAAGGGAAGAGGTGCAAAAACCTTTAGAGGCCATAACTTTGTGCTTTATGGTCATATTAGATTTTTTTTTTTGAGTAACTTTTCACTATCTATGTGATGCAACTTGCAAAATGCCAAAGCTCAAAGGTGCCTTGGCACAATTTTTTGGCCAGGAAATGCCTTTTTTGGCCTCAAATCTCAATTCATAGTTTTCTTAATTTATAAAATAAAAAATAAATTAAACCTAATTTTAAATAAAAAGTCCAAAATACTGGTCAAGACATTAGCTCAGAATTGCTTGTTATAGAGAAAATTTCTAACAAAAAATGAGAATTGTTCGAACAGACTTAAACTAATTTTTGACATTTAACTTTAATCACCCAAATGGAAGATTAGATTCAGATCAATCAGTGACAAATGTCACCCTCTGAGGTAGTATGAGAACCATATAACCAAGGCACGAAATACGATAGAAATCATATTCAATTCATTCTATTCTCTAATTCAAATAAATTAATCCATGTACATACTTATACATAGCGAGAACCTTCTTGTTAGTAAAGAAAACTATCACTTAATGGCTACTCAGAGAAACTTAAACTACTTCTTTTATTGGTAAGAAACTCAAATTAACTATCCTTAAGTTGGTCGTCCAAAAAAACATTCCCATGTTTCTTGTTAGAAAACTACACCGCAGTGTTTCACATTTCCATATTTCTCGTTCTCCAATTCCAAAGATAACTAACAGCTGAGAATTCTCAAATAACCACTTAACCAATACGTAATGTTAGGTATTTGGTTTCAAGATATAATCTGGGCTTGAATATGGGATTGGATAGCATCTTAGGCATATAACATGGGTCTCAATAAAACAAACGGTTTAAGATTTAGTTCCAGTTTAGCTATTCTTTTCCTAATATTCCACAGTTCAACAAAACCAACTCTGAAGAAGAAAGGTAAGGAAGGACAAAACAAGGCAATAAACTTTATAGATTAAGAAGGGAAAAGAGAATAAAAGCAATAATATTTCTTAGGCATAATCTAATCTAACTAAAGAAGTATATAATAAACTCCATGAAGATCACTAATAGCACACAAACAGAATTTATCAGAATTCCTATGTTATGCCGACCCCAGCATCAAGCATGACAGCACATTATATAACTCAGTTATAGCTTTTCTTCTAGAACTGTTCTGCGTTAAAAAAAAAAAAATCTGAAGAAAGTTTTCATAAATACCCAAATTAAACAGACAAACATTCTTAGCTGCATTTCAACTGCAGCCTTTCTCTTTCATCAGTCAATTATACGTTTACCCCAACACTATCTGGTAACAAATCAACCACATTTCATGGAAAATAACCACAGAACCATAAAAATTCATTAAAAACAATTAAAAAAAATCAAATTTCCGAGCTAAAAGACTTACAAACCCACCTTAGTGTCAAGCATGACAGCACACAAAATCTGAGTGTTTTGCATAGCGGTCCTGAGATTGTCCAATGTCTCCTGATGATATTCATGGGTCCCGTGCGAGAAATTGAACCTGGCAACATTCATTCCGGCTCTGAGAAGCTTCTCGATCATATGCACGGATCGAGAAGCCGGACCCAGCGTACACACGATCTTCGTCTTGGGGATTCGGCCATCATTGGGCAGTTCTTTCAAGATCCCCTCGATGTCGATGTTCGCCATTACTCAACAAAGAAAAAGGCACTTGATTCTCGAACGACAACCCGAGAAGCCCTCCTGCTCCAACAACTGAAAATCGTAACAAAAAGAAAAACGTTAAACAGAATCTCAGAGGAAATGTCAAACAATTGAAGACAGCTGTTAAACTCTCGCCGAAAATCAAAGCCGGAAACTGAGGAGACCTCAAAAAAGAAAACCCCCAGAAAAATGGCGGGATAGACAATATAAAAAACCCTTGATCGAGCAACTAAAAATCAACAGAAACGAAGAAAAATGGTGGGAGAAGGTTGGAAACTTGCCAGGACCGGCGAGTACAAACAAATATTGCAGATTTCTAGAAAGGAATTGAGTTCTCCAAGTCTCAGATCAAGGAAGAATGCGTCGAAACGAAAGTGTTAAAATCTTAAATTTGTTTGACGCAATATTATACCACTATTTTGAAGCTCGAGAAGTCAAAGCCAGATACAAATCAGCAGCAGAAACGAGCCCACTGAACTAAAGAAACCAACCCACCCTTCTTACGTCACCTTTCCCTTCACCACCACACCATGACGAGAGCTACACCACGAGTCCACGACCACCTACCTCCTCTCTCTCTCCCCCCTTCCAATCGATATAGGTACGGTAAGTGGTAAATAGGTTAGAGAGCGAGCGTATTATGCCACGTGGAAAAACGTGAGAATTGCTGGAGGGAAAAGTTGCGGGGTATTTAACAAAGCGGGAGTTACGACAAGCGAGGAGAGTGAGCATGCCTTTCACGTGGAGGTGAAAGGAAGGAATATCTCAGTATCCCAATTCTTGGATCCAAATCCCGCGTTACAAATATCAAAAAGGTTTTGACTTTGGATTCCGCTTTCAAATAATTCAAACTCTGCGTGCAACTTGATTAAGATGTTTCTTTCTGTGGGGGCCGAAATCCGTCTGCTAACAATTACCACGGGCCCGTTTGATGTACGAAAAAATGTGAAAGATTTAGGGAGAAGTACAATAATAACATACGATGCAGAATTCTGAATTCCAGCCCCCGTACAACTAACCCTTTCTCCTTGTAAATCACATCCTGCCCGTAAATTTGGCATCAGAATGCATTTCCCGTACTTTGGGCCTATTAAATTTTGATGCGAGTACTTTTCCCAAGATTTAATAGTTTTTTACTTATTATTAATTAATATTAAATTAATAAAAAAAAGTATTATTAATTAATTAAAATTATTCAAAGTTATTGGTAATATCTAAAATTTTAATAATTGTATTTTTTCTTTAAGATTGATTTATGTAAAATAGTTATTATTAATTTAATATGAATAAATATCTTTTAATAAATTTAGTTTTATTAATAATTTATAGTAATCTTAATAATTATTATTTTTTTTTTTTAAATGAATTTTTTATTAACTTTAAATAAATAAAATTATAAAAATTAATATTTTTATTAATTTTACTAATAATTAACAATTATATAGGAATGACAACAAGGTGGGTTCAGGGTAGGGCATCCCATCCTTGTCCCTACCCCATAGTCAAAACACTCTACCCCATCCCCGCCCTATCATCAATGTTAGCCAGTTTGGGGTAAGGCAACCACTCCTCAATGTCGGGCGAGTTTAGGGGCAAGGCACCCCACTCATCAAGGATAGAGAATCCTCAAATTTCCCTGACCTGTCCCCAATATTGGGTGAGTTCAAGTAGTGGTGTAAATCAGTTCGTGTTGGGCTAACAAGACACAACCCACATGTGGCCCACACAATGTGTGGGCTATGTCGTGCTAGCCCATGGGGTGTCCTAGGTCGTACCTCCCTCCCTTGGGATAATTTGGGGGGTCAGTTCGACATGGCCCACAATCCAAGCCCGCACAGGTCCGTGTCGTGTCGTGGGTTAGGCTGGTCCATGAGATAAGCCTTGGACCAAGCCAAACCGCGAATTGGGCCAAGCTATGAGAGGTCCATTTTAAAAAAATGAAAAAGATGTTTAAATTTTTATTTCATATGATTTTTAATTTATACAATTGTTTATATATACAATTAAACCTATTCATGGGCTAGGTAGCATGACGGTCCGACCTAACCCCGTTATTTTTCAGGCTTGGACAAAATTTCAAGCCCATGGGCTCAAGCTCGAGCTTTCTCAAGTAAGTCCGGCATGATACTATTACATATATAAAAAAGTACTTGTATTTATATATATATATATATATATATATATATGCTTCTTAAATTATTAAAAATATCAATTTACTATTAGATAATATAAATTAGTTTATTAATTTATTAAATTATTACTAAATTAATATAATATTAGTTTATAAAAGTATACTAAAAATAAGACATTTTGGTGTACAGATTGGGCTTCTGGCTCAAGCTCGAGCTTCGGGCTTTATATAAGGGTTGGGTTTCGGCACGAGCTCGAGCTCGGACTTGCACATTTTTTTTTATAAAGAGGCCCGTGCTAATTATAAAACTATGGGTTTTTACAAATTAAAATTTTTATTTAATTGTAGTTTAGTATAAATATATATAACATTTATATATATATATATATATATATATATTATAATTTGTTATTTAAATATTATATAATAATATTTACCAGATATGCATATAACTTCCAAGTTGAGCTTATTAGGGGTTATTTAGCTTGGGCCCTATTCGCTAAAGTCATCATTGTACTCCAAAAGTTTGATACCCAATTAGACTTTGAATCTCATTATCCTTGATAATGTGTGGGCATGGTGCATATCTCAGGTAGACCTAACTCAAAAGAAAATAATCGCTTAATCCTACAAATTTATAGATCTAATAGTTACTTAAGTGATAAACGATTTGTTACTTTTTAGTAATTATTAAAATATTATAATTATTAAATTGCTATATTTATTTAAAATAGAGTAATTTCAGGAATTAACATATTTTCACAAATATAGCTAATTTATTGGCTAAAACTAATTAAATATAATTTTCTACTATTTATATCTTCAATTATAATTATTATTAATAAGAGTTTAAAAATAATAATTATTAATTATATTATTATTAATAATTAAAATGCATTATTTTTTCATTATCATTTGGTATTTTTTTGCAATAAAATACAATTAATTTAATTGTTTAAATTATTTTTAGTATTCTAATTAAGCTTTAGGTTTTTCAGAATTTTTGGTATTTTTTCATTATTATTCAATAATTTTTGCATATGAATATTTTTCAATAATTTTCAACATTTTCATAATTTATTTTTGCATATTAGTCACTACAAAATTAATTTTCATTTGCTTTCAGTAAAAATAAATTAAATAACTAAATAAATACCATAATTAATAAAAATACAACTAATTTTCAATATTTTTCAAAAATTTCTAGCTTGGGTATTTTTTAATAATTTTTGGTATTTTTTAATAATAAAATACTATTAATTGTACTTTTTAATTATAATCAATAAATACCCTTATTAATATAAAATATTTTTATTATTTTAATTATGTTATGTTTTTCATAATTTTCCTGATTTTTAATTAATTGTTGGTACTTTTTCATTATTATTTAGTAATTTTTTCATATGAGTAATTTTACAATAAAATACTATTAATAAAACATGTTCTACATTTTAAATTTTCATTAATTTTTATCATTTTTAATGATTTCATTATGTACAATAAAGATCTCAACTCATAAAAATTATTAATTAATTAAAAATGCATTAATACAAAGTTATCTAATAATATTATTAAAACTATCGATTAATATTTTTTTTATTTCTTATTTTTAATTAATTATTGATATTTTTCATTATTATTCAATAATTTTTGCAATAAAATACTATTAATAAAATGGGTTCTACATTTAAAATTTTCTTTAATTTTTTTCATTTTTAATGAGTTCATTATGTACAATAAAGGTCTCAACTCATAAGTTATCTAATAATATTATTAAAAGTTTAAAAGTATCAATTAATATTTTTTATATTTAAATTTCTTATTTTATTAGTGCTTATTAAGTTTGATTTTTAAGTGAAATTTAAACACAATTTTAATATTTACTAAGTTTTGTTAATATTTATTTTGAGTGAAAATTTAGTGGATTTTTAAATTAATAATTTTTTTATTGTTTAACCTCAACCTATTTATATTATTACTATTTTCTCTTTCTCTTTTAAATGTAATAGTAACATGCATTAAATAAGAGGTCTTGGAAAACCCAAATGTCTCTCTCTCTCTCTCTTAAATGTCTTTTTTAAATGTAATAATAATATGCATTAAAATAATAAGCATTGGAAAACCCAAAGGTCTATCTCTAATAGTGTGCAATTTTATTAATCTAATCAAAATAAGCAATGATTATTGTTTTATATTTTCAAAACAAAATAAAATAAGAGAAAATGCAAATAGAGAAAATAGATAAATAGCTTCTCTCAATGGAGATATATATATATATATATATATATATATATATATATATATATATAGAGAGAGAGAGAGAGAGAGAGAGAGAGAGAGAGAGAGAGAGAGATGCACCCAACAACGCTCTCAACTACGTTTGTTTGGAGTGTAAATCTCTATTAGTGGAGTTTAACACGAACCGCTTGAAAAAAAAAATAAACCGTTGAAAAAAGTGTAAAACTTCATTATAAGTGACGTTTTACATGGATTTATGATGTAAGCCTAACCTCCACCCAAATGCCTTTAAAACCAAACTGTTAATGACATTTTGTACTATATCCAAATGCCAATAAAACCTAACAGATGGTGTTGTTTTATACCACAAATAAATGCAGCCTAAACTATAGAAGATGTTGTTAATTTACGGGTGCAACAACTTGTTGGAACAGTGTTGAGAGCATTAGGTTGGTAGCATATCCCCAACCCCCAATTTTAGAATTTAATAATGCCTCGTTTTCTTGGAGTATGGATTTGCTCCTCATATAGCGTATCTCATAGAATGTCTTGGCCACACATCAAGAGCATCTCCCATACTTGTATTTATTATTCATGGGGAGATGTTCCCAATACATGGTGGGATGTGGCTAGGAGATTGGTATGAGGTGTTCTCTACAAGCAGATCCCAATTTGTTTTCTTAAGAGGGCAAACAAATTTTGTGCCCACATTTTATATTATCATGGGGCCATATATACAGTCCATCGTATGTTTGATGGGGACAATCTGGTGGGTCTTTTTTCTCAGTTGTTCGAAGAGCTAGGAATAACCAATCAAGGTGAGGAGGTTCGAAATTTCCACATGATATGTATCAGTGGGTGTCAGTTCAAATTTTTTAAAATTTCCACACGATACTTATCAATGGGTGTTTGATACAGTGATTAAAGTATTGGTATCAAGTATCATATTGGACAATTCGAATATGGATGCAAACAAAGATGGGCTTTGGAAATGAATAGATATGGATGTAAAATATGGAAACACTTAGATACACTAAGAAAATAAATATAAATTCCACAAATATATTACTAACACCAAGTTTAATGTTAAAATAACAACAAATAATGTATAAATACATAGGAATTGTATATTTTAATTATGTATGAAGAAATATATTGCAATTTTAATATACGTACAAATCATTCTTATTTTATTTTTTAAAGACCAAGACACAAAACATATGCAACCATTATATTTAAATTATTATATCATTTTTTCTATTTTACTATTTATAATTTTTAACATTAACAAAAATGTCAACTAAAAAATCAATTCTCAAATGTTTGATAAATAATATTTTCATTTTTTGTAATGTAAATTAAAATATTAATTAATAATATATAAAAATATATAATCCTAACTTAAAATATATTAAATCAGTTGACATATGATGTTGTAAAACAATGGGTTTAATCAATAAAAAAAGGAAAAGATAGATCTGAAGCAGTGAGAAGAAGAAGAAGAAGAGAAAAGATGAATGAAAGTAATTTTGGGAAGAAGAGTTCATAGCTCTCCCAACCTTCTTTTTTATTTTATTTGATCTATAATAATTAAAAGCAAGTCTATATAATTGCCCTTAGTAAGGTGGTTGTTAACAAGAATAAGGGAATAAATGAGATAATCATAAAAATGGGGCCTAAGGCCCATAATAACCAAAGCCCATAATGATAACAAATAAAAAGAAATAAACAAAGGGCCTACCAGAGAGTTTTTGGCCCAATATCTCAACACTCCTCATCAAGCTAAGCATGGATATTGATCATGCCCAACTTACTTATGTAGTGTTGTAACTTAGCCATAAGAAATCCCTTAGAAATAATATCTGCCAATTGTTCTCACACAATAAATGGAAGATAGATTTCTCTAGATGATATTCTCTCCCATATAAAATGTCTATCTACTTCAATATGTTTGGGTTTGTTATACTGAATGAGGTTGTGAGTTATAATGATAGCAACCAAGGTTTAAAAATAGATATTGGGCATATCGTATTGTATCTTTGAAAAATAGATACGGATTACACATGGAAATTAGACATTTCATCTTTTTTCATGCCTATCGGTGGCATATCGGAGCGTATCGGTAGTGTATCAATGAAAAATATATGGCTAAAAACTAAAAAAATTAGGGGGAAGCAAGCTTCTTTTCCCTGAAATAAGGCTTATTTCACCCCCCAAGTGACTCTAAAGTTCCAAACTTCATTCCTAGAGTGCTAAATTTGCAAAAGTATGCAAGAAACATGTGTAAATCATTATTTTTTTAAGATTTTTTCAAAGTTTGAAAAAAATAGGGCAAAATAGGTTTTTTATTTCAATTTTTTATAATATCTTGTGATTTCCTTTTTTTCTCTTGAATGTTTAAATTTATATTGATATACATTTCTTACATTCAAAATCACATTTTTTTGTGTTTTTGGTGAGATTTATGGAAATTTCATGAAGATATTTGGGGAAAATATAAATTAACAAAAAATTTGAAAATGTATTTTTTCTTTGCCTATTAAGACTAAATATGTTAGATCCATGGATTTATCTATCATATCCATAGAGCAACTGAAATTTCTTATTTAATAATTATTATCTTTTTATATTTTTATAATTATAATAATTTATTTATTTATTTTATTATTTGATCACAATAATTGAATATATTATAACTCTATGGATGATCTACCATATCCACAAAAAAATTGATATTTCTTTTTTAATAACTACTTTTTGAATATATTATATAATGTTTATTTATTATTTTATACTTTTTGGAAATGAATAATAAATAATTATTAATTATATTTTCGCACAGAAATTGTGCCAATGCATGTTTTATGGTTGGATGGGAGAGTTGGGGTTTTCCCATCCCATAAAACACTAAAACTCGAGAATTATAATTTATAAATTATAGTTAAGCATAGGGTTTTTAATGAAATTATAATTAGCCATAATATATTTCTTCATGAACCATTAAAATATATTAATTTAATGTATATATACCACATTGAGGTCTTATATTTAGTGTTGTTGATGTATTTTTATGATTTATTAAAGTATTTATAGTGTTTCCAAGTGTATCTATGTGTATCTAATTAGTTTTTCTCTGATACGCATAACGTTTCCAATGCGTATCCTGATACGTCTATTAAAATTGCCTTTACAATACACTTGCGTTTTCGATATTTGAACCTTGATAGCAACCTGGTTATCATAATACAACATCATTGGTTTGTAATAACTAATACCCAACTCTCCTAGCAATGATATAAGTCATAACAATTCTGACACCCCTTGAGCCATTGCTCTATGTTCTGCTTCTACTGAAGATCTTGTCAAAACACTTAATTCTTATTTCTCCAAGAAACTAAATTACTAGCAACGAGGGTGCAACATCCAAGCATAAACCTCCTGTCATCAATGCTTCATGCCCAATCTACATCTGTATATGCCTCTATCCTCTTATGTCCATGGTTAACAAATAGAAGACCTTTCCCTAGAGATCCCTTCAAATATCAAAATATCCTTTCAGCAACAAATAAATGTGTCTTTAGGAGCATGCATAAATTGGTTGATTGCACTCATTGCATAAGATGTATTAGGTTGTATCATACATATGTATAACAACTTCCCCACAAGCCTCTGAAACACTCCCCTATTAGTCAATAACTCCCCATCTGATGGAGGGGGAACAACCTATCCATATCTGTATTGAAGATAAATTCTCCTCAGCTGGGTGGTAGACAAAGGAAGACTAGTAGGAGGAATAATAAAACTAGGAATAACTGATGACTCACTAGAGATGTCACCAAAGACAAGAGTTGGGAGAGAAATATAAAAAAAAAAACAAATTTTTCCCCCATGGGAAAGAACTAGATAAAAAGGAGACGACTCATAAATGTGACACCCATGGAAACAAACCGGGTGCCACTAAGAGAGTCATAGCAACAGTAACCCCTTTGTGTGGAGGCATACCCAAGAAATATTCATTTCCTGGCCTTTCATTCAAGTTTGTGCCTTTGTGAATTGGGGATATGTACATATCAAATACACAACCAAACACTCTGATAGGTATAGAGAATATATCCTCGTTAGGGAAGAAAAGACTAAAAGGATAATTGAACCCAAGGAACCATGAAGGTAAACGATTAATCAAATAAGTTTTTGTAAGAAAAATGTTTCCCCAATATTTTTTAGGAACATGGGAGGCAAACAAAATGCTTCTAAAAATTTCATAAACATATTAATTTCTCTTTTTAGTTACCCCATTTTGTTGAGGGTGCAAGGACAAGAGCTTTGATGAATAACTCTAAAGTTAGCAAGATATGTAAAAAGATCATTATCAAAATACTCCTTAGCATTATCATATCAGAATACTTTGATATGAGTTTTAAACTAAGTGAGAACAAGTTCATGAAATTGCCTTATTAATTTTGGAACCCCATTATGAGAATGCGTCAAATAAATTCATGTATATCTGGAAAAATCATCAATGAACAAAATGAAGTATTTATAACCTCCAATAGAAAGGCATATTATACGACCCACACACATCAAAATGCACATTATCAAAAGGAAATTTGAATCTTTTATTTTTTAAGGGATAAGAATTTCTACAATGCTTTAATAGCTGACATGACTCACATTATAGACTAGAAAGACTAACACTTTTGCACAACTCGGGAAATAAAAGATGCAAAGAAGAAAATGACAAATGATCCAAATAAAAATGACATAACATACTTTTATGAAAAGACTTAGACATGATTGACTCCAAGGCCACCCTTTGTGATGATAATTGGTTCTTCTTAGGCACGTCAATCAAGTGTATCATGTTCGCTTCATTGCCACTTTTAATCACTTTCTGAGACTTCACGTCCTAGAAAACAAAATTTGTGGGAAAGTAGGTTATACAGCAATTTAATGATTTAATTAAACTACTAACAAAAAGGAAAGTTAGTATTAAGTTTAGGTACATAGAGGACAGAAAGTAGGGTAAGGGTCTTGGTGGCTTTAATGTATCTTTTTCCAAAAATAGGAACAAGAGAGCCATCAACAAGGGAAGTTTTATCTCGGCTAGGTAAAAGTTGGTAGAAAATATGTTAGGTATACTAGTCATGTGATCAGATGAACTTGAACCAATAATCCAAAGGATACACCAATTACTTGAAAAAGGATGCATGATTAGCAATGGCACGAGTCATTGAGTGGGCAAAGGCTGTAGATGTTGAATTACCTATAGAGATGGAGCTAACTTCCCTTTCCAAGTGATTCTGAAGTTTCCCATATTTTTCAAATTCAACTCTCACAATTGTTAATTACTCCATAGTGGACTTCTCTTCATTAGACCTCTTCTCATTATCTAGCACATTGGATTCATTAGCATTTTCACCCTTCTTGTTATTTTTTAACCTATCCAGCATCAAATGAGGATACAGTTTCTAGAAGGTTTCTCTAATATGCTTAGGTTTCTTGTAGTAATTAAATTTAATTGTGTTCATCTTATCATCACTACCCTTTGTTGTAATTACCTATTCATCATTCCCTTAGTGTAAGGGAACTCCCAAACAGGTACAAGAAAGTTGTTGTTTGCCAAAGCCGAGAGCCATTTTAATCATGTTACATCGAGTCTTAAAAGCTTTAGTAAAGATATAGAAACAACTTTTTTTATTACCAAAATAGAGTCATTATACAAGATGATCGTATCATCTCCATACAAGCAATGAGAGATAGAGAGACAACCTCTCGACGCATGATAAACAACTCTAAATTATGAAAGAACAATTTAGACAAACCTCTACTTAAGACCTTTTCAATAATGATAAAGAGGTAGGGGAATAAGGGACCTCCCTGTCGAAGACCTTTGGATAACATAAAATAACCATACAAGGTTCCTTTGTTTTTAATAGAAAACTAGTAGTTGCAAAAAACATTACAAATTAAAACAATCCAATCATCAGAAAAGATAAATTTTGGTAAAACCAAAAAGAGGAAGTCCCAATCAAGCCTTTTCAACATGTCCAGTTTAATGATCACTTTGTTTCCTCTAATTTTATGGTAAATCTCCTGAGTTAACTCTTGGGCTAGATTGATATTATCAAGGACATTTTGCCCCTTAATAAAATCAACATGCTGAAGGGAAATTAATTTCACCAAAAGACTACTAAGTCGATCCATCAATATTTTAGAAATAATTTTGTAGGAAAAATTACAAACACTAATTGTTCTACAATTAGCAAATCTTTATGGACTCTAGCATTTAGAAATTAAAGAAATGTAAGCAGAAGTATAGCTCAAAGGAAGATCCATACCATTAAAGAATTCCCAAACAACAATCTTGGTGTCCTCACAAATAATATCCAAGCACGAGGTATAGAAATAACCAGTGAAACCATCAAGGCTAAGAGCTTTGTCCTTACAAAGAGAAAAAACTTATGATTTAATCTCTTTTGTAGTTAAAGGGAGGATGTGTTACACATTTTCTGAGTCTATAATAGTGGGAAGAATAACATTCAAAAGAACTTCAAGCATATGACAAGATTCCATTGTTAGAATGTTTTCAAAATACCAAATACCCTCTAAAATAATCTGATTTGGATCTGTAGCAAGGGACCCGTCTTTAAGACTGACTTCTTTCATCATAGTATTTTATTGACTATTTGACTAGCCTTGAATGTTGCATTGGAAGAATTTCATATTGTGATTTCCTTCCATTAACTGCTTCACCCATGATTTTTGCTTACAATAATTCTCTTCTTGTAAAAGCCAATGATGAGTTTTTTGGCTTCTCTCAAACTATTCAAACTTTTGATCAATTACTCTTAGCATAACCAATTTCCTTTATGAGCATCTCATGTTTAGCTAATTTAATATTCTGAAAAAGGTCTCCAAACACTTTTTTGTTCTAGGTCCGAAGACCTCTACAAAGTTGTTTCGGCTTAAAAACTAAGTTCTGCAAAGAAGTAATCGGAGTTGGGAGATTCCAGTTCTCAGCTACCATAGATAGAAAAGAATTATGACTCAACCACATATGTTGAAATTAAAACATTGATGGCTTTCTGACTATATCAATAGACAACTTATATAAAAGAGGCCAATGATTAGAATAAAAACTATTAAGATGAATAACCAGAGAGGTAGGAAGGTTTGTTAGTCAGTTACTATTCACCAAACCACAATCAAGCCAAACCCAAACACAAGCTTGGCCTTTTCAATTATTACACCAAGTAAACACATTCCCACTAAAACCAATGTCCTATAAGCCAATAGCAAAAACAAAGTCTTGAAACTCACTCGGGGATTGATGATTCAGATTAAGACCACCTACCTTCTTAGTAGGATCAAGAATGGCATTGAAATCTCCCAATAGAAGGCAAGAAAAACATATACTATTCAATGCATTAGTGAGAGACATCAATGTCTCCATTCCTACACAAAGCATCTTGCATGCACAACAAAAATCACAAATGGGTCCAAACCCATCATCTCAACTAAACAACAAATAATAGTCCATGGAAAAAATAGAAGAAATTGTGTAGGTTGGGGTGTCAGAACACCACCAACTACAAATCGTCAACATTATTCACTAGAAAACACCATAGTTCAATCCTTGCATGAGAGATGGCATATTCGTGGTAGAAATTTTAGGTTCAGCTAAAGCTAATAGGCCCATATCACGTAAATTCTACTTTTTAATTTGACGTATAATGGGGTCATTTCCCAAACCTCTGGTGTTCCAAAAAAATATTCATTAATTATGTAAGGAAAGGGGTGCACCTTGACCTGCTTGGGATCTAGAGTCACTCTTCTTTCAGATGGGGGTTTGGACCCATTTGTGCTTTTTGTTTAACTTGTTGGAAGGCAGATTCAACTACTATTTCCTCATCAACGGGCTAATTAGGTGGGGTATCTAAAGAGTGAGTCATTGGGACCATGTCATTGTTCTTTGTTGTTTTGTCAACATCAGACACTATTTGTGCTTTACCTTCAAAAAGGATGTGCAAAACTATTACTCTATCTTCCATTTTTTGGTGAATTTTTTTAAATAATCAACAAAAATATGTGAACCATCCTTCTTGTGTTCAGAGTTCAGATTGTACCTAATTATCAGGAAGTTCTCCAATTTTGTCAGTTTTTTTTTTCCAAAAGTAAAGTTTCATCCTTCAACATCGGGATGTGGGTCTTTTCATAGATTTACAAATGGTTTGTTTACTAAACCTCAATAGGATTTTTAGTAACATCTAATCTTGGCGTTCTAGAGTGATTTGGTTAGGCACAGTTTGTTGTTCATGGACTTTCTCAGCATTAGTTGTAGTATCAGCTAGAGCTATTCACAAACAATGCCAAACAGACCAAATCGGCCTGATCCAACCCGATTTGGTCAATTTTTCTTCACCACCAATCGGTTTCAGGTTGTAAAGATGGGTAAACTAATAATTCAGTTTGGTTTTGGTTTTCACACATGAAATCCGAACTAAACCGAGTTACCTAACTAGGTTATCTCTATCCTATTTCTTTCTAGTTACTTACTAACTTAGGGCATTTTCTTTTGCTTTGAAGTCTGACATCTAAAAATGCAATAATTACATTAAGAGGTATATTGGTATTGGCAAACTTTTTTTCCTCGAAACTTTGAATGTAGAAAATGTTGTTATGAATTCTGAATTCTAAAAATTATCAAATATCTATTTTGACCCCATATATGAAAGTTTTTGTTTGTCTTTTTTGTGGGTATCATTAAAAAAATAAAAAAGTTGCATGATTGCACTTTAAGAGATAATAGATAAGAGGAAACGAACAACCATTTTTCTCTTAAAGTTAAAAGATTCCTCTTAAGATATTAGAGTTAAGAGGAAACAAAAGGCCCTTCGTAATCTATTCTTTATAGTCTTTAGGATTAGCATTAATAGCAAGCATTGCAAGGAAAGCAAAATCCCTAGTCCCTACACCTTTAGAAAGATTGGTTTTTTGCATTTTTTGAAAGATTAAATGAGATGCTCTCTACTCTCTAAGGTATCCTACTATCATTTACACGAAATAGGCAAATAGGAGTCATTTCTTTCCTAGACTAGAGGTTCTATACTCTCTAAGGTATCCTACTATCATTTACACGAAATAGGCAAATAGGAGTCATTTCTTTCCTAGACTAGAGGTTCTATACTCTCTAAGTATTGCAAGTCCTAGTCTTCTTCCAAATTTCATTATTCTTTGACTCGTTCTATCTTTTACACCAAATAGGCACATATGAGTCTTTTCTTTCTTAGACTAGAGGTTCTCTACTCTCTAAGCATTGCAAGTCCTAGTCTTCTTCCAAATTTCATTCTTCTTTGACTCTTTCTTTCCTGGCCCGCCTTCTCAAGGCTCAAGCACTCTCAAGATTTTCAAATTTCAATATCACTCATTCACTTGGCTCTTCCATCTTCTCAAATCTCAACTCTCAAGTTTCAACTTCTCAAGACTCAAGCATCACATTCACAGGTTAGTATTTTTTTATTTAATATTTTTAAAATTTAATGCATATTAAAAGTTGATATATTTTATTTGTGTTTTGTTTATGCTTTGAAAAAATTTTGGTTATTTATGATATATTTGCACAAAAAACTCAAGTTTTGTATGAAAAACCTATTATATTTAAATATATATTTCGGTTTTAATTTTAATATATATTTTATATTTAAAACTATTAAATATAGATATTTTAGTTTTAAATAATAAATATATATATGAAAAAATATATATTCTGAAATATATCAGATACATATTTTCAAAATATATATTTGTATATATTTTTTGGTTATATATATATATATATAGCCTCATCAAGAATAGTTTCAGCAGAAGTTTCTTTTTTCCATCATCTTAGGAACATCATACCCTGATGGTTTGATCATTGGTACATATTGTTCAACTAGTTTTTCACTAGAAAAATTCTTTTGAATATTCTCAAACTTATCAGATATTTTTTTGAATTTGTTGTGTTTGTAGTCCTCCCATGAGTGACCAATCTTGTAACAATTATCAAATGAGGGAAGTATTTCATAAACAGTATCTTGCCAGAACCCTTCACATCTAGACCTGATCCAAACTCTGACTGAATGTTTCTTTAACAAATCAAGTTCAATGCAAACCCTAGTTGCAAATGTTATAGAAAGAGTGGTTGTACCTTTATCAAATTTAATCACTGGTCTAATTGCCATAGCAATTGAACAAAGTAAATTTTCAACATAAAAGTTCATAGGCAAAAAAGGAAAAATGATCCATACTGGGACAATCGAGGGTTCCTAGCTAGTCTCAAATTTTGAAACCCACTTGAATAATATGAAAACAAGACTTTATTATGAAAAACTCACGTATTCATACCTTTTGGAAGTCATTTTCATCACTGTTACCCAGCTTTTACTCTGTAGATAAAACAATTTGCAAGTAAAATCCTTGATCTCCAATAGAGGAGGATGGTTTTCAAAACCTCATATGATTTCTCCAGAACAACACCAGGAAGAAGACAATCGGTTCACCTTGTTTCAAACTCGACTGTATAACAGGGACATTGATTGAGGGCCTAAAGAGAGGAGAGAGACGAGAGAATTGAAGCAAATGAGGGCTTCGGAGTTGCAACATTTTGATCAATCAAAGAAAATGCCATGAGTGCCTAGGGTTTCATGCATAGGGAGTCACACCATCCTCTAAAGGAGAATCATCAAGGCAAGGCTCGATATGGATCTTCCCTTAAAATATACTTTTGCTTATATATCTTTAATCCCTAAATGCTAGAACCCATAAAGTTTTGCCTATATATATGACCCTTTTGCTCTTCCCCTTATACATAGGCTAGAATGCATTAATTCTTTGTAGTCCACCCTTTTTCATTATAGCACCTGTTTTGTGAGTGTCAAGAGATAATATAGAGTGTTTCTTGGCTTTTGATGGCTGTTAGCACTTGATTTTTGCTCGATGCACCACCAGAAACCTAAATTCACCCCAACCACCCGATCAAATCCTTTCGATCCCTCCAAAATGCTATAAAACCTAAAGAACCCAACTTTTAGCTTAAAAAGCCCCTAAATCCACCATTAAATATGCTTGATACCAATCCAATTGCCCTAATTAACTCCCATTTACAACTCGAACTTTAGATCAGTCACCACCACCAGGCCTAGGAGCTTCTAAACTGCATACCCATAAAATTTCAACCCAAATTTCCCTCATTTACCCCTCCATCAAACCAAGATTCCATTTTAGATCCTCTTGTTGACCAAATTTCCACAATCTTGGCCTCCCTGAACCAATCAGACATTACCCTTAGACCCTGGACACCCCGAAATACTCACTTGTGAATTTTCAACCAAAAATATCTTTGTTTGTCCCTCCATCACACCAAGATTCCCTTTCAAAGCTTCAAACTAATAAAATTAAGTCATTCCCAGATCTGCCTAATCTGGGTCCAGTTAGGCCAATCTTACCCTACCAATCAACATTGAATGTTGAAAACCCCCTCCTTACCAAATTTCAACAAAAAATACCATTATTTTTCCCTTCATTATACAATTATTCTATTTCGAAGCTCTAAATCACTCAAATCAACCTTCCTCCTGATATGCCTAATTTAGGTCCATTTGGGCCAATTTGACCCCACCATTCAACCGAGAATGCTCAAAACCCCACCTTGCCAAAAATCAGCCAAAAATATCCATGTTTACCCATTCATTCAAAAAGATTCCATTTCAGCTAATTTCATTAACCCATACATGCAAAACCAATGTGTACACTTAGACCCATCTCACCTCTTTGGTATTTGAGCCAAAATCTCGTCTATCCACCCGTACCTCAGTTTAACCCTTATTAGACCCAAAATGACCAAAATACCCCTAATTTTTTAAAATTACCAAACCATTTGAACTCCTTAAACTTGCCAAATTACACTTAATTCCTTATAAATGCCTAACTTGATTTTCAATTTAACTTAAGGAGCGAAAGTTTACTGTTCATCATCTTCCACCTTGAGATGAAGAATTCCCTTTTCTTCAATTTCTCTTTGTTCCATTACGTTATTCATATCTCCCTCTACCCCTTCCTCTCTCATCATTGGTTCTTTATTTATCATCCTCTCCGACAAGAATGGAAGAGTTGTAGCAGTGGTGCACCTCATTTGCTCTCGTTGACTCTAACATATGCCTAACCCCTATTCTCAATGAGACTCGAGCTTGAAAGATCTCCTTCCTTCAACAAATTCCCCTTGACTGATTTTAAGTTATCGTTCTCGCTTGAGGATAACCTACTAAGGACTGAAGGTCTCTATATTACCGGTTATTGTATATCAAAAATTGAACCCCTTTTTATGGTTTATTCATCTTTGCTTTATATCTTATCCTTGCCTATGGCCATGGAGCGATGAGATCTGAGGAGAGTTCATTGGAATCAGTGATGAGGCCATTGTCGTTGAACCAGCTCCTATGAAACCTTTGGTACCTATTCAATCTTATTATGGCTTTTACCGTTGTTTCAATCTTTGTTTATTTCATGTTTAAAAGGAGAATGTCTATTAGAGATCTAGAGGTCGAACCCATTTTGTCTTTCTTTTTCTTGTTATCGTTTATTTCCTCTGTTAATTCTAGTATATTGTTGTTCGTCCATTTTGTCATTCTTGTTGTTCCTATTCTTTGATTTGTTCAAATGGAAGGTTGTTCAGTCTTGAAGCTAAGTGGATTATTCTACCTGTCAACCATCTTGTTAGGATAATTTGCATTATGTCTGTCTTGTTTAAGGATCGACACGGCTACGGTGTTCATGTTGTTTTGTTGGTTACCAATTTGCTTAAAACAAGCATGCTAACATTAGTGAGTAATTAATGAATAAATACACAAATAGGATTCCGTAAGGAACTAAAAAAATAAAAAATAAAAAATTAGGAAAATTAAACAAAAAAGATAAAAAAATAAAACAAATTTAAAAGAGTAACAAGAATAACAAAAAAGGGATAAATAAAAATAATTGATAAAAATACATAACAAATAATAATGATAACAAATAATAATAATAATAATAATAATAATAATAATAATAATAATAATAATAATAATAATAATAATAATAATAATTGGTAGGATAGATTTGTTGATTTGCTCTTATTCTTTGCTTTCCATGTTATTTTCTTGATTGCTTAAATAAATTTTGTGTATCTTTGAGATCATTATGTGGGCCCCACCTATTGGACCTAGGAGAGGGGTGCCTAACCCCTTCCCTCTCTCATCTGAGTCTTACCTAGACTAGTGTAGACTTGTAGTCAATGCCTTGGGTCTTGGAGCCACTACAAATAAAAATGATTTTGTTGACACCATTCTTGAAGGCCCCTCCATTGCACATAACTGGTGGATGGCAACTCCAAATCAGCCCAAGTGAGCTATTTTCTGACGCTCACAATGGCTAAGCCCTAGTAATGTTGATTCCTATGCAAATTTAAGTTGCCACACTTTTATTTTTTTTACCCCTTGCTTTCTTCTTATAGAGGAGCCATGTATAGTTGTTTCAACTTTATTGCCCCATCTATTTGATTCTATTTAATTTTATTGGCAAAACTATTTGATGCTATTTAAAGGAGTTGATGGCATTAAAATACAAAGCACATATAGGATCATTGATCATGTATCCTTGCCCCTGGCTTTGTAAGTGGCATGTCAACAATTATAAATTGTGATCCAATGGCCAACCATGACAGGTAGTACCATGATCTTTGACCATGCATTAATGTCTAGTCGTGCTTAATTTGCAGTGATCTTTGGCTGTTCATTGAAGAACTAGCGGTAACCCATTCGATGCATAGATTAGTTTTTGAAAATGTATTTTTAAGGTAAAAAAATAAAGTAATAATAGTACACTAAAGTTTTTACATTTATAGTTTTTTCAATATAAAATAGTAGAAAAAAATATTTTTTCCCTTTTAGTTATTGAGCTTCAAACTTATTCCTTTTTATATAGCTAAAAAATGTCCTTAACATGAAATCAATAACTATGTTAAAAAACAATTTCAAAATTAAACTAATAAAGATAACCGAAGGCTCATGTTAAGTGATCTGTATTGTTGAACCTGAAGAATCCATGAAACAAATCTACATTAAATTAATAAAATAATAGAGAAAAACCTAATAACCCATGGAAAGGAGAAATGGTTTCTTTATACTTTTATATAAGAATAAAATTGGTTCACCCCATGTATTAGTGGGCAAATTTGGGTTTTGACATTAGTTTGGGTCAAAGCTAGGATTCATACTTAGGTTGGCCCTTAATCTAAATCCATCTAATTGAGACCACCTACTTTATTAGATAGATCCAAAAGGAACTAAAAGAGATTTAAGAGGAAAAAAAATGAGGAGGGGAGATGTTACAAACATTGATTATTAAGGGTGTGTGTGTTTGCATGAGAGAGAGAAAATGTTGTTATTAGAAAATGAAATATGGATTTTATGAAAGACAATGAAAACCCATAAGGGTTTTAATTATGTCATTTAAAAATAAATATGCACATATTGAAAAGGCACATGTGAACTCTATGGTGAGAGGACAATGTAGGTATATGTTGATCACCACAATTGTAATAGCACGAGGGTGCTAAACCAGTGCCACAAAGGCAACCATGACGAGTCCAGGACTTGACACCAACCCACGATGTGTTCTAAGCTCACATGAGCTTGTGATGAACTCAAAGCCTAAAGCAAGTTTGCGATGGGCTCAGGGCTGCCACGGGTCCACAACAGACTCAAAGGCACACACCGAGGGCAAACTTGAGATCATGCGAGCTTGTGATGAGCTCAAATTCATTGCATGTTAGAAACAAGTAAAGAAACACGTGCTTCACTAATAATGTGTGTGATAGAACGACTAGTAGGATTAGAAAGGACACGTGAGATAAGTATTGACATCACCAACACCATGTCAATTTAAGAGGCTTGCGAAAGAAAGTAGCACACGTGTATTATGAGAATTCTTAGACGAAATGAAACCTTGTCCCTGAGATATCTCATAAGACACGTGGCGAAACCCTAAAAGTGTTCCCTGACAACTAAAACCAAATCCAATATTCCCTTCCCTAATGGGAATCAAACACTTTTATCTCATTCCTTTTCGAGACTTCGATATCTCTCCCTATAAATAGGGTTCCAACTCATAAGGAGATCATCATTCTATCACTCCATTCGCTTTAGCCTTTAGCATACCTCCTGCTCTTGGCTTTCTTTTATCCTTCAAAGAGACCCCGTACGTAACTTAACCACCACACTCATAAACACCTCCCCTCCCCTCTTTCCAATTTCTATTATATATATAAATGGGGTGAGAAAAGAGCAAGTAACTCTTTGGCTTTTGCTAACAAACTTAAATATTATTTTCATTATGTCATGGAATTTATTTGTATTTTAATATTATTTTAATGTTTAATGTTTAACTTTATTTTGTAATATTTTTTACTTTTACTAATTAATGGATATTTTATTAAAATTTTGAGATATTATTTTAAGTTTTCATTGTATTGTAAAATTTATTAATATTTTCAATATTATTTTAGTATTTTATAATTTATTAAATATTTATTATTATTTTTTGTAATTATTATTTTTCATTATATTGTGGAATTTATCAATTATTAAATTCTTTATCATATTTTATTATATACTTTTATTTTAAACATTTTAATTCTTTTAATATTATTTATTGTTTGACAATTTTTAGATGACAATATATGAAATAGTGCTAATTGAATTCAAAATTACGAAAGGGATAAAATAATAAAATCAAATAATTTAAGATGTAAAAGACAAATACAAACAACCTCTAAGAAATAGAAAAGCGACATGTTGATTTTTAGATTTTAGATATTATAGACAGGTCCATTAAAAATTTCTCAATCCCACTGCAGAGCTATAAAGAATTAAGATATCAAATACCCCCATGCACGCCCGTCAATTTGCGTCAATTTCGAACTGGCACTACTCCGAATCTACATCGGGCCTAAAAATTCTGACTTAGGGCTGAACGTCATTCTCCCTATTTTTCACTTGTCAACTTCAAATTTCAGAATAGTTTCAAACGCGGCTGTGGCTACGCTTACTCCAAACCCTAAACCCCAAACCCACAACCCTCAGAGTTTCTTGTTCTGCGACATCATGGGCATTGGACGTATGTTTTTGATTTTCCTCTTAGTTGTTGTTCTATAAAACTCATCTCCTGCTCCAATGGAGTTTCGAGGTTCTTCTCCGAATTTGATTTGTTTTTCATTGATTGGTTGATGGCTGCAGGTAGGAAGAATAACGATGATGGGGGAGAGTTGGAAGAGGTGGCAGAGGGGGAAAACAGAAAAAGTGCTATGCCGAAATCTACTCGAAAATCAAAAGCAAGAGAACATATGAACCAATTGCTAAGACTTCAAGAGAAGGTACCCTTTTTCATTGCTTACTTTATTTATTTTTTGTTTTAATGCGAATGCATTGATTAGAGAAAGAATGCTATTGTTCTTTGTTGTATTAGTTTTGAGCTTAGATGAGGATATGGGAAATTCTTTCGTTTTTCTTTTGGTTTTTAGAAGAATGGTTCTGCCAGATTATCTAATAGTGAGGGGAGAAAGACAAGAACTCAATTGAGCTGTTGACTGGTTTGTTTTCTAGTGCCTTTAGGATTAACTCTCAAGTTTAATTTTCGGTAGATTTTGAGTACTATCTGATTTGGAGCTGGGAATGATTGTAATTGATATTTGGGGATGTTAAACTATTTCTGGGTTTTTATCCTTAACTGGTGCTATTGGGTTTGTTGCAAGTGTTACTAGGTATAAGAGGGGCAAAGGAAGAAGATAAGCCTGCTTTAGGGGTATATTCTCCACAATGAAATTATGAACGTTAAAGGGTGGTGTGCCATATGGTTTAACTAAATATTGCATCCAATCTGGCCAGATTGCCTGCATTCAAATATAAAAGATACAAATCCTATCAATGTTCAAATTTAAATAAAATACGTACTAACCATTTACCACATATAACCACTATAAGGGGTTGAGGATTGGAACTATGAGGGTCTCTGCCAGAACGATGGTCCAATGGCCCCAAATGGGTGGTCAAAGTAAGTAGAGAAGGGGGATCTGAGAGGAGAGGTGGGAAAAGAGAGCTCTTGAGGCGGGAACAGTTATTGCCCTCAGACTGTCACAAGAATGGTGTGTGTTGGTTGCCCCCTCCTTCGGGTGGCCCTTCTCCCTTAGAGTTTCACATGGATGCACCGTTGACGAGTCCAAGGTAACTTGGTCCCCTGCTTTTTCTTTTTCTTTTTCCTTGGATTTAGAGCTTGAATGTGCATTACCTATGAATGGAATAATTGAAGCTATCTGATATTGGGTTTTAATTTCTTCAAGTTTTATCCACATTCTATGTTGCTGATTTTTGGATTTCTTCTATTCAGGATCCAGAATTCTATCGGTTCTTGAAAGAACATGATAAGGAGCTTCTAGAGTTCAATGATGAAAACATTAATGTGAGTGCATACATGAGTTGCTATGATCAACTTCTCATTGCATTTTAATGTATGGGGCAGCAACCTTATTTCTTCTCTGTTCATTGCAATTTATGTGCAGGAAGATGCTGAAACTGATGTGGATGATGATGGAGTGCAAGAAGATGTTGAAGATGATGTGGATGACAATGAACGTGATGCCAGTGTTGCGAAGATGGTACAACAACCATCAAAAAATGTTATTACAACCGAAATGGTTGATTCTTGGTGTAATTCTATTCAGAAAAATGCCAAATTAGGAGCGGTTCGTTCTCTTATGTGTGCTTTTAAGACTGCTTGCCATTATGGTGATGATGACAAAGATGATTCATTGTCAAAGTTTAGCATTATGTCTAGTAGTGTATTCAATAAGATAATGCTGTTTGTTTTAAATGAAATGGATGGGATTCTTCGAGGATTGCTGAAAATACCCGCTTTGGGAGGAAAGAAAGAAACCATAATAAATTTGATGACTACAAAAGAGTGGAAGAATCATGGCCATTTGGTAAAGTCATATCTTGGAAATGCCCTCCACATCTTAAACCAAATGACAGACACAGAGATGATCTCATTCACCTTGCGACGTCTCAGATATTCAGCGATGTTTTTGGCTGCATTTCCGAGCCTCTTAAGGAAATACATTAAGGTAAGTAGAAATTTATTGTTAACTTTCATCTCCATGTTCTAGATCACTAGATTTAGTCATAAGATAGACATTGTTAACTGTTAGTAGATTGTACTGTGCCATGCTTGTCTTTCTAATCTTTATGGTGTCATGGGATACCACTGAAGGGTAGTATTGATAAAAAAAGAGTTACTGTGACATCATAGTCCTCAAGGCACCAAGGCGAGGCTAGGCATTATGGGGGTGCCTAGGCGTCGCCTAGGCGATGGATTTTTTTATATAGAAAACATAGATCCTAGGGTAGTTCCCTAGGTACCATAGCCATATTTTTTTGAATGAGTATAATTTATTAAATAAAAAATATGAGACAATACAGTAGACCCAAGAGGAGGCATGAGTTGTTACCTCTTCTAACAAGTATTACATCAAAATAAAACAGAATTGAACAGAATTAACCAGAACTAGAATTACAAAGCAGCCCAAAATAAATGTTCCCTTGAAGCCCCTTGCTTAGCTAACCCATCCGCTAAGGAATTTGCTGATCTTCCCACCCAAAGAAAGGTAACATTCATGTTTCTTGTGGTCCAGTTGACTTTCCTTAACATATCTCTATGTCGCCACATAGCTGAATCTAGTTTTTTGAGCCATCACACAACAATCTCAGAGTCCCCTTTGACTACCAAGTGCTGAACTCCTAATTGTTCTGCAATCTGAATACCTTGTACCGCCGCTAACATCTCAGCTCTATTGGAGTCTCCTATTCCCATGGGACCTGAAAACAATGCTAATATTTTGCTTTCATTATCTCTCAGCACCCCTCCTATCCCTGATGGGCTTGGGTTTCCTTGGCTACTTCCATCAAAATTCAGCTTTACCCATCCTTCAGGTGGAGGCATCCCCACTACAGATTTCCTGTCCTTCCTTGCATGGCCGTTAGCCACCACTAACCAATTTCTCCAAAAATCATCAAAGGAGAATGTGTGAAATAAGTCCCTAGTTCTTAACCAATGGATGGCCCTAGTTAAGATACATTCCTCAACAGCTTGAGAGCTTCTCTCCTCCTCCTTAAAAACCCTTGCATTCCTTTCTCCCTAGATTGTCCACAAGGCGGTTGCTCTAATACATCTCCACATTATTTTTCTTTTTTTGTAGGCCACACAAAAAAGGTAGGATCGAACAATTGACTTAAATCTGTCGACAAATTCCACCTGCACCCAAACAAAGAGAAAATCCAACTCCAAATAGCACTAGAAAAGGAACAAGATACAAGTAAGTGAGAACAATCCTCACCACTAGCCCTGCAAAGTACACACCAGTTAGGGGACAAACACAAAGAAGGCCTTTTCCTCTGTAAGCAGTCCAAGGTATTAATTTTTATATAAAACACCTCCCAGTATAAAATAATAATTTTAGGTGGAACTGGTATAGGCCAAATCTCCTTGGTTGGAAAGCCCCACTGTCCCTGGGAAGAGCAAAGGGATTTAAAAAAGGAAGCATAGGTGAAGTAACCTTTGGGTGAGGGGACCATAATCTCACATCCAAATTAAGGGGGTCCAAAAAGACGGCCAAAAAGGGACAACAGATTTGAAACAATGTTAAGTTCATCATCCCTCAATCCTCTCCGAAAGCCAAAGTCCCAACTTAAGGAGGGGGGGGGGTGAAATAGGAGAAGGGAGAAAATGAGAGACAACCTTTTCCTTGTAAAGGGAAATAGAATAGAGAGACGGAAATTGGTCCTTAAGAGCAACATTATCCACCCAAATGTCTTCCCAAAATAAAATACAGGTACCAGAATTGACATCATACCTGACAAAGTTGAGAAATTGAGGGAGGATACTCTGGATTGCTTTCTACGGGGAAGCCAATGTAGCTTGCCGTGATACACCCGCATCCCATCCATTTTCCAGTCTACCATGTATGCTAGCTATCACTTCGTGCCACAACCTTTCCCTTTCTCTAGGCCATCTCCACAACCACTTTCCTAAGAGAGCTTTATTCTTGAGAGTTAACCTTCCTAGTCCCAAACCATCTTCCTCTTTACTTCTACAAACTATTTCCCAGTTAATTAGGTGGTCTTTCTTTTCCTCCCTTGGCTCCCAAAGGAAATTTCTCATTAATCTCTCCAACTTCTTAGCTTCCCTATTAGGAATCCTAAAAACGGAGAGGAAATAGACCGGTAGGTTTGCTAGGGTAGCTCTCAATAAAGTCACTCTACCCCCTATAGAGATATAGTTATTTTTCCAAAAAGTTAATCTTTTTTCAAACTTTTCCAACATTGGGGTCTAGAAACTACTCTCTTTTGGGTTAGCCCCTAGAGGGAGACCTAAGTACTGGAAATGCCAAGTAGCGTCGGAACAACCTAAACAATCAGCCACAGACTGGATAATCCCCTTATTCATGTTAACACCTACCATACAACTCTTTTCCAGGTTTATTCTCAAATTGATACCTCCTCAAAGTGTTATATTAATGCTCTGAGATTCCTCACTTTTTGCCTGTCACCCCCTTCACAGAATATTATGATATCATCAGAAAATTGTAGGTGGGTTACCCTAATATTGTTCCTTCCTATCTTCCAGCCACTCACTTCCTCTTCCCTATTTGCCTTAGAGATTAATCTACTGAAGACATCTGCAACTAAGGTGAAAAGAATTGGGGAGAGTGGGTCACCTTGTTCGAGGTCTCTACAAGCAGGGAAAAAATCTTTGACCACCCCATTCACCAAGACTGAATAATGACTGGAGCTAATACAACTCTTTACGCAGTTGCATCATTTATCTCCAAAACCACAACACCCAAGGACCTCTAGTAAAAAGCTCCAATCCACAAGATCATAAGCCTTCTCTAAGTCTAACTTACATACAAAACCTTGATTCCCCGACTTTCTCATGTCCACACACTCATTTGCTATTAGGATCTGATATGTTATTTGCCTTCCCTACACGAAAGTACCTTGTGCTTTACTAATGATGGAGGGTAGTACTACTCAAATTCTTAATGACAACACTTTAGCCAGAATTTTATAGATGCTTGTAACCAGACTAATCGTCCTGTACTCCTTAGGGTCCTTTGCATCTATCTTTTTTGGGATTAGGGCTAAGAAAGTGGCATTCACTCCAGGGCTTACCCTTTTTTTGTCTACAAGCTCCTGAAACACCCCAATAAGATCTTCTTTTACCACATCCCAACAGTCTTGATTAAAAGCCATTGTGCAGCCATCTGGGCTAGGTGCTTTGGATCTATCCATTGAGAATATCGCCTGTCTGATCTCTTCTTCACTGAAATCCCTCTCTAACCAATTTACTTGTTCGTCAGATAACTTATTCCACTCCAAATCATCCAATATTAGCCTATTATTCAATGGTTTTCTATAGATTGATTTGAAGTGATCCACAAACATTCTTGCTATCTCATCTTGATTTGTGACTTCCTCTCCATTTACCTCTAACTTGGCCACGAAAATTTTCCTTCTCCTCCCATTAGCCAATGCATGGAAGAATTTTGTATTTCCATTCCCTTCCTTGATCCATCTATGTCTTGACTTTTGCCTCCACAAAATTTCCTCTCTCAGAAGAACCTCTTCCAAATCCTTATTTAAATTTCTTTTCAAAGTCCTTTCTTGTTCACTCATTATCCTTTGAGCTTCTTTGGAATCTAATTCCTCAATCCTAGACAGCAAATTACTTTTTTGCTCTTCTATCCTCCCAAAGTGTTCCCTGTTTCATTCCTTGATTTTGGATCTCAACCTTTTCAGCTTTTTGTGGAAATCTCATTCCCTTCCACTTCACCCCTCTTTCCTCTTCTCTCCACCACTCCCCAATCAGGTGAACAAAATCCTAGTGAGTCAACCACATATTCTCAAATCTAAACGGCCATGGACCAAAGGCTAGTGTTTCAGGACTTAATTGGATAGGGCAGTGATCAACTCTGGGTAAGGCTCTAGCTATCAAGTTCTTCCAATGGTTCTCCCACTCTTCATTAAAGAGGAATCTGCCTAATTTCGAACAAAGAGGGTTTTCTTGGAAATTAGACCAAGTAAAATTGGCTTGTGAGAGGGGTAACTCTTTTCACCCACAAATATTAATGAATTCATTAAACTTTCTCATACTGGTTGTGACTGTTCTTTGGGGGTTGTTTGATTCATTATAAAACCTAATTACATTGAAATCCCCCCCAAGACACCAAGGGTCCTCCCATAAAAACCTCGAATTCCATACAATTCTTCCCACATCTCATTCCTTTCTCTATATGTATTGGGCCCATAGACACTGGTTAGAACCCAGGTAAAGCCACCCCCCACATTCCTCACCTTTAAGGACACAAAATATCTCCCTATTAGCTCCTCCATTATTCTACAACATCTTCTCTCCATAATTTTACTAAACCTCCAGAGGCTCCCCAAGAAGGAGCCGAAGTCCAACAAACTCCTCTTGATTTCCACACACTTTTGACCCACCTTCTATCCAATTCTGCCAATTTGGTTTCTTGTATCAACACTATATCCGGGTTCTCTCTTCTTAGTAAGTCTTTAATTGCCCTTCTCTTTCTTTCACTTCCCAATCCTCTCACATTCCAGTTGATGATCTTCATTGAACACTCCTTTTAGACACCCTTCCCAAGAGACTCCACCTTACAGTAGAGTTCTTTCTTCTCTCCCCTCTCCCACTGAATTCAATATCACCCTCAATATCTGAGATTAACCTTTCCACTTCTGATCTTCTTTTTCATTTTCCTTTTATTATTCCCCTCATTCTTCCTAGATAATGCATTAGCTTGAGCCACCTCTCCCCCCCAAGTTGGAGCTTCTGTAGTATTCCTTCTCTTGAGAATTTGCTGCTCTCTCCCTTTGATCTAATTCCTCCTCCTTCTCCTTATATACCTCCAACAAAGCGCAGATCATTTCCCAAATTCTCTCTAATTCCTCCTCCTGTCTCTCTCTAGGTGTCCTTTCTTCCTCTCTCAGTTCACTCTCAAAGTTGTTATTCCCTCTTCTCTTCCCCCTAACTGGAACTTCTGCTTGGGATGTAGGAATATCTGTTTCAAGCACAGAAGACACATAAGTAACCAAAACAGAATGGACGACCATACCTTTGTTGTTGGGGACCGAAGGATCAGCAAACAAGGGAGGGGGACTCGCATAAGGAAGTAGGCCTAAAACTGTTCCCTGTGATTGAGCTTGCCTCAGGGAGTCTACAGTTGGATTCAATACCCTGTCTACTTTAACAGTAGAACTATTCTTCCTGTGCTGCCCTTCTTCTGGTATCCCATTACAGTTTGAAGTGTTAGAATTTTTCCCTGCCGACCTCATATCCTGTTCTTCCTGTACTATTGGATTGACATCCCTTGCGAATGCGGGCCATACTTGAACCACATCCTTTGCCGGCCGAACCAGAAAGCTCACGCCATCTTCCTCACCTATTTGTGAGTCATCTTCTTGCTTGTTCCCTTGAAACAGCACCTCCGTACCCAAGCTCTCTTCATCAAAGACATTGCTCGAACTATTCAGGTCCATGCTCCCTAAATAGACTGTATCGTCGGAATCAGTATCGCTGGAATTGTCCTTTGATTCACTCCGCCTGATGCACCTCGGCTTGCGTTTTTCCGGTGATCTCCTGGTGGCTCTCTCTGACACAACCCATTGTAAAGAGGTTCCAGCAATGGCTGAGGTCGCTCTTCGTGACTTACGGCCTGTTGAGCTCAATGAAGAAGATGATAGATGGTGTTTACCATCTATCGACGCCATCTGCCTGGTCACATGATCTTTTAAGAAGCCCTTGGGTCCCTTCGATGGGCTGGTAACATTCGGCCCATTAGTTATTTTTGCATTTAGCTCCCTTTGTCCCACATTAGATGAGCCAATAGTGTTCGGCCCACTAAATGTTTTGTCCCATCTTCTATTAGTTGGCCCGGGCCCACCTATTTGAGAAGGCCCACTCACTTTTACCTGGCCCGGATTGGATAGAGGTTGGGCCCTAAGTAATTTTAAATGACCCAACGTTTCAGCTTCCCACTTGTTTTTGACCAATTCAAAAGAATTTGCAGCCCCCTTATAACCTTTTCCCAGTCAAACAAGTGTGTTTTAGGAACTAGTTTTAATGCCATCTATGACAGCTTGTGCAAATGGTCTGTCAGAAACCCAGCTAAAGCCTTATGTCTGTGACTTTCCAACTTCGGCAAGGCTTTTGAATTCCCAAAAGCTTGTTTGGCCTTTTCTGTGTAATTTTCTCTTCCTTGCAGGTTTGCCAACCCCTTGTTTCCACGTAAGGTTTCTTCTTCAACCTTACCATCTTCCTCCCTTCGAGCATCCCTCCACATTTCAGCTTCAATGGAGGAAGTCAACCAAACCGCCATGAAAGCACCTTCGATTCTCAGGTTCACTTTCCTGGGAATCTCCTCAGGCTTGACCCCATTCAGTAGGATTGCTACAGACCTGAGGTCTCCCCAGAAGACACCAGCCAGCCTTGCTCCACACGGTGCCATGATGGCTTCTGCTACTTCAGCCTTCCAATGATGGAAGGGTGGACCAACCACATGCACTTTTACTCCATCCATTACTGAGAACTCCTTCGAGTTTGATGAAGGAGGCCACCTGAATATATTCACCGAGCCCAACTTATCTTGCAGACATACAGCCTTAACTTCTGGCTTGTTATCCAGAGGATCAAGCAGAGATTTGCACCCATCAAAAGGCGTTAGTACATATGTGGTCTTCATCCTCAACTATTTTGTTGTCACCAATACAGCAACCTCCTCCTAGCTTCTCCCTGATTTATCAACTTCAACAACCAGTTTACTGGACCACTCTTCTTTATCTTGTGATAACAAAATTGCCGCTCTGTTTCCATCTTGCATCACGGTAGGGGCCAATTGGTTGGGGGGGTTCCAGGTCCACTTCTGTCTTCGAGAGATCCTCTCTTTTCTTCTTTTCCAAGCCTTTTTCCTTTTTCATTTTCATTCTAGACATAAATTCTCTCAGAGCCTTGACTATTTCAGTCCACCCTTGGCTCTTTCTTCCTTCCGGGAATCAGAACATTTGCTTCCTGGTACTATTAAAATGCTCTGAGAGAGTTATGATTTTTTTTTTTTTTTTTTTATAATTTTTTCCTGCATTCCACCACGTACCTCTTTCTCATCTCTGTTAGGAATTCTTTCCAGCACCTATCCTTTCCTTTTGTACTCGCTGCAGCTACAAAATCTGTAAGCCACTCTACCACATTCAGTTTTACCAACATCACCGTGGCCAGCCTAGCTTCCCTGATTTTCAAGCTAAACTGCCCTCTGATTCTTAGTTCTTCCAACAGAAAGTTCTTCGCCTCCACCTTGAGATACTTTCTCCATTGACTTGCCTCAACGAAGTTCTTCTCCTCCTCCATCTCCTCCTCTTTTGACCTTACTATTTCCTTACTAGAAAAAGATTTCCTGCATTTCACACTCAAATCTGATCACCCCTTATTGTACCATAGCCATATTTCCTTAATAATTATTCATAATTTTCATAAGAAAAGTATAGAGTTCATGTTAAAGTATAGAAAGTCAACATATTCATGAGAAGAAAAAAAGAAGTAAAAGAAAATTCAAAAAATATAGGGGCTGAACTCTTATTTTTGTTATAGGAAAAGAAGAAAAAGACAGTATGTTGTTATAGTAGTAGTAGTAGTAGTAGATATTCCCAAAGGGTGACCGTACAGACCCTTTTTACATAACTAGTCTTTATCCACCTTCAATTGCTCTGATCTCCTTCAATGTGTTTCTGTAGTGCCACATTCCCATGTTATTTTTCATCCATTCCACTACAATCTTTGGATCTCCTTCCACGATTAAGCTTGTGATGTTTAGTAGCCTACTCAATCTTATTCCTTGTTGGATTGCTAGGAATTCTGCTCCTGTGAAGTTTCCAATGCCTTTTGGGCATGAGAATATGGTTTTGATGCAGCCATTACAGTATCTAATGACATTTTCTATGCTTGAAGGCCCAGGATTTATCAAGCCCCAGAGAACTCCTCACTGTGGCCATTGGTTGTCATTCCTGATCAATTAACGTGTGCACCATTTTACAGGACAGATGTTGTCAGGATGCATTGGGTCATTAACCCTCCCAAATGTCTCAAAATGTTGCTTTTTTTATGAACAGTAAAATTAATGCTTAAGTTAATAGCTCAAATTGCAAGACAGGCCTTAAATTGGATTCTTTTTTCCTTTTCTTTTTCAAGTAGTTGCTTTTAAATGGCTTAGGACTTTATTTTTGCAGGTTACTCTTCACTTCTGGGGTACAGGTGGAGGGGCCCTTCCTGTTGTTTCCTTTCTATTTATAAGAGATTTATGCATTCGGTTAGATTCAGATTGCTTAGATGAATACTTCAAAGGAATATACAAGGCCTATGTTTTAAATTGCCGGTTTGTAAATGCAACGACATTGCAGCATATTCGGTTTCTTGGGAATTGTGTCATTGAACTTTACGGGGTGGACCTACAAACTGCGTATCAGCATGCCTTTGTTTTCATTCGGCAGTTGGCAATGATTTTACGAGAGGCATATACGATTAAGAAGAAGGTAATTTCCCATAACTAGGTTGCTCTCCTATGCTGATGCAGTTTAGTCCTTTGTGGTTTACTGTTTTTATTACTAGGTTTATCATCTTGAGAGAAGTCATTCTTGGAGCAATGGTAAAAATAAGACTAGTAAACTTGAGAACGCAGGTTTGTGTCTGAGTATGACCACTTTTTGGTAAAAATGCCAGAGATAGGTCCTTATCCAATCCACCCTCCCAAGGCCCTGGATAACTGAGACTAGCTATAATGTAGTTACGATTTATCACATTCTCATGAAATCAATGCTGTTTTTCTTTCATCTCTTCAATTAATTATGTCTCACATCCCTTTGTAGTTTTTCTTTGTTATTGTCAATTTATCCTTTATTTCAGATTTAACTTTTCTTATCTATTGAGCTTCTACTCCTGAAGTAATGGCACAGTAGGTAATTAGATATCAAAATTTTCCTGATTTTATTTCATCAAAATAGCACTCTATATTTTAGAAGTTAGGATCTATAATAAGTTCCCGTATTCCAATGGATGAACTTTTATATGCTTTCCACTTTTGTGTTTGTGCATGTGTTTTGTGTATAGTGGCAATTATGATTTCCTAGTTTCATGTTTGTGTATTGTAGGAATCAATTTTGAAAGTTTATGAATGGAAGTTCATGAATTGCCTTGAGCTCTGGACTGGGGCTGTCTGTGCCTACAGTTCTGAGGCAGACTTTCGTCCACTTGCATACCCACTGACACAAATAATTTCTGGGGTGGCCCGTTTGCTTCCAAGTGCACGTTATTTCCCTCTGAGGTTGAAGTGCGTTAGAATGCTTAATCGAATTGCAGCTTCTATGGGTACTTTTATCCCTGTTTCCATGCTGCTTTTGGATATGCTGGAAATGAAAGAACTGAATAGACCACCAACAGGGGGTGTTGGCAAAGCTGTAGATTTGCGTACCTTGTTGAAGGTATATTTTGTGTGGGCTTGTGCTGTAAGCCATCATAGCATTTAAACTAGGCTAATTGAATATGGGGAAAATTTGTTGCAGGTAAGCAAGCCAACATTAAAGACACGTCCATTTCAGGAGGCATGTGTTTTCTCTGTGGTTGAAGAGATTGCTGAACATTTGGCTCAATGGAGCTATTCTGTTGCTTTCTTTGAGTTGGCATTTATTCCAACTGTCCGGTTACGAAGCTTTTGTAAGACTACCAAAGCTGAGAGGTTTCGCCGGGAAATGAGACAGCTCATTCGTCAGGTATCTTTATGTTTTCTTTTTATTATGCAAACTTGGGGAGTAAAGGTGGGACTTGATCCCTGGCCAGTGGGTCTACAGCCACTGACTTTACTATACGAGCCAGCTGGAATTTTCGGGTTTTTTATGTGTTCCGAGTGGCTTGTCTAATTTATTTTATTAATTTATGATTCTCCTTAAGAGTGGCTCCTTTGATTTTTGCAGATCGAGTCCAATATTGAGTTTACAAATGCAAAGCGTGTGATCATTTCATTTTCACCAAATGATCCAGCTGCAGCATCCTTTCTTGAGGTTTGCATCACCATGTTCACTTCTTATTCTAGTCTCTGGGCTAGGCATAGGTGCCCTGAGAGCTATTATATCCTGGTAGCTTGATACATTTTAACAGATTTGGTATTTATTATAAGAAACTTCATAAATATTTTGTTTATTAGAATTTAGGAGAATAAATTACAAGTATTGGAAAGAATCTTAGAAAACTAAATTTTGATGGTTTGGTATTAGAAATCTGAAATTTGGTTTCCATTTGTTCCTTCTGTATATATATTTTTTCCTTTTTGGTTCATGGTCATCTTAATCTCTGGGTATGACTGATATCTTGTACTCTTTTCAGCTTCATTAATAAATCTGTTTTGTTATTCATAAAATATAGTGGATAAGACATTCATACCTGTATTTATGTGCTATGTTTTGGTAAGTGGAAGTGAAAGACAACTAGGAAGGCAGATCCCAACCGTTTCTGATTATGACCATCTAAATCTTCTCCTAATTCTGTTGAAGTTAAGGCTATGTTTGGTTTCAAGGAAAAGGTAGGGAAAGGAAGGGAAAGATATCAAAACCTATAGAAGGTTGGTAAAGGTTTCCTTGCCTTTCCTTTCCTTTCCCCACCTTTTCCTTCAAACCAAACATAGCCTAAGGGTCTGTTGTCACTGATCTGCCACTTTGCTCTTATATTTCTTTCCTTTCCTTTCTGTTATCACTCAAGCTTTCCTTCACCCTGCTCCATCTTCCCTCCTACTTTAACATTTTTTCCTTGTTTTGTTCTCTTCACTATCCTTTTATTGTTATTACCTTCATTTTCCTGTTCATTGAAACTAAAAGATTTACTTCCATCACTTTTCTTCTTTTGGCAATTAGATCCTAAAATCATGGAGGTAGTTCTTGCTTCCTCTGGAAATGGTTAGTAGAAATTGCTGATAACTAATTCTGATGTATGCTTTGTGAAGAAAAGTAGTAGAAACTGAAAGGTTTCAGCAAGAGAGAAAGAGAGAGAAGAAGAAAAGAGAGTGTGATGTCGCCAGAATTGAATAGATCTGGCTGCCAACCCCTCTTGATTTATATACTTAAAGTAAAAGAATGAAACATTACAAAAATACCCTTAGTAGGGCGGCTACTCTAAGTAGCTGAACAGTCACAACTTAAATATAACATAAACTAATCGGCCTAAGGCCCAATAACTTCCTAACTTAATAACTTAAATAAAATAAATCAAAGCTGGGCCCAATAACTTAAAATCTGCCCAAACTCAACACTCCCCCTCAAGTTGGGAATAAATGTCACACATTCCCAACTTGCGTGGATCTTGCTCCACCTTGTTTCTTGCAACACCTTTTGTAAGAACATCAACAAGCTGCAAATCAAAAGCAATGTAGGAGACAAACTTCCCTTGAAATCACCCTTTCTCTTATGAAATGTTTGTCCATTTCAATGTGCTTTGTCTTGTCATGCCGAATTGGGTTGTGGTCAATGTTAATTGTTGCCTGATTATCACAATACAACATCATAGGTTCTTCTACCTCAATACCAATTTCTCATAACAAGGAGTGTATCCAGAGAAGCTCTGAAACTTCATTTGCCATGGCCCTGTATTCAACTTATGCACTTGACCTTGCCACAACTGTTTGCCCCCAACAAGAGTGCAAACTCTTAATGTAGATCTCCTGTCATCAAGGCATCCTGCCCAATCAGCATCTGTGTAAGCCTCTAGCTACAACTGTCCATGGTCAGCAAATAGTATGCCTCTGCTTGGGTGTCCCTTCAGATAAGCAAGAATCCTATCAACAACCTCCCAATGATGGACTCGTGGGGCATGCATGTATTGACTCACCACACTCACTGCATAAGAGATGTCTGGTCTTGTCATACATAAATATAGTAGCCGCCCCACAAGTCCTGATATCTCCCAATGTCTTTCATTAGCTCACCTTCTAATGCATTAATTCTGTGATTTTGATCAATAGGAGTATTGACTGCCTTTGTTCCAAATTTCCTTGTTTCTTGTAAAAGGTCTAGAACATACTTTCTCTGAGAAATAAAAATTCCATGCTTTGATCTTGGAACTTCAATGCCCAAGAAATACCTTAGCTCCCCAAGATCCTTAATTTCAAATTCTTTGTGCAGATTCTTCTTCAAACTGTCAATCTCACTCAGGTCATTTCCTGTAACTACAATGTCATCTACATAAACTATCAAAACTGACACTAGGGACCCCCTTCGCTTCACAAACAAAGTATGGCCTGATTGAGTCTGAGTATAGCCAAAAGCAATCAAGGCCTTCCTAAACCTGTCAAACAATGCTCTGGGAGATTGTTTTAAACCATAAAGAGACTTCTTCAATCTGTATACCTTCCCCTTTTCAACATCACTTAGAAACCAACAGGAAGATCCATATACACTTCTTCTTGTAGATCCCCATAAAGAAAGACATTTTTTACATTTAGTTGGAAAAGAGGCCAAGAGTATGTAGCAGCAAGATAGAAAGATCTGGACAGAAGTCTTTTTTGCAACTGGTTCCAAAGTCTTTAAGTAATCAATGCCATAGGTTTGAGTGTACCCTTTTGCAACCAGTCTAGCCTTATACTTTTCTATGCTTCCATCTGCCTTGTATTTAACTGTATAAACCCATCTACATCCAACAATCTCCTTGCTCTCTAGTAGATCTACAATATCCCATGTCTGATTCTTAATTAAAGCTACAATTTCTTCTTGCATAGCTGTCTTCCACTCAGGTTTGGAGAGAGCCTCACTGACACCTTTGGGTATAGACATAGAGTCGAGGGAAGACAGCAAGGCACGATAATAAGGAGAAAGTGCACTGTAGGAGAGATATGATGAGATACAATGGGCAATACACTTTATCTTCCCTTTTCTGAGTGCAATTGGAAGGTCCATGTCATTTATAATGGGGTTAGTGGAATCAATAGGAACTGAAACATTAGAGGGATCAAGAGGAATACCTGAGTCTGTGTCAGCCGAATCTGGAGTCTCCAAGGAACCGATATGTAGTGATGTGGGTCTTTTTGCTGTGGAATCAACCTCCCTGTGAAGTCGAAGGCGCTGTCGTGAGAAACATTGAGAAACAGGACACAAGGGAGGTGGTAAAGTAGGTGACATAGGAGGATTAGACACAAGAGAGTCAGACACAGGAGTAGACTCAGGGATTGGAACCGGAAGAGGAATAGACCGCTCACTTCCTTCCCCAAAACACTCCCCCTGAGAAGAACCCTTCTAGAAGAAAGGTGTGGAATAAAAAAAGGTGACATCCATAGTAACATACCGACTCCCAAAGATTGGATCATAGCAATGGTATCCTTTATGATTTTCTGCATACCCAAGGAAAACACACTTATTTGCCTTCGGATCAAGCTTCGAGCATTGAGGACCAAGAACATGAGCAAAGCAAACACAACCAAAAACCTTGAGAGAGATGTGGAGCATCTCCCCCTCAGGAAAAAAAGAGGCATAGTAGATGTGATCATCAGAAAGATTGCTATGAGAACTTTGTCACCCCAAAAATGAATTGTTACAGTAGATGTGATCATCATTCTCCTCGCAATCTCAACAATGTGTCTGTTATTCCTTTCTGTTACACCATTTTGCTGTGGACTGTAAGCATAACTGCTCTGATGAATTATTCCATACTCTAATAGATATGAAGCAAGGTTCTTCTCAAAATATTCCTTGGCATTGTCTGATTTGAACACCTTCACTCCTACCCCAAACTGTGTTAGCACCATCTAATCAAACTGTGAACCAAGGATGGTACCTCATCACGGGATCTCATCAAGTAAATCCAAGAATACCGAGAAAAATCATCCACAAATAAAAGAAAATATCGTTAGCCACCCATAGAAGGAACATGGTATGGTCTCCACACATCAGTATGAATAACATCAAAAGCAGATGAACACCTTTTATTACTAGCTTTAAACGAATGTCTACAATGTTTTCCAAGTTGACAACTTTCACACTCTAAGCTAGACAAATTAATAGACTTAAATAACTTTGGAAACAAGAAATGCAAAGAAGGAAAAGACAAATGTCCTAAACGATTATGCCAAAGCATAATCTGACCCACAGACTTTGACTCAAAATCCCTGCTAACATGATGACTTTGATGATGAGGAAGTGCATCTAGAAGGTAGATTCCATTCACCTTACGACCACTCCCAATCATCCTCTTTGAAACCAGATCCTACAAAACACAATGGCTAGGAGAAAAAATCACTGAGCAATTTAAGTTCTTAATTAGACTACTAACAAATAATAAGTTAGTACTCAATCTGGGTACATGAAGGACAAAGGGTAGGGAAATGAAATCAGTAATCTTGACAGACCCCTTCCCAGCAATGGGAACATGGGATCCATCAGTTGTGGAAACTGTCTCTGCAAGAGCAGAGTTGGTAAGAAGAGAAAATAGTGGAACTATGGGTCATATGCTTTGAGGCTCCAGAATCTATAATCCAAGGAGGTCCCTCCTTACCTGTAGTAGAAACATAGTTTGCAGTGGCATGTGAACTACCTCCTGTATGAGCAAAGGAAGTATAATGTCCACCACCAGAACCACCTATACCTAACTGTCCACTTGATAATGAATTAGGGCTGACTGTATCTCGCTGATTTAGTAATTGCCCATATCTCTCAAGTTCGGCCCTTACCGCAACAGCTGCAACAGACTCCAAAGTAGCTGTAGTAGGAGGGCTAGGTAAGTCACTAGTGACTGCCATGTTAACATTTTTCTTCTTGTTTTTGAGTCTATTCGGTACAAGGTGAGGATGAAGCTTCCAACCAATGTTTTAAAACGCGGAGGCGTTCACACTACCTAGAGGCGTAAGGCGTAGTTCAGAACGCAAGAGGCGTAAGCCTCCCTCTTTCTTTTTCCTTCCCTTCCCTATCATTTTTTTTTTCTTTTCCTTTCATTTCCTTTTTTTTCTATCATTTTATATCAAATGTGCATGAGGCATACGCCTCTAGCACGCCTCATGAAAAAAGCGCAAGAGGCATACACCTTAGAGGTGTCAATGCCTCTGGCATATGCCTCAGGGCGTTTTGGGAGTTCCTCGCCCGGAGGCACGCCTCCAAGCATACGCCTCCCATGCCTTTTAAAACACTACTTCTAGTAGGTATCTCTCGTGTTTTTAGGCTTCTTACAGTAATCACAGATTAGGTCCTTATCTTCCTTCTTGATTTCATTGCCACCCCGGTCTCCACTATGTTTAGGTTTCACAGTACTGACCATGGTTGACTGGTCAAGACCCGATTTCTTCATCATTACATTCCTCCTACTCTCTTCCCTTGATACAAAGTTATATGCTTGAGAGAGAGTAACACTATCCCTGGAAAGGATATGTTGCCTTGCAATGTCATATTCGGGATTAAGACCAGCAATAAGTTCAAAGACTTTATTCCTCTCTAAGAGCTTTTGGTAGGCAGTTGCATCCGTAGTAGTTTCCCAAAGCACTGTCTCCAGATGGTCAATCTCCTGCCATAGGGTTTTAAGGGCTTAAAAATAAACAACAATAGGTTTATCTCTCTGTATGGTAGCAATAATTTGGTTCCTCAACTGATAGGCCCTAGCAATATTTTCACTATGAGTATGTTTTTGCAACCCCATCCCAAATCATTATCATATAATTTTTCTGTACTCACCAGGAGCTGTTAGTCTTGGGTTTCACTTCTTTAGCAGTGATATACCCCAACTTCTCAGGAGCACCAATGACCATCTTTGCAGATTGTGACCATTCTTAATAGTTTGTACCATCTAACTTAAATGTAGTGATGGTCCCAACCCCGAAAAGGTCTCCAACACTTCCTCCCCCTTGCCCCATTTCACTTCTCGGTTTGTTTTCAACTCCGTGACCCTCCATTATTTCCAAAAACGGGTTAGAAAATCACTTTGAGATGAATAAAAAAGAAATAATTCCCTTTAGGCACCACACACCCTTTTGGAACCCTAGATGGTCCTCCCACAAAAGGTTCCTTTTTCACAGGAGCAGAAGAGAGAGAAGCATCAGCTGCTCCCTCCAGAGGCCTCCAAAACAGATGGGACTTGAACCACCCCCTTCAGAAAACTCCAAGTAACCCTAAAAAATTAGGGCGCCACTTCCTAGGTCAAAATTAAAGAGTCCTACAAAAACAAGACTCTCCCCCTTTCTCCAGTTCTTCCTGAATTTGATGGGAAACCCTAGACCGGCTACAGGAAGAAACAGATCCACCCAAAAATCCAAAAACTGGGATTATCTGAGGTCTTCAATCAGCCTCTCATATAACTGTGTAGTCGGCCGATCTAGGGCTGCATAATAGAGCAGCTCAAGAAACCTTCGGCCTGCTCTAATACTAAGTAGAAATTGCTGATAACTAATTCTGATGTATTCTTTGTGAAGAAAAGTAGTAGAAACTGAAAGGTTTCAGCAAGTGAGAAAGAGAGAGAAGAAGAAATGAGAATGGGATGTCGCCAGAACTGAATAGATCTGGTCGCCAACCCCTCTTGATTTATATACTTCAAACAAAAGAATGAAACATTACAAAAATACCCTTAGTAGGGTGGCTACTCTAAGTAGCTGAACAGTCACAACTTAAAATAACATAAACTAATGGGCCTAAGGCCCAAGAACTTCCTAACTTAATAACTTAAATAAAATAAAACAAAGCTGGGCCCAATAACTTAAAATCTGCCCAAACTCAACAGGTTTTGTGGTTGAATCATTGGGGAGCAAACAAAGATGGAATAAATATGCAGAGAAAGGCATGTACTACTTTGCTTAGATGATAATAAAAAATGACAGGGATATACACTTGGTGTTAATTGGACTTTTTTTTTTTTTTTTTGGCAAAGGCGAGAGGAAGTTGATTGTCATACTGACAGGAAAATGCAATTGGTTGGATAATGTCTTAGGGAATCTTGAAAGAATTGTAGATGGAGAGGGAGGTGAACCAAAAGGAATTCCAAGGAGTGATTTTTGGTGAAGCAAGAATTACTTTTGAGTTTTGAAGATTGAAGATTGAAGATTGAAGATTTGGATTTGCATCCTCGGGAAAGTCCTATAAAAGTAAACTCCTTGAGATGAATTGTCACGCCCGTGCAATTAAAAGCTGCTTGGCTGTTTCAATGATAATGTTTGGATCCTTACCATATGGCTATATGGGGGGAGGTGATATGCGAAATGGAAGAAAGCCGAGCTGGGACATCTTGAAACAAAATCTCATTACAATTTTAACACTATCATTTATCGATTTCTGCTCCTCTATGGAGACAACAAGATGGTGGTGATATGCAGTGAGTGCTGAAATCTTGGGGGTTTCACTATGAGAGGGAGATTTAAGCTATTCAAGTCAAACCCTAGCATGAACGTTGAAAGTTGGGAAGAGCAGGATATGGACATGCATGTTTGAGGTTTATCTTTCCTTCTATGGAATCTGGCTACACCTAAGCTAATTAGGGGCGTGTGTGATAAATTCTCAAAGCTAATTAAGCAAGATGAAAACCTTGTCAAGACGTAAATGCTCCGAAGAGTGGCCATGAAAGAGTTTCAGAATGGTTAAAGGCTCCAAGAATTGTGGAGGTAGTGCAGGGGAGGGGATTTTTAGAATCAGGATCAACATTTGGAACCCTGACCAGCCAGAGGTAACATCCTCTCTGGTGCTAGCGATTTATAAACAATTGAATTCATCATTGGTGTTGAAGATGACGACTGAGGAAGCGTCTGAAACTTGAAAGAAAAATGTCAATACTTCGAATAAGATGAAATCTGCAAAATTGAATATGCCTTACCTACCAAAGCAAGAAAAATTGAAGTGTAGTAGAAGGCTTGAACAGTTGTGGGTGCAAATCAAGTGGGCTGGGCTAGAATTGATCATTTTCAGCCCAGCCTGAAAATTCTGGGTTTGGGCCTAGGTTTTGTGTGTAGGTTGACTTGGGTCTGCGTTGGGCCAAAAAAATTCTGGGGTAGGCCTGGGCCCAGTTATAGGGGCTAGAGTTGATAATTATCAGCCATGGCCTGGAATTTTGGGCTTGGACCTAGGTCTAGGTTTTGTGTTTAGGTCTGGCTTGGGCCTGCATCAGGCCCAAAAATTTCTGGTAGGCCTGCGACCAACATCTTAGGCCTGGCCCGGCCTGCAATGCACATATATATTATATCATATTATGTAATACAAAATATAATGCCCATACTTGTCTTGGTGTCATAAAAGTTAAACTAGAATTTTAGTAGTATCATGATTGCAAATGGTGATTGTCCAAATATTTTTTTTTTGATCAATAACACAATTCATTAATTATCACAATAAACTTATAATGGGGAAGACAAACTTTCTTATCTTCCAAAATCAGCTTGAGCCCCAAGAAAGGAAACAAGAGAGAAAGGAAAAAAAGAAAATTTAAATTACATCTGTGCCCAGAACATTGAAACCCTGTCCACCCCTTGCTTAGCTAACCCATCAGCAAAAGAATTAGCTGATCTTTTCACCCAACTGATTTTAAGTTCCATTTCTCAAACCAGCCATCTGAATTTCCTCCTCACATTGCTATAACTCCATAAACCACTGTATTCTTTATTCAGCCACCCTACCACCACCTCCGAATCCCCTTCAATTATGAGTTTTCTGATATCCATCTCCCTAGCTTTCTGGACTCCTACCATAACTGATTGGGTCTCAGCTCTGAGAGAGTCACCCACTCCAATTGGGCCTGAGAACATGACAGAAACAACCCCATTCTCATGCGAATTTTAATCTTTAAATTTAATCACTTAGGTAAGACATTTAAAAATTTGTAACAAAAAAAATTCAAAATCTAAATAGCCAAACTATTTAAATGTCTTTTTGTACTTTTATCTTTTAAATTTAAGTGACATGTTTTTAAAACCTAAATACATGTATTTAAATATAAGATTTTCAAAATCTGAAATCTATAATCTAAATCACACTTATAATCATAGGCTTGGAACTAGGCCCGACTTGGCTTGAGCCCATGCCTACTTGGGCCTGAGCTTACATTTCAGGCCTGGGTCTGGCATAAGGCCCTTAGCATGGGTGCTAAGCTTGGCCCTAAGCATTGGGCCTTAGACTTGAACCTGAACTGAGCTCAAGGCCAAGTGGATCTATCCAACCTAGTGTTTTAAAAGGCGTAGGAGGCATACACCTGGAGGTGCGTCTCTCCCAAAACGCCCTGAGGCATATGCCAGAGGCGCTGACACCTCTGAGACGTACGCCTACGCTTTTTTCATGAGGGGTGTTAGAGGTGTACGCCTCATGCGCCTCATGCACATCTTATATAAAAAGACAGAGAAAAAAGGAAAAAGAAAAAAAAAGTAAAGGAAAGGAAAAGAAAGGGAAGGGAAAGAAAAAGAAAGAGAAGAAAAAAAAGAGAAAATGAAAGAAAAGAAAAGGAAAGGGAAGGGAAGCAAAGATAAGGGGAAAGAAAGTGGTTTGCCCCTGCCCCTTTTAACTAATTTTATGCATCTTTATTCTTCTTAATATAAAAGATTTTTGTTAAAAATAAAGAAAAAATGAGATCCCCCCTAGCACCTCCTTGTGTTTGGGTGGCTTATGTTGGAAAGGGATGACATTGTGGAATCCGAGTCAGAATCTTTCATGTTTTTTTAGTTATTTATTTTCTTATTTAGGTTGTGATTATTTTCCTTTTTTTTGGGTTGTGATTTACTTTCCTTTTTTTTCTTTAGGCTAAATTAGTGGGTTAGTTTCCTAGAATAGCTCCTAGGTCGATTCTTAGAAGTTTTATATATTTGTACAGATCTTCTCAATGAAATTAGAACAGAAATCTTCAAACATTTGTTTATGTTTTCATGGTATCAGAGCTTGCGATGATGTCTGGAACGAGCCATTCTTCATCAACAGTGGACTTGACAGTAGTAGATTCAACCATGAATGCATCGAAATCCCTTGGAACCTCCTTCACCACCTCTGACATAAGCCATTCTCTACAGATTACCCAGCACAAATTAAATGGGTCCAATTTTCGTGAATGGTTTCAACTCGTTTTGTTGGTGATTCGAGGAAAAGGAAAAGTGGGTTACCTTACTGGTGAAATCCCTCCTCTAGCGAGCAGTGATGCGAGTTACAAGACATGGGAAGCTGGAAATTCCATTGTAATGGCGTGGTTAATCAATTCCATGGAGCCGCAAATAGGATGCAAGCATCTGTTTTAGAAGAATGCTCACAAAATATGGAAGGCTGTTCAGGAGATGTACTCAGATCTTGGAAACACGTCTCAATGTTTTGAAATTCATTCTCTCCTGTGGAACACAAGGTAGGGATCAATGTCAGTAACAGAGTACTACAGCAGGCTGATTGATCTATGGCAAGAAATGGATTTGTTTTATACAATTCCATGGAAGTGTACTGATGATGGAGTACTGTACAATCAAGTCCATGAGAAAGATCGAGTATTTGATTTTCTTCAAGGACTCAATAAAGACTTGGATGAAGTACGAGGTCGTATTCTTGAAATCAAACCCCTTCCTTAACTTCGTGAGGTGTTCTCTGAGGTTCGACGAGAAGAAAGTAGGAGGAAAGTCATGCTGAACCCATCCTCACACGGAATCCTAGAGGAACAATCTCAAGGATCTGCACTTGCATCTACTCGGTCTCAACCTCAGAAGAAAAAAGAAAACCACCAGTGGTGTGAACACTGCAAAAAGCTGTATCACACAAAGGAGACTTGCTGGGACATTCATGGAAAACCTCCAGATTGGAAACCACAAAATCAGAGGAAAGGCAACCCTTTAGCTCATGTAGCCGAATCTGTTGAGACAAAGAAGCCTAACATAACAGCTTTTACATCGGAACAAATGGAGATTTTAAGGTCTCTTCTTCACCAACAATAGATTTCTGAGGCATTAGGTTCTACACCTACAACAACAATTGCACAACGAGGTAATATCTCATCATCTCTATTATCACGAAAAGATGATCTCAATGATTGGATTGTTGACACCGATGCATCAGATCATATGACAGGACATCATACAACTTTTTTGAATTATAAAAAATGTGATGGTGAGATAAAAGTCTCATTGGCAAATGGGAATACAATAATTGTGGTTGGAGTTGGAGATGTTTTTTACCAAGGACTTTATTTGAAATCTGTTCTTCATGTTCCGAGTTTAAGATATAATCTTCTTTCTGTTAGTAAGTTAACTAAGGATCAAAATTGTAAGGTAACATTTCTTTGTGATTGTTGTATTTCTCAGGATCCGTCTTCTGGGAAGATGATTGGCAATGATGAAGAACAACATGGTCTCTACTATCTCACTGATTCTTCTCCAAGGCCAAAACCACATCTTTCTCTTTCTGCATCTAGTTCATTGAATTCAGATGTAATTCTATGGTACAAACGCTTAGGACATCCTAGTTTTCAATATTTGAAACATTTGTATCCAAACTTATTTCTCAATAAAGATCCTTCTTCTTTCCATTGTGAGTCATGTATTCTTGCGAAACAGTCCAGAAAAAATTATCCTATTCACAATTACAAACCTTCCAAACCGTTCCATCTTGTTCACAGTGATATTTGGGGAGCATCACGGGTTGTGGGTTTAATAGGCAAGAGATGGTTCATCACCTTCATAGATGGCCATACTTGTGCTTGCTAGGCCTATCTCTTGAAGAACAAATCTGATGTCGGGTATGTGTTTCAACAGTTCCATAAAATGATAAAGAATGTGTTCCAATGCAACATTCACATACTCCGCACAGATAATGGAGGAGGGTATTTTGCACAGATTCTTGGAGATTACCTCATTCAGAATGGCATATTTCATCAAAGCTCATGTACATCTACCCCACAACAAAATGGGGTTGTAGAACGAAAAAATCATCATTTGTTGGTGGTAGCTTGATCACTCATGTTTGCTAGTGTTCCACATCATTTTTGGGGAGAATCGGTATTAACTGCTGCCTATTTAATCAATAGACTTCCATCAAAACCCCTCAAATTCCGTACACCTGTCAGTTGTCTCCAAAAAGAATTCCCTCATATTTGTTTACTCAACTCTCTCCCACCAAAAATATTCGGGTGTTCTGTGTTTGTTCATAATACCAGTCCTACTTGGGGAAAACTTGATCCAAAGGCCATCAAATGTATCTTCATAGGATACTCTCCCACTAAAAAAGGATATAAATGTTACAATCCTGTCACAAAAAAATCTATGGATCCTATGATGTTACATTCCTAGAAGATCAATCCTTCTATTCCCACAATTCTCTTCAGGGGGAGAACTTAATTGAAGATAGTCATTGGGATCCTTCGATATCTCTTCCTGTGTCTTTGCCCCAGTCTCCATCAGTGTCCACTTTACCATCCTCTGAGTCTCCACCATTACCCTACTAGATACAACCACAGGTCTCGGTCAAGGGGGAGAATCAGTCCAACAACAAAGTGAACTAATTGTTTACTCAAGGAGGCCCCGTGTTACTCAGCAAAACCAATCATCAGAACCTATGGCAGATTCACCACAAGATTCACAAAGAGGTGTTGTTACTATTGATGATCTGGATGTTCCCATTGCTATAAGAAAGGGGGTAAGATCTTATACTCAACATCCGATTTCAAATCATTTGTCATTTCGCTGTTTATCTAACACTCACAGGGCATTTGTATCTCAACTTGATAATGTAACAATTCCTGCAAATATATATGATGCCTTGAGAGATTCAAAATGGAAGGCTGCTGTTTTGGAAGAGATGAAGGCACTAAATGACAATAATACATAAGAAGTTGTAAACAAGCCTGAAGGGAAGAAGTTAGTGGGCTGTAAGTGGATTTTTACGGTGAAAGTAGGCTTGGAAGTGAAAATAGAGAGATACAAGGCGCATTTGGTTGCTCAAGGGTATATGCAAACATACGGGCTTGACTACGAAGAAACTTTTGCACCAGTTGCAAAATTGAACTCTATACGGGTTCTCTTGTCTATGGCAGCCAACTTGGATTGGGAATTGCACCAAATGGATGTTTCAAATGCTTTCCTGAATGGAATTCTTGATGAAGAAGTCTACATGAAGCTGCCTTCTGGCTTCAAAGACAAAGAAAAACCAGGATTAGTGTGTAAATTGAAAGTCTCTGTATGGGTTAAAACAATCTCCTAGGGCATGGTTCACTCGATTCAGCACAGTTATGAAAAGATTTGGATACACACAAGGACAGGCAGATCACACTCTATTCATAAAACAATCAAGGGATGGAAAAAATCAATCTTGATTGTGTATGTTGATGATATGGTAATCACGGGTGATGACAATGATGAGATTACGAATCTCAAGGGCCTACTACAATCTGAGTTCAAAGTTAAGGATCTTGGAAAACTTTAGTATTTCCTTGGGATGGAAATTGCTAGAAGCAAAACTGGTATTTTCATTTCTCAAAGAAAATACATCATAGATCTGTTGAAGGAAACTGGGAAGCTTGGTTGTCGTCCAGCTAGCACTCCACTAGAGAAGAATTGGACGCATAAGATCTCTGAGAATGATCCTCCAACTAACAAAGAGAGATATCAATGTCTTGTGGGAAAACTAATCTATCTATCACTTACTAGGCCCGATATTGCCTATAGTGTTAGCATAGTTAGTAAGTTTATGCATGCTCCAATCGAGAGACATCAGTGTGCTGTTGATCAGATCCTTAGATATTTGAAAGGAACTCCTGGCAAGGGCATATTGTTCAAGAAAAGTGATAACCGGTTAGTTGAGGGATTTGTAGATGCTGATTGGGCTGGTTCGGTTGAGGACAATAAGTCTACTACAGGATATTGTACAAAGGTTTGGAGGAATGTTGTTACATGGCGAAGTAAGAAGCAAACTTTTGTGCCCAGAAGTAGTGCAGAAGCAGAATACAGGGCAATTGCACAAGGGATTTGTGAGTTAATATGGCTTGAATGACTACTGTCAGACCTAAATGTTCCACTTGATAGTCCAATGAAACTGTATAGTGACAGTAAGTCAGCAATAGCAATTGTACACAACCTTATTCAACATGATCGAATGAAGCATGTTTGCATTGACAGAAGTTTCATCAAATCAGAGATCGAAAGTGGAAAAATTTGTCTATCCTATGTGCCATATGGATCACAGGAGGCAGACATCCTTACTAAACCATTACTTAGGGTCGGGTTTGAGACAAATGTATCCAAACTGGGAATGATTGATATACATTCACCAGCTTGGGGGGGAGTGTTGGAAAGGGATGACGAGGATTATTCCTTGTGGAATCCGAGTCAGAATCTTTCCTGTTTTTTTAGTTATTTATTTTCTTATTTAGGCTGTGATTTAGTTTCCTTTTTTTCTTTAGGCTAAATTAGTGGGTTAATTTCCTAGAATAGCTCCTAGATTGATTCTTAGAAGTTGTATATATTTGTACAGATCTTCTCAATGAAATTAGAACAGAAATCTTCAAACATTTGTTTCTGTTTTCAGCTTATGCCTCTTGCATTTTGAACTACACCTCATGCCTCTAGGTAGTGGAATGCCTTGCGTGACGCCTCCTCGTTTTAAAACATTGATCCAACCTAGGCCTAGCCCACATTGAAATTTGACATACTTGGGTTGGGCTTGGGAGTAGGGCAGACTTGGGTTGGTCAATTAGGCTCAAGTGGGCATATTAGGCCCAATATATTAAAAAGCTACCTTAAACATATTTTGTATAAACAATTTAAACCATTGAATAGGAAACATGTATATTTTGTATATATGCATGCAGGGGCGGAGCTACGTGTATCTGAGTGGGGTCAATTGACCCCACTGTAGTTCAAAAAATTGAGTACATGTATTGATTTAGTCCAACTTTCCCATATTGACCTCATTAAAGTTAAATGAAAATATAAGAGAGTGGGGCAGAACATTCCTTTCCTCCTGAAATTAGAACCCCAGAAAACCCTCTTGAATTTTTTCCATCATTTTACCTTTTTTTCGTAATAGTGGTTTGAACTATTTTGTGCAACGGAGATCCCCAAAACATTGGGGTTTTTGGGGTTTTCTTCTACATTTTCTTCTCCAAATGGTTGATGCTTTTGCACCAAACTTTCTGGTAACCACTTTTAAGTTATTGAATGACCCCACTAGAAAAGAAATTCCTGTCTATACCATTGTATATATGCATGTATGTACACATGTATTTATGTTTGTGTACAGTTGGGCCAAGCTTTTGGGTTTGGCCATTGAGGTTGGGTTGGGCTTGGGCAACCTAAGTGCTAGACCCAAGTCCAACCTGAAAAATAAGAAAGCTCAAGGTTTTTGGCCTAGGCCCAGCCCAAGGACTGAAAATCCAAGGACAACTTCTGTGTTTGACTGGTTGACAGACCAAGAGGAGGGGAAGCAATTAGATTCGAGGGATTCGATCATTTGACAGTATGTTAGTATGTTACCTGGATACCTGTACAAGGGTGTGGGTGACATATTGTGTTGTATCCTAGTAACATAGGTTGACAGTTGAAGCTTAAGAAAATAGAAACAAGCAATCATAGCTTTAATTGGATAACACAGAGAGCAGATCAGTCTGCAACTTTACCAAAGATACAATGAAAGTATAGAGCAAAGAGAAATGAAACTCAAAAGATTGTTTAGGTCACTAGGAGAGTAGGAGTTACAATCTGGAGCATGGTTTAATATGTCCCTAAATTCCCAATATTTCCATGACATATTTCCATTTTTATGGGTAGTGACAATGAAAATTTATTGGGATGGACATATTCCCCAGTGAACATTACCAACATTATGCGGAGTACAAGAGATAGTATTACAATATAAGTTATTGTTGATACATGGAGTAGCAGTATTATTTACCTGCCTAACATGATTACCACTTTGAGGCAGCTCAATATTCATTTCAAACATGAAGTTAATATTTGTTTTTGTTTGTGTAATAGATTGTTTGATTGATCTATTAGATCCATTTACATTTTCTACAAGTATAAATTTTTCTTTAACTCATTCTGTCATGTAGTTTTGAATCTTAAGTTTTACAGGACAACTTCAGATTGCATTCTTTTTGTCTATAGCCTTAATTTCTTAGATTTGTTTAATGATTTGGAACAAGAACATAATTTAAAAAGGTGTGCGAATGCTTCTTTTATCATTTTATAAAATATCATTCTATATTTTTGCATATTTTACAATGTTTCACCATGTCTGATTTTTACAGTAGTATGCTGACATGGCATTGAAAAACACCTCTGGCAGCAACAACAATGATACCAAATAAAAAAAAAAACTTTTTCTGAGAAAACGACATGTCAATGCAGCACTGTTTTCTCAAAAAAAAAACGCCTCTCAGGAAATGGCATTGGTTCCAAACACCTCCATAATCAACTATTCCCCTTTTGGTTTTAGGATGTTTTGACTGAGACTAATTAGGGAGAAACAACAGATATCTTATTTCATGGCATGCTACAGGTGGAGAAGGTATCAGGAGCTAGCCCCCTATCACAATATGTTGTTACCTTGCGCCAAAGAGCAGATGAAAGAAAGAATTCAATGGTGGAATCCAGGTTTTGTTTCATTTTATTTGCTGGATCTTTGAACATTTATTTATAGCACCTGGTCAAATATGTCACATAATAAGTTTTATCTCATTTGTAGTGTTCTTGTTGGAGCACAATCATCTGTCTTTGGGAATAAGATGTCAGGAACCGATGAAGAAGACAATATGGAAAATGAGGAAGGTGCTGCTGTTTTTAGCTCGTCCTGGTTACCAGGGGGTGATAATAAGTATGACTATCATATAAGAACATTTCTTTCTATTCTTTTTTTATGTTTATCTTAAATCCAACATTTAATAATCTGGAATGCAGTTTTAAACATCAAAAGGTTGATGATGATGAGAAGAGGAAGAAGAAAAAAAGAATGAAGAAACAACATACACAACAGCAAGAGGTGGCATTAGAAGAGGATGTTGTGGAGGACTTGGTCTTAAGTTCAGATGAAGATGGGTCCATCAGTGACTCCCCTTCTGGGGAGAGGGAGGAGAAACCAAAAGCTAACAAGAAAAGGAAACGATCTAGAGATTTATCAAAGAAGAAAGGACAATCCCATGCAAAGAAACAGAGGAAAAAGGCTGCAGATCAACAAGGGATTTGAATTTGGCAAGTTTACCTGATCCTCGACATAAAAGCGCAGAAATTTTGATTTACCAAGCGGAGTTGTACAGAAGAGGCTAACTGAGTTTGTACCTGAATTTATGTGGATTTATTGTTGTAAAATTGATTTATTCGGCATTTCAAAGATTGTTTAAAAAAGCATTTCGAAGATTCCTTGATGTTTAGTATTTTGGATCACTACCACTTGATTCTGTTTGAATGGATTTGCTCTTCTATTCAACCGTAATCCAGAAAGTGACCGGAATCACAAATACATGGACATCTCTATAGGAACTTTTCTAAACAAAGTGATGGCCTAATGTAGAATTTGAAAAATGATTTGCATGTTTCACGTTTAAGGCCAGTCTGAAAAGATGAATCTCTGAGTCGTAATTTGGACCGAATTTTGTAGTAGAGGGAATTAAGAACCATTTACATGACAGAGTAGGATTGGAGTTGGAGAGTTCAAATCCAATTCACAGAATTATCCTCAAGAAAAATGGGAGTACTAAGAATATCAGAAACATCCTCTTGAGAAAAGTGATGGTCAAGGAGCTGCTGTTTCCAAGAACCCTCCCTAATGAAATTTGCAGTAGGTGTATTTGATAAGGATGGGGAAATGGGTTGTCAGCCACCGAAAGTTGCAAATTTTCTTTATCAAGGGAACCTGATCAATCATCATTAATGAATTGGAGTTTAAAAGAAAACTCACCTCCTGGCAGATCTCCCTAAGTTTAGGGGCCATAGATTTTCAAAAAAAGGAACTATTTCCCTAATAGAATAAGGAAAAAATAAGTTATCACGGAGATATTTAGATTTTCAGATTTGAGTCCATAACTTGTGCTGTTAATTGATAAAATGACATGTCAATTTTTTTTAAAAGAATCAGGTTGACATTTTTGGGGATTAACATCAGGTTTTGCTTACCAGAAATTTTTATTTTGTTTTGTCAATTTTTGAGATAGTTTTAATGGGAAATTGAATGATGCTCTTGGAGTGGACTGGAATGGACTCCAAGACAGCCTGAATTAGGATTTGTTTCTCCGCTTGATTGAGAGAAGACACTTTCCATTGATTTAATTTGGCTTTGATATTGTTTAGCACGTAAGAAAGATCATTATTTTTATTTCTGGACCAACAAATGGGAAGCCCAAGATATTTAGAACGATGGTCCAAAGACTTAATATGAAGCTAGCGCTTAATTATCTTTGATATCTAGGGTGAATATTTTGGCTAAAAATATTTTTGACTTATCAAGATTGATTAACAGCCAAACAAATGTTGAAACTGAAGAAGGATAGTTTTTAGATTGTCTAGATCTTCCCTATGAGCTCTAACAAAAAGCATGATATCATCTATGAAGAACAAATGGGAGATAGAGGGCGTAAAAGGAGATATTTTAATACCTTAAATTTTATTTTCAGACTTAGCTTGGAAGAGCATTCGAGACAATCCTTTCATTGCCAAAATAAAAAAAGGTAAGGGGAAAGAGGGTCCCCTTGTCTGAAGCCCCTAGAGGGAGAAAAGTGACATTCCGAAGCAATAAGGACTGAAAAGGAAACAGTGGACACACACTCCTGAATGAGTTGACAGAAATCAAAAGAAAACCCTAGGGTGCTTAGGATTTTCAGTAAGGCCATTCTACTCTATCATAAACTTTAGCCATATTTTAGTGGCTACATTTCCCATACCCCATTTATGGTGTTTCAAGACGTGAAACATTTCATGGGTAATGATAGTATTATTAGACATTTGCTGGCCTGGGACAAAAGCGGCCTGGGTAGGGGCAAGACATTTGTCCAACAAAGGACAAAGACAATTAACAATGATCTTAGCCAAAACTTTATACAATACATTACACAAATTGATAGGCCTTTAATCCTAGGCTTTTGTACAATCCACCTTTTTAGGTATGAGACACAGAAATGTATGATTTAACTGCCTTAGCAATTTCTTATGCTGAAAAAATTCGTGAGTATAAAGAATAATTTCATCCCCATTAGATCCGAACATTCTTTGTAAACAAGAGTAGTTATACCATTAGGGCTGATCTATTTTCTCAATTGGGATTTTAGACCAAAACCCATAAACCTTGAACTGCCTTGAGGCGAGCAGCCCCACGACTGTTCCAACTTAAGATTAACATTGGCAATGGTGGGGATGTTGAGGGCCAAGTGAAGTTTGAGCTCCCATAACAAGTACTTACAAGTTTTGTTCAGTTTCATTAGTGGGTTTAACTAAAGTATGGTCAAGGGAGACAGTCTTATCAATAGGAGATTGGGTCACCAAGGATTCTGATCGATCAAAAATAGGAAGATCATGTCTTTGGTCCTCTATTTCTAGGCCTAAAAGGAGATCAATCTGAGGATGCTTGCCTCATAGATAGGTCGACGGGCTCCGAGTATCTGTTGAGAATATACATTGTAGAGTAGCCTGGGTATGGGAAGCAAGATGATATGTTTTTGATGAAACTCTAACCGAAGTAGCAGCAGGGGACGAGACTTCAACTCTGGCTGATGGTGGAGAAAGAACCAAAGCCAAAGTGTCCTTCGACTCAGACTGGCACTGGGTACTGGTTGGAGATCAGGAGCTGGTTGAGGTTCCGATTTATTCATAGGTTGCTCAAGTAGGTGCACAAAATCTCAATACTGAGGAAAATGACCATTAATACAGATTAAAAGAACGACCATTAATATGTAAATTGGCAGTAGAGAAAATGGTCAAAGAATAATGATAATATTGCATTAAACTTGTCACATATATACACTTATTTCAGGGAATCTGACGTGGCATTCCAGATCCTTCATCGTAATAGAGTGCAACAAATCTCATCACAACTAACTCACCGCAACTAACTCATCGCAACAACCATATTCTCCTAATACCCCCTTCGAGTTGGAGCATGAGGATTAAAAATGCTCAACTTGGGTAATAAAGAAGCAAACCTATCTCGTCCAATAACTTTGAAAACGTCTGCGGGCTGAACCGATGTAGGAAGATGAGCAATAATAATGGCTTTTGCTTGGAGTAGGGGTGATCATTTCAGTTCGGCCCGGCCCAACCCAGAAATTCTGGGCTTGGGCCTAGGTTTTGTGTTCAGGCTTGGCCCGGGCCCAAGCCGACACATTTTGTGTATAATGTATACAAGTTATTTTACATTATATTATATGTTTTATAAATAAATATTATAACATGACATGTATAATTTATATTATATGTAATATTTTATATTATATAATGTATAAAATAAGTTTATATGCATATTATGTCATTTAATATAAAATATTATAGATACGTAATGTTTTACACATATGAAAGACATTGGCCCAAAATCAAGCCTGGCTTGGCCCGGGCCCGTTTAGACCTGGGTTAGGGCTTATGTTTTAGGCCCGGAACCCTGGGCCAGGCTGGGCCTGAGCCTAAGCTATAGCCCTTATCATAAGTGCAAAGCCCGGCCTGACTCGACCCATGATCACCCCTAGCTTGGAGGTGCTCTTGTATGAAGTGGCAATCTATTTCAATATGTTTAGTACACTCATGAAACATTGGATTAGTAGCTATGTGATGTGCTGTCTTGTTATCATAGTATAACTTCATGGGTTGTGGATAAGAGAGACCAAGATTAGAGAAGAGTTGTCTTAGCCACAATAGTTCACTAGTGGCGGCTTCCATTGCATGACACTTGGCTTTAGCAAAAGAGCATGTCATTGTTGCTTGTTTCTTACTCTTCCATGACAAAAGGGGAGTGGCCCAGAGTTGTGAAATAGCTGGTGGTGAATTTCTGAGTGGTTGGGCAACCAGCCCAATTTGAGTTACAGTAAGCTTGCAATTGGAGATCACAATCAGTCGGAAGGAGTATTCCTTGCTCAGGTGTAGCTTTTAAATATCGAAGTACATGCATTGTAGCATCCAAATGTTGTTGCTTAGGATCACTCATAAATTGGCTTAGGATATGAATTGAATAAGTGGGTTCTGGTCTTGTGATAGTGAGATAGAGGAGACGACCCACAAGATGTCTGTCTTGATCAGGGCAATCAATTGGTAAGCCAGATTCAGGTCCCAAAAAATGTTGTTGCACAATGGGGAATGTACTGGGTTTACAACCTAGCATGCTTGAATCCTTAAGGATGTCAAGAGTATATTTTCGTTGACTAAGAACAATACCTGAGGAAGACCGAGAAACCTCAATTCCAAGAAAATATCAAAGGACTCCAAGGTCCTTAATTGGAAAACACTGTCGTAGGTAATCTTTGAGAGAAGAAATACGAGTTGGGTCATTTCCAACAATCACCAAGTCATCAACATATGCAAGTACAACAAGAATGCTGCTTGATTGTACTGAAGTAAAAAGGGTATTATTAGCAACTGATTGTTTGAAATCCCGTTGGTGAAGAGAATGAGCTAAAGTTTCAAACCAATTGGGTGAGGCTTGCTTAAGGCCATAAATGGATTTGTTCAAGCGACATACACGCTGATCCTTAGGATGTAGAAGTCCAGGTGGAGGAACCATGTAGATTTCTTCATGGAGAGTGCCATGGAGGAAAGCATTGTCCACATCTATCTGATATAGTTCCCATGGGCTGCAGCTAGAGCCAAAAGGCTGTGTACTATTTCGAGCTTAGCAATTGGGGCATATATCTCTGTATAATCAATGCCTTCAGTTTGAGTTTAGCCTTTTGCTACCAAGTGGGCTTTGTAACGCTTAACAGTACTATCGGGTTTGAACTTGACTTTATAGACCCAACAACACCCAATGAGAGTCTTTCCCGGTGGTAAGTTAGTCAATGTCCAGGTATGGGTGCACTCAAGTACAGCTAGTTCGGCTGACATAGCTTGCTTCCAACAGTCATGTTTGTTGGCTTCATCATAACAAGAAGGCTTAGGTTATGTAGAGGGGATTGAACCCATAGTTAGAAAATTGAAGATTGAGTAGTGAGTGCTACATGATTTAGCTTGTGACTGAAGTGTTGGACAAATATTAATCCGCCAGGTGTGGGGGAGGTCTCTTGAAGCGAAGTGGGCGATGGTTATGTGGGGTTGGTGGGCTAGGAACCACAGGTTCAGGAGTTGGCGAAGTGATAATGTCCATGTTATTGGTGTGTTCAGGTAATTTTGAACTAATAAAGGGTTGTAAGATGTCATAAACTGGTTTAGTTCTAAGCGTTTGATTGGGAATTGTATTAGCCACTATGTCATCAACGGTTGGTAGAGGTATGGTTGATGGTGGAAATGGGTCTAAAGGCATGTCGCCCTTAGCAAAAGGAAATTTGTGTTCAAAGAAAATCACATCTCTAGACACAAATATCCACTTAATAGTCAAGCCATAATTTGTATCCTTTTTGACCATTAGGATATCCAACAAACACACATTTAGTGGCACGAGCATCAAATTTATCATGCCCACATCGTGATATACTTGCATAATAGAAGTAGCCAAATGCACGAAAATGATTGTATGAAGGAGGCTTGTTGAAAAGTTCATATGGTGATTTCCGAGCAAGTACTGGAGTTGGTAAGTGATTATTGATGTAAACTGCTGTCAGAACACATTCTCCCTAGAACTCGATTGGTAGGTGTTCTTGGAACCGTAAGGCCCTTACTATCTCAAGTAGGTGTTAGTGCTTGCACTCAACGACCCCATTTTGTTGAGGGGTGTCTACACAAGATGTTTGATGTAAGATCCCATGTGTTGTCAAATAATCTTGAATAGGTCAAGAGAGAAATTTGGACCCATTGTCCAAACGGATATACTTAACTTGAGCATTGAACTGTGTTTTGATCATTTCACAAAATATTACAAGAAAAGAACAAGCATCTGATTTATATTGTAACAAACACACCCATGTAACTCGAGTACAATTATCATCTACAATTGTTAAGAAATAATGAACTCCAGAATGGGATGGGGTGTGATAACCTCCCCAAATATGACAATGTATGTGTAATTTGTGCATCGAATTTGGTATGATTAATGGGGAAAGAAAGATGTGTTTGTTTCGCTCGACAACAAATGTCACAACAATCATCATCAAGTATAGTAATGTGCAATTCTAGAATCAAAGCAAATTTCTCATAAGAAGCATGGCCCAACCTTGAATGCCACATACATGGATCATGTGTGTGGGTATTGTGCAAAGAGAAGGATGGCGGAATGGAAGTGAAATGATACAATCGATCACGCATTAAGCCCACACCAATCATCTTCTTGGATGTTAGGTCCTAAAGAGCATAGAAAGTAGGAAAGAACAACACAATACAATTCAGGTCTTTGGTAAGTTTACCAACAGATATAAGATTACACTAAAACCCCAGAATGAACAATACATCATTTAATACCAGATCCGAAGACAATGCTATGTCACTTTGTGACTGAACCGGTAATAGTGTTCCATTTGGCAACTGAACCGGTTTCAGTGCTAATGCCAATGCAATAGATGTAGAAGCAAATTTAGAGTTAGTGGGAACCATGTGATCTGGGCCCCACTATCCAAAAGCTAAGAAGAGGTAGTGACTTTACTTGCAAAGTTGGCTGAGAAAGTATGTTTATCATTATTTAGTAGATAAGACAGACTGTTGATGGTGCTTAATAACTGTTGATATTGCTCATTGGATAAGCTGGAAATTGGAGAAGCTACTTGGACTAAGCTTGTGCCAACAACAGATTTTTGTTGATTACCAGTGCCGTTCTTGGATGAGGACTTTGATCGATTTCCCCAATTCTGTGGATACCCAAACAATTCAAAGCAGTAATCGTTATTGTGGCCTTGTTTCTTGTAATGATCACAGTGAATCTTGGACCTTTCTTTTCCTCCCTTCGAGTTGAATCTTGGGCCTACCACATGAAAAGCGACGACTTGGTAGTCGGACCATGTTGAGCAATTAGTGATTGATGTTTTTCTTCTTGTGATATGAGTGCATAAATCCTACTAATGCTTGATAGGGTACATGCTTAAAATGCTCGATGTGATGTTAAATTTCTCATTTAGGCCGAGCAAGAATTGATACACTTTATCTCTTTCCTATTCTGTAATAAAATCTTTTCTGAACTACGCAAGTGCACAGTCCACAAGTACACGATGGTCCAACAATGTAGGCTGACAATTCATCTCAAATTGCCTTGAGTTTTGAGAAGTAAATAGAGACGGGAAGATTTTCTTGCTTGAGTAACATGAGTTCTCGCTTGAAATGGAAAATTCTTGGTGCATTTCCTTGTGAAAATCTATCATCCAAATCTTTCCACATTTCTAGACTATGCTTTCATGAAGGTCTTTAGCTAAAGCATTGAAGATGCATGACACCACCATGGAATTGCACTTCATCTAGGAGAGCAACTCTGCCTGCTTCCCCGGATCTAGCTTCTAAATAATTCCACTCACGAAATCAATCTTGTTCTTGACGTTGAGAGCATTAATCACGGCTCTTCTTCAAGTCGTATAATTATCTCCATTCAACAAATAAGAAGCAAGCATTGTACTGGGGTTGTTAGAAGGATAAAGATAGAACGGTGAATTTTGATCAACAAAAGAAGGGATCGGATGAATGATGGTGAACACAGTGTTTCCTCATGGCCATTCTTGATGTTGACGAAAGAAAATACGACTCAAGAACCAGGAAGAGAACTCGAGTCAAGAATCAGAGGGTTTAGTGGGAACTTGGAGCTTTGATACCATGTAAATTGGCAGTAGAGAAAATGGCGAAAGAATAATGATAATATTGCATTAAACCTCTCACATATATATACACTTATTTCAAGGAATCTGATGTGGCATTCCAGATCCTTCATCGTAACAGAGTGCAACAAATCTCATCGCAACTAACTCATTGCAACAACCGTATTCTCCTAATATAATACGAGGCAAGGGCTACGAACAAAGGCGAAACATATGAGCACTGAAAAAACAACCCAATTTCAAGGGATCTTCCATAGAAATTAAAGCCTTGGCTCTAATATAGTTTTGGACCACCGAGAAAGAGTGCACAGATCCAATTCGTTGAAAAATAGGTCGACCAATATCCTCAATCAAGATTTCAAAGGGTAAATCATGCAATTGGACCCAAAGTTCAATCTCATGAAGGTTCCACTCATACTGGGGGTTACTAGGTATCCATGGCTTGAGAATAATCCATTGGCCGTTGAGTTGCCTTGGACCATTATCTCTAACATGAACAAAGTCATTCTTAAATCTAAAACGTAGTCGAAAATGACCTCTTTGAAAAGGAGCAATAAGCAACCGGTTAGGACCAAGATTTCAGAGATTATAGAGCCCTTGTTCAAGGTCAACAAACTGGTTAGTTAATCAAGGAAAGAGCTAACAGATGAAAAAAAAATTGCCAATGTCAGAATGGGCTGTTCGTTCGGTTCGAACAGTTGGACTGTTCGATCCGAAAACCAGATCCCTGACTGATTTGTTGTCTGATTCAGTTTTAAAATCCTTGGAATATTCACAACATTAATGCTTGCTGGATTGTCACCATGAAGTGTGGGGTGATTTGAAACCCACTATATCGTGGTTTTACCACACAACCTAATGCCATCTTAAATTAAATGGAATTTAGTTGGAAGAGAGACGAGGCTCTGTTTTAGCCATGAATTCCACGGTGATCCAAATTCCATTTCCTGTACCAAGTATGAAATCAAATGTTTTGTTCTTTTATTTGGACGGTGAAATTGTCATCAAGTGCACGAATTATAAATTCTGTTCAATAATAGATGTGGCAATTATGAACCGTTCATCATGGGGGACATCTACATTGGTGACTTGTTCAGCCAGGCATCCGCAATATGTTCTGTACCTTTTTTGTGCATTTAGCCAACCAACAAATGCTAATAAACAATTTTATGCTACTCGTAAAATTCTTCATGCTGCAGGTAATGATGATGAAACGTGAGAAACGGGTTTAAGTCTATGAGTGGTCAGTTCTGAGAGTGCTGGACGTTAGGTTTGTAAACAGTTGATAGGGATGCAACTTTGGGTCAGATTAGCCAGGTTGCATTGGTCAGGTTGTTAGGGTTTAAAATATGAATGACAACCATGGTTTTTGAACTGCCATTGTCTGACGGTCGGACTGTTTGGCCTGGAAACCTTTCAGGCAATTGATTCAGTTTTACCGCAAACTCAGTCCCTGACCAAAAACCGTTGAATCGGTTAATGATCTGTTGAATTGGGTGGTTGAACTGTCGATCTATTGAATGGTTTTGACGTTTTTTTTTTTTTATTTTAATTATTTTAATTTTTTGTCAGAACTAACCATCCGTTCAAATCAGGGGGTCGAATTCTCAACCTGAAAACAGGTGACCAGAATGGTTCTGATTTTGAATCGTTTTTTAAAACATTGATGACAACAGGTTGGATTAGGACTGATCATTTCTGGCAGGCCCACATTGCCTGGTCTGAACTGTTCAGGAAAACTCGGGGCCTAGACAGAATTTTCAAGTCTCAGCCTGGCCTGGGTTCACATCAAGCCTGCCCCCAATGTGGGCCCGTCTTGGGCCAAGCAAATCCCAGGCGCACTCAGCAGTCAATCCCAGAAATGATGGTATATTATGTAGTTAAGACTTCATTGGTCTCACCTCTCAAGACCCTTTGAAACTGCTTGTCCTATCCTTTGATAGAGTGTAGCTCTAAACCCAGATCGTTACAATTTGATTGTTTCTTTTGCAATAATTCTTTTTGCTGATGATATATAGATATGCTTAAGAGTTTGAGAAATAGAACAACTCAAAAAACCAAAAATTTGGTAGCATTTTATAAGGCCTGGCTTGTGTTGGATGGGGTCTGGCTTTCCGTTATTCAAATCGGACTTGCACCAAGAGTTGGATCTCATCACGGCCTATTGCACCTATGCCCAATTTATTAGAACTTTCTTTGGTCCCTAGTTTGCAATTTTATTAAAATTGTAAAGTTTCCTATATCTTCAATTGGCAGCCTATTTGGTAGACAATTTTAGGAGTATTCAGTTATTCACCAATGCATACGATTTTGTTTTTGAACATAGAATGCCACATCAGCAAAACCGTTATGTTTTGCTGACAAAATGACACCCCCTCAAGGTTGGACAACAGGTTCCATGTTCCTCTTGAAAGTTGTAGCAGACAAAAGCTCTTATTAATTTTTTTTTTTTTTTAACACGCAAATAGCTCTCCGATTTGGGTCTGGGAAGGGGCCCTCAACTAATACATAAATATGGTTCAAGTTTGCTACTGGAAAGACATGATACTGAAAGGGTCCCTTTGGTTTGCGCTCGAAATCGGAATTGAAATGGTATACATTCTCCCTGCTTGTTTGATTCAGTAGGGAATTGGAATCAGAATCAGAATCAACTGTAGTGGATCATCATTCGCAAAGGAGGAGGGAATGACCATTTCCTTAAATGGAGGAATTGCCATTTCATCAGGAATGGGAATGAGATTCCAATTCTACCCAACCAAATGGTTGAAATTAAAATGGATGATCCAATTCCAGTTCCAAACCCATGTTCCTATGAATCAAATGGGTCCTAACCAATCAACCGGCATCATAAAAAAATACCTTTAATAATTTTTATCAAGACATTAGAGAGAACTGAAAAAGGAAGTGTGCACAAATCCACGTCTCCCTTTCCTGTCTACAATTCAATCCCCCCACACCCCAAGAACCCTCGCACGAGAAGTTGACTGCATGTTAACATCAGAAGCAGAGTACTTACCCTGCCTTCTCCCGATGTCTTCAGTTGGCTAGTAAAAATAAAAAAAAAAATAAAAAAAAAGAAGTCAACATTTGAAAACTGCAAGCATGGATATCATTAAAAGTACCAACATTTGATAGAATGATCAAATCTGTCTATTACAAGCCAACCTTTAATGCATCTGTATCGAACAAAAGCACCAGTGTTTCATGGTTGCTGAGTCCTGAATCTCTTGCCTAAATACATCATGGGTTGATCAGTTATCTGTATAGAATGAAAAAACCATGATTCCTAGCTAAAAATATAATAAAAGTAAAAATTGAAGATATTATGTACCAAAAAAAAGATATTAATGGTTTGGTACTGGTAAACCATACTTCCAATTTGGAAACGACAAACTTACATCAAACTAATTGCTCATGATACAATTACTGTCAACGATGTATCGAGGGTTGGGACCACAAAGAAAGTAGGAGGGAAAAAAAGTGAAATAGAATATGTATTCAACTCGATCTACATGACCACTCTATTTCAAACTATAGCTAAAATTTGAAGAAGCAAACAAAATGAGATCTTGAGGTCCAATTATCATGAATCGTGTATGGCTAGGTTAACATGAAAACATCCCAGCGACACCACAAAATTCCAGGGAAGGCCCAGTATTACTCATTTACTCCTGGATTTCGAAATGATTATATGGGACAAATCGTCGTCTACCCATTGTTAGGCGCAGAACAAACACCTGGGACAGTTGCCAACGATTAGTACAAGCAATCAAATATCATCTAAGCAACGACTATTAGAACACAACTCATGGATTAAATACATGCAGAATAATGTCTATTCAGAATCAGTACATAAAGGATAAACTATTGTTTTCCTTGCATGTATAATGTAGAAACATATGGCTCATTGGCTCATTTTTTAATCCAAAGAATTATGCTGGTAGCTCGGGCAGGCGAGCATGACTGCATGAGAATAAGGTTTTGGAAAGATTAGGACTGTATCCAGCCTACCCCTTCTAAGACCCCAGATAGTTGGGCGATGGCCTTTTTTTTAATGTGCCCAGGGATTAAAACACTGGATTGGACAAGGTAGCTAGGCTGGAGGGAAGTCAACAATTTCAGTTGTATCACAAACTATGGTTATATGAAAATTTAATTTGAACTAAAACCTTTGAGAAAGCTACAATTTAATAGTTTTTTCCCCAATTGCCAAGTTGACTTCTGGTCAGGGTTCTGAATAATGCTCAACCTTTAATGGATCTAAATAATGCTCAACCTCCAAGTGCACCTATATATTGGATCAGCATTTCATGGCTGTCTGCCAGAATCAAAAGAATATTATTATTGTAATTTATGGCTGAACGGATAGTTCCAAAGTTATTTCCTAAAGCTGCTTTTTTTTTTTTAATCTGACATGACATAATTGCAAAGAAATACTACTTGAAAGACTAAAGTAAGCTACTTGTATCATGATGTTGGGTTAGATTATCATCCGTATGACTATCCATGTCTTGGATTTGGATTTCAGGAAGTGAATGCATCCTGATTTCTAATACCAGAGTTCAGATCCATGGGAATTATTATCTCGTAACATCTCAGAAGATGTGTTACATCAATCTTATAAATTGCAAATGTATGAAAATTTAGTTAAAAACTAGTTAAACATATACAAGAATTGATTCAACAGGTGTGCAGTGCAGCAGGAAACAAGGCTTCATGGATTCAAAAGTTGGTAATAAGCTAAGAATTTCATTAGACCCTACCAAAATACCATGAACAGTATGCAGGAAGGAATGCATTTCTTTTTAATTTAAAATTTATCCCTTCAGCATACAGATTCATGTTTCATCTACCCCTCACTTGTAACAAGAAAAAAATAAAAAATGAAAACCTTTCTCTGGAATGGAAGAAGAAGAGGAGAGTTTGCCAAAAGTGTGTAGGGGGCGGCACCCCAGTAGCTTATATATTAAGGTGTTCAAATAAAAAGGTCCACTAACAGCCCATTTACGGTCCATTAACAGCTCTAACCACACTTCTCCTCAAGTTGGGCTGAATATGGGCTGAATATATCTATCATTCCCAACTTGGTACAAATATCCAAATGACGGGTACTAGGAACACTCTAAGTGAAGATGCTACCCAATCGATCCATAGAGTTTACATAAGGAATACAGACTTCACCAACTTTGAGTTTCTCACGAATGAAATACTTGTTGACTTCAATATGCTTTTTTCTTTCATGCATCACAGGATTGTGGACAATATTTATTGCTTCCTTATTGTCACAATACAATGACATTGGGCTGTGAACTTCAACTCTCGACTCCTTTAACATATTCCTTAACCACAAAATTTCTACAACTCCATGTGCCATGACCCTATATTCTGCTTCTGTACTTGACCTAGCAACCATTGTTTGTTTCTTTCTTCAGGGTTACCAAATTTCCTCCAATGAAGGTACAATAACCTATAGTAGACCTATCATCAACTGAGCTGGCACAATCCGCATCAGTGAAAACTTCTAATTTCAAGTGATCATGCTTGGAAAAAAGGATACCTTTACCAGGGAATTTTTAAGTACTTCAAAACCTGCTTTGCCGCAGCAAGGTGAGTAGACCTAGGGGTATGCATATACTGGCTCAACACCCGAACAGCATAAGCAATGTTGGGTCTAGTCATAGATAAGTAGAACAATCTCCCAATAAGTCTCTGGAACTGCCTTACATCAGAGAGAGGCTCGCCACCTTCTCCACCAAGTTTGTGGTTACTATCAATTGGAGAGTATCTACAAGCTTGACTCCAAGCTTATCAGTGTCCCACAGAAGATCTAGGATGTACTTCCCCTGAATCCCTTACAAGCATCCTAAAGATACCTTTGTCTGATTTCGCAACTTTAATTCTGAGAACGTACTTTAAAGAGCCTAGATCTTTGATATCAAATTGAGCCCCCCAAGATCTCTTTACCGTTTGTATCTCTGACTCCCAATTTCCCATAATGACAATGTTATCCACATAAACTATAAGAATGACCACATAAATCCCTTCCCTCTTAACAGAGAGTATGATCACCCTGATACTGTCTAAAATCAACCTTCTTGACTGCATTATTAAATCCTCCGAACCAAGCCCTTGGAGATTGCTTCAGGCCATACAAACTTATTGAGGCGACAAACCTTGCCTTCTATTTCCTTTGAAGTAAAACCTAGGGGCTGTACCATATAGACTTCCTCCTTGAAATCACCATTCAAGAAAGAATTTTTGACATCTAATTGGTACAACTTCCAATCAAACATTTCAGCAAGGGAGAGGACAAGAATGGAGTTCATTTTTGCAACTGCAGCAAACGTTTCTGTGTAGCCAACTCCATATGTCTGAGAGAAACCTTTGGCCACCAACCTTGCCTTATATCTTTCCACTAAGTCATCAGTACGATGCTTAATAGTAAACACCCACTTGCATCCCACAGGTTTTTTACCCATAGGAAGGTCCACTAAATCCAACGTGCTCTTCTTATGAAGAGCATTAAGTTCCTCAAGCATTGCATTTTTCCACTCGAGAATTGAGGGCCTCTACAACTGACTTAGGAACAGAAAAACTAGCAATAGCACAAAGGAAAGAACGATAAGGAGACAAGTTACTACCAGTGGTAAAATGACTAATGGGATGCTAGTAGTGCATGAACGGGTACCTTTTTGGACAGCTAGGTAGATCAAGACCACAAAGTAGGATCACAAGAAGTAACATTACCTAGTTCAGAGGGAAATACACTACTTTTTAGGTTTGGCTCTTGAGAATCCGCCGGTATAGGGGGAGTAGTCTTAGGTTCCTCTTCTTCTGGTGACGTATTCTGATCTGGAGAATGGGAACGAGACCTGGAACGGGAATAAACACGATTGATAGGAGCAGGAACAGCAGAACGAGAACAATGTGAGTAACATGGGAACCAAAGACTAAGGTGTGGAGGTGGTGGGAACCATAATTCACTTCTCCTTCAATGTACTATTCTCCCCTCGAGAAGTAGGGAAGAAGGGTTGATGCTCAATACAAGTTACATCCATGAAAACAAAGGTACGAAGAGAAGAGGGATCATAATACTTATATCCCTTTTGAGTGGTGGGATATCCCAAGAAGATACAAGGGATAGAACGAGGATCAAGCTTACCACAAGATGGAGACAAATGCTATACAAAACACCAACATCCAAAGGTACGCACAAGGATAGAAAACAATGGGGACCTAGGAAACAACAACTGGTGTGCGGCCTTGAACTTGAGAACACAAGTAGGCATACAATTGATAATAAATGCAACTGTCAAAATAGCACCAGCTCGGAACCTCTTAGGTACATGCATATGCAACATCAAACTTCGGGCCACTTCAAGGATATGCCTATTTTTTCTCTCAGCAATACCATTCTGTTATGGGGTCCTAGGGTAGGTGCTTATGTGAATGGTACCATGCTGGGAAAAAAATGATTTTGATCATCTCTAAAGTATTCTCAAGCATTGTTAGAATGAAATTTTTGCACTTCCACATGAAACTGTGGATACCGTTTTCTAAAAGTCTTGCATTATTTTTGGCACTTCATCTTGTGAACAAAGTAAATAAATCCAAGTGTATCTTGAGAAGTCATCAATGAAATTAATGAAGCATCTATAACCCCCTTCTGCAACAATAGTAGTAGGGCTCTACACATCAGAATTAACAACTTGAAATGGAAATTCAACAATTTTATTTTCCGAACGAAAACTTGTTCTACAATGTTAGCTTAAAGGACATGTTGGACACTGAAGTGAAGACTCAAACACTAACTTAAATAAGGTTGGAAACAAGACTCTCAAAGATGGAAAAGGCAAATGACCCAAACGGTAGTGACACAGTAAAATTTGGGCATTATTACAAAGACTCTCAGACTGGCTCAGGAAACTTATTGTATTGCTTGACTCTGGAGTTGCAACCTCATCCAGAATGTATAGAGAGACCATCAACCACACGACCCTTGCTAATTGTACTCCCACAAGTCATCCTAGAAAACAGAGAAATCATAAAAGAAGGTTACACTACAATTCAAGGATCGAGTAATGCAACCAATAGACAAAAGATTGGTAGGAAATTTGGGAACATGATATATTGAATGAAGAATAATCTCATTCTGTAAGGGCACTACGCCATGGTCAGGAATGTGGTATGTGAACTGTCAGCCAGCCTAACTTTGTCCCTACAAAAAAGTAAACGATATGCTGAAAACAAATTAGGCTTACCAGTCGTATGGTTGGTTGCCCCAGAATCAATGATCCAAGGGGTGGAGGATGAAGTAGACACATGAAATGCAGAGGCCTGGTTACCTATAGTGGACACATGTGAGGTAGGAATGATAGTCTCCTCAAGTTGATAGAGAGTCCTACCATATTCTTCCAACTGATCACATAAGGTATTCAGTTACCCCTCAGGGTTATAACCTGTTGAGACACCCTCTTGAGATGAACTACCACAAACATCATTAGCTGAGTTAGAACTCTTCCCAGAATATTATTGGTTGCTTCTTCTGGAAGGACTGAAAATTCTTCAGCTTCACAACAAGATCTCAACATGTTGCTTTAGTGTGTATGGGTCTGCCACAATGCGTACATCTTAACTTATCTTTATCAACTTTGTCAGTCTTCTTCATCCCAACACCATCCTTCGTATTTGCACCACCTCCCTTGGCAAGGAGCACAACTTGCTGCTCCCCCTTTGGAGGATTCATGGCTATCCTCCTACTCTCTTCAGAATGAACCAATGAATACACTTCCTAAAGTGATGGGAATTCCTTTCTCCCTAAAATCTGAACCCGAATGGTCTCATAACTGGGGTTAAGACCCACAAGGAATGCAGATACTCGCTGCTGATTTACAAGCCTTTTGTATTCCCTTGCATCTGATTCATTCTTCCGGTCAACACTTTGGTAATGACCAAGTTCCCTCCACATGGAGGTAAGAGATGAATAGTAACTTGACAGACTTTTTCCCTCTACTTACAATTGGAGGACTCAATCTGTAGCTGATAAATACGAGCATAATGCCTTTGCTCAGAAAATGTAGCCTTAGCCTGGTCCCAAATCCCCTTTGCGGTTTCAGCCCACATAAAGTTTTTCCTCAGATTTGGATGAATAGAAGTTACAAGCCAAGAATGATCAAGTAATTTTCTTGGAGCCACCTCTTTGGGTTGAGGAATATCACCAGACAAGTAGCCATGCTTTCCCGTGGACCCAACATACAGCTTAACACTTTTGGACCACTCCAAATAGTTCAGTCCATCAAGGACTGTAATAGAAATAGGGAAACTCCAGTTTTCAGACCCTAGACTGACCATATTCTGACCTCCAGTGACTTTAGATATGGCTGAATCATCAGTTGACATTGTTTATACAATAAATTTAGCAGTCCTAAAGTAATTTGTACCAGGAGGAAAGGAACAACAACCACATAAATCAGGTATGTTTTCCAAATAACAGTCCACTGTAATCAGCAAGAGGGCTCCAAACTTCTTTCACAAGAAGTAGGAATCACAGTAGAGCACCTTTGAACAACCCCAAATCAGAAACAAGAGAAAAAAATTCCAGATGAACTCCACAGGTCAATCACTTCTACAGTCTTGAACTTTCAAGCAAAGTGAAGAACATCCAGCACACAGAAACACAGTACAGCTGAGTAAACAACACATACCTGAATATAAGAGGTCCAGGAAACTTGGTTTACACTCTGCCAACAGGACCCCAGACCATACAACTATGTAGAACACAGAGAGATACCTCTCCTTTCAAACTTCCATCACAAGATACAAGGGATACACCAAAACAATAACCCTTTTGGTCCCACGACCAGAAAGGGAGAAAAAATAGAAAAGAAACTGTTACCCGACCAGTTCCTTCTCAAATCTGAAATTCTGAAGTGTTACAGTCCTTTCCAGGAAAAAAACGAGAAAAGAAAGAAGAGAAGTCCACTTGAGTACCAATCTGCTGTCAAACCTGCTCTGATACCATCTAGAATAGAAGAGAGGAAAAAAAAAAGAGCAGAGAAGAGGAGAGTTTGCCAAAAGTGTGAAGGGGGCAGCACCCCACTAGCTTATATATTAGGGTGTTCAAATAAAAAGGGGATATTACAAGAATACCCCTGATTACGCATAAACAGAATTAAACACATAAACAGGTCCACTAACACCCATTTACGGTCCATTAACAGCTCTAACAACACTTTCTTTTCCTTCGAATACCCTACGAACACCTGTATACATATAAGCAAGGTTTATGTTGACATTTCCTAATACTTCCATGATATATTTCCATTTCCATGCATACCAGCAAAAAATATTAGTGGTTATGACATATCTCTAGTGAAAACTATCAAAACTATTACGGTACATGAAATGGCATTAATAACATGACAAATTAGCAACAGTATTGTGGATATGTGGAGCAGCAATATATTGCCCACTGTAGAGAGACTGGGCCGAATGGGCCCTAGCCCATTACTGTCTTTCTTATTAGTTTTTTCTTGTTATCTTTTCTTATTGGGCCTTTTCTTTATGGGCCTTTAGCTCTTGTTTATGTTTTCTAAGTATAGTGCTGATGTGGACGCCTACTTAAGGGCAATCTTGTAAATTATGTAACTTAAGCAAGTCTATTAAAGGATTAGTGGGGGAAAGAGGAGATTATCGAACTCCTCTTTTCTTTCTCCTTTCTTCTCCAATCTTCCTTCTTCTTCTTCCTTACTTTCTTTTGCTTTAGTCTAAATTATTCTGCTAATTTTATTGGTTTGAATCACATCTCCCACCTAATGGGGGTGATGACTGCTTTGAGTCAGCTCTAATTCTCTTTGGATGTAATATTAAATCTTAGTTTTTAGTTGTGTAATAGAAATATTATTTTGACCTATTAGAACCATTTGCACCTCTTGTGGGTTAAGTTCGAACTTGCTCTATCATGTGGTTTCAAATCTTAAAGTCTATGGGACAACTTTGCAATGTATTATTTTGTCTACTTAGTTTCATAGCTTCATTTAATGGTTTAGAACAAGCAAATAATTTTAAACGTGGTACCCATGCTTCTTTACATCATCTCCATATTTCCAATATGTTTCCTATATTTGGATGATTGACATTTCCATTGACGCTGACATTTTAAACATATGCATTGCTATTAACGAATTGAAGAGAATTGAATACAAAGCAACTTGTACCTGAGATGGAAGCTACTTAACATTGACTAGCCAAAACAATGGAGCAACGGTTTGGTTGCTCCATTTCAATCTGGGTGACCAGGGTTCAAATCTTGGAAACAGCCTCTGTATATGCAGGGGTAAAACTGCATACATCTGTCTATCCCCAGACCCCGCATTGGCAGGAGCCTTGTGCACTGGGCTGTCCTTTTTATCTGATAGAATTAATAGTGTATAGGAGGACAAAAAACATGATAAATGAGGCTCAGGACAGGTTTGAGGAACTTTGAATATTCACAAGCCTTATACCTAATTGATTCTTTGGATAATTCTTTTCTTGATAACCAAAACCAGATTTGTGTTTGGACCCTCAATTCCTCAGGACCTTTCTATCGTGCTTCTTTCTCCAGGTCTTTTTCACTTCAACCCAGTTCTAGTGTTATCAGTATGGTGAGGTAATGACTAGTTTCTTTGGTTTGTCTAGCCGATGTAATGACTAGTTGGTGCCTAGGTGCTGAGTAGTTGATGAAAAAAGACGTGTTCCAATTGTAAGATATTGATGTAATCTCACAAGTCCATATAAATTACAACCATCCAATAAAGGAATGACATTGAACATTTAGCTTGAAACACCCAAAAATAGGCATTTAGCTTATATTTATTATTGGAAACATAAAAGAAATTAGGTTGTGTAGACTACGATAGGGAGTTACAGCCTATGTTTTTCAAGGAAAGCGTTCAACCATGACCACTCAATGTGCCCTTTGTGGCAACTTTCTTCCAGCACACAACTGGAATGGGGTGGCAGTATGTGGTTCATTCAGAAATGAATCAAGCCAAACTAAACTTTGATGGGTGTAACATGCATGAATCATGGCAATTCTGGTATAGGAGAAGTTTTCAGGAACAAATGTGGTATGTGGGGCAATTCTAGAAGTAAGACTCGCAAGTATTGAAGATTCTACAAGAGCTGAACTGTTAGCTGTTTTGCAGGGACTGTGGCTGGGAAAAACTTTGGAATTCAGGAGTATAGTAGTGTCAGGGGACTTCAAGGTAGTAGTTGGGTGGCTAAAAATGAAACTGAAGTCAAGGAAAATTGCAACATGGCATTCCATGCAGGAAATTAAACATCTGGAAAGAGAGTTGGGTGCTACTTTTTATAGGGTCTAAAGATAAACAATTATCTTGGCTGCTTTATTGGCAAAAAGAAGGGGTGAAAAGGAAACATTTGCACTGGGGAGTAACCACATGATGCATGTAAACTAACAGTTTTGGGAGTTGGGTAATAGCTAATATTAGTCTACAAAAATGGCTTATAGCCTATTATTGTACAAAATATCCTTTGATTCATATTAATAGAGTTTCTAATGTTAACAATGAGAAAAATGTAAATAGGGAATAATTGTCAAGGCTCTTTGTGCTACATGCACACAATATTCTATTATTGTACTTAATGATGCATGTAAATTATCAGTTTTGGGAGTTGGGTAGTAGCTAATATTAGTCTAACAAAAATGGCTTATAGCCTATTATTGTACATAATATTCTTTTATTCATATTAATAGAGTTTCTAATGTTAACAATGAATAATTGTCAAGGCTCTTTGTGCTACAGGCACACCATATGCCATAAGAGAGGTAATATGCCTAACAAGGGAGCCTGGAATCACCTTCAGATGGACAGGAACAGCCAAAATGGCATGGTAGACACACTAACAAGACAAAGGGCAATAGGGATCAAATGTTTTGGGGACTCACCAACAGGGAGAGTTTAGCTCCCCTATGTAACCATGGGGTGATTTAACACAGCCCATATTGTAAATATCCACTATTCTTTTCCACAAATTAATAGAATCTTTTCAAGTTATCCATTAAAAAGAGAATAATAAAAATTGTAATCATGATAAAGAATGATCCTACTGAATACAGTTGACAGTTCAGAAATATTGAAAATTTTTAGAGCATTGTTTGTATTATGCCATTACCTTGGTTCGGTTGTACAAGGCAAGTGAATCATTGAAAATCTCCAATGATTGGATGTGCTGAAAATGTTCCCTTCAACTTACGTTAGTCTTCAAACAGATGGATTGTTTGCTACTTTACATAGGCATTCATTGAGGGGCTTCAGTCCCAAATCTTTGCACCAAGAATTCATCAAGTTTCCCAAAGTTTGGCACACCATCTTGACTTGACGTATCGGAAGGCAAAGAGTGAATGCATCCAAGTATGTGTTGTACGTCACGATACAATCTAGCATAGAGATACTGTCATTTCAGTAAAAGTAGCGGCCTAGGAAAGAGAAGAATATTTAATAACTAAGCGCCAGATATGCTGGCTGAGAATTGTACCTTTGCTTTGCTTGGGGTGTGCTAACCTCCAAATGTGAAAATGCTTCGGAAATTTGTAAATGGAAGATTTGAACAACTTGCCTGGAAAAAGTACAAACTTAGTACATAACATGAAGGATGAAATAACTAAATTCAATAGACAAATTCTGTTTTGTTCTTTTCTTAACTATTCAATGCTGTTTATCAGTATTTTAAATTAGGGTGAATTACTTAATCCTCCCCTGGGGTTTCAGTCAAATATTTATGGCAATCTCAAGTTTACCTAATAATTTATACCCTCTTTGACCATGAATTGACAGGGATGTTTGTTAGCATAAGAAACAGAAATAAGACTATTGTTGCATGGACTTTCCTATAAGAATGATGTGCCCATATTGAACATGCACTTGAATTGGACACTCCACAGATTATCAAGGACACTTTACATAACATTTCCTTTTCATCTCCTACTTGATATAACAGATAGCTAATGTACAAGATGAATGCCATTTTTCACGTAAAAAATTAATTGGTCACTAAGCCAACATTTTAGACCCCTTTTTGCAGATATATAAAGTGAGAATTCAAAAAATATGAAATATTATACTTTTCCATAATATGTCTGTGTCCATGTTTCTTATCTTGTCAAGTCAGACTCTTGGACATGCATCCTGTGTTTGTGTCTATGCAACAATGATTAAGATAGAAAACATGTTGCAAGGATTCTCCTAAATGGAGAATGAGTTGTGTCAGACACACATCTGAGTCAGAGAGTTCACAGATTCTTGAGGGCACTTCTACATAACATAAAAAATAGGAATACTTTTCCATAGAGGTTCCGCAAGTCCATGTTTTCTCATCTTGCCAAGTCAAACTCTTGGACATGCATCTTATTCTGACCCCTGTGTCCATGTCCATGCAACACTGGGTAGAAAAGTTTTTAGCAAAACATCCCTTGGATAGAGAGATTGATAACGGCAGCCTCATTTACAGTTAAACTATCTCAAATATCTATATTATTTATGTTTTCGCTTAGAACCAGTAAAGAGAGAGAGAAGAGAAGGAGAAGAGGTGAGAAGGGAGAGAGAAGAGAGGAGAAAGTTTAGAGAGACAAAAACTTGGCCTGGTGGCACCTCCATTATTATTTATAGGTATGACAGCAATATCAATAAAAAGAAAGGAAATTACATTAGTGCTCCTCTGGCACACTCTAATAATAAAAAAAATAAAGATAATGCACTAACAACATTCCCCCTCAGGTTGGGCTGTATATATCAATCATGCACTAACAGTATTCCCCCTTAATATCCTGTCATGGAGTATGGGATTTAGATGTAATGTTTATGGCTGCCTTGTTGTCACAGTAAAGAAACATTGGGCTGTCAATGTTAAAGTCCAGCTCCCCCACAAGTTCTTAATCCAAAGCACTTCTGCAACCTCATGTGCCATAGCCCTATGTTCTGCTTCAGCACTCAACCTTGCAACTACACCTTGCTTCTTTTTCCTCGCAGTCACTGGGTTGTTACCTACGAAGGTGTAATACTCACTTGTGGATTTTCTGTCATCCACCGCACCTGCCCAGTTTGCATCTGTATAAACCTCCACTTTCAGGTAACCATGTTTTTTAACAACAACCCTATCACTGGAAACTTCAAGTACCTAAGGACACTCTCTGTAGTTTCCAAGTGTGGTACTTTAGGAGAATGAATAAACTAACTCAAGACTCCCACAACATAGGAAATATTAGTATGTGTCATTGATCCACCAACCTCCATAAGTGTTTCACATCTTTCAAAGGTTCTCCATCACAATCACCCAATTTTTTATTCACATTAGAAGTATTGGCTGGTTTCACCTAGTTTTCTTGTGTTTTGCAAGAGATTTAGGATCCACTTCCTTTGAGAAACAAAGGTACCTTTTCGAGAACAGGTAACCTCGATCCCAAGGAAATACCATAGGGGTCTTAGATCTTTAACTTTTATTTGGGTAGCCAAAAACTCCTTCAAATTTTGTATTTCAGAGCTCCAATCACCTATGATTATAATGTCAACTACATAAACTATCAACATTATAACCTTTCCCTAATCCCTCTTAACAAAGAGGGTATGATCAGACTGGCATTGTTTGAAACCGATCTACTGAACGCCGTATGGAACCTACTAAATGAGGTCTAAGGAATTGTTTCAACCCATACAGAGACTTCTTCAGTCTATACACCTTGTCTTAATTGCCTTTGGCATTTAAACTGGGTGGCTGAACCATATACACTTCTTCCAGGTCACCATTTAGGAAAGCATTTTTAGTATCAAGTTGATGCAACTCCCAATCGAAGTTAGTAGCTAGAGACAAAAGAACATGGATGGAGTTCATCTTTGCTATCAGGGCGAAAATCTCCACATAATCAATGCCATGTATTTGGGTGTAGCCTTTCACCACGAACCTTGCCTTATATCTTTCTACTGTCTCGCTCACCTTATGTTTCATTGAAAACACCCATTTATACTCTTTCCCTTTTCGAAGATCCACTAGCTCCCATGTATTATTTATTTATTTTTTTGATGAATGAATATAATTTATTAATTTAGAAAAGGCAGTACAGGGAACTCAAAAGAGGCATGGGCTGTTACCTCTTCAGGGAAATATTACATCAAATAAAAAACAGAATTAGTCATAAATACAATTACAAAGCAGCCCAAAATAAATGTTTCCTAGTAGCTCCCTGCTTAGCTAATCCATCTGCTAAGGTGTTTGCTGATCTTCCCTCCCAACAAAAGGTAACTGTCATATTTCTTGTAAACCAGTTGACTTTCCTTAATAAATCTTTGTGTCGCCACATGGTTGAAGTTGGATCTGTCAGCCATCCCACAACAATTTGAGAGTCTCCTTCAACTACCAGATGTTGAACTCCTAATTGTCAGCTATCCCATGTATTATTTTTATGGAGGGCATTAAGTTCTTCCTTCATAGCATACTATCAATGACATACAGGAAGGCACAATAAGGAAGAAACATGACCATAGGAAACAATGGGTTATGGAGTGTTTAGTAGTGAATGACCTAGCACCCTTTCTATGAGCAATAGAGATATCAAGGTCATCTACATGGTTGCCAATAGAAATAGGAACAAAAGAACCAATGGGGATGAGAGTAGTTGAGAGCTTATCACTAGGGAATCCATGGTGTCAGTTGCACAATATTTGGGAGCTCCACATCCTTACAACTTTGATGATCTCTATAGTGCTTACGTAGAAAGACAGAGAAAGGTGCAAGATTTAGGATGGACAGAAAATGAACCTGATGAACTTCTCCCCCACACAACTCTTCCCTGAGGAAAATACGAGATAAAATGGCTCATGAACGGAGGACCGACACCTAAAGACTCATAGGAATGGAGAACAAATGAGACTGGGAATAGGAGTTGATGGGGGGCCTTGTAGTTCAACACTCTGGAGGGCATATGGTTGATTACATAAGTACCAACAAACATAACATCCATCCATAAACGTTTACATTCATGTGCAACATCATGCCATGTGCTACTTCAAGGAGATGCTAGTTCTTTCTTTTTGTAACACCATTTTGTTGTGGTGTTTTTGCACAAGAGCTACTGTGAAGGGATCCATGGAATGCAAAAAGTTTATTTAGGTTGCCATGGAAATATTCTTTGCTTATCTACTTAGAATATATGAACCTCCACATGAAATTGGGTAAACACCATTTTTTTAAAATCTTTTACAATTCTTTGGAACTTCATCTTTAGTCCACATAGAAAATATTCAATTGTAGTAGAAAATCATCAATCAAACTAATAAAGCATTTGTAGCCGCCCTCAGAGGGTATAGTGGTAGGAATTCCGAATGCACAATATGAAAGGGAAAATCTGATCTTTTATTACTTGAAGAAAAGGAATTTCTATAATGTTTGCTTAGCTTTGGAAATTGGACATTGAACAAGACTTAAAAAAACTAGGAAACAAATACTTTAGCAACTCAAAGGAAACATGACCTCATAGCTTTCAAGGCGCCAGGGCAAGGCTAGGCGACTATAGGGTGCCCAGGTGCCTAGGCGCCTAGGTGTTGGAATTTTAAAATGTTAATTTTCTTGAGTTTTTACTTTATCTATGCTTTTCTAAGCTATTTTACTGGTTTTGTGTGCTAACTAGCAAGCATGTACACTAACTATTAACTCTATAAATCATTCAAATGATTATAAATTTCATATAACTAGCAAACATGTACGCTAACTATACACTAACTAGCAGGCATGCACACTAACTATTAACTGGAAAAAAAAATGCCAGAACTAGGAAGGGAGGAGAGGAGTATAGGGGCGGAAGAAGAAGAAGTATAGGGGATTAGGGGCAGGGAGAATTATAGGCCCCTGTTTTTTCAAAAAAAAAAAAAAGGACTGACTATCGACTGAGAACAGTCAGGGGCGGAAAGGAGTATAAGGGTGGAGCCCCTGTTTTTTTCAGAAAAAAAAGGCACTGAGATCTAGGACTAGCGACTGAGAACAATCAGGGGCGGAAGAATGAGTGGAGCTGTGGAGGGAGGGAGGAGTATGGGGGCAGAGCCCCTGTTTTTTCTAAAAAAAGCAAAAAAAGACTGAAGCTGGGCTGGAAGAACTTACCTGCTGAAGCTGAGGTGCGATGGAGTTGGGCTGGGGCATGAAGTCTTTGGTTCTCCTCCCTCTCCAATCAAACCGGAAAACCCTTATGTTATGCATAAATAAAAGAAAAAGGCTTTGTATTGTTGTCTTAATAATAAAATGATAGCATGTAACCGAGTCAAATTAAGGAGAGTCAGGGGCAAGAGTGGATAAATGGAAAGCAGAGGCTGCACTATTTGCTGTAGACGCAAATGAAGTGGAGGGAATACCAGCTGTACTATCCATTTGACACCGTTCCCTACTATAAGATTCCAAGTGATCACAATAGGAGGAACTAGATTGATGCTCCTGAGTGGTACCAGTAGTTACACTCCCACCTTGAGAATCATTAGCCACCACATTTGCTGCACTATACTTCTATCTTTGCCTTTTTTTTTTCAATTCTTGGTTCTTGGTTGCCCACTTGGGCTTCCCAACAAGATCCCAACAGGTTTCTCGTGTGTTTGGGGCGACAACAATGGATGCACCACAATTTGTCCTTGTCCTCATTCCTCTTACAACGACCTTTCTTTGTACCATTATTACCACGTTTTGATGCTAGGGCAATCAGTTGCTCCCGTTCAGCTGTAACCATCACACTCAGTTTACTTTCTTCAGATTGCATAATGGCATATACTTCCTGGATTGAAGGAAGATCATTGTTGCCCAAAATCTGAACACGAAGAGGCTCATACACAGGATTTTCCTTTGCATCATCATCATTCTTCCATTTGATAGTCTGGTAATGGTCTAACTCCATCTAGACTGAGGTAGGGGTTTAATATTAAGCAGACAAGTTACAATCACCCTGCTTACAGGTGGATTCAGCGTGTAACTGATAAATAAATCTATGTGTAATGCCTTTGCTCTGAATAGGTTAATTTTGCATGCTCCCATATCAACCCACATGAAATTCTTCCTCACCTCTGGTTCCATAGCAACAATGAGCCAGGACATAACCATACTATTCTCTTGGTTCCATCTATCGTGTTCAGTAGTCCCTGACTTGGGTTCTTTCATTTTACCATTGATATAACCCGCTTTCCTCTGGCAGTAATATAGAGTTTAATACCCTTAGACCATTCTAGATAGTTCATCCCATTCAAGGGAGTAATAGGCATAGGAAAACTCATGCTGTCTACCCCCAAACTGGAAGTTCTTTGAGAAGAAGTAACTCAGAAAGAAGCTGAATCATCAGATTCCATTACAGAGGTTACCCGTACTAAAAGTCACAGAAAGAAGCACAGATTGGGTTCTTTCACTTTATCATTGATATAACCAGCTTTCCCCTGGTTGTAACATAGAGTTTAATACCCTTTGACCATTCTAGATAGTTCATCCCATTCAAGGGAGTAATAGGCATAGGAAAACTCACTGTCTACCCCCACACTGGAAGTTCTTTGAGAAGAAATAACTCAGAAAGAAGCTGAATCATCAGCTTCCATTACAGAGGTTACCTACACTAACAGTCACAGAAAGAAGCACAGACCTGATTTTCCATCAACACCCGATCAAGAATTTGAGTTTGAAACTGTAGCCAAACTGAAAAAACTGTTGCAACTTTGAACACATTGGCTACACAACCCCAACAAATCAACCTCTAATCAACACCAACCCACAGAAAACATGTGGTAATGGTGTGGTGTACAACAAATACTTGCTGGAAAAGGACCCCACAATCCATTACAGCACCATAAACAAGGCACATGCCTTGAGGCAAAACTCCCTCACAGAATCGACTGTCACAAAGAATCACTGATCTTGGTACAATGAGGCTACAACCAATAAAAAAGGGAAAAACAAAGGAACTGTTGCTTAGGTCAGTCCAATGAGGGTTTTCTTCTTTCACAGTCCAAAAAGAAAATGTTCCAAGGAGAAAACAGCTCAATCCCCGCCCAAGTCAGCACTCTGATACCATGTTTTCACTTAGAACCAGTAAAGAGAGAGAAGAGTAGATAAAGGGAGAGAGAAGAAGAGAGGAGAAAGTTTGAAGAGCCAAAAAAATGGGCTGGTGGCACCCCCATTATTCTTTAGAGGTATGTGACAGCATAACAATAAAAGGAAATTGCATAAATGCCCCTGTGGCACACTCTAATAATAAAAAATAAAAATAAAGCACTAACAACAATTCAAACCTGTTTTCGGCTTTCTATTTCCATATTAACATTTAAAAAATATAAAAAGGCCACTACACAATGTCGGTGTCAGTTATGTGGGCTCTGGGGTCTTTGGAGGGGTAGACTAGATACTGTTCTAACCTTGGGCATTTTTTACACAAGGTGGACACTCTCAGACTTGGACCTGTGTTTTCACATTTGCCAGCCCTAGATTTTACCATTACAGAAAGTAATGGCCCATCAAGAAATATAAAAGAGTATTTTAGTCCATATAACATAGCAAGGTGCCAAAAAGGGTGAAATAGACCTTTAAAAAGTTTTAAATGCCAAGTGAGAACTTTCTACCAGAAAAACTGACAGCAAGTTTATGGAGAGGCAGAAAAAGTAACTTAACCTCAAATTACAACGTATAAGTAATTTGCCCTTTAATTATTCAATGCTATGGCAACTTTTAAACAACAGCAGAAACGACACAACATTGAGGGGAGAGATAAGAGGGTTTATCTCTCACTGACTTTTTAGTACTCCTTTTTTTTCTTTCTAACATTAATGAAAAGCTGCGGTTATTGATTAAAAAAGCGGAACAGGTTAGAAGTTAGAACTTAGAAGACCCTCAACTGTCTGGATAAGGTTGTCGCTTACTGAATAAACACCAAAATCAGAAGCATGATAATATTAGCATCTCAGTGTTCTTCTTCTTCATTAAACAGTAATGCCCACTAGCAAGTAAAGGTCAAAGCTTTTATACTGGTCCTTAATCAAAGTGACTTTAAAAGATTATATGGGACAAGTGTTTCCAGGTGTCAGAATTTTCCATGTTATCATAATATGATATCCATAACTTGGAAAACTGCATGAACTTTGCCAATCAGTTTACAGTCCACTCTGATGACCAGCATGTCATTTCACTTGCAAGATGATTCTCACTACATTACAACAACATGGATATGAGGTTTCTGACAAAGTGGCTTAAAAAATTGTATGGGACAAATGTATCCATGGTGTCAGAATTTTTCCATGTCAACATAACATGATATTCATGCCAACTTGGAAAACAACATGCATGTGTACATGATGAAGTACAATGCCATACAAGGAAATTAAAACCCCTGAAATGCATTAAAGAAGCCTTCCCCTTACAATGTACACCCTACATGAAAGAGGTGGGGCATAGAAACATTTATTACAAATTGGTGCAAGTAGATGGGCTTCTAACAAGGTTCAATGAATAATCAATGTAAATAAGTGAAGGAGAAGGTGGAATTGCAAACCACAGTATATCTTGTTGAATATTTAACAACACAATGACTCACCTGAAAATAGCTTTAACATCTAATTCATGTAAAGTTCGAGATAAGACACGTTGAAGGTAGCCAACTTCCTGGAGATGAATAAAAAATCAAATAGCCAATCAGATTCAACTAATCAAGTAAAAAAATTAGACAGAACTTTTTTTTTTTTAATCAATAACAAACAGATTTCATTAAAATTAAGAAAAAGATACAAGCGGGGAGAGCTAATCTTTCTTAACTCCCCACCAAGAGAAACAGAAATCAAACCATGGCAATTACATATGAGCCCAAAACAGACCTGCCCTATTCATCCCCTGTTTTGCCAATCCATCAGCAAAGGAGTTGGCACTTCTTTCGGCCCACTCAATTTTAATCTCAATGCCCTGTGCCGGCCACTTGAATTTTTTCTTTTTGTTGCTATAAATCTACAACCCATTCTGTTGTACCCCTTCCAAGACTGCCATAATCTCAGCCCTAACAGAGTCACCGACAACAATTGGCCCTCAGAAAAGGTCTATTACTTTGCCTTCCTCATCCCTAATCACCCCAATGCCTGAGGGCCCTGGATAACCAATACTGCTACCATCAAAATCCAGCTTGTAAAAGCCAATTGGGGGAGGGGTCCAAGACATAGTTGATGTCTCCTTATCCTGGCCAGAGTTGGCAATTGTTCTCTGGTTTAAAAAATCTTCCATTGTGAAATCTTGAAACAATCGCTTCTCTCCTTTTCTGAGAGGATTCTTGAATTCCTTTCCTCCCATATACTCCAACTGATAGCAGCCCTTACACATCTCCACATTATTTTGCACCTCTTCTTTGGCCAGCTGAAGAAAGTAGTGGCAAACAGGCTTTGCACATTCAGTGGTGGAGTCCACCTGCACCCAAACAAAGACAAGAACCATTCCCAAATCCCTTTCACAAAATTGCACGAGATTAATTAGTGGTAGCAATTCTCACCATTTGCCTTGGAAAGAATACACCAGTTAGGGGACAAACAGCTATTAGGTCTTTTTCTTTGAAGCAAATCACGTGTTGATTCTTTCCACGAAGGCCTCCCAACAAAAGCTCAAAACCCTTGTTGGGGCAGGTGTTCCCCAAACCTCTTTAATAGGAAAAGACAAGCCCTCAATATCTTCCAGATGAGTTAAGGACTTGAAAAAGGAAGCACAGGTAAACAACCCAGAGGGAAACAGAGTCCAGATTCCTAAAAGCCCTTTTGAAACCTAAATCCCAACCAAAGCCAAAATTTGAGTTAGAAGGCACCAAAAAGTTGTTTATAGGTTCATTCTTGTAGTTTGACATGGCAAGCAAAGAAGGAAATTGATCCCTCAAAGAAGAGTCCCCAACCCAATCCTGTTCCCAAAATTTAATTTGATTACTAGAATTTATATCATACCTGATTTGATGCAAGAACAAAGGAAGAATAGCTTTAATGGATTTCCAAGGGGAAGATTTGGTGGACCTAGCTTGAATTCTAGTATCCCATCCATTATCCGTGAGCCCGTCGATGCTTACCACCATTTTGACCCACAACTTTTCCTCTACAGGTAATCTCCACAATCATTTCCCCAGCAACGCCAAGTTTCTTTTTTGAGCATTTCCAAAGGTAGTTTTTCTTCCACAATGCAAGTTTCTTCTCGAATCTCTCTATCACTGAAGTCCAGAAATTTTCTTTTCTAGGGTTATCTATTAAAGGTAATCCCAAGTACTTTAGGGGCCAAGGTGAAACCATACAACCCAAAATAGAAGCATACTTCCTTTTCTCCCCCTCCATATTAATTCACACAACAGAACTTTTCTCAAGGTTACACCTTCAGATTGGACATCTGCTCTAACAATTGTATGGCAAGTTTCAGAATCCTAATCCACCTCAAATCGCCTTCACAAAAAAGAATTTTATCATTTGCAAATTCTCCGAACTCTTATTAGATTCCTTGAGTCTGCTCTAGATATCAACCTTCCCAGGATATCTGCTACTAAGGTGAACAAAAAGGTAGCGAGGGGGTCCCCTTGCCTAATACCTCTCAAGGCCAGGAAAAAGTCCACCACTATTCCATTTATTAAAATTGAATATTGAACATTCCTAACATAGCCCATTACCCATTTACATCATTTTTCTCCAAACTCAAAGTTAACCATTCTTTTTGAAGAATAACAATAAAATTTATTAAAGAAAAAGGAAAGCAGAGTATAGCTGAAACAAGGCATTAAGGTGACACCAAAACATACAAAAATAACAAGCAACATCCAATAGCCATACACAAAGCAGAAAATAATGCAGCCTTCCAGAATTATATCTTCCTTAATCATCTCCTTTGTATAGTTCTTCATTCCCATCACCCTCCTCATTCCATGCCTCACCTCCTTCCCCTTATACAGAATTCTTCAACCTCCCTTTTTACTTCTTCCAAATACTTCAAAGGCTCTTCTAGCAAAATCCTCTCCACCCCAAAAGAATAATCCTAAGCTCCTGCCATTTTTAACACTCCTATCCATGGTTTCAAATGTTGCAACATTTTGCTAATGTCACCCGACATATGTTGATGTTGAGGCTCACCGACATGAAAATGGATGGTAATATAAAAATTACATTATTTCGGTCAACATTTCCTATATTTCGGAAATGTCGACCAAATCGGTCCAAATAACAAAAAAAAAAAAAACAGTTTTTCCTATTATGTCGATAGGATCTCGACTAATGTACATTAATAATATAGTATATTAATATATTATGTTAATATACATTATAACATTAATAATTTCTATTTAATATTTCAAATAAAATATTTATAAAAAGAATTAACAAAAAAATAAAAACAAAAGAATAAATTAATTACTTTATAATATAAAACATAAAATATTTTACAAGTAATAAAATATTAACTAGTTAGTATTTTAAAATATTTATTAAAATCAGAAAATGTTTATTAAATTTTATAATAAATCATATTCTAAATTTAGTAGAAAAAATCAGAATAAATTTATTAAATTTTATACTAAATCATAATTTATTATAAATTTAGTAGTAAAAATCATAATAAATTCACTAAGTTTTATAAGAAATCAGAATTTATCATAATCTTAATACTACACAAAGGAGAATCAGTTTATTAAATTTATAATAAAACATAATGTATTATAACTTTAATAATTAAAAAAATCAGAATAAATGTATTTCTATTTACTAGTGTGAAATAAATACATTAGAATTTATAATAAATCAAAATTAAAAATAAGAAAAGAAAATATCGGATAACCTTGTAAAATCATCAAAATGCATAATAGTTCAGTAAATCATCATTCACTAATTTGTTATTGATCTTAGTTTCTTAGCTTTATATAATGGTTGGGAATAAGATAATAGTCTAGAAATATGTATTAATGCTTCTTTTATCATTTTACAAAATATCATTGCATATTTCCACATATTTCATAATATTTCCACAATGTCTCTAATTTTTACAATATTTCCCCTTGACATTTCCGACATATGTCCTATATTTTGGAAAGCAACATTTCCATCGACATCGACATTTTAAACCTTGCTCCTATCCGCCAAATCCTCAATCTTCACTCTTCATTCCTTGTCCTCGCAAGCTGATAGATACTTCTTAGAGTTCCTCTCTAAGTCTTGGGTCCCTCCTTCTGCTTATCATTTGACCCAAGCTGCCTTTCTAAACCATCCCAATGAGAAACCAACATCTACACCATCTCCCAAACTGAATCATGAAATTCTTTTCCTTGCACCTTCTTCAAACGTTTGGTTTTTGTTCCAATACATGAACAATATGAGACTTACGAGTCTCTCACTATCTTAACTGTCTTTGAAATAACAACCACACCTTCCTTACTCTCTGTTTTTCTTCTTCAGCCTAAATCAATTCCAAGCTTTCCAACTGTGACTTCAAAATATGAGTATTTCTCACCTCCTTTAGAAAATCCATCCTTCCTTTCTTTTTCAATCTCCTCCTTAGAGCAAACTGCCTCCTTACTAATGACTTCACCCCCACCAAGTTTCTCACCTACTATCCCCCCTTTTTTATCCCCCCATTCCCTTGTCACTTACCTCTATTCCTTCCCCCGGATCTGCTTCCTTATCTTCCTTTCCCTCCTCCTCTAGCTCAATCCTCACATCACCCTGCTTAGACGTATTTGACCCTCCCCTTTTGCAACCCAATAGGAATAGCTTCAACAACAAAAGACACAAAATAAAAAACTTTACCCACCTACTGACAGAGCTCCACCTTCTCCCTCTTCAAGCTCCTATCGCCCTATGCCCCTGGCTCATCCTTGTTCTCATGATAGCCAACAGATTGACACCCCTTGCATCCATCTTGTGTTACTTCACCCTTCAAATCGTTGATCTTCTTGTCGCTATCAAATTTGGCCACCAGCCAAACCCAAGTTTCTTTCTTTCTAATTTGACGAGACAAAGATTTTCTTACTTGCTTCTTGCACTTAAAGGGATTGAATTTGGAGCGTCTTCCTTTGAAAATCTTCAAACTATTGGGCCAATCTCTCCATTTGTCAAAACTAGACTTCGAGTTAAGAGCATGGGCCCAACTCAAAAAGACTAGTCCACCAAATCATTGGCTTTCTATAGATCAAGTTTGCACACCACTCCTTTTCTCCATGTCCTCTTCATATCCTCCACACATTGATTTTCTATTAAGATTTGATCCACTATTTGCCTCCCTTAGACGAAGGCCCCTTGGTGAGGTGCAATGATTGTGGGGAGTACTTGCCTTATCCTCAAGGAAAACACCTTAGCTATAACCTTATATAGGCTATTCACTAGGCTGATCGGTCAAAATCTCTTGGGTGGGAGGCATCAACTTTCTTTGGGGTCAAGGCTATAGAAGTGGAGTTCAGCCCTAGATTAATTATTCCCCTTCTATTAAACTCATCAAAGACCAAAGAATACCCTCTTTTAGAATGTCCCATCAATCCTGGTAAAAAGCCATTGTGAATCCATTCAGTCCAGGAGCTTTTGCTTTGTCCATTGAGAACACCGCTTCTTTTATTTCCTCTAGTTCAAATTTCCTCTCCAACCAAACACTAAGCCCTGACTCTAATCTTGGCCACTCTAATCCGTCTACCTAAACCCCACCATTCAGTGGCCTTTTAAACCAAAGATTTAAAATGATCTACAAAACCCTCAACAATACCATCTTGTTGGGTAATACTAGACCCTTAATTACTAATTTGGAGATGAAAGTTTTCCCCCTTCCATTTGCCACAATACAAAAAAAACCTCGTGTTTTTATCCCCCTCCTTTAACCACTTGCACCCTAATTTTTGCCTCCAACTTATCCCTTCCTCGTACAATAAGTCCTCCAGTTGTTTTCTCAAGGTCCATCTTTGTTCTTTATCTCCTTCCTCAAGAATACCCCTTTCTTCTTTCAGGTCTAACTCCTCAATTTTTGGAATCACATTTTGCGTCCTTGTTTCTAGCTTCCCCAAATCCATCTCATTCCAAACTTTTTTTTTTTCCTTTTAGATTCTTCTTATGAAATTTCATTCCTTTCCAGCATCCTTGTTTGTAGCCTCCCACCAATCTTTCACCCCTCTTAATTAACCTTGGATAACACAATCACATATTTTCAAATCTAAATGGTGATGGCCTTGCATTCCTTAATTCCTTCTTACAGACGTGACCCTTGGGAGAGTCCTAGATCACAAGCCTCCACAATGCTCCTCCCAATCCAATGTGAACAAAACCCTATCTAATCTGGAACAAATCGGGTTCGAATGGACATTGGGCCAAGTAAATTTATTATTGAAAATTTACCTACCAATTTTTCCAACCCCACTTCACCTCACTGTTCCACAGTCACTATACCCCAGAGGAACCCCATGAGTGTCATTGCCCATTTTATTCCCCTAGCCTTCCAAAGATTCCTTGCCCATCTTCTATCAAATTCTGGTCTTTTGGATTCCTGCAACAATACCACATCTGGTTTCAACATCCTGGTCACTTCTTTGATTAATTCTCTCTTTTTGGTGCTTCTCAACCCTTTTACATTCCAACTCAGCAACTTCATTTAACCTAATTCTTAGGACCGTTCTGCTAATGATTTATCTATTCCCCTTTCTCCTTTCCCCTTTATCATCTTTCCACTTCACTCAATTTCCTTTCCTCACTTTAGGATCCTCCTTAGTTTTTAGAGAGGCTTCTAATTCATTTGGTCCTTCAATTTACAACCAAGCTTTCCAAAAAAGTCTACCACCAAGTCATCACTAGAAGATTCCCCATCCCTCCCTCCTTTTTTATGAATCTCTCCTCTTTACCCTCTTGTCCTCTCTCCCTTGCTCCTTGTCCTCCAGTTAAACTTTCTGTTCCTTCTTTGTGCAGTTCCTTTCTACAATAAGCTTTTACTTGATAGCAGAGAAATCAGATGTGTATCTGGTATACTAAGCTAGGTTTCAAAAACATTTTCTGTTGCATTTATGTGCAACAGCACATGAAGGCAGATGGGAGTTTTAAAATAAGAGAGTACATAAATGCATATGAGGTTTTCCTACTCTCGATATGATTTTAGGGGGAAGTAACTTTATAAGAATCAGCTTAGCACATGAAGGCAGAGAGTGGTAGTAAGGTAGTTGGCAGTTGTAACCAATCTCTGTAAACTGGTACTATTTCTTTTGAAAAGAAACTGATATTGTATGAAGGAGGAAGTGCTTCCCTCAAAGCAAAACTTTACAGGATATGAGGTTTATATAGCTATACAAAAGACTTATACTACAGAACCAAGTTGCATAATTGTTTAAGTTCTATGACAACATACAGATGTCACTAGGGGTGCCAATTATACAAGGCCTCTAGGGCTATGGCATAATATTCAAGCTACAAAAAACATAGGATTTTCCTAACTACAGAAATAAATATACAAAAATTGATAACATATTGCAGCATGATGCCCAAATTAGTGGTTACAATCAAAACAATATATTAAAATGAAAAAGAAAGGAAAAATAAGAAACGAGTAATGGTTCACTACTAAAGCATCTAAATGCAATGCTTGCCCTTTGATACAAATCAGTAACAAGAAGCATCATTAATAAAATATCTAAGGATATTGAAAAGCAACACACCTTGGTAAGGGATCGAGCAAAGTTACTAGGCTGTAAATCACTGTCATCTGGTCTATTCCAGCTCTCAACAATTTGTGGCAACCCACGAATATGTACCATTAACCTTTCTCTCATTATCTGTACCAGCTTTGTGTGTATTTCATCTCGGTGAATCTTGTAGTCCTGAATTTTTTGAATAAATAAAAAATACAAAAGTGTAAAGTAGAACAATCAATACTACCTACTAAAGTAATGATATACTATAAATGAGTTGTCAAACTATATGAAATATTAGCACCGAATAGTTCATAGAAATTTGAAATCTAACAATGAGATTTTTATAGGACAAATACATGCATGCGAAAATAACATAAAAGCACTGCAGCTGTCAAACAACAACCAACATCTTGAAAAAAAGGTCAGCATATTAATTTTAATGCAGGTCGAGATTGAATTATTGATTTGAATAGCTTCGGACAGTAGGGGAAAATGTAGCTATGTAGGAAGCCGTATATCAAGTAATACAGGCTAATGCCAAATAACTGCCCTGTTAGAATCATAACTCCAAAATGGTATAGCTCATTTCTAAAACAATGAAGATACCAAATAGGTGCTTTGTAAAACCATGACTCCAAATAGGTGCCTTGTGGTGTCTAGCTTTTAAAACAATGTGGCAGATATATTGTTCTTATGATGATACTCCTAATTGTTAGGATTCCAGTGTGTTCCTAGATCATTTAATGGAATTGCTGATAGCTTAGCAAGGCAAGGAGTAAATAGAAATGAATTATTTTGGGGATAGGTGTCAGGGGGGACTGGATGTAAAAGTTTTGGGGAGGATTGTACATAATGATTCACTTTTTTACTTGGTAAATTTGTATATTCTGTCTTTATATTAACAAAATTTTTGTTATCAATCAAAAAAAGGGGGTTTCTGGGAGGGTGAGTGTGCCATCTGGGTTTTCTTTGGTGCTAGTTGGGAAGAAAGGAACCTAAGGATTTTTTCTGAAAAAGGAAAGAAGCAGAGATGCTATCATTGAAGTCATCACTATTAGAGTGGTAGTGTGGTACATTGGGTGAAGTCTCCAGAACTATTTCAGGATATATATAGAGACGCTTTTATTAGAAATTGGAAGGAGGTGGATAATTCAGCACCCCTCAAAACTGTGATCAGTCCTTGGTCTCCACCAACTAATGGTTTCACTAAGTTGAATTTTGATGGAAGTAGTTGTAGAGAACACTGATGTGGGCCCCACAGCTATGGTCCCACTGTGTTCGTAGGGTAGAAGATGTTCTAGTCTGCCTAGGGTTAGCTATTGGTCATTTAGTTGTTTCAGTTGTTATTTATTTCAGTCTTTGTTTTACTCTATTTGTTATGTAAAGACTAAGGGCAGATCTGTCCTTTCCATGTAATGAGCATAACCTATAAATATTAATTAAAGTGGCGGCAGCAGAACATCAAGCTTCTGCTCCTCCTTTCGACCCTTGTTTTCTACTACTCCTCCCTCTTCCTCTTCTCTCCTCTTTCTTCCTTCTTATCTTCGATCCTGAGATTCATTAGGGTTCAAGACTGATAACAGTCCTGAACTTCTAGTTGGTATCAGAGCCAAGTTCTCTCATGTGAGTCTAGTCCAGCCGACCACATGAGAACCATCTAAGGCTGGAAGCTGAGAAAGCAGAGTTCGTTGACTGGTTCTTGGAGATCTCCAGAGGATTAGCAGCTGTTTGAAGAAGTGTCACAGTTGTAGCAAGTTGGTGATCAGAAAGAATCAGAGAAGGCTAGGGTTCGGGTAACCTTGGTAGGCAGCGAACTGCATTCTACTGTAAGTTTTTTACTTTCTGAGAGAAGTAACATCAGAAAATATAGGTTGGACCTATCCAGTAAGGGTGGCCGAACTACTCTAGGGTTTTATCTCTCTATTCTCTAGGGTTTCTCTAGGGTTTTGTCTTATCCCTACGACAAACCCTAGTATTAGGCCGAAACTTGTGATCATATTCCTGCGGCAAACCCTAGAATTCTCCTCAACATTGATCAGTTTTAGGGTTTCATATTAACCCTACTATAAACCTTATCCGTACGGCTCTTAGGACTGATTAAAACCTCAAATTGGCTTCAACATATCAGATTGCTCTTCAAACTGTGTTTCAGTCTTCTTTTGGGGTTTCGAACACTTTTGAGGGGGTGAAAACAGTTCGGACTGTTGCTGTTATGTGTGGTTATTGATTTCAGATCAGTCTTATATATATTTCATGCACATCTATCGTGAGTACAGATTGGTTCTCTACTGATTCTGTGACTATTGTTGGGAGTTCTAGTGCTGGTTTTGACTGTAGTAACCATAATCTTTGATACTTCTGGTTCTTGACTGAAATGGAGTTTAAGAATCAGGCAGAAGGCAGTTTTGGGAACAACAGTTATGGTGGTGGTTCTGAGACAGGTTTTCAGATTACAACCGTAAAGTTTGATGGATCAAACTATTTGGAATGGGCCCAATCAGCCATGATGGCTATTGGGGGAAGGGGCAAAGTAGGGTATCTCTTAGGAGATGTGGCAGAACCTTCCAAGGGAGACCCTATGTATACCAAGTGGGTCCAAGAAAACTACTTGGTTATGACATGGCTCTATAATTCAATGCAGCCCCATATCGACCGAAATTACTTATGGGCAAAGACAACCAAGGAGATATGGAATGTGATGAAAGAGACTTACTCCTGACCCCTTAATGTTGCCAGAGCATATGAGTTGAAATGTGAGGTGAATGCCCTTAAACAAGGAGAGAAACCGGTGTCGATCTATTTCTCTAACTTGCAGTCCCTATGGCATGAGATTGATCACTTAGAGACTCTTGAGTGGGAGAGTCCCAAAGATGCTCAGATACATAGAAAGCACATTGAGACAAACAGAGTGTTCGAGTTTCTGGCAGGACTGAATTTAGAATATGATATTGTGAGGCAGCGGATCTTGACCAGAGATAGTGTGACCCTCTCTCAGGCATACTCCTTAGTGCATAGTGAAGAGACCAGGAGGAAAGTCATGATGCAACCTTAGCCGTTTACACCTGCCTTGGTAGCTGTCAAACCCAAAACAGAGGGTGATTCAGAGAGGGACAGAAAGAAGGAAGATAAAAGGGATGTGGTGTGTGAGCATTGCAAGAAACCTAAACACACAAAAGAAACATGTTGGAAGCTGCATCCACATTTGGTCCCGGCAAAGTTGAGAAATAAAAGGAGTAAAGCTCATGTGGCTACGACTACTGATTCAGCATCCTCATCTGGCACAAGAGGCACACCATTAGAGACCTTAGCTGCAGTTTGGGCAGATCTAATACAATTGGAGAAGGAAGTTGGCAGTTCAGCTCAGTTACCGCAGTCATCATCAGCTCCGGCTACATCGGCCTTTGCACACTCAGGTACTCGAGCCTCAGCCTACCATGCCTCCGCTCCAGGTACTACTGAACCGTGTTGGGTAATAGATTCAGGTGCATCTGACCATATGACTAGCTTGCCCTCTTTGTTTACTACTTATCACTTATCTTCTGGTAGGGATAAAGTATCTATAGCTGATGGCTCTCTTGTCCCTATTTCTGGCAAGGGTGACATCAAACTGTCAGATACTATATCCTTGTCCTCTGTCTTGCATGTTCCTAAACTGGATACTAACCTCCTTTCCGTCAGTAGCATTACCAAACATTTGAACTGTTCAGTAACTTTCTTTCCTGACCGATGTGTTTTTCAGGACATGGAGACGAAGAAGGTGATTGGGACTGGCTGTGAGACAAATGAGATCTATCTGCTCGGGGAGAGTTCTGCTCGGGAAGAGTCAGTGGATAAGAAGTTACTTGTTTCTCAAGTTGTGAGTCCGGTTATGTTGTGGCATAACCGGTTGGGTCATTTATCTTTTCGGTCCTTGAAGAGTCCGTTTCCTACTTTGTTTGAGTCTGTTGAGTCATCTCAGTTGAAGTGTGAAAGTTGTGAGTTGGCTAAACATTGTAGAAACTCTTATTCATTGAGTAATAAAAGGAGTAATGGTTCTTTTGATATTGTGCATACTGATGTTTGGGGGCCATATCACATTCCTTCTATGGGGGGGTACAGGTATTTTTTGCTATTTGTTGATGACCACACCCGGTTTTCATAGGTTTATCTTATGCGATCATGAGATGAGGTGCCTGTCCTGACCCAAAACTTCCACCAAATGATCCTAACACAATTTGATGCCAGGATAGAAGTGCTTAGATCTGATAATGCAAAGGAATACTTTGCTAAGCCATTGGCATCGTACCTCCTTAATCATGGGGTTATCCACCAGAGCACGTGTCCTCATACACCTCAGCAGAATGGGGTTGCAAAGAGGAAGAATAGGCACATCTTGGAGGTGGCTAGAAGTATTATGTTTACCTCCAACGTCCCTATTCGCTTCTGGGGTGATGCTATCCTTACGGCGGTATATCTTATTAATCGGATTCCTTCTCGGGTTCTTGATATGAAACCTCCTTTTTCCCTTCTATACCCCAATGAGGAGTTGTTCACTATTCCCCTCAAGCCATTTGGTTGTACCTGTTTTGTTCAGCTTCTTGGTCCTAATCACTCCAAGTTTCAACCCAAGGCCTCCAAATGCATCTTTCTTGGTTATGCACAAACTCAAAAGGGTTATTGTTGTTATGATCCCGTCTCAGGGAAGAAGTTTGTATCCATGGATGTCACTTTCTTTGAGGAGACACCCTACTATTCTCGGGTCTCTCCTCAGGGGGAGAGTAGTGAGCGTGGAGATTTGGGTCTTTTTCTTCAGGGGGAGGGGGAGTGCAGTGAGGACAGGGTTAATACCTTTGGAGCTGTTCCCTTACCTATTCCAGTTGATGATGAGGGCGATAATGATGAGGGCTGTAGTAGCGAGGGTGGTCAAAGGGATCGGGAGTTGAGAGTCTATCACAGGCGATGCAGGCAGATTGATCCTGGTCATCAGCAGTCCCAGCCAACTACAATCTCTTTTGCGGCTCCAAGTCCAAATATTATAGTCCCAGGGCCCACAGAGACTCCTTCCATTGTTGCTACCTCACCCTCTGCAGATGACCTTGACCTTCCCATTGCCCTCCGTAAAGGAAAACGGCATTGCACTACATCTACAGCCCACTGCATCTCCCATTTTTTGTCCTATGATCGCCTATCTCCCTCCTACAGGTCCTATCTCACCTCTGTTGCTAATGTCCCTATTCCGAGAACAGTGCAAGAAGCCCTATCAGTCCCGGAGTGGAGAGGTGCAATGCAAGTTGAAATGGATGCCCTGTTGAAAAATAATACATGGGAGCTAGTTGACTTGTCCAAAGGAAAGAAACCAGTTGGATGCAGGTGGGTATTTACTGTGAAGCATAATGCGGATGGTTCCATTGAGAGGTACAAAGCTCGGCTAGTTACAAAAGGGTTCACTCAGACTTATGGTATAGATTACTTGGAGACATTTGCCCCGGTAGCCAAGATGACCACCATTCGGGTTCTATTATCTCTTGCAGCAAGCTACACTTGGCCTTTGTACCAAATGGATGTTAAGAATGCTTTCCTGAATGGGGACTTGCAGGAAGAGGTCTACATGCAGTTGCCTCCTGGATTCTATGATATGGAGGCAGGTAAGAAAGTTTGTCGGCTCAATAAGGCATTGTATGGTTTGAAGCAGTCACCTAGAGCTTGGTTCGACAGATTCAGACTAGCCCTTGGGAAGTTCGGTTATGTACAGGCCCAATCAGATCATACACTGTTCATCAAGAGGGTGGAGTCGTCACTGACACTACTTGCAGTTTATGTTGATGATATTGTGGTCACAAGAAACGACAACCATGAGATTGAGTCCCTCAAACAGCTCCTTCATCAAGAGTTTGAGGTGAAAGATCTGGGTACACTACGGTGTTTTTTGAGTATTGAGGTTGCTAGATCTAAGCAGGGGATCTTTGTCTCTCAGAGGAAATATGTGTTAGATCTCTTGGCTGAAACTGGAAAGCTGGGTGTCAAACTTGCAGATACACCCATTGAACAGAACTATAGGATTACTGCAGAGAGTGGGCAGCTGCTCAGCGGTTAGTGGGAAAGCTCCTATATCTATGCCTTACCCGACCAGACATCAGTTATGCCGTTAGTGTTATCAGTCAGTACATGCATTCTCCTAGAACCACGCACCTTTTAGCAGCAGAAAGAATACTAGCATACTTGAAGAGATGCCCGGGTAGAGGTATAATGTTCAAGAACAATGACCACATGAAGGTGGAAGTCTATACGGATGCCGATTGGGTTGGGAGTGTTGATGACAGAAGGTCTACCTCTGGATATTATGCTATTGTGGGAGGTAACCTGGTTTCTTGGCGGAGTAAGAAACAAAGTGTTGTCTCTCGATCCAGTGCTGAAGCTGAGTACAGGTCAATGGCTAATGGAGTGGCTGAAATTCTTTGGCTGAGATCACTACTTGAGGAGTTGGGTGTTGAGTATGAGAAGCCCCTGATGCTGTATTGTGATAATCAAGCGGTTATTAATATAGCACACAACCCAGTGCAGCATGACAGGACTAAACATATTGAAGTTGATCGACACTTTGTACGAGAGAGAGTCTCATCACAAGAAGTATGTCTCCCATACATCACCTCCAATATGCAACTGGCAGATATCCTCACTAAAGCTGTATCACGGAAGAAGCTAGAGGCAGATCTATCCAAGTTGGGAATGATAAACATTTATTCCCAACTTGAGGGGGAGTGTAGAGAACACTGATGTGGGCCCCACAGCTATGGTCCCACTGTGTTTGTAGGGTAGAAGATGTTCTAGTCTGCCTAGGGTTAGCTATTGGTCATTTAGTTGTTTCAGTTGTTATTTATTTCAGTCTTTGTTTTACTCCATTTGTTATGTAAAGACTAAGGGCAGATCTGTCCTTTCCATGTAATGAGCATAACCTATAAATATTAATTAAAGTGGCGGCGGCAGAACATCAAGCTTCTGCTCCTCCTTTCAACCCTTGCGTTCTACTGCTTCTCCTCCCTCTTCCTCTTCTCTCCTCTTTCTTCCTTCTTATCTTTGATCTTGAGATTCATTAGGGTTCAAGACTGATAACAGTCCTGAACTTCTAGTGTAGTAAAGGAAATTCAGGTCCTTCAGGTAAAGAGGAGTTTTCAGAGATGAGGAAAGGAAAGTTATTGCTTTATTGTCAGGTTCTATTGGAATAAGTGATTCATTTAGATGGTGGCAATGGAAGGCATGCAAAAGGGCACAGGAGCTAAACATTAGAAAGCTGATTACTGAAGGTGATTCAAAATTGGTGATAAGCTAGCTGCATAAAGAGGAAAACAGGTTTTGGAACTATGCTAATGAAAATATGAAGTTTAAATGGCTGGCCCAGGGTATGGAAATAAAACTGCAGGGGATGAAGAGAAGTGCTAATTCCTTTGCTGATACACGTTCGCTAAGCAAGGGGTGGGAAGAGATGGTTTGTTTTGGGCACTTTTTTGATCAATAACAATAAATTTCATTAAAAAGAAATAGTCATTACAATGGTGGGGAGAGGTAAACTCTCTTAACTCTCCCCCAAGTAGATACAGCATTACAAGGTAGCCACTTGAAGTGTCTTCATTCATTAATGTATGTCCACAATCCATCACCTTCCTTCCCTAACCAACCTAATACCACTTTAGAATCTCCTTCAATGATCAGCCTGTTAACATTCAGCTCCTATAGGTTGGGGGGATTCTCTGAGAGCTGAAATTTTGGCAGTTTGGAAGGGCATCAAAAGAGCCCAGCAACTGAATATTAAAAAACTGCTGGAGGCGACTCTAGGCTGGCTGTTAGTTGGCTGCAGAAGGAAGATTTCAGTCTGTGGAAGTTCTTAAATGAGAAAAAGAAAATTAACCAGCTAATTCAGAACATGGAAATTCAGGTTCAGTGGTCCAAGAAGAGCGCTAATTCTATGGCAGATTCTTTGGCCAAAAAGGGGGGGGGGGGGGAGCTAATCTCTTTTGAGCATTGCTTAACTTGTTTTCTACTTTTAGGGAGGGTTAAGTGATTTTACCCCTCCCTGTTGTAACTTTCTCTTTTCTATTCCTCTTAATAAAAGTTTCTGCTATCGATCTTAAGAAAAAAAAAAAAAAAATCAAAGCCACAATTTCTGCATGCAGTGAGTCCCCCGTGTCAATTGAGCCTGAGAACAAAGCTATGACTGAACCTTCCTCCGTCCTAAAAACTCCACCAATCCCTGATGGACCAGGGTTACCTTCACTGTGTGGAGCCGATGCTGCCACTTCCAGTTGTTCAGCAGTGTTTCTGTATCATACTTTTCAAGGCGCCAAGGTGAGGCTAGGCAACAAGGGGGAGCCTTGTTGCCAACTTGCCTAGGTGGGCACCTAGGCATCAACTAAGCTATGGATTTTTTAAGTAAAAAATATATATCCTAGGGTAGTTCCCTAGGTTCTATAACCATATTTCCTTAATAATTATCCATAATTTTCACAAAAAGTATAAGCTTCATGTTATAGTACAGAAAATCAACATATTCATGAGAAGAAAAATAAGTAAGAAAGGAAAAGGTGGAGGAAGAAGGAAGAAGAAAATGTGTTGATTAGATAAAATTTTAAGTTCTTCCTCATGGTTCAGGTTTTGAAGTCTTCGAGTGTTCGAGTGTTCAATGCAGCATTTAGCAATGTCTGTGTTGATTAAACCCTAAAAAATAAGAAAATAATAAAAAGAAACCAATAGAAAAACACACAAAATGAATATTTTAGTTTAATAATGTATATTTTATAATTATAATCTCAAAAAATTAAGAATGTAAAAGTACTTAATAACACAATGTGCAAAACTGCTTGGCAATTAGGCGAGGCGAGCCTCCAAGGGCACCTTGTTGCCTAGGCTTTGCCTTGACAACAATGCTTTGTATGAATGTACTTGAATATCTCCACAATTTTTACCCAATGAACAACCCTAGAAGTGATAACTTCTATGATTGCCTCTCTACTTCTCTCTTTTTTCAGAAAAAAAACTCTTCGCTTTCTTTCCTTCCAAACTATCCAACAAACTAGTGCTCTTGATAATCTCCACAATATTCTTCCCCTCTTCGTTGTCTAGTTACCAGCAGAAGAGTCAAGGGGCTTTGTAGACTTGGTGGGGGAGTCCACCTATAACCAAACTGAGAAAGAAACCAAACCCAAGTAGAAGAAACAAAGGGGTAGGAGATTAATAAGTGGTAACAAGAATATTTCCAATTAGGAGACAAGTGTTAATTCTTTTAAGGCAGTCTTCTTTCTTTTAAGTAGGTCATAAGTGTTGATTCTTTCCAAGAATATTTCCAAGATTTCCAAGTAGAGTGCCCAAACCTTTAGCGAGATCTATTTCCCCTACACTTCTTTAACAAGGAAAGAATGCCTAGGACTAGAGGAAGGTTATAATAGAGCTTTGAAAAAGGAGGAACAAGTAAAGGAACTAGAGGAAGATAGGGTCCAAATTCGAGATTCCAACTTAGAGGGGATCCAAAAAACCCTTTTGGAGAGTTTGGATCAAAGCAAAGACATGGTCCACATTTGAGTCTCTGAAACCCTACCTAAACCCCAAGTCACAATCTATTTCAGGCCAAAACCAGAAGAGGATAAGAAGGTAGAAACAAGCTCATTTTTGCAACTGAACAGAGTAAATAGATAAGGAAACTGATCTTGAAGTGGTGAATCCCCCAACCTCACATGTTCCCAAAATCTTACCAAATTCCCAGAACACAAATTATACCTAACAAAGTGAATGAAGTATGGAAGAATGGCATGGATAACTTTCCAAGGCGCCTCTCTAGTAGTTCGAGCCAAAACTCCAACATCCCAGCCATTTGCCACCGGCCAATAGATGCTTATAATCACCTTTGTCCACAGTTTGTCCTTGTCCATTGGTAATTTCCACAACTATTTCCCTAACAATGCCATATTCCTCTCCTGGATGTTCCCAATCCCTAAGCCACCAAACTCCCTACTTCTACTTACCACTTCCCATCTAACACCTATGGTCCTTCCTTTCCTCCTTGGGTTCCCACAAAAAACCTTCATTAACTTCTCTAGCCTTTTATAAATCCTCACAGGTCTCTTAAAAACTCAAAGAAAGTAGACGAGAAAATTGGTCAGAGTTGACTTGATCAAAGTTAGTCTTCCACCTAAAGAGAGGTAATTCCTTTTCCAAGAGGCTAATCTTTTTGTAAACCTGTCCACTACCAGGTTCCAGAAAGTTACGTTTCTTGGGTTTCCTCCGAAGGGTAATCCCAATAATTCATTGGCCACTGGGAAAGTTGTATCTACTTGGGAGAGGTAAACCCTCTTAACCCTCCCCAAACCCCACAATCTTTCTCTAAGCAGAAATCCCCAATAAAGCTTTCTTAGTTCAATGTATCTTTCTATTCCAATTCCCAAAAAAAAAAAAAAAAATTCTTGCAAAATCTTCCCCTCCTAAGAAAGCACAAACCTAAAATCTTGCTCACTTGAGTTTCAGTTTCCATTATATTTTTTCAAATCCATATTTCCATCTTTCTCACCCAATCAATAATCCCTTCCTCATCATTCTCTTCCCCTTCTACATATTCTTCCTCTCTTTCTATCTCATTCCCTTGTACCTCCTTTTCGACTAACAAAACATCTTCCTTTTGAGTTCCAAAAGCTGATTACGAAGTTCCTCTTGTCCATTACTTTTTCCAAAATGTTCGAACTACTACTATGTTTAGGCAAGCAACTGCAGATTTCTAGATCTGCCTTTAGCTTTTGACCCCCTTCTCTCGTAGATACTCTACTATTTACTGCAACAACCAATCCCTACCAAACCCTCCTTCAATCAAATGAAGACCTTGGTAATGTAAACTAATTGAACATCAAAGCTTTGGATTTTTTTGAGTCCTTTGAGTCAAGATCATCTTTTCTATGTTCCTCCAACGAACTTGTATTCCACTTCCTTCCTAAGTCCACCCCTATCTTTCCGATAAATACTTCTGTACCAAAAACAGAGCCCCTTATATCTACCTTCTCACAAGAAAAATAATGGTCCATATTCCTCACGCCTCCCACTTTTTCCCCACCCAACTCACAACTACTTTTCTTAGGGGCAGATGAAACATTTTCCAATTCATAGACACAGTAATCGTTTTCCAAAATGCCTACCTTTACTAAATCCCCTAATGTCTCAGCTGATTCCTCTTGCTCTACCAATTCCCAGCCTTCACATGAACTAATTTGTTGAGTGGCAGCTTCTTTTGCTAATGAAAACTGATCACCTTCTAATGCTACACCACCTTTCCTTACCTTAGCCATCAAAGGATCTAAAGGCTTCTCTAACATCAGAAACTTTTCCCCTGTCACAACTCTTTCTTGAGGATCTTCTACCTCCTTTGGACCTTCGTGCCTTTTCACCACTGATTGTAACTTGCCCTTCAAAGTTTCCAACCTTACACTTTCACTCAAGGAACTTGAACCCTCCTTGCAATGAACTTGGTTATCACCCAATCCCACTTTTTGTTCTTCTCTTTTCCCAACCATTCATGTTTAGTTGCAAAATGTGTTTTGAACCTTAACCCCCTTTCCTCCCTCTCAAAAAACGTTTTTGACCAGACTTTCTGGTTATTCCTTCCTCTAAGAGGACTAAGAACCATAACATTCTTCCTTTGGTCAACAATTTCCCTGAGATGGGGTCAAAGAAGATGGTATATGTGAGTTAGCATCCATCAAAACTCCACATCTTGGCCTCACGTGTTTACTAAAAAGGTCATGTTCTTCATCAACCATGGACCCAACCCCATTTGAAACAAAATCAGAATTATTCTTCATAGCTTTAAAACCTGTCCTAGCTTCAAAAGGCTTAAGCGAGACACAGAGAACAAACTTGGACAACTCGACCCCAACTTCATGGCATTCCACGTGTCTATTTAAAGTAGCACATTCAAGCTCATGGCCCACCAGGCCCAATGTCTTAAAATGCTCCAGCTCATTCTCACTCCCATAGCCTTTCACATTCCCAAACAGTTCCCCAAAATTCAAAATAATTGACATGTCATTAATGCTGCTGGTCACCACCTGTTCGTAGGACCTTCAACACACCGGCCCTTCCCCCCTTCTAACACACCAAATCATTCAACCTACTTCTTTTTCCTTTCCTAGGTAATGTTAACCAATTTCGTAAAAGCTCCAAATTCATTCATGTTGGAGTTTATAGGGGTATATTCATAATGTCAATAAATTTTAGGGACTTGTATGTATTTATGGAAGGAAGAGGGGCCTGTGTGAAATTTTGATAAAATTTGGCCTTTTGCTTCTTTAAGCCATCAGTTATGTGGGATTAGGGTTAACTGAGAGTAGATATTTTGTTGTGAGTCTGTAGAGAGGTCAGCCTCATGTATCTCCTCTCCAAGAAACTCTTTTCTTTCTACTGGGTCAACTTCCCCTTGATTCTAGTCTCCTCAAACAAAAGATTCTTTGCTTCTATCTTCAGGAACCACCTCCAGTGCTTCATCTTCTCATGCATATTTGAAGAATCTTTGATGCAAACAGTGCTCCAAATTTCCAAAGATTGAGAAGAATATCATGAACCTAGCTGAGATTTGAATAACCCTGTGGCTCCCAACTCAAGTAGCTCCAACAAATCAAACCTTATTTCTTAATACAAATATCCTACCAAATTTTAATTATGCTTCTAAAAATGCATGGTTCAAATACTCCGATTTACAAAGTTTAAAAGGTTTAACAAAGTTATATTTTAGAAGTAGAAGTATCCAGTATTTGGTATTATAATGCCTATGCATTCTATCCTACATTGGTATGCCAGGCATGAATAGGTATCCTGGTATCATAGGTTGCATATCAATGAAATGAATAAAATGAGATAGAAAGTTGATGTAGGACTGATAATTAGGATACCAACTTGATTTTGGACAAGTAGCTTTGATGCAAATTAATGTAGGATAGGAATGACTCAAGGATTAGTCTAGGAAGGCCATGATGGAATAGTAAGGGTTTAAGGATGATTTTAAGACTAATGGTAGAGATTGGTTAGGTTAGGAAAGGTTTCTAGGCTTAACTACCAGAATTATAGACTTGTTACAACATAGTGAGCAACTTCAAAACAAAGAAAATAAATCTAGGATTGGAATTATTCAATGAAATGCTTTGTCATCTTAATGAGTCAGACTCTTGGACATGTGTCAGATTCCAACTCCCATGTCTGTATCATGCAACATAACTGCACAACCCTGAAAGATAATATCTACTCTTTACTCACTGCATCCTTGATCTCCCAATTCCCCCTTCATTTTGCACACTATTTCCAATTTGATTGGCTGCTCCTCTTTTTGTGCCCCCTGTTACCCAAAGGAACTATCTTCTTGTTTTCCATATTCTCTTCATCACCTCCAGAGGAGCCCTAAAGATAGGGAAGGAGTAGGTTTGCAGAATAGAGTAAGGCCTAGATATTTAGGAGTCAATCCAAAACCTGACAACTAAGGATCTTTGCACAGTCATGTAGGAATCTTGACCCATAGTTCTTGAATATGTCCATTCATAATAGAGCTTGCATATCACTTACAAAGATTGCCTCTGCTCCTCTTAAGTTTTCACCTATTAAAAGAATCAAACTAATGACAATCACTTAGAGTGCCACTAGTGAAGTCAAATTTCTTTAATCACTTGCCAACATTATGTAAATCACCAAAAGGGTCTACTTTTTACTTCTAATAGTAATATATAAACATTTTAATTAAAAAAGATGAATTTAGGACCTCTATCCCAATCTTTTGTTGTATATGTATTTACTCCCCTATGTTTTGATATCAAGTAATAATTCCTCAACATTATTAGGTAATCTGACTACAAAAGTAATTAATCATTATCATCATCTAAGCCTTGTCCCAACTGTATGGGGTCAGCTACAAAATAAGAAATAAGAAAACCTGTAATGTTGAAAACAATCACAAATCTCTACAAGGGGCAAATTTCTCAACTATGCAGTTTTCCCTATGCTACTTCAGTTAAAGGGGTAAATTTCCCAACTCTTTCTCTCTCTCTCCGTCAGTCAATATTGGATGCAGCTCTGACAACCAGTGACACCCATTTATTTATTATATACTAGTGTTTCAATGTTGCACCAAACAAATGGTTTTTTAAAATGTGTTCCCTATTGGACTTTATAAACATTCAAATGATGTAATTCTATCACAAAAATCAAGTGATGAAGTGAAAGATTGGAGGGAATGTGTATAAAGATACCTGAGCCACTCGATCAATCTCAGAAAGCAATAGATCCTTACGTGACTTGGGTACTTTCAGGAAAAGAACTATTCTGATTTCTTTTTGATACACAGTGAAGCAATGTCAGAATATATCTTGAAAAAATGAAAAAACATACGAGAATAATACAAACAATTTCTGGATTAGATGCACTAAAATCTTACAATTAAAAGAAACAGTAACAATCAAAGAAGAAGAACCATGTCAAAAGCTCATAGAAAGGGATTGCTTGCAGTAATCAAAAGTTCAAAAGACACAAAGAAGCTTTTTAGACATAAAAATTTTAAGGAAAGAGCAAGAGAAACCAAAGAGAGAAAATAAGAGAGAAGACTCTTTTTGTTGTATAAGGAGCATTTTGATAGTGGTTGAACTGAATGACTTATGTTTTGTCTTTTAGTAAACAAAATAATAAAATAATAAAATATTTGACACTATGGTAATAAATCCAACTTCATTTTCAGCCATTGAGGAGCCCACAACCTCCTTAATAACTTATTTACAAAAAGAAAAAGCAATAAACAATTTAGTCTAGACCCTTCATCTGTTATCAAATGGTCCCTAAGAAGAAAGAATACAAAAGAGTGAACCATCTCTTAAGCCTGCAAAAAGGTAATTATACTGTCCAGAAGGGGATTGCTTACTTTTCAGGTATGGATTGCTTACTTTTCAACTCCTCCCCACCTTTTGGTGGTAAGCTATAGTAGCAACTTGACTATTGTATTTCATTATCTTCATTCCTAAATCAGATTATTTATACCTTTTATGGTTTGTCATAATACAAGATATGTTGGCCATTTCCAAATCCATGTCAATGTGTCCAAAACTGTGTCTATGTCAAGACACAATGCCTCCTTTATTGAACTGTTTTTATCATCTTTGTTATCGTCTAATCCTTGTCCCAGTTATATAGAGTTGGCTATATAAGTCCTGTTTCACCATTTCATTCTGTTCAGTGCTATATCCATCAATAAATTATGGGGCTTAAATCATTTCTTATTACTTCCACTCACGTCTTTTTTCAGTCTGCCCATAGCTCTTCTAGCCCCTTCAAGTAAGAGATCACTTTTCCTAATGGGTGCTGTAGATAGTCTTCTATGCACATGATCAAACCATCTAAATCCACCTTCTCTCATTTTATCATCTATTGGAGGCTGGAGCTACTCTTAGGTTACTTTGTATGACTTCATTTCTAACCCTGTCCTTTCTAATTTTACCACTCATCAATCTGAACATTTGCATTTCTACCACTCATTTTCTGGGCATGCTGTTTCTTAACTGCCCAACACTGTGCTCCATACAACTTCTTTATAGTAAACTAAAAAGGGCAGTGCAGTGCACGAGGCTTCTGCCAGTCTGGGGAGGGATAGACGTATGCAGCCTTACCCCTGCACATACAGAGAGGCTGTTTCCAAGATTTATTTATTTTTGACAATCTGTGTCAGCAAATCATTCTAAAGTTAGTTGTATCAAGAACTAAATTACCATATAGCAAGAGTAATAAACTAACTATATTATTACTGCATATTCTGGCCCAATAGTAGCACAGATGTGACAATTTCTAATGATAGAATACATATTGGATTTGTTATCACCTACCTGGAATAAAGGCATAAATGAAACTAATAACCTGACTTGCTAGAGCCAAGTGCTTAGAAGTTATGGACTTCAAACCAGTAACCTGTGATAAAAAGGAATACAGTTAAGCAAGAATAGGATTACTACTTGATATCATAGTATTAATATAGAAAGCAGAAGAAACCAATTACTGGTTCACTAGAACCAAAGTACTAAGAATATCAGTGATGTACGCTTGATGAGCATACATAATAATATGCCAAAACATATTCACATAAAAGACTGACTCCCTTGCAACATGGAAGTTGAGAGGGAGAATCATTAGGCAACACTATGATATTGTTGTGGGGGTGGTTGCATGGAAACTACATTTTAGGCATCAGCTAATTTATTGAGTGGACCTTCTAATCAACTTTCAAATTAGGCTTCAACAAGGTCAGATCAATTTCACTTTTAAATTTTGATTCTTCAAAGATGAGAAGTTTAACAGAAAATATTGAAATAGTATAAACTTTCCTCCATTAGAAAAAGCATTAAGGGAAATGGAATTTTCTCTGAAGCATAAAAGTTTGTTTAATATAGACATGATTAATACTCAAAAACCAAACTAATACAAAAAAGAAATAGTAATATAAATTGAGTATGACAAATTTAAAGAACAAAGTTTCTATTTGATGTAGTATCCCATTGGCATAAACAATATCCATACAAAACACAAATATAAACATATGTTTGCACATAGAGGATCTCTTTGCCTTTTATCTCAGTTTTCAACTCAACAACAAGGCTTTCCTCTTTAGAAAGCATGTGATCAATTTGGTGCTGACAATAATAAAATCTACCTGCATGGCGCCAGCTCCAAGAACAAGTTGACAGGTTCTTGTGTTAAAAAATTTTAAAATTTCCACAACACGATGCACGATTTCAGGTGACAATGCTGGCAAAAGATTATTCATATCAATGTACTCTGACAACAGCTTCAGCAAAATTAAACCACTGAAAAAGAAACAAATAAATGAAGTTAGTTTACTTCCACACATACACTATTCAATATCTTTATCAGAGTACATTGATATAAAAGAAACAAACAATTGCATGGTTCTTTTTGTATATAAAAGAAAAGGAAGACTTAAGTCTAACATATATAAAACAGTATCAAATAGGGACCTGAATAAACGAAACCACATTGAGTTCTAAGATATGAACAAAAACATTTAATTGACACATCACTTTTACAGAAATCACACAAAATTTGATTTAAAGAAGAAACAAGAAAGAAACACAGTAGATATGCCAAACAACCAATTCAAACTGAAGGCTTGTAAATTTGAAGGTATAGAAGCAAGCTGGAGGAAAGATGCACCAAGAATTAAAATACCCATGGGAAAGAATAACTAACCAGTTTACCATGTGATAACCAACACCTTTATACACAAGAGTCTGAGAAGTGGATTTTACATGCTCCTTTGTATTATTATCATCATTCTGGGATGAACGAACAGAAGTTTGAGTTCCGTCTTGGTTTTCTGCAGCCTTGGTTTTGACTTCTATGGTGTCATTTGATGAAGTTTTAATGGAACTACTCTGTTCAGTATTCTGTTCAGAAGAAGACATTCCAGTATCTAACACGACTGAACCATCATTTCTTGAGACCCCTTCAGTACTTATTTCTACATTTCCAGGAACATCGGCCTGGTTTCCATTCATTAGAGATTCAGAATAAAGAATTGAGTCAATGATTGCTTGAAATTCATCAGGGACATCTACTGGACCCCATGACTCTTGGTCAAGAATTGCCTTGATCTTTGCCATCTAGGGTAACAAATCGGAGCTGTTAGAATGGCAAAAATGTGCATATCTCACACAAGCTAAACACACTTCACACCTCATAAAAGACTAACCCGAGAATCATGTTGAAACTCCACAAAAGCTTTTGACTGTGATTGTAGTGTTCCACGGATGCTATAGCCCAACCTTCCACCAATCTGTTTATTTGAAAGTAGTTTAAAATAATAAGCACAAATTTTAAAAATGCTCCTCAAAGATTGACAGTACCTTCTCAGTAGCAGTTATGAAATCTTGGGTGATAGTATATATGCTTAAGAACTCCTGCACTCTTAACCTAGGATGAAGAAGAGCTCGAACACCAAGGAGCTTAGCCCATCTTCCATGAGCAGCATCACAAGCTGCAAATACAGCTTCAGTATTCTCTCGCAAAACATCGGCTCTGTTAGAAATCATGTCTGGTTAGAATGCTGAAATTATATAAGCAAGCAACAAATCTCTATCCATATATTAAAACTGAAAATGACAACAAGCTGTAAGTTAAGGCATATAATAAAGAAATTAAATAACAAGACACTAATCCAGAAGTCCATAAATTCAACTTTCTAAAAGATAAAAAAATATGAAAGCAGAGCATAGCAAGCTAACAGCAAATTCCTTCTTATGGCTCTCCAACTTGAGTTTGTTATCTAAATTAACTTTCCCTGATTTGTGTGTCATGTGTAGTGATGTCATAGAGAATATCTAGGATAACTTGGTAAGATTCCATGTAATCAAGATTGTAACTAATTTAGTCAAACAAAATAACTTTTGCCAATATCACATGGTAGTTGCTTTGTGTCACCATAAGTACTATCTAACCCTGATGATAATTATTAACTGGAAAATCAAGCAGACAATTTTGGCAGTATAAAGATGCAAGCTATATTCCTGTATTGTATCAGTACTGATTACTACGAATAGGCCTGTATCCCATGAGTCACACATATTGGGCCGATATGCACCCGTATCGGCTTGTATTGCATTGTAATGGACAATACTCACCGATATGAGGCAATATCGACTGATATGCATAGAAAGCATTCCATCTCTATTAAAAAAGTTGCAAGTTAGGTGATTTGAATGCAAGTGGCCCAACGCCCAAGACTTAAATGCATCCTCAAACCCCTGAATCATCTTCCATCATTTGATAATAAATGAAATAAAATAACTTTTATTAACTTTAATGTCCACATGCAATCCAAATAACTAACACATGTTTGTGTTCAACAACTCTAACTAAAGATTAAAAAGAATAATATTCAAAATTAGTATTTTCTAAACTAAAGGAATAAATGATATATAAAATAGACATTTATATCAAAAATGGTTTTTAATCTCAAGAAATTTAGACAAAAAAAAATAGTAATAATAAAATAATTACAGTAGTACCTAAAATTTATAAATTTTCAGATGATATGTATGTTAAAATTTTTATAAATTATTAATCGATATTTTATTTTTCATTAAATAGCAACATATTTATTATTTACAAAAATAAGATATTCTCTACAAAATATTCGAGAATATAATATAAAGTGAATCTATAAAATCAACTAACCTACATTTATATCAAAAAATTGATTTTTTCTTTTACTTTAAAAATCTATAGAAATAAAAATATTAATAATGGAATAATTATTTTATTAAATAAAATTTATGAATTTGCATATGATATGTATCATAGAAATTTTAATAGATTTGAATATTTTAACTTAACATTATAATTTTTGTAAATTTCATTAATTGATATTTTAATTTACATTTTATAATAACATATTTATTTCTTACAAAAGAAAAATTGTTTACCAAACATTAGAATTAAATTTTAGTTGCCTTTCTTGTTAATGTTAAAAATTAAAAATAATAATAGTAAAGTAAAAAATAATTAATATAATAATTGCATATGTTGTGTCCCTTGGACTTTAATAGAAAATAAAATAATAATGGCTTTGAATGTATTAACTTGTAAAAATCCATATAGTATGTGTCTTGGACTCTTGATTGATGCATTATCAATAAAATTGTATAGTATCTATGCATCCCTGCTACATTAATTGTAATATATTTCTATTGGTTTTGATTGATGCATTAACAATCTATTGGTTTTGTGTATGCACTTCCCTCCCTCTAAACCTTAACTCTCTACATCAATTTCTCTTTTTTTTTTTTTTTGTTTCTAGTTTTCTTATCTTCTCTACAGGTCTGGTTCAAGCATAGAATTTTTTTTGATAAGTAATTTTATTAACAGCAAAGAATTATCAGAACAAGCTTCCCGTGGGGAGGTGAGAGATTCAACTCATCCAAAGGCAGTAGAATACAAATAAAATACAGGTACAAGTTACATTTGAACCCAGAATAAATAACCCCTTTCTTGGCTAGAAAAACAGCCATTCCATTGGCCGATCTCCTATCCCATTAAAAAATCACTGTTAAATTGCTAGTAAGCCAATTGATCTTCTTAAACTCATCCCTGTATTCCCAAATAACTGTCTTCGGGTTTTGCAACCATTCCACTCCTGTTTTGGAATCTCCTTCCACCATTAGCCTGGTAAATTTAATTTAAACATGTGATTAGGGAAGTGGAGAAGATTGCAAAGGAGGTTGAGGCTGAATTTAAACGGGTCCAAAGAAGTGCAAATGGGCTAGCTGACGGTTTAGCAAAACAGGGGGCATTGAGACAGCAATTATTTTGGGCTGCACCGTAATGAGGGATAGAATAGAGTGATTAAAGGGGATCAATAGTCCCATCACCAAGTTGTATAAACTGTTTACAATCTGAATTTTAATAAAATACATGTTTACTGATAAAAAAAAATTTAATTCATTTGCTAACTGTAGGCCTTGTAGAACTGCCAAAAGCTCAGCCCTGATTGAATCTCCCACACCGGTGGACCTGAAAATAAAGCAACCACTTGTCCATCTTTGTTTCTAAAGACCCCACACCAATCCCAGAAAGGCCTGGATTTCCACAATTGCTTCCATCAAATTTAAGCCTAATGAAATCATCTACAGGAGTAGTCCAAGGAACAGAAGACAGATTCCTTCTAGATAAGCTAGCAGCCACCTCTCCCCAACTCCTCCACAGGTCATCATAGGAAATTCCTTTACATTTCAATTATAGCTATCAATCCAACAATATTTGCCTCAGTGGTTCAATGGTCTTACCACCCACGTAAGGTTTCTCTTCTTTTGAAATGTTATTGATTTCTACAGAAGCACAAACCTTCAACAGATTATTCCTCTTAGAAGACCTTAAAATTTCAGCATAAACCCCTTTTTATCACAACCAACCCCTAAAGAAAAAATTATTTACATGTTTATAACAAAATTATTATATTAAGCATCACAAGAAAAAATTATTTTACATGCATGGGGAAAATATTATCTGAGACAAAAACATAAAAGTTATATGTAAAAATATCCTTTCCTAAACATTCGACATCGTGATAATTTGCATAGATTTATTTCATAAAAATAAAATGAACTTGTCATTTAAAAAAGTCAAATAGCACATAATATAAAATTCTAAATAGCGAAGACTGTATTTAGTAGAATGTCAGAGACCAAGTCATGTCAGTTGTAAAAAAGGTTAAAAGACCAAATAAAGAAAAGCTAACCTGAAATTTTTCGACATATTTGATTGACTTGAAACATCATTTGCCTTTCCCTGAAAGGAAGAAACCTTGGTAGCATCCTTCTGAAGAGAATATGGCTGATATGAATTAAGTTGACTATCACTCTCTTGAGATTTTTCTGCAGCTGCTGCACCCCGTGTAATTGCTGCAGCAACAGAGTCAGCAGCATAGCATCCATCCAGGCTGCCCATGATCCACTCAATAGCCTTTTTAACTTCAGCAGCCCGCATTAAATGTGCCTGCATTCACTAAATAGAGGAATTACATCAAACTTAAGACAGTATTTACAGTGTAGCAGAAAAAAATGGATGAAAATCCTTGAGTTCATAACCCAATATTGGTCCCAGTTCTCTGGGGTATTGGGAGGGGTGGGCTGGATACAGTCCTAATGTTAGGCATTGGGTAATTGCCCAATATAAAAAAGAAAAAATATTACAACCAGTGGATTGGATACAGTCCTAATGTTAGGCATTGGGTAATGGTCCGATATAAAAAAGAAAAGATATTACAACCATATCTCCTGAACTGTGAACCCTATCCCCCTAATTTTATTATTTTCCCAGCATTATCGTTGATAGCAAAGGGAATAGGTTGACCTATGTTTGGTTAGGCCAGGTGTTCTTGGGTCCAGTGAAGCCTAAATACTATGGGTTAGGCCAAACTAAAGACCAAACTCAGACCAGAATGTAGGCCCAAGACCATCCAACTATAGACTTGAGGAATAGTGTGGACTTAGGCCAAGTTGCCAACACATTTCACAGCTTATGAAGTTTTCACCATTCAGGGATGATCTCAATTCTCAGCTATGGAATCACTATTCCTTCAAACCATTCATACTTTATTGTGCTTACTATCTTTACCTTTGATTTCTGGGTATTTCATATTTTTTCTTTTGATAAGTAAAAGAAATTCATTAATCATATAATGTAAAAACTACAAGCATCCCCGGGGGATGTGTGAGATGCATCTGCTCACATATCAGCAAATGTCACGTTTCTTGTTAGCCATTTAAATTTCTTCATTTCGTTTCTGTAGCACCAAATCAAGACTTTGGTTCTTTCAACCATCCTACAATCAGCTTAGAATCACCTTTAATCAACAAGCTTTCCATGTTTAGCTCATATGCAATCTGGACTCTTTGCAATAGTATGTGGCCTTCCTTATTTTTCCTAATCCCTCTAATTCCAAAGGGGCCCGGGTTGCCTTGACTGCTTCAACCAAAATTTAGTTTCACATATCCTTCTAGAGGGGGCATCTACACTGAGGTTACTCTTTCCTTTCTAGAATAACTTCTTACCATCACAAACCAATTCCTACAAAGGTTATCAAGGGAGAATGGTGAGAGAATGGATCTAATTTTCTGACGACCCAATGTATATGGCCCTTGTCATCACACACTTATGAATTGAGGTAACCAAAAAATTTACCCGTATCTTTCTTGAAAGTACTGGCTAATCATGACATTTAGTGCAGATCTGGCTCTTGGGCACAACTAACAAACTTTTCTCAAACACCATAATTAATCCCCATTCCCATTCTCCACCAAGAAGCTAATATCAAATACAACCTTATGGTGAAATCTCATGATACCTTACCATAGAATACTTCATATGTGGATGATACATCCCTGGACACCAATCAAAAAAGTTGTTGATAACCATTCTTCCTCAGAGTCCCCTCCTACCTACTGAACCTCTATATAACCACTTCCCAAACAATGGTTTGTTTACAACCCTCCCCCTCCAGAAAACCACCCAGCTATCTGGGATCTTGAGAGGGGTGGACTGGAAGCAGATCCAACCATTGGTGTTTTTTTTTTTCTTTTCTTTTTTTAGGACAATGTGGCCACTGTCAGACCCGAATCCAAATTCTCACACTTGTCAGACCAAAATTTTACCATTACACCAAGTAATGGCCGCTTACATCTAAATACCTGAACTGATTTCAAAAAGAACTTTCCCTTAAGGATAATTGTGGCAATTACAACAAGGGCAACACATCCTTTCACTCCCTAGACATTTTTCAATTTTTTATGTTCTCTATTGTAGATCAAGTCTGAAAGAATACTCTAGAGTCTAGATAACTTGATCCACACATGCATTCCCCCCACCCCACACCACTTGAAACAAAGGGATGACCATATTCAAATGACTATCCAGGTTCACCATATTAAGGAGGTAACCTACTACCATTTCTAGAAGTGCACATGCTATTAGCACACCTAAAATCCATTTCAAAATGATAAATCTATCATCACATGCACTTAACCATTTTAAGTGAATCTTTCATTACTTTTCTATGCAGCGCAGTCCCTAGACTTCTCTAGAACTTCATGGTCTTTAGTGATTCACTTTGGTGACCCTTTTCCATCTTTCCCAACATCCTCTCTCTTCCTCCTGATTTTAGATTCAATGAAGAAATTTAATTGTTACAAATTCAATAAAAAGAAAATAGTTAAATATTTGTCATATCAAAAAACAAAAAAAAAAATGAATTGCACATGATGCTCAAAAAAACGAGAGTACCAATTGGAGAAAGAAAAGAAAGGAATAGCAATCCAAGAATTCCACATCAAAGACAGAAATAAGCGAGAAAAGCCTTTAGAAAGCAGAAGAAGAAAATATCCAAACTCCAAAGTGCATTTTACATCCTTAGAGGATGATCCTCTAAGATATGGTAACTGTTAGCTTTATTGAGTAGTAACAAAAAATGGTTTATGTACATGCAAGCCAAGCACCCTTCTTTTTAGGCTGGCCTCTGCCACCAAAGCCATACTCTAAGTCTAGGATATCTTCCCAACCCATTCCTTGTTATTTCTTTTGACATAGTGGTTACTTAATATTCACAATATCAGAAATAATAAATAAAGAAGAAAAAAAATAAGTTAGCATTACCATACCTTTACAACCTTGAAAATAGCATCCAAAAGTTGAACAAAGCTTTCGGATGAAAGGTTTCGCAACTTGCTTGCAAGTGTTGAGCCCCCACCTGAGTCATAAGAAACAAAACAGAAGAACAACAAACTATTGTAGAAGCTAAAAACCTTGACGTGAAATCATAAGTGAAAATTCAATAACAGAAAATAGTAATTATGCTATTGAATCTGACCATCCCCTTCAATTGCTCTTTCCCCTGTCATCAAATCAGATTCCTGAGGTCGGGCAACCAGAATGGGAAGTAACTCTGCAACTGTTGTCTTAATAGCAGATTTCATATCAGCAATCAGTGTATCACGATATATCCTCAACACAGAAGGGAGTTTTGCCTGAAAAGAACCATGATCCATGAGAAGATGCCCTAAATAGAATTTATAATGCAATTCCATTACTGAATACGGAAGTGCCCAACACAACAATGCAGATAACAGAATATAAGGATGATTCAGTGGTTGCATTTACATAAAGGGCACACTTGACTCTTATGGCAAACATTTCAAATATGGAGCTTCAATCATCTTTATAAAAAATAGAGGGAGACTATGCTACTTGCCTCTCAAATGACCACTTGCATAAAACACTGCCTAAAACAGAAGCAGCTGGAAACAGAAAAACAAATCCTGACTTGAAAACTAGTTTTCCTTTTTTTATGCAGAATTGCCACATTAATGTATAAAAAACATAATGTAATGGGAGTGTTATCAAAGCAACGAATAGTCAAACAATCAGTCAGTTGAGGACCATTCCAACTGATCCAGTAATGACCACTTGACCTAGTCAACAACAACATTGTTTTAAAACTTAATTTTTTCCTGCTTGTCTCTAATTATTTAAAATTATCCTGTATATGCTTTAAAATTTCATGTTTAAACATAGTTGGGGTGATTCTGTGATTCTAATATATAAAATATAAACATAGCAATAAATAAAATATCTGTAGAGGAGTTCTTGTAGGTCTTCTTCTAATCAACAGTGTGCTGGTATCGTGTTGCTACACAAACCATCAAGGTTGCACTTTTCTTTGAAAAACTAAAGCTTTCACCCCTATCTCAGTCTATCCAACCCTGTTGTTAAATGAATGTTCTATATCATTCTTTTTTGCACATTTGCAATCTATATTTACTTCGATATGAGATTACATTAGTGATCTAAATTTTGAACATATTTATTTTGCGTCAAAACTTGATGTAGGACAGGATAGAGGTCCTACAAATTTCAGATCTGGTGGCAAGCTTTATGGGGTGAAGGAGATGTTAGGGGTGTTTAAATAAGGATGGAAAAGAAAGTACTCAGCTTTCTGTCTATCAAATAACGGGCAAGAAGTTAGGAATAGAGGGAACTCTAGTTGTAAAGTAACAGCAAAAAGATAATCGCGTAGAAGAAGAAATAGGTGAGAATGAGGGAGAAAAAAAGAGAAAAATACATGGCAACAACCATAATTCACCAAACCAAACTTTATATTGTCAAATAACTCTTCCTTAATTGCAATTATAATGACTATCTATAGACTCAACTTATGAACTCGGGATGTCCCATTACAGACTCCAATTTTAACTAGAAAACAGACCCAAATCAACTTCTAATTGCTTTAAAATTAAAGCAAATCCATAGGTAAACCCATAGGGACGCTCCAACTTCAAAACAACTCTGACAAAACTTTAATAATCCTACTTAGACTAACTTAATGTAAGGATATCATAAATTACTAAAAATAGCATATCGCAAGTTCCGTATAAATTATAAATGTGGGAATTACTATGAATAGTATGTCTAAAAGTTACCATAGTAGTAATTCTGAAATAAGAGAAATTTTCTAGAAATATTAAAAGTTTAAAACCATATTCTTAAGAGACCTACAACAATATCAATATCCTAGCACCCAAAAATTCTAAAATCTGTGGAGTCGGATGGCTTTATGCTAGTTGAGCAGAAGCATAAAGCCATCTAGTTCATGGAAAATAAATCAGATGCAGGAATGAATCAATCTTTCTACTCAGCTGTTCAGCATGTTCACATAAAGGGCAGAAGCATGAAACCATTGAATCAAGGAAGATAAGTAAGATCCAAGTATCTCTCAGTCCATAGAAAGTTGACTTGTTCATATGTCTCACATTACAAGTCTATGGGAACAAGCCTTGTTTATAGTAAAGTGATAAAATATTAAAATTGAATAAAAGAAAATCTTTATAGTAACATGGCAGAGAGAACCATAAAAGAAAATCTTAAAAACCATCTCCTGACATCAGACTAAAAAGAAATAGAACTTTTTCGAGCCTATGTATCATATTCAATAATGCACTAGGCAGTCCATTAATTTTATACCACATCTTCAAAGACTGTTAGCAGCAAAACCCAATCAAAAACAAGGAATCCAACATCCACACATGACCTCTATGATTCCAAAATCTTTTTCTATTCCTTACCAGTTAACCCCCCCCCCCCAAACCACCTAAAAAAAAACATTCCAGAAGATTTTTGCCTTAGGACCCCCAAAAAATAAGGCCATAAAGAATATATCTCTGGAAGAAATGGGCTGAGGGCTAGAAGATATTCGTACAAATGACTTGCTTTAAGCTCTCTAAATATCATTCTTTTAGTTCAAGGGAATATGGTACACCAACAGCAAGCACATAAAGGTCATACAAACAAAATAGAAAAATCAGGAAGCAGCAACAAAAAGAACTATCCCTGCACAACAACCCCAATAGAAAAGTTGCTATGTAAAATAGACCACCACCTTTAGAAAATAGTAAACATACAGCTATTAAGAATCTATGGCAACATTACCACATCCTGTTCCCACCAAAAGCTTGGTAAATACCATCACAACATTGAAGTACTTGTTCAATTAACTAGGATCCTTTATTGCCAATCAACCACTACCAACTCCCACCAAAGGACCTTAATGGTGTTCTTAAGCCCACACCGCTGAGAGCAACCAACCTAAGTCTACAAACTTCTCTGAACAGAACCTAGGATCTCAGAAGTCACAACCTAAGTCTCTTGATCATGGCTCTGAACAAACCTAGGATCTCAGAAAACCTCCCCATTTTTTTGAAGATAAATAAAGAAGAAAACTTGTTCTTTTTTTTTTCGATAAGTGAGAGTAGTTTTAGTAATTCAAATAAAGAAAGTACAGTCAACCTAGGAGCACAAGGTGTTACCTCCCCCAAGGACTGAAACATAAACACTAAACAAACACAAGCCTGAAACACAGTTACAAGGTAGCCAAAAATAGATCTCCTCTTGATACCCTTTGCTTGGCTAGAGAATCAGCCATTGCATTTGCTGATCTGCTGACCCACTGAACCCTGACTGTCATATTTCTTGTCAGCCATTTAACTTTATTTAACAGATTCCTGTAGCCCCAACAAGCTGTTTCTGGACTTGTCAGCCAGCACACTACTACCTTGGAATCCCCTTCTACTATCAAATTGTTTACTCCAAGTTGACTGGTCATCTGTATACCTTGTACCGCTGCTAGTATCTCGGCCCTTGTACCGCTGCTATCAAATTGTTCACTCCAAGAAAACTTGTTCATTTTTTATCAATAACAAAGGCAATTTCATTAATAATGAACAGGTACAAGGAAAAAGCGGAGAGATAAAATCTCTTAACTCTCCCCAAAGAACAATCAAATTACAACATAGCCCAAAATAAATTGTCCCTACCCCCCCCACCTTGTCTAGCAAGTGTGTCAGCAAATGCATTGGCTTCTCTTCTTTATGAAGAAAATTATTCATAAAGAAATAGATGACAAGTAGTCACCCCACCTCATACAAATAGAAATACCACATAGAAATCTCCCCATTTCGCTAAGGAGATAAGGAGCAAGACAAAATCATCATCATCAACATCACCTAAGCCTTATCCCGAATATGGAATCAGCGACATGAATCCTGTTTCAACATTCCATTCTGTTTAGTGCCATATCCATTGTTATATTATGCTAAGAGGAAATGCAAAATAATATCAAACTTTCTTGCAAATATTTCTTGAAACAACAAATAGCAATTGTGATTGCATTACCAAATGAGGATTCTCAACCTAATCAAAACATTATTGACAAAAAAGAAATAAGTCAAAATAACAAGTCACTGATAGCTGTGGAGATTTCCGGTGGATTAGGATAAATTGTCAACAAAAGTGATTATGAGCATTCATGGGCTGGCGGTTGATGGCTAGGATGCGGGAGTTTTGGCTCGAGCAACTAGTGCAGCACCTTGGAAAGCTATTCATGCCATCCTTCCTTTTCTCTACCCTTTGTCGTGTATAACCTGTGCTCCGAGAATTTGGTAAGATTCAGGGAACATGTGTGGGTGGGGGAGGTACCACTTAAAGATCAATTCCCTTCTTTATGCTCCCTTTCTAGGTATAAAAATGAGCCAACCTCCACCTTTGTTTCCTCTTATGGTCCAAGGCCTGATCTTAATTGGGATTTGGGGTTTAGACTAGGTCTCAGAGAATCAGAGATGGATATGGTTGTCTTTGGTTCATTTACTTCAAAAGGTCTTCTAGGATCCTTCTAAGTTGGACTCTTAGATTTGGACCCTCTCCTCTTCTGGCTCCTTCACTTTTACCTCCTTTTTCAAAGCCCTAACACAACCTTCTCCTACTCCTGCTTATTCCTTTCCCGCTAAAGAAGTGTGGAGGAAACCGGTCCCATCTAGGGTTGGGGCACTTTGTGGGAAACACTCTGAAAAGAATTAATACTTGTGACCAAATTCAAAGAAAGCAGCCTTTTTGGTGCTTGTCCCCTAACTGGTTTACCCTTTCTAAAGCCAATGATGAATCTTGCTTTCACTTACTAATATCCTGCCCTTTCTATTTGGGAGTGTTTTCTCTCTTTATTTGGTTGCAGGTGGACTACCCCCTTCAAGTATTCAAAGCTTCTTCAACTATAGATACTTTGAGGGTGGCTCATTGGGTAAAAACGGTGTAGATACTTGATGACATTCCCTTAGAGACCATTCTGAACAATTGGTAGGAAATAGCAGCCCCAGCTCCAATCAAAATCATCGCTCAACCTTCTTGGTATCCTCCTGCAGGTTTTATCAAACTCAACTTTGATGGCAGCCGTGAAGGTAATTTGGGGCCATCAGGGTTGGTGACTTGGTGGCATCTTCAGATCGGAGGAAGGTTCAGTAATAGCTCTTTTTTTAGGCCAATTGGATTTGGGGATTCATTGAGAGCAGAAATTTTGGCTTTGTTAGAGGAGGTGAAAAGGGCCAAGGATTAAAAAATTGAATGTTAATAGGTTGATCATTGAAGGAGATTCAAAAGTGGTAATTGGCTGGTTAGGGAAGGCAAATGATGGGTTATGGACATATATCAATGAACGAAGACAATTCAAGTGGGTAACTCAGGGAATGGAAGTACGTCTGCAGTGGGTCAAAAGACGTGCCAATTCATTTGCAGATGCACTGGCCAAACAAGGGGTGGGAAGAAGTCATTTGTTTTGGGCTACATTGTAATTTTCTCATTGGGGGAGAGTTTACCTCCCCCACCATTGTATTTAAATCTTTTCTCCATTTCTCTAATGAAAGTTTTCTGTTATTGATCAAAAAAAAGTTTCATTAACAGATATCATGTGTCAGGAATTTTCCCCTGATTCCGATTGATTTTACAAATATCTTAGTAGAATTAATGAAATATCCCCAAAATTTCCACATCCCTGCATGGTGAAATGCACATTGATATCAAAATTGCAAACCATGTTCCTTTCCTTCCAGATGGCCCAAAATACGACCAGTGAGACAACTCTCCATATAGACGAACCTTGTATGTTAGGATTCCACAATTTCCAGCAGCTGAAAAGCTAGCTAATCAACAAGGGAAAACACCACGACATTCTAAACACACTACGGAAAAAAGCCCATAGATACATGGACAAAATGCAATGAATTAGCAAGCAATTGACTAATTCGCTTTCAGAACACAGCCAACAACTTGTGGACTTCAATGCACTTCCTCTCCTTGTCAAATTTTCAGCAGTGAGACATTTCTCCAAGCAGCGGTCAAAGCAACAAAGGATATCATGGCTGGTAAAGGGTTTGGTGAGGAAAACCAAGAGCCCTGATTTCGTTAGGTTTTACAAATATCTTAGTAAAACGTGTGAAATATCCCTAAAATTTCCACATCTCTGCATGGTGAAATGCTCATTGAAATCAAAATTGCAAATTATGTTCCTTTCCTTCCACATGGCCCAAAATATGACCATGAGACAACTCTCCATATGGAAGAACCTTGTCAGCTAGGGTTCCACAATTTCCAGAATCTGAAGAGCTAGCTAACCAACAAGGAAAGACACCAAAACATTGTAAATAAAATAAAGAAAGAAGCCCATAGATAGATGGACAAAATGCAATGAATTAGAAAGCAATCAACTAAAATAAAGAAAGGGCATTGGTGGACTTCAATGCCCTTCCCCTTGTCAAATTATCAGCGGTGAGACATTTCTCCAAGCAGCAGTCCGACAAAGGATATCATGGTGGGTAAAACATGCATACAAATGGTTTGGTGAGGAAAGCTAGGGGCAACCTAGGAGATATAAAACAAAAGAATGAAACTCTAGTGTACAGGACACTAAGATTGATCTGGTTGTTGGATGGCAAACCCACAAGACTAGAGAAGTCATCAATCTCCCAATCATGAATATCCCTTCTTAGGTGGTAATAAATCAAAAAATGTATGAATTACTATACATTTTGTGATCTATTGGGGCACTTCAAAGGAGATAAATTGAAGAAATTTTAAAGGAAAGCAATGTTCTAACAGATGGTTGGTGGCTAATATCTTCTTTTCACTGTCCAAATGATAGGTGCATCCCGAGTTTGAACTTTGAAGATGCAGATAGAGCTTTTTTTTTTCTTTTTGGTTGAGAAAGGTAATGTAATTTGCGTTTATGTCAAAAAAATGTGTATGGTCTTCTATACAATGAGGTGCTACACATGTATATGCATTTAGGCTCAGTTTGGAAAGAGTACAAATACAAATGTTTACAGTGCAAAAACATGTATTTTCTATTTCTAAACCTTGTTTTGCAGTGTACATATTTGTATTTGTACTCTTTCCAAACTGAGCCTTAGGAACCTACAGAAAAATTAACCTTCAAAAAAGAAGCAGAAAAAGTATCTTCTTTAAATTATTTTTCCTCTCATAACATATGGCCCACGACAAAGATAATGGAATGGATGACCAACAGCATTTTCCTTTCTTGGACATACCCAAGACCTGTCATCCTCCCAAAAATTATTTCACTGAATGCAGGAAGCACCATTTTAGGTTTAGAACCCTGATAAAATGATGGCATATAGTTGTATTAAAGTTTCAGTGAATAAACAAATAGTTTGGAGCCTCAACTTCCATGCTGCAGAGAGGGAATATCAAATCTAGAATGTTGAATCCCTTCTTCATCAACATTTTTTAGTGAGGCATATCTCCCTGGTTACCACCCATGCAAAAAATTTCACTTTTGATGGGCTACAGACTGCAGTCTTCCATATAGCCTTGCTTGGGAAGTGCTGCCTGGATTCCCCAACTATGCCTATGCAAAAGAATTTGACAGAAAAATCCCAAGTTTGACCATTTCCAGCACCTCGAATCCTATGGATTTAATTGCTGATTCTGAAACATAGCCAGGAGTTATGTTACCATTTCTAGCTCCCAATCATTAAAGCTCCTTCTAAATCAAAGGACCCATGTAGTTCTGCTAACATCCATCATATAGGAGTCCGCAACTGATGCTAATTTGTTTTCTGCCACTGTGCCACACTAAACAGAACAGGAAACATGTCCTTTAATGTTGTATGGCCACACCGTTGATCCAGCCAGAGTCACACTCTGTTTCCATTTCCAACCTTAAGGCTTATTCCTTCAATGTTGCAGATAGAGTGTCATTTGATTCTAGCTTTTGGATAACTTCAGATTTGTTTAAGATCGGGTCTAGGCTACACTTTTTTGGGTACAAAAATGGGCTATATAATGGAAGTTAGCCTGTTCACCAAAGCCCCCAACCCTAATGGGATTTGATCAAAGGTCCCTGCTACAACTAGCAAGAGGTTTTACCAGTATCCAGCTAACACCTTCAATTTGGATGTTGTAACTGATTATGCATAGTTCCTACTTAGAATTATGGGTCAACATAAGTCATAACAGGTATATGCCTTATATTTCATCCTCAAAGCATGTTGTTGGAATTTAAATATCCCAATTAACTCCAAATCATGAACTATGAAACTTATTGCTCAAGTTGCTATTTCTGAAACATGGTATAAATATCCAGTAAATAATTATGTTCAATAAAAACATGAGTGTTTTTGCACATAAGGTTTTCAGGTTTGCAATCACATATCCATATCCAAAACAGCGTGAAACTACCTTACATGAAGCAACCAACAGAAGACTCACCGTTCTTAGTAATCCAATAATAAGGGGGAGAAGACGATCTCGTAAGTTATTGGTTTCTTCATCATCCAGATTAACCTATGACAAATGAAACCCAGCTATTAGTCCAATACTTAAATTCCCAGTAATCTGTCAATAGTCATGTGATAGCTAACATGGAAAAATGTCAATGGTCAAACCATAAAAACATATATCAAATAAATGTATAAAAATTATGCTATTTTATTACTTAAGAAGTAAGGTCCTCAAATAAATAATTCATTTTTAAATCACTAACTGAAATGACTTTGTTTTATTAATAATGGGGAAATGTACAATTAACAAACCTTCCTCCAGACTCACAAAAGGCAAAAGAGAAAGAAGCACCAAGGTAACCAGATACAATGAAGAATAAACAGCCAAGATAAAAGAAAATACAAAGAAATGACTGTCCAGAAAGAGAAAGAACACAAAACAATTCTGGCCCCCTCCTAGAAATTCTTCCAAACAGTTAGGAGATCATGGCACCCAGCCAAACAAGATGTTCAATCTAGACAGAAGTATTCTAGCATCTCTAATGTGATGTCAATTGATTGGTTAAGGGTTCAAGACTCTTCATGTATAGATCTCATGATTCTAACACCCTTCATCCATAGATCTCATTATTCTAATCCATAGTTGTCAAAATCCTGCAATTTACAAAATAATTCATTATTCAAATCATGAAGGCCAAGGGTTTAGATTCAAAATTAAAGTCTGATTTTTTTTTTTTGCAAAGTTCTTATGCTTATTTTTTTAATCCTATGATTTAATTCATACACCTTACTATTTATATATACAATCCATGTGATTCAAATCAACTCAATCAAGACTTAGTTTCTACTTAAGGGAGACTTTTTATTATGAAGCCCTTATTGGAAAATAATCTATTTAGGTTCTTCTTTTGGCTTTTTGAAAAAGGTGGAAAGCATATTGTATTATAAGAGGGAAAGGATCTCTCAACCCCCCCCAAAAAAAATAAAAGAAATAAAAAAGAAAAATCCTTACAAAAAAGCATGGTTATTGCTGTGACCTTGAGCATTATGTGTGGTCCTATTTATAAAATATTGCATCAGAAAATCCACGTCATATACAATTATGCCACTGACTAAAGAAATGTTAATATTTAAAACCTATAAATTCCTTATAGGCTTTGGACCAAAAAAAAAAAAAGAGTAGTCTCCCAATGTTGCCAATAACCACTTCTCTATGGGAGCTTTTACCAATGGAAATTCTGTTGTTTCACTCCTGCCAACATATTGCAAGAGGAGCCAACTTCCACAAAACAACTCCCCTTTTACTGAGCACAGGTGATGGCCAAGAGGATATGATGTCCTTTAGGGTTACCCACTGTCTTACCAAAAAGCTTTAACATATGCACCCAGGCACTGTGAGGGAAGCTACAGCGAATCAGTAGATGTGGGATTGATCTTTTCTTCTTTCCCACAAAGACTGCAAAGTTTGCCTCATTTTTCAAGTACTTAATAGTTAGGGTTCTGTTCAAGATTGCAGACCAGAGAAAAAACCACTTACTTTATCAGCATAAATAAAATCACTTTTAATGGGGCCTTAGTTTCCCATCTTGTGCCATGGCACATTAGCTCCTCTTGGTTCTATTAATTTGTTGAAAAAGGAACTCACTAAGAATTCACCTGATTGTGTCTCCTTCCACCATAGCCTGTCATCCTCTTTAGGGTTGGATTGGAACCTGTTAACAATCTCCAAAGTGTGATATCAGTTCTGGAACCTCCCAATCCTGTAGGTCTCTTCTCATGCTTGGAGACCATATGACTTGACCTGCACTGATCTCATAACAATCAATGATTCTATCATCAACCTGTCCAGCTCAGTGTTCTAAAATGCGGAGGCGTGATGCAAGGTGTTCCACTACCTAGAGGTGTGAGACGTAATTCAGAACGCAAGAGGTGTAAGCCTCCCAAACACAAGGAGGCGTAAGCCTCCTTAAGAGGAGGGGGGTTATGAGGAGGATGAAAAGGAAGGGGGGATCTCATTTTTTCTTTATTTTTAATAAAAATCTTTTATATTAAGAAGAACAAAGATGGCCCCCCAACCGAAGGGACAGGGGACAAACCATTTTCTTTCCCCTTATCTTTTCTTCCCTTCCCTTACTTTTCTTTTCTTTCCTTTTCTCTTTTTTTCTTCTCTTTCCTTTCCTTTTCTTTCCCTTTCTTTTCTTTTCCTTTCCTTTTTTTCTTTTTTTCTTTTTTTCTTTTTTTTTTCTGTATTTTCATATCAGATGTGCATGAGGCGCAAGAGGCATACGCCTCTAGCACGCCTCATGACAAAAGCTCAAGAGGCGTACACCTCAGAGGTGTCAGCGCCTCTGGCATACGCCTCAGGGCATTTTGGGAGCGCCTCGCCTGGAGCCGGCGTATGCCTCCCACGCCTTTTAAAACACTGGTCCTGCTATGTTGAACATGTGAAGGTCTGATTCCTTCAAATCCTGGATTGACACCATGCGTCCTTCAAAAAAAAGGTATCCTTGCCTTCATTGCCAGGCTTGAATCTGGTGAGTCTGAACGATTCCTCTTAACTAGCATCACCCCTTACGATATACTGGATCCATAAGATATTTGAAGACTTTCAGTTTTCCAATCTAAAACATCACCTCCATACTTTGAATCATTTTCCTCTATGGATGATCCTCTCTCTCTTGGCTGCACCTCCAAAGCCATTTCCCCAAGAGATCCTTATTCAACAGGTTTAGAGGCTGTTTGCCCATTCCACCCTTCCATTTAGGGATAAATACTTGGAAACAGCCTCTCTTTATGTGCGGGGGTATGTACATCTGTCCCTCCCCAGACCCGGCATTGGCAGGAGACTCGTGCACTAGGCCCTTTATTGATTCCATCCCAAAGGAAGTCATGCCTTAGCTTTACCAATTAGTTGATTACCAAGCCTAGGGCTCTAAAGAGGGAACAAAGTAAATTTGTAGATTTGACAAGGCACCTTGAATCAAAGTGACCTTCCCAGCTTCAGAGAGAGATGACTTCTTCCACCCTACCAGCTTCCTCCTAAAAAATTCAATTATTTGATTCCATTATCTTCGACCTGTAATTTGCTCCAGGATGCAGTCCGAGAAACTTTGATGAGAGTGTTCCATACATGCACCTCAGAGTTGTTGCCAATTCACCAATATGTGGCACCTCCTGGTCCTCCCCTATCAGAATTAGTTTGTTTTTTAAAAGTATTAGTTTGCAACCCTAAGACTGCTTCAAAAAATGAGTAGACACCACATCATCACATTTGATTGCTTAGCCCTGCCAAACAGGATGGAATTGTCTGCCAACTGCAATGGTTGGGCTGCCTGAATTGAAATTGAAGTCTTCAACTTAACCTCCCTCTTCTACTCTTCTAATTAGTTACTTAAAATCTCCACCACAATAATAAATATCAATGAGATAGGAGATCAATATGACAAAGTCCACTTTATCCTTCCAAGTAAGATTTCAGTACTCTGTTTATAAGGATTGAGAAACAGTCTGTTACTAGACAGGCTTTTATCCACTCTCTCCATTTTATACCAAATTCCATTATTCTAAGTAGGTAGTCTAGGAAGCTCCATTTGACATGGTCATATGCCTTTTTCATGTCCAGTTTGCATATGATGCCTAGTCCTTCCAATCTGATTCATGAATCTATGCAAGAGCTCTATCCAATATTTGTCACCCATCTACAAAACAGGGGTGATAATCAAAAACTGAAAAACTGAACTGAACCAATGAAACCAAAACGAAAAAGTCCAGTTAACTGAATTGACTAGTATATGTAATATTATATAATTATATACTTATTTATATCATATATTATAAATTCAAAAGAAGAACCGAAAACCAAAGAACCGAACCAGCCGATCGGTTAACCAGTTGGTTTTAGTTCAGTTTTAGTATTGCTTTCCAAAAACCAGTGGTACTGGTTCGGTTTTGTCAGTGAAGTTCAAAATATAGAAGTTGAACAGATTTGTGGTGTGTTTAAGTGAGTCGACCACACCAAGAAAAGGGTATTTATATGAATGAAAAGTAAAACAACAAATCTACCCCTAGAATACAAGAAGTATAATACACAGCAAAAGAATGAAGAAATATGTACAAGAAGAAAATTTACAATATTAACCCTCATTGTCCCTGTCTCTACACTCCTCAAACTGATGTAGATATTAACATCAGTTTGCTCATGAGAAAGGAATATCCGGATCTAGTCATAGCTTTGGTGAGGAAGTCCTCCAATTGAAGGTTGGGAGATACACGAGTAAGTGAGATGCGGCAAAAAGTGAGATCCCTGATAAAGTGACAATCCACTTCAATATGCTTCGTTCTTAAATGGAAAACAGGATTGGAAGCAATCTTGATTGCACTAAGATTATCAACAAATAGGGGCACTAGAGAAGACTGATCAAGATTGAGATCACATAGAAGAGACTGGAGCCAAATGATTTCACTGCATGCTGAAGACATGGCTTGATATTCTGCTTCTGTGGATGATTTAGAAACTATTTGCTGCTTCTTACATTTCCAGGAGATAAGAGACCCACCCAAAAAGATGCACCATCCTGTAGTGGACCATCTAGTATCTAGACAATCAGCCCCATTGGTATCAGCATAGGCTGATAACTGAAGAGACAAGGAGGAAGGAAAGAACACGCCATAAGAAGCAGTCCCCCTAACATAACAAATAATACGATGTACAGCTATCATATGAGATTGGCAAGGGCACAAAACAAACTAGCTAACTATCTAGACAGCATAAGATGTCTGGGTGTGTCATTGTGAGGTAAATAAGACTCCCCACAAGTTGACAATAGAGAGTAGCATCCTCTAAGAGTAAACTGTCATCCTTACTCAAATTGAGATTAAGTTCCAATGGTGTATCAACTGTCTTACTATCAGTAAGATGAGCAAGCTTGACTAAGTCAGTGGCATATTTCTGTTGATTAAGAAAGTAGCCACTGGAATTGTGATGCACTTCCAAGCCTAGAAAGTATGTTATTGGTCCAAGAATTACTATGGTTTTCATAAAATGATTAAGAAACACTTTGGAGAGAAAAATCAAGCAAGCTTGATAAAAAAATGTTGCTGAATAATTTCCACTTTAAACACTTTTCTTTAAGATGTCATTCCCTTTGATCCTTTGTCATGCTCCATATCTCATGATCTGCTTTTTTTCTAGTGATCCACATAGCTCTAGCAATTATCCTATTGTCAGCTCCAACTAGAGATGTTGGCATAAATGAGTTGTTGGTCAATCACAGAAGGAAGAATAAGGGTCCTCTAGCTAAACATTGTGATCAGTTGAGCACTTCATCAGTCTAGTTGAGGTAATCAAAACTCTAATTCTTTGATTCCCTATTTTGATTTAGACCTCCCTATTACAATAAGTAAACATGTTATTTCATGTATTATTCACCTCATTGTTATGCTTATTTCTTATTCTCATTTTTCCCCTGCCTATTATTCTTTCTCTACTCTTCCTTTTGATTCATTCCTTTCCAGGTATTCCTTTCTTCCCAAACTGTCCAGACCAAAGCTGCTCTTGCAATTTCTATGACATTGAATTTATGCTTGAACTCACTCTATCATGTAGTTTTGATGATCCAGAACAAGATAACAATTTAAAATGGTATCCATGCACCTTTTATCATTACACAAAATAGAACTCTATATTTTTTTGCATATTTCAATATGTTTCCACCATGTCTACAATTTTTACAATAGACATTTCTGACATTTCCGCCATGCTTCCCAATTCCCATATTTTTGTCTGGTAATACAGATTTCCTATATTTGGATGACCACTATCTCCATCAACACCAACATTTTAGACTTTGGTTATGGCACATGGGGGATTGAATTGCAGTGACTTTGTAGTTGGGAATCAAGGTCATTGGCCCTCTCAGGTTATACTATGACAATTAGATTGTTAAGTGCTAACATTCTAGTCCAACATGACAGGACTGAGCAGGTTGAGATTGACAAACATTTTTGTAAGGGAAAGAATTGTTTCTTGTCACACCATTTGGAAGACAGTTGGCAGATGTGTTTACGTAGGGGCTGTCAAGGGCAAGATTTCATTAAGTACCATGTAATCTGGGCATAATAGAATATCTATTCTCGGCTTAAGGGTCTCTCTCCCTCCCTCCCTGTCTATAAGGTTATGTCTCTTCCTGCTCTTGATCAAATTTCAATAAAGTTAGGTACTTATCAAGTCTAGCCCTCCAACCCTCCCACGACCCTGGATGGCCTGGACCCTGCTTCAAGAGAAAGATTTATCTGAATAGTTTAATTTGTTTTCATTATTTCTGTTTTTTTTATAGATATTTGTCATTTAACAAATAGATATTCACATATAAAGTAATAAAGCAAGCTTCTGAAACTCTCTTGTATCAGAAGAAAGAATGGCCTTCAGATAAATAAGAGCATAAGGTCAATAGTTCTAGTGTAATGCCTACTTGAAGGGGGAAAAGGATTATTGAACACCACATGACCATACTGACATAAGGTGAATCAACGACTTGTATTACATATAAAAAGGGCTGCAAGATAAAAATAAAATCAAAAGCATTCAGTTCAAAGGCAGAAAAAACATAACAAGAAGGATGCTTACTTCATCATCTTTCCCATTATTGAAATTGACAACTCTTTCTTTCACCTTTGATAAAATTCCCAAATCCACATCTTTTGCATCATGTACAGATGCACGCATGAACTCTGCTGAAAGAATGCTACAAGAATGAACTTCACAAGTTACAAGCTACATATATACAGTTCATGCATCTCAGCATTTTACACTAAGATGTAAGGGTTAAAGTGTATACATGATAAAAGAAACCACATAATGTGCAAACAACAATAGCTAAAACCGAAAAACTGGCCCAACATGTCATGATGCCACAACTCACAAGACCAACAAAAAAAGTAGGAAGAGAGAGACAGAGAGCAAAAGATGTATAAATAAACTGCCCAAGGTGAAGAAATAGATAGAAAAACTGAATATGAGAAACAAACGGCTAAATTTTATAAGCTCTAGATGCTGCTAGTATAACCACATGATGCTACAAGTACTTGAAAAGAAACAAAGCCAGCACCAGGTGATAAAGAATAATCAAGGAATTGTAGGCGGCAAAACAGAAGATTTTGGTTTGAGTTTCTGGTCTACTTTATTGGTGTAATTTTGTATGGGTTTTGAGTTTGGTCTGTTTTAGTATGGTTATATTGTAGTTTCTCTTTTGAATTGTTGGGTGGTGACATCTTGTCACCCAAGACACTTCTATCTTTTTATCATTAATAAATATTTTGATTTATCTTCAAAAAAAATTATAACAATAATAGAAAGCAGCTCATGAGATCAAAAACAACAGACAAATCTTAGAGTAGCTCTCAGACCCTTTTCTTTTCATCCTTTTTAGCAAATTTTCATTCATTTTACCAATAAAAATATACACTGATGAAATCTTTTGTTGGTTACCCATCAAAATTTGCTTTGTCTAAAACATAGGAAAGATTTTTCTTTTTTGTAACAAACACATCTTTTATTTTTTAAAATGAGGGAAATTGTCTAAAAAATCACTACGACTTTTCAGCTTTTCTCTTAAACTCGCCATAACTTTTCAAAACGTCCAGGGAACCACATCTCAGTGAGTTTTATTTTCCAAAACTCACCATTCACTAGAGCAACGTTAGTGTACATTGACAGAAGTTGTCCACGACAGCATAAATACAATTTTCATGACCAAACTACCCCTGAATGGAAAGTCAGCCTTATTAAATATATTTTTATGACTAAAATGCCCTTAAGTGCCCAACTTCCTTACTTATATATAAGATTTCTTCTTGTTGAGAGACGTTTTGCTCTCATTGTGCTTCTTGAAAGTATTCCAATGAAGCTGAAAAACGGGTTTTGGGTTGAATAATAACAGGGATATTTTCTGGAATATTGAAAAACAGATCGAATATAACAAAGGGTAAAATGGTAATCTACTAATACCTGTTAGTCTGTTTAATGTCAATTTACTGACATGGGTATCCCTGGACGTTTTGAAAAGTTGTGGTGAGTTTACTGACATGGGTTTCCCTAAAAAAGAATTATCGTTTTCTAAAAGTCTGTAAAAATTAACATCTTTTACTACTTTGATGGGTTAAATGAGTGCTCAGTACTCTACACCACACTGTTCAGAGGTTATCTTTTCATGTTTTGGAGGATATATTAAAATTTACATGAATTCCTATTATTGATGCATTCTAAACAGCTCTTTTAATTTCTGTAATGTAGATGTCAAAATTGCCAAAAGATTATTGAACTGATTACTTCCATTTGTATTGATATCCTTCTAATTGACCATGTTTAACACACCATAGTGGATGCTCCTGATGTACAAAATCAACTGCACTAGGCAATGTACTATTGGTATGACTGCAACTTGAGCAGACTGAAGCAAGGTTTAGCGCCAACTCATCCCCAAGCCTAAAGGTGAAAGCTTGGGCCCAACATCAGGTCAAGCCCAGCCCAACCAAAACTCTAACACTTATAGGCTTGGGTTGAGAAGGCATGTTGGACCTGCACATTTGTTTTGTACTGTTAAAAATGAATTGGATTGGATGTGACCAAATGATTGACAGGTTGTTCCGTAGACATCAGGTTTAGGGTTCAAATCCTCTTACATAGGTTTTTAGAAAAAAATACTTTTTCTGATCACATCTGTATGTTACATCATACTTTTAGCATGTAATATCAATGAAGCGAAGCCACATTTGGGTTGAATAAACTAGACCAGGCTTGAATTAATAGACCCTACTTTCGCTGAAGCCCTAAAACTTAAACCAAGGCCCTAAAAAAGCTTGAGTTGGGCAAGACCAGGCTCAGATTAGGCCCACCCAAGTTGTAGTCCTAACTGTTTGTCAGCTTTCTACATTATCTTTCAACTGTACTTTATCCAACACTAAATAGTAGGTGGTCAAAAGATACCAAATGGTAAATGTAGATAACAGGCACAAGCTTCCACTGCAACCACGCATAAACACTTTAGCAAAAACCATTCAATCATAACTCAGTAGGCACCTGTTTATGGACTCTATGGATGTTGCCAGCTGATCCCGAAGGTGACGAAAGCAATGTAGACCAGTAAGCTCATCACTATCCTGTCAAACATAAGTAGATGTAGTAGGATAAACAAGACAAGAAGCAAGAAAGACAATAAATGCAAATAGAGATTTTGAAAGTTTAAAGCACCTATTATTACTGGATTTTTTGAAATGGTTATATAGAGGAAAATAATATCATGTTTCCCTACTTGAGCAAACAAGAATGCCATTTCCTACTTTGGAGTTTGGACAATATTTGAAACCCATTTAGATCAGCAGTTCAGGATAGCAGCACGAGTATTCTATTAAAGTAAGACCAACTCTTAGTGCACAACCTCTATATGGAGACAGGAGTCAAAAGCACTATTTGATCTCCTGATAACTTCAAATGCATCTAATTTATAGATAAAGAGGAGAAAAAATGGATGAAAAATTTGCCAGGAAGGAAAGCATGGAGGAACTAGTGAAGAAGGAAATACTCCATTGTCATTACCAATACCAAAGGAATTTTTGTAGGAAGAGATGATTTCAAGAATATGGAAGGAAAAGGAAGAAACAAGGGAGGCTGTTATTTTTTGAAAACATTAATAAAGGTAGCTCAATGGAAAATTTTGGTGTACAGTTTTGTCCATTCTCAACTGATAACATAATTACAGGATGGAAGAGTATTGCAATTCATCTCATTCACATACTGACCGATCCCCTCCAGCCCCTAATTTTATCAAGCTAAACTTTGATGGGTGCAGCATGTAAAACCTAAGTGGATCAGGTATAGGAAGTATCTTCAGGAACGGTTGTGGATAAATATTGACTCTTTTCTCAGCATCATCTGAGAAAAATAAGCACATGCATTACAAACAAATCGAACACCATGCCTTATCTTTTTTTTTTATTGAACATAAATAAAAAAGAAAATTTATTAAAGCCACCAGTAAGGAAACACACAATGACAGGTGATTAGAAATTTACTTGCAAAAAATAAAATAAAGGAATCGACATATTTCCATTTCCATGGGTACCAACAAAAAAGGTTATTAGAATCAGCATATTCCCCAGTGAAAACTACTGACACTATAGGGGAGTAAAAGAAATGGTATTATAACATAAGTAGGCAATAATATTATAGATATGTGGATTAGAAGTATTATTGCCCACCTAATGGCCATAATTACCACTTGGAGAAAAGTTTGAAATTCCTTTAAAAATGAAGTTAAATCTTAGTTTTTTTTTGAAAAATAAGTTAAATCTTAGTTTTTATTTATGTAATAGATTATTTAATCGATCTATTAGAACCATTTGCATTTTTATGAGTTTAAATTTTGCTTCAACTCACTCTATGATGTGGTTTACAAGACAACTTCACAACATATTATTTTGTATATGTTTATTTTCCTTTTTTTATCAGCAATGCAGAAAATCATTCATTCATTAATTTCTTGAAATAAAAATATTACAACAAGAAGTTGTGAAAGTATGAAACAGCCCATAAAAAACATGCACACCCACCACTCTATTACAATTGTGCCCAATACATTTGTTGTTTGTGAACTCCTTGCTTAGCCAAACCATCCGCCAAGCTAGTAGCAGATCTCCTAACCCATCTTATTTGAATGTCTGTGTCTTTTCAGAACCACTTGAAGCATCTAATTTCATTTTTAAATTGCTGAACCACCCCCTCACCTTTTTTCAGCCACCTACTACTATATTCAAGTCCCATTCAATAACCAATATTACAATTCCCATTTCTTTAGCTTTCTATACCCCAAAAACTGCTGCCAAAAGTTCACCCTTACTGAATCACCTTGCTGTATGGGACCTGAAAACATAGCACATATATTACAACCCTCATCCCTTATCACCTAGCCCAAAATGCTTCCATCAAAGTTCAATTTCATCCGACCACCAATTGGGGGTGTCCAAAGGAAGAGCCAGTTATTGTCCCCCAGTTCCTGAAGAAATCCTCCACCGTAAAGTCTGAGAAAAGTTTCAATGTGTTCACACAATGTGCAACTCTTAGGGTTATGATCTCAATATCTATCTCTTTACTCTTCTCCTCCCAAAAAATTCTTGTATTCCTTTCTTCCCAAACTGTCCAAGTCACCACTTGCCCTTGTACATCTCCACAATTATTTTGTCTCTGTTTGATGGTTTGGAACAAAATAATAATTTCAAAGGGTGTACCTATGCTTCTTTTATCATTTCATAAAATACCAACCTATATTTTCACATATTTCACAATGTTTCCACTATGTCTGTAGATTTTACATTATTTTTATATGACATTTCCGATATGTTTCCTATATTTCAATGACTGATATTTCCACCAACACCAACATTTTAACCTTGTTGAACACCACCAAAATGAACTAATGAGGATCACCCGCAAGCAAAACGAAACCACCCCTGCCAAAAGCACAAAAAAAACAAATCACCCCAATTCTAAAACAATTTTTCCAATACCCAGCCTACCAACCAATTAAAGCCCTTAACCTCAAAATAAACCCCCTTTTCTCCCCAAATAGAAACAAATATTTCCATTTACCTCCTCCTTAAAGTCTGAAATGAACAAACCGTGTCATCCTTACCTCTTGAATTTTTAACAAAAATTTTGCCTTGCAAATTCTTCCCCACATAAAAAGAAAAGACCCAAAATTATAGTTACTTGGACCTCTTTTTCAACAATTCCAGCTCAATTTTCTTCTCAACAAATCTCACTCAAAAATCTGATCATCATCACTTTCTAGCACCTCCAAACCTTCTTCTTTCTTATCCTAGCCTTTCCTAACAATTTCTAAATCTAATTCCTTTAACTGCTCATCAGACTGAACAATGTCCCCCACCTTCAAGTATTCTTGATCCTTCTTAGGCGAAGAGTCTTGCAACATTCTTTTGTTACGTCTAGATTTAACTTTCACCTTCTTCCTCTTGCACATTATATTGAATTTATTACAAGGCCCTGCCCCAACAAGGATGTCGTATTTTCTAGTAGATTGTGACGCAAGAGCACTACTGTAATTTGACTTGTTTCTCGTCTTCTTCTTCATCTCCCCTCTCTTTCTTCTTTCTCTTGAATGGTATGGTCTCAGAGCATGTTTCTGGGTAGTAGAAGCATTCAGACCAAGTTTTTCTTCCTAGAACCTGCCTTTTTGTACATAGAAGAGAAACACTATATCTGCCTAACCTGAACACTTGTTTTCTCTTCTTTCTTTCCTTTCTTGGTTGTAGTGCCAAGAAAAGTATTATTTGTTGACAGCCAAATGCTGTGAAGGTGTCTCTAGAGGCTTGTGCCTTCTCTCCTATGCTATAGTGGATTGTAGGATCCTTTCTCCATCAGGTATGTACCGTGCATCATTGCCACATGTGTCTTTGTGGGCTTTTGATGACTAGGGCTTAAAGTTTTGGGGTTGTGCTTCCAGTGTATGTGAAGCTCAGCAGTCTTCCTTATTCCATTAGTGCTTTTTTTGTCTATCTCAGAAAAAAGATTTCATTAAGCTAATTAAGACAGCACAACAAGTTGTGAAGGATACAATTAGACACCGAATGTCTAAAACCCTCAATTATTACAATTGAGCCCAAAACATAGACTGTCTTTGTACCCCTTGCTTAGCTAAACTATCCGCCAAACTGTTGGTCGATCTTCTAACCCAATTAACTTGAATAAACATGTCCCTAGAGAGCCATTTGAACCTCCTAAGATCATCCCTTAGGTGCCACGAAACTCCTTCCCACTTCTTTAACCAGTCCACAACTGTTTTGGAATCACTTTCAATAATTAACCTTTCGAAGCCCATTTCCTTAGCTTTCTCAAACCCAAAAACAGCTGGCTAAGAATTCTGTTGTTGCCACATAACTTTGCCCAGCTGGACCCAACAGAAAGCACATATATTTCCTTTCCTCATCCCTGATAACCCCTCCAATTCCAGAGGGGCCTGGATTGCCCACAGTACTCCCATCAAAATTCAGTTCCAACCAGCCACAAGGCGGGGGAAACCAGACCACTGCTGCAATCTATCTTCCAGAGGATGAGGCAGCTATAGCCCCCCAAGTTCTGAAGAAATCATCAATCTTAAAGTCTGAGAACAGATTCAAGGTCTTAACCCAATGTGCCACTCTTGGGGTTATGACCTAAATCAATGCTTCCTTATTCCTTTTCCCCAAAAATTCTAGAGTTTCTTTCCTGCCAGACTGTCCAAATCACTGCTGCCCTTGTGCATTTCCACATCAGTCTGCCCCTTTTAGTAGAGCAACTATAGACAGAAGGCCTAAATAACCTTCCCAAGCTAACAGGAGAGAGCCGCCTGCAACCAAGAAGTGAAGCAAGCCATTCTCAGACAAAGACAACAAAAGGACAGAAGATTAAGAGATGAATTGCAGTCCCACCATTAAGCTTGCACAAGCTGGCACCAATTAGGGGACAAGTAACAGTTTGGCCTCTTCCTTTGAAGCTTATCACAAGGATTAATGCAACCATGAAACACTTCCCAACAAAAAGCGCTGACCTTAAGGGGGATGGGACAACACCAGATTTCCTTAACAGGGTGATGTAACTCTATAGTTATGTGCCACAGGGGCACTCTTGTCTTTTTATCTTCTATTTTTATATTGTCGCCCTATCATATAAATACAAAATTACTGGAGCCGCCAGTTTGAGTTTTTTGGTCAAAACTCTTCTCGCCTCTTCTCTCTCTCCTCTCTTTCTTCTTCTTCTTCTTCTCCTCTCTCCTCTTGATCGAGATCATGGTATCAGAGCAGGACATCGCTCTGTAAGAGGCATCTTATCTGATCGAAGGTTTTGCAAAACACATATATGGACTGAAAATGGAGAAAACAAGTTCGACCCTGCATTGAGATTCGTTGGTGGACCCTGTTCTCTCTTTTTTTTAACAGAAACGGAAAAGAAAACAAATTCGACAGATGATTGACTGAGTTCTATTGAGGTCGGTAGTTGTTTTTTCCTCTTCTCTCCCATTTGTCTGTGGACTGTTTCTCAGAACTCATCGAACTGATCAGGAACCTATACTGAAGTGACTGTTTTCATTGGTTCTTGGTATTGTTATCAAGAACACCCTGAAATCTGCTCTAGCCGAATGGTGTAGACTTGTTTAATACTTCTTGTGGGTCTGTAATCCAAAACTGAGTGGGTGAAGAACTTGTGTAGGTCATGTGTGACCTTATTCAGATGGAGAAATACATCAGCAGAACCCTAGAAGTTGTGTGTGACTTAAACCAGCCCTTGTAAGGTCAGATAGACCAGTAGATTTGTGACAGCAAGTGCTGTGTTGCTGTGACTGCAGTTGTTTTTAAACCCTACAGTAAGGGTTGTGTGTGTTTGTGAGTGTGTGGACTGCGGGAAAAGGGTTGTAGGTCTAAATCTTCTGATAACAGCCTTTGTTATGACCTCTGAAGACTCTGCAATCTCTGAAACTTCTTTCAACCAAGGAGGAATAAACAGCAATCTTGACTCTATGAGCTTTCCAACGACCATTACTCCCTTAGATGGCAGAAATTATTTGACTTGATCTAAGGAGATGCGGCTGTACATCACAGCCCGAGGTAAGGCAGGGTATATCAATGGAAAAGTGAAGGAACCTAGGACTGGTACTGCTGAATATGATAAGTGGGACCAGGAAAACTGCATGATTATGTCATGGCTTTTGACTACTATGCTGCCATCAGTTAAGCAGAACTTTGTGTGGGCCGAAATAGCCAATCAGACAATGCCAAAGAGTATTTTCATGGTGACCTCACAGAATTTTTTGAAACTTGTGGCTCTATTCATCATAGTTCTTGTGCTAGAACCCCTCAACAGAATGGGGTTGTGGAGAGAGAATCATCATCTCCTAGAGGTTGCTCAAGGGTTGCTGATACACATGAATGTTCCGAAAAGGTTCTGGGTGGATGCTGTTATGACTGCGGCTTATCTTATCAATCGGATGCCATCTCGTCTCTTTAAGTACAAGTCCCCTCATCAGCTCATCTTCCCTACGGCTCCATTGTTTCCTATCCCTATGCGTGTATTTGGGTGTAATCGTTTTGTCCATGACCTATCTCCTACCCGTGGTAAGCTAGATCCCAAAGCCATTGTTTGTGTTTTCCTTGGCTATCCCCTTTCCTAAAAAGGTTATCGTTGCTTTGACCCTATTTCCAAAAGGTACCTTCTATCCATGGATGTTTCTTTGAAGATGTGCCTTTCTTCCCTGCTTGTCCTCAGGGGGAGAGTCCAAGTGAGGAGAAACAGAGACGTGTTTTGTTGCCTTCTCCTCTTGACCCTCCTCCATTCTGGGTCTTTCGTAGACAGCGGTACAAAAGTCAAGGCCGAAGCAAAGAAAGTTCAATAGACACTGAGCATCCTGAAGTTGTGCAACCTGCGCCATCGAACCCTCAAGGGTTGAGTCCATCAACGCATCCAGGTACTATTGTTCCGGTTAATGACCATGGGCCCATTGATATTGATACTTTTAATTGTGATCTGGATCTTCCTATTGCTAAGAGGAAAGGTGTCAGATCATGCACCACTCACCACCCAATGGCTCTTTCCTTATCCTATGAAAATGTTTCACCCTCTTTCTGTGCTTTCCTCTCTGCTATTGACAGTGTTTCCCTTCTAAGAGTGTTGTAGAAGCTTTACTTGTTCCTGAATGGACAGATGCAATGAAGGAGGAGATCAATACCCTTCACAAAAATGGAAATTGGGTGCTGGTAGATCTTCCTGAGGGAAAGGAACTTGTGGGGTGCAAATGGGTATTCTCTGTGAAACATAAGGCAGATGGCACAGTGGAGAGGTACAAGGCCCGGCTAGTTGCAAAAGGTTTTTCACAGGTGTATGGAGTTGATTATGCGGAAACATTTGCACCTGTAGCAAAAATGAATTCTATTCGAGTTCTACTCTCTTTAGCAGCAAATCTAGATTGGGAGCTTCATCAATTGGACATTAAAAATGCCTTTTAGAATGGTGACTTAGAAGAAGTGTATATGACCCAACCTCTAGGTTTTTGTGCTAAAGGAATTGAGAAGAAAGTATGTAGACTAAAGAAATCTATGTATGGCTTAAAACAGTCTCCAAGGGCCTGGTTCAGTAGGTTCCACAAGGCAGTTCAACAGATGGGTTTTAAGCAATGCCAATCTGATCACACACTCTTTGTGAAGAGAGAGCAAGGGAGAATGGCAACTTTAATTGTGTATGTCGATGACATTATTATCACCAGTTATTGGGACTTAGAGATACAGAGATTGAGAGATTTTTTGCCACTCTGTTTGAAATGAAGGATTTGGGGCCTTTACGTTATTTCCTTGGAATTGAAGTTGCTCGCTCTAATCAGGGTATCTTCATCTCCCAAAGGAAATGTGTTCTAGATCTATTGAAGGACACGGGGAAGTTTGGAGCAAAACCTGCTGACACCCCTATAGATGTAAACCACAAGCTCGGGGATTGCAGTGATGAGCCCATAGCAGACATAAAGCAGTATCAAAGACTAGTGGGAAGACTTCTCTACCTATCTATGACAAGACCTAACATTGCATATGTAGTGGGAGTTCTTAGTTAGTTTATGCATGCTCCTAAGGCCACACACTTGGAGGCAACATATAAGGTTCTTAGATATTTGAAGAAATTCCCTGGGACAGGACTCTTGTTTGGAAAACATGGGCATATGAGAGTTGAGGTTTACACTGATGCAGATTTAGCTGGTTCTGTGGATGACAGAAAATCTACTAGTGGCTATTGTGCCTTTGTTGGGGAAATTTTGTTACTTGGAGGAGTAAGAAATAAAGTGTGGTGGCCAGATCGAGTGCAAAAGTTGAATACAGGGCCATGTCTCATGGTGTGGCAGAACTTCTATGGAAAAGAATCTCTTGGGTGAATTAGGCTTTCCTCTCAATGATCCTATGTCGCTCTATTGTGACAATAAGGCTGCCATCAACATTGCAGTCAATCCTATTCTCCATGATAGAACCAAACATCTAGAGGTTGACAAACACTTCATCAAGGAAAAATTGGAAAAAGGAGAAGTTTGCACTCCCTACATCAATTCTGAGGAACAACTTGTAGACATCCTTACTAAAGGATTAAACTCCATGCGGCACTATAATCTCTGTGACAAATTGGGGATGACTGATATCTATGCCCTAACTTGACGGGGAGTGATGTAACTCTATTATATGCCGCAGGGGCACTCTTCTCTTTTTATCTTCTATTTTTTATATTGTCACCCTATCATATAAATACAAAATTACCGGTGCCGCCAGTTTGAGTTTTTTGGTCAAAATTCTTCTCGCCTGTTCTCTCTCTCCTCTCTTTCTTCTTCTTCTCCTCTCTCCTCTTGATCGAGATCACAGGGAACGTAGGGGAAAGGGAAGGTAAAAAAGCTACAAGGGAGTTAAACAAGGATTTACAAGTAAAAGTCCCAACCGAATTAAGGGTCCAGGCCCTGCTGTCCACACCCCCATCCCCAAGAACCGCTAGATTCAGCAAAGAAAGCAAAGCAGATACAAGGGGAATTTCAAACTCTCTAAGATTACTAATGAGGCCCAAGTTCCAATTTAGCTCAGGAGAGGAAGAGAAGCAAATGAAGATGGTCGTGAATGGCTTTCCATCAAAGGGGACTCCCCAATCAAAATATCTTCCCAAAACCTAATATTTTGACCCAAGACCAAGTCATATCAGTTGTGACTGAGGAAAACAAGAAGATGGTCGTGAATGGCTTTCCAAGGAGTAGCCAAGCTAGCTCTATGAAGACAGCCATCATCGCATCCATTGTTTTGATAGTCCATGAACGCTTGCTACCACTTTGTGCCAAAGCCTATTGCTTTCCCTCGGGAATCTCCATAGCCATTTGCTCAATAATGGCCTAATTTTTCATTCTAATGTTCCCAATCCCCAACCCTCCAGCCTTCAACTTCGACACCTTCTCCCACCTAAGCAAATGATCTTTTTTTTCCCTTCCCCGGGTTCCCACAAAAAGTCTCTCATGATCTTTTCCAACTTTCTCACAACAGCTTGGGACACCCTGAAAAACCAACATAAAATAAACAAGAGGTTAGCAGGTAGATTTGATCAATGTTATTCTCCCACCTAGAGAAATGTAATTTCTCTTCCACCCAATTAATCTCTTCTCAAACCTTTCCATCACCAGATTCCAAAATCTCAATGATTTAGGGTTGTCACCAAGAGGTAACCCTAGGTACTTGACCGGAAAATTCCTTTCTCACAACCCAGATAACTTGCCATATCCCCCAACAAATCTTCATGCACATTAAATTCCAACCAATACACTTATTCCAATTAATCCTCAAATTGGAAACCCTCTCAAGAGATTCACTACCAACTTCAAATTTTCCACCCCATCTCTACCATCCCCCACACAAACGACTAAGATATCATTCGCAAATTGTAAGTGAGCTACCTGGATTCCATCCCTCCCAACTAACCAACCATTAATAAAATGCAAACTATTGGCTCTTGAGGTATACTTGCTAAGCACCTCAGGTACCAAGGTAAATAGGAAGGGAGACAATGGATCACCTTGTCTAAGGCCTTTAATCCCTTCAAAGAAATCAACCACCGAACCATTGACAAGAATTGAGTAATGAGTAGATTACAAACAACCTCTTATCCATTTGCACCACAGCTCTCCAAAACCACCGCTTCTCATGATCTTAATTAAAAACTCCCAACCCACAAGATCATAAACTTTCTCCACATCCAACTTAACCACAATTCCTTTCTTCCTTGATCTCTTATGGGCCTCGACACACATTAGTAATTAAAATCATGGTTTCAGATGTCACCAAATGTCGCTAATGTCGCCCGACATATGTCGATGTCAAAGCTCACCAACATGAAAGTGGATGGTAATATAAAAATTACATTATGTCGGTCGACATTTCCTATATTTCGGAAATGTTGACCAAATCGGTCCAAATAGCCAAAAAAATACAGTTTTTCCTATTATGTCAACAGGATGTCAACTAATGTACATTAAAAATATAATATATTAGTATATTATATAAATATAATACAGTATATTAATATAGATTATTCCATTAATAATTTCTATTTAATATTTCAAATAAAATATTTATAAAAATAATTAACAAAATATAAAAACAAAAGAATAAATTAATTACTTTATAATATAAAACATAAAATATTTTTCAAGTAATAAAATATTGACTAGTTAGTATTTCTTAAAATATTTATTAAAATCAGAAAATGTTTATTAAATTTTATAATAAACCATATTCTACATTTACTATAAAAAATCAGAATAAATTTAATAAATTTTATACTAAATCATAATTTATTATAAATTTAGTATTAAAAATCATAATAAATTCATTAAGTTTTATAAGAAATCAGAATTTATCATAATCCTAATACTACAAAAAGAAGAATCAGTTTATTAAATTTATAATAAAACATAATGTATTATAACTTTAATATTTAAAAAATCAGAATAAATGTATTTCTATTTACTAGTGTGAAATAAATATATTAGAATTTATAATAAATCAGAATAAAAAATAAGAAAAGAAAATATCAAATAACCTTGTAAAAACATCAAAATGCATAATAGATCAGTAAATCGTCATTTATTAATTTGTTATTGATCTTAGTTTCTTAGCTTTATATAATGGTCGGGAATAAGATAATAGTCTAGAAATATGCATTAATGCTTCTTTTATCATTTTACAAAATATCTTTGCATATTTCCACATATTTCATAATATTTCCACAATGTCTCTAATTTTTACAATATTTCCCCTCGACATTTCCGACATATGTCCTATATTTTGGTAAGCGACATTTCCATCGACATCGACATTTTAAACCTTGATTAAAATATGATCTACAATTTGCCTATCCCGAACAAAAGCCCCTTGAAACTGAGAGATAAGCGAGAGAATAACCTTCTTCACTCTGAGAGACAGGACCTTAGCAATTATTTTGTATATGCTCGTAAGTCGTTACCAGACTGATAGGCCGAATATCCTTAGGGTGAACAGCACCAATTTTCTTAGGGACCAAAGCTATGAAAGTCAAGTTCATTCCCAGGATGTTTATGCCCACCCCTCCTATGGAATTCCCTGAACACTCTGACCAAGTCATCTCTGTTATCTCCTACCAATCCTAGAAATGAAGTGTTCCCTTGCTCTGCAATTAGTCATAGCAGTGTGATTAAGCTTAGTAGAGTTTCTTCTCTTGGTTGTGTTGATATTGAATTTTTCATTTTTTGCTTCAGCCCTTTTTTCTCTAGTGTTTTGGGTGATTGGTCTAATGGCACCTGAAGATTCACCTTCTTTCAGGGTTACATCATCTTGGGAAACACTTAATGTTGGGATGGACAGCATGAATTTTCCTATGCCTATCACCCCCCTTAGATGGATTGAACTATTTGGAGTGGTCTCAGGTAAAGTTTTAAAAACAACCCAGAAACAGAACTGCTTTGACCACCGGTTTCTGGGTCAGCAGTTCGACCATCCGGGTTGAACAGTTCAAGTGGTTTGATAAATTTAACCTTTAGACTGGAATATTAGGGTAAAAAGGGATCACATACATACATACATACATTACTCTTTTATGAGAAAAGAAAGTAGGTGGTTGTCCGCTGAGAAAGGAATGAGGGTAGGAGAAAGAGGAGGAGAAGGAAGAAGGAAGAGGAGGCGACATTCACCAACCCTTTCGGATCTCTCTCTCTCTGTGATCTCAAACTTGAGATCTCACTTCTCTCTCTTTTGGATCTCAGTGATCTCAGATCTGAGATTTCATCTCAGTCCCTCCCCCATCTCTCAATCTCTTTATTTCCTCTATAAATGCTTCCTTAAAAAAAGTATAATTTTTTGTTAAACTACGAACCACTGCCCAAGTTGAACGGTTTAACGATTCAACCGCCCGAATTAGCGGTTCTCTGACCAATTCAATGTTTTTTCAAGAAAGTTGTCCAATCCAAAACCGGACCCAAAGCATTGAATTGCTGTAATATAACCGGTTCCTAGGTCAAAACAGTGGTCTATGGGCATCAAATTTTATATTACAACAAGAGGAAAGCAGGTTATATTAATAGAAAGATGAAAGAACTTTAGACTAAGACTACTGAACATGATAGATGGGACCAAGAAAACAATATAGTTACGTCTGGGCTTCTTGTGCCTATGTAGCATAGCTTGTGAAAACAATATAGTGAGGAAGAATTCCAAATGGGCAGACACAGCTTGTGAAATATGGGAACAGATCAAGTCGACTTACTCTTAACAAAGGCATTATGCCAAAATTTATCAATTGCAGGCTAAGTCCTCTACCTATAAGCAAGGAAATCACAATTTGTCTGCTTACTATTCTGCTCTTACTTCAGTCTAGAAAGAGTGAGACCACTACCAGATCATTGAGTGGAAAAATGAAGATGGTGCCAAGGCTTACAAAAGTTAGTATCCCATCAGCGAGCTTTTGCCTTTTTCTTGTGATTAAACCTTGTGTATGACCCTCTCAGAGTTCAAATCTTGGGTAGTGAACTCCCTTAAGTTTTCGAAGTATGTGCCCTAGTATCCTATCAGGAAAAAAAAAAGTGTTTGCCCTAGTACAATTGGAGAAAAGCGCACAGTGTGTGATGAATACAACTAAGGGGAGCAGCAAATTGTTTTAGCTGCCCCCATCATTTCCAAATCCTTTTACCCATTATCAGTAGAATCCTTCAACTGTGCTTCCTCCATTCATTTATTGCATTTTTATGACATTTGCACACTTTCCAGCAATTAATTGAAATGCAAAAAGTAATAAAAAAAAGAAAGAACAATTGCATCTGCAGACACAAATTTACCAGTAAATGTTGCAAGTCATCCGTGACATCCAAAGCTCCAGCACAATCTGCCGCTGCAACAAGCTGCATAAAAGACAAATAGATCAATTTATGAACCATATTATTAATGTGTTTTTTTCTATTATTATCAAGTTCGTAAATAATAATAATAGGGCCATATACTAGAACACCCCCTATAGTTTCACAGATTTACTTAAACCTACCCTATAGTTTGCATTTTACTAAAACACCCCTTATAGTTTGCAACCTATTTGCTTAATTGACCTTTCATTAAGAAATATTTGTTTTGCCATCTGAAAATAGTAACATGATCACCTAAACTAAGTGGAAAATGTTCAAGGACATGGATCCATGGTTGCTAATTCCAAAAGTACCCCTAAACTGAGTGGAAAATGTTTTTTGCTTCTTTTGATTAAATTTAATTGAATGGATGTTAGGGTTAAAACTGTCATTTCCACTTTCATCTAATGGAAGGTCGATTAAGTAAATTCATTGCAAACTATAGGGAATGTTTTAGTAAAACACAAACTATAGGGTAGGTTTAGTAAATTCATGAAACTATAGGAGGTGTTTTAGTAAATGACCCATAATAATAAGAAGAAGAAGAACATTACTTTAAACAATCAAGCATACATTTATTAGGTTTCAGGGGTGATCATCGGCCAAGCCAAGCTAGGCTTAACAATTATGATAAGGGCTATAGCCCGGGCACGGGCCAACATGGAGCAAGACCAGGACTCCGAGCCATGAGTATCAACATCGTCTCGTCATCATCAGTTCATGATATCAATATCGATGAATATTTTGGCATGTAGAGTTGGAGATTTTTTTTTTTTTATCAATTAGAGTTGGAGAAATTTCGCTAAGATATTTGGAAAATCTAAAAAATTAGGAAAGTTTTCTGAAAACATTAAATTAGTTAACAAACCTTCAAGAGATCATCAGAAGAATACAATCACACATTTAAGGCTCAAAAAATCATAGCAAATAACTGTATAAATCAAATAGGAAAAAATTAAGAGATTCTTTTTTTTATAATTGAATGATATTTTGATATTTTCATTAATAAAGAGAAAGAAAGAGTACAATCAGTCTAAGAAGAGGCACGGGATGCTCCTCCTCTTTAAGGATGATTACAGTTTTCATAGCTCACCAGATTACAGTTTACAAAGTAGCCCAATACAAAGAAACTCAAGAAACCCCTTGTTTAGCAAGAGAATCAGCCAAGGCATTTGCCAATCTACTAACCCACTGAAATCTGATAATTGTCCTCTTCCTTCTAAGCCAGTTAACTTTTCTAAGAAGATCCCTATAACCGCAAATAACAGTATCCAAATCTGACAACCACCCCACTACCACCTTAGAGTCTCCCTCAATTATCAAACTCTCCACTCCAAGTTGATTAGCAATCTGTATTCCTTGTACAGCGGCTAGTATCTCAGCCCTTGTCGAGTCTCCAATTCCCACTGGTCCTGAAAAAATGGAGAGAATGTTGATGTCCTTATCTCTCAAGGTCCCTTTGATACCCAAAGATCCTGGATTGCCTTGACTACTCCCATCAAAGTTCAACTTTACAACATGTTAACACCCTCCAGAGGGGGTGTCCACCTTGCTTGAATCATATTCTTCTTGGAAGATGTGGAAGCCACTGCTGCCTAACTCCTCCAAAGATCATCATGGGAATAACTCTCAAAGAGAGTTGAGCTTTTCATCCAAAGAATTGCCCTTGTCATAATACACTCTTTTACTTCAGAAAGACTTCTTTCCTTTTTTGGAATATTCTAGCATTCCTTTCTTCCCAGATAATCCACAAGAGAGCTGCTCTAATACATTTCCACATTAGTTTCCATCTCTTCATGGGCCACCAAAAGTAGATGGATCAAAAAGCAAATTTACTTCTAGAAAAAATGAATTTTGGGCAAAAGTGGAGAAACTGAATGAAAGTTTGTGTATCCTCCCCCAAATTCTCCATTCTGATCAATGGCCAATCAGTAGGCTTCTTTGAGAGTTCTACAGGGTTAAGGCAGGGAAACCCCCTATCTCCCCTTCTCTTTATTTGTATTGCTGAATTTCCAACTCTCTTTAATCAGAAGGCAGCAGATTTGGGGTTGTGGGAAGGGTTTGCAATCTCCCCAAGGGGTGAAAAAGTAAATATCCTTCAGTTTGCAAATGATACCTTATGCTTTATAGATGCCCTCATGAACAGCTGGAAAATCTTCTTGAGATCCTTAGCTGGTTTGAAGTAGTAATTGGTTTGAAAGTCAATGTTAATAAAAGTCAAATTATCCCAGTGGGTAAGGTCCCTAACCTGGAAGAATGTGCTAATATTATGGCTAGTTAGGTGGATCAGCTTCCGGTGAAGTATCTAGGCCTTCCATTGAGGGCTAAATGCTCCTCTTATGCCATTTGGGATCCAATAATTGAAAGATTGGAAAAGAAATTGTCCTCATGGAAGGCAAATTACCTTTCTTTTGGAGGTAGAGTGACCCTTCTAAAAAGTACCCTCTCCAACCTTCCTACCTATTTTCTTTCCCTTTCCCCTATCCCAAATAAAGTGGATAGGAAAATAGAGACTCTCCAAAAAAACTTCTTGTGGAGGGGTTGGGAAGAAGAAGGATTAAGGTGACAAATTCGGCACTACTTTGTAAATGGATCTGAAGATTTGCCACCAAAAGGGGAGCTTGGTGGAGAAGTCCGATTGCTTCTAAATTTGGGGTTGAATGGGGTAACTGGGAGAACTAGGACCCCCCCCCCTAACTAGGGTTATTCTTTATGGAAAAGTATCATGAAGGTTTTCCCCTTGTTTGATAGGGGAATCAGTCTCAAAGTCGGTAAAGGGGATAGGATCAAATTCTAGAAAGATCATTGGTGTCTGAACCATACCTTGGCTGAAGAGTTTCCTCTTATCTACCAATGTGCCTCCAACCAGAATGCTTTGGTAGCTGAAGTTTACACAATTTTGGGTAATGAGGTGACATGGGTTTCCCAGTTCAGAAGAGGTCTTTTTGACTGGGAAGTTCAAGAAGCTACGAGACTGTTGGAAATTTTACAGGTTCAAAGCATTGACTACAATCAGGATGATCAGTAGAATTGGGTCTGGTCCAAAGAGGGTATTTTCTCAATAAAATCTATGGCTAGTAGACTCTATAGTAGAGTGACAGAGGGGGACTTCCCTGTTGAGCAGGTTTGGAATTCAGTTTGCCCATCAAAAGTTAATTTCCTTGTCTGGACAATGGCCTTAAATAAATGTCTGTCCAGAACCAATCTTGAAAGAAGAGGATTGTAGATCCCAGATAAGTCTTGTGTCCTTTGTGATGATCATCTGGAGTTTACGGATCATATCTGCATTCATTGCCCGTCTGCCCAGGTGTGGTATCACTTCTTGAAAGCTGTGGGGATATGTTGGGTCATGCCCAAATTGGTTAAGGAGTTGCTTTGTAGTTGGAAGCTCAGTAATTTGAAGAAAAGAGGGAAATTGGTCTGGATTTCCATCCCGGCAGCAGTGATTTGGGCTAATTGGTTTGAGAGAAATAACAGAATTTTTCAACAAAGAGTGAGAGGGCCCGAGGATATAGTTCATATGGCTTTTGGTAAACTGATCTCTTGGATTTCAGTCACCCCAGAATTCAGACACATAAATGTAACTCAGATACTGAGAAATCAGTCAATTTGGTGCTTGTAATGGGGATTTCTCAGGCCTTCCTTGTTGTTGGCAGGTTCTGTTTTGTACTTTTATTAGTTTGATTTAATAAATTTATCTTACCTTTTCCAAAAAAAATAGAAAAAAATTACTTCAGATGGTAAGTTCCACCTACACCCAAACAACATAAAAAATCGAATTCCAAATAACTACATCAAGGAGCAAGATACCAATAAGTGGTAACAGTCCTCATTTTGCACTTTGCATAAAGTACACCAATTTGGGGACAAACACAGAAATGGTCTCTTCTTCTACAAGTTATCCAAAGTATTAATCTTACCGTGGTAAACTTCCCAAAAAGCAGCTATTTTAGGGGGAATAGGCCAATACCAAATTTCTTTGACTGGAAACACCCAAGGAAAGGAGTTAAGAGTAAAGGGACTTGATGAAGGAGGCACAAGTAAAACAGCCTTTCAATGCCCACCCAAATGTCTTCACAAAAGAGAACAGAATTACCAGAGCAAACGACATACCTTACAAAACTAATTAATTGTGGGAGAATACCATTCATTGCCTTCCAAGGAGTTAAAAGTATGGCCTGTTGAGATACCCCAACATCCCAACCATTTCCAGAACAGCCGTGGATATTAGCCACCAACTCATGTCATACCCCCTCTCTCTTTCCAAAGGCCATTACCATAACCATTTGCCTAGTAGAGCTTCATTCTTATGAGCTAGGTTCCCTAATCCTAACCCCCCTTCATCCTTACTTCAACTAACCACCTCCCACCTAATCCTTTTTTCTCTTCCCTTGGCTCTCACAAGAAATCCCTCATCAATCTATCTTCTTAGCCTCCCAAGAAGGAATCCTAAAGACAGAAAAAAAAAAAAAAAACACTGGCAGGTTGGCAAGTGTGACCCTAATTAAAGTCCCTTTACCCCCACCAAAAGAAATAAAATTCTTTTTTTTTATAATTAAGAAATAAAATTCTTTTTTCCAAGCCACATCTTTCAACCTTTTCCCAGCTGGGCTCCAAAATCAACTTTCCTTTGGGCACCTAGGGGAAATCCTAAATAGGTCAAGGGCCACACAGAGATGGTGCGCTCTAAACAAGTAGCAACAGACTCCAACTCCCTAACACCCAAGTTCAACCCCACCAAACAACCCATACCAAATTTGATTTTCAAATTAGAGACACTCTCAAAGAGAATTATGAGATTCTTCAAATTTCTCACCTTCAACAAATCACACCCTTAAAAAAAATGATATCATCTGCAAACTGAAGGCGAGTCATCAAAACTCTATTTCATCCTATTCTCCAATTTTTTATTGACTCACCCTACAATGGCATTAGGTAAGGCAACCACTTATCCAATTGCACCACCTGTCCCCGAACCCACACTTCCATAACACCTCTAATAGAAAGCTTCAATCCACTAAGTCATAGGCCTTTCCAAGATCCAATTTGTAGACAAAGCCTTGATAGACCAATCTCCTCATCTCCTCCACACATTCATTTGCTATTAAAATTTGATCAATTATTTGTCATACATTTTTTATCATTAACAAAAACTAATTATAGAAAATAGAAAGGGAAAATTCCCGACTAGTACCCTGTACTTTGGGTCTAGTGCCACTTTGGTCCCCAAACTTTAAAATGCGATAGTTCAGTACCTGAACTTTCAAAACGTGTCAATCCAGTACCTACCATTAACCAGCCTTTAAATGACATTTGAAAAAGACACAGGTGCCCTTCGAATGTCATCTAATTTTTTTTATCAACCATCCAAACGTGACCCCAACTTTCTTGAATAGAAGAAGCAAGGATTTGGGATTGTTAATTTTTTGTCAACATTTGGATGGTTGATAAAGAAAATTAGATGACACTCGAAGGGCATTTGTGTCTTTTTCAAATGTCACTTAACGGCTGGTTAACAGCCAGTTAACAATAGGTACTGGATTGACACATTTTGAAAAGTTCGGGTACTAAATTGTCGCATTTTAAAGTTTGGGGACCAAAGTGGCACTAGGCCCAAAGTATAGGGTACTAATCGGGAATTTTCCCAAATAGAAATTACAAGGGAAGCAAAGGGGAGAGATAAAATCTCTTAACCCTCCCCAGGAAGAAAACAGAGAAACAATTACAACAAAGCCCAAAATAATTGTTCCCTTCCCACCCCTATTTAGCTAGAGCATCTGCAAAGGAGTTAGCAATTCTCTTCACCCATTGGAGCTGAATCTCTATTCCCCTAGTTACCCATTCAAACTCCCTTTTTTCATTAGCAAACTTCCAAAGACCACTATTCTCCTTTTGCAGCCATCCTATAATCAGTTTCGACTTTCAAGTCTCCTTAAACAATTAGCTTTTGAATATTCAACTCATTAGCCTTCTTTACCCCTTCCATCACCACCATGATCTCAACTCTAAGAGATGGGTTATAGTTTATAATTTCACAAGGACTATAGGCCAGGGTAAGTGGAATTGAGGGGAGGTTCAGCCAACCAAAGATCTTCCCAAAACAAGACTCAGGTCATCCCACATCCCACATCAAACCTGGTGAAATTAATGGATAACCCATCAGTTTGCTATAAAAGAAATTTTCACAAATTCAGGACATATCAGAGATGTGTAAGGACAATAGAACTGGTGACTGATTTGATAGTTTCTTATTCCAAATGGATAATCCAGCAGTTCGCTATAAAGGAATCTTCACAAGTTCACAACATATCAGAGATGAGTTCACATGGCCTTATAGGAAAAATATCAATAACGACTGTTGCATTAAGAGACATGGTCTCTTTCCAGCAATAGGCACTTGGCCAGAGCAACAACAAGGAACGAAAAGCCCAACCTCCAGTTTAACTTAATTGTAAAGATGTTAGTAATACGCATTGCATTTATTAAGCTCTCCCATTGTGCATCAATCAGTTCTCCAGTTTTTGCAATCAACAAGCCAACCCAGGACCACAGAGCTTAGGAAAATATTATGTAGCAAGTACAGAAAGCAGTACAACGAACACACAAACAAAAACAATAAGGGATCTGGACATTTACCAGTTTCAGATCAGAAAGCGCTTGATTAACGTATAATATAAGCCTCAGTTTTTGTTGGAGAGCCAACAAATTGCTCCTGGTAACACTCAAATCCTGAATCTGCCTGGCCGAGTCGACCAAATCTGAATCCAAGAGCCTGATGGTCTCCTTCAGTTCCCTGATCCGACCGCACGCCTCAACGATCTTGACATTTAAGTCTTGTAGTTGCCCCTGAGCTTCGAAGAATGAATCAGACCTCAAGGATATCTCCTTCACTAAGTGGAGCTCCACCACATCCAAGTACTGTGAAAGCTTCTCCTGCAACACCAAATTCTCAGAAATAGTGGAGAATGGGCATGCCGCTCTGAATGTCGCCCCCTCTTCCAATGCAAAATCCTCCTTGAAATACAAAGATGGAACTTCTCTCAAACAAGCAACAAGTGCTTCACCCTGACCTCGACTGACCTCTCCTCCGGCACCCCCACTAGACGATGAAACCGAACTGGTCTCAACCAAACCATTGTTTTCTCTGCTGCTGTGATGCCTGACGTCCTCGAATCTCCCATAAGACTCCGAAATCGAAGATAGATAAGGTTGGAAATCGGATCGGTTCACCTCCGTGAACGAAATCGCCTTGTTCAGAGTCAAGGGGGTCAATTCCGGAGGGCCGACGGAGGAGGCAGAAGAGAACCAACCCACCCATGAAGCTTCAGATGCATAAACACCAGACTTGCCGACATGTGGATTGTTTAGAATCGAAGCTAAGCTCTGGCCATAAGAAGAAGAAGAAGCATATTCTTCTGAGATGGACTTGATCGGTGACGAACCTGTTCGACCGAGAACGTTGAGGCTCGATTCCTTGGAATTAGTACCAGCACCGACGAAATTACCACTAATGTTACTGCCACTGTCGACCACCGCGAACCTGCCCGATTGGGAGGAAGGCAGTGCGTCCATGCTTACAATCTAGAAACCATGAATCTAACCAGATTCTGATCTCAGAGACAGAACTCGCTTTCGTTATTCAGAGGAAGCAATGCAAAGGAGACGAAGTGTCTGAGATTCAGTGCGAATAAGTTGCAGAGAGAGAGATAGAAGATGTGATCTGGAATCGAAAGGAGAGAGATCGTGACGGGGAAGGAACAGATCCAATCCGGTCGATGGGGGAGATCTATAAAGGAAAAAATGCGAGGGAGGGAACAAGGAGATTGCCTGAGCGTGGAAAAATGAACCGATGAACTTGAACCTTGGTTCACAGACCCGGACTGGTCGTAGATTCGTAGCTCCCAACTAAAGTCGGGGTCATCAAGGCCCGGTCCCAGGGCCTAGCTCGATCCAATTCAAACCCAAATCATCATGCGTTTACGAAAATGATATTTGGGACACAAACAACGGAGTTTGGATTTCGTCCCCACAAAATTGATCCACACGCTTACCCCTCCTTACGGCCCTTGCAACAGAACATCGGAAACATCTCACTAATTGAATAATTTTATTGGAATTTGGATCTGCTCCGCATACAGTGCGCCTCACACCAACCTTACAGCACGTTTCAGCCATGCATTGAATTGAACACACGAGTAAAAATTTACAATTAGGGAGATGTTCCAAATGCACGGATGAAACCTATTTTGAGGTCGATGTGATTTGTGAAGCATGTTTTTTCAATAAGCATATCCAAATTCATTGATGGGATATGCTCCCAATAATGCACCTTTGCATTCCTATTTTCTAAGTGCTTGTTTGGGAAGCTTTTGGATAGCTTATGGCATTCTAAGCCTGGGGCCTACATGGAACTCACACAAATAGCTTGTCTAGAATTAGACCTGTTCATGGGTTGGGCCAGGTCAAGCCTTGCTTATATATCAATAGAATACATTCAGGCCCGAGCTCAAACCCAGCCCAACCATCAACACTAGGTCTTGAGCCTGAGCCCAACTCTCATATAAATCCCAAAGTCCATGCCCAAACCTGAGCCCGATCAAAATTTTGAAAATAAATTTTTCTTTTTTATTCAATAAAAAAGCATTTTATTTATACTAAAAGTCCACAACTACTAAATGAAAGCATATTTTAGCTTTCCAAGTTTTTCATCAAACATAACTTTTAGACTAGCTATATGGGGCTCACCTCACAAAGGCAAAAGCCGTTGCTTGAAAGCCCTCCTAATGTTCAATCAACGATTGGTCTGACTTCTAGCTATGGAAGGCTAAAGAAGATGAGAATATGGATTCTTGAGTTTTGGTTGCTTTCATTGTTGTTCTTTCTTGGTTCATTTTTCCTAATTCTCTTGAGGAGTGTATCCAAAAGGAGCATATTAGAGTTGTATGTGTTTTGGCCATAGGGGAGTATCATGCTCTAGCTCCTATGTTTCTCGGTCATTTGTATTCTACTTTAGATGATATCTGGCATAATAAGTTTCCTTCAGTTGTTAGTTATGTGAACTATGTTTTCTTATAAATGTTTGTATGAGAGCACTTTCCTAGTATGGGTATTAAGCTTAGGAAGGTTAGGGAACTTAAGTGCAGGAGTGCAACCGTGCAGCAATTGATCCCTGATTATTGCAAAAAGAGGTGTGTGAGCTCCGGGAAGCTCATGATTGGATCAAAAAGATGGAGTCACCACCCATTTTTTAGAGGAAATGACCCCTCATTTTCAGATTTGAAAAGTTCAATTTAAGTTTTTGATAGCGATTCTGTTTTCCATGAAAAATGCTCACAACCGAGAGATTTTGGGTTCCAAGGATCAAGAGAAGAATGTATTAGGCACCCCTCTCTCCAAGCTATTGTAGTAGCCCAATATGGGAGTTATTCAAGCTCAATTTCTTTCAAAAAAAATAAAAAAAAAAGAACAGAAATAGTTGCAATAATTTCTTAAATTTAGAGGAACATGTTTTCAACTTCTCCTAAGACCAATTTTGAGGTGATGCTATTGGGTCTTAAGTACTGATTTCCTTAAGATCATTGCCTCTCTACCTCTATTCTCAGCCAAGAAGAAATTGCAAAAGATGGTTCTCCAACATTTCAGAACCACAAGCAACCCAGGAAAAGTAAAAAAAAAAAAAAAAAAAAAAAAAAAAAAAACCTGAGATATTGGGATGGATGACTTACCTTTCATATATACCTTGACAGGAGTTTTCCAACAATGGGAACACGTTCAAATAAGCTTGAATGAGATATTGGGATGGATGATGCACTTTTTTGGCTTCAAATCTTGTAATTGAAAACAAATTGGTAGATCTGAAGTTTGATCTTCAGAACTTTAGGATTACAAAGGTTGGGAAAAATGCTCTTCTCTTTTCTCTTTAGATCTTTCTCTTTCTAGTTTTCTCCCCCTTTATCTTTTCCTCTCTCTCTCTCTAGAGGCCTCATTCAGGTTTTCTTCCCCTTCTTTTTCTTCCTTTCTCTCTCTCTCTCTCTAGGCCTTCCTCAAGTTTCCTCTCCCTTTTCCCCTCTTTTGAGCTTGAATTAGATAAATATTTATAGAGATATATAATGGGTTAGGTCTAAATTCATTTACATACAATGCCTAGGATTCAATAGAGGTTTTTTCACACAAATAGGCAAAGATTCTTCAAAGAAATAGATATGCAATCAAGCTTTTCTATTTGGTGAAACATTTTCTTCGATTTGGGGGTGGTTTTCATGGGTTTTGTGTGTCCAATGGGAGCTTGGAGTGTGCCCGTCATGGTAGTCTCATATCTGGGGCAGTCAATGGCAAAAAATGTAAATTTGGTCCAAGTGTTCTAATGGGTCAAGAATGAGTCTGGCATCAACCATTACCCTTTTGAGGTTTCAAGTTGGGACAAATGACATGGCAATTTTATCTGGTGCATTAAAAAGGTATCTTTATAGTTTAATGGTCAAACAGATGAATTTGGTCATAAAATTTGACATGTTGGGGTTTTCTTAGTCTCTAGATACAGCAATGGAGCCTGATTGGGCAAATAGGGTCGGAATGATGGAGATCTATGGTTGACAAGACCAACGAGATTTGTTGAAACAAATTCATTATTTGATGAATGGACAAACGGGGGAATTTTGGGATAAAAGTTGGTGGTTTGGCACTTTTGAGCGTCTTGAATCTAATGGAAGTGGTGAATATTTGTTCGAAGTTATAGATTAACTAATTTAATTCAAATCATGGTCTTAGCTTATGAAAGGGCCTAAAATGGAATCTTACTTTTTCAATAGTCAAATGGAGGTGTTTGGTCATATAATTTGATATATTGGGGTTTTTTGAGTCGTTGAATACAATGGTAAGGTCTGACTGGCCATGATGTCCAAATGTTGGATGGTAAGTTCTAATTAATGTGATTTGTTGAAATAGGATTTAGGCTTGATGAGGTGTTAAATGAGGGATTTTGAGCTAGAATTTGGTAGCTAAGCATGGATTAGGGTGAGGGGTCAAGTAGATGGTTCTGATCTAAGAAATATATGGTCAACCTTGGTAATCGTTTAAGGCCATCAAAATGAGAACTTGATGCTTTTGTGGTTAGTTGTCGTAGATTCATATCGGGATTTGCTAATTGATTATTTCCTAGTGATATTAAGGTGATGAATATGTTGGATTTGATTTTGGAGGAATTGGAATTTGAATATCACATGGATCGAGGCCGTTAGAAAGGAAGTTGGCATGATAAATAGTGGATCTTTGTAGTTTAATCATGAAAACTAATGTGTAACTAAGTTATAGTTTTCCAAGTCTGGGGATGATGTCTGATTGGATGTTGATATTGATCTCAAGGTTCTTATTTGTCTTGTGAATTATGTCAAAAGAGGGTATTTTGGGTTTTGGAAAGTCTCAAGTTGACTTAGTTGTATTTCCAAGTTTCTAGGGTCTAAGAGGAGGGTACAAAGAGGTAGAGTGAAGGGACTAAGCAAAAATTGGGTGCTGACAGCTACCCCTCTTTGTTGGAGGTAGCAAGCTACCAAACAATAAAGAAAAATGAACACACAAAGATTTTTGTGAGGGACAAGTGTTTGGAGGAGATTTCGCTGGTGGAATTTTAGTCAAAGTTGAAGTTGATGTAGTGTAACACATTTGCTTTGAAGGTGTTGTACCAATCCACGCCTTGGAAGGCAATAGCAACTGTCAAACAAACACAAGAAAAACATAGTGGTGCCATCCAAAAAATAGATAGCATTAGTTGATGTTTGATTTCTTATTAATGCATGCATTTGTGATTGATAATTTGAAGGATTTGATAGGTTTTGGATTTGGTTTTAGCTTGTTAAGTTTTTTTTTTTTTTATGGATTTCAATTTTGATATTTGTTGGATGCTTATATGTTAAGTTTGTATGGGTTTGACCTTTGTATGTTGTGACATTTGAATTGATGATTTGATGAAAGCCTATAGATGTATGGGTTTGACCTATGGATTTCAATTTGATTCAAAAGATTGTTGAGGTTTTACGGATTTAGGTTTTTGATAATTGATGTTGAAGCCTAAATTTGCTATTTGATTCAAATGTTTGATAGAATTATACAAAGTTAATATGGATTTTGGTTTTTTATTTGAGTTTTTTTACTGGTTTTGATTTTGATTTAAATATTTGATGGATTTTAAATTTTGATTTGAATTTTCATGGGTTTTGATTAGTTATTTGATTTAAATATTTGAATTTTTACGGGTTTTAGATATTTGATTTAAATGGACTTTGCCTTTTGATTAAATTGATTATTTGATTTGAATATTTGATGGATTTTGACTTTTGGTTTGAATTTTTATAGATTTTGATTTTTTAAATTGGTTATTTGATTTAAATATTTGATGGAAGTTTACTAGTTGAATATGGACTTTGGCTTTTGATTTGAGTTTCTACAGGTTTGACTTTTTATTTTTTATGTTGAAATCATTTAAGAAAACCATTTTGAAAAGTTGACAAAGGTCCTATGATTGCTATAACGCATGCTGCTGATAGGTAATAAAAGCCCTTCAGATAGGAGTTAGTTATGCATTAAAACTTTGATAATTTGGGCAACGAAAACTATGTGGTGCAAAGTATATGATGTTAAAGTAAATCTAAGGGCCCTAGTAACAATTTAGATTTTATAAGGGTGGTTTTGGGATAAGGTGATCAGGTTACAATTTATCAAGCATTCTGTGCTTTTGGACATACTGCCTTGTATCGGGGGCACAAAATTTTTGAACTCTACAATTGATTTTAGGAATTCTCGAACTAAGTTTTTTTTATGAGTGATTTGCTCGAAAGTAGTTCACATGAGATTTTTTTTATTTGGACTATGCCAAGTGAATAATTTTAATTGATTCCAAGATTTTGCATGAAGACAAGCCACACAAAGTGATAGATTTCGTTGGATATTTGATTATGCCCGAAGGTATATCTCACGAAGCAAGAGATTTTGATGAATTTTGATGAGTATTCGATTATGCCTGAAGGAAAATCGCATGAAGCGGAAAATATTAATGAATTTTGATGGGTATTTGACTATACCCAAAGGCAAATTGCACGAAGTAAGGGACTTTGATGAATTTCGATGGGTATTCAATTATGCCAGAAGGCGGATCGCACGAAGTGAGAGATTTTGATGAATTTCGATGGGTATTTGATTGTGCCCAAAGGCAGATCGCACAAAGTGAGATTTCAATGAATTTCGATAGGTATTCGATTATGCTCGAAGGCGGATCACATGAAGTGAGAGATTTCAATGAATTTCGATGGGTATTCGATATGCCCAAAGGTGGATCACACGAAGTGAAAGATTTTGATGAATTTAGAAGGGTATTCGATTATAGCTGAAAGTAGATTGCACGAAGCGTGAGATTTTGATGAATTTTGATAGATTTTGTAAATTTTGAATGATTTAAATGAAAAAAAATTGGATGACTAATGATTTTTGGATTTAGACAACTTAGACGAAAGCAACTTGTATATAAGGATTATGAAAGAAAATGTTTTAGGTAATTTTGGATTTGTATAGACGACGCAAAAAACTTTAGATTAAGCCAAAATTTTGGATGAAAGGTTTTTGGATAATGAAAGAAATTTGTATGAAAATTCTTAGATGGTTGGAATGAAAAACTTTTGGGTGATTTTGGGTGATTTTGGGTTTTTGAGAAAACTTTTGAATGATTTGGAAAAGAAATTTTTGGATGCTTTAGATGGAAGAAAAAAAATGATGCTATTGAGCTTTTCATTTTGTTTTTTCCTTTTTTTTTTAACAAACAAGAATTACGTGGATGGTTAGAGCTTACTTCCAACAAACCAATGACACTCAAAAGATCCACCTTACCCTTAATGTGGTGTGAGATTTGATGATAAAAGCACTATTGGTTTTAAAGATATGTGTCTTATAAATGTTAGATGCTAATTAGAAATTCATTTCAAGAAATATTTGAGAAAGAGGTTTTTTCCCCATCCATGCAAAGATTGAATCTTCATGACTTATTGAGTCAGACTTCTTGTGCTTTGATATGCTTGCCCCAAGTTTGGAATGTATCATTCTCTTTTCTTGTTGTTTTTATTCTTGTCCTTTTTGCCCTTAGTTTAGTGTTTTCAGGTCTGACTTCTCTTTTCTCTTTCTTTTTAACTTCTAGGGTGCCTATACTTAATTCCATCATTGTCAGTAGAAGAATGCCTATTTGCTAATCTCTCAAAGATCAAGGAGGTCTTATTAGGTGGGACGCAACGTGTTTTAGGATATTGTTCTGAATCAAAAGATAGGAGGCTCAAATATTCTTTTGACATAGGTTTCTGATGCTTGAATTGATAAATGGGGTATTTAACACATTTTTGTTAGATTTTATTCTTTTCCTTTTTTTTCTCTCTTTTTTTATTCCCTTTGGATGAAAAATGCTTTTCATGTCTTTCAATCCATTTGTCATATATCTCTCTTGATCCAGGGGGACTTTTTGTTGGGGTGAAGAATGAGGTAAGGTTATGATGAAATTGGAAACATACGATTAGCTTAACTGCCCCAATTTTTTTATTCAAAATTGCACTTTTTCTTGACTTCATTCACTTTTTTGACTTGTTATAAAGACATTTGAACATTTGGCATTTGTCTCTTATGATAGAAGTATAGTCAAAGAAGAGGTTCAAAGGATTGGTTAGTGGACAAGGTAAAATGATTGATAAATGGTCTCCCTTCATCTCTTGATTGTATGTACGACTTATGAAATGAAATACATGTTAAGCTTGTCCCTATTGATTTTTCAAGGGAGAATTATTACTCTTTTGAAGATGTTGGGGCTCTTTAGTGAGTTTGCCCCTAATTCTTTTTGCCTTCTTTTCATGCCTTTTCTTTTCTTTTTTCCTCTTTCTTTTTTTTGCCCATTGATTTTCCCTTTTGATTCAAACATTTTTGGAAACTTGTTGGTTTTATCAAGAAAGGTTTAAATGAATGGTTCAAATGGACTGACTATTGCCTGAATGAATGATGAGAGACCGAGGGAAATTATCGACCAAGAATGGCCTCATATCCTTCATTTGATCAATGAGAAATTGATATTGGTTTTGATGTCTTTATGCTAACTTTGGAGTAGTTGCTGTGAAGTCGATTTAATGCTCCATTGTCTTTAGTGCCTATACTACCTAGGGTTGTCATTTTCTCCAAATATTTCTTTTTTTTTTTGAATTTCCACTTAGTAACCAACTTTTCTCAAGAACATATCAATGAGACTTGTTGTAAGTTTTTGATCATCAAATCTGAATACATTGGAAAGACAAATTAGGCCAAATTGAATTCGTTGTTTTGTCAAGAGTAATCATTGAGACATAAACATAGATTGATAGAAGACATAAACAATATTTTATTAAGTAAAAACTAAGTATATTGAGTTTTAAGGTGCAAAGAAAACAAAGTTTAATACAAATGTTCTTTAGGTGGTAGCATGTCTATAGGCTTGAGCCTAGGGTAGTATTGGCCATCATTAATGAGGCGTTGGATATCATACTTCAATTGCTAGCATTCATTAGTCTTATGTCATGGTCCTTGATAATAGGCACATTAAGCCTTTTGGTTGAAATTCTTTGGATCTACAGGAGGCTTCTAAGGCAATAAATGAATGTATTCTTTTTTGACCAAGATGGGCAAAAGTTGGGAATATTCGCAAGGTAATGGGCTGAACTTCTTCACTTTTTTCTTGGCTGGTTGGGGTGGTGGCATATGATTCGATACAAAAATTGGTGTTGTTGCCCCTGCGTGGGAGATTAACCAATTAACTTTGAGGGTTAATAGGTTCTCTATTTTCCGAAGTTTTTCAACCTCTTGTTGGATTTTGAATTGATCTTTGGTAGGTAAGGTCATATTTCCTACAAAGAGCATTAGACTTTAAAGTCCTAAAAGATGTTTATTTGAGAGTCCTAAAGTTTTATTTTTATTTTATTATTCGAGTCGCACCTAAGCGTCACTGCCCAGGCTGCCTACATACCCCTTGTGAGTGATTAGACCAGTCATAGTTCTTGAAAATGTTACAAATTTGATTATATATTTTAGTTATGTTAAGGGATATTGTCCGACATTAATGAGATATTGGATGCTGCTTTTGAGAATTATGCGATTATTTGTCGAGTGTCCCAGTCCTTGGTGATAAGAGCAATACTCGCTCATCTCGAAGCTCTTTGGTAGGGGATTGAAAATTGGTTTAGGTGACAAAGGTGTTAGATATCCACTCTTGATAAGTTGAGGAAGAAATTGAGACTATGGAGGGAAGGAAGTGAATCATCTCTTTACTCTTTTTTTTTTTTAAGGATTAGTTAAAGTTTGACGTTTATGTAGTGTTGAAGAGGAAGGTTGATGTATGATGGCAACTATAATAGGCTCTTTGGTCTCAACTAATGGATTTATGGATGCTGGGTGGATTTTCTCGTGATTAGTTCCCCATTTGATGAAAATCTTAATGACATCATCTTCTTGCAAGGGTTCCTTCACTTTGATAGATGTAATCTTCCATCATTTCAAATACATAGAGAAGTTTTCATCCGGTCCTTGAGTAAGGTGTTCTACATCACCCCATGTCAGTAATGGATGGAAATCAAAACTCTTGATAAATTGTTCCACCAATTTTCTCCATGTCCTTTGAGTGTTTAGGTTGAGTTGGGTATTTCAAAGTGGCTCCTTTTAGGCTCCTCGAGAATAGTTGGGGTAACAATCTTTCATTAGATCAAAGTTGAAACATATCCATACAATAAAGGATGATGTAAGCTCTAGGACAACTAAATCCATCGTATTTGTAGAATTTTAACATTTTCATGAATGTTACGGTTGGGGTGAGGGCTTAAAGCATTGAATTCAATTATCTCTTCTGGTTGGGATGCTCATATGTCCTTCATGTCTTCCTTCATCTTAACCAACTCTTTTTGGTAGAGTGCAATCGATAATCTTTGCTCAATAGGAGGTTGATGAGAGACTTGATTTGTCATGATTCTGGAAGGGTTCTATCATTACTTTAAATGTTTTTGATTGGTGTTGTGCCACTTTGTTCTATTCTATTGGAGTTAGGCTAGCCTAAAATTTATTTGTCTCAAGGGTCTACATTGATGGTTCTATGAAGGTATCAATCTAGGTTGTAGGCATCTAATTGGTGGGAATAGACTAGTGTGGGCTAAGGATTAGTTCTAAGGATGCAACATGTGATGACATGCGATATGTTCATGCAAATGATGAAGTATGAGCAAAAACAACGGAAAACCACGACAAATCTGATTTGCCCCTAGTAGATCTATTAAGGTTGCTATGACTTGGCTAACTAGATCTTGGATCCTAAGTAAGAATGTGTCGATGTTAAACCTAACTTGTGAGGGTGTAGGATGCTATGGGTGAGGTTGAGGTAATAGACTTGGTGTGAAGTGCTAGAGTTGAAGCATCTACACAAGTGTTGATCAAAAGGGAGGGATTGATCATATTCTATGGTCATCTAATTATTGATTGGAGGGATCCTAAGAAGGCTAGCCGTGTAGGTAATTTGATAATAAGGCTTCCTTGGAGTGGGTCAAGAGAACCTAGCAAGGATGTATAGGGATCTATAGGCAACTAGGCTAAATTATGCATGGGAAGTATCTTAAATTAGTGAACCTCTATAGAAAATTGGGCGAAACATTTAGAAGGTGAAAACCAAGGTCGAACTTAAAATTGGAAAACAAATCCGTTATTCAAAGAAACATAAAAAAACCTTTTAGGGGTTTTAGCAAACTTGATTAACATTGTCGATTTTGATAAGATTAAAAGAGTATTCATGGACTTTGGTATTTTCTCAAGTTTATGGAATGTTGATTGTTGCAATTGACTAATAATGACTTGAAATTATATGAGTTAGGATTTGACAAAAAGATTATTTGATAATCTTTACAATAGAACTAGATGGTTTGCCAATTTTATTTCACTTCATTTTATGAACTTTTCCTTTATTGTGCTTTTATTGACTTGATAGATTTATATGTTAGATGATTGTAGAAATAGATTTTTATTATGAATTAGATATTGGGATTTGATGATATTTGGTACATTTGTTCTTTCCTCTCATTTTTATTATTAATTTTGGGACCTAAGCAGTTAATGGTGTAGTTAGGTCAAGTTCTAATTTAGAAAAGACTTTTAGTTCTAGAAAATATTTTTTGGTTTTAGAAAAGGTTAAGACTAGAAGGAAATGTTGAGACATGCCTATGAAACAATAACATTTTTGATGTTGCTCCCCAAGAGCAAACTTATTGGGTCAAACATTTACTCAGTTTAGAGAAGAGCAATAAAGATATTTGAATTCAAAAGTTTATGAAGGAATGTGAAAATGCCTTTTCGATATTGGTTATAAGAATAATATCAATCTTTACATATGTGTATTTATTTGGCATCCCATAGTTTTGAAGGTATGAAGGTTCAATTAGCCTTTTGATGTTATTTCTCAAGAGTAACTCATAGTGCTAAATATCTACTTGGCCTAAGTTTGGTTGAGCGAACGAAGTATCCTTCGGTATTGGTCAAGGAAGGGTTAGTCCTTTTACCATATTTATCTACTAGATACTACTGGAGTGGGTCAATGTGAAGTTTTGATGCTACTTTTTCAAGAGTTGAATTCATAGAGTCATGCATCTACTTAGTCAAGAGATGGACACATGACAATGAATAAAAGGGGTTAAAATGGCCTTTTGATGCTACTTTTCAAGAGTTGATCACATAAAGTGATGCATATACTTAGCCAAGATAGGGAACAAAAACCTCGGGCCAGAAGATGGTCATTTTAGATGAGAGTTCCAAATTTTGATAATTGTAGTTTTGATTTTGATCTTAACTCCTAAATTTCTAATCCTTAATCTTTTATTATTGTAGTATGATCTTAGATGAAACTTGTAGATTTGATTTTGATTTGTTTTTTATTTAATTGGTTTTGATTTTTATCTCACATTATTATTGTTATTTGCCTTTGATTCAAGATTTTGATATGTCGAAGCTTACTTGTGATTTATCTTAGACTTGGATAACATTTGGAAATTTGGGACTAGGTACTTCCTTCAGTGATTTTTAGGGTGTTTTAGTGTCTTTTAATGAAAGATTAAATCTTTTTTTTAACGGGTTAAAAGATCTAGGGCTTCATTTTTTTATCCTACTTCTAAAGATGACAACCACATAATGTAACATTCATGGTGTTCTAGTCCTAATTACACTATAACTCTTCTATCCTAATTTCATATAGGGTTTCTAGGAATGGGTATTCTAAATGCAATGCATGGAGTTGTTATGTGGATTCTAGACTCAAAAGTTTTAGTCAAGTTGCTAGCTTTAAAACCTTCATCCATGGACAAGTGGGTTTCTTTGGTTGGTGGCTAATTTGAAAGTTTTGGTGGAGCCTTCGAGGACCAAAGTCCAGAGGCACATACCTAATATCCTCCCTCTACTAGGTAAAATGGGATTCTAATTTTGAGAGATTACCAAAGGAGAGAATAGGAAAACAACAAATATTAAGGAGAGAATGCAGCCACATGTTTAAGTTTATAAGCTATCTTACAAGTCTCCAGGTTGCCACATTTGGGGATCTAATAGAAGCTAAGTTCTCTTGATGCTTTTTAACTAAAAAAGGGAGATGAAAGAGCAAAACAAGAAACAAATACAATTTACTCCTACCCAAAAACAAGGATAATAACATTCAGTTATAGAGAAAGCAAAAACTACAAATTTTGAGAGATTACCAAAGGTAAAGCAGGGGGGGGGGAGAAAAAAACCAAAAAAAAAAGAAAAAAAAAACATTCGGGGCCAGACATCAAAGAACTGTAAATTTTTTCTGTGATACTGAAGGCTAGTCGTGGTAGAGATCTAATGCACTACGATGAAGGATATGGTACAATAGCAAAGTGCAGGAATGGTAGATGGGTGTGATTTAGGTGCGATAAGACTGAAATAAGGTGTGATGAAAAGTTTCTAAGGTGCGACGAGCAGGTCCTAGAGTGTGATGAGAAGGAAGGAAGGTGCGATGAATAAGTTCTAGAGTGCGATGAGCAGTAAGGAAGGTGTAATGAATTGGTTCTAGAGTGCGATAAATGGAAAGGAAAGTGCGGTGAATAGGAAGGAAGGTGCAATGAATAGGTTCTTGGAGTGTGATGAACATGTTCTAGAGTGCGGTGAGCAAAAAGGAAGGTGTGATGAATTAGTTATGGAGTGTCATAAATAGGAAGGTGCGATGAACATGTTTTAGAGTGCGATGAGTAGGAAAGAAGGTGTGCTGAACATGAAGGAAGGTGCGATGAACAGATTTTGGAGTCTGATGAACAAGAAGGAAGGTGCGATGAACAATTTCTGAGGTCTGATGAACCTCTAAAGGGGTTGCAATTTTGATGATGTGGTCTACAATGGGATTAAACTTAAGTGCGACTTTACAGTTCTAGGTTGTAAAGGGACGGAATTGAGTTGTGATTTTAGGCTTTTGTGTTGCGATGGAAAGGTTCTGAGTTGCAATTTTGAACTTCTAGGTTGCCATGGAGTTGTAAGAGGTTACGGTTTTGAAGTTCTGACTTGTAATGGAACTGAACTCTAGCGCGACTTTACAGTTCTAGGCTACCATGGGATTAAGAGAAGGTGTGATGCTAATGTTTTGAGTTGTGATGGAGTTGAAGGAATTGTGATATTGAGGTTTTGGGCTGCAATGGGATTAAAAGGAGCTGTGACTCTGAAGTTCTAATTTCTGAGTTGCGATGGGGTGAAAGGAATTGTGATTTCAAATTTCTGAGTTGCGATGGGGTGAAAGGAAGGTGTGATTTTGATGTTATGAGTTGTGGTGGAGCTAAAGGAATGTGCAATTTTGAAAGAGGAATAGTTTTGGGGGAGACTTTAAGTATGATTTTGGAAAATGTGTGATTTTGGGGTGAAGTTTCAGGCGCGTTTTTTGCCTAGGAATGGTTTTGGTCATACAAGGAGGAGGTCTCCCGCACCAAAGAATGCTAAAACACAGTTTTGAATCGTGTTGGGAAGGTCTATCATGCCCAACCTTTTTGAGGTGTGATTTTGAATTGCAATCCAACAAGTTTTCAATTCTTAAATCTTCATAGCGTACAACAGAAAAAGCATGAAATTGAACCTAAATAACACCCTACAAAGGTCCTGATAACTCGCTAGTGGAGCTGCCAACTATAAGCTTTGGGAAGCTTATGGTCGGCTCGAAAAGATGGAGTTGCCACCCATTTTTTAAAGGAAATGGGCCCTCATTTTCAGATTTGAAAAGTTTGATTTAAGTCATTCATACCGACTCCGTTCTCCATGGAAAAGGTACAAAACTGAGAGGTTTCAGATCTCAAGGAATGGGAGAGGGAAGGTATTAGGCACCTCTCTCTCTTAAGATGCTGCAGTAGCCCAATATAGGAGTTATTCAAGCTGAATTTCTTACGGAGAAAAACAAAAATGGTTGTAGGAATTTCTTAAATATAAAGGAACATGCTTTTAACTTCTCCTAAGACCGATTTTGAGGTGATGTTATCGGGTCTTAGGTATTTATTTTCCTAAGACCCTTGCCTCTGTGTCTCTATTCTCAATCAAAAAGAAATTACAAACGATGGTTCTCTAACATTTTAGAACCTCAAGCAGCAAAAAAAAAACTAACAAAAAAAAATAGAGATTACAAAATTAGGTTTAAAAGTTAAAATAAAAGATTTACTTTTCATATTTACCTTGACGGGAGTTTTCTAGTAGTGGAAACAAGTTCAAATAAGCTTGAATGAGATATTGGGATGGATGGTGCGCTTTTTAGGTTTCAAATCTTGTAACCAATGTTTTTAAACCATCATTGACCTGGACGGTTAGACTGTTCAAATCGGAAATTGTTCAGGCAACCAGTTCCATTTTACCCCAAACCTGGCATTTGGTAAAAAACCATTGAATTATTCAACAAACCATTGACCCAGACGGTTTGACCAGTAAAATTCGACCTAAAGAATGGTTTGGTGCTTAGATCTCAGATTTTGAGAAATCTCTGAGATTGAGAAATCTCAGATATGAGAAATCTTAGACCTAAGAAATCTCAGATCTATCTTTCTCGCGCAAGAAGGTGAGAGAGAGAGAGAGAGTCTAAGACTGATAACGCCACCATTGTTGCCACTGTAGTTCACCATCGCCGTCATTGTCGTCGTTGCCATTGCAAGCCTGCAAGTCCTCCTCTTCCTCCTCCTCCTCTTCTTCTTCTTCTTCTTCTTCTTCTTCTTCTTCTTTCTTCAGTTCAGCTCACAGTTTTCTTTCAAGTTTCAACCCTTATTTTCTCTTATATAGTATGCATTTTACCATAATATTCCAATATAATGGGTAAGATGCTCAAACCATTCAAACAGTTTGACCCAGGCGATCTAACCCTTGACCCAAAAACCGGTGCCAGAATGGTTCCATTTTCAGGTTGGTTTTTAAAACCTTGCTTGTAACTGAAAACAAATGGGTGAATTTAAAGTAAGATCATCAAGGACTTTGGGATTATAGAGGTTTGGAAAAATGCTCTTTTCTTCTCTTCTCTTTCGATTTCTCTTTTTCTAGTTTTCTCCCCTTTCTCTTTTCCTCTCTCTCTGGGGACCACCCTCAAGTGTCCTTCCCCTTCTTTCTCTTCCTTTATCTCTCTCTCTCTATCCCTTTGTCAAGTTTTCTCTCTCTATCTAGAGGCCTTCCTCAAGTTTCCTCCCCTTTCTCCCCTCTTTTTGAGCTTAAATTAGATCAATATTTATAGAAAAATGGAGGGGGTTCATGTTTTAATTCATTTAGCTACAACGCCTAGGAGTTTTTCCACACAAATAGGCAAAGATTCTTCAAAGAAATAGAAGCTAGTCAATTTTTCCTATTTGGCGAAACATTTTCTTCGCTTTGGGGGTGGTTTTCATGGGTTTTGTGTGTCCAATGGGAGTTTGGGGCATGCCTGTCATGACAGTCTCATATTTGGCGATGTTAGTGGCAGAAAATATAAATTTGATGACCTTTAAAATGCTATTTTATCTTTTCCTGGTTTTAAGTAGGGATATCTTGGGGTTTTTGGGATTTTGGGACCATTAGGCTCTATTTCATTGGTCAAAGTGTTCTAATGGGTCAAAAATGGGTCTGACATCAGCCATCACCCTTTTTAGGCTTCAAGTTGGGATAGGTGACATGGAAATTTTATTTGGTGCATTGAAATGATATCTTTCTAGTTTAATGGTTAAATGGATGAATCTGGTCATGAAGTTTGACGTGTTGGGGTTTTTTTGAGTCTCTGAACATGGTAGTAGGGCCTGATTAGACAAATAGGTTGAAATGATGAAGATCTATGGTTGACAAGTTTGGATTAACAAGATTTACTGAAATAGAATCTTTGTTTGATGAACAGAGAATTTTGGAATAAAATTTAGTGGGTTGGCATTTTTGAATGTCTTAAATCTAATTGAATTGATGGATTTTTGATCAAAGGTGTAGATTGACTTATTTAGTTTAGATCATGGTCTTAGCTTATGAATGGACTCGAAATAGAATCCTACTTTTTCAATAGTCAAATGGTGGTCTTTGGTCATGAAATTTGATGTATTGGGGTTTTTTGAGTCTTTAAATACAATGGTAAGGTTTGATTGGTCATGAAGTTTGGATGTTGGATGGTAAATTGTAATTAATGTGATTTGTTGAAATAGGATCTAGACTTGATGAGGGGTTAAATGTGGGATTTTGAACTACAATTTGGTAGGTAGGCATGGATTAGGTTGAGGAGTCAAGTAGATGGTTATGATTTAAGAAAGATATGGTTGATCTTAGTAATTGTTCAGGGCCATCAGAATGTAAATTTGGTGCTTTTTTGGTTAGTTGTCGTAAATTCATGTTGGGATTCGCTAATTTATTATTTCCTAGTGATATTAAGGTGATGGATATGTTGGACTTGATTTTGGAGGAGTTGAAATTTGAATCACATAGATCGAGGCCATTAGAAAGGAAGTTGGCATGATGAGCAATGGGCCTTTGCAGTATAATCATGAAAACTAATGTGTAACTAAGTTATAGTTTTCCAAGTTTGGGGATAATGTCTGATCGGATAATGATATTGATCTCAGTGTTCTTATTTGTCCTGTGAATTGTGTCAAAGGAGGGTATTTCTGGTTTTGAAAAGTCTCAAGTTGATTTGGTTGTATTTCCAAGTTTCTAGGGTCTAAGAGGAGAGTAAGAAAAGTTAAGGTAAATGGACCAAGCAAAAATTGGGTGCTGACAAGGTGGTTTGGTCATCCTAATAATATAGACTAGTCAAAATTAATGGCTTCATTGGAGTATTGTGGGAACATTACCGTTTGTCTTGCAGTTTATAATTACTTTGGGTCATGGACTGTGATTCAATAAGAGGAAGTGATGGTTATGTAGAAGAAATCCCTGTATTTTGAAATGGCATATTGTTCTTTACTTCCTTTTGTATCTTCTGGGAAGGTTATGTCATCTTTCTACCATCCCAACTGTATGATGGCTCAATTTGGGTTTGATCAAGTAGCTCTATAGAAAATGAGAACTTTTTTCAAGGCCCTTTGTTATTTCTTCCAAAGATGCTAAGTATTTTCATATGCTTGAAGGTTTTCAAATGGTGTCTTTGTCTCGTATCTCTCATATTTATTTTGAGTATTGCGAATTTTTGGTTCAACAAGTTTTAATGTGGAAGGAATTCATGGCTTGAAATCAGGTTAAAGGGACTAAATTGAATTCTCCAAAGGGGAGAAGAAAGATAAAACTCTTGATTGATAACAAAGGATGTTGTTGATTTGGAACTCAAAGAAGGACAAATAACAAATGAGCCTTTAGTTCATTAATCTCAGACTTTGTGTCCTTCAGAAAAGGGTATAACAATTGGGGTAGAAACCATGTTTAATGTTTTGACGAGTAGTGGCCGGGGAAGAAAGACGGCTCAAGGAAAGGAAAGCGCATGATAGTTGACACCTGGGTTTCATGGCTGAAGTGTAAAAGTGTAAAGAGACATGTTGATGTTGATAAGGGGTCATAGAAAAAATCGAAGGTTGGCTAGAGTTTGTGAAGGTACCAGTGTTTGCTTTCTTTGTTATGTAATTGTTTGGTTTTCTTAATATTTATTGTGTTTAAGTAATTTCTTTCTTGTAGGATAAAAAGTCTAACTTGCAAGGTATTATTCGTAATGAAGAGTTAGCGTTTGTTGATAGCCTATTTGCTTTGTCTCCTGAGGTCTTTATTATTCTTTGTTTTGTGTTGTTTATATGTTTTCTATTATTGTGTTTTTACTTTTATTTTGTTTATACATGTGTTTCTGGCTACCATTAACGATGCATCTTTTGTTGATTCTGGTATTCATGATGTGCATAAGGAGATCGCAATAGTGGACTCATTTGGTTTTGAGGATGTGAGAGGTATGCAGATTTTCCTTTCTCATTTTTGAAAACTTGTGCTAATAAGGTTTGGAAGAAGAAGCCAATATAGCTAAAGAGGCTAGCCTTAGACAGTGTATGCCCTTAGCTCTAATTAGATTGATGTACATATCCATTTATTGTAAATGAATAAAAGTACATAATTGATTCATGTTATATTTGGTGTGTTTCTATGTAATTACCCTTAAACTGGACACTTATGAGACTCGTATTAGTTTAGAATGTTATCAGCCGTTGGATAGATTTGGGGAATTTTGTCCTGCCAAGGCTGAACTAATGTACTATTAAGAAGGTTGGGGTAGTCTGTCTCAACTGCTAGGGTTAGACCCAAAGCACATGTAGTGTGTGTTTGTTCGAAACACTGAACCCAGACCAATTTCCAGTTATGCCCTAGACCTTGGAGGCTGGTGGGTAAAACTAAAAAGTTACACGTAACCCCATTACTTAATTATAGTACTGCATTGGGTGTCGGATTGGGTTGTCTTTGATGTACCAATCAATGAGATCCTTCAGGGTAAAAAACCTGGGTATGTTGGGGTAGTCTAAGAATTCACTTGAATGGGTGATCATAGTGACGAGATCAGCCCCTTTGTTAAGCAAAGTGAATGATCGGGACTACACTCTTTCTGATGGAAACCAAAACTATTGGTAGTCGATTTCAAACTTGTTTGAGATTTGTTTTTGCAAAATATAATTATATGATGATATATATATATATATATATATATATATATATATATATATATATATATATATATATATATATATATTAACAAAAGATTTTAATTATCGGGATCCATCCGAGTAGAGAGTGCAACACTACACCTTGCAACTAGGGGAGAGATCCTTCCTTGTCGGGCAATGGTTGATCTTTAAGGGCTGAGAGGTTAAGTGTAAGAGACCATTTAGGGCTATTTTACCTAATGGGCTATATCTCACTTAAGTCCATTGTCCTTAAGCCTTCATAGGATGGCTGGACTCAATGACCATTTAATGTGAATTCGGCCAAGCTTTTTCACACAAGTTGGGCTGAAGCCATATGGGCTTATGTGAGGTCATTGTTGGGGTCCTACGCCATAAAAAAAGAGCCAAATTGGCCAACAACTAATTAGGGACGTTAACCACTTGCTTAATGGGCCTAAAGCCCATAGTTAATTGGATTAATTAAGAAGTTGCATGATAGATTAAGCAGTCATGTAACTTGAGCGAATATGGGTTTGGATTAGCCTTTAGGATAAGAGGATAAGTCTTATCCACTTAAAGAGTCCAAATCCAAATAAAGATTTGGATTAGGAAGGCCCTGATTCAATTAGGAGAGCTAATCTTTAAGGCTTATAAATAAAGGAGGGCGAATTGCTCCAGATTACACTGCTCTAAGCTCTCTCTCTCCTTCTGCTCTTGCTTCCATACAAACCTAGTTCGTTCTCCAGTTCTTGGACTAATAGAGATCAATTCTCACTTCTGATTTTGCAAGAAAAATTAGAATAATCTCAGGCTCACCTCTCTTGCTTGATCCAAGCTGTTGGATTATAGTTCTTGCTGAAGGACTGTGTTGCTGAACCGGCTTCAGCCTAAGTTGCGCCATTTTCAGTGGAAGCTGGTTTTGGTACCGTCTTTGGGCGTGAACACCTACTTTGGGAACTACACATGTGGAATCGATATCAGGTATTCTTCTCTCTTTCTTTTCGGTTTTAGATCTGGTCCTGTTTCGGTGCAAGAATGATCCTTGAAAAAAATGATTTTTCTAAAATAGGGAATACGACTCCCAAAAGGGTAAAATAAATTTTTGAAATTTTCCCTTACCATCCGGCATGGTTCTTCCATCCATATGATGGATTTCCCCTTCCTTCAACTGGCTTATCTCTGATTGGCCCTATTTGAATTATGAAGTCTTTGGGGTATTAATGCAGAAAGGGTTTAGGAAAGGATCTTTAGGGCATTTGTGGGCTTATTGTTTTAAGGTTTCAGACGGGTTGTGCTGGCCTTGGTCATTTGTGCTATGGCGATCCTGAACCTATAGTTGTTTTGAATTATGTGCCTCTCTCTTAATTTATTTAATTATTTTATGTTGGAAGGATTAGAAATCAGGTTTGACATGGCCGAACCAAGTTTGGTGGTTAGCTGAAATTTCAAAAAATTTCCAACCCAACCCGGGAACCGATTTCCTAGTGATTTTGAAATCTGAAATTTCGGAGACCACAATGTGCAACTCCCAGAGTGGTTGTTCACATCCAATATCAGTCCCAAAACTAGCCTCTAATTGAAGATGGTGTAGTGTGTATCTGAAGGCAACCCAACAACACTGTTTTAATAAAACTAGTCTGCAACTTGCTTGGATCAAATTGGGTTTTTGAACTTGATATTCCCTAATGTTTTTCTTGCAAAAACACAGTGGAGGACTGATAGAAATCAATATTTATCAAGGCTAGGTTGAACTAAGGTTTCTGGGAGACAAGAGAGATGAGAAAAGAGCAAGAGAGTGGAGAGAAATGGTTGGTTTGCCTCTCCCCTCTTAGTCCCTTATATAGATCATTTTCTTAATCCAATTAGGAGCTGATCCAAATCAAATTTGGATCAAGACTTTATCTTTAATTAATATATGTTATATTCTCCAGAAGATAACTGCTACACCCATGCCCATTTTCAACCCAAGTCACATGTGACTGATCATATTAGTTATGGGCTTTAGGCCCATTTTCTTAATGGTTCACATCCCAAGGTGTTGCATGGCCACTTTGGGCCTGAATATTGTATGGCACGAAACCCATAAAGGTTTCACACAAGTCCATGAGGGTTTGACCCTACCTCTAGAAGATGTTAGGCCAAATTCACTACTCTGGGCAGTGAACCTTTGACCCAATGAGCTTGGGCTCAGCTTGAACCCAACATTTACACTAAAATGATAATTGGATTTAACCACCCTATGAAGATCTAAGGATAATGAACTTATGTATAAGATGAATCCCATAAGGTAATCATCCCTATAATGGTATTTTACACCTAACTTCTTAACCCATAATCATCAGAATACTATTCATAGGGAAGGACCTTTTACCTAGTGTCACACTCTTTGCTTGGACGGATCCCAAGATTAAAACTTATTGTAAATCTTTTTTTTTAAATAGTAATATAGCAAATAAATATATTTTGCAAATCATATTTCAAATACAGTTGAAATCCATTGCTAGTAGTTTAGGTTTCAATTAGGGGGAGTGTAAAGCTTGATATTCACTTTGTCTAACAAAGGGATCAATACTATCACTATGATTACCCACTCAAGTAATTTATCAAACTGCCCTAATATGCCCAAGTATTTAACCCTTGATAGATCTTATTAGTTGGCACATTAGAGGCAGCTCAGTCCAATACCTAGTGTAGTTTTAATCAAGTTTGGGGTTATGTACAACTTTTTAGTTTTGCCCATCTATCTCCAAGGTTTAGGGCATAACTGAAAGTTGTTCTGGGTTCAATGTTTCATCTAAACACCCATTGGTTCTGTTTGGAGTCCAACCCTAGCAGTTGAGACATGTTGCTCCACTTTCAATAGCACACTAATGTTAGCCTTGTCAAGATAAACTCCTAAAGCCTATCTAATGGCTGAGAACATTCTAAACTTATACAAGTCTCATAATTGTCTAGTTTAAGGAGTAATTCATAGAAAATACACTAATAAGAACACGAAACAATAATTTACTTTATTTATCTACAAATAATTATTTATATACATCAATTTGATTAGAGCTAAGGGCACACATTGTCTAATAGCTCCTATTTGCACTTTGGTCCAATTGGGTATTAGCATCATATCCATGTTATCTATGTATCCTTCAAACACTTTTTGTGTTAGTGGCTTAATTAGTGGGTCTACCATAGTTTCTCTTGATGTTAACTTCTGAATTTGGATGTCTCCTTTATCAATAATCTCCTGTAAATTGTGATACTTCCTCTCGATGTGTTTTGATTTTGAGTGGGCTCTTGGCTCCTTAGCTTATGCAATGGCTTTAGTGTTATTAAACAATAGTGGAATGTACTTGGCCTCTGTCTTGGAGGCCTAATTCCTAAATGAACTTTTTCATCTATACTGATTCCTTGGTAGCCTCATTTGCACTAATGTACTCAACCTCGATTGTGGAGTATTCTGTGGACCCTTGTTTGCTACTTCTCCAATTGAGTACACAGGATCCCAGCATAAACATGTATCCTAATGTAGATGTTCTATTATCTGGGTCAGAATGGAAGTCGAGATCTGTATAATTGTTCATCTATAGTGAATTACTATCAAAGACAAGATAATAGTCTTTAGTTCTTCATAGGTATTTTAGTATGTTCTTTACAACAGTCAAATACTCTTGTCCTGGGTTGGATTGATATGTATTTACAACACTAACGACCTGAGCAATGTCAAGTTGAGCGCACAATATAGCATACATAATGCTCCCTATGACAAAGCCATAGGGAACCTTTCTTATGTCCTCTATCTCCTCATGGGGTCTTAGGTGCACTCCTTTGGAGAGAGTAACTCCATATTTGAAAGGAACGAATCCCTTGTTGGAATCCTTTATCCACTAGTTGTGCTTAGGGTCTAAACCTAGTAGTTGAGACAAGTTGCTCCACCAGTTCTGTAGCACACATAGTGTCAACCTTGTTAGGATAAACTCCCAAAGACTATTAAATGGCTGAGAACATTCTAAACTAGTACAAGTCTGATAAGTGTCCAGTTTAAGGAGTAATTCACAGAAAACACACGGATAAGAACATGAAACAATAATGTATTTTATTCATCTACTGATAATTGTTTATGTGCGTCAATCAATCTGTTTGGAGCTAAGGGCATACACTGCCTAACATTTTGTTCATGCAGATACTGTTTCTAGTTAACCATCAACACTTGAGAGGTTAGTGGAGTTTGGTGTGTCTTAAAGGGTTGGTGATGTAGTTGTAAGTACTGAGGCTATGATACTAGTGTTGTCCACATTCGTAGGTTAGTTGTTGAATTGGGAATCATTATATCATTACAAGGAGAGTTTCAAGAAAAACTGAGTTTACGTTACTAAAGTGGTATTTGGGATAGAAGTTTTAAATGTATCGGTACCTATTTTGTCTAAATTGAGAGAAATTGTTGTCTAGGATTTTGATGTTGACAATGAGGATGTTCTTCCATTATCCCCTATTTTATCTACTATAAATTCCATGCTACCAGTGCGGTCCATGGCCATGGCTTGGGAACAAGATGCTATTCCCAATGTTGTAAAGGAAGTTCAAGTTGGAGATAAGGTTGCTATGGCACCAATAGGGTCTACGACAGTAGGTGTTCAAAGTGTTGTTGATTTGTTTGTTAGTTTAGAGTTTGTTGAAAATGTAAATAATGTAGGCGAAGTAGGTGTTGTTGATGGTAGTCTTATAAATAATGCTTTAGTTGTGTTTCATTTGGTTGCAATTATTGTCATGGGCGAGGAGATGACTAGTGTTGAGGCACTTAGTGATAAAGAAGATGCTAAAGTGGAACACGCTGTTAATGATGCTATGGTCAATGGTGATGTTGTTCCTATATGGTTGTAGGCTTAGATGACCGCGGGGGTAATTTTTATTCCTTGGCTGATGGTGGTAATATTACTCTAGTGCCTATCATTCTTAATGTTGAGTGTAAGCACCTGATTTTTGCTCGATCCATTGCTTAACCCCCAATTCACCCCAAATTCTTGGTCAGACCACTTTGATCCTTCCGAAACACCCAAAAATCCAAAACTCCCAACTTTTAGCCTAGAATCCACTAAATCCATCATTAAACAACTCTCATATTGATATGATGGCCCTGATCAATCCTATGAACACCTCAAACACTAGATCCGACACCATCATCAAACCTAGGAGCTTCCAAAATACTTATCCATAAAATTTCAGCTCAAAAGTCCTTTATTTACCCCCTCGTCAAACGAAGATTCCATTTTGACCTCTCTCATTAGCCTAAACATTCAAACCCAGATTCCCTTGATCTTGACACATCCAAACTGATCAAACCAACAATTAAACTGTAGACACATCAAAACACTTGCCCCAAAATTTTTAACCCCAGATTCCCCAATTTGCCCTTCTATCAAACTAAGATTCTGTTCAAAAACATTTCGTTCACCCAAGTTCCTACGATCTTAACCCTCTAAGACTAATCAAACCTCTCCATCATATCCTAGACTACTTGAAATGCCCACCTATAAAATTTCATCCCAAAACACCCTTGTCTTCCCCTTCACCACACCTAGATTCCGTTTTGACGCTCTAAAATGACTGGATTCCAAATCTTTCTGATCCAAGCCCAACAGGCCCAATCTAACCTTACCAATCACCCCAGACTACCCAAAAACCTTACCCTGTGAAATTTCACCCAAAATTTCCTTTGTTTGCTTCTTGATCACACATAGATTTAGTTTCGAGGTTCAAGTTAGCTAAATCAAGCCTGTTCCAGATTCGCTCGACCTAGGCCCATTTAGCCCAATTTGACCCACCAAACAACTCAGAATTTCCAAAAAACCTTACTCTGTCAAATTTTAGTAAAAAAAATACCCTCATTTACCCATCCATCTAAGAAGATTCTATTTCGACCAATCACACTAGCCTATACACACAAAAACTTTCTTTATACATAGACCCATCTCGACCCTTCAAATTTAACGCTAATAACTTTGCATTTTGATGCCTTAAGGGCATCAATTGAGGGGTATTTTCGGTCTTACAGAAAGTCAAAATTTTTCTTTTTTCCAGTTAAAATAAATTATGTGACCTCTAAGGGTCTATGTGCAAATTATGTAGAAAACTGGGAAGTTTTGATGAGTAGTTTTTGGGAAGCTGATGTGAAGTCTAGCTGAGAGAGGGGGTGTTTTTGTAAAGAACTGAGAACAGGAGGGCGCCTCCTATATGCTAATCCTCACCATTCAGTCTCTCACCTCCAAATCTCAGCCACTCCCTCCATCTAATATCCTAACCATTCAATCTAGGGCACCACCTATTCTTTTAATCTTAACCCTTCAACCCTAGATGTTCTAGTCTATACCTCCATTTCTGGGTGCCCAAATCTCAGTTCTACATAATATTGGGTGCCCTCTCCTTTTATTTTCAGCCACAGAATCAAACCAAAACCATCTTAGCCATTCATTAGAAAACTTAGGTCGTCCTTAACTTTGCTAAATCCTAACTGCCGCTCTCCATCTTTCTCCCAATTTCCAGTTGTGTCTACTCTTCTCTATAAAAAGGGTCTCAGGGGCCCTGTAGAAGGGGTTGGTTAATTCACCCAGTTAACAAGGCTAAGGTTTCTTGAGGAGTTCAAGAGTTGTAGAAGGGGATGACGCCTAGATCTTGTTAGGAGGGGTTCCTGCAAGTTGTTCAACCAATCTGCAACTACCGCCATTGGATTTGATAAACCATTCTTTTCTTTTCTGTTATTTTTATTTTTGCAATCTTTTAGATTTAATCCTTGTTCGTTTCTCTATTTTAAAGATCTGAATTCGTTCAGTTCAAGGCTAAGGTGTCTCGAGGGGTTCGAGGGTTGCAGAAAGGACGGACGCCCGGTTCTTGTTAGGAGGGGTTTCTGCAAGCTGTTTGGCCGATCTGCAGCAACCGCCACGGGATCCGAATTCTAGATCAACTTTGGTTATTTCTTTTATTTCTTTTGTTGATTTCTGCACTTTGTTAAATTCAGAGTTTTAGTTATTGTTTTGTTTATTTCCAAATCATTTAATTTCTGCAATAATAGATTTTTTTTTTATTTCTCGCAATTCTCGATTATATTCTCTTGTCCGGATCTAAGTACATATTAATTTTTCCCTTGCTTCCCTGTGGATAAGACCCGTTCTCATCTCTTTACTTCGTTAGTAGGTGTTTGAGAAATGGTAAAAATTATAAATATTTAAACTGGTGTTCTGGGGTGTTTGACGACGCGCTTCGGGAGACACCAAGTTTTTGGCGTCGTTGCTGGGGAAGCACGGAGAAAATTTTTTATTTACTTTTTCCGAATCTATTTCATTATTTTTTCTTTTTTGGTTGATTATTTGATCCGCTATCTCAGTTTAATTCTTGTTTCTCTTTGATTCAGCAGGATGAAATAGGGAAAGGTGGGGTACTGGAGCGTTTCGGGACTGTGAGACGGAAGAGAAGAGAAGAAAAATTAGACTGCGTTTCAGTTGTAGTCATTCCATTTTATTTTTAATTTTCTTATTTTTATTTACCAGCAGGATGAATTCGAATATGAATTTGAATTTGAATTTCAAATTTTGAAATTTAAAATTTAAAATTTAAAATTTAAAATTTTGAATTTAAAAAGTAGAAAAAATTAAAAAAATCAAATTTAAATTTTAGGAATTTAAATTTCAAAATCTGAATTTGAATTTAAATTTCCAAAAATTTAAAATTCGAATTAAAAAATTTGAAAAAAAATTGGTTAATATTTTTCGTGCATTTTCATTCCATTATTTTGGGTTTGATATTCCAGAGCTTGCATCATATAGGATTATTTAATTGCTGAAGTTATTTTGTTAGTTATGAATGTGCTAGGTTTCTTATTATTTTGATTGCTTCTCTTGCTTAGTTTATTTGATTCGTTTATGCTATGTTGCTGAATTGCAGTTTAGAAATAATTGTTCATGCATTGTAGTTCATTGCATTTGGTTGTGTTTATTTTGTCTTTCCGTTAATTCATTTAAGAGCAACTAACCTAAATTAGATAAGGTGGGGATTTCATCACCCTTCCTTGGCCCAAAAATCACCACCCTTCACATGCGGTTCACCCTAACGCTAATTTAAAATTTGGATAGCAAGATCCTTTAGGGAAGCCTCACATTTGCTTCAAAGGTGTGTTGAAGTTTAGGGAAGCTTGTAATTACTTTCCATAATTGGCGGTTGATGTCTAAGGAAAGAAGTTAAACAACTACGCCTAAGAGGGTATTGTGGTTACTTAATTAGGTCCTTGTGAGAGCAAGGGGAGCCTCCCACATCCCCACCTCTTACCTGGCTAACCAAAGGAAGTGGTGTAATTCCAAGTAAACCTAAAAGAATTCACATTAGTTGAACCATTAGTTTAGGAAACCCTAGGTCAGTCCCTAAGTCGTGTGGTTGATTTGTTTGCCTTTAAAAAAATAATAATAAAAAAAGAGAAAATAAAAAAAATTTAAAAACTCAAATTTGAATTTAAATTTCAAAATCTAAAATTGAATTTAAATTTCAAAAATTTAAATTTTGAATTTCGAAAAAAATAAAAAAAATGAAATTTGAATTTAAATTTAAGGAATTTAAGTTTCACAATCTAAAATTGAATTTAAATTTCAAATTTCAAATAAGAAAACATAAAAATAAAAAAATAAAAAAATTAAAATTAAAATTTGAGTTTAAATTGTAGAATTTAAATTTAAAATTTCAAAAATAAAAAAGAAGAAGAGGAAGGGGGTTAAAACAAAATAAGACAAAATGAATTTAATGGTCGGAGTTTGTGGAATGAGAAATTACTTGCAACCTGAGCCACAAATAGATTGTAACCACATGTCTCGACAACTGGACAAGATTAATGGTATGACCCAAAGACTTGACGAAGTCCTTGCACATCGTCAACAAAGTGGCCCATACCCAACCTTGTCATCCTGTCCATCATGTTCCATTTGTGCAAGCCTGACCCATCATGTTAGCCAGTGCCCTGCGGCGGGCCTATGTCAACCAGTCCGTCCAAACCAAATACATGTGACCAGCAGATTTTTACAACCTAAGGCTAACCCATTCTCTTGTCCATATAACCCTGGGTAGGAAAATTAGCCTAACTTCAATTATAGGGCCCAAGTCCAAGAAAACCTCCTGCCAAATATGCGTTCTTAATGGGCTGAAGCCAGACTTGTTGGGAGTACAATGATTACCCTAGGACTCAAACAACTCAACCATGACAAACCTATACACAGTCCCAACAGCAGTACCACCCATCTAACTCAATGGCCCAAAATTTTCAGAGGACACAAGTACAGAGTTCATTCCGACAGATGTACCCTAGGAACCAACCGGTTCAACCGTATCAAGCTTACCCACAACCTCCTCAAACCCGTACCGTTGTGACCAATTCATGAAGCTTCAACAACTAATCCTTAATCAACAGCAGTTCATCGATAGATTAGAAAGCCGAATAGGACAGCTAGCTGAAGCCAAGAAGAGGAGAGGAGTAGGGAAATTACCAAGTCAACCGGTTGTGGGTCCTACAAATCAGACACTGGGTTTTCCTCCACAACAAATTCAACCACCTCCTAAGAACTCTTAGCCTAAAAATGCCAAAGCTGTTACAACCTTAAGGAGTGGGAGGATGTTAGAAGTCCCGTGTGAGAAAAAGAGAGTTAATGACGAAGTAAAGGAGTGGGAAGACCCTAAGTTGGGGGAGAAGAAGAAGGAAATGAAACTTTAGAAGAAGAACCTTTAGTGAACCAACCCATAGTTCCCTTTCCAACTGCACTCACAGTCGGGCCAGTGCGAAAGAAGAAAGAGACTCGCAACGAGGAGAGATGGGAAGTCCATATTAACACCCCTCTCCTCAATGCGATCTAACATGTCCCATCCCATGCAAAGTTTGTGAAAGAGCTATGTACTCAAATGATGGAACCATAGTCGGCCCCACAAAAATAATGCTCTTGGTAGATGTTAGTGCAGCTCTCCTAAACCAAATCCCCCGGAATGTGAAAGACCTTAGTGATCCTTTCATAACCTGTGGCATCACTGGAATCACCTTTGATCAGGCACTAGTGGATTTTAGGGTCAGTATAACTCCGCTTCCGTCCATTTATGATAGGTTTAGGATTGGTGAGTTAAAATCGACCCCGATAATTTTGCAACTTGCTGATTGGTCAATCAACACTCATCGAAGTGTTATTGAGGATGTCATGGTTAGGGTAAAGGGTTGTCACTTCCCATTAGATTTTATCCTAGACATGACCCAAATTGAGAAGCTGAACCATATCCTGATAATCTTAAGATGTCCATTTCTAGCAACAACCAATACAAACATCAACCGTAAATCGGGACAAATGAACACTTCATTAAGGGAGTAGAAAGTCTGGTTAAACGTTTGTAGTGCCTCTAAGTATCCAAACCTAGGGGGAGATTAGTTCAAGGTAGATATAGTGGATAACTTTTTAAATGACCTGTTTACCCCTTAGTTAGCTCAGTTTGAGGCCTGTTTGTCGGAAGAAGAAAGTGAGTCAGAGAATGTAGATGGACAAATTGCTTGAATGTGTCCGGCTGAAGACATTAAACTTAGTGCTAGTTGGGAGGCAACCCAACGTAATTTTTTCAATTAATTTTAGGATTATAATTTTTTTTTTCATTTTCTTGGTCCAAGACCAGGTGGCATACCTTGAACCCCTTAGGAAAACCCTACTCATTGGTCCCTTTGACCCAAATCTTCTTTGCATCATTCTAGTCATGCCATTAGGGACAATGGCATTTAAGTTGGGGAGTGAGGAAAGAGAGAGAAAAGTTGAAAAAAAATTGTGAAGCTAAGCCTTTAAAGACGGAGGATTAAAATTTCAATGAATTTTTTAAAATTTTCCATTAAAAGAGATTCCCAAACAGAAAAAGTTAAGGAAATTGATAAAAGAATGTTGAATTTTGTAGAAATTGGTAGCAAGTGATAGGAGTAAAAAATTGGTTTTGTTTGAATATTGTTGAAACTGTTTAGAAATTAGAAAATACTCCCAAGTTTTCCCCTATCAAGATAGGAATAGAAAGATTAAGAAATTAGACAAAATTCTTCAAATTGTTAAGAGATAGTGGACTACCCTGAATAGTGTTGCAAAGAGAGAGAGAGAGAGAGAGAGAGAGAGAGAGAGAGGGAGAGAGAGAACAAAAGGTTAATGAACACCCTAGACTTAGTTACCGGGTCTCTTCACCTAAGTGAAGTGTTGAGATTTGCGTCAAACAGAAAAGGGAATGCCAAAGACACTTACCTAACGCTTAGTAACCGAGTCTCTTCACCAAAGGCATGTGTTGGGATTCGCGTAAAACGGTGAAAGGTAACAATAAAAATAAGTTCAGGGGTAGAAATCTGTTGTCGAAAATAATAAGAAGAATACTTATCTAATTTTAAAATCAATCTTAGATTATCAAGACAATCTGCAAATGGAAGGGTAAATAAGATTTTTAAGCAAAGTTTATGTAATATTCAAAGAAAGATGATTTTACCCCTTAACCCCAATACCGATCCATACAGAGTTTGAGAAGGCTGGAATCAGGATGTTTGACTAATTCTGTCAGGGAGGATCTTGAGATGGGAAAGATCTCTATGATCAGTGTAATTTTAAGGCTACATTGCTAAGGGACTAGCAATGTTTAAGTTGGGGGGGTGTGATAACTCTGCACTTTGATGCCTTAAGGTTATCAATTTAGGGGTATTTTTGGCCTTAAAAAAGTCAAAATGTGTCATTTTTCCAGTTAAAATCAATTATGTAACCTCTGAGGGTCTCTGTGCAAATTATGTAGACAACTGAGAAGTTTTGATGGCTGAATAGCAGTTTTTGGGAAGCTGGTGTGAAGTCCAACTGAGAGAGGGGATATTTTTGTAAAGAACTGAGAATAGGAGGGCGCCTCATATATGCTAAACTCAATTGGCGCCCTTCCTATTGTATTACCATTTTCCCATTTCCTTAGCAAACCCTAAGGAGCTTTTTTAACCTAATCTTTTCACTCTTAGCAAATCCTAGCCGCCCATGTTTAATCTCCACCCTCCACCTCTTTTAATCTCAACCACTCATTTTAGGGCTCTTCTTTATAGCTTTTAAACCCTAGGGCACCACTTATTCTGCTAATCCTCACCATTCAACCCCTCACCTCCAAATCTCAGCCACTCCCTCCATCTTATATCCCAACCATTCAATTTGGGGCACCACCTATTCTTTTAATCTTAACCCTTCAACCCTAGATGTTCTAATCTACACCCTCCATTTCTGGGCCCCCAAATCTCAACCCTACATTATACTGGGTGCCCTCTCCTTTTATTTTCAGCCATAAGATCACTCCAAAACTATCTTAGCATTCCATTAGAAACCCTAAGCCATCCCTAACTTTGCCAAATCCCAATTGCCGCCCTCCATCTTTCTCCCAATTTTTAGTTGTGTCTACTCTTTTCTATTAAAAGGGTCTTAAAGACCTTGTAGAAGGGGTTGGTCAGTTTACCCAGTTAACAAGGTTAAGGTTTCTTGAGGAGTTCAAGGGTCGTAGAAGGGGAGGATACATAGATCGTCAGGAGGGGTTCCTGCAAGCTGTTCAACCATTCAGCAACTACCGCCACTAGATCTGACTTGAGGGTTGTTCAGTTAAAGGCTAAGGTGTCTCGAGGGGTTTGAGGGTTGTAGAAAGGACTCAGTTCTTGTGAGGAGGACTTTCTGCAAGCTGTTTGGCCGATCTGCAGCTACCGCCACTGGATCTGTATTCTGGATCAACTTTGTTTATTTGTTTTATTTCTTTTGTTGATTTCTACACTTTGTTAAATTCTGAATTTTAGTTATTGTTTTGTTTAATTCCGAATCATTTAATTTCAACAATAATAGATTTTACTTTCTTATTTTTTGCAATTCTCGATTATATTCTCTTATTCGGATCTAAGTACATATTAGTTTTGCCTCGCTTCCTTGTGGATACGACCCGTTCTCATCCCTTTACTACTTTAGTAGGTATTTGATAAATGATAAAAATTATAAATGTTTAAACTGATGTTCCATGGTATTTAATGGTATTTAATGATGTGCTTCTGGAGACAATAGACGCCAAATCCTAGCCATCCATCCATGAACCCCATGTCTTATCCCCTTAGATCCGGTTGAACAAAAAATACCCCAGTTTGTCGAAATTATAAAATACCCCTCAAAACTTAAAATTACCTAAATGCTCCTGTCCCATTATAAAAGCTACCCCATTATCATATTTAACGAAATTCAGGAATCAACTGTTCACTTCATCCTCTTTGTTTGAACCAGAGTAGCAGCGGCGGCTCTGACGTTCTCTTCCTCTGGTCCTTCTCAGTGGTCTCTCTCTCTCTTCCACCCCTTCTTCTTCTTCTTTCCCTGGTTTACCCTCCCCTGTTACTGCCTGTCGCTACAACTTCGGGCAACGGTGGTTGCTCTGACCGTTTTCCTCTCCTCCTCTCTTCTTCTTCTTCTTCTTCTTCGAAATCCCACACTGTTATCCAGTATTCACTCTCTTCCTCTTTCAAGTCAAACCAGCAACAATTGAACTGTGGCGACAACGATCTCTCATCACTCCGGACTACTCCGACTGTTCCAACCTCCTCTTCCTCCATCGCTTCCTTCTTTCTCATCCCAGCAAGCTGAAATCTCAACCTGAAACACTGTTAATCATCTTCGACTCCCCTGAAGCATTCACCGAATCTCTGCGTCCACCCTCATTGGAATGATGACAACCGTCATTACCTAAAGTTGCTCCATTCTAGTCATAGTGTGAAGCCTATGCTCAAAGAGTTTTTCGGTTCCGCTGTTACATCATCCAATCGCAAACCAAATTTGATATTCTGGTCGGTGAGGAAGCCATAACCGTAGCAGATCTACCTTCCTGTTCCGTTGTTGCAGTGGTCGATTTTTAGCCCAAAATCCCAATCTAGGTAACATCCATTCTTACTCTGTTTTTGGTTGGTTTTTCTTTGTTTTGTGGTATGATCAATAAATCTTTAGCATCTACAGTTGGGAGGAGAGAGAGTGGGCTTATTCAGCCCCTACAACTCTCGGTACCAACATGACAGATCTACTATTTTTTAGTTGAATCTATCATTCGTTCAGTAGAAGAATCCTGGTTTTATCGATCGTATTATTTTCTTTTTGCACTACTGTTGGTTTATTTCTTGATTAATTAGTGATTCTCACTTTCTTTTGTTAGACACAAATTTAGATCTCTTGATGTTAATTAGTTATTTTCGTTTAATATTAATATGTGTGGATTGATCAGTAATTGTGATAGCAATTGTGCATATTTGGGATACCATGTGTGCCCCACCTATTGGACTAGGAGAGGGGTGCCTAATCCCTTCCCCCTCCCATCTAAGCCTTATCCAGATTGGTTAACCGGTGCCATAGGCTTTGGAGGCACTACTAAAATTAAAAAAAAAAAAAGAAAACGTTTTTGAAATTATTCCCAGAGGTCCCATCACCTCCATTTACTAAATTAATGGGTGGTGACTCCAAATCCAACCCAAGTGAACTGTTTTCCGATGCTCACATCGAGGTTTGACCTAATTTTATATATGGTTTCTTTCCTATGTTTTCTCTTTGTCTCTACTTACTTTTTATTTACAGTGTAGGTTTTTGAAGTGAATGCAAGTAATGAGTTGTTTGAGATCATCGGCCACGGAGCTATTGAAGAAAATTTGCAAAATTCTATAAATAGTCATGAAGATATTGTTGAGGTGGTTATCAATGAGTTAGTATTCTCTGTCAACCTAAGGACGTTCCTAATTTTGAATGGGATTTTCAAGGTTGTACTTGGGTGTGCTGGGCCAAGAAGGCATTTCAGGTTCATAGTGGTGCTGGTGGTTTTATCTTAGATTCTACAGTCCACGCATTTTCTAAATTTGCTTTGAATACAATTTGTCATATTCAGATGAGGTTATTGTAGACGGATTTGGTTTCAAGCTATACTTCATTTGTAAACTAGTGGGTTTAACGTTGATGTCTTTTGGATTGATTGGTGGACATTTGTGTTGAAAGTTCTTTATCTGATTGTTTGTTGGATTTTCATAAAGATTTGTCTCTTAGTCCGAGCTACTTGGGTTGTAGGAATTGATGAAGGGTGATTTGACCCAATTTATGAAACAAAGACACGTGGACATTGACCCGGCATAAGCAACAACTCAGCACTGTGGCCTTATACAGCTAAGTAACGGGCCCCTAAAGTAGCTCGCCATGATGCAAGCTCTGGGTTCCCCGAGCTACCCCCAAAGGGATATTCCAAGGCAACTTCAGCTCGCAAGCTAAGGAAAACCAGCTCGCTCGAACTCCCAAGCAGACAAGTCATCCCGAAGACTAATTCTACTAAGAGTACTCCTGAAGTATTCTTAGCTCGCTACAAAGTAGCTTGCGAATGGGTCGCACGAGCATTCTCGCAGGAAGCTTCTATCTGACCGGCCGTACCAATCAGACTGTGCCATATCCACTGACGACGTAGTCCCTATCCTTTCGGCAGTCTGCATCCACGTCTCTCAGTAGGTGGAGGCGTGCCTGTCACTCTGGAGACGTGTCACTCGCCTAGATAAGGAGTACATCCCAATGGCCATCTGCGCAGCCTTGGCAGGTAACGGCTGTGGCAGGGGATCCAGTGGTGGGTATGCCCGATCCCCCAAGGAGCGCCCCAATAAAAGCCCTCAGGACAGAGGAGAAACTCCTTCGAGAAAAAACCAAGAAGCCTCTTGAGTACAGGAAAACTGCACGACCTACATTCTTAGCCTTCGTTTTCCTTTTACTTCCCATACACAGTACTAACTTAAGCATCGGAGTATTCCCACCAGGTAAACCCCGAGAATCCTTCCTTTCATCTTCTCAGGTCCCACTCGTTGCCAGCAACGAGCCAGTCAGCGGTTAGCTAGGAGTGCCCGGATCGCTCTCCTAGTATCAACAACCTGTACTGCATCAGGTCTCCCAGTATCAACATCAGCAGTAGTTCCCCCAGCTGCCCCAACCTTAGCTTCAGCAGCCTCAGCTCTCGCCTCAGTGCCCAGCTTCGCAACAAGCCAAATCTCGCCGCCAGAATGAGCACTTCGGCCGAGGAGAGGCCCCCCAAAACCTCCCAAAAAACCAGGCCTCCCCCCATGGCAGACGGGGGAGACCGGCCACCCCGATCTCGCAGTGGGCGGACAGGTCGGGAGTATCCCGGCTGGGCAGGTCTACGTCGCCCCGGCAGTTGAAGCTTGGAACCCCGATCCTAGAGAACCGATTCAAAATCCTAGCACCAGACTCCAGGCAGGCTCCTTCTGTCCGTAGCCATCACCAGCGGACCGAGCTACCCTTGGTGCAAACTGTCCTGGATAGCACGGAAGTGAGCAGCACAAACACCGAGCCCGTCAGGAAGTAGAGGTACCGACATCGAGCTCGCCGATCTGTCACCCGCGATTTGCCCAACCTCATGGGCAAAGAAGAGGTAGGCTCGGCTGAAGCCAAAGCTCCCCTTCATTCAGTTCCATCCCCCCTGTCTTCTGAATTACTGACAGTCCCGATGCCCAAGGAATTCAAGCTCCCCCCTCTTGATAAGTACGACGAGTCATTCGACCCGAATGATCACGTAGATGCCTTTCAGTCACAGATGCACATAGCGTGAGCTAGTGAGTCGTGCATGTGCGTGGCCTTCTCCACTACTTTTAGGGGAGTAGCCCGCACGTGGTACCGGAACTTGGCGCCCGAGTCAATAAGAAGTTGGGTGCAGTTCGCACAAGCCTTCACGTCGCACTTTGTCACCAGCAAGCGGTGCCCGTGAACTGAAGAAAGCATCTTCAGCATAGCACAAAGGGAGGGAGAATCCATCAAGAGTTATATCAAGTGGTTCAATGACGCTTGTATGCAGATACCGCGCCTGGATCCCGCCGTACGCCTAGCAGCGGCCAAGAAGGGCGTGAAGCACAAGGAGTTCAAGTGGCACATGGTCATCAACCAACCTGTGGCCATAACCGAGTTTCTAAAACTTGCAGATAAGTTCATAGCCACTGAAGAGGAGATCAACCAGAAGGGGGAGGGCGCACCAGAAAAAAGAAAAAGAGAAGAGCCTTCCAGTCAAGTAGACACCCGACGGAAAAAGGAAGCAGTTCGGAGTGCGAAGCCAGGTCAATTATTCCGAGCTCCTGCACCAGACCGAGCTGATTATACCCCATTGAACGCGAAGCGGGCCGAAATCCTGATGGCAATCAAGGATGCCCCGTACGTGAAGTGGCCACCCCGTTTGAAGGGGAACCCCAATGAAAGAAATAAGAGCTTGTATTGTAGTTTTCACAAAGACCACGGTCACAGTACCGAAAGCTGTAAAAACCTCCGCGACGAGATAGAGGAGCTCATCCATCGTGGATATTTGAGAAACTTTGTATAAAATAATAATAATAATAATAATAATAATAATAATAATAATAATAATAATAATAATAATAATAATAATAATAATAATAATAATAATAAAAGAGCAAGTCGGCAAGGGGAGCACGGCAGAGATGCTCCAGATTCCAGCAGCAGGCCGGCCGAACAACCGCAGAGGCAGCCTCCGAAGGAGAGGCTAGTTCGAGGAACCATCCACATGATAGTGGGAGGTTCGATCGTTGCGGGTTGCACCTCAGCAGCAGCTCGGACATCAGTTCGTGAGGCCACCCAGGAAGAGAAGAACCCCCGCAAAGCGGCCGAAGACGGGAGATCCAATTTTCTTCACAGAAGACGATGCGTGGGGGGTCCACTACCCCTATGATGACGCACTCATGATAAAGCTAAGGTTCAACAACTTCGAGGTCAGGCGTGTACTCGTGGACTCAGGCAGCTTGGCTGACATCCTCTTTAAAGCTGCGTTCAACAAGCTTCAGTTGCAGAGAAACGATTTGAGGCCTACGGACACCCCTTTAGTGGGCTTCACTAGAGAGGAAGTCCGCCCCCTTAGGAAGATAACAGTACCTGTAGAGATTGACACGTGGCCTTGTGTGGTCAGATTCGAACACAACTTCCTGGTGGTAGCGACCCCCTCTCCCTACAATGCCATAATAGGTTGACCGATCACCCATGTCCTACGGGCGGTGGTCTCCACTTACCACTTGGCTATGAAATTACCAATAGATTTCGGTGTGGGAGTAGCATGGGGCGACCAGCTCGAGTCCCGCAAGTGCTACGTTGCCGCCCTAAAGGGAAAAACCAAGGTGGCCGATGACCTCGAACTGGAACGACCCACGGAGCAAGACGAAGAGCGAGCCGCGCCCACGGAAGAAACAATCGTGGTCCCGACCTCAACAACAGACCCATCTCGGACGCTTCAGATCGGCGCTTCTATCCAGGAGCCCCTACGATTCGAACTGGTAAGTTTTTTACTTCAAAATTTAGATATTTTTGCATGGTTCGCGGCAAAAATGCCCGGTATAGACCCCGGACTCATAACTCACAAGCTGAACACTGATCCTGTAGTTAGGCCCGTTAGACAGAAGAAACGCAACCTAGCCCCGGAACGGTGGAAAGCGGTCAACGAGGAAGTCGAGAAGCTCATCACGGCGGACTTCATAAGAGAAGTCCAATACCCGAGTTGGGTAGCCAACCCTGTCCTGGTAAAGAAGGCCAACGGCAAGTGGCGCATGTGCGTCGACTACACCGACCTGAACCGGGCTTGCCCGGAAGACTGCTTCCCACTCCCCCGAATCGATTGTCTGGTGGACGCGACCTTAGGGCACGAGTTGTTCAGTTTCTTGGACGCCTATTCGGGCTATAACCAGATCAAGATGGACCTGGCAAACGAAGAAAAGACTGCCTTCATCACAGAGTTCGGCCTCTACTGTTACAAGGTTATGCCCTTCGGGTTGAAAAACGCAGGGCCAACCTTTTAGAGACTTGTAAATAAATTGTTCGCGCCGTTAATCGGCAGAAAAGTAGAATGCTATGTAGACGACATGGTCGTCAAAACTCAATTCTCACATGAATTAATACAAGACTTGCATTATGTTTTTGAAATTTTGCGTAAGTTTAACATGAGATTAAATCCGAACAAGTGTGTGTTTAGCGTGACCACAGGTAAATTCCTGGGAAACATCGTTAACCGACGCGACATTAAAGCCAACCTGGATAAGGTTAATGCCATCTTAGACATGAGACCACCCTGTAAGTTGAAGGAGGTTCATAGGCTGAATGGCCGCATAGCCGCCCTGAGCCGCTTCATGTCCAAATCGGTGGACCGCTGTCTGCCGTTCTTTAAGGCAATTAAGAGCAAAGGGTTTGAGTGGACCCAAGACTGTCAGCTCGTGTTTGACGAGCTCAAGAATTACCTCGCTAGTGCCAATCTTAACCCGGCCCGAGGAGGGTGACATTTTAGAATTGTACCTCTCGGCGAGCAACGAAGTGGTCAGTTCGGTACTAATAAAGGAAGTAAATCGGGTCCAATGACCCATCTATTATGTTAGTAAAGTATTGCAGGGAGCAGAAACGAGATACCCAAAGATGGAGAAGCTAGCATATGCATTGATAATTGTAGCTCGGAAGCTCCACCCGTACTTCCAAGCTCATACTATTATCGTCCTTACCGACAAACCTCTGAGGCAAGTCTTGCTTAAGCCCGAGGTCTCTGGCCGATTGACGAAGTGGGCCATTGAGCTCAGCGAGTACGACCTCCAATACAAGCCGCGAACTGCCATTAAGGCCCAAGCCTTAGCAGATTTCATAGCCAAATGCACGTTCAACTCCGAAGTTCCCAGTCCGGTTGAGCGCGAGGCTCCCACCTCGGGTGAGCCTGGAGCTCCCGGATCGGTCGAGTCCGAACCCCATGAAGTAGTAGCCAGTGTGGCACCTCTCCTAGCTTGGCCAACTGCGAGCTGGGATGAGGAGCCCTGGATCCTTCACGTAGATGGCTCATCGAACCAACAGGGCAGCGATGCCAGAATAGTGCTGCACGGCCCAAGCGGCATAAAACTGGAGTACGTGCTACGCTTCGAGTTCGAGGCATCCAACAATGAAGCAGAATACGAGGCGTTGATAGCTGGACTAACTCTAGCCTGAGAAGTAAAAGCCAAGCACATCATTATCTACAATGACTCCTAGCTTGTGGTCAACCAAGTCACCGGCGAGTACGAATCTTGCAAGCCGACCATGATTGCCTACTTAGCCAAAGTCAGAGAAGTCCTGCTCAACTTCCTGTCACACTTCATCAGACGGATCCCTAGGTCGGAGAACGCTGAGGTCGACGCCCTGTCCAAGTTAGCCAGCACTAGCGACATCACCATGAGCACCGTGTACATAGAGGACCTGTCTTGGCCTAGCATTCTCAGGGGGGCAGAGGAGGTCGCTCCCATCATTCAAGCAGAGCCGAGCAGGGTTGACCCGCTCGCGAGCTTCTTGCTACACGGGAACCTCCATGCAGATCGCAATGCAACCAGAAGGGAGCAGCGCCAAGTAGCCAAATACGTCGTGATAGACGAGTGGCTGTACAGGAGATCCTACACACTCCCTTATCTGCGTTGCTTGTGACCTACCGAAGTCGAGCTCGTACTCCGCGACATCCATGAGGGTCTGTGCGGAGGACACTTGGGGGCAGGGCCCTTGCCTAGAAAGTGCTTCGGTAAGGGTATTATTGGCCAACAACGAAGGCAGATGCCATTGAACTTGTCAGAAAATGTGACAAATGTCATAGACATGCCAATATTCACCACCAACCCACTGCCGACCTCAAGTATCTCACCAGCCCGTGGCCCTTTGCGCAGTGGGGCATCGATCTACTCGGGCCATTCCCGCCAGCAACGGGTGGAAGAAAGTTCTTAGTAGTGGCGGTGGACTATTTTACCAAGTGGGTGGAAGCCGAGCCCCTCGTGACGATCACAGTCTGAAATGTCCAAAACTTCTTTTGGAATAGTATCGTATGCCGTTTCGGACTACCTTGGGTATTGATTTCCGACAATGGCAAACAGTTCGAGGACATCAAATTTCAAGATTGGTGCAGAGACATGGGGATCCAACAGTACTTTACTTCAGTCGCACACCCTCAAGCAAACGGTCAGGCAGAAGTCACGAATAGAGCCATCCTCTGCGGACTAAAGGCACGATTGGACTGAGCTAAAGGATTTGGCAGATGAACTACCCAGTGTCTTATGGGCCTACCGAACCACGGAGAAGACCGCCACGGGAGAAACACCCTTCAATCTCACCTATGGCACTGAAGCAGTGATTCCCACAGAGATCGAAGTACCTACATTGCACCTAGAAGCATACAATGATCAAACAAACGAAGATGAACTACGTACCAACCTCGACCTACTCAACGAAGTGAGGGACCTCGCGTACATTAGGACCACAACCTAGCAGCAGAGAGTAGCTCGGTACTATTACACCAGGGTCAAGAGGCGAAACCTCCGTGTTGGCGACCTGGCCCTTCGTAAAGTTGTGGTGCCTGAGCCCGGTACTGGCAAGCTCGGATCCAACTTGGAAGGCCCTTATCGAGTGAAATGAATGCTCGGGGAAGGAACATATGAGCTTGAGACTCTCGAAGTGAAACAAGTACCTCGAGCATGAAATATTGTCAACCTGAGGCAATATTACCTGTAAAAATCCAGGAGAGGACTACGGGTCCCTCCCAAAGCCTAAGGGCCAAAATACCGAGCTAACATGACCTCGGCACAAGAAGACCCCAGTGCCACTTCGGTCTGGGAGAAATCCAGGAGCGGACTACGGGTCCCTCCCAAAGCCTAAGGGCCAAAATACCGAGCTAACATGACCTCGGCACAAGAAGACCCCAGTCGCCACTTCGGCCTAGGAGAAATCAAGGAGCGAACTACGGGTCCCTCCCAAAGCCTAAGGGCCAAAATACTGAGCTAACATGACCTCGGCACAAGAAGACCCCAGTCACCACTTCAGCCTGGGAGAAATCCAGGAGCGGACTACGGGTCCCTCCCAAAGCCTAAGGGCCAAAACACCGAGCTGACAAAGACCTCAGCGTGAAGAAACGACTAATGGAAAAGGCAAGATATGAAATATTAAAAGCGTAAGTAGTTCGGGTTTAAACCCCGTGAAGCATAGTTCATCTCGATATGTTGGTCAAACTGAGAAATAGCCAACCAATGCTTAATTCGGGCATACGTTGTAATCACTCCGTGATATAACACACGGGCCTTAAACGTGACAAATCGGGATAACGCCTACTGAAGAGCCCTACTTCAAGTATGTAACTTTAACAGTTCAAGTGATGTGATTGCTTTAGTGAAAATAAAGGGAGTCCATCATACTCAGAAGAAGGAAGAAACTTTCATTCAAAAAAAAAATGAATGACAGTTGCAATAACCGAGCTAAGCAGCTCGGGAAAGGTTCCATCATCATAGGGCACAACGGCCCAACTGAAAACTTGTGAAAGACCGGGTTCACGGCACCCGGGAGCCATAGGAGCCCAGAGAAACGCCACCTCAAGAATCCGCCTCCTCATCCTCCAGAGAATCGGGCTCCTCTTCATCCGCCTGGTCCGCTGTCTCAGGAGACAGACCCTTCATAGTAATGCCGTCGAGGTTGAGCCCGGAGAACTTCTTCCGAACCAGCCACCGACGGAGCTTAAACCCTGAGCGGTATGAACCCGAACCATACTCCGCCTGGAGGTCATGAAATTCCTGGGAGTCTTTAAAATCCCAGACCACTTTCTCTCGCTCAGCCTCCACCATCTGATCGAAGTTTCGGGTCCGGTTCAAAAGAGTAGACTCCAAGTCCCGCACTTGCTGCCTGAGAAGCTCCCTCTCCCCCGCCATCCTCGATGACTCCTCCCTGTAGCTTGCACTCTCTTCAGTAAGCCAGGCGATTTGAGCTTCCTGGTCATGGACGAGCAGCTCCTGAGACTCGCTCCCCTTGCGGGTGTGCTAGATCTCGCCCCGGATCCAGTCGAGCTCGACTTGGAGCTTTTGGTTGGTAGCACATTGGTTGAGAGTGTCGATTCGATGGATGTGCGTCTGGAGAGCCATGGCATGAATGGCAGAATTTACCTGTCAACGAGAAAGAAAGATCAGAAGACAGTGGGAAAGAGCAAAACAAGAAAAGAGGGAAAAAGGTCACTTACCACCACACAGTGAGCAGAGGCGGACGCGGATAAATCCTTGGGCTCCATGTTTCCCGACTGAGCAATTTCATCATTGGTAACTGCTTTCCAGCTCCTCCGGTGAGCTACCAGATAATCATTTACCCCTTCCCAGTTTCCCACTGGGAATCGGGGGTAAGGATGGGGCTGAAGGGGGTTGAAGGATGCCTCCCCTGACTGAGGGAGTTCGCTTCCCCCAGGGTTAGTCCCACTAGTCCTCTCAGGAGTGGGCATCGGAACCTCGGGCGAAGGAGAGGGAAGGATCGACTCGGCAGACCTGAACTCAACGCTTCCCGAAGGCGGGGTTCGGTCGGGGTGCATCCTCTTCGCTTGGCGTCTCTAGCTGCCCGAGAGAAGGCGGCGTGAATCAGCACTAGACATGATGGCTGCCACAAGACCACAAGGTATTAGTCCAACAATAAACAAAATGCATATGTACACAAGTCACAAGGCACTACGTGACCTAAAAGACCGACCTACTCGGGCTTAAGCCTGCCTGCACGAGCTTCTCCTCGGCTAAGTAGTCTGAGCAATGGAAGCTACCGACACCCAGGACAGCATCATTTTTTGAGTCTCAGGGTCCAACTCGGCCCCGGGGTCCGGGATAGCGCCTCTCCAAGCAGTGGGAAAGGGCCACCCCTCGGGGTTACGGACCACAAAGTAGTCCCGCTTCCAGGCGGGAATCTTATTTGGCAGCTCGTATAAGAGCTTATAGCCACGACGGGGGGAGAGGTAATAAAAGCGCCTCTCCGGAGGAACCCCAGGAGCAACATTCTTTATACAAAGGATGGAAGCGAAAATACCAAGATCTAAAGGGAGACAGTACTCGTAACACAAAGATATAGTCCCAACCATGTTTCGAATGGCGTTGGGATGAAGTTGGTCAATGGTGACATTAAAATGATTTAGCACCTCCACTACCAAGGGGTGCAGGGGAGATGCAAGCCAACCTTGAGCTATTCCTGAAAGATTACTATGTCATTGGGACCATGCTCCCAAGGGAAGTTGCCAGTAGGGAGGCTGTAAACCAGGTCCCTGGGGAGACGAAAGTAGCGGATTAGAGACCTGAGTCTCTCCGTTGTCATTAAGGAAGGGCCAAAGGTATCAGGCTCCCTTCCCCTAGAAGTAGATGCCGTATCACCAGAGGCTTCCCGGGCCTCTGGGATATGCTCCCAAGCTCCCCCTGAACTCGAGGGAGCATCATCATCCTGGCTATCGCCCCTGTGATAGGCATGATGTGGGTACCCAGACATGGCTAACGGCGATTGGGACTCACCAGAGTAAGACGGAACGAAGCAGACTGAGGAATTCGAGTAAGCTAGGCGAAGTATGCAACATCAGAATCCAAAGGATGGCGTGGAGGAAGGTAGGGCCTGAGGGGGGCCCTTACTTATAACCCCCGCCCTTTCAAACTGACGGCCCGGATCAAAGCAGATCCAACGGTCCGCAGATTTCCTGACCGCACGCCTTTTGAAAACCGAAGGCGATTGGCGGCATGTCTTCCACAATTGAGGTAGTCGCAGCCACACAACGTTCAGAATTAAAGGCCACCTCAGCACATTTTCGGAATCCGAAAAGTCAGGGAAGACAGAAGATCTCTTGATTCCCGCGAACGCATTTAATGAGGGTAGTCAACCAAGTTTGAATTTCAGTCAAATCAGCCCATCGCGCTTCATAAACTCACTGCGCTAAGTCAATGCCCTTAGCCCGAGGAGTGGGGGGCAATTGATGAAGGGTGATTTGACCCAATCTATGAAACAATGACACATGGACACTGACCCGGCGTAAGCGACAACTCAGCACTGTGGCCTTATACAGCTAAGTAACGGGCCCCTAAAGTAGCTCGCCACGACGCGAGCTTCAGATTCCCCGAGCTACCCCCAAAGGGATATTCCGAGGCAACTTCAGCTCGCAAGCTAAGAAAAACCAGCTCGCCCGAACTCCCAAGCAGACAAGTCATCCCGAAGACTAATTCTACTAAGGTACTCCTGAAGTATTCCTAGCTCGCTATAAAGTAGCTCGCGAATGGGTCGCACGAGCATTCTGCAGGAAGCTTCTATCTGACAGGCCGTACCAATCAAACTGTGCCATATCCCCTATTGACGGCGCAGTCCCTGTCCTTTCGGCAGTCTGCACCCACGTCTCTGGAGACGTGTCACTCGCTTGGATAAGGAGTACGCCCCAGTGGCCATCTACGCAGCCCTGGCAGGTAACGACTGTGGTAGGGGATCCAGTGGCGGTTATGCCCGATCCCCCAAGGAGCGCCCCTATAAAAGCCCTCAGGGCAGAGAAGAAACTCCTTCGGGAAAAAACCAAGAAACCTCTTGAGTACAGGAAAACTACGCGACCTACACTCTTAGCCTTCGTTTTTCCTTTTACTTCCCATACACAGTACTAACTTAAGCATCGGAGTATTCCCACCGGGTAAATCCTCGGGAATCATTCCTTTCATCTTCTCAAGTCCCGCTCGTTGCCAGCAAGGAGCCAGTCAGCGATCAGCTAGGAGTGCCCGAATCGCGCTACATCAGGAATAGAATGTAGAAAAGCTCAATGGTGAACTTTTGTCACGACAAAAATAGCAGGTTACTGAACTCCAAGAGCATGTTTCTAAGGCAGAAGAGTGATTGGGTTTACTTCAAGGGTTTAAACATTCAATTTCATGTGTTGGGGATCTTCAATGGTTAACTATGTTTTTTGGTTCTTCTTTTTGTTGACTTTGGGTTTGATTTTGTAACTAATCTTGTTTTGTACTGTACATTGGAATCACAAAATATATGTATGATTTTTAATGCTACTTGTAAAGCTGTGGTTGTTACCTTGTATGTTGTGCTTGGAAAATTTCTTGTATCTACTTTGTTTTCTATGGTTTTATATTGTGGATCTATAATTGCTCTACTCTTGAGATGTCTCACTTGTATTCGCGGTGTCTTTTCTGCGAAACTATACTTTGTATATTGTGCTTGCTTAACTATTGAATCTTTAAGATGGTGGTAATCGTTAGTTCGAAGCTAGATAACGAAAGCACATGCATAACTTTGTTCTGAATTAAAAGATAATACTTTTTCGAGCTTTATCTACCAAATTTTCATATGATAGATGTCATCCTTAACACAATGTTAGTGCCCATAGAGTTACCATTGAGTCGAAGCCCCCTAGAATTACTGACTCTTTTGGCAACTTGGTGCCTTTTGAAATATATGGTGCCTAGAGGATTACTGTTGAGCCAAAGCCCCCTACAGTTACTTGTCTTTGGTAGCTTGGTGCCTTGAGGATATCATTGGCAGAATGTTTGTACATGTATACAATGAAATGAACATTGTTTGCAAAAGAAAATTTTATTCATGTCATGTGATGTATATCAGATAATGGTAGATAATAGATGAGCACAAGTATTTCATTCATAATGTTAGAATTTAATAAGATATTATATAACACTATAAGCGTTGTTATCATTTGCTAGGGATGATACAATTTAAAGCACTGAATGTTTAAAGTTTCACCTTGCTCTTTGGACATTGGGTCATGAAACACATAATAACCAATCTATGAAGTGGCTTTTTTTATGACATATTGTCCTTGCCCGTTCATGATGAATTTCTTGGCAGACCTGCTCTGTCTAATGTGTGGAGCCACTTTTAGAACTATGTCTCCTTTAAATTCTCTTTTCTTTACTAGGTTGTTATAGAGTGTTACCATCTGTTGTTTGTATGTTTTTGCTTTGTAAGTTCCCTTTCTCTTTCCTCATCTAAGTACTCCAGTTGAGCATAAACTGATTCATCCATAATTTCTAACTCATGTTCTCTTTCTAGCTGTTGTGCCACTTTTGCGAACAATAGCAATATTTTCGCGAGTAAAATCGCTTCCTGGCCATAAACCAAATTTTAAGGTGATGTGCCTATTGCCTTTCTTTTGGATGTCTTATAAACCTAGAGTGTGCTTGGTAAGTGATTTGCCTAGTCTATTTGATGCTCACTGACCACTTTCTTTGACATTCCTAAGATGGTTTTATTGGTGGCCTCTACCTATGCATTTCATTATGGGTAGTATGTGATGGAACATTGTCCAAGTTTATCCCCATATTGATCTAATAAGTCTATTACTTCAGAGTTATTGAAAGATAAAGCATTGTCTACCAACACTCACATAGGTACCCCGAACATGTATATGACGTTTTTTCTTATGAAATTGCAATATTGGTTGCAATTACCTTTCTTAGTGGTGTTGCTTCTATCCACTTTGTGAAATAGTTTGTTGTTGTTGGAAGGGTTAGAAGCTATTTTAGACATGGTTGAACCAGTTTAGTGGTTGGTCTAATTTTTAAAAGTTTTCTAATTTGACCCGTGAACCAATTTCTTGGTAATTTTGAAATCTGAAAATTTGGGATCAATTTTGCACTAAATCAGATCAAATTTGAACTCCAAATTAAAACTGATTATATCTGATACTAAGACCATAGTGTGTAGTTCCCAAAGTAGTAGTTCACACTCAATATTAGTTTCAAAATTGGCTTTGAAATTGAAAATAACACAATGTGTATGTAAATATGATTCAACAATACCGTTTCAGCAAAAGCGGTACCATACTTGCTTGGATTGATGTGGGTGTGTGAACTTAATATCCTTTTAATGTTTTTCTTGCAAAAACACAATAGGGAACTGATGGAAATCAGCCCCTATAATAGATGGATCGAATTAGGGTTTTAAGGAGGCAAGGGAGAAGAGAAGAAAGCAAGAGATTGGAGAGAATTGGATTACCCCTCTCCTCTTAGTCCCTTATATAGAACACTCTCTTACTCTAATTAGGAGTTGATACAAATCAAAATTGGATTAGGACATTATCTTTAATTGATAAGTATTGTCTTCATAAGAGAATGGGTGCTCCATACTTAGATTTATACTCATTTTGACCTAAATATCATGACAACTTGTCATGTGATCTCTTAATTAATCATATTAGTAATGGGCCTTGGACCCATTTTATTTAATGGTTTACATTCAAAAGTGTTGCATGACCATTTTGGGCTTGAATATAGTATGGCATGGGACCCAAAAAGGTCTCACACAAGTCTATAAGGGTTTGACCCTACGTCTAGAAGTGGTTAGGCCAAATTCACTACTCGGGGGTAGTGAACCCCTAACCTAATTAGCTTGGGCTCAGTTTGAGCCTAATGTTTACACATAAATTATCATTTGATTCAACTACCCTATGAAGATACAAGGATAATGGACTTATGTAAGATAGATCCCATAAGGTAAGTGGCCTTGTAATAGTCTCTTACACCTAACCTCTCGGCCCATAATCATCAAACACTGCCTATGGGGAATGACTTATTCCTTAACTGCAAAATGTAGTGTCACACTCTTTGCTCAGGTGGATTTTGAGATTAAAAAATTTTGCATTTTTTTATAAAATAGTAATATAACATATAAATACATTTTGCAATTTAGATTTCAAATACAATTGAAATCCGTTGGCGACAGTTTAGGTTTCCATTAAAGAGAGTGTAAATCCTATTATTTACTTTGTCTAACAAAGGGACCGATCCTATTACTATGATCACCCACTCAGGTAATTTCCTTAACTGCCCTAACATACAAAGATATTTGACCATTGATGGGTCTCACTGGTTGGCATATCAAAGATAGTTTAGTCCAAAACTTAGTGCAACATCATAATTAATTCTAGGGTTGAGCGCAACTTTTTGGTTTTGCCCATTTATCTCTGAGATCCAAGGCATAACTAGAAATTGGTATGAGTTTAATTTTTCTTCCAAACACCCATTGGCTATGCTTGGGGTTGAACCCTAGCAGTTGAGACAACCTGCTCTACCAATTCGACAATACACCAGTGTTAGCCTTTTCAGGATAAAATCTCCAATCTTATTCAATGACTGAGAACATTCTAAAATAACATGAGTTTCATAAATGACCAATTTATGGAGTTTCATAATGTACTTTATTCACTTACTGATAAATGTTTGCGTACATCAAATTGATTGGAGCTAAGGGCATACACTGTCTAACGATTTCTATTAAGATCCAACAATATCCATGAGATGGGGGAGTTATTTTACCTATTAGGTCTAGAACCCAGGTATGAAAAGAACAAGGTGTGATGATGGGATTTAGTGGCTATGTTGGCTTGTGTTTAAGTGGTGCATGCATTTGGCACTATTTATAGGTGCGGGCATGAGAATTTTGTACCATTATGGGCTAATAGAATCCTAGTTGTAGAATATGATCAAAAAGCATATGCTGATCTTGATGAGTGACAAGTTCCTGGTTGTGTTAAGTGGTGCATGCATTTGGCACTATTTATAGGTGCGGGCATGAGAATCTTGTACCATTATGGGCTAATAGAATACTAGTTGTAGAATATGATAAAAAAGCATATGCTGATCTTGATGAGTGACAAGTTCCTGGTTGTGTGCTAGTGTGTGTATCTTTAATCTCTTCCCCACTTAGGCATTTAAGAGGTTTTCTTTAAAATGACATCTTGAATAACTCTCCATCTATCAAATGGTACATTTATGCTTTCCTATTAAGTTTGTTATGGCTTTAGCATTCGTGGGCAATGTTCCACCATTTAGGTGAATTCTGTATGGTTGCCTCCAATCTATTTCTGATGGGTAAATTCCATTTTAGTACCTTGAACTTTGGGGGTAATGTCAAGTTAGTACCCAAACATTTAAACGTGTCACTGTAGCATCCAAACTTTTAAAAAGTGTCAAGGTAGTTCTTGCTGTTAGTATTCCGTCCATTATATCCATCGCGTGATGACATGTAACGATCTAAAACTTTCAATATGTTAAAAATGCACTTTAATCCAATTCAAAGACCATTTTACCCTTTTCACACTTGTTTAACATTTTGGAATGTAAGGTTGAAGCTTAATGACGAAGATTCAGATCCACCGCTGTGTGTTCGTTCAAGTTGCAAGCTACACCGGCCGGAGAGTTGTTGAACGACCGACAATTCTTATTAGCTAGGTGCTATATCTATTTTGCCGTTATTTCTGTATTTATGTTTTCATAAATACGAGAGTATCTCCTTAATAATAAAGTTTCAGACATCAGGCTATCAAGTTTGGAGGATCTCCTTGAACTTCCTAGCACCCAAAATAAAAAATCTCATCGAGTTTGATACTAGACATTTTGGATTTCATGGTGTGCCTGCCTTTCCATAGGATGATTTACTCTTTGTCCTTTGCAAAAACCTTATGAACTAATTGGCTTGGATCTGTCAGACTCACCGATTCATGTTTGACATGTATATCAAGCTTGCTCTGAAGCTCTTGACTGTGATTGCTTGTAGGTAGAACCACTTATGGGTTAAACAAAAGATTCAACCTCAGAAATTGACGAAAAAGGGAAAATGTCGTCTATTGTGTTTTTTTTTTTTCAAAAAAAAGAGGAAGCATTATGTGTTAAACAAAAAAAAAAAAAAAAAAAAAAATTCAATTTCAGAAGCTATCAATGAAAAGGAAAAATGTTGTCTCCTGTGCTTACCTTTCTTCTTCAGCGATGACAAGATCTGTTCGTCTTTACTGGCAACAACAAGCTAAAAACACTCGTTCTACAATGGGTTTTGTTCGTCAGCGATGACTAGGAAGACTAGCAAAATCCTTTTTGGCAATAATTTCACGAGCGAACAAGTGGGCGGTGAACGTTGCAACGATTTCACGAGTGAACAATCGACTGTAATTCAATGAATAGTGTTCGGTTTGAGTGAACATGCACCGGTGATTTCGTTTTTTGGAAAAAATTCTCTCTTCTTCACACTGCAAGGGACGTTTGTTTCATTACACTTGTCCATTAACGTCCATTGACAGGAAGGGACCAACTTGACACTTCTTGAAAATTTGGGTATTATAGTGACATGTTTGAAAGTTCGGGTACTAATTTGGCACTACCCCAAAGTTTAGGGTACTAAAGTGGAATTTACCCATTTTTGATATGTTTAAGCACTCTTTCTTGTATATCATAGGTAGGCAATATTTGGCCAATATCCTTGTGTATTTCCTTGCTTCTTCATTTTTTGGCCAATAATAATCCAATCTCTGCAGTTTTTGTATAACTTGGTAATCCAATTTTTACAGACTTGCTTATGAACTTTTTTGGGGACTCTTACTTTCTTTAGCCCTCAAACATCTTGCTCTTACTCCATTTGCCATTTTATGATAAGATACATTTCCCAATGTTTGGACTTTGGTGAGTAAATGATTATCTTCTGTTGATTCCAGGGGGCTTTGTAGTTTTTGTATAACTTTGCATCCGTAATCCTCTTTAGTTATACTATCTAGGTGCTCCACGAAGTGTTCTAATACCTCTAGGGTAGGTTCTGCCAACTTTTGCACCATGATGCTTTCTTTTGTGCTATGAAACTATATTTCCAACCCTATCGTTGCTAGTTGTGAGCATTAGGAAATGATTTATTTGGGCTAATTTGGAGTTGCCACCCAACAATTAAGTGAAATGGAGGTGATGGGACCCCTTCAAGAATGATTTTCAAAAATACTTTTCATTTAATAGTGACTTTAAGACGCAAAGTACTAACTGAATTAGTTTGGATAAGACTCGGATGGGAAAGGGAAGGGATTAGGCACCCCTCACTTGGGTTTAGTAGGTGGGGCCCATATGATAATTTCAACAATACACAATTACAAATTCATAATTATATAATCAATTGAGGGAATATTAATAACAAAGAAAGGAAAACAAGAACAAACCATCACAAAGGAAAATCTACTCTATTAATTTCTATATGTATTTTTATTTTTATTTTTATTTATATTCTTTTATTTTTAATTTTTATTTTCTCTCTAATGTTATTTATTTTCTTATGAAACCCTTGTTTTTATTTTTAAAACCTTTTCATTCTTTTGTATTTTATTTTTTATTTTTATGTTTTTTTCTTACTTTTCTCATTTTTGATTTTTATAGATTTTTACATTTGCAAGAGGATTTTCCTAAATATCCCCGCATAATGATGACCATAGTTTGTTAAACAAAATCCACAAATTAAGTGAAAAAAGAATAAATCTTTAAACCACGAGATGCGTCATCTAAAGAAATAAACAAAACACAGATTTTCTAAAAGCATATCCATGGACCACATTCAAAACATGAGAGACAAGCGACTGCAATGCCTGTTACGAATGTTAGAATGTGTCCCTTCAGATGTGACATGTGGTAGGGGTTTGGGAGTATGAAATGGAATGAAACTGCTGAATTGTTGCTTGACATGTTCACCATCTTAACGGTCTCAAGATTTGCATTCATAACAGATGAGCGAAACACATGAAAAACTATTTCCTTTCCTTGTCTATAAATTAGGGTCCTTAACTATAAAAAAGGACATCATCCATCTTTAGAGTTTTCTTGTTATCCCCTTTTTGACTTCACTTTCATCCTAAGTGTCTTTTTGAGTTTTCTTGTTATCCCCTTTTTTCTGCATCCTACTTACGTTTCCAAAACCAAGACCATCATCACAATGCCAATCTTATAGTAGAATCTGAAGTTGTGGTTTTGCAAATGCACAATAGGATTCCACTGAGAAAGATTGTAGTTGCCATTATTCATGATGAACTGACTGTACAACACTCTATGCCGGAACAAGAAGAGTTCTTCGGAGATGATCTATTCATGATCACCTGGCTGGGAAGTTTTATTATCTATAAGAGCACCTGAATAAGATGGATGATCTACAACAACAATGTTTTTTCCAAGATGGAGGAGAAACAGGACCAGCTCTACAGCTGGCTCAAAGAAAGACTCGTAGTGCCGATTTCACTAGCTTACTTGTCAATAGCATTGGCATCGGGACCCAAATCTACGACCTAGACGTCTATTTATCATCATTGGGACCAAGACTCCATGGTCAAGCCATCTTGATCGACAGAGCAACACCGACAAGATCCACCATCGCCTGGAGGGACTGTCTACATTAGATGCCTAAGGAATAGCTGTTAGGGTGCCTCCAATCAGTAGTTGTAGGCAGCTCTAGCAGCAAAGTTATCAGTCTCTTTACCAAAGACCTTATTGCCAGTGCATCACGCAAAAATATACCCTCAGGATTACTATTCCCTCGCTTCCTGGCAGCAATACAATGGTATTCATGGAAATGCCAGGGAGCACATCAACAAGTTTGAGGATGCTCTGGTCCAACATTTGGTAGATGGAGACCTCAAGGTCAGGGAGTTTTCTAAGACGCTCACTTTCCTGACTTATACGTGGTTCATCAACCTAACATCAGGCAACATTCAATCTTGGGTGGATCTGGTGAAGAAGTTCCCATAAGTGGTTCATTGTAGAGACTTATCTCATCATGGCTGACCTTAGGGAAGTGAAGTAGTATGATAATAAAGACCTGCTGGCTTACCTAGAACCCTCAAACTACATGACGATCGGGTGAGGGAATCTGATCCAATCGAGGAGTGCATCCCCACCATTGTGCCAATATGGTGAACCTGAACCTATAAGATTTCACCAACCTGTGGTAGTGCACAAGGATGACTCAGACACTAAGGAGGCCCAAGGAAGACCGTGGTATGGGAGGCATATGCTGCAGAAGGAACTAGTGCCCACAGGAGGTCTCCAATGCGTAGAGAAAGAAGAGAAAGGTCTAACATGCCACAACCAGCCCCATTCTCCTACAACAAACAAGAAGTGCTGGACATCATGGAGAGACTACTTGCAGATGGCAAGATTTAGCAGCCACTAGTTGCTCTTTTGCCTACGGAGGAAATGAAGAGGAGTCTATACTTCTATGAATTCCATTAAATAGTCTCCTATAACATCATGGACTACTATGGGCTCTAGAAGCACTTTAAGGAGTTCGTGCAATTGAAAGACCACTCCAAGATGTTCGTTGGAGGAGTAGATGAGCAACCATTGCCACCCATGCTCCTATAGGGAGTGTAGACACCCCACTTTTGTGCCCCTTAGTCTTATTGCAACACTTTGGGCTTCAAACAGGCTTCAGCTAACTTCATGGTTGATTTGGGGGTATTTTTAGAATTTTATAAAAGTTAGGGGTTTGAGGTTCCGAGACCATAGGTACATAGAGCCCAGAAAACAAAAAAACAATGACACCAAGATCATTCAAATCTGACATCATTTACCCCTTCATCTCAAGACCCAAAACTAGAACCGATTCTGATCGTTCGATCGGGATCATCTTTTATTCTAAACCATATCCTACATGAAATTTGAAATCCAAGCTTATATATGGATAGATCTCAAAATTCCGACTCCAACGGTACCAAGATCATCCAATTCCGATATCGTTAACCTCTCCATCTTGAGACCTGACAGTAGAATCGATCTGAGCCTTTTGTTTGGAATCCCTTCACCACAACTTCAAACCTAGGGCATCCCACGACCAAACCTTTCTTCTAGACTCTAGAACCATCTTAAAATCCAAGATTTGACCAGCAAGGAGCTCCAGTCAATCAAGCCAATCACCTAAACTTGGAATGTTCAATTTAGGTAAATTGGTGAAATCTTTCACTCATTGTCTTGATTGATTGAGATGATCTCTCTCAAAGCAATCTTGATAGTCCATTCTCCCAATCAATCTCCCTCCAAAATCCCTTTTAAACCTCATCTTTTGATCTCCCTTATTTCCCTATCTCAGCCCTCCATTCTCTTATCAAAAATTCATAAATACCACTGACATTTCACATTCTAGACACAATCTACCTTAGGGAGAGAACTCTAACCCCATTAGCCTAGAGAATGTTTCATTTCTCATCCCAAGCAGCCCCAAGCTTCCCTAACCCATGTCCAAAATCATGAGAGAACCTCCATCACATCCAAAAAACCCCCTAGGTCAAGCCTAGACACATCCTGACCTAGACACACACAATTTAGCTTAGGGAGAGAAAACACAATCTACCTTAGGGAGAGAACTCTAACCCCATTAGCCTAGACAATGTTTCATTTCTCATCCCAAGCAGCCCCAAGCTTCCCTAACCCATGTCCAAAATCATGAGAAAACCTCCATCACATCCAAAAAACCCCCTAGGTCATGCCTAGACACATCCTGACCTAGACACACACAATCTAGCTTAGGGAGAGAAAACACTTCCCCCCACGTCTCAAGCAACCCTAGCCTTCCTTCACCCACATTTAAGCTCAGAACACACCCAACACGTCCCAAGACTCCCCTAACCCATTTACACCATTGCTGTAGTTTATGGTGAGCTATTATATTACACATATTTTGTCACTCTCACCATATGTTTCGGACGCCAAAGAATCATCTTTCACAATCCCAACACATCTGCTTTTCCCCCACTCGAACAAAAGCCAAGCATCTTATTATTATTGTTATTATTATTAATGTTATTTTGGGGAGTAGTTAAGTAATGTCATTTTATGTTTAATAATCTAATTTTTTTTAAGTAGGATCACTTCTTGCATTTAGTTTTTTTTTTTTTTCTAATTTCAGTCTCAGAGTAAATTAAAATAGCAGAATTGCTGAATTTGATCATTGCATGTTCTGTAGTTTTTACCCTCAGTAGCATTTCTTTTCAGTCTACGATATCCACTTATTTGACCCATTTGGTTTAGTTGTAACATCCATTAGAAACTTGATAAATATGCATTTTGCTAGAAATCATCAAATAGGAAGTTGCATCATCATCATCATAGTAAAATAATTTCTTCATGGCTGGTCCATTCCATCTGACACCGTATGCATCAACCAACATTCTATTACGATAATCTTCAATTTCTTTTTAAAATAGCAAAAAACTAGTCACTTTCTTGTCCTTGAACTATTTTACATGCTTTTTTTTTCAGCATAACCGTGTTTTGGCTTTCATTCATGTAGAAAATCTGCACAATAATAAGGAACAAATAATAAAAAAAAATGTCATTTTGCATTGTTATTTCAGTCAAGATTTCATTTTTATTGCATGGCTAGCTAATATTAGGTCATTTTATTCTCTTACTATAAAATTGCATGATCTACTTTGGCTTGCTAAAACCTCACATTCATCCCTTAACAGCATCAGAGTTTGAGTTAGTCGAGACATTTATGGCACTTATTTTATTGTTCATTTGTTCCATATTTGATGAGCATAAACACAGTAGTGTCTAGTCTTTATCTCGTACCCTTTTTTGGTTTTTGTTACTTGTCCTTTTACAATTTCAATTGTTAAATTTTCATTCATTCTCGTTTAATTTTATGCTTGCCTCATTTAATCATGTTTATTCCACACATTAGGTTACATTGATCTCTTTGCAAAAGGTAGACGAGCTATGAGATACCTCTTTGCTTTGTATAGCTTTTCCGGGGTAAGGCTTTTACGTCCCCCCCTCCTCATTAGGTCCCTTTTTATTTAATCAATAAAATTTTTGGTGGCCACCCTTCCTTTAGGAGTAAATTTTGGGGCTAAAGAAAGCAAATGAAAATAGATTGTAGAAGAAAAGTTCATTCTACGGTACACAACATGAAACAATAATTAGGTCATCGATTAATTTACTCATTCCATTTGTTAGAAATGACACATGGACCATTTTCTATATTGACCCAACTATGTAGATTGGATGTACAACCTTAACCAAAATTGCCAACGATAAGACACTAGAACGTCCTGATGAAAGAGCTTTTAAGACAAGAAAGAAGGAATATTAGGAATGCAAAGAGAAGAATTCTCTTACTCGCTATTACATCATTGCTTCACTTGACAACTCTATCTAGAGACAGTTTGATAAAATAACATATTCTAAAGAATTTATGGATAGCTTGAAGGCCATGTATTAGGAGTAGAATTGTTTTATAAGACAAAAGGTCCTTTGATTATTGGTGATCACTAGGATGTTTGAGAAGCAAGTGGTTCATGACCATGTCATGAAGATGAAATGGTTCATAAATGAATTGGAGGCTCTTGTCTCCAAGTTAGATGATGATACAAAAATTGTTGCCATCTTGAGCTCTCTACCCATGTCCTTTAATTAGTTTGTCCTCAACTACAACATAAACAAGCTAAAATTTATCTTGTAAGAGCTCAACAATATATTGCAAGTGGTTGATGAACTTATTAGAAATGACAAATTAGTAGCCATTCTTGTTGAAAGAGGCAAATCTGGCAAAAAGAAACACAATGGCAAGAAGGGGCCTCAGAAGAAGGGTAGCGAACCAAAGAAGCAGAGGAGAGAAAAGTCATTAGTTGAATGTCACTTCTACAAGTAGATTGAGAATTGAAAGAGAAATTGTCCTTAATATGGAATCCCTTAAGAAGAAGAAAGAAGGTATTTTCGAAACTCAAGTCATAGAGACCGACATGTTGGTCATTTATACTTCCTGGTGTATTGACTTCAGGGTTTCTACTCATGCATGTAACAATTTGCAAGGGTTTAAGGAAAGCAAAAGGCTGAGTGATGATTAGATTATGCTTTACATGGGTACATATACAACCGTTGTAGCTACTGCTATAGAATCAATAGATTTCATTTTTAGAGAAGGGATAATTACCCTAAAAGATTGTATTTATGTTCTACAACTTAGGAAAAATTTGATTTGGGTTTCTAAGTTTTGTAAGGATTACTATTCTATTTTATTCAGTAATAGTATTACAGTTAAGTTGAATAACAAATTCCTTACTTACAGAGAACTTGAGAATGGTTTTTATGTATTCCACCATTCTTTAGAAACAAATGTGACTGAAACAACCTTGGAACACATTCCCATGAAAAGAACATGAGAAACTATTAATCCCACATGCCTCTGGCATTACCAATTTGGCCACATAAACATAGAATAAATCACAAGATTGGTGAATGATGGTCCTCTAGGTTTTCTCACAGTACAAGATTTACCAACTAGTGAATCTTGTCTTCAAGGCAACATGACAAAAGATGATAAAGAGGTCATTCACATATAAGCTTGAAAGATGCACAAGCACACTTGACCTTATACATATGGATGTATGTGGTCCCCTAAATGTTAGAACACACAACCAACATTATTACTTTATAAGTTTAATTGATGATTATTCTCAGTATGGCTACATGTACCTAATGATACATAAATCTGAATCATTTAAAATGTTCATAGAATTAATATGAATTCGAGAAATAATTGGGGAGACAAATAAAAACTCTTTGATCAGATCGAGGAAGTGAATATATCTCTGACTTTTGTGGGACCTTTGTGGGTCCCATGCTATACAATTTTTAAGCCCAAAGTGGCCATGCAACACTTTGGGATGTGAACCATTAGAGAAAATGTGCCTAAGGCCCATTACTAATATAATTAGTTAAAATCTGGTTATAGAGCACTTATCTTCTTAAGAAGATAATGCTTATCAATTAAATATAAAGTCATGATCCAAATTTGATTTGGATTAGCTCCTAATTAGATTAGGAGAGTACTCTATATGAGGGACTAAGAGGGAAGGGGCAAACCAACCATTCTCTCCACTCTTGCTTTCCTCTCTTATCTCTTGTCTCATAGAAACCCTAGTTCGACCTATCTTTGATAAGAGCTGATTTTTGTTGGCTCTCCACTGCGTTTTTGCAAGAAAAACATTAGGGTTTATCAGGTTCACAAACCCACTTTGATCCAAGCAAGTTGGAGACTATTTTTTCTAAAATAGTGTTGTTGAATCAACTTCACATACACAATGCACCATCTTTGGTTGAAGATTGATTTTGGGATTGATATTGAGTGTGCTACCCCTCTGGGAATTGTGCATTGTGGTCTCTATATCAAGTATGAATAGCTTTAATTTGGTTTCAAATTTGCTCCGGTTTAGTGCAATATTGATCCTAAAATTTTAGATTTCAAAATCATCAGAAAATCGGTTCCTAGGTTGGGTTAGAAAATTTTTGAAAATGTGGCTAGCCACCAAACTTGGTTCAGCCAAGTCAAACTTGATTTCTAATCCTTCTAGCAGCCCAGCTATAGGACCCAGGAGAGGGGTGCCTAACCCTTTTAGCCTTGGAGTCACTTTAAATTCAAAATGATATTTTGATGCCATTCTTGGAGGTCTCATCACCTATATTTCCTTCAAATGATGGGTGGCGACTCCAAATTAGCCAAAGTAAGCCACTTTCTGACACTCAACTTAGAAATCCTGCCTAGTTAAATTTTAGCTAAAAATTCCCTCATATGTTCCTCCATCAAACAAAGATTTCATTTTGAGCATTTTCATTGGTTGAAACACTTATACCTTAGATTCTTTTGATCTGAGCACCGTTGGACCAATCAGCCTCTTCTACTAGATCCAGAACACTAAAAAACCCCATCTTGTCAAACATCATCCAAAAATCTAGTTTTTCCCTCAACTAGAAAGATTCCATTTCAAACATTTTCATTGGCCCAAAGCTTTGAAGACCTTGTTGTACACCCATCTCTACCAACCACTAACATCTCAAAATCTTGGCCTTCAAATGGCATCTCATTTTGACCCTTACCCTATAAAATTATCAAAGTACCATTGAAAAGCCAAAAATTATTAAAAACCCTTTAACCCTACCTATTTAAATACCTAACATTTCTCATTCGGAAGGGGGGCAGGGCGGGGAACATTGCCCACTTCCTTCTCAAATCGAAAACCAAGATCAGTGTACATAGTTACTAGCGAAGATAGCTCAAATCGTTCCCTTTGCAATTTTGATCCTTTTTACTTAACACCCTATACGTTCCATCTAGGAACAACCCACTCTCTAGTTCAATACCACGCATGCGAGCTGATCTATAACTTTGCCCTTGTTCTAGTCATCATCATCTCCTCCAAATTCTATCATAGACTTTGATGATACGGGGTTCCACCAATAGCAGATGAATCTAAGGCCCACCCCATTATTTCTTCGACTTAGAGCCCAAGAGAATACTCACTAACATTGCATGGGGATGTCACAACCATTATTTTTTGCCTTTTTCTTTATGACAGTTATGATGCATCCAATCGGTAGCCCACAGAGGTTGTAATGGCAAGGATAGCCCATATAAACCTTGCGAACATGGAATGATAATATAGATATTTTGCCATTTTCTCTTACAATTCATCAAGCCTTCTAGGGTTTCTCGGAAGAGTTGAATACCAGATTAGTATTAGAGCCAAGAGATTGAGGGGAGGACCTGGAACGTTGGTTAGCAACATGAAGAGAAGTGGCGAGTCTATCCAAAAGACTCTGAATGAAATATTGAGCAGGCTCAAGCCAATCTCAATCTCTACACATACTAAAGGTGGAGTTGCCTAAATTTGATGGGACCAATGTGGATGGGCGGTTGATGCTGGTTCACTACCGGTTCTTCAAGCATAAAAAAAGTGCTGGTGTAGTAAAGGCTGATGGTGGCGAGTATGGTTTTGAATGGAGAGAAATGAAGTGGTTCTGCTAGTTTAAGGATTACTAGCCATTTTCGATATGGGACAAGTTTGTAGTAGTGAACAGAAGATTCAATGGACCCTTGGGTGGAGGTTGAAGTTAGTTTAGACCATGACAGTGCAGGAATATTTGGAGAGTTTCCAATGCCTTCCAAGCCAGGTGAAGAGGTGGTTGGAGGAGCATCTAATGGGGTGTTTTGTGGACGACCTCAAATTGGAGCTACGATACAGTAGGGGTGGAGAAGTTGGAGCCTGCTACGTACACTGGCTTGGGCCATTTGGTTAGCATTGTTGGAAGAAGACGAATGGAATGCCCATAGATAACTGACTCGACCCGAACCACAAAATCTTAAGCTACTTCAGCTGAACCAGTCAACAGGTATACCATCCTCAGCACAAATGCAAGATACAATTTTTTTTGGGTAAAATACAAAAACCTCCCTGAAGTTTCTAACAATCGTACAAACCTCCCCTATAGTTTCATTTTAGCAAATACCTCCCTTGAACTTTTGAGAAACTCAACAAAAATCTCCCTTCCATCACCATATCCAGATGGAAAATGCTAGACTGATGCACCAGTTTTTCCAAATACACTTTCTAACCTTTTATAAATCATTTTACATACAAAATTACTGGAACAACCCCGTTTTTACCCAACAAAAACCTCCTTTAACAATCATCTCAGTAATTTTACATACAAAATTACCAAAATACCTATTTTTGTTGAGTTAAAATGGGATTATTTTAGTAATTTTGTATGTAAAATAATTTATAAAAGGGTAGAATGGGTATTTGGAAAAAAACTGGTGTGTCGGTCTAATGTTTTCCATTTGGGACGATAATGGAAGGGAGGTTTTTGTTGAGTTTTTCAAAAGTTTAGGAGAGGTATTTGTTAAAATGAAACTATAGGGGAGATTTTTATGATTGTAAAAAACTTTAGGGGAAGTTTTTGTGTTTTACCCTTTTTTGGATTGTTTGACTGGAGCAAGAGTTAGATCTTGCTAGATTTCTAAGGATGAGGATACACATTAGAAAGTAGAAGCCAACACCGAAGATCTCACTTCATGAACTCTTAGGTACCATGCCATCCCAGGCTATGCGACTATCTAGTAGAATTCTAAACCTTCGTTTGGTCCTTTTGATAGACAGTGGGTCCACTCATAATTTTTTAGACCCAAGAGTGGCTGAGAATGCCCAAATTTACCCAATTAAGGTGGCATTTGATTTCACTTTTCAGACGTCTGAATCTAAAAACATTGCTTTTTAGATGCTACCTTCGTTTGGTATGCCCTCTTATTACTAGATCTGAAACTCAATTTCAGATCTTAATTCCTAAGAGATAGAGTGGGTCCTTAATGCGGTCAGACATAATTTAGAGGTGTATAAAAGACATTAGTGTCCTTAAAAAATAAATATGATATGGTTTGTCCTTCATAGTATGACCAGCTGAACAAAACACCATCGCCACCGCCGCCGCTGTGGTTCCCTCTCTCTCTCTACCCTGTCTTCCCACCACCGCCGCTGCAAGTTGTAGTGGCGATGGTTCCCTCTCCTCTTTCTCTCTCCCTGTCTCCCCCTCTCTCTCACCACTTGCGGCGGTTCCCTTTCTCTCTCTCTCTCGGTTTCGCATCTAACCCCCATAGACTTGCCCCCCCAAAAATGTCCCACAAAACCTAGGCGCGATGCGTGTCATGACACATGCGCACTACGATGACTCCTGCGGTCTCTATTTCACGCCGTTAGTATCACGTCCGTTAATTCCTTCTCGCCCAAAAGGGTTTCTTCTCCCATTCTGAGTATTCTTTCTCCTATTCTACTGTGAACTGAAACCCTTAGCATCCCCTTTCGTAACCCATCCACCGGAGATAAACTCTTTCAAGTTCCGCTGGCCGACGCCGACGGCCATACAGATGGCGAGAGAGAGAGCATTAAGAATCGTTGTTGTAAAATCAATAATAATTTGATAATTTCATAGTAGAAACAATTCAGTGTAGATGATTTAATAAATACAAAAGAAATTTAAGAAAAAAAACTACAGATGATGAATACGAACAAAATATGAACCCAAGTAATTAGTTTCTTTTATTTTTTTCCTGGGTCTTACTCTTTATTTTGTAAGTTTGAATTAAACCCTCAACTCCATGAATAACGAGTGGTGGTCGCAGGCCGCCACCTTAATCAGCACCTTTGAGAATGGCCTCTGCATGTTCCTGCACTACCTTCCATGTCAAGTTCACTTGGCGGTCCTCCGTAAGGCTTGCACCAACAACGAACTTGATCATGTAAACACCCCCAACCACCGCATGCGTCATGTATATGCGCCCAAATGAGTTGATCGACTCCAGCAACTTACGATTGATCTCGTTTGCACGTTTCAACTCTGACGATTGCCTGAGCGTCTCATCCTCATGATCCTTCATCGGCGGCGGTAGCAGCCGGAAGCATACCATCGCGAAATTCCTTGGCACCACAATCTTAAACCTCTTGTCCATGGTTATTGATGGTGCGCAATCCGGCCGGTCCTAGCTGTCGACAGTCTTGCCTCTGAACGGAGCTACAGGGAACCTGAAACGGAGAAGATGAGGGAACTCCGGGGGGGAACCCGGTGAGATTGCTCCGAAGCTTAAGTTAGTATTCTCTCAAAGGCAAGATAAAACCAGATGGCGCAAAATTCACATACCTTGTTCTTGGGGGATAGGGAGCCTTTTATAACCACTTTGTGCACTCACTCCGAGGCTTCTGTCAGGTCGGGTATGATTACTTCTGTGCTTCTACCAGTTCGGGTGTCACCCCCTCTACTGGGACAGAACCGCCACTGCTCCTTGTCGGAGCCATCTGTAACTGGAGATGGTGGTGGTAGGTGATGGTGGCAGGTGGCCGTTTGAAGTGCTGCTGTCAAGCGTCAACTCCCAAGTCAGTTAGGTGCGCCGCCCCTGGATACGGACTTCCTTGGTGTCAGGCATGGTACAGTTGTTCAGTACGGCGTCCTGAAGGCGAAGTGCTAGAGTGGAGAGCGAGGTGAAGTCTTGAGTTTGGATAGAGGTGTGTCCCGAATTGCCATGGGGCAGGCCGATTCGGGTTATTGCCCTTTGTGTTCGTAAGGTTCGGGGCCTAAGGGAGAGCTCGGGCTCCTTACGGGGAGTTCGGGCTCCTCGTAGGGAGTTCGGACCATTGGTTCCTCCTTCCGGAGTTCACGCCTTGGGCGTGTTGTTGTGCCGAGCTGTTGCTTTTGCCACGTGTTGATTGATTACGAGGTCGGGCCAAATCTTCCTTCATCAGTTACCTTCTCTTTGAAGTGCTTAGCCATTTTCATGTGGGTCCGAAGGAAATTTCTTAGGTTGGCCAGACCATAGCTTTGAAGCACCATAGCTCCGAAACTTCCCTATATTCTCCCTACCAATTCTGTTCAACATCCGATCTCTGGCTGCCGTGAGTGTGCACAGGATGGCTTCGTAGGTAGTCCCTTGTAGCACACCACCACCGTTTCCAGAGAAGGGGAAAAACTTGGGGAGCTGAAGCATCTTGCCAAGCCAATCCATGACTATCCACTCCAGCTCTGTGGCCGCCGGTGACGACATTCAGTTGAACCCAACGACATTAAACCTGGTGCTAAGCATTTCATCGAGAAAACCGGTGATGCTACCGCTGTAAAGGAAGTAAGCCTGGTAGTTAGGGGGTGCCGAGAAAACCATCGATGCTTACTTCCCTCCATTATAGAATACTTACCTTCTCGCTGTTTGTATGGCCATTGGCGTCGGACGGCGGAACTCGAAAGAATTTATCTCCGGTGGGTGGGTTACGAAAGGGGGTGCCAAGGGTTTCAGCTCACACTAGAATAGGAGAAAGAATACCGAGAATGGGAGAAGAAACCTTTTGGGCGTGAAGGAATTAACAGACATGATACAAACGACGTGAAATAGAGACTACACGAGTCATTCTAGTGCGTATGTGTCATGACATGTGTCGCACCTAGGTTTCGTGGGACGTTTTTGGGGGACAAGCCTATGGGGGGCAGATGTGAACCCCTCTCTCTCTCTCCCTTGTCTTTCGGCCACCACTACTGCAACTTGGCGGTTCGTTGAGTAGTAATAATAACAATAATAATAATAATAATAATAATAATAATAATAATAATAATAATAATAATAATAATAATAATAAATCATTTTTACTAATTATTGATTAGTAATTATTTTATATTTTTTATTAATTTTACTTGTGTTATTTATTAATTATTAATTATTTTTATTAACTAGTAGATTTTAATTATTTCATTAATTTTTAAAAATTATTTTAATTTTTATTTATGTAAATTAATAATTATTTTAATATTTTATAGTCATTAATTATTTTTTTTAATTTTAATCGTTTCATTTATTAATTAGTAATTTTTAATTATTAATTTGTTATTTTTTATTTGTATTGTTTCAATATTATTTTGAGGTTGAAAGTTATTTTTTGTAAGATAATGCAAATTGAACTCAACATTTCCAAATGGTATGTTTTAGGGGTAAAATAGTAAAATTAGTGAATTTCAGATGGTAAAGGGGTGATTGTAGAAAAACACCTATGCTTCTTTTTAGATTGTAGACAATATTTTTTTTAACTTTTCAGATCTGAAATTTCAAATTTATCGAACACCACCTAAGGCTACCAATTTTGAGTTCATGGTGGCTAGTGGAGAAAAGTTATAGGGTTTGAGTAAATCTGCCAACGTTTCCATCTCCATTCAAGGGACTACTATCACCCCAAATTTCTATTTGCTGCTTGCTGCCCCTTCCTGGTTTTTTTAGCCCAAAATTTACAGTCAGTAGAGGGAGGCCCCCAAAAAATTTATTAATGAGTCTTGGAAGATCATGTCTTGACTGAAAAGTCTGATTTATCTTGGTCCCACACCTGAGATTGGTGAGAGGATCAACCACTGTGTTTCCTTCCCTCAATACATGTTCAAAAGATATCTGCTAGTCCAAACATTCAGAGTAAATAACATCAACAAATTTCAATAAATTCCATGGGAACTTACACACTCCATTCAGAATATCAGTATCAAATTTGGAGTCGCCCTCTATCACAGTGGAAGGGAAGTTCATAGATTTTGCATAACATATAGCATTTAAAATTTCCTAAACTTCAGCCTCCATGTTAGTTCCAGAACCATAGTAGTAAGTGAAGCCAAAAAGAAAAGAGCCTTGCTGATTACTACGACCGGGAAGCACCATCAACATTAATTTTAATTTTGTGAATCATTGGTGGACACCAAAGCACCCAACGGTACCTCTTCAGCTTAGGATCATAAACTATCACATTAAACACTTCAAGAATGGCGGTTTCCATCAAGGAAGAGGGTTTCAAAGGAGGGGACCATTGAAGTTGTTGGAGCCAAGAGATAATTGTATAAATAGCAGAGGAGGCTGAACAAGAAACATTTTCCATTTGTCTCTTGCACCTTTCTTTCTAGACCTCCCAAACAATATGCATAGCTGTTGAACCAATAATCTTAGCTAGAGAGTTGCAACCATACGTCAGTCTCCACTCAACTGATCTATTACCGGTTATCAGAGACCTGCGATAGACTTCATGCCGCATGACCCTTACATGTGATGAACTTTATCATGATCTAACCGTTTCCTTCTCCTGATAGACTATTCGATAGAGTTTAGGTGTAACTTCAACTAATATCTTAGTCTTGAGTGTTGTACACAAACTCAAACTCTAATACTTGTATTGTACTCGATCTTTATCTGGTCATCTATAAATAGATCAAGGTTCAATCAAGTTATCATTGAACCATTCACATCGGTCCAGATCTCTTTTATTTCTTCAACTGAACTAAATGAAATTGGATTAGAGGCACTTCAACAAGTGTAGAAAGTTACTTCAAACTTTCAAAGCTAGATTTCCATTAGGCGTTGTTCGGTTTGAAGGAAAAAGTAGGGAAAGAAAGAGAAAGGTAGGAAAACATTGTTCTTCTATGCTTACAACAATTACAAGCGGATGCTAACTGAATTCCAAACTTCTGAACATTCAAATCTATAGAAATGCCACCTTAAATAATTTTCCATGTAAAAAGGGATATTTTCTTTGGTATCCTCTGATGCCAAATGGATTATATTTAGCCCAAAACACTCTTGGTTCTCTACTCTGTATAACGTTCTAATTAAGATGATTTACAATTAAAAGAACCCGGAGTATTAGCAGTCCAAAACCAGATACCGTTCCCTACTAAGAGATCGACCACCCTCAATGGTGCAGCAGACTTAATTTCGACCAAGTCACCCAACTATGCTTAGTCATTGGTGGTACTCCAAAGCAAGTGTCTGAACTTCCTTTCCAATCTATGTCATAACCCCTTCAGCAAATCAAATTTCATCATTAAGTGAATGCTCACCCGACCTCTAGTTGAGAGTAGCTTACTTTGCCACGTCACAATTTTCATCTCCACTTTTTCCACTAAGGCCCCGTTCACTAATTGGTAAGTTATTTACCCATGTTCTTTTATTTCCCATGCAAACAAGACAATGACCATTTTAGCCATAAAAATCCATTATTACAAGGGGCATTTTTGTCCCATTCAAGTGTTGGCAACTTTCTCCCAAGGTGGGAAAGTTATTTACCACCTAGGAGATGGGCATCACTTACCTAGGAAAATAAACTTTCCCTGGTCCCCACATAAATCTGAAAATAGAACAAGGGATTCTTGGTCAATTGGAATCAAAATCCCATTGACCAACTTTCCCCCCTCTCAAAATCCAGAAAAAGAACGCTCCCTAAAGCAGAAAAATATTGAAGCCTACCCTTACCTTTTGTATAGGAACTCCAAGATAACTACAAGGAAGCTTTCAGTGTGAGAACAACCCAAGGTTAGCTCTACAATGGATACCCGGGGTTAGACAGGCCTTAGATTCTGCTACATAGAAAGTGATAAGTTTAAGTTATTCATAAGAACTTGGGGTGTTTCCAGGCTTAATTGTTGGGATTCTAGGGTTAATTTGGGTAGTTATGATCTAGTTTAATGCATTCGGATGTTGTGTCACTTTTCAGGTAACTAATCACCAAAGATGAAGGTTTTGGGCCAATTTGGGACAATCTAGGGTGAAAAGGGCAGCACTTCAGCCCACAAAGAAGAAAAACCCAGCTGAAAGGCCCACAAAGAAGCAAGACCCAGTTGAAAATCGATTGAACAACAGTTCGGCCCACCAAAAACAGCAGCCCTATTCGCACAACCTTATAGGGGAGAAAGGCGGCTGCCTTTAGAGAAGAGGAAAGGTATAAAAAGAAAAGAAAAAGAAGGGATTAGGGTTCGAACCCCTAAAAGAAAATTGAAGAACAAGACTTTTTAGAGAGAAGAGAAGGCTGCTAAAGGCGAATTGGAGAAGGATCATAGCAAGGAGATCGAAGATTGATGCAAAGATTTATAAGTTGTCTTCTTCTTTAATTCTGTAGTTTGGCAACCTCGATTCGATTAGAATTTCTTGAGGTTTCTCTATTGAATCTTTCTTCTTTCTTTCTTTTATGCGAACCATGATGAGTTTTAATTCTAACTTGTAATTAATTTTTAGCAGATCCGGTTGAGTGTGATTTAGTCTTGGGATTCTTGATTAGGGTTTCAATTTATAGAATAATCTTGGCCGAATTGTTCTTGTATCTTGGATTACTTGAATTACTTGAATTACTTGAGAAAGGGTTTAGGTAATCAGATCATCTAATCAAGAAAACGGACTGAATGCATCTTAGAGATAAGTTGCATGGTTCGGTTGGCAAGCATTCATACCTGAATTGATGACCTACGAATTCTGTGTTCTTAATGCATTTATGGTGATTAAATTTCTGATAGAGATATAGGATTTGTTGTTCGTAGATAGGGTGGGCTGTGCTCGAGAGAGGATGCTCATAAATTAGGGTTTCACCAACCCAAGACTGAATTCACTTCGGTTGGACAACTTAAAGATCTGATTGCTAAATCGGTTATGTCAATTCTTGTATGCAGTACTCTTCGAATCATTAAAAGTGGTTTGATCCGAAATTAATTAGGATAGTTTGCCTGTTCGTAATTACATCATGAGGGGCTAGGTTTCTATTGTTAGGGATTAATACATGATCATGCATTGATTTTCAGTCATTAATAAAATTGATGAGGTTCTTGCTATATCGTGTTTTTTGTGCTGATTACCTATCATTGATTGATCACCAATGATTCATTCTTTAATCAAGATTAACCATCGAGAGATGATAATTGAGGTGGAATTAATAACACTTATTCGACCAATAATTAGGTAGAGATATCATTTGTTGGTAGGATTTCCTTATAGGTGTATTAACAGCTTGTGTTTATGCAAAGAGAATTTTAATCGAAAGAATGAGAATTCATTGATTGTAAATCCATTTATTTGAACACAAGGTTAGCTAGTTGACTCTTGAGAAAGATTGACTAGTTCTTTTAGGAACACCTTGGAGTATAACTACCCTCATGGGATTGTATTGATATTGAATCTTGATGATTGTGATAGGATTAATCCCTAGCAACTTTGTTATTGATTTTGTTCAAGGTTCTTGTTTTTGTCAGTTAAATTTCCTTAATCAGTAGTGCGCAAACCCAATTGATCATTGCTTTAAACAAGTTGAGAAGAAATTAATAGGTGGCTAAATAATTCATTCCTTGTAGGAACGATTCTGTGTTCCTTACTATATTACTTGCATGACTTCGTGCTCTTGCAGATAGCGGTCAGAAAGCACTATTGTTTTTGTTAATTTTTTTACCTGAAGCCGGCCTCTTTGTATTTTGAAAGAAAAGCCATCAATATTTCTTGATCCCCTTGTAAATATGATAGTGCCATCCACATAGAGGCAGTGTGAAGGGCTCTCACAACCTCGGGGAACATGATAACAGAGGTATGGATTTTTAGTAAACAACATCTTTAAACCTCTACTCTGCATTTGTTCAGCTAGGATAAAAAGATACGGAGACAATGGGTCTCCTTGTCTTGATCCACAGGAAGATTTAAAGTATCCAAACAATCCTCCATTGATGTTGATTGAGAACCAACAGTTATCCACAACCTCTCAACCCAAGTAAGAGTGAAGCCAAAATTTTCCAACACTTTCTCTATTGAATCTTTCTTCTTTCTTTATTTTATGCGAACCATGATGAGTTTTAATTCTAACTTGTAATTAATTTTTAGCAAATTCGATTGTGTGATTTAGTCTTGGGATTCTTGATTAGGGTTTTGATTTATAGAATAATCGTGGCCAAATTGTTCTTGCATCTTGGATTACTTGAGAAAGAGTTTAGGTAATCGGATCATCTAATCAAGAAAATGAACTGAATGTATCTTAGAGATAAGTTGCATGGTTTGGTTGGCAAGCATTCATACCTGAATTGATGACCTACGAATTCTGTGTTCTTAATGCATCTATGGTGATTAAATTTATGATAGAGATATAGGAATTTTCATTCGCAGATAGGGTGGGTTGCGCTCGAGAGAGGCTGCTCATAAATTAGGGTTTTGCCAACACAAGACTTAATTCACTTTGGTTGGACAGCTTAAAGATCTAATTGCTAAATCGGTTCTGTCAATTCTTGTATGCAGTACTCTTCGTATCATTAAAAGTGGTTTGATATGAAATTAATTAGGGTAGTTGGCCTGTTCATAATTACATCATGAGGGGCTAGGTTTCTATTGTTAGGGATTAATACATGATCATGCATTGATTTTCAGTCATTAATAAAATCGATGAGGTTCTTGCTATATCGTGTTTTTTGTGCTGATTACCTATCATTGATTGATCATCAATGATTCATTCTTTAATCAAGATTAACCATCGAGAGATGAAAATTGAGGTGAAATTAATAACACTTATTCGACCAATAATTAGGTAGAGATATCATTTGTTGGTAGCATTTCCTTATAGGTGTATTAACAGCTTGTGTTTATGCAAATAGAATTTTGATCGAAAGAATGAGAATTCATTGACTGTAATTCCATTTAATTGAACACAGGGTTAGCTAGTCAACTCTTGAGAAAGATTGACTAGTGATTTTAGGAACACCTTGGAGTATAACAACCCTCATGGGATTGTATTGATATTGAATCTTGATGATTTTGATAGGATTAATCCCTAGCAACTTTGTTATTGATTTTGTTCAAGTTTCTTGTTTTTGTCAGTTATATTTCCTTAATTAGTAGTGCGCAAACCCAATTAATCATTGCTTTAAACAAGTTGAGAAGAAATTAATAGGTGGCTTAATAATTCATTCCTTGTGGGAACAATTCTGTATTCCTTACTATATTACTTGCATGACTCCATACTCTTGTGGATAGCAGCCAAGTTTTTGGCGCTGTTGATAGGGAGTGAATTTTATTTAAAGCACAATTTTTTTTTTATTAGTTTTTGCTAACTTTGTTTGTTTGCATTCTTTCTTTAGGTAGTGTTTCAGTGTATGCGAAGAACTCAAAGTTCACAACCCGAGCTTCTTCCTTTCAGACCTGAGATCGAGAAGTTTGTTAGAGAAAACAGGAAAGCTCAACAAGTAAGGTTTTCAGAGATGGCAGAAGATAATGGAGGTAACCAAGCTGACCGACAAGATAATGATAGAACTCTTAGAGACTTTGCTATGCCTGGACTGCATGGTGCACAATAGAGTATCGCAAGTTGAACATCAATGCTAATAACTTTGAGATTAAGCCAGCTCTACTCCAAATGATTCAATCAAGCGTGCAGTTTTATGGCATGGGCAATGGAGATCCTAATGCTCACATCGCAAATTTCTTAGAAATTTGTGATACCTTCAAATACAATGGAGTTTCAGATGATGCTATTAGGCTGAAGCTTTTCTCTTTCACCTTGAAGAATAAAGCTAAAGCATGGTTAAATTCTCTACCAGCAAATTCCATAACCACATGGACACAATTGGCATAGGCTTTCTTGGCTAAGTATTTTCCCCCAGCTAAAACCACAAAGATAATCAAAGACATCACTACTTTTCAGCAATTTGAGAATGAATCATTGTATGAGGCTTGGGAAAGATTTAAGGATTTGCAGAGAGGCTGCCCTCACCATGTCTTACCTAAGGGACTTTTGATTCAAACTTTCTACAATGGATCCACTAACACTACTAGAGATACTATTGATGTTGCTACAGGAGGTTCCTTGATGAGGAAAACTATAGATGCTGCTTTTGATCTCTTAGAGGAAATGACAACTAATAATTGTTTGTGGCCAGCCGAGTGGCTAAATCCACCTGTAGGGAGGCAAATTAGAAGCAGACTCCATAGCATCCTTGTAGGCTCAAATTTCAACCTTAATCAAGCAATTGGGCACCATGAACGTGCAGGCCAACGCCATCAACAATTCTATGCAACCAATCTGTGAGTATTGTAATGGTATAGGTCATGTTAGTTCTAACTGTTGTGTTGTAAATTTTAATTTTGCAGGTGGGAATTTTATGGAGCAATGCAACTTTTTGGGGAATCAATTCCAAGGAAGGCAGGTCAACAACCCTTACTCCAACACATATAACCCAGGGTGGAGAAACCACCCCAATTTTTCATGGAGTAGCAATAACAACAATGCTGGAAGTTCCAGTTTCCAAAACAACAACATGCCTAGACAGCAAGGACCACCAGGATTCCAGCCACATCTTCAGCAGGATAGATCAACTTCTTTTGAAGCCAAACTGGATAAATTCATGGACATGATGAGTAGTAAGATGAGCAGCCAGGATGAGGCCCAGAGAAGGATGGAAGCTAAGTTTGATCAAATTGCAAAGAACCATTCATCTTCAATTCACAACTTGGAGGTGCAGATAGGCCAACTAGCCAATGCTGTTTTGGCTAGGAACCAAGGTAATTTACCAAGCAGCACTGAGACTAATCCAAGGGAGCAACTCAAAGCAATTTCACTAAGGAGTGGGAAAGTGCTGGAGCCAAAGCAAGATGTGCAAAGTAAGAGGGCAGGTACAAATGTTGAGAGTCCTTCATCAACCAATGCTGAAATATATGATGAAGAAACCGATGATAAGTCAGAGGGGAACCAAGGTGACAAGGAGAATCACTCTAATGCCCAGCCTTCACCCTATGTCACACGAATCCCTTTTCCTCAAAGAATGAAGAAGCAGGAGACTGAACAACAATTTTCCAAATTTTTTGTTATTTTTAAGAAGATGCAAATCAATATTCCTTTTGCTGAAGCTCTTGCCCAAATGCCTCAATATGATAAATTTTTGAAGGAGATCATCAATAATAAGAGGAGATGGGAGGATGAACAAATGGTCTCATTGACTGAAAAGTGCAGTTCAATCATCACCAGCAAGATGCCTGCCAAATTGAAAGACCCAGGGAGATTTGCAATTTCATGTGTTGTTGGTAGCATTGAGTTTACTAAGTGTTTGTGTGATTTAGGTGCTAGCATTAATTTGATGCCTTTGTCTATTTTCAGGAAACTTGGTCTTGGAGAAGTGAAACCTACCTTGATGAATTTGCTACTGGCGGATCATTCCATCAAGAAACCTCATGGCGTGGTTGAGGATGTACTTGTGAAAGTGGACAAGTTTATATTTCCTGTGGACTTTGTTGTGCTCGATTTTGAGGAGGATCATGATTGCACCTTGATCCTTGGCAGACCGTTTCTAAACACAGGGAAAGCTTTGGTTGATGTGTATGAAGGAAAGCTGACCCTTCAAATTGGTGATGACAAAGTGGAGTTTAACATGTCCAAGGCTATGAAGCATCCTATGGAGGAATAACTTTGTATGAGAATTGATGTGATCGATTCATGTGTGAAAGAAGTATGTCAATGCTTGTGAAACTGAACCTTTTGCTAAACCTGAATTACTTGTAAGAAGTGCTAACCCCACTCCTCCTTCTATTGAGCAGCCACCTAAGCTCGATTTGAAACTTTTACCATCACATTTGAGGTATGCATTCTTGCGAGTTGATAATACCTTGCCAATTATTATCTCAAACAAATTGTCAAATAAGCAGGAACAAAAAGTGTTAAATGTGGTAAGACGAAGGATTAAGGCTTTAGGTTGGCAGATTTCTGACATAAAGGGCATTAGTCCTTCTATTGTGATGCACATGATTCACATGGAGGATGGATTTCATGCCACAGCTGAGAGGCAAAGAAGATTGAACCCGCACATGAAGTAAGTAGTGAAGAAAGAGATTGTCAAGCTTCTTGATGCAAGTTTATCTATGCTATTTTTGATAGTTCTTGGGTCAGTCCTGTTCAGTGTGTACCCAAGTAAAGTGGTATGACTGTTGTGAAAAATGAAGATGGTGAATTTATTTCTAAGCGGGTAGTTGATGGATGACACGTGTGCATTGATTACCAGGATCAAGAGAAGACCACTTTTACATGCCCATATGGCACTTTTGCTTATAGGCGAATGCCTTTCGGGTTGTGTAATGCACTAGCTACTTTTTATAGGTGTATGATGGGCATCTTCTCTGACATGATTGAAGACATAATGGAGGTATTCATGGATGACTTTTTTTGTCTTTGGTGATTCATTTGATCTGTGTTTGGCTAACCTTGACAGGGTTCTTAAAAGATGTGAGGAGACTAACCTTGTTCTAAACTGGGAGAAGTGCCACCTTATGGTGGAGGAAGGCATAGTTTTGGGCCACGAAATTTCCAGCAAAGGTATCGAGGTTGACAGAGCTAAAACAGAGATCATTGAAAAGTTGTCACCTCCTACATCGGTAAAGGGAGTTAAAATCAACTTTAGTATCTGCACCAATCATCTCACCACCAGACTGGTCTTTGCCTTTTGAGATTATGTGTGATGCCAGTGATCAAGCTATTGGAGCTGTGCTATGGCAAAGGAAGGATAAGAAGATGCATGTTGTGTATTACGCAAGCAGAACTTTGGCGGATGCCCAACTCAATTACACAACCATTGAGAAGGAGATGTTAGCAGTGGTGTTTGTAGTGGACAAATTCAGATCATATATGCTTGGCTCTAAGGTAATAATTTATATTGACCATGCTGATCTCAGGTACCTTTTTGCCAAGAAGGATGCAAAGCCATGACTCATTCATTGGATTTTACTCCTTCAAGAATTTGATATTGAGATCAGAGATAAGAAAGGATTAGAGAATGTAGTAGCTGATCACTTGTCTAGGTTGGAGGGTGTTGAGAAAAGAGATGATGAGCCTGAGATTAATGAGAATTTCCCATATGAACTCCTAGATATTCAACATTTGAGTGCACCCTGGTATGCATGTTTGGCAAATTATTTAGCTTGCGATATCCTGCCACCAGATTTCTCTTATCAGCAAAAAAAGCAGTTTTTGTTGGAAGCTAAGCATTACTTATGGGAGGATCCTTACATTTACAAGATTTGTGGTCATAATATCATTAGGAGATGTGTGTCTGAGGAAGAAATGCTTGACATTCTTACTCATTGCCATGACTCAACATATGGTGGTCATTTTGGTGCAACAAAGACAATTGCTAAGGTTCTAGAGAGTGAGTTTTTCTGGCCTACATTATTTCAGGACTCTAGAGGGTTTTTTGCTAGATGTGATCGCTGCCAGCGAGTGGGAAATATCACCAAGAGAAATGAGATGTCATTGACTTCTATTCAGGAGATTGAACTTTTTGATGTGTGGGGAGTTGACTTCATGGGTCCTTTCCTATCCTCACATGGGAACCGTTACATTTTGGTGGGAGTGGATTATGTCTCCAAGTGGGTTGAAGTGGTTGCATTCCCCACCAATGATGCTAGGGTAGTGATTAAATTCTTGAAGAAACTTTTCTCGAGGTTTGGAGTTCCTAGAGCTATCATTAGTGATGGGGGATCCCACTTTTACAACAAACAGTTTGATTCTCTCCTTAAGAAATATAATGTCTATCATAGGGTTGATACACCCTATCACCCCCAGACTAGTGGGCAAGTCGAAGTATCTAATAGGGAACTTAAGAAGATTTTGGAGAAGACTGTCAATGGGTCAAGGAAAGATTGGGCTGCAAAGCTTGGTGATGCTTTATGGGCGTATCAGACTACTTACAAAACCCCTATTGGTATGTCCCCTTATAGGTTGATTTATGGCAAGGCGTGTCACCTTCCTGTCGAGTTGGAACACTGAGCCTTTTGGGCAATTAAGGCACTGAACTTTGATATGAAGACTGCAGGTGAAAAGAGAATGCTACAGCTTATTGAGTTAGATGAGATTAGACTGCAGGCATATGACAATGCCAGGCTATACAAGGAAAAGACAAAGAGATGGCATGATACGCATATTGTTCGGAAGGACTTCCAAGGAGGTAATTTGGTTTTGTTGTTTAACTCTCATTTGAAATTGTTTCTAGGAAAGCTGAAGTCGAGATGGAGTGGACCGTTCACAGTCACTCAAGACATTTTCTCATGGTGCTCTTGAATTGGAAAACTCGAAAAGGAGAACGTTTTAAGGTGAATGGTCACCGTTGCAAGCCATACCTTCAGGGTGAAGTGCTTAGAGAAAGGGAGATAGTGTCCCTTATTGAGCTTGTTTGATACTGCCATGCAGGGGAGTTTCTATTTCTGATTATTTATTTGTCATTAGGGATAATGCCATGCTTAAGTGGGGGGGGGGATTAGGTGTGATGTTTAAGTAATTGAAACAGTTATTTCTTTTGATTTTCTCTGTTCTAGGTAAATTTTTTGCAGAAATTGTGTGAACTTTGCTCGATATTAATAGTGTTAATCTTTTTGAGAGTTAATGCAAGAATGCTACTCATGCTATTTTTAGGGCGTATCAAGTTAAAATATTTTAGGGTGAATTTACTAAGTTGTAATGTAAAGTGCATAAATTTAGGAAGTCAATTTGGTGTGTATAATACTTTTGAGATGCGGATTAATGGGTAGTTTGGCAAGGTAGCTGATGAATGAAATTACATTTACTCCTTTGGATGCTATTCATTGTAACTGTAATGGAAGTCAAATTATTTAATTCTGAGACATGATTTAAGGTCAATTAAATTAAAATGTGTCTACTCCAATGTTTTTGGTTGCTTAGTAACCGGGAATCTTCATCACAAATGTCGATTTTTGCATAAAATGGTGACTGAGAATAAGAGTATGCAAAGCATTCTAAGTATATTATATGTTGAGTAACCAGGTGCATTCATTACCCACGTTTGTATTTGTGTCAAAAGGCATATTAATAACTTAGGAAACAATAAAATGCCCCACAAGTGGTGTGTTGAAAAGCTTAAGTGTGGGGGAGGTTTGCAAAAAAAAAAAGTTGACCTTAATGATCTCATGTGACTCTATGCTATTTAGTTGGTAAAATCCATGGCATTTGAATTAGCATTTGTAATTTCATTTGTTGACAATCTAGTTGAGTTGCTTATTATGAAGTGTTTATAAAGTGTTCATATACTCATATTGATGTCTCTTGAATCTTTTTGAATTTACATTGTGAGTTGGTGATTTATCCTAGATTTAGTTGATTTGTGTGCTCTTAATTAAAACACGGGCAGTGCATTGGTGAGACTCTTGTGATTAACATAGTGAATCGAGCACAGTTGTATTTAATTTGATTTTTTTTTGCATAGATTTTGCTTGATTTGTGTCTTCGTTACTTGGGGACAAGTAACAATTCAAGTGTGGGGGAATTTGATAAGCTTAAGTTATTCATAAGAACTTGGGGTGTTTTTAGGCTTATGTTGGGATTGTAGGCTTAATTTGGGTATTTATGAGTTAGTTTAATGCATTCATATGTTGTGTCACTTTTTAGGTAACTAATCGCCAATGGTGAAAGTTCTGGGCCAATTTGGGACAATATAGGGTGAAAAGGGCAGCACTTCGGCCCACAAAGAAGCAAAACCCAGCTGAAAGGCCCATAGAGAAGCAAGACCCAATTGAAAATCAATTGAACAGCAGTTCGACCCACCAAAAATAGCAGCCCAATTCGCAACCCTAGAGGGGAGAAAGGCGGCTACCTTTAGGGAAGAGGAAAGGAATAAAAAGAAAAGAAAAAGAAGGGAATAGGGTTCGAACCCGTAAAAGATAATTGAAGAAGAAGACTCGCTAGAGAGAAGAGAAGGCTGCTGAAGGCAAATTGGAGAAGGATCACAACAATGAGATCGAAGATTGATGCAAAGATTCATAAGTTGTCTTCTTCTTTATTTCTGCAGTTTGGTAACCTAGACTCGATTAGGGTTTCTTGAGGTTTCTCTATTGAATCTTTCTTCTTTCTTTATTTTATTAGAACCATGATGAGTTTTAATTCTAACTTGTAATTAATTTTTAGCAAATTCGATTGTGTGATTTAGTCTTGGGATTCTTGATTAGGGTTTTGATTTATAGAATAATCGTGGCCAAATTGTTCTTGCATCTTGGATTACTTGAGAAAGAGTTTAGGCAATCGGATCATCTAATCAAGAAAATTGACTGAATGTATCTTAGAGATAAGTTGCATGGTTCGGTTGGCAAGCATTCATACCTGAATTGATGACCTACGAATTCTGTGTTCTTAATGCATCTATGGTGATTAAATTTATGATAGAGATATAGGAATTTTCGTTCGCAGATAGGGTGGGCTGCGCTCGAGAGAGGCTGCTCATAAATTAGGGTTTTTCCAACCCAAGACTGAATTCACTTCGGTTGGACAGCTTAAAGATCTAATTGCTAAATCGGTTCTATCAATTCTTGTATGCAGTACTCTTCGTATCATTAAAAGTGGTTTGATATGAAATTAATTAGGGTAGTTGGCCTGTTCATAATTACATCATGAGGGGCTAGGTTTCTATTGTTAGGGATTAATACATGATCATGCATTGATTTTCAGTCATTAATAAAATCGATGAGGTTCTTGCTATATCGTGTTTTTTGTGCTGATTACCTATCATTGATTGATCACCAATGATTCATTCTTTAATCAAGATTAACCATCGAGAGATGATAATTGAGGTGGAATTAATAACACTTATTCGACCAATAATTAGGTAGAGATATCATTTGTTGGTAGGATTTCCTTATAGGTGTATTAACAGCTTGTGTTTATGCAAAGAGAATTTTAATCGAAAGAATGAGAATTCATTGATTGTAAATCCATTTATTTGAACACAAGGTTAGCTAGTTGACTCTTGAGAAAGATTGACTAGTTCTTTTAGGAACACCTTGGAGTATAACTACCCTCATGGGATTGTATTGATATTGAATCTTGATGATTGTGATAGGATTAATCCCTAGCAACTTTGTTATTGATTTTGTTCAAGGTTCTTGTTTTTGTCAGTTAAATTTCCTTAATCAGTAGTGCGCAAACCCAATTGATCATTGCTTTAAACAAGTTGAGAAGAAATTAATAGGTGGCTAAATAATTCATTCCTTGTAGGAACGATTCTGTGTTCCTTACTATATTACTTGCATGACTTCGTGCTCTTGCAGATAGCGGTCAGAAAGCACTATTGTTTTTGTTAATTTTTTGACCTGAAGCCGGCCTCTTTGTATTTTGAAAGAAAAGCCATCAATATTTCTTGATCCCCTTGTAAATATGATAGTGTCATCCACATAGAGGCAGTGTGAAGGGCTCTCACAACCTCGAGGAACATGATAACAGAGGTCTGGATTTTTAGTAAACAACATCTTTAAACCTCTACTCTGCATTTGTTCAGCTAGGATAAAAAGATACGGAGACAATGGGTCTCCTTGTCTTGATCCACAGGAAGATTTAAAGTATCCAAACAATCCTCCATTGATGTTGATTGAGAACCAACAGTTATCCACAACCTCTCAACCCAAGTAAGAGTGAAGCCAAAATTTTCCAACACTTTCTCTATTGAATCTTTCTTCTTTCTTTATTTTATGCGAACCATGATGAGTTTTAATTCTAACTTGTAATTAATTTTTAGCAAATTTGATTGTGTGATTTAGTCTTGGGATTCTTGATTAGGGTTTTGATTTATAGAATAATCGTGGCCAAATTGTTCTTGCATCTTGGATTACTTGAGAAAGAGTTTAGGTAATCGGATCATCTAATCAAGAAAATTGACTGAATGTATCTTAGAGATAAGTTGCATGGTTCGGTTGGCAAGCATTCATACCTGAATTGATGACCTGCGAATTCTGTGTTCTTAATGCATCTATGGTGATTAAATTTATGATAGAGATATAGGAATTTTCGTTCGCAGATAGGGTGGGCTGCGCTCGAGAGAGGCTGCTCATAAATTAGGGTTTTGCCAACCCAAGACTGAATTCACTTCGGTTGGACAGCTTAAAGATCTAATTGCTAAATCGGTTCTGTCAATTCTTGTATGCAGTACTCTTCGTATCATTAAAAGTGGTTTGATATGAAATTAATTAGGGTAGTTGGCCTGTTCATAATTACATCATGAGGGGCTAGGTTTCTATTGTTAGGGATTAATACATGATATAGGGAGATTTATCCTACCAAGGCTAACACTAATGTGCCGCCAAGTTGGTTGGGGTGGCTTGTTTCATTTACCAGGGTGAGACCTGAGGCACATGAAGTGTGAGTTTTCTTGAAACTCTAAATTGGACCAAATTCCAGTATTGCCCTGGACCTTGTAGACAAATTGGAAAAGCTGGAATGTTACACTTGACCCGTAGATTCGATTATGATACTACATTAGGTGTCGGATTGGGTTGTCTTTAATGTGCTAATCAGTGGGATCCTTAGAGGGGGTCAAAACTTGGGTATGTTGGGACAGTCCAAGAATTCACCTGAGTGGGTGATCATAGTGACAGGATCAGCCTCTTTGTCAGACAAAGTGAATTTCAAATTGTTTACAAAATGTTTTAATTCCCTGAGTTGGCTCTCTCTGATGGAAACCTAAACTGCCGGCAGTGGATTTCAAATTGTTTACAAAATGTTTTAATTCCCAGGATCCATATGAGTAGAGAGTGCAACACTGTACCTTGCAGCCAAGGGAGAGGTACTCTCTTGTCGGCCAGTGTATGATCATTAAACGCTGAGAGGTTAAGTGTAAGACCATTGATAGTTATACCTGATGGGCTAGTCTTGCATCTGCCCACAGTTCTTGGGCCTTCATAAGATAGCTGGACCTAATGACCATTTAGTGTAAATGTTGGGCCCATTAAGAGCCCATGGTGATGGACTCAAGGGTTCACTGTATTCAACAGTGAATTCGGCCAAGCCTTATAATAGAGGTTAGGCTGAACCCATGTGGTTGATGTGTAGATTAATGATAGGGTTCCACGCCATACAAAGAGATCTGAGCTAGCCAGCATTAAAAGGAAGTGAGCCTGAAAGCTTAATGGGCCTAAAGCCCATTTCAAACTGGGTTAATTGGATTAATTAAAAAGGGGCGAATCTGGGTTTGGATCAGTAGATAAGGATAAGAGGATAACTCTTATCCACTTGAAGGGTCCAAATCCAAATAAAGATTTGGATAAGGGAAATCCTAATTTGATTCGGAATGGTTGATCTTGATCTGCAGATAAGATAAGGGATTATCCTTATCACTTGAAAAGTCTAGATCCAAATAAAGATTTGGATCAGGAGACTCCTAATCAGATTAGGAGGTTGTCTCTTTAAGGCTATAAATAGAGAGCAGGGCGGACCTAAAAAGACACACAACATAGAAGGCAACTCAATTTGACTGTTTCTGTCTTCAGTTCTTTTTCTCCCTACTATTGCCACCCTACCCTGTTCGATCACCATTTCTTAGAACTGATTTTTGATAGAAGAAACAATTCTGAAGTTGTGCTCACTACCCCATTCGATTCTTGCTGAAGAATCACAAGTTCTTAGTGAAGAACTACCTATTGATCCTGCCTCATCCTAAGCTGTGTCATCTTCAGTGGAGGGAGGATTTGGTACACTCTTTGGGCATGAACACCTACGTTGAGAGCAACTTTTTGCATGGATTCCATATCAGTTATATCCCTCCCTAATCTTGGTTTCTAATTTGGTTTGGTTTAGTTACAAGAACGAACCTTGAAAATGCAGTTTTCTAAATTGGGAATAAGATTCCGGGATGGGGGTAAAGAAATTTTTGAAATTTCGCACAACCTTTCTGCAGGGTTTGGCCATCCATATGATGGATCTCCCATCCCTTCAGTGGTATCAGAGTCAGGTTCAAGTCTTGAATCAAATTAGATCTGATTTGGATCTGCGCAAATGGGTAGAAGGCGTTCTACCCGATTTGCATAGTTTGTGTTTTTTCTGGGAATTAAATCTTTATTATTTTGTTATATTTATAGAATTGTTCTATGAATATTTCTTGAATATTTGGGCTGCACGTGTGATGGAGATCGAATCTTTTTGGTGCCAAGATTGGCGCACCCTGCTATTTCTTTTCTATTCAATATGGTCTGTAAATAATTTTTTCTTTTAATTTTAGACAAATTGTATAGGAATTTGATGTGATGTAATAATAGAAAAATTAGGTTTTTCTATTTTATTTCCATCTGGAGATTGTTGTAGTGTGCAATAGAGGAGAAGAAGATTTTGTTGAAAGAAGTTCTACAATTTGCGATTTTGTAGATATCGATTCTGCAATCGGCGATTAATTGTTCTTTGCAGGTCTATTGGATGTCCAAGAAAATCACAGTGCAACCCTATGATTTTTTTTTTCTTGATAATTTGATTATCTAGATTTAATTTATTTTTCAGATCATCATTCTTGAATTAAATCTTGAACTGGACATCAAATCTTGGGCCGATTTGAACCAGATTTGGTCCAAACTGGTTGGACCAAATTTTTTGTTCGATGGGGTTGGTATTTCTGACCCAAATTTGACTTCGGCCAGAGGGTTGATGGCCTACTTCAAGTTTTAATTCGGCCCACCTCTGTAAAACCTAGTTTTAATATGTTAAAACTGAACCAGCCCTGATTTAGCTATATGGGCCGAATTGTCTTTTGCAGTACAACCCATGTACTTAGATAATGTTAGATGATAATATTATGGGCTCTGTCGGGCTGATACTGATTTAATCTAATTAATTTAGGGGTTTTACAGATATTTTAATTGATTGGATCAATTTGTTTCATGCATGTGATGTATGGATGTGTGATGTGCTATGTACATGGGCTATAAGCACTTGGTGCATGCTAATTCAATAGTGGCTCTTTCGCACACCATGGCTGAATGCACATCATTGCCATGGTATCTATAGGATCATTGGATGATCGTGCTGCTTGATGGACCCCACATCAACTTCCTCCCCAAGAGGAACCGTGCGGAACCCTATCCGTTTAGGGCCCGTCTAAATCTGGCTTTAAGAAAGTTAGTAGGAGACACTTTGGTTTGACCTAAATAAAATTAGGGTGTAATATTTCGTTACCTCCACTAAAACATAAGTGCATGTGATAGGGAGATTGATATGATGAACTCTCTAAAGGCCTTCCATCATTAGCATGAAGATGGGTCCTTCAGTAATGAGGAGATGCACCATAAAATTGGGCTATCGATTTGCTGTAGGATTTGTTGGATTGTTTCATAAAATAATAGGGGCATCATAGACCGATGTGGAAGGGGCCTATTCTAAAATGGAAGACTCCCTCATGGTACCTTGGCGTTCATGAATATGATGGGTAAGCACTTACTGGACAGAAATGTTTAACCTAAAATGGCAATGAACCATGTTTGATAGAGGCCAAAGGGAAAGCTCATAAGGTGAGTGGATATGATCCTTCACAGAAGGTAGTGGGGTTATGCAGCTGAAACAGTTGGTTCCATGCATTGTATGTGGTTTCCCACATTTTCAGAGACATATTTCGCAGTCTCCGCCATTGAGATAGGAGAAAAATCTCAGAGATGAATAAATAGAAATGGAACATAGGCTAAAAGCCATATCTATGTAAATAACATGAATGAAATAAGGTTGTTGACTAATATTTGCTTTGCCCTTTATCAGAAATGACAAGCAGAAAATTCGCCAAACTATTGGACAATAATAAGCTTAACTGCCCAAATTATGCTAACTGGTTTTGTAACCTTATGCTGGTTCTGACATTTGAGAAATTGGACAAAGTTGCTAAGAACCTTGCTCTAGATCGTTCGTGTGATAGGGCTTTTGAGGCTTGCAAGAGGGAATATCAAGAATGGGAATAGAAAAACTCTCTTGCCCAGTGCTACATCATAGCCTTCTTAGACAATCAAATATAGTGACAGTTCGATTAGATCGAAGTGTCCAAGGATATCTGGGATAGTCTAAGGACCATGTATGAAGAGCAGAATCGTTCTACTCGTCAAAAGGTCCTAAAGCAGTTTATGACCGCACGAATATCCAAGAACCAGCTAGTTCATGACCATTGTCTTAAGATGATGGGATACATTAATGAACTAGAGGCTCTTGGATCTGGGATAGATCATGTCACCAAAATTGGTGCCATCCTGAACTCTCTGCCTCCTTCCTTCAATCAGTTCATAATGAATTATAATATGAATAAGCTAAATGTTAACCTTTAGGAACTCAGCAATATGTTGTAGAGGGCTGAAGAACTGATAAAGAAGGATGAGCCCATAGCCATGCTTGTTGGAGGTGGCAGATCGGGCAAGAAGAAGAAGAAGGCAAAGAAGAAACCTCAGAAGAAAACTAGCAAGCCTAAAAAGCAGAATCAGGACAAAACATTAGATGCCTGTCACTTCTACAAGCAGACCGGCCACTGGAAGAGGAATTGTCCTCAGTACCTGGAGACCAAGAAATAAGGTAATTTCGAATCCTTTGTCAAAGATACCAATATGTTGGTCACTTTTACTTCTTGGTGTATTGACTTCGATGCTTCTATTCATGCATATAATACATTGTAGGGGTTTAGGACAAGCAGAAGACTGGGTGACAGAGAAGTGATTCTACTCATGCATGTAATACATTGTAGGCTTCTACTCATGAAAGTGTTGCAACTACAACCATAGGAACTATAGAATTGTATTTCAGAGAAGGAATTATTACATTAAAAGATTGTCTTTATGTACCCAATTTGAGAAGAAATTTGAGTTATGTTTCAAAACTGTGTGTGGATGGTTATTATGTTCTTTTTAGTAATGTGATTACTATCAAAAGGAATAACAAATTCCTCACATATGGAGAACTTGAGAATGGTCTCTATGTTCTCAATCCTTCTCTGGAAACAAATTTAACTGAAACTACGTCGGATAATAACCCCAAGAAAAGAACTTGTGATACAGTTAATCCCACGTGCCTGTGGCATTACCGACTTGGCCACATTAACATAGATCGTATCACAAGGTTAGTAAAGGATGGTCCTTTGGATTTTCTAATTGTAGAAGATCTTCCAACTTGTGAACCTTGTCTTCAGGGTAAGAAGTCTGTTATAATTTCGCTTGCCTTTGAATTTTGTTTGTCTGTTAGCAGTCAAGAAGAAAGAGAAAGAAAGAAGGAAGAAAGAGAGAGAGAAAGGAGTAGAAAAGGTCTGGTTCGAATTAGGGAAAAGTCACCCTCCCATTTGGCCAGACATGTTTTTATATAATTAATATAATGGAAAAGACACAAGTGCCCTTATTTAAGTAAGAGACACTATGTAGTCCACTCTTCCTCGACTCAACCCTTTTGTAAATAAGTCTGCCCACTGGTTTCCCGTATTGACGTATGTAGTGTCTATCACTCCATTCAGCACATTCTCTCTCACAAAGTGATAGTCAACCTCAATGTTCTTGGTCCTTTCATGGAACACCGGATTAGAAAAAATATCAAATGCAGCCTGATTGTCACAATAGAGCTTCATTGGAGTACTAATGTTGTACCCTATCTCCTGTAGAAGGTTCCTTAGCCACACTAGTCCACAAGCAGTATGTGCCATAGCCCTATATTCTGCCTCTATATTGCTTCTTGCCACGACTGTCTGCTTCTTACTTTTCCATGTCACCAAATTGCCCCTTAGAAAAGTGCAATAACCTATGGTAGACCGCCTATCAGACATAGAACCGGCCCAGTCAGCATCAGTATACCCTTCTATTTCCACTTTTCCACCACTTTTGTATATCAAACCACGACCGAGAGCTCCTTTTAAATACCTCACAATTCTTAGAACCGCATTCCAATGAGGAACCAAAGGTTTCTGCATGAATTGACTTATACACTAACCACAAATGAAATGTCTGGCCAAGTAATGGTTTGGTAGTTCAGTTTACCTACAAGTTGCCATATCACTGCTCAGCCGAGTATTTGTTTCCATAGGTGTCTTAGTTGGTTTAGCACCTAAGCCTGTTTCTTCCAGTAAATCAAGCACATATTTCCTCTGACACAAATTAATATCATCCTTAGATCTTGCTACCTCTATGCCTAAGAAATATTTCAATTTACCAAGGTCTTTTATCTGAAAATGTTCCCGTAGAAAGGTCTTAAACTTGTCAATGTCCATTTTATCATTCCCGGTAATAATAATATCATCTACATACACCACCAATAGTATTTTTCCTGCCGGAGAGTCATGACTGAAGGCATAATGATCAACTTGGCACTGTTTCATACCAAACTTCTTTACCACCTCATTGAACCTACCAAACCATGCTTGAGAAGATTGTTTGAGCCTATATATAGCCTTTTTAGTCTGCATACCTTACCATCCTCCCCTTGAGCAACAAACCTTGGTGGTTGCTCCATGTAGACCTCCTCGAGCAAATCACCATGAAAAAAAGGCATTTTTGATATCAAGCTGATAGAGGGGCCAATCATACATAGTTGCAAGAGAGATGATAATGCGAACTGACCCTATCTTAGCAACTGGGGAGAAGGTCTCTATGTAGTCAATACCATAGGTTTGAGAGTACCCTGTTGCAACTAATCACGCTTTTAGGTGCTTAACACTACCATCAGGCAAATACTTAACAGTATAAACCCACTTACAACCGATGGCCTGCTTCCCAAGAGGAAGGGCGGTGAGGTCCCAAGTATGATTATGATATAGAATTGAGAGTTCTTCCATTGCACGACACCACCCTGGAGAGGCAAGAGCTTCCTGGACATCTTTAGGGACAACCACTGAGGATAACAAAGAGATAAACTGGCGATGGGAGGCGGAAAAGTGAAACATGTTTAGAAATAGGATGAAGGGTGCAAGTGCATTTACCTTTCCCCAACGCAATGGGAAGATCAAGATCAGATACTGGGTTCAGGTATGGAGCTGGATCTGTCGACGGTGATGCAGCCAGAGAAGTAGCAGTCGGTACACACGGGCGATATGTATACACTTGATGGATAGGTGGGCTTTCAACAGGTGGTGGCACTGGAGGCTAGAGCTTAGGCATGACTGGAGCAAGGGGAAGAGGATCGGCAACTGAAAGTGGAAGAGGAGGAGGTGAGGAGGAGGAAGAAGCATCACCGGACCCCAAGAAGAACGGAGTAGACTCAAAGAAAATGACATAAATACACACAAAGGAACGACGAGAACTAGGATGGTAACACTTATACCCTTTTTGGGTCCGGAAATAGCCAAGGAAGATGCACTTAAGGGATCGTGCATCTAACTTTTCGTTCCCAGGGTCTAGATTATGGACGAAGCAGACACACCCAAAGACCCGAGGAGAAAGAGGAAACGAAAACGCAGTGGGAAACAAGACATTAAATGGGAAATGACCATCAAGGATAGACGTGGGCATCCGATTAATCAAGAAGCAAGAGGTAAACACCACATCACTCCAAAAGGGTTTGGGAACATTCATGTGATGCATGAGTGATCGTGATGTTTCTAAGAGATGTTGATTCTTTCTCTCAGCCACCCCATTTTGTTGTGGAGTATAGGTACATGAGGTCTAATGTATAATGCCATGTTGGTTCCAAGTATTCTTGAAATGATGAAGATAAATATTCACGACCACTATCAGAATGAAAAATTTTAATGTGAACACCAAATTGATTGTGAATCTCAACATAAAATTTTTGGAAGATGGTAAACAATTCACTTCTCTCTTTCATTAAATAGAGCCACGCCATCTTTGAAAAGTCATCAACAAAAATAACAAAATATTTATATCCATTGTATGACATCACTTTATAAGGACCCCAAACATCTGAGTGAATCAAAGAAAATGGACTCGACAGATGGTTATCAACCCTAGAACTAAAGGGAACATGATGGTGTTTCCCAAACTGGCACAACTCACAATCTAAAACAGAAAGTTGACTCAACAAAGGAACCAAAGATTTCAAAACTTTCAACGAAGGATGACCAAATCAACAATGCCACTGGAGAGGAGAGATAGATGACTGGAGGGCTGTTGATGTTCTTCCACCACCGTCAAGATAATACAGTCCACCAGCTTCATGCCCTCCACCAATCTTCATCCCCGTCTTGAGATCCTAAAAAACACATAGAGAAGGGTAAAATGTAATGGAACATTTAAGTGACTTGGTCAGCTTACTAACTGACATAAGATTAAAAGCCAATTTATAAATATACAAAACTGAGGATAGGGATACTGAGTCTAGGTCAACATTACCAACATCACAAATTGAGGATGTGGAACCATTAGCAAGGGTAACAGACTGTGATGTTGAGCAATGATAGAGGGAAGAAAACACACCTGGAGTTCTAGTCATGTGATCGGAGGCTCCACTGAGATTGGGTGTGGATGCCAAACAAGCCATACCTGAGTGTGCGGAAGTAGCCATGTTCTGCTGGGACATGGATTGGACAAACCTCTCATACTCATCACGGGGAACACTCCCCATCTCCTTCCCGGGACCATCTGTAGGAGGCATCTAATCAGCTGAACGATTCTCCTATCTAAAACTGGAACTGGTGTCACTAGTCATGGCATGATTGGCCCAGGTTGAGGGTGGACCATGCAAGTCATAGTAATAATTAATGGTATGCCTATCCATACCACAATGAGTACACCTCCTCGGACCCGAGCCACGTCCTCTACCACAGGCTCCCCCTGAATCTCTACCTCCAGTACGACCACCACCACGGTTATATGTAGGTCCACCACTACCACTCCGGCCATATACCGGACCACTACTATTGCCACGGCCAGACTGAGCTCCTCTAGCTCCACCTCTAACACCACGACCTCTTGACACTGCAAAGGCTGATCTATCTGAGACATTAGAGTTCTCAGTAGATTCAATAGAAGTCCTTTGATGTCAATCAAACACCTCTTCTAAAGAATGAAGAGCTGATCCTCCTAGTATTTGGATTCGTACTGGTTCATACTCTGATTTCAGCCCCACCAAAAATCGAGTCACATCAAGTTGTTCTCTCTGTTGTTGCTGAATCTTGGCATCAGAAGTGAGGGGATGATAAACATTCAACTCATTACGGATGTTTCTCAGACTGGCATAGTACTCCTCAAGACTCTGATTGCCCTGTTGCAGATTAAAGTATCCTGATACAGCTGATATACCCTAGTTGTATTGTCTTGACCAGAATACAATTTATTAGCATGGTCCCACACATCTTTGGCAGTGTTAAGAAGCATGAAATTTACACTAATCCTGGGTTCCATACTATTTCATAACCACGTGATAATCTGTGCATCCTCTTATTCCCAGTCTTCGTACTCATGAGAATCAGTGGAGGGTTTCTCCTCTCTTATGTGTTTCACCTTCTTCTTTGCCTTCAGAAAAACTTCTATAGATTTAGCCCAAGGGACATAATTCTCCCCATTCAGTTTAATGGAGGTCATTTGAACATTCAGGTAGTTAGTAAGTATCATCACATTAGATTTGCTATCACTGTTATCTCCCATTGCTGAATTCTGTTGTCACTGAATTCTACACACTACACACGACTTGATGACACTGATCACACTAGTTTTAGTACTGATTATTGCTGAAAGTTGCATTGTGACACCACAAAACCTTCCCTACGGCTACCTGAAATCTCACCACTATATGAGCACCACTTCTCATTCGAATCATACAAAAAACAACATAAACACTAGCATACTACAGTCTGAAATTCTACCATACGATCTGAAACATACTTCCTATTTGATTCAGAATAGAAAATATGTATATAAATCTCTTACCTCATCACCGGAAGGACAACCACATGAGAAGAAAATCAGTCCACACAGGACATCCACTGCACCATACGAATCAGCCTTACATCGATTAGGGGAGGGCTTAGAAACCATAACAATTGACCACACAAGACACAACTAGAGGCATAGAAACCCCCAAGGGAAGAGGGCGATCACTCCCTAGATTGAGTGTGCAGAGAACAGAAATCTAGGCAGATCCGATTTGCTTAGTTAGCTCTAATACCATATTATAATTTGGCCTGCCTTTGAATTTTGTTTGTTTGTTACCAATTAAGAAGAAAGAGAAAGAAAGAAGGAAGAAAGAGAGAGAGAAAGGAGGAGAAAAGGTTTGGCTCGAATTAGGGAAAAGTCACCCTCCCATTCGGCTAGACATGTTTTTATATTATTAATATAATGGAAAAGACACAAGTGCCCTTATTTAAGTAAGAGACACTAGTTCTAACATAATACTACAAACCAACAACCTCAATATAAGTATAAAGATAGAAATACCCCTACGCTAATAATGTCGAAACGACCATTTACTGGTAAGCCTAAAAGATCAACAGGTACACTTGACCTTACACATACTGATGTCTGTGGTCCCATGAATGTTAGGACACATAACCAACACGTTTACTTCATAACATTTACCGATGATCACTCATGGTACGGTTACGTGTATCTAATGAGGCATAAGTCTGAATCCTTTGAAAGGTTCAAAGAATTTAGGCAAGAGGTCGAGAAACAGTTGGGAAGACACATTAAGGCCCTTCGATCAGATCAAGGAGGCGAATATCTCTCTGATGAGTTCAGGGACTACTTAAAGAAAAATGTGATAGTATTACAACTACCTCCTCCAACTACACCACAATTAAATGGGATAGTATACGCATTAGAGACTGCGATATACGTGCTGAACCGAGTTCCAACCAAATCCATTCCGAAGACTCCCTGTGAGTTTTGGATGGCAAAAAACCAAGTGTGAGACACTTGTAGATTTTGGGTTGTCTAGCACATGTTAAAAGAACAAGTGCTGACAAACTGGAATCTAAGACTAGCCATTGCCTATTTGTAGGTTACCACCCCAAAGGCTCTGTAGGGTATTTATTCTATAACCTAGGAGAGCAGAAAATGTTCTGTAGTCAAAATTCTCATTTCTTGGAGGAAGGTTACATCTCGAACAATCATCGTGAGGAAGTTGTTCTTAATGAGGACAGCTCAGGGGTAGTGGAGATGTCTCACAAGCTCCAGATAATAACCAACCTAGGAGATCTGTCGGGTATCCAGGCCTCTAGTTCATTATGGCTATGACCAAGAAAGTTACTTGGTGGAAGCCATGACAAGTGAGGAGGATTCCGTGACTTATACAGAAGTTGTGTTGGACATAGATTCTTTGAAGTGGGTAGATGCCATGAGAGCTGAGATGGACCCAATAGAGGACAATGGAGTTTGGACTCTGGTAGATCCGCCCCTTGGGGGTAAAAGCAATTGGTTGCAAATGGATCTATAAGAGGAAGAAGGGCCCTGATGGTAAGGTTGAGACTTACAAGGCTCATCTTGTGGCGAAAGGGTACACTTAGAAAGAAGGAATCGACTATGAGGAAATCTTTTCTCCCGTGGCCATGCTTAAATCAATTAGGATCATACTAGCTGTAGCAGCATACCATGACTACGAGATTTGGCAAATGGATGTCAAAACCACGTTCTTGAATGGAGATCTTACTTAAGATATCTATATGCAGCAACCCCAAGGTTTCATAGCTGCAGGTCAGGAACACATGGTATGTGAACTTAATCGATCCATATATGGACTTAAGTATGCTTCTAGGAGCTGGAACATCTGGTTTGACTCTATCGTCAAACAGTTTGACTTTGAGCAGAATCCAGATGAGTCATGTGTTTACAAGAAGACCAGTGGAGATAAGGTTACGTTCTTAGTTCTGTATGTAGAATACATTCTACTCGTTGAGAATGATGTAGGAATGTTGACTACGGTGAAAGTATGGCTTTCACAATAATTCTCCATGAAAGATCTTGGAGAAAACTCTTATATATCTTGGAACTTTGACTCTATAGAGATAGATCAAAGAGGATAACATGATTATTCCGTTCTACTTACATTAACAAAATAGTCAAGCGATATAGTATGGGGAACTCCAAGAAAGGAATCGTTCCTTTCAGGATGGAGTCACTCTCTCCAAGGGTATGTCTCCCAAGATACTTGAGGAGATTGAGGGCATGAAGGAAGTTCCCTATGCCTCTGTCGTTGGGAGCATCATGTATGCCATGCTGTGCAATTGGCCAGACATTGCTTAGGTCGTGAGTGTGGTAAGTAGATACCAATCTAACCCAGGACAAGAGCATTGGACCATTGTGAAAAACATACTGAAATATAGATTTGGATAAGGGAACTTCTAATTTGATTAGGAATGGTTGATCTTGATCTACAGATAAGATAAGGGATTGTCCGTATTACTTAAAGAGTCCAAATCCAAATAAAGATTTGGATTAGGAGACTCCTAATCAGATAGGAGGTTGTCTCTTTAAGGCTATAAATAGAGAGTAGGGTAGACCTGAAAAAGACACACAACACAGAAGACAACTCAATTTGACTATTTCTATCTTCAGTTCTTTTTCTCCCTACTCTTGCCGCCCTACCCTGTTCAATCTCCATTTCTTGAAACTGATCAAGATTGGATCTTGATATTGTTTCTTGATAGAAGAAACAATTTTGAAGCTGTGTTCACTACCCCATTCGGTTCTTGCTGATGAATCACAAGTTCTTGGTGAAGAACTACCTGCTAATCCTGCCTCATCCTAAGTTGTGTCATCTTCAGTGGAGGGAGGATTTGGTACACTCTTTGGGCGTGAACACCTACGTTGGGAGGAGCTTTTTGCGTGGATTCCATATCAGGTATATCCCTCCCTAATCTTGGTTTCAAATTTGGTCCAATTTGGTTACAAGAACGAACCTTGAAAATGCAGTTTTCTAAATTGGGAATAGGATTCCTGGATGCGGGTAAAGAAAATTTTGAAATTTTGTCCAACCTTCTTACAGGGTTCGGCCATCCATATAGTGAATCTCCCATCCCTTCACCCTGCGGGAAGGTGACTCAGATTTCGAGCTGGCTAGTTCACCAGGTTGACTTGCAAAGAGAGAATATTAGAGTGCGCGGGCTGCTTTGCCCGGGGTGGGCACTCCGATGCTTAAGTTAGCGAACTAGAGGTTTTGGAGAGAGTTAGGGAGCAAGATTGCTAGAGTATGTGATAGCTGTATCGCACGTACTAACGAGGAGGTCACTGCTCATGCCGAGGTCACTTTGACAGGTACTGACGAGGTACCACGGGTTGGCAAGTCCTTGAGGAGGTTGCTCCTCACGCTGAGGTCCCTTGGACCGGTAATGACGAGGTACTACAGGTCAAATTTGGACGAGTTGCTTCTAGCCTTCTTTCCAAGGTGCCCAAGCTGTGTATGAGGTGCCTTGGACTGATTCCAGGGTGCATCTCCTTGACTTGGCAAGATACATGTCTATCTGTGTGGCGTTGAGGTGTCAAGTGGCAAAGACAGATGCCACATGTTGGTATGTCACTGGAGGGCTAAATCTGCCCTCATTAATTGCCCCCACACTCAAGTCGAGGCTAATTCGACAAAGGGTATAGCTTCTTTGAAGACGAGGCTCGAGGAGACTTGCTTTGGAAGTTGATCAAGTCGATCCGCACTAGTTGGCTGAGTTACCAGGCTACTTGTTGGCATGGAGGTGTGCACTTGAAACTGAGCGCCGCTCTTCAAAATCCGAAACAGGGCATGCCTTCAAATGGCGCGTGTGTCCTTCAAAATGTCGAGCACGCGCTGCCTTTCAAAATTCAAAATAGGGCACGCTTTCAAAATACAAAATAGGGTACGCTTTCCTAATTTAAATTATTGCGTGTGCCTTTCAAAATTTCAGACACGAGCTTTTTCCTAGACCATTGGATTGGGTGAAATTGGACCATCAATAGTCTGCGTTGCTGTCTATAAATTGGGGATATCCTCAAGGGCCCCATGTCGCTTTCTGATTTTGGACTTACACTGAAGCGAAGATTGTTGATAACCTCCAACTCAATTGTGATGGTTTTCGACAATTTGTCTTTTTCTTCTTATTGTCGGTAAGTCTCCATTTCCAGCCACCTAAACGCTTGGACCAAGGTAGGGACCTCGGTTCAAGAGTGAAGAGGTTCCCATGGAGGAGCCTCAACCTCTAAACCCATCTAGAACATGTTCGGGCCCTCCGAACTGTCCGACAAGGAGATAGTGGACCTGACCAACACCTATCAAATCCCCAATAGCTTAAACTGTATCCAACATGAGGACAGACAATATCCGTGGAGCCATGAAAAAATAGAGGTTTGTGTCTTAAGGACGCCCTCATTGTCGGGCTTCGCTTTCCCCTTCATTTGTTCATCTGTGAAGTCCTCCATTACTATGGTTTGGAACTAGATCAACTGCATCCGAACTCAATTAGGACCATTGTAGGCACCATTTCTATTAGCTATCACCTCAGTTTCTCCTTAGATATAGAGATCTTCAGGGGGATATGTTACGTAAAGCGAGTGGAAAATGAAAACTTTTGCTTCTACATCAGCTACCGATCTGAGTTTAGGATTTTGGGTGGTTTTCTGTCCAAGATCGTGAACTATAAGACAAAGTTCTTCTCTCTGTGCCGTGAGGAGGGTTGGCCTATGTTGATGACCTGGAGGGCCAAGGAAAATAGGTATGAGGTCAAGATTGACGAAGAGTTGCTGAACGATCTTAGACTCCTCGTTGAACGATGCTCCTTAGTCGATGAGTTCTTGGCCAAACCGATGCTCAATGAGGCTGGCCTTGGGCCCATAGGTAGGTTATGCTATATTTATTACCTTCAAATTTTATTTCTTGTCCTTATGGTCCATTTGGTTGCCAAGAAAGGATGTGAGGAGATGGGATGGGATGGGATGGGATGAGAAGGGAAATTTTATTTTCTCAATTCTGTCAAAAGTGTTAGGTCGCTGAGACTAGTTATCCTACTAAATCTACTTCCCAGTGTTTGGTTGCTGAGAAATTTTGAAGGGTGGATGGGTTCATTCTATATTAATGAATGATCAATGTAATATCTGATTTGACAGCACAAGATTTGTTTTTGGGATGACATGGCATAATAGTATTTAAACATTGCCACGTATCATGTTGATATAGCACAATTAAAAACTCATATGTATTAAAGATATAGCCTACCTATAATAGTTAACATAATAAATCCATCAAACATAAATGTCATAAGTTGGTTTACTAGGTTCATAACAACCAAATATTTGTAGCCATCATTTAAACAAGTATAAGATCGACATAACTATCAAACTGACTACCAACACAAGAATTACTAGTGATTGCGAACAAGGTTCTTTTGATGTCTTTACCTTCGTGTCGGTATTCTCTACATGGATCCTAGAGGTGTTCCCAACTATTGGGTGTTGGGATATTGAATACATATTGCACTGGTACTGTTGCAACTGAAATACCGCTTCTTTGTAGGTGCTATACGAACAAAAAATAGTTCCGCTAAACCTATGCACTTGGGCATTATGCTCTGCCCACATGAAATAGATTCCTAGTCAGCGGCCTTTGAACACAACATAGTATTTTTCCATATTAATACCTATAAAGACGTAAATACATATTTCACCAAACCTGTGACCAAGATCATAAATTCACAATCAAACACCACCATGGCAAGATGTGAATAACAACCATGGGATGTAGTGGATTAAATCCAATGCATCTTGTCCTGTAAGTAAACATGCAAATATGTCATACTCAAGCTACAATATGTTTGGTTTCACCGAACCAATGCTAATAAACCTGTGAGAAAGATCATAAATTCGCAATCAAACACCAATATGGCAAGATGTGAATAACAACCACAGAGTGTAGTGGGTTAAATCCAATGAATCTCTAACCTATAGCTGAACCTGCAAATATATCATATTAAAGCTATAAGATGTTTGGTTTCACTAATCCAATGCTAATAAACCTGAGTAAGATCATAAATTCACAAAAACCTATATATGTATATCATCTATTAAATTGCAATAAACTTTAAATAGTGATATATTCACAAACCAATCACAATACCATATGTCTGTGTATATGTTTGTATCACCATTATCATGTATATGTTTATATACTATGTCAAACAAACATTCAATGCATCCCAAAAAGACAAGAACAAAATGATGCAATGGATATCCAATCAGTTCATGTGTCTATCAAAGTCTAATCAGAAGACTAAGTTCAATCTAGTATTCGGATGCAAGTTTCATGTCCAACCACGCTTTCTTTAATTTAGGCCTAAGGGCATAAAATGCTATTGCCCTATTCTTTGACTGAGATAGAAAATCTATGGCCTTGATGAGGAATTCTAGGTTCTCATCCCTGAGGTTGTATACAACATCAAATATTTTGTCCTTCTTTAAGAGAGAGATCGTCTTCTTTTCCCTAATGAGCTCCTTCCTTCAACAAAGCTACCCTCTTTTGGTACCCTAGCTTGTAGGGTAGAGTCACCGGCATTTTCTCTCTCATTCAACTCCCCGTAGGCTAGCTCATGCATTTTCTAGTGTAGATATGCTATGACCTATTGTTTGCACTTCATCAGAAACAATGCTAGCATATGACATCCTTTTCCCTAATGAGCTCCTTCCTTCAACAAATCTACCCTCTTTTGGTACCCTAGCTTGTAGGGTAGAGTCACCGGCATTTTCTCTCTCATCCAACTCCCTGTAGGCTAGCTCATGCATTGTTTATATGTTATTGGGAGTCATTGATGTTGTTACCTCCCGCCTAAGTGCCTCTCTAGCAATAAAAGCTCTAGCCCCAGTTACTTAATCATTACTACAAACTATTGCAAGTTGATCATAGTTATTGATTGCTTTCCTTCTAAACTTCTCTGCCTCAGGGTGTGCTTGATCATTTTTTGATGAGTCATTCCATTAATATCATAATATAATCAAATATGTCAACTTTGCTACACTAAAAAAAGAACACTAGTTGAACCTTACTTGGATGTATTCTGCCCATAGTTTAGGCTCTGCATCTATAGTCTTTGTAAGGTCATTCCAAGAGAAACCACTCGAGTTAAGGATGTTTGAAATGGTGCTCAAATTTTTCTTGATTGTTTTCAAGTGGATTGTAATGTTGTTATAAGTGCAGTCCACCCTAAATGCTAAGCTTATGGCTCTAACAGCAGCATTATATGCCAAAGCCTTGAAGCTCTTGTCTACCTTGTTTCCAACGTTTGCTTGCTCAACGATGGTCTCTATTAACAAGTTATCCATGTTCATGGTCCAAGACATATTACGCCTGGTGGATCTAACATCATCTTGAGAAGGTATAGAATCCATTGCTGGCTCAAATCAATCAAGCATAGTTTAGTTAATTATTTCAAACATCCAACACAACATTACGTGCTATCAAACAATTGCAATCATGATACCAAATACAATAGTTCAGAATAAATGTACTAATATAAGCCATTAAAATCATCAACCCAAATGTAGAAGATCATAGTATTAAAATTCTATATAGGACTACATTTAATAACACAAGTTCAACAAAGATCCTAGATAACAAAACAACACACTGAAATTAATTTTGATGCCTAGACCAAGACACTTGGTAATCTGCCCACATTTGGTTAGCTATCTCCTCTTTGAATCAGTTCCCTTCTCTACTTTATTCATTTCCACTTATGCGTTGGGATGGTTGAGATGTTTGGGTATCCATCCCATCATCTAATTCATCTGCATCTCCTCCCTCTTGGTCAAATTGAGACATGATTCGATCATATGGATTCACCCCCATGACATGGTTATGTAATATGCAACATGCAAACACTATTTTCACTTGAGTTCTGAATGGGTAATGTTGTTCAGAGACCAAGATTGGGAAACGTTTCTTAAGGACACCAAAGATTTGTTCAACTGCATTCCAAAGTGATGTGTGACAAAGGTTGAACGATTCTCTTGGGTTCTCAGGTTAGTGTGTGCCCCATTCCTTAAGATGGTATCTTGTGATATGATACGGTGTTAAAAATCTAGGCTTTAGAGAAAACTTGGCATCCACAAGATAATATAAGATTAGAACCAAACCCCCAAATTTAATTGTATAACATTTATATAACCTATGCGAACTTGTATTATCACCTGCTAGAACATATAGTTTATGTTCTCTTGATAATGCATTAGTTAACATGCGGGAATTTGATGCCACACCCTTCCAACCAGGTAATATGTACATTAAATGCAAGTTGATTGAACATGCAACAAGAATATTTTGTGTCAGGTATGTCTTACTGCCATGGAATCTAGCTACATCTGCAGCAGGAACCTTCACAGGTATATGTGTGTCGTCAATTGTCCCAACACAATCCTGCCAAGTAATCCATTTCAACAGTGTATTTTAATTTCTAATGCCTAAGATGTTGTATAAAGTTTATAAGCATATAAAACTTTGACATATTCATTACCTTAAAGTATGTCCAAAGGTTAGATCGATTTCTAATCTTGGACGGTGGTTCTGCCCCATTTGGTTGGATTAAATATCTATCCTCTAGGCTTAGAACTGCATCTAGTACCAAGTTGAAGTGATGACTCATCGTCTCTCCAGATCTACTGAAATGGAACCCCATCATTCTATTCCTAACATTGTGTGCTAAAATGTGTAGGAATCTAGCAACTTATTCCTCAACAGTACTTTGTAATGTGTCATTCAATCGACCAGTTTCACGTAGAATTTTGCAAAGCCTATAGAATGCTTCCTTCCCCATCCTCAATTGGTTGTAACAATCAATTGGTCTCCCCTATATAGTCGATCCAACAAATCCTGCCTCTCTAAGTTTCTATTGACAGAAGGTTCTCTATCCACATAGTCCATCCATTCTTGCAAGATGGTCAGGGTCAATGAAGTTGTAGTGGTTGCAGCCCCAACCACTGCAATCAAAAGTTCTGTGTCCATCTATCCAGACAAGAAATATATAAAAAAGGAGAAAAAATCCCTAATGTATGAATCATATGAGAAACTGGATACCAAAGAAAAAAAAAGACTAGTATCAGATGTCTACATTATTATCATTGGTCAAACATGGTTTGGATGCTGCAAAAGATAATCGGAACATGTTCTGTGGAGGTTTCAACAAAAATCTGAAAGGTATACAAAGAATGCATAACTTCAAAATTAATGTTCACACAATTGACATTAATTTTAGGACCCTCTACGCTAGCATATTGAACAGAGATTAGATGGATGCCCCAAGTTTGTTGTTATCTGGTTTCCTACTGCCAAAGCAATTCCAAAATGATGTCAATCACTTTAAGCATATAGGAATTCCATCTCTATGCATATCTGATGCCATTCTTCTGTATGTGCCTAAAGTCATTTTAATATGGCTTTCAGTTATTAGTCATGTCTTGAACTATATGCATAAATTTTTAAAATGTACTTTTTTCTTTCTCCTTTCCAGATCACTTATGGAGGTTCAACTCTTCATTCAGTCTCATAAGGTCTCTGTATCAAAGGTTTTAAATTCTATTACTAAACCAAAATTCAATCTGGTGAAGCAAATATTTTTCTGAAATTCATTCTGGTGTCTCTTGAAATCAGAAAATATTCCCCATTTTCAAGATACCCAATAAAATGGGGCTGATTGGACTTCTTCTGGAACTATGATTGTTTAAGTTGCTTAGTTGCTGCCTGGAACTTCTAATCATGTTCCTTATTAGGCAGGGTTCTCTTGAATCAGTTCAGTATTGAAACAAATCCTGTTTGGGTTAGATGATCAAGAAGATTGACAAGAAAGCTTGCCACAAAGTAATTGAGAATAGTTATTTTCTACCTGTTGCATATTAACTATAAGTAAAACCAGATAAAGATTAGTTAAAGTAATCAGTAATGTTCATTTATTAGAGAAGAAATGAAGATATTGGTATGAAAGCACCCAATGGGTCCATTCTTTCTGCAAACTAATAGATTCATTTACTAAAAATCAGTTTCCCTTACTGGTCAATTCTTCTCAAAATGGAAGAATAAGTAGGAAGAAAGGCACAGTTCTGTTCAAAGTAACTGGAGTTCTGCTAGTTTATTTCAACATGGTGCAAACAAGATAAAATCTGTTCAAAGTATTGAATCACTTAATGTTTCTATATGTGCAGATCTGTAGGTAGATGTCCATTCACATTTATCAGAATTATCAACTTTAGAAAATTGAATACCTTATTTTTATGGAAACTATCTCCTATAATCACTCTTCTCTTATTTTCTCAAGAAATTCTGTCTTGCTTGACCAGTTGTTACCTGGGCATCAACTAGTCAACAGTTCGCCTAGGGAGGCCAAAACTAGTGGTCAGTCACCACTATTGTCCAAGACAATAAACAGACATCCTTAAATAATGTCTGTTGACAATATGTTCCAGCAGCCATCTGTTCCACATCTGGGCCCATCCATCAAAATGGGTTTAGGTATTGAAAGGTATGGTGGGCACGAGCCCACTTGTGTTAGAGCATTGTCGGCCAGCTTGACCTTGTATTCTTCAAAATCTACATCTACTGCTACTGCAGTGCAGTGCAGAAGAAGGGTGAACACTGAACATAAATCTCATTAACTACATTGTTAATATTTGATAGGCCTAACAAATCCATTTCACCCACATCTTGAATTAATGTATAGGGTAGGGCCCATTTGTATTGACAGTTGGGGTCCATATCCTTGTCAATGGCCTTTCAAGTTTCAAGCCCCACCCACAAAATGAATAAATTGGGCTTCCTATGGAAGCCCACAAACCAACCTCAGCTTAACTATAGTCTTTGTATATATATATGGTTCTAGTCTTACCAAAGTTAGTATCTTATTAATTCTTAAGTGCCATTTCAGAATAATCTATTTATTGTCAGCCAAAGCCTACAAGCAAGCAAATCTGATTTCCCTTTCTGGCTTTCTCATCTAAGTCTGAATTGCCTTACTTCCACTTCGTTATTGCTCCCTTTCAAGCTCTACTCCTCTCCCCACTTTGGTGTTTGTTATGTGGCTGAACTGGATCTGATTAAATCTGTGATGTCTTCTATTAGTTCTGTTTCCTGTAGTTATATTCCTCAAATTTGTAAACGGGGTTGCTCACTCGAGATAGCTCAAAGGGCTAACCTTTGATCATTTTCTGAAGTCTGGTGGGATAGACCATCTTAATGGCTGCTGGAACATATTGTAAATTCTGTGTTTTGGTTTAGTTGGTTATTATAATCTTTTATCTACCAATCTAGTCATTGTTGTAAACAGATTGGTAGTGGTGGCCACTTGTAAACATCTATCACTATTGTCCAAGACCAAAACATGGTGCTTTTGGCTAAGTTTCAGTGCTACCATCTAATCACAGGAATAGCGGATCAACAGATCTGGAGATGGGACAAATGGGGAATGTTTTCAATGAAATCCTTTCAGGAACTAAACAATGTTCCAATCTTAAAATAAGCTAGAAAGTTTTTTTTTAGGAGTAAAGTATCAATTCATTAATAGGAAAAGTACAACCATAAGCTAGAAAGATTTACTTTTTAAACCACTCTCATATTTTTAACCATCCAAAATGGAAAATCCATAGAGCGGTTCAATGCTTTAATACTCTCAACCTGATTGTAGTATTCTTACATCAGCCAGTCTGCTGCGTTCAGGAGTGAATATTTTTGGGTAGTAATACAATGTATCCAGGGCTATCAGGGTTGATGACTTGGATGTGGGAACATTATTTTCAAATAAAATGCATAAATGACTTTTTTTTTTCTTTTGAAAAGTTAACACAAACAAAATATGAAGTCTCCCAACCCCCACCCCCATTCCCACCCACCTAAAAAAAAAGATAAAAGCAAACACCAACCAACAGTACTAGTACAATGATTTGCACTCCAAAAGCACATTTCTTACAAGAGTAAGCTATTCCTCTTTGTGTTGGTGATTTACAAACACCTTCTGCCACTGTGGTATTTAAACTTCTGAGTCCTTTTCCAAATTTAACATGCCAGATTTAAGACAATATGACTGCCAATAGGTCAGGTCTACCCAACAAAACTGAACCAAGCATATCGGTTCTAGTTCTATGATTTTGTCCTAATTAATAATTGGGTTGGGGCCAGTTCTTGCTGTTCGAAACTGATTCAGACCCGAACCAATTGTATTGTTAATAATATATAAAGATTGAACTGACCAGTCCCCCATGCCAGCAAATCCAAGCTAAAAATTGGTTTGAAACTATAACTGAGCAATAGATAACAAGATGTGAGATTTACTAATCGACATTTTTACAAAAATAGACCTCAATAAAGTAAAACCAAGGTTTAAAATTTCGATATGATACACCCAATACAGGGCATACCGTATTGTATCTTTGAAAAATAGATACGGGATACGCATGGAAATCAGACGTTTCATCTTTTCTCATGCATATCAGACCTGTATCAAGGGCGTATCGGGGGTGTATCGAGGCGTATCGGGGGCATATTGGTAGCATATTGACAAAAAAGATACAGCCAAAAAAAAAATAATAATGAGGGAAAGCAAGCTTCTTTTCTCCCGAAATAAGCCTTCTTTCACCCCAAATGACTCTAAAACTCCAAACTTCATTCGTAGATTGCTAGATTTGCAAAAGTTTGCAAGAAACAAGTGTGAATTGTTAATTGTTTTAAAGATATTTCAAAATTTGAAAAAATATGGCAAAAATAGTTTTTTTTTCAATTTTTATTATACATTGTGATTTCTTTTTTTTCTTGAGTGTTTAAATTTATGTTGATCTACATTTCTTACATTTAAAATCACAATTTTTTTGTGTTATCAGTAGATTTATGGAAATTTCATGAAGATATTTGGGGAAATATAAATTAACAAAAAAATTGAAAATATAACCTTTTCTCTGCTCATAAAGACTAAATATGTTTTAGACCTATGGATTTATCTATCATATCCATAGAGCAATTGAAACTTATTCTTTAATATATATTTTTTATATTTTGAGAATTAAAAATAAATAATAATTAATTATATTTATCATTTGTTCACAACAATTGAATATATTATATTTCTATGGATGATCTATCATATCCATAGACCTATTGAAATTTCTTCTTTAATAATTATTTTTTTATATTTTTAGAATTAAAAAATAATTAATTAATTAATTATATTTTATTATTCGATCATAATGATTGAATATATTATAATTCTATGGATGATCTATCATATCCGCAAAGCAATTGAAATTTCTTCTTTAATAACTATTTTTTGAATATATTAAATAATGTTCATTTTTTTTTTATAATTCTTGGAAGTGAATAATAAATAATAATTATTTAAATAGTAATTAATTATTAATTATATTTTCACATAGAAGTTGTGCCAGTGCATGTTCTATGGTTGGATAGAAGAGTTGGGTTTTTCCTATCCCATAAAACATTAAAACTTAAGAATTATAATTTATAAATTATAGTTAAGCATAGGATCTTAAATGAAATTGTAATTAACTACAATATATTTTTTTATAAAACCATTAAAATATATTAATTTAATGTACATACACCTCATTGAGGCCTTATATTTAGTGTTTTTGATGTATTTTTATGATTTATTAAAATATTTATAGTGTTTCCAAGCATATATATGCGTATCTTAATTTTTCTCCGATACGCATGTGTATCCTGATACATCTCTTAAAATTACCTTTCCGATACACTTGGTGTTTCCGATACTTTGAACCTTGAGTAAGACATATGCACGCGCTTCTATAAGAGAGAAGGGTAAATACAACTTTTTGTATGAACTAATATAGAATTCAACAGTTTCATAATTCAATTCTCCAAAAACTTAGAGTTTGTTTTCTAAACACCTTCTGCATCTTGAAGATTGGCCATCAATAATATGGAGCGTCTGTTTTCTATTTCAGTCTAAAGAAAGACTCGCATAATAGACAATCAGCACATGAACTTTCATTCCTATCAAATGAGGCTTTTCATGAATGAAGAAAATGTGCATTATCAGAACCATGCATCTTTACTAATAGTGTCTGTTTTCATGTAAAAACCAAAACATCCTTTCATCACTAGTTTTACAGACTTGGACATTAAAATACCACATTGAAACATCAATTAGCATATATAGAGTTACAGTCACTCAATATTATTGTATTATACCCATATGGGGACAAACCAAATCTGGTAATTAATTATACATTTCTTTTCTTTTATAGTTTAGAATTTCAAACTGCATTGACTAGTGCAGGTCAAAGATACAAGCTTATTGTAAGAGTTTGGCTGCATCCGTCAACAAAATGTTAAAAGGAGATGAGGACAGGCAAATTCTTATTAATGAATTATGGATATATTAAAATAGAAATTTGGTGCTTTCGCTGTAACTTCTAGGTGTTATATACATATAATGTGAGGCATCAACCAGCTATAAACAAGGAAAAAACTGTGCTTCATTAATTAAATGCTGAAACAATATTTAAGAAATTTGAATCAATATTCAAGTTAAGAAGTTCTAGAGCCAGAAAACAAATCTCAATGCTTTAATAGTTAAGCAGAGAACCGTGTGATGCATGGGATTTATTAAGCGAAAGCTAAATAATAGAAATGGTCATTTACTAAAATACCCCTTATAGTTTCATGGACTTACTAAAATCTACCCTATAGTTAGCATTTTACTAAAACACTACTTATAATTTGCAATGGATTTAATCAATCTTCCATTAGATGATAGTGGAAAATGATAGTGTTAGTTTAAATTTTTGAAACCGACTGACCAAACAAAAAAAAAAAGTCAACCCAAACCGATACAACTTGAGTGGGTTGGTTTTCACAAAAGGTCAGTCAGTTTTAATTGAACAACTCTCCAACCTAACCAGGTTAGTTTGGTTGGCCAAATAGCATACGACTGAACCGAAACAACTCATGAACACTCATAATTTCTGCTAAATTAATAGTCTTATCTTTGATAAATAACAATAGTTCAATCTCCAATAATTATTGAAAATTTATAGCAAAACTACACAATTATTGAAAATATATTGATAATGAAAAAATACAAAAATTACAAAAATACAATAAGTACTAAAAATATATTAACTAAGTCAATAAATAGTATAATCCCAAATAATAGTTTAATTTTTAATAATATTAATCAATAAGTTATAACAAAAATACAATAAATTAAATTTAAAAATTTCAATAATAGTAGTTTATGCTCCAATAATTATTGAAAGTTTTCTGGTGGGTGTTGAATCCAACCAAAAATTAAAAGTCCTGCTCGGATTAAATACTTTTGTATATAGTGATGAGCAAGGTCGTCTCCTCAGGGGTTGGGTTGATTTATTTCCAAGAGAACGAAGTAGAGGGTTGTTATAAAGACAAGGAAAATAAAATAAAGGTAAATTCGATACAAGGCAGCATCCGGTTGAAGGGATAAGTTCAACTTTGATTCTTACAATTGATCATCGATGCAAAGATGAATTCAAGTGCTTATGAGTATATTGGTTATAGCTACTAATAAGCTCTAATAGCCAATCTCTACTTATATTTTCGGTAATAAAAACAAGTTCTTTGATTGCTTCTCTTATTAATAGATAGCCCTAAACAGGCTCTTAGGATTTAAACTAGATCATATATTTTCATAACATGAACAAAAAACTTGTCTATAATCGGTTTATGTTATTTGCCACAAAGATTAAATCTAACAAACATATACGAATTTGATGATCTAATCAGCAATAGGTTATTTTGTCGATTGAATAATGGATCCTGTTGCTCAATCAATAAAATAATCTTATACAAGAAATCGCAGAAAATATATAAATACTCATAAACATTGAACTAAAATAAAATCAATTAGATCTCACAATTTTTGTAGAACCAAAGCTCCCTTAACCTTCAACCAGAAAATAAAAGCTAATCACACTTCATGGAGAGATAGCAACTTCCAGATGAGGAGGATGTGTTCTGCATTTTTCCTTCACTCCTTGCTTGATTGGTTGAGTGATTTTGATTGCTAGTCCACCCCCTTTATATAGCCTTAGGGGGAGGGGCTGTTTCCAACACCTCTTAAGAGTTCTTTCTCAAATAGAAGTCTAATTTCCTAATGGGATAATGCTTAATTCAGATCTAATCTATTCTTATCTCTAAATAGGAATTCTAATTAAGATAGACTTTGACTTTCTTTCTTTTTAGAAGTACAACAAGAAATAGACTCTATCAAAACTCTTGGTGTTTCACGCCTCCAACTCAGATGAATCCTACTAGGATTGATGAAGCGGGCCCACTTCTTGCATTCTGAAATCGTGTTGGTCTTCTCTCAACGTGTTGGGACTATGCTGCAAGCTTCTTTTAGCTTTCTTTCCCAAATTGTGATTTTCTAAATAAAACACAATAAAATCCATTAATTAACTTACTAATTAAATAAGAAAAAATACAAATAATATGGAAATTATGCACACTATCATTTTTTGTTAAATAACCAAACAAAATAAATTTATACATAACCATTGAAAATACATTTATCACAAAAAATAATAAATGATTACTGAAAATACAATAAATATTAAATTTAGTATATATAATTATATAATAAGTACAAATTAAGATTTAAAAATTATTATTAATAAATATTAATTTTTTGAAAGCCATTTTCTCGAATTATTACTTGATATAAGTGAAATTCGTTATTTACAATATAATGTAAAAACATTAAATTATTTTTAATTTCAATATTATTTTATCATTATTTTCTACTTTTCAAATTTTTTTAAACTTATTACATAATTTTTTTATTTTAGCTATTTAAAATCTAGTTATGTTAAATACTTTTTCTTTAAAATATTTAGTTATTTAAATACTTTAATAATATGTAAAATATTTAAATTTTAAATATTATTTTTTATTGAATTTAGTTATCAATAAAATCATAATTTATACTATTATTATATAATTTCATTATTAATTTTGTAGTATATTAAATTATTATTAATGTCAATATTATGTTATAATTATTTTTCTACTTTGAAGAAAAATTTTAAATTTATTACATAATTTCATTATCTTAACTAATTAAAATCTAATTATGATAAATATTTAAATAATCTATAAAATATTTAATTTTTTTGTTATTTGAAGTTTATTTATTTAAAGCTGTTACATATTACTAAATATTTAAGAAAACATTTAATTTGGTAATCCAGAAAAACATAATTTAAATTGTTAGTACATAATTTTGTGATATATTTTGTAGAAATATAAAATTATTTTTTATATTTTTTAATAAATATTTTAAAGTTCTTACATATTTTTGTTAGAATATTTGAATAATTATTAAATTTTTAATCCAAATTCTTTAGATAGATATAGATGAAAAGTAGGGGAGAGGATAAATTGGAATTAGAGATAATTTAGGAGAGAAACTCTCTACTAAATTGGAGATAATTTTGGAGATAAATAGGATTTAGAGATAATTTAGAACATAAATATGAATTAGAGATAATTTTGGAGAAAGCGGGGGAGGTAGTTTAGGAGAAATTTTAGGAGAAGAGATTATTTAGGTTATTGGGAAAGTGCACCTCATTGGTTGTTTCAAAAATGACATGAAATTAATATATTAAATCTATTAATAATATGAATATTATTAAATCTATCATAATTATTTTTTGTGTTTTTAATAATTATTTTAATGTTTATTAGAGATAATTTGGAGAGAAATTTTATAATTTAAACTTTCTTTAGATAGATATAGATAAAAAGTGGCAAAAAGGACAAATATGAATTAGAGATAATTTGGAGAGAACTACTCTAGTAAATTAGAGATAAGTTAGGAGATAAATAGGAATTGGAGATGATTTAGGTGAAAGTGGGGGATATAGTTTAGGATAAATTTTAGGAGAGAAGATTGTTGAGAACTTGTGGGTAAGAGAGAGATTTTAGATAATTTTTCATGAGGATTGAGAGCATCTCATTGGTTCTTTAAAAATGACATGGAATAAAAAAATAAAAAAATTCAGAAAAGGAGAAAATTTGTTGATCGCTTTGTTTTAATATATATATATATATATATATATATATATATATATATATATATATATAGAGAGAGAGAGAGAGAGAGAGAGAGAGAGAGAGAGAGAGATGATTAAAAAAAAGCTTATCATGATAAGAAGCAGAGTCACACATTTGCCATTGCACCCAAACTTGAGAATTGTTTTTCTCTATGTTCACATTTTGGCTAGGCAATTTCCAAATACACTAGAGTGACTCCAGACAGATTCGATTCAACCTTTCTGTAATTTAAGCTTTTGGCTAGGTTTAACTATCTAAATTTAGTAGGGATTGTTCAGCCTACATATGACTTCGAGTGCAAAACATAGCTAAAGTTATTTTAATTTGGTTTAGGTTTTACCAAATGGTATGGACCAGCTGGGTGACTCCATACAAAAGCAATTCAACCTTCATTCCTTAATGTCCATAAATCTCTTTCATGATATGCTACTGCAAGTGCTATAGACTGTTGCTTTTATTGTGTATCATACCCTACGATGCCTAATCTGGAACATAATACATGCAAAATCCTGTAGAAATCTTTTCTCAACTATTAGTATGTAAGCTACCATTTTTCTGACAAGTTCAAATGCCCATTGCCTAGACTTTTGGAAACTTAAAGCAGCCTTATATATTGATAAAATAAATCAGTAATTTAGGCATTGCATTTTCACATTAGGACCAAAAATGAAGGCATTGCATTTTACTGCATCGACATTCATTTATGGTCAAATAGATCTTTTTATTCTTAATTTTTTTAAACTTTATTAAACCATTTTCATCAAAACAATATATCTGAATTGTTACTAATGTAAGAGAAGTAGGGGGGTCCTACAATTTTCAGATCTGGTAATGGGCTATTCGGGTGAAGGGATACACAATGGAAGAAACACCAATATTTAAACAAAATTAAACAAAAACCAATATGACAAATCACAAGTTTATAATGGAGAAAGGCAAACCAATAACAAAAACCAATATGACAAATCACAACTTTCTATAGGGTATGTGGTACCTAAGCCTGAAAATCCCTTGCATGGGTTGCCTGAGATGACCTGAAATACGACAAAAAATGAAAAAAAAAAAATGCAGATATGAGATTGAGTATTATTTTAAGGAAGGGTTAATATCCATCATATGAATGGCCGAACCATGCTAGATAGATGGGCGAAATTTCAAAAATTTCCTAATTCTTGGGAATCAAATTTTCTATGTTTTGAAAAACTACATTTTTCAGGATCGGTCTTGCATTGAACTGGACCAGATTTGAAACCAATAAAAGAGAGAGGTGTATACCTGATATGGATAACACAAATGCAGATCCCAATGTGGAAGTTCACACCCAAATCAGTCCTCAAACCAGCCTCCATTGAAGATGGCATAGTGTGCTCCTGAAGCTGGTTTAGCAACGCGATTTTTAGCAAAACTGCAATCCAACAGCTTGGATCGAACTGGGGAGGTCAGCATGGAATTCCTCTGGACTTTTCTTGCAAAAATCAAAGGAAAAATGATCTCTATCAGTCCCAAATAAGTTGTGGTCGAATTGGGAGACAAAAGGGTGCAAAGAGAACCAGAAACTACAAAAATATGAAGTTGTCTTGGATTAGTCAGTCCCCTCCTCTTTTATAATCTCTTATGGAGCTATCTCCTAATCTAAATAGGAGATAATCCAAATCTAAATCAGATCTGGACTCTAATTAGAGATATACCTTATCTTCTTATAACATTAGGTGCTCCATACCTAGATTCACCCCAGCTTAATTAATCATATTAATTATGGGCTTTAGGTCCATCAACAGCTATAAGGCTCATGACCCAAGGGTATTGCGTGGCCAACTTAGGCTTGATTTGTATGGGATGGGACCCCAAAATGACCTTACGTAAGTCCACATGGGTTTTGCCTAGCCTCTATGAAAAGGCTTGGTTGAATTCACTACTAAATGTAGTGAATCCTTGAGCACATCACCATGGGATCAAAATAAGCCCAACATTTACATTAGATGTTACTTGAATTCAGCCATCCTATGAAGACCCAAGGATAATGGATTTAAGTAAGATAAAACCCATCAGGTAATCAATCCTGTAATGGTCTCTTACACTTAACCTCTCAGCCCGTAATGATTAAACATTGCCTGACAGGGAAGGACCTCTCCCCTGGTTGCAAGGTGTTGTGTCACACTCTGCTCAGGTAGATCCCGGGAATTAAAATCTTTTGTAAACATTTTTCATAAAACATATATTTTGCAAAACCAAATCTCAAACACAGTGGACATCCATTGTCGATATTTTAGGTTTCCATTAGAGAGAGTGTAAACCCTATCATTCACTTTGTCTGACAAAGGGGCCGATCCTATCACTATGATCACCCACTTAAGTGAATTCTCAGACTGCCCCAACATACCCAGGTTTTGATCCATAATGGATCTCACTGATTGTCATATCAAAGATAACCCAATCCGACACCTAGTGCAGTACCATAATCAAGTCAAGGGGTTATGTGTAGCTTTCCAGTTTTGCCCTTCAATCTCCAAGGTCCAGGGCATTATTGAAAAATGGTTTGGGTTCAGTGTTTTAACTAAACACACACTGCATGTGCTTTGGGTCTAACCCTAGCAATTGAGACAAGCTGCCCCAACTTCTTTGGTAGCACATTAGTGTCAGCCTTGGTAGGATAAACTCTCCAAGTATATCCAATGGTTGAGACATTCTAAACTAACATGAGTCTCATAAATGTCTAATTTAAGGGCTAATTTCATAGAAACATATCAATATCAACATGAATCAATAATGTACTTTTATTCATTTACAATAAATGCATCTATACATCAATCTGATTAGAGCTAAAGGCATACACTGTCTATCAACTCCCATTTGCACTTAAGTCCAATTGGGTACAAGCCTTAGTCCTATACTGTCCATGTGTTTCTCAAACACTTTCTGTGTTAGTGGTTTAGTCAATGGGTCTGCCACATTCTCCGCTAATGCTATTTTCTGAATATAGATGTCCCCTACACCAACAATCTCTCGTAGATCCAGTGTTGTCACACAATAGTGGAATGGGTGATATGGTAGGATTCCAAATTCTAGGATAAATTTCTTCATCTGTACTACTTATTAAGCAACCTCACTTGTGACAATGTGCTTGGCCTCGGTCATGGACTATTTTTCTTTCTACATAGGGTCTCAAAGTATCCAAACATACACTTTCTAGTACCTGGGTTAGATTGGAAGTCGGCATCAATATGCCCAACCATTTGTAATGAACTACCATCGAAAACAAGATAGTAGTCTTCAGTCCTCCATAAGTACTTTAGTATATTTTTCACAGCAGTACTATGCTCTTATCCCGGGTAAGATTGGTATCTACTTACCACACTAACAACTTGAGCAATGTCTGGCTAAGTATATAATATAGCATTCATGATGCTCCCTACGACTGAGGCATAGGGAACCTCTCTCATGTCTTTAATCCCCTCAGGGGTCTTAGGTGACATTCCTTTAGAGAGAGCGACTCTATGCCTGAAAGGAACAAATTCCTTCTTGGAGTTATGTATGTTGTATTTGTTGACAATCTTGTCAACATAAGTAGATTGGGATAATTCAATTATCCTCCTTGATCTATCTCTATAGAGTTAAAGTCCCAAGACGTATGAGGCTTCTCCAAGATCCTTCATGGAGAATTACTATGAAAGTCATACGTTCACCATAGTCAATATTCTTACATCATTCCCAATTTGTAGAATATCGTCTACATCATTCCCAATTTGTAGAATATCGTCTCCCACTGCCTTTCAATAAACACAGGGTTCATCTGGATTTTGTTCAAAATCAAATTGTTTGACTGTTGAGTCAAATCGGATGTTTCAGCTTATATCAGGGCCCTTCTTCCTCTTGTAGATCCACTTGCAACTGATTGCTTTCACCCTAAGGGTTGGGTCTACAAGAGTCTAGACTCCGTTGGTTTTTATTGAGTCCATATCGACTTTCATGGCATCTACCCACTTCAAGGAGTCTATGTCCAACATAGCTTTCATATAAGTTACGAAATCTTCCTCACTACTTATAGCTTCCATCAAGTAACTTTCTTGATTATAGCCATAACGAACTGGAGGTCTAGAAACCTAAGTAGATCTTCTAAGCTGGGTATTATTATCTGGAATCTATGGGGTATCTCCCATTATTCTTGAGCTCTCTTCATCAAGAATAATTTCCTGATGGTGATTGTTCAAGATATAGTCCTCCTCCAAGAAGTAGGCATTTCGACTAACAAACAATTTTTGTTCTTGTGGGTTATAGAAAAGATACTCTACAGAGCCCTTGGGGTAGCCTACAAATAGGCAATGCCTGGTTTTGGATTCTAATTTGTCCGCACTTGTCTTTTGGACGTGTGCTGGACAACCCTATATTTTCAAGTATCTTACACTTGGTTTTATGCCAGGCCATAGCTCATAAGGAGTCTTAGGAACCGACTTGGTTCAAACCCGATTCTTGGTTCAGTACGTATATTGCAATCTCTAATGCATGGCCCCAAAAGGATATGGGTAACTCTGAATGGACGAGGATTGATCAGACCGTATCTAATAAAGTCTGATTTCTTTTCTCTAACACACCGTTTAATTAAAGTGTAGCAGGAGGAGAAAACTATGATATAATACCATTGTCCTTTAAGTAGACCCTGAATTCGTCAGAGAGATATTCACCTACTTGATCTGATCGAATGGTTTTGATCTGTCTCCCCAACAGTTTCTCGACTTCTTGTCCAAATTCCTTGAACTTCTCAAAGGATTTAGACTTATGTCTCATTAGGTACATGTAACTAGATTGAGAATAATCACTTGTGAAAGTTATGAAATAACAATGTTGGTTTTGTATTCCAACAATCATGGGACCATACATCTGTATGTATAAGGTCAAGTGTGCCTGTAGATCTTTCAGGCTTACCTATAAATGACATTTTTGTCATCTTGCCTTGGAGGCAAGGCTCACAAGTTGATATATCTTTCATAATGAAAAAATCTAGAGGACCATCCTTTACCAATCTTGTGATACATTCTATATTAATATGGCCAAGTCGGTAATGTCACATGTACGTGGGATTAATTGTATCACGTGTTCTTTTTTTGGGGATGTGTTTCAATACAGTTTCGGTCACATTTGTTTCTAGAGAAAGATGGTCTTTTAATGTAATAATTCATTCTCTAAAAATTAAATCTATTGTTCCTATAGTAGTAGTTGTAACAGTTGTAGTCATCCCCAAGTAAAGCACAACCTCGTCATCATTCAACCTTCTGCTTTCCTTGAACTCCTGCAATGTGTTACATGCATGAGTGGAAGCCCCAAAGTCAATACAGTAGAATGTAGAAGTAACCAACATATTGATCTCTATGACGAGAGATTCAAAATTACTTTCTTTGTTCTTGTAGGATTCCAGATACTAAGGACAATTCCCCTTCTACTACCCAGTCTGCTTGCAGAAGTGATAATCATCTGATGACTTGTCTCTCTTTTGCTTCTTTGTTTTGCCTCCCTTTTTTTGAGGCCTCTTCTTACCCTTCCCAAAACTGATTTTGGGCCATCAAACCCTTGGCCTAAAACCGATTTTGGGTCACTTAAACCGTGACCCAAGGGGCTGTTATCAGACCCCAAAGAACCATAGGTTCGGCCCAACAAGATTAGACCAAAAATAGGTCAAATCAGCCTAGGGTTTGGTGTCCAAAACATGCATCAATTCACATAGGTAATGATATGAAGTTCTCAATTATGATTCACAATCATATCAACAAATAATTAGAAAATAAACAAAAATAAATAGCTAGGTTTGATAATGTGATGGTCCGAATCCAATTCAGACAAAACTGCAACCCTGCGAAAACTACAATCTGTAGATCGATCTCCATCTGCAAGTTTTGTCTTCTCTGCATGCTCGAGCGATTTCTCTGATGTAAAGAAATAGAAAAAAACCTAATTTCTATTGCTTATATCAGAAAAACCTAATACATTCTTTCTACAAAAGAAAAAAATTAATTATAGACCACATAATCAAAATAATGAATTTTGTGTACACAAAACTTGCTGCCATCAAGATTTTGATCTCCATCACACATTCAGCCCAACAATTCAAGAATCCATAATATAAAAATTCTATAATATATCATAATATATTCACCAAAATTTCAGATCATTCGCTCATTCTTAGAACCAATTTCTCAGAGTTTTCTGTTAAATGCTCAAATCGGATAGACTAGTTCTTGCCAATTTGAGTTTTGATTCAAATATGATTTGGTGAAGTTCAAGGGCTGAACCTAGTGCTCTGATATCAATTAAGGAAGAGTTAGGATCCACCATATGGATGGTTGAACCATGCTAGATGGCTGGGCAAAATTTCAAAAATTTATTAATCCTTCTAGGAATCGAATTCCCTATTTTTTGAAAAACTATATTTTTCAGGATTGGTCTTGCACTGAACCAGACCTGATTTGAAACCAATCAAAGATGGAGATGTGTACCTAATACAGATACCAAAAATGCAGATCCCAAGGTGAAAATTCATGCCCAAATCAGTCCTAAAACCAGCCTCCACTGAAAATGGCGCAATGTACTCTTTGAAGCCGGTTCAACAACGCAATTTTCAACAAAACTGCAATCCAACTACTTAGATCGAACTAGGGAGGTGAGATTGAAATTGCTCTGGATTTATCTTACAAAAATCAGAGGAAAACTAATCTCTACCAGTCCCAAATAAGTTGTGGTCAAACTGGAAAAAAAATGGGAGATAAAAGGGTGCAGAGAGGACTAGAAACTGCAAAAATATGAAGCTATCTTGGATTGGTCCGCCCCCTCCTCTTTTATAATCTCTTATGGAGCTATCTTCTAATCTAATTAGAAGATAATCCAGATCTAAATCAGATCTGAACTCTAATTAGAGATATACCTTATCTTCTTATAAGATTAGATTCTCTATACCCAAATCCAAACCAAGATTCTCCCCATGTCACATGACAACTTAAGCTATCATGTGACAGTTTAATTAATAATACTAATTATGGGCTTTAGGGCCATCAGCAATAAGGATCACGACCCAAGGGTTGCATGGCCAACTTAGGCCTGATTTGTATGGCATGGAACCCCACAATGACCTCACATAAGTGTATATGGGTTCGGCCTCGCCTTTGTGAAAAGGCTTGGCCGAATTCACTGCTAAACGCAATGAACCCCTGAGCACATCACCATGGGCTCAAAATGGGCCCAACATTTACATTTAAATGTTGGACGACGTCTGAACACATCACTGGAGATGGCGCCGATGAGTAAACCATTAGACGATATTTGAGAAGAAGACGACACTCAGTTGCCTCCCTCGATAAAATTTTCTCACTCAGTTTCCTTTCTCAGTGGGGTTGCACCTATTTGGTGAGACCCCACGTCCTAGAAATTGAGACGTGTGCTCTCGTCATGTTTCACCCTTTCGCCCAAAACAAACCTAGGAAAATAGGAATATTTTTCAAAGATTCCTATTTTTCCATCCTAGTCGTACAAACCAAATAGAGCATTAGCATCTTGATTGTTTTTCTTTTTCATTTGATCGTAGGGATGACTAGCTTTTCCTCGATCATAAATGTGGCATAGAGGCCATTGAAGAAGAAAAGGAGGGCAGTTGGTGAGTTAGTCGTGAGGTCGAAGAGAGATCGGCGGAAGGTTGTCATGCTGCGATTAACCTGGAGGAGGGCGGCGACTCGATACAGGCTAACCCTTCTCATGTTGCTCTAGTGCAACCATCGAGTGCATCCCACATCGCTGAGGCATCGACTCCTTACGACCCAGATATCCCTCCGTTCATTCCCAGGGTCAATTTCTTAATTACTGATCGGATTCATGACCCGTATGTGGTGCTTCGTATGGTTAGGGCTATTCTCCTTCCTAAAGATATCCGCGTTTATCACGAGTTGGACCCCCTTGAACTCGACACTCGGATTATTCAAAATGCCATGTAGGTAGATGTCTTTGAGACACTTGCTCCACTGCTTTATTTATCCCTTATCGAGCTATTTTTCTGTCTACAAATAAACTCACTGGGTTAAGTCATGCTAGATCAAGTCACTGCCTCAAGGTGCGAGTGAGGGCCAACATAGAGACCCTCCAATCTCCGTTAGAGACAACCTGTCTTAGTGCCAAGGAGGACCACCGGTGATTCTTCCCTTAGTGTGAGTATGAACCGTGAGCTAGATAAAGCTAGGGGGATGGTTGTCAATTTGAGCGGTGACAACATTCACTAAGCCGGAGTTGTTGCTATTGATCGCTTTCCCTGGTCACAGGAGTTTGAACAAGAGACAATTGAAGTGGCGGTTCCTTCTTTGAAGAGGGTCTTCAAACTGTGCCACCGCTTTCTTCGACTCTTGTACCCGGACCTTGATTTGAGCTCTATCTTGCTTAGGTCGGTCCCAAACAATCTAACTTGAGAGGTCGAGGAAGAGGCAACTACTCCAGAGGAGGTAGACGACTATGAAGACGATGATGAGGGTGGCGATGAGAATGATGACTAGTGCTGAACTCCCTTTTCCTTTTTTTTCTTTTTACTTCTATACACCAAGCCTGTGGGCTCGGTAAAATTTGAATTTATTGTGACATGTTCTCTATTTTGCTAGTTTTATGAAATCCTCTTGAATGGAAATTCTAAAGTCTTCCCTTCCTCTCTGTTTCTCTTTTTTATTAGGTCGTCGATGAGATACTAACATCCTTTGAGACTGATTTCAGTGTGGTGGTGGCAGTGTCAAAACATTACCGAGCTAGATAGATGGGGGCCAACCTTCTTAGATCGGTCTACCTGTTGCCAATGTTTTTCGAGGTCGGCTTGAGGGGGCCTTAGGCTAAAAGTGGTTTAACTTCCCCATAGAGTTCGGCTTGACTAGGTCATTGAAGCAGGTGGTCATTTTGTAGTTGCTTTTCTTCTCAATGCAGCTTCTATCATTCGGTTTTAGATAAATGTGTATAGGTTGAAATTATACTCACCCTGTGAGCTGGTCAGTCGTGTTGTGGTGCGGGAGCACCTGAAGCATCAGGGAGTTGGGCACAAAGTGTGGCTGAATCTATACCATCACGAGAGAGTGACTCTCCTGGGCCTGCATTCATGGGTTAATGTCGCACATGTGCTACACCTACTCCTATAATTGTTGGTTGTCTACTCCTACTCGATCCATGTGGGGCTCACCTTGAGGGGGTGGCTCTCTCGTCTATGGGTCGCCTACCCTTAAGAGATCCATGGAAGGTTTGATTTGTGAGGACAGCTCCACAATCAGGCAGCTATTAACTCTCACGGGATCCATGGAGGGCTAGATCAACAGTGAGGCTTTGTAGTTAGGGCTGGGAGACTATCTGGACCAAATTGCTAAAGCTTGCTAGGGCTGGTCATTCAGATTTTCCCCCCTTGTGATAGCATCGTCTATACGTGTGTTGCTGTCGATGTTAGACAATAGGTCGGTGCCATGACTACATTGTGTCTGCCCTCAAAAATGCTGGTCATCTACTCCTACGATAGCCATAAGGAGCTTAACCTACGGGGGCTGATCTACCAACTGTAGGTCGTTAAATCACATGGGAGACTTGAAATGCTTAACCTGCAAGGGTGACCACACAGTCCGTTAGCTGCCAAATCCCATGGGAGCTGCAAAGTGCTCGACCTGTAGAAGCGACCACGTGAACAGAGCTGATGAGTCTCATTTGGGCTGATTACCACTGAATGCAAATTTAAAATGAGAGTTGAGAACCTGGCTTTTTAATTAGCGGTTCCAATAGACAGCTAATTGATGGAACGTAGTCTGGCAGCTCCCTGTTGGAAGGTGACTCAGATGCCGAGCTGGCTAGTTCACCGGATTGACCTGTAAAGAGAGAATATTAGAGTGCCCAGGTTGCTATGCCTGGGGTGGGCACTCCGATGCTTAAGTCAGCGAAGTAGAGGTTTTGGAGAGAGCTAGAGAGCAAGATTGCTAGAGTATATGAGAGTTGTATCCCATGTACCTTCTCTCAGGGAGGAGGTTCCATTATATAGGTGTAAGAAACTGGGAGCTTCTTGTAATACGTCCGAGATTCCTGCAAGAACATGCCTGCCATGTTTGGAGGAGAGGGATAGAGTCCGTTTGATCAACTCCGATCTGGACAATACAAAAAGATGGGTGTAACGGTCAAGCGTAGTGATTCCAGAGAAGTCTGAAACAATAACCTACTTAAGGAAGAGGCCAGCGAGCACGTCTCACAGGTCACCACCTCAGTTAGGTCGGCAAGTCCTTGAGGAGGTCATTGCTCACACTGAGGTCACTTCGATTGGTACTGACAAGGTATTACAGGCTGGAAAGTCCTTGAGGAGATCGCTCCTCATGCCGAGGTCCCTTGGACGGGTAATGATGAGGTACTATAGGTCGACCCCTAGACGAGGTGCTACTAGCCGCCCTACCAAGGTGCCCGAGCTATGTATGAAGTTCTTCAGACTGATTTTGGGGTGTGTCTCCTTGACTTGGTGAGATACGCGTCTATCCGCGTGGTGCTGAGGTGTCAAGCGGTGAAGATGGATGCCATGTGTTGCTAGGTCAACAGAGGGCCAAATATGCCCTCATCAAAATCCTTGTATGATTTGTGTAAAAGGTCCTCTAGGAAGAACATTGCTAGTTATCCTTGTTTGAGACTGGTATCAATCACTGGCACATCTACGGTAGGTTTTGGGATCGAAGAAAGCATAGAAAGAATCTCAATAAAGGAAAATTTAGTAGGAACATTTGGATCGGCCATGGAGATCGCCAAGGGTTTCCTTTTCATCCTCTTAAAAACCTAAAAAATGACCATTTCTTGACACTCACTGTCCTTCTTGGTTATGATGCTGTTTTGGGAACTAATTGGCTTAAATCTTTATGCCCAAAAGTGTGGGACTTCTCCACATTTTGCCTAAAATTTTCAGACCACGAGGGTGTGTGAGGTAGGCACTGTGGTGATGGTCTTAGCTCTGGAGAACGTGAGCAAGATGCAATGGAAAGGTAGTGAGAAAGCATGAAAAGGAACTTTAAGGATGAGATCAGGGACCCTCCTAATTATAAGCAAAAGGGCAAGTCGGTTTGTGCATGCATTTTCCAAGAATCCCAAAATGTTCGCTAGTCCATTATGGGTTTAGATCTTTAGGTTCTTAAGATGGTGACACATGTCGGGCTATGATTGATGGAGCATATTCACTTTATTCCATACTGGCAAGCCCCTACCACTGTCACGTCTGAGGGACATGTTCTGTCATTCATAATTGTCATCTAGTGCTTATTTTCCAGATTTTGTCTTCTGTAAGTACATTCCATGGACTCACTATTCATGCTGAGTGAAACTGTGGTTTGTTCATTTCTTTTGTTTATTCTAAACGTGTGTCTCCTCGGTTTTGTTTTAAAAGCTTATTCTCCTTTTAATGGATCCACGGACTTAGTTTGCTTGGCCTCATTCGTCAGTCCATGATATTATTTAGGTTAGTCCCCTTAAAGGGTGAACATACATTAAGAAGACTAAGAGACCAAAAGCCTAGAATCATAAGCCCAACCAAAATTTCATAGTCATTGGGTAAAGCCCATCAGGCTTACGTGATAAACTATTAAGTTATATTGAAGAATGGCCTAAGACCAACTTGACCAAGTTATTCAGTCCATTTTGGAGGACTTTAAGGAATTGTTTGAGTAGCCCGTTGGGCTGCCTCCAAATAGAAATTATGACCATGCAATTCCCCTACTAGAGAGAGGCCGACCCATTATTTTTAAACTGTATAGATACCCATAGTATCAAAAGAAAGAAATCAAAGTGTTAGTGAAGAACATGCTAAAAGAGGGATCATCAAGTCTAGTAACAGTTTGTTCTCAGCCCCAACCCATCTATCTAGTTAAGAAAAAAAGATAGAGGATGGAGGTATTGTATAGATTATAGTGATCTTAATTGGGCGACAATGTGGGACAGATTTTGAATGCCTATTATTGATGAATTCTTTGATGAAATTCATAGAGAATCCAGTTTGTCTAATTTGGGCCTTAGATCTGGATATCACCAAATTCAAATCAAGGCGGGGGATGAATACAAAATGGCATTTCAAACCCATGAGGGTCACTATGAATTCTTGGTTATGATGTTTGGACTAACAAATGCTCCTTCTTTTCAAGCACTAATGAATGACATATTGAAGGAGCATTCGTGTAAATTCTTGATGGTTTTTTTTGACGATATACTGGTTTATTGCAGCAGCCTTGAAGAGCTGTGGGCCATCTATGAATGGTTCTAAAAATATTAAGCTTCCATCGATTGCATGTTAAGAAGAGTAAATGCAAGTTTGCAATGAAGCAAATTGATTACCTCGGCCATATTATTTCAGCCAAGGGAGTGGCAGTCGATCAAGGCAAAATTCGGTGTATGTTGACCTGGCCTAGGCCCAAAACTATAAAGGGGCTATGTGGATTTTTGGGCTTAACAGGTTATTATAGAAAATTCATAAAAGAGTATGGAACTATAGCAATTCCTCTAACCAAGATACTAAAAAAGGGCAATTGGGAGTGGAATAAACAAGCATAAGTGGCAATCAAATGACACAATGAGGCCCATGACTGACTATAGCTCCGGTGCTTACCCTCTCGGATTTTTCTCAGTCGTTTATCATGAAGATTGGTGCAAGTTGTATAGGCATTGGGGTGGTTCTCTCTCAAGGTGGAAACCCCATTGCTTACTTTAGCAAAGCTTTCCAAGGTAAGAGCCTACATTCTTCAACATATGTTAAAGAGTTACTAGTTGTTGTCTTGGCTATAAAGAAATAGCATCCATATCTCTCGGAAAGTAGACGCCAAAACAGAACAGACCACCAAAGCCTTGGATTTCTGCTACAACAAAAAATACACACTCCTACCTAGCAAAGACCCATTGGGAAGATAGAATATAGTTGTTGATTCCCTATCCCAAAGAGAAGACATGAAGATATTGGCAATATCTAGGCCAGTTCCAATATGGATGGAAGATAACAATTAAGGAAGAGGTGGCACAAGACCCAACACTACAAGTGATGACTGATTATCCAAGCTATAAATAATGGGCCTAATACTGGGTCTAAACATGAATACAGAAATGGGCTGATATGGCAAATGGGGGATATTAAGTTAAGCTCTACATCCAAATTCATGTGGAAATTATTTGAAGAAGCCTACTCTTCTCCATCGAGAGGGCATTCAGGGTTCTACATACAACACCAGGCACAGATTATGGAGGGTGTGTTATTGGAAGGGGTATCAGAAGGAGGTGTGGTCTTGGGTTAGAGAATGTAAGGCATGTTAAAGAAAAATCTGAAAATATACCAACACCAGGACTAATGCAGCCACTGCCCACCCTAGAAAAAGTATGGGCCAACATATCCCTAGACTTTATAGAAGGCTTACCCCTCTCACACAGAAAATATGCTATTCTTGTGGTAGTAGACAAACTCACTAAGTATCGGCATTTTTTGCCATCAGCTCATACTATACAACTTAGGAGGTGGTCTGGGTTTTCATGGAGGGAGCTTTTAAACTTCATGGGATGTGGTCCTTTACTGTGAGTGACTAGATATAACTTTTACGAGCCAATTTTGGAGGGAGTTGTTCAGGTTGAAAGGAACTAAGTTGAACATGAGTTCAACAAAGGTTCTAAAATGAATACTAGAGATGTACCTCCATTGTTTCAGTAGTACACAACCCAAAGATTGGTAGAGGTGGCTTCCATTGGTGGAATGGTGGTATAATACCACCTTCCATTCAGCTGCTATGAATACCCCCACTCCAATTAGTATATGGATACCCACCCCCAATATTATACATTCTAGGGACCACCAAGGTGCAAGTAGTGGAAGAGGAATCGAAGGCTAGAGATGATATGATATCAGAGCTTAAATTCAACTTAAATACAACTAAGAACTGGATGAAAAGGTTGGCTGATAGACTGTGTATCTCCATCAACAATATTGACAAAGCAGCAAAGCCACCAGGAAATCCCAAAAGCTCTCTCCTAGATTTTTTGGCCCATTTAAAGTGCTATCTCATATTGGGCCAGTGTCATACAAGCTAGATCTACATGGAGTCATCTTCACCCGATCTTGCATGTGTCGTGGTTGAAGAAGAAGTTGGCTCCCATGATACCATTAGTCCCACCTTTCCACCTTTAAGTTAGGTGGAACCTTTACCTCATACCAAAAGCTATCTTAGATAGGAGAAATGTTAAAAGAGGAAATAAAGCTACAACAGAGGTTCTTATTCAATGGAGGGGCACCCCAGATCTGTATGACATGTGGGAACAATGGAAGGAAGTTCAAAGATAATTCCCAAGAACCAGCCTCATGGACAAGGCCTAAGCCAAGGGGGAGGGAATGGTAAGGATTCCCCCATTAGCATAAGAATCTGAGGCCCAACCCACTAGTTCTTCAGCTTAGAGCCCAAGAGGAATACTCACTAACGTTCCATGGGGATGCCACATCCATCATTTTTGTCTTTTTCTTTATGACAGTTATGATGCATCCAATTATTGAGTCATGGCCAATGATTGTTAGTAATGACGTGGTAGTAATCCATAGAGGTTGTAATGGCAAGGATAGCCTATATAAATCTTGCAAACCTAGAATAACAATATAGATATTTTGTCATTTTCTCTTACAATTCCTTAAGCCTTGTAGAGTTTCTCTTCAGTAGTGCCGGCAACCACTATAGTTCGGAGGGGCAGGAAGCACTCTTCTCATCACGGTCATATCATTCATCATCATTATGGGATTAAGCTCAAATGAGACATGATGGAAGTTGCTTCCTGTCTTTATCTACCCTACCTGAAGGCAACACTCTAAGGACCAATCTGTTGGATTTTAATCTCATTAGAGATTAAATCCAATGGGTGTTTGATTGATTAATTACATAAAAAGGCACATATACACATGCACTCTAAAAATGGTTTTAAAGTCCTACCAAAACTCATTGTTTTAATTTGTTTTTCTCCTTTTAAGACTTGTTTCACGTTGAAAAATTATTGAACTTGATTTAAGCTTTTAACTAGGAAATCGTTTACACTCCTTAGAATTATAGAGAGGAGAGTGTAAAGATTTTCTACTACGAGTGATCATTTCAGCCTGGCTTGGCCCGGAAAATCTGGTCTTGGGCCTAATTTTTAGGCCCAGCCCGGCCCAGATATTTATAATATACATATATATATATATATATATGCGATTTAAAAATATTTGATAATTGATGTTTTATATATTAAATAGAGATTAATAGAGATTTGTAGGAAATTAAAGATTTTAATCCTACAATCTTAGATCTTACCAAGTTCTAATCTAGTATTTAATGAAATATAGAAATTACTAAACCCTAATCTTCTCGGCTCTCTCTCTCTCACCAATTTCACAAAACCACCGTTGCACCCAATCTCTCTCTCTCTCTCTCTCTCTCTCACCAAAAGATTAATCTTCCAGTGATAAATACTCCATTGATGAAGATAAATATGAAGTTTAGAGTGGTTGCAAGTTTTGGGTAAAATTGAAACCATTTTCAATATTTTATTACTTATTTATTTACATTAATTTGAATTATTTTTCTTAGTTTGCTAATATCTTTTTCATTTCATTTTTTATTTGTAGGAGTTGAATGCAAGATGGAGCTCCTTATAGAGATGTTTAAAGTTGTTTTTTGGATATTTCATGACAATGGATTGTTATTTTTTGATAGATATTATAGGTTCTAAGTTGATTTTTTATTTATAGAAGAACTGTTTTGTTAAAATTATAATTTTTAGCATACTAATGACCAGTTGAAACTTATAAATTAAAAGGTATAATTATTTAATTTCTTTTATGTTAGAAGCTTTTATCTTGATATTAAGTTTAAATTTTCTTATAGGTTACTATAGTCTCCACGACAATAAGTGAAAAAAAGTATAATTGTTTAATTTTGGAATTGAAATACAATAACTAGGCCTGAAATCTTGGCCCGGATTAGCCCGGGCCCGGGCTTATATTTTTAGGCCCATAATGCGGATTGGGGCTGGCCTAGGCCAAGCCTAAGCCCGTTGTTATGAAGGCAAAGCCCGGCTCATGATCACCCCTAGTGTAACCCATGTGTTTATAGGTGCTTTAGAGATGAAACCTGATGAAATCTGATGCAATAGTGACTATAATTTTGCTCGCACTTTGTTTATACTATGAAAATTGCAATAGTGACTATAATTTTAGTGTGATGAAACCTGATGTGATGACACAATAAGAAATTTGCAAACTACAATTTTGCAAAGTCATAGACCACGAGTTTGCAAAATCACAAATCGCAACTTATGCCATTTACAAAATTGCAAATCAAAAGTTATGTCATTTGCCAAATCAAAAATTGCAAATTGCGACTTGTGATTCACAAATAGCGACTTGGAACCTACATATGATTTGAACAACACAAAAGGGTGTTTTTGAGTAAGGAGACCGAACCATAAATTGTTGATGTTTTAAGTTATTTCAATTGTCATGAATTGATTGAGTGTGATCAAAAGACATTATTCAAATGTTAATAGTCATAAATTGTTAACTAAAAATGAACAATCATAGAATTTGAATTCATGACTGTACAAAGAGACTCTTCAAAATGAATACACCCTTCATACAAGGTTTACACTCACTTCTTACTACGAAAAATATTTGTCTCTCTTAGTTTTCTCTACTACTACCTCACAGAAGGTTTCTTCGAAGATTCTTCAACTTTGTTGGTTGTAGTTTCTTACCCTAGGCTCTATTATATCCTAAGAACTATTATGCTAGTAACCTAACAACAAACTTAGTAAAATGAGTGGGGGCAAATAACATTCTAAAGAGTCTTTAGATATGCCTCAGATTTTCTCTTCCAATTTCTATAATCCCATTTCCTAATAAGTTTAGAATGTTATTTAGTCATGGAGGCAAAAGCCCGCATGGCTTTGATCAAGATGATAAACCAAGACCTTGTTCGACTTGACCAGTTCGATAAAACCAATTTTAGTTGATGGCAAAACAAGATGATCTTCTTTCTCACAACGTTGTAACTTTACTATCTCTTGGATGGAAATCAGCAACCTCTTCTTGAACCTACCAACAAAGGCATAGAACTTAAGAAAGAAAGAGCAAAACGAGAGCATGATTCACTTCTATGTAGAGGACATATATTGGATGCTTTATTAGACTAGCTCTATGACTTTTACAAAGAACTCATGTATCCTAGAGAAATTTGGTAGTCTTTGGAATTCAAGTATAAGGTGCAAGAATTTGGTAGAACAAGTATCTCATCACAAAATACTTTGACTTCACCAAGAACAACCATAAGCCCATATTGATAGTTAATAAAATTCAGTCCCTAAACATCATCTTTTCTAAATCTTTCTAAATGGGAGAAATCATTGCGAAACTTTCTCCCTTTGGGAGGATTATAGGAAGAAGTTTTTGCACAATGTAGAAGAATTTACCTTAGAGAAAATTGAGCAACTTTTTCACATTGTAAAAGAATCTTGTATTAGAGGTAAGAGGGATAAAACCCTGTCTAATACGCTAATCTCAAAGATTAATTTTGTGGAAATTGAATCAAAGAAGACTGCCCCTACATTGCAAGTGAAGAAGGATGAGAACTTCAAGAAGAGCAACAATAAGAAGAGATCATACTATGCTTATGGAAAGAAGGGGAACAATACCCAAGTCTTCCAGCATCAGAATGGAGGGAATAAGTTTATAAATATGGTAGAAGACCAACTAGTGGCCATGATCACCAAAGTGAATATGGTAGAATCATCTTTTGGTTGGTGGTCTGATTCAGGTTCCATAGTCCATGTTTGTAAGGACAAGTCCTTGTTCAAAACATATGAAGAAATGATTGATGTTTGGGAGGTTCAGATGGGCCCATGTTTGGCCTACCATGGAGCTTTTAGATGGGTCTCCACCCTTGCATGTGCCAAGTGGACATCACACACTAACAAGGCTTTTTGAATTTTATAAATTAAAAAAAAATAGCGATAAATGGAAAACAGAAAACTCTGATGATATTACAGTTCAAGTGGTGATTGGGTGTATACCCCATGATATTATAGTCAGCTAACTACTATCACTAAAAATTACACCCAAGCATGTCTTATACCCCATGAAACCAAAACATAGTAGTTGTAGCTGGTTTGATCATTACTCAACCCCATGAATTGGCCAAAACAATCCCAACAAGTGTATTAACAAATCAGAGGAGAGAAATAATGGCATCTATTGTTATTATAACAGATCAAGAGAGGGTGTTTGGGTGTATTATTATTATTTATTTTATTTTATTTATTTTTTTATTTTTTGTGAGCAGATGTTTGGGTGTATTAGGAGCCAAGGTTTGATGGAAGCTGTATACACAGAATGCTACTTTTTATCTATTATGGATTTCTTCTCCTCTGTCACTGGTGGATGTATGCTATAAGTCAAATCACATAAATCTCTAGGTATAATACTGAATTGATTTATTTTATATTTTCCTTTTATTTTCACCATTTACCCATTGATTTTAGATCTTGAAGTTATCCTTAGGCAATAGAAAAAAACTGAGATGCAAGATCAAAGATAAAACAACAGAAGAGTACTGATCACTCTTATATGACCAATGAGGATCCACGATTGGTTGTTATAGTAGTGTTGTTTATGGATAAATTTTAGAACAAGTCAGAGGTAATATTCCCCGTTGGTGGGATCAAAGTGATAATGAGTATTAGTGTATTACTTATATTGGACGATTGATTAAATTAACATTTCATGAAACAAATAAAGTGTATGGAGTAGCTAAGGCGATTCACTGATGATTAAAAAAAAAAGGGAAAGGGATGAGAGGGGAACAAGGGTTCCAAAGAATGAGAATCTGCTTTAGCATATTGAACTAATCATATTGAACAAGGGTTCCAAAGAATGAATTGCAGAAAAAAATAAGAGCAGATCCCAACTATACTCCCCGATTGCCTGGATCTGGTGTGAAAAACCGCTAATGGTAACAATGAAGAAGTAGATCGATCCCAAAAAAGAGTAGGAGCAGATCTACAAAAGATAAAACCAGTCAGTTAGTGAAAAAAAGAGGAATGAAGAAGAGGAGAGGAAGAAGAAAATGGTGATGGAGTTTGGTTTGGCTCGCCATTGATTTCAAAGAAGAAGAAGAATGAGGAGGAAGAGGAGGATAATGGTTTAGCAGTGGTCTTACCTCGTCGGAGGTTGGTTCGGCTCTCTATTTGGCGGTGGAGTTCTCCCTGTTTGGCTCTCCCAATCTCTTGGATTGGAGTGAAAATAAGGAAGACATTTTTGTCAAAAGAATAAAAAAAAGATTCATATCCGGACTGGGAATCACATTCCCTGGGGAGGGGTCGGGAATGGCCATTCCCCCATACGAGGGATTCCCATTCCGCTTAAAATGGAAATGGGATTCCGATTCTGCCAAACCAAACATTTGGAATCCGAATGATTCATTCTGATTCCGATTCTAGACTCTTATTCCTACCAACCAAACGCACCCTAAGTCTTTTCTATTTGTTTTCAATAATGGAATTTAGAAAATCTTTGGCATATTAGAATAAAATAAAAGGAGAAGCTATTTGCATTGTTATGCCCAATTCCCATGTGTTTGCTTGCCCTTTAAAGATCTCTTTTATTGTCAAACATGTTGTAGCTGTTTAAGTGGTGGTTTTAGAATAAATCATCCTAGTAATTGATTAAATTCTTGTTCTTGAAAGCTTATCATTATGAGATGACCATTGTATTATTATTTCATACTGTTTTGAGAACCGTTCTCCATGCTGAAATGTGAAGTTTCATGTTGCTTTTGAAGTCAATTTGTGATGAATATAGGCATTCAAGAATTATTTTGCATGCTGAAATGTGGTATTTTATGATGGTGTGAACTGAATATAGGATGGCCATGATGTTTTTAAGTTCAATATATATGCTAAATATGAAATTCCATGTTAAGGTGTAATGAATGCAATGTCTTAGAACCTTCATTAATGTTAAAATGTAAATGCGGATGTTGATTTTGGGGATAAGAAAATGATACACATGAGGTTTTGGGTTCAATACTTGTGCTGAAATATGTTAGGTTTGATAATCATTCATATTAGGAGGGATGAAGGGTAATATTATGATTTAAAAAAGTTATACGTCATGGCATCATTTTAGGGGTATTTTCGTCCTTAGAATAGTCAAAGTATGCCCTTTTCCCAGTTAAATTCAATATTGTGACCTCCGAGGATTTCTGTGCAATTTCTATGGAAATTGGAGAAGTTACATGGCTGAAATGCAGTTTTTGGAAAGTTGCTGTGAAGTCCAGCTGAGAGAGGGTATTTTTGTGAAAAACTGGGAACAGGAGAGTGCCTATTATCTGCTAAACCCAGAATGGCGCCCCTCCTACTGTATTAACAAACTCCCCTCTCCTTAGAAAACACTAGGGCGCCTCTCCACTCAATATTTTCATCCTTGACAAATCCTAGCTGCTCCTAACTGCTAAATCCTCACCTTCCATCCCTTCTAATCTCCACAATCAATTTTAGGGCAATTTCTTTTTAGCATTCTAATCCTAGGGAGCCACATAATCTCTAATATTCACCATTCAACCTTTAGCCATTAAATCTCAGCCCTACATAATATTGGGTGCCTTCTCCTTTTCTTTTCAGCCTTAGGAACACTTTAGAACAATCCTGACCCTCCATTCTAAACCCTAGGATGCCTATATTTTTGCAAAAACCCAGCTTCTGCCTCCCTCTTTTTCTCTAATCCCAGTTTTATCCACTCTTCTCTATAAAAAAGACCTCAGGGGCCCCTGGAGAAGGGGTTGATCAATTCACCCAGTTCACATGGCTAAGGTTTCTTGAGGAGTTCAAGGGTTGTAGAAGGGAAGGACGCCCAGTTCTTGGCAATTTGGTTTAGGTTTGATTCAAACGGATAAGAATTGTACCAATTTATTTTGGATTGTCCCAATCCAATAATTGTAATGGACCATCCAAATCTGATTTGACAAAGTTTGGATCAGATTGGGTCCAATCCAAAACCAGTCCATTGACACCCCTATTAGTAAACATCTATAACAGTAGTTTTGTAGGCAGAGTTTCCTCAAAGAATAAAAATGAGAAAGATGGGGGTATGATTATTTTTCATGTTGTAGGCTACTTAATTTTTGTGCTATGGGGCTGATTTTTCGTTCTAAAAGGAATGTGGCCCATGGCAAGAATTTTGTAACCAAACACTCTAATGTTATTCATTCTTGCCCATAATGAGCAAAAATTAAAATGAGGCCCAGAGAAGTGAACCAAACATGGACTTAGGCCCCATTTGGTTCATAGGAATAGGGGTCTGGAATGGGAATCAAAATGGGCTATTCTGATTCCAACTGTTTGGTTGGGCAGAATTGGAACCCCATTTCCATTCCTGCTAGAATGGCATTTTCTCATTTGAGGGAATGTCCATTCCCTGCCCCTCCCTTGGGAACAAAATCTCATTCTTGTGGATTCCAATTTCCATTCTCATTCTTGTCTAAACCAAACTGACTATGGGAATAGACCATTCTGATTCCGATTCCGATTCCAATTCTGACTGTGAACCAAATAGACCCTTAGTATCTTGGAATGTTAAAATTAGAGAGGGTTTTAAGTCTCTAAGAGAGTGTTTACTTTGCTAAATGTGAGAAAGCCTTGGGAGTTTACTTAGATCAATTGTTTTACGCCTTATGTGGAGTATAGTAAGACATGTCTTAAGTTAAAATATGTTCAAGTTCAAATCACAAAAAAAAAAGATAAAAAGATAAAAAGGGGGAAATTCAAAATATATACAGAGCAAATTAATAATGATTATGATAGGAAAAGAAGGGAGCATTTTACTTCATGTGCAATTTTACAAATAAGTAAATGCTTCCAAATTAAAGTTTGATTTCGTTACCCAAGTTGTGCTAAGCTTTTACCATTTATTTTGTTTTTTCTATGTATAATTGCTCTTTATTGCCCAATACTTGGTTTTATTTTTATAAGATGGATATTGGCTTGGTTTTTCTTCTAGTTTCTCTCTTTGCATGCTTTCTCACTCACTTTTTGCACACACCATTTACATTAGATTTGACATCCTATATCGTGTTAGGAGAGGGGGTCAGTAGATGGTAGGATGTTTGAACTTTATGAGAAAGCTTTGGGAGTATACTTAGGTCAATTATTTTACGCCTTACGTGGAGTATAGGAAGACATGTCTTAAGTTAAAATATGTTCAATTTCAAATCACAAAAAAAATAAATAATAAAAACATAAAAAGGGGCAAAATCGAAATAGAGAGAAAATTAATAATGATTATGATAAGAAAAAGAAGGGGGAATTTTGCTTCATGTGCAACATTACAAATAAGTGAATGTTTCCAAATTAAAGTTTGATTTCATTACCCAATTTGTGTTAAGTTTTTACCATTTATTTTGCTTTTGATATATATAATTGCTCTCTATTGCTCAATACTTGGTTTTATTGCTATAGTGTCTTCATTTTTATGAGACAGATATTGGCTTGGTTTTTCTTCTAGTTCCTCTTTTTGCATGCTTTCTCGCTCACTATTTGCACACGCCATTTACATTAGATTTAACATCTTATATCGTATTAGGAGAAGGGTCAGTAGCAGGAGATAGGTTGTTTGAACTTTGTTCCTCCTATGTTGCATTAAAATCCCCCAAACTGGTCACCAACCAAAGAAGCCTATTTGTTTGATGGGTGGAGGTTTGAAGGCTGATTACCTTGTTTAAACCTTGTGTCTGTATTAAACCATGTTAACCCATGTATGTTCACTTAGATCCCAATTAAGAGTCTAGAAGGAATAGGTGATACCACCTTAGACTCTGAAATAAGACACATGTGTTGATTGTTACTCTTCCTTTCTTTTTTTCAATTCTCCTAGATTTTAAATTCTTCTCAAAAAAGAAAAAATAATAAATAAAAATATATAAAACAAAAAAAATGTTTTAGAACCTTATCCTTTTATAAAGGCACTTTTATCAAATAAAGTATTAAATGAAATTATCTTGTTTCTAATTTAGGGTCCGTTTGGCTCATCTTTTTGGGAAGATCTTCTGGTAGCTCTAACAGTCAAAAGACGCATTGAGTTTTTGCATGAAGATATGAACAGCCAGAAGTTAGTTTGGCAGACACACGTCTTTCCATGTCTTTCCACGCAAGAATAAAACATGAAAGACACGAAAAGCTTCATTTAAAGCTTCCCAAAATCTGCCCAAAATGGGCTTCTTACGTCTTTTCGGCGCTCCGGCTTTTGGTAGTTAGATCTTCTGTGAACCAAACGAAAATAGACCAAAAATCAATAAACAACTGAAAGACCGTGCAAAAAAATGCACCAAATAGGCCCTAAGTGTTTCCTTATTTTGCCATAATTTTTAAATGGTTTGTAAATATCTTTTCAGTTTTATTGTCATGATAGAGGTCCACATTTCTTGCATTCCTATCCGCACATTGCACTTTGCATTCAGTCAACCTAGTTAACCATAAAAGCACTTACAACCTCTCCAACCTTAGAGTAACCTAACCCTTTGCCTAAAACCGCTCCTACCTAGAAGCTACCCCAATTCAATTTTCTTTGTTTATCCAATTCTTGTCACATCTAGATCATTTTTAGTAGCAAAATTATCAATCCTAATAGTTGGATCCATCCATCAATCACCCTTTCCTTGGCATATCACCCTTAGTTGGCCTATTTCTAACCTAGCTCCACTCGAGAGCCTCACCAGATTCAAATTCAATGGTATTTGAAAATCTGATTTTGAATTCGAGATTCGATATAATCGAATTGAATTTGGATAATTCGAATATCTAATCAGTCGAATTCGTATATCCTATTCATATTAGATAGGTAATTAGATTCAAATTCGGATATAACTTGATTTGATTCGATAAATATTCGAAGTCGATTGATTATTTAATTCTTATATATAATATATGAAATATTTAAATGTGTTATATAATTTATATATATATATATATATGTAATAATTAAATTATATAAGAAGAAGAAGAAGAAGAAAAGAAAACACGAACTCAGATCTCATATCTGGGAATTCAGATCTGAGATCTGAGATCCAAGAACTCAGATCTCAGATTTGTATTTGTTGTTACTGCCTCGCCGTTGCCGGTGAGCATCCAATCATCCTCATCCTCTTCCTTCTTCTTCCCTCCTCTCCTTCTTCTTCTTTCTTTTTTTCTATATCAGACAACAATTCTCTTTTTGCTCTTAGCCAACATCTCTTTTGAGGTTTGCATATTAGGGCAAATCTCAAATAAACGTTTTCCCTAATATGCAAACCGCCCGAACCATTCGACCTGGACGGTTGAACCGCAGACCCAGAAACTGGTAGCTAGAACGGTTTGGTTTCCAGTTCGGTTTTTAAAACTTTGTTTTTTCATGCATGACTTATCATGGTTCCTAAATAATAATAATAAATAAATAAAGACAACAACAACAATAATAATAATAATAATAATAATAATAATAATAATAATAATAAGAAGAAGAAGAAGAAGAAGAAGAAGAAGAAGAAAAGAAAAAGAAAAGAAAGGAGAATGAAAGAAAAGGAAATCAAAACCGAAACAAAAAAGCAAAAAAAGATAAAGAAAAAGAAGGCCAAAATCAATAAATGAAGGTAAAATTCAAAGTCCCTATGTTTTTGCACTCTACATGTAGTGATCTTTAGTGAACCCCATAAATCAGGCCATAACATCCTTGAGGGTCAATCATAAAAAGCAAACAAACAATAAAATAAATAAATAAAAAGTAAAAATAATAAGAAAAATAAAATAATAAAAAGCATTTTTTCCATATTCTAAATCCAAGATGCTTGCAAGAAATGGAAGCACTACAAAGCAACACCCTGAAGCACAACACAAGCAACGTTAGACATCTTGGGAGAAATAAGGGCAGACCTTGCACAAGTAGGAACTTAAGCACATAAGGATTTCAACTTTTTCAAGTTATGCCCTAATTATCTAGAACTTGCTTTCTCTTTGGGTTTGAAGATGCCAATTCAAAATTGCATAAGTATGATGGTAGGGGTTGTTGGAAGTCGCATATTCTCCTTTATTGCGCAAACAATAAAGAGAGTTTTGATCTCCACCTTTCATCTTGACCTAGATATTAGGAAAGACATGGGCAAAATTGGTTGATTCCTTCATCAAACCTTTGATCTCCACCTTTCACTCACATTTTTATTAACTTATAGGATATCTCCTTCAAGAGAGTTTTGCTGAATATATGCATCTATGGAGTGCAATGTCCATTAAAGAAAAGGACCCTTTACCTGAGGTCTCATCAAATCCCTGAACCGCCTGATTTGGTGGGCGCACAACCTCCGCCATTAGCGGTAGGAAGGTCGTCCTACATCCACCTTGTCAAATACAATTAATATAAATTGAATATAAAGCTATATCTGCCAATTTCATAGCCAGGCCCAAACCTAGCATTTCTACAAAACCTATCTAGATGCTGCTACTAACCACTCAAGTTCAATGAGTCCAACAACAACATCTACAATGTCTAAAACTAACACTACTTGCAACCTTCTGAACTCATGAGCAAATCTTTTATCAACCCTTCAAATCAAGACATTAAGACTATTTTAGCTTTTTCAACCAATCACCAATATGGGTGGAATGTAGGGCCAGCTGGTCCCTAGCATCTAAACCATCCAAACCCATGTATTTCAGGTCCTGAAATCGGGTCCGGATGTACTAGACACATTTGTTAAGTATAATGAGTGAGCACATAATAGCTGTGTGACACATGTTCCAGTTAACCTTCTCAAGAGCTTCATACACAAACTAAGAACGAAGAATGTTTGCTACCTTCTTGTAATCCTAACCCTACATTTCCTTCCCAACTTCTACATGAACAATGGTTGTCGTCTTCTCCAAAATTTTTCTTGCTCGTGAAAAAAAAAGAAAAAAAACTTATCATCTTCACAATTTTTCTACAAGGGTTCTCTTTTCAGAGAACCTTTTGTCTTGTCGAACAGGAAGGGTTCTCTTCGTGTGGGAGAAAGAATCGGTTTAAATCCGGTCCAATGTAAAATCTATCGAGTAATCGTCGTGACAGCTTTTAAAACTGATATAGGTGGCGGTCTTTAGAAGACCACCCCCTCAGATATCACTCTAGTGGCGGTCATTAAGACCACCGGCTCTAAACCATCGGCACAGACCGTTTTTGTTGTAGTGTCAGCATATGTAGTTGATTTGAGTTGACAGATGTATCTCCATGCTGTGGAGATACTTCCACTACAGCCATTGTGCTAACCATCACCGTGGTTTGCCGGTGCTATATCTTCCATTAGTATCGACTGTTGTTTGGATAAAGAAACATTCCATTGAGCACCTCCATTGATATCCAATGGTGTTGACAGTCTCTGCCCTCGAACAGAAGATGATACTCGTATATCATGTGTGATATGGTCGTGTAGGAGTTATTGAGGCTTTGCTTTACCCGATAATGTTTGGCAATCATCAAAGCCCAATGACCCAAAAGACCACAAAAGCAACAAAAATGAGCCAGTGCTCATATTGAACTCGTATGGGAATGGTTTTCCCCGAAAGAAATTAAAAGGGAACCACGTCTTACAGTGGTTCTGATGGGGTTCGGTCCAGGCATTATAAGATCTATTCTCGCAAGAAGTAGGCCAACAAACAAGTTCTGGTTTGGCATGGAGAAGACTTTTAGGGCTAGGACTGAGCTGGTTAGGGGTATTTTTGTCATTTCAACTAGTCCTATGTGGAACTGGGCTATAACATCTCCTCTAGTTTAGTAGGGGTTATCTTTCAATTTTCAATATATTTACATTAATAAATAGAAAGTTATTGCGTTTCTTGATGCACAAAACAAGGAGTGACATTTTTATAATTATGGTGAACAGTATTCCAAGCCACACAAGTCGCTACAAACCTTAGAGTAATTCTAGGATCCATTGAAGTGATTCCTTGGGATTTCTTTCTCTTTTCTCTTTTTCTATTCTTTCTCCTCTCTCTCTCTTTTTGTCTTGTGATAGTTTGTTCCAACCCTACTGCATCAGGTTCCCTAACATTAACTGGTATTCTAATTCTGGCAAAATGAGCCCATTTCTTAACTTCATTAGGTGAAGGCTCATATGGGTGATGTGAATCCACTAAACATCACCAAAGTCTTCATGAGCCATGAATAAGGGAGAAAAGAATACAGGACGAGCACAGTATCGAAAGGGGTGAGAATACTTGCACGAAGGCAGTAAATTAATAACAAATTAACAACTTAACAACCAATGACAGATTAACAACATAGCAACTAATGACAACATTAACAACATACTAACAACTTGTTACAATTGATGGCTTCATCCCGTGGGCTCAACATATAAAACAACCCAACACGTGAAATGTAAAAAATATAAACCTAGGCCCATCAATGGGCACGTAATGTCTCCTAGTATCCTGACCAGGTGGGCCCCACTAATGGCTCGTATAAATAGAACCATAGAGAAATACGGACAGTTGTTACCTATTTCATATTTATTTTTAAAACATATAAAATAACCTCTATTTTTTTCCCGTGCACTGCACGGGGCCACTAGTAGTTTCTCTAATAATTTAGGGTCTGTTTGATGCTTCTTTTCATACAGTTTTTCGGTTGTTTATATGTCGGGTAGACCGCTTTATGGCCTATTTTCGTTTGGTTTGCGGAAGATCTAGCTGTCAAAAGCTAGAGTGTTGAAAAAGCGCAAAAAGCCTATGGTGGGCTGATTTCGGGAAACTTCAAATGAAGATTTTTTTGTCTTTTACATCTTATTCTCGCATGAAAAGACATAGAAAAACATGCATCTGCCAAACTAACTTTGGGTTGTTCAGATCTTCATGCAAAAGTTCAATTCATTTTAACTGTTAAAATTACTATAAGATCTTCTAAAAAAGACACGCCAAATTCCCTGAGCCCCGGCAGCCCCCCGCTCCCGATCGGGATCCCCTTCCTGCTCCCAAGTCCCAATACTCATGATCTCCTATACCGGTTTGTTAATCCTAATACATCGGGTTTGGGTCGTGCCCAACCCGTTGACATGCATGGTATGTACTATGCAACTAGGGCTGTCAATGAGTCGATCTGATTCGATGGATGCAAACTGATTGAGGGGGTTCTGGTTTCAATATCTGATACTCATGGACTGGTTCTATCAAGTTCCGAACTGATTCAAACCCGATTCCGGTCATATATATAATATTGAATAAATTAATATATATATATATATATATTTATATTAAATATATAATATTTTCAATAAATTTATTATAATCAGATCCGAATATCTGAGAACTGATCAATTCGATTGTGGGTCTAAAATTACAAACCTATTGCATCTGTTGTTTCGGTTCCGGGTCCTTAATATCCAGATCCGAGCCGTTGACAGCCAATGCAACCCAACCGCGCGGATGCCGAATTGCCGAGTGCCGACATTGAAGTATGATCATTGATCGGTAAAAACGTGTGATTTACAGTCTACGGCAAAGAATCGTCAATGTCCAGATATCAAAAATGCCAGAAGCTACGATTTGTGCAACTCTTTGAATCTCTCCGCCCAATAGAATAGAACCTTGTTTGCTGGTGCCTTTTCATGGGTCCTATAGTGTCTGTTGCGCGAAGAACCCAATACTTGTACGTATAGTTGCTCGCTATCATTTCTTAAATTTTAATTAAAAAACTGTATATTTTTCACAGCTTGGTTTTTTAACTTATGCATTGTAGTCTTTTACTCCACTTCACAGTTGTGCTGTTAGAGACATTGCTGCTCATTTCTCCATGCAGCAAAAGTCCACAGGTACGACTGTTTGTCCTTGTAGCCTTTGTCTGATTGTCTCTGCCTCTTTACTACATAAAATCAATGGGCAACCACCACTACAATACGAAAGAGAGAGAGAGAATAGATACTGGTTGTTGGGTTTTGGATGAGTGGTGAAAGGTTTGTCTGTGAGAAGTAGGAAGGATGGAGAGATCCCGTGCTTCTTCATTTCTGCTTTTGTTTTCTGTGCTTCTTTTGTTCCTCTGTTCCTTCACTCCTGTTTGCATTGCCTCAAGACTCTTACAGGTAGAACCTGAAGATGTGAGGAGTAGTCTTCTTGCCAATGGACTCGGCATTACACCTCCAATGGGGTAAGTATATTTGCTCTGTGTGTGTGTGTGTGAAGTCTGAATTCTTATTGGTGATTGCCAGAATCTTGTAAGGCTAATTTGGTTCGAGCCACTAAGATGATGGACGGTTAGAGATTTGATATTTTGGATGGGTGATTTCGGCACATCATATTTTTGATAGAAGGGCTATGCCTGGTTCATATAAGAAAAAGGGATGTGGGCATATAAATTCCATTGTTGAGTACCTTGGGCACCATATAAATTCTTAGTTTCAACCAATTCTGCTTTCTGCACCCTAAATCTGCTTCAAGTGGTGACCAATTTATCAAAATTCAAGGGGGATTTGATTGTTCAAAGCTCTTCAGTACCATGTCTTTCCGGCAGCATAGATTTCTCTTAAGGCTGTGTTTGGTTGCAATGCAAATAAATTTGCACTGTTGCAAAACTGTGACAGTGCAAATGGTCTGAGTATAAATTTTGACTTATTTTTGTTTCAAATTTTAGTTTATTTTGTTTGATTGCAGTACAAATGAAATAAATTAAGACATGAAACAGAATAAAATAAAACCCAAAACAAAATTAAATGAGAATTTGCGTTTTTTTCATTTGCACTCCCATCCATTTGTACTAGTGCAAATAAATTTGCACTGCAACCAAACACAGCCTAAGAAATGCTTCAAATTGGTGCCTGTTTGGGATTAATGGATAGCTCCCAACCCGATCTACGTTCAATTTTTCTGTCTTCTGGTTTGTTTAGCTAACCTCTTTAACATTATCTTGTTTCTGTTCAGGTGGAACAGTTGGAATCATTTTAATTGCAAGATCGATGAGAAAACAATCAAAGAAACAGGTGCGCATGAAGTCCCAATATATAGAAGTGGAGGAATGCTCTCAAGACTGAGATATGGAAAAAAAATGGGTGGATTCAGCATCCCACAAAAAATGGTGGTCATTGTTTTGCTCAAATCCTAATTTGTTCTTGGTAGGAGTACAAATACAAATATGTAGAGTGCAAAACCTTATATTTTATATTATTTTGTATGTATTTGCACTGTACATATTTGTATTCGTGATTTTGCACTACAAATTTATATTTGTACTCTTTCCAAATTGAGGTAAAAGAGTATTGTTTTGGCAAACATCCAGGCTATCAAGAGTGGAGATGAAGAGAAGGCTAAAGATGCTTGTTTTCTTTGCAAAGACATACTATTTCTAGCTGAATCTTTCCTGTAATGGACTAGCCCATCAGTTATCTCAAAAAGGTCTAAAGAGAGTCCGGATATTTCCTGAGTTAGGAGGCTGGGACTTGTACAGACCTTTATCTTGTTCGCTGTTTTGTTTAGTGTTCAATATAGTTCCTTAAAAAAAAAAAAAAAAAAGATGGAAATGGGTCAATAATCTTATACCCGGATCTGGATCGGATCCTTTAATGGGCTAGGTTCTAGATCTATAGAGCCTATTACCAGTTTAGTTGTACACAGGCTTAAGCTTCACAATAGACTACAGAATTAGCCAATTGGGCAGTACTGCATATGCTCTTCTCATAAACATGAAGTGAATTACCAAAGTTGATTTGAGTCTAGGCTGATTGTCCATAAAACTTGTTTATTTCTTTCATCATTTCTCATAGTTGAGTTGACAGTTCTTCCAACTTTTTCTGTTAAACAGCTGATGCTTTGGTGTCAACCGGGCTTGCTAAGCTTGGTTATCAGTATGTCAATATAGGTATATTTTATGCTCTCTCCCTCTCTCTCTCTGTGATTCGACATAGTGGAATTTTGTTAATATGCTTAATTGTGACTAAATTTTCCTGATTTATTAGATGATTGCTGGGCTGAGTTATCTCGTGATAGCAAGGTTTGCTTTTAATTATCTTTTCATTTCCTTTCAACTTATCATGCTTTGTACATTATCAGTTACTCTTTAGTATGATGAAAGGGTATCTAAAATGTTCAATTTTCTAGGCTGTACTCTCTTTTTTTTTTTTTTACTTTCTTCAGAAAATTTAGTCTTTAACATTTTATTTTCAAATTACTGTTAATTTTCTAACAAAAAAAATACTAAATATACTGACAAATACAACAAGAAGAATCTTCAAACTAGAATTGCAGTTCTAAAAATTACTGACTCATTATTTTCAGTGCATTTTTAAATGAGAAATTGGGTATTCATAATTTCAGGGAAATCTAGTGGCCAAGAAATCAACATTTCCATCTGGGATTAAATCTCTAGCAGACTATGTTCACAGCAAGGGGCTTAAGCTAGGAATCTACTCTGATGCAGGGTATGTCTGCAACCTTTTTAGTATCTATCTTTCCATTTCTTTCAGCTAATTCTAGTTATCAATCAAGAAATTTTGAAAATGCCTGCTGACTACAAGCATGATAAATGTATTAAATGTCGAAAGTTTAATCTGGTCTTTCTCTTTTTTGTCTCCATAATTTAAAATTAAAGTCCAAATGTTATTACCTGATTTTTAAAATTCAAATCCAAATGAAACCTAAGAATGACATTTTTATATTTGTCAAGGTACTTCACATGTAGCAAAACAATGCCTGGTTCACTTGGACATGAAGAACAAGATGCCAAGACCTTTGCTTCATGGGTAAGAGTTTGCAGATTTTTTTCTTCTATTCAAAGTTCAGAATTTATTGATTATTGTTTCTCTTAATTGGAAGAAAATGAAGTTTTTGATATATGAAGCCTTTTCCACAAAAAAAAAAAAAAGATTTATGAATCCTATGAACTGCTGATTGTGCAGGGTGTTGATTATTTGAAGTATGATAACTGCTACAGTGATGGTTCAAAGCCAACTGTTAGGTAATCTTAATCTATACTGTATAAAGTGGATACTTGCCTTGGTTCTCATACAGGTGATAAAAGTTAAATCCAAATACCATATATCATATATCGTAGGTACTTGCAGAGACGTGCATAGCACGTGCTCGTCCACTGCTTTTACTAATTCTGTCTCTCTTCATTTTCATACAGATACCCTGTAATGAGCCGAGCTCTGATGAAGATAGGCCACCCAATCTTCTTTTCTCTATGTGAATGGTAAGGCTGCTTTGACATTACAGTATTTTTCATGTAATATCTATTTTCTAGCCTCTGTTGTATTTACAGTCTTTTCTTCTTTTGTTATAGGGGGGAGCTACACCCAGCTCTATGGGGTGCTAAGGTAGGAAATAGCTGGAGAACTACTGGTGATATTATGGATAATTGGGAAAGGTAAAACTAGTTGTTTTAAATATGATCATCATATTTGTCTTCACATTGAAAAAAGAAAAAATCTTGATAAAAATCGGTTATTATATACTTTCTGGCAACAGCATGATGTCTAGAGCTGACATGAATGAAGTCTATGCTGATTTTGCAAGGCCTGGTGGTTGGAATGGTTAGTGTTATCAATATCTACAATAAATAGCCGATACAGCAGCTAAATAATCATGTAAATTTTAGGAAAATTTTGATTTCATTGGGGTAAAAGGAACTTTTATGATTGATTAGTTAATCTCCACAGAATTACTACTACATGGGTATCCTTGTACCTATAAACCAGTCAATTATTGTGTGTGAGCAGATCCAGACATGCTTGAGATAGGAAATGGAGGGATGACTAAACATGAATATATTGTTCACTTCAGCATTTGGGCCATTTCCAAGGTATTAATACTATAGGGATATGTTCAGTTTGATATAAAATAAAGAGAGAAACAGAGAGAGAGAGAGAGAAAGAGAGAGAGAGAGAGAGAGAGTTGAGGAAAAGTTATTAAATTAATTTGTGAAATTCCTTGAGAACTTTTCCTCAACTTTCTGTTTCTCTTATTTTCTGTCAAACAAAGCACAACCTAGTAGTGTCTCTCTGTTGTTTCCTTGACTGTTTTATATACGTTAAGAGTCATTTATTTATTGCTAATGTTAGTGCAGGCTCCCCTTCTTATTGGGTGTGATGTAAGGAATGCAACCAAAGAAACCATGAAAATCCTCTCAAATAAGGAGGTTATTGCAGTTAACCAGGGTACCTTCCCTTATAGCTAGTGCAATTTTCATTATGAGTACTCAACTTGATCTGCATCTATTTGGTCATCTGATCATGGTTAGTGAATTCTGAATAGATCCACTTGGTGTTCAGGCGAAAAAAGTTTGGTTGAAGGGTGACCTTGAGGTGCATAAACACCATTTACTATAACATTCAGTCCTGTGATTAATTTTCAATCAATACTCAGGAACTGATGCATCTATGGTCTACCTCTCCATTGCTTTAGGTATGGGTTGGACCTCTTTCAGGTCATAGGACAGCTGTTGTACTAGTCAACCGAGGTTTACGCCATAATCGTATTACTGCTCATTGGAAGGACATAGGTATTCCTCCAAACAAGGTGGTAGAGGCAAGAGATCTTTGGAAGGTACTTATACATTACCCACCCTTTTGCATCTTAACTTCTCATACACATCAATGAATGTAATTTAATTTCCATTTCTCTGGGTTTTGCAGCACAAGACCCTCAAGACACGATTTATGGGCAATTTGACAGCCACCATGGCTTCTCATTCATGCAAGATGTATGTGTTGACACCAATTTCTTGAGTCAGGATTCCAGGGGGAATGTTATGTGATGAGAGCATTTTCTATGATCTAGGCTTTGCAACCTGAGGTGAAGGTCATATTAGAAGGTGTTATCCTTCTTTAAATGTCCATATGGGCATGGATTTGGTAATTTAGAATGAATGGACCCATCCACTTTATGTATTTTTCTTCCCTCAATTTGTTCCAGTTGATGATATTTTCAGAGGTTTCAGTTCCCAATCAGAGAGATGGTAATACATTTCTAGGCATGAAGTGCTCCTGCTGATCAGGTTAAGAGCTAAGATATGGAAAATATTTTAAGGGACAGAAAGCCATTCTGTGATGAGGATGGCCACTTTCAGGTCTGGGTCTGGTTCAGGACAGGGTGTACCAGTCCCCGTGGCAATTATTAATCAGGACAATTGGGTCTGACCGGATTAGACTCGATTAATTATACTCGGCATCTTAAATTACCAATGTTAATAACGACGTACAAATTGATTTGAACAATGCCCTACAGCACATCCCCACCTTGTATTGGCAACATCTCCTCACTGGGAGATGTTCCCAATACAAGGTGGGGATGTGCTGTGGCCTGTGGGGTATGTGGGGCGCAGATGCGAAGAGATAAGATTTACTTGCTTCGGCCATGAAGCCTATGTTCACTAGGGGTGAGCAAAAAAACCAAAAAACCAAATCGATCGAAAAAACCGATCAAAACCGAATCGAAAAATCGGTTAACCAACCTGGTCGATTTGGTTTTGGTTTGATGTTTTTAAAAAATTAAAGGTATCGGTTCAGTTTCGGTTAACTAATTTAAAAAACCCGCGGTTAACCGAATTGACCGGTATACATGTTTTTTTATATATTTTCTATATATTCATGTATATATTATATATATTTTAAATTAATAATATATTTATGTATATATTATATATATTTTAAATTAATAAATACGCACTATATGTATTTATAATTTTTATTATATATTTATATATATGTATATTTATAATAAATATTATAAAGTAAAAAAAAAAAAGAAAAACCAACGAATCGAACCGTCAGTTAACCAAACCAGTGAACCGGTTAACCAACTGGTTTCGGTTCGGTTCCGGTTACCGGTTTTCCAAAAACCGATACCACTGGTTCGATTCACAAAAAAGGCCCACGGTGAGCACCCCTATGTCCACAGTAATAAAAGGGTCTTCATGTTAGTCTATACTCAAAATTAAAATTTCAAAATCTATGCTATATATAAAGCAAAGCAGTCCACGTGTCACTCTTGCTGTCTTGTGCAAAATTTTAATTTTGAATTTCATTTTTTGACATTCTTTTTTTCTTAAATTCGCGTAATTGGGCACGTTGAACCAATCATGTTTCTCTCTTTTCCACCCCCAATAACAGATTCAAAGTGGACTTAGAATCAATTACATGATACTAAGGTTGCATTTGAAAGCGGAGTAAATCTCCACCATGGAGTTCTGCACCGATTAGTTTTAAAAAGTGATAGAAACTGGTGATTATTGATCTAAAGTTTTACATCGTTTCTATTAGAAATAAGTTTCCTTCAATTATCTAATAAAACTCGATCTATGTGGAGTTTTACATTGATTTTCACTAGTTATTTACAGTTCATCCAAACGGCTACAAAATTGGACTAAAATGTAAAATAACACTGGTCCAATATTTACACCGCAATCAAACACAGCCTAAATAAAACAAAGAATCGTATAGATGCACAACCGGGTCTTGTGGGTTTAGGAAATAGATAACACACGACTCATTTTCTCACCTTCGGATTTTGTCAGGCCATGGCCATCCAAAGTTGCAGAGAGTAAGTACTGTTTGAAGCCAATGGAAAAGTTACATGGCAAATCAATGATTCTAGTAAACCTACTTACACCAGCACCATTTGAAAATAAAGAAGCAAAGAGGGAAAGAGAGGGGTAAATTCAGGGGAAATGATGCAAATAGAGGGTAAATTCACTTTTGCATGTATTTGGCAACATTACATTTATGCATTGACAAATGACAGATCAAAACATATTTACATTGATAATAAGATGTAAAGGTACATCAATAAAAAAGAAGTAAATTTGCATTCAAGTAGGCTTTTGCTAAAAAAAAAAAAAAAGCATATGCTTTATTAGAATTTATGTTTGCATCCATTACAGATAAAAGTCTGTTTGTCAAAAAGATAAATTTGTTGGTGCGAAACTAACCTAATTTTATAATTTATATGAACCATTTTACATTCTACATATTTGCATTATTTCTAAATACAGCCTAAAGGGCAGGAAGCATGCACCCTCCAAAAAAATTTAAACATGTCAGATTATGACTATTAACAGGCAAACTGACGGAATTTTTATCTTAACAGCGAGTTTCTTGATTGGACCGAGTATTAAAAGCTTAAAACAAAAAAAAAAAAAAAAAAAAAAAAAAATCCTCCTGAACATTCAATCTGAACAAAACAAATTAATTTCTAGCTGGACCAGTCTGAGGAAACTAAATGTTGGAGAGTCCAAAATGAACATGTGGACTTGGAATATTAATAGTTCAATTTCTGGTATTAGATGCACAGGCCAGCGACCGCCGGTTACCACTACCAGTGGTCTAGTTAAAGACTAGGGTTTAGATGAGACAGAGCAAAGAAGATTTCAGATGATAGAGGGGAAGATGAGTTTGTTTGTTTGACTACCCGGTCAAAAGGGAATAGAGTTTCTTTGTTTTAAAGCTTTGAATGCCCGGTTCAACCATGCAACTCGTCGTTAAGACAAGAATCCCGTTAGTTTTCCTGTTAAAAGTACAAGCCTGTTTAAAATTTATTGGAGGGTGCACGCATCTTGTGGACCGAAGGGTCCACTGAATCCGAGCTCATGGCTGATAGTCTATCGAGACGACTCAGTGTCTATAGAATGTGTGGCTGGATGATTTGTTTACTGTGGCGGAGAGTATGAAATGCATGAACAAAAACGATGGACCCATTTTTCTGTACCGGGTGGAGAAGACAACGAAAATGGGTCACGTTCAACCCATTTTTAATACGGGTACATGCCACCCATTTAAAATATACCTTGAGGCGTGAATACTTGGTTTCAATTTATTATAGCTTCCTTACATTGGTTTTGCACTCTACACTCCTTTCGAATTGAGCCTTAATAACATTGGTAAAAGTGTACATGATTAAAGTTAGTGGATTAACCACGTGATTGGCCTTTTTGTGTGTAACAAAGTGACATTCACTAATTACAAATTTATAATTATGAATATAATTATTCATGTTTGTTGCTTTATTCGATATTAGTAGGGACTCATGCATTTTTAATGAAAAGTAAAACAACTCAAAAGGAAGAAATGCAATCTTGTTTAAAATAATTAATCTTTATTTTAGTAATTTGTTATAAAAATAATTTAGTAAGTTAGTCATTTGAAAAAGACACAAATGCCCTTCAGGTGTAATTTAACTTTCTTTATCAACCATCTAAATATTGACAAAAAAATTAACAGTCCCAAATCTTTGCCAACTTTCTTGAATAGAAGAGGCAAGGATTTGAGACGGTTAATTTTTTGTCAATGTTTGGATGGTTGATAAAGAATATTAGATTACACTCAAAGGGCATTTGTGTCTTTTTCAAATGCCACTTAATGGCTGGTTAACAATTAGTTAACAGCAGGTATTGGATTGTCATGTCTTGAAAGTTCAGGTATTGAATTGTTTCATTTTAATGTTCAGGGACCAAAGTGGCACTAGGCCCAAAGTACATGGTACTAATTGGGAAATTTCCCTTAATTATATTAATAATTTTTAATAAAAATAACAAATTATCACTAATTACTTAATAAAATAATTTTTTTTTCATATTATCCATCAATGTTCTATTTTATTTACTTTACTTTATTAATGATTAAATGTTGTAATTTTTTAACTGTTAATTAAATAATTAAAATACTTAAATATTAGTAAATATATAAAGTTAGATTGTGTCCTAATTACATTAATCTATAGATTAACTTTTTAGTCATAATTAAATTAATCTAAGCCCGAGCTTGATGTTTAAGACTTCGAGAAAGGCTTTGGTTGATCCTCAACCTAACCCAGCCCCCTAAGTTGCACCCCTAAGAGCAATGGGACATTCATAATTAGATTGAACCAAATTGAGTAGAACCCATGAATGCATTATTTTTGCCTTTTTAATTATTTTTAAATAAAAATTATTAATATTGAACCCAAAGGAACTATGGGGGATGGGTTACCCCCATTGTGTAACCTAATGAATAAAAAACATAAAAGATCTTGGGCCAGATTTTGATTGTATATTGACAATTTTATAGGTTGATTATCTCAGACCAGCCCACACCCCAAGCCTAACAATATTTGTCTAGGCTTGGGATAGGGATAGACTTGCTTGAGTTAGTTATACAACTATAATCTTTTTATAAATTAAATTTTTTGTTTAATTTTAATTTATCATACAAATTTCTATCTATATATCTTATAAAATTTGTCATCAAATATATATGTATATAGCTTCCAAGTTGAGTTTAGGGGTTAGCTTGGGCCCTACTCACTAGGGTTGTCAATGCACTCCAAAAAAATCCAATAGGCAAATTGATTCTAAATCCAATAAAAAATTGTGTAGTATAATTATGTATACATATATATTATGCATAGTTATATAAAATTTATAATTGATAGATTTAATATTTTATATTTATATACATTTATTATACATGTATGCTTTAAAAATAATTGGTTTTTATAAACTTTTTCAAAAATTTGATCATTTTAAACACAATAAGATGGTTTCAGATTAAATCTAAAGATGATCCAAACTTGATATAATAATCAGATACGAATGCGGATGCAATTGGATCTAATTTGAATCCAATCCATTTATAGAGTCCTATTGTCCACATTATGTGTAGGGTTGGTGTAGATTTGAACTAGACCTATCTTAAAAGAAAATAATTGGTTGGGGACGGGGATTTATTTCAAAGTCAGGGTCGGGGATGGAGAGTATGATCTCCACCTTGAACCTACCCCATTGCCATTCCTATATATGAAACAATAAATTCTCTCTCTCTCTCTCTCTCTCTCTCTCTCTCTCTCTATATATATATATATATATATATATATATATGTGTGTGTGTGTGTGTGTGTGTGTGTGTGTGAATACAATAGGCTAATAATGGAAAAGGCTTATATGTTAAAATGGGTTGATGATGGAAGGGATGAGCCCTATGTCTTAGAATTCCCTCTTTCTCTCATTATTTTTAGGTTATTTAACTATTTATTGACTAATTTTCAAACTGTTATTAATTTGTGGGTTGGGCTGGGTCCATGTTGGCCTTGAAATCTGTGGGCCTGATGTGGACCCTAAGAAAAATGATTTTAGTTTATTAGATTAACGAGGAGAGGAGAGAGAATAAAATGAAAAGGAAAAAAGAAAAATAAAATACAAAAAAGACTTAAAATTCGTGGAGTGAGTTATTGGGAGAGAGAATTAATGGAACGATTAGTGATGAGAGATAATGGAAAGATTTAATGAGAAAGAGAAAAGAGAGTTAAAAGTGAGTTACTGATGAGAGGTGAAAGTCTTAGTGAGTTAAAATTGATTGGTTACTTGAGTTAATGTATTGTTTTATTGATGTTATTATTTCACTAACCTTATTTACATAAATTGCTTTTATACTAGACTATCCTAATAACCAAGTTAAATTAATTAAAAAAGATAGATTACATAATTTAATAAACATAAATTAACTTGATTAATCTAATTAGTTTTAATTATCTTATATCCTAACTAACCAAATTAACTTAATTAATAACTTGATTTAATTAGTTAGTTTAATTTACTTATTAGCTTATTTAACTTTAACTCACTTAATTAGCCTAATTAATTTTAGTTATGTTGATTAACCGTGGTTAACCTAATTAACCTTAATAATCATTAATCACTTAATTTAATTAAGTACTTAATTTGTTAATTAATTAATCATCTTAGACTAATCAATTATCTATACTATTTTTATTAGGTATAACACTTTTATTAGTTATTTATGTATGTAAATTTGATTTGTTGTGCTTAAATTTGATTAACTAATTATAATTATTATTACTATTTAATTAACTTATTCCAATTAGTTATTTGGATTGCATGTGGACGTTAAGGTTAATAAAAGTGTCTTCTATGCTTATTGATTGGAAATTTGATTCAGTTCGGTTAATTCGGTTTTTAACAATTTCGATTTTCGGTTTCGGTTTTCAGATTTAGAAATTCGATTAATCGAAAAAACTGAATTAATTAAAGTTCATTATATAATATATAATATATAATATACAATATATATTATGCTATATATTTATATATTAATATATTATATATAATGTATTATAATGAAATTAAATTTCATAATATATATTATAGGTTATTATATAATATTATATATATATATATATTAATTAAATTCGGGTTTTAACCGAAATAACCGAAAACCAAACTGAATATTTTGATTCGATTATTTCGGTTTTATTGTAATTCAGTTTCGGTTCGGTTTTCATTTTTTTATTTTGGTTTTTAACCAGATAAACCAAATGCTCACCCCTAAGGATGACCCTAACCTTACCAATCCTAGAGGTGTACAATTCTATTGATAAATACTAAGTTGAGAATCAAGAAAAGGAAAGGGCAAATTTCTCAAACTACCCTTATGGTTTAACTAATTGATTAACTCTATTGTTACTGTATACATTATCCCTGTTGATGTTAAGGGAACAAAATGAAAAATCAAATTTACCTTCTACTGTTTTTCAAAATTTTAAAATAAAACCTAACTGATGAATATGTTACGAAACTGGTCTTCAAGGCGGGCCACAATGCTGAATTGCACCATTGACCTTGTTGGGATCAACAGATATGGAGACAGACTCCATCAGATCATTGGATCTCATCGACAGCCCCGTAGGAATTGGTTAGCTTAAGATCATTTGTTCCCTGCCCTCCTCCACTACAGTTGAATCCCAATCGAGGATTATCTTCTCAAGGACTTCAAATTCTATGGATACGCTTTCCGACGATTCCATTGTCGAAAAATGATAATGGAAAAGGCAAGAAAAAGGTAAGATAAAAAAAGTTTAACGGTTAGTCCTGTAAAAAGCCAAAAAGCAGAAAAAAAAAAACAAATAACAACTGTAAATCTTTTCGCTAAGGCTGAGTATGAAAGGAGTACAAATGCAAATATGTAGAGTGCAAAAACTTTTATTTTGTATGCATTTATGTTGTACATATTTGCATTTGTACTGCTTCAAAACTGAGCCTAAAGTTTTCCTTCTCTCTTTTGCTGTAGTGACAATGAGACGAGGGTATAGTCAATTGTTTGTTTGAGAGAGAGAGAAGAGATTGAGTTCTGTTTCAAAGAGTACAAGACGAAGCAAAGAGATGCGTGTATAGATAGAAATTTACTTCTGTTTAGAGGATCTGAGCAAATGAGGTTGTTTAGTTTGAACTAGCGATCATATTCCTTAAGCAAACAAGGAGGGCAGGGAACGAATGATTTTCGATGGAGGTCGGGAAGAAGATGACTGATACCTATGGCTACGAGCTGTCAATGAGATGCAATGCTCGATGGAGTTTGTCTCCATATCTGTTAATACCAGCAAGGTCAACGTTGTAATGTAGACCGCCATGGAGTGTCGACATTGACGGAAGGAGAGATGGTGCCGATGACAAACACAATCATCTCCAAGAGCGACGACTTCGATGGTGCAGAGATTGGACCATGACAATCAGCAGCAACGACTCGGTTTCTAATATCAGATAGAGAGGGAATCCCCAGAATAAGAAATTTGAGCGTTTCTACTTCCCCTGATATCAGATGGACCGTGACAAACCACCACCACTGCTAAAAGTTGCGGTGGCTATGAAGTGACCTCAGATTGAAACAGGGAAGGTGAGACCGATGGGGGAAGAAAAAGAAGAAGAATGGGAAGAAGATAAGAGAGTAGGGGGGGAATAGAGAGGGAGAGGGAAAAGAGAGAAATCAGAAGAAAGGGGGTGAAGGCCTTTGCGTCGCTCTGTGTCGAGAAGGTGAATAGTAAAACCACCTCCCTGTGGGTTTCATTAATTGATCTACCTAACCTGCCTTACCTTCAAGGCATAGTGAAGGAATCCCTTTGGATGCACCCTCCCGGTCCCCTAGAAAGTAGTCGTATAACTTACAATGACAACACCACCACCACCTTCTCCATTGCCGGTGACAATGCTGCGCCAAACTCAACCCAGTTGCAATCACAGGAAACATGATTGTGATGGAATATTAACAAACACTAACGCTAGGAGTATAGCTAGTCAATTGTTAGAAAGATTAAAGGTACTTTAAGACAATATCTAATTCATAAGGGTAATTTAACAAATTTTCCCAAAAGGAAAATATAAAGATTAATAGATGCTCTAACAAAAGAAAAGAGAAGACAAATATAGTCTAGGTTAGGGAAGAGAATAGTTGAGAAGAAGAAAAGAATTCTAGGCTATTTGCCTCCCTACTTCACTAATCACTAATAAAATTGACCATACCACAAGGGGTAGTGTAACTTTAATTAGTAATAACATCTTGCCTTTAATAAGTCGGCCAAAATAAAGAGAATAAAAATGGGCCCAAATAGAGCAGGCCCATAGCAAATAAAAACTAAAGAAAGAATCGACCCAATAAATGTAATGTTTTAAAAATTGACCCAGAACTGAAACTGCTTTCGCCAATAGTTTTTGGGTTAGTGGTTCAACTATCTAGTTTGAATGGACTGGCTATTACAATTAAAAAACAATTGAGAAATAAAAAACAACCAAAAACCATTGTCTGGATAAAATAGATCAATGGTTCGACCGCCCAAGTCAGTAGGCCACTAATCAAGTCTAATTGTTTTTGGTATAAAATAGATCTTGGACCTTGAGTTCTTCTCTCTTGAAGCGGTCAATGTAGGACCGCAGGCTCTCACCTCTCTTCTATCGGATGGCCATGAGAGAGATGACACTCTTCTGGCATAGTCTACTGCTGATGAAGTGAGCGAGTAAGAGGTTGGTGAACTATTCCCATGAGCTAACCGAGGGGAAATCAGAGAACCATCGGCGAGTTGTCCCCTTGAAGGTTGCTTGGAAAGCTTGACACATCAGGGCATCGAAGTATCCATAAAGGAGCAAAGCACCTTGAAACTTCCAAGTGATCATATGGGTTCATGGCCCAGTCATGCATCTCGAGCATGGGCACTTTGAAATGTGGTGGGAGAGGTTCAGAGATGATATCTGGGGTGAAGGCATCCATCCTCCCGAATGGAGGATTCTGGTTGGCCGAGGCTTTAGCTCGACTTTCTCTTACTTGACGGAGCTCGTCCTTGACGGCTCCGAGCTGGGCTTGCAAGTAAAAAATCTTTTGGTCGAGGGGGGCCTTGGCCCCACCACGGTCCTCTCAAACCCAGTGGGCGTCGACCCAAATCCCCAAATACTCTTACGGGGCCCTTGTCGTTCCTTCTATCCTGTATGTCGTTTAGGAGGTCTGAGACACGAGAGGGAGAGGTGTGGTATCGATTCTTGGCCCTTCAGAGGAGGGTTGTAGTGGCTCGACCACCCGCCTTCATCCCGGGAGTCTTCTCTTCAGTGGTAGTGTTCTTGGTGTCAGCAATGGTGGCCCGATTCCAAAGGGTCAGATTCCAAAGGGTCAGTGATGGCACGCCGATTGTTGTTAGATTCCAAAGGGTTAGCCCAGTGAGAGTCGATTAGGCTGAGGGCTAACGGGTTGGCAGACATGCATTTGCCCTGGTGGCCCGAGCTCCTAACAGGGCGACCTTCTGCTTGGGGGTGCACCTCATCAATCCGCTGGGCGAGGTGGTCCAATCGGTCGAGGACTGCTCGGAGTTGATCTGTTGTGACCAGGTTCTGGGTGTTCTTGGAGTTTCTCACCATGTCGACTGAAGCTTTGAGATTAATTCTTTAAATTTAGAGTTTAGTTGAGGGAAGTCTTAGCAATGTTCCCCATAGACAGTGCCAATTGTTGCTGGCCGAAATGAGCCAAGGGCAACACTATTAATTCGCTCCTGAGCTGAGGTGTGGTCTAGTAGTCCGAGGCCTAATGTGGCTGAGAGCTGGTAGGCCTGTCCTGCGAGGAGTGAAGAAAGGAGGATGTCAGAGGCGCTAGATTGGTACCCGAGGTGGTGACTCCGATGATCAAGTTAGTACGAGGCCTGAGGTGTAAATACTCAAACAAGGCTACAAGGGAGACTAAGAGTTCTCAAGTCCAAGTTCTTAAGTTCTAGTATTCCAACCCCTTACCTTGTGGGGTTGCCCCTATTTATACTTGACTTCCCCTTGAAGTAGGTGTGCTTGGACGGTCCGGATGTGGTCCCTACAGGAGGAGTGCAGGACCCGAGAGCGCCAAGTGACCCTGCGTTATTGGTTTCGGAATATCTTGTAAGGTCTGCTCTGTGCTCGCTCTGATTGGGTCCACTCTGAAAGCCGCTGGTGCACGCGTGCTGCCGTCCCATTGGGCCTGGCCAGATGCGCCTACATCAAGAGTTAAGAGAAGGCCAACATGAAGCCAGGAATTGATTGACAAAAACGAATCTCTGTGGAGATCTTAGAGATAAAGAGTGTTTACGACAAATATCTTGAACGGGGGAGGGGAGATTGAGATCTAAAAGATTTGGCAAAACTTTTCATTCATTTGGAGAAAACATATCACCAAATCGTTCAAAAATCATCAAAACTTAGGTATAGAGATCAGAACCGCATGGAACACCAAAATAGGAAAAGAAAAGGTATAGAGAAAAAAAAAATCGTAGTTCTAAGAGAAAGATCTGTGAAAAGCGTTAAAGAAACAAGGATAAAGAACACAAGTTCTCCACCAGAATGACCAGATCTAGGAACGGATAAAAAATTAACAAGAATCCTAACTTGAATCAAATCCCAATCAGTCGAATATTAAGTCTAAACAGAGTCGAGAGCAAGGCTGACATTGCAGTTTATATTCCTAGCCTGGACGAAGGCGTCGAGAGAGTTGAGAAGCGGACCTGCGACAGACTGCAGCAACCCACTGGAGTGGGAGAGCGCAGACTTGAGTGAAACGCCGGAGATGGCATAGCGTGAAACAAGGGCAGATATCTTCCAACAGCGACCTTTGTCTGCAACGCTGCAACTCAGACGAGAACCGGGTGTTAATGTAAAAGAAAGATTGGGCACAAAAATCCCACATCTCTCTTCTTCCTCATCCCACTGCCACACAAAAGAATGAGACGGCTCCGGCATTGGAGCCTCCGATGGTCCCTGGATCTGGCTTTCAGTGCGTCGATGGCTTTTTTCAGACTGAACTCTTGTTCAAACTTGTCGGAGCACGATCTCCTCAGTTGGTGTTGGCGTTTGATGGTGAGCCCTTCGATGACTGCTAGTAGATGGGGAGGCCGAGAGAGTCATGCACCTTCTAAGTCCTTGTCACTGGCGGTCGCTCAGAGCTCGGAGAAAGCCGCTTTCTGACCCAGTTGGAATCGTCTAAGAAGGTTACGGATACGTTTGGGCAGAGAATATTGATTTACAGAGGGGTCACAAGACACAGGTGCACGGGGAGATATGAAGCACATCTATGGGATAACAGTTATTGGAGAGAAGGGCAGTTCCGCAATCCTCACTTTCTCAGTTGGTTTTATTTTGAAAATTTGAAGAATAATGGGGGGCAAATTGTGGTATTTTAAGATGGTATGTAAACAATCAAAGTAGAATTAGTCTTAAAAGCCTTTATCCTTCTTTCATTGAAAGTTGCCCTTTGCACATTGATATATATGAGTTCGGATCTCCTGCCCACGTCTACCCACAACACACTATCCCCGTGAATTGGGAACATCTCCCCCAGCATAATACTATACAGATGATGAGATGTTCTCCATGTGTGGTTGCGATAAATGTGGGCAGGGTTCTCGTGGGCAGAAGATCCCGACCTCGATATATATTCAATAGTTGGCAAAAATTACCAAGTAGAATTTAGGCATGGCTCAACAATTATCAGCTAGAAAAAATTTTCTCATAGTGCTAACTCTTCCCTTTAATTTCAAATAAAAAACAATGTTTTAAATCTATGTTTGGTTCTCCAAATTAATACCATCCATAATTTGCTACATGGCTCCATCCTAGAGACCTTTGGTTAACAGGACCTACTAAGGTTGCATTTGAAAACGATGCAAATGGAGTGTAAATTCTGGTTCATGGTAAGTTTGCACTCCGTTTCACTTTTGCTTGTATTTGACAATATTACATTTATGCATTGACGAATGATAGACCAATGCATATTTACATTGATAATAAGATGTAAAAGTACACCAATAAATTAAAAAGAAGTAAATTTGTATTCAAGTGGGCTTTGATTAAAAAAAAACACATGTTTTATTGGAATTCATGTTTGCATCCATTATAGCTAAAAGTCTATTTAGTAACAAGGCAAATTTGTCAGTGCAAAACTAACCCAATGTTGCAATTTATATGAACCGTTTTACGCTCTACATATTTGCATTCAGACTTATTTGCATTGTTTCCAAATGCAGGCTTAAATTTTCCATCAATCAAAGTCTTTTAAATTTCCTTTCTGTTTTTACACCATTTTGTTTCTCAACTTCCTAATTCCCACAAGAATACAATCAATTAGGCACAATATAGTAAGCACATTCAATGAGCACTTGATAAATATTCTAGTACAACAACTGTCAATAATAATATTTTCAAAGGTAGGCTGGGGTGTTTTAAGGGGCAGATATCAAAAAATTTTCTAATAAGTTCTCATTGAACATGCTTACAAGTTACACGGTTATGCCTACCTAATCTGGACTGGTTTCCAAAATACCCTATCCCTCATTCGCCTGTTATCTATTCCAGTCCTTTTACTCTATTGCTATGTTTGGTTTGAAGGAAAATGTAGGGAAATGTAAGGAAACCTTTACAAAACCTTGTATTGGTTTCCTTGTCTTCTCCTTCCTTTCCCTACCTTTTCCTTCAAACAAAACATGGCCTATAAATACATTTTATACCTAGTATCTGCAATATTATGTATGAGATATGTCGACTAATAGATAAGAGGATCCATAAAAAAAATTAATGACCAAATGTTTTAGATTACTGCCCATGATAAGTTGTTGGAAAATTTTGAATCTCCCTCCAACATAAGTACAGGCCTCCTGCTATTTAGGAATCAGGATTTTAGAACATGGAAACTAACTTTTAAGCGAAAAAAAATCACATTCATATATGGCATTTGCAATCTCAAAAAAATAAAAAAAAGTTCAGGGGGTGTTTTCCTAATATCTTTATTTTAAATTTATTTTTGCTTCAAAAACCTAATGTTTTTTTCAAAAATGAAATCAACTTAAATTTTCTTTTCAAAACAAAAAACACGGTTTAAGATGTTTCAACTTATCACTAGTTTTCAAAAATTAAACAGAAGTCACTAAGGCGCAGTTTGGAAAGAGTACATATACGAATTTGTAGAGTGCAAAACCTTATATTTTGTATGTATTTGTATTGGTACATATTAATTTGTATTTATATTCCTTCCAAACTGAACTTAAAGTGCAAACAATGATCAATAAAAATCCTACCACTAATCCATTTTTGTTTTTTCTTTTTCTATCACTTTTAGAGATTCTTGTTCAAAGGATTGTATAAATAATGTAAAAACATCACCATTTTGTCAATTTATTGACAGGTTAAGGTTCATATAACCACATAGAGATGTATGGACAATCAAAGCAAGCCAAGGCTCTCATGGTTTGGCACCCTCAACAACTGATGGAGTTAATGAAGGATACAAGTGTCAGGAAAAGATCAACTTCAAAGCTCCATGAGAGACAGCAAGAAGCAAGGTCCAAGTTGGAAATAGTAATTAAACCAGGTTCTCAATTCAGGCCCTGTAGACACATTTTCCCTTTCCAATAAGTCTCTGTTAACGCTGGTTCCACATGTCCTTTGCCCACACAATCTAAAGAGAAAAAGGAAGAATAATTTTAATAATGGTTTCTTTTGGAACCACATGTTGCTTACCTTGTTTCCACTTCTCCACTTCTTTCTTTTTTTTATTTAATTTTTGAAATCATGTTTTTGAGTTACTTAAATGGTTTCTTTTGGAAAAATAATTTTAATAATGAATTGGGAAAATCCCCAATCAGTACCCTCTCTACTTTGGCTCAAGTGACAATTTGGCCATCGAATTTTAAAATGCGATAATTTAATACCCAAACTTTTAAAATGTGACAATCCAATACTTTCCATTAACCAGTTCGTTAATCAGCCGTTAAATGACATTTAAAAGTAAAAAATTCCCTTCAAATGCCATCTAATTCTCTTTATCAACCATCCAAACGCTGACAAAAAACTGAACAGTCCCAAATCCTTGCTTCTTTTATTCAAAAAAGTTGGTGACTATTTAGAAGAATCTAGAATTTGGGACTGTTCATTTTATTGTCAATATTTTGATGGTAAAATTAGATGACATTTTTAGGAAATTTTTGACTTTTCAAATATCACATTTTAAATTTTGGGGACCAAATTGTCACTCAAGCCAAAGTAAAAGTAGAATTTTCCCTAATAAATTTGATGATTGTAAAGGATTTTCGTATCCTTTTAGCTTATATAAGTACCTTTCTGTCAGCTTCTAATCTGTCTATCCATATTATATGAAGTACAAAAGTCAAGAGTCCTCCCTCTCCTCCTTTTATCAATATTAAATAAAAAAAGATAATTTCGAAACAACAGCAAACCTGTTCTGTAATTGTTAAAAGATGATGATGGATCAATCTAAAAATGGGTTATTATAAGAAAACCTTTTGCTTGGTTAAATATCTTATGAGTCTGACGTTTGGCATTGAAAATCTTGGAAATGGGGTTTGTAAATTGAGACATTTGGGTTAGTAAAAGTATTCATAGATTTCATTTCTAGTAATATTGTATACTAGTGTAGGGGCTCATGTCAATTTCTTCTTTTGATTGCTCACCTGTTATATCCACATTGAAAGAAGCAGTGTCATCAATTCAAGTTGATGATTTAACTCTCTCTAAGGCCTTGTTCTCTTTTCGGTAAGTTATTTGGGTAAGTTTTTCCTGGGATACACTTACCCGGATAAGTGCATTTAACCGTGTTCTTTTATTTCTCATGTAAATAAGGCAATAACTATTTTAGCCATAAAAATCTATTGTTAAAAGGAACATTTTTTGTCCCATTCAAATGTTGATAACTTTCCTTTAGATGAGAAAATTATTTACGAGTAAATGATACCCAAAAAATAAACTTTTTGATTCCCATATAAATCTAAAAAAAAATAATATAAAATTTCTATTATTTCTTCGTTTTTTTTTTTTGAGAGACAACACATCTAGGACGAGGCCCAAGAAATTAACAAAATGGAAAAGTGGTCGGTTAGTCGGTGGAGTGAGAGAAAGAGGGAATTTGCCGTTCTTGACCAATGTGCCACTAGGTCCAGCTTTATTTGCCAATCCCTGTGAGTTGAGTCCTTGACTTTTCTTATTGATAATAAGAAAATGACTCTTCTGTACATAAGATATTCAACTAACAAAACATGGCAACAAGATAGAGGACTGAAAGATACAAGCATGGAAACATTTTGGACTATCAAACCTAGAGGATTCCAAATCCAAGCCGGTTTGAATAGTTGCATGTGTATATTTGTAATCATACAATAGGAGAGAAAGATTGGCGGTGATATAAAAAAAAGGGTAAAATACAATATCTCCCTTGAAGAAGTCTCTGATAATGATAAAATCCTCCTTTAGTATCAATTTAATAAATATCTTTATTGAAATTTTAAAAATTTGATTGGAAAACGTTAAACTGAAGTATTAGTTTTTTTAAATTTCCATTTTGTCCTTTTGTAAATTATTTTATATATATTTTTACTGAAATATCCCTATTTGAAATTCAACAAAAATTTCCTTCGATCTGTTTTATCCTCTTTCATCTTTCTGCGTGGTCAAAGGCCCTAGACCATGGAGAGAGGCTAGTGTGCTCTCTATCTCTGTTCTTCTATTGCTACCTTTTTGCTGATTTCACTGCTTCTCTAGATCCTCCTCAAACCTCATTAGTTCCAGCGCCTGACACCAAAAACCTGTCTCCCTCTCCCCATATCTCTTTCCCCCCACCAATAGTATGGAGTGCTTATAGTATACATGTGAACTTCTCTTCACTTTGGGCAGATCAACTCTAGCCTCTAGGACTGAAGAAATAGAGGACCAATTTGGATAATTTGACATCTTGATTATAAAAATTATTCTAAACAAAAGAGCTCAATTACTTACCACTTCTCTTAAATACTAAGAGCATGTCCATCTTTGCCCGAAGATTCAATGCCTTGCTGAAATAGTTGTGCTCACCAAGGCCAGAGCAAACACAATATGTTTTCCATGTACTTTTCCGCAAGTGGCGACTCTCGCTGCTTAGGTATTTGATGCTAGGCCAGTAGTTATACAAGCCCTTCAAGTCCTAGAGCTGCATTGGATCAACAAGAGAATATAATCATGGTGAGAACTTTAAATGTGTACAGTCTAGTAAGAAATTTCTTGAAAATGATGCTAAAGGCTACAACGAGCTATATTAACTTTGCTAATTAGTTCTGATGGAGGATGATTTGACCCAACTTATGAAACAGTGACACATGGGCACTGACTCAGCATGAGCGGCAGCTCAGCGCTGTAGCCTGGTATGACCAAGTGACGGGTCTACAAAGCAGCTCGCTACATTGTAACTCGCGAAAGGGGTTTGCTGTGGTGCAAGCCCCGGGCCCCCCGAGCTACCTTTGAAGAGATACTCTGAGGCAATTTTAGCTCGCGAGCTAAGGTCATTAGCTCATCTGAGCCCCCAAGCAGACAAGCCATCCCTAGGGCCAATTCCACTAAGGGTAACCCTGGAATGTTCCAAGTTCACTACAGAATAACTCGCAATGAACCGCGCGAGCACTCCCCAGGAAGCTTCTGACTGACAGACCGTACCGGTCAGACTGCGCCATATCCCTTACTGACAGTGCAGTCCCAGTCCTTTCGACAATCTGCATCCACGTCTCATAGCAGGCAAGGGTGTGCCTGTCACTCCGGAGACGTGTCATTCACCCAGGTGAGACGTGCGCCACAACGGCCACCTGTGCAGCCCTGGCAGGTAACGGTTGTGGCAGGAGCCCAGCGGCGGTATGCCCGACCTAACATAAATGTCCCTATAAAAGCTCTCAGGGCAGAAGAGAAACTTCTTCTGGAAACCTCTAATCTCTAAAGTATAGTGAGAACGCGCTATCTACACTCTTAGCCTTCATCTCCTTCTTGCTTCTCCTACATAGTACTAACTTAAGCATCGGAGTATCCCCACGGGGTAAACTCCCGGGGATTCTTCTTCTTCCTCATCTCAGGTACCTTCCAGGAGCCACGTGAGTGCCAGCTAGGAGTGACCGGATCACGCTACTTCAAATTCCATCAAGGATCCAATCATGAGATCATATATAAACGTAGTTTGAACTTCAAGAGCATAAAGTGTAAACCAATCTCACCAAGATAGAATGGGATCATATTGCACTATGTAAAAGCCTTCCTGTCATTACAGTAAGGCAGCTGGAGGCCTTTCACAAGGAAGTCAAGTTCAAGTTGGCCGGTCTTGGGAAGGCAACACCCTCCATGCACTGATTTGCTTGCAATAAGAACCATGCCACTACAAATTATTACCATGATACACCCATGTTATTAGATATATCAAACCAAGGATCGATAAAACCAGTCACAATCGTCTCCATGGGAGGTACGAGTACAAGAACAACAACAGTGCCAGAAAAGCTATATGGACAGGACATAGGAAGCCATGCTGTGTGTCGATGAGAAAGGAGTGGTTGAGAGCCCAAATCCCAACCACAGGCTAAAGGATTAGGAGAGGAGATGGTTTGCTGATGAGAAGATTCATGACCCACCCATCAACACTTTTTTATAGTTAATGCATGCAATTGCTGCTAGAAAATTAAAACAAGGCCGGAATGGCTATCGGACTCATTATTGGCTCTTGTATATTTAGCTTCTTAGGTTTTGTTTACAAGAAACACCAAGACAACATCTACAAGTACGTGTATGCCACAAAGAGAGAACTTCTTTGAGTCTGAGATAATTAAATGTTCTTTTTAGAGATGATCTTGATGATGTTGAAAAGATGATAATTCCTTCTATATATTCTTTTAGCGTACATACTTGATGATGGACGAATTGCTTATGAAAAATTGGGATTTGAGTTTCTTTAACTAACAGCATCGATTCTTCCTTTGGTTTAGTTAGTTTAGTCTCTGAACTTTCTTTTGCATGAGACTAGCGTTATAGCTTTTTCATCGATCGCTCTATGTTTGTCCAAACCCCGAATCTCACTCTCCATCTCTCTCGCCTTTTGTTCATACCTTGTCTATAAAAATGTTCTTTTTTATAGTAATGTCGATTTGTAACTCCAAAAGATCCAGTGCAAGAAGCCTAAAATGCGGCATGACGATTTAACCAGGGGTAATTTTGAAACTTTATACATTTTCTATTGGGAGTAATGATAGAAGGGAGGTTTTTATTATTGTTAGAATTTTCAGGGGAGGTTTTTATTATTGTCAGAAACTTCAGGGGAGTTTTGGTATTTTACCCTAAAAAAAAAAGAAAAAGAAAGCTATAGAGAATCAGTTGGTAAAGACAGTTCTAGGGGTGTCAATTGGATTGAATTTGGTCCAGTCCAATCCAGATGTGAGTCCATTATAAATGGACCAGTTCTAATCCAATTCAATGAATGCTTTGGACCAATTTCGACCGGTCCAATTCAATGTTTGGACTGTCTAATCTATTCAAATTTGTTTTGATTTAGATTGGTTTCAACCCAAATCCGGTCCATTGAAATATATATTCTTATCTTATATCAATGGACTAGATATTGGCTTAATGCAACCCAATCCAATATAAATTTGTTACAGGCGGACCAGGTCCAACCTGATGGAGGATGATTTGGCCCGACCTACGAAACGATGACACGTGGACTTGACTCAGCACGAGCAATAGCTCAGCATCATAGCCTGGTAAAGGCTAAGTAACATGCCTATAAAGCAGCTCGCTATATCATAGCTCGCTGAAGGAGCTCGCTACAACACGAACTCCGGATTCTCCGAGCTACCTCGAAGGGGATATTCCGAGGCTACCTTAGCTCGTGAGCTAGGGAAACCAGCTCGCTCAAGCCCCTAAGCAGATAAGTAATTCCAGAGACCAATTCTAATAAGGGTAACCCTGAAGTATTCCTAAGCTCGCTACAAAATAGCTCACAAGTGAGCAGCGCGAGCGTTTCTCAGGAAGCTTCTATTTGACAGACCGTACCAATCAGACTGCGCCACGTCCCTTGACTGACGGCATAGTCCCTATCCTTTCGACAGTCTGCCCCCACGTCTCTCAGTAGGTAGAGGCGTGCCTATCCTTTGGAGACGTGTCACCCATCCGAGCAAGGGGTACGTCGCAATGGCCACCTGCGCAGCCCTGGCAGGTAACGACTATGGTAGGGGCCCAGTGGCGGTTACGCCCGATCTAACAAGAATGCCCCTATAAAAGCCCTTGAGGTAGAAGGGAAAAGGCTCTCTGAGACTTTTGAATATTTCCGCACCCTCGTACTTGAAGGCGAAATCTATATTTTCTCGCGAGCTAATCTCTCGAGCACAGTGAAAAAGCGCAACCTACACTCTTAGCTTTCGCACTCTTCTTTTTCCTTACCCAGCGTTCTAACTTAAGCATCGGAGTATTCCCACCGGGTATATCCCTGGGAATCCTTCTTTTCCATCTTCTCAAGTGCCACTCGTCGCCATCAAGGAGCCAGTCAGTAGCTAGATAGGAGTGCCCGAATTGTGCACCATCATTTGGCGCCGTCTGTGGGAAACGCTTCAAAAAGCCTCCCATTAGTTTCTGCAACTCCCTTTTTAAGATTTAGCGCCCATGGCTTCTTCAAGCAATGCCAGATGCAGCATGGAGATGGGCATCACCGAGGAACAACTCCAGGTTCCCGTGGTCTGCATTGGGCAGTTCACTATTCCCCTCTCCGCAGATGGAGTCTCCAGCCTGGACATGTCGCAAGTAACGGCACCCTTGACCGTCCCCCTATCTTTTTCAGTTGGGACAACCTTCACTGAGCCTTCCATCGTCCCTCCGATGACAAGCCAGAGCCAACTCGATAACCTGGTACAGTCCATGCTGGCCATGCAAGCCCAGATGCAGCAGTTTCAGCAATTCCAGCTCTACCAGCAGCAGGTGCTGCACCAAGTCTCTCAATATCACTATCAGCAACAGTTCCCTCAGCTGCCTCAGCCACAGCCTCAGCTCCCTCCTTAGCACCCGGCCTCGCGACAAACTAGGCCTCGTTGCCAGAATGAACGCCCTTCTCGCCAAGAAGAGGTTTCCTAGAACCCCCTAAGAGCCACGTCTCCTCCCGCTACAAGAAGGAAAGACCAGCCACTCTGGTCTCACCGCGGGCAGTCAGGTCAGGAGGATCCCAACTTGCCAGGCCTGCGTAACCTCAGTAATCGAAGTCGGCGCATGGCCCAGCGTGGTAAGGCTCAACCATGACTTCTTAGTGGTCGCGACCCCCTCCTCGTACAATGCCATAATAGGCCGACTGATCACCCATGCCCTACGGGCGGTGGTCTCCACTTATTATTTGGCAATGAAGTTCCCTACGAACTTTGGAGTGGGGGTAGTGCGGGGCGACCAACTTGAGTCTCGCAAGTGCTATGTCGCCGCCCTCAAGGGAAAGACCAAGGTGGCCGACAATCTCGAACTGGAGCGACCTACGGAGCAAGGCAAAGAATGAGCTGCACCCACGGAAGAAACAGTTGCTATTCTAGCTTCAGCGGAACACCCAACTCGGATACTTCAGCTCGGAGTTTCAGTCCAGAAACCCCTACGATCCGAACTAGTAAGTTTCCTACTTCAAAACTTAGATTTTTTGCATGGTCCACGACAGAGATGCCTGGCATAGACCCTAATCTCATAACTCACAATCTTAATACTAATCCTATAGTTAGGCTTATTAGACAGAAGAAACACAACCTAGCCCCAGAGCGATGGAAAGCAGTCGACGAGGAGGTCGAAAAGATCCTCGCAGCCGACTTCATAAGAGAAGTCCATTACCCGCATGTGTGTCGACTACACCGACTTGAACCGAGCTTGCCCAAAAGATTGCTTCCCCCTTCCTAGAATTGATCGCCTAGTGGACGCGACCTCGGGGCACGTGTTGCTGAGTTTCTTAGACACCTATTCAGGCTACAACCAGATCAGGATGGACCCGGCAGACGAAGAAAAAACTGCCTTCATAACAGAGTTTGGTCTGTATTGTTACAAGGTTATGCCCTTCGGATTGAAAAGTGCTATGGCAACCTTTCGAAGGCTTGTAAATAAACTATTTGAGCCATTAGTTGGCAGAAAAATAGAGTGTTATGTAGACGACATGGTCGTCAAAACCCAATTCTCACATGAATTAATACAAGACTTACATTCTGTCTTTCAAATTTTGTGACAATTTAATATGAAGTTAAATCCAAACAAGTGTGTCTTCGGTGTTACCTCAGGAAAATTCCTAGGGTACATTGTCAACCAGCGCGGCACTGAGGCCAACCCGAATAAAATTAAGGCCATCCTAGATATGAGACCACCCCGGAAATTGAAGAAGGTTCAAAGGTTGAATGGCCGCATAGCCGCCCTAAGCCGCTTTATGTCCAAGTCGACAAACCGCTGCCTGCCTTTCTTTAAGGCAATTAAAACCAAAGGGTTTGAGTGGATCCAAGACTGCCAGCTCACATTTGATGAGCTCAAGAAATACCTCACTAGTGTACCAATCTTAACCCGGCCCGAAGAGGGCGATATTTTAGAATTGTACCTCTCGGCAAGTGACGAAGTGGTCAGATCAGTACTAATAAAGGAAGTAGACCGGGTCCAATGACCCATCTACTATGTTAGTAAAGTATTGTAGGGAGCAGAGACGAAATACCCAGAGATAGAGAAGCTAGCCTACGCACTGGTCGTCACAGCTCGAAAGCTCCACCCGTACTTCCAAGCTCATGCTGTTATCGTCCTCACCGATAAACCTCTGAGGCAAGTCTTACTTAAGCCCGAGGTCTCTGGTCGACTAACAAAGTGGGCCATTGAGCTCAGTGAATACGACCTCCAATTCAAGCCGTGAACTGCTATTAAGGCCCAAGCCTTAGCAGATTTTATTGCGGAGTGCACTTTCAGCTTCGAAGTCCCCAGGCCGGTTGAGCACGAGGCCCTCAGTTCGGGCAAGCCCGAAACTCCCAGGCTAGCTGAGTCCGAGCCTCGTGAGGTAGCAGCCAGTGCGGCATCTCTCCTAGTTAGGCCAAGCACGAACTGGGATGAGGAGGCATGGATCCTTCATGTAGATGGCTCCTCGAACCAGCAGGGCAGCGGAGCCAGAATAATTCTGCATGGCCCAAGTGGCACAAAACTGGAGTACGCACTACGCTTTGAGTTCGCAGCATCCAATAATGAAGTGGAGTATGAAGCATTGATAGTTGGGCTAGCTTTAACCAGAGAAGTAAAAGCCAAGCACCAGTGGTATCACCATGAGGCAAACCAACCATGATTGCCTACTTAGCCAAAGTAAGAGAGACTCTGCTCAACTTCCAGTCACACTTCATTAGGCAAATCCCGAGGTCGGAGAATGCTGAGGATGACGCTTTGTACCGGTTAGCCAACACCAACGGTATCACCATGAGAACCGTGTACATAGAGGACCTGCCTCAGCCTAGCATTCTCAGGAGGGTAGAGAAGGTCGCTCCCATCGTTCAAGCAGAGCCGAGCTGGATTGACCTGCTCGCGAGCTTCCTACTACCCTCCCTGCGGACCGCAATGCCGCCAAAAGGGTAGAGCATCAGGTGGCCAAATACATCATAATAGATGGACGGCTGTACCAAAGATCCTATACGCTCCCCTACTTGTGCTGCCTACGACCTTCCAAAGCCGAGCTCGTACTCTGCGACACTCATGAAGGCCTATGCGGCGGACGCTTGGGGGGCAGGGCCCTTGCCCAAAAAGCACCGCGACAGGGGTACTACTGGCCAATGATGAAAGCGGATGCTGTTGAGTTCGTCAAAACGTGTGACAAATGCCAGAAACACGCCAACATCCATCATCAGCCCGCTGCTGATCTCAAATACCCCACCAACCCATGGCCTTTCGCACAATGGGGTATCGACATACTTGGGCTGTTCCCACCAGTGACAGACCAGAGGAAGTTCTTAGTTGTAGCGGTAGATTATTTCACCAAGTGGGTAGAAGTTGGAACCCCTTGTAACGATTACAACCCGAAACGTCTAGAACTTCTTTTGGAAGAACATAGTGTGCCGCTTTGGTCTACCTCAGGTGTTAATCTCTAACAACGATAAGCAGTTTGAAGACATAAAATTCCAGAACTGGTGTCAAGATATGGGAATACGATAGAATTTCACTTCGGTTGCACACTCTCAAGCGAACGGACAAGCAGAGGTTACAAACAGAGCTAAAGGACTGTGGGCAGACGAACTACTCAGCATTTTATGGGCCTACCGAACTACAGAAAAGACCGCCACAGAAGAAACTCCCTTCAACCTCACCTATGGCACCAGTCATTTCAGTTGAGATTGAGATTCCCTCGTTACGACTAGAAACATACAACGACAAGGCAAATGAAGACGAGCTATGTACCAACCTCGACCTACTCGACAAAGTAAGGGACCTCGCGTATATTAGGGCAGCAGCTTACCAACAAAGAGTGACCCGGTATTATAATGCCAGGGTCAAGAAGCGGAACCTCCGCGTTGGCGACCTGGTCCTTCGGAAAGTTATGGTACCCGAACCTGGCGTTGGCAAGCTCAGACCAAATTGGGAAGGGCCTTACTGAGTGAAACGAGTTCTCAGGGAAGGAACATATGAGCTCAAGACCCTCAAAGGGAAATAAGTACCTCGGGAATGGAATATTGTCAACTTAAGACAATATTATCTGTAACGACTGAGTAGACCACGAGTCACTCTCAAAGCCTAAGGGCCAAAATGCCGAGCTAACATGATCTCGGCGCAATAAGATCCAGTCGCCTCTATGGCATGGGCGAACTACTGAGTGGACCACGAGTCACTCTCAAAGCCTAGGGGCCAAAATGCCAGGCTAACATGATCTCGGCGCAATAAACATGTAGCTCGGGCATGCGTGGCACCATAGGGATGCCTTAAAACATCAAAAGATGGCTCAGAACAACAATTGTCGAAGGGTCCTACTTCGAGTAGGTAGCTTTAAGTTACTTGAAACGATGAGATCATTTTGGCAAAAAGAAAAATTCATCATTGTTTCAAAAACAATACACGAAAGAGAAATAGCAAATGACAAAGCAATAACCAAGATAGATAGCTCGAGAAAGTCTGACCAAAGGTAAAAGGGCACAACCGCCCAACAAAATATCTTTTCAAGACCGGGTTTATGGCACTTGGGAGCCACCAAAAGTCCAGACAAACGCCGCTGAAGCCTCAGGGATCCGCCTCCTCGTCCTCGTCCTCCGGAGAGTCAGGCTCTTCTTCCTCCGCCTGGTCCGCCATCTCGGGGGACAGGCCCTTCATAGTGATGCCGTCGAGGTTGAGCCTGTAAAATTTCTTCCAGACCAACCACCAACAGAGCTTGAACCCAGAGCGGTACGAACTTGAACTGTACTCTACCTGGAGGTCATGATATTCCTCAAAATATTTGAAGTCCCAGACCGCTTTCTCTCACTCGGCCTCCAACATGTTGTCAAAATTCTGAGTTCGATCCAACAGAGTGGACTCCAAATCCCGAACCTATTGGCGAAGTAGCTCCCTCTTCGCTGCCACCCTTGATGACTCCTCCCAGTAATGCGCGCTCTCTTCAGAAAGCCTGGCAATTTGCGCCTCCTGGTCTCGGACGAGCAGCTCCTGGGACTCGCTCCCCTTGCAAGTGTGAAGGAGCTCACCTTGAGTCCGGTCGAGCTCACCCTGAAGCTTCTGAATGTTGACCTTCTGGTTATGAGCATCATAGGAGTGGGCGTGTGTCTGGAGGGCCATGGCGTGTATGGTGGTGTTTACCTGCCAACAATAGACAAGAGTCAAAAGACAACAAAAAAGGAAAGGAGGACAAAGGAATATAGAAGGACCACTTACCACCATACAGTGAGAAGCAACGAGCACAACAAGATCCCCAGGCTCCATCGTTCCCCACTTAGCGACCTCTTTGTTGCAGATCGCTCTCTGACTCCTCCTGCGAGCCACGATGAAGTCGTTTACGCCCTCCCAGTTCCCTACTGGGAGCCACGGATAGGGAAACGACTGAGAGGGACCTAGGGGGACTACCTCTTACTATGGGAGCTTGCTCTCCTCGAGGCTGACCCCATCGGCACCTCCTCCGGGTGGAGGCAGCGGTACTTCTGGCGGCGGAGAGGTGAAGCCCGGCTCGGTAGACCCGAACTCAATACCCCCGGAGGGGGGAGTCCGGTTGGGGCGCGACCTCTTTACTTTGCGTCTCTGGTTGCTTAACAAAAGGCGGGGCAAATCAACACCAGACATGATGGCTGCCAAGAAGAAACCATAAAGTATCAATTCGGTAAAAAAAAAGTACATGTATATACACAACATTGTGACAAGGTACTACGTGACCTAAAGAGGCAACCTACCCGGGCTCAGGCCGGCCTGCATGAGCTTCTCCTCGGTCAAGTAATCCGAACAGAGGAAGCCAACTGATGCCCAAGACAGCATCGTTTTTTGAGTGTCAGGGTCCAGCTCGACCCTGGAGTTCGAGATGGCGCCCCTCCAAGAAGTAGGGAAGGGCCACCGCTCAGGGTTGCGGACCAAAAAATAATCCCACTTCCAGGCGGAAATTTTATTCAGAAGCTCGTATAAGAGCTTGTAGCTACAGTGGGGAGAGAAGTAGTAGGGACGCCTCTTCGGTGGAGCCTCAGGAGTGGCATTCTTTATATAGAGGATAGCAAAAAAATGTCAAAGTTCAAGGGAAGACAGTATTCACAACACAAGGATATAGTCCCTACCATGTTCCGAATGGCATTGGGATGAAGCTGATCGATGGTGACATTAAAGTGGTTTAGCACTTCCACTATCAAGGGGTGCAGGGGGAGACGTAGGCTAGCCTCATGCTGCTCTTGGTAGATAACTATCTCATTGGGACCACGCTCCCACAGAAAATTACCGGTGGGAAGGCAGTAGATGAGGTCCCTGGGAAGGTGGAAATAGCTAATTAGAGACCTAAGTCTCCCCTCTGTCATGGAGGAAGGGCCAAAAGTATCGGCCTCCCTTCCTCGGGAGGTGGAGGCTCTGTCACCGGTCTCTCGGGCCCTCGGGGCCCGTTCCCAAGCTCCCCCCGAGTTTGAGGGAGCATCATCATCCTGGTCACCGCCCTGATGACGAGTGTGGTACGGGTACCCAAACATGCCTGATAGTGATCGACACTCACTGAAAGGGATGAGACGAAGTGAACTGAGGAACTCAAGTAGACTTGACAGATCCACGACCTCAGAATCCGAAGACAACAAGATGGCATGGGGGAAAATGAGACCCAGAGGGCCCTTCTATTTATAGCCTCCACGCCTCCGAATCAATGGCCTAGATTAAGGCAGAGCCGACAGTTCACAGGTGTGCTGACTGCATGCCTTCTGAAAACCAAAAGGCGATTGGTTGCACGTCTCCCATTATTGAGGTAATGACGGCTGCACGACATCCGGAGTTAAGAGCCACTTTATCACGTTTTCGGAATTCAAAAAGTCATAAAATCTCCTGATTCCCGCGAACGCATTTATTGTGAGTAGTCAATCAAGTTTGAATTTTGGTCAAATCAGTCCATCATACTCCATGAACTCCTCGCGCTAAGGCAACGCTCTCAGCTCGAGGAGTAGGGGGCAATTGATGAAGGAGGATTTGGCCCGACCTACAAAACGATGACACGTGAACCTAACTCAGCACGAGCAACAACTCAGCATCATAGTTTGGTAACGACTAAGTAACATGCCTATAAAGCAGCTTGTTATATCATAGCTCGCTAAAGAAGGACCTCGCTACAACACGAGCTCCGGGTTCCCCGAGCTACCCTGAAGGGGATATTATGAGGCTACCTTAGCTCATGAGCTAGAGAAACCAGCTCGCTCAAGCCCCTTAGCAGATAAGTCATTGCAGAGACCAATTCTAATAAGGGTAGCCCTGAAGTATTCCTAAGCTCGCTACAAAATAGCTTGCAAGTGAGCAACGCGAGCGTTTCTCAGGAAGCTTCTGTCTAACAGACCGTACCAATTAGACTATGCTACATCCCTTGATTGGCGACGCAGTCCCTGTCCTTTCGACAGTCTGACCCCACGTCTCTCAGTAGGCGGAGGCGTCCCTTGACCGTACCAATCAGGCGTGCCTGCCCTTTAAATTCAACTCCAACTTTTGGTCTTTGTTATTCAGTCCATTCAGTGAATAATGAAATTCACTTAAATAAAGTGAATTACCATTTGGGAAGTTAATTCTATAAATCTTCATTTTAACAAAATTTTCCATGCATGGGAATTTAAAACATTATTTGATAAGCTTTTTCGCCTATCAAAAGTGATTGTGCTTACATATTTATTTGAAACATAAGGAAGGTTGTTTTCAAGATCAACGTATAGGGAGTCTTAAATATGAAGGGTATATTTTAGTCCCCAAATCCTAATTAATCTTGCACCAAAATTTAGTCAGGTGGAGGGGTGACCATCTTTAATTTTTATTAATCATTGTCAAATAAAATTAGGGCCCATTTGATTTACGGGAATAGGGGTCTGGAATCAGAATCACAATATGGTTCATTTTCAGTTCCAACTGTTTTGTTGGGTGGAATTGGAATCACATTCCCATTCTTGGTGGAGTGGTTTTCCCCTCGCCCTCCCTTGGGAATGAAATCCCATTCCAATTGATTTCAATTCCCATTTTATTCCTATCTGAACCAAATGAAGTATGGGAATAGAGTATTCTGATTCTGATTCTAACTAAGAACCAAACGGACCCTTAGTCTATACAAGAGAGCTGTCGGAGATAATGAATCTATTGTATTGAGAGTTCTACTTCGAAATATAATAGGATATAGGATAAAACATGATGATAATCCTAGTCCATCTACAAGACTGATATTTGTATCTATCTACAAGTCAGTCTGATGTTTGTATCCTACTAGAAGTATAACCTCTATAATTATAAATAAGCCTAGACACTAATGCTATACTCAACCATCTCAGTTCTTCTCATACATCTCTTCTTTCTTCTTCTTTCTAGTTCTTCCTATTTCTTTCTGTTTACTTTATTATATCTAAAACGTTTTATGGGATTAGAGCCATACCTTGGCCAACACTAGCACATTTGCTTCTTCTCCCTCACCTTCTACAACCTCCAATGCCTTGACTGCCGTTTCCTCCACCATTAATGTCTCCAACATAACACACTTTCTCCCCATCAAACTTAATGACGACAACTATGTTGCTTGGAATGCCTAGCTTTTACCCATATTCAGAACTCATGAGATTCGATGGGATTGTTGATGGTTCTCTACATGCCTGCCTAAAGAAGTCACAACCAATGGTTAATAAGTGCCGCACCCAGAATATTCAGCATGGGCTAGACTCGATCAACTCATAATGAGTTGGATCATCTCCTCACTCATCGAAGGCATTATTGGAAAGGAGGTTGGCTTAAAAAGCTCACGAGAAGTCTATGCATCTTCCTCACTGTCCCGGTTGCTTCAGTTACGAATGCAACTATGTCACTAAAGAAGGGAAGCTTGATTATCACCGAATACATAGAGAAGGTGAAAACTATAGTAGAACAACTGGTAGCTACTTCTGAGCCTGTACACAACAAAGATCTTCTTCTCAGTATTCCTAGTGGTTTAGGTTCAGATTATGATTTTTGATCACCATTTTCACTACTAAATCTAATTTTGCCTTTGCTACACTATCTGATTTATATGGACAATTGTTGAATCATGAGTCATGGCTTTCACAACAGCATTCTATAATTGATTAGTCTAGTCCGAGTGTTAATGTAGCTAACAAATAACAACAGGTGAGTAATATAGGCATCAGACCCCGTCCCCAAATGGCTTTCCTCAAAGAAACAACTTTCAGCCCAATAAAAATGGACTCTATCAACTTTCACATATGGATGCATCATCTCCTTTACCTTTTGTTACTAATGCTTCTGTTGACTCATGAAATCTTTGTTTGGGGCATCCAACTTTGAAGATTTTAAAGCAAATTCTTAATTCCGTTGGTCTTCCTTCTGTTAATGGCAACTTTCAGTTTTGTCATCATCTTCCATATACTACTAGTCATCTTCATTCATTAGCACCATTAGAATTGATTTATTTAGATGTTTAGGGGCCATCTACCACTCACAACCTCTTCTTCCTTAGTTGAGGTTGCAACACCAACATCACCTTCACCTATTCCTCCCTCATACCCACCTTCACCATCACCATCTTCTTTGCCTCCTATTGCACCCAAGATGAGAAGTATCGAATCCATTATGAGAACGATGACACATATACCTAACTCAATTTGGTCTCACCCCATGGTTACTAGGTCCCAAATGTAAGGCTCATCCTTGTTGGCTACTAAACACCCCTTGACGGGGGTATTGATCTCTTAGTATTCAAATGTTTTACCTGAGTCATCTTGCTCCTCACAAGCTAAGAAGCATGTTGGATGGCATCAGGCCATGTGGGAAGAATTTAATGCTCTCATGAAGAATGGCACATGGACATTGTTTCCCTATACTAGTAATATGAACATTATTGGCTACAAATGAATATATAAAATTAAACAAAATGTGGATGGTAGCCTTCAAAGTTACAAAGCCCAACTTGTAGTATAGGTTTTCACTCAGTAGCCTAGTATTGACGTTGGTGATACTTTCAGTCCCGTCGTGAAACCTGCTACTATAAGGACTATTCTTAGCACTATTGTCTCTAATAACTTGCCCATACGCCAATTGGAAGTGAATAATACCTTCTTGCATGGTGAGTGTTTGAAGGGTTAGAAATCAAATTTGACATGGCCAAACCAGGCTTAATGGTTGGCCGAATTTTCAAAAATTTTCTAACCCAACCCGAGAAACAATTTCCTAATTATTTTGAAATCTGAAATTTCTTGTTTGGTCATGCATTGAACCGAATCAGATTTGAAACCCAAATTAAAGCTAACCGTACCTGATACAGAGACCACAATGTGTAACTCCCAGAATGGTAGTTCATGCCCAATATTAGTCCCAAAATCAACCTCCCACTGGAGATGGCATAGTGTGTATGTAAAGCCTATTCAGCAACACCGTTTCAACAAAATCTGGTCTCCAACTTTCTTGGATCAAAGAGGGTATGTGAACCAAATGTGCCCTAATATTTTTCTTGTGAAAAGACAATGGAGGACTAATAGAAAACAACCCTTATCAAAGCTAGGTCGAATTAGGGTTTCTAGGAGACAAGCAAGAAGAAAAGAGAGCAAGAGAGTGGAGAGAATTTGTTCAATTGGAACCTCCCCTCTTTCTCTTTTATATGGAGCACTCTCTTAATCTAATTAGGAGCTGATCCAAATCAAATTTGGATTAGTACTCTATCTTTAACTGATAAGCATTATCCTCTTAAAATGATAGGTGCTCCATACCCAAATCCATGCTCAGTTTCAATTCAAGTCACATGACAACTTGATCACTTAACTAACCATATTAGTAAAGGGACCTAGGCCCATTTTCTTTAATGGTTCACATCTCAAGTTGTTGCTTGGCCATTTTGGGCCTAAATATTGTATGGTGTGAGACTCACAAAGGTCTCACATAAGTCCATAGGGGTTTGGCCCTACTTCTAAAAGATGTTACTCCGAGAATTCACTACTTAGGGTAGTGAACCCCTGACCCAATCAACTTGGGCATAGTTTGGGCCCAACTTTACACCTAAATGGTCATTGGATCCAAACACCCTATGAAGACCTAAGGATAATGAACTTATGTAAGATAAATCCCTTTAAGTAATCATCCTTGTAATGGTCTCTTACAACTAATCTCTAGGCCCATAATCATTAGAACATTGCCCACAAAGAATGACATCTTCCCTGAATGCAAAATTCAATGTCACACTCTCTGTTCGGATGAATCCCGGGATTAAAACCTTATGCAAACCTTTTTCATAAAATGGTAATATAACTTATAAATACATTTTGCAAATTAAATTTCAAATACAATTGAAATCCATTACTACCAATTTAGGTTTCTATCACAAAGAGTGTAAGCTTGATATTCATTTTGTCTAACAAAGGGATCGATAATATCACTATGATCACCCACTTAGGTAATTTTCCAAATTATCCCAACATGCCCAGGTATTTGACCCCTGAGTCACTTGTTGGCATATCAAAGACAATTCAATCCAATACCCAGTGTAGTATCATTACCATTTGGGGTTAAGTGCAACTTTCTAGTTTTGCCCATCTATCACCAAGGTCCAAGGCATAATTAGAAATTGGTCTGGGTTAAATGTTTCTTCTAAACACTCACTGGTTGTGCTTGATGTCTAACACTAGCAGTTGAAAACATTTTTAACTAACATGAATATCATAAGTGTCTAGTTTAAGGAGTAATTCACAGAAAACATACTGATTAGAACATGAAACAATAATATACTTTATTCATTCACTGATAATGATTTATATACATCAATTGATTGGAGCGAAAGGCCTACACTATCTAATAGTGAGTTATCTGAAGATGTGTATATGAGACAGCCTCAGGGTTTCGAGGACCCTTAATTCCCTAATTATGTTTGCAAACTCAAGAAGGCATTATATGCACTCAAACAAGCTCCTCGGGCTTAGTTCTCAAAATTAAGTTCCTGCCTTCACAACATGGGATTTAAAGCTACAAAATCCAATTCCTCTCTTTTCATTTTTCCTACTAACAACATCTCCTTGTATGCTCTTATCTATGTGGATGATTTACTAGTCACAAGAAACAATGTTGATGCTATTTCTCACTTCATCTCACAACTTGCCACTATCTTTGCCATCAAAAACCTTGGCATTCTTCACTATTTTTTGGGCATTGAAGTTGAACTCACTTCTACAGGACTTCAGCTTTCATAGCAAAAGTATACTTAGGATGTTTTGCATCCTTGCAAGATGGAAGGATGCAAACTAGTCTCCACTCCCATACCGTCAAACTTCTCTATCTCTCTTTAAGTATGACAGTACTCCTCTTGAAGATCCCACTTAATGTTGTAGCATTGTTGGTTCTCTCCAATATGCTACCACTACTAGACCAAATAATGCTTTTAGTGTTAACAAGGACTTCTAGTTTCTTTAGAATCCAATAGATGCCCATTGGGAATTTTTCAAATGAATATTAAGGAACTAAAAGGGAATAATTAGTGATACACTGATTTTTCATGTTGATTCTTTCTCTATTATCAATGGTTATTGTGATGCCAACTGGGTTGGGTGCCAAGATGATAGGAACTTTACCGGATGCCTTGTAGTTTTTCTTGGTTCCAAATTAGTCTCTTGGAGAGCCCACAAACAACTCAGTATTGCTCGTTCAAGTACTAAAGCCAAATTCTGAGCTCTTATTAATCTTACTACTGAAGTCATTTGGCTTCAATCTCTCCTACCTGAGTTTAGATGCCTTCTCTCCTACTTGAGTTTAGATGCCTTCTCTCCTAGTCTCATGGTGTGATAATATAGCGATGAGCCAACCTGGTGTATCATGCTAGAACCAAACATGTTGAGGTGGACTACCATTTTATTCAAGATCGGGTTACAAATGGATCTCTCTTAGTTTGATATATCTCCTCTTGCGACCAGTTGGCCAATATCTTCACCAAATGATTACCACAACCCCAATTTCTCTCTCTCAAAGCCAAACTCAACATTACGGCCAAATCATTGAGTTTAAGGGGGTGTATTGGAGATAAGGACTCTATCGAGAGTCTTATTTTGAAATAAGCCTAGACAAGTCTAGTGTTTGTATCCTATTAGAAGTCTAAATCTGTAATTATAAATAGTCCTAGGCACCAATGCTATAGTTAACCAGTTTAGTTCTTTTCATACATCTCTTCTTTCTTCTTCTTTCTACTTCTTTCTAGTTCTTCATATTTCTTTCTATTTATTTTATTATATCTAAAACATTTTATGGTATCAGAGCCATACCTTGGCCAACAATAGCACATCTACTTCTTCTCCCTCACTTTCTACAACCTCCAATGCCTTGACTACCCTTTCCTCCACCATTAAAATCTCTAACATAACACACTTTCTCCCCATCAAACTTAATGGTGATAGCTATGTTGCATGGAAGGCCCAGTTTCTCCCCATCAATAGGCGCTCTCTTAGATCATTGCTTCCCTCAATGAAAGTGTTTCCACATAAGTCACAAGATATCATTACTCTTGTGAAGTGTGGAGTGCGCCATCCAAGTCTTTTGCAAACTATTCACGCTCTAGATTGCTTCAACTTGGGAGATAGCTACAGAGTCTCAAGAAAAGAGGTTTGTCCATATCTAAATATGTTTGAAAGGCTAAACCAATACCTTCCAGTGATATGATTTTTTATATACTTGTTGTGCTTCAAATAAAGTATGAATCAGCTATTGACTTCTATTATTATTAGAGGACTTTGAGGTTGATAATATTTTAGGCATCCTTCAGTAATGGAGGTAGGGGTCATGACAACAACATTGTATGCCAGTTTGGTAATAAACTTGGGTATGGAGCAACAAAATGTTGCCACAAATATGATTTAAGTTTTAACAATAAAGAAGTTGAACCCATTGTGTATCACAATGGTGCATCATCCTCTTTTAACCTCACTTGGTATCTTAATAGCGAGGAAACACACCATATCACCTTGGATGCAGACAATCTTCAGAATTGGTCAGAAATGGGTCAAGTTTGCATATCAGCCATGTTGGTTCATCTGTTATTAAACCTACTTCCCATCAATTTAATTTGAATGATATCTTTCATGTTCCTGAATTATCAATGAATTTATTATCTGTTAATAAATTTGCTCATGACAATAATATGTACTTCAAATTTCATAGTGATTATTTTCTTGTGAAGGATTATATGGGGAAACAATGCTACAAGAACTTAGTAAAGACAACATTTATTGGTTTTTGGGGAGTGTATCTTCGCCTAGTCAGCCTTCTACTTTCAATAAATCGCCTTCATCTCTGCTTGGTGAACGTGTCCCTATTAAATATTGGTATAAGCATCATAGACACCCTACTCAATGTGTTGTGAAGCAAGTTGTGACAAAGTATGGTTTACCTTATGTTGGTTAGTTTGGTCATAGTGTGTGAGCCTTGTCAAATGGGCAAGAGACATAGGTTATCTCTACCCCCTGTCTTCTATAGTTGTTAATGGTCCTTTTGATTTGGTATACTCTAATGTTTGTGAACCATCCCCAATACTATCTAATGAAGGATTTCAATTTTATGTGTTATTTGTTTATGCTTATATGGTTATTTCCATTGCAAAAGAATTCAGATGTTTTTTTATGCTAAAACCTCCCCTAAAGTTTGGTAATTGCAATCATCTCCCATGAACTTTCTGACATAGCTACAAATAGATCCCCTTTGTTAGGGTCCTCTAAAAAAGATGCATGAAAATGTCCAAAATACCCATACAACTACTATTGAGGTTGGTTTCTACAGAAAAAAAAACAATACAAACTTAATGAACAACAAAAATAAAAGAGAATTTAAAGTTGTAGTTTACCTTCCAATGAGGTGGATAAGAGTGGGCACCCGTGTTTTTATTCATTGGGTAAGAATGTTTCCAGATGTGAGTCAATGATTGTCAATTAGCTTTTCACAAAGACATGCCTTTATAGCTTATTGCAAATTCACAATTATCTGATTTTAATTATGCATCTTTCATAAGAAAAAGAATCTTAATCTTCTTCCAAAGGTAATAAAACCCAATAGGACTTATTGTTCAATCATGAATAAGCACTTTAACAAAAAGCAGATGACAAAGAAAAGCATTGGAAAAACTAGTATTTTATTAATGGAAGAGGTTAGACCTATTGTGAATGTCAAAAAAAACCCATAGTTCACTTCATGGCTGAAATTTCATAGGGTGGGGTCAGGTTGGGCCAAATGGTCCTAGATCGGGAAGATTTGGCAAGGGCTTGATTTGGTTAATCTAAGGGATCGAAAATGAATCTTTATGAAATCGAGGGGCAAACAAGGTTTGTTTTGGATGAAATTTCACAGGGTAGGATTTTTGGGTAGTCTGAGGTGATTGGTAAGGCTAGATTGGTTTAGATGAGTCCAGATTTGGCAGATTTGGAAATCGGTTAATCTAGCGCCTTGAATGGAATCTTGCGATGATTAAGGGTAAATGGGGGTGTTTTGGGCTGAAATTTCACAGGTGGGTATTTGAAGGTGTCTAGGAGTTGATGGTAAGGTCTGATTTGTCTTGGGGGCCAAGATCATAGGAATTTGGCTCAACGAGATTTTTTAGAATGGAATCTTTGTTTGACGGACGGGCAAATGGGGGAATCTAGGGTTCAAACTTTATGGGCAGGTGTTTTGATGTTTTCAGAGTTTAATGGTGTTGTTTGATCGATTAGTATGTATCAAGATCAAGGGAATCTAGGTTCTAAGTGTTTAGGTCAACAAGATCAATTGGAATGGAATCTTTGCTTCATGAAAGGGTAAGTTGAGGAATCTTGAGCTGAAATTTCATGGGTGGGTGTTTTGGGAGGTCTTGGGTCTGATGGTTGTGTGTGATCTAATGGTTTAGATGTAAGTGAGGGTTGATCAGGACCATCAGATAGGTATCAGGTAGATTTAATGGTGGATTTGAGGGCTCTTGGGTGAAATTCGGGATTTTTGGTTTTTTTGGTGTTTTAGAGAGGTTGAAAGGGTCCGATTGGGTGTTTGGATTAAATTGGTGGTTCCGGTAGTGGATTGAGCAAAAATCAGGTGTTAACACCTATGAAATGGGTATTCTGTGTACTCCTTTGAATGGGATTAAGCTGAGCGTAGTTCCATGTGTGTATTTGAATGACATGGAAACATAAAAGGGATAATGAATATGTACATGGGAAAAAATATGCTCTCGATTAATGTGGAAGTAGGGTAGAGAGCATTGATCCCCTACTCTAGAAGTTATAATCAAAGCAATGAAGGTGCCTTAGTATCAGAGTTGACATCTAAAATAGTTGGGCAAATAGTTAAATTATTATCAGCTCCTGGTTAAACATCTAAAGTGAACACAGAAACATCCTTCTTAGATGGACTTTCAGTAACACATTCTATGATCTGTACGAAGGATAGGTTTTTAATCCCTAGAAGTGGATCAAAATTAGAATTGTTGTCTATACTCGGTCGAGGTTGCGGTGACATCAAATTTCTCCCTTTATAATGACTACCTCCTCTGAGAGTTGGTGAAGAATTAATATTATGCTTTGGTTAAGGTTGTGAGGTCCAATTGGCTGATGACTTGTTCTAAGGGGATGAGCCACTAGAAGAGCTCCAACGGGAATAATAAGAATGCCTTGATTTTTTTATTATGTGGATAGTTTACCCTCTCAAATTTCTCCCGTTTTGAATGTTGATAAAACTAGTTTTCCTTATATTTCTTTTCTTAGTTTTCTTACTTTTTTATGAGTATAGGTCTCGGACCTCCAATTTATATAAAATTTATGAGTTGTTCCCATCTTGTATAGCTTTTCAAAGGGGTAAGGTATTTACGTCCCTCCTCATAGGCTTTTTTCTTCACTATTAATAAAATTTTTGTAGCCACCCCTCCACCAGGAGTAAATTTTGGGATTAAAAAAAAAACAAGAATGTTATGATCATAAAAAGTCATTCCTTCACCCAATAAATTAATAGAAGTGTCAAGTTCTACTCTCAAATAGGGTATTGGGCTCTAGTTGACTTTTGTAAAATGTTGCATTTGGACAAGGTCCTAATAAGTAATAATGTTAACATCAATCAAATCTTGAATCACAAAATTCAACTGCCAACAATGGTTGGTTGATTGATCGGGCCCTTGATGATAGTCATTGATGCTGCTCAATCCGAGGTAGTTCTTGAACCGAGTTCATAGTCAGATAATCCTGCCAACTGGGTAGAGCTGAGGTGGAAGGACGTTGCCTCGCTCTAAGATCTGAAACCAAGAAATTGTCAGAAGCCCGAGGAGTTCTCCCCGGGTAGATACTCCAATGCTCAAGTTAGTAGAAAACGGTGGGTGGTTGGGCCGAGTAGTTGGAGAACAGTGCTGGTCTGAGCAGAGTAACAGTATGGGAGTCAAGAGTTGGATCCCTTACCTTGAGCGGGAAGTACCTTTTTATAGCCAAAGATTCATATCCCGACCGGATGAGGCTTCTGGGGTTACTGGGATGAGGTTAACCGTCGGGGTCTTTGGGATAAGCTCTAATCCCCAGCAAAATTGTCCCCATCTGTACGATAATCTCCTATCTTGGTCACGCTTATCGACATGACGTGTTGCCGACATGGCTAAAGAGATAAGGTGGGCCATGGTGCTGACTTGGCCGAGGAGATAAGGTAGGCCGTAGAGGTGACACGGTGCTGATATGCCCGAGGAGATAAGGTGGACCACAGAAGTAACACGGTGCTGACGTGGTTGAGGAGATAAGGTGGGCCACGAAGGTGATGCTGAGCTGACGTAATCGAGGAGATAGAGTGGCCATGGAGGCGACAAGTAGCACCAGGGCCAACTCAACCATAACTCGAACATCACTCCCCCAGTTTCAAAGTTGAGGAGTGTAGTGATCGGCCGCAGTGTGGCATGGAAGAGCTCTTAGGTTCTCAGCTAAGGAACTCCAAATTTGAAGTTTGGTTGAGTGCACCTTCTGGGTTGAACGACTTAGGATTAAAATAGTTTATGGGCGAATCAAAAATTAGTTTATGGGTGAATCAGGCAGCTTGATGCCCGTACCATTTCCAAGATGGGTCGGCAAATGTGTCATTTCGTCTTGCCGAGGAGAGGGTCGAGGAGTCCCGAGATGACGACTAGAGTCTTATGTTGACCGAGGTCTTTACTCTTTGCTGGCCGAGGTCCTATGCTGACTGAGGTCTTTGTTTTTTGTCGGTCATGGTCTCGGGCTTAGTGGCTTCGATCTTATGCTAACTGAGGTCTTTGGTTGTGGTTGGCTGAGGTCTCTGCCTTAGTGGCCTCGATCTTATGTTAATCGGGGTCTTTGGTCTTCGTTAGACGAGGTCTCTGCCTTAGTGGTCTCGATCTTATGCTGACCAAGGTCTTTGTATTTTGTTAGTTGAGGTCTTTGACTTAGTAGCCTTGATCTTATGTTTACCGAGGTCTTTACTCTTTGCTGGCCAAGGTCTTTGCCTTAGTGGCCTCGATCCTATACTAACCGAGGTTTTTACTCCTTGTTGGCCGAGGTCTCTATCTTAGTGGCCTTGATCTTATGTTGACTGAGTTCTTTTCTCCTTGTTGGTTGAGGTCTCTGCCTTAGTGGCCTTGATCTCATGCTGACCAAGGTCTTTGGTTTTTGTTGGCCAATGTCTCTACCTTAGTGGCTTCGATCTTATGCTGACCAAGGTCTTTGCTACTTGTTGGCTAAGGTCTCTGCCTTAGTGGCATCGATCTTATGCTGATCAAGGTCTTTAGTCTTCGTTGGTCGAGGTCTTTACCTTACTGGCCTCGATCTTATGCTCACCGAGGTCTTTGCTCCTTGTTGGTCGAGGTCTCTACCTCAATGGCCTTGATCTTATGTTGATCGAGGTCTTTGCTCCTTGTTGGCTAAGGTCTCTACCTTAGTAGCCTTGATCTTATGTTAACTAAGGTCTTTTCTCTTTGTTGGCCGATGTCTCTAACTAAGCGGCCTCAATCTCATGTTGATCAAGGTCTTTGGTCTTCGTTGGTCAAGGTTTCTACCTTAATGGCCTCAATCTTATGCTCACTGAGGTCTTTGCTCCTTGTTGGTCAAGGTCTCTACCTCAGTGGCCTCGATCTTATGTTGATTGAGGTCTTTGCTCCTTGTTGTCTAAGGTCTCTACCTTAGTAGCCTCGACCTTATGTTGATCGAGGTCTTTTCTCTTCGTTGGCCGAGGACTCTAGCTTAGTGGCCTCAATCTCATGCTGATTAAGGTCTTTGGTCTTCGTTGGCCGAGGTCTCTACCTTAGTAGCCTCGATCTTATAATGACTGAGGTCTTTGCTCCTTGTTGGTCGAGGTCTCTGCCTTAGTGGCCGCGATCTTATGCTGACCAAGGTCTTTTCTCCTTGTTGGTCGAGGGATCTGCCTCAGTGTTCTTGATCTCATGCTAACCAAGGTCTTTGGTCTTTGTTGAACGAGGTCTCTACCTTAGTGGCCTCAATCTTATGCTGACCGAGGTCTTTGCTCCTTGTTGGCTGAGGTCTCTGCCTTAGTGGCCTCGACCTTATGCTGATTGCGGTCTTTGGTCTTCGTTGGCCGAGGTCTCTACCTTAGTGGCCACAATTTTATGCACATCAAGGTCTTTGTTCCTTATTGACTGAGGTCTCTACCTCAGTGGCCTCGATCGAGGTCTTTGCTCCTTGTTGGCTGAGGTCTCTGCCTTAGTGGCCTTGATCATATGCTGACTAAGGCCTTTTCTCCTTATTGGCTGAGGTCTATGCCTTAGTGGCCTCGATCTCATGCTGATCGAGGTCTTTACTCCTTGTTGGCCAAGGTCTCTGCCTTATTGGCCTCGATCTTATGCTGATCGAGGTCTTTGCTCTTTATTGGCTGAGGTCTTTGGCTTAGTGGCATTGATCTTATGCTAACCAAGGTCTTTGGTCTTCATTGGCTGAGGTGCTTCCAAGCTCTCAACGTTGCTGGGGAGCTCGGTGGCACCTGGTCTTTAAGGGCAATGGTGAGAGCGGGAACCCCAAGATGGGGAACGGGCTTTGAAGCATTCCGATGCTGCTCGATCAAGGCTGCTCGAGCAATCTGATGCTGGTCTTTAGGAATGCCTTTTGTGTGATTCCCATAAACGACACCAATCTGATGCTGCTCGATCCGAAGTTGTTCTTGAACCGATGTCTTAGTCAGATAATCCTACCAACTAAGTGGAGCCAAGGTGGAAGGACGAAGCCATGCTCCAAGATCTAAAAGCAAGAACTTGTCAAAGGCCCAAGGAGTTATCCCTGGGTAGATACTCCGATGCTTAAGTTAGTAGAAAACGTAGGTGGTCGGGCCGAGCAGTTGGAGAACAGTGCTAGTCTGAGCAAAGTAACAATATGGGAGTCAAGAGTTGGATCCCTTACCTTGAGTGGGAAGTACCTTTTTATAGCTGAAGAAACGTGTCCTGATTGGATGGGGCTTCCGGGGTTGCCAGGATGAGGTTAACTGCCAAGGTTTTTAGGATAAGACCCAATCCCTAGCGGAATTGTCCCCATCCATACGATGATCTCCTATCTTGGTCGTGCTTATCCACATGATGTGGTGTCGATGTGGATGAAGAGATAAGGTGGGTTGTAGGTGCTGACATGGTCGAGGAGATAAGGTGGGCCATGGAGGTGACATGGTGCTGATGTAGCCGAGGAGATAAGGTGGGCCGCGGAGGTGGCACAGTGCTGAGATGGCCAAGGAGATAGGGTGGCCATGGAGGTGACACATGGCATCTAGGGCCAACTCAACCATAACCCAAATAGTCACAATGAGCATTTTCATCATAATTTCTAGGCTTAGGCTCCCATGGAGGTCTCCATGTAGCAATTATAAAAATCCTCCTTGAACTAAAGCGGGAAGTAGCTAAGAATGAGGACATGGCAAAGGGGAAAGCTTTGAAGCTTTTCAAAGCTTGTATAGGAAGGGAATAATATGTTTGTGCTTATATGTGTAGGGAATTGGTGTTGTGGGAGGCAAGCAATATGTTTGTGCTTGTACGGGCAGGGAATAATATGTTTTCTCAAGGACAGTCAAACTAGTATGAGAAGATCTTAGATAGGCTGCAACTTTGAAACTTTCCAAATGGTGGGCTTGAGCACAAGACTCAAGCAAAAATGGCCTACACTTCTTTCTCTTTAAGAGAGGATTTTCCAAGCAATGGTGAATTTCTAGGGATCATTGACGGGTTGTCGAATCTTATTCCATTGATTCCCCTTAGGTTAAAACATGTAAATACATTGGTCAAAGGCTGTCACGAACAATTGACCCTGAAAGATATTAACCTAATTGCTACTTGTACCACTATTCATGACAATTACGGATCATCGAACCATGGATAGCAGTAGGAAAAATCAACATTAATTAATTTGTCAAACTAATTAACATTAACATCCATTGAGAATATGCATAAGAACCAACAAATACTTGAATTAAAAAGCAAGAACTTGAGTTAAATACAGAACCTCATGATGACACAATCGAACCTCCCCCCTTGAACCAGAAAAGAAAAGGCTTAGATGCTCATGATTTTCAAACCCTCCAGGCTTTGCTTCTCAGTAGGCTGAACTGATCTTCTTGGTAGCTTGAGTTGCTTGATGCTTGATTGATGGATTGTTGGATTGATGCCCAAATCTAGTTCGCCCCCCCCCCCTTTATATAGCTAAGGGAGAGGGTTTTTTCCAACTCCTTATAGGAGATTAACCTCAAGCTAGAAAGTCCTGATCTATTTTGAACTAATCCTATCATATCTCTTATCTAGTGATCTAATCCAATCTTCTTATCTTTATGTGATTACATTTAAAATTAAAATCTAATAAGACTCTCTTTCTGGAGGTTAATTCAAAATTGGGACTCTAGGCTCTTGAATTCGAGTTGGGCTGCTTTAATATCTTGGGTTGCTACAAGGCTCTTCTGCGAATTGGGCTTCAGTTGTGAAATGGGCTTTGCTGCGAACTTGCTCCGACTTTGGGCCTAGTTTTCTCTTTGATGTAGACTGAATCTATCAAAACACAATATAAAAGTTGTGGGCCTTTCTTTCATCTTTCTGATGCCTCTTGAATTATCCAAATCGGAGTCCTGAATTGAGAGTTATGCCCAGATTACTGAATGGTGCCGAAACTGTTCAAAATCATCTGATTTGCCTTGTTTTCTTCCAATTGCCTTCATGTTTGCCCTGAATCAAAATACAAGAGTAATGAGTCCAATTAAGTGCTAAGTTAATGAAAAGAGTGAATATTTGGGGACAAAAATAGGATACTTTTTAGTCTCATCAAATCCCCCCACACTTAAACTTTGTCCGTCCTTGGGCAAGGCAAAACTTAAGCAACTACCTACTGATTTTTAATCTCTCTTTCTCTCTACATAAGGCCTGATCAATTGCATGTTTCAATCCAGAGTTGGTAATCTTCCTAGTTCCATTTCTTTTTCCCTTTTAACTTGTTCAAGAGTGATCTCAAATCACCATTCCTCATGGTCCCAAGTTAAATCGACAGTAAAGGAAACAAGCCTTCCACCGGCTGAACATTCTTGGATTGAACAAGCACCTCATTGTTTTAACAAACCAATGCAGCCAGATTCAATTACCTTTCTTTGTTTCTTAAGTCAAAACAAGGTATGTTATTACTATAAGCTTGTTATGTATCACATCTCCACCACTTAGCATGAATTCCAAGGATCTGAAAGTGAGAATGGGGTTGGGGTTCTAGAGTGGGTGCATTTTATGCTCCATCTCATATTAGTTACGAATATATATATATACATTGCACAAGAATCACAAGGGCACCACCGTTCTGATTGATGAACTCATTGATCATGGTCTCAACATGTCTAACACAGCAAGTTCTAGAATAATCAAACCATGTTTGCCAAATATTTATGTGAAAATCAATCAAACCCTCATGCGGATAAATTTGTATGCATCTTGCCTATTGATTGATTAAAATAATGAGGTACCTTATGCAGCCAAAAATTTAGTTAGTCATGCTTGCATCCTACCTTATATATTCAGCCTAGGCACATAATTCTTGATAGTTTAAAATCATTCAAGGATAAGTTTCCAGGGAGTAGAAATTTAAAAAGGCAAGGTTAAGAAGTGATGATCGAAGCATGCTAGGGTTACCCCAAATTCCATCAGATTTCCCTAATCCCCCCACACTTAAGGTATACATTGTCCCCAATGTATGTGGTTATGCATATAGTAGAAGGATTTGAGGGAACTTCCCTGTACGCCTTGTTGGGTGCCTTCAGATATAAAATCAGCTGCTAAACACAGAAATCAAAATCAAACAAAATAACAAAATTAACTATACACAATGGGTTGCCTCCCACAAGCACAATTGTTTAACGTCATTATGCTCGACGTCCTCCTTTGCTTCCTTAACTCGATGAATAATGAAGAAGGTCCAATGAGATGTCTACCATAGAGGAGACATTTACATCCTCATGGAACAACTTCAATCGATGCCCATTCACTTTGAAAACCTTGTCTGTATTGAGACTTTTGATCTCTACTGCACCATAAGGAAACACATTAGTAACAAAAAATGGACCCATCCACCTAGAACGCAACTTACCTGGCATGAGTTGGAGTCGAGAATTGTATAACAAAACCTTTTGTCCAATTATAAATTGTTTTCTCAAAAGCAAATTATCATGGAACAATTTGGTCTTCTCTTTCTAGATTCTCGAATTCTCATATGCTTCTAACCGCAACTCTTCCAATTCTTGCAATTGGAGTTTTCTTGCCTTGCTAGCTTCTTCCATGTTCATATTGCAGCGTTTGATTGCCCAATAGGCCCTATGCTCAATTTTGACTGGCAAGTGACAAGATTTGTCAAAAATCAACCTGTAAGGAGACATCCCTATTGGTGTTTTATATGCTGTTCGATATGCCCAGAGTGTGTCATCTAGACGTAGGTTCCAATCCTTTCTTCCCGGATTCACCGTCTTCACTAAAATGGACTTGACCTCTCTATTGGAAATTTCAGCTTGGTCGTTTGTCTAGGGTTGATAAACAATGGCGATTCGGTGATGCACCCCATACTTTTTTAGTAAGACTTCGACGGCTCTATTGCAGAAGTGGGTCCCTTGATAACTTATCATGGCTCGAGAAATGCCAAACCTACTGAAGATGTTAGATTTGATAAACCCTACAACACACTTAGAATCATCAGTCCTGGTGGCCTTTGCTTCCACCCATTTTGAGACATAGTCAACTGGAAAAAGTATGCAAACAAAACCACAAGAGGGAGGAAAGGGTCCCATATGCCCCAAACATCAAAGATTTCGTAGATAAGAATGGGGGTTTGGGGCATCTCATTCCTACGAGATAATGCACCTGTTTGTTGGCATCTTTCACAATTTTTGCAAAGCAGGTATGCATCTCTAAATAGGGTTGCTCAATACAGCCCACTATCTAAGACCTTTCGAGCAGTTTCTTTTGGCCCAAAATGACCACCACAAGCATAATTATGACAGAAACTTAAAATCGACATATGCTCATTCTCAGGGACACACCTCCTAATCACTTGATCAGAGCAGAATTTCCATAGATAGGGTTCATCCCAAACATAATATTTTGCCTCATACCTGATTTTATTCTTCATGGACATGCTAAGGTAATTAGGCAAAATTCCAGTAACCAAGTAGTTCACAATATCAACATACCAAGGGACCATACCTTTTATGTGAAACAGTTGCTCATCAGGAAACAGTTCAGAGATGGGTGAGGAGTCCTCATCTTTTACCAACCTACTTGGATGATTTGCCACCGAGTTTTCAGCTCCCCTTTGATCCTTAATCTCCAAATCAAACTCTTGGAGCAAGAGTATCCACCTTATCAGCCTCGGTTTTGACTCCTTTTTCGCTAGCAGGTATTTCAAAGCTGCATGATTAGAAAATACAATCACTTTAGAGCCAAGCAAATATGATCGAAATTTATCTAAAGCAAACACAATTGCTAATAGCTCCTTTTCAGTGGTTGTGTAGTTGCATTGTGCAGCATTCAACATTCTTGAAGCATAGTAGATGACATGGCTCCTCCCATCAATTCACTGACCTAAAACAGCCCCTGCCACATAGTTGCTTGCATCGCTCATGATCTCAAAGGGCAAGTTCCAGTTAGGTGGTTGAATAATGGGTGCAATTGTCAATAGATTCTTGAGCTTGTCAAATGCTTCCTTGCACTCATCCCCAAAGTCGAAAGGCACATCCTTCTGAAGCAATTTGGACAATGGCAGGGTGATTTTTGAAAAGTCTTTGATAAACCTACGATAGAATCCTACATGTCCAAGAAAGGCACGTACTTCCCTAACATTTATAGGGTAAGGTAAGCTCACAATTAAATAAACTTTGGCCTTATCGACCTCTATTCCTCTAGTTGAGATAACATGTCCCAACACAACGCCTTCCTTTACCATAAAGTGGCATTTTTCATAATTGAAAACAAGATTAGTCTCGACACATCGATTCAGAATTTTTTTTAAATTATTTAAGCAATCATCAAATGAATCACCATAAACAATAAAATTGTCCATGAACACTTCAATGCACTTCTCAATAAATTCAGAAAATATGCTTATCATGCATCTTTGAAAAGTGCTTGGAGAGTTGCACAGACCAAAAGGCATTCGTCTGTAAGCAAAAGTTCCGAATGGGCAAGTGAGAGTTGTTTTCTCTTGGTCCTCCTGGGCAATAACAATCTGATAATAACCTGAAAACCCATCGAGAAAACAAAAGAAGGCCTTACCTGCTAATCTTTTTAACATCTGATCTATGAAGGGTAAGGGAAAGTGGTCCTTTTGAGTGGCCAAGCTAAGTTTTCAAAAATCAATTACCATACGCCAGCCACTTTGTACCCTCATTGGGACTAGTTCATTATTTTGATTTCTTACCACAGTTATTCTAGTTTTCTTGGGTACAACATGTATAGGACTTACCCATTTACTATCCGAAATTGGGTAGATTATCCCTAAATTCAACAACTTAAGTATTTCTTTCATCACCACTTCTTTCATTACCGGGTTGAGCTTTCTTTGCGATTCTCTAACTTGTTTGGCGCCATCTTCCAAAATAATCCTGTGCATGCGAATTGAGGGGCTGACCCCTTTTATGTCAGCTAAGGTCCAACCAATCGCCACCTTATGTTCTTTCAGAACTTTGATGAGTTGTTCCTCTTATTCTTCAATCAACCCTTTTGCAATGATCACGAGCAATGTTTCTTTGTCGCCCAAGTATGCATTCTTAAGGTGAGCTGGTAAGGTTTTTAATTCCAACTTCGAAGCCTGCAAAACAGAAGGCAACAATTTCTTGTGAGAAAATGATAATGGAATATCAGAATTGATTACCTTTTGTTCCAGAATCGATTCCGGAGTTTCGCAGGATGTATCGAATTCCTCCTCCCTATCCAATTGTGCACTTAATTCAAGTTCTTCATTCATGTCCTCTTCTCCAAAAATTTCCTGCACAATTGAATCAATAGTGTCAATAGAGCATATCGAATGGCATTCATTTGGATATTTCATAGCTTCAAAGATATTAAATTTAACAATCTCTCTGTCGGGAACCCTCATCCACCTTTATTTTGGTCTTGGCCGTTTTCATGAATGGCCTGCCTAATAGAAGTGGGGCTAAACTTGTGACCGTGTCCTCCTCCATCTTTAGGATGTAAAAGTTGGCTGAAAAGATTAGATCATTAACCTGCACCAACACATCCTCAATAATCCCTTCTGGGTAGGTGTTAGAACGATCAGCTAGCTGAATGACTACCCTAGTTTCCTTTAAGGGACCTAATCTCAAAGCACAATAAATCGTATGGAATGACATTGATGGATGCACATAAATCTAGCATGGCACGCTTAATTCTTTTATTGCCAATCACACAAGGTAAGGTAAACATACCTGGAACAACACGTTTTTCCGGCAAGGTCCTCTTAATGACAGCTGAAACATTTTATCCAACCCTTACCTTCTCATCGATTCCCAGCCTCCTCTTCTTAGTGCATAATTCCTTCAGAAATTTTGCATATTTTGGAATCTGTTTGATGGCATCTAACAAGGGAATGTTTATTTCAACCTTCCTAAAGGTCTCTAATACTTCTTGCTCATATTCTTCCTTCTTGGATTTTTCCAACCTACTTGGAAAAGGTGGTACAATGGTATTAGTAATCTTAGGGAGAGGGGGGTCGGGTATTACCTTAATGGGGCTCTCATTTGAATCTTGTTTCTCCTCTTCCTTGTCTCCCTTATCTACCTTCCTTGGTGAGGTAGGTTGTAGCTGCAATTCTTTCCCACTTCTCAGCACCATTGCACTTGCATTTTTCTTGGGATTAACTACCGTCTGTGATGGTAGCTTCCCAAAGTTCTACGCCTCCAACTTGCTAATGGAAGTAGCAAGCTAACTAATTTGGTTCCCTAAGTTCTAGATGCTAGCTCTTGTTTCCTGTTGAAATTGTTGAGTGTTAGTAGCTAGAGCCTTAACAATTTCATCTAATGACATACCTAAACTTGAGGGTTGACTTTGCATTGAGATAGGTGCTGAAATTGGGGGTTGTCTGTTGAAAGCTTGGGGCTGGTATCTCTGTGATCCTCCTTGGTTTTCGTAGCTCAGATTGGGATGATCCCTCCTCCCAGGATTGTAGTAATTGGAATAGGGATCATACTTGTGTTGAGGTTGGCCCAGAAATCCTCCTACGACACTAACTTGTTGCATCGAACCATCCTGCAATGATGGACACATATCCGTAGGATGCCCAGGAATCGAACAGACACCACATACTCTTACCGTTTGCAATTGCCTTGTAGCCAGTTATCGAACCAAGGCAGTTAGATCAGAAATTTGATTTTCTAAATTAGAATGACTTACCTCATTAACATGCCTGATAGTACCATCTGTTCTTGCTCCGAATTGTTGTGAATTTTTGGCCATGTTGGAAATCAATTCCCTAGCCGCTTTGGGTGTTTTATTGACCAAGGCTCCTCCACTAGCTGCATCTACCATACTTCTATCCATAGGTTGGAGTCCTTCATAGAAGTATTGGATCAAGAGCTGTTCGAGTATTTGGTGGTGGGGACAATTAGCACAAAGTTGTTTAAATCTTTCCCAATATTCGTATAGTGTCTCACCACCAAACTACCGAACTCCACAGATTTCCTTCCTAATATTTATAGCTCGGGATGCAGGAAAATATTAATCTAAAAGCATTCTATTCATCTCATCCCATGTACATATCGAACCGGGAGGAAGAATGTATAACCAATCCTTTACTTTATCTCGTAAAGTAAAAGGAAAAGATATTAATTTTACCTGATCCTCGGTCATACCCTGTGGTTTCATGCTTGAACAGACAACATGGAATTCTTTGAGGTGTTTATGAGGGTCCTCACTTGGAAAGCCATGAAAAATAGGAAGCAGTTGAATCAAACCAGATTTTAGTTCAAAGGCTACCTCGAGAGTGGGATATATTATGCATAGAGGTTGTTGGTTCATGATTGGTGCAGCCAACTCCCTTAGCATTCTCTCTCTATCAGCCATCCTTTCTTCCTCTTCGAAGATGGATTGATCACAAGTTGGTAGATCGAATTCAGAATTCATCCTTGGAGGTGAACGGTCATTTCTTTGTTTCGCTTCCTTTCTTAAACGACGGGTAGTCTTCTCAATTTCAGGATTGTACTCTAGTTCACCTCTTTGAGAAGTACGAGTCACAAAACAAAGAAGGTCAACACAAATAGAAGGTAACAGGGTAAGAAATTAAAGTAGCTCCCCGACAACGACGCCAAAATTTTGACGGGTTGTCAAAGCCCTCAAAATTAAAGTTAGTCCCACAATAAATTTGTAGTAGTAGTGGTACTAGGTCGAATCCCATAGGGAGCTTAAGGAATAATTTCTTAACCGAATGAGTAATATAATGGAGTGGGAAAATGAAATAATTGAAATTTCTAAAAGAACAAGAAAGCGATAGCAATTTCAACTAACAAGATGTACAGTCTTACCGAATTCTAATTCAAGGGTTCGGGTTAGTCAATTGGTCATCGATCATAGGTAGGCTTCGACAGTCTTGCAATTCAAGCATTTAACCTTAGATTTATTAGGATAGCTAGAATAAACCTTGTGTTTTCCTAAATCAGCTGACCAAACCCAGCATTCGATCAACACTTATCACTAATCGAATGGGTACGATAGCATTCCATATCCACTAGTGATAGCATTAAGCTTTATGAAAACAGTTAAACCAAAATAACAATAATTGAGATAGCTGCAATTATCGAATCTTGTTCCATTGATTCCCCTTAGGTTAAAACATGTCAATACATTGGTCAAAGACTGTCATGAACAATCGACCCAAAAAGGTATTAACCTAATTGCTACTTGTACTACTATTCATGACAATTACGGATCACCGAACTATGGATAGCAGTAGGAAAAATCAATATTAATTAATTTGTCAGACTAATTAGCATTAACATCCATTGAGAATATGCACAAGAACCAATGAATACTTGAATTAAAAAGCAAGAACTTGAGTTAAATACAGAACCTCACGATGACACAATCGAACTCCCCCCTTGAACCAAAAAAGAAAAGGCTTAGTTGCTCATGATTTTCGAACCCTCCAGGCTTTGATTCTTAGTAGGCTGAACTGATCTTCTTGGTAGCTTGAGTTGCTTGATGCTTGATTGATGGATTGTTGGATTGATGCCCAAAGCTAGTCCCCCCCCTCCTTTATATAGCTCAAGGAGAGGGCTGTTTTCCAACTCCTAGGAGAATAACCTCAAGCTAGAAAGTCCTGATCTGTTTTGAACTAATCCTATCTTATCTCTTATCTAGTGATTTAATCCAATATTCTTATCTTTATAGGATTACATTCAAAATTTAAATCTAATAAGACTCTCTTTCTGGAGGTTACATTCGAAATTGGGACTCTAGACTCTTGAATTCGAGTTGGGCTGCTTCAATATATTGGATTGCTACAAGGCTCTTTTGTGAATTGGGCTTCAGCTGTGAAATGGGCTTTACTGCGAACTTGCTTTGACTTCGGGCCCAATTTTGTCTTCGATGCGGGCCAAATCTGTCAAAACCCAATATAAAAGTTGTCGGCCTTTCTTTCATCTTTCTGATGCCTCTTGAATTATCCAAATCGGAGTCTGAAATTGAGAGTTATGCCCAGATTACTGAATGGTGCCGAAACTGTGCAAAATCATTCGATTTGCCTTGTTTTCTTCCAATTGCCTTCTTGCTTGCCCTGAATCGAAATACAAGAGTAATGAGTCCAATTAAGTGCTAAATTAATGAAAAATAGTGAATATTTGGGGATAAAAATAGGGTACTTTTTAGTCTCATCAATCAGCACCAGGTTGATCCAACCCTGCCTAAGTGCCTCTTCTATTTTGATAACTCCCATTACAATATCACTAAAATCCTTCAAAGGTTGCGTAATCAACAAGGTATGATATGGACCCTTTAACGTATTAATGAACAACCTCATCATCTCTTGTTTTGACATCGGGTGTTGCAATCTATTTGCTATTTTACACCATTGATATGCATAATCCAAGCTTTCTCATGAGTTCTATGTCATAGACTCAAGGTCTGCTCAATCAGGTGCTAACTCCATGTTGTAAGAAAACTGATTGATCAAGTGGTTGATCAGGTGTTGCTCGATCATCTCCTAAATTTGGAAACCAAGTTCTAGCATTCCCTATAAGACTCTTTTGAAACATCTGAATGAGTAACTCCTCATTTAAGCCATATTGTAACATGTTACTACAAAAGATTTTCAAGTGAGTTTGCTCTCTTTCGACCTCCTCCCCCTCTCTCTCTCCCTTAATCATCCATCGATCTCCTACCTATTGGTTCCTTTTCCATTTAAGAAAAAGCAATTGTGACATTTGTCATTTGGGGTCCTGTCCTTAATCGATAGGTGGAGCTTACACTTAGAAGCTCGCCTCCTCACCTCAATCTCTTGTTCACTATTTCAAATCATCATCGCTACTCAAAGATCAATGAACTTAGACAGAAGCTAGCCAAAATTCTCTGTTGCATCGTAGTTGTGAAAGCTAAAACCGATACAGGTTAGTTCCATTCTTCTTCTTTCTTCCTTAACATTTTACTTCGTTCTTATTTATTTCTTTTTCTTTTTAGGTCGATAGATTAAATGGGATCTGAAGGGAGTTGCAGAAGCTAGTAATGAGTAATTAGTAAATGAATACAAAACAGGGTTCCATAAGAAAATGGTAAAATAATAAATAAATGATTAAAATAAAAATATAATAATAATAACAAATAAAAAATAAAAAATAAAACATATAATAGAAAAAAAAGAAGAAGAAAATATAAAAAATAATATGATGTAAAATAATAGTAAAGATATAAAATATAAATAATAAATAATAATGATAAAAATTATAATAAAAATAAAACAATAATACATTTTGAAATTTATAGTGTGGATTCTCTTTTGTGTTGGTTTATTCTACTTTCTTTGTTATTAATATGCCCTTAACTGATTATAAAATTGTGAATTCATGATTATGCTTGTTTGGGAATCCATGTGGGCCTCATTCATTAGACCCGAGGGAGGGGTGCCTAACCCCTTGCCTCTCCCATCCTTATCTTGCCCAGATTGGTTTAGCTAGTATCTTGGGTTTGGAGCCACTATTAAACCAAACATGCTTTCCAATGTAGACCTTGAAGGCCCCATCACCTCCATTTCACTTAACTGATGGGTGGCGACTCTAAAATCAGCCCAAATGAGCCGTTTTTTGTCGCTCACAGTAAGCTAATAGTTCATGATCTCCTAGCGAGACGAAATTGTGTAAAAATTATTAAATAGGAACATGCATTGAACTATTTGTTGTTGATCCTAGTTGTATACTTTGAAATATTTGCTAGAATGCTTGTTTATTTTTAATGGACTGTTATGGTTTTTAGGCATTTTCCAATCATGTATGCATATATGGAACTTTGCAAGGTTGGGACAGATGAAAATTGAGGGAGTTTTTTTGTGTTGCCCAATGTGGGAAAACATGCACACTCTTTTTATTAGGTTAATGAATTGGTTGTAGACCTTGTGAGGGAGCTCAACTTGTTTAATCAACCCACTTCATGGCTTGTAGGAAACCCGAATATCACAACCGCTCGAGAAGGAGATGGCACTTGGATATCACATGCATCTCTTATATGCAATGTCATCCAATTTGTTATAGTCAAGATAATTGTTATTATTGTCTCTTATACGCAATGTATGTAACCTATGAACAACTATGTTAACTTCCTCCTAGTTGAGAATTGGATGTATAGGAATTTTAATTTGGTGATGATATAATTTTTTATAACTTATATTTATTCATGATTTTTTATTATTTTATAACTTATTTTATGTTATAAAAAATAATATTTTTTATATTTATAAAAATAATCATTTTTATTATATTTTATAATTTATTTTTTATTTTCTAATATGTTTTTCAAAGTGGTCTTAATTTTTAGTAATTATTAAATCTTTTTTACCTTTTTATGATATTGTTTCACTTTTTCTAAATATTTTTTCATTATGTCATTGAATTTATTATTATTTTCAATATTATCTTAATTTTAAGTTTTTTATAATTTTTATTTATATTACAGATTAAATATTTTATAATTTATTTATATTACGAAATGAATTGATTATTATTTTAATTTTTTAGAATTTATTTTAATTTTTCTATTTTTTTATAAATCTTATTTATATTAATTATTACATATTGTATTATTTATTAATTATTAAATATGTTATTACTTTTAAGATATGATTTTTCTAATTACTAAATATATTTTCATTTCTTTATAGAATTAATTAGTATTTTCAATATTTTTTTATTTTTATAATTTTATAACATTTTAAATCTTTTAATATTATTTATTATTTAACAATTTCTTGGATGATGATGTAAGAAATAGTGCTAACTGAATTCAAAATTATCAAATAGTCTATTCTAGGGATAAAATAGTAAAATCAAGCAATTTCAGATATTAAAGAATTGATCCAATAGAACAACCTTATCTATTTAGAGTCTCTAAAAATTTAAAAAGCATCTATGCTGATTTTCAAATTTCAGACACAAATAATATCTTTTTAACTTTTCAGCCTTCGTATTTCATATTTATCAAACGCCACCTTACTCTCATTTTATAGATTCTACAAAGTCACTATGAAAACTTTCGAGTTTGTTTCAAGAAGCTCTTTATACATTCACAAATATGAATTAAGTGAATATTCACAATTAGTTAATAATTAATGACTTTGAACATTTAAATGATGTTTCTTGATCACGTTTCTTGATCACATCTGATTAAATAATGATCATTGGATTAACTTTAAAACATATCAACTGTCATGATTTTGGCGTGGCAAGGGTGTCCCATTGAGTATTTATGTAAATTCGTGCAAGTTTCATTGCAGAAATTCATAGCCAAAACCACGGCGAGAATTGCATTTGCGAATCTGGTTTTGTAGTTGAAATTACATGCAAACTCACATCTGAGTCTGGTTTTGTAACCTGAATTTGCACCTCTATTTGTGGAATTTGCAAAATATATACTTCCTTTATATAGAACAAATTATATAAAAGAGAAAAGGCAAAAGACAAAACAAAAAGAGTTTTAGGTGGAAAAGCTACTTAAAATTTGCAAAAGCCACTTTTGGAAGGAAAAAAAGGTTCATGTGTCCATAAATACAACTATATAATTCAATCCTAACCCAATCCAATCCAACCCAAAGTCAAGTTCAAACTTTTCAACCCCAACGATACCCTGAAATTCAAAACCCAATCCAATCCAACCCTAATTTTCAGGACTGAATTCGGGTTGAGTTCGGATTCATCCGGTCCAAGTTGTCACAACTCACAACTAACTAATGCATGTTTGGAGCTCCCAGTTAGCGTTTGTTGGCCAGACGAACCTGGCAATTGGGTTGGGTGGGTTGGGTCAAAACATTTCGGGTTTATTTTAGGTCAGGTTGAATTTTGGATTGGATTATCAAATGCTAGACCCTAACCCTAAATGTTTAGGTTAGGGTTGACCCATGGGTCGATTCAGGTCATCTCAAAAAATAACTGAAATTAAAAAATAAAATAAAGAAAAAACTACATGAAAAATGCCAAAATTAAAGGAATTAACCTTAAAATTCTAAATATAAAATAAAAAACGTAAACATTTAACAATTTAAAGAGTAAACAATAAAGAGAAAGACTAAATAAAAAAAATAAAGAATGGAAACTTCTAACAATGTATAAATAGTGCCAATTAGACTTGACAATCGGATCAGCAAGTTGATCCATGACCCAACCCAACCCAACTCATTTTTTTTCTAGATTAGTTCGGATTAAGTCATTTTCAATTCGGATAGCTAAATATGAAACCCTAACCCTATTTTTTTGAGTTGGATCGGATCGGGTTCGCGGACTGACTCAACTTTTTGCCGAATATACCTATACCTACCAAGAATTTAAGTTATATACATAAATCATAAACCACAAAAGTAAATCAGAATAGGGTTAGATGGGACCCACCATTTATTGCCAAGCACTTTGGTCTGGGGCGAAAATAGTGGAATCAGAATGTTTTGAGCCATGATGGTTATGGCCCAGTGGGCTGGCAATTGTGATATCGGTGGTCCATATTTTGTATGTCCAGACAATAACAAACCTACTACCATTGGAAGGTCCCAGCAATCAACGGTGGGCCCTGGTTCTTTCAATACCCATTCATTCGGTATGTGGCTTCCATTGAACGAGGTTCTTTCCAGATGCCACGTCAGATCAGATGGCACGGTTTTCAACTTTTTTATGCGCTGGTGAGGTAACACGTGTCAACTCTCAACCTTCGGATGGATTCCCTGGACGATGCCTTCTCACATATCATCCATGCATTGAGAACATCTACCATGATTGTTATAGAAAGAAATGTTATCAACAAAATGTGCTCCTGATATTGTCCCAACTGGAGATGTTCCCAATGTACGGCTGCAGTTGGCAGCTGGGATATATAAGCAGCCTATAGTTCACAAATCACAAATCACGGAGAGGATAGGCTGTGGAAAACCAACGGAACGGAGGTGGAAAATTCAAAAATGGAGAGCCTGAATTTTCTATTGGTGCTCTCTGTTTCTACCCTAAAAAAGATAAGATGATGATCAGATCAGACTAAACAAGATTACAGATTCAGGTATTAATTAATTTAAGATTAATCCATCATATATTATTAATATCTTTGACGGATAATCATTAAATTAATAGAGGATCCTTCTAGAAATCAATTAATTGAGAGGCTAATTGAATTGTTCTCCAGAATCCAGGCTCCTTCCTTGCTTGGCAGACTAAAGTTTGAAGTATACGCGCGTAGCCTTTCTTGTAGTGTTGTTGTGTAGTGGTCCGTCACTCTTTTCCGTTCTACTGGCTCATTCACAAAATACGTCTATAAATAGGACTCTGTGTTTCGCTTCCGCACCTCGATCAGTGTTTTCTTTCTATCTGTTTATCGTCCAACAGAGAGAGAGAGAGAGAGAGTGGTGGTGGTGAATCTGGTGATGGAGATATCTGGTGCTTCTTCTCCATTATTGTTATTGATTAATGTGCTCATCATCTTCCTCTGCTTTTTGGTTTCCGTTTCTGCTGCGTCGAGATTGACAGAGGCGGAATCCCAAGATGTGAAGCGTAGGAATCTGCTCGCCAATGGACTCGGAAAGACCCCTCCCATGGGGTAACTATCGACTTCTCTCTCTCTCTGATATCCTCCATCCTTCTTGTTCTTGTTCATGTCTTCCTCTTTATCTCTGCTGCAGTCTAACTCTAACTGATGGGTCCATTCTAGTGAAGAAACAAATAACACCATCAATTGTTTCTTTGTATACATGTGTGTTTTAGGTTGGCTAATGGCTGGTTTTTTCCAAACTCCTTTCAGTCCACGTTCACTGCAATCTCTCCTTCACTTCCGTGTGTTTTGAGACTCTGACGTCTTGTTTCTTCTCTGTTCAGGTGGAATAGCTGGAATCACTTCAACTGCAAGATAGACGAGAAGATCATCAGAGAAACAGGTGAGTGTAAACTTAAGTCTGTGAAGCCCCTCAAATAATTGAGGACATGGATCGGGTCGGATCCATATCCGAGTATAACAGCAACCCTAGTCCTAGTGGTCGGTAGATAAGATTAATGGCAGAAACCCCAGCTGGGCCCCACTTTTTATTCTGTTCAGTGGAGTCAAACTCCTGCATTGGAATTTAGAATATCCATGGCTTCACAATTTTATTTTATGTTTAATGCTATTTAATGTCTTGAGAAGAAAATACAAAAAAAGGGAAATTGTCTAAAATTCAACATGAGTTTTTAACATTTCTCTTAAATTCATCTTTTTATTTTTCAAAATTCATCTTCCTTTTGGTGCATGGCTAATGCTTCTTAATAGAGGTGTCCATGTCAGCATAAATAACAATTTTTATGATCAAATTACCCTTAAATGGTGAGTTAGAGGAAAATTTGTCTTTTTTTTTTGCATTTTTAGTGTTTTGTTATAATTTCCAATATTTTTTATGATTTCTGTTTTTTACATTTTTCTATTTTCTACAATCTATACATTTTCATGTACTTTTGTTATTTATTTACAATTTCTGTGTTTTTTATAATTTTTGGGGTTTTTCCTACAATTTTTATTTTCTTTTTTTTTCAATTTCTATAGTTTCTATAATTTGAAAATAATTTTTATTTTGTTTACAATTTTTTATATATTTTTTAATTTCTATGTTTTTATGTATTTTATATTTGAAAATATTTTTTTGAACTTTTTCTTTTTTTCGTGTCTAAATATTGAAATAGTAATATATTAACACCTACGAATTTATTTTGTATATATTTATATTTTTCAATGAAGGTTAAAATGGTAATATATTAACACATGTTAGTCTGGTCAAGTTAGTGACATGGCGAGTTTTAGACATTTTGAAAAGTTGTGGTGAGTTTAAGAGAAATGCTGAAAACTTGTGGTGAGTTTTAAACAATTTCCATAAAAAAAAGCAGAAAAAACAAATTTTCCTCTTATAATTCAGCCTGAAATGAGTTCATTTTCTCATTGTTGACACCTCTTACCAACTTTTTGATTTAACAGCTGATGCTCTGGTGTCAACTGGGCTTGCCAAGCTTGGCTATAAGTATGTTAATATAGGTATCTTTTGTTGGAATCTCTTTCTCTCTCTCTGAAATGACAGCTAAATTATTGATACTTAGCTAAATGTGATTTATTGTCGTACTAGATGACTGCTGGGCTGAGATCTCTCGCGATGACAAGGTTTGTCATTAAATTCTTTCTCTCATCTTTCTTTTCCATTTTAATGCGTTATAAAATTTATGTACACAAGGAAAATTTGGTCACTAATTAAATATGAAATGGTAGTCCAGTTTTACATTTAACTAAAATTTATTAGCAATTATGTTGTCTACAAAAAACAAGAAAACATATTTTCAGTTTCATCAACCCCAACCTTGGTTTTTCTTTTAACTAATAACAGTGCTGACATATTAATAGATTAAACAGAATATTAAATGCTGGTTCATTATATTTCATGAATATGAATATTGAATAAGAAAGTTGGTGTTTGGAATTTCAGGGAAATCTAGTGCCCAAGAAGTCGACCTTTCCATCAGGGATTAAAGCTCTGGCTGACTATGTTCACAGCAAGGGACTTATGCTAGGAATCTACTCAGATGCTGGGTAAGTTAACAGTATTTTATCTGTATTCTTGACATTGCCCCATGGTTACAAGTATAAAGATTCTCTAAACATTATAATATTTAATCTTGTGCAACTCCTGAATATCCATCTCTTACATACTGTTATCTGGCCTTTCATTCTCTTTGTTCTCTTATCTTGTTTGCATTATAAAAAAGGACACTGGGACTTACATTTCTTCTGTTTTTTTCTTTAATTTGTCAAGGTACTTCACCTGTAGCAAAATGATGCCAGGTTCACTTGGTCATGAAGAACAAGATGCCAAAACCTTTGCCTCATGGGTATATAGCTTGTTCTATGCAACAAATAGTTCGAAATATCCTATTCAGAACCATTAGGGGCTCCAATAATAAACTGCCAATTTGGTTTTGTGCTGCAGAGTATTGATTATTTGAAGTATGATAATTGCAATAATGATGGTTCAAAGCCAACCATTAGGTAATTATTCCTAGTTATCTTCACTGGTTTATTAGAACAACTTGAACTTCAGTAGCTCCACTTTGAGGCCACTGATTACAATGGAGTCTCTTCATTTTTCATATAGGTACCCTGTAATGACCCGAGCTCTGATGAAGACCGGCCACCCAATCTTCCTCTCTCTATGTGAATGGAAAGCCTCTTTCTCATTATAATATTCATCTAATAACTTCTATTTCCTATCTTCTTTTGTGTTGATGTTTTTATTCTTTCCTCTTTGCTGATGTAGGGGGGACCTACACCCAGCTCTCTGGGGTGCTAATGTAGGGAATAGCTGGAGAACTACCAATGATATTGCAGATGACTGGGATAGGTAACGGCATTTTCTTTCTTTTCGAGCATCTTCTTTCAATTATCACTACCCCAAATATCTTGATTAAATATTGGTTTTTACTTGTTTTCTGGCAATAGCATGGTGTCTAGAGCTGACATGAATGAAGTCTATGCTGATCTTGCAAGGCCTGGTGGTTGGAATGGTTAGTATTGGTCCAATGTTTACAATATGATGCAAATACTCAAGAATCACTATATCTATGGAGTTTTGTGATTGATTAGATGATACCCATATAAAGATTGTAAACAGGGGTGGAGCCAGGATTTTTCTTGAGAGGGGCCAAAAACTAATTAACAGTAAATTTATAATGACTAAAATAGAGATGACCTTGATCTCAGAATCCAGTCATCTGTTGTGTGACCAGATCCAGACATGCTTGAGGTAGGAAATGGGGGGATGACTAAAGATGAATACATTGCCCACTTTAGCATATGGTCCATTTCTAAGGTAACAAAAGGCTATCTTCCATGTGTTTCTGTGCCTATGCTTGGTTGGTTTGATATACTTATCAATAATAATGACCATGCAGGCTCCTCTTCTTATTGGATGTGATGTGAGAAATGCAACCAAAGAAACTATGGAGATCATCTCAAATAAGGAGGTTATTGCAGTTAACCAGGGCAAGTATCTTCTATTAGAATCAGATTTATTACAAAACATTTTGATCTGCATACATTCAGTATTCTTAACTTGTATTGTGAATGCCAAATAGATCCACTTGGTGTTCAGGCAAAAAAAGTTAGAATGGAGGGAGATCTAGAGGTACATCAAGGGCAATCTACTATAATATCTGTGGTTTTTGGTGAATATAATTAGGAAAATGATCGATGTATCTCTCCTGCTGCAGGTTTGGTCTGGACCTCTTTCTGGTTATAGGACTGTTGTCCTCCTATTCAACATTGGTTCATCACGTAATCCTATTACTGTTAACTGGGATGACATAGGCATCCCACCACACAGCCTGGTTAAGGCAAGAGATCTTTGGGAGGTAATTACAGATTGTGAACCCTTCATATGTCTTCACTTTGAACATTAATACATCCCTTTCAGTTATGTATTGTGGGTATCTACTTAAGATTCCTTATACCTGCAATTCTCATGCAGCACAAGACTCTGAAGACACGATTCACGGGTAATTTGACAGCCACTGTGGATTCTCATGCATGCAAGATGTATGTGTTGACACCAATTTCTTGAGTACCCTTCACAGGGGGAATATCAGTGATGAGGTTATTCCCTAGTTACCTGATGTAAAAATATGATGATTGAAGAGTCTCCCTATTGATTTGATAATGCAGAAAGTAATGGAACTATCCTCTTTATTATATTTAGCTTACTTAGTTTCTTCCTACTGATGGATATGAAGGGTTGCAGTTCCCTATTAACAATGAACATCTAGATGGCTTGCAGTATCAGGCAAGGAACCTTTTCTCTTATGTTTGGTTTGAAGGAAAAGGTAGGGAAACCTATACAAAGTTTGTATTGGTTTCCCTTCCTTTACCTACCTTTTCCTTCAAACCAAACGCAATCTTAGGGTGCTTTTATCCAGTTGAAACATCAAAAATACTGGCAATGAAAAGGCTACATTACCAAGCACATGCCACTCACAACTTATGGAAGCATGATAATGGGTTTGATTGAAACAAGAAATAGAGAAACATGATAGAAAAAATACAAATCATAAGATTACAAGATTTACATGGTTCAACAAAACAAACTGCCTACACCCTCAAGTAGATACAGAAAATCCACTACTACGAAATAGGGGTTTATAATGAAAACACAAACCAAAATGAGCTAAAGAGCAACCTGGAGAAACACCATTTTGATCTATATTTAAAATCTTAAACAAGACTCAAACTTATACTTCTGGAAATGAACCCAAAAGAATACTCAAAAATCGGTTCCCAAAAGTTATCTATTTACCTCGGTAAAATTCTATGCTGATTACCAATTAGCAGGATCCCCAATAGGGATGTAGCTTCAGAGTTTGCAAGTATAGTCCGCGGTATTGTATTTGCGTGGGGATTCTGTATTTACATGCTTGAAGATGCATTCCAAGGGATCCAACAATGGATCCTTCTAAGTAACCAGTAGCCAAGAGTGCTGTAAAATACCCAAATATTCCAATAAACCTGTGAAGCAAAACCATCGAATTTGAATTGGTTTCCAAAATGGAAACTGCTCCTTAAATACAACTTTGTTTTTTCTTTTTCTTTGACTTCTTATTCAGTCACAACACAAAATTGTCCAGCTTGGCTTGAATTTTCCAAGCCAACAAAAACTAATTCATATTTCATAGCTATAATCATGCTTTGATCTTCTTAAAGGAAACAGTCTTTCACTTCATTTTTTTTTTTGAAGTGCCACTGCATCAATTCAATTATCTCAGATCAGAAGTATCAGAAAAGGGATAAACACATCAGGACAAAGAGACCAAGTACATGGTCTATTACAAGATAATGCCCAACGCGCTAAGCAATGAGCCACTTTGTTAGCAGTCCTCCTAACTAAAGATATCGAGATAGAAGAAAGGCATGAATAATAGCTTCTGCAGTCATCAATTATAGAGCTGATTTGCCACGGTGGTTGTACTGTGTCCACCAACAGAAGCTGAACTATAACTGAAGCATCGCCTTCTATAAGCACTTGGTGAAGATTTAATTCCATTGCAAACTCCAATCCATAGAGGCCTGAGCTTCCGCTTCAAGCGATGTGCATGGAGACGGGAATTGTTCGTGAAAATAAGTGAGAACCATTAGGGTCACGGAGCACAATACCAACACCAGCAGCCTCAGTGCTAGTAGCTCCATCTACATTAATTTTTATGCAATTCTGGGGAGGTTTAATCCATCGACTTAGACATTTTAAGGCAGCTGCCGTTCAACCAGTGGAGGAGATTATTTTCAGCTTGACTGAAGTATAAAGTTGATATAGGCTTGTGCTCTCTGAAGAACTGACAGGGGACTAGACGGTTGATGTTCAAATTCCTTCTTGTTCCGATGCCACCAAATAAACCACATCAATACAACAACACTCAAGAGGACATGTCTTTCTTGCAGGGTTTGGTCCATTTTCCACCAATCAGTTAACCTCTGGGCTACAGTTTTACTTAAATCACAGTCCATACACAAACACAGAGAGAGTGGAACCAAACCAGATTGGCATAACAACAGGGAAATAGAACAATACATATTCCAAGCTCTCCTCATGTTCTCCACAAAGAGGACACTCCATCTCATCTAGAATCCGATGCTTAGCTTGTTGGGAACACACCAAAAATATCCTGACAACAGATAATGTTAAGATGACACAAAAAATAAATAGGCAAAGGAACACACAATTTTTAACGTGGAAAACCTCCTCAATGTGAGGAGTAAAAACCACGGGACCTAGTCCACTAAAATCTCTACTATAAAGATATAATAAGTACAGCAAAGTGTCTCCAAACAAAAGGATTCACCACAAGCCCCTACTCACAATCAACTAGTGGAAATCACCAAAAACAGTCCAAATAACCCACAATAGGGTACAAACAGGCCAATATATTGAAAAATCATCGAAAACGGAGCACAAATGATTACCCATTTTGATGAAGACAGTGAGTGAAATCTTCTCTCGTTGAAGGTTGAAGACACGACTGGTGTTGTTGGCTACTGCCTGTGGTAGCCGGCGGTGACTGTTACTGGAGCGATGGAGATGGAGGCAACAATCGGTGGTGGTAGAAAGTTCAAAGTTCAAACAATGGAGGAGGCGAGAGGTTCCCTGTTCCGTTCGCAAAAAGAAAACCGATGACAGTCCCCTTTCCAAATTTTTTTTTCCCTTTTTCTGAGTTTGGCGGTTTCGTCGATAGAGAGAAACTCCCCCTCCGACTCAAGTGGAGGCAAATGCCAAACCGGCAATCAAACAACAAGCTTCAAACTTTCCTCTCGGCATAGTCTTTGTCAACATGTTTGAACCATGTTTAAACATCAATATGTTTAGATCTACCGTGAAAAGTAGGATTCCTGCCAAGATGGATAGCACTCTGACTATCACAATATAAGACATACATCTATTGAGTGAAACCAAGTTCATGCACAAACTTTTTCATCCATAGCTACTCTTTACATGCTTCAGTAATAGCAATGAACTCAGCCTTAGTCGTAGACAATGCAACACACTTCTGCAACCTAAACTACCAGGCCACAACTCCCCCTACAAAGGTAATCAAATAGCCAGAAGTAGACTTTCTAGAATCGACACCCCCAACCATGTTTGAATCTGTATAACTGCAAAGAATAGGTTTCCCAATTCTAAAACAGAGTTTTAAACTAGAAGTACCCCGAAGATATCTCAATATCCACTTCACAGCAATCCAATGTTCTCTACCTGGATTGGATAGAAAACGACTAACAACACCAACTGCATGAGCTATATCGGGCCTTGTGCAAACCATTTCATACATTAAAATTCCTACTACAGATGCATAAGGAATATGTTGCATGTCTTCTTTTTCTTTATCACTAGAAGGAGCTTGTATAGTACTAAGCTTAAAGTGTAAAGCAAGAGGTGTACTTACCACTTTAGCTTTATCCATATGAAGCCGCTGAAGTATTTTCTCAATATACTTCTCTTGAGATAACCACAACTTCTTGGCCTCTCTGTCATGAGTAATCTGCATGCCAAGTATATATCTTGCTGGCCCCAAGTTATTGAGCTCCTTTTTCAACTTGTCAATTCTAGAACAATTATGACCAACAATCAACATATCATCAACATAGAGCAATAAAATGATGAAGTCATTATCAGAAAACTTCTGCACAAAAACACAATGGTTTGAGGTAGTCTTCTTGAATCCCTGTTAGATCAAAATAGACTCAAACTTCTTGTACCATTGCCTCGGGGCTTGTTTTAACCCATATAGACTTTTCTGCAATCTGCAGACATAGTCTTCTTTGCCCTTCACCACGAAACCTTTTGGTTGCTCCATGTAAATTTCTTCCTCCAAATCATCGTGAAGGAAAACAGTTTTTACATCCATCTACTCAACCTCTAATTGAAGACTGGCTGTCAAACCAATAACAACTCGGATAGAAGACATTTTGACAATAGGCAAGAAAATCTCCTCAAATTCAATTCCCTTTTTCTGACGATAGCCTTTGACAACTAATATAGCTTTGTATCATGGATTAGAAGTATTCTCCTAAGTCTTTAACCGGTAAACCCATCGATTTTGCAAAGCTTTCTTGTCCTTAAGCAACTTGACCAGCTCAAAAGTATGGTTGTCAACCAAAGATTTCATCTCATCATTTATAGCAGCAACTCATTCTTCCTTGTGCTCAGATTCCATAGCCTCTTTATAAAATTTAGGTTCTCCCCCATCAGTGAGAAGCACATATTCATTAGACGAATAGCGAGTAGAGGGAATATGCTATCTAGAAGACCTTCTAAGTGGGGCAATAGGTTCACCAATAGCACCATTGGCAGAAGCATCAATATCATCAGCAACATCACCATCATTATACTCAACCAAATCATCATGAATATGATTTTGGCCATCATAACGATTACCAAACTCAGCTACACTGGGCATATATGTCTCAGAAACTGGGTTAAGATCAACCAACCCATCAGTACTCGAAGACTCTGATTTCTTTGCCTTATCAATATCCTCAATGGTTTGATCCTCAATAAAAATTACATCACGACTTCTTACAAGCTTCTTTTCAACTGGATCGTACAATCTATAGCCAAATTCATCATGACCATAGTCAATGAAGATACACTATCTTGTCTTGACATCTAACTTGGACCTTTCATCTTTTGGCACATGCACAAATGCTTTACAGACAAAGACACGTAAGTGGTCATAGGACACATCTTTTTCGTACCACACCCTGTCAGGAACATTAGTTTGCAAAGCAACAACAGGAGATAAATTAATAACATGTGCAACAGTATATAAAGCCTCACCCCAAAAAGATCTAGGCAACTTTGCTTCTGAAAGCAAACATCTAACTCTCTCCATCAATGTCCTGTTCATCCTCTCTGCCAGGCCATTAAGCTGAGGAGTCTTAGGGGGCGTCTTCCGGTGTATAATGCCCTACTGCCTGTAGTACTCATCAAACGGTCAACAATATTCACCACCATTATCAATGCGAATACATTTCAGTTTCTTCCCTGTTTCTCTCTCAATAGAAGCCTGAAACTGCTTAAAGACACTAAGTACCTGGTCTTTACTCTTCAAGACATAAACCCAAAGCTTCATTGAATGATCATCAGTAAAAGTAACAAAATAAAGTGCACCACCAAACGTTTTTGTCTTCATTGGACCACTGAGATCTGAATGAACCAACTCAAGCAACTTTGATTTCCTAGAGGGAGGATGGCTCTTGAAAGAGACTCTATTTTGTTTCCCAGCCAAGCAGTGAGCACACTTTTCTAACCTTGCACCTTTCAAACCTGAAAGTAGATTCTTCCTCGCCAAACAATCAAGTCCCTTCTCACTGATGTGGCTAAGTCTCTTGTGCCATAACCCTGACGGGTTATCACACTCAACTACATTTACACCATCAATGGAAACTGAAGTCTTGGTCCAGTACAGACTAGAACACTTCTTTCCACATGCCACAACCAAAGAACCTTTAGAGAGTTTCCATTGACCATTACCAAAGGTACTAACATAACCATCATCATCAAGAACACTGGTAAAAATTAGATGCAAACGAATGTCAGGTGCATGTCTGACATTTTTCAAAATCAATTTAGTCTCATTATTTGTTTCTAGACAAATAGTGTCAATGTCAATCACCTTTGACAAACCATTATTACCCATCTTTGAAACTCCATAATCACCCGGAGTATAAGATGTGAAAAAATCCTTTCTCGATGTAACATGAAAGCAGGCACCACTGTCAACAACCCAACTTGTCTCATTACAAGCAACATTAATCAAATTCTCATCACATACAATCACAAGATCACCTGCAGTTGTGGTGGCAACACGATCATCATTGTCATTATCTTTATTTTGCTGCTTACTTTTGTTACCTTTATTGTCCTTCTTCAGCTAAAAACAAAATCTTTTGATATGTCCCTTTTTACCACAATAATTGCATATAAGGTTTTTGTACTTAGACCTTGATTTGCTTCTAGCCTTACTTTTACCTCTTCTACCTTGTCCTCGGTCTTTATCATAGCTTCTCCCCCTGTTTTCAAAAATCAAAACCTCTGACTGAGAAGAGGATGCCTGCTGAGTTCGTCGTCTGACTTCTTCATTCAAAACAACAGTTTTTACATATTCCAAGGTCATTACACCACCAGGAGAAGAACCGGACAAAGTCACGCGCAAATTTTCTCAAGAGTCAGGTAGAGTATTAAGCAACCAAAGTCCCAAAATTTCACCTTCAAATTTAATACCCATATTGGACAATTGATCAAAACACCCCTAAAATTCACTTAAGTGATCAGAAATAGGAGTACCTTCCTTGTACCTCAAATTCATAGCCTGGTTCAGCAAAAATAATTTATTGTTCCCAGATTTAGAGGCATACAAAGTCTCAAGCTTATCCCACAAGGTTCTGGTATGTGAATCATTAGCAATATGATTCAAAGCATTATCATCTACCCATTGCCGAATAAAGCCATAAATCATCTCATGCTCAAAAGCCCATTCTTCATCATATTTATTTTTATGTTTTTGAGTAACAAAATATGGTAAATGTAACTTTTTCACAAATAGTAGATCCTTCATTTTTCTTCTCCACTCGTGGTACTTGGTGCCATTCAAACTAATCATTCTACCATAATTAGGCTCCATCATTCAATCAAACAAATCCGCAAACAAAAACCTTGCTCTGATACCAGTTGTTGGGAACACACCAAAAATAAATAGGCAAGAAAACACACAATTATTAACATGGAAAACCTCCTTAATATGATGAGTAAAAACCACGGGACCTAGTCCAATAAAATCTCCACTATAAAGATATAATAAGTACAACAAAGTGTCTCCAAACAAAAGGATTCACCACAAGCCCCTACTCACAATCAACTAGTGGAAATCATCAAAAACAGTCCAAATAACCCACAATAGGGTACAAATAGCCCAACCAAAAGAGATGAAGAAACAAAAATCTGACTGTATAGATTAAAGCCCACGATGTCAAGAACAATATACTGAAAAACCATAAAAAATGAAGCACAAATGATTACCCATTTTGATGAAGACAGTGAGCAGAAATCTTTTCTTGTTGAAGGTTGAAGATGCGGCTGGCGTCGTTGGCTACTGCCTGTGGCGGCTGGCGGTGACTGTTACTAGAGGGATGGAGATAGAGGCGACAATCGGTGGTGGCTGAAAGTTCGAAGTTCGAACAATGGAGGAGGCGAGAGGTTCCCTGTTCCGTTTGCAAAAGAAAACCGATGACAGTCCCCTTTCCAATTTTTTTTCCCTTTTTCTGAGTTCGGCGGTTTCGTCGATAGAGAGAAAAATGAGGTTTTTTTTTATATTAAAGGGTTGTGGGCTCCCACTTGAGGAGGACTCACAACATAGCTAAGCTGACCTTAGTGGGTAATGAGTCAATTACAGCCTTCTAAACAAAAAGCTTCACACGAGGAAGTTGTAAACTTCTAGTATTTGATTGCCACCCTTGTAGCTTGTTTTTAATCTTGTGCAGGAGAAATTTCTAGTCAGCCGTTAAGGATCGAGAGCAAAGCATAAGACCACTCAAGTAGAAATTTTGCTTCCCTAGAGTAGTGACCCCCAACCCAACATAGATTGGATTCGATCATGGGTCCTTGCATGAGTGTTGGGACTGAAATAGATGGCTGATTTTTGGTAATTGATTTCTTGGCCAGACCATTCACAGAAGAGTTGTAACTGATCATTTAAGCATTGGACTTCAGCTAAAGAACATTTCCCAAAGACCAGAACGTCATCGGCAAAGAGGAAATGGTTGATTCTTACTCCTGTCTTGCCAAACTTAACGCCATGGACCTCTTCGCTCTCCAATTTTGAAATCAGCGAACAAGATAGGATCTCTGTACACAAAATGAATAGGTAGGGGGATAATGGGCAGCCCTGTCTGAGTCCCTTAAAAGGATTAAAAAAAATCTCCAACATAGCCATTAACCATAACAACAATGCTAGTAGTGGCAATACAATTGCATATCAAGTTGCAAAGAAGGTTAGAGAACCCAAGAGATTGCGGCACCTTGAGCACAAATTCCCATTCAAGCCTATCATAGGCTTTATTGAGATCTAATTTCAACATAAAGTAGCTATTCTTACCTTTCTGATTCTTCATAGTGTGTATTACCTCTTTACAGATGACTGTGTTATCTGTGATTTGCCGACCTAGTATAAATGTTGACTGGAAGGGAGATATAAGCTGGGGAAGAAGAGACTTCATTCTTCTAGTTATGATTTAAGCAATGATTTTGTAGGAAACATTACTAAGTTCAGTGCCTGATAAATCAATTTTGCACCATTGCCACCACATCATTTGGAATCGTCAACCAACATGTTTGGTAAACAGAGGCATGGATTCCATTAGGTCCAGGGGTCTTATGTGCTCCAATAGAAAAGATAGCATGCTTGACCTCTTTTTCATCAGGAAATACAAAGTATTTCATTACGGGCATCTATTATTTGCAAGTCCAATTCAAGGAAATCATTGAGGTATGGGTTGTTAGAATGGAACAAGTTCTGAAAGCAATGAGATAAGAGTGTCCATGATGCAATTTGGAGAAGAGGTCCACCTACCGTTTGTATCTTTCAGCCAATGGTGAAGGGATGGGATATCCATCACATGGACGCCGAAGTTTTGTGGAAAGGACTGGGCGAATTTCAAAAAAAAAATTACTCCCATCTTTGCAGGGAACCGAATTCCCTATTTTAGAAAAACATATTTTTCAATGATCAATCATGAACCATGAACCAAACCAGATCTGAACCAAAAAGGCTAGGAGGGAGGATGTACCTGATATGAAGAATTAGTATCTTCCAATGGAGGTGTTCACTCCCAAGGAAGGATCCAAAGACTGCTCCCATTGAAAATGGCACAGTGCAGGATGGAGCAGAATCAACAATGTTCTTCAAAAGAACTTGACCCTTCGCTAGAATCAACTATATGGCTTGTGAGTACAGCTCCAATCAATCTTTTCCCAAAAGATTGGTATCAAGATCAGATCTTGATTTCTCCCAAGAACTGGAGATCGAACTGAAGGTAATGGTGGCAGCAAGAGAGATTTTGCAGAGGTTGCAGAAATCTCTCTTCTATGATTTCAGCTCTGAAGACAAGAATCTTAGGTTGCATGTCTAAAAAGGTTGCCGCCCCCTCCTCCTTTTATAGATTTAAAGGGATCAACCCCTAATCCTATTAGGAGCTACTGATTCAAATTATATTTGGATTAGAAGTCCCTTTAAGTGATAAGGGAGAACCCTTATCTTATCTGTAGATCAGATCAGTCATCTCCTAATCTAATTAGGAGGCTTCCAAATCTAAATCTCATTTAGATCTTGGACTCTCTAAGTGGATAGGGTCTAGGCCCAATCCTATAAGTTAATCCATCTCAGAATTCACCCCTTTTAATTGACTGATCAAATCATCCCAGTTCGAAATGGGCTTAAGGCCCATTTAAGGTTATGTACTCACTTAGCCTTCCAAAGTGCTGCCCAGTTGGGCTTCCTTGTATGGCGTGGGACCAAAACATTGATCTACACATCAGCCACATGGGTTCAGCCCAGCCTTTGTTACAAGGCCTAGCCGAATACACTGTTATGGATAGTGCACCCCCTGAAACCCATCTTATGGGATCTATGGGCCCAACACTTACCCTAAGTGGTCCCTGGGTCAAACCACCTTGTAACACCCAGGGACTGTGGGCAGATGCAAGATTAGCCCATCAGGTATTATCCCCAATGGTCTTACACTTAACCTCTCAGCCCATAATGATCAAACACTGCCCGACAAGGGAGGACCTCTCCCTCGACTGCAAGGAACAGTCTTGCACTCTCTGATTACATGGATCCTGGGAATTAAAACCTTTTGCAAATCATTTCGAAACCATAACATATATATATATATATATATATTTATTTATTTATTTATTTATTTATATTTATATAAATATATTTTGCAAAACAAAATCTCAACAATTGAAATCGGCTGCTGGCAGTCTTGGTTTCCATCAGAGAGAGTGCATCCCCAATCATTACCTTTGTCCGACAAAGAGGCTGATCCTGTCACTATGATCATCCACTCAGATGAATTCTCAGACAGTCCTAACATACCCAGGTTTTGACCCCTGCTAAGGATCTCACTGATTGGTACATCAAAGACAGCCCAATCCGACACCTAGTGTAGTATCATAATCGAGTCTAGGGGTCAGGTGTAACTTTCCAATTTTGTCCATCTATCTCCAAGGTCCAGGGCAATACTAGAAATCTGGTCCAGTTCAAAAGTTCTATTAATCCTACACTGCATGTGCTTCGGGTCTCACCCTGGTGGCTGAGACAAGCCACCCTAACAGTTGGCAGCACACCAGTGTTAGCCTTGGCAGGATAAATCTCCCCAGACTTACCCAGTGGCTGTGAACATTCTAAACTAATACGTCTCATTAAGTGTCCAGTTTAAGGGTATTACACAGAAACACACCACAGGAACATGAATCAAATGTGTACTTTATTCATTTACAATAAATTCATAATGTACATATTTCTGATTGAAGCTAAGGGCATACAACTGTCTAACAGCTCCCAATTTTACTTAGGTCCAATCTGGTATAAGCCAGAGTCCCATACTTTCCACGTGTTTCTCGAACACTTTCTATGTCAGTGGCTTAGTCAATGGGTCTGCTACATTCTCCGTTGATGCTACCTTCTGAATCAAGATGTCCCCTCTACCAACAATCTCCCGGAGTACGTGGTACTTCCTCTCGATATGCTTCGACTTCGAGTGGGCTCGTGGGTCCTTAGCCTGAGCAATCGCTCCATTGTTGTCACACAACAATGGGATGGGTGATGTGCTGGACGGAACTACTCCCAATTCATGAACGAACTTCTTCATCCACACGGCTTCCTTGGCAGCTTCATTTGCAGCAATGTATTCGACCTCGGTTGTGGAGTCTGCTGTGGACCCCTGTTTGCTGCTTTTCCAGCAAATAGCACATTATCCTATCGTGAAAACATATCCAGATGTAGACTTTCTATCATCCGGATCCTATTGGAAATCCGCATCTGTATACCCTTGGATCTGTAGTGAACTACCATCGAATAGCAGACAAAACTCTTTTGTCCTTCGAAGGTACTTAAGTATGCATTTCACAGCAGTCCAATGCTCCTACCATGGGTTGGCCTAGAATCTGCTTACTACACTCACTGCCTAGGCGATGTCAGGACAAGTGCACAGCATGGCATACATGATGCTCCCTACTGCTGAGGCATAGGGAACGTCTTTCATGATCTCGATCTCCTTAGAGGTCTTTGGAGACATCTTCTTGGAGAGATTGACTCCATGCCTGAAAAGAACATTTCTTTTCTTGGAGTTTTCCATGTTGTATCTCTTGATTATTTTGTCAATATAAGCAGATTGGGATAATTCTATTATCCGCTTCGATCTATCTCTATAAAGTCAAAGACCCAATATATAGGAGACTTCTCCAAGGTCTTTCATAGAGAATTGCTGTGATAGCCATACTTTTATCGTAGTTAACATTCCTACATCATTCCCAATGAGTAGAATGCCATCTACATACAGAACCAGAAACGTAACCTTGTCACCACTGGTCTTCTTGTAAACATAGGGTTCATCCGGATTCTACTCAAAATCAAACTTTTTGACCATAGAGTTAAATTGGATGTTCCAACTTTTAGAAGCTTACTTGAGTCCATATATGGATCTATTCAACTAACAGACCATGTGTTCCTGACCCGCAGCTACAAAACCTTGTGGTTGTTGCATATAGATATCTTCAGTAAAATCTCCATTTAGGAACGCAGTTTTGATATCCATCTGCTAAATCTAATAGTCATAGTAAGCTGCTGCAGCTAGCAGGATCCTAATGAATTTAAGCATGGCCACGAGCGAAAAGGTTTCCTCATAATTGATGCCTTCTTTCTGAGTGTATCCTTTCGCCACTAGATGAGCTTTGTAGGTCTCAACCCTGCCATCGGGGCCCTTCTTCCTCTTGTAGATCCATTTGCAACCAATTGCTTTTACCCCGGAGGGCGGATCCACTAGAGTCCAGACTCCATTGGTCTCCATTGAGTCCATCTCAACTCTCATTGGCATCTACCCATTTAAGGGAGTCTATGTCCAACATAGCTTCCGTATAAGTCATGGGATCCTCTTCACTAGTCAAGGTTTCGACCAGGTAACTATCCTGATCGTAACCAAAACAGACCAGTGGCCTGGACACCCGGGTAGATCTTCTAGGTTGGTCACTACCTGGAACTTGTGGGACACCTCCCACTGCATCTGAGCTCTCCTCATCAAGAATAATTTCCTAAAGAAGATTGTCCAGGATGTAGTCATTTTCCAAGAATTGTGCATTCCGACTGCAGAACACCTTCTGCTCACTTGGATCATAGAATAGGTAGCCCACTGAGCCCTTTGGGTAGCCTACGAATAGGCAACGGCTGATCTTGGATTCCAATTTGTCCAGATTCGTTCTTTTAACGTGAGTCGGACAACCCCAAATCTTCAAGTGTCTTACACTTGGTTTCTTTCCGGTCCAAAGCTCATAGGGAGTCTTAGGAACCGATTTGGTTGGAACCCGGTTCAGCACGTATATCGCAGTCTCTAATGCGTATCCCCAAAAAGATGTGGGTAACTCTCAATGGATGAGAAGTGACCGGACCATATCTAATAGGGTCATATTCCTCCTCTCTAAAACACTGTTAAGTTGTGGTGTAGCAGGAGGAGCTAACTGTGATACTATCCCATTTACCTTTAAGTAGTCCCTGAATTTGTTAGAGAGATATTCGCCGCCTCGATCTGATTAAAGGGACTTAATTTCTCTCCCTAACTATTTTTCAACCTCTTGTTTGAACTCTTTGAACTTTTCAAAGGATTCAGACTTATGTCTCATTAGGTGCACGTAATCATACCGAGAGTAGTCATCGGTAAATGTAATGAAATACACGTGTTGGTTACGGGTCCTAACACTCAAGGGACCACATACATCAGTATGTATAAGGTCAAGCGTGCTTGTACATCTTTCAAGCTTACCGTTAAATGGCCTCTTTGTCATCTTACCCTGAAGGCAAGGCTCACAAGTGGGAAGATCTTCTACAGTTAGAAAATCCAAAGGACCATCCTTTACCAGTCTTGTGATTCAGTCAATATCGATATGGCCAAGTTGGTAATGCCACAGGCACATAGGATTAACTATATCACGTACTCTTTTCTTGGGGATTTCAGCCGACATAGTTTCAGCTATGTTAGTTTCTAGAGAAGGATGTAGAACATAGAGACCGTTCTCCAGTTCCCCATATGCGATGAATTTATTGTTTCTTTCAATAGTAATCGTATTACTGAAAAAGACAGAATATCCATCCGCACACAGTTTTGAGACAGAAATCAAAATTCTTCTTAGATTTTGCACAAAAAGACAATCTTTAAATACAATATTTCCTTCTCTAAATTTTAATTCTACGGTGCCTATTGCCGTAGCTGCAATGCTTGCAAAAGTCCCCAAGTAGAGCATCACTTCTCCATCACTCATCCTTCTACTTACCTTGAACCCCTGCAGTGAGTTACACGCATGAGTTGAAGCCCCGGAGTCAATACACCAGTACGCAGAAGCCACCAATAAGTTGGTTTCTATGACACAAGATTCAAAATTACCTTTCTTGGATTCCAAGTACTGAGGACAGTTCCTCTTCCAATGGCCGGTTTGTTTGCAAAAGTGACATGAATCTGCTGTCCTATCCTTATGCTTCTTGGGCTTGGTAGTCTTCTTCTGAGGTTTCTTTGCCTTCCTCTTTTTCTTGCCCGTTTTGTTAGCTTCAACAAGCATCACCACAAGCTCATCTTTCTTAAGTAAGTCCTCGGCCCTTTGCAACATATTGCTGAGCTCTTGGACGCTGACATTCAGCTTGTTCATATTATAATTTAATATGAACCCATTGAAGGAAGAGGGCAAGGAGTTCAGAATGGCATCCACTTGAGTGCCAAGATCTAGCCCGGATCCAAGGGCCTCCAGCTCGTTAATGTATCCCATCATCCGAAGACAATGGTCGTGAATTTTTTGCCCCTTGGACATCTGAGTGGTCATGAACATTTTCAAGACCTTCTGCCGAGTAGAATGGTCCTGCTCTTCATACATAACAGTAGGCTAGGGAGTTTTTATCCTCCCAATCTTGGAATTCTCTCCTACGGGCTTCAGAAGCCCTATCACCCGGATGCTCCGGGGCAGGAGACTTGACTACCTTGTCCAATTTTTTAGATGTTAAAACCAGCATTAGGTTATGGTACCGATCAGCATATTTTGGGCCCTTAAGCTTGTTGTCGTCAAGAAGCTTTGCAAATTATCTATTTGCCATTTTCTGATAAAACAACAAATATCAGTCCACAACCTTATTTGGTTCATGTTCATATCACAGACATGGATTTTAATATGTGTTCCATTCCCATTTGTTCATCTCTGAGTTTTCCCTCCTTCTTAGGGACGGAGACAGCAAGTTGTCTCTGGAAATGTGGGAAACCACATAAGGTGCATGGAGCCAACTATTTCAGCTGCAAAACCCCACCACCTTTCTGTGAAGAATCATATCCACTCATCATATGAGTTTTTCCTTTGGCCTCTATCAGACAAGGTTCAGAGTCGTTTTTAGGTAAACCTTTCTGTCCAGTGAGTGTTCACCTATCATATTCGTGAATGCCAAGGTACTGTGAGAGAGTTCCCATTTTCTGGTGAAACCCCTCCCACATTGGTCTATGACGCCGCTATCATCTTATGAAACATTTGGACAATCCCAACAGCAAATGGATAGCCCATTTTCTGGTGTGTTTCCTCATTACTGAAGGACCCATCCTCATGCTAATGATGGAAGGCCTTTAGAGAGTTCATCATATGAATCTCCCCATCACATGCACTCATATTTACTAGAGGGAACAAGAATTATGCCCTAGTTTATTTTAGGTCAAACCAAAGTAGCTCCCACTGACATTCATAAAGCCAGATTTTGGTGGGCCTTGATCGGCTAGGGTTCCGCACGTAACCTCTTCAGGAGGTGTGGGGCCAACCATTGAGGGAGGTCATCCAGTGACTAAGAGGGACCCCATGGCAATGATGTGCATTCAGCAATGGTGTGCGCAAGAGCCACTATTGAATCTGCATGGGCCAAGCACTTATGGCCCATGAACGTAACACATCACACATCCATACATCACGTGTAGGGAGGAATTGATCCAATCAATTAATTATCTGTAAAAACCCATTTGAAGCCCATTTTAATCCATAATATTAACAATTAATATCATCTAGGTATATGGGCTGAATTAGGGTTACCCAGTTCGACCCATATAGCTTTATCCTTTGAAGTGGGCTTTTGGTAGTTTTAACAATTTAAAACTGGGCCTTACAGGTTGGGTCGAATTAAATATCCAATTAATTATCAATGCTTATGCCCATTAAACAAAAATTAGGGCTGATATTCAGCCTTGATCAAACCCTAGATTCGGTCCAAACAAATTGAACCAATCTTGGTTCGAATGGGTCTAGGGTTTGATCTTTAATTAAATCCTTAATTCAAGAAAATAATCTAAAATTAAAGAACTGATGAAACAAAACAAGAATCAGTCAATCCAGGGTTGTTCGTACAATCCATCCTGCAAAACAGATGTTAGATCACAGAATGTAGTTTCACAAACTGCAAATCGTAGGTAGCGAATGTCCTATCTACAAAATCTCCTTCCTTGCGCCGCCATCTTCGATCCAAAAAATAAATAAATAGAAAACCTAATTTCTATTATAATTACATCAGATCGAATACCTAATACATTGAGTCTAAAAAATAAAAACTATTATTTACAGACCAAATGTAATGAATAAATCAAGAAACTACAAATCTTGCAGGTTCCCTGCACAAACCAAGAATTCGATCTCCTCTTGTACGAACAACCCATAAATCAAGAAAATGATAAAGAACTATTCTAAACAATAATCAGATTTATATAAAATTTAATTTCAGATTATTCACCCATAATTTTGGGAGCAAATTCCCAAAAACACTTATCTGCGCAAATTGGGTAGAACACCTTCTACCCATTTGCACAGGTTCAGATCTGAATTAAATTGATTCAAGATTTGAACCATGGCTCTGATACCACTGAAGGGATGGGATATCCATCACATGGACGCCGAAGTCTTGCGGAAAGGATTGGGCGAATTTCAAAAAAAAAATTCTCCCATCTTTGCAGGGAATCGAATTCCCTATTTTAGAAAAACATATTTTTCAATGATCAATCTTGAACCATGAACCAAACCAGATCTGAACCAAAAGGAGTAGGAGGGAGGATGTACTTGATACGGAGAATTAGTATTTCCCAATGGAGGTGTTCACGCCCAAGGAATGATCCAAAGACTGGTCCCACTGAAGATGATATAGTGCAGGATGGAGCAGAATCAACAATGTTCTTCAAAAGAACTTGACCCTTCGCAAGAATTAACTGGATGGCTTGTGAGTACAGCTCCAATCAATCTTTTCCCAAAAGATTGGTATCAAGATCAGATCTTGATTTCTCCCAAGAACTGGAGATCGAACAGAAGGTAATGGCGGCGGCAAGAAGGAGGCGGCAAGAGAGATTTTGCAGAGGTTGCAGAAATCTCTCTTCTGTGATTTCAGCTCTAAAGATAAGAATCTTAGGTTGCATGTCTAAAAGGGTTGTCGCCCCCTCCTCCTTTTATAGATTTAAAGGGATCAGCTCCTAACTATTAGGAGCTGCTGATCCAAATTATATTTGGATTAGAAGTCCCTTTAAGTGATAAGGGAGAACCCTTATCTTATCTGCAGATCAGATTAGTCATCTCCTAATCTAATTAGGAGGCTTCCAGATCTAAATCTCATTTAGATCATGGACTCTCTAAGTGGATAGGGTCTAGGCCCAATCCTATAAGCTGATCCATCTCAGAATTCACCCCCTTTAATTGACTAATCAAATTAGCCCAGTTCGAAAATTTAAGGTTATGTACTCACTTAGCCTTCCAAACTACTGCCTAGTTGGGCTTCCTTGTATAGCGTGGGACACAAACATTGATCTATACATCAGCCACATGGGTTCAGCCCAGCCTTTGTTACAAGGCCTGGCCGAATACACTGTTATGGATAGTGCACCCCCTGAAACCCATCTTATGGGCTCTATGGGCCCAACACTTACCCTAAGTGGTCCTTGAGCCAAGCCACCTTGTAACACCCAGGGACTGTGGGCAAATGCAAGATTAGCCCATCAAGTATTATCCTCAATGGTCTTACACTTAACCTTTCAGCCCATAATGATCAAACACTGCCCGATAAGGGAGGACCTCTTCCTCGACTACAAGGAACAGTGTTGCACTCTCTGCTTACATGGATCCCGGGAATTGAAACCTTTTGCAAATCATTTCGAAACCATAACATACATACATATATATATATATATATATATATATATATATATATATATATATGTATGTATATCTCTTTATATAAATATATTTTGCAAAACAAAATCTCAACAATTGAAATCGGTTGTCGGTAGTCTTGGTTTCCATTAGAGAGAGTGCATCGCCGATCATTACCTTTGTCCAATAAAGGGGCTGATCCTGTCACTTTGATCACCCACTCAGATGAATTCTCGGATAGCCCAACATACCTAGGTTTTGACCCCCGCTAAGGATATCACTGATTGGTACATCAAAGACAGCCCAATCCGACACCTAGTGTAGTATTATAATTGAGTCTAGGGTTCCGGTGTAACTTTCCAGTTTTGCCCATCTATCTCCAAGGTCAAGGGCAATACTGAAAATCTGGTCCGATTCAAAGGTTCTATTAATCCTACACTGCATGTACTTCGGGTCTCACCCTGGTGGCTGAGATAAGCCACCCCAACAGTTGGCAGCACACCAGTGTCAGCCTTGGCAGGACAAATCTCCCCAGATTTACCCAATGGCTGTGAACATTATAAAGTAACACAAATCTCATTAAGTGTACAGTTTAAGGGTATTACACAGAAACACACCACAGGAACATGAATCAAATGTGTATTTTATTCATTTACAATAAATTCATAATGTACATATTTCTGATTGAAGTTAAGGGCATACAACTGTCTAACAAATGGATTGTGTTTTTCTCCATCGATTAGAAGCAACAGCGTGGAAATATCTAGTATTTCTGTCTCTATTTGCAAACCAATCAACTCTTGCGCGCTGTTTCGAGTAACACTCCTCCCTATCCAACCAAACCTCTAGTTGCTTTGTCAACTCCAACTCTTTGTTTGTATCTCGTAATTCACTATCCTGCATCTGTAACTGAGCTATCCCCTTCTCAAGCTGTTGAATATTTGAGGCAGGCTATGTAACAACAATGCTCATGTCCCCAATTATGCATTTCTTTCTTAACTTTTGTCCCAGTTGTGTGAAAAGGATCCCATATGTCAAATTTACATTCAAGACAAAGGTTTGCTACAGTATGCTCAATGTCACCCCTCCTCTTCATTATTCTCTGGATGAGAATCACCACGCTACTTCTCTTCATTCAATGAATTCCGATGCTTCTAAATTCTAGTGATTTGCTCTCTTTCAATCTTCTCCATTATATCGAACCGAACTTTGCACCCCTCAAACTCGTGCCCAAGTAAACCACATAACGAGCAGAATCAGGGCAGCCGTTCATAAGCAAAAGGGACTATGATCTCTTCCCCACTCAGAAGTGTATAGGGAACACTTTCGATCAATGGTAGGTATATGTTCATTTGGGCTTATTAGCTTCACATTTAGCCATTAAAATGAAAACTCCATGGGCCTGCATCAAACACTATATCATGATCAAATTTCGAAAGGAACTTAACCATAAAAGTTTTACCTCCATAATCAACTATATCATATCCACTTTTCAACAGCTAGGCTTTACATAAATATTCTTTCAGTTCTCGTAGTTCTCCCTACTGCTTACATCTTTTTTGGCTACTGACCTCATGGGAGTTTTATCCTGTAGAATATTTGCAAAGCTCTGGTAAATCTCATTCCCAATGTCTTCTTTGGTTGCACCATTCGATCCATCTGGGCAAAGGAAATTGACGCTGACAGAGATCGGCGAGGAAAACTAGGAAGGGTTACAGGGAGAAAGGAAAAGCTCTACTCTCAAAGAGACACAGACTTTCACTACATGAGAGAGAGAGAGAATTTTTCATTTGGGCTCCCTATCCCACAAAAGAAAAATCAAAATTCGCAGAGTAACACCAATTTTACAATCAATATTGGCTGAACAAAAGAACTGTCTCCAACGAAAGAATGACGGTACTATTACTCATATTCATAGTTGCCATATTTGGATTGGACCTGACAGTTGAACTAGTAAAGGGGTGTTCGGTTGGTGGTGGCTTTCCTGTTTCATCTGATTCATTAACACAATCAATGTTTCTTTATGCTATGGTTCAGAGGGGATCTGTGTGTCGCTCCCCCCTTTTTTTAAGTTTTTTTTTCAACCTGATTCAGAGAGTCTGTTTAAGGCCCATCTACCCCTGAACCGGGTTAGACCCCAAAATACCCTCAAAAAGGTGTATCGGGAAACTCCCAATACGATATGTATCGGCCAATACGACCCTTGATTTAGACTTTAGAGGGAATCTGTGTTTCTTTTTTAATCAAAAAACATGGACATGGTTCAGAATGTCTATATTTAATGATGACCATATAAGTAACTAGTGGTGTAAGTACATATACACAATAAACCATACAACTAATGCTCATATATCATGGTTCAGAAAATAAACCATGAACAGAGAAGCCACTTATGCATTGTGTGGTCCAAAAAAACCGTCTTGTTCAAAAAGAGATTGGTATGGTTCTAGAGCAATACCACTAATACCATTATTTTTTTTTTGTGAGCTTTTCATGGTTTTTTTAACCTAAAACTCATTCTAAATTTTTAGACATTCTCATAGGCTATGTTTGGTTTTAAAGAAAAGGTAGGGAAAAAAAGGAAAGGGTAGGAAACTATAAAAGTAACACAGCCTTAAACTTGCTTGATTTTTCAATACCTTCAGATATCCCCTTGTCAAATATTTTTATTTATAAGATAACTACCTTCTTTTGGATCATGACCATGATAGAAGTGATTCACATGTAGCATTATTATTTATTTAATAACAAAATTAACCTTTATCAGCCAATATACCTTATTAGTTTATTTTCAGATAAAATATGTCTTAAGTTTTGGCCTTCAACTATAGATCAAGCAGACAATTATGGGCAATGATTAAAATATACACCCAATACCCAAAGTTGTGTATCGATGCCTATCAATACAATCGTTATTTACTTTTTATTTTATTTTCTTACTTTTATTTTATAATCATTAGGGGGTAGGGAAAGAAGTCTGAGACATTTTAAATATTTTGAAAACCCTTTCTATTGGTGTGTCAATGCATATCTGATGCATTAGGCATATTGGATCGATATTTTAATCCTTGATTACATGTATTTTTGTTTAAAGGATAGAGATGAATAGAGTGGTGTTATGGTCATCTGAAAGGGGTCTTTAGAGGTATCTAAAATTCAGAGTAAGTTTAAGAAATCCCCAATAACATGACATGGAGTTTCAAGACATGCTTTCAAAGTCTCTATTTTTTTGCTATTTTTACTAATAGAATGGTCCACCCAACACTTAAACCAATAAAACCATGAATGATAGAAGACATTAGATGTTAGGACTACTAATATGTAGGGCTGCAAGTTGGGCTGGGTTAGGTCAGGTTGAGGACAATAAATTTATATTTGTTTGTTTTATTAGTATTTGTATATTGATGTTTTTATTGATTCTTTAGGTTGCATTTGGTTGTGATGCAAATAAATTTGTACTGATACAAAAGCATGGCAATGCAAATGATTTGAATGTAAATTCTGACATATTTTAAATTTTATCTTATTTTGTTTGATTGTAATACAAATAAAGTGAATTAAGACATAAAGCATAATAAAGTAAAACCCATGTTGAGCAGGAGGAGAAGGAGAAGAATAAAGGAAGAAGAAGGAAGAAGAAGAAGAAGAAGAGGCTACAGAGTTAAGGCCTCAAAAACTTAGCTTCAGTCGAGTGAAGCTTTGCATTTATACTATTCTGGCCGTACATAACAATATGTCTACAAAATTACAAAATCACCCCTGCGGGTACTAAGTCTGTGAACAGTACATGTGATACACCTGTTAACACTCCCCCTCAAGTTGGGGCATAGATATCAATCATGCCCAACTTGTCACAAAGACCTTGATGTCTGAAATGGTTTAGCCCTTTTGTAAATAAGTCTGCTAGTTGGTCTTCAGAGCTAATGTATGGAGTGCCTACTTCGCCTGTGATGATTTTCTCTCTGATAAAATGCTTGTCAACTTCAATGTGCTTTGTTCTATCATGTAGTACTAGGTTGGCAGCGATACTGATAGCTGCCTTGTTATCACATACTAGAGTCATGGGTTTACCAACTGGAAAACCCAACTCTCCCAATAGATTCTTTATCCACATACCTTCGACTACTCCGTGTGCCAATGCACGGTACTTAGCTTCAGCACTAGATCTAGCTACCACGGTTTGCTTCTTACTCCTCCAAGTAACAAGGTTCCCTCCTGCAAAGGTGCAGTAACCACTAGTAGACCTTTTGTCACTTTGAGATCCAGCCCAATCCGCATCTGTGTAAATTTCAACCCTCAAGTGTCCATGTTTCTAGAATAATAAACTAGCACCCGGGAACTTCTTAAAATACCAAAGTACTCTCTCTGCTGCTTCAAGATGGGTGGACCTAGGTGCATGCATGAACTGACTGAGAACACTAACAACATATGCTATATCTGGACGAGTCTTGGAGAGGTACAACAATCTTCCTACAAGCCTCTGAAATTACTTCACATCCTTAAGAGGTTCACCTTGGCTGTCACTTAACTTATGGTTGGGGTCAATGGGAGAGTTAGCTGGTTTAACCCCAATCTTTCCAGTGTCCTTAAGCAAGTCTAGGACATATTTCCTTTGGGAGATGAAGATACCCTTTTTTGATCGGGCAACCTCAATTCCAAGGAAGTATTTGGCAGGTCCTAAATCTTTCACTTCGAACTGAGTGGCAAGGAAGCCCTTCAAACTTTGAATTTCATCCTCTCAGTCACTAGTAACAATTATGTCATCCACATATACTATTAGGGCAGCCATTTTACCTTCTACCCTTTTTACAAACAGTGTGTCATCCGACTGACATTGCTTGTACCCGCTCTGCTAAATTGCAGTATGGAATCTGCTAAACCAAGCTCTTGGTGATTGTTTCAATCCATATAAAGACTTCTTTAACTTGCACACTTTCTGTTCACTTCCTTGAGCCAAAAAATCGAGGGGTTGAGCCATATAAACTTCCTCTTCAATGTCACCATTCAAAAAGGCATTCTTGATGTCGAGCTGATGTAGATCCCAACTCAGAGTGGCAGCAAGAGAGAAAAGTACTCTAATAGAGTTCATTTTGGCAATAGAGGCAAAGGTTTCTGCATAATCAACTCCATATACTTGAGTAAAACCCTTTGCCACTAAACGAGCTTTATACCTATGCATAGTTCCATCAACCCCATGCTTAACAGTGAACACCCATTTACATCCAACTAGAACCTTACCCTTAGGGAGGTCAACAAGTTCCCACGTGCCATTCTTATGAAGAGCATCAATTTCTTCCTTCATGGCATTTGTCCATTCTGGTACTGAGAGAGCTTCTGCCACATTCTTGGGAATAGGGATACTGTCAATGGAGGTAAGGAAGGCACGAAATGAAAGTGAGATATTCTCATAGGAGACAAAGTTGAAAATGGGGTGTTTTATGGTGCACAACCTAACACCTTTCCTGTGAGCAATAGGAAGGTCAAGATCATTAGCAACAAGGAGGTCAGGACTATCATTGGAAGTCAAGTTACCTGAGAGAGTATGATCTTCCCCCGAGGAGTTTGATGGCACTTGAGGTACAGTTTCTGGATTCTCCACAGCTCTTGAACTTGGTTGGTCTTTATGATGATGAATAAAAACACGGAAAGGTGGAGGATTAGGAAGAGAAGGGGGAGAAGGAGAAGGATTAGGAAGAGGAGGAAGCTGAACTAGTTTCTCCTCATGCCTACACTCCCCTTGAGGAGAAACAGGAAAGAATGGCTCATCTTCAAAGAAGGTAACATCCATGGAGACATAGAATCTCCGAGAAACAAGATCAAAGCAACGATACCCTTTTTGAGAGAACGAGTAGCCAATAAATATACACGAGATAGCACGAGAGTCCGATTTCCCCCGGGTGAGATATAGGTTTTGGACAAAGCACCGACAACCAAAAACACGAGGAGGGAGAGAAAGAAGAGGGGCCTTAGGAAAGAGAAGCTGATGTGGGGCTTTGTATTCTAACCAACAAGAGGGCATTCAATTAATGAGGTATGTAGAACAAAGGACAGCCTCAAGCCAAAGTCGTTTGGAAACATTCATGTGGAGTAGTAAACCCCATGCCACTTCAAGGAAGTGTCGGTTCTTCCATTCAGCCATACCATTTTGTTCTGGCGTACGAGCACAAGAGTTCCGATGAAGAGAGCCATGTGAAGCAAAGAACTCCGTGAGGTCACTATAAAAAACTCTTTTGCATTGTCTGACTGGAATATTTGAATCTCGGTCTGAAATTGGGTGAAGACTATCCGCTGAAAATCTTGGATAATTTTTGGTACTTCCTTACGAGTTCGCATTGGATATACCCAAGTGTATCTGGAATAATCGTCAATGAAGGTAATGAAGTATTTGTAGCAACTCTCATAAGGTAAAGTAACAGGGCCCCACACATCAGAATGCACAATGTGAAAAGGAAATTCAGATTTACTATTTCTTTGAGGAAATTGAGTTCTACAATGCTTGCTTAATTGACACGTTTGACAAGAAAAATTAGAAATAGACATTGACTTACACAGTTCTGGGAAAACCAATTTCAAGGTCTCAAAAGACAAATGACCCAGACAACAATGCCACAAATACATTTTATTCTTTTTGAACTGACTCATAGACTCTGTAACATGAAGGCCAGCCGTATTCTCCAGCATGTAGAGTTCGTCAACCATATGTCCCCTACCAATCGTCCTCCCCAAGGCCAGATCTTGAATCACACAATAGGTAGGCAAAAATGTCACAGAACAGTTCAAGGAATTTGTAACACTACTGACTGAGAACAAATTCATAGGAAATTTTGGAACATGAAGAATATCAGAAAGAGCAAGGCCAAGGGGAAGAGAGAGAGTTCCTTGACCAGCTATGGAAGTGAATGATCCATCAGCTAGTCTCACTTTATCTCTTCTGGAAAGAGGGTGATAAGTTTGAAAGTAAAAGGACATACCAGTCATGTGTTTTGACGCTCCAAAATCAATGATCCATGGAGAGTCAAGGTTGTGTGAGGCAGCATGGAAAGCTGTGGTAGGATTACCTGATATGGATGCAAAAGAGGTGGTGGGAGGAGCATCCATCTAATGAATTGCTCTACCATAAAACTCCAAATGGTCACGGAAGGAGTTTACAATATCCTCCCTTGGGTCTGATCTAGAGTAGTTGTGTTGGCTATGTGGTGTTTGAGGCACAATAGAAGTGGAGGGTTGATTCTCCCGAGTAACCATATTTGCCATGTGGTGTTTCTTGGTACCTTGTTGCCTGGGTCTTCTAATTACATCTGAGCCTTGCTTCTTAGGTAAATCCTGAGCCTACTTTGGTTTCCCATGGAGATCCCAACAAGTGTCTTTAGTGTGCCGAGGCTTCTGAAAATTAGTGCACCACAATCTTTCCTTATTCATGATTCTGGGTTTAGAAGTACTCAAAAACACAGGCACACAACCTTATAGAGCCGTTACAGTCCACAACTAGGCACTTACTGATTTTTAGTTTCACAGAGAACTAAACACAAACACTACAGTTGTAGTACTAGGATGTATGACCTACACTCTGTAGGAGTCCACATAACAATATATGAACTACTCTTGTAGTGTAACCAAGTCTGAATGACCTACAGTTTTGCAACTTCAATATAGTTTTTCAACCAAGGGAGAAAAAAAAAAACTCAGTAGAAACAATAATACAAGTGTTGGTACACAACACCTAATCGGCTGATATCCACTTTCCAAGATAGCCAAACAGTCACTTAGGGTCTAGGGTTCAACCACAGTCCCTTGGAGAGTTGAATAGAGCAACATACAATCGGATGAAGGGGAACAGTCCCTACACAGATTTTGGGACATTAATAGTCATGCAAGAAGAGAGCCATAAACAAGAAAAAAAGTTTCAGTCCCTATGTCACCCGAATTGTGAATAGGTAGAACAGTCATGGATTCGAACTTCTCTTCAGGTCAGAACCTTCTTTTGAACATCTGGGATGGATTTCCATAGACTTCTTAGCCGAGCAACACCAGCTACTAGCACCTAAGGCTGGAAGTTGAACAGTCGTAGCAAAGCCCTTTTTTCTACGCCAGAAAGTTGAACAATCAGCTTTCATGTAGCAGAACCCAACTCGATAGTGGAGACAATCCGCAGCACTAGAGAATGCTTCCTCTCCTTGTCTTTGAGCATTAGGACTATAGCTTCTACACAGCAGTGGAGAGAGAGCCTAGCTGGTTGTTTTCCAGGCTTGGACAGTCCCGGTCTGATACCATGTTGAGCAGGAGGAGAAGGAGAAGAAGAAAGGAAGAAGAAGGAAGAAGAAGAAGAAGAAGAAGAAGAAGAGGCTGTAGAGTTAAGGCCTCAAAACCTTACTTTCAGTCGAGTGAAGCTTTGCATTTATACTATTCTGGTCGTACATAACAATGTCTATAGAATTACAAAAATACCCCTGTGAGTACTAAGTCTGTGAACAGTACATGTGATACACTTGTTAACAACCCAAAACAAAATTAAATAAGAATTTGCATTTTTTGTCATTTGAACTCCTATATATTTGTACTAATGCAAATAAAATTGCATTACAACCAAACACAACATTAATTATAAAATTGAGAAAAAAAGTGTTTGAAATGACTATAGTTTATTAAGAGTAATGATTTATAATAGATCTTTTATATGCAGCAAGCTATGGGTGACAAACAACATAGAGGAGATAAAGATTAAAATATTCATAAAAAATAACACAAATATTAAGGTTTTTGTATTTTCAATTAGGATTAAGTGAAGTGATAACCTTAAGAGAAATAAATGATAGTATGTGGTTAAGTTCAGGCCAACCCAGCCCAAGTTGCAGCCTTACCAGTACATAGAGGTGTAAGCCACTAGTAGGTTGGTATGGCCTGGCATGGATTAGGCTGTGCCAATTACAATGATGGGTCGTGCACGACCCCCTGAGCTAAGGGATTTTGGCCCACGGCATGGCATGACCAAAACAATTTATTCATGTGTATGTGTGTGTGTGTATGTGTGTACTAGCGGGGACCAATGTGATGCACAGACTTTGTTAAGTGAAAGCTAAACAATAGAAACACATAAGAGTAAACAATTGTTTTATATTTTAAATTTTTAAATCATTAATAATTATCTAGTATTATTATCTAGGGCTGTTGATAAAAACAATGGAACTGGCCAAATTGACACAACTCAACCCGAGTTGGTAAATTGACACAACTCAACCCGAGTTGGTCCGTTATCTAGTATTTCCAGTTAGCTTCAATTCAACAATTTCCTAACCCCAATCAGGTTGGATTAGTTTTGATTTTGCCATTTTTAAACCGACCAAAATCGAATTAACCCGACCATAGATATTATTTGAAATTGAAGCATAAGGAGCTTATGACATTTGTAGTTGGGTCATGTCAAGTTTAGTCTATATTAGTTCTTACTGTTTTAAATAAAAGTAATTTAATATTAATAAATGTTAGTTTTAATCGGGACCAATGCAATGTACAAACTTTGTGAAGCAAAATTGAAGCAAAAGGATCCTTGTGACATTCCTAATTAGGCTAAAGCAATCTAACTTCAATCCAATTAATTAAATTTAAAAATAATATTATTTAATAATTAATCAACTATAATTTTTTTATTGATTTTATAGTGCTTATTAATGCAATTATTTTTAAATGGATTTTAAACTAATACACATTGTATTTTTATTTACTATAAATTTTAAAATTCAAATTTATTTTATTAACTATAAATTTATTAATTGTTTATATTAAACCATAACTAAATCTATTTTCATCTTGTTTTAGTGGTATTTTTAATGATTATAGTATTATTAATAATTAATCACAAATGAAATTTAAAGTTATAATTTTTGTGTTAATATTTTTATAAATTTATAATCCCGTATTATACCATAATAATAATAATAATAATAATAATAATAATAATAATAATAAAAGATAAATCTCTTAAACTACCCCTATTATTAGGGGTAATGACATGCCGTACCCTACGGTTTAGCTATTGTTCTAACAATTGACTAGCTCCATCCCGTTAATATCCGTTAATGTTCCATTGACACGTGATACACGTATGAATCTTTTCCAAAACCCAATTTTACCCTCAGTCCCTCTCCCTTCTTCATCGTCCCTCTCCCCGGCGGCAGCTACAGTAAACCACTCCGCAACCGTTGCACTCCCTGTTTCTCCGCTGCCATTGCCACCACTTTCGTCTTCTGTATCCCACGGGAATCGTTAGTTCTTTCGACAACCTCAGCTTCTTCACGATCCTCTCCTCACCAGGAGACAAGTGGCTAGGAGAGATGGGCTTCACATGGATTACATTACTATTGCCCTTCTCAACAGGGACTGATTTCTTCAAGCTCGAAGGACCACGTCTTAGATTCAGGCTGGTTCTCCTCGGAGTAGGAGCTACTTAGCTGCTCATCTTGGACTTGCAAGAAACGAAAATTTAGGGTTTTTGAGGAAGGAATACGAACAGATAAGCCAAAGTACGTTCTTCCTGAAATCCCTAAAAGCTCAGACTTGGTTATTTTACAGGGGAAATGGAAAGTAATCAGAACTTCAAATTTCTCCTACTCTGCTTCTGCTCAACAGTTGTCGCTCGTATTTCTCCTCAACGGTAGGGCTTCTACCGGAGGTTACCTTGCCGATGGAAACAAGTGAGGGGATGGCAGAGGGTCATCAGCTGCCATCGTTAGATCGAAACCGAGCAGCTCTGTTTGAGCAGAAGCAGAAATACCGCCGAGGGTCATCAGCCACATCGTTAGATCGAAACAAGATCTCGGTCTGGGATGGAGCATTTGTTCAGTCCCTATCCTCTGTACAATAGAAACAAGCCGCCTCATCGTACGGGGGTTTACGAAGGTCGCCGACGGCACGCAGTGCGGCAGCGGCAGCGCGGACTTCGGGGTAGCGGAGAGAGGGGTGATCAACAAGGAGGTTGTGGACGGGGATGATGTTGAAAGGTTCTTCATAGTTGTTGGCTTGTGGCGGGGTGGAACCGTAGCTGGAGACAGGGTCCGAACCACCACCGTGAACGGCGGCCGCATCTGGGCACTGTCTGAGGCTCATAGCATCGGATCCGCCGTCTGACAGCTGGGCGCTGTCTGAGGCTCATAACCATAGCCGGAGGGTGGGGGCTTTGTGCCAAAATGACAAAGAGAGGAGGAAGATACGGATGTTGCAGTGGCAGTAATGAAATGGACAAGAGTTTGATAGCTGTTGGTGGAGGTTCGATGCTGCAACTAATTGCAGTAGATAGAATGAACGGGAAGGGGTCGGGAACGACACTGAGAGATATAGAGAGAGAAGAGAAGCAGAGAGAAAGAGAAGGAAAAATGTGGGGAAAGAAATGGGGGAGGTCACCAGCCGCTGCCAGGACTTGCAGTGACAGCAGTGAGATCTAAGATTGAAAACAAGGGGGAAGGAAAGACGTTTCGGTGGCTAACCGAGAAGAAAAATCAGAGAAAATCTAAAAAAATAAAAATAAAAAAAGAAGTGAACGAAGAAAAAGGATAGAGGAGATCGATCTCCCTTGCCACAGTTTGCTTGCCGTTGTGTCATCACCTGAGTATGACGGATGATGAACGGTAAGAAATCGGGAATTATTTCGACAGGGGAGGGAAAGAATAATAAAAATGGAGAGTGATGAAGGGTGATTTGGCGCGACGTAGTAGATATACCACGCGTGTACGTGATTCAACGCAAGTGACGACTTGGCACAATCCAGCTCGGTATAAAGCCAGTCCGGGTATGCTAGTACTCTGAACTAGGATCGCCTCGGCCCAAGGACATTTTGGTGTTCGCAAAGGCAGACCAAAGCGCAAGCTCGAGAAGCTCGCTACTCAATAGCTCGCTACCGAGCAGCCCGATATCCTGTAGGTAGCTTTAATTGCTGTACAGATCTCCGCATGGCCACCTCGAGGAATACACCCCCATCCCTGAACCTCGCAAGACCGTACTTATAACAAAAACATTAGTTCACCAATTCCCCGTTCTAACGGGAAGTGACAGTATTACCGTTTGGTAGCGTTTCAACCACCTAACACGTGACAGGTCCCATCGTAATAGGGGTTCAGTGACCATTCCACCTACCAACCTGAGCCAGTGTATAAAGACCCCGCTCTCACCAGTGGCGTAGGTATGTTCGATTATTATTATTGTTTTACGAAATCTCTACTCTCTGAGCTCTCTCACTGTTATTACCTTCAAGTTCTACGCTATCATTGTGTTCTGATTTAGCCATCCAAGTATCCACGCCGGGTGAGTCACCCCGGGATCTTTCTTTTAGGAACCCGTTCTCGTCATCATCGGAAGCCATGTTACCTCTAGCAGGGAGTAGCCGGATTACGCCACATCAGAGAGAGAGAGAGAAAGAGAGAGAGAATAAGAAAGGAAGATGGAAAAAAATGGAGCCGCGGAGAAGAGACGAGGGAGAAAAGATCCTAGTCACCTCTGGTTTAGGTTGGTTAAGGTTCGAGAGGTAGGAGAAAATGAACAGTGTATTTCCTCGAATTCAAAACTTTCTGCCATTATCGCCGGTACGCCCAGGATAGGACAGTGGCTTGCAACGAACTGGCTCAGGCTGAAGCAGACTTGGGCGAGATCAGAAGGGAGAGATAAAGAATCCAACTTGGACTGAACTGTAATTAGCTGCAGAGCACATAAGCACCATTGTTAGAAGCAACAGTTCAAACCCTATCTCTCTCTGCAATTTCTGTGAAATTGAAACAGACTGCTCCATTGAAGAGGAAGAAAGAAGAGTGCAAATTTGACATTTAGTTTCCTTGCATTAGCATTTAACGGCAATAATAAAAAATTTAAGGATACCGCAACACAATAATTAAATAGTGGGAGTACGCGTGTGGTTACGTTAAACAGTAAGAATAATTATTATTATCCTAATAATAATAATAATAATAATAATAATATAATGAATTATTAAAAAAATTAACATGTCAAAATCAAGTTAATTCGGGTACATCACTAGTTCTAACATGTTTGTTGGTCATTTGAGTTGTTTAGTCAACTATGAACGAATTGATCTAGCCATAAGTGGTATAGAACATGGTATATTGGTACTGTTTAATGGATAGGCAAGAGCACAAGCGTCCAAGAGACAAATCATATATTGGGTCAAATTACCCGCAATAGTGAAGAACATGGTGATTATGTTGAATGTGGGTGCGTTGAAATGGGTCAATCTTGACCCGTTTTTGGTTGCCTTCTTTGCCCAACTGGTAAAATGGACTATGCAGAAACCATATCATCAATACATATGCATTTTCTTGTTTCTAGCAATTTATCAAAACCCATGAATTGCGAAATAATATTGTTTGCTAGATAGGACTATTAATGGATTGAGTTTATTCGACAAAATTGAACCGACCGAACCATATATGTTGGTTTGGTTATGTAGTTTTATACTTTTATCACAACCAGCAATAATTACTTGAAACTGGTTTTTTCTGTTTTGATTTTTGAATTGATTAAGATCCGAACCAATTATATAATTAATAATATAAAGGTTTTCTTTGTGATTATTATTTTATTTAATGTCTGAAAGAATAAATTTTATAAATAATACATTAGTTAGTTGTTGTTAGAAAACATATTTTAACATCTTAATTTCAGTTTTGTTAAGGTTATATTATCAATTTGAAGTTTCTAAATTATTATTATCGTTGGTAATTATATGTGTCAAATATAATTGGGTCAGACCTTATTGTAAATTTGGTTTTGGGTCATTTTTATTGTCTCGATTAATGATGGGAATGGGATTGATACACTCTACTCCAAATCAGACCCAACCCGTTGACGACTCTATCAATAGGCTTATCCAACCAGGTCCGTCAAATTCGGGCGAGAAATAGATAAGCCCTATTGATGACTGATATGATCCCAAAGAAATCGGAGACAGCTGGCTCTCCTTGTAAAGGAACGCTACGTGACACATTTATAGGTCAAGACACTACAATCTACTCAGACCTCGGTCTTAGCCATGGTGCCCAAACTGACCTGGCCTGCTGAAGTGTTCAGAAATACTGAGATGTCATCTAATCAACAGGTTGCTCCACGTGTCCGCATGCTAACAGCTCGAGCCAAATTACCTCTCATCAAAAGCAAATTGTGAAAACATAATTGTAGAGAGAGAGAGTTTTAGAAAGAAACGTGAGGATTAATTATTGAGAACATTAATTTGGGAGAGGTTTTAGGAGTTTGAGATATTTTAGATGTCATTTAGGCAAAGAAATAAGAAAATAGGAAAGCATATATTTTCCCTTGATAGAGACGTAAGATGTTGGGGATGTATTAAGGGGGGTAGAGATTGTGAAAAAATGGGTGATGATGTGACATTAAGGAAAGGGTTGGAAATGGGCAAGGGAGAAAGGAGAGAAAATTAAGGCTGTATTCGGTTGTGGTGCAAATTTATTTGCACTAGTACAAATGTATAAGAGTGCAAATGTAAAAAATGCAAATTCTTGTTTAATTTTACTTTATCCTGTTTCATGTCTTAATTTATTTCATTTATACTGCAATCAAACAAAATAAACTAAAATTTAAAACAAAAAATTGGTCAAAATTTAAAACTCAAATCATTTGCACTACCATAGTTTTACATCAGTGTAAATTTATTTGTATTGCAACCAAACACGACATAAGAAAAAAACAAGAAAAAAGGAAAGGACTGCTGACGTGGAAACTTATTGCTTGATATATATATATATATATATGAGCCCAACCTAAGGTCCACGGGTTATGGGCCCAGGCTCGTGCTGAGCTTCACCCCAACCTTCAGGGGCCAAACCAGCACGGCCCGTTACAGTAGCTGCGCCGGACCTGCACGAAAATGTGGGCACGGCACACATAGCACCTCCAATAATATGGTTGTAAATGAGATTATTCAGCTTTGAATATGCTTGTGAGTTCAAAGCTACGATGTTTGACAGCCTATACTGTCCAAAGGCTGCTCCCTCTCCATGTGACATGTAGGCTGTAGCTCCATGTTAACGCTGTTACTGTTACATAGAGTACATAAAGACTAACTTGTTGATTACACCTGTCAATGGACCGGATTTGAATTTATTCAATATGTCCATTATTTTTGTTAGATGGATTGGACCATGCATAACAATCGATTCTCTTATCGGATTGGATTGGATCTATACCAGTTTGGATCATTTCAAGCATAAAACACTTTCTTGCCTTTCTTGCCTTTTAATTGCTAGTTGAATGGCACATTAGAGTCGAGAGAGAGATGGATGATACAAAGTAGCAAAAATAAAAGGATCCCTCAAGTGTAAAAATATTAAATTTAAAAAATTTATGATGTGAAAAAGACATGATACCAACCAATCAAATCCTTATGGACTTTAGGCTTCCCATTGACGAATTTTATAGTGTTATTCTTTTAATAAGTTTTGGGCCCTACAATAAAGTTAGTTTCTCTGTGAGAAAAGTTTACAATACATAATAGGACATTCTAACATTAGCCTTTTATTATAAAACTTACATGAGAATCAAAAGAACATGGGTAAGTGAACTTACCTGGGTAAGTGCTTTCCAATAAATATTTACTTGGGTAAGTGCATTTACTCAGATAAATGACCTTTTGAAAAACTACCAAGGCTCTAATGAAAATTCACCTAATCCATTACAACTTTTATGATGCGGTGCCATGCCATTTTGAAGCCTCCCTGACCATTGCTGAAATTTTCCCTGATGTTTGGTAATTGCATTCACCTCATTTAAACTTTCTAATATAGTTGCAAGTAGATTCCCCTTTGTTAGAATCCATTAAGAAGAGACAAAAATGTCTAAAACACCCATGAAATTACTATTGAGGCCTGTTTCTATAGAAAAACGATAATAATAATAATAATAATAAAATGCATTTAAAGTTATAGCTTATCTTTGAGGAGTGTCAATTGGATTGGATTTGGTCCAATCCGATCTAGTCCAATGTAAGCCCATTACAAATGGACTAGGTCCAATCCATTCCAATGAATATTTCAGACCATTTTAGACTGGTCCAATTTAATGTCTAGACCATCCGAACTATTGAAATTTGTTTTAATTTAGATTAGTTTTAACCTAAACTTGGTCCATTAAGACCTATATTCTTATTTTCTATTAATGGACCAAATATTGGCTAAATTCAATCCAATCCAATATAAATTCATTATGGACAGACCAAGTCCAATCCAATAAAAATTAATTTAATTGCAACTTAGCCGAAATACCGGTTTGGAATCTCAACTTGATTTCAACAATTGAAGCCTCCAAGCCTTCCAAATTGCTAACTTGAGATACTTGAGCAGGTATTCTTCTTATTGAAACTTGAATAATGTTGAGAATTAGAGAGTAGAGGGAGTATGAGAGTGGGTAAAAGAGAGTATGAGAATTGGTGTGATGAGAATGGTGGAGGATAGGGGTATTTATAGGAATTGGAAATAATTCAATTGCCCAAAATACCCTGAAAACTAGTCATTTTTAGTTGTTAGGAGGGGTATTTTGGTCATTATAAAGGCAATTATCGCTTTACCCAATGCCCCCTAAACTAGCTATTATATAGCTGTTTGGGGGGATTATTGCCATTGTTTCTCCCTCCAAAGCCAAAATACATGAATATGCCCTAACTAGTTTTCTATGGGCGGGCTACACTCGGCCCACTATAGGCCCATGGGTTGGGCCAGGCTGTGTGCTGGGCCGTGCCAAGTCACGGGCCATGGGTGACACGGCCTACACTGTCATGTCATGCCATGGGCCTGGAAATGCAAGCCCAACATGACCCATACCATCATGTCATACCCGACACAACCCGCATATCATTGTGCCATATCCCGCATGGCCCACGTGCCTTCGTTTAGGCCGCGAGCAGCACAACCCAATTTATAGCTTGTTCTAGGCTATGTGCCTCATGTAATATTTAACTATTCCACTTAGGAACCAAACCAAAAAGTAAAGCTAGCAAATTTGACTTAATAACAACATATCTCGTGCCTCTAAGGCTCAATTTGAAAAGAGTACAAATGCAATTATGTAGAGTGAAAAACCTTGAATTTTGTATTATTCTACTTGTATCTGTACTGTACAAATTTGCATTTGTACTCCTTCCAAGGTTTTGCACTCAATTTGGAAATTTGTACAAATACAAAATTGCATTTGTATTTGTACTCAATTTGGAAAGAGTACAAATACAAATATGTATAGTATAAATACATACAAAATAATATAAAATACAAGGTTTTGCACTCTACAAATTTGTATTTGTAATCTTTCCAACTAAGGTTGCGATTGTTTGCGATATAAACACCGAATCAGGGTATTTATGTACCCCCGATTTGGATTTGTGAGCATTTGTTTGACATGCAAAAATGCAATAATTAAAAGGTCAAAAATGTGTTTTCTCACATTTTTTTTATCCCAAGGAGAGGGCATTACTGTATCCATTTTTGGATATATTTTTGTACCCTTTTGATAATTGGTGTGTTCGATCAAAAGTTTTTAAGGCATTTAATGATGGGCCCAAGCTTTGCACTGATTTCAAACAAACAGGAAGAATACCAAAAAAAAAAGGGTTACACTATAAACCCACTTTGCATTCTTAAATAAAAAATAGGGTATTTATATAGAGGACAAATTTGCGTTTGCATCGGAACGAAACACAGCCTAATCTCAAAGAAATTAAAACGATTAATAACATCCTTTAGCAATGAATCCCTATACCCACAACTTCTTAGAGCTTGAACCTTTTTGGGTTTCCATGGAGCTAAATGAGTCCATGCTGCAAAATAGATACATCCAACAACAGAAAAATAATTAAATAAAAGAGTAGTCTTATAAAACACAAATAACACAACAATAGTGGTTACCTCTTTCTTTACAGTTTTTTCCTTTTCGGACAAGATCAACTAAATGTGGCAGGGAGAAGACATATAGGCTGTCATACAAAATAAACAGTCACATCTAAGAGCCAAGAAGATGGTAAAATTTAATAACAAGTTAACAAACTCACGGTTGATTCTCCCATGATCCACATCCAAACCTTTCACCTGGAAAAGAAATAAGGGTGACAATAGAATGTAGATAGTTAACTAAAATTTTGAAAAAGAAAACCAAATCAATAACCAGCTATATAGTTCAGTCAGCAGAGCAGACCAACTTATAAATCCAAACACTCAATATCATCCTAATTAGAAGTTAATAGATGAACAATCGAAAGAATCACCAACAAAGCATCAAATAGTGCCTATAATGTAACATCATTTACTGAACCTTGTGTCACGAACGATGCAAAACAGAGGTTCACCCAATAACAATGTAAATAATTTCCCTAAGTTTACGAAAGATCTGTTGACATGGACAACAGGACCCTGCTTTTATCATCAGGTGTATAAATCATATGGTTTTAAAAAATGATTCGGAAATGGAACTGTTCTGGCCACCGGTTTCTGGGTCGATAATTTGACCATCTGATTTGAATGGACGGCATATTTTAACAAAAATTTTAAAAAATAAAAAATGGCCAAAAATCATTAAATAGATCAACGGGTCGATGGTTCAATCACCTGAATTAATCTGACTGATTCAACAGTTTTTGACCAAGGACCGAATTTAGGATAAAACAGTACCGATTACCTGAATTATTCCCGGGCCGAACAATCCGACCATCCGGGTCAAGGCAGTTCAAAAACCATGATAAACCAATACAAATCAAAACCAATCTTTAATGCCAGTGTAAGCAGTAATTTCCAACAATAAGGATTCATTAACTAAATAAGTGTGGCAACTTATCAGCATAAAAGTTGAAAATGAAATAGGGGGAAGCAAATGCTAATAGTGTAATACTACAGAAGTAGAGAAACAACTCCATCAACCATTAGAAAAACCCTTACGAACTCATACATCCAGACACTCAATCATCCTAACTAGAAGTTAAGAGATAGAGAAGCAACTCATTATAAGAAAACGTTCAGAAATAAAAAGTTTTAATCCTTGATCAAATGGATACAATCATCCCATTTCATCATTTATGCTTTTGGCCTTTCGGACTCTAGCAACATGTCATCACCAGGGTAATGGATCTTGAATCATGTCACAGTGGGAACTTTAAGGCTATGTTTGGTTCAAAGAAAAACGTAGGGAAAGGGAAGGAAAAGAAGGGAAACATGTACAAACATTATTGTATAGGTTTCCCTGCTTTTCCCTTCAACCCAAACACAGCCTAAAAGAGCATAAATGGAACATTGTATAGGTTTCCACTACTTTTTGTGGATTGGGCCATTGGCTATCTATCCACCTCTACCAGTACAAGATGGGCCAATTGGACAGTTCAGATGCAGAAATCAAACGCAGCGTGTAGGGCCACTTATAATCTTGGAACGGGCTTGCCGTTAGTTTATATTAAAATGCAATGTTTTTAAAACCGGACCGGACCGAACAGTCGGACTAGAAAAACCTGGATCTGGTCACCTATTCGGTTCCATTTTACCCCAAAATCGTTATTTGGCAAAAAAGAACGTTGATTTGATCAATGAACTGCTGACCCAGATAATTAAATTGTTGAACCATTTGATCCAGGAATGATTTTTGGCCATTTTTTTGTTTTTTTTTAATTTTTATCGGACTAGACCATTCATTCAGACTGGACGATCAAACCACCAACCCGAAAATTCTCTGTACAGTCTGATTTTAAAAACCTTATTAAAACAAATTAGATTGGATTTTCTTTTTAATGGACCAAAATCTAATCCATGGACTGCTTGACTAAGTATCGACATAACAGGCTGTTGAATGTAGACAACCCAAAATTTTCCCCACTAACAACAAATTATTATCCCCAAATAATAAATACACAAATCTTATAACTCATTACTACATTTTGTTTTCTTTTATTAAATGCTAAAAGTGGGCCCCGTGGGATTGCAGTTGTATATGGCCTTTTTCTTTCATGTTTTTAGCACAATCCAAAGGCATTACTATTATAATGAATACGAGTCAATTCTAAGCTGTTCATGCAAAAAGATGGTCCAACCGACCAAGTATGGACCCTGATCTCACCTTCTTAGGGTTGTTACAATGTCTTAGTTGAGTGATCCCAACTAATTGTCTATGAAAAAGCCTGGATTTTCTGTACTTTTTTCCTACACTCTTCTTTTATACATGGACTCCATTTTCATATATATATGTTAATGTGACACTTGATAACTTGCTGAAAATGTGGGGAATTTAAAGTAGATACCATTTGAAGATATTGTACTACATTGGACCCAAACCATTGGCCCAGACCTTTTTCGAAATGTTCATCACTTTTTTAACAATTGGGATCTGCTGCAAATACATGCGTGTAGGACGGGTAATGTGATTGTAATTAATCACAAGTGAATACATCAGTGTTTCATATACGTGAAACTTAAATGGGTCATCCTATATGAGTCCATTTTATATGGCTGTGCTTTACAGTCGGTTTTTTTTTTTTGTACATGTAGGGGATGTTTGGCATTAATATCGTTTTCTAAGAAAATAGTTTCACATAGTCACTACATCAGAGAAAAAAGTGTTTCAATATTGCTTGGAATCACGCTTTGGAAATTAAAAAAGTGTGGTTTGGAGCAATATCAAATAATGTTTTTTGAGAAAATGGTGTGTTGCTGCCAGTGGTATAATGATATGACATCAATGTAGCATCATCTTGGACATTGAATAATATAGATCAATATTGAAAACATTACTACCACCATTGGTACCAAACAAAATCAATGTCGTTTTCTCAAAAGACGCCTATATGGACCACCAGTTCCAAACATAAAATAAGTATCTTTTTCTAAAAAACAGTGTGATGCTCCCAGTATTATGATGCCAAATACCCATGCAAATAATCTCTTTTTGTACAATTTTGACCTGGTGGGGTGCTATTTGCTAGACCTAATTAGCAGGGTTAGAAAGGTTCCAACTACCCTGTTGGTAAAGTCTCTTTTGGCATAGTTGGTTTTGAGTCCTGACTTCATCTAGCATCTGGGTTAGCGGGTCTAGGGGTTTCGAGGAGGGTTACCCCTTGTGTAGTCCATTATCCAAGAAAAAAAAGATGTTAGCGGGATTATGATTGATGATGCTTGAGATGCATACATATATGGACCATGGTTTTTACAATCGACCCGGTGATCGAACCGGTCAGGGGTCTGATTACCGGGTCGAATGGTCTAACAGTTCAAACCGAGTGCTTAGCCTGTTCTGACAAAAAAATAAAAAATGGTCAAAACCATTCGAATAGTTCTAACGATTAACTGCCTGGTTCAACAGTTTGCTGACCAAAATCAATAGTTTTGGGTGGAAATCTAGTTTTTGGAGAAAACAGACCGGTCACTTGACCAGTACCTGGTTTTTCTAGTCCGATCGTCCGGTCTTTCTAGTTTTGAAAACCATGATATGGACCCATTAATAGGGGTGGCATTCATTCCCAACGGGTTGAACTCGCACAACCCATTGGGTATTCATTGCATAAACAGCTAATGCTACAAGTGTGGATTGTCTAGATATTTTCTTATTTAAGTTAACTCATAAATTGATCGATGTATTCATTTCTATTTAACTACTAGTGTTGATGCTCAGGATAGTTAAGGACAACAAAGTAATTTCAAAGACTAGCCGAAGGCTTCGAGCATTCGAGGAGCTTGTTGTCAAGGCCGAGGTATGCAGGTCGAGGTGGAGAGGGCTCCGAATACTGTAGAAGCCGAAGGCAAGTGGCCAAGGTGCTGCAAGACAGAATACGTCAGAGGCCCCGGGTGAGAACCCGAGGTAGTCTCTGATGGTCAAGTTAGTATGGGGTACGAAGAGGAGAATTAGAATATAGCTTTTGAGATCAGTTCCAAGTCCAAACACAGATTGTACTCCCCCTTACATGGAGGGGAGCACCCTTATTTATACTTGAGCTTCCTGGAGGTAGGTGGAGATGAACGCCTGAGATGGGCGCCATACAAGGGTAGTCAAAGAGCTCTGTGGGGCTTCACGATTGGCTCCGTATGAGGGAAGCAGAGTAACTCCTGCTGTAGTGGATCTCGTTCCCTGGTCTGGCACTCGTGGATTGGGCCTCCCAGCCTCGAATGGCTTAGGTTGGGTGACCCCACATCACTTGTCCCCACTCCCAAGGCTGAGGAGAAAATTTTGGCTTCGGCTTATGGGAGTAGTAACAGTGAGCACCAGTGGACCTGGCAGCCGAGGTGTACCCTGCAATGGTGTCCTCTTTCGTGTCTCTGCTTGATTCATCTTCGTAAGTTGGACCGAGGCTGCGAGTGGTCTATAGCACTGCTGTTTTGGACAAGTGACCCGGGAGGCACACTCAGTGCGGATGATTTGGTGCCGCCATTTGGGCCGAGGACCTATGAAGCCGAAGGTTGTTTAAGCCGAGGGCCTATGAGGCCTAAGGATTTGTGCATGGGATGGCTTTCCGGTCAGATTGGTAAGCGCATTCACGCAACTGGGTTGTGTAAGCCAGTGGTTCACAGTGGGCGGACACGTCGGTTCACCCTAAGCATCATTTCGCCTTTTGAGGATGGGTGTTTGGGGGTGCGACACAGCTGGATCACAGGTGCACACTGAGCATTGTTTCACCTTCTGAGGACGGGCGTTCAGGGGTGTGGTGTGGCTGGTTCTTAAGTGTGGAGGCGTTTTGCGTCCGTTGGATCAGGGACGGTCTGTGCCATCGCTAGCGCATCGTTTTGCCTTCCAAGGATGAGCGTTATGCAGCGTGCCATGATTGGGTTGTGGAGGCGGTGGCTTCTTAACCGTTGGATCTCAAGAAATCTGAGCCATTCATTCTCCTTTAATAGGGTCCTTAATGGCATCATTCTTGTCGTTTGCCTCTTAGTGCCTTTGCCTTCGAGTGAACTCAACTTCCAGACTCTCCAACCTTCAACACTTCATTATTACTCTTTCTTCCTCCACATTTCTTAGGTAATTTTGAACAATGTCTTTCTCAAATTCTTGTCCTGAGTGCTATGATCTTTCGAATGAATCAGAAGGGAGCTCTTCCCATACCCCTTCTCCCCTTTCCCCTTTGAGTCCTTCTACTCTTGCCCCCCATCGACAGGAGGTTGAGGTGCTTTGGGGGAGGGTAGCCCCTGAGGGTGCCGAAGGCAGCCGTCGAGGTGAGGACCCTCCCTGTAAGAGTGTCGCTTCCATGACACCGAGGGAGGCCGAAGGGTCCTCCCTAGCCAAGGGGGAGGGAACCCTAGACCATGTTCTCGGGACGAGGGCAGTCAGTAGCTAAGACCGATGTCCTCCGCCTGGGTTTCGAGAACTCTCTGGATGGGGACTAGGTCAAAGCTCTGGCAAGGCAGTATTTCATTACCCCGTCCTATGGCAAGAGGGTGCCCGAAGTAGGCGAATAGTCATGGATTTTTAACAAGGGGGAGATTCGCATTAACCAACATTTTCTCCAGTTTGGTCTTTGCTTTCTCCTTCATCCGCTAATTTCTGAATTGTTGAGGGCGTATGGGATTACCCTTAGCCAGTTGGTGCCCAACGCCGTTAGGACTATAGTGGCCATACTAGTGGTGGCTCGATTCCACGGGGTGGAACTGACGCCAAGGCTCTTCCAAGTATTGTTTGTGCCAAGGAGGCATTCTTCCAAAAATAGCATGTACTACCTCCAACCCCGTAGGACCGAGCCGATAGACAACCCTTCTTCCATACATAAGTAGAAGAGAAAATTCTTCTTTTTGTCATGTCCCGAGGGTTGGTCCTTCAAGTCGAGGTGGGGAGATGTTAGTCAAGCTATGGAGAAGAGTGTCTCTGTACTCATGAGTGAGGAGAATGATGATCTCGCGCGGGTGCTCGACCTGGGGATAGTCCAAGCCCAGCCTTTGGTGGAGGAGGAGGTTCCATTAGTTTTTGCGGGGCTCAGCCCTGCTCTCCCCAGTAGGAGAGGCCCCTGCGGTCCCTTAACACGTCCTTTTTCCCTTTTTTTTTCTGCATTATTGATGGCTTTGCTTTGTTTGCAAAGGTGTCGATGGATTCCCACAAGGCTGTTCTGGAACGTGCTCATGCCATGTAGAAGGAGCGGGCTAAAATGCCTCAGAGGACTTCTGACGGGCAAAAAGAGAAGGTCTCTACCCCTGCAAAGGAGGGGTCCTCTTGCCAGGTCCCTGGTAAAGGGACCACTCCAGTGACTCCCACGAAGGGAGCAACTTCACAAGTCCCTGCCAAGGGAAAGAAGCCTACCGAGGAGGTGCCACCGAGGCGGGAGCAGCTCGTGCTACTGAAGCCGACCACTAGGTCACAAAAGCCCACCAAGGAGACCGAGGCAAGGCAGAAGAGGCTATCCGAGGAAGCTGCAGGGGATCAACCCCCACAGAAGGTGGTCCGTTACGAGGGCTCAATGGGGGACGCCTCGAGGGGGTCCCACAAAGAGTAAATGGGGCCATTTTCTGCCCCCACACCCTTGGAAGAGCTCACCGAGTGGTCCAACCAGATCTTTTATACCTAGTGGAATGTCCACGAGGAGGACTCCATCCGGGAGGAGGGGGTTGGTCAAGCCCTGGTAAGCGGAGCCCTCCTCTCGAGGGACCGCTTTCAGAAGCTAGGGAGCACGCTCGAGAGAGTCTACACTCAGGGCCTAGGAAGCCTGGCTGAGGTAACGCTTCTTCCTTTTCCTTCATGCCTTTTTGTTTTTTTGTGGAGTACTGATTGTTTCTTTATTGTAGGTCTGCCTTTTTGTTTTTCGGGGACTGGTTGAAGCTGACCTTGGCCCAAATGGAAAAGCTGGAGGAGAAGAAGGGAAAGCTCCAACAAGCTACCGCCATTGCCAAGGAGAAGTACTAGTAGAGCATCATAGACAAACAAAAGTTCCGTATGGAGGCTCAAGCATAGCTGGAGGAGGCGCAGGAGAGCCTCTCCAAGGAGCAGACGGAGATGGCCCGCATCGCAAGCCTTCTTTTCGAGGTATAGCGATGCCTCACCCAGGCCAAGGGAGATACGACCAAGGCAAAGAAGAGGGTGGCCGAGGCGGAGAAGAGGGCCAAGGGAGCAGCAAAGCGTGCCGTGGAGGCCGAACAGAAGGCCACTGAGGTCGAGAAGAGGGCCCAGGAGGTAGAGAAACGGGCTGAGGAACTAGCCGATCTTGTCTTCGGGGCTTACTTGGACGGGATCAAGGATACTAAGAAGGCGCTCATGGTGGTTCTGCTTGACTTCGATGCCGAATCACTAAAGGTGATCCCTGATTTTCTCGAGGAAGCTGCCAACTCTACTCTTCCCCTTCCTACAAGAGGCAAGGCCTAAACTGGGTTTTTTTTGTTTTCTTCTTCTCTCTCTCTTTCTTTTTTTTTTTTTTGACAATGTACATGTATTTGGCCTGAGGGGCCGTGAAACAACTTTTTAAACCCAAAGAATTTTTTGTGCATAATGAAAATCAGTGGCATTTTTTTATTTTTTGCCTCAACTGTTGCATTTGTTGTGTTGTTTTTCCTTGTGTTCTTTCGCACTTATGCTTTTGCGGCTGAAGGGTCCATGCCCCTCCAAAGAAAAACATAGTGTGATACAAGTATAATTCTCTTCAGTTTACTTTGTGCTTCAGAAGCATGGCGGAAGGGTGGCCAAGGCGAAACCTACGCAGTTAGGCCAGGGCCTATCTGGCCTAATGCCCTTTTCAGTGTTCACTTAGGCAAGGCCAAGGAGGCCTGTGATGGAGGGATGCCGAAGCAGAGCATGGGGTTCGATGTGAGAGTGGGGGCCGAGGCTGAGCTGAGGCTCGCTTGCCTCCCATTCTTCTAAGTGTTGACTTCGGCGAGGACAAAAAGGCCTACTATATTGAGGGGTGGCTGAGACAGAGCTCCCGTCTAGCTCCACGGGACCTAGGCAGAGCCGAGGTTTGCTTGGCTCCTGTATCCCTGCGCATTAGCTTCTACGAGGCCGAGGTGGCCTCCCTTATTGGGGGGGGGGGTGGCCAAGACAGAGCTGAGGCTCATTTGGCTCCATGGGGCCTAGGTAGAGCCAAGTCTCGCTTGGCTCCTTTATCCCCACATACTTGTTTCGATGAGGTTGAGCACAATGCTCCAAAGAGGCTATCTTCCTTTGTTGGTAGCGCTAAGTTGAAAGTTTAGGAGGCTAGCCACCACCGAGGGGGGGCACTGAGGTACATGGGGCCCTCGACCGTCCTGTTGTATTCTGGCACATCAAGTCATAGCTAAGGTGTTCGCTACTTTATTCGTTAAGTCTTGGTGTTGGTCTAGCAAGGGGGTATAGCCCTTGGAGGAGGCCGTGCACCCCTACAAGTGACGAGGCCGAAGAGTTATAAGAACTTAGTAGGTACACGTGTTGAGCAATGGACCGAAGAGGAACTTTGCTTCATTCATTCCATAATTTTAAAAAGATGTTATAATCACTTATGGTACATCCAGAGGTTCTCCGAATTCCATGTCCGAAGTATATGTCTTCCATCTAGGAGTTCCAGGTGAAAAGTGTCGGGGCAAACAACTCACTTGATTTTGTAGGGGCCTTCCCAATTGGGGCCCAACTTCCCTGCTCCCGGTTCGGGAATCGTAACTTTTCTGAGGACAAGGCCTCCCTCTTGATAGTGTCTTTCTTTTACCCTGGAGTTGTAGTAGCGGGCCACTCGCTGCTGGTAAGTGGCTACCCTTATTTGTGCTTGTTCTCAGGCTTTTTCCACCAGGTCTAAGTTTGCTCTGAGGGTTTCATCATTCTCGGCTTCATTGAATGCCCCAACTCGGAGTGTCGGTTGGTCGATTTTTGTCGGGTTTACTGCTTCTATGTCGTAGGTTAAGCCAAAGGGGGTTTCATCCAGGGTTGTTCGAGGCATAGTTCAGTAAACCTAGGGTACATTGTTCAGTTCGTCACCCCATAGGCATTTTCCTTGGTCCAATTTGGTCTTCAGCCCATCCAATACTATCCTGTTGGTGACCTCGGCTAGGTCATTGGTTTGAGGATAGCCAACCAAGGTGTACTGTTGCCTGATGTCGAGGGACGCACACCACTCATGGAACTTGGCGTTATCAAATTGCTTCCCATTGTCGGTGACCAACATGTAGGGTAGGCCGAAGTGGCAGATGATGTTTTTCCGAAAGAAATTTTGGATGGCTTGTGCCGTGATGGCGGCCAAGGGATCAGTTTCCATCCACTTAGTGAAATAATCTACTGCAACAACGAGGTACTTTCTGCCCCCCATGGCCGGAGGAAAGGGTTCAAGGAGGTACATGCCCCACTTGGCAGAGGGCCATGGGTTGTTGAGGGCCGAGAGAGTGGTGGCTGGCCTGTAGCATAAGTTGGCATTCCTCTGGCATGGATCACACTTTTGCACCAATTTAGCTACGTCCTTGTGGAGGGTAGGCCAGAAGTAGCCCTGCCTTAGGGATTTTTGGGCTAGGGCTCTCCTGCCAAGGTGGTTACCGCATATGCTTTCGTGAATTTCTTGTAGCACATAGTTGCCCTCCTCTAGATAAAGGCATTGGAGGTAAGGCAAGGTGAAGGATCTTTGGTACAACTTCCCTTCGGTATAGTGGGCTGCCTGTCATCTGAGTCATTTTGTCTCATTGATGTCTTCGGGCAACCATCCAGTTGACAGGAAGTTGACGATGGGATCCATCCATGAATGTTCAGCCTCTATGGGGAGTACTTGGACTTCTTCAATGAAAGGCCAAAGTAGCTTCTCAACATGTACAACCCGGTCTGGGGTTCCGTTCGTGGTGCTTGCCAAATTGGAGAGGGTGTCGGCTTGTGCATTCTCAGCTCGTAGGACCCGTTGCAAGGAGAAACGTTGGAAGTGGCGAGCCAAATCTTGGACTTTGGCGAGGTACTTGGACGTGCTTAGTTCTATGGCCTTGTACTCACCATTCACCAAATTCACCACTAGCTAGGAGTCGCTGAAGGCGTCGATGTGTGAGGAGTCAAGGTCCCTAGCAAGCTGGAGACCAGTGAGGAGGGCCTTGTACTCGACTTTGTTGTTCGATGCTTGAAAGTCGAACCTTAGTGCATACTCCAGGGAAACATCATCTAGGGTGGGGAGGATGAGGCTTGCTCCACTTCCTTTAGCATTGGAAGAGCCATCAACAAAAAACTTCCATCGGGGTTGAGCCTCATCGCCCACATGATCTCCCTCAGCATTTTCTGGGCACTGGTGAAGGGCTCAAATGCATTCTACTATGAAATCTATCAGATTTTGTGCTTTGATCGCGGACCTCGGCTGGTATTGGATGTCAAACTCAAACAGCTTGATTGCCTTCTTCGTCAGGCATCTCGAGGTCTTAGGTTTGGCAAGGATGGCCTTGAGGAGCTAGTTCCTTGCCAAAATCACGAGGGTGAAAGCCAACTTTTCTATCTCGGGGTACCTGGTCTTGGCGTCATAGAGGACCTTGCTAGCATATTACACTAGCTTCCGCATGCCATCTTCCTTAATGAGGACTGAAGTAACTGCTTCATCCCTGGCCGAGAGGTACAAGTACAGGGTTTCCCCTTCGGCTGGCCGAGTGAGGAGGGGAGGCGAAGTTAGGTACACCTTGAGCTCGTCAAAGACGCATTGGCATTTCTCCGTCCATTGAAATTCTTTCAACTTCTTGATGGCATGGCAGAAGGGTAAGTAGTGGTCGACCGACTTTGACATGAAGAGATTGAGGGTTGCTATTCGGTCGATGAGTTTTGGGTCTCCTTCACCGTCCATGGGGGTGCCATGTCTAGTACGTCCTGTATCTTCTCAAGATTAGCCTCAATGCCCCTCTAAGTGATGAGGAAACCTAGAAACTTGCTTGATGTGACGCCGAAGGCACACTTGCTAGGGTTGACTTTCATGTTATACTTCCACAAGGTGTTGGTCTCGACTAGATCCAAGACGTGAGTCTTAGCTTTTAGGCTCTTCACTACCATGTCATCCACATAGGCTTCGATGTTCCTCCCCATCTGTTCTTTGAACACCTTATTGACAAGACGCTGGTAGGTGGCCCCAGCATTCTTGAGGCCGAAGGGCATCACACGGTAGCAGTATGTGCCAGGTTCGGTGATGAACGAGGTCTTCTCTTCATCCTCTACGTGAATCTTTATCTGATTGTATCTATAGAAGGCATCCATGAAGCTAAGTAGCTCATACTTTACAATGGCATCAACGAGGTGGTATATCCTTAAAAAAGGAAAGCTGTCCTTGGGGCAGGCTCGGTTAAGATCTGTGAAATCAATACAGATCCGCCATTTCCCATTAGCTTTCTTTACCATAACCACATTGGGCAACCAATTAGGGTAGTGTACCTCTCGGGTGAAGCCGGTGTCGAGTAACTTTTCAACTTCCTCCTCTATGACCTTCCAATGCTCTAGTGCAAAATTCCTCTTCTTCTACCAAATTGGCCTAGAGCATGGGTCCACATTCAGCCTGTGTGTAATGACCGATGGGTCAATTCCAGGCATGTTAGTGGCGGACCAAGCAAAGACGTCAGCATTAAGTATGAGGAAACTTACCAGTTCAAATTGGCTCTCGGGGGGAAGGTTGGACCCGACGCAGTCTATTTTTTCAGGATCATCCTCGTCTAGGGGGACTGAGATGAGGTTCTCAACCAGTTGGCCTCAGCTCACTGGCTCCTCCTTGAGGTCAAGCCCTTCTAGTGGTAGAGCTTCTTTATTCTTGCCCTTCAGCGCTGCCACATAGCACTGACGGTCGGCGTGCTGGTCCCCATGAACAACTCCGACGATGTGTTCGGTGGGGAACTTCAACGCGAGGTGGTAGGAGGAGATGGCTTCCCGGAGTGCGTAAAGAGTTGGTCTCCCCATGATGGGGTTGTAGGGTGAGCCGATCTTCACGACTAGGAACTTTGTCATCCTTGCCACCTGTTGAAGCACCATCCCTAATGTGACTAGTAGGGAGATCTTGCCCTCTAGTTTGACAACATTGTCAAAGAAGCCGACTAGTGGGGTATCTATCAATTGGAGGCACTCTGAAGCTATCTTCATTTTCTCAAAAGCTTCGTACAAAAGGATGTCGGCTGAGGAGCCACTGTCAATAAGGATCCATTTGACTATAAAGTTTGCAATGACGGCTGAGACCACCAATGCGTTGTCATGGAGGACTGCTACCCCTTCATGTCCTCATCCATGAAGGAGAGGGGTTCTTGCTTCTACTTCTTGGGGGCTGGCCCCTGGATGTTCAGCTACCTGGTGTAGGCTTTGAGAGTCGAGGACGATGCTCCACCGGAAGCCTCCCACTATGATGTCGATGATGCCTACTGCTGCTGCTGAGACGATGAGGCGTCGGCCTTGCCTCTGATGTACTGCTTGAGGTGGCCCTAATGAATGAGAGATTCTATCTCGTTTTTGAGATCACAACAGTCCTCAATGTCATGGCTAGTACCTTGGTAGAACTTGTAGTATTTTTTGGGTTCCCCTAGTGGGGGTTCTTTTTCAACTTTTCAAGCCATTTCATAAATTTTTCCTACCCGATCTGCATCAGAATTTGTGTGCAGGTGGAGTTGAGTGGCGTGTACTAATTATAAGCCAAGGCCAAGGCCGGTGGATTCCTATTGTTGTTGTCATTGCTGCAACCCTAGTCTCCATTCTTCCTATTCTTCTTGGGGGCTCCATCCCAGTGCTCTATGCCTCTCACATGGGCATCTGTAGCTGAAGCCTCTTCGACGACAATGTATTTCTAGGCCCTTGAGGGTCGAGCTAGGGAGGAGTCCACTAATGGCAGTATGCATGGAGACCAGGGGGTTGAGGTCATGGACCTCGAGTTCTTCTTTTTTGAAGCGGTCGATGTATGACCGCAAACTCTCTCCTTGCTTCTGCTTTATAATCATCAGCGAGACAATGCTTTTCTAGGGGCATCGGCTGCTGATGTAGCGGGCGAGGAACATGTTGGAAAACTGCTCCCATGAGGTGATGGATCAATGTGGGAGGCTAGAAAACCATCGCCGAGCAGCTCCCTTGTAGGTCGCCTGGAAAGGTCCGGCACGTCAAGGCGTCGGAGTATCCATACAGGATCATGAGTGTCTTGAATCTCTCTAGGTGGTCGTTTGGGTTTGTGTTCCCGCCGTACATCTCCAAGGCAAGAGCCTTGAAGTTCAGGGGTAGAGGCTCGGCAACGATATCAGGGGAGAAGGCATCCATTCTCCCTAGGCAGTTGCTTTGTCCGGTCGAGGTGTCAGTTCAGCCTTCCTTAACCTGCTGAAGCTCGACTTTGATAGCTCTGAGCTATGCTCAAAGTTCGGCGAACATGGGGTCAGGCTTGGCCTGCATGCCATCCCGGTCTTCACGAACACTATGGTGCTCGGCAAGGACCTCAGGTTGCTCAGAATTAAGACCTCGTGCTTCACGCTTAGCACAATGGTCGTTCAGAACATCCCGGAGGTCTGAGACATGAGGGGAAGAGGCTCCACACCGGCACTCGGCCCTAGAATGGGCGCTGGGGCGATCGTAGCGTTCGCCTTCGTCTTTCGGATTGGCCCTTTGGCATCGGTGATGCTGCTCGAAGGGCTGTCGGCTATCCTCCAATCGTTCTGGCTCCTCCTCCCTTTGGTTGGGAGGTCTGGTGGTTCGGGAGAGCGGGTCAGCTGGACGACTGCTACCCGACTCTAAGGGCTCGGTTTGCTATGCGTGGCCGAGGTGGGGGACCGATTGGCTGGTGGACCCATGTCGGCCTGGCTGTGTTGACTCCCCGGTGGGGCGACCACCTTGGGAGCGACATCCTGCCTAAGGGTAGTTCTGCTCAACTCGCTGTGTCAAGTATTCCAGGCGGTCGAGCATGGCCTGGAACTGTCCATTGGTGACAAGATTTTGTGTATTTCTTGTCTTTTGTACCATGTTAGTTGGTTGGAGCTTGGGGACTTGTTAGCTTGTTAAAGTTCTTTTAGAGAACATCCTAACGACGCTTCCCACAGACGATGCCAATTGTTGATGCTCGGGATGGCCAAGGACAACAAAGTAATTTCGCCCCTAGAATCCGAAGACTAGCCAAAGGCTTCAAGGGTTCGAGGAGCTTGTTGCCGAGGCCGAGGTATGCATGTCGAGGTGGAGAGGGTTATGGATACTGTAGAAGCCAAAGGCAGGTGGCTCAGGTGCAGCAAGGCAGAATATGTTAGAGGCCCCAGGCGGAACCCGAGGCAGAGTCTCCGACGGTCAAGTTAGTATGGGGTATGAAGAGGAGAATTAGAACACAGCTTTTTAGATCAATTCCAAGTCCAAACATAGATTGTATTCCCCCTTACCTGGAGAGGAGCACCCCTATTTATACTTGATCTGCCTGGAGGTAGGTGAAGATGAACTTCTGAGATGGGTGTCATACGAGAGCAATCAGAGAGCTCTACAGGGACACGTAACTCTTGCTATAGCGGATCTCGTTCTCAGGTCTGGCGCTCGTGGGCTGGGCCTCCCAGCCTCGAATGGGCTGGGTTGGGTCACCCCACATCAATTAGAAATAATTATTAATTCAAACTATTAATACCTATTTTTAACTCAAAACTATAATAATAAATTCCAAGCAGAATTTGACACAGGGATGATGCAACTATACCTCACACCTGAACCTGAACCTGGTCAAATGGTCTGACAATCTAATCCAATTTGGGCGGACATGATTCACTAATACCAAATCCGAATTAACCCGAACACAGCTATAAGGCTTGGTGGTCCAATCTGATTTGGGTAAATCCGGTTTGGTTCAGTGGTTTGATTAGATTCAGACCGGTTCAATCAATACAAACTTGAACCCAAATCAACCATGTATCCAAACTGGGCCAAATGATCGAGCTTGAGTCAGTGTGGTTAGTGCATAGCCCACCCGACTCAAACAGATGATTCAGTGGCCCGACCAACCCAAAACTGCCTAGCTTGAATAGATTAAAGAGAGTATTGTCTGGCTAATCCAATTCAATTAGGTCTGAGTGGTTTGGCCTGCCCAACCCAAACCCAAAACTAGTCAAATGACAACTCTAATTGGACGGCTCAACTGTGGTCCGATCCAGTCAATATTTAGACCGTTAACAGGTCGAGTTGTCTAGTTCAACCATGGGTATAAAGATATTAAAACTTTTAGAAAAATCAACTTAGATAGGGGCAAGTTCAAGTTCAACCCAAAATGTGAATGAAAACATGGTTGCGAGCAATGGTTGGGGTGAGGTCGGGCAAATTTAATGACCCTGTTTCCTTGCGGGGACAGGAATGGGGCTAGGATTTCTACCCCCGACTATTCACACCAAAATGGACCAAAATATTCCCATCAAATTTCCATTGGAGCCTTAACTTACACCTTTCAAATCTAACATGATCAATATAGATTTCCACCCTTGAGTTAGAGCAAAAGAGAGTGTTTCCCAAACTGCAACAAATTCCACTTCGATGGGTTTGGAGATCTTCCCTTCCCTAATCGTCCAACTCCTCCGTTACAAATAATAACATAACAACTTGGGTCCATGGTGGGTAGATTTTGATTGTAAGCTACCAAATTCTAATCTAAATGAGCCACCGTTTTGTCTGAGAAATTCGAAGTTTTGTTATCTAACCTGAAAAATGAATTACAAGTGCCACCCAAGTTTGGAAAAAAAAAACTTATCATTTCGAATTTGCCTGATAAAATACCATTTATAATACAACAATTCAAGCTAGCAATTTTTTTAATTCAGTTAAATTAAATCCTGCATTCAGAAGAAAGAACAGAAAATATGTCACATTCTGAAAAGAAGGTGAAAAATAATGGAGATGGGATCAATTCATTCAAATCTCTCAAAGAAATGTACATACACATACACACATACATACATACATATATACATACAATCGACTAAACCACTTGTTTATACAAGCTGTGTGAATGCCAACTGGCATAATATAATGACAAACGTAACAACTGAAGAACTCTGGAATATTCTAACCCTTCAAGTTGGAGTTGGAGAAGAAATGACACCCACTTCGGAAGAAGAAAATGAAAATGATCATATCTTAAGGCCTTGGTGAAGATGTCAACTGGTTGAAGTTTTGTAGAAATATAAATAGGGGAGATGGTTTCAGATTCAAAATGTTTCCGAAAAAAATGACAGTCAATCTCAATGTATTTGGTTCATTCATGAAATACTGGATTTATAGCAATGTGTAGAGCAGCCTTCTTATCATAAGGGAGCATCATTGGTTGAGGGTGGCATGAACTAAGATCAGAGAATAGGCATTTAAGTCAAATAAGTTCACTAGTAGCAACAGCCATTGCATGATACTCAGCTTAAAGAGAGGATTGGGACACAATAGACTATTTCTTAGTTTTCCAAAAAAAAGGAGACCGACCCAGGGTGGCAAAGTCCTCCCCTACGATTACTAGATCATCAACATAAGCAGGTACAACTAAGAAATAGCCTATCTTGGATAGAGTAAAGAGAGTATTGTCTAAAGTGTCGAACAAATTATGAGATGCCTATTTCAAGCCATATATAGACTTATTCAAGAGGCAAACACAAATGCCCCCTACTGAAAGTAAATCAGGATGTGGGGTCATCTAGACTTCCTCTTGTAAAGTTCCATGGAGGAACACATTATCAACATCCATCTGATGAAGTTTCCATTGGCGTGTCACATCAAGAAGAAGTAAGCATTGAACAGTAATCAATTTTGCAACTAAAACATAAATTCCATTGTAATCAATCCTTGTGGTTTAGGTATAACCCTTCGCAATGAGCGAGGTGTGCTTTGTACCATTCAAATGTAACATCAGGATTGTATTTCACCTTGTATGCCCATTTACACCCAATCGATGACTTTCCAAGTGATAAAGGAGTTAAGGTCTAGCCAAATGGGCCTAGTGAATGTAGGTTAGGGGTGAGCAATAATGGGTAGGTTCTGTTAGACAGTGTATGACATTAATTCTAATCAGAATGATGTACACTATGGCATTTAATGTAAATGAATAAAGTACATATTTGATTCATTTTATTGTGGTGTGCTTCTGTGTAATGCCCTTAAACTGGACAAATATGAGACTCATGTTAGTTTAGAATCTTCACAGCCGTTGGATAGATCTGGGGAGATTTATCATGCCAAGGCTGACACTGATGTGCTACTAAGTTGGTTGGAGTGGCTTGTCTCAGCTGCTAGGGTGAGACCTGAGGTAAATGCAATGTGGGTTTACTTGAAACCCTGAACCGGACCAAAATTCCAGTATTGCCCTGGACCTTGGAGATAAATGAGCAAAACTTGAATGTTAAACTTGACCCATTGACTCGATTATGGTATTGCACTGTGTGTTGGATTGGACTGTCTTGGATATGCCAATCAGTGAGATCCTTAGAGGGGCTCAAAACATGGGTATGTTGGAACAGTCCGAGAATTCATCTGAGTGGGTGATCATAGTGACAGGATCAACCCCTTTATCAAAAAAAAAGTGAATGATCGGGGATGCACTCTCTCTAATAGAAACCAAAACTACCGGTAGTCGATTTCAACCATTGAAAATTGTTTTGCAAAATATAATTATATAGAGATATATATACACACACACACACACACACACACACACACATATATATATATATATATATAGTATGGTTTCAAAATGTTTGCAAAATGTTTTAATTCTTGGGATCCATGTAAGTAGAGAGTGCAACACTTTACCTTGCAGCCAAGGGAAAGGTTCTCTCTTATCGGGCAGTGTTTGATCATTATGGGTTGAGAGGTTTAAATGTAAAATCATTGAAGGTAATACCTGATGGGATAATCTTGCATCTACCCACAGTCCTTGGATTTTTATAAGGTGGCTTGATCCAAGGAACATTTAGTGTAAATGTTAGGCCCATTAAGAGCCCATGGTGATGGACTCAGGGGTTCATTGTCCCCTATAGAGAATTCGACTAGGCATTGTTACAGAGGCTGGGCTGAACCCAAGTGGCTGCTGTGTAGATCAATGTTTGGGTCCCATGCCGTACAAGGATAGCCAACTGGGCAGCAGACTAAGAGGGCTAGTGAGCAAATGAACTTAATGGGCCTAAAGCCCAAATCTAACTGGCTTAATAAGATTACTTAAAAGGGGGTGGTTCTGGGATTTGGATCAGCTAATAGGATAAGGGATTGTCACGACCCACTCAAAGAGTTTAGATCCAAATAAAGATTTGGATCAGGAAATCTACAGATAAGATAAGGGATTATCCTTATCTCTTAAAGAGAGTCCAGGTCCAAATTAGAGATTTGGATTAGGAAACTCCTAACAGGATTAGGAGATCTCCTCTTTAAAGCTATAAATAGAAGAACAGGGCAAACCTCTAGATCATCTAACAATCTGCTGAATTACAGAGAGAGACAACACAGTTTGGCTGCACTGTCTTCTACTTCTTTCCTACTCTTGCCGCCCTACCCAGTTCAATCTCCACTAGTGGGAGTGATAAAGAATAGTTCTTGATATTGCCTTTCGCTAGAAGAGGCAATCTAAAATCGTGCTCACCAGCCCTCTATCATATTCTTGTTGAAGAATTCGGTTCTTGCTGAAGAACCATCCTACTGATTTTGTTTCACCTCGCACCGTGTCATCTTCGGTGGAAGCAGTCTTTGGTCTTCTCCTTGGGCATGAACACCTTCATTGGGGGCTTACTATTACTCCGAAACAGGTATATCCCACTACTCCCTTTCAGTCTCAGATCTGGTCTGGTTTGGTTTAAGATTGATCATTGAAAATGCAGTTTTCTAAAATAGGGATTGCGATTCCAACATGGGAGAGAGGAATTTTTTAAATTTTGCCCAACCTTCCTGCAGGGTTCGACCATCCATATGATGGATCTCTTCTCCTTGGGCATGAACACCTTCATTGGGGGTTTACTATTACTCCGAATCAGGTATATCCCTCTACTCCCTTTCAGTCTCAGATCTGGTCCGGTTTGGTTTAAGATTGATCATTGAAAATGCAGTTTTCTAAAATAGGGATTGTGATTCCCACATGGGAGAAAGGAATTTTTTAAATTTTGCCCAACCTTCCTGCAAGGTTCGACCATCCATATGATAGATCTCTTATCCCTTCAGTGGTAACAGAGCCAGGTTCAAATCTTGAACCAAAATTAAACCAGATCTGGATCTGCGCAAATGGGCAAAAGGCGTTCTACCCAATTTGCGTAGTTAGCATTTTCTGGGAAATTGGTTCCTAGTTTTTGGGCGATTTATCTGAAATTAAATCTTTATAAATCTGATTTATATTTAGAATTATTCTACATATTTTTCTTGATTTTCGGGTTGTTCGTACGATGGAGATCGAATTCTTTAATGGCGCAAGAAATCTGCGCACCTGCTGTTCTTTTCATTCTTGGTCTGTAATTAATTATTTTTAATTTTTAGACGAAATGTATAGGAATTCAATTCTGATGTAATATTAATAGAAAATAGGTTTTCTATTTTATTTCATTCGAAGATGAAGCAAATTGCGTAGAGAGAAATTTTCGCAGATATGGGTTCAGCCATTTGCGATTTGCAGTTTTGGAAACTGTATGCTGCGGTCTAAATTTTGTTTTGCAAGTAGCAGTCCTACGAACAACCCTCCTACTGATTCTTGATTGTCTTGTATCAATTATTTAATTTCACATCAATTTTTCTTGAATTAAATCTTGAATTAAAAATCAAACCCTAGACTCATTCTAACCAGATTGGACAAAACTGGTTGGACCAAATCTGTGGTTCGATGGGGGCTGTTCTTCGCCCTAAATTTTATTATATGGGTCCAGGAGTTGATGGTTAATTGCAAGATGCAATTCAGCCCACATCTGTAAAACCCAGTTTTAATATGTTAAAATTGTTTTAACCCATTTCAGCATAAAAGCTATATGGGCCGAACTGTTCTTTGCAGTTCAACCCATATACCTACGTAATGTTAATCAGTAAATTATATGGGCTTTAATTATGGGTTTTATGTTTATTTAATTGATTGAATCAATTATGGTTTTCATGCATGTGATGTATGGATGTGTGATGTGCAACGTTCATGGGCCATAAGTACTTGGCCTACACTGATTTGATATGTGGCTCTTGTGCACAACATGGCTAAATGAATATTATTGCCATGGTTTCCTTACGATCATTGGATGATCTCCCTTCATGGTGGGCCCCACACCAGCTTCCTCTCCAAGAGGAACCATGCGGAACCCTAGATGTTTAGAGCCCATCTAAATCTTGCATTATGAAAGTTAGTGGGAACCACTTTTGTTTGACCTAAATAAAACTAGGGCATAATATTCCGTTTCCTCCACTAAAATATGAGTGCATGTGATAGGGAGATTCATGTGATGAACTCTCTAAAGGCCTTCCATCATTAACATGAAGATGGGTCCTTCAGTAATGAGGAAATGCACCATAAAATTGGGTTATCAATTTGTTGTTGGATCTGTTGGATTGTTTCATAAGATGATACGGGCATCATAGACCGATGTGGGAGGAGCCTATCTTAAAATAGAAGACTCTCTCACGGTACCTTGGCGTTCATGAATATGATGGGTGATCACTCAGTAGACAAAAAGGTTTAACTTAAAATGGCAATGAACCTTGTCTGACAGAGGCCAAAGGGAAAACTCATAAGATGAGTGGATATGATCTTTCATAGAAGGTGGTGGGGTTATGCAACTGAAACAGTTGGGTTCATGCACCCTATGTGATTTCCCACATTTCCAGAGACATAATTCGTAGTCTCCGTCATTGAGATAGGAGGGAAATCTCAAAGATTAATAAATGGAAATGGAACATAGATTAAAAGCCATATCTATGTAGATAACATGAATCAAATAAGGTTGTGGACTAATATTTGCTTTGCCTTTTATCAAAAATGGCAAACGGATAATTCGCTAAACTGTTGGACGACAACAAGCTGAAGGGCCAAAATTATGCTGACTGGTATCGTAACCTTATGCTAGTCCTGACGTCTGAGAAATTGGACAAGGTAGCTAAAAACTCTGCTCCAGAACGTTCAGGTGATAGGGCTTCTAAGGCCCGTAGGAGAGAATATGAAGAATGGGAGGAGAAAAACTCTCTTGCCCAATGCTATATCATAGCCTCCTTAGATAATCAAATACAGTGACAATTCAATCAGATTGAATTGTCCAAGGATATCTTGGATAGTCTAAGGACAATGTACGAGAAGCAGAACCCTTCTACTCGTCAGAAGGTCCTAAAACAGTTCATGACCGCACAAATGTCTAAGAACTAGCTAGTTCATGACTATTGTTTTAAGATGATGGGATACATCAATGAACTGAAGGCTCTTCGATCTGGGCTAGATCATGTCACAATGGTTGATGCCATCCTAAACTCTTTGCCTCCTTCCTTCAATCAGTTCATCATGAACTATAACATGAACAAGCTAAATGTCAGCATCCAGGAACTCAACAATATGTTGCAGAGGGCCGAAGAACTAATAAAGAAGGATGATCCCATTACCATGCTTGTTGAAGGTGAAAAATCAGGCAAGAAAAAAAGGAAGACAAAGAAGAAGCTTCAGAAGAAAATTACCAAACTTAGAAGGCAAATGAAGGACAAAGCATCATATGCTTGTCACTTCTGCATGCAGGTTGGCCACTGGAAGAGGAACTATCCTCAGTACTTGGAGACCAAGAAACAAGGTAATTTTGATTCCTTTGTCATAGAAACCAATATATTGGTAACTTCTACTTCCTGGTGTATTGACTATGGGGTTTCTACTCATGCATGTAATACATTGCAGGGGTTCAGGGCAAGTTGAAGACTGAGTGACGGAGAGGTGATTCTTTACTTGGGGACTTCTAGAAGTGTTGCAACTATAGCCATAGGAACTATAGAATTGTATTTCAGAGAATGAATAATTACATTAAAAGATTGTTTTATGTACACAATTTGAGAAGAAATTTGATTTTTGTTTCAAAACTATGTGTGGATGGATATTCTGTTCTCTTTAGTAATATGATTACTATCAAAAGAAATAACAAATTCCTCGCATATGGAGAATTTGAAAATGGTCTCCATGTTCTCCATCCTTCTCTGGAAAGAAATACAACCAAAACTACGTTGGATAATAACCCCAAGAAATGAACCCATGATACAATTAATCCCACGTGCCTGTGGCATTACCGACTTGGCCACATTAACATAGATCGTATCACAAGGTTGGTAAAGAATGGTTATTTGGATTTTCTAACTATAGAAGATCTTCCAACATATGAACATTGCCTTTAGGGTAAGATGACAAAATGGTCATTTAACGGTAAGCCTGAAAGATCGATAGGCACACTTGACCTTATACATACTGATGTATGTGGTCCCATGAATGTTAGGACACGTAACCAACACAGTTATTTCATAACATTTACCGATGATTACTCACAGTATGGTTATATGTACCTAATGAGACATAAGTCTGAATCTTTTGAAAAGTTCAAAGAACTCAGACATGAAGTCGAGAAACAGTTAGGGAGAGAAATTAAGACCCTTTGATCAGATCGAGGTGGCGAGTATCTCTCTGATGAATTCAATGACTACTTAAAGGACAATGGGATAGTATAACAACTAGCTCCTCCTACTACACCATAGCTAAACGGTGTGTTAGAAAGGAGGAACCAGACTTTATTGGATATGGTCCGATCACTTCTTGTACACTCAAAGCTATCCACATCCTTTTGGGGTTATGCATTAGAGACTGCGACATACGTGCTGAATTGGGTTCCTACCAAATCTATTTCGAAGACTCCCTATGAACTTTGAACCGGTTAGAAACCAAGTATAAAACACTTGAAAATTTAGGGTTGTCTGGCACATGTTAAAAGAACAAGTGATGACAAATTGGAATCCAAGACCAGTCGTTTCCTATTTATAGGTTACCCAAAAGGATCTATAGGGTATTTATTCTATGACCCAGGTGAACAAAAGGAGTTCTGCATTCGAAATGCCCACTTATTGGAAAATAATTACATCCTAAACAATCATCATCAAGAAGTTATTCTTGATGAGGAGAGCTTAGGGGTAGTGGGAGATGTCCCACAAGCTCTAATTAATAACCAACCTAAGAGATCTATAGGGGATTCCAGGCCTCCAATTCGTTATGGCTATGACCAAGAAAGTTACTTGGTGGAAGCCACAACCAATGGGGAGAACCCTGTGACGTATACGAAAGCTATGTTGGACATAGATTCCTTGAAATTGGTAGATGCCATGAGAGCAGAGATGGAGTCAATGGAGACCAATAGAGTTTGGACTCTAGTAGATCCACCCCCTGGGGTAAAAGCAATTGGTTGCAAATGGATCTATAAGAAGAAGAAGGGCCCCGATGGTAAGGTTAAGACCTACAAGGCTCATCTTGTGGCGAAAGGGTAGACTTAGAAAGAAGGAATCGATTATGAGGAAACCTTTTCACCCGTGGCCATGCTTAAATCCATTAGGATCCTGCTAGTTGTAGCAGCATACCATAATTACGATATTTGGCAAATGAATGTCAAAACTGCATTCCTGAATGGAGATCTTACTGAAGACATTTATATGTAGCAACCGCAAGGTTTCGTAGCTACAAGTCAGGAACACATGGTATGTAAACTAAATCGATCCATATGGACTTAAGCAAGCTTCTAAGAGTTGGAACATCCGATTTGACTCTACCATCAAACAGTTTGACTTTGAGCAAAATCCAGATGAGCCCTGTCTTTACAGGAAAACCAATGGGGATAAGGTCACATTCTTGGTTCTGTATGTAGTTGACATTCTACTCATTGGAAATAATGTAGGAATGTTGACTACGTGAAAGTGTGGAGCTTGCATCGTGGCGAGCTCCTCCTTTTGTGCGATATGATGTGGCAATATGCTTTATGGGCCCATTACTTAGTTGTACTGGGCCGCAATGCTGAGTTGTCGCTTACGTCGGGTCAGTGTCCACGTGTCGTCGTTTCATAGATCGGGTCAAATCATCCTTCACCAGCTCACAAGTGGAAAGATCTTCTACAATTAGAAAATCCAAAGGACCATCCTTTACTAGTCTTCTGATTCGGTCAATACCGATATGGCCAAGTCGGTAATGCCACAGGCACGTGGGATCAACTGTATCACGTGCTCTTTTCTTGGGGATTTCAACCGACATAGTTTTGGCTATATTAGTTTGTAGAGAAGGATGTAGAACATAGAGACCGTTCTCCAATTCCCCATATGCGATGAATTTATTGTTTTTTTAATAGTAATCGTATTACTTAAAAAGACAGAATATCCATCCACACACAGTTTTGAGACAGAAATCAAATTTTTCTTAGATTTTGCACAAAAAGACAATCTTTAAGTACAACATTTCCTTCTCTAAATTTTAATTCTACGGTGCCTATTGCCGTAGCTGCAACGCTTGCAGAAGTCCCCAAGTAGAGCATCACTTCTCCATCATTCAGCCTTCTACTTACCTTGAACCCCTACAGTGAGTTACACGCATGAGTTGAAGCCCCGGAGTCAATACACCAAGACATAGAAACCACCAATAAGTTGGTTTCTATGACACAAGATTCAAAATTACCTTTCTTGGATTCCAGGTACTGAGGACAATTCCTCTTCCAGTGGCCGGCTTGTTTGTAGAAGAGACATGCATCTGCTGTCCTGTCCTTCTTCTACTTCTTGGGCTTGGTAGTCTTCTTCTGAGGCTTCTTTGCCTTCCTCTTTTTCTTGCCCATTTTGTTAGCTTCAACAAGCATCACCACAGGCACATCCTTCTTAAGTAAGTCCTCGGCCCTTTGCAACATATTGCTGAGCTCTTGGAGGAAGAGGGCAAGGAGTTTAGAATGGCATCCACTTGAGTGCCAAGATCTAGCCCAGATCCAAGGGCTTCTAGCTCGTTAATGTATCCCATCATCCGAAGACAATGGTCGTGAACTTTCTGCCCCTTGGACATCTAAGCGGTCATGAACATTTTCAAGACCTTCTACCGAGTAAAACGATTCTGCTCTTTGTACATTATTTTCAGACTATCCAATATGTCCTTAGCGAGTTTGATCTGATCGAACTGCCTCTGTATTGAGTTGTCCAAAGAAGCAATGACATAGCAGCGGCTAGGGAGTTTTTATCCTCCCAATCTTGGAATTCTCTCCTACGGGCTTCAGAAGCCCTATCACCTGGACACTCCAGAGCAGGAGACTTGACTACCTTGTCCAATTTTTCAAATGTTAAAACCAGCATTAGGTTATGGTACCAGTCGGCATAGTTTGGGCCCTTAAGCTTGTTGTCGTCAAGAAGCTTTGCAAATTGTTCGTTTGCCATTTTCTGATAAAACAACAAATATCAGTCCACAATCTTATTTGATTCATGTTCATATCACATGCATGGATTTTAATCTGTGTTCCATTCCCATTTGTTCTTCTCTGAGTTTTCCCTCCTTCTCAGGGATGGAGACAATGACTTGTCTCTGGAAATGTGGGAAACCACATAGGGTGCATGGAGCCAACGGTTTCAGCTACAAAACCCCACCACCTTTCTGTGAAGGATCATATCCACTCATCATATGAGTTTTCCCTTTGGCCTCTGTTAGACAAGGTTTAGAGTCATTTTCAGGTAAACCTTTCTATCCAGTGAGTGCTCACCCATCATATTCGTGAACGCCAAGGTACCGTGAGAGAGTTCCGATTTTCTGGCGAAGCCCCTCCCACATCGGTCTATGATGCCGCTATCATCTTATGAAACATTTGGACAAGCCCAACAACAAATGGATAGCCCATTTTCTAGTGCGTTTCCTTATTACTGAAAGACTCATCCTCATGCTAATGATGGAAGGCCTTTAGAGAGTTCATCATTTGAATCTCCCTATCATGTGCACTCATATTTACTGGAGGGAATAAGAATTACGTCCTAGTTTATTTTAGGTCAAACCAAAGTGGCTCCCACTGATATTCATAAAGCCAGATTTCGGTGGGTCTTGATCGGCTAGGGTTCAACACGTAACCTCTTCAGGAGGTGTGGGACCCACCATTGAGGGAGGTCATCCAATGACCATGAGGGACACTACGGAAATGATGTGCATTCAGCCATTGTGTGCGCAAGAGCCACTATCAAATCTGCATGGGCCAAGCACTTATGGCACATGAACATAGCACATCACACATCCATAAATCACATGCAGGGAGGAATTGATCCAATCAATTAATTACTTGTAAAAACCCATTTGAAGCTCTTTTTAATCCATAATATTAACAATTAATATCATCTAGGTATATGGGCTGAATTAGGGTTACCCAGTTCGGCCCATATAACTTTATCCTTTGAAATGGGTTTTTGGCAGTTTTAACAATTTAAAACTGGGCCTTATAGGTTGGGCCGAATTAAATATCCAATTAACTATCAATCCTTAGGCCCAAAAATTAGGGCTGATATTCAGCCTTGATTAAACCCTAGATTCGGTCCAAACAATTTGAACCAATCTTGGTTCGAATGGGTCTAGGGTTTGATCTTTAATTAAATCTTTAATTCAAGAAAATAATCTGAAATTAAAGAACTGATGACACAAAACAAGAATCAGTCAATCCAGGGCTGTTCGTACAATCCATCCTGAAAAACAGAGGTTAGATCACAGAATGTAGTTTCACAAACTGCAAATTGCCGGTAGTGAATGTTCTATCTACGAAATTTCCTTCCTTGCACTGCCATCATCGATCCAAAAAAAAATAGAAAACCTAATTTCTATTATAATTACATCAGATCGAATACCTAATACATTGAGTATAAAAAATAAAAAAAAATTATTTACAGACCAAATGTAATGAATAAATCAAGAAACTGCAAATCTTGCAGGTTCCCTGCACAAACCAAGAATTCGATCTCCTCTTGTACGAACAACCCATAAATCAAGAAAATCATAAAGAACTATTCTAAACAATAATCAGATTTATATAAAATTTAATTTCAGATTATTCGCCCATAATTTTGAGAGCAAATTCCCAAAAACACATATCTGCACAAATTGGGTAGAACACATTCTGCCCATTTGCGCAGGTTCAGATCTGAATTAAATTGATTCAAGATTTGAACCATGGCTCTAATACCACTGAAGGGATGGGATATCCATCACATGGACTTCGAAGTCTTGCGGAAAGGACTGGGCGAATTTCAAAAAAACCTTTTTCCCATCTTTATAGTGAATCAAATTCCCTATTTTAGAAAAACATATTTTTCAAGGACCAATCTTGAACCATGAACCAAACCAAATCTGAACTAAAAGGAGTAGGAGGGAGGATGTACCGGATACAGAGAATTAGTATCTCCCAATGGAGGTGTTCACGCCCAAGGAATGATCCAAAGACTGCTCCCACTGAAGATGGCGCAGTGCAAGATGGAGCAGAATCAACAATGTTCTTCAAAAGAACTTGACCTTTCGCAAGAAAAAATTGGATGGCTTGCGAGTATAGCTCCAATCAATCTTTTCTCAAGAGATAGGTATCAAGATCAGATATTGATTTCTCCCTAGAACTGGAGATCGAACTGAAGGTAATGGCGGCGACAGGAAGGAGGTGGCAAGAGAGATTTTGTAGAGGTTGCAGAAATCTCCCTTCTGCGATTTCAGCTCTGAAGACAAGAGTCTTTGGTTGCATCTCTAAAGGTTGCTGCCCCCTCCTCCTTTTATAGATTTAAAGGGATCAGCTCCTAATCCTATTAGGAGCTGCTGATCCAAATTAGATTTGGATTAGAAGCCCCTTTAAGTGATAAAGGAGAACCCTTATCTTATCTGCAAATCAGATCAGTCATCTCCTAATTTAATTAGGAGGCCTCCAGATCTAAATGAGATTTAGATCTTGGACTCTCTAAGTCGATAGGGTCTAAGTCCATTCCTATCAGCTGATCTATCTCAGAATTCGCCCCCTTTAATTGACTGATCAAATCAGCCCAGTTCGAAATGGGCTTAGGGCCCATTTAAGGTTATATACTCATTAGCCTTCCAAACTGCTGCCCAGTTGGGCTTCCTTGTAAGGCGTGGGACCCAAACATTGATCTACACATTAGCCACATGGGTTCAGCCCAGCCTTTGTTACAAGGCCTGGCTGAATACACTGTTATGGACAGTACACCCCTTGAAACCCATCTTATGGGCTCTATGAGCCCAACACTTACCCTAAGTGGTGCCTAAGCCAAGCCACCTTGTAACACCCAGGGACTGTGGGCAGATGCAAGATTAGCCCATCAGGTATTATCCTCAATGGTCTTACACTTAACCTCTCAGCCTATAATGATCAAACACTGCCCGACAAGGGAGGACCTCTCCCTCGACTACAAGGAACAGTGTTGCACTCTTTGCTTACATGGATCCTGGGAATTAAAACCTTTTGCAAATCATTTCAAAACCATAACATATATATATCTTTATATAAATATATTTTATAAACAAAATCTCAACAATTGAAATCGGCTACCGGTAGTCTTGGTTTCCATCAAAGAGAGTGCATCCCCGATCATTACCTTTGTCCGACAAAGGGGCTGATTCTGTCACTATGATCACCCACTCAGATGAATTCTCGGACTGTCCCAACATACCCAGGTTTTGACCCCCGCTAAGGATCTCACTGATTGGTACATCAAAGACATGCCAATCCGACACCTAGTGTAGTATCATAATCGAGTCAAGGGGTCAGGTGTAACTTTCCAATTTTGCCCATCTATCTCCAAGGTCCAGGGCAATATTGGAAATCTGGTCCGGTTCAAAGGTTCTATTAATCCTACACTGCATGTGCTTCGGGTCTCACCTGGTGGCTGAGACAAGCCACCCCAACAGTTGGCAGCACACTAGTGTGAGCCTTGGTAGGATAAATCTCCCCAGATTTACCCAATGGCTGTGAACATTTAAACTAACACAAGTCTCATTAAGTGTCCAGTTTAAGGGTATTACACAGAAACACACCACAGGAACATGAATCAAATGTGTACTTTATTCATTCACAATAAATTCATAATGTACATATTTCTGATTGAATCTAAGGGCATACAACTGTCTAACAGCTCCCACTTGCATTTAGGTCCAATCTGGTATAAGCTGGAGTCCCATGCTTTCCACATGTTTCTCGAACACTTTTTGTGTCAGTGGCTTAGTCAATGGGTCTGCTACATTCTTCGCTAATGCTAACTTCTGAATCAAGATGTCCGTTTTACCAACAATCTCCCGGAGTACATGATACTTCCTCTCGATGTATCATACTGTATCTCTTAACTATTTTGTCAATATAAGTAGATTGGGATAATCCTATTATCCACTTTGATCTATATCTATAGAGTCGAAGACCCAGTATATAGGAGGCTTCTCCAAGGTCTTTCCTGGAGAATTGCTGTGATAGCCATACTTTTATCCTAGTTAACATTCCTACATCATTCCCAATGAGTAGAATGTCATCTACATACAGAACCAGAAACGTAACCTTGTCACCAGTGGTCTTCCTGTAAACACGGGATTCATTCGGATTCTACTCAAAATCAAACTTTTTGACCGTAGAGTCAAATCAGATGTTCCAACTTCTAGAAGCTTGCTTGAGTCCATATATGGATCTATTCAACTTACAGACCATGTGTTCCTGACTCGCAGCTACAAAACCTTGCGATTGCTGCATATAGATATCGTAAGATCTCCATTCAGGAATGTAGTTTTGACATCCCTCTGCCAAATCTCATAGTCATTGTAAGCTGCTACTGTTAGCAGGATTCTAATGGATTTAAGCATGGCCACAAACGAAAAGGTTTCCTCATAATCGATGCCTTCTTTCTGAGTGTATCATTTCCCACTATATGAGCTTTGTAAGTCTTAACCCTGCCATCGGGGCCCTTCTTCCTCTTGTAGATCCATTTGCAACCAATTGCTTTTACCCCGGAGGGCAGATCCACTACAGTCCAGACTCCATTGGTCTCCATTGAGTCCATCTCAACTCTCATGGCATCTACCCATTTAACGGAATCTATGTCCAACATAGCTTCCGTATAAGTCATGGGATCCTCTTCACTAATCAAGGTTTTGACCAGGTAACTATCCTGAGCGTAACCAAAATGGACCGGTAGCCTGGACACCTGGGTAGATCTTCTAGGTTGGTCACTACCTGGAACTTGTGAGACACCTCCCACTAGATTTGAGCTCTCCTCATCAAGAACAATTTCCTCACGAAGATTGTCTAGGATGTAGTCATTTTCCAAGAATTATGTATTCTGACTGCAGAACAACTTCTACTCACTTGGATCATAGAATAGGTAGCCCACTAAGCCCTTTGGGTAGCCTACGAATAGGCAACGACTGGTATTGGATTCCAATTTGTCTGGATTCGTTCTTTTAACGTGAGCCGGACAATCCCAAATCTTCAAGTGTCATACAATTGGTTTCTTTCCGGTCCAAAGCTCATAAGGAGTCTTAGGAACCGATTTGGTTAGAACCCGATTCAACACGTATATCGTAGTCTCTAATGTGTATCCCCAAAAAGATGTGGGTAACTCTTAATGGATGAGAAGTGACCGGACCATATCTAATAGGGTCATATTCCTCCTCTCTGAAACATCGTTAAGTTGTGGTGTAGCAGGAGGAGCTAACTGTGATACTATCCCATTTACCTTTAAGTAGTCTCTGAATTCGTCAGACAGATATTCGCCGCCTTGATCTGATCGAAGGGACTTAATTTCTCTCCCTAACTGTTTCTCGACCTCTTGTCTGAAATCTTTGAACTTTTCAAAGGATTTAGACTTATGTTTCATTAGGTACACGTAACCATACAGAGAGTAGTCATCGGTGAATGTAATGAAATACACGTGTTGGTTACGGGTCCTAACACTCAGGGGACCATATACATCAGTATGTATAAGGTCAATCATGCCTATGCATCTTTCTAGCTTACCGTTAAATGGCCTCTTTGTCATCTTACCCTAAAGGCAAGGCTCACAAGTGAGAAGATCTTCTATAGTTAAAAAATGCAAAGGACCATCATTTACAAGTTTTGTGATTTCGTCAATACCGATATGGTCAAGTTGGTAATGCCACAGGCACGTGGGATTAACTGTATCACGTGCTCTTTTCTTGGGGATTCAACAGACATAGTTTCAAGTATGTTTGTTTCTAGAGAAGGATGTAAAGCATAGAGACCGTTCTCCAGTTCCCCATGTGCGATGAATTTATTGTTTCTTTTAATAGTAATCGTATTACTGAAAAAGACAGAATATCCATCCACACACAGTTTTGAGACAGAAATCAAATTTCTTCTTAGATTTTGCACAAAAAAACAATCTTTAAGTACAATATTTCCTTCTCTAAATTTTAATTCTACGGTGTCTATTTCCGTAGCTACAACGCTTGCAGAAGTCCCCAAATAGAGCCTCACTTCTCCATCATTCAACCTTCTTCTTACCTTGAACCCCTGTAGTGAGTTACACGCATGAGTTGAAGCCCCGGAGTCAATACACCAACACGTAGAAGCCACCAATAAGTTGGTTTCTATGACACAAGATTCGAAATTATATTTCTTGGATTCCGGGTTCTGTGGACAGATTCTTTCCAGTGGCCGATTTGTTTGCAGAAGTGATATGGATCTGTTGTCCTGTCCTTCTTATGCTTCTTGGGATTGGTAGTCTTCTTCTGAGGCTTCTTTGCCTTCCTCTTTTCCTTGCCCATTTTGTTAGTTTCAACAAGCATCACCACAAGGCTGGTAAAGGATGGTCCTTTCGATTTTCTAACCGTAGAAAATCTTCCCACTTGTGAACCTTGCCTTCAAGGTAAGATGTCTAAGCGGCCATTTGACGGTAAGCCTGAAAGATCTGAAGGCACACTTGACCTGATACATACTGATGTATGTGGTCCCCTGAGTGTTAGGACACGGAATCAACACGTGTACTTCATCACCTTTACAGATGATTTTTCACGATATGGCTACGTGTACCTAATGAGACATAAGTCTGAATCATTTGAAAAGTTCAAAGAGTTCAGACAGGAAGTCGAGAAACAGTTAGGGAGAGAAATTAAGTCCCTTCGATCAGATCGAGGTGGCGAGTATCTCTCTGATGAATTCAGGGACTACTTAAAGGCCAATGGGATAGTGTCACAATTAGCTCCTCCTGCTACACCTCAACTCAACGGTGTTTCAGAGAGGAGTAATAGGACCTTGTTGGACATGGTCCGGTCGCTTCTCGTACGCTCACAATTACCCACATCCTTTTGGGGATATGCATTAGAAACTGCTATCTACGTGCTGAATCGGGTTCCAACCAAATCAGTTCCGAAAACTCCATATGAACTTTGGACCGGAGGGAAGCCAAGTGTAAGACACTTGAAGATTTGGGGTTGTCCTGCACACGTTAAAAGAACAAGTGCGGACAAGTTGGAATCTAAAACCAGTCGTTGCCTGTTTATAGGCTACCCAAAGGATTCGGTGGGTTATCTATTCTATGACCCGAGTGAGCAGAAAGTGTTCTACAGTCGAAACGCCCAATTCTTAGAATCCGATTACATCCTGGACACCCATCGTCAAGAAATAGTTCTTTATGAGGAGAGCTCAGGAGCAGTGGGAGATGTCCCACAAATTCCAGGTAATGACCAACCTAGAAGAACCACCCGGGTATCCAGACCACCAGTCCGATATGGTTATGACCAGGATAGTTACCTGGTGGAAACCTTGACTAGTGAAGAGGATCACGTGACTTACGCGGAAGCTATGTTAGACATAGACTCCCAAAAGTGGGTGGAGGCCATGAGAGCTGAAATGGACTCAATGGAGACCAATGGAGTCTGGACTCTAGTGGATCCGCCCTCCAGGGTAAAAGCAATTGGTTGCAAATGGATCTACAAGAGGAAGAAGGGCCCCGATGGCAGGATTGAGACCTTTAAAGCTTGTTTGGTGGCGAAAGGGTATAATCAAAAAGAAGGCATCGACTATGAGGAAACCTTTTCGCCCGTGGCCATGCTTAAATCCATTAGGATCCTGCTCGCTGTAGCAGCGTACCATGACTACGAGATTTGGCAAATGGATGTCAAAACCGCGTTCCTGAATGGAGATCTTAGTGAAGATATCTACATGCAGCAGCCGCAAGGCTTCATTGCTGCTGGTCAGGAACACATGGTATGTAAACTTAATAGATCCATATATGGACTTAAGCAGGCTTCTAGGAGTTGGAACATCCGTTTTGATTTTGCAGTCAAAACGTTTGACTTTGAGCAGAATCCGGATGAACCATGTGTTTACAGGAAGTCCAGTGGGGATAAGATCACCTTTTTGGTGTTGTACGTGGACGATATCCTACTCATTGGGAATGATGTAGGAATGTTGACTTCGGTCAAGGTATGGCTATCACAGCAGTTCTCCATGAAAGATCTTGGAGAAGCTTCATACATACTGGGTCTTCGACTCTATAGAGATAGATCGAAGTGGATAATTGGTTTATCCCAGGCTGCTTATATTGACAAAATTGTCAAGAGGTACAGCATGGAGAACTCCAAGAAAGGAAACGTTCCTTTCAGGCACGGAGTCACTCTCTCCAAGAAGATGTCTCCCAAGACCTCTAAGGAGATTGAGAGCATGAGAGACGTTCCCTATGCCTCAGCCGTAGAGAGCATCATGTATGCCATGCTGTGCACTCGCCCTGACATTGCTCAGGCGGTGAGTGTGGTAAGCAGATTCCAAGCAAACCCAGGGCAGGAGCATTGGACTGCTGTGAAGAACATACTCAAATACCTTCGAAGGACTAAAGAGTTTTGTCTAGTATTCGATGGTAGTTCACTACAAGTTCTAGGGTATACCGATTCCGATTTCCAGTCGGATCCAGATGATAGAAAGTCTACATCTGGGTATGGTTTCATGATAGGATCGTGTGCTGTTTGCTGAAAAAACAGCAAACAGGGGTCCACTGCAGACTCCACAACCGAGGTCGAGTACATTGCCGCAAGTGAAGCTACCAAGGAAGCCATGTGGATGAAGAAGTTCATACACGAATTGGGAGCGATTCCATCCAGCACATCTCCCATCCCGTTGTTGTGTGACAACAATGGAGCGATCGCCCAGGCTAAAGAGCCTCGGGCTCACTCGAAGTCAAAGCACATCGAGAGAAAGTAGATAATGTGGAAGAGGGGACATCCTGATTTAGAAGGTAGCATCAGCGGATAATGTGGCAGACCCATTGACTAAGCCACTGACACAGAAGGTGTTTCAGAAACACGTGGAAAGTATGGGACTCCAGCTTGTACCAGATTGGACCTAAGTGCAAGTGGGAGCTGTTAGACAGTTTTTGTATGCCATTAGCTTCAATCTGATTTGATGTACTTTTGTTATTTAGTGGAAATAAATAAAGTGCATGTTTGATTCATGTTGTTTGGTTTAATTTTGTGTAAAACCCTAAAACTGGACATTTATAGAGATTCATGTTAGTTTTAAATGTTCACAGCCGTTGGATAAGTCTGGGGAGATCTATCCTGCCAAGGCTGATGCTGGTGTGCCACCAAGTGTTGGGATGGCCTGTCTCAGCCATCAGGGTAAGACCCGAGGCACATGCAGTATGGGATTACTTGAATCCTTGAACCGGACCAGATTTCCAGTCTTGCCCTGGACCTTGGAGATAGATGGGCAAAACTGGAAAGTTACACCTGACCCCTAGACTCGATTATGACACTTCACTAGGTGTTGGATCAGGCTACCTTTGATATGCCAATCAGTGAGATCCTTAGCGGGGATCAAAACCTGGGTATGTTGGGGCAGTTTGAGAATTCATTTGAGTGGGTGATCATAGTGACAGAATCAGCCACTTTGTCAGACAAAGGGTAATGATCGGGAATGCACTCTCTCTGATGGAAACCAAACTGCCGGCAGTTGATTTCAATCGTTGGAATTTTGTTTTGCAAAATTAATATATTTATATATATATGTACAGTTTCAAATTGTTTGCAAATGGTTTTAATTCCCGGGATCCATGTGAGAGGAGAGTGCGGCACTGTTCCTTGCAGCCGAGGGAGAGGTCCTCTCTTGTCGGGCAGTGCTTGATCATTAAGGGCTGAGAGGTTAAGTGTAAGACCATTGAGGATAATACCTGATGGGCTAATCTTGCACCTGCCCACAGTCCCTGGGTTTTTATAAGATGGCTTGGCCCAGGGACCACTTAATGTAAGTGTTGGGCCCATAGGGTCCATATGATGGACTCAAGGGGTTCATTGAGTTTTTCAGTGAATTCGGCTAGGCCTTGTATTAAAGGCTGGGCCGAACCCATGTGGCTGGTGTGTAGATCAATGCTTGGGTCCCACGCCATACAAAGAAGCCCAACTGGGCAGTAGATTGGAAAGTAATTAGACACTAAACACTTAATGGGCCAGAAGCCCATTTCGAGGTGGGCTGATATGATCACCCATCCTTGGGGCGAATCTGAGATTAATGTTAGTAAAAGGATTGGGCCTTTAGCCTTATCCACTCTTGGAGACCAAATTCAAATTAGATTTGAATCTGGTAACCTCCTGATAAGATCAGGAGTAAGCTAACTTTATCTGCAGATAGGATTAAGATTATCCCCTATCCAAATACTGATTTGGATTGGGATAACTCCTAATTAGGAGGATTCTAAATCAAGAAGAAAGGAGGAGAAACCCAAAAAAATAGAAATATCAGATTTCGAACCACCTTGAAGAGATATAGGATATCTCCTGCGAATTGAGATAGGATCTCATTTCATACTCCAGAAAAAGAAAAAAAAGGCAGTTCAGCCTTTTCGCCTTTAGATTTCTCCTCCTGCCGCCGCCATCTGTTTTTGCAAGATTAGATATTTGCAGAAAAAGAAAGTCAAGAAATCTGTTCTTGACATTAGTCTTGCAACAAAGACTAAAAGGATTCAGTGTTTAGTGTTTCCAGAGGATTCTTGTGAAGGATCCAGTGTGTAGGACGCACCCTGCTGGTTCTGTTCCATCCACAGCTGTGTAATCTTCAGCAGGAACGGATCTTGGAGCATTCTTTGGGTGTGAACACCAACTTTGGGAGATACTGCTTCTCCGGATCAGGTATATTCCTCCCATTTATCTTTTGGTATAGATCTGGTTTGATTATGGTTCAAGTAGGATCCTTGAATATTGTATTCTAAATATAGGGAATATGATTCCCAGTTGGGAGAAGGTAGGAAAATTTTGAAATTCGCCCACCCATTCCGCAACCTTTATGGCGTCCATTAGATGGATCCTACCTTTCTTTCAACTACCTTGTCCAATTTTTCAAATGTTAAAACCAGCATTAGGTTATGGTACTAGTCGGCATAGTTTGGGCCCTTAAGCTTGTTGTCATCAAGAAGCTTTGCAAATTGTCCGTTTGCCATTTTCTGATAAAACAACAAATATCATTCTACAACCTTATTTGATTCATGTTCATATCACAGACATGGATTTTAATCTGTTTTCCATTTCCATTTGTTCATCTCTGAGTTTTCCCTCCTTCTCAGGAACGAAGACAACGACTTGTCTCTGGAAATGTGGGAAACCACATAGGGTGCTTAGTTTCCTACAGAGCTGGCTTATGGAAGTGAAAAGGTTTCAAAATCAGTAAATGGGGTTGGAAAAAAGAAGTTCAAGGGTATAAGTGTTTAAGAATTGCCACTGAATGGGATAGAGTGAAGGATCGATAGAATTAGATGGCAAAAAAACATTTTAAGTGGGAAAAATAGGAAAAACTTTGTGCTCTAAAAGCATAGGGGCCGTTGGGATTTAGGAGAATGGACCTCTTAAACAAAGCTTTAATTTGCAAGTTGACTTGGAGGCTTTTATAAGAAAATAATACCTTATGTGTGTTAGAGAATATCAATGAATATCAACCTATTCAAGTACCTCACCTAACAGGCCATACCCTATGCTGAAACTTAATCAATTATAATGGGGGTAATGAGGATTGAACATTAGACCATTTGATCAAAGTAGCTCTGATACTATGTCAAAGAACCATTCAACCTAAAAGCTTAAGTTGATAGGTGAGGTCCTTGAATAGGTTCATATTCTCTAACAATGTGTCTAGATTTTAAAGGGTAATACTTGTAAAGAAATGAAAGGATCCCAAGAAAGATCCCAATTTGTACTTCTCCCATTTAGAAGATATTGGAAAAAGAATTACAACTTTTATTTTCTTCATTAGAGGTTTGGTGATCAAGAAGTTCTCATTTGAATGCTTAGAATGTTCCCTGGATCATTTTGGATAATGAGTTGAGATGTCCAATGGGCTCCGCACCTTACAAATGGAGAAACCTCTAGATCAAGGATCTTGTGAATAATTGGAACTATCCTTTATTAACTGTTACTATGTTCAAGTAATTGTCACAACTTGCCTTTTTAATAGGGCCCTACACAAAACGAATTGGACTGGAAATTCAAAAGGTGTTTTTTTTTTTTTAAATACTTAAAATTCCTCCAAGGTCTAATCCAGGATGATAACCGGAAATTTTGCAATAGTGAAAAGGAAAGCATTGCCATTTGTTTGTGCATTATCCTCTTGTAAGAGCTTTACTTTTATTTAGTCAGTCTTTTAGTTCATTTCCTTTTGACTGTTGCATCTATCATTCTTTTATGCTAGTTAGCATTCACACTCCACTTGCATAAGCAAGTGGCTTAGTCAGTTGTACTACGTATATATATACATTTGTTTGAGAGATTGGAATAACTTAATCCAATATCCATTTATTTTTCATGGTAGTAGAGCCACAAGCGATCAAGAAGGGCTCATCATTTTACTCCGATTAACCAGAAACAATACCTTTGTAGTTGATAATAAAGATTATAATGATGCTAGTTTGAAATTCAAGCAACTTTGGCTGAAATTTCCTATTAGTAACTATCAAGGTAATAGTTACTTTGAAATAATACATGTAGGTATTTAGGGTGATATTGAACCACCTCTTTGTTAGGTGCAAAATTTTTTTCTTACTATTGTGGATGACCACTCTCATGGTATATGGGTTTATTTGATGAGATTTCCCCCATAAAACTGAGGCCCTGCCTTGATTTTCCCTAACTCTAAATGGGGATGGGGCGGGGACAGAAAAAATATTTTTTTCTCGAATTGGGGACGGATTTTGTATATAATTCCCCAAATCCATCTTAAACCCGAAGGTAAATTAGTAAAATATCTCTACGTTTAATATTGATATTTAAAATATCTTTAAGTTTTTCCTAAATTCTTAAAATCTTAGAATCCCATAATTCCATTTTTGAAGTACTCCCAGAATATTATAATTCAATTCCTAAAATACTCCAAAATTCCTATATTCTATGTGTAAATTGTCCAAAAAATAGATAATTTATAAGTAGTTTCTTTGTAGTGGGAAAAATTCGGAGATTCCCCGTCCCTGACAGGGAGTGAATGCCCTGCTACCGGGGATGGGGCAGGGACGGGGCAAAGTATCTTGGCTACGGGGTGGGGACAAGGAGGTGGTGTCCTGCCCCATTGCCATTCCTAGATGAGATGTAAATATAAAGCTTGCATGTATCTGAAAAAATGTTTTGTAATCTTCTTTGAAAATCAATTTGATAGCCATGTTAAATGCATAAGATCAGATAATGGACAAGAATTCCTTTTTGGCCCCATGCAATGATACCTCCATCAACATGGAATTGTTCATCAATGCTTATGTGTTGATACTCCTCTTCAAAATGGAGCAGTGGAGTGAAAACATCGACATCTACTAAAAATTTCCTGAGCCTTGAGATTTCAGGCCAATTTACCTATCTGGTTTTGGGGTGAGTGTACTCACAACTGCTTACGTTATTAACTATCTACCTAGTTTGATTCTTTCAAGCAAAACACTATATGAGATGTTGTTTCATAAGGTGCCATCCTATAGTCATTTTAGAGCATTTAGCTGTCTTTGTTATCCCAGCACACTAAAGCATGGTCGGGACAAATTTTCACTTCAAGCCTACAAGTGTGTTTTTATTAGATATCTGCATGGCCAAAAGTGTTATTGGGTTTACTGATGTTTAGAAGACAACCAAGTGTATGTTTCCATGGATGTCCATTTTTTAAGACCAGTTTCCATAAAGAATGCTTGAACATAGATGATCAGCCATCTAGTCTAGTTATATCTTTGCTCATTGCTGACTTCGCTAATAACCTCATATCAGGCCAAATCAACCATCCATGTGTTGATAATGTTAGTGGCATTTATACCATCATAGACTTGATCCATGTTGACACTGTTCATGAAACTACTAACATATAAGGCAGCCCACCCATACTAGCTATGGCAATTCATAACACTCATGAGAACCACAATACTCACTCCACACGTACTTAGAGACCTTTGGCCCATCTAGCTGATTATGATTCTCCAACCATCCACATCAGTGGTGAGCATGAGTTGGTTCGATTCAGTTCCATGGTAAAACTTGAAGCCTACTTTGTGAAGGTCGATTTTAGGGTTGGTCCTGGCCTTGGTGGTTCTGGGGTCGGTTCTAGGGTCTATTTATGGAATATGTTCTTTCTTTACTGCCCCCTTCAAAAAAAAAAACAAAATGAAACATGTCCTTTAAAAACTTGATTTTCAATAATGATAATATATCGTTTAAAACTTATATTATCTTTATTGATTAAATTGAGTAATTTAATATGTATATTATCATAATATACTAATATATGGTACAAAATGTGTCATCATAATTTAAATTTTGTAAATATTACCTTTTACATTATTTATTATACACATTCAAATATTAAATGAAAACAAATGATTAAGTCACTTAAGTAATTCAATGGTAAAGTGAGGGCATGATTTTTCTATCCATGAGTGCTTGGGTTCAAATCTTCACATCCTTACAAATATTTTGGGGTTTATTTTAAGGCAAGTTTGGTTCCACAAGGGCCAACTAAGGCCAGTTCCACTAAGAATTTGGAACCAAACCCTATTCTATAATAGATTTGGTAGGGTTGATTCAAGGATAGTTCGAGGTCATCCATTCAATTTTGGGTAGAACCTGAAGGGATGAGAGATCCATCATATGGATGGCCGAACCCTGCAAGAAGGTTGGGCGAAATTTCAAAAAATTCACTCTCCCATGTGGGAATCACATTCCCTATTTTAGAAAACTGTATTTTTAATGATCAATCTTAATACCAAACCGGACCAAATCTGAAACCAAAAGGGAGTAGAGGGATAAACCTAATATGAAGTAATAGTAAACCCCTAATGAAGGTGTTCACGCTCAAGGAAAAGACCAAAGACTACTTCCACTGAAGTAATAGTAAACCCCTAATGACTAGATCTGAAACCAAAAGGGAATAGAGGGATAAACCTAATATGAAGTAATAGTAAACCCCTAATGAAGGTGTTCACACTCAAAGAAAAGACCAAAGACTACTTCCACCGAAGATGACACGATGCGAGGTGAAGCAAAATCAACAGGACGGTTCTTCAGCAATAACCGAATTCTTCAACAAAAATATGATGGAGGGTTGGTGAGCATGACTTCAGATTGCCTCTTCTAGCAAAAAGCAATATCAAGAACTATTCTTGACCACTCCCATTGGTGGAGATCAAACTGGGTAGGGCGGCAAGAGTAGGAAAGAATAAGAGTAGAAGACAGTGCAGTCAAACTGTGTTGTCTCTCTCTGTAATTCAACAGATTGTTAGATGATCTGGAGGTTCGCCCTGTTCTTCTATTTATAGCCATAAAGAGTTTCCTAATCCAAATATCTTATTTGGATCTGGACTATCTTTAAGAGATAAGGATAATCCCTTATCTTATCTGCATAAAAAAAATTAGCATTCCTAATCTAATTAGGAGTTTTCTGATCCAAATCTTTATTTGGATCTAGACTCTTTGAGTGGATAGGAGCAACCCCTTATCCTATCAGCTGATCCAAATCCTAGAACCGCCCCCTTTTAATTAATCTTATTAAGCAATTTGATTTGGGCTTTAGTTCCATTAAGTCCATGTGCTCACTAGCTTCTTAGTCTGCTGCCTAGTTGGCTATCCTTGTATGGCGTGGAACCCAAACATTGATCTACACATCAGTCACATGGGTTCAGCCCAGCCTTTGTCAAAAGGCTTGGCCGAATTCACTGTAGGAGACATTGAACCCCTGAGTCCATCACCATAGTTTCTTAATGGGCCTAACATTTACACTAAATGGTCCTTGGTTCAAGCCACCTTATAAAAACCCAAGGACTGTGGGCAGATACAAGATTAACCCATCAAGTATTGCCTTCAATGGTTTTACACTTAACCTCTTAGCCCATAATGATCAACACTACTTGACAAGAGAAGACCTCTCCCTCGGCTGCAAGGTACAGTGCTGCACTCTCTACTCACATGGATCCTGGGAATTAAAACATTTTGCAAACATTTTGAAACCATAATATATATATATATAGATATACATATATCTCTATAGAAATATATTTTGCAAAACAAATTTCAACAGTTGAAATTGACTGCCAACAGTTTTGGTTTCCATCAGAGAGAGTGCATCCCCGATCATTCACTTTGTCCGATAAAGGGGCTGATCCTATCACTATGATCACCCACTCAGATGAATTCTCAGATTGTCTCAACATACCCATGTTTTGACCCTCTCTAAGGATCTCACTGATTGGCATATCAAAGACAGCCCAATCCAACACCCAGTGCAATACCATAATCGAGTTTAGGGGTCAGGTGTAACATTCCAGGGCAAGACTAGAATTTTGGTCCAGTTCAGGGTTTCAAGAAAACCCACACTGCATTTACCTCAGGTCTCACCCTGGCAGCTGAGACAAGCCACCCCAACCAACTTGGCGGCACATCAGTGTCAGCCTTGGCAGGATAAATCCTCCCAGATCTATCCAATGATTATGAAGATTCTAAACTAACACGAGTCTCATATGTGTCCAGTTTAAGGGCATTACACAGAAACACACCAAAAATAACATGAATCAAATATGTACTTTATTCATTTACATTAAATGCCATAGTGTACATCATTCTAATTAGAGCTAAGGTCATACAGTGTCTAACATCTCTCACTTGCACTTAAGTCCAATCCGGTATAAGCCAAAGTCCCATGCTTTTCACGTGTTTCTCAAACTCTTTTATGTCAATGGCTTAGTCAATGGGCCTACTACATTTTCTGCTGATGCTACTTTCTGAATCAGGATGTCCCATCTACCAATTATCTCCCATAGTACATAGTACTTCCTCTCAATGTGCTTTAACTTCGAGTGGGCTTGTGGCTCCTTAGCTTGAGCAATGGCTCTAGTGTTGTCACACAACAATGGAATGGGTGATGTGTTGGATGGAACTACTCCCAATTCCTGAATGAATTTCTTCATCCATACGGCTTCTTTGGCAGCTTCACTTGCGGCAATGTATTCGGCTTCAGTTGTGGAATCCGCCGTGGACCCCTGTTTGTTGCTTTTCCAACAAGCAGCACACAATCCTATCGTGAAGATATAACCAGATATAAACTTTCCATCATCTGAATCTGATTGGAAATCGGCATCAGTATACCCCTGGATCTATGGTGAACTACCATCGAATACTTGACAAAACTCTTTTGTCCTTCGAAGGTATTTTAGTATGTTTTTTACAGCGGTCCAATGCTCCTGCCCTGGGTTAGATTGATATCTGCTTACCACACTCACTGCTTGAGAAATGTCAGGACGAGTGCACAACATGGCATATATGATGCTCCCTACGGCTGGGGCATAGGGAACCTCTTTCATGCCCTCAATCTCTTCGGGAGTCTTGGGAGACATACCCCTGGAGAGAGTGACTCCTGGCCTGAAAGGAACATTTCCTTTCTTGGAATTCTCCATGTTGTATCTCTTGACTATTTTGTCAATGTAAGCAGACTGGGATAATCCTATTATCCTCTTCGATCTATCTCTATAGAATCGAAGATGCAATATGTAGGAGGCTTCTCCAAGATTGAAGTATTCCGAGCTCGCTGCAAAGTAGCTCGCGAGGGAGCCGCACGAGCATTCCGCAAGAAGCTTCTATCTGACAGGCCATACCAGTCAGGCTACACCATATCCCTTACTGACAGCGCAATCCCTGTCCCTTCATCAATCTGCGCCCACGTCTCTCAGTAGGCGGAGGCGTGGCTGTCACTTTGGGGACGTATCACTCGCCTAGGTAAGGAGTATGTCGCAACGGCCACCTGCGCAGCCCTGGCAGGTAACGACTGTGGCAGGGGGCCTAGTGGCAGTTATGCCCAATCTCACAAAGAGCGCCCCTATAAAAGCCCTCAGGGCAGAGGAGAAACTTCTTCTTGAGACCCCAACCTCTCGAGTATATGAAAAAAGCGCAACCTCCACTCTTAGCCTTTGTTTTTCGCTTTACTTTCTGTACACATTACTATCCCCGGGAATCTTTCCTTTCATCTTCTCAAGTGTCGTTCGTTGCCAACGAGGAGCCAGTCAGCAGTCAGCTAGGAGTGCCCAGATTGCGCTACATCATTGGGCGTCGTCTGTGGGAAACGCTTCAAAAGGCCTTTCTCTCTAAACTCTTTCAGTTCCTTCTTCTTCCTTGAAACAATCCAACATTCAATGTCGGACGAAGCACGGAAATGGATAACTCCAGGGAACAACCCCAGCATCCTACTGTCTGTATCGGATAGTTCACCATCCCCCTCTCAGTGGACGGAATCCCCAGCTTGAACGTGCCTCTCACATTGGCACCTGTCATGGCCCCACTCCCTACTAAAGTCAGAACGACGTTCACCGAACCTTCGGTCGTACCCCCAGTGGCCAGCCCGAACCAGCTAGAGGACCTGATGTAGTGCATGAGAGCCATGCAGGCCCAAATGCAACAGTTCCAACAACTTTAGCTCTACCAACAGCACGTGTTGCACCAGGTCTCCTAGTACTAGTATCAGTAGCAGTTCCCCCAACAGCCCCAACCTCAGCTTCAATAGCCTCAGCTCCAGCCTCAACACCTGGCCTCGCAGCAAGCCAAGTCCCGCCGCCAGAGCGAACACTCTGGCCAAGGAGAGGCCCCCCAAAATCTCCCAAAAAACCAAGCCTCCCCCCATGGCAGACGGGAGAGACCGGCTACCCCGATCTCGTCGTGGGCAGACAGGTCAGGAAGACCCAGGCTCGGCAGGTCAACATCGCACCGACAGTCGAAGTTTGGAACCCCGATTCTTGAGAACCGGTTCAAATCCTAGCAACAGACTCCAAGCAGGCCCCTTCTATCCATAGCCATCACTAGCAGACCAGGCTACCCCCGGTGCAAACCATTCTAGATAGCGCGGAGGTGAGCAGCACGAACGTTGAGCCCGTCAGGAAGCATAGGCACCAACGCCGAGCTCGCCAATCTGTCACCCGCAATTTGCCCGAGCTCATGGGCAAAGAAGAGGTAGGCTCGGCCGAAGCCAAAGCTCCCCTCCTCTCAGTTCCATCCCCCCTGTCTTCCAAACTCCTGGCGGTCCCGATGCTCCTCTTGACAAGTATGACTGGTCGTTCAACCCGAGTGATCATGTAGATGCTTTTTAGTCACAGATGCACCTGGCGCGAGCCAGTGAGTCATGGATGTGCGTGGCCTTCTTCACTACGTTCAGGGGAGCAGCCTGCACATGGTACCGGAACTTGGCACCCGAGTCAAAAAGAAGTTGGGCGCAGTTCGCACAAGCCTTCACGTCCCACTTTGTCACCAGCAAGCGGTTCAACAACGCTTGTCTGCAGATACCGTGCCTGGATCCCGCCGTATGCCTTGCAGCAGCCCAGAATGGCGTGAAGCACAAAGAGTTCAAGTGGCACATGGTCGTCAACCGACCCGCGACCATAACCGAGTTTCTAAAACTTGCAGATAAGTTCATAGCCACTGAAGAGGGGATCAACCAGAAGGGTGAGCGCGCACCCGAAAAGAGAAAGAGAGAAGGAGAACCTTCTAGTCAAAAGGACACCCGAAGAAAAAAGGAAACAGCTCGGGGTGCAAAGCCGAGTCAGCTGTTCCGAACTCCTGCTTCGAACTGAGCTGATTACACTCCACTGAACGCGAAGCGGGCCGAAATTCTGATGGCGATCAAGGATTTCGTACGTGGAGTGGCGACCCCGTCTGAGGGGGAATCTTAATGAAAGAAATAAAAATTTGTATTGTAGTTTTCACAGAGACCACGGTCATAGTACCAAGAACTGTAAAAACCACCGCGACGAGATAGAGGAGCTCATCCGTCGTGGATATTTGAGAAACTTTATACAAAATAATAATAATAATAATAATAATAATAGTAATAGGATAGGTCGGCAAGGGGAGCAAAGAAAAGACACTCCCGAGTCCAGCAGCAAGTCGGCCGAGCAATCGCGAAGGCAGCCTCCAAAGGAGAGGCCAGTTCGGGGGACCATCCACATGATAGTGGGAGGTTCAATCGTTGCGGGTTGCACCTCAATGGCAGCTTGGACGTCAGTTCGTGAGGTCACCCGAGAGGAGCAGAACCCCCCAAAGTGGCCAAGAACAGAAGAGTCGATTTTCTCCATAAAAGACGATGCATGAGGTGTTCATTACCCCCACGATGACGCGCTTGTGATAAAGCTGAGAATCAACGACTTCGAGGTCAGGCGTGTACTCGTCAACTCACGCAGCTCGGCCGACATACTTTTCAAAGCTGCGTTTGACCAGCTCCAGTTGTAGAGAAGCGACCTGAAGCCCGCGGACACTCCTTTGGTAGGCTTCAGCGGAGAAGAAGTCTGGCCCCTTGGGAAAATAACAGTACCCGTAGAGGTCGGCACGTGGCCTTGTGTGGTCAGGTTTGAGCTCAACTTTCTGGTGGTAGCGACCCCCTCGCCCTACAATGCCATAGTAGGTCGACCGATCACCCATGTCCTACGAGCGGTGGTCTCCACATACCATTTGGCTATGAAGTTCCCAACAGACTTCGGGGTGGGAGTAGCGTGGGGCGACCAGCTTGAGTCCCGCAAGTGCTATGTTGCCGCCCTAAAGGGAAAAACCAAGATAGCCAATGACCTTAAACTGGAGCGACCCACAGAGCAAGGCGAAGAGCGAGCTGCGCCCAAAGAAGAAATGGTCGCGGTTCCGACCTCGACAGTAGACCCAGCTCGGATGCTCCAGATCGGCGCTTCAGTCCAGGAGCCCCTACGATCTGAACTGTTAGGCCCGTTAGATAGAAGAAATGCAACCCAGCCCCAGAACGGTGGAAAGCGGTCGACAAGGAAGTCAAGAAGCTCCTCGCAGCGGACTTTATAAGAGAAGTCCAATACCCGAGCTGGGTAGCCAACCCCATCCTGGTAAAGAAGGCCAATGGCAAGTGGCGCATGTGCATTGACTACACCAACCTGAACCGGGCTTGCCCGAAAGACTGCTTCCCACTCCCCTGAATCGACCGTCTGGTGGACGCAACCTCAAGGCATGAGTTGCTAAGTTTCTTGGACGCCTATTCGGGCTATAACCAGATCAAGATGGACCCGACAGATGAAGAAAATACTGCCTTCATCACGGAGTTCGGCCTATACTGTTACAAGGTTATGCCCTTCAGGTTGAAAACCACAGGGGCAACCTTTTAGAGGCATGAAAATAAATTATTTGCACCGTTAATCGGCAGAAAAGTAGAATGCTATGTGGACGACATGGTCGTCAGAACTCAATTTTCACATGAATTAATACAAGACTTGCATTCTTTTGAAATTCTGCGTAAGTTTAATATGAGATTGAATCCAAACAAGTGTGTGTTCGATGTTACAAGGTTATGCCCTTCAGGTTGAAAACCATAGGGGCAACCTTTTAGAGGCTTGAAAATAAATTATTTCCACCGTTAATCGGCAGAAAAGTAGAATGCTATGTGGACGACATGGTCGTTAGAACTCAATTTTCACATGAATTAATACAAGACTTGCATTCTTTTGAAATTCTGCGTAAGTTTAATATGAGATTGAATCCAAACAAGTGTGTGTTCGGTGTAACCTTAGGTAAGTTCCTAGGATACATCGTTAACCGGTGCGGCATTAAAGCCAACCCGGATAAGGTTAAGGCCATCTTGGACATGAAACCACCCCGAAAGCTGAAGGAAGTTCAGAGGTTGAATGGCCGCATAGCTGCCCTAAGCCGTTTCATGTCTAAATCGGCGGACCGCTGTCTACCGTTCTTTAAGGTAATAAAGAGCAAAGGGTTTGAATGGACCCAAGATTGCTAGCTCGATTCGACGAGCTCAAAGAATACCTTACTAGCATGCCGACCTTAGCCCGGCCCGATGAGGGCGATGTTTTAGAACTCTACCTCTCGACGAGCGATGAGGTGGTCAGTTCGGTACTAATTAAGGAAGTAGATCGGGTCCAACGACCCATCTATTATGTTAGTAAAGTATTGCAGGGAGCAGAAATAAGATACCCAGAGATGGAAAAGCTAGCATACGCATTGATAATTGTAGCTCGAAAGCTCCACCCATACTTCCAAGCTCATACTGTTATCATCCTTACCGACAAACCTCTGAGGCAAGTATTGCTTAAGCCCGAGGTCTTCGGTTGGCTGACAAAGTGGGTCATTGAGCTCAGCAAGTACGACCTCCAACACAAGCCACGAACTGCCATTAAGGCCCAAGCCTTAGCAGATTTCATAGCCGAATGCACATTCAGCTCCGAAGTTCCCAGTCCGGTTGAGCGCGAGGCTCCCATCTCGGGTGAGCCCGAAGCTCTCGGATCGGTCGAGTCTGAACCCCATGAAGTAGTAGTCAGTGTGGCACCTCTCCTAGCTCGGCCAACCACCAGCCGGGATGAGGAACCCTAGATCCTTCACGTAGATGGCTCCTCAAACCAATAGGGCAGCGGTGCCAGAATAGTTCTGCACGGCCCAAGCAGCAAGAAACTGGAGTACGCGCTACGCTTCGAGTTTGAGGCATCCAACAATGAAGCAGAATACGAGGCATTGATAGCCAGACTAGCCTTAGCCAGAGAAGTAAAAGCCAAGCACATCATTATCTGCAGCGACTCTCAACTCGTGGTTAACCAGGTCACGGGCGAATATGAAGCTCGCGAGCCGGCCATGGTCACCTACTTAGCCAGAGTTAGAGAGGCCCTGCTCAATTTCCAGTCACACTTCATTAGACGGATCCCTAGATCGGAGAACGCCGAGGCCGATGCCTTATCCAAGTTAGCCAGCACTAGTGACATCGCCATGAGAATCGTGTACATAGAGGACTTGCCTAAGCCTAGCATTCTCGGGGGGGCAGAGGAGGTCGCTCCCATCGTTCGAGCAGAGCCAAACTGGATTGACCCACTCATGAGCTTCTTGTTACACGGGACACTCCCCGCAGATCGCAATGCAGCCAGAAGGGTGCAATGCCAGGCAGCTCGTACTCTACGACACTCATGAGGGTCTGTGCGGCGGACACTTGGGGGGCAAGGCCTTGCCCAAAAAGCGCTTCGGCAAGGGTATTATTGGCCAACAATGAAGGCAGACGCCATTGAACTCGTTAGAAAATGTGACAAATGTTAGAGACATGCCAATATTTACCACCAACCCGTTGTCGACTTCAAGTATCTCACTAGCCCGTGGCCCTTTGTGCAGTGGGGCATCGATCTACTCGGGCCATTCCTGCCAGCAACGGGTGGAAGAAAGTTCTTAGCAGTGGCGGTGGACTATTTTACCAAGTGGGTAGAGGTTGAGCCCTTGTGACGATCATAGCCCGAAATGTCCAAAACTTCTTTTGGAAGAACATCGTATGCCACTTCAGACTACCTCGGGTATTGATCTCCGACAATGGCAAACAGTTCAAGGACATCAAATTTCAAGACTGGTGCCGAGACATGGGGATCCAACAGAACTTTACTTCAATCGCGCACCCTCAAGCAAACGGTCAAGCAAAAGTCACGAACAGATCCATCCTCCACGGACTAAAGGCACGGCTGGACAGAGCTAAAAGATTGTGGGCAGATGAACTACCCAGTGTCCTATGGGCCTACCGGACCACGGAGAAGACCGCCACGGGAGAAACACCCTTCAATCTCACCTACGGCACCGAAGCAGTGATTCCCGCAGAGATCGAAGTACCTACGTTGCGCCTAGAAGCATATAGTGATCAAACAAACGAAGATGAGCTACGTACCAACCTCGACCTACTCGACGAAGTAAGGAACCTTGCGTACATTAGGACCGCAGCCTACCAGCAGAGAGTAGCTCGGTACTATAACGCCAGGGTCAAGAGGTGAAACATGCGTGTTGGCGACCTGGCCCTTCGTAAAGTTATGGTGCCTGAGCCCGGTTCTGGCAAGCTTGGGTCCAACTGGGAAGGTCCTTACTGAGTGAAACGAGTGCTCGGGGAAGGAACATATGAGCTCAAGACCCTCGAAGGGAAACAAGTACCTCGAGCATGGAATATTGTCAACTTGAGGCAATATTATCTGTAAAAATCAAGCAGACTACGGGTCCCTTCCAAAGCCTAAGGGCCAGAAGACCGAGCTACATGACCTCGGCACAAGAAGACCCCAGTTGCCACTTCGGCCTAGGAGAAATCCAAGAGTGGACTACGGGTCCCTCCCAAAGCCTAAGGGCCAGAATACCGGGCTAATATGACCTTGGCACAACAGGACCCAACCGCCTCTTATGGCATGGGCAAACTCCGCGAGTGGGCCACGAGCCACTCCCTCAGCCCAAGGGCCAAAACATCGAGCTAACAAAGACCTTGGCGTGAAGAGGGACACTTCAGTAGCGAAGGCAAGGTATGAAATATCAAAAGCATAAGCAGCTCGGGTTTAAACCCTGCGAAGCATAGCTCATCCTGATACGTTGGTAGAACTGAATAGCCAACCAATGCTTAGCTCAGACATACATTGTAATCACTCCACGGTATACCACAGGGGCCTTAACAGCTCAAATGATGAAATTTCTTTAGTAAAAAACAAAGGGAGTTCATCATACTCAAAAGAAGGAAGAAACTTTCATTGGCAAAAAAAAAATAATAATAATAATAATAACAAGTGCAGTAACTAAGCTAAACAGTTCGGGGAAAGGTTTGATCATCATAGGGCACAACCCCCAATCGAAAACTTGTGAAAGATCGGGTTTACGGCACCCGGAAGCCACAAAAGCCCAGAGAAATGCCACCTCAAGAATCTGCCTCCTCATCCTCCGGAGAATCAGGCTCCTCTTCATCCGCTTGGTCCGTTGTCTCAGGAGACAGACCCTTCATATTAATGTCGTCGAGGTTGAGCCTGGAGAACTTCTTCCGAACCAGCCACCGACAGAGCTTAAACCCTGAGCGGTACAAACCCGAACCATACTCCACCTAGAGGTCATGAAAATTATGGGAGTCTTTAAAATCCCAGACCGCTTTCTCTCGCTCAGCCTCCACCATCTGATCAAAGTTTCGGGTCCGATTCAGAAGAGTGGACTCCAAGTCCCGCACCTGCTACCCGAGAAGCTCCCTCTCCCCTGCCATCCTAGACGATTCCTCCCTATAGTGTGTGCTCTCTTCAGTAAGCCGAGTGATTTGAACCTCCTGGTCGTGGACGAGCAGCTCCTGAGACTCGCTCCCCTTGTGGGTGTGATGGAGCTCACCCTGGATCCGGTCAAGCTCGACCTGGAGCTTCTGGTTGGCAGCACGCTGGTCGAGGGCGTCGACGCGATGGATGCGCATCTGGAGAGCCATGGCATGGATGGTAGAATTTACCTATCGGCGAAAAAGAAAGATTAGAAGACAACGGAAAAGGGCAAAACAAGAGAGGAAGAGGGAAAAAGGTCACTTACCACCATGTAGTGAGCAGAGGCGAACGCGGAGAGATCCCCGGGCTCCATGTTTCCCCACTAAGCGATTTCATCATTGGTGATCGTCTTTTGACTCCTCCAGTGAGCTACCAGATAATCATTTACCCCTTCCCAGTTTCCCACTGGGAATCGGGGGTAAGGACGGGGCTGAAGGGGGTTAAAGGGTACCTCCCCGGGCTGACGAAGCTCGCTTCCCCCAGGGTTAGTCCCACTAGTCCCCTCAGGAGGGGGCATCGGAACCTCGGGCGAAGGAGAGGGCAGGACTGACTCGGCAGACCTGAACTCAGTGCTTCCCGAAGGTGGGGTTCGGTCAGGGCGCGTCCTCTTCACCTATTGTCTTTGGCTACCCGAGAGAAGGCAGCGCGAATCGGAACTAGACACGATGACTGCCACAAGACCACAAGGCATTAGTCCAACAATAAACAAAATGCATGTGTACACAATATTCACAAGTCACTACACGGCCTATAAAAGACCGACCTACCCGGGCTCAAGCCTGCCTACATGAGCTTCTCCTCGGCTAAGTAGTCCGAGCAATGGAAGCCTACTAACGCCCAGGACAGCATCGTTTTTCGAGTCTCAGGGTCCAGCTCGGCCTCGGGGTCCTGAATAGTACCCCTCCAAGCAGTGGGAAAGAGCCACCCCTCGGGGTTAGGGACCACAAAGTAATCCCGCTTCCAGGCGGATTTTCTAACTGTAGAAGATCTTTCCACTTGTGAGCCTTGCCTTCAGGGTAAGATGACAAAAAGGTCATTTAACGGTAAGCCTGAAAGATGTACAAGCACGCTTGACCTTGTACATACTGATGTATGTGGTCCCCTGAGTGTTAGGACCCGTAACCAACACGTGTATTTCATTACATTCACCAATGACTACTCACGATATGGTTACGTGTACCTAATGAGACATAAGTTAGAATCCTTTGAAAAGTTCAAAGAGTTCAGACAAGAAGTCGAGAAACTGTTAGGGAGAGAAATTAAGTCCCTTCAATCAAATCGAGGCGGCGAATATCTCTCTGACGAATTCAGGGACTACTTAAAGGTAAATGGGATAGTATTACAGTTAGCTCCTCCTGCTACACCACAACTTAACGGTGTTTCAGAGAAGAGGAATATGACCCTATTAGATATGGTCTGATCACTTCTCATCCATTCAAAGTTACCTACATCTTTTTGGGGATACGCATTAGAGACTGCGATATACGTGCTGAACCGGGTTCCAACCAAATCGGTTCCTAAGACTCCTTATGAGCTTTGGACCGGAAAGAAACCAAGTGTATGACACTTGAAGATTTGGGGTTGTCCAGCTCACGTTAAAAGAATGAATCTGGACAAATTGGAATCCAAGACCAATCATTGCCTATTCGTAGGCTACCCAAAGGGCTTAGTGGGCTACCTATTCTATGATCCAAGTGAGCAGAAGTTGTTCTGCAGTCGGAATGCACAATTCTTGGAAAATTACTACATCCTAGACAAATTTAGTCAGGAAATTGTTCTTGGTGAGGAGAGCTCAGATGCAGTGGGAGGTGTCCCACAAGTTCCAGGTAGTGACCAACCTAGAAGATCTACCCGGGTGTCCAGGCCACCGGTCCATTTTGGTTACAATCAGGATAGTTACCTGGTTGAAACCTTCACTAGTGAAGAGGATCCCGTGACTTATACGGAAGCTATGTTGGACATAGACTCCCTTAAATGGGTAGATGCCATGAGAGCTGAGATTGACTCAATGGAGACCAATGGAGTCTGGACGCTAGTGGATCCACCCTCTGGGGTAAAAGCAATTGGTTGCAAATGGATCTACAAGAGGAAGAAGGGCCCCGATGGCAGGGTTGAGACCTACAAATCTTGTCTAGTGGTGAAAGGATACACTCAGAAAGAAGGCATCGATTATGAGGAAACCTTTTTGCCTGTGGCCATGCTTAAATCCATTAGGATCCTGTTAGCTATAACAACTTACTATGACTTTGAGATTTGGCAGATGGATGTCAAAACTACATTCCTAAATGGAGATCTTACTAAAGATATCTATATGCAGCAACCGCAAGGTTTTGTAGTTGCAGGTCAGGAACACATGGTCTGTAAGTTGAATAGATCCATATATGGACTCAAGCAAGCTTCTGGAAGTTGGAACATCCAATTCGACTCTACGGTCAAAAAGTTTGATTTTGAGCAAAATCCGGATGAACCCTGTGTTTACAGGAAGACCAGTGGTGACAAGGTTACGTTTCTAGTTCTGTATGTAGATGACATTCTACTCATTGGGAATGATGTAGGAATGTTAATTATGATAAAAGGATGGCTATCACAGCAATTCTCCATGAAAGACCATGGAGAAGCCTTCTATATACTGGGTCTTCGACTCTATAGAGATAGATCGAAGTGAATAATAGAATTATCCCAATCTGCTTATATTGACAAAATAGTCAAGAGATACAGCATGGAAATCTCCAAGAAAGGAAATGTTCCTTTTAGGCATGGAGTCAATCTCTCCAAGAAGATGTCTCCAAAGACCTCTGAGGAGAGCGAGAGTATGAAAGACGTTCCCTATGCCTCAGCCGTAGGGAGCATCATGTATGCCATGCTGTGCACTTGTCCTGACATCGCCTAGGCAGTGAGTGTAGTAAGCAGATTCTAGGCCAACCCAGGGTAGGAGCATTGGACTACTATGAAATGCATACTTAAGTACATTCGAAGGACAAAAGAGTTTTATCTGGTATTCGATGGTAGTTCACTACATATCCAAGGGTATACAGATGCAGATTTCCAGTCGGATCCGGATGATAGAAAGTCTACATCTGGATATGTTTTCACGATAGGATCGTGTGTTGTTTGCTGGAAAAGCAGCAAATAGAGGTCCACAGCAGACTCCACAACCGAGGCCGAATACATTGCTGCAAGTGAAACTGCCAAGGAAACCGTGTGGATGAAGAAGTTCGTTCATGAATTGGGAGTAGTTCCATCCAGCACATCACACATCTCATTGTTGTGTGACAATAATGGAGTGATTGCTCAGGTTAAGGAGCCACGAGCCCACTCGAAGTCGAAGCACATCGAGAGGAAGTACCACGTACTCCGGGAGATTGTTGGTAGAGAGGACATCTTGATTTAGAATGTAGCATCAGCGGAGAATGTAGCAGACCCATTGACTAAGCCACTGACACAAAAAGTGTTTGAGAAACACGTCGAAAGTATGGGACTCCGGCTTATACCAGATTGGACTTAAGTGCAAGTGGGAGCTATTAGATAGTTGTATGCCCTTATCTTCAATCAGAAATATGTACATTATGAATTTATTGTGAATGAATAAAGTACACATTTGATTCATGTTCCTGTGGTGTGTTTCTATGTAATACCCTTAAACTGGACACTTAATGAGACTTGTGTTAGTTTAGAATGTTCACAGCCATTGGGTAAGTCTGGGGAGATTTATCCTACCAAGGCTGACACTGGTGTGCTGCCAACTATTGGGGTGGCTTGTCTCAGCCACCAGGGTGAGACCCGAAACACATGCAGTGTAGGATTAATAGAACCTTTGAACCGGACCAGATTTCCAGTATTGCCCTGGACCTTGGAGATAGATGGGCAAAACTAGAAAGTTACACCTGACCCTTAGACTCGATTATGATACTACACTAGGTGTCGGATTGGGCTGTCTTTGATGTACCAATCAGTGAAATTCTTAGCGGGGGTCAAAACCTGGGTATGTTGGGATAGTCTGAGAATTCATCTAAGTGGGTGATCATAGTGACAGGATTAGCCCCTTTGTCAGACAAAGGTAATGATCGGGGATGCACTCTCTCTGATGGAAACCAAGACTGCCGGTAGCCGATTTCAATTGTTGAGATTTTGTTTTGCAAAATATATTTATATAAAGATATATATATATATATATATATATATATATATATATATATATATATTATATATATATATATATATATATGTTATGGTTTGGAAATGATTTGCAAAAGGTTTTAATTCCCGGGATCCATGTAATCAGAGAGTGCAACACTGTTCCTTGCAGTCGAGGGAGAGGTCCTCCCTTGTCGGGCAGTGTTTGATCATTATGGGCTGAGAGGTTAAGTGTAAGACCATTGAGGATAATACCTGATAGGCTAATCTTGCATCTGCCCACAATCTTTGGGTGTTACGAGGTGGCTTGGCCCAGGGACCACTTAGGTTAAGTGTTGGGCCCATAGAGCCCATAAGATGGGTTTCAAGGGGTGCACTGTCCATAACAGTGTATTCGGACAGGCCTTGTAACAAAGGCTGGGCTGAACCCATGTGGCTGATGTGTAGATCAATGTTTGGGTCCCACGCCATACAAGGAAGCCCAACTAGGCAGCAGTTTGGAAGGCTAAGTGAGTACATAACCTTAAATGGGCCTTAAGCCCATTTCGAACTAGGCTGATTTGATCAGTCAATTAAAGGGGGCGATTTCTGAGATGGATCAGCTGATAGGATTGAACCTAAACCCTATCCACTTAGAGAGATTTAGATTTAGAAGCCTCCTAATTAGATTAAGAGATGATTGATCTAATCTGCAGATAAGATAAGGGTTCTCCCTTATCACTTAAAGGGGCTTCTAATCCAAATATAATTTGGATCAGCAGATCCTAATAGGATTAGGAGCTGATCCCTTTAAATCTATAAAAGGAGGAGAGGGCGGCAGACTTTAGACATGCAACCTAAGACTCTTGTCTTTAGAGCTGAAATCGCAGAAGAGAGATTTCTGCAACCTCTGCAAAATCTCTCTTGCCGCCTCCTTCCTACTGCCGCCATTACCTTTAGTTCGATCTCCAGTTCTTCGGAAAAATCAAGATCTGATCTTGATACCATTCTTTTGGAAAAAGATTGATTGGAGCTATACTCACAAGCCATTCAGTTGATTCTTGCGAAGGGTCAAGTTCTTTTGAAAAACATTATTGATTCTGCTCCATCCTGCACTGCACCATTTTCAGTGGGAGCAGTTTTTGGATCCTCCCTTGGGCATGAATACCTCTATTGGGAGATACTAATTCTCTATATCAGGTACATCCTCCCTCCTACTCCTTTTGGTTCAGATCTGGTTTGGTTCATGGTTCAAGATTGATCCTTGAAAAATATGTTTTTCTAAAATAGGGAATTTGATTCCCTGCAAAGACGGGAGAAATTTTTTTTTGAAATTCGCACAGTCCTTTCCGCAAGACTTCGGTGTCCATGTGATGGATATCCCATCCTTTCACATCAGCACCATGTTAGAAAAAATGGTGCTCCAAGGAACGTCTATTTGTTCGGAACCGTTTTTCCATAAAAAAATGGCTCTCCAAGCCATGCCTTGGAAATCGAGAAGGCGTGGCTTGGAGCAACGCTGAATTTGGCATTTCCTAAAGTTGCAGTTTGTTGTTGCCAATAGGGACATGTGGTGGCAGTGACAAGGACATGATGTGGCACTAGATAATAAGTACCAGTGCTGAAAACGTTTCCTGGAGCATTGGTACCAAAGAGAAAACATTGTTGTTGCTCTAGGAAACTTCCTACCTTGCAGCAACGTTTCCAAACAAGATACCATTTTCTCAAAAAATGGTGCTTCCAATCCACACATCAGCAGTACAGTTTTCTGAGAAAACAGTGTTGTATCTGCATCATCGATGCCAAACATATACTTTATTGTCCTCTACCATTTCTTCACAAGTAATGTCGGAATCCACATTTAAATCTCCTAGAATCACGCAGCATTTTCCTATTACTCCATGCAAGTCTAGAATAACTAAGAAAGCTCTCTCTAGAATGAAACTTTCCATCTTTTGTTAGGTTCTCTATAAACATAAATAAAAAACTATGAGTGCCCTGGATTTTGGTTATGATATATCTATTCGACTTATCCACATCTCTTAGATCAATCCCCGATTTCAAAAACAAATCAATCAATTAGGAGGAAATTGGTCTAGATTTGAGCATGGTTTTCAAAACTGGACCGGACTGGACGGTCAGACTAGAAAAACTGGTGACCGGTTCCATTTTACCCTAGAATTGTTATTTTGTCAAAAATCGTTGATTTGGTCAACAAACTGCTGACCCAGGTGGTCAAACTGTCCAACAATTTTGGCCATTTTTTTAATTTTTTGTCAGAACGGGTCGTTTATTCAATTCGAACAATCAGACCCTTAACCGGTTCATTGCCCGATTCAGTTTTAAAAACCTTGGATTTGAGTATTTGATTTGCCTTTGGATCTAATTTATCTTTTGAGTCAAGACTTTAGTTTTCAAAAAAATATGTTAACAAAACTATCAAAATTATTTGAAATCATTTTTCTATTTTACACCTCACACGCCACTCCATGAGGATGATTACTTCACTCACTCTCATGCTCCCAATTCTTTTGGTTCTTAGATATGATGACTATGGGTAGATGTGGATGGTTATCTTGGGGTTCTCCACTTTTTGACCCCAAAGGTCCAAATTCTCTTCCTCAAAAAGTCGCTTAGGTCCTTTTGTACCCAAACCCAAACCTGACCCCCTACTCCTAGAATAGCCCGACCCGAGGGTCTGACCCACATTACCACCTAACTAGGAACGCATGCCAACATTTAGGTTAATCGAGGATCTAGTCCTATTGCTCGGTAGGAGTCCTAGGGAAGAAGAGAACAAACCTAACTGAGGTCCACTAACTAGGAGATAGGGCTGTATACGGGTCGGGTTGGGTCAGTTTACTAGGATTTTCCCAACTGACCCGACCTGGTCGGGTTACCTGAGGTGGAAACCAAAATCGACCCACTGATAGGCAAAACCGACCTAGTCGGTTTGAGTCGGTTTCGGTTTTGCTCCTGTAGTCAAACTTTATTTCTGAAACTTGTCTCACATTTGGTCCTGTGCCAACCTTACTAACCGCTATTCCACTCAAAAATCTTTTGTATTCAATAAGACAAAAGACAAAACTGTTTTATAGAAGACAAAAGTTATCAGTATTCAATAAGACAAAAGACAAAAGTTATCAATATTCAATAAGACAATAAAATAGAAAGTCAAACTGTTTTATAGAAAGAAGGCTGAAATATTTATATTTAAAGAAACTTTCTAAATTCTAATCTAGGTAAAAGAAGACACCTAGTTCTAATTGTAATTGCCTATTTGGTGTAAAAGACTATAGAAACTAGGATAGATATAATTTAGTTAAGTAGGAACTAGAAGATAGGGCTGTTCTAGTTCTAGTAGAAGACTAATTTGGTTCGGTTTCGAGTCGGTTTCGGTTTTTACACAAGAAAATCGAAACTGAGCCGATATTTCGGTTTATAAATTTGCCCAACCCAAAACCGACCGATGCTGATGAAAACCCAGTCGAATCGGGTTGGATTGGTCCGGGTTGGTCGGTTTGATTGGGTTGGGCCTTCTTATGAACAGCCCTACTAGGAGAGGTCCTATTTCCCTTCTAAACTAACTTAAAATACGCTCCACCTGTTGTTGCAAATCTTCATGATTAGGGCTCTCCCTCTAGGTGTTCGGTGTTCCTCAGCCCCAACACTATCTAACCCTCTAGAGCTATGAGGGATTGGCCCACATTATCACTAAGCTTTCTACAATTAATTATGACCTTCTAACTAACTGACTTCGAGGAGTGATCGATCCATTTCCCACCTTATGCCTCTAGGGCTTCCATGGCAGGAGTTCAAGCACCTTCTCTCTTCTTCTTCCCTTTTGTCTTCTTTGTTCAGATTCCTGTCTTCTCTTTATTCTTCCATTTCAAAAATCAGATGATGCATGTCAGTACTCCCTGAAGGGTGGTGTCTCAACCCGCAGCCAAGGACCTAGGTTGTTCATTGGCCTTAAATGAAAAACACCTCTAGAACTACAATCTGAATATATAGGTATCATGCAAACACCTAAAATAGATATAACCAATCTTGCTTTGGACATACAAAGGCACCAAGTGTTAGAGGCCTGTCTATGTATGTCACTATCTTATGTCTCAAATAATTCCCATGCAATTTAGCTGCCTTTATAGGCTAGAAAGGATTGACTTATCTGTTATGCTCTCTCTGAAGTCATTTGCTCAAATGGTATATTATGTGTAGGTGATATGATTTGAACCTAGAATATAGTTATGTAAGACAATCATTTTAATCATTAAACAATATCTAACCAAGTTGACAAAATTAAATTGATTTTTACTTTTAAGCAAGTTTCATAAAACTACATGGTATATGGTGGGTTTGGATTGAAACCATTTAATTTTATTTAAATGGGTCATTAACGGGTTGGTGGGTTAAATGGATTGGGTTCAAACTCAACCCAACCCAAACCCACCAATTGCTAGATAGTCCTACCCATTAGTATTCACAATGCGGAGAGGCTGTCATTCTGCAAGTTTGAACAGGCTGTGTTTGGTTTAATAGAAAATATGAGGAAAATAAAAATTAAGAAAAAGTTATTAAGTAACTTCACAAAATTTCTTAAGAACTTCCCCTAACTTTCTGTTTCTTTCTTATTTTCTATCAAACCAAATCTAAGTTTATCAGATCAAAATGACACCGCCCAGCAAATTGCACCCATTTGAGGGGTCTTGGGTTAGGTGTTTTTGCTGACATGGCAATTGTTTTTGTTTTAAAAAAAAATAAAAAATAAAAAACAAAAACATTCATTTTAGCACACCCCCCTAACTACATCCTAAATTATATTTAGATTATCCATGTAATTCCATATGTTCATTGAATAAATATTTGTGGTGTACATGTAGTTGAAAGAGTGAGAGGGAGAGAAGTCACATATATCCGTCTTCTGGGTGACGGATGTTAATTGACTACTATGAGACAATATAACTTGCAAGAGAGGGTCTCTATTCTCAAATCCCAGCTTGCCCAAAAATGAAGTCTTTCTTTGTTGGTTTTCTCATCAACCATGAACCATCCAAAAAAAAACAATTAAATTAATTACATACAAAGGCTTTGAACAGAAGCACTGTTAAAACTCCACCACCCCACCCACTGAAAAACTCTCTTTCCTCCACCCACATTCCCTATATAATAGCAACAAGCATTAGAATCCTCACATCTTTCTCTCTCTCCTTCCTTACTTTTGCCTTTAATGGCCATGGCTCCATCGGTCTTGGCTTTCCTTAGGCTGGTCTGCATTTTCCTCTTCTTCATAGCCATTGTCACTGCTGGAGCAGCTCCTGTAAGTAACCTTGGACAAAGAGAGGAGATAAAAAGGAAGCTGATGGATAATGGCGTTGGTCTCACACCTCAGATGGGGTAATTAAACTTTTCCATTGTTCTCTTTTCTTGTGTCTGCGTACACTGAATTCTGCCATGGTTCTAATCAGAATGCTGATAAATTTGTGTGAGATTTCGGTTTCGGATCATGTAACATAAAAAAATATATCCTATGGATTTAATGATTTATTTCAGTCAAAGTTTAATTTATTTTTTCCTGAAAATCTTGGTTGGATGATCTCAGATTCGACCATGTGTTGTTATTCTTGCCATATCAGCCTGAGATTTTACCACTGCACCAAGAAATGGCCCTCCCAATAATAGTCATGAAGTAATTTGAAATTTAGGCTGTGTTTGTTTGCAGTGCAATTTTATTTGTACTAATGCAAATGAAAAAAAAATCCAAATTCTCATTTAAATTTTGTTTTGGGTTTTATTTTAGGGGCTTTTATGATTCAGTCCACCCTTGGGTGGAGCTAGAATTTCCTAGGGGTGAATTGAATCCTGTCCATGGATTGATGCAAAATTCGGGTAGGATGTGGTTTATAGGGGGGCTTACTAGTAGACTAGGAGAGGGCTGCAAAAAAAAAAATTCTGAGGGGGATTAACAGTCCAAAAATCCCTTTATTTTATTCTGCTTCATGTCTTAATTTACTTAAACAAGATAAGTTAAACTTTGAAGCAAAAATAGATCAGAATTTACACCCAAATCATTTGCATTGCCATAGTTTTACATCAGTGCAAATTTATTTGCATTGCAACCAAATACAGCCTCAATATATATATATATATATATATATATATATATATATATATATATAATCTCTCTATATATTAAATGTAGATACATTCTTATTAGGATAAAAGAACAACCATCTATTGTTCATGGAATCTGTCCGTACTAGTGATTTTGATTAGAGGCAGAAGTGTTTTCAACGTTTACAAAGAAAGTAAGAAACCCAATTTGACTATATCAGGAAACATTATTTGTGAATAATCTTTTAAGGAGGAAATTATAGTGTTGTCTGTGGTTGGGTGGTCATTTTCATTGCAAAAGAAGAAAATAGGAAAATTGTGAGTTCGTCGGTGGTTGTCATTTGTCAATAAATAATGCTAAGTGAGAGATTAATGTATCCCTTTTCCTTCTTGTCAAGCTTATAGAGTTTCCATTTTGGCTTTGCTTGGCAGTGTGGTTTTTGAATGTTTAAGCTTTTTCGGTTAGGAAAAGGAGAAGTGGTTTGGAGACGTTTGGTATAGGGCTGCAATCAGTACTAATCCATTGTCTGAATTTGAATTCGATTCATTTATAATTGAATCAATATGATTCAATTTATTTTGATTTAATATTTAAAATTTATATTATATCTATTAGTAAAATTGATTTATTAGTAAAATTGATTTAAATGTTGTGTTTTGTTAACAATGGTTATGATATTAAAGAGAACAGAATGACAAAATAGGACTCATGTACTCAGCCCCTTGTAGCCCTTTTACTAAGTTTTTTATAAGTAGTTTTCAATTAATTTTGTCCACAAAATAAAAATATAATATCAAAGTCATTTTTAATTCATTTCCTTAACACTAAATACTATTTTGATCATTTTACTTTAGTTTATTTATAATATTCAATATTTGATTGCATTTCAGATTCTGATATAAATTTATTGATGAAATGCATTTTAAAATCAAGGGTAAATTGCCGAAAACCTCTCTTGAAGTTTCTTGTTATTGTGGAAGCCTCCCCTAAAGTTTGGTAATTGCAATCACCTCCCCTGAACTTTATGACATAGTTGTAACTACGTCCTTTTTGTTAGAATCCTCTAAAAAGAAGCATAGAAATATCCAAAACACCCATATAGTAACTTTGACCAAATTTGCCTCCAACTCCTCCAATCTCTTTTCTGAAATTAATTTACTTTCTAAATTTGCCCTTCATATTGATCACTCAAAGGTAAAGATACAACTTTAAATTCTCTTTTCTTCTTGTTTTCATAAAGTTTGTATTTTTTTCTATAGAAATTAACCTCAATAATAACTGCACAAGTATTTCTGACATTTTCATGCCTCTTTTTGGAAGATTCTGACAAAAAGGGTTTACTTACAACCATGTCATAAAATTCAGGTGAGACGATTACAATTACCAAACTTCAAGAGAGATTTCAATAATTTACCCCAAATTCAAATGTAAACCAATCAAATTTAAATCAATCTATGTCCCATCTGGTTCGATCTTTTTGCAGCTCTAGTTTTGTAATTGTTCTTTCCTTTCTTTTTATATGGAAAAAAGGAGGTTTTTTCCCAATAATAAAGAAAGAGTTCAATGCTCTTTTTTTTTCTCAGTAAAGCCAATCTCCTTCTGAGTGGATGAGTTTTGCACTCTTAGTAACTTTAATGATTATGTAATAGTAGTGTAATGTTAATGTCACTCTTATGAACAGTCCGGATCAGGTAGGCTGGGGTGTTAATTGGACTGGATTTGGTCCAATCTAATTCAGTCCAATGTGAGTCCATTATAAATGGACCAGGTTCAATCCAATCTGGTGAATGTTTTGGATCGATCCAGTCCTATCTGTTCAAATGCATTTTGATTTATATTGGTTTCAACCCAAACCCAGTTCATTAACACATATATTCTTATCTTATATCAATAGACTAGATATTGGCTTAACCTAACAACCCAATCCAATATAAATTTGTTATAGATGGACCAGGTCCACTCCAATCTAATAAATATTTTGGACTGGATTGATCCAATCCAATATGTCTTGTTGGTTCATCCAATCCGTCTAAATTGATTTTGGACTGGACCCTTAGGTAGGCACACATGGTGAGCACAGTGAGTCCTATCATATGAGTATAGCAACAGGGAATAATCCAATCAAGTGATTTGTTTGAATGATTTAGGGCCTGTTTGGAAAGGCTGAAGCTATGATTGAAAAGCTTTCACTGAACTGCTTTGAAGAAACTACTAAAAAATCTTAACCAAAAAAAGTTATTTTTTAGCTGAACCACAGAATAAAAAAAGTTCGATTTACCTACACACAAATTAAAAAATAAATAGGGCCGTAACGTGATTAGATTCAGATTAGATCTTGCTACATCCAAGTTCAATAGGCCTACCAAAAATCCTTAGATTGGACTTTTCACTCTTCTCAAATTGAGCATAAAGTAATTACCTTTTCAATCATACATAAAAACAAATTTATATAAATATGAAATAATGAATTTATTAATGATAAACTTTGTATGATTATGTATTTAATTTATACACTAAATCAACTTAAATTTGAAATAATCGGATTGAATTTAGTGTATATTTTCATACTCCTTTTGTTTATTTACCTTTTTTTAGGGTGAAACTTGGACAGGCTAAAGTTAGACTTTTGTCAAGATTTGTATAGGCTCGAAACGGATCGAACTAGTGTAAAATGTTAATTTGGGCCAACCTGATTTACACCCTTATTTTCTTATTTGGTCTTGTTGATTGGTTTTCCATTTGAGCCATCCAAGGTTTTTAAAATTGAACTGGACGATGAAGTGGTCAGGGGTCTGGTTCTCGGTTTGAATGGTGTCACCATTCAAACCGAATAGATAACCCATTCTGAAAAAAACAAAAAACAAAAAACGGCTTACAGGGTTTGATGGTTCAAACGGTTTGAATGGTTTGACTGCTTAGATCAGCTGTTTATTGACCAAATCAACGGTTTTTGGCAAAATAAAATGTTCTGGGGTAAAATGAAACTGATCATCTGACCGATTTCCGGTTTTTCCAGTCCAACCATCCGGTCTAGTCTGGTTTTGAAAACCATGGAGCCATTTGGTTCTGGTTCCGGACAGATCCAGTTTTTTTTTTTTTTATTTTTTTTTTTTTGAAAACGATAGTGTCAACGAGGCGCAACACAACCTATGTTGACTAAAACTTATCACCCTCCATTTGTCTTCTTTTCCTTCTTTAGGTGGACATGCATGGGTCACACTTTTATTTATTTTATTCTGTGCCATATATTTGAGAATGGAATCTTATTTATGATGAAAATCAGAAAATGGGAGTCTTAACCTTATTTAACTAAAAAAAAAAAGGGTATTAAATGATTAACTCTTTTGAAAGACAAACCCCCTATTTTTTAAATACCCATATCATGGATCGGGTTAAGTGAAACCCATATTGAACCGACCCATCAGGTTAGGGACGGGCCATGTCAGTCTTAATTGGATTTTGGGTTGAAGTGGCTCATAAAATCCAACTGATTCACAATTGCAGTATAGAAGCATTTGTATAAATTTCATTTGTTAATATGCTTAAGGGCACACATGTATTTGAAACCATTCGGTTGCGTTTGGAAATGTGAATGTAAATATATAGAGTATAAAACGGTTGATTTAAATTACAAAGTTGGGTTGACAAAATTATCTCCTTACCAAACAAACTTTTATTTGTAATGGATGTAAATGCGAATTTCAATAAAATATGTCTTTTTCTATCAAAAACCCACTTAAATGCAAATTTTTTTTATGTACTTTTACATCTCATTATCGATGTAAATATACATTAGAAAATGTGTTTTCAGGCAAAATTAAACTAGAATGTAAATTTATCTTGAACTGAGATTTACACTCTATTTGCATCATTTCCAAATGCAGCATTATGAACTATTGCAATGGTTTAGGCCTTGTTAGTTAGTGGAAGTTCATTTATATTGATGCAAAAGTATGAAAGTATAAATGAGTAGAGTACAAATTTCGGTTTAATTTGGTTATAGGTTTTATTTTATTTCATTTATTTGCGGTGCAGATGAAATAAACTAAAATTTAAAGAAAAACAAAATATAACTCGAAGCAAAAAAAAATAAAAAGATATCAAAATTTGCAGCTTTCTTATTTACACCCCCCATATATTTATATTAATACAAATTAAATTCAAACATTGTGACTAAAGATACCAGGGAACAAACACCCAGTTGGACTTAAATCAAAGTTGGGATCGATGTGCCCAACTGAATGGTGGGAAAATATTGCATCGGTTCCAATCACATATTACAGTTGATGCAGTTGGGTTCATTAATGAATGTGAAACGGGTTGTGAAGTGTGGGTCCTCTTTACGATTAATTACTCATAATTGAGAAAAGTTGATCCATATATGTGAAGGTCAGGCTCTAGTAATTGTACCCAATTTTTTTATTGAAAAGTTGGGCTGCAACTGTAAATGATGATAGTAGTCAAGTTGAGCTGAACACTTCCATTAATGGCAACCCAAGCAGCTCCCACTCACAAGCTGAGCTGAATACTTCCATTAAGGAATTAGACAAATAATTTAAAAAGTGCAATTATGATACATTAAATTAAGATTCCAATCAATCACGTTAAAGACATCATATGGTTTACATACTTTTCATTAATTGTTATTTACAAAATGTATTTATCATCAATACTTTAATCAACGTTAAAGATATCAACTGTGCAGCATGGTTTTATCACTAGTTTCATCATGCAGTTCATGCACCACAGATTTTGCCATAATTTAAAATTCTATTAATATAAATCTCATTAATTTTTCTGTTTTTTTTTCCCTGGGGAGGGAGGGAAGGGTGTTCTTCTTAGCATTTCCAACTAATTTGTGTGGTTTTGGTCATCAGATGGAACACCTGGAACCACTTCCATTGTGATGTTGATGAAAAATTGATTAGAGAAACAGGTAATTTTACCCATATATAAAAAGAATAACTACAGTACAGTTTTCTTCTTATTTTCTTTTCTAAAAATAATAGAAAGAGATAAATTTCTACTGCATTTATTTAACTTTATTCATGAATTCATTCAAACTGGTTCTACAGCGGATGCCATGGTCTCAACTGGGCTTTCAAAAGTGGGATTTGAATATATAAATATCGGTACGGTATCAAATTATGCCTTCTAGACTATTATCTTTTCATGGTGATCAATAATTCAGTGATGCTAACGTTTAGTTGTCCTTTTTTTTTTTTTTTTTTTCTTCCTCTGTTGATTGCATCAGATGATTGCTGGGCTGAACTCAATAGAGATTCTATGGTACACTTACTCTCTATGCCGTTTTCTTTAATTTCTTTCCACTGTTCTTTTATTCTCTTCACTTACCAAGGAATACATCCAAGCCCAGTTTGCTTTTGGTATTTTGAAGGAATCCCATTGATCAACTTACCCATGTTCTTATTTTAGAAACATATGAGATCCACAGCTAAATTTTTTTCGTGGAAACTGAAATGGTCAAAAATGCCCCCACAAGATAAATTTATCCAAGTAAATTCAACAAAAAAGAGCATGGATAAATTGCTTACTTGGGAAAGTAGATTCCGGAAAAACAAACAGGCCCGGAAGAGCATAGGCATATTACTTGGAACCCAGAGGCATATTACTTTACTTGGAACCAGATTTCCTACTCACTTTTCCTACCCACTCTCTATCTGCGGTGAATCTCTCAATTCATAATAGAGATGTGAGGCTGCAATTCGGTTAAGTCCTAAGTCCTTTTTCATTGTTGGCTTGATGAACAGAATGTCTAATTTATTTCATTACATGGCAAGATTTTCAAATGTCCATGATGCATCAACATTAAGTCCTTTTTCATTGTTGGATTTTCTTTGCAATTTATGTCAATTTGTGTTGGAAATTTGGATTTTGGCAGGGGAATCTGGTTCCTAAAGCTTCAACATTTCCCTCAGGCATAAAGGCTTTAGCAGATTACGTCCATAAAAAAGGGCTAAAGTTTGGACTTTATTCAAATGCTGGGTATCATTCTTGTGCTTAAACCAGCTTTCAGTATCAACTGCTTAGATTCAAATCACATTGCCTGTTATAGGGCAAATCAGATTGGGCGGTCCAAACATTGAATTGGACTGGTCCAAAATGGTCCAAAGTATTCATCGGATCGGATCGGATTGGACTTGGTCCATTCGTAATGGACTCATGTTTTTCAAGGAGTTGAGCATTTCGTTTTATATTTTTTCAGGACTACTACTTGCAGTCAGTCAATGCCTGGATCACTGGGATATGAAGAACAAGATGCAAAAACATTTGCATCATGGGTATGCTTGACTGTTTTTATGTAAAGATTGCTTCTGAGATTAGTTATAATGCCTCAGATGAAATCCATCTAGAAGTGATTAATTTACCTTCTGCTTTTAACTCTTTTCATGTAGGGAGTTGACTATTTGAAATATGATAACTGTGATAACAGTGGTACAAGCCCAAGGGAGAGGTAACCAACAGTGTGATAGTGATCAATGTTGTTATCTGTCCATTCAAGTTCAGTCACCCTTCATCAGTTATTCAAAGAACCAGTCTTTCTATTTACTCTTGGACTGTTTTCTTATTATGTGAAATAGGTTCCCTAAGATGAGTAAAGCATTACTGGAGACAGGAAGGCCTATATTTTTCTCGCTGTGTGAATGGTAGGTAAATTTTCAAGTCTGAAAATCTCAGTTTGGAAAGAGTGCAAATTCATACAAAATAATACAAGGCTTTGCACTCTTCGTATTTGTATTTTCACTCCTTCCAATCTGAACCTAAGGAAAACCAAATTAGAATTCATTCTCATCAATTGGTAACCATGATAAAACCTCTTCGTGATTCTGTTTAGTAGGAATAATGTATGTATAAAAAAATTCAAGGTTTCACTGGAAAATTTTGTCCATCTGATCTATTTCATTCATAAAGGAATCTTGCTTGTGCAAGCACCAAGTACAGAAGAACATCATGGAAATAAAACTCATATAATGCTACAACTTAAAGCTTTTGGAATAAGAATATGCTCAAAACTGTCACTTCTGAAATTATCATATAAGCCCATGCAACTAGTGCACTTACAGATAAGTTCACTTAAAAAGACATAATTCAGTCCTCATTGCAAACAGTCTAAACTCTAAACAATTGAATATAAAGAAAATTCTGTCTTTGTTTTGGATTTTTAACTTGTCAATATCTACAATTCTGTTTTCATTAACTTTACTGGGTTTGTGATTCCAGGGGAGAGGAAGACCCTGCAACATGGGCACCTGGTCTAGGAAATAGTTGGAGAACAACAGATGATATTGTGGATAGTTGGGGAAGGTAAAATTTATGATATACCCATATATCTTTGTAAAATGAATCTCTAGCTATGCTGCCCTGATGGCTTTATTGGAGTAGCATTGGCAAAAAGGCATTTCAAACCAATGTTTTTAGACAATAAACCTACACCCCCCATCTTAGGAGATGAAAGAAAAATACCTATGAGATATGCAATTTAGGGTATCTATGTTTCTCTTTCCAAAAGGAAGCCTCGTGATTCCATAAATCCAAAGCTACCCTCCTTACTGAAATGCATTTTACATGGTCAAGTTTATTTCCCTGTTGCAAGAAGCTGATGTTACTTCTATGGTCAGTATGGCAACTCGTGCAGATCTAAATGATAAGTGGGCATCTTATGCTGGACCTGGTGGTTGGAATGGTAAAGTTAGCTCAATTGTGTACAATTTTTTTCTTAAATTGCTGTGAAGAACTCCAAGATATCTCACTTGGTGAGCTGCTTTGGATCAGATCCTGACATGCTTGAAGTAGGAAATGGTGGCATGACCACAGAGGAATACCGGTCACACTTCAGCATATGGGCACTAATTAAGGTACCCCTTTAGGCTTTTATTGTTTTCTATACATGAATAGTTCTGTTAATCTCTCTGCAGATGATGGTCCAGTTAGTATCATCTGTTGCTAACTTGCTATACATGTACAGGCTCCATTGTTGATTGGATGTGACATCCGATCCATGGACAATGCAACCTTTGAAATTCTTAGCAACAAAGAAGTTATTGATGTAAATCAAGGTATTGTTTAGCAAATTCTTGAATGAACTGAATCCACACACCCACATTAAATTATTGAGGTGGATTTATCTTATAAGAAACTGGTTTGAACAGATAAACTTGGAGTTCAAGGGAAAAAGGTTAAGAAGGATGGAGAGTTGGAGGTAACTTTTACATTACTTTTTTTCTTCCCATGCTACTTCAATAGCTATGTAGAATGGGGAAACTGTGAGCTCATTACAAATGTACCATGTCCAATCCAATCCAATGATATTTTGGACCGTCCAATCTGTTCAAAGTTGTTTTAATTTAGATTGGTTCTAACCCAAACCTGGTCCATTGACACCTATATTCTTATCTTCTATCTATGGACCAGAAATTGGCTCAATCCAACCAAATCCAATATAAATTCATTGTTAATGGACCAGGTTCAATCCAATCCAATAAACACTTTGGAACATTAAGTCTAGACTGGTCCAATTTAATATGCCTTGCTGGTCTGTCCAACCCATCCAAATTGATTTTGGTTTGGCAGGGCCCAATCTAAAACCGGTCCATTGACACCCTTACTATTACATTTATCCTAACTCGGAGGGTGGGCCTTGTCACAACAGTTAGCTTGTTCCATTGCGACCTGGATGACCAAGGTTCAAATATTGGGAACAGCCTCCCTGTATGTGCAGAGGTAAGGCTGTCCTTTTCTTTTACTTTTTTTTAAACCCCAAAATTTACTTCCAGTGGAAGGATGGCCACCGCAAATTTATTCATAATCAAGAAAAACCTTGGAGGGGGGACGTAAGGCCTTACCCCTCAAATCTATACAGAGGAAACCCGACTCATATTACATTTATCCAGGCTTACTTGGATTAAATTCAAGCTCATCATTGGACAGAAGCATCTAAGGCAAAGCCCCATAAAGGTCCAAAAGGGACATATCTTATTGTCAAACCCAATGCAAGACCAGATTTATCCACGCACTAAGCTAAATCTATGAATTTCTTATTCTGTCTCTGTGTACAGAAAATTCCATTGCCAAGACCAATCACCCTTGGAAATTTGCAGGTTTGGGCAGGTCCTCTTAGTGGTAACAGGGTGGCAGTGATATTATGGAATAGAGGGCCTATAAAAGCAGAACTTACTGTATTTTGGTCTGATATTGGCCTTAGTTCATCAACTATTGTAGATGTTCGCAGTTTGTGGAAGGTGAGATTCCTAAATTATCTCTTCTTAGGCTCAGTTTGGAAGGAGGTCAAATACAAATTTGTACAATACAAATACATAAAAAAAATACAAAATACAAGATTTTGCACTCTACGTATTTGTATTTATACTCCTTCAAAACTGAGCTTTATGAACAGATCTAGACCTACCCATTTGATCATGGTATGCCCTGACCCTTTGGTTTTGTATGTCTTATGCAGCATAAAACTGAGACTTCAGTTCAAGGGAAAATTTCTGCAGAGGTTGAGTCTCATGGCTGTGAAATGTATGTCCTATCACCAAGTGGAGTGCGCCATTAGGAAGAAAGTGTTCTACTCATGCTTTGAGCACATCCATTGATGCACATTTGTCAAGGTGATGGTTTAGCAATCTGATGCAAAGGTGGGCGCCTAATAACAAATTTTGGATGTCTCTGACCTCCAAAAAAGGAAAAATAAATAATAAATAAAATAAAATAAAAGAGGGGATATGCAGCTTATCTGATCATATCACATTTTTATGGAATATATATAACATATCAATTTCATGAACTATTTTTAGTGTTGCCCCAGAATAGCAGCAAGAATGCTGAAAAAAAAATCCTATCCAGAGTGGTAAAATATTTCATAGCAAATAAAATAATGTAAGATAAGAGAAACTGTGGGTTTTGTGTTATTCAGATGTTCTCTTCTTCATTATAAATGAGTTTGCAAAAATAATGTATACCTCCATTGCATATACAACAATGATCATATTTATGCATGGACATGCCATCTATATTCTAGATTTTAGCTCCAAAACAGCTTAACAAATAATATTCAATTGGAGAATAAGCTTAGTAGTTGTAGCAATTCAAATATGGAATGGGGAATATTTGTTACGAAAAAAATGAATAAATGATGGTGTCAATAACAGTAAACAAATGATATCATCATGCAAAGGAATCTTGGAATAGATCCAATAGGTTATAAAATGAGAGAAAGTTTATTGGAATTGTGTAGTCGTGTTCATAGAAGACCATCTACAGAACTTGTTTGGAAAAAGTGGTGTGTAACAAGTTGAAGGAGCTAGAAGGCTTAAATAATGATGATGATGACTCGGTGGAACCAAAAGGACTTTTTTGTAAGGAACCAAAAGGACTCGGTGGAAGTAATGAGAAATTATTTAAGTGTACATAATTTAACAATGGATATGGAACTGAATAGAAAGGAAACAGGATTCATGTAGTCTATCCCATATGGTTGGAAGAAGGCTTAAATAATGATGATGATGATAAATCAATAACTCTCAATTTTGAGTTGTTCTCCAACAGAGATTGTCTAATATGAATTAATGCAGAAAAAACAATGGAGCAACAATGTTACTGCATGTCAATATTTAACATGCATCCATCGTTCAAAGCATCCGTACACCTCTTTGTATCGGTAGAAGTGTATCAGTATTTAACTGATGCAATTTTTGTCTTCTTAGTTTTTTTTTCAAATTTCAGTTTTAAGTATAATTTTATATATATTTAATAAAAAAATGGGTCCCCGAAAACACCTGTAAACATGTGTATTGGCCATCTAAAGATACAATACAATACACCTAATACGGAGCGTATGTATCGATACTTTAAACCTTGCATGCACCCATGCCGGGATGCAACATTGATAACTCAAGGATGCATTTTGTGATACTGGTACCAAGACTCATGTTTCATGGCTTAAAATGAAGTTTGAACTCTGTCCAGTCCCCTCCTGAAAGCAACTCAAGATTAATTGTGGTGGGTTTGGGCAACAATTCTGGCGTGATCAGAGGAATAAAACCGAACCTATAGATTGGCTAGGTTTGGGCAAAACCAAGGTTCAAAGTATCGACACGTATCGGCCCGTATTGATCAATATGTATCATTTCGGAAGCTCCCCGATACACCCCTACAGAGGGTGTATCGGGGTTCTGACCAGTTCAGGGGATGGAGGAGCCTTAAACCGGCCGCCCTGAACTGGTTTTAAAAAAATAAAAAATAAATAAAAAGTATAAAAGCAAGTACTGATATAGCCTGGTACGCCCCTACCGGCGTATCGATATTTTGAACCTTGGGCAAAACCCATTTACTCTTATGATCTATTATGACCCTAAACGATGCCCTGGGTGCTGGCAGAGACCATATATATAGTGAGGGCAAATGTGGCCCAATTCCAATCTTGTAAGATGAACGAACCCAGGTGCTGAGGCCCATACCCAATGAGCACATAGTGTGGGAACAGTAATCAAGCCTGTGCTTATTATAAGGGTAGAGCCAAGAAAAACTAGTACAACCGAAACCCTTAAGCTGTGTTAGGTTTGATAGAAAATAAGAGAGAAACATAGCCTTAAGGAAGCCAGTTTCCCATTAAAGTTGTGTTGATGAGATAGGAAGCCAGTTCTCAGTGCAAAAGATGTGGGCTTTCACAAGGAGAAGGCCCGTCTTAACAATGAATCGTGGTGTATTATGATTTATGAATAGGAAACTGGGAATAACCATACATGAAGAGGAAAGCACATCGGTAGTCACGCGTGCAAGTAGGCCCCCAGACATGGAAGAAAACTAAACCAGGACCGGAGGTGTTGTGCTGGTAGCCCTTTTCGTGGTAGTCTGGTTTAGGTAGCTCTTCTGTCAGGTAGTCCTATTCGTGGTGGTGGGTTTGCTCGACGAGGAGTGATAGAAGGCATCAAGTCATACGTTGCAGCCATAAGAAATATCTCCCATATTTATATGTTTTCATTCATGTGAAGATGCTACAAGGTGGGTATGAGGCTTATCCTATGGAGCAAATCCCGATCATTCGCACGTATGAATACAAAAGTGCATCGCGTGCCGAGAAACCTGTATTGAGCTGGCACAATTAAATAACAAACAACCTGAAACTGAAAATGAAGAATCATGTATCAAGAAAAATGCAATGAAATGGGAAGAAAAGAACTTTTTAGAATCAGGGGTCCAAAAGTTCAATCATATAAGAGGCAAATTGTTTGTCTTTCTCGCTAGCCAAAGAACTTGAGAATGACCGAATGAGGTAGTTAAAGTGAGAGAAGGCAATGAACGGCAAGGTGACTTGGGTTGGGTGGGCAAGGTGAGATGGGTTGATTATGATAAACCCAGGTTGCAACGGGCTCAGTTATCAGACAATTAAAAAAAAAAGGTTGCGAGGGGCTAGGTTTCTCATTTTCATTTAATCGGATCGGGCTGGGGTGGGTTCAGCTGGTTGGTTACAGGTGAATTCAACCATGGGCCATTCGGTGTTGGGCAGGGCTGTAAAAAGTCTACGTAGCAACTGCATAGTGTTCCAACGCTTTTCTTCTGCAGTGCATAGAGATGCTAAAAGCCTATCCTCGAACCCCAGAAAAACGACAGACAAACCTGTCAAAAGCACCATGACCACAAATTTATGTGCTTTGGGTTTAAGAGCCCGTGACTGCGAGCCGGACGACCAGAACACACCACTCCCATCAATGTTTTAAGTTCCAACAGTAAACAGCAAAACAAGCATTTCCAACAGAAAATAAAACGGGAAATTTGGTAGATCAATGCAAATGCAGGTTTCTTCTCTCCTGTAAGTCAACTGCAGTTTTATTTCCGGACTACCACCATGAGAGTGTGTATCACAGATTTCTATCACATGACAGCTTTCTGCTGCTCTCCACCTGAACTGAACCACATCTATCTATCTCTCTCTGACTCTTGAGACCTACAAAATTTCTATTTCCAACCCCTTCCCCCTTGTAAAAAGACCCACTAAGACACTTTCACAGCATACACAGAATGGATAGAACACTGCAGCTTCACCGGCACAATGGATAAACTGCAGCAATTTTCCCTCCATCTTGTTATTCTATTCTAACACTGGATAGTAATGATGTAAGGTAGATCCAACGGACTAACTCATGCAGCCACTGGTTGCTTGTTGGCAAATGCCACACCCTTCTCAATGCTACCCTTCAACTCTGGCTTAAGTGCCTCCAAAGCCTTCGCCTCATACTCAGTCAGTCCCTGCAGGTCCGCAGATATCACAGCTTCGATCCCTTTCTTTCCCATTTTAACCCTTGAAGCAAAGAATGGCAGCTCAGTCAGCTCTGACTGGATGAAAGCACATTCATAGACGTCCGCATCCCCGTCAAGAGCACGGAGGGAGGACTCAACAAACCTTGCAGCTGCATATGCCATTGACAGTGTGGCAGACCCAGCACCTGCCTTGGCCTCTACCACTTCTGTCCCAGCATTTTGGATCCTTACAGTCAACTCCTCCACTTCTTCGTTTGTGAAACTTACAGATGGCTTCGTCTTTGAAAGCAGTGGAAGGATGGTGATCCCTGCATGTCCCCCAACAACCGGGACATCTACATCAATAAGCTTCAGGTTCTTCTTCTGTGCAACAAAAGTGTTTGCCCTAACTACATCCAGTGTTGTAACCCCAAATAACTTCTTTGGATCATAAACACCTTTCTGCTTTAAGACTTCTGCTGCAATGGGGACAGTAGAATTGACTGGGTTGCTGATGATATGGATGAAAGCTTCTGGACAGTTATCTGCAACAGCCTCAACCAAGGATTTCACAATGCTGGCATTAATATTGAAGAGATCATCACGGGTCATTCCCGGCTTTCTTGGAACTCCAGCAGGTATGACCACCACATCTACACCTTTCAAACAATTGGCCAATTCAGAAGCCCCTGTAAAATCAAGCACCTGAGAAGGAGTGTTGCAGTGGCTGATATCGGCAGCAACTCCCTTAACATTTGCAATATCATAAAGATGCAAGGCCGAAACTAATGGGGACATCTTGATCAAAAGTGACAGGGGTTGACCAATCCCACCAGCCGCTCCAAGAATGGCCACTTTGTAGGATGAAGCTTGAGGCCGAACACAACAGATGCTCCTCTGGTTTTGTTTTACAGCTCTTGGTACAAAAGAATCCCCAAGAGCAGCCACACTTTCTCTGCCAAAGAAGGATGTCTCCGTTTCACAACTTACAGATGCTTCTGCCTTAAGACCACTGAAACTCCTAAGACAGTTGCCTGAGTTGAATTTCACGTTGAATGGCTTCAGTTTTGAATCCATGCATGCCTGGGCACCGTATGGAGAAACTGATCCAACAAGAAAGGTAGAAGCTGTTGTTGCAGCCATTTTGCAACCTGATAACATTAAGACATGCCAAAAAAATGTTGGTCAAGCTACAATTGGCCAAGCTGATCATACTCAAGTAAAACTTTATAACTAAAAAGCATAATCGAAGTCATTCAAGTTATTCTAAATGAGAAAATGAAAACGAAAAGCTACACTTGGTGTTATACTATGTCTGTCTACTGTTGAACACCACAATTTTATTTTACTGTTACTTCATTCCTGAAACTTTACACTACTAATGCCCCAACCCTATTCGGGCAACATAGCTTCCAACTCTTTCACACTGATATAAATTTGACCTTGAATATATATATATATATATATAAACAAGTTTTTGATAGAGATAAGACTCACAATGTTGAAATGCAGATTTGATAATGAAGGCTCATTTTGGGAAGTGTACAAATGCAAATATATACAGTACAAAACGGAAAACTTTGTATATTGTATTTCTAAACCTTATTTTGCACTGTACAATTGTACATATCTGTATTTGTACTCTTTCCAAACTGAGCGGAAGGGGCAATGCCAAATCTAATAGTATATAGATCTAATAAGAAAAGAAAATATAATAGAATAACCTTGGAGTCGACACCTAGAAAATCTATGAGGCAATAACCAATAGCTTGAAGGAGTTTGCACCATCAAGAATGTTTGGAGTCTGGACCAAACAAAAGAAGCAAAGATATTCATAAAATTTATTTCATTCACTAATTCTTTTACAAAAATTTCAGCTCTATTTAAACTCATGGGGTGGAACATTTACCTCTCACAAGAGAATATTGACTTCTAGAGCTAAAAGAAAACAAAATATTTTCCAAGATCGCTAAACCCATATCTGTAGCTAAGAATCAAGATCAAAGGAAAATCGAAGAAGAAAAACAAATGATCTATGATAGATCCTGCACTTGCCAAGATACAAAACCTTCCATACCATACCAATCAAATTAGCAGCACAACATAGATATATGGATGGAACACATTTAATCGAACCTAAGAAACAGTCAGGTAAAACTCCAAATTCTTTTGGAGCACCCATACTTAAGAAAAAATAAATAGGGTCAAATTGTGATGAATAATTCAACATACAGGCAGAATGGATTATTTCCTACGTATCCGAACTACAACACCTACCCTCCAAATAAAAAACCCAAATTTCAAGCAAGAAGAGACGAGAAATCAGGAATTAGGTCCTACTACAGGCTTTCTCAGAAGCATTTATTTTAACAATCCTAAGCCATGCATCTTCCTGAAGAAAAGAGAACTAATGGTCCAGCTATTCAATCAAATTTGAAAACATTCATGAAGCCAGTCTCAGTCCACAGAACTTAAAGCCTCCAAAAAAGGTGAAACAAAAGAGACAGAAAGAATAAAGAAGAAGAAATGTTTCAAGAAAGCAACTTGAACCATAGGCTCAGTTTCCACATGGCTTAGGAATACTAATACATGGTTTTGACTGTACATATTTGTATTTGCACTCTTCCCAAAATGAGCCTTACACCATAACCAAGATAGGGTTCAAAAGGATATCGAAACAGGAGACTGAAATCAAAGGTAAAAGAATACCAACATTCAAATGAAAACCTAAACAGATTTTGAAGACGAGTTCGGAAATGCCCAAAACATGAAGAAAGGCCCTAATTTCAAAACAAGAACTTAATTAAAGCAGCTAATGACTTGAAAAGAACCTTTACTAGCCAAACCACATTTGCAAGCTAGCATACAGCTCTGCTACCCCGAGTCCGAGAGGAATCTTAAAAATTAGTAAGAGTACCGACCATAAAATACCAAGACAACTCATCCTGAATGATTCGAATCAAAAAGGAGCATTATCAGGAAAACCCAGGACCCTTGAAAATACGGCCTGGCACTAGATGAGAAAAAACAAAGTGCAGAATCATCTCGATTTCCTTCAAGCACTTGGGTTTTCCATCATAATAATCTCTGCAATCATCTTTGAATCCGACACTTCATATCTCCATGCCGTGTCCCAATCACAAGCTCGAATGGAAGAAAAACAAGAAAAGAAAGAAAAGCAATACATCTGATATCTAATCCGGATTGATAGAACAACTGAAATCAAGAAGAACAAAACAAAGCCTGAATTCAAGGAAATCAAGCATACCCAGAACATGGATCCATTGAATGTTAAGGATGAAAAGCATAAAAAAGAAAACAGATCTAAAATCAAAGAAAACACCAAAACCACCTCCAGATCCACACTCAGACAAAAACACAGAGAGGAGGGAAGATTAAGGTTTGATTGATACCTGGAGACAAATAGATGTCTGATTAAAGAACGAATGCCCCGTCTGCCGCGGCTGGAGAGCCAATGAAGAGCTTCAGCTTCGTTCACTCTTCTCTTCTCCTTCAACTCAACACTCTCTCTCTCTCTCTCTCTCTCTCTCTCTTGAAGCTGGTGGGTCGCGGCTACTTTCAAGGCTTTGTATCGCGAAAAGCACTGAATCGGAATCGGAAGTCATATCTCTCGCCTTTATAGAGCCCCCACGTAGGGTGATTACGTGGACCTTTATCAGACGGAAATCTAGACAATTAACTGTTAAAAATTAGACACGTATCCAACCAGAAGCTTTACGTATGAGATGATCTCACTGAATAATGTCTCGATAAGAAAACCCGAAACTAGACATCGCTGGTATCAAGAATAACGTACATGCCCAACAAAGGCTGGACAGAATACGGAATCTCGATGGAATATTTGTCTTTGTCAGGACAATCTGGAGTCGGGTTGGCTCCCTACAAACTGCAGCCGCACATCGGGAACATCTCCGTGATATGGAGCTGGCTTGGCGAGCCATCCAAACTCAGCAGCTAGAATCGTGGAAGATCACATCTGCGCCTCACAAAACCGTGCATTGAAAACATCTCCAAGTACGGGAGATGTTCTCAATGCACGCTCAGATAGCCAGATGTGCATGTGGGTAATCATGGATTTGGCAATTGGAATGGATGTGAATGTGATAAAGAGGAACAGGAACGGTTCACCTGTAAAACGAAACGCTTGGCAAAGCCGTTGGATTCTAATATTTGAATATCCCAAATCAAAGTAAAAAACTAGGCGTGGAACATTGTTGTGTGGGCCCACATGGACTACCTCGAAGTTAGAATTACAAAACGCATGATCCGTGACACAGGCACACCGTGCCTGTGACGTATTGATACGTGGGCACCGATGGAAGCATAAGGTATTGTTTGGGGCAGTTCAATCCTGCTGCACGTTGTTTTTTCGCCAACTCTCAATAAACATAAAGACACGCAAGCAACCAAACGGAATATTTTGAGAATTTAAGACAAGCTAAACTAATAAAGTAAAATAAAGAAAGCACAAATTGCAAAAGATTTGTGGTTGAAAGCTTAAAATTAAAGTAAGCACACATGATTTTTAATGAACCGTGCGAATAGATAACAAATGAGGGTCTGGGGTTGATCTAAGTCGTGTGTAAAGGTATGAGGTCTTTCTTCGTCCTTCATCACACTCCATCGACTGCATTTTTCACCGTTCTTCGACGTTCTTCCTGGTCCTAGAACAAGCACAAGCCTCAGGTGCAAGTATATAGCTTATGCTATTTAAGCAACAAACAATAATACTGAATATATGGTAGAAGAGAATTTTTTTTTTTTATCTTTTAAAGGGCTACACAACGGGGGGTAGCCCATTTCCCAACTTACGACTAAGAGGAGAACTTACCAACTAGTTGGTTGGCACCTTGTATGGCTTCCACATCTAAGCTATATGTAAAGCAAGGAATGAAGTTTACTTTAAAAACAATTTATGGCTATTACAGCCCACCTCAGGATCAGGTTATAAAAAGAAAGCCTAGAACATGGTTAATGCACTAATTCTTAAGATTGACTCTAAAGCCCCATGTTCTTTTATTTTGTCATAAAAAATATATTATTAAAAGGGAAATTTTCGTGAGTGGAGCACAAACATATATTAGGATTTAGGAATTGAAGCCAACAGGTTGAAGAATGGTTCGTTAAAGTGAAAGGTTTTAATAGCAATAGAGATGGCTTAAATCAGCTGAATTATATTTGTTTCATGGATTGTTGAGGAAGGGCTGCCCCCAAGGTTTGCGTAGCCTTTTGCTTGAGTAAAGGTGATCATTTCTAGCTTGGTTTAGATGCAACCATGCTTAGTTCGGCTCAAGCTTGTGTAGGCCCAAGCTCAAGTTTATATCTTGGTATTAAGTCCACCTTATAACCCTTGTAATAAGTTTTAAGCTTGAACCAAGGTTCAAAATTTCAATGCGATACACCCATATCGATCATATTGTATTGTATTGGAAGCTCCTTAAAACCTCAAATAAGAGGTATTTCAGAATTTGGTTGCTTTCAAGGGGTAAACAAGCCTAAAACCGATCCCCTGAAACAAATTTGGAAAAAAAAAAAAAACACTAAAGCAAGCTATGAAGTATCCAAACACCCATGTGTATTAGGCATATTGATACTTTAAACCATGGCCTAAACCTTGATCACCCATGATTATCACTAAGCTGAAATGACTAAACTAAGGCTTTGTTTGAATAAGCTTTAGCTTTTGAGCTTAGGGCTGTGGAAAGTAAAATTGAAGTAAAATATTTTCTTGAGTATTTGGTAAGAGTTGCTTTTAAAACTAATATTTTCAAAAGCCAAAACACTTTTAATCCCTAAACCAGAGAGCGCTGCTTGGTTTGGATGTGGTATAGGGTCATGGATGTCAAATCTTGATCTGAACTGCTCTTTTAAAAGTTGGCTTAAAAATTGGATAAGCCTGTGTGATGGCCAAGGAGGTGCAAACAGTGCTCCCTTCTAGGAGCCTTCCTTTGGGAAAATCCTTTTGAAAGCGACCAAGACCGCCAAGCCTAAAGATAAATATAGATGGTGCTTTTAATTTGTTAATCAAATTCAAGCTGATTTTGGTGTGATTGTGCGTGACTCCAGTGAATCAAGTTCAGCCACATCTTTTGGTCGAAGTTGTGCTTCATCCCTAACTGTGTCTTAAGCCCTCGCAATGGTGGAAGCAATGAAGTTAGCCAGAAGTGAAGTTTTCTACAAAATAGAGGTGGAAAGTGATTGCAAACAGCTAGTAACCAGCATTTTAAATAAACTTTGATCGAGTTGCTTGAAGGAGTTGTTTTTCTGCATCAAGGATATTGGCCCCATTTGGTATGTTTTTTTATGCGGTCTTTCAGCTATTTATATGTCGGGCAAACCGATTTTTGGTTTATTCCAATTTTGTTTGCAGAAGATCTAATCGCCAAAAGCCAGAGCGCCGGTAAGGCGTGAAAAGCCCATTTTGGACTGATTTTGGGAAGCTCCAAATGAAGCTTTTCACGTCTTTCGCATTTTATTCTTGTGCGAAAAGACGCATAAAAAGACATGTATCTATCAAACTAAGTTCAGGCTGTTCAGATCTTCATGGAAAATCTCAATGCGTCTTTTAATTGTCAGAGCTCTCAAAAGATCTTTTCAAAAAAACTTGTCAAACAGCCACATTGTCTTTCTAAGTCAAGGCTTGGATATCTCCTTTTCATGGAGAGACAGATCAGCAAATAGAGCAGCCCATGTGGCAGCTCAAAAAGGCCTTTCTTCTTCATGCCTTCTCTTGAACACAGCGCCTGCTTGGCTATCTCCTGTTTTGTTGGGTGATTTAGCAAACAGTAGTCCCAGTTCTGAGTCTTTCTGTTTTAGTAGTTAGTTAGTAGTTTTTCACTTTTTCTATTTTTTTTTTTTTTTCCTTTTTTCCTTTCTGTGTTGTTGCTGCTTTATTTTTTTCTCCTGTTCTTGTTTAGTGTTGGTGGTTGTATCTGTTTTGCTTTCTCTGTGCTTTTTTAATGAATTCCCTCTTACCAAAAAATAAAATAAAAAACTCGTTAATCGCTGCAACTAAAATTACGTTTATTGCTTGCTCTCAAATATTTTATCCACCAAAAGACAGCCATAAGTCAGTGATTCAGTTTAGTCATTTGAATTGTTACCAAACAGCCCCTAAATATCAGTAGAGGAGGTTAAATGTCGTTGTAGAAAGGTAGAGAGGGTTGGTTTTAGTCTTGTCTAGTATTTTGTTAGAAATACTAGAAATGAAGAAAAGTTGTGGAAACTAATCCATAGAATTAAGAGTAACATCCATTGTAATGAGAATTTAATAAAATACTCCATGCATACCTTCATTATTATAATGAAACCCATGAAGGATCACAAAGCAACACTTTATTGAACTATTAAAATAAGCATTTATTAATTGATCGGTATTATACAAAACAAATGAATCCAATAGCCCTCCTTGGCTCCTTGGTCAATCCTAGGTGAAAATGGAGATGTGCCACCCTAGAGGTAATGATACAATGCAATTACATCATTGACGCATCATATGTAATTATTTTTTGCTTTGTTTTAGATTTGACTTTGTTTTGTTTACTTGTAAAGGCATATTTCTTTTTCAGATTTGAGAGGGGGAAAGTTGGTGGGTCATTCTCACTGACCAAAATACCGATGTTCTTTTTTTCAGATTTATGTGGGGTCCATGAAAAAAATATTTTTCCTGTATATCAATTCACCTGGGTAAGTGTAACTCTACCACATGATTCAAAATTACCAAAACTTGCATGAGACAAAATTGTCATTTTCAATAATGACTTAAATAGTCATTAAATATCTTATTTAGAGCATGGGTAAATAACTTTACAAAATAAACTAGAAAGTAAAATGATGTGATCCTAAATTTATGTGAAAGAGAACAGAGGAAAGAGCAAGGTTATTTATTTGGGGAGAGTGAGGTTGGAAGAAAATTGATATGATCCTCACACTCACACACAAACAGATTAACATGCTTAGGTGAAATGATACTTCTTTTACCTCCCAAGGTTTAATAAAATGCATTCACACATACTCTTTTATAACTCTCTTAATGTATTTTAATTAAACTGATTATTGTACCACTAGGTTTAAAAGCACAAAAAAACAACCCTTCCTATAAAGAAAAGTTTTTGTTGCTGTTGTTGTTCTGTTTCTGTGAATGAAAAGTTTTTCTTACCAAACAAATAGGCCCAAGGCCTGGTTAGAACAGGACTGGGCTTTGGGTGTGGTGGAGAGAGCAAAAGGTTGGGCCTTAGGCGGTTAGGCTGCATGAAACCAATAAATCGATTATGAGACTGGCCTGGCCCAAGTTCAACCTTTATATGTCAAGTTTTAATTCATGACTGAGGAGTTCGGCTTGGATCAAAGGCAATGCCCGTTCCAATAATCTTTACAGCTTTGCATTAGAAATATTTTCATATTTATATGCTTTATTTTATGAGAGATATTTTAATATAAGATTATAAGAAACTGTTAAAACGGTTGAACATGAGTATATATAGATGGATTTTTTTTTTTATTTTAATTTCGTGAGTGGAACCAGATAGTAGGACAGTTTGACTCGTAATTCATTATCAAGAAATGGCTCCATGGCTGATGCAAGTCTGATAACACTATTAACCAATGTTTTAAAAAATGATTTGGAAACGGAATCATTTGGGCCATCGGTTTTTGGGTCAATGGTCTGATCGTCCAATTTGAATGGACAGTTCGTTCTAACAGAAAAATTAAAAGAATAAAAAAAATGGTCAAAAACCGTTGAACAAGTCGACATTCGACTGTTTGGATCAACGGTTTATTGACTTTTTCAATAATTTTTTACCAAATTCCAGGTTTGGGATAAAACAGAACTGGTTGCCTGGACGGTTTTCAGACCAAACGGTCCGACCATCCGGGTCAATGGCGGTTCGAATTAACTGGTGTCCACTTGATGATCTAGCAGCTGAAATGATCACTTGGAGGTTGTTTGGGACTGACGTGTTTTACAAGCAATTCGATTCTTGGAGAATTATAAATGTCTTGGAAAACGCAGACAACCGATTTCTGTATTAAAAAAAAAATGAATGAATTCATACCGCATCAGCGAAAAAACGTTTCAATTTAAAAAATTGTTTGGTGTCATAGCGTTGCAAGTTGGTGTTCTTCCTTATGACAAACTTGCATGTAACACATGCATGTTGCATTGCATCCTTGTACTAATCCAACAGTATATAAATAACTAACTTGATTAATATATAATAAATATTAAATAATACTAACTTGATTAATATATAATAACATGATTAATCGTGATTAATTTGAAATATTAAATTAATATAGAAATACATAAACAAATAAATATTAAATAATACTAGCGGGGACCCATGCGATTTACGAGATTTATTAAGCAAATGGTAAATAATAGAAATGATCATTACTAAAATACCTTTTAGGCCTCGTTCGCTTTTCGGTAAGTTACTTACCCGAGTAAATGCAATGATCTGGGTAAGTTTTTCCTAGGAAGCACTTATCCGGGTAAGTGCATTTACCCATGTTCTTTTATTTTTCATGTAAATAAGGCAATGACCATTTTAGCCATAAAAAATTATTATTAAAAAGGGCAGTTTTGTCCCATTCAAGTGTTGGTAACTTTCCCCCTAAGTGGGAAAGTTATTTACCCACAATAAACTTTCCTTAATCCCCACATAAATCTCAAAAAAGAGCATGGGGTTCTTGGTCAATGGGAACCAAAATCCCATTGACCAACTTTCCCCCTCTCAAAATCCAAAAAAAGAACACCCCCTTATGGTTTCATGGATTTACTAAAATCTACCCTATAGTTAGCATTTTACTAAAACACCACTTATAATTTGCAAGGGATTTAATTAATCTTCCATTAGATGACAATAGAAAATGACAGTGTTGACCCTAATGTTCATTTAAGTAAATTTAATCAAAAGAAAATAAAAATAAAATACCATTTTTCCCTTAATAAGACACAGGCAACCACTCTATTGGCTATGTTTGGTCAATTTTGTTTTCTATACAAAAAAAGTGCTAAGGGTATTCTTAGAATAAAAAATCATGAGCCTAATGGCGAAACAAACACTCTTTAATGAAATGTTGATTAATAAATAAGTTATAAAATATATGGGATGTTTTAGTAAAATGAAAACTATAAGGTAGGTTTAAGTAAATATGTAAAACTATAAGGTGTGTAGGAATGGCAACGGGGCAGGGATCATATTCCTCGTCCTTGACCCCGATTTTGAAATTAGTCCCCATCCATGACCACCGATGGGGATGGGTTCCCCATGGGGACCTGAATCCCCAAAATATTGTCAAATAATAGTATTTTTTAAATAAATTATTTAAAATAAATAAAAATTTTAAATTATAAATAATGTTTTAAATATGTTTTGATATATATATATATATATATATATATATAATATAAATAATATAATAGTATATTTAATATAAATAACATTTAATCCCCATCCCCATCCTCGCCCCCGCCCCACCAAAACAATCCCCATCCCGACCCCATCAGGTCAAGGAAGTCGGGTCCCCGTCGGGGATGGGGAAAATTGCCATCCCTAAAGGTGTGTTCTAGTAAATGACCCTAATAGAAACACATAAGAGTATACAATTGTTTTATATTTTCAACTTTTTAAACAATTAATAATTATTCAAATTTTATATACAACTTTTAACAAAATTTTTAATATAAAAATAACAATAATTAATTTTAGTTAGTTTTATTCATCAAACTGATAAAACTGACCAACCCGATTAACCGGACCTGAATTTGTCGGTTTTCTAGTATTTTAGGTTGGCTTTGGTTCAAAAATTTTTCAATTCAACCAAGTTGGATTAATCTCACTTTGGCCATTTGTAAACCAACCAAAGTCGAACGATCTAACCATGGGTATATATTAATATTTTACATTTTAAATATAACTTTTAATATGGAAAAGTGGAAAATTTCCCATATTTCTTAGTTTAAAATGTTTTATACCATAAATCTAATTTTTAAATTTATTTTTAATAAATGCACTATAATTTTAAAAATTAAATTTAATCTTTAAGTTTAAATCTTTCGAACCGATGACCAAACCAAAAAATCGACCCAAACCGATATAACTTGAGTGGGTTGGTTTTCACAAAAGGTTAGTTGGTTTCATCTAACCAACTCCTTAACCTGACCAGGTCAATTTGGTTGGCCAAATAGCCTACAACCGAATCGAACCAACTCATGAACACTCATAATTTCAGCTAAATTAAAAATCTCATCTCTGAAAAATAATAGTAGTTTAATCTCCAATAATTATTGAAAATTTATAGCAAAAATACATAATTATTGAAAATATATTGATAATTACAAAAATACAATATGTACTAAAAACATATTAACTTAGTCAATAAATAGCATAATCTCAAATAATAGTTCAATCTCTAATAAATATTTATCAATAAGTTATAACAAAAATACAATAAATACAATAAGTACAATATATTAAATTTAAAATTTTCAATAATAGTAGTTTAATCTCTAATAATTATTGAAAGTTTTTTGTTAAATAAAAAAACAAAATAAATTTATACATAATCATTGAAAATACATTTATGACAAAAAAACTATATATAATTTCTGAAATACAATAAATATTAATTTTAGTATATAATTATATAATAAATTCAAATTAAGAGTTCAAAATTATTAATAATAAATATTAATTTTCTTGAAAGTTATTTTCTCGAATTAATACTTGATATAAGTGAAATTAGTTATTTACAATATTATGTAAAAAAATTAAATTATTATTATTTTCAATATTATGTTATAATTATTTTTATGCTTTTTATAATTTTTAAATTTATTTCATAATTTCTATATTTTAACTATTTAAAATCTAGTTATGTTAAAGATTTTGTTATTTAAATACTTAAATAATAAGTAAAATATTTGAATTTAAAAAATGTTAATTATTTATTGAATTTATTTATTCATAAAATCATAATCTATACTATTATTACATAATTTCATTATTAATTGTATAATACATTAAATTATTATTAATTTCAATATCATGTTATAATTATTTTTCTACTACGAAATTTTTTAAACTTATTACATAATTTCGTTATTTTAACTATTTAAAATCTAGTTATGATAAATATTTAGTTATATAAATATTTAAATAATCTATAAAATATTTATTTTTTTGTTACTTGAATTTTATTTATTGAAAGCTATTACATATTATTAAATATTTGAAAAACATTTAAATTGATAATCCGAAAAACATAATTTAAATTGTTAGTACATTATTTCGTGATATATTTTGTAAATATATATATATATATATTTTGTTTTGAATAAATATTTTAAATTTATCATAAAATTTTGTTAGAATATTTAAATAATTCTTAAATTTTTAATCCAAACATTCTTTAGATAGATATAGATAAGAAGTAGGGGAGAGGATAAATAGGAATTAGAGATAATTTAGGAGATAAACTCTCTACTAAATTAGAGATAATTTTGGAGATAAATTTAGAAGAGAGGAATTAGAGATAATTTTGGATAAAGTGGAGGATAGTGGGGGAGGTAGTTTAGGAGAAATTTTAGGAGAAGAGATTTTTTATGTTATTGAGAAAGTGCATCTCATTGATTGTTTCAAAAATGACATGGAATTAAAAAATAAAAAATTCAAAAAATGGGAAGCTCCTTGAGAAGAGATTATATATATATATATATATATATATATATATATATATATAATGTTGCATTAATATTTATTGAAAATATTTGCATAAATACAATATAAAATTAAATTTTAAAATAAAAAGTGTATTTGAAAAAACCTAATGATGCGCAATCTGGCAACTCCTTGATGTCAGGTGACTCGAATGCTGAGCTAGAGAATTCCTTGCTGGGGAGTGACTTGAATGCTGAGTTGAGTAAGGCCGAGCTAGGAGCGAGGTAGCTCAGATGCCAAGCTAAGTTAATCAGTGAACTATCTAATTCTCTGGGGAGACCTGCAAGGAAATAGTATTAGAGTGTCTAACTTGCTTTTACGCGGGGTGGGCACTCTAATGCTTAAGTCGGCAAGTTAGAAATTTTAGAGGGAATTAGAATGCTAGAAGGTCAGAGTATGCGAGAGTTGAAACGCGTGTACCTTCTCTCAGGAAATTGATGCCTTTATATACATGTAAGGGGTTGGAGGCCTCTTGTTACGGATCCAAGATTCTCGGAGATCCACTCCCACTATGTTTGGAAAGAATATCTCTATTAGTTACGTGATCCGCACATAGGGCTAAGGTCCTTTCCATCAACTCTGATGCAGGCGATGCAGGTAGGCGGGCTTAATAGTCGAGCGTTGTTATTCTCAGAGAATTTGGTCTTGATAATGGGCTTAAAGAGTAGGTCGACGAGCACGTCTCATAAGCCACTACCTGTACCCAAGTCAGCTCGGTCGGTCCTCGAAGGAGGTCACTCCTCACTCCGAGGTCCCTTAGGTTGGCTAAGCCGAGGTACTATAGGTCGGCCCTGGACAAGGTGTTGCTAGCTACTCTGCCGAGGTGATCTACTTACTCAATGCTCAAGTGCCATCTAGTTGTTCAATGATGCCACATGTCGTAATCTCATTAGGAGGACTAAATTACCCCTCATCAACTACTCTCTACTCTCGAGTCAATGTTAGATAGGCGAAGGGAGTAGCTTGCAGTTGCCTCTCTCAGTTTGGTAATTTGTCTGGCCCGTCCACAAATTGCTCAGCTCGTCCACCCAACTCGGCTCAAAGACAGGCGAGGCTACGCCGAGGTTTGAATTTTTTAAATTTAGGTGGGTGTGCAAGTTAGGTGCGGAAAATTTAAAATTCAAATCAGATTGTGCACAGTGGAGTCTTTTCAACTGTCGATTCGCCAATAGGGCATCTTAGCCATCGATTTTCCTCGCCAGCAAGCTATAAATAAGGTGGTCTCCACTGGGGTCCCACTTGCACTATTCTGAGATTTTCGCCAAGGGAGAGGGTGATCAGTTAGAGGAGAGTTTTGTAGGGGGAATTGTTGTTAGGTTGCCGGTTGAAGCTTGCCTACCACTGGTTTTGTTTCCCGAAAAGTTGGTGAGTCCTCCTTTCATTCTATAAACATGTCTTCAGGTGGTTCTAAAAGGGAGGTTGTTAAACTTTCCTTGGGTTGAGTATGGGACCTCAACGTGAGATTAGCGAGGTTCTCATGTCAGGACTTTGACATCTCAATAGGAGCCAAAGGTTACCCTGTTCAACCCTAGTGAGCTGAGCAGGGAAGAGATAATTAATTTGATTTCTACATTCCAAATGCCCACCAAGTTCAACTACATCCAACCTGGCCCAGATTAATTCCCATGGAGCCATAGACGAGGCGAGGTTTGTGTCTTTGAGGAGGCATTGGTCGCCTTGGAGCAGCTCCATTTACCTTTACACCCTTTCATTCTTGAGGTGCTTTCATTTTTTGGTGTCCCCTTGGGGCAGCTCCACCCCAATTCTATCCAGACCGTAGTGGGGATGCTTTCTTTAAGCTATCACTTAGATTTTATTCTAGACATAGATATCTTTTTCAAGCTATGTAGTATAAAGAAGGTCTCCAATGTGCCCTATTGCTTCTATTTTCCTTTCCATCGTGATTATAAGCTTCTGCGAGGCCTGAGTTGATCGCCTCGCATGACTCCTACTCAACTGGATGTTGGAAACTTCATCGCCAAATTGTAGGTCAACACTACCGCTCAGAGGGCATGCAAGATAGGTCGGCCCAAAATGGCATTGTAGGGTGAGGGGGTCGCAACCACTAGGAAATCATGATCGAATCGCACCGAGTTTGGCATTGAGCCCGCCACCACTGGAACCCGCACCTGGCCTAGGGGCCCAACTACCTCTCCACTGAAGCCAACCAAGGGGACATCGGCTGGCTATAAGTCTTTCTTGTCAAGCTCTGTTTGTTCAAATGCATCCAGGAAGATAATGTTGGCCAAACTACCTGAGTTGACCATAGTTCATTTTACTTCAAAGTCATTTATTGTTAGTTTAACCACAAGGGCGCCATCATGCGGGTATTGGATCCCACATCATCTTTTGTGAAATGGATTACTTCTCTACATGAGTGCTTCGGTGGATTCTCTCCATTGTGTTCGAGATTCCAAACTGAACTTCTGCCTGTTGAGGTGGTGCATCCTACTACAGTCGATCCGCCTGTGATCATATTGATGACACCACAGACAGGCCACTCTACTAGTGATGGGTCTCTAGGTATCTTGATGTCTACTTGACTATGCTACATCTTCGGGTTGTTCGGCAGGTCAGCTTCTGTCTTCTCTCTTGATGAATTGTTTCAGGTAACCTCAATGGATAAACTCCTCGATCTTATCCTTGAGGTTACGATAATTTTCAATGTCGTGGCCTATATTACGGTGGAAGTGACAATATTTATTTGGGTTTCTATTGGTGGGGTCACCTCTCATCCTAGGTGCCCACCTCACATATTCGGCCATCTTTATTGGCATTAAAATTTCCCCTCTTTTGGCATTGAGGGCAATATAATTCCTATTTTGTACAGGGGGAGTTCGATGACATCGTCTTGAAGACCGGATGCCTTTCTGTGGAGACTTGCTTCTCCGTGGCGACCTACTGTGTCAGGTTCAAGGTGACCTGCTATGTCTTGGCGACTTACTCTTCCGGCACTGCTTACTATTTCTTGATTCTTCTTCAGTCCTTTTTCGCTTTCCATTCATCTCTAATCGGGATCCAAGCGCCTCTTCAGCCTTTGTGAACTTGGTTGCTTGGTTAAGCAACTCCTCCATAGAAGTTGGAGGGTTCAACTCAACTTCCCATCATAAGTTTGGATGTTGAATGCCACTGACCACTATAGTGAGCTGAACGGTTGGATCAAGGTTAAGAACTTGTAGTCGCTCCAAATTGAACATTTTTATGTAATCCCAAAGTTTCTAGTCTAGCTTTTGAACGATTTTTAGTAAACACGTCGCCAATTTCAGTCTCCTACTTGTTGCAAAGTGTGTTGAATAGATTGGTAAACTGGTTCCACCTTCTTATGGAGTCTATGGCCAATCCCGAGTACCACATCCGAGTTGTGGCTCGGAAAGTCATCGGAAGTCCATGCACAGGCTCTCATTGTTTGCATCGTGTAATTGCATTAGGGCTTGGATACTGTCTAGGTGGTCGATGGGGTCTATTGTTCCATCATAGGATTCTAGACTGGGGGCCTTGAAGTCTTTAGGTCGTGATGTGGCGAGGATGTCGACTGCCAGTGGCGAGGTGCGGGATATAGGTTGTGCTAGCGAGGTACCAATCTGGCTGGTCTCCTTCTCTTGTTTTTTCTCTGCCTCACTTGTGGCCGAGGCGAGCTGACTCTTCCTTGAAGCATGGCGTGTGTGACTACGGTGCCTCCTTTGGGACCCTTTAGTCGAGCTAATGGCCTCGGTCCCATTGGGTGTTATAGCTCAGCTCAACTCTTCTATTATGGCTGCTGCTATTGTTGCGGTTGTGGCTGTTGTATCCCTACCAGGATAGCAAATAATTCCTCCCATATTCTCATCTGTAAGTTAATTTCCCAAATATACTGCACCAACTCATGGAATTAGCACACATCAATTACAACAAGAGCCACTATGGGCTCAACTGGAGGGAGAGGCATGTTCACCTGATGCAATGGAAAAGCCGGGTTTGGCACAATTAGAATGCCTGGTAGGGACAAGGGCACCGTGAGTTGTTCGATGGCCATTGAGGGGAGCTCAGGGAGTGGTACAACCTAGTCCTGCCCCCAGTGACCTAGTTGTTATTGTTGTTGGAAGGTTGGTTTCTTGAAGAAGCCATTGATATTGTAGTGATAGTGATGAAGATAGGTGAGAAAACTTAGATTTTGTTGTGGTTCCCACAAATGGGGCCAATTGATGATGCACAATCTGACAACTCTCTGTTGGCAGGTGACTTGGATGCCGAGTTGGAGAATTCCTTGCTAGGGAGTGACTCAGATGCCAAGCTGAGTAAGTTCAAGCTAGGGGGTAGCTCGGATGTCGAGGGAAGTTAATTGACAAACTGTGTAATTCTCTGTGGAGACCTGCATGGAAACAGTATTAGAGTGCCCAGGTTGCTTTTACCCAGGGTGGGAACTTCAATTCTTAAGTCAGCGAGTTGGAAGTTATTTTCTTGGTGTTGAGATGGTATGATTCCAGAACAGAGAGGAGAGAAGAAGGAGAAGAGAGAAGAGAGAAAAGAGAAAAGAGAGGAGAGAGACAGAATTGGGAGAGACAAAAGTCAACTAGCAGCGCCAGTTTAATTGGTATTTATACTAGGGCGACCATACAGAAAAAAGAAAGAATAAAATTATAAATATGCCCTTGCAACACTAAACTTAAAAGAAACTAAGTTATTTCAACACTACCCCACAAGTTGGGACGTAGATGTCAATCATGCCCAACTTGTCACATAAATCATCATGTTGCGAGTGACTTTTGTAAATATATTTGCCAATTGCTCTTTGGAACTCACATGTGGGGTGCAAACTTCTCCATTAACAATTTTCTCTCTAATGAAGTGTTTTACCGACCTCTATATGCTTAGTTCTATCATGAAGAACTAGGTTGGCTGCAATATTGATGGCAGCCTTGTTATCACAATACAAGGACATAAGTCCATCAACAGGAAAACCCAATTCGTTCAACAGATTCTTTATCCACATACATTCAGCCACCCCATGGGACATTGCTCTATATTCAACTTCAGCACTAAATCTATCCACCACATTTTGTTTCTTGCTTCTCCATGTGACTAGGTTTCCTCCCATAAAAGAACAATACCCTCTAGCAGACTTTCTATCATCAACTGATCCAACCCAATCAGTATCTGTATAGATTTCAATATTCAAATGACCATTCATTTGGTATAACAAACCAACTCCAAGAAACCTCTTTAGGTATCTGAGTATTCTTTCTACTGCCTCTAAGTGTGTGGTCTTAGGAGTGTGCATGAACTGACTAAGAACACCAACTACATAAGCAATGTCTGGCTTGGTCATGGATAAATAAAGGAGCCTTCCCACAAGTCTCTTGAATTGTTTTACATCTTTGACAAATTCACCACAATAGTCACCCAGTTTGTGATTTGGACCAATGGGAGAGTCAGTTGGCTAAACCCCTACTTTTCTTGTATCCTTAACAGATCTAAGATGTATTTTCTCTAAGAAATGAATATCCCCTTTTGAGAATGGGCCACTTCAATTTCAAGGAAATATCGAAGGGCACCTAGATCCTTCACCTCAAATTTAGTAGTTAAGAAATCTTTCAATCTCTGAATTTCAACCTTCCAGTCACCTATGATCACTATGCCATCAACATACACTATCAATGTTGCAATCTTTCCTTCCCCTCTTTTCACAAATAGAGTATGGTCAGTCTTAACATTGTTTGTAACCAACCTGCTATATAGCTAGATGAAATTTGTTGAACCAAGATCTCGGAGATTGCTTCAGACCATACAAAATTCTTTAGTCTGGACACTTTCTGCTCTTTGCCTTGGGCACTAAATCCAGGAGGTTGGACCATGTACACCTCATCCTCAAGGTCTCCATTCAAGAAGGCATTTTTAATGTCTAGCTGATGAAAATCCCAATCAAGATTTGTCACAAGGGAGAAAATGACTCTAATGGAGTTCATCTTGGCTACTGGGGCATAAGTCTCTGCATAATCTACACCATATACCTAGGTAAATCCTTTTGCCACCAACCTAGTCTTGTACCTTTCTATTGTGCCATCAACCTTGTGCTTTACTGTGAATACCCACTTGCACCCTATCGGTTCCTTACCTTCAAATAAGGAGGGTGAGATGTTCCTGTAGGTAACAAAATGGGTAATAGGATACTTGGTGATACAAGACCTAACTCCCTTCCTTTTTGTAATGGGAATGTCAAGGTCATCACCAAAAGGAATATCTATGGGAAGAGGACCAGGAACATCAATAAGAATGATAGTACCGGGTTGGATATGATCTGTCTCCGATGAATCTGATGGTGTTTGCGGTACAGTTTCAAGTTGCTCCACAGCTCTTGAATTTAGTTGGCTCTTGCGACAATTTAAAACACGGAATGGAGGAGGGTCAGGTAAAGAAGGGAGAACCTGAACCTGGACTGGTTTCTCCTCCACCTTATTCTCCCCCTGAGGAGAAACCGGGAAAAAAGGGTCACTTTCAAAGAATGACACATCCATAGGGACATAGTACTTCTTGGAAATAGGATTAAAACATCGATAGCCATTTTGGGAAGAAGGATAACCCAAGAAGACACAATGAATGGTATGAGGATCAAGTTTTCCATCAGTAGGAGAAAGGTCCTGGACAAAACAACAACAACCAAACACACTGATAGGAATAGAGAAGAGAAAAGCCTTGGGAAAAAGGAGTTGATGTGGGGCCTTGTACCCTAACAAGCGGGATGGCACACAGTTGATAAGATAGGTAGCACACAACATGTGGTGGGGGGTTCAGCACTAGACCTAGCCACCAAGAGGAAAGAGTTGTCTTGCAATGAGCTTCCTCACATGTCCACCAGAGATCTAGTTCTATGGTTCGATCAGTAATAGACAAAAAATGAAAGAAGATTGGATTTGCCACCCTGGACCTAAGATTGGATCTGCCACTCTGATACCATGTTTTCTTGGTACTGAGATGGTATGATTCCAAAATAAAGAGAAGAGAAGAAGGAGAAGAGAGAAGAGAGAAAAGAGAGGAGAGAATAAAATTACAAAGGTTCCCTTGTGCCACTAAACTTAAAATAAACTAAGTTATTTCAACAGAAGTTTTAGAGGGAATTAGAATGCTAGAAGGTCAGAGTATGCGAGAGCTGAGTCGCACGTGCCTTCTCTCAAGAAAGTGATGCCTTTATATAGGTGTGAGGGGCTGGAGGCCTCTTGTTATGGGTCCAAGATTCCCAGAGAACCGCTCCCGCTATATTCGGAGAGAATATCTCTATTAGTTACGTGATCCACACATAAGGCTAAGGTCCATTCGATCAACTCTGATGCAGACGATGTGGATAGGCGGGATTAACGACCGAGCACTGTCATTCTCAGAGAATTCGGTTTTGATAACGGGCTTAAAGAGTGGCCTTGATAATGGGCTTAAAAAGTAAGTCAACGAGCACGTCACGTAGGTTGCTACCTGTACCAAAGTCAACTCAGTCGGTCCTTAGAGGAGGTTGCTCCTTACACCGAGGTCCCTTAGGTCAGTCAGGCTATGGTAATATAGGTCAGCCCTATACAAGGTGTTGCTAGCTACTCTGTCGAGGTGATCTGCTTACTCAGTGCTGAAGTGTCATCTAGTTGTTCAGGGATGCCATGTGTCATGATGTCATTCAGAGGACCAAATTATCCCTCATTAAAACCTATTATGAATAAAATAAAATCAACATTTGAATACTAAATGTTATCAAAGATGACAAATATATTATCCATGAATAACAAATATATCACTTCTAACACCATCATTAATCAATAGAGAAAGAGGGAGAGAGAGCAAGAAATTAGTAAGAAGTATCACTTAACAAAACTCAGATAAATGCTACTAACAAAAATCATACAACATAAGAGGTTGTAGTTTGAATCATGTATGAACCAAGCATATGATTACTACCACAAAATGCTTTGTAAAGCTACTACAATATATATAGGAAGGTCCAATGGTAAGTGGTATGTGCTGAGTCAATATCTACCTTGATAACTTGATGGTGAAGAGAACCATTCCAAGTAATAGCCAACATATGAAACAAATCATGTTGCACCTAGACCTGTTCATGGGCTGCGTAGCCTGACGGGCTGGCCTGATTTAAGTCGGGCTTGGGCTTGGGCCTAAAATATCGAGCCCAATCTTTTTTCAGGCTGGGCTTGAGCTTTCTCAAAAAAGTATGACCCCGACTTGATAATATATTATATAATAAAAAAGCATATATATATATTTCTTTATTTTTCTTCTCTTTTTTTAAGTAATAATGAGATCTTTCATTATTTTTTAGGTTTTGATGTTTTTTAATATATATATATATATATATATATATATATAATAGTTTTTAATTAAATTAAAAAGGAAAAAATCTTTTTTCCAAATTTCTGGCCAGGCTTGGACTTAAGACCTAGGCCCGATGGTCGGGCTCGGGCCTAAGCATATTATTTTAATGTAGAGGGAAAGCCCTAGCCCGACCCATGAACAAGTCTAGTTGCACCCGCAACAAGCCAATAAAATCAATTTCTTTGTGGTTTCACACCCATCGTTGCCATGAGTAGTCATAACATTCCCTTCCCAAATTCTTATTGGTGGTTGCTCTCCTAAATATTGATCAACCCATGTGAATGATTCCCTATGGTCCCCTCTTATCGGGCAACGAAAGAAACATCTGCCATAAGTTGCTTCAGTTTTAGCCTTGTGTAGTGTCATATCAACCTTTCTGCATGAACATAATGGAGTTGCAATTGTATCACCCATTCCCCCTACTACAATTTCAAAAATCACATTATATGAAGATATGCATATATATTAAAAAAGCCAATGAAGTCCTAACCTAATTCAAGCATACAATAATCTATACGCATGCCAACACATAACAAATAGTATTAAGTCATAATAAATTCAAACCAAAAAAGTTTCTAACACCACTAACATGGAAATAAAAGAAAGAAAACTAACAATGGCGATGTTGCTAGTATCTCTTCCATAGAACATTAGCAATATTCTCTCAAATGGTAGATATCTCCACATTATTTGTAGAACCTTCCCCTTCATCCTTTTCACTACCAAAACTTTCATCTTCATCTGAGCTAGCCATTAGGTTTTCAACTTCCCATCCCTCTAACTCTGAATTGAATCATGCCCTTGCTTCTCTCTTTATGAATTTATAAGTAATAAAGCAACCTACCACTATATATGTACCTCTAAAATTGTAGATCATAAGGAGACATATTCTTTATGATGAAGAACATCCCCTTCAATCCACCAATGCATCATTCAATGGCATTCCTTAGTGAAGCATGGGTTAAGTTGAACAAATCTTCCTTTTTCCTAAATCTACCCGATTGATGGCTAACCTCACTCAAATGATATCTCATTCCAAGACAAGGAGTAAGATATCTAGATGCATTAGCAAATCTAGATTCTACGAGGTAGTACTTCCTTGCAATTTGTAAAAGAAAATATTGAATGCAAAAGTATTTTAAGGGGAACTAATCTATTTAAGGTATGTAAATAAAATTAAATTGAACCTGGTGGAGGGGTTCAGAACTTATGAACAAGATTTGAAATGCGTCAACAAGTAACCTTGAATCATGTGTTGAACATTCCCATCCAATCAACACAAATGTAAATTGCATGTCTGATGAACATGCTGCCAGTACATTTGAAGTATACAACTTTTTCTTTTCGCTATATGGAACTTGCTTCTTAGTAGACATACATGGACTAACATGTGTGTCATCTATTGCACCTATACAGTCATTGAACATTGGGAAAAAAACTCTCAAAGCTAGCCCTTGATGTATGTAGGTATTTTAGTAAATGTTGGTGGACTTAGGAGCTCTCCTCCCAAGCTACAAATAACTTTAACAACTTTTTTAAAATGTGTATTAATAGTCCATGATGAGTGTTGAAAATGCTTAGCCATCAATCTATTCCTTTCATTATGGCGAACTATTAGTAAGTAAAACACTAAAGACTCCTCAACTATTACCTCATGCATATTTTTTAACAATCCTCTTTGCCTCAGGAGATTTGCAAAGTTTTTAAAAACGTTAGCAATGTTAGAAAATTGTTCCTAAAGGTTTTAGTTACAACCAAGTTGGTTGTTGTCGATAGTGGTGTGGTTAAAAGTTTTTAATTACAATCAATAGTTTCAAATGAGAATGTATAGTAACGGTTGATTTAATTGTTGTTGAGATTGTCTTTTCGCAACACTAAAATCCTATTGTGGCCTAATATACATTATTTTGAACAGATACTATTAATTATAGCCAAAAAGGGATTTTTGCAACAATTTGCTAATTGTAGTCATATATGTCAATGGAAACAAATGTACTAATTGTTGCTAATGTATAGGTAGAGGTGTAAATTGGGCTGGGCCGCATAATTCTATAAACCCATAATGTAAAAAAAGGTTCTAGGAATACTATTAGATTGGATGCTTTAAAATTTTTTTATTCATATAAATAAAATTTAATTTTTTTGTTATCAAATCTTAATTCTAATGTTGCAATTACTTTTGATGTTTGGACATCTAAATTTAATATAAGTTATATTTGTGTTACCGACCATTTCATTGATAAAATTGGCTTTTAAATAGAAGAATTTTAAGTTTTACATGGCTTGAATGGCCACATACTGGCCCAACTATTGCTGCAAGTATTTTAAATACTTTGCATGCTTATGGAATAGAAAATAAATTATTTTCTATTAATTTTTAACAATGCCAGCAATAATGATTTTGCAATAAATATTTTAAAATCTCAATTAAGACCATGTTTAAATGGCAAATTATTTTATATCAAATGTGCATGTCACATTTTAAATTTATGTCTTCAAGATGCCTTTAATATTATTTCAACTCATATTTCTAAAATTATAAATTGTATTATATATATATATATATATATATATATATATATATATATATATATATATATATATATATATATATTAAAGGGGCAAGAAAACAAGAATTTAAATATTTATGTCAAAATTATGGTTTAAAATATAAACACTTTATATTAGATGTAAAACATAGGTGCAATTATACCTATGCTATGTTAGAAAGTTGTATTTCTCATAAACAAATTCTTACTAATTTTTATAATTCAAAAATGCCTAATGATATGATATTTGAGGAAGACTGGGAAATGGCAGTCTCTATAAACATTTTTAGGATGCAATTAATGAATTATCAAGAATTTTTAATCCAACTAATTGTAATTTACATTATCAATTAATGTTAATTAGTGATTGTTTTGCAAAATATTGAAATAATCTACAATTTCAATGTATTGTGAACTAATGGAAAATAAATTTAAAAAATATTGGGAGAATATTTCTTCCCTTTGTTGTTTAGCTACAATATTAGACCCTAGGATTAGGAAAGATGGTTTAGATATTTTACTTGAATCATACTGTGAAAATATGAATATTGATATAGGAAATAAAAAATAAATTAATAATTTGTTATTTGAAATGTACAGTTTATATGAACGTAAAGTTGTAAGAAATAATCTGACCTTGAGCCCAGTAGTAGAAGAGAAAAACTTTTTTATTTAATAAGTAGAAGGCAGAAATCTACTACTTCTACAACAAGTTCATTTATTGAACTTAATTTTTATTTACGAACATTTTTTTCTAATTTAGGTGAAGTATCAAATAATTTTGATATTTTTGCTTGGTGGAATGAACATTCAAAAAATTATTCAGTTCTCGCCTCCATGGCATGTGATCTACTAACCCCTCTGTTGTCTACATTTCCATCAGAGTCTTGTTTTAGTGTAGGTATCAGGGTGTTGGATGACAAGAGAAGCTGCATGAACGATGAAAGCATAGAGATGTGCATCTACTTCAAGGATTGGGTAGAAGCAGAAGATAGATTACAAGACAAAGGAGGGCATGATACTACACTGGATATTTCACCTGAAATAGAAGATGAAAGTCTTGATTCATGAAGTTGACTAGTTGTATAGAATTTTTTATTTTTTTAAATTATTGTAATTTTTTTAATTTATTTGATATTTTTTAAATTTTTTAACAATGTAATTTTGTATTTTAAATTTGTTACTATATTGTATTTTTTATATTTTATTAATTTATTCCATTTTCATATTTCATTCATCTAAGTATCCAATGATCTAATTCTTGTATTTGTAATTTGTATCACTCAAATTTTAATGAAATAAAATTTCTATTTTAATTCCAATTTGTTATTCCATCATTCTTATTTCAATTTGGTTAAGTATTTTTTTTTTCATTTATGTGTTAGATAACTTAGATTTCTCATTTATTAATTTTTTATATAGTTTCCAAAGTTCAAAGGATAGTTTAATATTTTAGTTTTACACTTTTACTTAGTAAAGAAATCAAAATTTTCAAAAAATATCAAAAAATTAGTCTAACTCAGTTCAGCACAGACCCAAGGCCGCACTATGGCCCAGCCCAGCACGGCCCAAGCCCATAGAACAGCTTGCAACCCGGCCTGACCCACTTTACACCTCTAAGTATAGGCAACAATTGATCAATTATTGCTTATAACTATTTTTTGTAACAATTCTAGTGGAATAAAGACAATCATATAATTATTGCTAATTGTTGACAAAACAATTTATTTAATTGTTACCAATTGTATTAACAATAATTATGCAATTATTGCCTATATGTCATAGGAAACACACACACTAATTACTGTTAAAGCATAGGCAACAATCGAGTGATTATTGCTTATTACCATTTTTTGTAACAATTATCAATGAAATAAAGACAACCATATAATTGTTGCCAATTTTTGGCAGAACAATTCTAATTAATTATTGTCAATTATATTAGCAAAAATTATGTAATTATTGCCTATAATAATTTCACTAACAATAATTATAGACTATTGTTAAAGTGGCAACAAGTGAATAAGTGTTACCGGTTTCACTAATTACACTTCATTGTATTTTGTTATAAATACAAATGATTGTTAATATTCACTTAGTTATTATTATTAATATCTTTAATTGTTATAAAAAATCTATGAATTATGGTTAATAGAAAATTTGCATGTAGCTAAAAGGAACATGATTGTTGGCAATGATAACATGATTAAAACTCTTATTAACATTAAATTCATTGTTGCCAACATCTAACTTATGTTACATCCATGTAACATATTTTATATATAGTTTATTATCGTCATTCATTTGTTCATTCAATTCAATCAATCAACAATCTTAAATCCATCCATCATCCATTGATTTCTAAAAGATAATATGTTCAAACCATCAAAATTTAAGATATAAAAAGTTTATGCAAAAAAATAACACTTAAATAAAAAATGCTAAAGTCTGAAAGGAAATTTCTTTTCATCAAATTATTATTATTCTCCTGCAAGTAGATGCACATCTCTATGCTTATCAATGTATAAATAAGTACTAGCACCGTTATTATTATTCTCCTGCAAAAATAATGTATAAATAAGTTTATCAATCATAGTCTTAAAAAAACTGCTTAATAATTCAAACTTTAAATAAATCTAGTAAAAAAAATACCTGCAATGTTGAAGTTAATCCACATAATATTTTGACAAGTCTATAGTTTCATTTTGATCAAGGTTCGCCAACAATGAAGTCATGACCAATGCAATTAATAGAACTACCAACTTTACTAATGGAAGGGGTATCTCTTTGTAAATTCATTGCAATAGGACCTTCCAATTGTTGGTTCCCAAATCTGTATTAGTAGGCTGATTTTGCTCCCCTTGTATTGATTGTGGGGGTGGCATCTCGATATAATTATCGGATGGGGAGCTATGAACTGGTATATCAGCCTACCTTTATGCATTCTCTCAAGAAATTTGTAGAAATAATTTACATTTTGATCTCCTCAATTCCTATGCAATGTTCTACTACCTTAAAACATATACACATTATTCAAACAAGCACATAGCTAATAGGAACGAAAAATAATGCAATAAGAAAAGGAAAATAAAATTGATTTATAGCTTAACCCAATTATATCGATAAAAATTAAAAAGTTATGATATCAAGCAGACTAACACATCAACATCAATCTTAAGGGATGATGTAGCAAGGGAGCTAATCCTATTGATTTTGGTTAATGATAAGGGAAGCACATTTATTTAGGAAAAGAATCTAGTGCAAGGAAGTTCATTTATGGTTATGAAATGTGATTGGCTTGGATGGGTCGATTCCTTAATCATCAACTGAATTTATTCAACCATGAAACTATTTATCTTTCAGGATTTTGGTTCAGTCCAAACAAGTTTCACAGAAGATTTCTTCCTTAAATGACACCTTCAAATCAAACTTCCATCCTTCCATTCCATTATTAGTTTATTAGTAATCCCAAGTGGGTCCTCTGCATTCATCATTCTTCTCTAAAAACACCCTCAAATTGACATTCCCATTCCTTGATTCCATTATCACTAACCACATCTTACCAAATGCAATAATCTCTTTACCCCATTCCCATTTGGTAGGTAAAGTTTTGGTATGTCTATAACTCTACATAAGATAGATACTGCTTCCAACAATTTATCAAGGCATTACATTTGCATTAATGTGGCTCAGCCTACACTGATTCAGGTTATGTTAGATAACTACAAAATAAGATATATCTAATTTTCTCCCTGTAGAATCAATTACCTTGACCCTGGCCATTTATGGATTGCTTATATAAATTTAAAAGGGAGGGGTTTCAGAAGGATGCAGGCTTTAGTACTCCCTGAGAATTAATGATTAGAACCTTGCCCAAGAAAATCATATCAGTTAGAGAGAGAGAGAGAGAGAGAGACGAGATGCAAGCATGAGGGTTAGGAATAATAAGACACCACAAAGAAACTTTCTCTCCATGGTTCAACCTTCAAGCTTCAATTCACAAGTATCGGATGAAACTCTCTACAGTGGAACCAGCTACACCTTCTGTGGGTTGTAGGTAGGCCTTTTTTATACCAAAGTTTAGGGTCTTGCACAGAACCAGCTGTGCATGTTGTCTGTGTCTCCTAGTAAATATTTTCCTCTTATTAAGAGCTGAAACAACTGAAGTGAAGTGAATGACTTTTTTTTGGTTAATAAGTTAATGAGGTGCTTACTGTCGCTCCCTTGGATATATGACTGTATATAACCCTTAGGAAGTTAATTTGATGAGTCTACACATATGTTGGCTCAATTTTGGCAAACAGTTACTATCAATACATGGTTTGATGCTCCTGCATTGTTGAAGGAACTGTTAGTATATATATTTTCATCATCCGAAGTAATAAACTTTGTTTAGATATAAAACAAAAAGTTAATAAGTTGAGTTTTTTTTTAAGGAAGTTACGAGTTACTCAAATGTGTTTCATTTTATAATTTTTTATATTTTGTGAAAAAGTTGTAAAATTTAATTTGAGGGTTTTACTATTGTGAATTTAATTTACTTCACTATAGTGAATTTACTAGTAGGGGTGTCAATTGAACTGGATTTGGTCTAATCCGGTCCAGTTCAATGTGAGTCCATTACAAATGGACTTGGTTCAATCCAGTCCAATGAATATTTTGGACCATTTTGAACCGGTCTAGAGACAGTCGAATCTGTTCAAATTCCTGTTAATTTAGATTGGTTTCAACTCAAACCTGGTCCATTGACACCTATGTTCTTATCTTCTATCAATGGACCAGATATTGGCTCAATCCAATGTAAACTCATTATGGATGGATCAGGCCCAATCCAATATGTCATATTGGTCCATCGAGTCCATCCAAATTCAATATGTCTTATTGGTCCATCCAATCCGTTCAAATGGATTTTGATTTGGATGGAATCCAACCCAAAACTGGTCCATTGACACCCCTAGCTACTAGGTGTGTGGCTCAAAAGGATTGGCTTAATTTGCCGTACCATAGCTGTAATTAAGAAGGTAAACATACAACTCCGGTGTGACCCAGTCTAACTTTTAAACCTATGATCCAAACCACAAAATATAGCAATCAGGTATCAAAGATGTTGTTCAACCTAAAAGCTTAGTATAAGAGCTTGGATGCTGATTCAAATTATCTAGGTCAACCTCTACATTGATTCAGATACTGTAGAAGCAACTTAATAATATGTTGATTCAAATTATGTTAGAAAATATTACTTGTATTATCTCAAACCTAATTGTGTCCACCTAGCCCAATCTGACTTCACAGGTTCTGTTAAGGCTTTAAAACTTCTAAGTTGGGTGGTGATCTAGCTATCCAGCACAGGTTTTTGGCCAAAAGATTGGGTTGATGGTCTTAACTCATAGTTTGGACTGGATTGACTATAGAAATGGAAAAAAAAAACAACTGGTATGCTTCCTAGAAGGGAAGATGGGTGTTGGTCGGAATGAAGTTTTAGGCATGCTGAATGAGTTCACTAGTTGGATGAAAGGTTTGCAAGAGACCTAGAGAGATATAGAGATAACACAGAATGGTGAGGTTGTTGTAGTGCATATAATGCCCACGTCCCCAATATTTCATACTGATAATCGGTGGTTGAAACTTCTCTATATGGTTTGTGCACATATTACTTCCCTACCTCGTAATTTATCAGATTAAGTTGCATCCTTGACTCCTTGTCTGTAGACTAGACAACGGAGCGGGTGTCATGGTGCATGGGTGCCCACTAAACACTTTTATATATAGGTTGGTTTTTTTTTTTTTTGTTCTAGTGGTTCTCATTACCTATTACTTTGTGACGGTTCAATGTGCCTTTTGATTTGGTTAGTGCTCTTTCTCAAGTTTCCTCGATCAAAATTTTCGTTTAATTGATCTAACTCAGCCACTAAGATCTGGAAATTATTGATAATGGGTGTATGTATCAAAAAGGGAAAAAATAAAAATATTTGAAGAACCCAGATAGATTTAGAGAAGAACGGAAGTTTAAACCTCGTCGGGAGCCAATGTCAATGGCATTGATGTCAAGATTTGATGATAATCAGTTCATATTTATGAAAATTTCATCAAATTTTCATTCACTCTTGTTTTCCAAAATTGGGGTTACCCTAAAGTAGGTAATTATGCCAAGTCTTAATGGGCCCATTTAATGGTGGGATTTGATGAATACACAATTACACACTAATTCAGATTTCCTACCCCACATGACACTACAGTTGTACATTGGGAATGCTTCCAACAAATTTTAGTCACAATATACTGATCTATTTGCATCTTTGCATCATTGGATGTTGGATGCTCTTCCTCCATTTTAGAAATTCTCGTCCTCCTAGCTATTGAAGTTGCCACTAAAAACTGTCTAAAATTGGACAGGCTTAATTCCATAAGACCATATGAATGAGGAAAAAAATCTTTCAAGGCTACTGTTTGTCTTGGGTCTTACACAATATGGCTATACTTGCTCTATGTGAAGGGAAGGGAGATCCATCATATGGATGGCCAAACCATGTAGGGTGGCTGAGCGAAATTTTAAAAATTTTCTTTCTCCCTTCTGGAAATCATATTCCCAGTTTTAGAAAATTGCATTTTTCAAAAATCGTTCTTGAAACAAATCGGACCTGAAACCAAAGAATAGAGAGAGGAATACCTAATACGGAATCCACACGTGTAGCTCCCAACGTAGGTGTTCACGCCTAAAGAGAGTACAAAACTTGCCTCCAATGAAAATGGTGCAGCTTAGGGTGAAACAAGATCAACAATGCAATCCTTCACCAAGAATTGCAATCCTTCAACAAGGATCAAGCAAGAGATGGTGAGCACGACTTGGACCTGATTTTTCTTGCAAAAATCAGAATCAAGATCTAATCTTGATCAGTCCAAGAGTGGAGATCGAATAGGGTAAATGGCAGCAAGAGCAGATGGAGAGGGAGAACTGAAAGCAGTGAGTGGGTAACTTTTTTATAGTTCACCCTCCTCTATTTAAATAGATCTTAAAGAGTTATCTTCCTAATCTGATTAAGAGTTTCTTGATCCAAATCTTTATTTTGATATGGACTCTTTAAGTGGATAAGACTTATCCTCTTATCCTTATCTACTGATCCAAACTCATGTTCTTATCCAAATTCGCCCAGATTAATCTAATTAATTTTTTAGGGCTTTAGGCCCATAAAGTAAGTGGGCTCACCTTCCCTTTTAATTGCTGGCTAGCTTAGCTCTCTTTGTATGGTGTGGAACCATAACATTGATCTTCACAAAAACCATATGGCTTCAACCTAACCTCTATTACAAAGTCTGGTTGAATTTATTAAACTGAACCCTAAGTCCATCAGTATGGGTTCTTAACGGGCCCAACACTTAAAGTAAATGGTCCTTGAGTCCAGACACCTTTTGAAGGCCTAAGGGCTATGGTCTTAAGTGAGAATAGCCCATTACATATAAAATCCCTAAATGGTCTTACACTCAACCTCTCAGTCCATAATTATCAACACTGTCTGACAAGAGAGTACCTCTCTCTCGACTATAAGGTACAGTGTTGCATTCTCTGCTCACATGGATCCCGGGAATTAAAACATTTTGCAAACCTTTTTCATAAAACATAATATATATATATATATATATATATATATATATATATATATAACTATATTTTGCAAAACAAATCTCAAACAAGTTTGAAATCAACTATCGACAGTTTATGTTTTCATCAGAGAGAGTGCATTCCCCAATCATTCACTTTGTCCGACAAAGGGCTGATTCTATCACTATGATCACATATTCAGGTGAATTCTTAAACTGTCCCAACATACCCAGGTTTTGACCCCCATTAAGGATCTTACTGATTGGCATATCAAAAATAGCCCAATCCGACACTTAGTGCATTACCATAATCGAGTCTAGGGGTTAGGTGTAACTTTCTAGTTTTGCCCATCAGTCTCCAAGGTCCATGGCATAATTGAAAATTGATCTAGTTCAGAGTTTCAACAAACCCACACTACATGTGCTTTGGGTCTGACCCTAGCAGCTGAGACAAGCTACCTGAACCAACTTGGCAGCACATTAGTGTCAGCCTTGGCAGGATAAACCTCCCAAGGTCTATCCAACGACTGTGAACATTCTAAACTAACACGAGTTTCATAAGTGTCATATTTAAGGGTAATTACATAAAAACATACTAGATATAACACAAATTAATTATGTACTTTTATTCATTTACAATAAACGCCAAAATATACATCAATGTAATGGAGCTAAGGGCATACACTATCTAACAACTCCCACTTACACTTTGGTTTAATCAGGTACAAGCCTCGGTCTCAAACTGTCCACGTGTTTCTCAAACACTTTTTGTGTCAATGGTTTAGTTAATGGGTTTGCCACATTCACCACTGATGCTACCTTCTGAATCTGGACGTCCCCTCTACTAATAATCTCCCAAAAATCCAGTGTTGTCACACAACAGTGGAATAGGTGATTTGGTAGGATTCCAAATTGTAGGATGAACAACTTCATCCATTAGGCAGTCTCACTTACGACAATGTTGTTGGCCAGGGTCGTGGATTATTTTTCTTATTACATAGGACCCCATCCTAAAGATGTAACCAAATGTAAACTTTTTATCATCTGGATCCGATTGGAAATCGACATTGGTATACCCTAGGATCTATAGTAGACATGTTCATGGGCCAGGCGGCCTGACGGGCCGGCCCAGCCCGTCCCCTAGATGGGCTTGAACAGGCTTTTTGGTCGGCGGGTTTAACCTCGGGCCAAAAAGCTTGGCCCGCATAAAATTTAAGCCGGGCTCGGGATTTGCCAAAATAGCCTGGCCCGAGCCCAACCCGGCCCGACCTATAGTTAAACCTAAGTAAAAACCCTATGTGATGTCCATTTGAATAAATTTTTTGATTTAAGAATGTTGTTGATTCACTTGTAGGCCCATTGTTCATTTAAATAGGGGAAAAACATTTGAATTAAAATAGATAATGTCCATTTGAATAGGGAAAATTTTGAATTTCTTTTATTAGGTCGGGCTTCTGGCTCGGGCTTGGGCGTCAGGCTTTTTATCAAGGTCGGGCTCGGGCCCAAGTTGTAGGCCCATTGGTCGGGCCGGGCTCGGGCTCGGGCCTAACATTTTTCTGTTAATAAAGAGTAAAAGCCCAGCCCAGCCCAGCCCATGAACAAGTCTAATCTATAGTGAACTACCATCGAATACCAAATAAAACTCTTTTATCATTCGAATGTATTTGAGTATGTTCTTCACAGTTGTCCAGTGCTCCTATCTTGGGTTTGATTGATATCTAATTACTATACTCACAACCTGAGCAATGTCTAGCCAAGTGCACAACGTATACATGATGCTCCCTACGGCTGAGGCATAGGCAACCTCTCTCATGCTCTCAATCTCCTCGAGAGTTTTGGAAGACATACCCTTGGAGAGAGTGACTCTGTGCCTGAAAGGGACAAATCCCTTCTTGGAGTTCTCCATGCTATATCTTTTGACAATCTTGTTAATGTAAGTAGAATAGGATAATCCTATTATCCTTTTCGATCTATTTTTATAAAGTCAAAATCCCAAGATATAAGAGGCTTCTTCAAGATCTTTCGTGGGGAATTGCTACGAAAGTCATACTTTCACCGTAGTTAACATTTGTACATCATTCCCAATGAGTAGAATGTCATCAATATATAGAACCAAGAACGTAACCTTATTTTCCACTAATTTCTTGTAAACACGGTGTTCATCTAGATTCTGGTCAAAGTTAAACTATTTGACGGTAGAGTTAAGTTGAATGTTCTAACTTCTTGAAACTTGCTTAAGTCCATAAGTACATCGATTAAGTTTACACACCATGTGTTCCTTACCCGCAACAATGAAACCTTGCAGTTGCTACATGTAGATATCTTCACTAAGATCTCTATTTAGGAATGTAATTTTGACATCCTTTTGCCAAATCTCATAGTTATAGTGTGCTGCTACAGCTAGCAATATCGGTATGGATTTAAGCATGGCCACTGGCGAAAAGGTTTCCTCATAATCGATTCCCTTGTTCTAAGTGTTCCCCTTTGCTACAAGATGAGCTTTATAGGTCTCAATCTTCCCATCATGACCCTTCTTCCTCTTGTAAATCCATTTGCAACCAATTGCTTTCACCCCAAAGGGTGGATCTATATGAGTCTAGACCTTGTTGGTATCCATTGAGTTCATCTCAGTTTTCATGGCATCTATTCACTTCAAGGAATGTATGTCCAACATAGCTTTCGTATAAGTCATGGGATATTCTTCACTAATCTCCCACTACTCCTGGGCTCTCCTCATCAAGACCAATTTTTTGACGATAATTGTCCAGGATGTAATCTTTTAACAAGAAGTAAGTATTTTGACTACAAAACACCTTTTGCTCTTTTGGGTCATAGAATAAGTAACCTACAGAGCTTTTGGGGTAACCTACAAATAGGAAACGGCTGGCCTTGAATTCCAATTTGTCAGTACTTGTTCTTTTAACATGTGTCAGACATCCCCAAATTTTCAAGTGTCTTACACTTGGTTTCTTAATGGTCCATAGCTCATATAGGGTCTTAGAAACAAATTTGATTGGAACCCGGTTCAGCATGTATATCACAATCTCTAATGTGTAACCCCAAAAGGATATAGAAAGTTCTAAGTGCATGAGAAGTGAACATACCATATCCAATAGAGTCTGATTTCTCCTCTCCGATACACTATTTAATTGAGGTGTACCAAGAGGAGCTAACTATGATACAATCCCATTGTCCTTTAAGTAGACCCTTAATTCGTTGGAGAGATATTCACCTCATCGATTTGATTGAGGGGCCTTGATCTGTCTTCCTAACTGTTTCTCAACCCCTTGTCTGAATTCTTTGAACTTTTCAAAAGATTCAGACTTATGTTTCATTAGGTACACGTAACCATATCGAGAAAAATCTTCAATAAATATTATGAAATAAATGTGTTGGTTACATGTCCTAACATTCAATGGACCACATACATCAGTATGTATTAGGTCAAGTGTGCCCGTAGATCTTTCAGGCTTTTTCATAAATGGACATTTCTTCATCTTACCCTAAATGCAAGGTTCACAAGTTGGAAGATCTTCTATAGTTTGAAAATCCAAAGGATCATCCTTTACCAACCTTGTGATACAATCTAAATTAATGTGGCTAAGTCAGTAATGCCACAGGCACGTGGGATTAACCGTATCACGTGATTTCATTCTTGGGGATAAGTTTCGACATAGTTTCAGTTATGTTTATTTCCAGATAAGGATTGAGGACATAAAGACCATTCTCAAGTTCTCCGTAAACGAGGAATTCGTTATTCAGTTTAATAATAATCATATTATTAAACAAAATGGAATAACTATCCTTGTAGAATTTTGAAACATAAATTAAATTTCATTTCAAAGTTGGTATATAAAGACAATCTTTAAGTGTAATTATTCATTCTTTGAAATACAAATCTACAGTTCCTATAATTGTAACTACAACTGTTGCAGAAGTCCCCAAGTAGAGCGTCACTTCTCTGTCACTTAGCCTTCTGTTTGTCTTGAACCCGTGCAATGTGCTACAAGCATGAGTAGAAGCCCCAGAGTCAATACACCAGGAAGCAAAAGTGACCAACATATTGCTTCTTGGTCTCCAGATATTGAGGATAGTTCCTCTTCCAGTGTTTGATCTACTTGCAAAAGTGATACATATCGGATGCTTTGTCTTTCTTCTGCTTTTTAGGCTTGCTAACCTTCTTCTGAGGTTTCTTTTTAGCCTTTCTCTTTTTCTTGCCTGACTTGCAAGCCTATAGTAGATCATTTCCATTGTAATGAATTTTAGCAAAACACATACCCTTCAAACATGAGAGTTGAGTGTTTATTTCCGTGAGGGTCTACTATTTAGTTTATTCCATCTTTGAGTGAAAATGCTTAATAAGTAATTGAAATTTGTTAAGAATGTTTGTTCATGATATGTCTTGAGTATTGAAGAGCTTGGTTGTTCTCTGTTGATGGCATTGTAACCTTAGTGTTTTTGGGAAAGTGAATTTGAGTTTTGCCCGAGGATGAGCAAAAACTAAGTGTGGAGGGATTTGATGAGAATGCAAATTATCATATTTTTATCCCTTAATATTTAGTCTTTTGTACTTATTTAGTGCCTAAATGGACTCATTATTCTTATATTTCGATTTAGGGCTCGGAATGAGGCGTTAAGTGAAAAACAAGGCTAATCAGGTAATTCTGGACAGTTTCGGCACTGTGGTAATTTGGGCATAACTCTTTCATCCGGAATCCGATTGAGAAGATTCAAGATGTGTTGGAAAAATAAAGAAAAGTTATGAAACTTTCATGTTTTGAGTTTTGATAGATACAGACCGAATCAAAGTCCAAATTGGGCCTGAATTATCTGCAACCGCATTGTTGACGTGCTGGAGACATTCCTTAGCCTGCAAGTTTTCATCCACGAATTCACCACTCTCCCACTTACATGAGAACTTGATTTTATCTTATTTTTGAATTCTTTCTTGATGAGTCAGACTTGGATGATTGTTATCTAGAGAAATTTTAGGAGATTTTTTAGGCTTCTCTTGGGGGAAGTAGAGAGAAAGAAAAGAAGAGAAAGAAAATCAAGAAAGCAATCATATTGGAGTTGTCGCACCTCTCTTCTCTTTTCTCCTCTCTTCTATGATTTTTCTTGAGTTTTTACCATGACCATGTGTGGCTAATTGTGGTACTTGGTCGAAGGAAACAGAAGCCTCAGAATTAACAAAACTATGAGATCTAATTTGATTTTTATTGTTTGATTTATACTTTGAATATCAAATGTTCTTCTATGTTTATGTTCATGATTGTTTCGTCTGATTGCTAGGAGGCCTACTAGTTTATTATTCGTTGCAATCTACTGCTAGGTTAGATATTAGATCCGTAATTGTTTGATCCCTCTAATCTGTGAGACAACTAGGGTGTAATGATTTGCTGCGTCAGAAATTGTTAGATCTTAGGAATAACACTCGACTGAATTAAATGCAACTACTTGTGCTTGTGTTGTTTAGCTTCATCGATCTTTAATGCTTAAGGTTACTATTGGATTAAATCTTTAACGCTTGTTTAGGGGTTGTTCAGTAATAAGGGTTAAGATGATTGTTTGTTTTCCGATTAACTGAGATTAGGAAGATGCAAGAAAATAATTCCTACGATGAATACTCAAAGTCTGAATTGATTTATTTTTGCATCGATGAGAAGTAGTGAAATTCTAATGGTGGATGTTCACTTAGACAAAGATTCGTTCTTTTGATTAATTTCAACACTCTGAATTGCCTTGTTTCCCATTTGAATTTTGTTCTTTTCAATTCTGATTTTCTTTTTTTTTAATTCTGGTTTTTGTTACATACAACCCCCTCCATCTTTGTTCATGCAGCACACAAACTAGGTTAGACACTCTCTATGGGAATGATCCTTACTCGCACTACTGCATTTAATTTTTACGAGTATAGGTTTTATTTTTGGGTGCCTACGACAGCATGCCACTTGCCACCTTCAACAAGCATGGCTATTGGCTTATCCTTCTTAATCAGTTTTCAGTCATCTGCAACATATTACTGAGTTAAAGGCCAACATTTAGCTTATTCATGTTATAGTTCATGATAAACTAATTGAAAGAGGGTGGAAAAGAGTTTAAGACGACATCAATTTTAGTGTCATCATCTAGCCTAGAGCTCGAGCCTCAAGTTCATTAATGTAACCCCCCATCTTAAGACAATGGTCATGAACCTGTTGGTTCTCAGACATCTGTGTGGTCATCAACAATTTGAAAGCCTTTTTTCGAGTAGAACGATTTTGCTCTTCATACATTATCCTCAAACTATCATTGATATCCTTGGACACTTCGATCTTATCGAATTGTCTCTGTATCGGATTGTCTAAGGATACTATAATGTAACACCGGGCAAGAGAGTTCTTCTCCTCCCATTATTGATACTTTTTCTTATGGGCCTTAGAAGCCTTATCACCCAAACTTTCCAGTGCAGGGTTTTTAGCAACCTTGTCCAATTTCTTGGACGATAGAACAAGCATAAGGTTACAAAACCAGTCAGCATAATTTAGGCCCTTAAGCTTATTGTCATCCAACAACTTGGTGAATTGTCCATTTATAAAAGGCAACATAAATTATTAGTCCCCAACCTAGAATTGATTCATGTTATTTACATAAAATGGTCTTTTATCTATGTTCCATTTCCATTTCTTCATCTCTGAGATTTCCCTCATATCTCAATGACGGAGATTCGGTTATGTCTTTGGAAATGTTGGAAATCACATAAGCTGCATAGATTCACCACTTCCTATGAATGATCATATTCACTCATCAAATGAGCTTTCCCTTTGGCCTTTGTCAGACAAGGTTCATTGTCATTTTAGGTTAAACCTTTCTGTCTAGTAAGTGTTGATCCATCATATTATGGACCCCAAGGAACCGTGAGAGTCTTTCATTTTAAAATTGACCCTCCCACATTGGTTTATGATGCCCCTATCATCTTATGAAGCAATCAAACAGACTGGATCAGCAAATGGATATCCCAATTTTATGATGCATTTCTTCATTACTAATACAACCCATCTTCATGCTAATGACGGAAAGCCTTTAGAGAATTCATCATATGAATTTTCCTATCACATTCACTTATATATGTGGAGGGAACAAGTTGAAGCATCCCAAAATCTGATTTAGGTCAAACCAAAGTGGCTCCCACTAACTTTCTTAAAGTCAGGTTCAATGGGCCCAAAAATGGGATAGGATTCTGCACGGTTCCTCTTGGAGAGGAAGCTAATCTAGAGCCCATTGAGAAGGGAGATCATCCAATGATCGTCAGGGCACCATGGCAATGATGTGCATTCAACCCTGGTGTGCGAAAATAGCCACTAAGGATTAAACATGGGTCAAGTATTTATGACCCATGTACGAATCACATTCAGCACATCACATACATCCACATAATTGATCTAATTAATCAAATAAACTGTAAAACCCTAATTAATTAAAGTTAACACGTTATCAGCCCATTAAGGCCCATAATATTATCAAATAATATCATCTCGATATATGGGCTAAACTACAAAAAACAGTTTGACCTATATAGTAATTATGCTGAAAATGGGCTAATGCTGCTTTAACTTATCAAACAGGGTTTTATAGGGGTGGGCCGAATTGCATAATGTGTTGGGCCATCAAACCCTTGGCCCATAACCGAATTTGGGTCACCTAAAATGTAACCCATGGGGCTGAGAACAGACCCCATCGAACCATGGGTTCGGTCCAACTAGTTTGGACCAAACTAGGTCAAATTCAGCCTAGGGTTTGGTGTTCAATGCATGGTCTAATTAACAAGAATTTGATCTAATTAATTACAACTAAAAAAGACAATCAAGAACAGAAAAACACACATAACAAGGGGATGTAAGTGTGATGGTCCCATCCGGACAAACTGCAAACCTGCAAGAAAAAGGTTAATTCACAGATTGCAAATTTCTCAACTACAAAATTTCTTCTTCTTCCTCCGCATGCTCCAAGTAGGTCTTCCAATGTAAAAAAGAAAAAATAGAAAAACCTAATTTTCTATTAATTATATCAGAATAGGCCCTATACATTTTGTCTAAAAATAAAAGGAAATATTTATAGACAAAAAAGAATAGAATAAAAAAATGCAGTGTGTGCAGATTTTGGCGCCATAAAAGAATTCGATCTCCATCACACAAATAGCCTAAGAATCCAAGAGATAATCATAGAACCATTTCATAATTAATAAAGAATAATAAATAATTAATTTCATATCAAACGCCCAAAACTGAGAACAGATTTCTTAGAAAATTGCCAATTTGCACAAATCGGGTAGAACATTTTCTACCAATTTGCACAACACCAAATCTGGTCTAATTCAGTTCAAGATTGAACCTTTGGCTCTAATACCACTGAAGGGAAAAGAGGTCCATCATATGGATGGCAGAACCACGTAGGGTGGCTAGGTGAAATTTCAAAAATTTTCTTTCTCCATTCCGGGAATCGCATTCCTAGTTTTAGAAAAAACTGCATTTTTCAATGATTGTTCTTGAAACAAACTAGACCAGATCTGAAACCAAAGAATAGGGAGAGGAATATTTGATGTGGAATCCACACGAGTAGCTCCCAACGTAGGTGTTCACGCCCAAAAAGGGTATCGAAACCTGCCTCTACTAAAGATGGTGCAACTTAGGATGAAACAGGATCAGCAATGCAGTCCTTCACCAAGAACTGCAATCCTTCAGTAAGGATCAAGCAAGGGATGGTGAGCACAACTTGGATCTGATTTTTCTTGCAAAAATCAGAATCAAGATCCAATCTTGATCAGTCCGAGAATGGAGCTAAGGCCACATCACTGTCTAACACTATGGAGCTAAGGGCATACACAACTGCACTCATATTCATACAACAAAATATGAAACAAACTGCTAAGTTTCTAGTCTTGAGAAGGCATGATATCTCAACTAAGATCCAGCCAATACAATATTGTTGTTCTATTCAGATTTTAGAACAGTGACTAAAAGTAGGAAATGGAGAAATGGCATCTTGAGTCCAAAGCCCATATGTGTTATATCATATACTCACCCTAAAGCTATTCTCATATTTTCTCATAAAGCTCTTCCATTGACAAAAGATTATGACATTAGAAAGAATTGGAGGAATAGGCTTAGTGGAACTCAGTCAAGTGAGATAAAACAAATACATAATAACTATCAGAACCTTACCACCTCTATTCATAACAATGGTTTAATTTTTTTAATACATACCAATAACCAAATCAAATCACACAATAAGCACTTACATTAAACAAAGGAACAAAAACAGTTTTTTTCTTGAAGTACCTCATTGTCTACAGCCTTGCATATGGAAACATGAAAACTCATATCAGTAAAAATATATAAAATAACTTCAATCCTAGAATAGATACAAATTGGATAAGCTCATACTCCTTCAACAATGAATAAATATATTAATATAGATCCAAATCATTAAATAAATAAAATAACAAGTGCAACTACACAACTGGAAAGAAAGAAGTTAAAGATACAATTGCAAATTCCATTAGAAGCAACTCAAGAGTCAAAAATAAAGTTTTTTTCCATAATATTTGATTGTTTCTTTTTTGTTTGAAACATTAAATCTTACTAATGTAATAAAATGAGGAATATGCCAAGACACCCAAACTCTCTCACACAATATTCTACAATATATAAAAGGTATATATGCTTCTTATGATTATGATTAGGGAATGACTACTCTCTGAGAACTAAGACAGCCCTCAAGTGGGCTGTGGATAATCTGGTGGAGAATGGAGACAAACTTGTCGTAATCCATGTGCAATCTCCTAAGGATAATCATGCCCAATAGAAGCTTTGGGAAGAAACTCGGTCACCTTTGATTCCTCTTGAAGAGTTTAAAGAGATGAATTTGTCAAAGCAGTATGGACTTTCTCTCCGGATCCTGAAGTTCTTGATCTTCTTGATGCTGCTTCGATAGCTAAAGGGGCTAAAGTGCTTCACAAGGTCTACTGGGAAGATCCAAGGAAGAAGCCATTAGATGCAATTGAAGGCCTCAAGCTTGACTCACTTGTGGTTAGAAGCAAAGGATTAGGGGCAATTAAAAAGGTTTTGCTTGCAAGTGTAAGCAACTATGTGGTGACAAATGCAACATGTCCAGTCACAGTTGTAAAGGGAACACCAATGGCCAAACCCAAATTTCTTTTTGGTGAGTTGTCCTCTAGGTGAAAGGGAAATTTGTTGTCTGCTTGTGGATTGTGAAAGATTTGTTGGTTCATAGATGACAAAAATGTAGATTCTAGGGAATGCTTTTGTTTGGTTTTGAGTAGTTTTCTTTGGATACTTTAGAGCAGCTTTTGAAATATAATTGATTCGTAGTGGAAAATGGGACATGCTTGGCTTTTCTATGTTTTTCAAAAAAGAAGGCCTATTATCAAGCTGTGCATTAACAAACAAAACCCAATTATATTGATGAGAACAACAGAAATAGATAAACAATACTAGCATCATTATTATTGAATAGATAAACCATCTTTTTTGTGCATTCTTATCTTCAACAAACAGAAACAAAAGTGTAATTAACAAACACCGACTTCTATACAAGAACTACTGCTTACTATGAATTTCTCTCTTAGACGAACTGTACTATAGTCCTTGTAACTAAGTATAATTAACCAGTGCGGCTCTTCTTAAATTCCTCTTCCTCTTCCTCTTCCTCTTCTACAAAAATATTAGTAACATCTATTACTATATTAATAATATATACTCATCAATTTCGTATAAACCACAATATAATGGAACTATGACAATTATGACCTCACCTGAAATTTGCTGCAAAGTATAGTTACACTCACATAAGCTTAGGCTATACTGTTACTTTTTCCTTTCCTTTTTATCTGACAAACAAATCTGTGACATCGAATCAACTTGCTCAAAACTTTCTAGCAAAATAAAGAATGCATAGAAATTTTGAATACAGAAATAGCAAATGAGTGGTAGAAGTCCAATGGAGAAAACGATTTCTGATCTTCTTTTGGGTTAAGTCAAACTCGAAGTGATTGAGACTTGGTCGAAGTTGAAATCGTGAGGTCTTCACATTCTAGTCGAGGTTCAATAGTAATGGAGAGAAATTTGAATACAATATGGAGGGAATATAATAAAATGTAAAACGTGGGAAATGGTAACGTTCTAAATTCTAATCAATGTTTTTAAAACCGAACCGGACAGGGTACCATTATGGGGTCCGGTTCTTCGGTCAAATGGTTGAACCGTTCAATTAAATCAATGGGTTTTGGCCAAAAAGCGGTTTTGGGGTGAAATAGATGACCGGTTCCCATCTTTTTCTGATCCGACCGTCTGGTCCGGTTTTAAAAACATTGCTTCTAATTGATTTTATTAACAAGAATTAATTTGGTAAGTAAAATTGCAATGAGTAATTAGAAACAATTGTTTTTCTTTTACAAAAAATTAAAATCAATTTTTTTGAATCTAATCAGGGTTTTCATACCATCATTGATTCTCTAGGATATGATTAGACCTGTTAATGGGCCGGGTGGCCCGACAGGCCGGCCCGGCCCCCGAACGGGCTTGAGCATGTGTTTTAGCCCGCGGGCTTGACCTCGGGCCTAAAAGCCTGAGCCCGACTATTTTACAGGTCGGGCTTGGGATTTGTTAAAAAAGCTCAGCCCAAGCCCGGCCCAGCCTGACTTTTCCTAAACTACCTAATCCTAACCCTAAATACTTAAACTTTTTCTTTTCATTCTCCTTTCTCACTCTCACTCTTGGAAGCGGCTCGCATTTCCCCCTCTCAACTCTCAAAACCGGTGAGCCCAACTGCACTTGCGAACTCAGTCACCAACAGCCGGCTCCACCAGAACTAGTCATCCCTCTCTTTGGCAGTGATCCCCCCCTCTCTCTCTCTCTCTAGCTGGCAACGTTTTCATCTTATTTCTTCTCATTCTCAATTCTCTCTCTTCTTAGAACTAGGTCCTCTATCTTCTCAGTTCTCTCTCCAACCGGCGCCACCAAAACCCAAGCGCACCATTTTCATTCTGCGAACTCAGGCATCGCCGCACTGGCGGCTGGCACCACCAGATCTAGATCATCTCTCTCTCTCGAGCGGTGAACTCTCTTTCTCTCTCTCTCTCTCTCTCTAGTCGGCATTGTTGTCATCTTCTATTTTCTCACTTTCTGGGTTTCTATTCTCACTCTCAGACTCCCAAGAATCGGTGAACTCAACAAGCACCATTCTCTCAGACGGCACCAACGCTCAGACTCCCAAGTTGGGCTTCAGGCTCGGGCCCAGACTTCGGGCTTTTTTGAGGGCCGGGCTCGGGCTCAAGTTTTAGGCCCGTTTGTCGGGCCAGGCTCGCGCTCAGGCATGAAAAGTTTATGTTAATAAAGACCAAAAGCCCGACCCGAGCTCAGCCCAGCCCGGCCCATGAACAGGTCTACATATGATGAATGGCAACAGGAGGATGCTCAAATTATAACTTGGCTATGGAACAACATGGAGTCCAATAGTGTGAACTTCATGTTTTTAGATACAGCCAAGAAAGTCTGGGATCATGCAAGGAAACTATATTCTGGACAAGATAACACTACTAGGGTTTACCAACTGTACCAAGAGTACTTCAATCTGCAACAAGAGAATCAAAGTCTTGAGGACTATCATGCCAGTATGAGAAAATTTACGAAATGAGTTGAATGTTTATCATCCTCTTACACCTGATGTCAAAATTCAACAACAATAGAGAGAGTAGTTGGATGTGACCAGATTTTTAGTAGGGCTAAAGTCTGAGTATGAACCCGTAAGGGCACAAATACTAGGTGGATCTGCTCTTCCCTCTCTTGAGGAAGTGTTTGCTCATCTTCGGAGGATTTTAGTTGGACCCACAGAGACTTCCACTATGTCAGATCGGTCTGCATTTGTAGTTACGAGAGGGGGAGGTCGTGGTGATAGAGGAGGTCAGCATGGCCATGGTAGTGGTGGTGGACCCATGTATGGTCATGGTGGTGGTGGTATGTATAATCGTGGTGGTGGTCGTGTTGAAGGACGAGACTCAAAGGGAGCCCGTGGTAATACTCAGAGAATGTGTACTCATTGTGGTATGGAGGGACATACTATCAACTTTTGCTATGATCTACATGGCCCACCTTCAACCTGGGAAATCATGCAGCTATAAATGGTGGTATCTCAAGACAAGAATCTCAAGTCACTAATCAAATCCCCATTACATCTAGCGATGCTTCTAGAAAGGAGATGGTAAGTGTTTCACAGGATGAGTACGAGCAGTTCATTTAGGGTACATCTCAACAGAACACGACTACCCTTGCACACACAGATACAACTTGTCTGGCATCCACACCTTCTCGTTGGATTATAGATTCTGGAGCTTCTGATCATATAACTAGAACTCCAGGTGTATTTTCATCCATTTCTCCATCCTTCACATCCCAATCTATTACTCTTGCCAATGGATCTACATCAGCCATACGTGGTGTTGGTAATGTTGACACAGACTCATTATCCCTCTCCTCAACTTTGTATGTTCCAAAGTTTCCCTTTAACCTAATGTCTATTAGTAAATTGGCTCAATCTCTTAATTGCTTAATAAATTTTTACCTTTCCTCTTGTGTGTTTTAGGATCTCAAGACGGGAATGAAGATTGGTGGAGGGCATGAAGCTGTTGGACTGTATTATCTTGATGGAGGTGGTTCGGCAACAACTCTTCAATCATCTCTCTCCCCTCATTGGTGGCACTGCAGCCTTGGTCATTCATCTCTTAGAGCTCTTCAGTTACTTGTTCCATCGTTGAATCATCTTTCTAATTTAAATTGTGAGTCGTGTCAGTTTGGGAAACATCATCATATCTCCTTTAGTCCTAGAGTTGATAGTCATACATCGAGTCATTTTTCTTTATTCCATTCAGACATCTGGGGTCCGAACATAATAGTGTCTTATAATGGTTACAAGTACTTTATAATTTTTGTTGATGATTATTCAAGGATGACATGGCTTTACCTTATGAAAGAAGAGAGAATTGTTTTCTATCTTCCAGAAATTTTGTGCTGAAATTCGCAATCAATTTGGTGTACATATTAAAATTCTTCATTCTAATAATGGCCGTGAGTATTTTTCCACACCCTTTTAAGAATATTTGAAACAATATGGCATTATCCATCAGACCTCATGTACCTACACCCTTCAACAAAATGGGGTGGCTGAAAGAAAGAACTGTCACCTTTTGGAAACTACTCGGTCCCTCTTGCATCAGATGAATGTCCCCAAACCCTTTTGGAGTGATGTTGTACTTACATCCTGTTTTCTTATTAATCGCATACCAATGTCTATCATTGAAGGTCAGTCCCCTTTCTCTGTTCTGTTTCCCATATTGTCTCATTTTCCCCTTACTCTTAGAGTTTATGGATGCGTGTGTTTCGTTCATAATCTTGGGCCTGGAATGGACAAGTTAGATGCTAGATCCACTAAGTGTGTCTTTCTTGGCTATTCTAGGACTAAAAAAGGGTGTAAGTATTATAATCCTCATTTTTGGCATTCTTTTGTGTGTTCTAATGTTACATTTTTTGAGTCTGTTCCATTCTTCTCCAGGTCGGATACTTCTTCTCCTTTGTTGCCATCACCCCCTCTTCTAGTTTCTATTGAAGATCCCATTCCTCTTATTCTAGTTGTGACCCAGTCTTTGCCTCCAATGCAACTACCTGAGAGATGACTACCTATTCGGCAAGTGTATACACATCGTCAAGCACCGTCTCCTCCCCCAGCTTTGTCACCGTTGATAGATCTAGCAGTTGATCCCACCCCAGCCCCAACCCCAAGTTCTAGCCTTGATCTTCCTATTGCTTTATGGAAAGGCAAACGTAGTTGCACTCTCCATCTCATTTCCAATTATGTTTCTGTATCTCACCTTCCGGCTTCCCATTGATAGTTTGTTTCTATGTTATCCTCTATCTTTGTTCCCAAAGATGTTTAGGAAGCTCTCACTTCTCCAGGGTGGCCCCAAGCAATGGAAGAAGAACTCTCGGCCCTAACTCGTACTCATACGTGGGACCTCACCACTCTTCCGCTGGTAAGCATGTTGTCAGTTGTAAGTGGGTGTACACGGTTAAATACTTACTTGATGGGAGTATTGAACATTTAAAAGCTCGGTTGGTTGCCAAAGGTTATTCACAGCAGTATGGTATTGATTACATAGACACATTCTCTCTGGTTGCCAAAATTGGGCCAGTTTGTGTTCTGATTTCTCTTGCTATTATGTTTGATTAGCCTTGTTTGAGCTTGACATCAAGAATGCTTTTTTACATGGTGATCTTCTTGAAGAGGTGTACATGGAGCAACCATCATGGTTTGTTGCTTAGGGGGAGGGTGAGAAGGTATGTAGATTTAAGAAGACTATTTATGGACTTAAACAATCTCCCCGTAAATGATTTGGGAAATTTAGTGAAGTGGTGAAGAAGTTTGGAATGAAACAGTGTCATGTTGACCATTCTGTATTCAACTATGAATCAAATGCTAGGAAGATTCTCTTGGTGGTATATGTAGATGACATTGTTATCACAGGCAGTGACAAACTAGGAATTGACAGGTTGAAGACTTATTTGCATGATCACTTCTAGATAAAGGATCTTGGCAAATTAAGATACTTCCTAGGGATAGAGGTTGCGAGGTCCAAGAATGGTATTAATCTGTGCCAGAGGAAATATGTTTTTGATCTGCTAGAAGAAATAAGGTTGTTGGGTACCAGACCAGCTGAAACACCTATGGAATTTAATGTTAAATTGGGTAGTAATACAGGCAAGGAGTTTGAGGATCCGAGAAGGTACAGAAGGTTGGTGGGTAAGCTTAATTACCTAACCATCACTCAAACTGATATTTGCGGTCAATGTAGTGAGTCGGTTTATGCAGAACCTTTGAATCCCACACTAGGAGGCAGTCCTAAGGATTGTGAGGTATTTGAAGAGTGCTCTAAGTCATGGTTTATTGTATAAGAGTGGAGAAAGTCTTGAGATAGAGGGATACACAAATGCTGATTGGGCCAGGTCCATATTTGACAGAAGATCCACTACAAGGTATTGCACTTTTTTTGGTGGAAACTTAGTGACATGGAAGAGTAAGAAGCGGACAGTGATAGCAAGAAGAAGTGCAGAGGCTAAATATAGGGCTATGCCACACATGATATGTGAACTAGTGTGGTTGAAGCATCTACTAGAGGAGATGGGATACTCGATTGACACTCCTATGAAGTTATATTGTGATAATCAAGTTGCAGTTCATATCTCTTCTAATCCAGTGTTTCATGAAAAGACGAAGCACATAGAAGTGGATTGCCGCTTTGTACGTGAGAAGGTGCTTTATGAAGTGATAAGTATAGCATATGTGAACACAGGAAATCAATGGGCAGATTTGTTTACCAAAGGGTTGAATCGGAGAAGAGTGGACTACATATGTAACAAGTTGGGACTATATGACGTATACTCACCAGCTTCAGGGGGAGTGTTAGAATCAACTATACAAGTCCTTTTATATTTAGTTATATATGTAATGTTCAGCTGATGTGGCTCTCACTTAAGTAAGGGCACAATGGTAATTCTTGTAATTTTAGAAGAGTATAAATAAAAGAAGGGCCGACAAGAGGGATTTGAATTTTTCTCTCTAGTTCAGCTATGACCTTTTCTCCTTTTTCTTCTCCTTCTTCTCCTTCTCTTTCTTCTGATCTGAACTTATACGGACATCTAATCTGAGTTTTATCAGTATATATGTACAAATACATATTTTACCAATAAATAATGTATAATTATATGTTTTAGATATGATATATGTATTATGGCCTCCCGAAGTTTGCATACACAGTTAGTATGCAACCCACGACTGGGTCAATTGGATCATTAGTCTGGATCGAGCAGGTTTTAACATTTCTCTGAGTTTTACTCGAACCAGACTCAAAATTTTGACAAGGAGATTATTCGAGCTATTCAATTTGCCAGGTCAATGATGGGTTGAAAACATTGATTGAAACTAATTGATTAAAACTATAAATGGTTATTTGCAAGTAAGTGGTGAGCAAACCTATTCATATGGGCCCAATTGCTTGATGAGTTGGGCTAGTCCAACTTTTTAATGGTCGGGCATAGATAATACACAAGCTCATGCTTGGGTCTAAAACACTAAGCCCAACTTTGTTTAGGCCAGGTTCAAGCTTTCTTAAAAAAGCATGGCTCAAGCCCAAACTCAACCTAATAATATTTTATATAATTTTAAAATATACTTTATCTAATAAAAAATATATGATATATATTTTTTCTTTATTATTCTTCTCTTTTTTTTTTTTCAAATTACCATATAGAAATATCCTTTAGTAATTTTTTAGGTTTTGAGATCATTTATCATAAATAAATCAGTTTTGTTTTTGAATTAAAAAATAAATAAACTTATTGCCCAACTTCTTGATTGGGCTTTAGGCTTTATATACAAGGGCTAGTCCTTAAGGCCCAATGGTTGGGGTCAAGCTCAAGCTTGGGCCTAAATATGTTTTGTTTTCACATTACTTTTCAAAATATTTATTTTTATATTATTAAAATTAATCTTGTGGATTTAATCACAAGAATTTAATGATGAGAAAAATATATTTTAAATATAGGTTTTAATGAAAGAGAATAAGAAAATATTTTTATTTCCAATTGATTTTAAATTTTACATTCCATTTCCATCATTAATAAAAACATTTCATATTAATCGTACTTATTATTGTTTAATAAGTATTTTAAAAATGTCCCCAATTTTTTAAATTGTATTTTTTTCATTTTATTATTTAACCATGGAAACATGGATTGACCCATTTGACCCAAAATGATTTAATTTCTTACCACCACATACATGGAAACACTATTTTTTAGGAAGATTTTAAGAGTATCAGCTTTTATGTTATTGAAATTATTAATTTATTAAGTATGAATTTAATTAATAGAACTTAATGATGAGAAAAAACAAAAATGGCTTAAATATATGATTCAATTAACATGAATGAAAGTTAATAACTTAAGTGTTGGATTTAATGAGAGGAAATTGAATACATTGAATATCTTAAAATGACCTCTTTTCAACTCATTTAATATCAATAACTAATTACCCTATTTGCCCTCATTTTTATCAATAAATTTAAATATAGAGAGGGTAAATTTTATCCTCAAAAAATTCTAGAAATATTTTTGAGGCCATTCGTGCTTTTTAAAGTAGTATAGATTTATATTTTGTATGATGATGGCCTATCCCAAAGTAATCAAGTCACTTTTCGGATTTGCTGTTTTGATAAAGCTAAAAAGTTTGTTATATATAAAGGGGTAAATTTTGTGTTGTAGAAGAAGCTTTGCTTTTGTTGCTCAAAACAATCAGGAAGAATTTGTCTTATTACCAAATGCGAAGAATGTTTTGAATGTTGTGAATGGTAAAGTGAATGTAGTGGATTGGTTGTTTGCCATATACCTAGTATTTTTGTGGATTTTTTCTTTTTTCTTTTTTCTTTTTCTTTTATATAAGTCCAACACTGTTACTAAACTAACTTATGTTATAGCTCAACAAGTTAAATATTTTAGAGGGGTTTCTTTTGTTTGGTCGAACCCCCTAATAAGGTTAGTTTGTATGTTTCTAGCATTTGATGTTTAATATGGTGAACTTTTATCTATAAAAAAACCACGCTAGCAAGAATACCACCAATATCATTATGCACGTGGGAATATTATTATTTTTTTGTCATAAAAAATATTTAGTAAGGTTAATTGTCCATTCAAGGGTAGTTTGATTATATAAATTATTTAAAGGATTATGTGGACATCTTCTATTAATGATCACTAATTGTGAACTAATTGAAAGTGAGCTTTGGACAACAAAACTCGTTGATAGTTAGCAACTACAACATTTGATAACCATAGGGGCAATGAACAAGAAGGATGAAGTGAGAAAGAGGATGACACAGCTCTTTACAACACTATCCGCAACTCGATTGGCCTCTCGAGGTATATGACTAAATTGCCAGACAAGCAAGGCATCATCAACTACAAGATGAGAGATGTTTGAAAGACTTATAACCATGTAGAATCACATAAGTTATCCAAAACTTGCTTCACTTTCAAAGCATTTACCACATCCGCATTGTAGAACAAAACAATGTCATCAAGGAAGAATAATTGTGAAATATAAATAAGTAGGGCGACAGTGGGTCTTCTTGTCTCAAACCCTGCTTTAGTTTAATCCTTCCTTTACTACAACCATTGATCATCACTGAATACTGGATTGAGGAGATGCAACTATAATTGAGATCAGCTTGGGGTGGGAATCCTAACTTCTTCAACATTTGAATCAAGAATTTCCACTCTAGACAGTCATAAGCTTTATTCATGTCAAGCTTTATAACCATGATTGAAGCATTGGCTAAATTTCTTCTTGGACTTCAAGTAGTGATACACTTCATGAGTTATCGTTACACTATTTGAAATGGATCGGCCGTGGATAAAAGCATTCTGATAATTGTCTTCTAAGTAATCCATGCAAGGCTTAAGGCGATTAACAATACATTTGGCTAAAATCTTATAGATAGTATTAGAAGAGAAACAATGTTACACAGCCTGTTTGTTGTCTGGAATTATCTCTTGAATGTTTAAAAACTGGGTTTCATGCAAGACTCAGTTTGTTGTTTGGAATAGTGATTGAAAGTATTGAATTATATATTTCTCCCTCCATCTCCTCATTATACAACCAATCTCAGTTACCATTGCAAAACACAATTTTTTTTTTTTTTTTTTTGTCTTCGAGTGACTATGGTTTGATGGAAAAAACAGTATTTTTATCTCCTCCTCACAAGCACTCTACTCTTGATTTACACCTCCAAAATTCCTTCTCCCTTTGAAGCTTTTCTTCTAGCTACCTCAAATCTCTCATGAATCGAGCCAAATTTAACCTTATTCCATATTCTGAACACCCCCGCACACTCCTTCAGCTTTTGGCTCACTCTTGCCATGCCTGATTGCCCACTATTACCATTCTTGAACCAACATTCTTGATCTACCTCTACACATTCAAGATGTGAAAGCCACAAGGATTGGAATCTGACCAGGTGCTTTTCTTTAACACATGCTGGAGAGCAATCCAAGATTAGAAGACAATGAACAGAGCCCATAAATACTTTATGGTAGACAACAATAGACTTGTTCATGGGTTGGGTCGGCCAGGTTCAATCTAAGCTTTATTTATGTATCAATAAAATACATTCAGGCTTGAGCTTGAGCGTGACCCAACCATCAGGCCTAAGTCTTGAGCACAAACCCGGTCCTCATATAAAGCCCAAAGCCCGAACCTAAGTCCAAGCCTAGCTAGAAATTTGAAAACAAAATCTTTTTTTTTTCTTTTTTATTCAATAAAAAGCGTTTTATTTATATTAAAAAATCCTCAAAACTCAAAATAATAAAAGATCTCACTATTACTTAAAAAAGAGAAGATAAACAAATAAAAAAAATATTGTATATATTATTAAATAAAATATATTTTCATTATATAATATACATTATCAAGTCGGGCTTAGGCTCACGCTAGACTTTTTTGAGAAAGCCTGAGCCCAACCCGGGAAAAAAGGTCAGCCCTAGTGTTTTAGGCCTGAGCCCAAGTTGGTGGGCTTAAAATAATGTCCAACCCCAACTTAGAACGGGTCGGGGCTAGGCCGGCCCATTGGGCTACCTGACCCATGAATAGGTCTAAATGACAACATCATTGTAATGGATTTGCCAATAAGAAGATGCAAGACATCTATAAAGCCTTTCCTTGATATTCTCTCTCCCATGTTGATTGTTGGTCCACGTGGATTTTGGGCCTTGGCACCCTAGATCCACTAAGCAACACTCATTTCATTAAACTCCCTCATTTATCTTCTAGGCCTTTTCGTTCCACCTAGTTCTCTCCCAAGTTTTTGATCTCATTAAAATCACCTATTAATAGTCACGTGTGTTCTCATTCCTATCCAATGTTGGCGTATCATATCGTATCATTTGAAAAAGATATGGTCTAAAATGTCTTGTTTTCAGGTGTTTTGGACTCCTAGTTTTTTTTTTTTTTAATAATAAAAAATATCTTATAAGTTTTCCAAAGAACTAAGCTTTAAAAAAAAAACTAAAAAAAAAGTATGTATCAGCCGTTTCAAATTATCGATATGATACGACCAAAACTCGTATCAAATCAATACTTTAAACCATGTTCTTAACATGCCTTTCCTCCGTCATCGGATTACCATAAACACAATTAACTTCCATCTGCATCGGAGGCCTAGTCTCATGCAAGAAGAATAAGCCGTCGGGCTCATATTCATCCATAAGTTGTTGAAAAACTTCACGAGCTCATCAAATTTTGAAAAGTCATAATGAGTTTCAAAGAATGTCCCTTAAGATAATAACCCAGATTTGTTTAATATTTTTTAAATAATTTTAATTATATTGTTATTTTTTAACAAAATATTTAGAGAACCCGACCATAGATTCGCAGGTCAAAAGTTCAATTAGGGTCGAATCGTGATAACGTACTATGTATGTATGTATGTAATAATTATAAATTGTATATAATATATTATAAATTATATATTAAATTATAAAATATTCAAAATATTAAGGACAAACGGCATTTGACACCTTGAGAATACATAAATCTAAAATATTACCCAAAATAAAAAAAAATCATCCCAATCATACATTCAAAAACAAAGTCATGGCCTCTAGGAATTTGCATTTATCTGCTAAAAAATTTTCCAAAAAAAAAGACTGATTTTTTTCTTTTAAACTGAGACCGATTCACTAGTTTCTTGGTTTGACCAATCGGGTCGGTATTTTGGCCTGTTTTTATCTAATTTGGTTTTGGAGTATGACTGAACTGATAAGGACCAACGTTAGATTCAACCGGTCCAATCCGATTTTCTAAACACCGACTAAAAACAACGATTTGAATGTTACTCGGGTCGGGTTGGGTCGAGCCATACTCAAACCAATTGTAAATTGAATTTGATTGGTGGGCCGGGCAATCCTTACCCCTGGTCGGATAATTTTAATCGGATTCAGACAAATGGATATTTTTTTGTGGATTTATTTCACGAAGTCGAAGAGAAGGCCCACATCATGATGCTACGTCAGAGGCTCAGTGCTGTAGCTGCCCCCGTTTCTTCTTCCCTGTCAAAGAAAAGACGGAGTATATAGAGCTTTTAAACCCTACCACCAGGCTTTGCACAAACAACACCTAAGTCCAGGCTGCTGCTGAGCCACCACTTCTGTCATCCATGGCTGCTTCCTTCATAAGCTCTTATTTCGCCCCGTCCAACATCAGGACCGTTACCTTCATCCCTAACAATCCTCCTGCTCACTCTGTTTTTCTTGTGACGAAATCCTTCTCTGTCTGTTCACCACATCGTTCTGTTGATTCCTTCAGTTCCAAAACTATAAAATGCTGCGCCTCAGCCCGTCCCGAGTACATTCCCAACCGAATCCCCGATCCTCTGTACGTCCGCATCTTCGACACCACTCTCCGCGATGGAGAGCAATCCCCCGGAGCCACCATGACCAGCAAGGAGAAGCTTGACATTGCCCGGCAGCTTGCCAAGCTTGGTGTTGACATCATCGAAGCCGGATTCCCTGCCGCCTCCAAGGATGATCTGGAAGCTGTCAAGACCATCGCCATGGAAGTTGGAAGCGACGTTGATGAGACCGGATATGTTCCGGTTATCTGTGGCTTGGCCAGGTGTAATCGTGCTGATATCGATGCGGCTTGGGAGGCAGTGAAGCATGCCAAGCGGCCCAGGATACATACGTTTATTGCGACTAGTGAGATTCATATGAAGCATAAATTGAGAAAGTCCAGGGAGGAGGTAATCCAGATAGCGAGGGATATGGTGAGTTACGCCAGGAGTTTGGGATGTCAGGACGTTGAGTTTAGCCCTGAGGATGCTGGAAGGTTAGGTCATTTCCATGCACTTGTTTTTATTTAATATTTTAGTGGTAATGCTATAATGGGTTTCTCTTCTAGTTTCATAAGTCTAAAATACTTCTTTTTTCTTCTTTTTTGTTTAGCGAAAAAGGAAAGAAACAATACAGTTGTATTATATCTTGCAATGATTCGTGGGATTGACATTTTGGCTAGTTAGGATCAATTCAGCATTGATAGACACAGTTGCACAGTTACTTAGCTAGGTGCATCATCTTACCAGAAACCAGACACCCATCTATGAATACATTGATTCCGATTACCTATGCAAAAGTTTAAGAAGACGTTCTCGTAATAAGGATACACAGACAAGGTTAGAAGCAAGAATCATACAAAACCACAATAGAAGAGGTATGTGTTGTTATCCCACCGTGGGACTATGCCATTAGTAATTCTGGAAGGCAGCAAAGAGAAAATCCACTAAGGATGTTCTTGGATTGTCATGAAATTGGAGATGCAGATTCTACTGCTTTCCTCTATTTGCATTTTTTTTTGAGAAAGACAAGGTAATTTCTATTGCTGAAAGAGGAAAAGATACAACAAGACCACCTGCCAGAGCTTCAGACACCAAGGAGCTCCCCACAAGCAGCAACGTACATCATACCATGATCATCATGATCGAAAGATAATGCAGGTGAACACAAATAAACAACACTGGGCACTGAGACTCGATGCCCAACTCTGCCCACAGCTATTTTCATGAACTCCCCCACAGATTTTGCCTTTGAATTGAAAATTCTGCCATTTCTTTCTGATCAATTTGTCCGCAAGATAGCAGCAAGAATCAGAGACCAATTTTTCTTGCCATTAGAGCTCAAATTTTGAGTCTGCTAGGTTGGTAACAAGTACAAAATAGGTGCAGGCATAGAACAGCTCAACTTAGCCATCTAGAAGAAATTATTCCAGATCTGACTAGATACATTGCTATGTAGAAAAAAATGGCTACTTGTCTCCTAATCCTGGTCATACTTTGATCTTGGATCAGAACCCCTTTTCTAGTTAAGCTGTCCCTGGTTAAACATTTCCCCAGAAAAGCAATTATGGAAGGAATTAAAGAGTTCCATATCAGCTTGCTTGGGAAAGAACAAGCATTCTGAGTCCTCTGTAACCTGCTACAGGATCTAATAGAAAAACACTTTGTTTCCCATTCCCAGCACCATTTGTCCTTCTGCTCCACCCTTAAAGTGCTGAATATCCAGAAGCTGCATCAGCCCTACAGTGCTTTCTAATTCTGAATCCTGCAAATTTCTCCTAAACCTGGGAGCCTAACCACCTGATCACCTTGCACGACATTAGAATTGGCCACTAGAACATCCCTGTTTTCATCTAGTACAAAGAGCTGTGGAAATTGTTCCTGAAGAGCAGTGTTTTAAAAGCGTTTGGCAATGATTTTGAAGGAGTTATTTACATGGTCTCTACTGCATGTTGTGTATACACATGTTACAAGATATTATTGGAAGAGATACAGTTCCCTTTGTTTTTTTGGGCAGTTAGGGATATAAGATTTTTTTTTTCTTATTTTTCTTCTTTTTCGTGGAGAGATACAGTTAAGGTTGGGTTGGGTATAGGATGCACCTATATATGTTTTTTGGCTGAGATACATTCTCTTTTTTATGAGACGCATTGTTGGGTTAGTGACACAAAAGTGATGTGAACCTAGGAAGGTAATTTGGGTCACCAATACACTAATGTGAATACAGGTATTTTTTGATCATAAAATAAATGTGAACCCAGTTTTTTTTTATGAGAATATAGCTATTTTTATGTTATACAGGTTAAATACTTTTTGGTACATTTGACTTGATGAGATACAGGCTAGATACATTGTGGTACTAATGACTTGATGAGGTATAGGCTAAATACAGGCTTTTAATGAAATATAGGCTAAATATATACTTTGGGATGAGATATTGGCTAAATACTTTGTGAACCCGAAAGGTTTTTTGGCTGGCAACATGTATCTATCCAAATCGGCAAACAGATTTTTCATTGATGATACATTTGACTTACAGTCATCTAAAGCATTTGGAATAATCTTTCTATATGGCTCTAATTAATATAGTGAATGTGTGTAAGCCAAATAACTTGGTACTGAAATCATCAATTGAATTGGATACTAAAATAGCTTGATGGTTTCAACATCATTAGTTGCTTTTGGATTTACAACCTTGAAACAAGTCAAGAAACGTTGATGTTGAAATAATTAATTAAATTGGATATTGAAATTGCTTGTTGATTTCAACATCATCAGTTGTTTTTGGATTTACAATCTTGAAACAAGTCAAGAAACGTTGATGTTGAAATCATTAAGTGATTTATATGTTGAATTACCTTGATGATTTCAATATCATCAATTGATTACAGACTAACATTTTAAAGAAAAAAATCAAATGATGCTGGGGTTGGAGAAAACATTCTTCCATATTTACATATTTGTCATCAATTGATTTCAGATTTACAACTTGGAAGAAATAAGTCAATTTTTTTATCATGTTTACATTTTTATCATATTTATCATATTTATATACTTAGCTCTTATAATCCAATTCAAATTTACAATTTTGAAAAAAAAGGATTCTGAGTTGAATCTGTACAAGCCAATTCACAATAAGTCATCATTTTGGGTAAACAACACAATAAGGTTTTTAGGAGTAAAATTCACATTCATGACAAAACATAAGTGCGCATTTAGGTACATCAAGTTCATAATCACAAAATATCAACTTCTGTGTCATGTATCCAAAATAACCCATTTCCAAAGCTAAGTATATACATCCTAATTCTATTTCTTAATCCTATACATATAAAGACAAATGAACCCAATGATAAATGCAATGCTCAAGAGACACACTATCTTTATCCCCTCCACAACTAGTTGCTGAGAAGACTCTAGTAACTTCAAACAGGGGTTGGGATCACCTGTCAACCTATGAAGCTCCCTAACATGGTTTTCTATTGAATTAATTTCTGGACTGGCTTCATTGCACCATCTGTAGGAACCACCCACTAAAAGAAGTTGCATGGTGTAGGTATGCTCCCCTACATATATAGTCAGATACACATAAGCACGATTACCAATTGATAATCAATACCGTTGTTGTAATTCTACAAGATTATTGGGGCAGATGTAAAATATCCGATTTAGGTTGTAACATGTCTCGAACACCTTTATCATTCATCTCTTCTCACACTTGCAATCTTTGGCTTTATACCTCAAGTATTTAACACATGAGGACTCACCGGTAGATTAAAAAGACATCCTTGCATATGGTCATCATTTTACTGTCTGCGGTATAAATAAAGACAAAAAATATTATGAGGAAATCCTACTGCATACAGGATCCACAAGAATTCAGCATTATTTCAGAGATCCTAACAAAACTGAACTAGCTTATTTTAAGCTAGTAATAGTAAGATTTATGACTAAATCAGCATGGGGTGACTCCAACAAGCCCAGGTTTATTACCAAGCCAATTGACAGAAGACCCAAAATGTTCAACTACTGGGACTATCAAGATGCTTGGTATGAAGTATTTTCGCTACAAAACTCCATCTTTAGACACTCATGGTTCATCCGATTTTCTGAAGACTTTCAAGGCCCCTTCCCCGATTGGGCCTATGTTTGGTGGACCTCATGGGGAGCCTCAGACGATATTTTCCTTTGTCAAGAGTTAGCTGACAAATATAAAAATTTTGGAAAAGGGAGAAGCTATTTAGAATTCAGTCACGTTAAGCAGTTCGAATTCTTTAAGACCTTCCGCCTCCCATGGATTTTAAAATGGAGTTATCAGCTAGATGTTTCCTGATTGCCTCCAACCATTGATCGAGTGATGGAGATAAAGTGGTAGGACAAATTTGATCTTACAGAAGACCTCAAGCCTTCTACTGATGAAGACGACATCGAACTTGAGGAAATGTCCCTCCGTATGGCCGAAAAGATAAAAGAAAAAAAGTAAAGGCATCTCAAAGGACAGCAAGACAGAAAGTATCCGCTCGCTCAGCCTGCACTAAGGTCAACATCACTATTGTGAAATTCGTCCCTATCCTGATCAGTAAGAGCTTTGGTAGCTGGTCCTAATAGGACAATATGAAGATAAGTTAGCAACTCAATAATTCAGATGCGCAAAGGAAAAGTTAAAAGGCATCTCAATAATATAAGCCTTGAAGATAAGAACGAATAAAGTGGTTCCTCGCTGTCTCTCTCTTGAAGCTTCGGCAACCTCTATATAAGGAGCCCTTCACTTTGTTTAAGGTGTGCAAAATTTTTCGAAGTGCATAAGTCTCCAATTTCTCAGTGCCTTGTAATAGTTTGAGTGTTTTTCTTTCCGAGTGATTTTAGAAGTGTGCTATTTGTGAGCTTTGTAATTTTGTAAGAGATTGTATGTAGTCACTAAGAATCTATCTGTTTGAGTTGGGATCTAGTAATTAGCAAGGTGATCTATTATTCGGCATCAAAATCAGGAAGAACTGGAGTACGGGGAAGAGTCCTAGAAAAGTTGGACTCTTTGTTTTTGATCTGATCTTGGCCTAGGTATTGTTAGTTTTCTTTTGATTTTCTGAAGAGGGCGATTTGGTTTCTGGAATTTTCTGGACCTCCCAGAGTGGTCGATTCACTTTTCTCTGTTGGGAGGCGTGGGGAGGAGAGAGATTTTCCTCTAGCTAAGGTTTTCTTCTTTCGGAAGGGTTGGTTTCTATGTGTATGATATTAAATTGTTTTTTGAAGGTCTCCAATATATTTTTTCTTACTGTAGAACTGTTTGAAGTAAGATGGAGAGTTGGAATACCGAGATGAAATCTATCGGTATTGTGGGACTGGGTGTTGGAGGTAGTAGTGATATTTTTGGTTCTGAGATCATTACTATAGTAAAACTTGATGGTACAAATTATTTGGAGTGGGCACAATCAGCTAAGATGGCTATTGGTGCTCGTAGAAAATTATGGTATCTCACTGGGTTGGAGAAGAAACCTGATACGGACTTTTTCCGATGGGTGTAGGAGAATTACATGGTAATGTCCTAGTTGTGTAATTCTATGTTACCTCATATTGCAAAAAATTTCTTATGGGCTAATATTGCTAAGGAGATTTGGGATGGAGTGACTGAAACCTACTCTCAGAAGCAAAATGAAGCCAGGGCCTATCAGTTAAGAAATTAGGTTATAGGTATGAAATAGAGAGAAAAATCTCTTGTTGTGTATTTTTCCATGCTGAAAACCCTATGGCAGGAAATAGATCATTTAGAAACTGTGGTATGGGAAAGTGTAAATGATGCAACAACTTATCACAAATTGGTAGAGAGGAATAGGGTTTTTGAGTTCTTGGCAGTGCTGAACCCTGAATTTGACATTGCCAGGCAGTGTATTCTTTCTAGGGAGGGTGTGACATTCTCTCAGGCCTATGCCTTTGTCTCTGGAGAGGAGAGTAGGAGGAATGTAATGCTGAGACAGCCTGGGATTGACTAGTCGGCTATGGCTGGTACAACAAAACCTAAGCCAAATGAAGACATGGGGAGTAGTGAGACTAGAAGGGAAGATAAGGACTTGGTGTGTGATTATTGCAAGAAGCCTAAGCATACCAGAGACACTTGTTGGAAGCTTCATCCAAATCTTATGCTTGCTCGGATACGAAACAAGAAGGGAAATGCAAATGTAGCCGCTACAGGAGACTCTTCAGCCCCTCTTTCCCAAACTGATTGGGAATCCATTGCAGTAGTAGCAATAGAACAGAATTGGAGAGGTTTGGACAACTTATGAGTAAGAAAGATTTACTTAGCTCTAGCCTTCCAGATGGATAGCAAAATGCAGGAGCCAACTAAACCACTTCCTTTGCACATACAAGTAGTTCATATGCAACTACAAATCTTGCATCCACTTCAGGTAAGGAGGAACCTCCCTGGATTATAGACTTGGGAGCATCTGAGCATATGACTAATGCCCCTATCATTTTCAGTTTCTATCAATTGTGCTCTGGTAGAGATAGAGTCTCTACAGCAAATGGTTCACATATGCCCATTGCTGGGAAGGAGACAATTAGAGTGACCAATGATATAACTCTGTCTTCTGTTTTACATGTCCTTCATACCAACCTACTGTTTGTTAGTTCTTTGACAAAAAAATAGAATTGTTCCGTGACCTTTCTTCTTGGTAATTGTGTTTTGCAGGATCTGGAGTCAAAGAAGATGATTGGGAGTGGTCGTGAGGTGAATGGAGTGTACCTTCTGGATGAGATTCCGAGACATCAGCGTCATCATGTTAGTAGCACAATCGCTTGGGACATCTTTCTTTTAGTTCGTTGAAATGTCTTTTTCCAAAGTTGTTTGAGTCTGTTCAGTTATCTACTTAGGAGTGTGAGAGTTGTCAGTTAGGAAAACATTGTAGACAGTCTTTTAAACCAAGCAATAAAATAAGTATTGCTTTTAATATTGTTCACACTGATGTATGGGGGCCATATCATATCCCTTCCATGGGAGGATTCTGTTACTTTCCCTTGTTTGTGGATGGGATCACGTGATGAGGTTCTTAACTTGGTACGACAGTTCCACCCGATGGTTCTCATACAATTTGGAGTGAGAACTAAGGCTTTTAGATCAGACAATGCCAAAGAGTACTTTGAGAAGGACCTGACCACGTATCTCTTAGAACATGGTATAGTTCATCAGAGCAGTTGTGCATATACACCGCAACAGAATGGAGTTGATAAGAGGAAAAACAGACACATTGTGGAGGTGGCAAGGAGTCTTATGGTGTGTGCTTCAGTTCCTGTGCAGTTCTGGGGAGATGCAGTTCTTATAGTCATGCATTTGATTAACCGTGTTCCTTCACGGACTTTGGGGTTTAAGGCGCTTCTTTTTCTAGATGGGGAGATATTTCATATACCTCTGAGGGTTTTTGGTTGTGTTTCTTTTATTCACATTCTTGGCCCTCATCGTAAAAAATTAGATCCTAAGGCCAAGAAATGTGTTTTTCTTGGGTATGCTCAGAACCAAAAGGGGTATTGCTGTTATGACCTAGTGTCGAGGAGCAAATTTATCACTATGGATGTTACCTTCTTTGAATCTACCTTCTTCTTCTCGAGTGGTTCTCCTCAGGGAGAGAGTTTTGGGGAGGAGAACCCACGATCTGTTCCTCTTCTTGTTTCTTTGGTGCTTCCATCAGTTCAGCCAACATCTACATTAGTTTAGCCAGCACCTGCACCTCTAGTTTCATTACCTGTGCCACTACGGGCAGCCTTACAGAAATATCAGCGCCGACAGATGATGGTTGACTCCACACATCCTCAACCCACACCACTCTCTGTCAATCCTTCTGAAACTCCAGATTCGTCGGATACAGTTCCAGGTATTCCTCTTGAGCCTGAGCCTGTTATGTTTTCTGATGATAATGTCTTTGTCCCTAGCACCATTGTTGCAGCTGATCCCACTGACCTTGATCTTCCCATTGCACTTCGTAAGGGGAAGAGAAAGTGTACAACCCACTTTATTTCACACTATCTTTCCTACAGTGCCTTATCACCCTCCTATCGTGCTTTTCTTTATTCCCTAGATTCTGTCTATAACCAGGAATGTTACTGAGGCTCTGTCCAAACCTGAGTGGAAAACAGTCATGCAAAACGAGATTGATGCTTTTGTCAAAAATCAAACTTGGGAAATAGTTGATCTCTCCCCACAAAAGGAGACAGTTGGATGTAGATGGGTATTCACAGTGAAGTATAAGGCCGATGACAAGATAGAGAGGTACAAGGCAATGTTGGTAGCAAATGGGTATACTCAGACCTATGGTGTTGATTATCTGGAAACCTTTGCACCAGTAGCTAAGATGAGTTCAGTTCGTATCCTTTTATCTCTAGCAGCCACATATTCATGGCCCTTGTTCCAACTTGATGTAAAAAATGCTTTCCTCAATGGTGATTTACAGGAGAAGGTATATATGGACATTCCAGCAGGCTTTTATGAAGATGCTGGTAAAGGAAAGGTGTGTAAACTCAGAAAATCTCTGTATGGATTGAAACAGTGAACTAGGGCTTGGTTTGACAGGTTCAGAGGGGCACTCATTCGTTTTGGATACACACAGACACAGTCTGATCACACTCTTTTTGTGAAGAGGAGAGATGCTCTGGTGTCAATTCTGATTGTGTATGTGGATGATATAGTGGTGACAGGAAATGATCTGGAGGAGATTGATGATCTCAAAAAATCATTGCAGCAAGAATTTGAGATCAAGGGTCTTGGTGAGCTCAAATACTTCTTGGGGATTGAAGTTGCAAGATCCAAACATGGAATCTTCATTTCATAGGGAAGGTATGTACTTGACCTACTGCGGGAGACTAGGAAGTTGGGGACCAAACCAGTAGACACTCCTATTGATCCAAATCATAGAATTAATGGTGTGGATGGTGAGTTGGTAAAGGATGTGGGGAGATATCAAAGAATGGTGGGTAGACTGCTGTATTTGTGTATGACATGACCAAATATTTCTTATGCTATCAGTGTTGTGAGTTAGTACATGCATGCACCTCAGGTTCAACACTGGGAAGCTATTGAGAGAATACTTGCATATCTGAAAAAGCACCTGACAGAGGCATTCTTTTCACAAATCATGAGAAGCTGAAGCTAGAATCCTATACAGATGCAGACTGGGCAAGATGCTTAGATGACAGGAGGTCTACATCAGGAGTGCGTACCTTTGTAGGTGGAAACTTGATCTCCTGGAAGAGTAATAAGCAAACGGTTGTGGCAAGGTCAAGTGTAGAGGTTGAGTATAGATCCATGGCTCATGGTGTCTCATAACTTCTTTGGGTTAGATCTCTTTTGAGCGAGATTGGAGTGAAAACAGAGGAACCTATGATGTTATACTATGACAATCAGGCTGCAATCAATATTGTCCATGATCCAATTCAGCATGATAGGACAAAACACATTGAAGTTGATAGACACTTTATAAGAGAAAGGGTAATAACCGGAGAAGTTTGTTTACCTTATGTCTTTTTAGAGTTGCAACTGGCTGATGTTCTCACTAAATGGGTGGCAAAGAACAAGCTTGAACATGATCTGCACAAGTTGGGAATGTGTGACATTTACTCCCAACTTGAGGGGGAGTGTTGAAGATTAATCAGTTTTATGATGTTTTTCTTAGTAGATGTTTTATGTTAGTTGTTAGATAGGAGGTGGGGACCACAAGAGTTATGCGAGTCCAAATTTTATTATTTTTTGGAGTGTTATATATGCTGCTTTATGTTTGCCGCCCTATAAGGGTATAGTTGTCTTTTACTGTTCTATTATTTTTAGTATAAATAATAAGTGAAGGGGGCGGTCAGTTCATTGCTCTCTTTTCTTTCCAACTTCTCCTCTTCTCTCTTCAAGAAACTACTTTTCTTTCATATATATATATATATATTTTTTTTTTTAATTCAGCAGATTTCTACTGTTATGGTACTCTTTATGAGACTAATTCTTCCCCCTTTTGAGAGATACTTTGACTTCCAATAAGCCAACTTCTTTTTCAACCTCTCAAGAGTCATAGAAAACCACACCATCTATGCTTCTATTGATTTTGGGGAGGGTAAAAGCCATTTTTCCCCACCTCAAAACCAAACGTAACCTAACAGAATGCGATATATATATATATATATATATTTATTTATATTTATATTTATATTTAAAATTTTTATGGGGGTATTCTCTCAAAACATTTCTCCTTGTCCTTAATGGATCTTTTACAAATTACCCTAAAGAAAATAACTAGTTGCAAAATAGGGTAGCCCCATTTGGGAACTGAACTTTGTGCTTTTATGTGTATATTGTAAGTTGCTACTATTCTTTCTCTTCTTCATGTGAGCATCTTGACTATTTAAATGTTGCATATGCTTGACGTTGTCCAGGTAATTTTACTAATTTACATCCTTGTGGCTATATACTCTACATTCTTTTTCACGGTTTCTCCTAGTACTATCGTACTACAATTAATATTTAGTATTGTTATTACCAGCAAATCAGAGTATTATCTTTTGTTGAGCAAAGGTAAAATGTAAAATTTATTTCTTTTATGGGAGTCTTTTGGGCTGTTTTTAAGTTTGAGATCAGAATGGGGCATCAAATTAAATTCAAGACATTTAATGTCTATGCAAAATGTATGTCCATTAATGTTGGGTTTAGAAGCTCTGATGCAAGCAGAAGCCTTAGGTACTATCTCCCTGGATGTCTTTTTTTTTGTGGTTTTTGCATGTAAGACAAGTTCTGAGACCACAACTGCGTAGTTAATATTGGCTTGGTACTGCCTGCCTATGTGTCAACATTGCAAGGCAAGTTGATATCTAGACGTATGCATGTATAGAGCAATGGTATCGATATGGGTTAATCAAACCCTGATAACAGGCAATGGGGGAAAGTTCTTGCTAGGTTATTGGGTTCTGATTGGATTCGGAAACTCTTTAAAAGTGGAGTTGTTAGCTCTTATCCAAGGTCTAAATCTTTTTTTTAGATGAGTTTATCTAAGGTCTAAATCTGTGCATGTCAGGGTTGATGGGCTTGATAACCAATGGAGACTGTTAAGTGGTCATAAATCAATGAAGCATCTTTGGATGTTCAGACTTTTGGTTAGAGAGGCAAGAACTGTTAAGTGGAATTGTTAGCTTCTAAACTGAACTGCTTGTTCAGGTGGTCTTTGGGAGCAGCCAAGGGCTGGCAGAGTCTCTAGCCAGAAGAGGAGTTACAAAAGGCAACTTTGTATGGGGAAAACCAGGGTCATGAAGTGATTTGTAATGTGTTAATTTGTCATACTGTAGTGTGTGGTCAGCTTTTTATCTTGTTGCCCTTGTGCCCTCTATAGTTTTAGATTGTAAAAAGCTCTTTTTTCTTGCAATAAATATTATTCTACTGTTGCCTATAAAAACCCATTTTTAAATATGGTAACTTAGTAATTTACATATTAATTAAAAATGATTGGACTACAATGATTAATAATAATTACTGTGAACTTTATTTCCAGGAAAACGATCGAATCTAGTAATCTAAATTCTAGACACTTGGTTGGTTAAGTGTAGGAAGCTTTGACACTTGTAAGTATCTATAGAATGCTATGCTTGTGATGTTTCCTATGTAATTATTAACTGCTAAGCAGTGCAATTGGATATAGGAAAACACAAACTTGTTAACGTAAGCCAAAAGGACTGTGAACAGATGTTCCCACTGTCCATGTATGCATGTATCTATGTATATTTAGTGTGTATAATGTGTTCAGTTTTTAGTAATTAGAATTTAGCCTTTCATGTATGGACATTTTCACTTGCAAGGGTGGTTAAAGCTGTGAAGCCTCAAATATCACTCTGGTTGATGCTATCCGGCTATCATTTTATATCTGTCAAGTAGGGATCACATTCCTTTTTTTGCTTTACAATACATACCTGAAACTTCTTGATTTTTCATGAGGTTTTCTGTTGTACTAATTTATATCCCATTTTTCCCCTTGAAAGTTCTTTGGAGCATTTCTCAAGTTGGGCATGGAATTTAAGACTTTGAAAATTAGCATGAAAAGGTTCCAGGTGAATGAGAGTGATCTTTCAAAAAAAAATTTTCTTTCACCTTTCAAAAAAAAGAAGAAAAAGATTGATCTTTCACTCCATCCAAATATGAAATATCTATATTCTAAAAGATTTCTCCAAATATTTATCAGAAAAAAAAGATTCTCCAAATATCATTTACTTGATCCCATGCTTTGGTGGTGGTTGCATGTTCTTTAAAGATAAAGGGAAAGACAAAAGGAATCTGGATTCAGGCAGTGGGATTTGTTAGCTTGGCCTTTAATAGGTAATATTGGTATTACATAGAGTGGGTTGAAGAATCTCGCTTGTTTCCACATATGGGTGATAAGGCATGAAGGTTTTGAGCAAAAAGAAGAAGAGCACAAGAACTGATATTTATATTAGTCAAGGAGTGGGTGCCTAGAGGTTGAAGATAAGGGGATTTTGGGAGTCAATAGAATTAATGTAGTTGATTTTAGGGTGATAAGGCATGAAGAATTGAAGATAGAATTAGTGTAGTTGATTCTTGGGTGGGTTCCCCGATGTATGTTTGGGGACTGGAGTTAGTGGAAAGGAAGTGAAGGATTGGGAGTTGGGCTTGGGGATTAAGTGCAAGGTTTTGATTTTGGTTCGTGTTAGTCAGGGGTTGATGGAGTTTCAAATGGCCGACTTGTTTAGGTCAGACTTGGCCTTTGCTTGATATTCACTTAATTACGATGAGATTTTTAGGGATGCCTGTTGTCTAGTTGTCTTGAATGAGAGGGGTAAGTTTGCATTGGGTTCAAGAGAGCCTACTAAAGTAAATTTAAATGCGTTGACATTGTCGATAGGAGGTTTGTTGGTGCGATGGAGGTGCCACTAGTGTTTGATAAAGGGGAGTGCTGGGGTTTTCAGACAAAGCCAAGGGCTAGTGGAAGTATAGTGACCGTGTAGGGGTTTTTTCTTGTGGGGAATCAACTTTGTCGCAGGAGATGGCATTTGAGGAGATGATGGTGAGCTCCTCAATTTCGGCTGACACCTTTGGAGCATTTGGGAGCCAGAAGACCGTTTTGGCAGGTTATGACTTACAGACTTAGTTTGTCATCTATTGATTGGGCTAGAGGAGTGATGGTGGTTTTGGGTTTGACTATGGCTTCCAATCTTCAGGATTTTGTGAGTTTGGGAGTTTGGTGATAGGGGAATTGGCAAGGTTAAATGTTAAACGAGGTGTTGACAAAAGGGAGAAGACTTGGTGGAGGAGGTTCATGTAGTAGATGTAGTAGGAAGATGTTTGCCTCTTTTGTCAGTTGGGGAAGGAGTTCCTCATTTGTGTTCAAATGGTGTGCTCGGTGCAGTTGAGTTGGCAGGCAATGAGGAAGATGTGGTGAAGAACCATCAATGAGGCTAGGGGTTTGGAGGTCGAAAAAATCAAGAATCTTTGTTGGCCCCTATTTTTGACGTGTAGGCAAAGACTTGGATAGGAAGAGGGTGGTGGGTGGAAAGTCAGGTTCAACAAGGGGATAAGGTGAAAAATAAAAATCCATGATCTCTAAAACGATGAAAGGTCCAAAAAATGGTCAATTTGTACATGTGACGAAGATTTTTGTGAGGTTAAAAGAAGGAATCTGTGGCACAAGCCCTTCCTGTAAATTTAAAAGGCTTTATTTTAGGAAGAAAGTGAAAACCAGATTAGGTAAAGTTAAATAGTTCCTAGGAATTGGGTTGAGGGGGACTGAGGATTTCTTCAGTAGTCAAGTGGTTTCTGTGTTTCAAATTGTTGGAGAAGAGGAGAGAATGAAGGTACCAATATAAGGATGGAGATTGGAGGAAATTCAGACTGTAGGGACCAGAAAATATAGAACTAAACCTATTGAAGATCTTGAAGGATTTGTAGACAAGGCTTCAGATGTTTCTCATCAAGAGAGGGAGGTGGAAATGGACCAAACTTATGTTGTGAATGGTAAGCTAGATCTAGATGAGGTGGTTAACAAGGAGGTGGAGGTAAGTAAATCTTAGGCTTATTTTTCCATGGGGGTGAGGACTTGGCAAGAAAAGCTTTTAGTGAATGGAGGCCAATTTACAAAGAGGAGAGGTGCATTGGTAGGTGTGGAAGACAATTCTTTTTGAGGCTAGTCTCTTGGTTTTCTGTAGGTGGTGGGAAGAGGTAAATCTTCTCTTTTATTAATTTTCAGAAGAAAGGTCCAGGCCGAACGAAACATACATAAAAGAAACTAAAAGTTCAAAGGCCCAAGACCATATCACTAGACCTTACAACTAGGCAGATGAAAAGTTCAGCTTCTTTTTAAACTGTTATATAATTGTTTTCTATATTAGGCATTAAGACAAGGTTTTTTTTGGTTTATTTTTTTTAATGGAAATGAAAATTGCTTCTCAGGGATCATGATACAAACTTTTTCTCTTCCTCTTGCTTTATAAACTGTGAATTCTCCATTATTTTCTTGATTGCTTTCAGGTCTGAGAAGGAGTTTCTTTATCAAATTCTTGAAGAAGTTATCAAGGCTGGGGCAACAACTTTAAACATCCCTGATACTGTTGGTTACCTTTTGGAAGATGAGTTTGCACAATTGATTTCTGATATTAAAGCCAATACCTCTGGAATAGAAAATGTGATCATATCTACACACTGCCAAAATGATCTCGGCCAAGCCAGTGGCAACACTATAGCAGTAAGCTATCATTTTTTTTCCTTCTGATACAGTTCATGCATGTCTGAAGTGTACTTATTCGCACTATATCTTATCCAGGGAGCGCGTGCAGGCGCAAGGCAACTAGAAGTAACTATCAATGGCATTGGTGAAAGAGCTGGCAATGCTTCCTTGGAGGAGGTATGAGTTTGGTTGTCCATGTAACATCTATGGTGGACAGTGGACTAGTGGCACTTGTTGCATATTAGTGAACATGATTTAGGGTTTAGTACATAACAGTCTAATCTTAAATGGACTTGGTTACTTTTTCCTTTTTTGATAATATGCTTATTTTTTTCTGCCATCAATATCTTGAGCTTTCTTTCTTATCTTTATTTTACTTTTGTTGGTAATAATTATATACATGGTTTTTTGATCAGTGACAATTAAAGAGATTTTATAAATGATGGGAAATGTGTACAAATGTGCTTTGATAGGTAGATAGCCTTGGCTAGCCACCCGTACTATTGGGAATTACAAGTACCTCCTTAGTTTAACAAACCCCAAAACATATAATTTCTTGTAGCACCCTGTTTTTCCAACCCATCTGCTAGACTATTTGGAACTCAAGGTATAAAGTTGATGCCTATCCTCATTTGCTCTCTCAGGTTTCTGATTTCCCCAATCATATCCCTATAATTTCATGTATCCTACTGATTGCTCTCAAGCCATTTTGTAAAGTGGTAACTACCTTGGAATCCTCTATATTGCAACAAGGTAAGGATTGCTACCTTGGAAAGGGGTCAGCGGGTGAAGGGGGTTCAAGATTAATTTGGCAGAAGTAGTTCTGAGGTAATGAAGGGAGGCTCTGATGCAGTAGCTGATCAGGGGTTGGTGGATAAGGGGGTGTTGAGGGAAGAAGCTCAAGGCGGGGGTGAGTATGGGAATGAAGGAGGGTTTCCGAGGGAAGCCAGTAGGAAGGTGGTTGGTGGGGAGGTAGATAGCAGGTTCATTGGGGGCAATTTATACAAGGTAAGGATTGCTACCTTAGAAAGGGGTCAGGGGGTAAATGAAGGGATGGGAGATTCATCATATGGATGGCTGAACCCTATAGGAAGGTTGGGCGAAATTTCAAAAATTTCTTTAGTCCCATCTGGGAATCCTATTCACAATTTAGAAAACTGCATTTTCAAGGACTGAAGGGATGGGAGATCCATCATATGGATGGATGAACCCTGTAGAAAGGTTGGGCGAAATTACAAAAAATTCTTTACTCCCATCAGGGAATCCTATTCACAATTTAGAATACTGCATTTTCAAGGTTCGTTCTTGTAACCAAACCGGACCAAATCTGAAACCCAAATTAGGGAGAGATATACTTGATACATAATCCATGCAAGAATGCTCCTCCCAACATAGGTGTTCACGCCCAAAGAGGGTACCAAATCCTCCTTCCACTGAAGATGACATAACTTAGGATAAGGCAGGATCAACAGGTAGTTCTTCATCAAGAACTAGTGATTCTTCAGCAAGAATCAAATGGGACAGTGAGCACAACTTCCAAATTGTTTCTTTTGCCAAGAAACAATATCAAGATCGAATCTTGGCCCAATCCAAGAACTGGAGATCGAACAGGGTAGGGTGGCAAGAGCAGGAAAAAAAAGGACAGAAGGCAAGAGTAGTCTAACTGTGTTGTCTTCTCTCTGTATTCAGTGAGTGTGTCTTGAAGGTTCGCCCTACTCTCCTATTTATAGCCTTAAAGAGACAATTTCCTAATCTCATTAGGAGTTTCATGATCATTTGGATCTGGACTCTTTAAGTGATAAGGTAGAAGTCCTAGAGTCAATACACCAGGAAGCAGAAGTCACCAATATATTGGTTTCTATGACAAAGGATTCGAAATTACATTGTTTCTTGGTCTCCAGGTACTGAGGACAGTTCCTCTTCCAGTGGCAGGTCTGTCTGTAGAAGTGACAAGCATCTAATGCCTTGTCCTTCCTCTACTTTTTAGGCTTGCTAGTTTTCTTCTAAGGTTTCTTCTTTAACTTCCTCTTCTTCTTGCCCGATTTTCCACCTTCAACAAGCATGGCAATGGGCTCATCCTTCTTTATAAGTTCCTCGGCCTTTTGCAACATATTGCTGAGTTCCTGAAGGCTAACATTTAACTTGTTCATATTGTAATTCATTATGAACTGATTGAAGGAAGGAGGCAAAGAGTTCAGAATGGCATCAACTTTGGTGGCATGATCTAGCCCAGATCCAAGAGCCTCCAGTTCATTGATATATCCCATCATCTTAAGACAATGGTCATGAACTAGCTGGTTCTTGGACATTTGTGCAGTCATAAACTGCTTTAGGACCTTCTGACGAGTAGAACGATTATGCTCTTCATACATTGTCCTTAGACTATTCAAGATATCCTTGGACACTTCGATCTGATCGAATTGTCGTTGTATCTGATTGTCTAAGGAGGTTATAGCATCGGGCAAGAGAGTTTTTCTCTTCCCATTCTTGATATTCCCTCCTGCGGGCCTTAGAAGCCCTATCACTCAGACGTCAGGACCAGCATAAGGTTACGATACCAGTCAGCGTAATTTGGGCCCTTAAGCTTGTTGTCGTCCAACAGTTTAGCGAATTGTCCGTTTGCCATTTCTGATAAAGGGCAAAGCAAATATTAGTCCACAACCTTATTTGATTCATGTTATCTACATAGATATGGTTTTTAATCTATGTTCCATTTCCATTTATTCATCTCTGAGATTTTTCTCCTATCTTAGTGACGAAGACTGCGAATTATGTCTCTGGAAATGTGGGAAATCACATAGGGTGCATGGAGCCAACTGTTTCAGCTACATAACTCCACCACCTTCTATGAAGGATCATATCTAGTCATCTTATGAGCTTTCCTTTTGGCCTCTGTCAGACAAGGTTCATTGCCATTTTAGGTTAAACCTTTCTGTCCAATGAGTGCTCACTCATCATATTCGTGAACATCAAGGTACCGTGAAAGAGTCTTCCATTTTAGGATAGGCCCCTCCCACATCGGTCTATGACACCCCTATCATCTTATGAAACAATCCAACAGCAAATGGATAACCCGATTTTATGGTGCATTTCCTCATTACTGAAGGACTCATCTTCATGTAAATGATAGAATGCCTTTAGAGAGTTCATCACATGAATCTCTCTATCACATGCACTCATATTTTAGTGGAGGGAACAAAATATTATGCCCTAGTTTTATTTAGGTCAAACCAAAGTGGCTCCCATTGACTTTCTCAAAGCCAAATTTAAATGGGCCCTAAATGGCTAGGGTTCCACACGGTTCCTCTTCGAGAAGAAGCTGATGTGGGGCCCACCACACGGGGAGATCATCCAATGATCTTATGGACACCATGGCAATGATGTGCATTCAGCCATGTTGTGTGGAAGAGCCACTATCGAAATAATCATGGGCCAAGTACTTATGCTCTATGTACATAGCACATCACACATCCATCCATCATATGCATGAAATAAATTGATCCAATCAATTAAAATATCTGTAAAATCCTTAATTAATTAGATTAAATCAGTATCAGCCCAACAGAGCCCATAATGTTATCATATAACATTATCTAGGTACATGGGTTGTACTGCAAAAAGCAGTTCAACCCATGTAGCTAAATTAGGGCTGATTTAGTTTTATCATATTAAATTTAGGTTTTATAGAGGTGGGCCGAATTAAAACTTGAAGTGGGCCATCAGCCCTCTGGCCTAAATCGAATTAGGGTTAGAAAAACCAACCCCATCGAACCACAATTCGATCCAACCAGTTTGGACCAAATCTGGTGTAAATCGGTCCAAGTTTTGGTGTCCAATTCAAGATTTAATTCAAGAACAATGATCTGAAAATAAATTAATTTAAGATAATCAAATTATCAAGAAACTAAAATTAGAGGGCTGCACTATGATTTTCTTGGATATCCTGCAAACTTGCAAAGAACAGTTAATCGTAGATTGCAGAATCGATATCTGCAAAATCGCAGATCGCAGAACTTGTTTTTGCGAAAATTTCTTCTCCTCTGTCGCGCGCTCTAGCAATCTCCAAATGGAAATAAAATAGAAAAACCTAATTTTTCTATTATTGCATCACATTGAATTCCTATACAATTTGTCTAAAAATAAAAAAAAATATTTATAGACCAAATTGAATAGAAAAGAAATCGCAGGGTGTGCCATTCTTGGCACCAAAAAGATTCGATCTCCATCACATGTGCAACCCAAGTATTCAAGAAACATTCACAGAGCATTTCTATAAATATGACTGAATAATAAAGATTTATTTTCCAGATCATCTGCCCATAATCTGGGAACCAATTCCCAGAAAAAACGCTAACTGCACAAATCGGGTAGAACGCCTTCTGCCCATTTGCGTAGATTCAGATCTGTTCTAATTTGGTTCAAGACTTGAATTTGGCTCTGGTACCACTAAAGGGATGGGAGATCCATCATATGGATGGCCGAACCCTGTAGGGAAGGTTGGGCGAAATTTCAAAAATTTCTTTACTCCCATTCGGGAATCCTATTCCCAATTTAGAAAACTGCATTTTCAAGGATCATTCTTGTAACCAAACCGGACCAAATTTGAAACTAAAATTAGGGAGATATATACCTGATACAGAATCCACGCAAAAATGCTCCTCCGACGTAGGTGTTCGCGCCCAAAGAGGGTACCAATTCCTCCCTGCACTGAAGATGACATAGCTTAGGATGAGGCAGGATCAGCAAGTAATTCTTCACCAAGAACTAGTGATTCTTTAGCAAGAATTGAATGGGGCAGTGAGCACAACTTCTAAATTTTTTCTTCTGCCAAGAAACAATATCAAGATTGAATCTTGATCCAATCCAAGAATTCGAGATCGAACAGGGTAGGGCGGCAAGAGCAAGAAGAAAAAGAGCAGAAGGAAAGAGCAGCCTAATTGTGTTGTCTTCTCTCTGTATTCAGTGAGTGTGTTTTGAAGGTTCACCTTGCTCTGTTATTTATAGCCTTAAAGGGACAATTTCCTAATCTCATTAGGAGTTTCCTGATCCAAATCTTTTATTTGGATCTGGACTATTTAAGTGATAAGGATAATCCCTTATCTTATCTACAGATAAAGATCAGTCTTCCTAATCAAATTAGCAGTTCCTTTGATCTAAACCTTTATTTGGATCTGGACTCTTTAAGTAGATAAGGAGAATCCCTTATCTTATCTGTTGATCCGAATCCCAGATCCACCCCTATTTAATTGATTTGATTAACCCAGTTCAAAATGGGCTTTTAGGCCCATTAAGCTTTCAGACTCACTTCCTCTTTAATGCTGGCTAGCTTGGCTCTCTTTGTATGGTGTGGGACCCTATCATTGATTTACACATCAGCCACATGGGTTCAGCCTAGACTCTTACAAGGCCTGGCCGAATTCACTGCTGAATACAGTGAACCCCTGAGTCCATCACTATGGGCTCTTAATGGGCCCAGCATTTACACTAAATGGTCATTGGGTCCAACACTTATGAAGGCCCGAGAAGTGTGGGCAGATGCAAGATGCCCATTAGGTATAATCCTCAATGGTCTTACACTTAACCCCTCAGCGCGTAATGATCTAACACTGCCCGACAAGAGATAACTTCTCCCTTGGTTGCAAGGTGCAGTGCTGCACTCTCTACTCACATGGATCTCGGGAATTAAAACATTTTGCAAACATTTCAAAACCATTAATATATATGTATATCTCTATATAAAAATATTTTGCAAAAACAAATTTCAACAGTTGAAATCAACTGTCGACAGTTTAGGTTTCCATCAGAGAGTGCATCCCCGATCATTCACTTTGTCCGACAAAGGGGCTGATCCTGTCACTCTATTACCCACTCAGATGAATTCTCGGATTGTCCCAACATTCCTAGGTTTTGACCCCCTCTAAGGATCTCACTGATTGGCATATCAAAGGCAGCCCAATCTGACACCTAGTGCAGTATCATAATCGAGTCTAGGGGTCAGGTGTAACATTCCAGTTTTGCCCATCTATCTCCAAGGTTCAGGGCAATATTGGAATTTTGGTTTGGTTCAGGGTTTCAAGAAAACCCACACTGCATGTACCTCAGGTCTCACCTGGCAGTTGAGACAAGCCACCCCAACCAACTTGGTGGTACATCAGTGTCGGCCTTGGTAGGATAAACCTTCCCAGATCTATCCAACGGCTGTGAAGATTCTAAACTAACACGAGTTTCATATGTATCCAGTTTAAGGGTATTACACAGAAACACACCATAATAACATGAATCAAATATGTACTTTATTCATTTAAAATAAATGTCAGAATGTACATATGCTGATTGGAGCTAAGGTCATACGCTGTCTAATAGTGAAGGAGGTTAAAGATTAATTTGGCAGAAGTAGTTCTGAGTTATTGAAGGGAGGCTCTGATGCAATAGCTGATCAGGGGCTATAGATAAGGGGTGTTGAGGCAAGAAGCTCAAGGGGGGGTGAGTATGGGAATGAAGGAGGGTTTCTAGGAGAAGCCAGTAGGAAGGTGGGTGGTGGGGAGGCAGATAGCAGGTTCATTGGGGGCAACTTAAGTAGAAAATAGGGGAGTGAGAGTGTTGAAGGAGGTGGGTGGTTTTTCAACAAGTGGGGAGGCAGATAGCAGGTACATTGGGAGCAATTTAAGTAAAAAAGAGGGGAGTGAGAGTGTTGAAGGAGAAAGAGAGGGAGGAATAGAGAATATTAAGTTCGAAAAAGGGAAGTTTTGTTTTAATTTGAAGTTCGGTTTTCTGGATGTCTGCTGAGGTCGGTTGTGAGTGTAATTTCATGGGGCTTGGTTGGTAGTTTGTTTGTTCAGTGTTGGGAGAGTAATTTCTTTGTAGTAGTGGGTATTAAAGGGTGAATTGCTTCTTGTCTTTGGTGTATTTTTTATCTTCTCTCAGGTGACTTCTGGTCATCCTTCTTGTAACTTTCTTTTTCCTTTTTATAAAATTTTATTTCATTTTGAAGAAAAATGGGGAGGGGAAGAAGATGGGTGAGGGAGAGGGGTGCCAAGCAGGTGAGGATGTGGTGGAGAGTGGTATGGAAGCACAAGAGATGGCTGTTGAAGAGCAAGCAAATTTAAAGGTTGTTACTGGTTGCAATTTACAGAACAAGAAATTTGGTCATGACTTGTCAAGAAAGGAAGGTTGCAGTGGGGAAGGAAAAAGGTCAGAACATACTGAGGTTAGAGATGTTGGGAGAATACTTGAGTTAGCCAAAGAAGCCCATTTTTTTATTGGAAACAGTAACTTCATTAATATAACTTGAGAATAACTTTCCAGATTTAAGTACAGCTGTCAACTCCTAAGTAGGTGTTGAGCCCCCAGTAATCTTTCTTACGAAACTTTCTAGAACATTCTCTCCCTCACAGTCCTTTGTTTAGCCAACGTGTCAGCTAAACCATTAGCTGATCTCCTTGTCCATTTGAAGCATGCACTGATCTCCCTTGTTATGTTGAGGATTTCCCTTATAGGCTGTCCATAAATCCAGGCTCCCAATTTACTAGATTGCAGCCACTCAATCAACAATTTAGACTCTCCCTCTATCTCGATTTGGTGTAACCCCAATTGGTTTGCATATCTTACAACTTGAAGCAAGGCCATCACCTCCTCTCTCAATGAGTCCCCCACTCCTACTGGTCCTGAAAACAAAGCCACAATTCTGCCATTTTCATCTCTGAATACCCCTATACCTGAAGGTCCCGGGTTACCTCTTGAACTCCCATCAAAGTTCAATTTTACTCTTTGTTGTGTTGGTGGGGACCATAGTTCCTGCACAATAGGTTTCATGGAAGTTGTAGAAAGCCACCACTTCCCAATTCTTGTAAATGTCTTCAGTTGAGAAGTCTTTAAACCAATCCAAAGTTTTCAACCATTAAATAGTCATAATAATTATCCTTTCTACAATTGCCTCCTTGGATTTCTCCATCCCTTTAAAGATTCTATCGTTCCTTTCCTCCCAAACTGAGCATAGGATAGCTGCTCTTGTGGCTCTCCACATTAATCTTCCACGTCTCTTCAGTTGCCTGAAAAAGCTTAGGTCAAAAAGGCTTGCCACATCTGGGGGAGGTGTCCATCTACAACCAAAGATAGAAGAGAACCAAGTCCAATTAAAGCACACAAATGGACAAGAAATTAATAGGTGTGTGATCGTCTCACCAGATCCCAAGTAGAGGCTACAAACATGGGGTGATAGGCATACATTTGGCCTTTTTATTTGCAACATATCTAGAGTATTGATTTTTTGGATAACCACCTCCCAACAAAAAGCACGAATTTTTGGGGGTACAGGCTGACACCAAATCTCCTTTGAAGGAAACCTCCTTATAGGGTTTGATGATTGAATGAGGACATCAAAAAAGGAGGAACAAGTGAACACGCCAGATGGGGATGGTTTCCAAATTCTATTGTCCAAACAAGATTGATCCTGCTAGGTTGACCCTAGAAGGTTAATTAATTCATCCGCCATTGTCATTTCCGACTCCCTTAGACCTCTCCTTAAACCCAAGACCATAGTTTTCAAGGCACCAAGGCGAGGCTAGGTGATAAGGGGCCGCCTTGTCGCCTAGTCGCCTAGGCGATGCCTAAGCGATGGATTTTTTTTAAGTAAAACTCTAGATCCTAGGGTAGTTCCCTAGGTTCCATAACCATCTTTCCTTAATAATTATTCATAATTTTCATAAGAAAAGTATAAATTTCATGTTTTAGTCTAGAAATTCAACATTTTATTAGAAGAAAAAGAACAAAGTAAAGAAAATAAAAAAATTATAGGGGCTGAACCCCTACTTTTGTTATAGGAAAGAAGAAAAGAAAAGGTGGAAGAAGAAGAAGAAGAAGACATGGAAGAAGAAAATGTGTTGATTAGACAAAAATTTAAGTTCTTCCCTTACTTATAGGTTCAAGTTTTGAAAATTTTGAGGGTTCGATCAAGGATCAAAATTTCGATACGATATGCTCCGTATCGGGTGCATTATATTGTATCTTTGGGGTCCCAATACCTGTTTATAGGTGTTTTCGGGGGCCCATTTTTTTAAATAATATATATATATATATATTTTAAAAATGAAATTGAAAACCAAAGAAATAAAAAAATAGGGAGAGTATCGTTATAAGTACCGATACACCTCTGCCAATACATAAAGGTGTATCGATATTGTGAACCATGGGTTCAATACAACAATTAGCAATGTTTGCATTGATTAAACCCTAACAAAATAAGAAAATAATAAAAAGAAATTAGTAAATAAACACATAAAATGAATATTGTAGTTTAATAATGTCTATTTTATAATTATAATGTCAACAGATTAAAAATCTAAATGTATTTTATAACCCGGTGCACAAAACTGCTAGGCGACTAGGTGAGGCGAGCCCCCAAGGGCGCCTTGTCGCCTAGGCGGTCGCCTAGGCATCGCCTTGACAACTATGCCCAAAACCCAAGAGTTATCAGTAAAAACTGGAGAGATCACTTTTCTTTTATTTTCAGAAAGTGAATAAGTAGAAGGGAACCTTTCATTAAGGGGAATGTCTCCAACCAAGCATCTTCCCAAAACAACACTTTATTTCCTGCACAAGCATCAAGTTTGAGATAACGAAGTAATGAAGGTAAGATACCATGAATAGCTTTCCAGGGAGAGCATCGGGAAGCCCTGGGGTCGACTCCTACATCCCAACCATTGTCTGCCAATCCATGAATGCTAATAATCACTCTATGCCAAAGTTTGTCCTGTTCCAATGGCAACCTTCATAACCATTTCCCAAATAATGCTGTGTTTCTTAGCCTAAGATTTCCTATTCCTTGGCCCCCTTCATCTCTACTTCTAGAAACCACCTCCCACTTCACTAGGTGGTCTCTTTTGGTGTCTCCTGGTTCCCAAAGGAAGTTCCTCATAATCTTCTCTAGCTGGTTTGCCACTTTCATTGGTATCCTAAAGGTAGATAGGAAGTACATTGGTAAGTTAGCCAAAGTTGACTCTATTAGGGTTATCCTACCTCCCAAAGAAATGTAGTTTCTCTTCCAATTCGCAAGTCTCTTTGTAAATCTCTCAATCATTGGATACCAAAACCTATCCATATTAGGATTTCCTCCCAAAGGTAGTCTCAAATATTGTAATGGCCAATCCCCTACTTCACACCCCAATAGTCCAGTTAATCGAATCACCTCTTCACTCCCTAAATTTACTCCTTCCACACAACTCTTGCCCCAATTAATCTTAAGGTTGGAGATCCTCTCAAATTTATGGACTATCCTTTTTAGGTTCATGAGTTCTTCTGTTTTCCCTTCACAAAACAAAATAAAATCATCTGCAAATTGTAAGTGTGTAACCACCACTTCTTCCCTTCCAATTCTCAAGCCTCTAACCATATTGTTGGCATCTTCCCTTATGATCAACTCACTCAACACATCAGTTACCAGAGTAAAAAGGGAGAAAGAGGATCTCCTTGTCTTAGGCCCCTTTTGGCAGGAAAAAAAATCTCTTGCTACTCCATTTACCAAAATTGAAAAATGACATGAAGAAATGCAGCCCTTCACCCATTTACACCATCTCTCTCCGAAACCCCTACACTTAAAGAATTTCCAACAGAAACTCCCAATCCACCATGTCATAGGCTTTCTCTAAGTCCAACTTGCAAACCAGTCCCTTTTGCTTTTTCCTTCTTCCAAGCTCTACACATTCATTAGAAATGAGAATTTGATCCATTATTTGTCTCCCAAACACAAAGGCGCCTTGATTTGGAGAAATCATCGAGGGAAGAACATATTTTATTCTTAGGGCTAAAACCTTGGAAATGATTTTGTACATGCTTCCTATCGGACTTATGGGCCTAAAATCCATTGGCTGGATTGCATCTACTTTCTTTGGTATCAAAGTGATGAAGGTTGCATTTGCACCTGAGTTGAATTTGCCCCCACTCATAGGATTCATCAAACACCTCCATCAAGTCACCCTCAGTTATTTCCCAAGAATCCCAACAATCTTGATAGAAAGCTACCGTAAAACCATCAGGTCCTGGGGCTTTAGATTTCTTTATCGTGAAGACTGCAATTTTCACTTCCTGAACCTCGAATTTCCTTTCCAAGGAATCCAACAACTCTCTATTCCCAACCCTCCAGTCCAGGCCCTCTAAGTTTTCTCTTGACCTCGTTGGACCCTCATAGGGTGTATTGAAGTGATTCACAAAGGCTTGGGCTATGTCGTCATCTCTTGTCAATACTTGCCCATTCCATTCCAATTTCAGCAGAGCTTTTCCTCTTTCAGTTGGTAAAGGAAAAAAATGCATACATGGAATCTAATGAAGAAGGAAAGGGGGAAGGATACATAGGGGGAGAAGAGTGTGAAATTTATAGTCCTTTGGGCTATGAAAGAGAAAGCAAAAGGAATTGCAAAATGAGACTGTTAACTGAAGGTGATAAGTCTTTGCTTTGTGATTCACTCATAATGGGAATAGATTTTTTTGAGCTGCGTACCCTTTGCTTGTTGGGAGTTTTGGAAGGAGAGAAACAGAAGATTATTTGAAGGAAAACCAAGATGCAAACAGAAGCTTTGCGTGGGAATTGGTTCTAAGCTTCTGAACTGGATTTTGATGCTACCTAAATTTGGGGGGGGGGGGATCATTAAAGAATCTTTTGGAACCAGCTTTTGGTCTACTCTAGTTTTAGAAAATAGAGGGCTTGGTTAAGTGTTATTTGTAATTTCTTTTTCTATTTTTTTCTTGCGTTGGGTGATGTCTTATCACCTTGGTATCTTGTAATATCTTTTATTTTAATGAATTTAATTTTTTATTTAATTTCAAAAATATTTCACTTTTTCTATGAGAACCTTGTGGGCTAGTTAGCCAATGCGACTTGGTTCTGTTGGATGTATACATGAACCCCCAAAACCTTTTTTTTTTTTTTTTAAATCTCTGGTTCAGCAGAAGTGCTTCGTCCTACCTCATTCCAGGAAAATGGTCTTACAAATTGTCTTCTCCATATCTAATGATATCTTTGTTGAGAACATGAATTGTGGAGATCATCATATTTAACCATATATGAATAAGATCTAGTCATTTATTTGAATTAGTCCACCTCCTTTGCAAAATTCACTATCATTAAAGTGTCTCTGCCTTTTGGGGTACATCATATGCTGTGTTGTGTCTTCTTTGATTTGTGATTTTTACATATTCTGGTTTTAGTTCATATCTACATTGTTGAGATACTGTTTGAATAATAAAATGGATTGATCAATATTAACTTACATAACATGTTAATGTTAATGGATGTTAAGTTTTTCACTACCAGTGTCCTCGAGCTACATACAAACTCAAAACTAGGGGTGCAAATGGGTTGGATCATGATCTGATCCGATCCTATTTGGTCGAATTCCGATCACCCCTATTTGGATCTTCGGATTGGATTGGATCAGATTTGGATCACCCTATCCGATCTAAGAAGATCCAATCCAGTATATATTACATATTATTTATAAATATATATATATATATATATTTTTATATATATAATGCATATATATGTTATTTATTTATTTACAAAGATATTTTTATAAATTTGTTTTATTATTTATTTTTTTTATAAAAAACATGTATACATATGATGAAAATAATTAAAAAATACTTGTTTGTTTTTGTTTTTACTTTATTTAAATTAGTATATTTTATTTTTCTTTTAATAATTTATTAATTTTTAAAGAAAACAAGTCGAATTGGATCAGATCCAAAGATCCAACTTATTGGTAGGATTTAAATTCAAATCGAGTCCAATCAGATCCGATAGGATTGGATCCAACATGAACAGTATCGGATCGATTTCGAATATACCCTGATTCGAATTCTATCCGATCCGTTTGTATCCCTACTCAAAACATACAAGTGAATGCCAGTATTCCTTTTGGTTGAGCTTACGAGTCAGAGCTTTCGTTAGTAAAGATTTGTTTTGGTCACTTATTGTTATTTTTGAATGTAGGTTGTGATGGCCATAAAAACACGTGGTAAGGCGATAATGGGAGGTCTTTACACTGGAATAAACACTAAGCACATATTTATGACAAGCAAGATGGTATTTCTTGTTGTTCTCTTTTACAATTTCTGCTATGGTTTGCCTTTTAATATCCCATAATTTGCTAATTAATTTATAATTCATCAAACAAAGTTCCTTAATTTATAATTCACTCTTCTAGGTGACAGAGTATAGTGGACTTCCCGTTCAGCCACACAAGGCTATTGTTGGTGCTAATGCATTTTCTCATGAAAGTGGTATCCACCAGGTTGGCAATTTTTTTTTGTATCTTATAACTGCAGTTTTTATGTCTGTTTGCCTAGTATTTGTAAGAACTTATTATGCTTGTTATTGTTTCTTCTTATCTATCAGTTTATTATTTGCAAATTATAAGTCATGTCTGTTTGCCTAGTGTGTGTAAGAACTTATTATGCTCATTATTGTTTCTTCTTATCTATCAGTTTATTATTTGCAAATTATGCTATCATTTTCATGTATCTTAAAGCCATGAGCCATCACATGCAATTTCCGTTAAAATATTGTTAATGTAGCGGGCACATATATTGATGTTCATAAAAGTATACACACCTGCAATAAGCCTATTGCTGCAGCCTAGATATTCTAATAACAGTCTAGCTTATACGGGCCATATAATGTCTTATGGTAATTATCTTTCTCTCTCTTTCTTTTATTTTAAAGAATGGCTAACATATTGTATTACCTTCCAACCATCAAAAAACAAGTAATTTATCAAGCAAAAAAGAAAAAATAAAATATCAACAAACAAGTACAAATGTCATGTACAGTGGGTCTGTATACATGTCAGAGTATAAGCAGTCTGCAATTGTCCCAGCCGATACCATTGAGATTAGCTATACAAAGAAAGTGCTTGGTTCAAAATATCTACAGCAAGGAATATTGACAAAACACCTACCAAACAGAATCTTGAGTACAGTGAATGACCTTCCTCAATCTTTATGACAGGATAAGTCTGCAGATCCACTTGTTATGTGTTGTGTAGCCTAACATCATGGGCTTGGGCCTTCTTATGTTTATGTTTTGTTAATTATCTTTTTGTCTTTCTTATTGGGCTTAATGGGCCTAGGTTTCTTGCGTATTTCTTATTTTTCTTGCTGCCTACTAACCAGGGGTTAGATCAGAATTCTTGGCAGCAGTTTTTGGGGTTGAGAAAGCCAAAGAATTGGGTGTTGGAAAACTGATTATTGAAGGTGACTTGAGAACAATTGTGGGTTGGCTGAAAAAGGGGGAGAGGGTGAGTTGGCACCTTAGGAATGATTTCAGACACTTCAAATGGCTTTCAAAAGATATGACGATTCAAATTAATTGGGTTAGAAGATGTTAGGTCCCTTCTTCTACTGGTTTGTTGGTGAGCTGATTCGAGGGAGCTCACCCTCCTGAAACAGACGAAGGTAGAAGATGGGAGGAAGAAGAAGAAGGAGGGAGAGAATAATGGCTACTTTCATTAATGCCTCAGCAAATACGTGATTGGCCTTTATAATGCATGGCTGTACAACTCATGATATCTTCTAACAAACTCTGAGCGTGCCTACTTCTACTCTATGTGCGGGCGATGCGTGTACACATAGGTAAATGGGGGAGTGACTCTCATGAGGTTCTGGGTTCTCGGTTGGGCCTGATGGGCCTGGAAAGCCTCCCCTGGAACCTCCTTCTTACTGGGCTCGGGGCTCTCCGTCTCACTGGACCTAACAATCCCGCCGTCTTCAAGAACGACCTTGTCATCAAGGTCAAGGGTAGGGAACTGCTTCTAAAGCTGAGTGTAATCTTCCCATGTGGTGTCTTCCTGAGGCAACCCATGCCACTCCACCAGTGCCTGTTTGATCACCTTCCTTCCCCTGTGAACCCAGCATAAGTCTCGGATCTTTGTGGGCTCAAATATCACGTCCCTTGACTCGGTGAACGGCGGGAGGGTGGGACTGGTAGTATCGGTGGGAGACACACAAGGTTTGAGGAAGCTGACATGGAACACCGGGTGCAGTTGGCATTCATCTGGTAAACGGAGGTGGTATGCTAGGGACCCGACCTGCTCCTCCACTTGATATGGGCCAAAGAATCGAGGGGATGGCTTCTGTGATATCCTCCTTGCCACTGAGCTCTGCCGATACGGTTGGAGTCGTAGGTAAACCCAATCTCCTACTGAGAACTGCAATTCTCGGTGATTCTTGTTATAGGCCAACTTCATGCACTGCTGGCCTGCTGTAGATGGAACTTGAGGAGCTTCAGCGTAGTATCTCTGGCCTGTAGCTGTGTGTCCACCTCGGCTACTGGTGACGTGCCCCACTCATAAGGCAGTATGGAGGGGGGATCGTAACCGTATAGCATCTTAAAAGGGGTGGTGCCGACTAACACTTGAAAGGTGGTGTTGTACCAGTACTCAGCCCAGGGCAGCCACTGGGCCCATTGCTTGGGCCTATCACCCACAAAACATCTCAGATAAGTCTCTAAACATCGATTGATGACCTCCGATTGTCCGTCCGTCTGAGGGTGATAACTAGTGGAGTGCAAATCTGGACTCCTTGAGCTGCGAAGTATGCTTTCCAGAAGGTGCTCATGAACAGTGGATCCCAGTCCGTGAAGATGGACTGTGGTGTCCCATGGAGCTTGGTCACCTCCCGGATGTAAGCTTTGGCCACTGTGGTTGCTGTATAGGGTTGTGAGAGACTTAGAAAATGTGCATACTTAGCCGGTCTACCACCACCAGCACCACGGACTTCCCTTGGGATGTCGGTAACCCAGTAATGAAGTCCATGGTCACCTCTTCCCAAACTCGCTCGGGTATTGGCAAAGGTTGAAGCAATCCAGCTGGGCTCTGGGTGCTGTATTTTTGTTGTTGACACACTGTGCACTGGGCTACAAATTCCTGAACCACCCACTTCATTCCCTTCCAGTAGTAATGGGCTGCTATACGTTTGTAGGTCCTGAACTCCAGAGTGTGTAGCCAGGGACCTGGGTTGGATCCTCCAGGACTTGGGTCCATATTCTGGATAGTTGGGGATCGTCCTGGGCCTCTTGCTTCAGTAGTGTTAACAGTGGATAGCTCATTCGGGACAGGTCCAATAAGCACAAACTTTCAGCTCTGGAGAGGGCGTCAGCTATTGCATTAGAGGGTCTGGGCTTATATTCAATGGCAAAGTCATACCCCATCAGCTTGCAAGCCCATTTATGCTGGTCTGGGCCCAGTACTCGCTGCTCCAACAGATCCTTGATACTTTGATGGTCAGTCCTGACCATGAATCGTCAGCCCAACAGATAGGCCCTCCATTTTTGGACTGCTAGGGCGTTGGCCATGAGCTCCTCGTAGGTGGATTTGGCTTGGGCTTGTGGGGAGAGAGCCTTGCTGAAGTAGGCCAAGGGCCGGCCCTGCTGCATCAGAACCACACCAATTCCGGTACCCGAAGCGTCGGCCTCTACTACAAATTCAAGCTCGAAGTTTGGAAGGGATAATGTTGGTGGTGAGGTGACGGCTATCTTCAGTGCCTGAATGGCTTCTTCTGGCTTCAGGTCCCATTCGAATGCATGTTTTTTTAGTAGTCGTGTGAGGAGTGCTGCAAGAACTCCGTATCCCTTAATAAATCTCTGGTAGTACCCTGTCAGCCCAAGGAACCCTATCAGGGCTTTTTGGGAGCTGGGCCGGGCGCAAGAGAGAATACATTCAATTTTTTCAGGGTCCGTGCGTACCTGTCCTCCAGAAATGATGTGGCCCAAATAGCTGACTTGGGTGTGCCCAAACGAGCACTTTGAGGGCTTAGCAAACAGTTGGTGGCGGAGTAAGTTTAATACACATTGCAAACGCTCCAGGTGTGAAACCCAACTGGAACTATAAACCAATATATCATCAAAAAACATTAGAACAAAGAGACGCAGGTAAGGTTTAAAAATACCATTCATAATCCTCTGGAATGAAGAAAGGGCGTTGGTCAGCCCAAATGGCATCACGAGGAACTCAAAGTGTCCATCTGAGGTTCTGAAGGCCATTTTGTGGATGCCATCGGGGTGGACCTAGATCTGATGGTAACCTGACCATAGGTCCATCTTAGAATAATACCTGGCTTGGCCCAACTCATCAAACAACTCTTCAATCAGGGGTATGGGGTACCTGTCCTTGACTGTGATGCGGTTCAGGGCCCTGTAATCCACACAGAATCTCCAACTCCCGTCTTTTTTTCTCACTAGAATCACGGGTGACGAGAATGGGCTGCTGCTGGGTTGAATTAAACACCTGTCTAATAACTCTGTCACCATTCGCTTAATCTCCACTCTCTAGTAATGGGGGTAACGGTATGGTCTGACGTTGGCAGGGGGTGCTCCGGGCTGGATGGGGATTTGATGGTCATGGGCTCGAGGGGGTGGCAGTGTCGTGGGTTCTTGGAAAACATCCGAATAGGACTGTAGAAATAACTGGAGTTGCTGAGTTTGGATTGGCGTGGGTTCACTATCTCCTGTGAGCGTAGTGGGCCCGGTATGCATTGAGTCCATGCTCATCAACAAGGGGGTGGAGTCATGCAGGCAGGCCTTGAGTATAGGGAGCTTGCAACAATGGGAGTTCCTTCAACTCACAGTTATTAATGAAATCATTCAATCTCCGTATACTGGTTGTAATGACTTGTTGGGGATTATTTGATTCATTCGTAAATCAAATTACATTGAAATCCCCCCCAAATTACCTATTAGCTCCTCCAAAACCTCCACCGAATCCTCTCTCCAAAAAGTGGCAATTCCTCCCGAAGCCCCCCAAGAAGGTGCTGAAACCTAACTTATTCCTCTAGATTTCCAAATGCTTCTTTTCCGTCTTCTATCAATATCAGCTAATTTGGCCTCCTGTAGCATCACTACATTTGGCCTTTCCCTTCTAAGGAGGTTCTTAATTAGCCTTCTAAAAGATTTGGCATCCCCCTCTGAGACCAGGCCCCTACGTGGAGGCTTTCCTTCTCTCTCTTCTTCCGCTAAATTCCAAATCTTCTTCTATATCTGATATCAACCTTTCCACTTCTGATCTTTTCTTCTTCCTTCGGTTGTTAATTGTTCTAGATCTGCTTAAGACTACTTTTGTTATGTTTCGCCTTTCCAAAATTCCTTGGTTTTTCTCCAAAGATTCCTCTGTTTGCCTATACTCCTCAAAGAGAGCACAAACCTGTCCCCAAATCCTCTCTAATTCCTCCTTCTGCATCTTTCCCAATATTTATTCATCCCCAACTTTTTTGCTACTTTGAACCCCTGTTTTTACTGAACCTTCTTGAGGCTCATACTTTCCTACCGCTTCCTCTTTTTTCTAGTACTCCTCCAAATACATACAGATCTGATCCCAGATCTTATCTAACTCCTCTTTCTGGAATTTTCTTTTCCTTACCTCTTCCTCTTGTTCTTTGCCTCCCTGTCCCCAATTAAATACTTTCCATCCATGGCTGCTGCTTCAAGTTGAGCTGCAAAAGTACCTGTTCCAGGCACAAAACCCACATCAGTACCAGAAAACGAATTGACAATATTACCTGAAAGGTTGTGGGAAGAGGGCAATGACTCTTGAGAAGCAACACGAGGGGGCAAGGTCACGGCTAATCCTTCCAAAAGAGATGACTGTGGGTTCCCATTGTGTTCAACCAATGTTGTTTTAGTCCTTGCATGTTGTCCCCTGATTGATGACTCTGTGATTGGTGACCGAGATATGTTCTGTTCCTCTAGTCTTCTATCAATGCCGTGCTGCTCTAGCAAACTGGGAGCATATTTCGAACCGGTATCCCCTGCCTCTTTTCTATAATAGCTGTGGTAAGCTCCATTTCCTTACGTAAAGAGAGAATTTGAGAGTGCTTCTTCTGGTCTGAGTCTGTAAATTCCACGTCATCATTTTCCAGAAATAACAGCTCGGTGTGTAAGTTCTCGTCAACACTGAGTGATTTGGTTTATTTAAGTTCCACACTTCCAATACTTGAGGAGCCTTCAAGATCTGATTCTGAACTACTTTCTTCCTCCGTCACACAGTCTTCAAAAAAGGGCCCTTTTTTTTAATATTAATGGTTTCTGTTTCACTGATAAAAAGGGGGTTCTCAGAGCCCCTATATTATACCAGGGGTCGTTCTAGGATTTGTCATTGTGATATTTCCTAAATTCAGTTTTGCACCCTGTGTAAAATGTTGGGTAATGTCCATTTGGAATGTCTGTTTCCAGTCCACCCCTCCATGACACCATATAACTGGGACCAAAATTGGGTAATGGCCTTTCAACCATTGGGACTGTTGCTGATCCCTGGATCTCAATGAAAATTTTGGGCGCCATACTTCTCTGCAATCAGCTTCCTCTACAGACCTTGGGGGTTTGTTGTGTTATGAAAGGATTGACTAGTCTGACTAATCAGCTGAGGGCTAGACTGATTTGCATCATTAACTAGTTGGTCAATAGACTTGATACTTATGATGTGGTCACCTAGGATGCCTAAGTATTGACTAATAGTCAACCTAGTCAACCACAAAGTCAATTTAAAGCTTTATTTGTTGGCTTGTATCTCTAATTATTTGATTTAATATATAATAATATATTTGCATTTTGTTATATTAATTGTTGCTTTAAATATTTCAAATGAAATATGATTAGATGATGGCATATAAAATAGAGAAAAAACATAAAATAAAAAGGAAGGTAGTGGAGGGTTTCTTTTAAGTTTTCTTCCAATCAATAGTGTGTTGGTATGGAGTTGCCACAGAGAAGGGGCACATCTAATAGTTGAGGTTGTACTCTTCTTAGGAAAACAAGGGCTGTTAATCCTAGCCTAACCAGCATAACTTTTTCTTTGCTTTCAAAACAAAGACCATAAAATGTTCAATATCATTCTTTCGTTGCATAATTCTAGTCTATATTAACTTATGAGATTTCATCAATTTCTTAATTTAGAACATTTTTTTTTCTACTAGTCAATCACCACATCAACTAGAGAGGTAAAATGGTAGTCATTGCTTTACTGCATCTATAACTGGAACCATCTTTACTTCTTTAGAGCAATATTCATTTGGCATAGTTTTTGTATCCAAGTCCCCCAGTAGCCTTAAGGTTACAAGCTTTAGCCTGGTCTACTTGGTGATATATCTTCTCCTCACCATTAAAAAAATCTTCTCTTCTTTCCACCCTCTCCATAAGAAGTGTCTTTCTATTCCTTTCCAGCTTGTTAGCTACATTTGCTGGGATTGGTAATAGGTACATTAATATTAAGGTAAATCAGATAGCATGCTCGTAAATAATGATGCCATTATATATTGATGAAATGAGTCTTTTATAATGATTATACCATTTCAAAAAAGCTTCTTAAGGGTTTAAATGATTATTATGTAGTACCCCTGGTGATATTTTAGTATTAAATATTATTTTATTATGTTTTTCTTGCTCTAAAAGTTTTATTTACATATGGATATGCTTCTAATGCTAGTATGCTATTATATGTTTATCATTTTGTAAGAGTTTAAAATATTAAAACATTGACTACATTTTATTAAACCATGAATAATTGAGAATGTTTCATATGGGAAGATATGAAGGAAAAGTTATCTATAACTGTAAACATGAAAAAATAATGGGTTTAGAGAAAATAAAATCATATAAAAACAAATTATTTGGATAATATTTATGTAGATTAAATTAAAAACCTTATAATGATACAATTAACAAAGTAAAAATTGTTGAGACCAATATAAAAGATTTGGATACGTTGAAGAATATGTTGAGATATTTCTAGTAATATATTGAAAAAGTGTTTTATTTTGGTACCTATGGAAATGGAAATATGTTGTAGAAATATTAGAATATATCGAGGGGCCAATGGGCCATTACTTGATGTAATGGAAAAATCTAGGCTGGCAAGCCTAGAATGCAGGTTTGAGTCTCGAGTGGCTACTTTGAGCAATGCCAAATGTTAGGACCATATCCAATTTACCTCTTTGAAGACCCCAGATAGCTGAGACCAACATTGGGTAGTGGCCTTTATGTAGATGTTTAAAGCCATGGTTGTGCTCGACGTCTTTATAGAGCATGTATTTTCATTTTTTTTCTTCATATCTGTTTGTTTTTATTCTTTTCTAATTTTTTCTATCTGTGTCTTTTCTTTTGGTTTGTTTTATTTTTATGTGCACCTTGCCTCTGATAATGACAATCATGAATTTAAAATACAGTTATGGTCTTTTAACTCATTCCCATATTAACTGATTAAAAAGCATTCCCTTGTTTACAATTTTTCATCTTTTCCCATTCCTATTTACTATTTTTCATTTTTTGTGCAAGTGAAGATAATAACCTTAAATTTGATTTATATGTTTTTCTTCATTTTTGTAGGATGGAATGCTTAAATTTAAAGGTACTTATGAGATCATGTCCCCTGAAGATATTGGCTTATATCGATCCAATGATTCTGGTATTGTCCTTGGAAAGCTTAGGTAAGAATATCGGTTTTAGGTAATTAGTTAGTTGTTTCCAATTTCCAGTATTCTAGGATTGTTTTATGTTGACTGTTGTGCATGCTCTAAATGGATATATAGTTTCTTGTTAAGGAAAATCTTTCTCAAATATTGTATTTGTCCATTTTATCTAACAATTTCAATTTCTTTTGTAGCTGCTAACTTTTGGGTTGTTCTTTTGTTGCATTTGTGATGGTTTCACATTCATCCTTCCCCAATAGTATTGGTATTGGTGAATTTAAGAATATTTCTTAAACTAGTTTGGAACTGTCAATTGACCTAGTTGGCTTCATTTTCTGTCTCATTATAACAATTGATATATGTTTATGGGTGTTAGTGGAAATTTTTTTAGTATAATTTCTCACATAACATATTTCACCCAATTAGACTAATAACTGGGTTTTTTGTTATTTGGGTAAGCCCCAGTCGAGAAATAACGTAGATATTCCCTTAATTATAGTAGAAGTTCAAGACTGCTATTAGCCTTGAACCCTAATAGATTTCAGGTTCGAAAATAGAAGGAAAATGAAGAGAAAATAAGAGAAAGAGAAGAGAGAACTGTAGAACACAAAGGGTTGAAAGGAGGGATAGAATCTGAATGTTCTGCCGCCGCCACTTCTATTTAGTATTTATAGGTTATGCTCATTACATGGAAATGATAGATTTGCCCTTAGTATTTACATAACAAATAGAACAAAATAAAACTAAAATAACCAATTGACCACCAGCTAACCCTAGGATGACTAGAACACATTCTACCCTACGAACATAGTGGGACCATAGCTGTGGGGCCCACATCAGTGTTCTCTACACTCCCTCTAAAGTTGGGAATAAATGTTTATCATTCCCAACTTGGATAGATCCGCCTCTAGCTTCTTCCTTGGTACAACTTTGGTGAGGATATCTGCTAGCTGCATGTTGGATATGATGTACGGGAGACACTTCTTGTGATGAGACCCTCTCTCGTACAAAATGTCGATCAATTTCAATATGTTTAGTTCTGTCATGCTACACCGGATTGTGTGCTATATTAATAGCCGCTTGATTATCACAATACAACATCAGGGGCTTCTCATACTCAATACCCAACACCTCAAGTAGTGATCTCAGCCATAGAATTTCAACCACTCCGTTAGCCATTGACATGTATTCAGCTTTAGCACTAGATCGGGAGACAACACTCTGTTTTTTACTCCTCCAAGAGACAAGGTTACCTCCTACAAGGGCACAATATCCAGAGGTAGACCTTCTATCATCAACACTCAGCCCAATTGGCATCTGTATAGACCTCCACCTTCATGTGGTCATTGTTCTTGAACAGTATACCTCTACCCGGGCATCTCTTCAAGTATGCTAATATTCTTTCTGTTGCAAGAAGGTGTGTGGTTCTAAGAGAATGCATGTACTGGTTGACAACACTAACTGCATAACTGATATCTGGCCGAGTGAGGCGGAGATATAGGAGCTTTCCCACTAATCGTTGGAACATAACTTTGTCTTCAAGAGGCTCCCCACTCTCTGCACTAATCCTGTGGTTCTGTTCAATGGGTGCATCCGCAAGCTTGACACCTAACTTTCTAGTTTCCGCCAACAGATCTAGAACATATTTCCTCTGAGAGACAAAGATCCCCTGTTTAGATCTAGCAACCTCAATACCCAAAAAATACCGTAGTGCACCAAGATCTTTCACCTCAAACTCTTAATGAAGGAGTTGTTTGAGGGACTCAATCTCATGGCTATCATTTCCTGTCACCACAATATCATCAACATATACTACAAGTAGTGTCAGAGAGGACTCCACCCTTTTGATGAATAGTGTATGATCTGACTGGGCCTGTACATAACTGAACTTCCCAAGGGCTAGTCTAAATCTATCAAACCAAGCTCTAGGTGACTGATTCAAACCATACAATGCCTTATTGAGCCGGCAGACCTTCTTACTTGTCTCTATATCATAGAACCCAGGAGGCAACTGCATGTAAACCTCTTCCTATAGGTCTCCATTTAGAAAAGCATTTTTAACGTCCATTTGGTACAAAGGCCAAGTGTGGCTTGCTGCAAGAGATAATAGAACTCAAATGGTGGTCATATTGGCTACCGGGGCAAAGGTCTCCAAGTAATCTATACCATAAGTTTGGGTGAACCCTTTTGCAACTAGCCGAGCTTTGTACCTCTCAATGGAGCCATCCGCATTGTGCTTCATAGTAAATACCCATTTGCATCCAACTGGTTTCTTTCCTTTGGGCAGATCAACTAGCTCCCAAGTATTATTTTTCAACAGGGCATCCATTTCAACTTGCATTGCACCTTTCCACTCCGGGACTGATAGGGCTTCTTGCACTGTTCTTAGAATAGGGACATTGGCAACGAAAGTAAGATAGGACCTGTAGGAGGGAGATAGGCGATCATAAGATAAAAACTGGTAAATGCAGTGGGTTGTAGATGTGGTTTAATGCCGTTTCCCTTTACGGACGACAATGGGAAGGTCAAGGTCGTCTGTAGGAGGTGAAGTGACAACAGTGGAAGGAGTGTCTGTGGGCCCTGGGATTGTAATACCTGGACTTGGAGCCGTAGAAGAGGTTGGAGCTGGCCTGGATTGTTGATGGCCGGGATCAACATGCCTGCATTGCCTGTGATAGACTTTCAACTCCTGATCCCTATGAAGGGATGAGAGATCCATCCCATGGACGCCCAAAGATTGCGGAATAAAGGGCGAATTTCAAAAATTTTTCTCTCCCTTCAACTGGGAATCACATTTCCTATTTAGAAAATCATATTTTCAAGGATCAATCTTGAACCTTAAACTGAACCAGATCTAAACCAAAAGGAATAGGAGAGAATTATACCTGATACGAAGAAGTAATATCTCCCAACGAAGGTGTTCACGCCCAAGGAAGGATCCAAAGACTGCTCCCACTGAAGATGGTGCAGTGTAGGATGGAGCAGAATCAACAGTGTTCTTCCCCAAGAACTCTGTCCTTCGCAAGAATCAGTAGAATGGTACGTGAGCACAGCTTCCTCTTCAATCCTTTCTCAAAGAACTGATGTCAAGATCCAATCTTGACTTCTCCCACAACTGGATATTGAACTGGCAAACAGGGCGACAAGAACAGGGAGGCAGCAAGAGAGTATTCGCAGGGTGCAGAATTCTCTCTTCTTGATTTCAGCACTAAAGAGGATCTGATGTATCTCTTGGTCTCCCTCAAGGCTGTCGCCCCCTCCTTTTTGTTAACTTAAAAGATCAGCTCCTAATCCCATTAGGAGGTGCTTATCCAAATCATATTTGGATCAGCCTTCTCTTCTAGTGATAAGGATAAACCCTCATCTTATCTGCAGATTAGATTAACTTTCTCCCAATCCCATTAGGAGGTTTCTAGATCTGAATCACATTCAGATCTGGACTCTCTGAGTGGATAGGATTAAGACCCTATCCTATCTGCTAATCCATCTCAGAATTCGCCCCTTTAATTAACTAAATAAATAGCCCAGTTCGAAATGGGCTTTAGGCCCATTAAGCTTATGTGCTCACTCAACCTTCCTAACTGCTGCCCAATTGGGCTTCCTTGTATGGCGTGGGACCCAAGCATTGATCTACACATCAGCCACATGGGTTCGGCCTAGCCTTTGTTACAAGGCCTGGTCGAATACACTGTTAAAGACAGTGCACCCCCTGAAACCCATCAAATGGGCTCTATGGGCCCAACACTTAGCCTAAGTGGTCCCTGGGCCAAGCCACCTTGTAACACCCAGGGACTGTGGGCAGATGCAAGATTAGCCCATCAGGTATTATCCTCAATGGTCTTACACTTAACCTCTCAGCCCTTAATGATCATACACTGCCCGACAAGAGATGATCTCTCCCTCGGCTGCAAGGAACAGTGTTGCACTCTCCACTTATATGGATCTCGGGAATTAAAACCTTTTTGCAAACATTTTAGAAACCATAATGTATATACTTTTATATCTCATATAAAATATACTTTGCAAAATAAATCTCAACGGTTGAAATCGGCTGTCGGCAGTCTTGGTTTCCAACAGTGAGGGTGCATCCCCGATCATTACCTTTGTCCGACAAAGGGGCTGATCCTGTCATTATGATCACCCACTCAGATGAATTCTCGGATTGTCCCAACATACCCAGGTTTTGACCCCCGCTAAGGATCTCACTGATTGGTAAACACAGCCCGATCCGACACCTAGTGCAGTATCATAATCGAGTCTAGGGGTCGGGTGTAACTTTCCAGTTTTGCCCATCAATCTCCAAGGTCCAGGGCAATACTGGAAATCTGGTCCAGTTCAAAGATTCAATTGATCCCACACTGTATGTGCCTAGGGTCTCACCCCGGTAGCTGAGACAAGCCACCCCAACCGACTTGGTGGCACCACAGTGTCAGCCTTGTCAGGATAGGTCTCCCCAGACCGACCCACTGGCTGTGAACATTCTAAACTAACACGAGTCTCAATAAGTGTCCAGTTTAAGGGTATTACACAGAAACATACCAAGGGAACATGAATCAAATATGCACTTTTATTCATTTACAATAAACTCATAAAGTACATCAATTTTGATTGAAGCTAAGGGGCATACAAAACTGTCTAACACCCTATGACCACCCTCACTATTGCAGCCCTCATCACCCAATGGAATAGGTAAGGGAACAGCCCCAAAAGTATTAACCCTACCCTCACTGCGCTCCCCCTGAAGAAAAGGACCCAAATCCCCACTCTCATTGCTCTCCCCCTGAGGAGAAACCCGAGAATAGTAGGGTGTCTCCTCAAAGAAAGTGACATCCATGGAGGCAAACTTCTTCCCTGAGACAGGATCATAGCAGCAATAACCCTTTTGAGTTTGTGCATAACCAAGAAAGATGCATTTGGAGGCCTTTGGTTCGAACTTGGAGTGATGAGGTCCGAGAAACTGAACAAAACAGGTACAACCAAATGTTTTAAGGGGAACAGTAAACAACTCCTCATTTGGGTATAGAAGGGAAAAATGAGATTTCATATCAAGAACCAGGGAAGGAACCCTATTAATAAGATATATCGCCGTGAGGATAGCATCACCCCAGAAGCGAATAGGGACATTGGAGGTAAACATAATATTTCTAGCCACCTCCAAGATGTGCCTATTCTTCCTTTCTACAACTCCATTATACTGAGGTGTATGAGGGCAAGTGCTCTGGTGGATAACCCCATGATTAAGAAGGTAAGATGCCAATGGCTTAGCAAAGTATTCCTTTGCATTATGAGATCTAAGAACTTTGATCTTGGCACGAAACTAGGTTAGGATCATTTGGTGGAAGTTTGGGTCAAGGCGGGAACCTCATCTCGTGAGCGCATAAGATAAATCCAAGAAAACCGAGTATGGTCTTCAACAAATAACAAAAAAATATCTATACCCACCCATAGAAGGGATGTGATATGTCCCCAAACATCAGTATGCACAATACCAAAAAAACTATTACTCCTTTTATTACTCAATGAATAAGATTTTCTACAATGCTTAGCAAACTCACAACTTTCACATTTCAACTGGGACAACTCAACAGACTCAAACAAAGTAGGAAATAGACTCTTTAAGGACCGGAAAGACAAATGACCCAATCGGTTATGCCAAAGCATAACCGGACTCACATCTAAGAAACAAGTGACTTCTTATCCACCGACTCTTCCCGATGAGAACTCTCCCCAAGCAGAGTTATTGAGCAGTTCATATGTTTGGTAATACTACTGATTGAAAGAAGGTTAGTATCAAGCTTAGGAACATGCAAGACAGAGGACAAGGAGATGGTATCCGATAGCTTGATGTCACCTTTGCCAGAAATGGGGACAAGAGAACCATCAGCAATAGATACTTTATCCCTATCAAAAGACAAGTGATAAGTGGTAAACAATGAAGGCAAGCTAGTCATATGGTCGGATGCACCTGAATCTATTACCCAACAGGTTGGAGTAGTACCTGGAGCTGAGGCATGGTAGGCTGAGGCTCGAGTACCTGAATGCGCGAAAGCAGATGTGGTAGGGGCTGATGGTGACTGCGATGGCATGGTAGCTGAGTTCCCAACTTCCTTTTCCAACTGTATTAAAGCAACCCGAACTGTAGCTAAGGTCTCTAAAGGTGTGCCTCTTGTGCCAGACGAGGATGTTGAATCAGTGTTCACGACCACATGAGCATTACCCTTCTTGCTTCTCAACTTTGTCGGGACCAAATGAGGATGCAGTTTCCAACATGTTTCTTTTGTGTGTTTGGGTTTCTTACAATGCTCACATACCACATCTCTTTTATCTTCCTTCTTCCTGTCCCTTTCTGAATCACCTCCTGATTTGGGTTTAACAGCTACAAGGGCTAGTGTAAGAGGCTGAGGTTGCATCATGACTTTCCTCCTGGTCTCTTCACTATGCACTAAGGAGTATGCTTGGGAGAGAGTCACACTATCTCTGGTCAATATCTGTTGCCACACAATATCATACTCTGAATTCAAACCTGCTAGAAACTCAAACACCCTGTTTGTCTCGACTTGCTTTCTATGGGTCTGTGCATCTTTGGGACTCTCCCACTCAAGAGTCTCTAAGTGATCAATCTCATGCCACAGGGACTTCAAGGTAGAGAAGTAGACCGAAACTGGTTTCTCTCCTTGTTTAAGAGTGTTCACTTCACATTTCAATTCATAAGCTCTGGCAACATTAAGGGGTTGGGAATAAGTTTCTTTCATAACATCCCCATATCTCCTTGGCTGTCTTTGCCCACAGGTAATTTTGGCTGATATGAGGCTGCATAGAATTACACAACCATGTCATAACCAAGTAGTTTTCTTGGACCCACTTGGTATACATGGGGTCTCCCTTGGAAGGTTCTTTCACATCTCCCAAGAGATACCCTAATTTACCCCTTCCCCCAATAGCCATCATGGCTGATTGGGCCAATTCCAAATAGTTTGATCCGTCGAATCTTACGGTTGTAATCTGAAAACCTGTCTCAGAAACACTACCAGAACTGCTGTTCCCAAAACTGCCTTCTACCTGATTTTTAAACTCCATTTCGTTCAAGAACCAATAGTCTCAAAAAATTAGGGTTACTACAGTCGAAGAACAGCACTTGGACTATCAATCACAATCAAAAAATCAGTATAGAACTAATCTGTATTCACGGAATATGTGCATGAAACCAGTATAAGTCTAATCTGAAACCAATTAGCAAACACAACAGCACCAGTCCGTACAGTTTTCACCCCTTAAAAGATCTGATATGCTGAACCAGAATTAGGGTTTTGATCAGTCCTTAAAAAAATTATCAGCCACGCATTCCAAGCAGTACCGTACAGATAAGACTTGTAGTAGGGTTAATATGAAACCCTAAAACTGATCAATGTTGAGAAAAAAAACTTAAGAGCAGCTTCATAGGTAGATCACAAGGCTTGGCCTAGCAGAAGGGTTTGCAACAAGATTAGTAGGGTTTGCCGCAAGATCAATATCAAGCCCTAGAGAATAGAAAGAAGAAAACCCTAGAATGGTTCGGCCACCCTTTCTAGATAGGTCCAACCTATCTTCTCTGATAGTACTTCTCTTAGAAATTAAAATAACTTACAAGAGAATGTTATTCGCTGCCTTCCAAGGTTATTCGAACCCTAGCCTTCTTTGATTCTTCCTGATCACCAACACTTTGCAACCGTGGCAAGTCTTCAACAGCTGCTAAACCCTCTGGCGATCTCCAAGAATCAGTCAACGAACTCTACTTTCTCAGCTTCCAGCCCTAGATGGTTCTCATATGGTCGGTTGGACTAGACTCACATGAGAAACCCTAACCTTTCTCTGATACCAAGTAGAAGTTCAAGACTGCTATCAGCCTTGATCCCTAATAGATTTCAGGTTTGAAGATAGAAGGAAAATGAAGAGAAGAGAAGAGAAAGAGAAAAGAGAACTGTAGAACACAAAGGGTTGAAAGGAGGGACAGAATCTGAATGTTCTGCCGCAACCACTTCTATTTAGTATTTATAGGTTATGCTCATTACATGGAAAGGACAGATCTGCCCTTAGTATTTACATAACAAATAGAACAAAATAAAACTGAAATAAATAACTGAAATAACCAATTGACCACCAGCTAACCCTAGGATGACTAGAACACATTCTACCCTACGAACACAGTGGGACCATAGCTGTGGGGCCCACATCAGTGTTCTCTACAATTACATTTCTTCTAGGGGCAAAGAAAACCTTTTGATTCTGATTCAGAAGTACCAATGAATAGAGACTAAACTAAGTATCATTTTTCTACAAAATTTTCCTTTGAAAATTCTGGTATATATTCCCTCTTTGTTTGAGAGAAAACCAGCATATAAAGAAACAAACATTGTATGCATAACAAGTAAATAGGTATCATAAAAAGCATGTTTCATCAATAAAGCTACAAATGGCCTTTAAATTGTGGTTGTGTGCATTATCATGCTGTTAGGAACCATAATCAGCCAAGTTTCATGAACAAGGTTGTAGATGGTTTTTTCCCTCACACATAGGTTAATAGGTTGTAAGGAACCATAATCAGCCAAGTTTCATGAATAATGCTGTAGATGGTTGTTTCCTTGCATGTATTTCAATATGTAACAAGGGAGAAAAGAAAAATAAAAGGAAGAAAGAAAGAAGTGAGAGGAATAGATAGAATATGGTCTTCCATCCCATGTGGGAAGCACAAGGAGTATCATATTGAAGAGGTGTAGGAAGAAAATTCCCTACCTTCTTCTTCCTTTTTCTTTTATGCTCTCCACACCAATCTTCTTCTCTTTTCTCTTCCCACTTGTTTTTTAGTGCTAGAAATCCTGCAGATAAATTAGTAATAGCCAATAAAAATGCATTAGGTCCTTCTCCTTGTAGGAGAGGGGTTTATATAGAGGAGGGAGGTGGTTAAGTAACTCCCCACTCCTCTCTTCTTAGAGTGCCAAGTGTCACCCCACTTAAAATGGGTTAAGGAGGGAAAAGAAAACTCTTCCTTCCTAAGGTGACAAGTGTTCCCCCACTTAAAGTGGTTAGAAGAGGGAAAATAACTCTCTCTTCCTTAGGGTGACATGTGTCATCCCACTTCAAGTGATTAGAGGAGGGAAAATAACTCTCTCCCTTGGGGTGACATGTGTTTCCCCACTTAAAGTGGTTAGAAAGGGAAAATAGTCCTCCTGTTAGAATAGGACAAGTGGCATCCCCTATAAATAAGTGGGACACCTCACAATTAATTAATCAAAATGGATTTATTCTTTTAGGGCCTGTTGTTCCATTAAATGGGCTCTTCTGTAGGCCCATTAAATACTTATTGCATTACAAATAAGCCCAAATAACTCGGGGCCTGTTGTTCACTAGATTAGACTGCAGGCCCCTTTCTTTATTAAAATGTTTCATCCCACCAATAGATGGGAGAGCCATGTATCCATCATACCGTTTTTCTAGATTTTGTTGAAAAATAAAAATGAAAATTATATTAAAGGAAAGGAAAAAAGGATTACTTCTCAAAAAAAGGAGGAAAAAACTGATTACAACCAGAACAGGTGTTAAGGAAACACCCCAAAGCACAACACAAAGCGAAATCAATAGCCAAACTAAACAGCTTACCATGCAAAAAAAAAAAAAAAAGAAGCCAATCTTGCACAGCACCAAAGTAGCAGCTAATAGGGTCTCCAATCGAGACTCTTCAGTCCTCCATCTCTCCAAACTCTTCTACCCCTCCTTCCTCATTCCTGATTTCTCTCCCCAACTCTTCAGAAGTTTTTCTCAAACTTCTCTCCTCTTAAATTCTTCGAAAAGACTTGCAAATCTCCACCTCTCTATCAGTTAATTGCCTCAAGTCCACATTTCCCTTCATTGCTTCTTTCCTCTCTGGAAGCACCTCACTAATGGCCACCACAGCTTTACTTCCGTCCTTTCTATCCTTCCCCTTCTTAATCACCATTTCCTCCATGACCTCCTCTTGAGGTACTGACAGTCAATTTGTTTTCCAAACTGTCTTTTCAAACACCATTCTGTAATGTAGAATCTTTGCGGTTAAGAGTCTGAATTTGACTCTTTTTATCTTATAAATCTTCTTATATTTATTAGTCGGCCCTGCCTCAATTAGACCTTCTCTCAACCTTGAAAAAACCTTTGTGACATGAACTGCGTCAAAATTCTTTGAGACTGGTTTTCTTTGGTCCATCCCTAGAAGCATCATTCTCGGTTAGCATAGGCTTCTTCCCCCTATGACCCAAATCAACTCCCAACTTTCCAACGAAAACTTCAGAAACCAAAAACTCAGAATCACACTAACAAATCAGAGATGGGGCCAGTCACCATTTCACCCTCACCTCCTTTTAGATTGCCTCCCAAGACCTTATCACCTCCTTCCTTGTTTTTAACATGGGCCTCACAAAGCCTCATAACATCTCTAAAGTCCTGTCTTGACTGTTCTTCTCCCACACTCGAAGAAGTCCCTTTTACTTTTTCAGTAACATCCCCCTTCTTGTGCTCCCCTATCACATGTCCTTCGTTAAATATGTTTCTCCCTCCACTGAATTTCCACTTTTATCCCTGACCTTTCATGTTCCTCATCTCCAACTTTCGAATGACTCTCCAACTTCCCGACTCTTCTCCCTTCGTTTCCTCTAGTCTACTGTTCTGCTCATTCAACTCCCTAGCTCTTTGCTCTCCTCATCTTCCTCCTCTAGCCTCCTGTTCTTCATTCCATTAAGCTCCCCTCTGATCTTTACTTGGCTGTTAAACTCCAGATACAACTGTCAACCAGTCTCAAATCATACCATTCCCTTACAAAGTTTAAATCCAGGCTTGCTGGTACTAGATGAACTTCCCCAACTTCAAGCAAGATCTTTGCTGCTACCAAATTCTCCAATGTATTAGTGTGAGGCCGCGAGCATCCACCTTTCTGAAACAACCACAAGTGTCTCCCCTGCGTGAAACATTTGCAAATTCCAGGTATGGAGAGGCCGAGAGGGATCCCGAAGACATTAATCCACACAAGACTCTTAAACCCCCATTCTTGGACTGTCCCCTCCAACGGATGCCATCCTCCCTGTCTAAGGTCTGGAGATCTCACTTTCACAAATTCTCGCCCTAGGACCTCATCTGCCTCCTCCTTGTTGTGCAAGAAAGAAAGAAAGAATCCTACATTAAGTTTGCTTACTTGAACAAATTCTTTCAATCTCCACTTCTGTCAGACCCATCTCAGAACATCCTCCTCATTTGGTTTGGAGTTAATGAAATGACCAACTGAGCATCTCTCTAGCCATCTTACGCTTTCAATCACCCCAATACTTGAATCAACGAAAACTTCATCATGACCAACTAATGTTATGTGCCTTAGGAGAACTACCCCTAAAAGCTAGCTGTTAGAGGGAGGGAACTCAAGCACATATATATCCCACAACAGCATTCCTTACTACCGATGTGGGATACCTCACATTAGCATCCCATATTACTATTATGGGACAAATGGATCGTAACAACTAAGCATCTCCCTAGCCATCTTACCCTTTCTGATTTAGCATGAGTTTTACCAATGCCTTTCATAGAGGACTTAAGGGATGCCATAAACTAGTATTCTAGTTTTAGATTCTGTCTACTTAATACAAAGAACCAAACTATTTCCATTTGTACCCAACATTTGGTGTCTGGTATCTCATGGAATCTTCGTTTTAGGAGGGGTTTGCGAAACTTTGAAAGCCTAGAGGCTATAGCTGTTGTAGATTATCTAGTTGCAAACAATATCTGTTTGTTTGTATTTGAATTCAATCACATAAAGGGCGTTTCAAATTTGTTCTTTTTATAATTGGATCCAATATTGATCCACCCCTATCTGATATGATAAAATCCGATTCAATATGATGTATATTATATACACCTAAAATTGATATTTGTGTCTATTTATAATGTCCATTTGAATGTTGTGTCTTTACTAAATTGTCATAGGTTCAAGTTTCATACATGGTACAGATTAAAATTGATATTTGTGTCTATTTGTAGAGTTTGTTTGAATGTTATGTTTTTACTAAATTGTCATAGGTTCAAGTTTCATACATGTTATTCTTGAGTAAGGAATGGGAGAGCTGGGGGATGAGGAAGGCTCTAGCAAAGGGACATAAGAAACTTAGGAGATGTAACACATGAGTCAACAAGAGACAACAAAGGAAGTAGTGAAGCAAACAACTCGATGAATCTTCCCCCTTGGGAGAATAACCATAAAAGGGCGCTGACTCGGTAAAAGTGACACCCATGGAAACAAATTAGGTGCCACTAGTGGGATTGAAGCAATAGTAACCCTTTTGTATGAGGCATACCTTAGGAAAATGCACTTTTGAGCCTTGGGTTCAAATTTATGCTTCTGAGAGCTGGGAATATGGACATTATAGGTGCAACTAAACACATGTGGAGGGATAGGATATATATCACCAACTAGAGTAGAACACCAAAAGATGATTTGAAACCCAAAATCTAAGAAGGCTGTGGTTAATAAGATAGATAGCTGTCATAATGACATCACCCCAGAATGTCATAGGAACATGAGAGGCAAAAAGAGTACTCCTGGCTACTTCTTGAATATGTTGGTTTTTCCTCTATGTTACTCCATTTTGTTGTGGAGTGCAGCTGCAAGAACTTTGTTGAGCAACCCCAAATTTCTCAAAGTACAAAGTAAGGTCTTTCTTAAAATATTCCTTACCATTTTTTGATTGTAATATTTTGATGTGGGTATTAAATTGGGTAAGTATAAATTCATGATATTGTTTAACAAGATTCAGTACTTCAACACAAGACTGCATAAGGTAAGGCAGGTATAACGAGAAAAATCATCAATGAACAAAATAAAGTATTTATAGACCCCTGCACTTCTATAATGCTTTATACTCACATTGCTCACAATGTAAACTAGACAAATTTATTCCTTTAAATAAAGCTGGAAACAAAAGGTTCAATGAATAAAAGGAAAGATGACCTAGATGATAGCGACATAGCATAACACAGTCAACCGACTCTAACACATTTGATCCAAAAGCTACTCAATGAGGTGGTACTTGACTTTGCTTAGTCATGTTCAATAGGTATTATCCCATTCGCCTCATGATCACTCCCAATCACCTTATGAGATTTAATGTCTTGAAAAGCACAATAAGAAGGAAAGAAGGTTATATTGCAATTCAAGGATTTTGTCAAATTACCAATTGAAAGAAGGTCAATATTAAGCTTAGGTACATGAAGGATTGAAGATAAGTAAGTGTGTCTGAAGTCCTAATTGTCTCCCTTGTCATATAGTTGGAGGCACTAGAATCTACTATCCAAGGGATCCTACAATTATTTGAGAGAGATGCATAGTTTGTAGTGGCATGAATACCTGAGTGTGTAGAAGCTGAAGAGGAACCATTGCCTGAGGAGGTAGGAGTTATAGTAGAAGACTGTAAGTGGTTGATGATTTGGTCATACTCCTCATACTTTGCTCTGGCGGTTGCAAGATGTTCTCCCATAGACTTCTCATCACAAGGCCCTTTCTCATTCTCAAAAAAGGTGGCTACATTAGCATTGCCACCTTTCCCACTCCCATCTTTTTGCCATTATTATTGTTCTTGGTCATGCTTGGGTTTCTTGCAGTATTCACACATAACATCCTTTTTCTCAGTGATAACCCTTGGCTTTATCCCACAAAGTGATCAACTAGGGCTTCCACAATTTGGACCTGTCTCTTATTCTCCCACTACTAATCATAGCAAGCTTTGAGATAGGGTTTCCTCATCCTTTGCTAGATGTATTCTGTCTGACAATGCCTATCCAAAGAAATATTCTAACAATATCATATCCGGGGTTGAGTCCAGTAATGAACTCAAAGACTTGATTCCTCTCCACTAACTTCTATGAGTCTGAACATCTTTTGTGCATCCCCATGAAATAATCTCCATGAGATCAATCTCCTGCCAAAGAGATCTCAGCATTGATAAGTGTACAACTAAGGGCTTCTCCCCTTATCTTAGATTATTCTCATCATTCTTTAGTTTGTAGGCCCTAGCAACATTGGTAGTGCTAGTCGATATGAGGTTGCATGGAGTTTACAAACCATCCTACAACTGTGTAGTTTCCTTGCATCCACTTCTCATAGACAGGGTTATCCTCCTTGGGTTCCTTCTTACTCCCTCCATTTCCCTCTACTACAGACATGGATCTTTTTTGACCGAGCCATGATAAATAATTGGTTCCATCTAACTTTATTGTGATTACTACTGCTCCTAACATGGTCTCCATAGACCCTCTCTGGCCAAACCTAGAGTCTGTAGGTTGTTTTGTCTCACCTCCAGTTTGCTCTATTGGCTGAATGGAAGCAAACGAAAATAAAAATAAGGTGCCACTAATCAGGAACAACTAACCTAAAGTCAAAACTACTACTCAATCACCCCAAACTAGGGTTTCACAGAACCTAACAACCTGAGAGAAAGAGAGAAAGTGTAGCCGCTAATGCCAAGAACTCCAACCTTAATCGATCTCAATGTAGGTCAAAAAACTTCCCTTCAAGCCCAGTGCCAACATCAATTTGTCTTCTGATCCCCTAATACAATTTCGCTAGTTAGTTAGGGTGTTTGAGAAAAATCTCCAAGAACTTATCGTGGGCCTCAAACTAAGACTATTCTTCTCCAAAGACCTCCCATTAACAGTGTGTATGGAGAATCAGTCAATCGATTCTCCATACACATTGTTAATGGGCCTAAAGAAAGAAATTGAAGAAGGTGGGAACCTGCTTTGATACCAAGTTGTAAATCACACATGCAATAAATCTGAAAATAAACCAAAAGAGAAGAAGAGGAGGGAGTTCAGTCGAAGAAAGAAGAGAATGGAAGAAAGAGAAAAAAAGAACAGAGCTAATTGATGTTGTAATTTGGATACAATTACAATGATGCCCTTAGTAGGGCGATCAGCTCAATAACAATAATAAGAATAAAAAACCAGGCCCATAATTAAGGTGCACTAATAAAACATAAACACCACTAAAATAAAAGAAATGAACTAAGGTTCATTTGGCCTTGTAAATCTAAAGGTTAGAAAATCAGCAAATGAAGTTGCAGACTGCATGGAAAAACTGTTGAAAGCCCGAACCTGTTACAGTTGCTGGCCAATTTTTGAAAAAATTCCAGCCTAACCTGAGAATTTCTCGGTATTTTGAAATCTAAATTTCTAGATCAATCTTACATTGAACTGGACCAGATTTGAAACCAGATTTTTGAGTAGATCATACCTGATACGGAGTCTACAATATGTAGCTCCTAGAGTGGTGATTCATGCCCAATATCAGACCTAAATTGGCCTCCAACTGAAGATGGTGCAGTTGTATGTTGAAATTGATTCAACAATGTTATTTCTGCAAAACCGAGCTCCAACCTCCTTGGAATCTGCAGCTATGTGAACTGAAGTTCTTTGATGTTTTTCTCCAAAAACATAGTAGAGGACTAATGAGAATCAGCCCTCACTGTGGCTGGTTTGAACTAGAGTTTTTGGGTCAAAGGATAAGAGAAAGAGTGCAAGAGAATGGAGAGAAAGGGATAGTTCGCCCCCTCCCTCTAACCATCTTATATAGAGCACTCTCCTAATTCTATTAGGAGTTAATCCAAATCAGATTTGGATTAGGAGTTAATCCAAATCAGATTTGGATTAGGACATTATCTTCGTAAGAGAATGGGTGCTCCATACCCATTTCCAAACCGAAATTTGACCCATGTGATGTGACCTTTTAAACCAATCTTATTAGTAATGGGCCTAAGACCCATTTTCTTTAATAGTTCACATATATAGGCGTTGCATGGCCTCGTAGGCCTGAATATTGTATGGCGTGGGACCCATAAAGGTCTCACACAAGTTCAAATGAGCTCAACCAATCTCTGGAAAGGGACATGCCAAATCAAGTTGGGCTCAATCTAGGCTCAACAATTAAACATAAATGATCATTGGATTTAGCCACCCTATGAAAACCCAAGGATAATGTACTTATGTAAGATAAAGCCCATCATCAACCCTCTAATGGTCTCTTGCCCTTAACCTTTCAACCCTTAATAATTAAAACATTGCACATAGGGAAGGAATTCTTCCTTGACTGCTTGATGTAGTGTTACACTCTTTGCTTAGATGGATATATACATTTTGCAAATTTGATTTTAAATGTTGTTGAAATCCATTGCTGGTAGTTTTAGGTTTTCATTAGAGATGGTAAACCCTGATATTCACTTTGTCTGACAAAGGGGCTGATCCAATCACTATGATCACCTACCCAGGTAATGTCTTAAATTGCTCTCACATACCTAGGTATTTGACCCTAGTTGGATCTCACTAGTTGGCATATCAAAAATAGCTTAGTCCAAAACCTAATGCAGTATCATAATCATGTTTGGGGTTATGTGCAACTTTCCAATTTTGCCCATTTGTCTCTAAGGTTCAAGGCATAATTGGAAATTGGTTCAAGTTTAGTTCTTCCAAACACCCACTAATTGTACTTGGGTCTAACCCTAGCAGTTGGGACAAACTGCTCCAATTTAGCAACACAACAATGTTAGCCTTGTCAGGATAAACTCCCCAAGTATATCTAATGGCTGAGAATATTTTAAATTTAAACTAACATAAGTCTCATAAGTGTCCAGTTTAAGGGGCAACTCACATAAACTTACCAATCTGAACATGGAGATGCATGGGAGTTGTTTGTGTACATCAATTTAATTGGAGCTAAGGGCATATACTACTTAACAAAACAAGGCAATGCATGGATACCAATTGTTATGGGCTGACTTGTAAATTCAGTTGATAAACATGGGCGTCTGGATAGCTTTCCAAATTGTTGCAATCTCTCTAATCTTTAATCATTGAAAGTGTTTCTTATAAAAAAAGGTATTAGTTCAAATTACATTTCCAGCCTTAAAATTAGAGGGACTAAGTTCAAAAATAGGGGTATTTGAATCAACAAGAAAAGTTTCACACCCTCTTTTAATAGTGTAGATGTAGATAGATATAGATTTGACTCAGTGCTTTCCCACCTCTAGTTATTTTCAAGTTCAGATAATTTGGTTAGCTTCAACTTCTCCAGATATTAGAGGTCTTGGAAGTCATGCACCTAAAAGTAAGAAATATGAAATGCATTGGTGTAGAAGTAAAAGTTGGACTTTCTCAATGGGTGTTCCTCTCTTTTTTGTTACATCAAGGGAAAGAAAGGAAAAAATGTCACGTGGAGATGCATGGGAGTTGTTATGCTTTGGATGTTGAGGGAGGAAAGGAATACTATGCTATCCATGGGCAAGGAGTGTATTTCTGAGTGCAGAAAGTACTATTACAATTTAGACTTGCCGCTTATCTGGATGATTTCAGTGACTTTTCTACAGAAGACATATTTCAGCGACATGTGATTACTACATCTATATCTTGACAGGACTTGGATCAGGTGATCAGAGCTTGTCCTGTACTTGGGATGTGGTGGGATAAATTTTAACTGCTTGGTCCTTGGGTAATCCAGGGCCATCAGAGATATCAGATATAAGATGCATTTATGGTTGGTACTGATGAGATCTTATTAGCGTTGTTCAAACTGATTGGTGAGGGACTATAACTACTCTTTGATCTGTAAAAAAAGCCTTGCTCCAAGTTCTATGGTTAATGACTGTGCTAGATGGTAAACATGGGAAGGAGGTCGAGGGTGTTCCACAAGTAGTTGTTTGTTGGTTTGAAGCATGGGGGACATTCCAATTGCCAACATTATATTAGAGAGATTTGAGCTTTGGTGTCTAATGTAAATATCTCCTTTAGATGGATTTGGATATCAAATAACTCTCTAGCAGATAGTTGTCTATAGGTAGGGGAGGGGTTCTCACGGTTCGTGTAAGTAGTACCGGTTTTTGGAAAACTGGTAATTAGAACCGAACCGAAACCAGTCGGTTAACCGATTGACCGGTTTGGTTCGCTGGTTGACTGGTTTTTTAGTTTTTATAATATATATTATAAAAAATATATAAACATATATAAATTTATATTTTAAATAATAAATAATATATAATATATTATAAATATATATATATATATATATTTATATATAATGCATATTTATTATTTTATAATATATAAAATATACATAAATATGTATAAAATATATGGACAAACATGTATACTGGTCAGTTCGGTTAACTACCGGTTTTTTATATTGGTTAACCGAAACCGAACCAACTGGTTTTGTTAACCGCTTTTTCGGTTTGGTTTCGGTCGGTTTGGTTTTTCGGTTTTTTTTTTGCTCACCCCTATCCATAGGCATAGTTGTACATGTGAGCAGCCCATCCGAAGATGCTTAATGAATATTGATATTTTTTGGTATTCTGATGCATAGTTTTTAGTTACTGTTTGGCCTTTTTGTTAAGAGGCTGCTTGAGGTCTCCTCTAGTAAGTGGTTGTATTTTCTTCTTACCTTCATTTGTCGATAAGGATCTTGTATCTGGTATATAATTAAAAAAAGGTCTTGCAAATGAATATAGAAGTGATTAAGCACTCATTAACACTTATCAGAAAAAGCACTAATTACAAAGTAAAAATTAGGATAGCTAATTGCATTATGCCGAGTTGAGGACTCTAAAAATATTTCAGTCAACCTGTTATATATACTTGGTTGCTTTTTCTTTATCAATATTAGCATTTGATTGCTGAAATTTTACCAGTTCATTATCATTCGAATCCCTATTCATTGGGCAGCTACAAGCCTAGAACTGTAGTCTTGAAATTTAATGAATGTTCCTTGGGACCCTAGATAATTGAGAACTTCCTGTGTAGTGTAGTGTGCAAATGTTCTTTTTTGTTTTAAAGCCCTGGGCTAGGCTTATGCAACCTAGTTGGAGCACAACTAATTTGATGTTTTCATTGGCTTAAGCTTCCACCTCCCTCTGGGAAGGATTGACATCAAAGGGATCTTAGATTACATCTTGTTCTTTTTCTTTTTGTTATATATCAAAATGACATTTAATCTTTTTTTTTTTTCCTACTAATCCAATATTTTAATAGTGTAAATTTGCAATATTAATTTTCTCCTATAGTCTGGAGGTTGTGCTCTATTTGTTTTTTATCCCATGTTCTTTCACAATTGCTGTTTTATAGTGGTGGTGTTATTGGACTGGGAAGATCATTAATGCTGTTAAATGAATGGTTTGTTATGATTAGATTTTCCCTAAAATAAAAATAAAAAAAAAACAAATTTATTCATTCTCCTTTCAATGCAGTGGACGACATGCTTTAAGATCTCGGCTTCTGGAGGTATCTATCATTTTTCACATTGTGTGCAAAAGTTGGTTTTCTATGTCATGTTTGGGAAGGCTTCACCGTTGATTGAGCTACATTGACTACGCTGCTTCAGAGAAGCTACCTAAAATAGCTTCAATGGGAAGTTGATTTTGCAGTTCATGAAAGTTTATTATTGGCTTTTTGAGTTTTTCACCGAACATGGCTTCATGGATTTCTATGTGGGCCTACATTACAATGCCAAAGGCCACTGCACAAGCATGAAAGACCTCCCAAATGGGCACTTATTTCCCAATGATTAACTAGTTAATTTAGTTCTTACATTTGGAATTTGTATTTATAATTTTCTTTTTTGCACTTTTTCAGCTCGGTTATGAATTAGATAGCAAGGAATTTGATGATTTATTTTGGCGCTTCAAAACAGTGGCTGAGAAAAAAAAGGTGCGCAATGAAATAATGTCATCCTGTCATTTTCATTTCTTGCTAGAGAGCTAATACCAAATGGTTAGCCCCAGCTCTCTAAGTTCGGTTTTTTATTTTTTTTATGATGCTTAGATTTGAAGAACAGGTTTTAATTTGGAATATCCTAATTTTCTTCAAAAGTGTAACTACTATATAATTAATTTATTTTCTTTTCCCAGACAAAAGTTTGTAAAAGGCATTGCATATGATGAAGCAGAATATAGGTCCTTTCTTTTCGTTATTAGATCTGTAGGAAAAGAATCACAAAGCACAAGAAGGAAGAGATTAAAATTTATTGGCGACACCAGTCATTGTCTTGACCTTTTTACTAGATCTTCTGGGTTAGAGATTTGATGAACTGTTTAATGAATGTATAATAGGGATATAAATCTTCTTCACTCGATCTAGTTTACAGGTTGGATATTTTATTTATTATTTATGTATAGTAGGGTGAGAAGTAGAACTTTTGCATATGGAATTTTGTCCCTCTTTTCCTTAAATCAATATATTACTTACAATATTATCTAAAACAGGGAAAAAGTGTAAAGTTTCAAGTTGTTGATTTTTGTTCATATATGGAAAAAGACGTCATTGCCTTATTCATCAAAAAAAAGAAAAAGACATCATTGCCTTACTTTTCTGAAGGGAACACTATTTTTATAAGAGGAAAACATAAAATCTCTGTATGCATGATTTCATATGATTTATATGTCTGACCTTCTATAACAATTGATGGTGTTGCAGCATATTTCTGATGGGGACATAGAAGCATTGGTACTAGATGAAATATTCCAGCCACAAGTTTTGTGGTCTCTTGGTGATCTGCAGGTAAATTTATGTTTTATAACCTTCTATTGTTTTTTCTTTCTAATAATCAAGGGGTCACCTAGGCATTGCCTGGTAGGTGACCTTTGTTGGATGCCTTTACTTGTAGCAACAATGTGCCCATGTAGGTGACTAGGTTACCTGTCTAGGCAACAAAAACTCAAGCCAGGGACACCATTTTATAATTACTATGGCTGTGTCTTTTCAGTATGTGTGTTAATACACTCTATTTGTATACATAACTCGTATTTTCAGACTCAGTATGTGTTTTGACACGTATATCTTAAGGTTCTGCTGGGGTAGCTGAGGGCCTGAGGCTACTCAAGAGTTGTAATTTTTTTTTTACCTTTTTTTAATACAATTTATGTTTTCTGTTGCTGATAAAAAAGGTTTATTATTGAAATTTAAAAGATCCAAGGGTTTTAGAAGAGAAAAAGAAAGAAAGACGGATAAAGAGGATTCTTTTTTTTTTCTTGTCCTTTGTTCTTTCTCACGTAAAATAAAACAGTGGCTACACCATTTGTTCTTTTTCTTTTTTTAATTCTGACTGAATTTTTTATTATATAAATTATAGCCTTCTTTAGTTGCTCACTTGATATGTATTTGCTATATCAAATAGTGTTATTGTTGATACTCATAAAAAAATAGTGTTATTGTTGAAAATGTTGAAATTATATGTAAAATTTGTCTTTTATATGGTTCTTGTCATGTTTTGAGGGGAAATTTAATTTTTTAATAAAGAAATTTGCTATTTTCAATTAATATGCATGTTGAGTGGTATATACAACTAGGGGGTCATCATTTTCAGTCTTGCCCAGGCCTGCATCCGGCTGACATCAAAAGTCTTTTTGATCCAACTTCCTGTCCATGGCCGAGGAAGATAGGTAACATCATGTGGAAGAGTGCTAGGGCGGCAATAATCTGGGCAGTGTGGGAAGAAAGAAATGAAAGAATTTTTAGAGAAGAGGAAAGAACAAAAGAGGCCTTGGTTGAATCAATATTGATTAGAGTGGCTCACTGGCTGAAATCCTTAGAAAGCTTCTTGCATATATCCATTGATGACATCATTAGAAACTGGAAGGTAGTGGCGAACTCAAATGTCAATAAGCAGCCTGTTATTCCTATCTGGCCCCCTCCTGAAAGAGGATTTATAAAGCTTAACTTCGACGGAAATAGCATGGGAAACCCAGGAAGGTCAGGAATTGGAGGTGTATTCAGGGATGAGGAGGGTAAAGTGTGTGCAATATTCTCAGGCCCAGCAGTTGAAGGAGACTTACTAAGAGCGGAAGTAATGGCAGTTATGGAAGGGGTGCAAAGGGTTAGAACCATGAATGTGAGAAAGCTAATCATTGAAGGGGATTCCAAACTGGTAGTGGCTTGGCTACTGGATGAGGAAAGTAGGATGTGGAAATACAACAATGAGAAGAAAAAATTCAGATGGATCACAAAGGACATGGAACTGAGAATACAGTGGGTGAAAAGAATAGCTAATTCAATGGCTGATGCACTAGCCAAGCAAGGGGTTGGGATAATTCTAATATTTTAGGCACAAATGTAATTTTTTAATTATAATTAAAATTAAAGGGGAGAGATAAGAGGGCTTGTCTCTCTCCAAAAATAATGTTATTTATGTTATGTTTTATATTTTATATATAAATATTATAATATTACACCCATAGCACATATTATATATAATATTTTGTATTCTATAATATACAGGATAAATAGTATATATTATGTGACATATCATATAAAATATTATGTCTCTAATATTTCATAAATAAAAGTCATAGGCCTGGAACTTGGCCCAGACTATAGCCCTTGTCATAGGTGCTAAGCCTGGCCCATGTATATAAAACTAGGAAAACATGAAATTTAGATTTTACTTAATAAAATTCTTATTGCCTAGTTAATGTCTAGGTGCCCACCCAGGCAACTAGACGACCAGGTGGGTCCACTATCACCTAATATCACACAGACATCTTGTTTTTTATGTTCTCATTCTATGAGGATTCCAGTTATTTTCTGTGAGGTTGTGCTATCTTCTTGCCGGGGGTTTGTGAAGTTTCTTTCTTTTTTTGGTTCTTTTCAGATCAGTGAGCTTGATAGCTTTGGGACTGGCATTAAGCTGTTGGTGGAGGTGCCAGTCCCATTTGTAAAGATAATGTTTAGAGTAGGAGTTATTGAACTTAATTATAATGAACAGTTGAGTTATGGGAGAAAACTGGTGAGCATGAGGTTTCTGAAATTGATTTTCCTTTGGATGAAACTACTAAATTAGATAGGAAGTTTGATTGAAGAAAGTGATTAAATTAAAAAAAAAAAAAAACTGGTTTTGGCAGTGCAGAGCTAAGAAGTGGAGAGGATATGGAGCTGAGGGCATTTATGGGATGGGATGGAGGCCTCATAATTCAAAAAGCAGAGTTGAATAAATTGTAATTTTTGAGGTAAGAGTAGATGGTGCATATGCAGGTAATTCTTCTAAGACAAATAATATGTTGAATTTTTCAGTCATTTTTTGTTCCTTTGGGGGAGAGTGCAGAAAAGATATTAGAGGATGGCAATTGAAATCCTGCAAGTTAAAATCTAATTTGATTGTATGATGGTGGCATCCAGAATTTGATTCTTGTGGTAATTCTGTTTGATTTGCATTTTTGGTGTTCTGTTGTATAGTTTGTGTTGTCTTGGTTGGTTGGTTGAATTTTTTTTCCTTCTTTTTTTTGTTTCCAAATGGTGGTTTTTGTTTGATTGATTCCTCAACACTGTTTCTATGTGTTCTGGTTGTAACTTCTTTTTGCCTTAATAAATGTTCTTTTTATATTAGCTTACATGAAATAATTTACAAAATCCTAATGCGTATAATTTACAGGTCACTTGTGGTACTCTAGGTCTTTCTACAGCAACTGTTAAACTCATTGCTGCTGATGGAGTGGAGCATGTTGCATGTTCAGTTGGAACAGGCCCAGTTGATGCAGCTTACAAAGCAGTTGACCAAATTGTCAAGGTTTGACATTGAAGATGCCCTGGATTTCTATTGACCAGTTTTTTTCATTAGATGTCTAGTGCTTATACATTGTATTCATCTCTCTCTCTCTCTCTCTCTCTCTCTCTCTCTCTCTCTCTCTTTCTCTCTCTCTCTCTCTCTCTCTCTCTCTCTATATATATATATATATATATATTGTTTCTTGCTCTTTGGATTGGTCACCTGTCCTGTGAGAATGTGTGCATCTTACAATGATTGTACACATTTCATCTACAACATCTGGCTTCAGAAACTATTTTGCAGAGCTCACTATGGAATGCACTTTTGGAGGTATTCAAAAGAAAATGCATTCACGGTAGTAGAGAAACTAAAGTTATAAATTAGACTAGTTCGAATTATCACCATCTCATTTATCAAGATTTTGAACTTGACAAGAATAACACACTGGATCAAAACATCTACTATCTTTTCACACTTCACTACAGATGACATCATCAGGAAGTGGGAGGAAATGGTGGGAACCTCAGCTAGAAAGGATATAGTACAAAAACAGTGGGTACCATTGGTGAGGGGATTTATATGAACTTAGATGGTAGTATTTTTGGTAATTCAGGGTTCTCTGAGGTTGGAGGAGCTTTCAGGGATCAGAAGGGGCATCTAGTGGCTATTTTCTCTGGTCCAATTGGGAATAGGGGATTTGTTCAACGACAGAGTTGTTGGCAGTTATTCAAGGGGTGTTGCTAAAACAGTAAAGAACCTTGGCAATATGGAAATAAATTAAAACAGTTCATATGGCTGACAAGGGGTATTGAAGTTAAAATCCAGTGGGTAAAAGATCGACAAATTAGTCTCTAAAACACCATGATTTTTTGAGCTCATGAAGAGTCTAAGAACATGTCCAAAAGATGCAGATTCATAGTTATTAGCAAATAAACACATCATTTCAGGCTTTGGAGTTGGTGCGAAGAACGAAGGATTCTTGATGGAGAAGAACGAAGGATTCACAACAACTGGAAAATGGAGAAAAGTGATTACAGCCGAGAGAAAAGTATTCTTGATGGAAGAAATTGTATACCAAAAGAATCTTATGATAAAGATAAGGGAAGGAAGAAGAGGAACGATACTGTTGGTGGGTGAAGCTGTATCATGGTTCTAGAGCTTCCTGGACTTTGCAGTACATGTAAGTTGGGGTAGGCCATGGAGGAGTTCCCATAGGCAATTAAGGAGGGAGTATTTTGCTGAGAGAAAGAGAAACTCCAATGGCTGGTTCGTTGTTCTGGAGGAAAGTTTTGAATAGAGAAAAAAGTAGAGGATCATCATACCAGTAGGCAACAGTTTGCAAGGCTGGAGTACGATAGCAAACAAACTTCACCGGAGAATGGCTGTGAGAAAGAAGGAAAAGATAAAGGAACCAGAAAAAATGACAACAATACTGGGAAAGGAAGAAATGACAAAGAGAAGGAAGCAATTAGAGAGGCTGGGGTTAGACGAAAATGAAGAAAATACTGATTCAATGGCGGTGTCTCTAACAATACCGGAACCAAAGATCTTATTGGAAGGGGAGAAAGGAAGTTGGGAGCGAAGACTAATCTTGTCGGCAAAGAAGGAAGTAAATGACTGGAAAGGCTTACTCGAGGAGGTGACTTCAAATATTGGTACTCATACTGTGATACTAATCCCCTTCAATGACAGAAAAGCTGTAATAGAAGTGAGGGGAAGGGAGATATTGGACTTCAAAATTGTAGAAACAAGTGAGGGACTTGTAACAATTGAAAATTGGTGCCCATCGGCCAATGAAGTAACAATGGGCGACGGGAGCTTCAAGTTGAAGCTTCTAGGTTTGCCTTTTCATCTATCGCAAAAAAACGCTCTCCAAAAAATAGCAACAGCTTTGGGTGGTGCTCTCCTATCCTTCAAGACGGTGGACTTGAGAGTAGTGAACTTGAAAGTCGTTGGTGTGAAACCTGAGAAGGTTCCAACATCCATCAGTCTGTATGCGGACGGCTATTGGTACAAAATCTGGGTAGCATCAGAAGTTGAAGCGTCGCTCTGGTATGGAAGGTCGAAGCTTGAAGACGATAGTGATGTGGCAAAGTGGATTACAATTGGCGATGAACAAGGAAAGAAAAGTGGACACGTGTGTGGACTTGGGAAGGAAGAGTTTTTAGGGAATGAAGACGTTCTCACTTTGGAAGTTGAACGGCCAGAACCAAATATTCGGCCATTTAAAGAAAAGTTTTCAAATTTTTTTGAATCCAAAAAATCTGAGGGCCCTTCTTTCGCAAAGGTAGTCAAAGGGGTGACCTAGTCGGACCAAGGGCTGGGTCCACCCCGAGGAGAAAAACTTGTTTATAGGTCCCGGTCTAACCCAACTGGCGTCCTAGTGGGTCAATTGAAGTCCAATCAGGGGAGTGGTCCATATATTTTACTCGACTCAGGTGACACCTTTAAAGGTCACATGTGAGTCGGGTCCACTTGGTTGCGATTGGAGACTGTATGGATGATCTATCTTTGTCCTTGCAGAAAAAACAAAAGGATTCTTGTTTCAGCTGAAGAAACAATGCTGACGTGAAGAGAAATTTACAATGGATCCCTGTATCCAAATCTGATGCAGCGAACCAAGGAAAGTTGGGAGAAGAATGCCCAAATCTGAGGTATTTCAAAAGCGTAAGAGAGGAGCATGAAGAGGAGGACGTTGGCTGGGTTCACTGCGAATCCTCAGACGATGAATACGAACCAGAATTTGAGACAGAGAGTGACAGCTTTGGGGAAGATATGATGGAGAAAGAAGACTGGAGGACATGCTTAGTGCAGCTGCTGAACTGTTCGTTGGAGAACATAAGGATTTAACCTCTAATAAAAAATATCCTAATAATGGTGGAATGCTGAAAGATGCAGAGTACAATTTGGAGGATAAAAGTGAAAACGGTGTACCAGAAAGAGGAAACCCAAGTCAGAGAATGAACAGTGATCAAGGAATGGGTAAGATAATATCAATCAATATCCAAACTTCGAACAAAGGCGTAAAAGAGGGGGATAAATGACAGAGCGATGGAAGTAGTTGTGAGTCCGAATCAGGTTCAGAAAACTCCTTGCAAAATTATATTTTGGGAGTGAATTGTGAAGTCCAGACCAGTGTTGAATCTACTTCAAACTCAGGTCCAGGTATGCTTATGCCTTTGGGTTTTGATACTAACTCTAGCTCTGGTCTTGCTGCTTGTGCTCCAAGTTCCGGAGTTGCTTCCTTATCGTTTTCCCATGATGAAATTGAGACACAAGAGAAAGAGCAGAGAGGGGAGAAAAAGAAAGAAAGTGAAAGTGCGAATAGAGGGTATAAAGATATTAGATAAGAGATGAATTATAGAAAGAGTGAAGGGACAGAAGAGAAGGAATCAGAGGAGTCTAAATTGGAAGAAGCAGAAGAAGAGTCATTGGCTGAATTTGTGGGAAAATTGGGATGTAAAATAAGAAATCTGAATGAGATGAAAATATACCTTAAGAATAGAAAAGAAGAAGGGAAGGTGAGAAAAAGAAAGATGAGTGAAGTTGAAAGGTTGAAGCAAGATGTGGAAGGGGATAAAATAATCAGTGAGAGAAAGGGTAGGGGTAGGAAAGGAGAAAAATAGGAAGAAAGCAGGTTAGGGACAAAATAAGAAGGCAATATGAAGATCGTGAGTTGGAATGTGAGAGGATTGGGGAATTCAAGAAAGAGGGTGTTAATAAAGGAGCTACTGAGAAAAGAAAATCCAGATATACTCCTAATTCAGGAATCTAAGCTCATGACATTTAATAGTAGGTGGGCCAAAAGTGTATGGAGAGCAAACAACATCAGTTGGGCAATGAGTCCCTCATGGGGAACTTCTGGAGGAATAGTGACTTTGTTGAAAAATGAAGTTGTTGGAGTTGAAGAATTGATTGGAAATTTCTCAGTTTCTGTTAAATTCAAACAGGTGAACGATGGTTTTGAATGGATATTAACTAATGTATATGGCCCCAATGGATACCGGCAAAGGAGTGAGTTGTGGGAAGAGCTAGGAGACATAAGAGGATTATGGGAAGGTCCTTGGTGCTTAGGAGGGGATTTTAATGTAATTAGATTCACTGAGGAGTGTAACAAGATGCGGCAAAGAAACACTACAAGTATGAGGAAATTCAACAAGTTTATCAATGTGTTTGAGCTCAAAGAACTGAATCTATCGCATAGTTGGTTTACTTGGTCAAATCTCCAAGCTGATCCAATTTGTTCAAAATTAGACAGATTTTTGTTTACTACTGATTGGGAAGAATTTTGGGGAGATCTGATGTCAAAGACACTGCCTAGGGTCACCTCTGATTATTGGTCAGTTTTGATTAATAAGGTGGATCCTAGGAATAGAGGACCTATCCCATTTAGATTCGAGAACATGTGGTTATTCCATCTAGGTTTTAAGGAGAAAGTGAAAGAATGGTGGGTAGCAAGTGATCCAAGGGCTAATTGGAAGGGTATGAAATTTCAGTGGAAGCTGAAGGAGTTGAAAATCAAAATCAAAGAATGGAATATTCTCCAATTTGGGAGGCTTGAGGAAAGAAAACAACAGTTGTTGATTTAGATTGAGGAGCTAGATGCAAAAGAAGAACAAGGTGAGTTTGGGGAAAGTGACAAGGAGCTTAGGTGGGAGTTGAGGAAAAACCTGGAGGATGTTCTCTTCAAAGAAGAAATTAGCTGGAGACAGAAGTCCAGACATAAGTGGGTAAAGGAGGGGGATAGAAACACAAAATTTTTTCATGTTGTAGCCAATGGGAGGAGGAAGAAAAACTTGATTTCCAAGCTAGTGATAAATGATGCAATATTGACTCAACAGGAAGAGATTGAAAGGGCCTTTGTGGATAATTTTAAATCAATCTTTAGAAGGCCTATGTCGGGCAGATTACAGATTGAGGGTTTGGAGTGGCCAAGACTACTGGAAGAGTCAAGGGTGTGGTTAGAGAGAAGCTTTGAATTGGAAGAAATAAGGGTAGCCATGTTTTCAATGAATAGATCTAAAGCACCAGGTCCTGACGGTTTTACGATGGCTTTCTATAAAGACTGCTGGGAGATTCTGAAGGATGACATCCAAAAAGTGTTTTCTGAATTCTTTGAAAGGGGAGTGATTAATCCAGGCCTCAATTCCACATTCTTGGCTCTGATCCCAAAAAGGGGAGATGCCTGTCACCCCAAAGAGTTCAGACCCATTAGCTTGGTACACAACCTTTATAAAATCATTGCTAAGGTGCTTTCTTAGAGGATTAGAGAAGTCCTACCCTTAATAATTTCCCCAAATCAAGGTGCCATTGTGAAGAGTAGACAAATTGTGGATCAAATCCTGATTGCAAACGAAAGTGTGGAAGACTTCAAAAGAAGTGGGAAGAAGGGGTTAGTGTGCAAATTGGATCTTGAAAAGGCATATGATATGGTGGATTGGTCACTTCTATTGGAAGTCTTAGAGTCTTTTGGATTTGGGTAGAAATGGTGCAAGTGGGTGAAAGGATGTATTAGGACTTGCCACTATTCCTTCTTAGTGAATGGGAGGGTGGTAGATCATTTCCAGGCTACCAGGGGTATCAGGCAAGGAGACCCCCTCTCTCCTTTCTTGTTTACTCTAATTGCTGAAGTCCTAGGAAAACTCATTAAGAGAGCAGACTCTAGAAATTTGGTGAAAGGTTGGAGGGTAGGAAGGAATAAAGTCCCAGTAACACATTTACAGTTTGCTGATGACAATTCTTTTTTGTGGTGGGGAGGAGGTGAGCTGGGTGAGTAACCTAAAGCAAGTGATCAAGTGAGGTAGACAATAGGGCCCGCACTTTTGGATGTGAGATTGCACAATGGCCATTGATCTATTTGGGGCTGCCACTAGGGGATAACCCAAGTAAAAAGAGTTTTTGGAACCTGGTGATTGAGAGGTTCACTAAGAGGTTAGCATCTTGGAAGAAAATTTACCCATCCATGGGAGGCAGAATAACTTTGATCAAATCTACATTGACAAATCTGCTAGTGTACTTTTTGTCGGTGTTTGAAATGCCTGGAGGAATTTGTGGGATTTTGGAGAAATTAATGAGAGACTTCTTATGGGAACCAAGAGAGGAGTAAAAAGATCATAGGGTTAGGTGGGATATAGTTACCAAAACCAAAAATGATGGTGGGCTTTCTTTAGGTAATTTGCAGAAAAAAAAAATGAAACTCTGCTGGGGAAATGGCTTTGGAGATTGACTTTGGAAAGGGATAAATTATGGGCTCAAGTGGTCTCAAGTATTCATGGGCAAGCGGCATATGGCTGGGACTCCGGAGCTTCAGTTAGGGCTACGAGAGCTTCTCCTTGGAAATCAATTCATGCCATCCTTCTTTCCTTCCTCTAATCAGGTATGATATATGCTCTGGTAATCTTGTGAAATTTTGGGATCATGTTTGGGTGGGAGACATTCCACTAAAGGAGCTCCTCTCGTCCTTGTATTCTCTCTATCATGTTTTAAAAATGAGCCAGTCTCCACTTTCTTGGCCTCTTCTAGTTCATCCATTGATTGGAATTTGGGTTTTAGAAGGGCCCTTAAGGACCCGGAATTGAACCTCATTGCTGACTGCCTAAAAATCCTCGAGGGGGTGACTATTGATCCACTCAGGAGAGAGAGTAGGATTTGGACTCCTCCTTCGGGTGTCTTCTCATGTTCATCACTCTTCAAAGTATTGGCTCATTCCCCCTGTCTTTGGAATCCCTTTTCCAGTTCTGGAAATCTGGGGTAGACCAATTCTTCCTAGAGTTAGTGCATTTTGTTGGGAAGTTTTCCTTGAAAAATGTAACACTTGCAAGTTACTTCAAAGAAAAAGGCCTAATTGGTGTTTATCCCCACACTGGTGCATTCTTTGTAAGAAGAATGGTGAGAATTGTTATCACTTACTGGTTTCTTGTCCATTTGTTTCAGAAATCTGGTGTTGGTTTTTCTACCTTTTTGGATGCAGGTGGACCCCTCACTCAAATGTACAAAGCCTATTCCATTCTACTACTGTTAGGGGGCTGAAGAAGAGGGGGAAATTCTATGGAGATGTGTGAGAGCAGCTGTATGTTGGACAGTTTGGGAGGAAAGGAACCAACAGACCTTTCATGGGAAAGAAAGAAATAAAGGTGTAATTACTGAAGTAATTTCCATAAGGGTGATTTAGTAGGCTAAGACTTTGCACATTTTTGAAAACTATTCAGAAGGAGATATCATCAGGAAGTGGAAAGAAGTGGCTTGGTCAGTTCCAAGGAAGAATGTAATTCACCCAGTTTGGTCCCCACCAGCTTCAGGGTTCACTAAGTTAAAACTTGATGGAAGCAGCGAAGGAAATCTAGGTCTGTCAGGTATAGGGGGAGCTTTCAGGGATGATGAAGGTCGAATTATCGCATTGTATTCGGGTCCTATTGGCTGGGGGAACTCTCTTATAGCTGAAACATTGGCTGTTATGGAAGGGTTAAAAGGAGCTCGAGAATTAAATATAAGAAACCTGATAGTGGAAGGTGATTCTAATTTGACTGTCAACTGGTTAATGAAAGATGATTCTAGTTTGTGGAAGTTTCTGAATGAAAAGAAGAAAATTAGATATCTCATACAAAATATGGAAGTCAAATTTCAGTGGACTAAGAGGTGTGCCAATTCCTTGGCAGATTCATTGGCTAAACAAGGGGTGGGAAGAGATAATTTGTTCTGGGCAACATTGTAATTTGAAATGTTCTCTTGGGAGGGTTAAGAGTTTTTACCCCTCCCTTTGTATTTTTCTATATTAATATCTCTTAATAAAAGTATTTGTTATTTATCAAAAAAAAAAAAAGATCGGCAAATTGTATTGCTGATGCTTTAGCCAAACAGGTGGTTTATCTGGGATCAAATATTATGGGCTCAGTTGTAATGTTAATACTTTTTTTTTTGATAAATGAGTGATAATTTATTCAAGAAAAACAATATTACAGTACATACTGCCCAAGGAGAGGCACGAGCTGGTACTCTCCTAAACAACAACAATGTAATACATCAAACTAGGAAATGAAAGTTTGCAGAGCTGCCCAGAATAAATGTTCCCTTGATACCCCTTGCTTAGCTAACCCATCCACTATGGTACTATCCCACCCACTGTGAATTAACAATCATGTTCCTCGAAAACCAATTAGCTTTCCTCAGAATATCCCTGTAGCACCAAATAACTGAATTTGGATTTTTTAACCAACCCACAACAACTTTGGAGTTTCCTTCAATAAGCAAATTCTGAATTCCTAACTGGTCTGCAATCTGAATACCTTGTACCGCCGCTGGAAGCTCAGCTCTAATAGTCTCCTTTACCCACTGATCCTGAGAATAAAGCTAATATATTGCTGTCTTTATCTCTCAGCACCACTCCTATCCCTGAGGGACCTGGATTGCCTTGGCTGCTGCCATCAAAATTCAACTTTGTCCAGCCTTAAGAAGGCGGCACCCACACAGCTGGTACCTTGTTCTTCCTGGTTATGCTACTAGCCACAACTATCCAATTCCTCCATGTCATCAAAAGAGAATATTTTAAAGGAGTCCAGTGATCTCAGCCAGTTGGTTGCCCTGGTCAAAATACAATCCTTTACAGTCTAAATATTTCTCTCCTGCTCTTGGAAAAGCCTCACATTTCTTTCTTCCCAAATTGTCCACAAAGCAGAAGCTCTAATGCACCTCCACATTGTTTTACCAGTTTTTGTGGGCCACACAAAGGAGGAAGGGTCGAAGAGCTGATCTACGGCTGTAGTCAAATTCTACCTGCACCCAAACAAGGCAAAGATCCAACACCAAATAGCGGCAGAAAAAGAACAGGTTAAAAGTAAGTGGGAGCAATCCTCACCATTAGCCTTGCAAAGTACACACCAGTTAGGAGACAAACACATGGAAGGCCTTCTCTTCTGCAATAAGTCTATAGTGTTGATTTTCCTATAGAACACCTCCCAGCAGAAAATAATAATTTTAGGAGGTACAGGTTTAAACCAAATCTCCTTAGTTGGAAAACCCAACTGTCCCGAGGAAGAGCAGAGGGACTTAAAAAAGGATGCACACGTGAAGTAACCTTTTGGATGAAGGGACCAATGTCTCACATCAGATCTGAGAGGGTCCAGAAAAACACTTTCAAGTAGTGACAAAAGGTCTGATACACAAAAGAGTTCATGATCCCTCAAGCCCCCATGAAACCCAAAGTCCCAATTCAGAGAAAATGGAGAAACAAATGTTGCAAGAAAGTGAGAGATTACTTTATCTTTGTAGAGAGAAAGGGAAAAGAGAGAAGGGAAAATGTCCTTGAGGGCAGAATTGCCCACCTAGATGTCTTCCCAAAACAAAACAGAAGTACCAGAATTGGCATCATACCTGATAAAGTTGAGGAAATGAGGGAGGATACTCTGAATTGCTTTCCAAGGAGTTGCCAATGTGGCTCGACGCGATACGCCAACATCCCATCCATTTCCCAAACTGCCATGTATACTATCTATCACCTCGTGCCACAATCTCTCCCGTTCTAAGGGCACCTTCACAACTATTTTCCTAAGAGAGCTTTATTCTTCAAAACTAAATTCCCCAGTCCTAGCACTCCTTCCTCCTACACACTATTCCCTAATTTATTAGATGATCCTTTTTTCCCTCCCCTGGTTCCCAAAGAAAATTTCTCATTAATCTCTCCAACTTCTTGGCCTCCCTAACAGGAATCCTGAACACAGAGAAGTAATATATCGGCAAATTTGCTAGGGAAGCTTTCAGTAATGTTACTCTACCCCTTAAAGAAATATAGTTCCTTTTCCACGAAGCTAACCTTTTCTCAAACTTTTCCAGAACCAGAGCCCAAAAGGTGCTCTCTTTAGGGTTCACTCCTAGAGGTAGACCTAATTACTGTAAGGGACAAGAGGAAATGGGACAACCTAGACACTTACCACGCAACTTTTATCCATGTTTGTTTTTAGATTGGATACTCTCTCAAAGTGTTTTATCAGAGATTTGAGGTTCCTTGCTGTTCTCCTATCATCCCCTTCACAAAAGATTATTAGGTCATCAACAAACTATAAGTGGGTCACCTTGATTTCGTTCCTTCCTATCTTCCAACCTCTCACTACTCCTTCCATGTCTGCCTTAGAGATCAAACTGCTGAAAACATCTACAACTAGGGTGAAGAGGAAAGGGGGTCACCTTGCCTTAGACTCATAAAAGCTAGGAAAAAATCCTTGACTACCCCATTAACCAAGACTGAAAAATGGCAAGAACTTATGCAGCCCTTTATCCAATTACACCATCTAACTCCAAACCCACAACACCCTAGTACCTCTAATAAAAAGCTCCAATTCACAAAATCATAGGCCTTTTCTAAATTCAGCTTACAAACAAAACCTTGATTTCAGACTTTCTCATATCTTCCACACACTCATTAGCTATAGGATCTGATCCGTTATTTATCTCCCCTGCACGAATGCTCCTTGGGCTTGACTAATGATAGAGGGCAGCACTACTTTAATCCTCAAAGATAACACTTTATACATGAATTTTGTAAATTCTAGTCACCAAGCTGAGGCCTAAAATCTTTAGGATTTTTTTCTTCTTTCTTCTTAGGGATTAGGGCTATGAAAGTAGCATTAACTCCAGGGCTTACTTTATTAATGTCCTCAAATTCCTTAAACACAGCACAAAGGTCTTCTCTTACCACATTCCAACAGTCTTGATAAAAAGCCATGGTGAAACCATCTGGTCCAGGAGCTTTGGATCTTTCCATTGAAAACACTGCATGCCTAATTTCCCCTTCTTCAAAACTTCTCTCTAACCAGATTGCTTGCTCTTCAGACAGTTTAGGCCAATCTAAACCTTCCAGCCTTAGTCTATTGTTCAATGGCTTCCCTACAATTGATTTGAAGTGATCCACCAATAGTTTGTCCATCTCATCTTGGTTTGTGACTTCCTCTCCATCCACTTCTAATTTGGCCACAGTTTTTTCTTCTTCTCCCATTAGCCAACGCATGTAAAAAATTTTGTGTTTCCATCCCCTTGTTGATCCATTTGTGTCTTGACTTTTGCCTCCAGGAAATCTCATCTCTAAGAACTTCTTCCAATTCCTTTTTTAAGCTTCTTCTCAAATTCCTTTCTTGCTCATTCATGATTTGTTGAGATTCTTTGGAGTCTAGATCATCCATCCTGGAAAACAAATTATTCTTTTGTTCCTCTATCCTTCCAAAATGCTCCCAATTCCACTCTTTAATCTTGACTCTCAATCTCTTCAACTTTTTGTGGAACCTTACACCTTTCCACTTTACCCCTTTCAATCCTTCATTCCACCACTCACCAACCAATCGTTCAAATTCCAAATGAGTCAGCCACATATTCTCAAATCTAAAGGGCCGTGGTCCAAAGCCTAGAGTTTCTTAACCTAATAGGATAGGGCAGTGATTAGAAGTAACTCTAGGAAGAGTTCTAGCCACCAAATTCCACCAATGATCCTCCCACTCTACATTTAAAGGGAACCTATCAAGTTTGGAGCAGAGAGGGTTTTCTTGGAAATTAGACCAAGTAAAATTAGCTTGTAGAAGGGGTAATTCCTTTAGACCACAGGTGTTAATTAAGTCATTGAAATTTCTCATGCTTGTAGAAATTGTCCTTTGGGGATTATTTGATTCAGTTAACACTCAAGTGAATCCGTCCTCCACATTTCTGAATTTTAAAGACAGAATCTCCCTATAAGTTCTTCCACTGATTCTACAACATCCTCCCTCCACAGGGTAACTATCCCTCCCAACCAGCAGACTCCTCTTGATTTCCAGACACTTCTGACCCATCTTCTATCCAATTCTGCCAAATTGGTTTCCTGTAACATGACTATATCAGGTTTCTCTCTTCTCAGCAGATCTTTAATTGCCCTTCTTTTTCTTGCACTCCCCAACCCTCTCACATTCCAACTAACGATTTTCATTGGAAGACTCCTTTCAGACGCCCCTTTTTAACTTGGTTCCATCTCACAAAGAACCCTTCCTTCTCTCTCCCCTTCCACTAGACTCGATATCACCCTCTATATCCGAGATTAGTCTCTCCACCTCTGATCTCTTTTTCTTTTTCTTTTTCATATTCCCCTGTCTTTTTAGCCGACCCACTGACTTCACCCACCTCCCCCCCCCCCCCAACCTAGAACTTCTCTAACACTCCTCGTTCTGAGGACTTGCTTCATATTCCCTGCCATTTAATCCCTCCTCCTTTGCTTTATATTCCTCCAATAATGCACAGATCTGCTCCCATATTCTTTCTAATTCTTCCTCCCGCTTTTTCTTAACCTCCAACTCTACCTCACTCCTCTCACCTTCACCAGTGCTAAGCTCTCTGCCATCTTCCCCGCCTAATAATTCCTCTCGGGATGCTGGAGTATCTGGAGTAATGTTAATATTTAAAAGGGCGCTTTTGCCTCAGTCATATACAATCTCTGTATATGTGCTGTCCATTCTAATAAAATTAAAAATCTGTAGTTACTAATAAAAAAGCGATTTGGAACTTGACATAAACAGAGCTAAAATATTAATATGTAAAATGAAACATCTAGGGACGAGACAGTAACACAGATACACTCAGAGGGTCTGAACTGGATCCTGGAAGCCCCTCTATTTATCCATTGCTCTTTCGTATGAGCATATCCCCTTACCTAAGATGTATGTAGTTGGAAGTTCCATTTAGCTATTGTTCATGATCAGTTGCAAGAACATGAACCAGAACAAATTCTTTTCCTTTCTTATATTATGTATAGCTAATTACCTTAATATTCTTCATTATTAATTTAACCAATGAAAATGGCAGCAGGGCAAACCATCCATGGTGTTGAAGCATAAATTTGTTTTCAAAATGGAAATTTTTGTTCTGAACTCTTATAATGTCGGTGAACCTATTCTGTTTAAAGTTGTTCTCTTGTTTGCGCTTTTAAGTGCTATTCAGTCTTCAAACAGAACAGAAGAAAAAAGGGAAAGGGAAGAAATTAGAGAGGAGAGAGAAATTTGTCTCTCCCTCTGGTGGTCAGATCATATTTGTACTTTAAGATAGAGTGTAAATGACTAATCTGCCCCTAATTAAGTTGGGATAGATGACTAAACAGGGACAGACTTGTAATGTTATACTTGTAACATAAAAAGGATGACAGGACACAAAGACTCTACTTTACACCCTTCTTAACAATCCCCCTCAAGTTGGAGTATGGATATCAGTATATCACAGCCCCAGTCGATCAAAATAAAGTCACGCAGCCCCAGCATTTTTTTACACACCAGACTAACAGAGCCTGGCCCCCAAAGAGTCTATTATATTATAGCCCAAATCACCTGATTTCTAGTGATCCCTTGCTTGACTAATAAATCTGCCAAGCTATTTGTGATCTTTTGACCCAAGAAAATGTCGCTTCAACCTCCCTAGCAATGCATCCGATCTCCCTCGGAACCTGTCTGCCAGTCCAAACACCTTGATTTTTTTTTTGCAACCATCTGAAATGTACCTGCTTTACTAGTGTTATACCATACAGTTGTAATTTCTGCTTTTAGGGAGTCTCCAGTCCCTATTGGACCCAAATATAGGACCTTGATTGATTAATTCCTGTCCTTTATTACACTTATTCTAGAAGGATCTGGATTACCTTGAAAGCTTCCATCAAAATTCAGCTTCATTCTACATATTTACATAGATGCATGTGCATAGATATAGGTGTTATTAAAAAATTAACCTAAAATAAAAAATACAATGTAATTTGTAATGTTTGACTATGATACCTGAAAAATTTAGAGCCAAATGGTATCATAAGAGGGGCGATCTATCAGGTGGTATTCATCAAAATTCACAGGAGTGCTTTGATTGGTCAAATTACTTCTGTTACTGTCTTTCCGGTATCATTTGCCTAACTGTTTGTATTTATTTATACTGGCTAATTCGCATGTATGAATGATATATTACGTAATGTGTTCTATACATATAATGATAGTTTCATGTTTTTGGGTGTTTAATTTATTATAATTTTTTTTGCTATAATAATTTTATATAATCTATCATCATATTTGGTAAAGTAGTTTACTATATTATAACTTCCCTACTCACTTTCTCAACTGTAAGTTCAATTTTGTTGTTATATTGCAGATACCTGTAACACTTGTTGAGTACTCCATGAACGCAGTTACAGAAGGAATTGATGCAATAGCCTCCACACGAGTTGTAATCCGTGGAGAGGATGCTTATACAGTAAAGCATGCTCTTTCGGGGCAAATAATTCAACGTACTTTCAGGTTTGACAAGCTCATAGATTTCTTCATTCTTCATACGACTCATTTACTCATTCCCTTGTTAATCTTGAATTCTTTAGTTTACTAACATCCTTTCATCTTTTTCCTTCATTTCTTTAGTGGAACTGGTGCAGGGATGGATATAGTTGTTTCCAGTGTCCGTGCCTATGTCGGTGCACTTAACAAGGTGTTGGGCTTTCAGAGCGTAAGATGCACAGTGAGTTCAGAAGCGTCTGCGTGACGTGGTTCAGGGGTTCGTTTCTTAAGAAATTTGCATTTTAAATCTTACATGGATTATTTGTTGTCTAAATTTTGCTATTCATTTGTATGTTTTGTAAGAAATTGTCTATACTCTACATTAGAACCAATGTTTTAAAATCCGACCGGTGGCTAAGGTTTTTCTTTTTTTTGTTTTTTCATTTTTAAAGTAGGCTGATTCATTCAATCATTTTGTACTCGGAATACATCTCAGCGGTAAGTCGGAACAGTATCAACCAGCAAATTTACCGAATTAGATGGCTTTGAGACAACAAATTTAGATGAGCCACAGTATTTGCACTTCTAGATTTCTAGGGATACAATTGATAAACCGAGTACTTCAGGCTAGCCAATAATGTTCTGCAATCAGCAATTACGTACCTAGTGCACCATGGAGGATCCAAAGAGGCCACTTAACATTTAATGCATCGCCTTCTATATAGTACAGAACCTATGTCAACAGAAAATTTGATGCCCTCAAAACATGTTGATTGTTGAAATTTTAAGGTTTTAAATTTTGATATGTACCGGACCATATCAGCCATATCGGAGGGCTTCCCGATATGCTCCTACATAGGGTGAGCAAAAAAACCAAAAAAATGAACAGACCGACAAATCAGTCGATTTGGTTTTGGTTAATCATTTAAAAAACCAGCGGTTAATCGAACTGACCGATATATATTACTTTTTATTTTTTTTTTAAATTCGAATTAAAGAGTTCGGCAATCCTTTCTCTTCGAAATTTGAAACATTCAATTGAAAGTTTAGCGGTGCCAAACTACCAATTTGACAGTCTTTGGTTCTCTTTTATGTTTTATCTTTTCCCCAGACTGCCTCTTGTCTCTCTCTCTCAGTTGGCTTTCTTCATCCATTCTTCGTATTCCCCAATCCCCACTCCAAATGGCCATGCAGCCCGCACCAACCACCAGCACGGCAGCAGTTGTAGCACCAAGCGGCAACACCGGTCCCTGCCTTGCTGGTAAGCAAGCACCAATGGTCCAATGCCAACCACCAGCACGGCTGCACAGCAGCACCAAGCCTGTTGAACAGACTTCTATCTCTTTTCTCTCTCTCACCTCTCCTTTGTGTGTCTCTGTCAGGTGCCACCTCAAGTTTCAAGCTCTCAATTCAGGTGACAGTCAGCACCGACCAGTATCGGCACCAACAGCAACACCATCTTCATGAAAAATGAAAAAAGAAATGAAAAATCCACCATCTTCATGAAAAATTTGGCACTGACAGCAACCACTGACAATTTTAGTTTTTTTTTTTTTTAAGTGCATAAAAAAACCGAAAAACTAAACCACAGTTAACCGGTTGCATCAGTTTGGTTTTAGTTTGGATATTTAAAAAACCGATCAAGTCGGTTCGGTTTGAAAAAATACCCCACGGTTTAGTTAACCAAACCGTGAGCACCCTTACCCCTACAATGGTGTTTCAGGGTTTAACCTTGTTCAGCAGTTAGACATGCCTTAAACCGACACCTCTAAACCAGGTTTAAAAAAACTAAAAAAAGGAGAAATCAGCTTTGATGCAGGCCGATATGCCCCTACCAGCATATCGGTCGTATTGATATTTTGAACCTAAGTTTTAGGCTTTCAGCTTCAAGTGCGAGTATCTTGTTAAGTGGAGTTGCTCTAGCAAAGACATAGGCCCCTTTATGATTTCTAAGAACAAATCAGTCTCCTGAAATTGGTGGTTAGCTCTGATTAGTAGGAGTGCAAATAAAAATATGTACAACACAAGTACGTTTAAAAATATTGTATACAAGGTTTTCAACTGAATATATTTGTATTTGCACACTTTCCAAAAATGTTGGTATACATATATGGTGTAATGTTGATATTGTCATTTGCCATATTGTGCATCGTATCAGTAAGCATGGAAATGTATGCATATTGTGATATGCTTTGAATACATGTGGGTTTATTGTGATATGCTTTGGATACACGTTGATGAGAAAATTCCTACAATTCTTATAAATCATTGTTCAGAATAGGGTTGTTCATGAATCGGGCCAAACTGACCAACCCAACTTGATTCGGTCGGCCTCAGTTTAAAGACATAAATGAATGGTTTTTGAATTTACAAACCGAGTAAAACCGACCCGAACGGTTGTATATAATGAGATGCATAATGTGTTATAGCCGTTTAAAAAAAAAAAGACAATTCTTCCTCACATGTGATATGTTTTGTAAAGTACTTTTTCTAAGACATTAGAAGACAATGACATGACCTACCAAGTTTTGTAGGCCTGCAATCCTAGCCCCTACCCCTAGGCCTATTTTTAGGCAAATGTGTACAACTCCTTTCATTGTTTAATTCTTTATCCCTTTTCCATTGAATTTGTATTTTGATATTTGATTAAAAAATTCAAATAATTATTTGTTATCGAAACAAATGTCGAAAAAATCTGTACCAATCGTAATGATTTTCCCTTTTCTTTTTTATTTTCAATTTTTATGTCATTTCATACAAAACCCCAAGTTACAACCTATAAACAGCAAAAATACAAAAAAAAAATAATAATCTCAGTTCGGTTAAAACCAACCTAACCGAGCATCCAACAACATTATTTTTAATCGGTTTGTGTTAGTTTTGGGTCGGTTTCGGTTGGCTAATAAGCCAACCCGAGATGTTCAGTTTGGTTGCTAAAATAGTATGTAATTGAACCGACCGATCCGTGAACAACCCTGGTTCAAAACGTCACATGGCGTACCAAATTGGTTTTTTAAGCTATAAATGTAATGCTTTAAATTCAAATAATTTGATCCTTTTTAATGTTCAGAAAAACAACACATATTGTACCATATTGGTTTTTAAACTATTGTTAAAAAATACAAAACAGTAGTTTCAAAATTTGAAAATGTTCAATATGCAACATCTCGACATTACAAATACATTAATAAATAGGATAAAAGGCTTGGGCCTTGTTTTTTTTTTTTTTCAACCTCCAATGTTTTAAAAAGCAAAATATTTTAGATTTCAGACTGTTTTTTAGTATCTCTTATTTTCAGCCTTCATACATCAGACCTAACAACATTGTTATTTTTTGTCCACAAAATGTCCTTTTATGCATTTTATTCATTAGCATTACACTTTTAATATACTTTATAAAAAGTTTATAAATAATAATACTAAAATATTATTAAAATAATAATTATTATTTTCATAATATTAAAACAATAACATTTTAGTAATGTTACTTTAATATTTTATATTATTTTAGTATTCAAAAATTATTTTCATTATTACATATTATATTATTTGAATATAATTTGATTATTCAAATAATAAAAAATGTTAACATAAAAGAATATTATAAGAGGATAATATTAGACTATAATTAATTTAGTAATATTATATTGATTTAAATATAATTTTATTATTTGAATATTATTTTACTATCATTCTAAAATACTATTTTAATACTATTTCATATTATTTTGACTTAATAATATTTTATTATTTTATTTTTTACTTTTTACTTTTGACTATTTTAATTAGTATTTCATTGTTTCATTACTAATTATTATTATTATTATTATTATTATTATTATTATTATTATTATTATTATTATTATTATTATTATTATTATAACATATTATTTTAATAGCAAAATAATATTCAAATTTATATATTTTGGTAACATAATATTAAAATATAATATCATTTCTTTTAAATAATAATCAGTACTATTTGATTTTGATATTATTTTATTTTAATATAATTTTATTATTAAAACAATATTATTTTCAACATGGTATTATTATTAAATTACTAAATAATATTCAAATAATATTTTAATAAAAATAATATTTATCTAATATTAGTATTATAATATCATATTACACATTTTTTATTTTCATAATTGTAAGTACATGTTGTTCACCATAACTACGATTGTTGTGAAGGTATCAAGTTGGAACCACAGAAACACCCACGGTGACACACAATCTGACACAGGTCCACGATGAAGTCCATAATGCGTCACAGACCTACAATGAACCCATAACCCATCAAACACCCATGATGAGCCTAAAGCCATTGCATACCTACGACGGATGAAAACATTAGAATCTCTAGTTCGTCCTTGATCATGGAGGATGACTGCTTGCAGAATCAACCTTTCCCCTAAGAAGAACAACCCAATAATCTCAACAATGCTAACTCAAAAGTCGAGGACCAGATTGGCCAAGAAACCACCGACTAAGTTGATATCAAAATCTTGGCCAACAAGGTGTACGACTTCGAAACTCATTTACCACATGGATCACTAGTTGCAACTAAATATCAAAATGAAAACAAGTCACAACCTGACCAATGGGGGGCCCAAGTCACAACCTAAGATTGTGATCACTCTGACGAGGAGCTCACAGACCAAGCTCATCATGGACTTACTGCACCACTAGACACTCAGCACAAAATTCATGCAATGACATAAACACCAACACTCTGCATTCATTCGATGCATTACCAACATGATACCATACCTCAACAATCCCTATAATCACCAAGCACCACTTACGCAATACGAGACTACGACAAATTCGAAGTGAAGGGGAATAACAAAAATGCATTAACAAGATGATAATATATTCATAAGAAAGATCATTTGTGTTAATATTAATAGTTGACATTTGCATAGCACAACAAACAAAAATATAGACACATTCATCAAACCTCTCTTTTCGCATCTCAATGATTTCTTCTAGACTCTCTCTTTTCTCCTGAATCTCCATGATCTCCTGACACTTCTCGCGTAGCTGCGACAATACCTTCTACTAACGAGTGGCCTCATCAAGAAGATCTGCCACCTTCTCCTCAGCCTTAGAAATATAGACCTCTACAACCTTTAAATGCTTACGAAGCTCATCCATAGTTTGTGCAGTCAATGGGCTAGACTCCTTATATCCAACCTTCCAGAAAACATGGACCATGCGAACCACGCGATCCTGAATCATGTCCATCCAAAACCATCACAACAAATGAGACACAAGTCTTCAACCAATGAGAAAAAAGAGACCATGACAGTGTCTCAACCGACTATGACATCACAATCCGACTACTATGTTCAGGGAAGCACTCATAACCACGGTAAGGAACTCAACAGTAGGAAGCCACCCCTTCTGGATAATCAGGGACACCGTACCCACGACACTATGGGAAACAATGAATTGTTCCCGTCTACGGACACCCTGAATAACAATAAGATTTGGCGCCGCAAAGCCAACAGGCACCATGTCCTCCTGGTAGTTGTAGTCCATCAACTCCTAGCGCCCTACCGCGAGCTTTGTGGAAATGTCTAGTTCGTCACCAAGAGGATCAGACACACCATCAGCAGTAGGCCGAACATCCGTACAAGGCCCTTCTGTAACGTCCTCCTCCACAATCATCGGGGACCCATGAGAGGGTTGAGGTTCCTCCTGTGCCAAACCAGAGGGAGTGCCAACCTACATAGAAGTGTCAAGAACCGCACGCCCCATAGAGATGCTAGGGGGCCTCAAGGGCTCAACAACAGAGGCATCAGTAGACTCGACGCCTTCTTGTGACCATACAAACACGTAATCTCATTTCCTTCCACCGCATTGAACTCGTCGTCTTTCCCCCTCAACACCGGTATGGGAGGCCAAAAACCCTTCCCGCAATCAGCAATATTTGCGAACTCATATTCGAACAATAGCTTAGCAGTGTCCACATCCTTCACAAAGTCAATGAAGGGGCAGTTGGATTGTGTAGCCTTCTTCTACCTGTGAGGAGTCATTGATATCGGATACGAGTACACCATGAAAGGGAGGAAAACAAGTAAGAAAATCAAAACTAAGCGGAAGTCCCCTTAGCAACAAAGCAAATGTAGAGATGACGGTTGAATCGTGTGGTACTCTTTATAGTAGTCTCATGCACTCTAACAACCTAAATGGCATCATAAGGAGATAAAACGAATGATTACCAGCCACCTGCCAACGTATAGCTGAAATACTAACCGTTACACAATTACATTACTATCCCTAGGAAAAGCGGGACACCCGGACATTAAATTTAAAACGACTACCACAACACATAGCAACCAATTCGGTCAAAGAAACACGAAGCCCGACACACCTGCCAAAGCACACAACCCACTAGCAAGAAGATGAACCAACAGTTATACATCCAGCACAATGGGGGGCACATTATAACCCACTACATACATAACCGAAATAGGACGGTACCACCTACAAGAATAACAGAGCACCTAGAAATAGATCCAACAGCTCTTCATCAAAATATCACACAATGAGAAGAGGGGAAGAGAAGCCACCCTTCAACAAACCTCTCCAAAGAAAAAATATACACATGTGCCATTGGAAACCGAACACACCTCACCAAGATATAGGGGGCTAAAACTACCATGCCCATATATGTAAACACTCAAAGTGTTTCCCGATAGAAAGCATTTTTGCCAAGATATAGGGGAGCTGAAAACCCAAATACAACCAAAATTGTCTCTTGACAAAAATGCTTCCCATCGAGAAATAAGGGGGGTAATAACACAAAATCAATCAACCTTAACAACCACAAACTCCAAATCATGCACCCAACAGTAGCACCCTTTCCCAAGACATGGTTAAAAATTCACGAACCCCCCTCAACAGGTAAAGTCAATGGGAGCATGCACGCGACACCAAAACCCAAGAGAAAACCAGCGATCAATTAAAAATGAGCTCAAAGAAAATTTTCCCCACACATTGGCCATAATAATCTAACCAATACTAAAACGCATCAATCACAGAAATGCTTATTGATAAGAATACTCTTACCAATAAGTAGGGAGCTAATTGTAAGTACATGTTCACCACAACTGCGATTGGTGTGCAAGTATCAAGTTGGAATCACAGAAACACCCATAGCGACACACAGGACGACGCGGGTCCGCAACAAAGTCTATAATGCTCCACAAACCTGGGATGAACCCATAATCCATCAAACACTTGCGATGAGCTCGAAGCCATCGCGAACCTACGATGGATGAAAACACCATCAACCAAAGTTGCTTGTAGCAAGATTAAGCAGGACACATTAGACTAGTCCTGAAGTCACCTGTGCCACATCAATACAAGAGACCTGCAAAGGGAAGTAGCACACATGTACTATGAGAACCCTCAGACTAAAGGAAACTTCGTCCTAGAAAGATCTCATGAGACGTGGCAAACCCCTAGCAGTATCCCCCTAACAACCGACACTGAATCGAAGATTCCCTTTCCAAATAAGAGTCAAACCCTTTTTGGCTCATTCCCTTTAGGGCCTTCGGATTTTCCCTTATAAAAGGGGGTGTGGATCATAACACACACAATTCAAGGAGACCACCGCACTTAGCCTTACCACACCATTTACAATAATTAAATATTAATGTTAGCAAAATATAAATATTTTAATATAAGAAGAATTTTACTATAATAATATTTTTTATATTAAATATTATTTGATGTTTATTTTATATTAATAATTAGTATAAAATGAATATAAGGAGGGCGAGAGAGAGAAAGATACAAGACATGATGCTGGCCGGTAACTAGCTTTCTTCCTCCGTCTCTCTATTGGTGATGCTACCTTCACCGTATCACTGGTGAGATTCCTACTTGGGACCCGTGTGATGCACGAAATTTATTAAGCGAAAGCTAAATAATAGAAAGGGCCATTTACTAAACTACCCCTTATAGTTTAGTAAAATTGTTTAATTGTAGTATTTTATTGCAATACTTAATTTTCATAAATTTATTTAAATATTCTTAAAAAAGTGTTTATTTGTGATATTTTATTGCAATACTTAAATTATTATTAGATATTTGGAAATTAATTTCTTGAATATTTAATTAACTCTAATAATTAACTTCTTGAAAATTAAATATTTATTTAATTATTTTCAGAAAATTAATCTCTCTCTCTCTATCTATCTATCTACATAGTGTTTGTCTTCCATGTATTCATAATTGAAATAAATTACTCATAATTTCAACCAAAATTATAGTAATTAGTGAAAATTAATATACATAGCAAAAACTTATCAACAATTGCCTTCATATTCATGTGATTACATACCATATCATATATCACTTGCAGATTTTGGTAATTGATTTTGTTATTTATGCATGCATTATATCTTTATTACATTTAATTATAATTGTTGTAATTGAGTTATATTTTATATTCTACACCATAACTTTAGAACTATGAAACAATGTTAGTTAAGGTCCCCCTAACTTTGAAACAATCTCAATAATTCTCTATGCCTCACCACATGTGACAATTAGATTCGAATAAAGACTTTTAGAACAATTGTACAATTTCAAGAACTAATACTTAAACATCCCTATATATTTTCCAGGAAGGTAGAACAATGTCATGAGAAGAAAATATTAGATATGAATTAAATCAGAGGATCATTGTGCTTAAGATGATTATTCAAATAAACAAAGGTGATGTTTCTTTTGTAAGGAAACTTGCTCAAGCTGTGAGGTTAGCAAACATGCTTCGCAATAGATTGTCTATAGAGAGGTCTTCTGGTTCAAACATAAGATTAGGAAGGCAAACTCAAACAATTAGACATGCAAAAGAGTTTTTGAGGAGGTCATTGATACTAATAGAGGGTTATTCAAGTGTTGTTGTTATAAGAAGATTCAATGAAATATGGAGTTTGGGAGAGAGATCTGTTAAGTGTAAACATTGTTTTGCACTTATGTGGATTGTTTTGTACTAATAATTCATTGCAAATTATAAGTGGTGTTTTAGTAAAATGCTAACTATAGGGTAGATTTTTGTAAATCCATGAAATTATAATGGGTAGTTTAGTAAATGACCATTTCTATTATTTAACTTTTACTTAATAAATCTTGTGCGTCGCACAGTTCCCCACTAGGAATCCCACTAGTTATAAGGTGAATGTAACATCACCAATAGAGAGACGGAGGAAAAAAGCTAGTTACCTGTCAGCATCATGTCTTGTACCTTTCTCTCTCCCGCCCTCATTATATTAATCTCTTATAAATATTAATCAATAAGTTATAACAAAAACACAATAAGTACAATAAATTAAATTTAAAATTTTCAATAATAGTAGTTTAATCTCCAATAATTATTGAAAGTTTTCTGTTAAATAACAAAACAAAATAAATTTATACATAATCATTGAAAATACATTTATCACAAAAAACAATAAATAATTTATGAAAAGCAATAAATATTAATTTTAGTATATATAATTATATAATAATACATATTAAGAGTTTAAAATTATTACTAATAAATATTAATTTTTTTAAAGTCATTTTCCCGAATTATTACTTGATATAAGTGAAATTAGTTATTTAAGAATTATTAAGTGAAATTATTACATATTATCCTCTCCCCTTCTTTTTATCTATACCTATCTAAACAAAGTTTGGATTAAAAAATTTAAGAAATATTTAAATATTCTAACAAAATTATATAATAACTTTAAAATATTTATTAAAAACACAAAAAATAGTTTTATATTTTTATAAAATATATCATGAAATTATGTACTAATAGTTTAAATTATGTTTTTCAGGGTTACAAATTTAAATGTTTTTAAAATGTAATAGCTTTAAAAAAATAAAATTTAAATAACAAAAAGTTTTAATATTTTATAAATTATTTAAATATTTAAATAACTAAATATTTATCATAACTACGTTTTAAATAGTCAAAATAATGAAATTAATTATTAAATCTAAAAAAAGTTCTTCAAAGTATAAAATAATTATAACATAATATTGAAATTAAGAATAATTTAATAGATTACAAAATTAATAATGAAATTATGTATTAATAGTATAAATTATTATTTTATGGATAATTTAATTCAATAAATAATTATTATTTTAAAAATTTACATATTACTTGAGTATTTAAATAACTAAATATTTTAAATAAAAAACATTTAACATAACTAGATTTTAAATAGTTAAAATAAAGAAATTATGTAATAAATTTAAAAATGTTTGAAAAGTAGAAAAATAATTATAACATAATATTCAAATTAATAATAATTTAATATATTTACATAATATTGAAAAAACTATTTTCACTTATGTCAAGTAATAATTCAAGAAAATAACTTTTAAATAATTAATATTTATTAATAATAATTAATACATTTTTGTGATAAATGTATTTTCAATGATTATGTATAAATTTATTTTGTTTTATTATTTAACATAAAACTTTCAATAATTATTGGTAATTAAACTACTATTATTGAAATTTCTAAATTTAATTTATTGTACTTATTGTATTTTTATAACTTATTGATTAATATTTATTAGAGATTAAACTATTATTTGAGATTATACAATTTATTGACTAAGTTAATATATTTTTTCTACCTATTGTATTTTTGTAATTATTGAATTTTTTTCATTATCAATATATTTTCAATAATTGCATATTTTCGCTATAAATTTTCAATAATATTGGAGATTAAACTATTGTTATTTATCAGAGATGAGACTACTAATTTAGCTGAAACTATGAGTGTTCATGAGTTGGTTCATTTCAGTCGTAGGTTATTTGGCCAATCAAATTGACCTGGTTAGGTTGGGGTGTTGGTCAACTAAAACCGATTGACTTTTTGTGAAAATCGACTCACTCATGTTGTACTGGTTTGGGTCGATTTTTTGGTTTGGTCAGTCAGTTAAAAAGATTTAGATTTAAAAATTAAATTAAATTTTAAAAATTATAGTGCACTTATTAAATAATAAATTTAAAAGATAGATTTATGATGTAAAACATTTTAGACTAAGAAATATGGGAAATTTCCTATTTTTCCATATTAAAAGATATTTAAAATATAAAAGATTAATATATATCCATGGTTAGGTCATTCGATTTTGGTCATTTTACAAATGGTCAAAGTGAAACTGATCCAAATTGGTCGAATTGGGAAATTTTTGAACCAAATCCGACATAAAAAACTAGAAAATCGACCAACTCAGGTCGAGTTGATCAGGTTGGTCAGTTTCAAAGTTTAATGAGTAAACCTAACTGAAATTAATTATTGATATTTTTGTATTATCAAAATTTTATCAAAAGTAGTATATAAAATATGAATAATTATTAATTTTTAAATTTATTACATAATTTCTTTATTTTAACTATTTAAAATCTAGTTATGTTAAATATTTTGTTATTTAAAATATTTGGTTATTTAAATACTTAAATAATATGTAAAATATTTAAATTTTAAAATATTAATTATTTATTGAATTTATTTATCCATAAAATCATAATTTATACTATTATTACATAATTTCATTATTAATTTTATAATATATTTAATTATTATTAATTTCAATATTATTTATAATTATTTTTCTACTTTGAAGAAATTTTTTAATTTATCACATAATTTCGTTATTTTAACTATTTAAAATCTAGTTATGATAAATTTTTAGTTATTTAAATATTTAAATAATCTATAAAATATTTAAATTTTTTGTTATTTTAATTTTATTTATTTAATGTTATTAGATATTATTAAATATTTGAAAAATATTTAAGTTGATAATCCATAAAAAAAAGCATAATTTAAATTGTTAGTATATACTTTTGTGATATATTTTGTAAAAATATAAAATTACTTTTTGTGTTTTTAATAAATATTTTAAAGATATTATATAATTTTCTTAGAATATTTAAATAATTCTTAATTTTTTAATATAAACTTTCTTTAGATAGATATAGATAAAAAGTAAGGGAGAGGATAACAAGAAATTAGAGATAATTTAGGAGAGAAACTCCCTACTAAATTAGAGATTATTTTGGAGATAGATAGGAATTAGAGATAATTTGGAAGATAAATAAGAATTAGAGATAATTTTGGAGAAAGTGGGGGATAGTGGGGGAGGTAGTTTAGGAGAAGAGATTATTTGGGTTATTGGTAAAGTGCATCTCATTGGTTGCTTCTAAAATGACATGGAATAAAAAAAATTAAAATGAGAAAATTCCTTTGTTGCAATAGATTTACTAAAATACCCCTTATAGTTTCATGGATTTACTAATATCTACCCAATAGTTAGCATTTTAATTTACTAAAACACCACTTATAATTTACAATGGATTTAATCAATCTTCCATTTGATGATAGTGGAAAATGGCAGTGTTGACCCTAATGCTCATTTAAATAAAATTAATCAAAAGAAAATAAAAATAAAAATACCAAATTTGCCCTTAATAAGACACGGCAACCACTCTATTGGCTATATTTGGTCATTTTGTTTTTTGTACAAAAAAAAAGGTGTTAAAGGTATTTTTGGAATAAAAAATCATAGGCCTAATGGCAAAACAAACACTCATTAATGAAATATTGATTAAGTAAATATGTTGTAAACTATATAGAATGTTTTAGTAAAATGAAAACTATAAGGTAGGTTTAAGTAAATATGTAAAACTATAAGGTGTGTTCTAATAAATGACCCTAATAGAAACACATAAGAGTATACAATTGTTTTATATTTTCAACTTTTTAAATAATTAATAATTATTCATAGTTTATATAATACTTTTAATAATTTTTTATAATACAAAAATAACAATAATTAATTTCAGTTAGGTTTATTCATGAAACTGATGAAACCGACCAACTCGATCAATTCGGCTTGAGTTGGTCGATTTTCTAGTATTTTAAGTCGGCTTTGGTTAAAAAATTTCTCAATTCGACCAAGTTGGATCAGTTTCACCTTGGCCATTTGTAAACCGACCAAAATCGAACAGCCTAACCATGGATATATATTAATAATTTATATTTTAAATATAATTTTTAATATTGAAAAGTGGAAAATTTCCCATATTTCTTAGTCTAAAATGTTTTATATCATAAATCTAATTTTTAAATTTATTTTTTAATAATTGCACTATAATTTTTAAAATTAAATTAAATTTTTAAGTTTAAATCTTTTGAACTGACTGATCAAACCAAAAAATTGACCCAAACCAATACAACTTGAGTGGGTCGGTTTTCACAAAAAGGTCAGTCAGTTTTAGCTGACAACTCCCCAACCTAACCAGGTCAATTTGGTTGGCCAAATAGCTTACGGCCAAACTAAACCAACTCATTAACACTCATAATTTTAGCTAAATTAATAGTCACATCTCTAATAAATAACAATAGTTTAATCTCCAATAATTATTGAAAATTTATAGTGAAAATACACAATTACTGAAAATATATTGATAATGAAAGAAATAGAATAATTATAAAAATATGATAAGTACTGAAAATATATTAACTTAGTTAATAAATAGTATAATCTCAAATAATAGTTTAACCTCTAATAAACATTAATCAATAAGTTATAACAAAATTACAATAAATTTCAATAAGTACAATAAATTAAATTTAAAAATTTCAATAATAGTAGTTTAATCTCCAATAATTATTGAAAGTTTTCTACTAAATAAAAAAACAAAATAAATTTATACATAATAATTGAAAATATACTTATCACAAAAAACAATAAATACTTATTGAAATACAATAAATATTAATTTTATAATTATTATTAATTTCAATATTATGTTATAAGTATTTTTCTACTTTTCAGATTTTTTAAAATTTATTACATAATTTCTTTATTTTAACTATTCAAAATCTAGTTATGTTAAATGTTTTTTTATTTAAAATATTGAATTATTTAAATACTTACTTAATATGTAAAATATTTAAATTTTAAAAATTTAATTATCCATAAAATCATAATTTATACTATTATTACATAATTTTATTATTAACTTAGTAATATATAAAATTATTATTAATTTCAATATTATGTTATAATTATTTTTCTACTTTGAAGAAATTTTTTAAATTTATTAAATAATTTTGTTATTTTAACTATTTAAAATCTAGTTTTGATAAATATTTAGTTATTTAAATATTTAAATAATCTATAAAATATTTAAATTTTTTTATTTGAATTTTATTTATTTGAAGCTATTACATATATTACATATTATTAAATATTTGAAAAAGATTTAAGTTGATAATCCAGAAAAAACATAATTTAAATTGTTAGTACATAATTTCGTGATATAATTTTGTAAAAATATAATTTTTTTTTGTGTTTTTAATAAATATTTTAAAGTTATTATATCATTTTGTTAAAATATTTAAATAATTCTTAAATTTTTTAATCCAACCTTTCTTTAGATAGATATAGATAAAAAAAAGGTAGGGGAGAAGATAAACATGAAATATAGATTATTTAGGAGAGAAACTCTCTATTAAATTAGAGATAATTTTAGAGATAAATAGGAATTAAAGATAATTTTGAAGATAAATAAGAATTAAAGATAATTTTGGAGAAAGTGGGGGAGGTAGTTTAGAGGAAGAGATTATTTAGGTTATTGGGAAAGTGCATCTAATTTGGTTGTTTCAAAAATGACATAGAATTAAAAAAAAATAAAAAATTCAAAAAAAAAGAAAATTTCTAGACTTTCTTGGGTTTGGGCACATATTTAACTTACTATGGGTTCGAGTTATTGCCCAAGGACCAAAAATTCAACCCAGCTTAAGGATTGGTTCAAGCTTCGATTGCGCCCGCCCAAATTGCATGGGTTCGCATCTACCCCCAAATACATTCCACACAATTGAAACTCGACGCGTGCAAGGGGAGGTTGATGCCTGATGAGGGCATATTTGGCCCTCCAATGAAATTATGACACCTAACACCTCATGCCAACTAAGTGCAGCCTCTTGACAACTAGACAGCTTGAGTAAGCTACAGGTAGCTCACCAGTTAGAGGCAACTCGGAGCTCGCCACCAGGCAGCTCGGAGCTCACTACCAAGGAGCTCGCCACCAGGCAGCTCAGAGCTCATCACCAAGGAGCTCGCCACTAGGCAGCTCGGAGATCATCACCAAGGAGTTCGCCACCAGGCAGATTGGTGCTCACCACCAAGGAGCTCACCACCAGGCAGCTTGGAGCTCATGACCAAGGAGCTCGCCACCAGGCAGCTCAAAGCTCACCACTTACAGGCAGCTCGGCATAGGTAGATCGCCACTTAGGGGTAGCTCGACACTTATAGGCAGCTCGGCATAGGTAGCTCGCCACTTAGGGGCAGCTCAGCACTTACAGGCAGCTCGGCACTTACAAGCAGCTCGCCTCCTATTAGGCCACGAAGACTTGCCTCGGGTAGAAGCACCTCGGCAGATTACTGACATGTCAGTGAAAAGTAGCTCGGTGCAAGGTAGCTCATTGTAGAGCAACTCGGTGTATCGCAGGAAGATTTTCTACCTGACAACCGTACCTGCCAGATCTGGAGACTGCACCCACGTCTCTGGCCAGGCGGTGTCGTGCATGCCAACTCTGGCAACACCTCATGTCTGACAGGACCGTGCCCTACAACGGTTACCTGTGCCCACCAACTCAGCCCTGGCAAGTAACGGTTGCGGCAGAGAATCAAAGGCGGTTACGCTAGATCTGTCAGGACATCGCTATATAAGAGCTCTGACCCCCAGAGGGAAAGGGGGATGAAAAATGGAGGTAACCCCTGCTCTCTAGCTCTCTCATTTCTCTAATATCATCTTCAAGCTCTCTACTATCAGAGTGCTAACTTATCCATCGGAGTGGCCCCGCCAGGTAAACACCCCCGGGTCCTCTGATTCAGTTCTCGTAGGTTCATCGGCTCCCGCTGACTACAAGGAGGAGCAGATCATCTTATGCAGAGGGCAGTCGGGTTGCACTACAAGAGGAGGCTCGCCACCAAGGCAGCGCACCCAACAGCTCATCAAAGTAGCTCACCACTAGGGAGCTCCATCATCCTTTGAGTCACAGGCCACTTGGGAGCAGGTCAAATGACAAAGTACTTAGCCAAAAATTGATACATCACGAAAAAAAATTGGTATGTGACCAGAAATGGTTACATCAATTGGTGCCGTCTGTGGGAATTACACTACAAAAAGCAAAGTTCTCATCCTACAAAAAGCTAAGTCCTCTTCTCCCAGAAAGCTAAGTCCTCACTCTTTAGAGATCGAAGCTCTCGCTTTATAGTTTTCAGTTTTTATGAACTCAAAGACTATGCAGGGAGCTAACAGACTAAGCAGCACTACCAATTTTACTTTCGATTCAGATAAAACCTCATCAGTCCTCTTTGCAAGGTCCCATTTACAAAGATGAGCTCTTCGTGGCTTCCGTGGGAGTTGGTGGCCAACAGACTACATATGCGCCCTTGCTGGTCGAGCCTTCCAAGGCTCCCGTGTGACCTGGTGACCTAAAGTCAGTAGTGCTTCCCCCGAAGGTCGAGCTCCTAGTAGCTTCTTGTAGGAGTGGGTGACTGGCATTACGAGGCTGATGCAATGCGATCACAGGCAGCTCGACACCTGGTCAGCTCGCCACCTCACAGGCAACTCGGCACCCGGTCAGTCTGACACCTCATAGGTAGCTCGACACTTGGTCATCTTTGCACCTCATAGGTAGCTCAATACCTGGTTAGTTCGGCACCTCACAGGTAGCTCGGCACCCAGTCAGCCTGACACCTCACAGGTAGCTCGACACCTGGTTAGCTCGGCACCTCACAGGCAGCTCGGCACCCGGTCAGCCCGACACCTGGTCAGCTCGGCACCTCATAGGCAGCTTGGCACCTGGTCAACCCGACACAACATAAGTCCCAGTCGCCTCTTCGACATGGGCAAAGTCAAGAAGAGTAGACTACAAGTCGCTCCCAAAGCCTACGGGCAACATTACTGCTGAAAAACCCAGTCGCCTCTACGACATGGGTAACACAACTGCTTAAGACCCAGTCGCCTCTTCGGCATGGGCAAAGTCAAGAAGAGTGGACTACGAGTTGCTCCCAAAGCCTACGAGCCACATTACTGCTTAAGACCCAGTCGCTTCTTCAGCATGGGCAAAATCAGCAAAAGTGGACTATAAATTGCCCCCAGAGCCTAAGGGCTATAGTACTGAACTGGCGGAGACCTCCTCACCTTACAGGCAATTCCCAGACTAGCTCGTCGACTTACGGGCCAAAAGGAGAAACCTACTCCCTTCGCCGAGTTACTCTCAGCTCGAGAGTGGGGGGCAAATGATGAGGGCAGATTTGGCCCTCTAGTGAAATTATGACACCTGACACCTCATGCCAACTAAGTGCAGCCTCTTGACAACTAGACAGCTCGAGCTAGCTACAGGCAGCTCGCCACTCACAGGCAGCTCACCACTAAGAGGCAGCTCGGAGCTCATCACCAAGGAGCTCGCCACTAGGTAGCTCGGAGCTCATCACCAAGGAGCTCGCCACCAAGCAGCTCGAAGCTCACCACCAAGGAGCTCGCCACTTACAGGCAGCTCAGAGCTCACCACCAAGGAGCTCGCCACTTACAGGCAACTCGACACTTACAGGCAGTTTGGCATAGGTAGCTCGCCACTTAGGGGCAGTTGGCCACTTACAGGCAGTTCACCTCCTATTAGGCCACGAAGACCTGCCTCGGGTAGAAGCGTCTCGGCACATTACTGGCAGCTCGGTGAAAAGTAGCTCGGTAAAAAGTAGCTCGGTGCAAGGTAGCTCATTGTAGAGCAGCTCGGCATATCGCAGGAAGATTTCCTACCTGAAAATCGTACCTGCCAGATCTTGAGACTACACCCACGTCTCTGGCCAGGCGGCGCCGTGCCTGCCAACTCTAGCAACACCTCATCTCTGATAGGGCCGTACCTGCGCCCACCAGCTCAGCCCTAGCAAGTAACGGCTATGGCAGAGAATCAGAGGCGGTTACACCAGATCTGTCAGGACACCGCTATATAAGAGCTCCGACCCCCGGAGGGAAAGGGGGATGAAAAATGGAGGTAACCCCTGCTCTCTAGCTCTCTCATTTCTCTAATATCATTTTCAAGCTCTCTACTATCAGAATGCTGACTTAGCCATTGGAGTGGCCCCACCGGGTAAACACCCCCGGGTCCTCTGATTCTGTTCTCGCAGGTTCATTGGCTCCTGCTGACTACAAGGAAGTTGTGTATGGATTTCTTTTTTAATATTTTGTAAAATCATATTGCTTTATAATTGGAAATTGTTTGTGTAGGTAGAGGTACAAAGAAATGTGTATAGCCAAACCATCTCTACTGGATCTCATATGAGCTAGGTGATATTTTAATCGTTTATTTCTGAAAATGTATTTTTTTGCATAATTAAAAGAATAATAACTATCATGTGTAAATGTAGGAATCATCATGTATCGGACCATGTCAAGACCAACAACCGGAAAAGTGGAGTTATCATGGACGAAAGATGTTTTTTTTTTTTTTTTTTTCTGTTTTGATGTTCTATCAATCTCTTTGTTTGTGAAGTCTCTCTAGTTTTCTATTAAGAGCTATTCTAGCAGTTTGGTTGAAGCACTCTAATGAAAAATGTTTGATGAACATAGATAAGAATGTTGTCTCTCTCGATCCACCAGGCTGCATCAAGGACTGAAGGAGGTTCAAGTGGTTCAGCTCGTGGGAGAAGTGATGAAGATAAAAGGGCAAGAGCTGTTGTTAAAGTAAGGAAAGAGAAGACAGTGATGATTTAGCTAGTGGGAGAAGTGACAACATGGTTGGTTCAAAGGATTTCTAGACGTGGCGACGGATCAGTGAAGATACAAAATTGGAGGGACTTACAGCATAGGGCTGATCGTAGTGTGTGTATCACCATAAGTTTTCACTCCACAAATATTTGCATTTTGTAGATTGTACTATGAAGCCCAAACCACATATATCTTCTTTATAAGTTCGAAATCTAGTTGAGGTTATTTATCAAAGAAAAAAAAGCTACTTGAGGTTTTTAATTTCTTGTTCCCCTACTCTCAAGGAAATTGTCTTTCTTGTCCTTTGCCATTTCTTTTTGGTTTTTTGTTCAGTAGAATTCTATGTTGCATGTTTATGAGTATGTATGTATGTGACAAGAACTTGAACAAAGTTATTGAGTTTACCAAGTGTAGAAGGCCGTTACCTAATGCTGATCCTCACAATGATTTGTGGAGAGGTGGACTGGATTTGGACCTAATCTGTGACATTCAATAAAGGGCAAAAACACTGTTCATCATATTCTTGTCATTTGTTCATTACCATCGCCGCCACCGCCATTTGCCGCCACCTCTGTCTCCACCCACCTCTGGCAACATTGTCGGAGGTGGGCGAAGGTGGCGGTGTTGGGCAGAGAAATGACCACTAGTGCCATCGCCGCCACCTCTGCCTCCGGCCATTTCTGGCAACATTGCTAGAGGCGGAGGTGGAGATGGGTGGAGGTGACAACGGGTGGCAGTGGACGGCAGTGGTGGGTGGTGGCGAGCGGCAGCAAACAGTGGCGCTGGTGAACAAATGGCAAGAAAAATATGATGAACAATGTTTTAGCCTTTTATTGATATTATTTTTAAAAAATTAACTTATTTTTGAAATATTTTTAAAAATATTATTTTTATTGATATTAAACCCCAAAAATTGCCCTATTATCCCTTAATTAAATAATAAGGATAGATTAAGAAATTTGTCCTTTCAATTATTATAACCCACTTTTGCTACACACTATCGTAGCCCTGCGCTGAAACAAGTAAATCAAACCCTTTGATTTGCTGCAATGCACTCATGGCCCCACCTTTAAATAGATGAACTTTTTGATGGGGTCAATTTAATAAATCCAAAGGCCATGATTTTCTGTTTTAGCCCAGCGCCTACGACACTGTCGTAGCAAAAGTGCAATTGGTTGTTGGGTTACTCGCAACTCGCAAGGTTGTTTGTTACTTGTTAGGTAGAGTGATTGGAGAACCAAAACACCGCACGAAGGAGCCGTGGATCACTCGGAGTTTTTCTGGTGACGTACCTTCTCCCTTCCAAATCCAAATCCCCCTTCTTTTTATCTTCATCGGCTCATCATCAAATTGATATCTGTTCACTGGTTAATGGTGAGTAGCCTCCCAGTTCCAAATCCCTCTTTTTTGTTTAGGTACTTCATTCACAAGGGCCGAGGCTAGCAACTCAACAACTACCATTCCTTTTGGTCTGTTTTCTGAGTCTCTTCACTCTCTAGTTGTAATTTGTAAGGAAGCCAGCACACCCAGAGAGAACAGAGTAGAGTGGAGTAGAGAAGAGAGAGAAGATGGGAGTTGTGAAGGCAGCGATTGGTGATGGGGTGTTGACGTTCATGTGGGTATTCTGCGTTTCCACTCTAGGCGTCTTCACATCCATCATCGCTTCCGCGTTGGGCGTCCAAGGTCCCATTACCCTCCTCATCACGACCTCGCTCGTTGCCTTCCTCGTCTTCGTCTTCACTTTGATCGGAGCAGTCATGGGTGGCGCTAGCTTCAACCCCACTGGCACCGCCTCCTTCTATGCCGCCGGTTTCGGCCCCGATAACCTCATCTCTATGGCCTTCCGTTTCCCAGCTCAGGCTGCTGGGGCTGTCGGGGGTGCTCTTGCAATCAAGGAAGTGATGCCTCCCAAATACAAATACATGCTTGGAGGGCCTTCATTGAAAGTCGATTTGCAGACCGGAGCCATTGCTGAGGGAGTCTTGACCTTCATTATTAGTTTTGCCGTTCTGCTTATTGTCATCAGGGGTCCCAGAAACTCTTTCTTGAAGACGTGGCTGCTCGCCATGTCGACTGTTTCGTTGGTTGTCGCCGGTTCTGCTTATACTGGACCATCCATGAATCCCGCTAATGTGAGTTCTCCTTACCTTTTTTTTTTTTTTAATGCTGTCATGATGCTATTGAGTATTGACCAACAAAAATTGTTCCTCACATCTAAGATATTGTTTTGTTTGCGTAGATGATTTGCTCCTTCCCTGCCTTTAAGTTGAACTTGATCTCTTTCATGGGCTTTATTATTATTATTTCCAAATTCTATTTTAGAGCTATAGCATGATGCATAAAGAATAAATTATGAATTTATTTAAACCATTTGCATGCTTGACTATTTTGATACTCTCACGCATCTCCGATCTTGTGTTAAATTTTGCTTCTTTTTGGGGGCAAAACACAGTGGTTTGTTATCATGCTTATTTTATTCTACAAGATTCTTCCTCACCATGTTACATGTGCAATTGTTGTTTATTTATATTCCCCTCCTAACTGACGGCCACCAAAATAGTCACTGTGTTATAATTTATTCTATAGTTTATGATTATTTTATTAGATTTCAGCTTCCCTCCACCGTGAAAAGGACCAATCAAAAGTTTCGTGGTAAGAATATCCTTTTTTGCTTCATTAGGTTCTTTTAATTGAATTGAATCACAGTAAAATTAGTGCAACTAACAGTCAATTTCTTGTATTCCTCATGATGCACCCATCCTACATGGCCTTTGACTTTGACATGTTTGGATATCAAAAATTAGTTTTTGCTTCCTGAAGACCATAAAAAACTTTGAGAAATTATTCTCATCATTTCCATTACAATAAAGACAGCTATTTTTAATAATCATGGTTGTTGTTGTTATTATTAATTATTTACAACTTTAAAAGTTTCAGTAGTTGAGGCATAAGCCTCAACTAGTCCTCAAGGTGAAAGCTGGAGGTTTAGGCCTTAGAATACTTAACCAAAAGTTAAGCCTTGGGGCAATTTTTTTGGTGTTTAGACTTTGAGGACCTTCTTTGGTGTATCCCAAATTCATATTCCTAAACCTGCCCCTACAGATTGTTTATAGTTTCTCATTCAGAAACTATAGGACTTATTTTAATTCATGTATCTGTTCTTTGGACATTTTGGTATACAATTTCTAGTTTTCTACAATACTCAGATTAACAATGCTCTGCATCCTTTTCATGTATTATTTTATTCAATTATAAGTCTTATCACCACTTAGGGAAAAAGGTGGTTCATCAATATTGTTAGATACTAATAAAAAATTATTACTCTATCAGATGACATCCAATTGTATTGTTTTATCTTTAGTGGTTTTAATTTTTTTAATCATAGTAGATAACAAAGATTTGTTAGGATTGCATTTTTTTTGTTCACTCCAACATGGGGCTACTAATCATACTAAAAAATGTATGTAGTACTAAGTTGCTTCAAAAATCTGGAAACATTTTTTTGTTCACACCAACATGGAGCTACTAATCAGAGATGTTGGAAATGTTTTATAGGTATTATAAATCTTTATATACATGGAAACATTGTGAAATCATAATTTTCATAGTGCCACAGCAAGGCTAGGCAATAGGGGATGCCTTGTCGCCTTGTTGCCTAGGTGGGCATCTAGGCAACAATGGAAATTTTAAATAAAAAAAACCATGAATCCTAGGGTAACTCCATAGGTTTCCTAGCAATCGACTTTTACTAATAATTATCTATAATCTTTGTAAAAGAAGTATGAACTTCATAATAAAACGCAGAAAATCAACATATTCATGAGAAGAAAATAAAAGAAAGAAAAAGTTGATAAAATATAGGAGTTTAGCCCTTGTTTATGCCCTAGGAAAGGAAAAAAAAGAACGTGTTGATTGGACAAAATTTGAAGTTCTTCCATGCTTATCAGTTAAGTTTTTGAAGTTTTTGAGAGTTCAAGATAGCATGCACCAATATGTGTTGATTGAATCCTAACAAACAAGAAAATAATAAAAATCAACTAGCATGTAAACCCACAAAATGAATAATTAAGGCAGTATTAATTTAGTGCATCTTTCAGTCTGCAAGGAGCTTGAAAGACCAAAAAATGGTTTTTTCCTGTTTGGTATCACGTAGAATGAAAGACCCAAAGACAAGGGTGCAGAAAGACCGAAAAAGTTGAACATCGGGAAGTTTCCAATGAAGCTTTGATCTTTCTGCTCTTAAAATAGTCTTCCCAGGCTCCCAGCTGTTTTTAACAGCCTGGTAGACCACAACACTTATCAAACAGTCTTGGTCTTTAAAGACAAGACCCCAAAAGATCAATGTGTCTTCTCATCTACTTGGTTGTTGAAAGATCTACCTAGAAAGACTTGCTAAACACCACCTAAGTATAATATGTCTATTTTATTATTATAACTAAAAAAATTAAAGAATACTAAAGTATACAATAGTGCTATGTACATAATAATTAGGTGCTTAAGCAACCAACCCTCCATGGGTGCTCTTTTGCCTAGGAGCCTGCTTAGCCATTGTCTTGACAAATCTGATCTGCATAATAACATAGAAGTTTAGAAGCTTAGAGGCATACAGGAAGTGTGGGGTAATTGTTTCATTGCCCAGGTAACAGGAAGTAGACATGTTCATTTTATAAATACATGAAATATTTAATTAATTTATGATGAACCTGGAGAACAAAAGAAGAAAGGACAGATTTATTTGGATAAGGTGGTATTGCAGTGTTTTGTTAGGAGTTCTTGCCAAACGAAGTCTAGTCTGAGAATACTTATTGTTGAAAGATTTTTTGTTGCATGATTCCATGATATTATAGTTTTGCACAATATCAAGTATCAGTTAATTGCAACCTGTTCAGTCTCATGACTTGTTTACATGTAATTTATTTCTTCTTAGGGCCAATGAAGTAGGATGCTGTCTCTTGATGGATTAGTTTTTCTAGTACTTTGATGTGGTTTCCTTATCTCTTGTATCTATTTTCAACTTGAACTTATGCACCTGCTGGTTGCTGGTGGCCCGATTAGGATAGATGACTCAGGAAAACTTAGTGGGTCGGGTTTCAATGGTGAGTGCTCCTAACCAGGTGGGATTCTGGAGAATTTTAGCAATTTGCCGGATAATCCCGGCAAGTCTTCTCTTAGAAATGAAATGTGAGATATTGAGGATCCCCATCGCAATGAAGAGAGCTTCAACACCTGCTCCAACTCTGTGCAGGCGGAGTCTGAGTTCAGACTCTTTCAACAGGGCAAAAAGGAGGATGGGGAGAATTTTTGATCGCCAAGAATGGAAAGGAAAAAGGTCTGGAAAGGATAGAGGGAGTGGCTGGGGGAGAGCAAGAGGTGATAGTGGAAGGAAAGAACGGGGAAGATAATCTTCTAACCTTGCCGGAAAGGAATGAAAGCAGAGCTACTGAAGGGGGGGGGGGACAGAAAGGGAGATGAGGGGACCGGGACTGAAGGAGCAAAGGAAATAAGAATTGTGGAAGAGATGTGGGGGAATAAAGGAGATGGGAAAAGATGTTTAGAAGAGGAGGAAGGAGGGAAGGAGAGGGAAGTGAAGGTGAAGAAGGAGAATTGGGGGGGGGGGGAGGTTAGAACATATAAAAGGAAAAAGTACAGAACTTTCCCTTTAGAGGAGATTGGAGAGGAGGGGATGGAAGCGGATTCAGGGGAGGAAAATGAATCTGAACTGATGATTGATGAGATCCATTTGGTAGAAAAGACTGCTAACATTGAGGAAGTGGTCAATAGGGGAGTGAAAGTTAGCAAAACTTTTTTCTAGGATGGGAGGAATTCGCAAAAGAAGCCTTTAGATCTGTGGAGGAGACATCTGGGAAGAATGAAGGTTTGATAGATCCAGCGGTTAATCCTAATTGTGATAACTCAAAAAGGCAAGAGATGGGAGTGATTTCCGGAGGTTGCAGGGATTTCATGGAGAAGCTAGAAGAAGTGGTTGAGGGGGTGATGGTTGAAGACAGAGGTCAGAAGCCAGCAGGCAATCCTGAAGCAGCGGTGGGAAATCTAAACACAGCCAGAAGATTCAGAAATCAAAGGAATAAAATATCCCAACAGCAGATCCCAGTCTCTAAGGTTTTCACGAGGTTAAAAGGTGGTCTATTTGGAATGGGACCTAACAAGCTCGTCAGAAAACCCAAAAGATTAGTCAAAAACCGACAACAAAATTGTACTAAAAAAACTGAGAAACATTCTTGAAGTGGCAAGCTGGGGTTTGGGTGTATTGCTTGGGTATTTGTTGGGCATCAGGCTGTTTTGATATCCTGGTTTATTTCATCTTTTATTTTTTATTGGATTGTTATGGGTAAGGGGCTTTTGTTAGTTGGGTCTTTTTAGTTTGTTGGTTGATTTGGGTTTGTTTTGTTCTCATCGCGTTTTTTTTTTCCTGGGCTGGCCTTTCTTTTTGGGTGATCGCTTATCACCTTCCTTGTATCTTCTTTTTTGTTTCAATAAATTCTTTTATTTTATCTTAAAAAAAAAAACTTATGCACCAGCTGGTTAACTATCCAGCCATTCTATATTTTTCTTTTCTTTCTTCTGTTAAGGTAATTAACTAATAGAGTCTTCCCGTGAGAAGATGGGAGACAGAAAACTCTTCTTTAGGAGGAGACATCTATTTAGGAGTATAGGATATCTCTGTGAGTTAGAGTAAGGTGTTTTAGTTCAAATCTTATGTCTGAATTCTTTTCTTAAAAAATATTATGATTACTATTCGAATTTTATGATTCAACTCATGAATATTATTATCTACAATAGGTTAGGTACTTAGGTTATAGAAGACTTGTTTAGAAACTTCATTGAGTTCATTTTCCATCACATGTAGGTTAAGGAGTCATTATATATGGGTTAATTGACTTTCAAGTCAAAATTAATTATATCATCTTATGCTTCTACTGCAGGTGATAAGTTCTGTTCCTTGAAGTACATATATGGTAGATAAATTAAATATTCACCAAATTCATGTAGCTGACCCCTAGGTGGAGCAAGGCTTAGTTGAGTTGAGTTGGTCCATCCCAAACGTTTAAAAGGCATGGGAGGTGTACCTCTAGGGCTCCAGGTTAGGTGCACTCAAAATGCCCCAAGGCATATGCCTCAAATGCCTTTTGCATGAGGCGTATACCTCATGTGCGCCTCATGAAAGAAAGAAAAGAGAGAGAAAAAGAAAGAAAGAACAGACATACTTGAAGGACTGAGGTTAGCTAAGAAACTCAATTTTAAAGGGATCAAAGCAGACATGCAGTCTGGATATATATACAACTTTAAGGGAGATAAAATGGCTGGCAAAGGGAGGTGGAAGCTACATTCTAATGGGTGTGCAGAACAGCAAACTGTTTTGCTGATTCACTAGCTAAACAAGGGGTAAATAGGGATCAGTTACAAGGTTTAAAATGTGGAAATGTCAGTTGTCCAAATATAAGAAACATGCCAGGAATATTGTAAAAATTATAGACATGGTGGAAACATTGTAAAATATGGAAAATATTTTATGAAATGATAAAAGAAGCAAGAAGCATAGATGTACCTTTTTAAGTTATTATCTTGTTCCGAATCATTAAACAAAGCTAAGAAACTAAGGTTATAAGCAAAGCAATATGTTCTGAAGTTGCCCAGTGAACCTTAAGATTCAGAGCTTCATGATAAAAATGAGTTAAAGCAAAATTTAAACTCATAGAATGGTTGTAATGGATCAACTAAATAATCTATTACACAAACAAAAACTAATATTTAACTTCATCTTTGAAATGAACATTGAGGTAGCTCAATGGGTGTGCAGAACAGCAAACTGTTTTGCTGATTCACTAGCTAAACAAGGGGTAAATAGGGATCGGTTACAAGGTTTAAAATGTGGAAATGTCAGTTGTCCAAATATAAGAAACATGCCAGGAATATTGTAAAAATTATAGACATGGTGGAAACATTGTAAAATATGGAAAATATTTTATGAAATGATAAAAGAAGCAAGAAGCATAGATGTACCTTTTTAAGTTATTATCTTGTTCCGAATCATTAAACAAAGCTAAGAAACTAAGGTTATAAGCAAAGCAATATGTTCTGAAGTTGCCCAGTGAACCTTAAGATTCAGAGCTTCATGATAAAAATGAGTTAAAGCAAAATTTAAACTCATAGAATGGTTGTAATGGATCAACTAAATAATCTATTACACAAACAAAAACTAATATTTAACTTCATCTTTGAAATGAACATTGAGGTAGCTCAATGGGTGTGCAGAACAGCAAACTGTTTTGCTGATTCACTAGCTAAACAAGGGGTAAATAGGGATCGGTTACAAGGTTTAAAATGTGGAAATGTCAGTTGTCCAAATATAAGAAACATGCCAGGAATATTGTAAAAATTATAGACATGGTGGAAACATTGTAAAATATGGAAAATATTTTATGAAATGATAAAAGAAGCAAGAAGCATAGATGTACCTTTTTAAGTTATTATCTTGTTCCGAATCATTAAACAAAGCTAAGAAACTAAGGTTATAAGCAAAGCAATATGTTCTGAAGTTGCCCAGTGAACCTTAAGATTCAGAGCTTCATGATAAAAATGAGTTAAAGCAAAATTTAAACTCATAGAATGGTTGTAATGGATCAACTAAATAATCTATTACACAAACAAAAACTAATATTTAACTTCATCTTTGAAATGAACATTGAGGTAGCTCAAAGTGGTAATAATGTAAGTTAGGTGGGCAATAACATTAGGGGAGTCCATGAAAAACCGAAAAATCGAGAAACCAAACCGAACTGAGAAAATTGAACCACAAAATGCGGTTAACCAAACCGATTGGTTCGGGAATTTTGAAAAACCGAAGGACCGGTTCGGTTTTCGGTTAACCTACAAAAAAACCGACGGTTAATCGAACCGACCGGTATATATATTTTTATGTATATTTTATATATATTTTTAATATGTCATATTTTCTATGTATTATATATAAATATATATTCATTATATATATAAATATATACTTATATTATATTTATAAATATATTACATATTTTTCAAATATTTATAATATATTATATATCATTTATTATTTATAATAATATATATATTTGTATAATATATATTATAAATATAAAAAACCGAAAAACCGAAGAACCAGATCGGTCAAAAACCGAAACTGGTGGACCAGTTAACTGGTGGTACCAGTTCGGTTTTGGTTTGGAGAATTGGAAAAATCGGTACTACCGGTTTGGTTTACAAAAAAGTGCCATGGTTCGGTTAACCGAACCGTGGACACCCCTAAATAACATTGTTACCACATATCTACAATATTGTCACCAACTTAAGTTATAATACCATCTCTTGTACTCTACATAGTGCTGGTAATGTTCATTGGGGAATATGTTGATTCTAGTAAAATTTCATGTCACTACCCATGGAAGTGGAAATGGAAATATGTTGTAGAAACTATCTCTTGTACTCCATATAGTGCTAGTAGTGTTCATTTGGGAATATGTTGATTGTAGTAAAATTTCATGTCGTTACCCATAGAAGTGCAAATATGTTGGGGAACTATTAGGGAAATTAGGGACATTTTAAACCAGAATCAGTTGTTCTGGGCATCAATGTAAAGGAATGGGGTTTGGCTTACTGTAAGGCCTGGTTTAAAGAATATTATGGGAGGCTTGGCCTATTGTAATGATATTTTTAATTGAATAAATTTCTGCAGTTAACTTTCAAGAAAACCAGAAAAAAAAAAAAGAAGAAAAAAAGGAAATAACTTTTTTTTGATAGATAAAGAAAATTTTATTAAGATCAAATCAAAGGATGATACAAAGAGTCTTCCCTAGAAAAGGTGCGAGATGCAGCCTCAACATAATCAGCTTACAACTAAGCCCAGAACAAATGCTGCCTATGCACTTGCTTAGCTAAACAGTCAGCTATCCCATTAGCTGACCTACTTTGCCACTAAATTCTTACAGTCATATTGGGTGTTAGCCATTTAAATCTTTTAACAGTTTCCCTGTAGGTCCAAATAACAGTGTCTTGATTTGTTATCCAGCCAACTACCAACTTAGAGTCTCCTATTGTCAACCTGTCCACATTCAACTCTCTAGTAAGCTGTACTCCCTGCAAGACCTCTTGAAATTCAGCATGGATAGAATCCCCAGTACCATAAGGGCCTGAATATAAAGCAATAATATGCCCTTCTGCACTTCTGAGAACACCCTCTACTCCTGGTGGCCCTGGATTTCCAAGGCTGCTTCCATCGAAGTTCAATTTTATGAATCGTTCTTCTGGAGGTACCCAAGTATGATTAGGTCTAATCTTCAGCTGTGAACTTCTGGCTACGGCTTCCCAATTCTACCATAAATCATTAAATGAGAAAAAGGAAAAGGGAACCAAAGTTTTAGCCCAGTGTATGGCCCTACCAACGACACATTCCCATAAGGCCTCCATGTCCTTTCTTTATCATTGAAGATTCTAACATTTCTTTCTTCCCAAATAGTCCATACCATAGCAGCTCTAGCACATCTTCAAAGGATTTTACCATTCTTCTTGAGAAAAGTGAAGATGGAAGGGTCAAAGAGATCCCCAACCTAAGGTCTCTTTTTTTGCAAATTGTTCATTGTATTCAGTTTATCAAGAAAGTCTTCCCAGCAAATTAGATATTGAAAAGGCCTATGACCATGTCATTTGGAGATGTATTGATGTTGTACTGCAGCATATGAATTTTGGCCTGAAATGGAGGAATTGGATCAAAGTATGTATAACTTCCCCTAAATTATCAGTTTTCATTAATGGTCAATCAGCAGGGTTTTTTGACAGCTCAAGGGGTTTGAGACAGGGGGATCTCCTTTCCCCATTGCTATTTATTTGTGTTATGGAAATACTTGTCCTCTTTGTAAGAAGGCAGCTGACTCTGGTTGTTGGGAAGGCTTTGCAATATCCCCTGAGGGGGAAAAGGTCAATACCCTTCAGTTTGCAGACGATACATTGCTTTGTTGATGCCTCCCCTTCTCAGTTGGACTTGGCCCTTAGGATCTTAACTTGGTTTGAGGTAGTTTCTGGGCTCAAAGTTAATTTGAATAAAAGTCAAATCATTCCGTTAGGGCAAGTTGACAATTTAGAAGATTGTGCTGAGGTGCTGGCTTGTCAGATTGATTTCCTCCCTGTGAAATATTTGGGACTGCCCTTGGGGGTAAATTGGTCTTCTTCCTCCGTGTGGGACCCAGTCATTGAAAGAATGGAGAGAAAATTAGCTTCCTGGAAGGCAAGATACGTCTCTTTTGGGGGGCAGGATTACTCTGATAAAAAGTATCCTCTCCAATCGGCCCACTTATTTCCTGTCTCTTTTCCCTATCCCAAACAAAGTAGCAAAAAGATTGGAGCAGCTTCAGAGAAACTTTCTTTGGAGGGTTGGGAAGAGGAAAACAAAATCCACTTAGTCAAGTGGGACCAAGTGTGTCGTCTTAAGGCAGAAGGTGGTTTAGGAATAAGGAATTTAAAGAGTTTTAATTCAGCCCTTCTAAGTAAACGGATTTGGAGGTTTTCTTCTGAAAGGAATGCTTGGTGGAGATCTCTTATAGCTGGAAAATATGGGGTGGAGTGGAGCAACTGGAGATCTAGGGATCCTCCTCCAAGTTGGGGTAACTCCCTTTGGAAAGGTATCATGAAGATTTTTTTTACTTTCTTGGAAGGAATTTCAGTCAAGATTGGGAAAGGGGATAGACCTAAATTTTGGAAGGACCCTTGGTGTTTGGATGGCCCATTGGTTGATTCCTTTCCTCTCTTATTTCAGTGTGCTTCTAATCAAGATTCCTCAGTGACTGAGGTTTATTGTTCTTCAGGAGATTCTTTTATTTGGAACCCCCTTTTTAGGAGGAATTTATTTGACTGGGAGCTGGAAGAGGTCTTGGAGTTGATGGATCTCCTTCAAAAGCAGAAGTTAGACCTTGGCTTGGAAGATAATTGGTGGTGGAAAGGGAACCCTGATGGCTGTTTTTCTGTCAAATCTCTAGCTTCCAAATTATGCAGCTCGGGTCCCACAGACTTCCCTGCTACTCAGATCTGGAGTCCTACAAGTCCATCTAGATCCAACTTTCTGGTGTGGACAATGGTCCTTGACGAATGCCTTTCCAGATCTAATCTTGAGAGGTGTGGCATTCAAATATTGGGTCTATCTTGTGGTCTTTGTAGTTCTCTCCCAGAATCTACAGATCATTTGTGTCTTCACTGTTTGATCTCCTCTCAGGTGTGGGAGCACTTTCTGAAATCCATGGACATCAGCTGGGTTATGCCTAGGTCGGTCAAAGAGCTACTGTGTTGCTGGAAAGTAAAAGGCCTAAGTAAGAGAGGAAAATTAGTGTGGAGGACCATTCCTGCAGCAGTTTTGTGGTCCATTTAGACTGAAAGAAACAACAGAATCTTCTGTAATAGAGTTCAAAGTCCTGAACACGTTGTACAGAGAGCAGTGGGCAAGCAGATCTCTTAGGTGTCTGTTTCTGAGGAGTTCAGGCACCTGAACTTGCCTCTTTTATTTCGGTCTCAGTCCTGTTGGAGCTTGTAATTTGTGTTGTTCTCAGGCTGTTTTTCCTTGGCCTGATCTCTGTCTGTACGATTTCTTGTTCTGAATAAAATTACCTTACCTTTTCCGAAAAAAAAAGTCTTCCCAGTAAAGAGCACTAACCTTGTTGGAATAGGTTTGGACCACAAATCTTTGGAAGGAAATGGGTTGAGAGGAAGCCACTAAGCACAAGGAAGAGAAGAAAGAAGCACAAGTGAAGAAACCTTTAGGGTGAGCATTCCACACCCTAGTTTCAGGTGATGAAGGGTCCAATAGAAATGAATCAAGAACTTTTAGTAGTGAAGCCACCTGATTACACTCAAAATCCCTCAGATCTTTTCTGAAACCCAAGTCCCAACTAATACCTGTCAAAGAGGAAAACGAGGCAAATCTTTGGATGGATTCGTTTTTAAACAGGGAAATAGAGTACAAAGAGGGAAAAAGGTCCTTAAGAGTGGAATTACCAATCCAAAGGTCTTCCCAGAACAAAACCTTATCTCCAGTGCATGCATCATTCCTCACAAGGCTCAAATATTGGGGAAAGAAAGAACTACTCCTCCTGAGGAGGTTTACACCTTGTGCTTAGGAGGCTTATGCCTCTTACGCTCTTAACTATGAATCATGCCTCTGGGTAGTGGAATGGCTCATGTTATTCCTCCGTCAAAACATTGGACCATCCTAACACATAAAGACATAAATAACCCAATTAGAAAGGCATAAACAACCCAAAATCTGTTAACATAGATATTAATAATATTCGGCTTAATAAGATTATTCTTAAAACTTGCATTTAATTACTCCTTTTTCCATATCCATGGGCGTCTAGGCCGTTATGGTTAACAGTGGGATGCCCAGTTGCCTAGGTGAGTGCATAGGCATAGCCTAGCAGATAAGAATTTTATAAATTAAAAAACTAAATTTTGGTTAGTTCTCTAATTTATATATAAATCAGCATTGCATTAATTTGAAAATAACATTTTTCTTTATTACAAACATCAAATTTCCTCTCAAAACATGGCAAATCATCGCATCTAAAAGGCAATAGTAGTTTAAATATATTAATTTCAATATTTTTAAAACATAATACTAATATAATAAGTATTTATTAGAGCGATTTCATATCAACTTAGCAGCTAAAGAAGGCTATAACTTTATATGATAAAAATTTAAGATAAGAAAATAAATAAAGAGAAAAGAACAAGGGTGTTGCCGTTATTTTATTTAATGTAATAGAGAGAGAATGGAGAAATAAAGAGAGGATCCCGCTATCCTTAACTTTTTTCTCTCTTCTAAAATACCATGTGATCTTTTAAATGTCAATGGTAAAACTTTAAAACAAAGTATAGATGATATATATTGTATAATAGAATGTGTTGGCACACATTTGAGTAAGATGTAGCCATAGTAATGATGAAAATGCATCTGCCTTGTGATTTTTGTTGCCTAGGGCCCTAGGCAGGGGTGCTTAGTTGCCTGGATGGGCCATCTTATTGCTGTAAATCATGGCATTTAGGTGAAGAGCCCAACCAAACGTGACTATTCACCTAGGCTATGCCTTGACAACTATGACCATAACATCAGCTGGCTGTAATATTGACTTGACAAAAGGCAAACAAAAAAGTAGCTCTCTCTCGAATAAAATGACAAGTGTGTCTACAATGCTCTAAGAGGCTGGCCTGCAACCACCTCTCCCACATTCAGCTTATATTACATTTTCCATTAGATTTCCCCAGTACAATTGTCATCTGTCAACCCCTTGTTTGGCCATGGAATCAGCTAGGCCATATGCTGATGTAACAGCCCAGACAAGCCTTGCATCCAGCTGCCTTTCAAGTGCATAAATCTCTTTCATAAAGAGTCATAGAGTGCCACGTTCCTAGCTTAGTATTTTTTATCCAGCCCACTACAACTTTTGAATTCCTTTCCACCATTATTTTCAGGTTCAAAGATTTCCCAATCTGTAGTCCTTGTAGTACTCATGTTTTAAAAGGTTGATGTTGGTGGAAATATCGGCCATCCAAATATAGGAAACCTGTCAGAAATATTGAAAATATCTTATAAAAATATTTTAAAAATTCTTGGCATTGTTGAAACATTGTGAAATATGTGAAAATATACAATGATATTTTATGAAATGATGAAAGAAGCATAGATAGATCCTTTTAGATTGTTATCTAGTTTTAAACTATCAAATGAAGCCAAGAAACTGAAGTTAATAGAGAAAATAATATGCTAAGAAGTTGTTGTAGACTTTCAGAGTTTAAATTAAAGAATAGAGTAAGTTCAAGCAAAACTAAAACTCACAGAAAGTGGAAATGAATCTTATAGATCAACCAAATAATCAGTTATACCTTGTTTTCAAGTTGTACTATTGAAATTTAAAATATTAAAAGGTTTTGAGAAGAGAAAAAGAAAGAAAGAATAGAAAAGAAGTATAAAGAGGATTCTTTTTCTCTTACTTTCTACAATTTTTAGTATATAAAAGTATAGCCTTCTTTAGTTGCTAATTGATATAAAAGTGCTCAATTAAATATTTATTATATTAGTATTTTTTTGAAAATATTGAAATTAATATTTAAAATGTTTTTTTATTTTTAGATTTGATTATTTGCCTTGTTTTTAGAGGAAATTTAATATTCTTAATAAAGGGAATTTCTATTTTTTCAATTAATATTCATGCTGCATGGTATAAAAAACTAGGTAAATTGCTAAATTTAGTTTTGTTAAAATTCTTATGGCCTAGATGTCACCTAGGCTCTCCACTGTCACCTGGTATTGCCTAGATGTCTTGATAACTATTCAATTCTTACTGTCTGAACTTTCTACACTTTCACCATATCTTCTCAGTCTCTCTTTGCCTTGAACCAATAAGGGGGTGTGATACAATTTAACCTCACATTACCTGGCATAGTAGAACACTAGTTGTGCTCTGATACCATGTAAGTAAAAAAACTACAAGTTCGGTATTTGGAATTCAGAAACAAAATATTTAGAGAAGAAATAAGGGAGGCCACAGAATAAGGGAGAAAAATGCCCAATGTTGGTGGTCTTCACTAGTTAATGTCTTGGGAGGGGTGGACTGGTTATGGACCTGCCTGTGGCATATTTTGCACAATTAGCTGCTGCGAGAATCAAATGTGCATTCTTATGCTTGTCATTTGAGATTTTACCATTGAACCAAACAATGTTATCAGATACAAAACCTGTGAGGGAACAGAGGCAAGGTTTTGGAGGATCCATGGTGTGCTTGTCCTTTTTGGATTATTTCTCTCACTCCTTATAGTGGCCAAGAATAGGGATGTCCTTGCTGATCAAAAAAGAATAGGGATGTCCTTGTGCCTGAATGCCGTAAGCTTCATAATTAATGAAATGTTTTGGAACACTACTAAAATGAAACATGAATGATTAGGAAATTGAACTCATGTCTGAGTTACTACAAAAGGAAAAAAAAAAAATCAAAGCAAGAAACATTCTTTGGGTTAAGCAGAATGCAGTGTGGTCCCGGGACCACACCGGTTCTTTTTCAGCTCAATCTTTCTCAAGGAAGCTTAACTCAACATTCCCTGGCCTCTGTCTCTGCATCAAGATTTGGTTTACAATTCTCCCTTCAAAAGTGCTTTTCTTGAATTTATAGTAGCATTAGATGAATGCTGTACAGCTGACAGCTTCGTTAGAGGGGGGATATATCTGGAACACCAAATGCATTCCCTTTCTTCACCTCACCGAAGATGGTCACTCATATTTCTCCATTGCCATCTCCACTCAGCTGTAGGTCATTTTCTTGGGAAGGCTTGCGTACTTGTGCATTTGGCTGGCTGTTCAAAAGAATACCACACAAGTCAGCTGTTGTTTTTTTTTTTTTTTTATAAATTTGTCTATTCATAAAAAGAAAAGTTTTGAAGCTTTTGCTGTTCTTTTTTATTTTTTGGGTGCATCTCATTGTACAGTGTTTTAGTGTAAATGAATGCTGATGGAATCACCTTTTGATGCATGTTTATTCAAACACCTTCTACTTCTACCAAAAAAACACAAAAATTGCATACCATGTCCATTAGAAAACTCATTTACACTTACAAGGAAGTTGATGAGTTGTTCATTTGTTTTAAATGTTCTGCAACGAGCATATAGATCTTCTCATGTGGATATTTTGAACTTGGCTAAGTACAGCATTTGTGCTACTTGTTCTGCAGGCCTTCGGCTGGGCATATATTAATAACCGCCACAATACATGGGAACAGTTTTATGTGTACTGGATTTGCCCATTTATTGGAGCAATTCTGGCTGGTTGGATCTTCCGATTTGTCATCCCTCCACCTCCAATTAAGCAGAAGAAAGCCTAAAGGCGAGAAGAGTAGTCTAATTCGCCATTTCTGTTTAGTGCATTCAGTAATAAACACCTTGGCATGTACTGTAACTCCATTTTTATTCTCTCTACCTATTATTTAGTCTCTCTCTCCCCTGCTTTTTAGTTGTTGCTATGATTTATCCACAATTTCAAAACAATTATCTTCCATCTTATTCTTGCTGCAATCAAGCTCATTCTTGGTGTTGATGAAGTTAATCAAGTGGGTTTGCTAATCAGATCACAGTCCTAGTTCCTCTACTATGGGAAAATTTTTTGGCTGAAAAACCTTGCTGGCTTGGGAATGTTAAACTACTTTTAGATGCTAATTTAATTGTGAAAATCTAAGCTCTAGAAAAACATTAAGGCTTTTGATCATGGTTTTCCAACCGTCGTTGATCTGGATGGTTGGACCATTCAGCCCAGAAACCGCCCAGTCAACTGGTTTTGTTTCACCTCTGAACTGGAATGTTGCCAGTCAGTTCAGTGATCCATTGACCTGGGTGCTCAAACCGGTGACTTTTTTGACCTAGATAATGGTTTTCAATCATTTTTATTTTAATTAGGGTAAATTACAAAGACCCCCCTTGTACTATGGAGTCTGTGACAAAGACCCCTTGTACTATGACCGTGAGACAAAAGACCTCCGTTAGCCTTCCGTTTAAATCCGCGTTGCAATATTTTTTAATCCCCATATTATCCAAAACACTGTTCATCTTCCCCTACACGACAGCGGCGATAGATGTTGTAGCGGTGGCGGACTTCTGAAGTCCTCCCTCGCCTGTTGGTGATGACGATCTCATCCATTCAAAAAGCATAGCGTCGGTGACGCGAAATGGAAACCAGAGTGGCATTCCGAAAATTTGTCTTAATTTCGTTTCTCTCTCAATAGTCTGATCAGAATGGCTCAACAATTTGTGAAATCTGTCAAAGATGGCTTGAAGCTCGCAAAGCGAATATACTTTGGAAACGGTTGTTCCGCTTCGCCTCCAAGACCGATCGCAATGGAGAAATCTTCCCACACGCTTCTTCCGACTTCTCCGATGCTTTACTCGGTGATCTCTGATCCTGCAATTATTGATAATCCGGATATTCTGAGCTACCAGCCTAAGATTTACATTCTTTTGTATTTGATTTCATGAGAAGAAGTGGAAAGAGATGGATAGAAACAGAGAAGCAAGGAGAGGAAGCTTAGCGGCGACGAATGGATTGTCGAGAAGGAGACAAAGGAGCAGTAGTCTGAGGGATTCGCCTGGTTCGGATTTCTCAGATCCGTCTTTAGTACTGTTTCTCATTAATTTTATTCATTTTTCCTCTGATCTTGACATTGCTTTCTTTACTTTGTTGATTTTACAGAGGAAGATGGGTCAATGGAATTGCAGGAAACGGCGAGGTTATGAGAAAAAGTAAATAAGAAAGATAGAGATCAGGATCGGTCGAGTCGGAACAAGAGAAGAAGGGGAGATAGATTGATGCATGGGAGTAAACGGGAGGAAGGTGGAGGAAGAAAGTACCGAAGAAAGCGTTGACAATGATGAGGAGGATGAGGACGAAGACGCCGGTGCGGTTCGGATGCTTCCCCCGAATCCTCCATCATCCTCTCTGTCGAATCATCATCATCATCGAAAGAGCTTTCCGCCTGCTAAGGTTGTTAGGGTGGCCCCGACGTGGAAGGTCTCTGATGAGATGTCGGTACCGAGAAAAGCTCGGTCAGGTAGAGAAAGAGACGAGGATGGAGCTTATGAGAAGTTTGATGTTCTATTATGTTCTTTCTGTATGGATATTAACAGGAAATGTTCATATCTTTTGTTTTCGCAGCTTCGGCTAAAAGGTCACATGAATGTTGGACCTCAAGTGGAGGTGGTGGTGGTGGGGCAGGAGGAGGCGGAGGTGGTGGTGGCTGCGGCGAGCAGTTTCACCGTCAGGCTTCAACTTCACCTGCGAGACCAAGTGCGCCAATACCCTCACCGGCTTTGATCTCGCCTTCTTCTTCCACTGCTTCTATGTCTGTGTTCGGAGATTCATCTATTGAAAGTTTGAACTAATGTTGCAGAGACCTATCGGAGTTAAGCACCGGCCTCCAAAGATTACTAAGGTCTCATCATCTTCAATACAGGAGATTGAGATCAAGGTCAGGTCGCAAATGTTCTGTATGGATTGAAAAGGCAATCACAGTGCCCGCCAAACCAAAAAATTACAGCAAACGCATCACAGAAGGTAGATTCAAAAGAGACCGATGGATCGAGTAACGAGGCAAAGAAGTCGAGAGTTTCTTCTCCGATCTCAGTATCAGTTTCGGCTGCCGCCGCTGCAACATCTATCGCCGTTGTTCGTGTACTGTGAGGTGAGGTCGGGGAAGATAGAGTAGTGTTTTTCTCCAATAGTTATTAGAAGGTAGTATGGGGAAGATAGAATAGTGTCTTTTGTCTCACGGTCATATTACAAGGGGGTTTTTGTTGCAAAACAAAGTACAGGGGTCTTTGTGACTGACCCCAATAATATAGGGGGTCTTTATAATTCATCCTTTTAATTATTATTATTATTTTTTTTTTAATTTAAACTTGTAGTGAATTGTTTGTTCCAACTTCGAATTGGACAGTCCAACTGTTGACCAAAAAAGCGATGACCAAAGTGGTTTTGATTTTAGGTTAGCTTTTTTAAATATTGATTTTGATGGGCTATTAGAAATTATAATCCAGTCAGTCCTTTGTTTGATGGACAGTTTGGATTTGCCATAAGTGATAAGCCAAATATCATGCATGAAAAACAAGTTGGTTTGAGTACACATGGGTATAGTAAAACTCAAATAAATCTTAAAAATAATAACAGTACGGGCTAAAGACTTAAACCTCCCTTAAGTTTTCTCGTAAATACTGAAAACCTCTCCTCTTTTTTCAAATTGGATTAGGACCTCTCATGTTAGATTTATGTGAAACGGAATCATCAAAAGGTCTTTATTGCCCTTTTAATTCTTAGATTCAGTTTTAGAGAGCCCAAAGAACCGAAGAAAATATTTTTGCAGTATTGTAATGTATGATGACCACTATGAACTTCAGATCTAATACTATGCAAATTGAACTGCATTACAGAGCTAAAATGGGCAGATATAAGAGTTGTATCCGGTCGTCCGCTTTTGGATTTGCCTTAGCTAGTAAAACAACAGATAACATCAACAATGACTCACATACTGGAGTCCGGATCACTGCCAACAAAAGTCATTTCAATGACCTACCAACATGATCTTACACAGCACATCTCATACATGGCGGGTCCCAGTCTTATAGTGAGATGTGTGGTGTCAGATCAAATTGGTAGAGGGTTGGAATGTCTTTTGTTGGTTGAAACTCCCAATTCCACATGCTGAGGTAGTCATCACCATTTTGAAAACTTCTTCATCTACCCTTGAAGTTGGAAATTCAAATATGGATTTCTATATTTAATTAACCTGTGTTAATTGAATTTGACGCTAGCTAGAAAAAAAAAAAACCAGCACTTCCTTTCAAGCTCTCATAGGAGAAAGGTCAATTTCAATCAGGGGGCATTCTTTTTTTTTTTATTTCCATTGACCAAGAATCCTATATTCTTTTTTCATTACTAATGTGGGGGTCAGGGAAAATTTATTTTCCTACCTACGGGTAAGTGATACCCATCTCCTAGGAGGGTAAATAACTTTCCCACATGGGGGAAAGATTCCAACACTTGAATGGGATAAAAATACCCCATTAATAATGGCTAGAATGGTCATTTTCTTTTTTCTTTTTTTTTACTTGGAAAATCAAAGAACATAGGTAAATACACTTACATAGGTAAGTGTTTCCCAAAAAAAACCTACCCTAAATAACTTACCGAAAAACGAACGGGGCCTCAGATTGTCCTCTTCAATGTAAACAATTGGACTACCCTAGGCATCTAAAGATATCTCAATTAATCCCTCTCATTTTTGTCCCATGTAAAATACATTTTTGGGAGAATCTCACAGATGGATCTCTGGGAATTCTCCCTCCGATGAGTTGCCTATGTCATATTCTACGTGGTAAAGTGACAATCTATCATACCCATTTGACGAGTCTTCCTTTTCATTCACCTCATTCTTTTTTTTTTTTTTTTTGTATTTGACATCTATGGCGCCTTCAAGTTGTTTTCCAGGAACGAGGTAAAGACAAATGTTTTAAGAACAAAACTAAAATGCTTTGATCTGTCCCTATAATCCAAGCAAGGTTGATAGAAAATTCCAATTAAGACAGGAGAGAAGACATGGTCTAGGAAAATCCATGGAAAATAGAGGAGTATGAGACTATACAGTGCTATGAAGATGGAGAACAGAGGATCTAAAGTGTGAAAAGAAAACAAAGACAATGTTTCTTGGAAGAACCCTATGGATTCAAGCAAGTACGTTTTAGGTTATTTGTTCTGGCAAAAAGGTAAGGGGAATAAAAGGAAACGAGCAGACATAAGCTAACAATAATGTTGGTTTTCTATTTCAAATATTTTGAGATATTAATCATGGCCAGAGGTCCATCAAGGGGCAAATTTGGGTTTTAAAAAAATCAACATCATGTGATAGTCCCATGCAAATGGTTCTTGACGGACTGTTAACAAAGGCGAGATCTATGTCTGATGACATCACCCAACAGGGCAGTCCTAATTAGTCCAATTTGAACAACAAAGGGGAGATTTATGTTTGGATCTTAGATCTCTCTTTCTGCTGTACCTGCGAGTGCAGTCTGGGTCAAACGGGTTGACAGTTCAATTGCCTGGGTCAGTGGTTCTTTAACTAAGTCAACGGTTTTGACCAAAAAACGGGTTAAGGGTGAAACGGAACCAGTTGCTTGGACGGTTTTCGGGTTGAAGGTCTGACTGTCCGGATCAATGGTGGTTCAAAAACATTGAATGCAATTGATTGCCAAATCTAAGACCCTATTTGGTTCATGGGAATAGGGGTCTGGAATCAGAATCCGAATGGGCCCAACTGTTCGGTTGAGAGGAATCGGAATCCCATTCCCATTCTTGCTGAAATGGCATTCCCCCATTTGAGGGAATGGCCATTCCCTGCCCCTCCCTTGGGAATGAAATCCCATTCTTGCTGATTCCAATTCTCATTCCCATTCCTGTCTGAACCAAACAGACTATGGGAATGGACCATTCCAATTCCGATTCTAATTCCAATTCTATTTCACTATATGAACCAAATGGACCCTAAAACATGTTCATGGCTAAATATGTGACCAGACAACACCATGGTTCTTTAACTAGCCAGATGATTGGCAACTCTGATGGACAATGGCCTATAGAGCAAACAACATTCTGTTTAAATTTATTTATGAGCAAATTAAGAAAAAAAAAGAAGAAATGAGATTCTAGCTCATTTGTGAAGAAGAACAATAAAAGATAATGGCAGAGAAAAATATAATCGCAAAAAAAAACTGAAAAAGAAGCAACAGGAGCAATAATAGACAAAGAAGAACAAGTATGAGCTCATTAGCCTTCATAAATACATAAAAATACAATAATACAATTGTTAAACATTGTTAATTCTTTAAGTATAGTATCGCAAGGGTACTATTGTACTTTCTCCTTTTATTTTTTATATTATATCACCGTAGTATAAATACCAATAGCTAGCACCACCAGCAACATTTTTTGCTCTCAATCTCTCTTTCTTTTTTTTTCTCTCTCTTTTCTCTCTTCCTCTCTTCTTCTCTCCTGCATAACATGGTATCAGAGCGGGACTATTATATATGAAAGGAGAGATCGAGTGAGCTATTTCCTTCACACCAAATTTCCAGATCCGCCGTCCTCATCTACTGTTCGGGTGATCGAAGATCCAATTTTCTCACACACTAAAGTAATCTCTCTCCCCTTTTTTATGGTCGTGCGCTAGAGCAGAACCTATACTAGGTCTACTGGTTGGATGTGAAGTGATCAATACCTCTTTCTTTCCATTTTTGTGGTGTTGGCTGATCCCTATAAAAAGAAAAACTATAGGTCTGTGAAGACCTTTTGTGTGCTATGGTAGCAGTTTTTATGGTGAACTTGAAGGTCAGAGAGTGACTTGTACATGCTTTAATAGCATCTCTATTCGATGCGTAGGTCTAGGCCTATAAACAGAGCGAATTTGAATCAAATCAGGCCATGTTCAAATTAGATTCCAATTATATCATAAGTGATTCGAATTCGATTCAAAATCCATCGGATATTCAAAAATCCCAACCAGATTTGATTTTGATTAAAATGTTGAATATTCGATTATAATAGATTTTGCATAGAAAATTGTAAATCTAAAAACCAAAGAGGAGAAACAGCCATCACATGTTAACAACACAAAAAAAAAAACTCAAAAAAGAAATCACTTGGTTAATAATGCAAAAAATAACCTAAAAAAATCTAAGACAAGAATGAAAATAGACAAAAAAAAAACCATAATCCAGAAGAAAGAAGAAACAAGAGACAGAAAAGGGGAGAGAAAACAAAGGAAGAGCAAGAAATCTTGGATAATAGTCCCAATCGACAGAAGTCGAAATTTAATCTTCAGAAGCCATTTCACCTTTCGCCTTTGATTGAAGCTGGTTCTCCTTACTTTCTCTCTAAACATTTTCATCCTAAGCGCCAAAAGGAAAGGTGTTGCAAAAAACTTTTGATTGAATGTGAGAATTGAAGAGATGGAGAGGGAGGAGAAAGAGGGGAGAAGAAGTTAAAAGGCTTTTGGTATCTCGGTAAATGAAAAAGTTGAAAAAGTTTTTGAAAAGCTTTTGGTATCTCAGTAAATGAATCATATGTGTGTCTAAAAGGTGTACTACAACAATCAAATTAAAATATAATATATTTATATTATAATATTTATTATCGAATCGAATCAGCATGTATTCAACTTCAATCCGATTAAATAATCGGTACAAAAAATATATTCGATTTTGACCGTTTATTCCTTTTGAATCATTCAAAATCGATTTGTTTAAATCGAATCTTGAATTCGAATTCAAATTCAAATTTTCGGATACTGTTTACAAGCCTACGTAGGTCACGAGGTGACCTGTATGCACTACGACAACAACTAGTTTTGATTATGTAGGTTAGGGGATGACCTGTTAGTGCTATAACAACACCTGCATTTAACAAAAAAAAAAGGGGTTCCTTTCTCCCTTGGTGTTAGACTTTTTTTAAAGACTTTGTGCTCACTTTAAGATCCTTTTTTAATCTATAACCATGAGCGATGAAGATTCTGCTACATCCGGTGTTTCCTCAATGCAGAATGGAATGAATAGGGGTGCGGACCTATCCTTTCCCATGGTTGTTATTCCCCTCAATGGCTTACATTGTTTAGATTGATCAAGAGGGATCAATTTATACATTATTGCAAGGGGAAAGATAGGATATATAAATGGAAGAATTAAAGAACACAATTCTAGGAATTTTGAATATGACAGATGGAACCAGGAAAATAGCATGGTCATGTCCTAGCTTTTAGTGTCTATGCAACCTCAAATAAGAAGGAATTTTATGTGGGCTGAAATGGCAAATGAGATTTGGGAACAAGCAAAATCAACATATTCTGAGTTGCATCACTATGCAAAAATTTACTAGTTACAGGTAGAATCGTCCACTTGTAAACAGATGGAGATATGTCTTTCTATGTACTATACAAACTTGACCTTTGTCTGGAAGGAGTTATATCATTATCAGAGTGTAGATTAGAAGTGTGATGAAGATGCAAAATTGTATAAGAAACTTGTTTCCCAACAAAGAGTGTTTGCTTTCGTCCATGGCCTGAATCATGCATATGAATCTATCAAAGTTCATATCCTAGGTAGCAAGGGTCTTCCATCTATCAAGGAAGTTTATGCTCTAGTACAATAAGAAGAAAGTAGAAGAAATTTGATGAACAATTTTGGAGGGGATGCAATTGTGTTGATAGCAAAAGGGAGTGTTACTACAGGTGGAAGAAATACCTTTAAGAAGGGGGACTTTTAAAAAAGGGTGGATGACAAAGACAAACTATGGTATACTCATTACTAGAAACCCCGACACACCCGAGATACATGCTGGGATCTTCATGGGAAGCCGAAATGGGCTCAAGATTTGAGTAAGAAGTAAGGTTCAGATCTGAATAAAAAGTTAGGATAGCAAGGTACAAAAAAGCATACTATGGAAACATGGCTACTCAGGAGGATCAGCCCCCCATTACTACTGTGACTCAGACACATGTCTCTAGATCTAACCCAAGGGAGGATATTATTAATTCCTCCCATGACCACTTATAGCTCTATGGTAGAGCAATTCGTTTGATGGATGCTCCTCCCTCCACTTTATTTGGGTCTACATCAGGTAACTCTGCCACAACTTTCCATCTAGCATCCCATTCCCCTAGCACTCCTTGGATCATTGATTTTGGAGCACCTAAACACATGACTAGTAAGTCTTCTTACTTTCAAACCTATCACATCATTTCTAGAAGAAACAAGGTGAGACTAGCTGATGGATCATACTCTACCATAGCTGGTCAATGAACCATTTCTCTTCCTTTTGGCTTTATCCTGTCTAATGTTTTACATGTCTCAAAATTTTTCATTAATTTGTTCTCTATTAGTAGTATTACTAATTCCTTAAACTACTCAGTGACCTTTTTCCCTTCTTTCTATGTGATCTAGGATTTGGCCTTGGGGAAGATGATTGGTAGAGGATGTATGGTGGATGGGCTCTACATGCTGGAGAATAAGGCTGGTCTTATAGTTACAGAGTCTAAGAGTCGGTCTTGTAAGAGTCAGGTCTATTTATGGCATAGTCGTCTTGGTCTTTTATCTTTTGAATCTTTAAAAATGGTGCTTCTAGAGTTATTTAAGTTAATGTCAGTATTAGAATTTACTTGTCAAACTTGTCAATTGAGTAAGTAGTGTAGAACTCATTTTTCTTTAAAGAACAATAAATTTGAATTTCCTTTCCACATTGTTCATTCTGATGTTTAGGTCCCTATAAATTACCATCTAAGAGTGACTATAAGTATTCTATTACCATTATCGATGATTACTCCAGATATACATGGGTATATCCTATGCGAACCATGGATGAAGTACCCAAAATTATTCAAGATTTTCAGCAGATGATCTTCACCTAATTTCAAACTGAAATCCAAATTTTTCAATCAAATAATGCTAAAGAATATTTTCGTAGTGATCTCACAGAGTTTTTTGCTTCACGTGGTTTACTTAACTGTATCTCTTGTGCTCAAACACCACAACAAAATGGTTGTTGAAAGAAAGAACCGACACCTCCTTGAAGTGGCCCAGGGGTTACTAATTCAAATGTATGTCCTGAAATACTTTTGGCTTGAAATTGTCCTTTGTGCTACCTATCTCATCAACTATATGCCCTTTCGTTGGTTAGAGTGCAAAGCCCCACATCAGCTTCTTTTTCCTAAAGCTCCCATTTTTTCTATTCCTCTGCATGTGTTTGGTTGTCATTGTTTTGTTCAAAATCTGTCACCCACTTGTGGAAAATTGGATCCTTGTGCTATTCCTTCATCTTCTTGGGGTACTCTCTCACTCAGAAAGGACACCGATACTTTGATCCCATCTCTCAAAGGTTTTATGTTTCTATGGATGTCTCCTTTTTTTAGTGAGCATTTCTTCCTTGTTTCTCCTCAGGGGAAGTGTAGGAATGAGGAGAAACCGGTTCAGCTCCCTCCTTTTCTTGATCCTTGCCCCTTTCGTGTCTTCTTTCGCCTTCACAAAGGCCAACCATGTTCAAGAGCTGTGGAGCACCTAGAAGTTGTATCACTAATGCCATCAAACTCTCCAGGGGTAGATCATACCCAATTAGGTACCTTGGTTCCTATTGATGTTTTTGACCCTATTACTATTGATACTTCTATTGCTAATGACCTTGACCTTCCTATTGCTCACTAGAAAGGTGTTAGATCTTGCACCACTAAACACCCTATTTCCCACTTTATTTCCTATGAAAACATTTCATCCTCCTTTTAGGCTTTTCTTTCTTCCATTAACAGTGTTTTTATTCCTAAGAATGTGGTAGAAGCTCTTTCGGTGCCTGAATGGACAAATGGTATGAATGAAGAAATTAATGATTTACATAAAAATGGTACATGAGAATTAGTAAATCTTCCTAAAGGGAAAGATCCAATTGGATGTAATGGGTTTTCACAGTAAAACATTGGGTTGATGGAACAATGGAGCGATATAAATCTCATTTAGTGGCAAAGGGGTTTACATAGGTGTATGGAGTAGATTATGCAAAAACTTTTGCACCGGTTGCTAAGATGAACTCTATTAGGGTGCTTTTCTCCCTAGATGATAATCTTAACTAGGACCTTCATCAGCTTGACATCAAGAATACCTTTCTGAATGGTGACTTTGAAGAGGAAGTATACATGGTACAACCCCCTAGGTTTCGGGTTCAAGGTAATGAACCGAAAGTGTGCAGGTTAAAGAAATCATTATACGGGCTGAAACAGTCACTGAGAGCCTAGTTCAATAGGTTCCATGTAGCAATTCAACAAAGAGGGTACAAGCAGTACCAATCTAATCACACATTGTTTGTGAAAAGAAGGGAAGGAAAAATTGCTGCACTGATAGTATATGTTGATGATATAGTTATCACTAGTGATTGGAATGATGAAATTCAAAAGTTGAAGAATTTTCTTGCTACCCAGTTTGAAGTAAAAGATCTAGGTCCTCTATGGTACTTCCTTGGGATTGAAGTGGCCCACTCACAAAAGGGTATATTCATTTCTCAAAGAAAGTATGTCCTAAATCTACTCCAGGATACAGGAAAATTGGGAGTGAAGCCAGTTGATTCCCCTATTGATCCTAACAACAAATTAGGTGATTGTCAAGGTGAACCCATCAAGGACGTGAAACAATTCGAGAGACTTGTAGGAAGGTTGTTATATCTTTCTATGATTCGACTAAACATTGCTTATGCAGTGGATGTTCTTAACCAGTTCATGCATGCCTCTAAAACTACCCACCTTGAAAAAGCAAAAAAGGTTCTCAGATATCTTAAGAAGTTTCCAGGTGCATGCTTATTCCAAAACACGGGTATTTGAAAGTTGAAGTGTATATTGATACAGATTGGGCAAGATCCCTAAATGATAGAAAGTCAATTAGCACCTATTGTACCTTTGTGGGAGGGTATCTAGTTACCTGGAGAAGTAAAAAGCAGAATGTGGTAGCTAGATCTAGTTTTGAAGCTGAATATCAGGCTATGTCTCATGGAGTGGCTAAAAAATTTGTTGAGTGAGTTGGGCTTTCCAATTGATGGACCTATTACCCTATCCTGTGATAACAAATCAGCAATAAATATTGCTGCTAACCCAGTGCTGCATGATAGAACTAAACACATCGAAGTCGACAAACAATTTATCAAAGAAAATGACGTCACAGGGGAAGTGTGCACTCCTTATGTTAGCTTTGAAGATCAGCATGCAAACATCTTTACAAAAGGGTTACATCACTCACGACATCATGATTTGTGTGACAAATTGGGCATGATTGACATCTATGTCCCAACTTGAGGGGGAGTGTTAAACACTATTAATTCTTTTAAGTATAGTACCACAGGGATACTATTGTACTTTTTCCTTTTACTTTTTTTATATTCTGTCGCCCTAGTATAAATACCAATAGTTGGCGCCACTGGCAACACTTTTTGCTCTCAAATCTCTCTTCTTTCTTATTCTCTCTCTCTCTCTTTTCTCTCTTCTCTTCTTCTCTCCTACGTAACAACAACAAAGTGAGATTAAAAAGTTAATAACACTGTGTGCTTGTTGACATTCTTCAACCATATCTTCTGTTTCCTATATGTTGTCTATGAAGCTTGTAATTGTTTTTCTCCTTTTTTTTCATTTTTTTTGGTATTAGGTGCCATGCACCATTAATGACTTCCCCCTTACCCCTTTTTACCCAAAGTGCTGGTTGTGGGATTCAATTCCACATTAGCGCTGAAACAAACCAGCTAACACACTAATGAGCCAGCTCTCAATTGGTAATTAGTTAATCACAAGCAAACAAAAGATCCTCCCTTCAAGGTACAACAAACCAACCCTAGGCCTATAATTGGGGTGATTCAAATTGAATCACGTCATATTTGAATTGGAATTTGATTATAAAACTGATTATTCAAATTCGAGTAGATAATCGAATAATCAAATATTCAATTAATTCAAAATTGATGGATTACATTCTAATTCTTGAAATCCAAGAATGAACCCTCTTGTTTCCTTTGAATGAATTATGGAGAAAGTCTTAGCTTGTTTTCTTTGAATGAACAAAGGATGTACATTGTTTCTGTAAATGAAGAAGACATACGAACAAGGGAAAAAATAGAAAAGAAAAACAAAAAACCTAATAAAATCTGGAACAAACAACAAAAAAGATGGACAAAGAACAAGGAGAAAGCAAGAGAGGTAGAGAGGAAGAGAGGAAGAGAAAGAGGAGAAGAGGGAGAGACTGCAACGTTTTTTTCGTTTACCATAAATGGATGATACCTATAACTGTGCTATTCATTTACTGTGAAACTCTCTTTTGCTTCATTAATACATGATCTTTGCTTTCAGTATGCGCTATTCTTTTTTTTTTTTTTTGAAATCTCTTCCATGAAAATCAGCAAAACCAAATGCAAAGGAGGAAGTCAATGCAGGAGAATGAAGAAATGAGAGATACAAGGGAGGGAAATGGGGGGAGATGAGACGAAGCAGGTTGAAGTAATTAATGCACTTTTATCACCTGTCAACTAATGAAAATAAGTCTGAATCGAGTGATCTTATCATGGCAGAAGCAATTAGTTCTTTTTTATTTCTCATATTAAAATAAGAGTATATAACAATATATAATATAAAAAGTTAAAGACACTTGACCGAAGTTATAACTTTTAAGACATGTATCTTTCTTTTATAAAAGGAATGTTAGAACAATATATTATATTATATTACTATAATAATCGAATTTAGATAATTATCAAATCGAATCGACATGTATTCGAAAACGATTCGATTACTTAATCGGTACAAAGCATATATTCGAATTTGACTATTTGCATCGTTCAAATTGTTCAAATTCGAACTAATTATATCGGATATCGAATTCAAATTCGAATTTTTGAATGCCGTTGACACCCCTAACCAACCCCATATATGAAATTCATTTTTTTATAGAAACAAAAGGTGATACACAAGACGAGGGTAGCATGCCCCACAAAATCACCAAAACAAATAGAAGCTATATCACTAGGAAGGGAACACAGATTGAGAGAAACAACACCACTAGACAAAGAATGAGTCTTGTTCACCAGCCACTCTGCCGCTTGGTTTGCCTCCCGATACACGTGCCTGTAGCAAACTCTACCTTCCATCTTTCCCTTCATCTGCCAACTTGAGATTACGTTCCTAAGATTCGAAGGAGGGATCAGGCCTAACATTTTTAACTAGATTAGAATCCTCGTATCAGACCTTTGAGATAACTAGATTGGAATTCCCCTCAATAGTGGTTGAGAACTCGCCGAAGTTCGTAGCCAAATATATGAAATTCATATATTAATGCTGTAGAGGCATTAATATATGAAATTTATATGAAATTCAATAGTGGTTGGGTTATTCTTCTATTAATGCTGCAGAAGCATGGGCGGCATAGGAAGCTCATATATGAAATTCATTTTAATATTAAATAAAAAAATAAAAAAACATATGAGTCATAATATAGAATATAGATCCATCTAACTAGTATCACCACTGGAAAGAAGAATTTCAAAAGACTTGAAATAGCCAAACAAGATAACCTCTTAGCTCCTTCAATCTTTAGGCTTTGCCCATCAAATTATCACTTATCTTAAAAACCTTACTTTGCAAATTCTCCCCTGCAAAGCCAAAACCTAAAAATTAATTCCACAAAAAAAGTCGTCCCTTAAAAAAAATCAAATTCTAGGGTTTGAGAAGATCACAAAAATCCCAAGTTCAACCATTATGACTGACCTAATGCCCTATCAAATTTCCTACAAATCATAGAACCCCGTTATATCAAATATCAACCCAAAAAATTCTCAACAATAAACTTAAAAGATAACGGATTGAACACAAAAATGAAAATTGTACAAATAAGCCTATGGAAGAATAAAAAGAAAAGTAAGTGACCTTCAACAGAATATAGTCTGAATAAGGCTATAGAAGAATCAGAACCAAATACTCAAATATCTTAAAGTGATTATTTTCGTGATGTATCTTGCAATTGAAAGTTCCCTTGCACTACAGCGACAATGAGGATGAGTGAAAGAGGCTTCCACTATTTTTTTTTAAGATTTGTTTTATTTATTTTTTTAAAACAAAGAGAGTTCCATTATTTGTTCTTGGGCGTGACAGTCCGCTTCATATACATTACTTTCTTTTGATGTTTTTTTGGGTATTTACTTTCTTCTGATGTTTGTGCATATATATAAATATCTATACTTTTTATATTTAAAATTTATTAACTGTCTGATGGAAATTCTTTTGTTTCTGACTATTGGATTGATCTCTCTTCCAAGTGTTGATAGAACCGCTGGCAGAATATGTATGGAAGTAATTGTTATCCTCGTGATTGACAAAAATTCTTATGTCTTTAAGAATTAAAAAATAGCAATTCAGTAAGGGAGGGAAAAAGTAGCAATAGATGGAGAGACTGAGGTAGAGGGAGAGATTTAAGCCTGAAAATAAACCTCCTAGAATCTTGATGAAGCATGGCTCTACGAAAGTGTGTGTGGGTATATACATTAAACTAGCGGAGATCTGTGTGATGCATAAGGTTTGTTAAGTTAAAGATAAATAATATAAAAATGTAAGAGTATACAATTGTTTTATATAATAATTAAAAATCATCTATATTTTATATATTACTTTTAATAAGATTTTTACAATATAAAATTAACAATAAATAATTTAGATATGGTTGTTTATCAAGCTTAGGGATGGCAATTTTCCCCATTTCCCCGATCCCCATGGGGATCTGTCCCGAATGGGGCAGGGACGGGGATGATTTTCCCTTGGGGAAATTTTCATCCTTGTTGGCAGGACAGGGAGACCCATGGGGATCCTTACTAATTTATATGTATATATACACATACGATTATATTATGTATATATGTACACATACGTCTATATGTTAATATTTTTAAAAATATAGTTGAATATGTTTGAATCTGTTCTAATAGGATTGTAAATTTTAATTATTTTACTTTTATCTTTTAAATAACATTAAAAACAAAAACATAATGGTTGACATTATAAAGAATCATGGGGGGTGGGGATCCCCATGGACACGGGGATGGGGACGAGGACATGGATGGGGATTTTCATGGGGATGGGGATGGGGAGAGGCTCCTTGTCCCCGCTTCACCCCGTTGCCATTCCGAATCAAACTAATGAAACTGACCAACCCGATTTCTAGTATTTATAGTCAACTTTGGTTCAACATTTTCCCAACCTGACTAGGTTGGATCAGTTTCGCTTTGGCCATTTGCAAACTGACTAAAATCTAATGGCCCGACCATAGATATATATTAATAGTTTATATTTTAAATATATTTTTAATATGGGAAAGTGGGAAAATCCAATCTTGCTTAGACTAAAATAGTTTATATCATAAATTTAATTTTTAAATAATACCATTGTAATTTTTTTTAATTTAAACTTAATTTTTAAATTGAATTTTTCAAGTTTAAATCTTTTGAACCGACCAACCAAACTAAAAGTCAACCCAAACCGATATAACCTAAGTGACCAACCTCCCAACCAGACCAGGTCGATTTGGTTGGCCAAACAACATACAACCAACCCGTGAACAATAGTTTAATCTCCAACAATTATTAAAAATTTATAGTAAAATCACACAACAAATTAATTTTAAAAATCTAAATAGTAGTGGTTTAAACTCCAATAATTATTGAAAATTTTCCATTAAATAATAAAACAAAAATAGATTTATACATAATTATTGAAAATTTATTTATCACAAAAAATAATAAATAATTACTGAAATACAATAAATATTAATTTTAGTTTAGATAAATATATAATAAAAAAGATTAAGTTTTTAAAATCATTATTAATAAACAATAATTTTTTGAAAGTTATTTTCTAGAATTATTAATTGGTATAAATGAAATTAGTTATTTACAATATTATTTATTTGTTGAAATAATATCATTATTTAAATTTTGAAATATTAATTACTTGTTGAATTTAGTAATCCATAAAATTATAGTACTATTATTACATAATTTTGTTATTTTAACTATTTAAAATCTAGTTATGTTAAAAATTTCGTTATTTAAAATATTTAGCTATTTAACTAAATATTTAAAATATTAATCTATTTATTATAATTGAAAGTTATTCAGTAACTATTTAAAATATATTACTAATTAATTTAAATTATTATTTTTCACATTTTGTTATTTAAGATATTTAGTTATTAAATCATTTAAATACTATTTCATTTTTTATGTTAGATTTTTATTATTTGAATAACATTTAGATTGACTAGTCCAAAAAATCATAGTTTATATTGTTTATTATTTGTACATAATTTTGTGATGAATTTTGTAAAAATATATAATTATTAATAATATGAATATCATTAAATCGATTATAATAATTTGTCTTTTTAATAAATATTTTAAAGTTATTATAGAATTTTGTTAGAATAGTTAAATAATTCTTAAATTTTTTAATTCAAACTTTCTTTAGATAAATGTAGATAAAAAGTGGGGGAGAAGATAAATAAGAATTAAAGATAATTTAGCAAAGAAACTCTCTACTAAATTAGAGATAACTTAGGAGAAAGTTTTGGGGAAAGTGGGGGAGGTGTTAAGGAGAAATTTTAGGATATCAGATTATTTAGGTTATTGGAACGTGTAGGGGAGAGAGAGAGAGAGAGAGAGAGAGAGAGAGAGAGAGATTTTAGGAAGATTTTTGGGGGAAAGTAGAGTTTCGAATTGGTATTTTCGAAAATGACATGAATTAAAAAAAATTCAAAAATTCAAAAAAATGAAAAATTTTTAGAAATCCTTGTTTTAATTTACTAAAATACCCCTTATAGTTTCATGGATTTACTAAAATCTACCCTATAATTAGCATTTTACTAAAACACCACTTATAATTTGCAATGGATTTAATTAATCTTCCATTAGATGAAAGTAGAAAATCATAGTGTTGACCCTAATGTTCATTTAAATAAACTTAATCAAAAGAAAATAAAAATAAAATACCATTTTTGCCCTAAATAAGAATGTTATTTCAAATAAATTTAATCAAAAGAAAGTAAAAATAAAATACCATTTTTTTCCCTTAATCAGACAACCATTCTATTGGCCATATTTGGTCAATTTTGTTTTCTATACACAAAATGTGTTACGGGTATTTTTGGAATAAAAATTATGGGCCTAATGGCAAAACAAACACTCCTTAATGAAAGATTGATTAAGTAAATAAGTTGTAAAATATATGGGATGTTTTAGTAAAATGAAAATTATATGGTAGGTTTAAGTAAATATGTAAATGACCCTAATAAAAACACATAAGAGTATACAATTGTTTTATATTTTCAACTTTTTAAAAATTTAATAATTATTCATATTTTATATACTACTTTTAATAAATTTTTTATAATACAAAAATAACAATAATTACTTTCAGTTAGGTTTATTCATGAAACTGATGAAATCGACCAACCCGATCAACTCGACCCGAGTTGGTCGTTTTCTAGTATTTTAGGTCAGCTTTGGTTCAAAATTTTCCCAATTCGACCAAGTTGGATCAGTTTCACTTTGGCCATTTGTAAATGACTAAAATTGAATGACCTAACCAAGGATATATATTAGTATTTTATATTTTAAATATGATTTTTAATATGGAAAAGTGGGAAATTTCCCATATTTTTTAGTCTAAAATGTTGTATATCATAAATCTAATTTTTTATTTTATTTTTTAATAATTGCACTATAACTTTTAAAATTTAATTTAATTTTTCAGTTCAAATCTTTTGAATCGACTGACTAAACCAAATAATTGACCCAAATCGATACAACTTGAGTGGGTCAGTTTTCACAAAGGTCAATTAGTTTCAGCTGACTAACTCCCCAACCTGACCAGGTCAATTTGGTTGGCCAAATAGCCTATGATCGAAATGAACCAACTCATGAACAGTCATAATTTCAGTTAAATTAATAGTCTCATCTCTGATAAATAACAATAGTTTAATATCAAATAATTATTGAAAATTTATAGCGAAAATACACAATTATTGAAAATATATTGATAATGAAAAAAATACAATAAAAAATTACAATAATTACAAAACTATGATAAGTACTAAAAATATATTAACTTAGTCAAAAAATAGTATAATCTCTAATAAATATTAATCAACAAGTTATAACAAAATTACAATAAATACAATAACTACAATATAATTACATTTAAAAATTTCAATGACAGTAGTTTAATCTCCAATAATTATTGAAAGTTTTCTGTTAAATAAAAAACAAATTAAATTTGTACATAATCATTGAAATTACATTTATCACAAAAAACAATAAATAATTACTAAAATAGAGTAAATATTAATTTTAGTATATATAATTATATAATAAATAGAGATTAAGAGTTTAAAATTATCATTAATAAATATTAATTTTTTTGAAAGTTATTTTCTTGAATTATTACTTGATATAAGTGAAATTAGTTATTTACAATATTATGTAGAAATATTAAATTATTATTAATTTCAATATTATGTTATAGTTATTTTTCTACTTTTCAGATTTTTTTAATTTATTACATAATTTCTTTATTTTAACAATTTAAAATCTAGTTATGTTAAATATTTTGTTATTTAAATACTTAAATAATATTTAAATATTTAAATGTTAATTATTTATTGAATTTAATTATCCATTAAATCATAATTTATACTATTATTACGTAATTTCTTTAAATAATTTTGTAATGTATTAAGTTATTATTAATTTCAATATTATGTTATAATTATTTTTTACTTTGAAGATTTTTTTTTAGTTTATTACATAAATTTGTTATTTTAACTATTTAAAATCTTGTTATGATAAATATTTAGTTATTTAAATATTTAAATAATCTGTAAAATATTTAAAAATTTTTATTTGAATTTTATTTATTAAAAGCTATTACATATTGTTAAATATTTGAAAAACATTTAAATTGATAGTTTAGAAAACCATAATTTAAATTATTAGTACATAATTTTGTGATATACTTTGTAAAAATATAAAATTATGTTTTATTTTTTTAATAAATATTTTAATGTTATTATATAATTTTGTTAGAATATTTAAATAATTCTTAAAGTTTTTAATCCAGACTTTTTTAGATACATATAGATGAAAAGTAGGGGAAAGGATAAATAGGAATTAGAGATGATTTAGGAGAGAAACTCTTTACTAAATTAGATATAATTTTGGAGATAAATAGGAATTAGAGATAGTTTGGGAAAGAGTGGGGGATAATGGGGGAGGTATTTTAGGAGAAATGTTAGGAAAAGATATTATTTAGGTTATTGGGAAAGTGTATCTCATTAGTTGTTTCAAAAATGACATGGAATTAAAAAAATAAATAATTTAAAAAAAATGAGAAAATTTTTAGACTTGTTTTAATATATACTAGCGGGGACCCATGTGATGCACGAGATTTATTAAGTGAAATCTAAATAATAGAAACGGTCGTTTATTAAAATACCACTTATAGTTTCATGGATTTACTAAAATCTACCCTATAGTTACCATTTTATTAAAACACCACTTATAATTTGCAATGGATTTAATCAATCTTCCATTAGATGACTATGGAAAATGATAGTATTGACGCTAATGTTCATTTAAATAAATTTAATCAAATGAAAATAAAAATAAAAATGACATTTTTTCCCTTCATAAGACACGGTCAACCACTCTATTGATTATATTTGGTCAATTTTGTTTTCTGTACAAAAAAGGTGTTAAGGGTACTTTTGGGCCTATTAGCAAAATAAACACTCCTTAATGAAAGACTGATTAAGTAAATAAGTTGTAAAATATATGGGATGTTTTAGTAAAATGAAAACTATAGGTTTAAGTAAATATATAAAACCAATGTTTTTGAACCATCATTGACCTGGACGGTCAGACCATTCGGCCCGAAAACCATCCAAGCAACCGGTTCCATTTCACCCCTAACCCATTCTTGGGTCAAAAAACATTGATTTTTTTCAGAAAACCGCTGACCCGGGCGGTCGAACCGTCAACTCGTTTGACCCGGACTCAGATCTATCTGAGATCTAAGTTCGTGTCTGAGATCTGTGCTGTGGAAGAAGAAGAAGAAGAAGATGTTGCAAAGAATCTCGGACCTGAGTTCTCAGATCTGAGAACTTAGATCTATCTATTTCCACTGCTTCGCCATCACCGTCGCCATTATTGTCGCTGGTGATGTCAAACCATCCTCCCACTCTTTGTTCTTCTTCCCTCCTTCCTTTCCTTTCTCTTCTTTTCTTTTTTTCCTTTCTCCTTCCTTCCTTTCTTTCTTTTTCTTCTTTCTTTTTTTCTTTCTCAGCCGACATCTCTTCTCCACTCCAACTCTCCTTTCTTAAATCTCATATAAAATATTTTCCCTAACCCTAATATACAAACTGTTTGAACTATTCGACCCGGATGATCAAACCGCTGACCCAAAAACTAGTACCTATAACGGTTCCATTTCCGGGCCAGTTTCTAAAACCTTGTATAAAACTATAAGGTGTATTCTAGTAAATGACCCTAATAGAAACACATAAGAGTATACAATTGTTTTAGATTTTTAACTTTTTAAATAATTAATACTTATTCATATTTTATATACTACCTTTTTAAAACCGACCCGAAGAATGAATCGGTTAGGGTCCAATTCCCGGCTCGACCCGAGTTGATCGATTTTCTAGTATTTGAGGTCAGCTCTGGTTCAAAATTTTCTCAACTCAACCAAGTTGGATCAATTTCCCATTTTTTTTAGTCTAAAATGTTTTATATCATAAATCTAAATTTTAAAATTATTTTTTAAGAATTGCACTGTAAATTTTTAAAATTTAATTTAATTTTTAAGTTTAAATCTTTTCAACCAACTGGCCAAACCAAAAAAATTGACCCAAATCGATATAACTTGAGTGGCCCGGTTTTCACAAAAGTTCAACCAGTTTTAGTTGACCAACTTCCCAACCTGAACGACCTAACCATGGATATATATTAATATTTTATATTTTAATATGGAAACATGGGAAAATTTCCATATTTTTTTAGTTTAAAATGTTTTATATCATAAATCTAATTTTTAAAATTATTTTTTAAGAATTGCACTGTAATTTTTAAAATTTAATTTAATTTTTAAGTTTAAATCTTTTCAACCAACTGACCAAACCAAAAAAATCGACCCAAATCGATATAACTTGAGTGGGCCAGTTTTCACAAAAGGTCAGCCAGTTTTAGTTGACCAACTTCCCAACCTGACCATGTCAATTTGGTTGGCCAAATAGCCTATGACTAAACTGAACCAACTCATAAACACTCATAATTTATGTTAAATTAATAGTCTCATCTTTGACAAATAACCATAGTTTAATCTCCAATAATTATTGAAAATTTATAGTGAAAATATGCAATTATTGAAAATATATTAATAATGAAAAAATACAATAATTACAAAAATACAGTAAGTAGTAAAAATATATTAACCTAGTCAATAAATAGTATAATCTCAAATAATAGTTTGATCTCTAATAAATATTAATCAATTTAAAATTTTCAATAATAGTAGTTTAAACTCCAATTATTATTGAAAGTCTTCTATTAAATAACAAAACAAAATAAATTTATACATAACCATTGAAAATACATTTGTCACAAAAAACAATAAATAATTACTAAAATACAATAAATATTAATTTTAGTATATATAATTATGTAATAAATACAGATTAAGAGTTTGAAATTATTATTAATAAATTTAATTTTTTGAAAGTTATTTTCTCGAATTATTACTTGATAAAAGTGAAATTAGTTATTTATAATATTATGTGATAATATCAAATTATTAATAATTTCAAAATTGTTATAATTATTTTTCTACTTTTCAGATTTTTTAAAATTTATTACATAATTTCTTTATTTTAACTATTTAAAATCTAGCTATGTTATATATTTTTTTATTTAAAATATTTAGTTATTTAAATACTTAAATAATATATAAAATATTTAAAATTTAAAATATTATTTTTTATTGAATTTAATTATCCATAAAATCATAATTTATACTATTATTACATAATTATATTATTAACTTTGTAGTATATTTATTTATTATTAATTTCAATATTATGTTATAATTATTTTTCTACTTTGAAGAAATGTTTTAAATTTATTACATAATTTCATTATTTTAACTATTTAAAATCTAGTAATGATAAATATTTAGTTATTTAAATATTTAAATAGTCTATAAAATATTTAATTCTTTTGTTATTTAAATTTTATTTATTTAAAGATATTACATATTATTATATATTTGAAAATAATTTAAATTGATAATCCAAAAAAACAGAATTTAAATTGTTAGCACAGAATTTCGTGATATATTTTGTAAAAAATATAAAAATATTTTTTGTATTTTTAATAAATATTTTAAAGTAATTATATAATTTTGTTATAATATTTAAATAATTCTTAAATTTTTTAATCCAACCTTTCTTTAGATAGATATAAATAAAAAGTAAGGGAGAGGATATAGGAAGTAGAGATAATTTGGGAGAGAAACTCTCTACTAAATTAGAGATAATTTTGGAGATAAATAGGAATTAGAGATAAATTTGGAAGGGAGGTAGTTTAGAGAAATTTTAGGAGAAGAGATTATTTCGGTTATTGGGAAAGTACTTCTCATTGGTTGTTTTGAAAATGGCATGGAATAAAAAAATAAAAAATTTAAAAAGAAGAGAAAATTTCTTCTCCACTTTGTTTTAATATATATAATAGCGGGGACCCATGCGATGCACGAGATTTATTAAGAGAAAGCTAAATAATAGAAAGAGTCATATAGTAAAATACCCCTTATAGTTTCATGGATTTACTAAAATTTACCATATAGTTAGAATTTTACTAAAACATAACAAGTAATATATATAATCGGGGTCGGGCGGGGCGGGGACCTCAATCCCCATCCTCGACCCTGACCTCAACTGGGAATTCCTATTAATCCACGTCCCCATCCCTGCCCCACCAAAACAATCCCCATCCACAACCCCATCGGGTCAGGGAAGTCGGGTCCTCGTCGAGGATGGGGAAAATTGCCATCCCTAAAAGTGTGTTCTAATAAATGACCCTAATAAAAACACATAAGAGTATACAATTGTTTTATATTTTCAACTTTTTAAATACTTAATAATTATTCTTATTTATATACTACTTTCAATAAAATTTTTATAATACAAAAATAACAATAATTAATTTCAGTTAGGTTTATTTATCAAACTGATGAAACCAGCTAACCTAATTAACTCGACCCGAGTTGGTCGATTTTCTAGTATTTTAGCTTGGCTTTCGTTCAAAAACTTCTCAGTTCGACCAAGTTGGATCAGTTTCACTTTGGCCATTTGTAAACCGACCAAAACCGAATGACCTAACCATGGATATATATTAATATTTTATATTTTAAATATAATTTTTAATATGGAAAAGTATGAATTTTCCCATATTTCTTAGTCTAAAATGTTTTATATCATAAATCTAATTTTTAATTTATTTTTTAATAATTGAACTGTAATTTTTAAAATTGAATTAAATTTTTAAGTTTAAATCTTTTGAATAGACTGATCAAACCAAAAAATCGACCCAAACCGATACAACTTGAGTGGGTCGGTTTTCACAAAAGGTTAGTCAATATCCGCTGACCAACTCTCTAACTTGACTAGGTCAATTTGGTTGGCCAAATAGCCTACGACCAAACCGAATCAACTCATGAACACTCATTATTTCAGCTAAATTAATAGTCTTATCTCTAATAAATAACAATTGTTTAATCTCCGATAATTATTGAAAGATTATAGCAAAAATACATAATTATTGAAAATGTATTGATAATAAAAAATACAATAATTACAAAAATTACAAAAATACAATAAGTACTAAAAATATATTATAGTATAATCTCAAATAATAGTTTAATCTCTAATAAATATTAATCAATAACTTATAACAAAAATACAATAAATACAATAAGTACAATAAGTTAAATTTAAAATTTTCAATAATAGTAATCTAATCTCCAATAATTAGTGAAAGTTTTTTGTTAAATAACAAAACAAAATAAATTTATACATAATCATTGAAAATACATTTATCACAAAAAGACAATAAATATTACTTTTAGTATATATAATTATATAATAAATACAGATTAAGAGTTTAAAATTATTATTAATAAATATTATTTTTTTGAAAGTTATTTTCTCCAATTCTTACTTGATATAAGTGAAATTAATTATTTAAAGTATTATGTAAAAATATTAAATCATTATTAATTTCATTATTATGATATAATTATTTTTCTACTTTTTAGATTTTTTTTAAATTTATTACATAATTTCTTTATTTTAACTATTTAAAATCTAGTTATGTTAAATATTTTGTTATTTAAATATGTAAATAATATGTAAAATATTTAAAATTTAAAATATTAATTATTTATTGAATTTAATTATCTATAAAATCATAATTTATACTATTATTGCATAAATTCATTATTAATTTTGTAATATATAGAATTATTATTAATTTCAATATTATATTATAATTATTTTTCTAATTTGAATATATTTTTTTAATTTATTACATAATTTGGTTATTTTAACTATTTAAAATCTAGTTATGATAAATATTTAGTTATTTAAATATTTAAATAATCTATAAAAGTACTTTCGTAAAAGTGTTTGTATAAAAGTACTTTCACAAAGTGCTTTAAAAAAAGTACTTTTGTAAAAGTGTTTTTATAAAAATGCTTTCGTAAAAGCGCTTTGATAAAAGTACATTCATAAAAGTGCTTTCATAAAAGTAAAATTACTTTATAAAAGAAGTTTCATAAGAGTGATTTTGTAAAAGTGCCTTCATAAAAGTGCTCTTATAAAAGTACTTTTGTATAAGGGCTTTCATGTAAAAGTACTTTTATATAAGTGCTTTCATGTAAAAGTACTTTTTACAAAAGTGATTTTACATAAGTGCTTTCACAAAAGTGTTTTTTTAAAAGTAACAATATTGTTGCTAAAAGTAAATATTGAAAGGGCATAATTGGTATTCTAAAAATTTACTAAGGACAATTCTGGGAGAAAAATTTTGAATAAATGCTTATTGTATGAGCATTTAAAAAAAGCTAGAAATTTGGGCTTAAAAAATAAGCTTTTATCTTTTAAAATAAGCACTTATTTTGGGCTTATTTCCTAGACACCAATAAGTGCTTAATGGTATGGTTTCAGCCCAAATAAGCACTTATTTTTAAGCACTCCCAAACATGGCCTAAGATCCCTAAAATCATATGCATATTTGTCCATTTTACTCTTTAACTAGGACAATATTGTCAACCAAATGGGATATTTAACTTCCCTAATAAAGTCAACATTTATTAATTTATCAACCTGAGCCTCAATTTTCACTATAAGCTCTGGCCTAAAGCGGTGTTATGATTGTTTTATAGGACGCTTATCCTTAGATATCGCTAGTCTATGTACTACTATTTTAGGATCAAGTCTTGGCATATCCTGATGTCCCCAAGCAAACACATCACGGAATTCCCAGATTAATGCTTCATATGCCTTAAATTCTTCTTTAGTAATCAAAGTACTAACAAAAAAGGGTTTGGGGTCTTTGATAGTACTAAGGTTGATTTCACAAAGATTGTCTTCAGTTGCTTGACCCCCATCTTCAAGCTTTGGTGAAACTGGCTGAATGTCTCCAATTTCTTTAACTGCTTTGGTGGAGCTGACTGAAAAGATTCTTTAAGAGGCTATATCTATTCAAAAATTGTAAAATTAAGGTGTATATTTTGATTGTGTGATTTTGTATATTTAGAAGATTCTGGAATAACATTCCTACCTTGATCTTGAAAATGATTCCTTTGATGGAGATGTGGTTGGCTTCAATCTTAAACTCTCCATCCTTTTCAAATTTCTCTATGATGATTTCTGGTTGTTCTTGTTTTATGATCTTTTGGGATGGAAATGTTAATTTATTGAATACATAAACTCGCTTCTTTACCTCATCATCTTTCAAGCCTTTGAATTGTTTGAACACAAAACTTGTGGCTTTAATTCATTTAGGCTAAGAATAGCCTTCTCTAAATCGGTGCCTCTAAAGTTGGTGCCACATCACTACATGTGGGATTCTCATTGCCTCTATTTACAAAAGATAATGGCTTAAATTTGCAAAAGACAATCCTCTTATTCCTTTTATTCCTATCTTGAAATGAAGTTGACACAATCAACTAAGTCTAAGAAATAGATTGATCAATCCTCCTCAATAAGAAAGCGTAACGTGTTGTAAATGTTGATATAACACTTTGTAATAATGTAAGAGTCTTTTCCCGGCTTTCTTTGACTCTTTGAATTATACTTAAAGATGGATTTAGGTTTTGGGTCAGTTTGACAGTCTTGTTTCTTTTTCACTTCACTTTGAAGAAGCATAGTAATCTTGACTTTTGGGATCATCAACAAAGTCATATCTATTGTAGAATTTTATCCATTTACTTTTTCTCTTATGGCTTCGGGTGTAGATATATTAGGAGCTTTGTAGAACTTAGCATCTGTGTAGTGAACCTCCTCCCCTTGGAATGGATTTGTTTGGAAACAATTTTCTTTACCTCTCCATTGATCTTTACTGAATTTAAAACAGTGGTGAAGTGTAGATGGGACTACTCCATATGTATACAACCAAGGGCGTCCTAGAAAGACATTCTATGAAGTGATTGCATCAATGACATAGAATAGAGCATGTGAATATAATTCTCCAATCTCAAATTTTAAATCAATAGTTCCCATTGTTTTTTGCCCTTTTTAATTGAATCCTTGAATAGTGAGAGATACGATGGAGATAGTTGGCGGGGTGTCATACCCATGATTAACAAAGTTTTCAAGGGTAATAGATTTACCACAAATCCACGATCAAATAATACTCGATTGATAGATGTATTCCCTACTATGATTGACACATCTAATGGATGATTGTGATATTTTGTCCCAAGTTGAAGATTTTCATCATCAAAAGAAATGCAAGCCATACATAAGGCACATACACCGGAGGAATTGGGTTGTACTTCAACCTGATCAACTCCATTCTCGAATTGTTCATGATTTAGTAATGCTTGAATTAATGTTTTTCTCAGCTTCAGGGATAACTGAAAGGCATCATAAATACTTAACAGTAGAACCCACTGTTCAAGCTTGCATAGTGTATTATTAATAAAACAATACATCCGGTACCATGCATATTTGTCATTCTCCTTGATTATCTTAAAGTCCTCACCAAACCTTCAATCTAGGGCTTTATATTCCTTGGACCACTAATGGATTCCTTCAAGAAATCATATACTACAAATGTCAAGTTTAGCAAGCAGAAGCACATGCTAATTTCTGCCCACCATAGTTTTGTGCCCTACAAAAATACAAGGATTCCTTAAATCAGGTAAGGAGAAGACTCCTAAAGCTACATCCTCCAAATTGTTTTGAAAAACATTATGGATTATTGTTAGTTTTAAGGAGAAAAATATCTCTTATGTTCTTGGTTATGTCTAATTTAGTAAATACATGGCCTAATTCCCATCCACAGCCATCCAGTTCTCAAAATGAGAGGTAAGTGAGCAATGTTGGCATTTTAACTTTTGTAGATAACATTCACCATTTGCTACTTTGAGACTTGGGGGTTCTATTATTAATTCCCGAATATGGTGTGAATGGAGATGGGTATTCCAAGACATCACATAAATTCCATTCTCTTGTTAATTATTCCCTTGATAGACTGTCAAAACAGGAATAATAGGAGCAATATAGGAATTCCTACATGGTTGGGTTAAGCCTCATTGAATTCAATTGAGTAGAGTAGCATTCCCATCTAATTAATATTACAGTCATCATCAGATGAAGTACACCAAAAAAAAAGAAAAAAAAAAACTAAAATTTAGTTTTTGAACAGTATAAGTTTGAAAGGTGTTGTTAGACGGGTGTGATTGGGTGATGCCAGGTCCATTGTTGGGAAGTTCCTTGTTGAATTGAAATATTTTGATATACTTGTCTTGCATTTTGCATAAATGGACAAGTTACAAATTATGTTATGAATTTTGCTGGACAGAGTCAAATTATGTTATGAATTTTGCTGGACAGTTATGAGTTTTACATGTATGGACTCGTTATGCTATGCATTTTGCATATATGGACATGTTATGTTAGGAATTTTGCAAGTAACTTGGACAGGTTATTAGGAGTTTAGGACATGTAATGATATGATTTTTGTTGGTTATTGAGACAGGTTATGTTTTGAATGTTGCAGGTTATTTGGACATGTTTTGTTATGAATTTACAAGTTGTTTGAACAGGTTATGATATGTTATGATATGAAGGTTATATGGACCTGTTTTGTTATGAATTTTGCATGGTATATGGACAGGTCATTGGCATTTTGCATACATGGCTGATGGCTATGTTGTGATTGGCATTCTACATGTATGACCAGGTTATGTTAATGAGATTTGGACATTCTGGTAGTGATTTAGTTGAGTTTAGGCGATTCAAATGGTTGAAAGGAAAAAAAAAAAAAAAAAAAAAAAAAACATTTTATGTGGCTCAAATGTTTTAGGCGCTTTATGTTATTTTTAGGAATGGCTTGTCTGATTCAAATAGTAGAAATTTGAATAGGGAAATACGAAATTGCAAATGCCATCTCTTGTTGGGACCTTTGGTCTACAAGAAGTTCCTTAGATCTCTAGACAAATGAGATGGGTAACTCATTTTGGTTTTTTCAGTTGTTGGGTCGTTTTAGTTAGGTTAAAAAAGTAGCCAAGTTAATAAAGAAGCATTTTGACTGAGGTGGTGCTCAGCTCTTTGCAGCCTGAGATGAGCTCAAAATTAAAATTCCGATGAATAAAAATTCTATACATGTCATCAAGTTCAAAGTGTTGCAACACATATTGGCTGATACGTATCGTTCCGGGACCCCACCGATACACCCCTATTGTGGATGTATCAGGGGTCTGACCGGTTCAAGGGGTAGAGGAGCCCTAAACCGACCTCCCTGAAGGTTAGGGTTGAAATAAAATACACATGAGAAAAACATACTTTTAATATTTTTTGGTAGAAAAAAAACAGTACAATCAACATATTGGGATTTGGGACATGCATATCATACAATAGCTTAATAATGCATCAACCAACAGCCCAAGATATATATTATACAGGTTTTTACATTTCCCTAAGATACCCAGACACATCCTAATTTTACACCGTATCCATACGTAACCCAAAATGCCTCTGAAAATTGCATTTCTGAATCTCTTAGAATTTCCATACTTTGAACCTTGGATGAAATCATGAAATGAAAACCAAGTTTTTGATATCACTAAACAATGAAATGAAACCCTTTCCTCGGGTTAGATAAACTAAATCTCTTTCCTTGGGTTACAAGGTGCAACCATTACCATCCTACCTTATTTATTGCATAAATTATCCAGAGAGAGAGTTTCAATGCCTAATATACTTTGTGCATTTCAAATTTAATCTCCTCAATTCTTTGGTAAATGAAATAACCTTGAAAATAAAACTTTTTTTATCTTGAAAATAAAACCTCTTTCAAGCTAAGACAACATACGTCCACCAAAAATAGGTATAAAAATGTCAGCAACTTGAGTTATTAGGTTGGTAAAGTTGCCATGCAGTCCAATCAAACAAAAGATCCGTCTGCCTTGGCCAAAGACAGAATTTGGTAATGGGAAGATCAGTGAGCAAGAGTTAACATTAGATAAAACATAGCATCTGACAGAATGAAGTGATAACAATATAAAACCCACCAAACTTTCCCAAGTAGGAGTGCCCATTAGCAACTTGGCATTTAAAAGGTAAAAGAAAAGGATGACCTCAAATCAGATGAAAATAATCCCTTGTACCCAAGGTTGACATTCCAAAATTCACTGTACGGGATTCTGAGGATGGAAGATTTTTCTCAAACTTGTAACAACACGTTATTATGCTATTTGTAATGCTGAGAAACCTCCCAAACAAGCTTATCCATGAATTGGCATTTCTTGTCAAACCCCCAGCCTGGGTTGCTCTGCATCGCCAACCAATTTAGAAAGGGTTATGCTTCCTATATTTAAACCTAAATAAACGAGATATAAAAATGGCATTCAAAAGGATCCAAAAACAGCTAAACTATCAGTATAATCAGAAAGCAACGTTGGTAAGACATAAGCAGATACAGGCAATAATATTAAATTGCAGTTGTATCTAAAGAAAAGTTGGTTCTTAACAGGGCCATTTTTGCCCCTAATTTATTCATTAGAAAATTCACCATTTTAGCTAGATTAAGTGATCTTATTTTGATATTTGCAAAAGTAAATCACATATTTGTTTAATCTTAGTTGTTCTCTAGAATTTTTAGTTCTTCATTTTTGTGGAAAATCATTTAGTGAAAAGATGAACAGAATGTCCAAGTATATAACACAGCAAGAGAGAACCACTACCCCCACCCCTCCCCCTTGTGCTTAGCTGTAAGCTCATGAACAAGTTATTTTCTTATTTGCGAAAATGAATCAAATCTTTCCTGTCTTGGTTGTTCTTTAGATTTTCTAATTCTTTTTTTCTTGTACCAACTAAAAAAATTAATAATGTTCTTTCTTAAATGAATTGCATACTTCTTACTTGTTTGTGAGCCAAGTGTCCAGGGGACGGGGTGAGTGGGGATGGGGTAGAAACAAATAGGTTCTTTTCTTAAATGAATTGCATCTTTTTCTTCCATCTTAGTTGTTCTTTAGAAACTTTAATTCTTTTTTCTTGTGGCAACTGACCTAAGAAAATAACATGAAAAGAGAAAACCCCCAACAACCACCTGGGTGCTTAGCTCAACAAATAGGTTCTTTTCTTGTTTGATATTTACAAAAATGAATCACATCGTTAGTTGTTCTTTATAGTTTTTAATTCTTTTTCTTGTGGCAACTGTAAACCATTTAGTGAAAAGATGAAAAGATAATGTATCTAAAAAAGAGCCAAAAAGAGATACCCAAGAACAGTAAGAGAGACCCCCCCCCCCTGGTGGGAGTGCCAAGCTCACAAATAGGTTCTTTTTAACCCTCACATGTGATCTCACAGCTTCTTTGATCCCAACAATGAAACAACCTCAATTAATAACCTGCACAGCCAGAAAGAGGCTTCTTTGCTGAGGAAAAGAAAGACTACAACTCCTCCCTTCATCCTTCTCATGAACAGGGAACAAGTTTCAAGTACCCAACTCTGAAGAAAAAGGAAGGACTTTAAGAGTAATGGTATTGAGTCCAATGCAGCCAGTGTGTGCAAAAAACCAAAATCATTTCCAGTCCCCCCCCCCTCAAAGACCCCATTTAGCCAGGACCATCATTTATTCAATAATGAACCATTTTTACATTTTACAAAAGGAAGCTATAGATTTAAAGGAATATATATTTCAAAGGTATTAAACAGAAAGATGGAGTTTTTCTTTTTCTTTTTTTTTTTTAGGAAATGGTAACTTTGATAACATTAGCTAAAGAGCACAGCTGGCACCACTCAAGTAAAACCCATCGCATCACACTCATCACATCGTGCCTCTCATCGCATTCTCCTTGAGGACTCAATCAACCTGCAAGATAGCAAATGTCACGAGATCGCAAGCCCAACCGCAAGCCCAACCGCAAGCCCAACCTGCAAGATAGCAAATGTCCTAAGGAAAATCTATAAATAGGGGATCCCCGAGAGAATCAACAAGGCATTCATACTGTCAGACCATGTGAGCTTCCTATCCTGCCTGAGACTCTCTCAGATCTCAGATCCGAGATCCTGAACCCTCTTCTGCAACCTCTCTCAGTCTCCCCGACCTCCCATTGACAGTACCATCTCCCTCTCACTGGAATTCTAGAACTGGTGAACTACAATGACCTGATTCCTCACTGGAGGGTATGTAGGCAGACCCTCTGGGGGTTCAGCCAACTTCTTTCCTCTCCACCTCCCCTTGGTTCAATTCATCATTCTCCTTGGACCATCAGGGTTGGACCACAAGTAGGAGGAAGGCAGTGAGGAGTGGGGCTGATCTATCCTACCCCAAGAACATGTAATGAAGTACCATTGAGAAGGGTTACACAGTGCAAGGAGGAAGATAAAGGACTGAACTAAATATAAAAAGTGAAAAGGTCAATGGCCCATGGATATTTGGTAGAAAAGAAGACAGGTGGAGCCAATACATGATTGTGCCATAGTAGCAAAGTAAAAGGTTGTTTCGCCAATAGAAGTTTTGGCATATTCCATTATTCCTCTATGGAATTTTTCATTATCTCACCTCCTGGCTAGGTGGATGGGGAAAATAACTGTGCTGAAGTAAATAATGTGCCATCATGAAAGAAAACTTGGTTGGCAAAACTCCTTAATCTCTTAAGCAATCTACAATAATCAATCCTGTGACCCTCACAATTGCAATGGGTACAAAAACATACTCTATGCAAGTCTTTGCAATAGCAGATAGTATGGCCCACTAAACCACAATGAGTGCAAACGTCCACAACTAGCCCTTCTTATATATAATCTCCTTGATCACCAAAAGGCCTAGAGGGCCATGTCCACCATATGCTGTATGACCAGCACAGCTCCCATGATTAATGTTCCCAGAAACTGCTAGACTAAATAAACTAATCGTGGGTGTAAAATAAGAATCTAACAATCTATAGCCCTCTGATGTCAAGAAAACACCTCCTTCAGACAAGGTAATTCAAGGTTGCCCAAGATTTGAGACCAAAACTTGTTCATACTCTGACTTAACTCTAGATATAAACTTGCAACTTAAAAGTCTTCTCCCTGCTGTTCCATACAGTAACATCAGTTATTGGCTAATAAATATTAAGCTCCTCACAAAAAGTCAAAGACCCACCATTTCATAATAATACTCCTCAAGGGACTTGTCTCCTTGTAGGCTAAAGAAACACTTCACTTGTTTCCATATTTTCCTAGAAGTATCAGGAGAAATCAATTACTACTAATCTTTGACAAATAGAAATCAAATACTACTAACCCTAGCTGACTGTAGAAATTGGACTAAGGGGTTTAGAGACAATTTGAAGCTGGTGCTTAGGGTTTAATAGGGAGTTTATTGACCCATTTGGAGATCGACTCTAGTTAGAGAAGTTTCTAGAGTCCCTAGTACAAGCAGCACAAGCTCTCTCTCTCCCATTTTGTCGGGTGCTATGGAACCCTAGTTTTCTGCTACAGAAAATCCCAAGTTAGTGTTTTCTTGATTAATAGTATCTTATTTTGATATTCGTTTGCCTCCATTTGATCAAAAGAGCATACTGGAGGTGAGACAAAATACCCTACAAACTCCAGATGTGGTCAAGGATCTGTAGAGAATCTTGTGGGGCAGTCTCAATAAAAATTCATGTTTGTATTCATTTTGTAGTAGAGGAAAATGGGGGTATATTACTAGGAGTAAGACAACCCAAGGAGGATGGATCCTACCTATGAGAAGTGGATGCAGGATAATTAAATTGTTGTAGAACGGTGAACTCTATGCAACCTCATTAGTCAACACTACTTGTGGTTAGAGACTGCTAAGTATGGGATATTGTTAAGGAGACCTACTCACAGAAGTTGAATGTTGCTAGGGCCTACAAATTGAAGAATGATGTGAATAATTTGATATAGGGGGAGAAGCCATTAGCTGTGTATTTCTCAATATTGAAGTCTATGTGGCAAGAACCTGATTTCAAGATAATAGAGATCTCAAAGGGATTCGTGGTTCCTCTAACCCCAAGGTTACAGATTTGATGCCCCTAGAGGTTGGGTGTGATCTTGGAGAACCAAACTCGATGGCATCACAAGAAAAATATGGTGCCATGGATTCGACCATAAACTCTGTGAAAGAAATTCTTAAATTTTCAGATGGGATTAAGGAGGGTGATGGAGTGGTGGAAAGAGTTGAAGTGGAGGAAAATTGTGACAAGGAAGGAAATTTATCAAATAGCTGAAGTTGGAAATTACATCCACAGCTCCTACCCCCAGATTCAAGAATAATAATAACAATGACAGAAAGAGCAGGAATGAGAAAGGAGGCAAGGCTAATGTAGCCACCTCCTCTGATGATGAGGAGGGGCAATGTGATGAGAAGACTGTAGGGGAATAGCTAGCAGCCGTCAGGGCTGAAATGAGAAATATGGCCACATCATCAGTCATCTAAAGTTTACTTCAGCTTCCACTCCACACTAGCAACTAACAACAGCACCTCACCTATGCTCACTCAGATATTCGTGCTACTGCAAATCAGGCCTCTACTTCAGGTAATCGTAGGATCCCCAGGATATTAGATTTTGGTGCTTCTGACCATATGACGACCTCAGAACCTCAGACTCCCTTTGACTTCTATGCTTCATGTACCTAAACTTGATACCAACTTACTTTCAGTTAGTAACTTGACTAAATCTCTGAACTGCCATGTAACTTCAATTCCTTCCTATTGTTTGAAGGAGTCAATCTATTGAGTCTACATTGTTTCCCGCATTGTTTGAAGGAGTCAATCTATCGAGTCTACATTGTGTGACCTGCAAGTTTTCAAAACATTGTAAAAACTCTTATCCAACGAGTAATAAAAATCCATTTTTTTCCTTTTAACATTGTTTACTCTTATGTGTGTGGGGCCTTACCATTTACCTTGGATGGGAGGCTATAAATATTTTATTTTGTTCATTGATGACTTCTCTCACTACACTTGATTGTATCTTCTGCGTTCACGTGCTGAAGTGCCTAAACGTGTTCAACAATTTAATGAATTTATGCTTACCCAGTTTGACACCCGAAATCAAAATATTCTGATCAAACAATGCTAAGGAATATCTTGAGAAGCATCTTGCCTCTTATTTTGAGAAGTTTGGAGTTGTTCACAGAAGAAAAACAGTCCTTAGGAATGGGGAACTGTTTAGAATAGATGCAGAAATCAAAAAGAAATAGCAGAAAATGCTTCTTCTATGGAGTAGAAGGTGAAGAAGAAGATGGCGGCAATAAGGGTTCAGAGAATGAGAGTTTTGAACCTTACTCTCTTCTCCTACACCTTAACACTATTTTATTAAGTTAAACTTGAATAATTACAAGGAGGCCCTTAGTTGGGCAAGGAATTAAAAGAACATAACATAGAAAGGATAGGCCCAGAATAAGGCCCATTACAGAAAGGAATATAAAAGGTAAGAAAGAATAAACAGCCATCCTCTCTACACTTCCCCTCAAGCTGAGCATAGATGTCAATCATGCCAAGCTTGCCAGTATCATGCTGAAGTTTTGCCTTGGGAATGCCCTTGGTGAGAAAATCTGCTAACTGTCCTTCAGAGGTGATGAAAGGAAGACATACTTCACCCGAAGAGACTCTTTCTCGAATAAAGTGTCTATCGACTTCAATATGCTTAGTTCTATCATGTTGCACAGGGTTGTGAGCAATGTTGATGGCAACCTGATTATCACAGTATAACATCATTGGCTTGTCATGCTCAACCCCCAATTCCTCCATCAATGAAGATCGAGCAACAATCGATTGTTTCTTGCTTCTCCAAGAAACAATATTACCAGCCACCAAGCTGCAATACCCAGAAGTAGATCTTCTGTCAAAAATGTTTCCAGTCCAGTCAGCATCAGTATAGGCTTCAAGTTTCATATGACAATGCTTGGCAAACAGAATTTCCTTTCCTGGAGAGCCCTTCAAATAACACAGGATTCGCTCTGCTGCTGCCATATGAGTGTCTCGGGGAGCATGCATGAATTGGCTTATGCAACTGACAGCATAAGCAATGTCTGGCTGAGTCATGCATAGGTACAGAAGTTTTCCAAGAAGTCTTTGGAAAACTCCTTTGTCTTCTAACAATGTTCCATCTGAAGCAGAGAGTTTATTACTCGTATCAATAGGAGTAGCAACTAGTCTAGCACCCATCTTCCCTGTTTCAGAGAGCAAGTCAAGAACATACTTCCTTTGGGAGATAAGAATCTCATCCTTGGATCTAACAACTTCTATGCCAAGGAAGTATCTGAATTCCCCCAAATCTTTTATCTCAAACTCTGTATGGAGAAAAGATTTGAGATCATGAATTCCTGAAACATCATTATCAGTCACAACAATATCATCTACATACATAATGAGGTATACTGCCAGAGGTTCACTCCTCTTCACAAAAAGAGTATGATCAGACTGTGGCTGTACATAGCCAAAGTTAACAAGGGCAGTTCTAAATCTCTCAAACCATGCTCTAGTGGATTGTTTTAGTTTATAAAGAGATTTCTTTAGCCTGCATACCTTTCCTTTCATATCTGTTCCATACATCCCTGGAGGAAGAGACATATAAACCTCCTCATGTAATTTACCATTCAAAAATGCATTATTTACATCCAATTGATAAAGGGGCCAATCAGAGTGAGCAGTTAGAGATAGAAGAATCCTCACAGATGTCATCTTGGCAACAGGTGCGAAGGTCTCCAGATAATCAATCTCATATGTTTGTGTATAGCCTTTTGCAACCAGCCTGGCCTTGTACCCATCAATGGTGCCATCATTCTTGTGTAGGGCATCAATTTCGGATCTCATAACATCCCTCCATTCTAGAATATTTAGAGCTTCTGACACGAACCTGGGAATAGGGTTAGAGGCAACAGAAGAGAGATAGGCAAAGTCTAAAGGGGGAAGCAGACTATAAGAAAGGTGTTTGGAAATGCAATGTGCAATACACTTCCGTTTTCCTTTTCTAATAGCAATGGGAATATCAAGATCAGGGAAAGATGGCCCCAAGGGGGCTGAAATAGTACATGTTGTCTTATCTGTAACTGGAAGTGCATGAGGCTCATGAGTTGTAGGGGGGACAACTTGCTCATTTCTAAATCTTTGCCTTTGATACACCTTGGGATTGAAGATAGAACGAGGAGGTAAAAGGGGAAGAACACTGGGACAGGGAGAATGGAATGACCGATCCTTCCTTGATTCATTTGAAGGAGAAATAGACTCATCAAAAGACTCAATTGGAATAGGAAGAGGAAGAGCAAACACCTGTGACAAATCCTCCCCCTTGGACAATGTCCTTCCAGGGAGAAACCATAAAAGGGAGAAAGATCATCAAAGGTGACATCCATTGAGACATACCGAGTGCCAGTCTTCAGATCAAAACAACAGTAACCCTTCTATGTGGGGGAATAACCAAGGAAGATACACTTGTGGGCTTTTGGTTCAAATTTATGCCTTTGGACACTTGGAATATGTACATAATAGGTGCAACCAAAGACATGAAGAGGAATAGGAAAAAGGTCCTTGTCCGGATGAAGGAGACTGAAAGGAGACTTAAACCCTGTAAAGAATATGGGTCGAATAGCCCATAGGCTGTTATTCTTTCTTATTGTTTATGTTCCTTTCTGTAATGGGCCTTATTCTAGGCCCATGCTCTTCTATGTTATGTTCTTGTAATTTCTTGCCCAACCAAGGGCCCCCCTTGTAATTATTCAAAACTAACTTAATGAAATAGTGTTAGGGTGTTAGAGGGAGAGTGAAGTTCGAACCTCTCATACTCTAACCCTCTTTGCTGCCATCTCCCTCTTCATCTTCTACTCAATAGAAGCAATCTTCTCTACAGTTTTTGATTCCTTTTGATTTCTACATCTATCCTAAACAGTCCCACACTCTCAATGACTGTTTTTCTTCTTGGTATCAGAGCAGGCCTGAACTGGGCTTGGCTCTCATGTGGGTGTAGTCCAACCGACTGCATGAGGGTTTTTTTGGGCTGGAAGCTTCAGCTTGTTCGCCTGATTCTTGGAGGTCATTGGAGGGTGCCCAAGACTCTAATCTCTTGGAGAGTGGTTCGGTGACCAGGAAGAATCAAAGAAAAGGACTGTTCGGTTCCTGATTTGGAGCTCAAATCAGAGATTGATGAGATTGTAAGTTGCACTCAGTTTTTTTTTTTTTTTATCAATGTTGCACTCAGTTATTCCTGAGTTATATTTCTGTTTTGGGGACTGTTGAAATGTTCAAAGTTCCCTTGAAACTGTACAGTTGTTCGGTTGTGGTTAATCTGGTTTAACCCAGAGATTTCTAGGTTGGTTTTCTCCCTTTTTTGGACTGTTAAGTTGTTGAAACCTCTTTGGATTCAGTGGTGCGAGTTCTTGCTTCTGTTTGGTTGTTTTTTGGACCAGTACGAACTGCTCCTGAGGTGTTTCTCACTTGTTGATAGTGGGATCTTCTCTGCTGCCCACACAGTGTTCGTAAAAAGGCCCCCTAATCACTACGGACTATTTTTTGCTCTTTTTAGGGCACTTGTTAGTGAGTACCGAGAATCCCTAATTAGAAAAGGTACTTCAATTGGGTGCACAGTGCTTGGAGGTCTGTTGATTACTTCTTGAAGGCTGAACCGAGCCATTTAGTGTCTCGTGTAGACAACAAGGTGCTGCTGCCAGGCTTGGTTCTCACAGCTTCCAGGTGTGGTTTGGCCTTTGTGTATTGCTGTGTTTGAGGCCGATTTAACACAGTCCTAGCTCATCCTCATTCAGTACACTAGTAGAAGTTGACTAAAACCCTATTTGAAGTGTTTACATGTTGGACTCCTCAAAGATTGAGAGTAAAAATGTTGCTGAATTTGGACAAGTTCAAGGAACTCCAGTTGATTCTTTATTGACTGTGACCACAGTTAAGCTGGATGGAACCAACTATCTGGCATGGTCACAATCGGTAAAGATTTATATATGTAGTAGAGGAAAGTGGGGGTTTATCTCCAGGAGCAAGAAGGCTCCCCCAGAGGATGATCCATTCTATGAGAAGTGGATGCAAGAGAATTACACTGTTATTGGGTGGCTTGTGAACTCAATGCAGCCACAAATTAGCCAACATTATCTGAGGATGAATTCAGGAAAGGAAATCTAGGACAGTGTTGCAGAAACCTATTCCCAGAAACTAAATGTGGCTAGAGCCTATAAATTGAGAAGTGATGTGAAAATTTTAAAGCAGGGGGAGAAATCCCTTGCTGTATACTTCTCAACCCTGAAGTCTGTGGCAAAAATTGATCTAATAGAAGTTGTAACTTGGGACACCACCAATGATGCAAAGACCTACAGGAAACTAGTTGAAAGAAAAAGGGTGTTTGAGTTCTTAACCAGACTAAACCCAAAATATGACATCACAAAACTGAATATTCTATCCAAAGAAAATGTATCATTGTCACAAGCGTATGCTTTGGTGAGCAGTGAAGAAAGCAGAAGGATGGTCCAGGTTCAAGGGGTTGATATTAGTGATCACTTTGCGAATATGGGGGTTAAACCTAGTGGCTCTGGAAAAAAAGAGGTTGTATGTGAATACTGCAAAAAGCCAAAGCAAACCAAAGACAAGTGTTGGAAATTACATCCCGATCTTGTTCCTAATCGGTTTCAGAAAAAACATGATAGTAGAAGGACAGGGAGTGCAAATGTGGTTGTTGGTCCAGATACTGAAGTTGAGTCTGCTTGTGCACAGTTGGCAGCCATGAAAGCAGAATATGAAAAGTTTGGGAAGATGATTGGTCATCTCAAGGGTGTAATTTCTTCTTCCAACCCTTAAAGAAATTCAATTCCTTCTGCATTTGCTCATTCAGGTATAAGGGCTTCTGCTAATCATGCAACCACTTCAGGTAATCTTAAGATCCCTTGAATTATCGACTCAGGTGCTTCTAATCATATGACCAACCTTTCTACTTTGTTCGTTTCATATGATTTGCTTCCTGGACGTGATAAAATCACCTTAGCCGATGGTTCTCTTGCCTCTATTTTTGGCAAGGGAACCGTCAAGGCTACAGATTCCTTGCTCCTATCTTCTGCCCTTCATGTACCTAGACTAAATACAAATTTGTTATATGTAAGTAGTTTAACCAAGTCATTAAATTGTTGTGTAACCTTCTTTCCTTCCTACTGTGTTTTTTAGGATCTGGAGTCTCAGAAGATGATTGGGAGTGGCCATGAGACGAATGGAATATACCTGCTTGATACTCGGGAACAATGCCCTGATCAACTTGGGAATGTTGCTTTTGGGTCTGTTTCTTCAGAGTCTATTAGTCGAATTATGTTATGTCATTTTCGTTTGAGTCACATTTCCTTTTCTGCTTTGAGTCATCTATTCCCTAAACTGTTCAAGGGAATTAGTGTGTCTAGTCTTCATTGTGAATCTTGTGAGTTATCAAAGCATTGTAGAAACAATTATCCTTTGAGCAATAAAAGATCTTCTTTTCCTTTTAATATTGTGCACATTGATGTGTGGGGGCCTTACCACTTAACCTCTATGGGGGGCTACAAATATTTTATCTTGTTTATTGATGACTTTTCTCGGTTCACTTGGATATTCCTGATGAAATCTCGTGATAAAGTTCCAAGACTTGTAAGACAATTCCATGAATTTGTTCTAACACAGTTTGATACTAGGATTAAAATTTTCAGATCTGACAATGCAAAAGAATATTTTGAGAAGAGCTTATCCTGTTATCTCTTTGACATGGGGGTTATTCATCAAAGTTCCTATGTTAGGACCCCAGAACAGAACGGAGTTGCTGAAAGAAAAAATAGGCATATTGTTGAAGTTGCAAGAAGTACTTTGTTTGCCTCACATGTTCCTACAAGATTTTTGGGTGATGTTGTCCTCACTGCTACCTACCTCATAAACCGTATGCCATCCAGGGTTTTAGGGTTTGTCTCCCTTCAATCTTCTTCATCCGGACAAGGACTTTTTTCTTGTTCCTCTTCGTGTCTTTGGTTGCACCTGTTATGTACATGTTCCAAGTGTCCAAAGACATAAATTTGAACCAAAAGCCCACAAGTGTATCTTCCTTGGTTATTCCCCCACACAGAATGGTTACTGTTGTTTTGATCCAAAGACTGGCACTTGATATGCCTTAATGGATGTCACATTTGATGAGTTTTCTCCCTTTTATGGTTCCTCTCTAAAAGAACATTGTCCACAGGGGGAGGGTTTATCACAAGTGTTTGCTCTTCCTCTCCCTGTCCCAGTTGAGTCTTTTGATGAGTCTGCGTCTCCTTCAAATGAATCAAGGGAGGGTCAGTCATTCCATTCTCCTAGTCTCAGTGTTCTTCACTCTTTACCTGCTCGTCCTATCCTCAATCCCAAGGTGTACCAAAGGCAAAGATCCAAGAATGAGCAGGTTATTTCCCTTACAACACATGAGCCTCATGCACTTCCAGTCACAGATGAGACAACAGGTACTGTTTCAACCCCTTTGGAGCCATTTTCCCTGAACTTGATATTCCCATTGCTGTTAGGAAAGGAAAACGGAAGTGCACTGCACACTGCATTTCCAAACACCTTTCTTATAGTCTGCTTTCCCCTTCATATTTTTCCTCTCTCTCTTCAGTTGCCTCTAACCCTATTCCCAGGTCTATGTCAAAAGCCCTTAATATTCCAGAATGGAGGGATGCAATGAGATCTGAAATTGATGCCCTACACAAGAATGACACTTGGGAAGTGGATGACTTGCATGAAGGGAAGGACCCAGTTGGTTGCAAGTGGGTATTTACTACTAAATATCAGGTTGATGGGACCATTGAGAGGTACAAGGCCAAGCTAGTTGCAAAAGGCTATACACAGACATATGGGATTGATTATCTAAAGACCTTTGACCTATTGCTAAGATGACATCTGTGAGGGTTCTTCTATCTCTAGCTGCTCACTTTGACTGGCCCCTTTATCAATTGGATGTAAAGAATGCATTTCTGAATGGTGAATTACATGAGGAGGTTTATATGTCTCTTCCTCCAGGGATGTATGGAAGAGATATGCAAGGAAATGTATGCATACTGAAGAAATCCCTTTATGGCTTCAAATAGTCCCCTAGAGCATGGTTTGAGAGATTTAGAACAACACTTGTTAACTTTTGCTATGTTCAGACACAGTTTGATCATACTCTTTTTGTGAAGAGGAGTGGACCTCTAGCAGTATACCTCATTGTGTATGTAGATGATATTGTTGTGACTAGCACTGATGTTTCAAGAATTCATGCTCTCAAATATTTCCTCAACACAGAGTTTGAGATTAAAGACCTGGGGGAATTGAGATACTTATTTGGCATAGAAGTTGCTAAATCCAAGGATGGGATTCTTATCTCCCAAAGGAAATATGTTCTTGACTTGCTCTATGAAACTGGGAAGATGGGTGCTAGACCAATTGCTACTCCTATTGATATGAGTCATAAACTTTCTGCTTTAGATGGAACATTGTTAGAAGACAAAGGGGTCTTCCAGAGATTTCTTGGGAAACTCCTGTACCCATGCATGACTCGGCCAGATATTGCATATGCTATCAGTTGTACTAGCCAATTAATGCATGCTCCTCGAGACACTCATATGGCAACAGCAGAGCGAATTCTGTGTTATTTGAAGGGCTCTCCAAGAAAGGGAATTTTATTTGCCAAGCATGGTCATATGAAACTTGAAGCCTATACTGATGTTGATTAGGCTGGAAACATTGATGACAGAAGATCTACTTCTAGGTATTGCAGCTTGGTGGCTGGTAATGTTGTTTCTTGGAGAAGCAAGAAACAATCGGTTGTTGCTCGATCTTTAACAGAAGCAGAATACAGGGCCATGGCACATGGAGTTTCTAAACTGTTATGGCTAAAATCATTGATAGAGAAACTTGGGGTTGAACATGACAAGCGAATGATGTTGTACTGTGATAATCAGGCCGCCATCAACATTGCCCACAACCCAGTGCAACATGATAGAACTAAGCATATTGAAGTTGATAGACACTTTATTCGAGAAAGGGTCTCATCAGGTGAAGTGTGTCTTCCTTTCATCACATCTAAAGGATAGTTAGCAGATTTTCTCACCAAGGGCATTCCCAAGGCAAAGCTTCAACATGACACTGGCAAGCTTGGCATGATTGACATCTATGCTCGACTTGAGGGGGTGTAGAGAAGATGGGCCAAATGGTCCATAGGCTGTTATTCTTTCTTACTCTTTATGTTCCTTTCTGTAATGGGCCTTATTCTGGGCCCATCCTCTTCTATGTTATGCTCTTGTAATTTCTTGCCCAACCAACCCCCCCCCCTTGTAATTATTCAAAACTAACTTAATGAAATAGTGTTAGGGTGTTAGAGGGAGAGTGAAGTTCGAACCTCTCATACTCTAACCCTCTTTGCTGCCATCTCCCTCTTCATATTCTACTCAATAGAAGCAATCTTCTCTGCAATTTTTTATTCCTTTTGATTTCTACATCTATCCTAAACAGTCCCACACTCTCAATGACTGTTTTTTTCTAACCCTGGATGGCATACGGTTTATAAGGTAGGTAATAGTGAGAACAGCATCACCCCAAAACCTTGTAGGAACATGTGAGACAAACAAAATACTTCTTGCAACTTCAACAATATGCCTATTTTTTCTTTCAGCAACTCCATTCTGTTATGGGGTCCTAACACAGGAACTTTGATGGAAAACCCCCATGTCAGAGAGATAGCATGATAAGTTCTTCTCAAAATATTATTTTGCATTGTCAGATCTGAAAATTTTAATCCTGGATCAAACTGTGTTACAACAAATTCATGGAACTGCCTCACGAGTCTTTGAACTTCATCACGGGATTTCATCAGGAATATCCTAGTGAACCGAGAAAAATCATCAATAAACAGGATAAAATACTTGTAGCCACCGATAGAGGGTAAGTGGTAAGTCTCCCACACATCAGAGTGCACAATATTAAAAGGAAAATAAAATCTTTTATTATTCAAAGGATAATTGTTTCTACAATGCTTTGACAACTCACAAGATTCACAATGAAGACTGGACAAACTAATTCCCTTAAACAATTCAGGGAATAAATGACTCAAAGCAGAAAAGGAAAGGTGACCCAAATGAAAATGACATAAGATAATTCGACTAATAGACTCTGAAGAAACAGACCCAAAAGCAACATTCCCAGGTTGATCAGGGCATTGTCCCGGAGTATCAAGCAGGTATAATCCATTCGCCTCATGGCCACTCCCAATCACCTTTTGAGAATCCAGATCCTGAAAAACACAGTAGGAATGAAAGAAGGTTACACAACAATTTAATGACTTAGTTAAACTACTTACAGACAACAAATTTGTATTTAGTCTAGATACATGAAGGCAGAAGATAGGAACAAAGAATCTATAGCCTCGATGGTTCCCTTGGCAGAAATAGGGGCAAGAGAACCATCAGCTAGGGTGATTTTATCACGTCCAGGAAGCAAGTCATATGAAACAAACAAGGTAGAAAGATTGGTCATGTGATCAGAAGCACCTGAATCGATAATCCAAGGGATCGTGAGATTACCTGATATGGATGCATGAATGGCAGAGGCCCTTGTACCTGAATGAGCAAATGCATAAGAGATTGAATTCCCCAAAGGGTTGGAAGTAGTCACACCCTCTAGATGACTAATCATCTTCCCAAACTTTTCATATTCTGTTTCCATGGCTGCTAACTGTGCGCAAGCAAATATCTCTTCAGTATGGTACTTGTCACTATCTGGACCAGCAGCAACATTTGCACTCTCTGCCCTTTTACTATCATGTTTTTTTCTGAAACCGAAGGGAAACAAGATCAGAATGTAATTTCCAGCACTCGTCTTTGGTGTGTTTTGGCTTCTTGCAGTAGTCACATACATCTTTCTTCCCAGAGCCACTAGAAGTCCCTGCAACTCCTTTGGGTTTCACTCCCATATTAACAAAGTGATCACTTATACCAGTCCCTTGAACCTGGACAATCCTTTTGCTCTCTTCACTACTCACCAATGCATATGCTTGTGACAATGAGACACTCTCCTTGGATAAAATATTTTGTTTTGTGATATCATATTCTGGGTTTAGTCCGGTTAAGAACTCAAACACCATGTTTCTTTCAACCATTTTCATGTAGGTCTCTGCATCATTGGTGGTGTCGCAGGTTACAGCTTCTATTAAGTTTATTTCTTGCCACAAAGACTTCAGGGTTGAGAAGTATACAGCTAAACGTTTCTCCCCCTGTCTTAAATTCTTTACATCACTTCTCAATTTATAAGCTCTAGCCACATTTAGTTTTTGGGAAAAGGTTTCTGCAACACTGTCCCAGATTTCCTTTGTTGAATTCATCCATAGATAGTGTTGGCTAATCTGTGGCTGCATTGAGTTCACAAGCCACCTGATAACAGTGTAATTCTCTTGCATCCACTTCTCATAGAATGGATCATCCTCTAGGGGAGCCTTCTTGCTCCCGGAGATAAAGCCCCACTTTCCTCTACTACATATATAAATCTTTACCGATTGTGACCATGCCAGATAATTAGTTCCATCCAGCTTGACTGTGGTCACAATCAATAAAGAATCAACTGGAGCCCCCTGAACTTGCCCGAATTCAGCAACATTCTTATTTTCAATCTCTGAGGAGTCCATCCCTTTAAACACTTCAAATAAGATTTCGACCAACTTCAACAAAAGTACTGAATGAGGATGAGCAAGGGTTGTGTTAAACCAGCCTCAAAGCAGCAATACACAAAACCAAATCACACCCGGAAGCTGTGAGAACCAAGACTGAAGCAGCACCTTGTTGACTACACGAGACACTAAAGAGCTTGGTTCGGCCTTCAAGAAATAATCAGAAAACCTCCAAACACTGTGCACCCAATCCAAACTCCTTTTCTAAACAGAAATTCCATGTACTTACCAAAAAGTACCCCCAAAAGAGCAAAGAACAATCTGTATTGACGAAGAGGCCTTTTTACAAACACAGTGTGGGCAGCAAAGAAGACCCCACTGTCAAAGGTAAAAAACAGCTCAGGAACAGCCTGTACAGGTGCCCAAAAAACAACTCAAGGAAGCAACAACCCGCAGCACTGAATCCAAAGGTATTTCGACAACTTGACAGTCCAAAAAAGGAATGAAAACAACCCAGAAATCTCTAGGTTAAACCAGATTAAAAACAGCCGAATAGTTGTACAGTTTTCAAAGAACCTTCGGACACTTCAACAGTCCATAACAAAAAAAGTAACCCAAAAATAACTGAGCACAACTTACTATCTCTAACTTAAGCTCCAAATCAAAAACCGACCTGTTTTCTATGATTCTTCCTAGTCACCGAACCACTCTCCAAGAGATTTGAATCTTGGGCACTTTCTTCAATCTCCAATGACCTCCAAGAATCAGGCACACAAGCTGAAGCTTCCAGCCCTAGAACACTCTCATGTAGTCGGCTGGACTACACCCACATGAGAGCCCAAGCCAAGTTTAGGCCTGCTCTGATACCAAGAAGTAAAACAGTCCTTAGGAATGGGGGACTGTTTAGAATAGATGCAGAAATCAAAAAGAAACAGCAGAAAATGCTTCTTCTATGGAGTAGAAGGTGAAGAAGAAGATGGCGACAATAAGGGTTCAGAGAATGAGAGTTTCGAACCTTACTCTCTTCTCCTACACCTAAACACTATTTTATTAAGTTAAACTTGAATAATTACAAGGAGGCCCTTAGTTGGGCAAGAAATTAAAAGAACATAACATAGAAAGGATGAGCCCAGAATAAGGCCCATTACAGAAAGGAATATAAAAGGTAAGAAAGAATAAAGAGCCTATGGGCCATTCGGCCCATCCTCTCTACATTCACCACTCTTATTTTGAGAAGTTTGGAGTTGTTCACCAAAACTCTTGTGCTCGCACTCCAAAACAAAATGGGGTAGTGGAGAGAATTAGAGAAGGAACAAACACATTGTGGAAGTTACTAAAAGCATCCTTTTTGCTCTGCCCTTTACTTTTCACCCTTTTTCCATGCATAAACAGGGGCTTTTCCCCAATATTTTTACTTGTTTTCTTGCATGAAAATAGGGCTTTATCCCTAATATATTCGCCTCACCCTTTTCTAATCACAAAACAGGGTTCATCTCCATTTTTCATTCTTTTTTACACATAAAATAAAACTGTATTATGCAAAAATAGAGATGTATTTGCACTTTGTAGGTTAAAACAGATTGCTTTCTATTGTGCAAAAATAGCTTCCTTTTTTCCTTTTTGCTAATGTTAAAACATGTTGCATTCTATTATTTCCACTCTCATTTTTTATGAAAAACCAGGGATATATTCTATTTTTTCACTCTTTTCTAACATGAAAACAGGGTTCATTTGTTTTCTTTCTTTCATTATTCTTATTAAAACAATGACTCTGCCCCATTCTTTCTTCTCTTCATTTTTCCCTTGTTTATATTTTCCTTCCTCCTTGAACTTAGATTATGATTTATGAAGCACTTGTACTTAGACTTTAAAATTTGATTTTTTTTAGAATGGAATTAAAACTCATCCCTAGTTCTATACATATGATATCTCTTTATATTCATTAATTTCAGAGAAAATAATTTCTTTAGTTGTATAACTTTCATTTGTAGTGTTTGTCTCACTATTTATAAATTGTATGGATAATTACTAATTGATGACTTGATGGGCGTAGTTTGTTACTTTGTTAAACACTTGAAAGTTGAAAGTAAAAATTTAAAACAATAGAAACAAGACTCTATACTATATAGTTATGGTTCCTTTTAAAAAATTATGGTTCACTCATATTTCATACCAAGATAATTAAAGATATTGCTTCTTATTGACACTAGTGTAACTATAAGTCTATCATTACTATATAGTTATAAGATGTTTATGGGTTAGAAAGCTTGTGCAAAGTCCTTTTTTCCTTTTTTTTTTTTTGAGAGAGAGAGAGATTTAGGTATATTTTAGAGTTTTTGACTTTTGAAAAAATAAGAAAAAATCTTACGATTTACGATACATTCATGATACGATTCAATTCAAACCCCTTTAAGATTTACGATACGATTACGATTTTCAGAACGTTGCTAGGAAGTGCATTTTTTTAGGGTATGCCTCCACACAGAAGGGTTATTATTGCTTTGATCCTAGTAGTGGCACCCGTTTTGTTTCTATGGATGCCACTTTTGCAGAGTCAACCCCTTTTTATAGTTGTTCTTCTGAGGGAGAGCCCTCTAGTGAGTTGTTTGCTTCTTCCCCACCTTTACCAGCTCCTATTGGCTCTTGTATTAGTCCTCCAGCTCCTTTAGCTCTAGTAGTTGAACATTTTGGCTCCTCCATTCTTTCACCTCCTCTTCTTCCTCCTAGTCCTTTTGTGTTCACTACACCTCCTGTACTTCAGAGGTGGTACCGACGTCAAGGACTAAGACATGGACAACTTGTTCCCCCATCTCCAAGTAAGCCTCTGCAACTTCTAATCACTGAAGAGAGGACAGGTCCTGTAGAACCACAACCAATACCCTCATTCCCAAACCTTGACCTACCCATTATTGTAAGAAAAGCTAAAAGGAAATGTACTACTCAATTCATTTCTAAACACCTTTCTTACAGTTTTTTGTCCCCTTCCTACTATTCCTTCTTGGCCTCCATTTCAGCCCAACTTGTCCCTAAGAATGTATTAGAAGCCTTATCTAAGCCAGAATGGAGGGATGCTATGAGAACTAAGATAGAAACACTTCGTAATAACAATACTTGGGACTACTAGAAAGGAGCCTGTTGTTTGTAAATGGCTTTATACCATAAAGTACCATGCTAGTGGACAGATTAAGAGGTATAAAGTCCACCTTGTTGCCTAAGGGGTATACTCAAGTCTATGGGATTGATTACTCAGGTCTTGTCTTTGGCAATAAATTATGATTGGCCTCTATACCAGTTTTATGTCAAAACTGACTTCTTGAATGGTGACTTGACAAAAGAGGTGTATATGTCCCTTCCCCCTGGAATGTTTGGTAAGGAGATGCAAGATAAGGTGCATAAACTGAAAAAATCTCTTTATGGACTTAAGCAATCTCCTAGTGCTTGATTTGATAGATTCGGGACTGCACTTGTTCAGTTTAGTTATACATAGAGACAATTAGATCACTCTATTTGTGAAGAGGAGAGCTTCTCATGTTACCTTCCTTATTGTGTATATGGATGACATTGTTGTCACAGGTAGTGATGCACATGAAACTCATGATATCAAATACTTCCATAACTCTGAATTTGAGATAAAGATTTGGGGGAGTTGTGGTACTTCTTGGTCATTGAGGTTGCTAGGTCTAAGAGGAACTTTTCATCTCCCAAAGAAAGTATGTGTTAGACTTTCTAACTAAGACTAGGAAACTTGGTGCCAAGCCTACTTCCACAACTATTGATGTGAATCATAAGCTCTCGTTAATGACTGGGAGCTCTTGAAAGACAAGGGAGTGTTTTAAAGATTGTTGTGAAAGATTCTATACCTGTGTATGACACAGCCAGACGTTTCCTATGTTGTGAGTGTGATTAGCTAGTTTACGCATGCTCCTAGAGACACATATATGGCTGCTGCAGAAAAGGTGTTGTGTTATTTTAAGGGTACTCTTGGGAAAGGTATACTCTTTACTAAGCATGGACATATGAAGTTAGAAGCGTATACAGATGTTGACTAGGTAGGCAATATAGATGACAGAAGATCCACATCAGGTTATTGTGTCATGGTGGATGGAAATAGTCTCCTGGAGGAATAAGAAGCAATCTGTTGTTGCCCGATCTTTAGTTGAGGCAGAGTATAGGGGCTATGGCTCATGGGGTGTTAGAGTTGTTGTGTCTCAAATCTCTCTTAGAAGAGATGGAAATTTATTATGAAGGCCGCTAATGTGTATATTGTATTGTGATTATCAAGGTACCATTGACATTGCTCATAACTCAATTCAACATGATAGGACCAAACACATTGAAGTGGACAAACACTTCATACAAGAGAGAGTGGCCTCGAGAGAAGTGTGCCTCCCTTTCATCTCTTCAAAGGAACAACTGGCAGACAACTTGACCAAGGAAGTACCTAAGGCAAAGCTCCAACACTATATAAGCAAGTTGGGCATGAATGACATCTATGCTCAGCTTGAGGGAGAATGTAGAGAGATTAGGTCAAATGACCTTAGTTTGGTGGCTAAATGGGCCTTGCTTTAGTTCAGCTGTTTATTGTTTTATTTCCACTGTAATGAGCTGTCTTTATGGGCCCTTAACACATTGTTCTTATGTTTATTGGGTCAGCCACCTAACCAAGGGACCCATGTAATTTCTTCTTTAAATTAATCCAGCACATATATAAGGAGACTAAAGGAGTGAGAGAGGGGTGTTTTTCTCTTCTCTTCCTCTTTTCTTCCAACTTCTTCTTTCTCTTGAAAAGCTCTTTCTCCCTTCTCCCTTCTCATTTTTCTTATTATACAAGTAGGAAATTCTTGGACTGGTTTTCTTCTCTCATGATAAATCAAAATAACAATATTGCTGCCATTTATGAAAATACTGTTATAAATAGTGAAAATAAACACAAGTAAAGCTACTCTTTCAACACTTTCCAAAACCTAAGGAGGTGGTCAACAACATGGTTTGTTTTATTTTGAAAACAAAAACAGCTGCCACATCAGCAAAATTATATTGTTTTTGCTGACATGGGAGTTGTTTTTCTTATCAAAAACAAAACCATGTCGTGGGAACCAAGGGAGGAGAGGAAGGATCATAGAGTGAATTGGGAAATGGTCTCTAAAAGCAGGGCTGAGGGAGGATTAGGATCAGGTAACATTAAGAAGAAAATGAAGCTCTTTTGGGGAAATGGCTGTGGAGCTTGGAAGGTGAGAAGGATAAGTTGTGGGCTAGGGTAATTCTGAGTATTCATGGTCAGGCAGATGATGGCTGGGACATTGGGAATATGGCAAGATCTATTGGAGCCTCTCCTTGGAAATCTATGCATACCATTCTTCCTTCTTTTCTGTAGCACATCAGGTATGACCTCTGCTCTAGGAATCAAGTAAAATTTTGGAAGCACATTTGGGTGGGTGATGTACCTTTGAGAGACCAATTCCCTTCCTTGTTTTCCCTCTCCTAGTATAAAGGCAAGGTTGTGTCTAGTTTTCTAGTTCCTTCTCAGTCTCACTTCGGGTTTGATTGGGATTTGGGGTTTAGAAGAGGCCTAAGGGATGAAGTAGAAAATGTCATGAATTTGGTTCAGAGTTTAAATGGGGTGGTGTTGGATCCCTTTGAGAGGGATAAGAGACTGTGGACCCTAGCTCCCTCTGGGACCTCTTGTGCTTCCTTTTTTAAGTCCCTCTTGCCTTTGCTAGTAACTTTGCACAAAATTTTCCAGTAAAGGAAGTTTCAGGTGAGCTAATTCGAGCCTTTTGTTGGGAAGCCTTCCTAGAAAGGTGTAATACATGTGACTTACTACAAAGAAAAAGGCTTTTTTGGTGCTTATCTCTGAATTGGTGCATTCTTTGCAAGGCTAGTGGTGAAAACCCCTACCCTTTTGTTGTTGTTATTTAGGACTGGTTTCTTTCCCTTTTTGGTTGCAGGTGGACCCCACCGTCAAATATCCAAAGGTTGTTTAGCTCTTTGTTCCTTCGATGGCCAAAGAAAAGGGAAAGGATTATGTGGAGGTGTGTGAGGGATGCTATTTGCTGAACTCTATGGCAAGAAAGGAACTCCAGAACTTTTTCTGAAATTGAAAGAAGAAAGTATTTTGAAGTAATAACAGTTGGGGTGGTGCACTGGCTAAAATCCTTGGACCTGTTTAATGATATTTCTATAGATATGTTGTTGAACAGCTAGATGGAGGTGGCTTATTCTGCTCCTGCTTGCTCTTCTGTTTGTCCTGTGTGGTCACCACCAGGCTGTGGTGTTATAAAGGTAAATTTTGATGGTAGTAGTGAGGGCAATCCAATTTCAGTGGGTGAAGAGAACAGCAAATGCATTTGCAGATGCTTTGGCAAAGCAGGGGGTGGGAAGGGACCAAATGTTTTGGGCTGTATTATAAGTTGTTTTGTTTTTTGTTGTCCTCTTGGAGAGAGTTACACCTTTTTATCTCTCTCTGAAGTGCTTTAACTAATTCTTATTAATTTAATGAATTCCTGTTATTGATAAAAAAAACAAAAACAAAACCATGTCATTGAACACCCTCTAAATAAGTATTGGTCTTGTGAGGTTCTAGCAAGGATCACCACATTTGCAAATCACTGTCACAATCTGAAGCATCTTTCACTTACTTATTACAAGGAGCATGACAGAGAAATTTAAGGGTGAATTCTTTTCAGAGGGGGTAACTGAGACAGTTCAGCCTTCAGTAGTATAGCAATAAAGAATACAACAAATCAACTTCTGGAGAGTTTTAAACCCCAAAGCTACTAAAACATATGAAAGATGAAGGAATCAATGGTTGTGCCCAAATTTTGATGCTAACAGTGTCTAAATAGATGTTTTCTATTTATATGTTTTAAAACAAGCTATTGTTTCTCCCTTGTTTTTTGGAATGTTCATAGTTGGTAGTTTCTATTTTGTCTAGGAAACTATTAGTTTGAGCCAACTGCTACTTTGATTTTCTAAGTTTCTATTATTGGAAGTTTCTGGGATTCTAATTACGAGTCAAATGCACTTTTTGTAAATACCAAATTTCTATTTCAGTAAAAGCTTTGAGTTAAATAAATACATATAAATCCCTTTTTTCGAAAGGTAACGCATAAATCTTTCCATAACAGAACCAAATGAGTTAATTTTTTTTCCTCTCAGTGGATGCTCACTTTTTCTCTTGAAATTAGTATAGGAGAAACACATGATTTCTTTTTTTCTTTGTTATTTTCTGGTAAATTTTTGCTACTAGAAGAAAACCGGCAACAATTCTCTAAATTATCCCCTAAATTCGGAGAATACTTAGCTGGTTTTTAAAGCAAGGTTACCCATCAATCTTGCCTACTATCAACCAGCTCTACGTTAACACCCATGATGCCAGGCCTTGCTTTTATGACTTGAAATAATTTAACAATTTTGTTAAACAGAACCTAGCTGGATCAAACAGTTACACCAGGTTGACCATGTCAATAGTTGATCCATCCAGCCTCTCAAGCTCTTGGATTTGGAGTTGGGAAGTAAAGAAACCTCCCAATGAACAATATGCATAGTCAGCAGATATTCAGGGAATGTACAAGGATGAGAGCAAACCTGAAGAGACAGAACAGCACGGTCAGTGAAACACTTTACCGATGATGGCACATTTTCAGGGAGAGTTTTTGCAACTCTTTCCAACTCCTGTTGTTGTTGCTTTCCAGTTACCCTATCAGGACCACTGTAGATATCAATAAGCTCCTTCATATATGGTAGTTTCTCCATTGTTTCCTTCATAATTTCCTGTTAAAGGGGAGAAATTAATTAAGCTAACTACAAAAAGAATGAAAAAAAGAAAAGCTTTGCATGCCATAACCATATTATCATAAATTACTTAGCAAGTAGGATAGTTTGGTATATTGACTTGTAAGGTTGAACCAAATGACATTTAAAAGTTTTCTACATAGAAGCCACTAGTCTACATTAGAATTTATAAACAAGTCCAGGGACAATTTCTTGGTGCAATAGTACAAAATCTCAGGCTGGCAAGAATGAGACAGGTTCGGGTCTCAGAGTGGCCACTTTGTGCAAAAAATTAATAAAATAAAATAACAAGGAAAGAATAAAATGGCTCCGCTTCGGCTCACTCACCTCTGCTTCGACAAGACCCCCCCCCTTTTAACTAGTGATACACATCTTCATTCTTCTTAATATAAAAGATTTTTATTAAAAATAAAGAAAAAATGAGATCCTCCTTCCTCTTCTCCCTCCTTCCTCCTCATCCCCCCTCCTCTTAAGTAAGCTTATGCCTCCTTGTGTTCAGGAGGCTTACGCCTCTTACATTCTGAACTATGCCTCAAGCCTCTAGGTAGTGGAACGCTTCACGCCACACCTCCACATTTTAAAACATTGTCTGGGTCTTCCTTTCAAACTTTGGGAGGAAGGAGTATTCGAAAATATTGCAAAGGCCATTGGGGGAAAGCTGGTTGATTTGGATGTTCAGGATCTTCATGCTACAGGAATGAGATTATCGGAGGTCCGTCCTAAGTTCATTCCAAGGTCAGTGGAGTTGTAGGCGGATGGTTGTTGGCACAGAGTTTGGATCGCGTCAGAAGCTGAAGCGTTGCTATGGAGAATCACTGATTCGCCTGAGGAAGATGATGATGTGGCATGTGTGTTTACAAGCAGAAGATGAGGAGAGAGGGGGGAGAAGTTCAAGAACAAGGGAGGGGAATCATGTCTGAACTTTGGAAATCACCAAACAAGGTTTGCCTGGTTCAAAATAAGGAAGATGAAGAGGCGGTGCTAAGAATGAACGGGCGAGACGGATCCAATCTCTTGGGTTGTTGAGTTAGGCCGAAGGGGTCAGGCGCTTCAAAAGAAGTTTATAACCAAAATGACAAGGCTATAGAGCACGTGACCTTTGTTGCGTCATATCCTATAGATGGCAAGAATGGTCTATTCTCGTCTCCTTCAAAGGTTGTTTGTGATGTCCAACTGAAACGTGGATACCAGAGAGGTTTCCTACTTGTGGAAGGTCATTCAAGGGAGGAAGAAGGATGAGGGAGGATTCAGCTATGTTCCTAAGGGCACAAGTGGTAAAAGATTTCAAGCAAATTACTTTGAAAAGCTTCCGATATCTATTGGGGAAGAGGAAGGACATCTAGGAATGGATGATTAGAGAGGAATACAAAGATAAAAGGAAGTGACTAGGAAATGATTGGAGAGGAAAACAGAGAGGGGAGAAGGAGATAGGAGGGAATAAAGCTACTGAGGATGTCAGCATTGAGAAAAGAGTCAATATTGATAAACTAGTTGATAAACAAGTAGCAGTTAGGAAGTCTCTTGCCCTTTTCTTTTTAGAGGGAGAAGCAGTGGTGAGGAAGGCAATCAAGCAATTTGAACAAAATAGAAGGCAGAAAAAGAACGAGAGAAGCGTAGTTGGGGAAGGAGGTGAGAATTGGGAGGAAGGAGAAGGAAAGGAGTCAGATTCCGTTGATGAAGAGTAAAGGAAGATGTGGGTACTGAGTAGTGATGCAGTTGAGAGGGTGAGACTTAGAGGTCCATGGTTGTTGGGCTCAGCTGGCTTGTTGTTGAGGCTACTTTTTGTTCTACTCGCGGGTTTTTGTCTGTTGTTTATTTGTTCATGGGCTGGTTGGGCTGCTTGATGTTTGGGGTCTGTTTGTTATGGGGGCCTTTTGCTGGGTTTTGGCTACTTATTGTTTCTTTTAGATCCTTTGGAGGTGTTCTCTCAACACCGTCCTAGGTTGTATTCGTTTGTTTTCTTTTTTTAGTGAATTTTTCTTTCTACTTATCAAAAAAAAATCATTGTCATCTAGGTAGCACAGTCCTCCAATTTCACACCCGCCACCAATCAACTTCCCCGTCTTGAGGTCTTAAAAAACAAAATAAGAGGGATAAAAGGTGACTAAAACAATTAAGAGGTCAAGTTTACTTACAGATAGAAGAATGAAGGAAAATTTGGGTACACAAAAGAAAAAATGTAAAGTAATAGAACCAAAAGACACATTACTAGTACCAGTAGTAGATGTAGTAGCATTAGCTAAGTAACATTTTGAGGTGTGGAGGGAGAAGACGAATACATAAACAGGTCTAAAGATCCAATCATGTGACCTTTGGAGGCAAAGTAAGCTATACTTGATGTAACAAGGATAGTAGTATCAGAAGAATAGGATTAGTGAAGTCTATCATACTCCTCACATGTAATAGAAATCAACTCCTTGTCCTCACCACCTCCTTGAACAGGTGTCTCAACTGTGGAGGTATTGTAGCAAAGATTATCCCCTACTGCAGCATGGTTTGCCCAAATAGATAGTGGGCCATGCAAACCATAGAAAAAATTAATTGTATGGCTTTCACAACCACAATGAGAACACTCACAAACTATCCTACGTTCACCACCACTTCTACCACCTCCTCTGATACTTCCTCTTTCTCTACCTCCACCATAATTGTCTATAAACCCATGACCAATAGATTTAGGAGATTATTACTACCCAAAACCTGAGCCTAGATAGGTTCAAATTCTGCCAACAATCCAAACAAGAACCTTGCAGCATTCAAGTGTTCTCTCTGTTCTTGTTGAACCTTTTAATCTGTAAGGTAAAGGCTGATAGACATTCAGTTCATTTTTCAAGTTCTTCAGGGCTGCATAATACTCGTCTACAATCTTATCACCTTGTTGAAGGGTGAAGTATTCTTGATACAATTCATAGATTCTTGTTACATTGTCTTGTCCAGAATACAACTATTTGGCATGATCCAAAATTTTTTTAGTTGTGTCAAGAAACATAAGATTTATACTAATTTGATTTTCCATAGTGATGTCATAACCTATGCATTCTCTTGCACCCATTCATTGAACCCATCAAACCCACTCTTCGACTTATCTTCCTTAATATATACCAGCTTACCTCAACCAATCAAAAACACTTGAACTGATTTGGCCCATGGTACACAATTTGTACCATTAAGCTTAATCGTAGTCAATTGAATATTAAATGATGCTAAGAGTGTAATGACAATCCATACTGAAATAAACAAAGCATACAGGAAAAAACAATAAACATCAAAGGATACTGGAAACAATTCATAATGTATAGTCATATGAACAGGAATGTCACTTTAAACAAGGATACCAACAAACCATTTTGAATAAAAGTGCAGAAAAATCTATGACAACACTTCTAGCATCTGAACTTCAAATTTCACTATACATTCATTCAAAAGAAGATGAAGTTCAAATTCTATAAATTAGAGACCAGCATATTCAGGAGCATAAAATGTATTATTTGGCCATTTCCAATGGTATCTAGATTCCTGTTAAGCACAAAACCAAAAGTAAAATATGATAAAGAAAAATAAAAACAGAAAAGAAAAAGACAGTGTGAACAAATACAATGCATTTATGCAACATGAGAATATATTATAGAAAGATCTTGTTTCACATGAACAGTTGATAGTTAAAAAGAATAGCCTTTGAGTAGACACAAAAATGCAAATTTGAACGTATCATGATCAGAAAGCCAATGGGAAATTGAACAATAAAATGTAAAAGCAACTATTATAAGAAAATGATAAAATTATGGCATATAAAAGGAATGCAATCAATCCAAACAAAGAAAAGTAAAAGTTGCGGGAGTAGAGAATAGGAATTGGCATGGCCAGTTTGTTGGAATATGCATCATGGACATTGGACATACAAACCTCCCACTCTTCTTGACTCTGAATTCCCTCATAAGCCATCAAGAATGGTTTCACCTTCTCTAAAGCATCCCTAAGAGGAATTGGAGGCTTCTCATCAATATCCGGGTTTGTCTCAAAGTCCCCCATCAAATACTCTGGCTCATACTCTATCTGCAAGCAAGAAATATCCACAATCAATAAAACCCAACTATCAACTTATCCATTAAAACCACATTTGATCAAAACAATGAATCCTGACCAGATTATTCGTATGGACAGCATCCAAGTAAGCATCATCCATTGGTGAAGGAAGCACACTGTAGCTCATCTCTTCAAATGCTTCAACCAACTTATCCATATTCTCCGTTCCTAGTCTATTAGCCAGCCTCTCCCCGTCGGCATTGTCACCAAGATAAAGACCAGTTCCATAATTATCCTCCAAGTCACGGAATCGACCGCCAGACCTTCCACCTCTTCCTCTCCAACCTTGCACTCCTCTTCCTCCACGTCCTCGACCACCTCTTCCTCTAGTTCCTCTTCCTCTTCCCCCCTCTTCCATACCATCTCCTCCTCTACGCAAAATTCCGACCGCCTTCTTAACTGCGTCTTCGCGGCTCAACCTTGGCGGGCTTGGAGAAGTCCTATCCTGCAACCCAACAGCAGCTCCCTCTCTTCTCGGCCGAAGATGTCGATTTTCTTCGCTAACAGAAGTCTCACTGGGGCCCAACGATGGCTTTGGCGGTTTTCCGCGTCCGGCACCAGGTAACCCCGACGAAAGACTTGACGGAAGAACAATCCCCCCCGGGCTTCGACCAGGTTCGCCAGTAGGAGGATTCTGGGTCAATGGCCCCTGTGGATCTTCCCGAGAAAAGAAAATTGGTTTCTTGGGTTGAAAATCTTGAGGCTCGGATGGATGTGAATCGGATTGCTGCTGGGTAGAACGGCCGCCACGACCAGCAGAAGGACGCATGCCAGATACCCATGAAGAAAATGACGGGAGAATTGGGGTCGAAGGAATTGGTTTACCTCTGCCATGACCGAGGCCGGAAGGAAGGAAAGAATCGTCAGCTTCGGCGTCGTCGGCACCGGTAGTATCGGGTTTTCCGGGGGTCCGAGGGGAAAACTGAGAGGAGCTTGGAGAGTCGAAGGGACCTGAACCTCGACCACGTCCTCGACCCCTGCCGCCTCCGCCGGAAAATGTGGAGAAAGCAGAGGAAGAAAGATAAAGGGACTGTTTGGCGCTGCTACTGCTACTGCCACTCGCTAATCTTCCTATGCTTCCTCTCATGGTGGCGTTGGATTTCACTTTGTAAGAGCATGCTCGACTGCTCAAGGGTTATTTCTTCTTTGTTTTAATTTTGAGTTAACTCAATAACCCCCTAAGTTATGGGATGTTTCAAATACTCGTCCCAATTTTCTTTAAATTGCTGAAATTTCCCCTGGCATTTTGGACCATTGCAAAAACTTCCTTGAATTTTGGTAATTGCAATCACTCCCTTTAACATTCCTAAAGTCCTCTAAAAAGAGACATAAAATGTCCAAAATACTCATGAATTTACTATTAAAGCTGGTTTCTCTTGAAAACACAGTACAAACTTTATTAAAACAAAAAAAAAAGAGAACTTAAAAGAATTTAAAGTTGTAACTTTACCTTCAAAGTGGGCCTACTTGCAATGTCAAAAAGTTTAGGGAATGTAATTGTAATTACCAAACTTCAAGGGATGTCTCAACATTTTACCTTTTTTATAAATCCCAAAGGGGGCTACACAAGATAGAGGTAGCACATCCCCACAAATCATTAGAATTAGGGGTGCTCACGGTTCGGTTTCGTGGGGTTATTTTTTGAACCGAACCAACCTGATCGGTTTTTTGAGTATTCAAACCGAAATCGAACTGATGCAACCAGTTAACTGCGGTTCAATTTTTCAGCTTTTTATGCACTCAAAAAAAATAGAAAGGTCGATCGATCTGAGATTTTTTCCCATTGGGGAAGAAGAAGAGATATGAGAGAGACTAAGAGATGAGAAACTGAGAACTCGGAGGCCATCGGTCTGAGCCCGGAAGTCGTCAGTCGAAGACTCAAAGGCCGTCGGTCGGTCTAGGGAAGAAGAAGACTAGAGAGATGAGAGACTAACAACTGAGAGTGAGAGAGAAAGGGGAAGGCGTTTACTCTGAGAGAGATAGAGAGAGAATTGAGAGACGAGAGATTGAAAACTCAAAGGTCCTCGATCGGAGCCCGAAGGTCATCAGTCAGGGACTCGGAGACCGTCAGTCAGTCTGGGAAGAAGAAAACCAAAGAGATGAGAGACGAAGAACTGAGAGTGATAGAGAAAGGGAAAGGCGTTTAATTTGATTCGAAGAGAGGAAGATTAGAAAAGGGTATTTGCAATTTTTCATGGGGATGCACGTTGCTGTAGAAGACTAGATCTAGAAGACTACAATGGGAAATCATGAAAATTTGAAAAGTTGACTAGCTAGTTGTAGCAGACTACAATAGGAAATCATGAAAAAGGTGAAAACGATAGAAAGTCAAAAAGGGAAAGGATTGTACTTAAAACTTTAAAAGAGAAAAGAAAAAAAAGAGAAAGTGAGAACGACGAGAAGCCTATTTGATTTTCAAAAATATAAAAGTAAAATATAATATACCGGTCAATTCGGTTAACCATTGGTTTTTTAAGGTTAATCTAAACCAAACCGACCAATTCAGTTAACCGAGTTTTCAGTTTGATTTCGGTCGATTTTTTTGGTCGGTTCGGTTTTTTGGTTTATTTTGCTCACCCCTAATTAGAACAAATGAAAGCTAAAGACCAAGGAAGATCACAACGATTAAGAAATACAAACCCTTACACATTTGATTTATCTTCATGAAAGCTTAATTCAACTTGTAGTACACGTTTCTATATAGTAGACTTGTTTGTGGGCTAAGCTCGGGCTTGGCTTTCTCCAAATTTTGAATGGGGTAAGCCTGTGAATAGGTCTATTGTGCATTAAGCCTTTACCAAATAGACCTTTGTTCCTAGGAAATCATGAATGATTTTCCTTAATCTCCATGGTGAGCCTAGCACTTGTTGAAGGCAAGAGGATATCACAAGCTTTGAGTCTCCCTTGATGATATTGGAGTGATATTTAAAGTTTAGCACTAGGTTGTGGGCTTCCCATGCAGCCCAAGCTTTGGCAATGTTGATGGTGGTGTCAATGTTGTTGGCTTTAAAGTCAACTACTTCACCAAGCTGGCTTCTCCTATACTGGCTGTTGAGTAGATACCATTACTAATACAAGAAGCATAAAAAATTGTTTTTATTGTTCCATGTTCAAGGGTTAACACTATTAAGGTGAAACCTAAAAACAATGGAAGAAGAAGAAGAAGAAGAAGAAGAGAAAGGTGAAGAAGAAGGGATAAGAAGAGAAGAAGAAGAAATGTTGTGAAGATGTGTCTCGAGTTATTGTTCATACTAGAGACTAAAAGTTTATAATGTTATTAGAAGTATAAATTTGCCCTTACTTGGGCGCCCAAGTATAAAGAGGAAATGAGAAAAAAAAAACCAAAAAAAGCCTTTTCATCATATTGCATATTCTAAACACACCCCTCAAGCTAAGCATAAATATTTTTCATGCCCAGCTTGCCTAGGTTACTATCGAACTTCAACTTGTGAAATCCTTTATGGTATGTTTGGTTTGTGTGACTAGGATGGGAAAATAGGAATATTCCCATTAAATTTTTATTTTCCCAGGTTTGTTTGTCAATATGAGATGGGAAATTGTGTGATGCCACTTCCCAAAATCAAGGACACGGGGTCGTGGTAAAATGGTGTGAACCAATGAGAAAGAGAAAGTTATGGAAAAAAGTATTGAGTCTTTCGACTAAAGTTCCACAGTCAACTCTCATCGCCTCCCTGCATCTACAATGGTCAAGCTTCCGACAACATTCCTGGCAATATCTGACCAAGGTAAGACCAAATCCATGATCATTGATGTCTAGTGACTATTTTTTAGTCCATTTTTTTGTGCCACCAGTCTCCTTGTGCTGTTGGGAAGAAATGGTCATTTGCTGGCTAAAAGCCACTGTTTCTGATGTTTAAAGTCATAGATTGAAGGTGAAGCTTTGATAAGGGGTTGAAGGTGACACTCAAGTAGAGATCGAAGGTCAGGTTTCTGTCCCCCAAAGGCATCTTGTAGTACACCATTCTGATGCTGAAACTAATGGTCATGACTGCCATTAACCATCAAAAGGCCTACTTCTTCTCCCCAAAGGCATCCCATAGTACACCTAAATGGAACTCACGAAGGGACACCATCAATCATTGAGTGGAGTTGCAGAGATACAAAGTCGATATTTGTCGTTTTGGCTGAAAGAAGCATTTAGAATGCAATGGAATTCAGGAATTTAATTAGCAGAATAGGAAGGATCCAATTTGTATTTTGAATCTTCAAATGGCATAAAGATTTTCAAAGCATTCCTTGGTTAAAATTTCAGTTCTTACCAATCAAACACTAAAAAAATTAATTTTCTCACATATTTTGTATCAACAACCAAACACAAGATTCAAAATTGGAAAAATAAATTTTCCCTTCTCATCCCATCCCTTATCATTTCATCCTTTCTCATCCCATTCTTTCTCAGCAACCAAATGGGCCATTAGTAAGCACTCAACAAGTTGATCCTCAAATCTTACAAATGGAAAACAAAATTGTCCATTATCAAATTTCTCTCAAATGAAATGCCTATCCACTTCAATATGATTTGTATGATCATGTTGATTATGATTATGAGTAATATTTATAGTTGCCTAATTGTCATAGTAAAGTTTCATAGCATTTTTTGTTGGAATTTCATTTCTGTTATCAAGATATTCAACTACAGCAACTCTGGAACCCCATAAGCCATTGCCATGTATTTTGCCTATGCACTAGAGTGAGCAACAAAAGATTGCTTCTTGCTCCTCCAAGATATCACATTGCCCCCAACTAAGGCACAATAGTTATAAGTAGATCTCTCATCCATTGGCCCTGCCCAATCTGCATCTATGAAGACCTCAATTTTCAAATGCACATGATTGGAGTATAAAATTCCTTTGTGAAGACACTTCAGGTAAGTGGAATCCTATTGGCAGCTTGCATGTGAGAGGTTTTGGGCTCATGCATATACTAACTAACCACATTGATTGAATAGGATATATCTGGTCTTGTCAAACATAGATAGAGAAGACGACCAACCAATCTTTGATAGACCTCTCTATCTGGAAGAACATCTCCATCTATGACATTCAACTTGTGGTTAGGATTAATTGGGGTTCCAACTGATTTAAACACCAATTTTCCAACATTTTGGAACAAATAAAAAAATATATTTTCTTTGAGAAATGAAAATACCCTTCTTTGATCTTGCTACTTCAATTACAAAAAGTATTTAAAATTACCAAGGTCCTTGACTTCAAACTCAAAGGCAAGAAATATATTTCAACTAAGAAATTTTAGAGATGTCATCTCCAGTCAAAATAATATTGTCTAGATAAACTATCAGCCTAGTCGCCCAACCATCATGCCTTCTTATGAACAAAGTATGATCAGCCTGAGATTGAGAGAACCCAACTATCAACATTGGTCTTCTAAATCTATCAAATCAAGTTCTAGGAGATTTCCTAAGTCCATACAAGGACTTCTTTAAGTGACAAACATTTCCCTTACTATTAGGAAGGCTCACTCATGGTGGCAAGTCCATATAAACTCCCTCTTGTAGGTCCCAATTAAGAGCGGCATTTTTCACATCCATTTGATATAAAAGCCAAGAGAAGTGTGCCACAAGAAACAAAATCACACGGATAGAACTCATTTTAGCCACTAGAACAAACAATTCCTAATAATCAATGTCATAAGTCTGGGTATACCCTAGGGCTACCAATCGTGCCTTATATCTTTCAATGGAGCCATCAATCTTGTGTTTGATTGTATACACCCACTTACATTCAACTATAGATTTATCCTTGGGTAGAGAAACAAGCTCAAAGTCAAGTTCTTTATAATGGCATCCATCTTTAGATTTATAGCTTGTTTCAAATGAGGTGATTGCACTGCTTTTGTAATACTATGAAGAATAGAAACAAAAGAGATAGTTGAGATATAAGCACAATAAGAGGGTGAAAGAGCATCATAGGAAACATAATTGGTGATGGGATAGTTGGTGCACTTTATCTTTCCCTTGCGGATGGCATTGGAAGATCAAGGTTAGGATCAATGATAGGACATAATTGGTGATGGGATAGTTGGTGCATTTTATCTTTCCCTTGCGGATGGCAATGGAAGATCAATGTTAGGATCAATGATAGGAGCATCAATAGGTTTAAGAAGAGTAGGATCAAGGTTACTTGAGTGATGAACATTCAGCATTAGGAGCCACCTTTTTCTACCACCTAATAAAAAATTGTTGCCAAGACCGAGGATGATACACAAGAGGGGGAGGAGGAGGTGAAGGAATGGTAATAGAAGATGGATTAGAAGTAGAAGATGAGTCCAAAACAAGAAGACAGAAGGGAATCTAGTCTGAATTGACATTCTCCCCTAAAGAGAAGGATGAGATGACAGGAAAAAGGTGGAGGATTTGATGAATGTAACATCCTTAGAAACATATCTCATTTCAGATTAAGGATCAAAGTAGTGATGGCCCTTTTTGGACAGGAGAATAACCAAAGAAAACACATCTGATAGACTTAGGATCAAATTTGTGTCTAAGGGACTCATATCATGAACAAAGTAAAGGCAACCAACAACCCTAAGAGGGAGAAAGAAAGGTAGTTCATCAGAAAAAAATAATTGATGAGAAGATTGAAGTTTGAGGCTCCTTGATGGAAGTAAGTTAATGAGATAAACAAACGCCTCAATAGCATCTCCCAAAAAATGAGTGGGAACTAGAGGTGTAAAGTGGACCGCCCGTGGGTAGTCTGTGAGCCATCACGGGCCATGCCGCCCTTCTTGGTGAAAATTATGGGGGTCAGTTCGGCATGGCCCACGGCCCAGGCCCGTGTGGGCTCGTGCCGTGCCGCAGGCCTAGGCTGGGCTGGGCCACAGGGTAGGCCTTGGGCCTGTGCCAAACCAAGCTAGACTAAATGGATATCAAGACATAAATTTATGATTATCCAATAAATACATAAATAAAAGTATAAAACAATTCAAATAGGAATTTTAATTCATTTAAATTTGTATGAATAATGATACAAATTACAAAGCATACAAATATTGAAATATACAATGGTTGGATAGCTCATACTTCATACTTGGATGAATGAAATATGAAAATGGAATAAATTAATAAAATATAAAAAATACAATATAGTTACAAATTGAAAATACAAAATTACATTAATAGCAAATAAATTAAATAAAATTAAAACAAAATTTACAATGATTTGAAAAAAAATAAAAAATTATGGGTTATTTGTTAAAATTTACATTTAAACAAAACTTACATATACATTATGATGAAAGCATTCACAAACACTTACATCATCTGCTTCAGGTGAAATATCCGATATATGTAGTAGTATCATGCCCTCCTTTGTCTTATAATTGTAAAGTTGTAATGTATATTATGCATCATGATTCATGATTGCATCTAGCCAACCTTGGTATAGTGGTACCTGCAGGTCATGCACTAAAACAACTAAACAAGACTCCGATGGAACTGTAGCTTGTAGACACAAGAGGGGTTAGTAGATCACGGATCATGTGCCATGGTGGGATTGGTGGCGAAAAATGTTCTTTGACTTCTCCCAATATTTTTAAAATTTATTTTCCATTATTTCAACAATTCATTTAAATTGTGGATTATTTCTTCTTCCTTCTCATGTGTGAGAAAATATCTAGTCAAATGGCCACTACCACCCTTGCTACAATAGCTAAAGTCTTTTATTCATTTTTGGCAAATTGTTATTTTCCCCTTCCCCTAAATATCCTCTATTTTAAATATTTTCCAAATTGGGCTACTAAACTTGGGGTTTTGGGAAGAGCTGGCCATTTTTTTTCAAATTTTAAAAAAGTAAAACTAATTTAATTGGACTTACCCCGGATTGTCGGTTCAGAATCCCAACTTGATTTCAACGAGACAACGTCCAAGACTCCAAGCCTCCCAAATTGCTAATTTTGATAATCAGACAATTAGCCAATAAGACTATGAGACTATCAGAGTTCACTCAGATTGTAGGGAATGTATGAGAGACTAAGAGAGACTGAGAGAGGGAAGACTGAAGAGATTAAGAGAATAAGAGAATTGTTGAGTGTTGATTGTTAGGGGGGTATTTATGTAAAAAATCCCTCAAAAAGTTGAAACTAGCCATTGGGGGTTGGCCCAACGGCTTGTTTGCGAATGGGCTGAGTGTGGCCCGCTATGGGCCTTGCGGGCTATGTTGTGCCCGCTCATGATGAGCTGCGGGCGGCATGGTACGAACAGTCATGCCGTGTTGTGCCGACCCATGGACCTTGAACCCCTAACCTAGCACGAGATGGACCATTGTGCCAGGCCTGGCACAGCCCGTGGGTAGCCCGGCTCGATTTACACCTCTACTGGGAACATGAGTTTGAAACAATAACCCTCTAGTAACTTCAACAAAATTCCTATTCTTTCTCTCAATAATCCCATTCTATTTTGGAATAGGAGTGCATGAACTCTAGTGGATGACTCACTTTTCTTCAAGAAATACTTGTCGTTGGTTTTCAAAGTATTCTTTTGCATTATTAGATCTTATTATTTTAATTATCTTCTCAAACTGTGTTTCCACCATATTCATGAAATTTTGGACAATTTTAGGAACCTCATCCCGATTCTATATCAAGTAGAGCTAGGTGTGTCAAGAATAATCATCAATGAAAAGAATGAAATACTTGTAACCTTCCATACAAGGATTAGTATATGGCCCTAGACATTAGTGTGGATCAAATGAAAGGCAACATTGCTTCTTCTATTACTTGCAAAATATGCGGTTCCATATTGTTTTGACAATTGACAAACTTCACAATTAGGACTCAAGTTTAATACTGACCCAAACAACTTTGGAAACAAAATTTTAACAAAACCAAAAATACATGACCATGACGATAATGCCATAGTTGCAAAAAACTCAAATTTTTACTTGTAAAGGATTCAACCTGACATAACATTCCTTGTTCCAGAGCTTTATCAAAAAGGTAGACTCTCTCAAATTTGAGTTCACTTTCAATTATCCTCCCCATGCTCAGGTCCTGAAAAACACAATGGGTAGGAAGTCACAACTAGGGAACATGAAGGGCAGATTTTAAGGAAAAGTTGTGGACAAATTTAACTTCACCCAAATCGGAGATAGGGGTCCGGGATCCGTTAGCAATTGTAACTTTACCTTTCCTAGTGGTCAATGTATAGGAAGAAAAAGAGGAAAACATACTAGTTTATGTGGGCACTAGTCTTAGAGTCAACAATCCATGGGTTATTAGTGGAGAGGCAAGCAAGTATAATACCTAACTTAGTATATTCATTGGAAGGATTACGAACTACAACCAAGTGTGCATTGCCCTTCTTTTATGTCTTAAACTTTTCAAGCTTCAAGTGAGGATGGAGCTTCTAACATTTATCCTTAGTATGCTTGGGCTTCTTGCAATATTAACAAATTACATCATCAGACCTCTCAATGATTATAGACTTATTATTGCTTTGCTTGGACTTAGATGACATGAAAGCAGAATTTTCAACCATGGTTGCTATCTTACACTCTTCACCCTACATTAGGGAGTAGGTAGCAGCAAGAGAAACAATGTTTTCACTTAGGATATATTGTTGAGTAAAGTCAAATTTAGATTTTAACATGGTCCTTCTCAACATATTTCCTACATAGACCTGTTCATGGGCTAGGCTCGGGCTAGGCTCGGGCCGAGCTTTCACTCTGCATTAACAAATTTTTTTAAGGCTCGAGCCCAAAGTATACAGCTCATTCCGTTGCTAAAGTGGCTGAATAGAGAGAGAAATTATAAAGAAAAAAATAAAAAAATGTATATATTAAATTATTAATGTATATATTATAATAAATATTAAATATTTTATATTATATAAATGAGTTGGGCCTAGTCGGGTTTGGGTCTGGCTTTTTTGACAAATCCCAAGCTCGGTCCGACACACAATCAGGCTTAGTGTTTTGGGCCCGTAGGCCTAATTACTTGTCCAAGCCCGACTAGGGTGCAGGCCATCGGGCTACCCGACCCATGAACAAGTCTATTCCTATACTATTCCCCATCTTCTGGATCATTCCACTCTTAAGGCCTCCAAATGATTTGTTTATTCCCACAAGGACTGTTACGAGGAGAGCTACATAATTACAGTTCTCTCCCCTACAAAGCTGATAAATTCGAGCAATGTTTTTGGCTTAAGAATAGTAGTCGTGACCCTATCCTTAATATCCTTTATGTAGTGGATAAGAACAAATAGTTGTGGGCTATATGTGGTTGCATGGAGCAAATTAGCCATGACATTACCATCAAGTTGTCTTGCTCCCATTTAACAAACTTTAGGTCTTCTAATTTAAGCTTGATTTCCTTTCTAGTGATAAAACCCCACTTACCTCTTCTCCCAATTGTGAGCTTAGCTGATTGGGACCATTCTAGGAAGTTTCTTCTATTAAGTTTCATAGTGGTTATCATGCCACTAGAGGTAAACACGTTTTCTAGAAACACTTTGGAAACCAAGTGAACATACTTAAAAGCTTTTATTCCTTAATTAAGAATAATTTTAAAAGTCACAAAGGGTTCCAATGCACTACTAGCACACAACAAGGCCAAAGGAAGAAGCAACATACGACTAAAAGGCAACAACTCCAAGAATAGTATAGGGAGAAAAATATAGGAAGAAGAAAAAACCCAAAAAAATTTCTAAGGTTCAAAAAATTATTGGACCACTTCCCATCTTCCTAAAAATATAAAAATGAGCTAGATAAAATTGGTTTGAAGGAGAAACACTCCATTAAAGGTGATAAAACAACCTTAAATTCAAAGTTGATTTTTTTTTGTAAATTTCCTTTTGGAAAACTCGTAACAAATCACAAAGGTTTTGCATGAAGGTGAAACCCATACCAAAATATCTATAAAGTTAGGGTGGCCTGATGTCAAAAGATTGCTTATAGGGTTACAAACACCAATAGAAGCTTACCCTGAATCCAGATGAGCTATGATACCAAGTTATATAAGGTTAAGCCTAAAAACAAAGGAATAAGAATAGAAAAGAGGAGAAGAAGGGGAAGAAAAAAAGAAAAAATGTTATCAAGGTGTGTCTCGAGTTTCTATTCACACCATAAACTAAAAATTTATAATGTGGATGAAAGTACAAGTTCACCCTTACTAGGGTGCCCGAATACAAAGAGGCTATTGCATATTCTCAATAGCCACAAAATAGTCTTCCAAATCTTAACAATTTTATCCATACTAGGATTGTTAATATGCTTGTGGCTTTCTTGAGAGGATTTAAATGCCTTTTCTAAAACAATTATCGGAGGACTAAGGCATTATTAAAACTTTTCTGGTTTTTCTTATTCCAAAGATGCTAGAGAATAAACACACATTTCCTTTCCACTCTAGTCATATCATCTTTACAAATGTTAAACCATCATTCTTATAGCGAGGAGTCTAAATCATTTAGCCCTCAATATTGGGTCTAATAGCGAATTAAGTATGTGTAGCAATCAAGCAACTTTTAAATATGTGCTTTAAAGCCTCTTCCTCTCCATAAAGGTTGCAATAGCAATCAACATTAAAACCTATTTTTCTAAGCAGACTTTTTTCTAAGTATGCTTTTCAGTGGAAGTAAAAATAATATACCATGATGCATTGTATGACGAGAAATCAATAATATTTATAATATGTCATGATTTAATTTCAAAATAAAACACACGATGATAAAAGTGCGTTATGTTACAGGGTAATAAAAAAATCCACTATATGCTACAAAATTAACAAAATTCATGTTATGCTATAATGCAATTTTAAAATAAAATACCTATAATGATAAATGCATATTATGCTACGAAGCAATTGGGAAATTCATTGTATGCTGGGAAATCAACAACACCCACGTTATGCCATGATGCAATTAGAAGATTCATTATATGCTAAGAAATCAGCAAAATTCATGTTATGTCATGATGCAATTAGAAAACCCACTATATGCTAAGAAATTAGTGAAATTCATATTATGCCATTATGCAATCGAAAAATCCATTGTATGTCAGGAAATAAATTTCATGTTATGCCATGATATAATTAGAAAATCCACCGTATATAGGGAAATCAACAAAATTTATTTATACCACGATGCATGTTTCGAAATAAATACCTATGATAAAAGCATGTTATATCATGATGCAATTAAAAAATTCCCCTATATGCTGAAAAATTAGCAAAATTTTATGATGAGGTGGCGAAAGAAAAAAGAAAATGTAAAAGAGGAGGTGGAGGAAGAAGATAAGGAAGGAGAAAGATGATGTAGAGGAGGCGAAGGAAGAAGAAGAAGAAGAAGAAGAAGAAGAAGAAGAAGAAGAAGAATGGGTATTTTGGTACACATATGAGTAAGCTCAGAGAGGGCAAAAATGTGAGAATCTCCATTTTTAGCTTCTCAAAATAATACTGAAAATGATCTTGCATCTTTTGGCGTGAAAAACTTTCTCTAACCAAACAAAGGAAGACGTAAAAATGAGTTTCCAAGCTTCTAAAAGGCTAATAGCTTACACAGAGAAACTTGACAAATGGGGCTGACATATTTAGCATCTTAGTCATCCTTGTGTTAATAAACTTGAGTCTTTATTTTAGTTTGGATGTTTGTTACCTAAGGTTATTTTCTTTTTCTAATAATAGTAAATCTTACATTTTGTATTGTTTTAATTTAGTAAAAGTTATATATCGCTATTTCCTTATTGTATTGAACATGTTACTATTCCTTTAAATTGATATGTAGTGATGTTTGGTCTCGTATGACTTTGGAGGCGATTATTTTGATATGGAATTTGGTGAGTTTCAAAACTCATTGAGAAATCATGCGATTTAATCACAACAATCTTGCCTTAATGGTGTGTTAAGTACATAGCTAACTTAAGTAAGCTTATGTAATCTACAATTGTATTAAACAAATTACAAACGGAGATGAAGAGGTGGAAGCATTGCTTGAATCAATTATCGGAGCTTTATATTTTCAATTCTGTCTTTAATCTCTCCAATAAAGTTATTCCAAGCATGGACAACTTATAAAAAGAATTTAAAGGCTTTGAAGTTGTTCAAGAGTTCATTGCTATAACAACTTAACAAGGAGGAATATTATATCAAGTTGTGTTTAAAAGAATGATGTTTTTAAGTCATAATGTAATTAGTTGCTTAAGATGGACGATCCTTGATGCTCAACAAGATTTAACTTGCTTCAATCAACTCTAGAAACCAGCAATTAGAGTAGGTTTGATTCTTAGGTTTTCCTAGACTTAAAAAAAAATTAAAATCTTGAAAATCAATATTGAAAGCCATCATCAAACCTTTGGATAAATATTTCAAAGAGTGTTGGTTGTGACGAATGAGGAATGATGTATAAATTGTTAGGCTTTATAGTATAGTTGACTACCTAGAAATGTATGGTTGACTAAGTGTGACAACCAAAGCATGATATGCTAGACAATGAGACATAAGCAACTACCCCAAAATGCATAGTTAATTAATTGCAACAATTGAGGTATAAGAATGCCCTATTAGAGAAGAGTAATCAATTTCCCAAAAATGCATAGTTGACTAACCATGATAGATCGAGTTAAAACAAGTATCAATCGACTAAATAGGAGGGGTTAGTCAACTAAAGAAGTTAAGCATAAATATCGTTATAGTAGCCATCTACTTAACAAAACAAGGAATATTTTTTACTTACATTGTCAAAATTTTTACGACATTGATATCCATGCTCCACATCGTTGACTTTACAAGTTCCATAGATTTATGCTTCACTATTCCTAAGGCGTTCCACGTCTTCTTTTAGAAGAGGCTAGTTGTTTTTACACCTCCACCCCCTTCACCATTATGTACTACTTCCTCCTCCCATCTAAACAATGTAAGCATTCTTCCACCTCCCATAACTAATCATCTACCATCATTTAATCGTCCTTTATGTCATCTGATCTGTATTTCTCATCTTCCTAACTACTATAGCTTTCTTTCATATCATAATTCATTTTTGTTATTTTGTATTCAACAAATATTCTTAGAACTCATTAGCAATCTATAGTTATTCTACATTTAAAGGAAGTTATAGATTCCGAAAATTCAAGCTCTTATTGACAATGATACATGGTAATTAGTACCTATTCTTCCAAATGTTTCTATCATTGGTAGTAAGTGGACCGACTCTATGAAGCTCAACTCTAATGTATAGGTGTAATGTTGGTTGTGCATGGTTGATATGATCTATGATCCACATTTTCATCCAACTCACATTATATCGGTCATGCAAATTCAAGCTCGTATTGATACATGGGAATTAGTACCTATCCCTCAAAATGTTTCTATCATCGGTAGTAAATGGTTTTACTCTATAAAACTAAACTCTAATGTATAGGTGTAATGTTGGGTGTATAGGGTCGACATGATCCATGATCACATTTTCATCTAACTCAAGTTATAGCGGTCATGCCAATATGGCATGAAAATGTGGGGAGGGGAGCCTAGGCTTGCAGGTTGACACATTTTTTTACTAAGAAAATAAAAAATTAAAAAAATAATGTAACAAGAATACAACATAGACAACAAATTGCAAAAAATCTAAAAATTTTATTCCATATGAATTTTAATGTATACAATTGATCATAATTTCACATATGAAATAATATAAATGAACTTGAAAAAATATAATAGAATGAAAATAAAATAGTACACTAAAATTAAAATAATTACAATGGAATTGGAAAAAATCATAGATACCATACAAATAAAATTAAAAATCAAAATTTGCAAGACTCTAATGCAACTATGGGCACCAGAGGCATATGCATCTCTCTTAAGTTTCATTTGTCATTTGACTTATTTTCTCATTTAATACCTTGTTATTTGCACTAAAACATGATTCAAATGCTATTGTGGACACCCTAGAGGTGTTAATAGATCACATGCCATGGTGTCAAGACGGGATAATTTTGTTCATGTCCTTTCTATCAAGCTAAGATATAAAAAATTATTTAATTCTTTATCCAAGAGAAAGTTTGTAATATTAATTTGCGAACAAAAGTTAAGTTCACTTAATGAACTTGATGAAGAAGAAGATATAGTATGTAATTGTTGCTTGGTTTACTTAATAATGACCAAATTTTATTTAATTTAGTATTAGATGGTGAAACTATAAATATATATTTTTTTAATTTCTTGATTGTGATTCAAAAAACTATACATTTAAAATAATAAAAAATTTCTTTTTTAATCCAACATTAGTTTCCATATTTTCATGATAGAATCAATTAAAATATCTATGCGAGTTTATTTAATCCTAGAGTCTAAGATTGTAGATAAACAATATAAAGGAAAATATTTTTCTAATGTTTTTAAAATTTATGTTTCATCAATTCATTAATATTTTTAAAATTTTTATCATTTTTATGTTTTGCAAAAAGAAGAATTAATGTACATGAAGTTGTTGACCCTATATGTTTTGATGATAGCAAATTCATTGAGAGTAGTAGTGGTGTGGTTAAGTATGTAACTAACTTAATGAAGCTTCTTTAAGCCTTAATTGTGTAAAAGCAATAATACTACCAAATAAGAAGTAGAAGTTTTACTTGATTAACTGCATGAGCTTTATGTTTTCACCATCACCAAATCTCTTTCCAATGAGGATGCTCCAAGAAAAATCAAGTTTGACAAGGTCATTGCAAGAACTGGTTTAGAGTTGCTCAAATGGCTATTTTCTATGAGAACTCATCTAGGAGGAAAACTATATCAAGTTATGCTTAAATGTGTCAATTTTTTAGGATGTTGATGTAATTAGTTGTTTAAGATGCATACTATATGATATTCAACATGACTGTGTTAGTTGTTTTCCCTAAAACTAATTGTATGACATTGTAGAGGGGTATATTTACAAACTTTTAGTTTCATATGAGTAGCCTATAGTTTCTTTGTCAAGTAACATAATCCTAAATATGTTAAAAATTTTGAGATATGTTTCAATTTTGGGCTTTGGGCCCAATACTTCAGAGTGATCATTATGTCCAACATTGCTTAAGAATGGGAATGAAGGCTTTACCTTCATCTATAAAATAAATGATAGGTAAGCCAAGCCAAACCAAAAGTCTAGGAATAAAATGAAGCCTATTCCTTATTTGTATGCAATAGGTCTAAAGCTTAGCCAAGCCAACTTATTGTACAATTATGATTTTTTCATTAGGACCAAAAAGCCCATAAACTTGGCCTAACCCATAACCACTCCTAGTACCTAACATAGGGTTACCAATGAGCTAGTCTAGGTTGGGTCCAGGTAGAACCAACAGTCCTAAATTGATTATTAATTGGGACAAAATTATAGACCCAAAACCATCTCGATTAATAGTCAATTCTATTCGGTCTAGATCCGATAAAAAACAATTATACTAGAAACTATATTTGTTTACTTAAATAATAAATTATAATCTAAATTTTGTTAATATTTTTTTAATCCCAAAATTTACTCTTGATGGAGGGTGGGGGCACCATTAATTTATTAATAAATCAATAAAAGGCCTAGGAGCAGGGGATGCAAAAACCTTACCCTTCAAAAAAAGCTATATAATAGGCATTCGGCTCATAAATGTACAAAGGTGTTTGGATGCCTCTATATTAGAAAGACTTTACGAATACGAAGATAGGGAAGACCGAATATGTCATCCCTAATGTGACTCATGACATTTAAAGGGCATTCATAAAGAGACATGAAAGTTGAGTAAAGTCTAAGCTAACAAACCATTTTAGCCAAAGTTAAATTTTGTTGATATAATTTTAATAAAAATAATGGAAAAAGCTAAATTATTTGTATGTTAGTAAATTAACCAAATTTAACTAATATTACCTTATTTATTATCTATCAAATTTACCATTTCAAACATAAAATATGAAAAAATTATAACAAATTAAGAAAATATTTTATATTTAATAAAAATAATCAATTATGGGTCTAAATTGGTTTAGGACAGGACAAAACTGGAATTGACCCAATTTTTAATCAAGACAAACCCATTTTTTCGACCAAATTACCACCCTAGTGGGTTGATTGGTCAAGACCCTTAACTTGAAACTTGTAAACACATAAGTTGTGTTAAAGTAGGCAATCTCCTACTCACAAGCTCTAACGTAGATTAGTAGAAAAGGCTCTAAAATGGATGCTTTCTTCTTCCAACCACTTCACTTGTAAACACGCAAATTCTACTCATGAATCGTGCCAACATCAAAATTTTCCAGCAATAACATCTTGGATATATGTTGATAAATAGGGTGTTCTATAGGATTTAGGTCTTAGGATGAACATTTATTTACTTATTTATTTTCATTGTGAGCTTCATTAATTTATGCAAAAAATCTTAATCAAACATCCAAAGTGCATTTATTTCAGGGAAGAAAATCATAGATAACATTTTAATTTCTCATGAAATGATGAATAGCATAATGAAGAAAATAAAAAGGAAAAATAAGGTTATGGGGTGCAAAATTAATATGGAGAAAACCTATGATATACTCAAAACATGAGGTTATTTCAATATTTTCTTTTTCATTCTCAATAAGTTTAAACAAACAAAATAGGCCACAAAAAAAAAAGGAAATGAAGAAAATTACTGAAGTTATAATTTTTAGAAACTAAAACTTAGGAATACTAAACTACAAGAATAATATTAATAACTATTACCAAAAATATTAAAAAATAACTAAAATTAAAGAAAATATAGTATTTAAATAATGAAAAATTAATAATTAAAATACAAAAAATTAAAATCAATATATTTTAGTAAATAGAAATATAATAAATTACTGAAACTAATACTTTATTAATAGTAAAATATTATTTCCCCAAAAAATTAAATGATTGTTAAATTCAAATTTTTAATACTTATTGAGTTTCTGATACTTTACTATTAACTATTGCAAATTAAGAGTAAATTTTTTTGTTAATTTACTAAAATTTTAACAAAACTATACTCAAATTCAATGTTTTCAACCCGTCGTTGACTTGGTCGGTTGAACCATTCGAGTTGCCACTCGGCCTTTGATTCCAGGTCTGGTTCTATTGAAACCCACACTTTGGTAAAAAATGTTGACTTGGTAAAAAACCATTTGACCCAAGCACTTCAATCGTTGATCCATTCAACTCAGAGATAGAATTGCATCGGCCTCCAAATTAGTTTTTGAAACAATAACTTTTGGTTGCATTTTCAATAATTTTTAGTATTTTTAGTAATTTTAGTATTTTTATAAAATTTAAAGATTTTTTCAATAATTTTCAATCATTTTAATATGAAATAATTTAAAAATACTAACAATTAAAAATATTAAGACAAATAACTACAATTAAAGAAAAATACAATATTTAAGTTATGGAAATTAATAATTAAAATCAATAAATTTCAATAAATAAAAATACGATAGTTTATTGTAAAGATATAAATATTTTACTCAAATTATGATATATTTCAGTAATTTAATAATTTTAAATTACTTTTAAATTCTATTTTTAATATCTTATTGTAAATTTTAGCAAATTTATTAGTAGTTAACATAAATTATGGCACTTGTACTCCCAAAATAATTATTTAATGTTTTTTAATAATTTAATTATTTAATATGGGTAAAATGTGGGTCCAAATTAGACAAATTTTCATTTGGGTTAAGATAAAATATGTCTCAAATCGGACCCGTTGATTCCAAACCAGAAATGACAAGTTTGGTTTTGAACAAGTTAATTAGAAAATGGGTTGGATCTGGCCCATATTTATCATCTTCCTAACCCACCTAAGAGTTATAGTGTTCACTCAAGCAAACATAGTAGTTGTTCTTTCACATGAAAGTTTAATAACTAGCTAATGTTGAGCACGTACAACACATCTGGTCACCACTCGTAGGTTTACTAAGTGTCAAATCAAGTTCTATACAATAAATCAATCAAAGTTAGGGCCATAGTTGTGAATTATTTGAGATGCACGTTGCTTGAACAGAAACAAAGTAAGTATTGTACATGACTAGAGAATGATTTGAGTTGGTCCAATACCAGATTTGTACATAAGCAAATCATTTCCTATGCCAACTCCCAAATAACATCCAAAATGTTGTTGAAAACAAAATGTGGATTTACCGAAATAAACAGAGAGTTTACTTGAACCAAAGCTCTATGAACACAATACAGAACCAAGTATTTAATTGAAAAATAGGATTTAACCAAGAAAGATAACAATCATGATCTAAAGACATATATACCTGATCTGTGTTCATCGAAGACATAATAAATAACTGGAGGATGTGGCTTTGTTCTTTTGTGTTCACCAGTGCAACCTTGTTCTTTTGTATTCATTGAAGTATGATTGAAAATGGGAAGGTAGTTTGCTCTTGTATTTGAATCAAGAATTTAATCGAAAAATAGGATTTAACCAAAACATAAAAAATGTAATATGAAAACATGTTTGATTTGTGTTCACTGAAACATTGTTGAAAACTGGAGGATGCAGCTTCGTTATTAAGTAGTTTGTTCTTCTACAAGGATTCAATAGAAAAATAGTGAGAGAGGAGAGGTGTGGGATAAGGAAGGAAATGATAGAAAGATGCACGAATAATTTTGGTTTCCTGTTATATCACGATTACGATATTGTTTCTTTTTTTTTAGCAAAAAAAGAGGAGATTGCCATGTTGAGGTGGAAACTCCATAGGCTTTTAAAGAGAATAATGCACCCCCTTTAGAATTGTAGGGTTGGGTAGTAGAGTAAGGGGAGGCCATCTAATGTGGCCATTCTTATTTTAGTATATAGTAATAGACGAGACAATTTGGTAAGGATTTCTTAACAAATCTAATATGATAATCCCTACTTCTTAACATGGATAGAAGCTACAATGTTCACTCCATGCAGTGAACATAATAGTGTTCGTTTGGCATTTTGGATGAGGAAATGAGTCATTGGTGACTAGTAAATCTCCCAGAAGCTAGTTTTAGGCATATAATTGGCATAATGAGATAAAATAGATGAAACATTAGAGGATTGAATTGAACATTTTTTAGATTTACATAGAAGAATTGGGGTTGTACTCCTATTTCTTTATCTCCCTTGCAAATCTGAAAAACCTCTAAGTCAAGCTGGGACATGAGGAGAAGTTTCAAATGAAAATCTAAAAGAGATGAAATTAATATAGATAAGAAGTTACCATTAGTTTTTGGGTTAGTTAGTTCTCAAAGCATAAAATAAAAACACAAATTCTAGTTTTGTTATGTCTAAAAGCATGAAACAAACAAATACAAAGAAATGAGGTTGAACACAATTTGTGAATCTATTGTAAAAGCATGAAATAAAAACAACAATGAGAGTCATATCTTAGCACAAAGAAGTTGTTTATACTCATAGAAAAATTTGGTTTTTTTTTTATATTTCATAGTTACCAAAGAGAGTCATATCTTACCTCAAAGAAGTTGAAAGAATAGGTAGCACAAAGCTTGTGACATAGGGAATTTGTTAGAACGATCCTAAATAGGGGGAGAGTCTCTATAGTTATTTTTTCATAGAGTTTCATTTCTATGTATGAAGAATGAGGTTCTTTCGGTAATAGGGAAGAAAAGAAAAAGGAAACCATTGTTATAGGTTTCCTATAACTATATGTTGATTAGTTTTGGGAAGTTGTAATTTCTGTCACTATTCTAAAATTGATAATGATGATGGCATGGCTAATGGAGATGGGTTAGGGCCATGATGATGTGGATAAATGGGAGGGATAGGTAGGGGAAAAAGAGGGAGCGGAGCGAGTTAATGAGAGAGAAAGAAAGAGGTAAGGGAGAAATGAGAGAAATCTTAAGGAGAAAGTAGGGTAGGGGGAAAGGAAGAAGGGGAGGGTGTGTGACGTGGGCAATATTGCTTTATATATATAGTGAAGATGCCTCCTTATGGTTTAGGGTATTACCCGTATGCTAACCACCAATTGATCAATTGATCAATCAATTAAATCTTCAAATTTGTTAAACATTTATTTTTGAGTTTTTTCGTCTCTTCATCCAACCATTGGAAATCTCAGCAAAGAAGAGATCTATTCCAAACTGATGATTATCTATTGGATAGTCTAAGTATTCACTATCGAATGGATTTTTAGAGAGAGTGGTAATGGCTTTGACGGATTCTTGATAACAATAAAAAAATGAAGGTTTAAGAAATAAAAAACCAATGAAAAGGTACTCTATATTCTATGATGTTAACATAGTTTGAAAGAACCTTGTATCTCCACTACTAATTGGATTTTATTTTTAACAATAGTTGTTAGATATTTCTAATGGCTTCTATAGATTCTTGAGAACAATAAAAAGTGAAGGTTTAAGAAATAAAAAACTAGTGACTTTATAATTAGTTGGTACCTATGCAATGCACAAACTTTGTTAAGAGAAACCAAGGCAAAGGAATCTTATGGCATCATTAATTGGTTTAAGGTGGACCTAATTCACTAAATGGTTGAATTGGTCAATCATCATCCTTTTAAAAATGGAGGTACATGATCAAACCCACAAAACATAGGTTTTTTGTGGTTAGGTTAATGGAACTCACATACACCTAGCTCTATCCCCACCCTGAATTGCCCTAGATTGTGCACACTCATGAAACCCTTGTGTTTTAGTTTTAATGGGTCATATATGGCCCTTTAATGTCTTCTTCTTCTCTTTTTTATCTATAAGAAGAAAGAATCAAAATTTTCCTTTTTCTTAACTACCAAGTGACAATAAGCTTAAATCAAAATTTTCCTTTGATAGAGTGGATAAGTCATCTCTCTCAATGACTCAATAATGGTATCATGCTCTCTAGCCTTAATTCATATTATTTATGTATGAGTTTGTGATGAAAAATGTAAGGAAGTACATTATGCAAAATGTATTAACTAAGAAAGACAACAAAAGCAAGAGAGAAAAAGAGAATGAAGATATTCTGAATTAAAAGAATTTCACCTTTGTGAGAAAAGTTGAATAACCATTTAAGATAAATTGATTCTCACTAAGAATCTTAAGTCTCTTCATGTGTTATAGCTCATATTTCGTTGTGTATTCTCTTCCATCCAAATAGTTTAGTTTGTATTTATATATCAACCTTGTAGATGAATCACATTGCTTATCATTTGTATTCATTCATTGATATACTTATTGTATTTGATCAACTAGTGGTGTTCTAATTGAGTATTATTAAGTGTTCAAACATTAAACACTATAAGGTCTTATTGGCACCTATAAGTCCAATTGTAGTAAAGGTCTTGTTGGCATTTGAAAGTCCAACTTGTGAAAGGTTTTGCTAACAGTTAAAAAACCCAACTAGTATAATGAAATTCTTAGGAGACTGTTTGAAGAAAATACATAGAACAAACTTGGAAAAGCCTCTATAAATTTTGTGTATGTTATGTTCTCTATTGTTATTAGTTTGTTCTTGTTATTGCTTTCTAACATTTAATCTCAATTTTGTTATATATTATTCACTTCAAATTACTACTTTGAATCATTATTGGAATGCATTTTTTTAAAAGCATTAGTTGGAGAAGAAACTTGGGCAACAAGTTTATCAATGTGGATTCACCATAGTTGGAAGCTTAATAACTAGGTGAAATAAAATGGTAATCTAATCTAACACTTCTTATGTCAAGGGCAATCCATCTTCAGGCCTCTATTTTTCAATGACACAAACTATAATTTGTGAAAAGCGAGAATGAAACTTATTTCATATCTCTAACAGAAATTTGGCAAATAGTTGAGATTGGACTTTATAGGCCTACCAAGAAAGTAGGAGAGGTAGTGGTAGAGAAAACTTCTTTAGAATGGAATAAAAATGAGAAGAAGAAAATCACTTCGAATGCTAGGGCTATGAACCATTTCTACTATATGTTAGACAAAAATGAGTTTAATAAGATTTAGATTATGATACGACACAAGAAATATAAAGAGCTCTAGAGGTTACCTATAAGGGAACTAAGTGATGGGGTCAAAAGTAAGCATATTTGTACATGCATTTATGATCTTTTTAAAATGAAACCACACATGAATTTGTCACTCACATGTTTACCCATTTTACATATATTGTCAATGGGCACAAATCCTTTGGAAAGACATATCTAGAAGAAGAAAAGATAAAAAAAGATACTGAGATCTCTTCCAAAGGAATGGAAAGTAAAAATCATAGTGATCCAAGGAGTAATGAATTTGAACACCCTACAAATGGATGACTTGATAGGATAACTTCTCACTTATGAGATGGTATTAAAAGAAAAAGAAAATTAAGGCTGCATTAATAAGAAAAGCATTGCCCTTAAAAGTGTTGTTAGGAGGAGAGAAGAAGAGGAGAATTGTAATAAGAAGGAAATAACACTCCTCTTAATAAAATTCTTAAAATTTCTTCTAAAACAAAAGAGGCACTACGAAGATGACAACAAGAAAAGAAAAGCCCACATGCTTTGAATGTAAGAAAGTAAGTCATATCAAATTTGAGTGTCTAAACTTGAAGAATAACTTCAAAGAGAAGAAGAAGGAACAAAACTATATAAGACAATATAAGTTTTAGAAGAGAAGAGTTGGAGAATAAACAAGCCAATTTGTGTATATTAGTTAGAGAAGAAGATGAAGTAATTCCTAGTTCTACTTTGATTTTATTTTACAAATGAAGAGCTTTGACAAGCTCTAGAATATTTGTTAAAAGAAAGCAAAAAGTTAGTCTTAAAAAATAAAAAAGCTTAGGAAAATAATTGAGAATCTTATTATCCAATCTAGTAGCTTAAGAAGTCAAAACATCATTCTTGCATCTTCTAATTTAACTATAAAGGCACAAAATGAAGAACTAAGAAAGGAAAAAAAAAGGATGATTCTATTCAAAAGTTAACTAATTAATGTATTAATTTGAAAATAGAAAAAGGCAATCTCCTAAGAACCATAGGAAATTTTAATAGTAATGCAAAATTTTAATAAAATGCTAGAGAATCAAAGAATTTGCAATGATAAAAAAGGCATCAAATACAAGTTAATCCCATAATACTAAGCTTGTAAAAGAATCAAGTTCAAAACAAATGAAGTTTTCTTGTACACATTGTTGTAAGATTGGTTCATTCAACCTATCATTGCTATTATAGAAGAAATCCCAAAGATCTAAGAGTCAAATAAATTAAAAAGAAGAAGGTCACTAACCCCAAGGGCCCAATATGAAATGGGTACCCGATTTTATTGATGGTATTTGCAGGATTAATCCTCTAAATGGCATAAGAATCATGGACATGAAAATTGAAGTCAAATAGTCCATCATGTCAAGGGAAATAGATATATGATGAGAAGGCCAAGCCAAAATGAGGTTTGAGATATATACTATTTTTCAAATAGATTCATGTATGATGAAAGTATGGTTCAACTCTTGTGAAGAAAATAATGGTTGATTAATAATACCTTAAATTATGACCATTTGCTTGTCAAGAAAAATGTTAGCATCTCTTATCATTTACTTTGGTATATGAGCAAATTCTTAGATATAGATGTCAAAATTTAGATTCAAAATAAATTTGTGGACATTCATGTGATTCCAAAATTATTTTGATTGAATAATAATTTATCTTTTGATTGAACACAAAATGAATGACTTGATTTTTCTATTGTTACCTATGATATCTTTGAACCTCCTTGGAAATTGTTTTGTTCTATGTGTCATAAAGGACAAGGTGAACATAATCTATTTGTTACATAACTTAGGACAAGGAAATTGTTTAGACTAAGGATAAATGTCATCAAAGTTATGAAAAAATGTCATTATCTCCTAAAATATTATAAGATTATTTGATCTTAAGGTCCCATTCACTTTTTAGGAAGTTACTTAGGTAAATTCACTTACTCAATTAAGTGTCCCTAGGAAATACTTACCTAGGTAAGTGTGTTTACTCATTTTTTTATTTTTCATGTAAATAAAAAGTGACCATTTTATTCATAAAAATCCATTATTAACGGGGAAATTTTATCCCATTCAAGTATTGACAACTTTCCCCTTCAAGTGATACCCAAGGAAAATAAATTTTTGTGGACCCATATATAAATCTCAAAAAAGAACATGGGTTCCCATTGACCAACTTTCTCCCTCTCAAAATCTAAAAAATGAACAATCCCTAAGTAGGAAGTTAAATAACAATCTCAACCAATATTAATCATGATCATGGTATCGAAAATAGGACAAGTAAAAAGGAACTAGGATCCAAATTATATAGTGCAAGCCAAGATTGACTCATTTCCATGATCAAATCTTATATTTCATGGGGATGCTACTTAGAAAAAGAGTAAAATATGAAAGTTGTCCTCCAAATAAAAATCATAGCTTTAAAATTGCTTGAAAGTTGCAAGGGAGTAATAAGTGTTGTATTTAGCAATAAGTTCTTAGAAAACCAAATGGTTTAAGCAATTTTATAAGGACTCAAATGGAAGAGAATATATTCACGCTAAGGTCCTGTTCGATTGCTCTGAAGTTTTACATCTGAATGTGCAATAATTACATTAAGAAGTATATTGGTATTGGTGAATTTTTCTTTCCTTTGAACTCTGAATGCAACGAATGTTGTTCTGAATTCTAAAAATTATCAAATATCCATTTTGACCCCATATATTAGAATTTTTGTTTGCCTTTTTTGGGGGTACCGTTCGAAAACAAAAAAGTTGTATGATTGCACTTTAAGAGATAAGAGATAAGAGGAAATGGACAACCATTTTTCTCTTAAAGTTAAAAGATTCTTTTTAAGAGATAAGAGTTAAGAGGAAATGAACATGCCCTAAACCTAAATAAAAATATAACCTAAAGATCCTTGGAAGGTAAGACCAAATATAGATGAAAAAGTTGAGGTCACTACACCTAGAAATTTGTTCTATCTCCCATTTATAGGAAATGCATAGATAAATGTGGTATTTGGCATCAGATTAGTAAACAAACTTTGAAAAGTGTTCATTCATAGACATTCTTACTCATGCTGACGAAGTATTTTTGCAAAGAGCATGTTTAGGAGCATGTCACATTGGGATATAGCTTCTCAAAAAGTAAAATTGTATGATTCTCATTTTAAGATATCTTAAAGGCATTTGAATAGTTTTGATCTCATGAAATGTTTGCACATGCATGGGATAAATTGTGACTAAGATCTAAATATGACAATATATAGACCAATGTTAGAAATGAGTGAGATACTTAAGAATTCAGCGTATATTAGCTACATCACTGAAGTTCTTTTAATACATAGAAAAAATATCTAAACAAGCTCAACCACCTAGGATGCATGCTTTTATGAATCAACTTAACTCAAAGTTGTGAAATCTGAATCACTTCAGGAGATAATAGCTAGACTATAGTTTGACTAAATATTTCCAGCCCTGAATCTTGTCATAAATAGGTTGATTAGTTGTCTATTAAAATCATAACCTACCTTGTAATAGAATTGGAATTCAAATTTAGGTGAAGACATGGGGCCATTGAGCTTGAGTTCAATGATTCAAAGCATCCACTAGAAGACATTCTTACAAAGTTCTTGAATGATGATCAGTTTGATTACATAAGAAAAGAAATGGGTTGATTGAGACAAATTGAATGGAAAACTTGTAGGCCTAAACTTGTAAAAATTTAAGTAATATCTATGAAAAAGGTTAATAGTCAACTCATTGGCACCAAAGAGTTAAGTAGTGTACTACTTGAAAGTCTGATTGCTCAAGAAATCAACTATTTGAAGTAGTTGACTACTAAGGTCTAGTAGGTAACTACTCTACGTAGGAAGAGACTATTATCACTAGTAGCCTAGTGTAGTTGTCGACTCATTGGCACAGAAAACTAACTAGTATACTACTTAAAATTCTAACTACTCAAGTAGTTGACTACTAAGGTCTAGCATGTGACTACTTCATGGAGGAGGAGACTTTGTCACTAGCAACCCATTGCAATAGTCAACTATTGCCCCTAAATAGTTGACTTCTTGATGTGACTAAGACTTTATAACCAACTTTCTTGTTTATTTTTAAAAATTATTTCAACACCAAAGCCAATAAATAGCTTCTTCATCTTTCTCAAGACTTGTCTATACCTCTAACACTTATCTTTTGATCAAACGACATCTACTAGTAAAAAGGAAAAGAGGTTTGAAGATTCTGAGGTTGGAGCCAAACACACTCATGATAGAAGGGGACCATTGTTCATGACAAGGAAGATGAAATAAGGTACCATGATTTATTCACTATAAGAGAAGTTTTAGATGGGAGGCTACTTTATTTTGAAACGTTAACTTTGGAATTTGAGGGTTTCAACACTAAAACTCCCTTAAGGAATCTAGATTGGGATGCCCTAGTCAAATTCCAAAAACCTATGTACTTTACACTTTTTGTCTTGATTAACATTTCTATGCTAGTTTCTTATTGAATTGATTAGGGAACAAATTGGATTCTTTTGTTGAGGTTGTTAGGATTTAGTTAGCTATTGTAGAATTAGGGCACCTTTTGGGGATTTCAAGTGAAGGCTCAACACTATATGAAAAGAGGGGTTGGCCTAACTTTGAGGAAGTCAGTTATATCGGTGCTTTCAAAACCATTTTTAAAAATCCTCACCTTAAGCAATCTTATAAACCCAAGGTAAACGACTTGAAGGTCCTAGTGAGAATTATATACTTTGTAGTAGCCAAAGGAATTCTTCATAAGAAAGGATCCTTCAATAGCATCTCTTACATGGGACTACTTCTATTTATTGCATTAAGACTAGAAGCCCTGTCAACCTACCTTATTATTATGAGACACATGTTAGATACAACATTGAGTAACACTAGTCCCTTACCCTACGGAATGCTTTTGACTAAAATCTTTATAGAACTTGAGATAAAACTTAAAAAATGAGCCAAAAATGGGTTAATGGTTGTAAAGTCATCAGTACTAACCTACTAGGACCTTGAAAAATATGAACCTTCACAAGAATGTTGTAAGAATATGGATTGACATAAGAAGTAGAGAGGTTGATCTTAAAGTGAATGGGGAGAATGATGATTAAGGGAACATGAATGTACATGATCATCACTTTGAGTATGAAGGGGACCATCTGCACTATCCTCCAGATGATATAAATGTAAATGACTTTAACCTAATAGGCATCCCATCATCATCTAACAACTTATCAACCTTGCTCAACTTGAATGCCATAACTCACTACTTTGATACTATTACCAAAAGCATTTCAAATGTAAGGGACAAAGTTTTGGGCTAGATGCAAATTTTCTATACATGAGGCCATAATGAACACTAGACTTGAGGCAATAGAATGTTGTGTAGATGTTATATATAATAGTAAACTATAGACTACTTAATTGGGACGATTCACTCTAGAGAGTCTGAATTTCACTCCCTTCAACAAAGAATGGTTCCTTTCTCTATTACACTTGTTGATCAAGTTGAAAGTGCTAATAAAGCTAGGTAGGGGTTGGAAAGGGAGAGGCAAGAGTTCCATGCCTTCCAATCCTAGATGTAGCAAGTGATTGAGGACCTAATTGGCATCTCCTCTAATATCAGAGAGCAAGTTACCAATTGTCATCCTTGCTAGATCTTCATACTGTCCTATTCTATCTACTAGGGGTGCTCAAGGGTCAGGTTAGGTCAGTTTAAGTCATTTTCTTTAACTGACCCAACCTAGTCGGTTTGCTTATTGACTAAACTGAATCTGATCAACCCTGAAGCGAAACTGACCCAAATATGAATGGTCGGTTTAGTTGGTTTTTATATATATTTTAAACTAAAATATCTATTTATATTTAAGTTTATTTCTTTTTAGCTTTTATGCAAAATGAAAATATATATTTAAATCGATTAGTTTTTAATGCAAAACAGATTTTTTTGTCATTATTATTTAAATTTATATAAAACTGAATTAAATATTGTACCATTGTATTATATTTGTATTGGTTTTATTTTTTATTTTTTATCATAAATAACCAATTTTTTTCAAAGTTCAAACAAAACACAAATAAAATATATCAACATTTAACATATAGGGTAGGGACTAATTAATAATTACTTAAACATATAGGATCGGTTCAGTTTGGTTTTGGTTTTCATATAGGGAAGGGACTAATTAGCAAAGCCGAAACCGAATTGAGTTGTCGGTTTATTTTCTCATACAAATCGAAACTAATGGTGGTTTTCAAAAATCGACCAACTTGGGTTGGGTCGGGCTAGTTTGGTCAGTTTGATTGGTTTGCATTTAATGTGAACACCCCTACTATCTACTTTCTTTTGTTCTCTCTATCTATCTTATTTCTTGGGACTATAAATAATTGTGCATTCTATCCTTACTATACATTATTAAGCATGTGTTTTGATTATTCATTTCTCTTACCTTATAATATTAGTACATCTATGTGTTTTGATGCTTTTGCTACCTATATAGTTATTGATTGCTTTTCCCCTATCTTTCCTGCTTGTTTATCCCAAAAGGGAAGAAAGTTGTATGATTGCTTGAAAAATGATAATATGTGATTTTTCTTGAAAATTTATGCTTAATGGGATTATTTTCAAGAAAAAAGAGGAAAGAAAAATGTTAAAAGAGAAAACCTAGAAGGGGGAGATCTAAAAATGTAGTATTATAATGTTTATTCTTTTGTGGTGATTCTTAAAAGATCAAATGTTGATCAGTTCCCTATTTACTACATTCATAATCAATTTTATATCAAGATAAGTAGCATAATCACAGGGGGGTCTAGATCTACACTCTACAAATGTCTATTAGTTTATATCAATTTTTTCATCAATGGTTTGTTGTGATCAAAGGGGGGGGGGGGGAGATTGTTGACCCAATGTGTTTTGATAATCACAAACTCATCGGGAGTAATAATTTTTTAAAATATATGTATAGACATACCAATCATCCCCTCAAATGGGCTGAAAGTCATCCAAAGAATGCAAGTCTACTATCATGAACAAGAAAAAGTAGTACAATTATAAAAGTCTACAAAGATTCTTTTATTCGTTAGGATTTGATGCAATCAGATTACAAGGGGCACTATAATGGACTAAACTCAGACTTACTTTGGGTCTACCAAAACCTTAAAGGCCAATGGCTAAGATAGAAAATGTTCTTAGGATTGTCTTAGACTTTATCTAGCTTAGACAAAAACATCAAAAATCTAAGTTTAGAAGCCTAAGGAGTCAATTCCTAAACCATAGGAGTTGCTTACTTGAATGATCTAAGGTTGGGTTACACTTAGTAGTCGATTTCCCAAAAGGCAATAGTTGATTAACTATGAAAATTGAACTTGATGTGACTTAGTAGCTAACTACCTAAAAGGTATTAGTTGACTAGTTATGACAGTGGAGCCTAGTATTACTTATTAGTTAACTATTGAGAAAGCAATAGTTGACAAAGTGTAATAGTCAAGATTAAGTTTCACCTAGTAGTTAAGTACCTTTTGGTAGTAGATCAAGGTAGTTAACTACTAGAAAAATTAGATTCCCTCTTATTAGTAGTTGACTAATTGGTCCTAATAGTCAATTACTTACCTCTAATAGGATGAAGTAATCAATTATTTGGTCATAATAGTTGACTACTTTATGATGAAATACCATTTTTTGACCGTTTGAAGGTTTAACAACTCTTTCCTTTTCTAGTAAGACTTTAACATTGTTGGGAACAAGTTCTAAATGTTTGTTAGAATTCATAGTTGTCAAGGTGACGCCTCACCGACAAGGCACCCTTGGAGGCTTGCCTTGCCCAATTGCCAAGCAGTTCTATGCACTGAGTTATAAAATACTTTTATATTTATTTTTTTTGACATTATATATATAAAATAGACATTATTAAACTAGAATATTCATTTAATGTGTTTATATACTAATTTCTTTTTAGTATTTTCTTATTTTTTTATGGCTTAATCAATGCACACATTGCTAATTGTTGTATTGAACCCATGGTTCAAAGTATCGATACACCTCTGTGTTTTGGTAGAGATGTATTGGTACTTAATAACGATACTCCCCTTATTTTTTTTATTTATTTGGTTTTCAATTTCATTTTAATATATATATATATATATATTTAATATTATTTAAAAAAATTGGTCCCTGATAACACTTGTAAACAAGTATTAGGACCCAAAGATACAATACACCCGATACGGGGCGTATCGTATCGTAATTTTGATCATTGATTGAACCCTCAAAAATTTCAAAACCTGAACCAGTAAGCAAGGGAAGAACTTAAAATTTTGTCTAATCAACATGTTTTCTTCTTCCACATCTTCTTCTTCTTCCACATTTTCTTTTCTTCTTTCCTATAACAAAAGTAGGGGTTCAGCCCCCTTTTTTTTGAATTTTCTTTCCTTTATTCTTTTTCTTCTCATAAAATGTTGATTTATAGACTTAAACATGAAATTTATACTTCTCTTATGAAAATTATGAATAATTATTAAGTAAAGATGGTTATAGAACCTAGGGAACTACCTTAGGATATATGATTTTACTTGAAAAAAATCCAACTAGGTGACAAGGCGCCCCCCTATCACCTAGCCTTGCCTTGGCACCTTGGAAACTATAGCTAGAATGGATTAATCCACTTCCAATGGATTAATAATGGTCATAAGATCTCTAGCCTTGGTTCATGCTTTTTATGCATGAATTTATGATGAAAAATGTAGGAAAGTGCATTGAGCAAAAAGTTGTAAATAAGAAAGAGAACAAAAGTAAGAGAGAGAAAAAGAGAATGAAATGGCTCAATAATGGTCATAAGCTCTTTATCCTTCATTCATGCTATATATGCATGAATTTATGATGAAAAATGTAAGTGCATTGAGAGAGAATAAAAGAAAGAGAGAGAAAAGAGAGTGAAGAGAATTTGAACTAAAAGAGTTTCATCTTTGTGAGAAAAGTCGAATAGCCATTTGTGCTAAATTGATTCTCACAAAGAAAATTGAATCACTTCAAGTCTTATAGCTTGTATTTCATTCTCTTTTATCTGAATAATTTAGTTTATATTTGCATATCAGCCTTACAGAAGCATTATATTTCTTATCATTTGTTAAATCATTGATATACTTATTGTATTTGATCAGCTAGTGGTAGTCTAGTTGAATGTTGTTGAGTGTTTAGTTTGAACACTATAAAGTCTTCTTGGCACCCATAAATCCAACTAATGAAAGGTCTTGTTGGCACCCATAAGCCTAACTGTTTTAAAGCTCTTATTGGCACCTAAAAGTCCAATTGGTGTAAAGGTTTTGTTGACACTTGAATGTCTAGCTAGTCTAGTGAAGTTCTTAGGAGGTTACTTGAGGAGAGGACATAGGCTGAGCTTGGTTGAACCTCTATAAATTTTGTGTGTGCTCTCTGTTGTTATTAATTCGTTATTGTTATTGCTTTCTAACATTCAATCTCAATCTTTGTTTTTCTATTTTGAACATCAAATTACTACTTTGAATCATTATTGTATCATATATATATATATATATATATATATATATATATATATATTTTTAAAATTTAGTTGGGGAAGAAACTTGTAGGACCCAATTCACCCCCTCTTAGGTTAGGATGCCTAGGAAACAAATGTGTAGTTTATTTATTTTAATCCTATTTCATTTTCCATTCCTCATTGCATTAGTAAATCATTTTAACAATTTCATAGAATTTTAATTACTATTTTAATGCTTTTTATTAAGCAGCAATTAATGTTTCCTTTTGAAATAGAACATTTTACTATTCTTTTAAGTTAAAATCAATTAGATATAATTTCCGCATAGAAACGAATTGACCCAAAATAACTATCTTTTTCACCCGCTTATCGCTATAGTAATCAATTAGATATAATTTACTATCTTTTTCACCCACTATTCTCCTTTTTTTGTCTTGTTTTCTCCACTTGCTCAAACTAGTAAACAAAACAAAGCTTCTATTGGGTTTATAGTATTCTTATTCTTTTTTCTTCCTCTTTCCTTCTTCTTCTTCTTCTTCTTCTTCTTCTTCTTCTTCTTCTTTCATCGGTCCCATTGCAAGCACCAAATAAAAACCTAATAGTCTAATTTGCTCATGGTTTGCCCCTTATAAAAACTCATTAATTCCTATAAACTTTTACTATTCTTAGGTGTGCTCCTATTAAATTTTAAACAAAATTAATTTGTCCTAGGTTTTTTCTTGTTTTCTTTCACTCAAAGTGGTAAACAAAATAGAACATCTATTGGGTTTAAAATTTTCTTATGCAAATAGAAGCATACTTGGAAAAAATAGTTATTAATGAGAGAAAGATGTTTCTTGGAATGTTAGTTTACTCTAAACTTTGACATACTTGAAACCAATGATATCTTTGAGAGAAGGAGGTCTTTCCTTCATTTGACAACAACCATATGTAAAACTTAGTTTAGTCTTTAAATGTTAAAACTAAAAATAAAAAAAAAAAAGGAATGAGACTTCAAGCTCTCAAAACATGGTGTATAAATTCAATTTAGTTTACCCAAGAATGACACATGTTTGGCTCTTTTAGATGTGATGATTTGAGTAGATGAAGCTTTTTTTTATTATAGAAAAATAGGGGAAGAAGATAAGAGAAGGACCCATAGAGAAGGGAGGAGAGGAGGATTGACAAGAACCAAAAGGAAGGAATCTTGATGCTAGAAAGTTTCCTTAGAAACATATAGTTATTGGATACTTTCCAAAGAGAGAAGATTGGAAAGCATAGGTTAGCAAAATGAAGGAGAGGGTGCTGACTTGGCACTAATGAGAAGGTTGCGTAGGGGAAAGGGAAGGAGAGGGGTGCTTACTTGGACATCTTTGCTTTATATATATAGTATAGATGTTATGGCTCCATACTTCTTCTCTTTACTTTGTTATTCTTGGAACATGCTTTAACTCAATATTAAGAGTACCTAAAACTAATGCTTATGCTCTACTTCTCCTTTGAAGACCTATTTGTATGAGCTCCCCAAAATCAATCTTTACCCACTTTTCTTAATTGGGGTACCTACTACAAATGCAGGTTTGTTTGGAAAAGGTTTTCATAGACCAATGCCCACTGGATGGTTAACCCTTATTTCTCATCAACATCCCTTTTCTTAATTGGAGAGTCCTCACGCTACAAAAAAACCTTCACATATTACAAAACAAAATTTATAAAATGTGTTTTCTCAACACATTTGGCATAGTGTCTCTAGATCACCATTGGTTTGGCCACAGAATGACAATATAAAAATGTTGATTTTTAGAATGGCAAATAAACTAGAAGCTTTGCAAGGTGCAGACCAACCATAGCACTAACACACTCTACATTAAAGAAGAACATAACTCATGATATTGATGCAACATCATTATGTGTGAAATCTAATGATTAGTGTTAGATAGTGTATGCCCTTAGCTCCAATCAGATTGGTATTTATAAAACTTATATTATCTTAGAATGTTTTTAGCCATTTGAAACTTGAGGAGTTTATCATGCCAAGGTTGATCCTATTGTATTGCCAAATTGGTGGAGCAGTCTATCTCAACTACTAGGATTAGACCTAAGATACAGTGAATCACTAAACCAGGGCCATTTTTTGTTATGCCATGGACCTTAGAAACAAATGGGAAAAACTAAAAAGTTATATTCAACACCTAACTTGATATCGATACTTCACTAAGTGTTGGATTGAGTTGCTTTTGATTTACAAACCAATCCACTTAAGGTCAAATACTTAAAATGTTGGAGCAGTTTGAAATAGCATTTGAATGGGTGATCATTGTGATATGATTAGTCACTTTGTTATACAAAAGAGAATATCCCATATATATATAATTTATTTTATAAAAAAGTATTTGTAAAAGGTTTTAATCCTATGATCCATTTGAGTGAAGGGTGTGACACTATACCTTACAGTCATGAAAGAGGTCCTTCCATGTGAAGGGTGTGACACTATATCTTACAGTCATGAAAGAGGTCATTCCATGTGGGCATTGATATTATTGGTTGAGAGGTTGAGAGCAAGTATTTGCTTGGGATGAAATGTGATGAACACTTTCCTTAGGTTAAATCATTGGGCTTGGGTTCATAAGATGTATAAAACCTAAGCTCCACTTATATTTAAGTGTTGGGCCAAACTTGAGACCAATAGGATCAGGAGGCGGCTGACTAGTTGTACACTTGTACTAGTGAATTCAGCCCATTTGTTTTAATATATGGCTGAACCCATGTGGCTTAACTTTGGAGATTAGTGGGTCCCATGCCATACAAGGTTTAGGTCGAATTGATTAGTCAGCGATATGAAAATAAAAGATTACTTAAGAGGTTCAATTTGTTTCCAACAAGATTAGTTTGATTAGTCACTTGCCTAGTTTGACTAAGAAGCTAGGTAGTTGGAGATTATGGATCGAATTATGAAAGCTTATTGTTTTCTCATTGTCCTAATTTAATTAGGATTAATTCCTAATTAGAAGTTATCTAATTTAGTTAGAAATCTGATTGGGAAACTCTTTTAAGGATTCTAGCTAGAAGTCCAGTTCTTTATAAGATAAGAGTATAGCAGAATTGAGACATACATTTTACACAGAATTGTTCTTCCAAACCCTAGTTTGACCAACACACTCTGCCTCTTTATTAGTAATGCATTGAAGAAAAAAAGGCCCCATGCTAAAGCATTTTAGCATGGAAACCAATTAGATTGTTCAATTTTTAATACTATTTAGGTCACTTTATTGGGCTTAATCCAATTATAATGTCTTAATAACACACACACACACATATATATATATATATATATATATATATATATATATGTAAATAATAAATATAATTCAAATATCAAATTGAAATATTAACAAGTTCCACTTACTACTATTATATAAATCATATTTACACTTTCTCAAGCACAAACGATTCGTTGGGCATCAAATTATAAGTTAAAAATTGAAACAAACAACAATATATGGAATATTAAATGAATGCATACATATGCTTAAACACATGTATTATATATTATATGCATTAATAAATATATTATGAATAATTTGATTTGTGGTTTTGTTTGATTTCTAAAATTTAAAAAAATCAGTCCAAAACCGCTAATTTCAGTTTGGTTCAGTGCATTTTGGTGGTCTAGACTCTAGTCCACATCATGAACACCCCTAATTTCAGTTTTGTTTTATTATATATAAAAGAATACATCTTAGTTTGCTTATTTATTTATTTATATGTGTGTATATTACATTTTTCTTTTGCTACAAGAAGGAGATGAATGAATGACCTTCCATAGTTGGTTTCCATAGAAATAAATAGATGTAAGCGTGGATATAGTTGTAACTTCCAAAATTTCTTCCAAAGTATGGCGTATTGTCCTGTATTGGTATTTTTTTAAGTTTTATTTATTTAATTTTGAAACCGGTTCAGAGGGGTCGATTTAAGGCCTGACTACCCTCTGAACCAGTGAATGACCCGATACAATCCTTGGAGGGGCGTATCAGTAAGCCATCGACACGAAACGTATCAGCCGATAGGTATGGATACTTTGAACCTTGTATCAAAGTACTGATGAAACAAACCAGCATTCCAGGTTCTGTTATCATTTAATAAATCTGAATCAGCAACAATAAAATCAGGCACCCAAACAACTAGTCTCTACACCATGTACTGAGGTAAATTAGGGACCCAAGGGTCACCCCAAATGCTGATTGTGTCACCACGTCAGTTCGTTTACAACAACCCAAAACCAAAACTCAATGAACCGCACAGATACCTTTTCATGTCCAACAATCATTTTTCTTAGGGACACTATCCAAGAAACTCTCATATGGGAAAAGCTTAGCTTTAAGAATTTGCACCGAAGTAGAACCCGTGTTCATGGTTTTCAAAACCGGTAACCGGTCAGGCCCCCGGGTCCGGTTACATTAAAAACCAGAAATCTTAAAAAAACATTAAAAAAGTAAAAAAACTGCTAACCCGGGTGGTCGGACCGCTAAACCATTCGACCTGAGTAGCAGTCGCGGGTTCTCTTTTTTATTTTCAATGATTTAAATAAAATAAAAAAACAAAAAATAAAATTCCTTTAATATCCCAAGCTCAAATCAATTAATCAAATGTAGGGTTAGAACCCCATTTTCGTTCTTCCCTCCTCCCTCACACCCAACCGACCATTTGCGGCGACCAGCACCTCCGGCGTTCGACGGCGATACACACTGACCAATGGTGATAAACGGCGACTGACAACGATGAATTTGCAGCGGCAACTAACATTTTTTGCGATTTGTAGCACTTCTAGGCTTTGTAGCAAGCGAGTTTGTAGAGGCGGCCATCCCTCACACTCAATCGACTACCTGCGGCGGCCAACACCTTTGGCGTTCGACGGCGACACACACTGACTAAGTGCGATTGGTGACAGTGAATTTGCAGCGACGGCCAACGTTTTTTGCGATTTGCATCACTTCCAGGCTTTGCGACAGGCGAGTTTGCAGCGGCGGCCATCCCTCACACCCAACCAAACACCCTCGGCGGCCAGCACCTCCAGCATTCGATGGCAGCACACACCGACCGACTGACTGCAATTAACGGTGACCGACGACGGCTAGCGTTTTTTGCAATTTGCAGCACTTCCAGGCTTTATGGCAGGCGAGTTTACATCACTTGCAAGTAAAAATTAGTGTAATTTTTTTATCAATTAGGTAAAATTAATCTGTATTGAAGTCTTTTACAGATCAGTCTTGGTTGCATAGCAATCTAACATTCTAGAGTGAATGCTCATATTTCTCCCCTTTTATTTTGGTGCCAGGGGAATCTATCTTTGTGAATCTTGATTTTAGGTCAATGATTTTTGCATTTTAGGACTTAACATTCTAGAGTTTTTTTTCTATATTTTTTGCAATTTTTTTGTTTTTTTTTTTGAATTTTTTGTGTAATTTTTAGATTTTTTTTGTATTTTATTTTCATATATTTTTATGTATTTTGTACTATATTATTTTTTATGTAGATAGTTTTATTTTCTGTATTTTTTTGTTTTTTATTTAATTTTATGCTATTTTTTATTATTTATAAATATTTTTTTTATTTTTAATTTATTTATGACATCACGGGTTGAACTGTTCGACCTGGACAGTTGAACCGTTTAACCGGAAACTGGTCCCCTAACCGGTTCTGTTTCCGGTTCGTTTTTAAAAACCATGCCCGTGTTAGTTAAGATGTGCCACCCAACCTTTGCTAATAGTGCATCAGTAAAACATTTCATTCGACGAATTCCTAAACCTCCAGCCCATTTGGGGAGACAGATTTTGCTCCATGATACTTCAAAATGCAGTCTGATATCCCCTTCTACTCCAAATAAATTGTTGCATGTTGATGTAGGCGCATGTGGCAAGGCCTAGGATGGCACCACGTGGCCTCAGTCGGATGAAATCCTGGCCATCGGCTGCTAATTAACTTCAGCCATGGTCAAGTATAAATAGAGGCCATTCCTCTTTAGGCAAATCATCTTGGCATCTTGTTAATTACTGCTCTCTGGCCTTGTCCGTATTTGACTAACTTGACCATCGGAGACTCCAACTCCACCCCTAAGATAACACCCGGGGCCTCTGACGTGCTCTCTTGTTCTTAGGTCGGACACATCAGCCCTTGGACATATAAGCGCTCGTCAAAGGAAGTGAAGTTACTTGGTTGCTCTCGATCCATCCTTGGCAGCAACATATGTACTTCTCTATTTCACCGAATGTTGAGGTTAGGATGGCTAAAACTTAAACTTGACTTCAAATATGTACGGTTGATGATGAGGCCACACCTTGTTCTTGTAAACAGTTTTGAATGTTGGTGATATGAGTTTAACATCCACCATGAACAAGTGATTGTACTCCTCACTACAAGGCATATGCGGTACCATCTTTTAAAACTATATCCTGTTGACTTACTAAGTCTTAAACTCTGAATCCAATTCAGAAAAATACCTTATGTACACCGTTAAGAAGTCTCAACTCTGAGTCCAATTCTTAAGACAATAAGACCCCTCCAAATATATATAGAAGATGTAGGATCAAACCCATGGAATTGCAAGCTCTCTGTAGCATGGTCAGTGAACCTCACATGCACCCCACTCGGCCTCCACTCCCAACTCCCTATCATGTATAGTATGTAATACCAAGAAAACATAGTTTTTAAAAGAGCAAGGCTTGAGACAAGTCAGTCTCACAATTGTAACATGTATACCAGAAGGCTTCTTCTCTTGTCCTACTAGTACTAGGTATACTAAACTATAACTTCATTTGTGTCAGAGGTTGAGCCTGGTCTTGCAATTGCAATATGAATTGAAACGTACAATCATTTCCCCTGTTACCAAAATGGGTAGTGTATTTCATATGATGTTATCTGACTTCAAATTTGAGTTTCGACATAATCAAATCGAATTTGGATATAACCTAATTCAATTTGATAAATATCCGAATTCAATCAATTATTTAATTCGTATATATAATATATAAAATATTTAAATGTTTATATACTTTTTATAAATAAAGTATGTATTTTATATTTATTGATTACCTAAAATAATTAATTGGTCGAATTCAAATTGAATTGAATATTCAAAATTTTAGTCAAATTTGAATTCAAATATTAATTTTCAATATCCATCGGATATCAAATTGAATTCAGATATCAAATTTTCTAATTGAATTTGAATTTAGATATTGCCTGATTTGATTCAAATTCGATCCGTTCACACCCCTACTCACCTTATAGGCGTCGTTTTGATTGGCCATGGGCTTCAGAAATAGAGAACACATCTTTTTGAGCACTTGTTGGTCATCTGTCTAAAAACAACTAAAGACTAAAAAAGATGTTCAATACAAACAGGAGGCATGTTCCACCAAACAGAATCACTGGAAAGATTTTAGTAAGAGATTTTGTCTATCCAGATGGAAAATTCCCAACTAGAACCCCCATGTTCCCCATTCAAAAGATTAACTATGTTCTACGCATCAGCTAGTATAAGAACTCTGCTCCTTCGCAAAAGACACAGCAGAGACACCTCTTGATTATAACCTTCATTTTTCCTTTGCTTGGGAATTTGGCAAAGGCCAAGCATTCCACACCGGCATGTGGGTTGGACTAAATTTATTTATTAGCCCAATCTAGTGAATAGTAGACTCAGCTAATCAGTTCCACTTTGTATCACATTAGGCGGAGTAGAGCCACTACTCAGATTCACTTGCATGAAGGTGCTTAGGAGGAATTCTAGATGGACTTACTCTGTTGCATCATATACACATCTTTTGAACTTGCTTTGCAAATTTCTATGATGGATAACTTTGCTTGCAAAAGAATCAGTCTTGCAAGATGTAGGTAGGGGGGGGGGGGGAGGCAGAGGTCAAACAATCTTCAAATGAAATGAAATGTCTCCCGACTATAAAGAGTTCAAAGCAGGAAAGAATCACTGATCCTGAACAATCCCTATCTTCATGCATGAACCAAGGCTGTTAAATTCAATAATTCAAACTTCAAAATTGTTTGGCCCATACAAACTTAAATTAATTGGCACTTTTTCTAGTAAGCTTACTGTAGTTTGGAGTCAAGACTTCAGATTTGTACCCACAAAAAAACTGCCTGCTGTCTTAAGGAAACAGATACTGGTATTTCAAAGTCACAAAACCTAAAGTGCAGATTAGAAGAGACAGAAGAATAAGAATTAATAAATCCATATTATTATGGTTACGATCACGTTAACCGGTCCATGTGTTCCAGAATAAAATATTACAAGCAGATCCATTGAGCTAAGCATACATCAACATTAAGTTGGCATTGACTTAAGCTATTGTGCACGAAAAAGGCCAATATACCACCTCTTCATCATTTCAGTGACATTAAGTTGGACAACTGAAATAGCTGTAGCATATCAATAGAGTAGAGGATCTAATGACAATAGAGTGACAACAAAGAACCAGATATTTTTGCAGTCAACATGGAATAGTTGGATACATACAATGACAATAAAGACCCACCACCATCAATGATGATCATATTGATGATATATAAACAAATGCTCATTCAACAATAATGATCTAAGGATGGTCACAACAATGATGGCAACAATTATCATAATACACAACTGTCTCAGAACCTGCACCAACACAATTCTCTTCAACCAGTGTAGTTGATTGACTCATGGAACTTATCCAATGAAGCAACAAATGGTACCACATGTAATCACCCGAGATGGCAGAATTTTCAGTTCAACCTCATCTCAAATAATACGATACGAGCAAGGAAATTTATCTTCCCTGTTCCATCTCTTTTTTTTCCCTATACATATTATGCTAGATGTAGTAGAAGCTCCAAGCAAAATACCTTGAGATTGAGAAATATCAAGCACAGTTTAGACCTAGCTCCACAATTTTGCTTCTAACAAAGCAAGAATCCATATCTTTGAAACATTTGTTCCTTCTTCACTTATGAGTTAGCTGCAATATATGACTTAGCTGCATTGTCCATGATTTCATACTTATTCAATGGTGTTCCGGTAATTAACCATGTATATAGCAACCACAGTCACCAATGCCCCAATCAGTTGCAAAGGCGAGAATGTCTCACCAAGGTAAAAATACCTGACAATAAAACCATACTGTTCAGCATAAAGCAATATATTATAGTGGGTTTTTCATTTTATCTCTGGAGGCACAAAGAAAGAAATCTAGGCAGATGCATGAACTTTTCTTTTCAAATATCTCTTGAAAATATACAGATTTCCATTATCTTACCCGAAAATTGAAGCAAACATTGGGGTTAGGAAGGTGAGAGAGCTAAGCTTAGTCAAACTGCCTGCAAATGCATCAAAGCCAACAATCAATAAACCCTAAATATGAATCAGTTGTAATAATTTTTTCTGTTCTAATAAAATATTTTCATGCTGTCAAAAAGTCCTAAATATGAAATACTGTATCTTAAAGGTTATATTTTAGTTTGACACTGCTTATAAATGGGCTATTTTTACTGCTATATTTATTTATTTATTACTGATTGTTTAGTTCAATATTTAGCTTCTTATTGGATCTTTGGTCTTATGGACCTTATAGGCCTTGTTCAGTATTTGTTTATTGCTGCTGCCTAATCAGGGACATAATTGTAACTTTCTTTTTTCTTATATATCAGTTAATAATAAAAGATACCAGGCGCATCATGACACCCACAATTTGAGTGACTAATCTTCAAACCTTCTCTCTTCTCTTTTTTCCTTCTACATTTATTCTTGTGCCATTCATTTTTTTATCATCAACTAAATTCAGATTTATATTATTTAACAAAACAAGTTGGTATGAGAGCAATCAGTCTTGGTAAGTCTACATTTCTCCCAGGAGAAACTCATGCAGGCTTAGGGATCAATGAACCAGAGATTTTTATAAGCCTGGAGGACTTCTGGCATTGGCACTTGGGCGTCTCTAGAAATTGGCTAGTTTAGAGTGCAGTTTTGGTTAGGAGAGGATATGAAGCCTCTGGAGGTAGCAGCTCACAGAAATCACCAGTTTTCTTTTTTTTTTTTTTTTTGATGAGTACAAAAATCACCAGTTATTACTACCTATCTACTCTGATATTGAATAACAGTTAAAGAGGAGGGGTGTTGCTCTTGCTCTCTCAATTTTCGAAAAACCATCTTCACTAAACCACTAAACCCCTTCACTAAAACCACTAAATAACAACCAACTTGGTATGAGAGCATTGTAAGCTAAGATTGAGAGTTAATTGTTCATCCTGAATGGGCGGCTGGCATCATCTGTATGGTTTGATGGCATCAGTAATGGACAGCTCACCTCTTTAAGGTAAGAAAACGGGTACTAGAGGATGGACCTTCAACCTTGATTTATACACTATAGAGTCTTCCAGCATAGAGTTTATCCTCAATAAACAAACGTCAGTATTTTTTCAAGATTTTCTTCTGAGAAAATGGAAAAAAGAATCAGATTTTCCTTTATACAGCTCTAGACTTTGATTGAAGTGGAGTGTTTTCACATATTTTTCTGTATCACCATCATGTAATCCTTGTTGCAACTATATGGGGTTGTCTACATGAATCTTGTTTCACCATTCCATTCTGTTCAGAGTCATATCCATCATTAAATTATGGGCACTTAAATCATTTCTTATTACTTCCACCCAAATCCTTTTTGGTCTTTCCTTTGCTCTTCTAGCCTCATCAACTTGTAACAGAACACTTTTCTAACATGTTCTGTAGATGGCCTTCTATGCATGTGACCAAACCATCTCAATCAGTTTCTCCCATTTGAGGACAAGGAAAGTGTTTTCTTACAAGATCTGTGGTGCTGAAGCCATAGGACCCCAAGCATGAGAACTGGATGCAGGAGAATCTCATTTTTTAATCATAAATGCAGGAGAATCTCATTTAGGACATGGAAAGTTGGTTTTGCTGCAAGCTTTTTTAGACAGCTGAAAAAGAGGGGAAGGGAAATGTGGAGAGCTGCAGGAACAACAATACTTTGGACAGTTAGGGAAGAAAAAAAAAATAACAGAATTTTTAAATGGCCAGAAAAATCTAAGTAGGAATTAATCAATTAATTGACTGCATTACCATCAAGGTAGACATTGGTTAAAAGTGCTTGAGCTGTTCAAGGAGTTCTCAATTGATGATATTACCAGGGGATGGAGTGTAGTGACATGTTCTTCAACGTCAAAGCCTGCAATTCAGGAGAGTTGGGCTCCATCAGTGCAGCAAAAGTTGAACTTTGACAGGATTTAACTTGGTAACCCGGGACCATCGGGTATAGGGGGAATCTTAAGAGATGGAGGACAAGCCTTGGCTTTATACTCTGGACCAATAGTGTAAGAGATCACTAAGAGCTGAAGTTTTGGCCATTCTCTGAGGGGGATTCCAAGTTGGTGATAGGGCGGATGCAAGCAAATGAATTAGGAATCTGGACAAACAGACAAACTGTGAGGGAAAACAGGTGTCTAACAAAAGAGATTAGTATAACCTTTAGATGAGTTAGGGTCAGCCAATGGATTGAATGAAAGCTACTGTTTCCAATCCAAGAAAAAAAAAAGAATCCCATGGTAATGTCCTAGTTAGTTAATTCTATGCAATCCCACCTTAGTTGATTGTTTTTTAGTTGAAAACAGAAAAAGTGATTCGGATGGTATATGCTTTGTAGGACAAGTGGTGAATCTACTGCTCATTTACTAATCTCCTGCCCACTCACCTCTTGTATTTAGGAGTATGTATTTTCTTTCTTTGGCATAGGTGGGAACCTCTAGATCGCATAGGTGCATTATTTGAGGACTCCTTTTTCATACCACCAAAGAAAGGAAGACTTTTATAGAGTTGCACTGGAGATTCTGTACTTTGGGCTGTGTGGGGTGAGAGAAGCATAAGAGTCTTCAATGAAGAAACTCATCAAAAAGGAAACTGTTAAAAGAGAACATGGTAGTAATGGTAGCTAATTGGGTGAGGGATGTGCCAACCTTTGAACATTTCTCTATAGACAAAATTTTAAGTGGGTGGAGGTAGGTGGCAAATTCATACTCACAAACCATTCCCTTGTGGAAAAAAGTTCTTCCAACAACCACTCTTTCTCTGTAATTATTGGGCGCATAAATATTGGGATCACTCATTCAAAATCATCTACCTCATTCAACATTACAAACACTGAGAAACTACCTCTAAGCTCCTCGACAAATAGGTAATCATCTATATCCCAACAAGTGATAATCCCCCTCTCCCCACCCAATGCTCCCCAAAGCATCTATCTCTTAAAGCTTTGACTCTTGGATAAGCATAATTTCTAGATTTGCTCTCCTTAATGTAACCTTAACTATCCTCCTTTTCCTTGCACTTTTGAGGCCCCTAATGTTCCTGCTCATAATGTCATTCCACCAATTTTTATCACCTTTCTACTGTTCCCACTCCTATCTGGTGCCCCTCCTATCCACTTTCTCACACCCTACTTTCTCATAAGAAATATCAAATCTGTGCTTCTCTTCTTTTGTTTGAGCTTAGCATCAGTTCCCCCCTCCTCCTAGAATAAACTTTAGTGTCTTAATGAGTGGAGACCTCTAAGCCCATCTGATTTGTAAAGGACTGTAAGAGATTCATTGGTTGGTTCTCAGATATTTCTTGGCAAGGTTGAGGAGAATCTATACGATCCACTACAGCTGGTTCCAACCCAATCTCAGTGACTCACTGCACTACTTGACTAGTTCAAGGTCTTCCTCAGCTTCAACTACTTACCAAAAAATGATCTGATAATTTCCCAGATCCTTTCCCCCTTTCCCTCACACTTCTTCATTCACAATTCATACAATCTCCAATTCCCAAATTTCTGTCCCTGATACAGACAATGTGGTTGCTCGTGATTGACAGACTGGGAACCTGGAAAAGCTACAAGGTCCACAAACTGTGAGTGAGAGAGAACTAAATCACCAGAGTTAGAGATACCTCTGGGGCCCTGGCAAATTAGATGAATGTTAAAGGATTTATCAAAGGATTTATCAGCTTGTGGTTGCATCTGACTCTCAAGACTCGTGGCTACAAAGGCCAAAAAATGGCCAGGCAGTCTTCTATGGCCTATTGCCTTCTCTATTTAAGACATAGTAGTGGCCATCTTCCAACTAACTTACACCCTGTAAATGAACATCCATAGTCAGGCACATCTCCTCTTCTGTGGCAGGCCTTTGGTGGGAGCACTCATCTCAAGCATTAGGCTTCACCTCCACCAATTATGATGTGTGAGATTCTTCCTCCCTACTGTCATTACTTGCGTCTGGTTGAATTGCATTCTGAAGAGAGTGTCACCACCACATATAGGTCCATGCTAGATTAAATGGGCAAGCACCCAAATCCATTGAAAAATCAAGAAAAAAAGAAGAGAATGAAGTTGGTTGATCAATTACATATCCTGTATAGACCATAGTTTCCAAGGCGCCAAGGTGACCCTAGGCAACAGGTGAGAGCTTAGTCACCTAGTCACTTAGGCGCTTGCCTGGGTGTCAACCAGTGTATCAAATATAACCTTGCTTTTCCTAGTGTTTCAAGGTTTGTTTCTTAGAAATAATCCTTCCATTCCTAATGTTTCAAGGCTAGTGTCTAAGAAATATCATCCCTAGGAAAAGAAGGGACTAAACCTTTGTTTTTGTCATAGAAAAAAGAAAACAAATCAGAAAAGTAAAGAAAAGGAAAGTCGAAGAACCTGTTTTTGTCTCAGAAAAGTGAAAGCAAAAACCCTAAAAAATGATGAAGGAGAAGAAAGGGCAAAGCTCCTGTTCTTGTTTCAACCAAAAATAAATGTAAGAAAAAAACATTGAAAAAGATGATTATGATGATGATCTGGCGAAGCCCCTGTTCTTGCTTCAGGAAAAATAAGAAAACAAAAGCATCAAATGAAGAAGGAGAAGGGGCATAACCCCTGCTTTTGTTCCAGAAAAGGAAGGAAAAGAATAAAAAATTTAAGAAGCAGTGAGGGTTATTTGTTGTAAAGTACAAAAATAGAAAAATATTATAAAATAATGTAAAGTATAATACAAAAATTAGTTGGCGTTCGGGCGAGGCGAGCAGTAAAAGTGCTTAGTTGCCTAGGCAATGCCTTGACAACTATGGTATAGATATCCGATTCCATGTTGTGAGCACTGTTTTTAAAAGTGTGAGAAGTGTACACCTGCAGGCGAGATGCCCCCAAAATGCCCTAAGGCATAGGCTAGAGGCACTGACACCTCTGAGGCATACACCTCAGGTGCAAGAGGTGCACGCCTCATATGCTTTTTTCATGAGGCGTGCTAGAGGTGTACACCTCATGGGCCTCCTTCCTCTTCTTCCTCCTCATCCCCCTCCTCTTAAGGAGGCTTACACCTCCTTGTGGTCGGGAGGCTTACACCGCACACCTCTAGGTAGTGTAACACCTCGCATCATGCCTCTGCATTTTAAAACATTGGTTCTGTGAACATATTATTAGGGTAAAATGTGGGATCAATTACCACAACTAATTGCAATTGAAATAATATGTATGTGCAGCAGAAAATATAAGCAATTTTCACGTTTAGTTAACCCTCCTATATTTTTTCTACTTTTCCACTGGGGGGTCTACTAACTTGGAGTACTCGGTTACAAATACCACGATAACAATTATTAGAAACAATACCAATAAATGAAAAGTCTACAAAAGGTTAAGAAGACAATTAGATATCATATTTTCATTTCCTTGGAAAAACTGCACCACAGAACCAAGGAGATGAAAAAAGAAGAAAACACGAAAATGACCTCTTGTTGCATTGTAGAAGAAGACACCATAGCTGATGGCACTTCCAAAAATGGAGGTGTAGAGAAGTGCCAAGAGATCATTTGATGTTAGTTCCTTAAAACTTCCACTAGTTGCAGGATCATGATTGAGCACAGAGATTGCCACAAGAGGGAGCCCACCAATAATCATGTGCTGTAATGAGGAAAAATGTAAGCATGTTAGCCCCTTTGGTTGGGGGTCATAAATAGACAATATAATTGAATTTATAAATTCTCCCTGCAACCTCTGGTAGGAAAACATTGTCTGAAATGCATATAAGTAATGAAGACCAATGGAAAGATTTTTTTTTAATAGATGATGTATAATTTGTATTAAAGAAGAGGGAAAGACACCCTCAGGAAAACATGTACATGACTACATGTATATCAGCTGTACATGAAAGAGACAAAATGTACAGTAAACCTTTTTCTGTAAAACAAAAGAATCATAAAAAAATCACTCCCCCGATAGAAACAGAAATGGTGGAACCTAAAATACAACAACTTTTTGTGACATCTAGCCATCCCACCAAATACTGCTTTGCTTTACCCAGAATTGACTCAACAGGGTGTTCCTTATTGTCAAAAAACAAAGGAAAGGATTATCAAATCCTGACTTGAATAAATTGACAAGTATGACTTACCCAGCCTGTTGCCATGACAGGGTCCGAGTACTTGGAAACCCAGCGAACCATGACAGTACCCACTGCCATGCTTTGAGCTGCAAGGAGCATCCACCACTCCCCACTCCCCCATAGCGAAAAACTACTCCCTTCAAAATTAAGTGCAGGTACCTGCAAAAGAAACACCATGCCTCACAATGGCTCCACCAGAGAGAAGGAATATCATACAAGTGTCAAGCAACACAAACATTGCTGTTTACCACAACAACAAAATCATGAGACTGGTTGCAATACTAGGGGAAAGACAATAAAAACTTTGTAACATCAGTCCTTATAATATTAATATGTGAATCAGTGCATGCTTTTGATTTCATCAAAGAAATGAATGCCATTTTCAATAAGTTGCTAAAAGTTTAATTTAGAGTTGTAAACTGGGAAAATGGGTAAAAGTCATGATAACCTTAATATGTTCTTTATGACTGCGAGGTGCACCAAACAATAAGAGAATTGACTCTACACATAAACAGAGTTTCAGCAGTAAAGTTGTTGATCCAAAAAAGATATGTTCAGGTTAAGTAATCTTGTGCGTTTTCACTAAGAGATAGGTTGCTGTCAATGAAAGAAGAGAAGAAAGTGTGGAGAAGAAGAAGAGAGAAGAGAAGAAAAAATGGGAGCAGAGAGAACAGATCATCCCCAATTTCTTTGATACATTGGGCAGAATTACAAGTCTTCCCCTCATAATGTGGCAGTGGTTATAACCATAATAAACAAATAAGAAAGTGGACTGGCCCATACAGGAAAGCCCATGACTAATAAACAAACAAGAAAAAAGAATAAACATCACACTTTTCTACAAAAAGAAATCAAACTACTCATAATGCAGTTAAAATAGTCAATAATGGTATACCTGCAGGTCCGAAACAGAAGCAGAAACTTTCTAGACACCACAACATTTATGAACCACTGAGACACACTTTTAATAACTAGTATCACTATTTATCACTTTCACTTTCTTAATACTCTGCTATAAATGTCCTTCCAACTTTTTGATTGCCTAATGATAAAATGACATACAACAATCTTATAGCTAAATCCTACTCCTTAGAATAATCTATATCAAATTTCAACATCTAATCTCCAACAAAAACACAATTATACAAGTATTGATATAGGGAGTGTTCAACAACATGGTTGGTTGTGGTTTTGAAAACAAAAACAACTGCCACATCAGCAAAATTATATTGTTTTTTTCTGATGTGGCAATTGTTTTTGTTTTCACAAACAAAACCAACCATGTTGTCGGACACCCCTATGGTTGATCTAAAATTCCTCATCAATATTCAATAGATAAAGAAGGGCTAGAGTTCAAACTAAATCCTAAAGTTTAGATACCTGCCAACTAATAAAGAATATACCGGTTTACCAGAAATATACCTCAAGAAGTAAAAGTCCTATGACACCAAGCACAAGTCCAGCAGCTCCAATAAACCCAATGGATTCACCAAATAACAAGGAAGCAAGTATAGCAACTGTCAACGGTTGTGAATCGATTATTACCTGCATTTTTCATTTTATTCAGCTGGTAATTTTTTGGAATCACAAACTAGACAAAAATACCAAATATTACAGGATTCATACATTGGTAAAACCAACATCAGGTCAAAATAGCAGATAAAATAAAAGCATACAATCACTGAAAAACATTAGCTGTTGGCTGATGGAAAATTGAAAACATGAAAAATATTACTTACGCTACCTAAACCAGCCGATGTTTTCTGCAAACCTTCAGCAAGGAATCCCTGTACAAATATTAAAAATATTAGAAACAGAAAATCAAGAAATGTATCAGTCAGGAAAGGATAAGACCCAGAAAAGAAAATGCCAAATATCAGAACACCCTAATAGTTGTAATTGCAAATCATTATTATGCCTACCTCACCTGAAAACATGCAGCATCAACAATACCGAACAGAATTATTGAAAACCAAGCTTCAAGGCCTGAAGGTTGTCTCCTCCCTCTGAATCCTGCAAACCCAATCAATAGCATCCCAGCTGGAATAAGCCGGAAAGCAGACACGAAGAACGGTCCAGCCTTAGGCAATACCTCCTTCATTGCCACCATAGCCGTCCCCCAGAAGAAGAACGGCGACACTAGAAGAGCCCAATCCAAGACCTCAGTAGCAAAACCCAAATCAAGCGTTTCCGCATTCTTGTCCTCAATTTCTAACGTTGAGCTGTTAGCCTGCAACAACTGATCAGTCTCGGAGTTGGCTCCCGGCGAATTGACGACGCACTCAACGTCGAGACCAGTGCCAATGCAGTCGACAGAGGAGTCCATTTCGGACTTTGCCCTGGTGCAATTGACGACGGTTCTTGTAGCCCTGACCCGAGCACTGCTGAGGCGATTATTATAAGATGAAACCCCACTAGTAGACCTGAGGAGGGTTTGACTCGTGATGCCATTTCTTGATCTGGGATTCAGCAGAGGCGGATTTGGTGTACCAAAGACGGGAAGGTTGGAGTGGAGATGAAGGAAAGAAATGGTTGTAGCCATGTTCGTTTCTCTTGATTATTTTTTTATCTTCTTTCCAATTTCTTCGTTCGTTTGTTTTAGTTGGAATGGAAGTTGGAACCACTGTTTGCGTTACGGACAGGTGTCCTTTTTCTTCTTTTTTTGACTTTTTATTTTATAAGCATTGGAATATTAAAAAACTTTTACCAAAAAAAAAAGAAATATTAAAAACCGCTTAGAAAACATCCAGCCGTGAATCAATGCACAGCTGCAGGTGGCTGTGAGCTTGTGATCTGTGAGCACGATGTGCGCACGGTTGCGTGAGGGCTGTATCCGCGGATATAAGGTAGGTCGTTACATCCGCAAAACTTATGTTGAGAGAGTGGTGAGAGGCCGGGAGGGGTACATCGTGCAAATGGATCGGATCCCAATCCGATTTGAGATCCGATCCTGTTTTGTGGGATTCGGATGTATTCGTATCGGATCGGATAACAGGATCTGATTGATCAAATTTGAATCAGCCCCTATCCGAGTTGAGATTGTGTGTGTTATTTATTTATTTGTAAATATGTTTATACTGTATATTTGTAATTTTTTATAAAAACATATGTATATATATGATGGAAATAATTAAATAAAATACTTGTATGTTTTGTTTTTCTTTATATAAATGGTTATATATTTTTTTTCACAAATTAAATCGGATTGGATAGTATTTGGATATCCAACATTATTAATAGATTCAAATTCAAAGCTGTGTTTGTAAGATCTAATTGGATCTTTGAAGCATATCGGAATGGATGTTTGAACTATCAGATTGCATTCGGATGTACCTCGGTTCGAATTTTATCTAATCTGTTTGCATCCCCATGGGCGCCCAGCCCCAATGCACCCCAGCCCATCCTAGCCATGTATTGGGAACATCTCCCACGACAAGTATGGGAGATATTCCCAATGCATGCTAGGATGTGCATGTGGGGCGCCAATCTGAACTCGAGCAAGGGACCCTTCTTTGATAACCAATTAGCAACTTCTCTCTGCTTGTATTTGATCGTCAATTTGTTCTTTGATGGATCTCATAATAATCATCGAGAAGAGTCCCTAGGTTCTATGGTGGATCCATTCTTCCTTGTGGCTCCTAATCACTAGATGTGAATCTCCTTTCATAGTGCACTTATTTTTGATAACCATCTTTTACCAAAAAAAATTGTTAACTATCATGTACTTATAATTCCTGAACTTTATGGCCGTGATGGGCTTTGTGGGTTGCTTAGGCTTATGCTTGGCTAATAGTGCAATAACCACTGTCATTTTGACACTGAGAATCAAACCTTACTCATATCATCTCTTACTATAACACCCAATGCATAGTGACCATCTTCCCATGAAGAGGAATTAACGGTTAGATAGTGTATGCCCTTAGCTTCAATCAGATTGATGTACTTATTGACATTTATTATAAATGAATGAAATACATAATTGATTCATGTTATTATGGTGCATTTTTGTGTAATACCCTTAAACTAGACACTTATGAGACTCGTGTTAGTTTAGAATCTCCACAGCCGTTGGATAGACCTGGGGAGGTTTATCCTATCAAAGCTGACACTAATGTGCTACCAAGTGGGTTGGGGTTGCTTGTCTCAACTACCAGGGTGAGACGTATGGCACATGCAGTGTGGGTTTTCTTAAAACCTTGAACCAGACCAAATTCTAATATTGCCTTGGACCTTGGAGACAGGTAGGAAAAATTGGAATGTTACACCTGACCCTTAGACTCTAGTATGGTACTACACTAGTTGTCAGATTGGGTTGTCTTTGATATGACAATCAGCGAGATTCTTAGAGGGGCTTAAAACCTGGGTATGTTGGGACAATCTAAGAATTCATCTGAGTGGGTGATCATAGTGATAGAATTAGCCCCTTTGTCAAATAAAGTGAATAATCAGGGAATTCACTCTCTTTGATGGAAACCTAAACTACTTTCAGTTGATTTCAAACTTGTTGAAATTTATTTTGCAAAATATATTTATATAGATATATACATATATATTATGGTTTTACAAAATGTTTGCAAAAATGTTTTAATTCCCAAGATCAATATAAGTAGAGAGTGCAACACTGTACATTGCAGCCGAGGGAGATGTCATCTCTTGTCGGGTAGTGTTTGATCATTATGGGCTGAGAGGTTAAGTGTAAGACCATTTAGGGATAATAAAACATGATGGGTTAATCTCACATCTACCCCCAGTCCTTGGGCCTTCATAAGATGGCTGGACCCAATGACCATTTAGTGTAAATGTTGGGCCCATTAAGAGACCATATTGATGGACTCAGGGGTTCACTATATTCAGTAGTGAATTCAATCAGGCCTTGTAATAGAGGCTAGGCTAAACCCATGTGGCTTATGTGGAGGTCAATGATAAGGTCCCATGCCTTGCAAAGAAATCCAAGCTAGTTAGCATTAAAGGAAGTGGGCCTGAAAGCTTAATGGGTGTAAAGCCCATTTCAAACTAGGTTAATTTGATTAATTAAATAGGGGGAGAATCTGGGTATGGATCAGCAAATAAGGATAAGAGTTCCTCTTATCCACTTAAAGAGTCCAAATCCAAATAAAGATTTGAATTAGAAACTTTTAATTGGATTAGAAGAAGTTGATCCTGATCTATAGATAAGATAAGGGATAAGCATTATCACTTAAAAAGTTCAGATCCAAATAAATATTTGGATCAAGAAACTCTTAATCAAATTATGAGATTAACTTTTTAAGGTCTATATAAAGGAGGATGGAGAACTGGAATAACACACATTTTGATTGACTTTTCTGCTTTCAGTTCTCTCTGTCTATTCTTTCCGCCCTACCCTGTTTGATCTCAACCTCTTGGAGTAATCAAGATTGGATCTTGATATTGTTTCTTGGTGGAAGAAACAATCTTGAAGCTATGTTCACATCCTTAAACAATTCTTGTTGAAGAATCCACTTGTTGATCCTACCTCACCTTAAACTGTGTCATCTTCAATATAGGAAGGATTTGATACCCTCTTTGGGTGTGAACACCTATGTTATGAGGAGTTTTTTCGTGTGGATTCCATATCAGGTATTCCTCTCCCTAATATTGGTTTCAGATTTGGTCCCGTTTCTTTCAAGAATGAACATTGAAAAATGTAGTTTTTCTAAATCAGGGAATAGGATTCCCAGATGGGAGAAAGAAATTTTTGAAATTTTGCCCAGCCACCTCGAATGGTTTGGTCGTCCATATGATGGATCTCCCATCCCTTCATTAACTTGTTCTAAAACAATTTTGTGCTACGATTTTTCCATGTGTCACAATATGAAACTTGATCTGGCTAGGAGATTAAGTCGATTCAAGTTTTTACTTGGTTCCCTAATTTTGACCCATTGCTCAAGGACTTGTTCGTCATCATTACAACCACGAATGCCTTCTTTAAACCTAGCCTATAAGACTCTTACCACTTTATAATGTAAAAAAGAAAAAGATGGTCAAAGTCCTCATCTCTCCCACAAAAAGGATAGTCACATTCTTTTCTCACACCCCATTAACACCAAAATTTTTCTTGGTGCCTTTAACCTCTTTATACCCTAAAATTTGAAAACATAACCAAACCAACCTGAAACTTGTAAAAACCTAAAATCCTCTGCTGTGTGTAAAATTACATAGATAAAATTAAAAATTAACAAGAACATTTAGATCAATATCTAACACTACATAGGCTTTAGTACCCCGACCAAACATAATCCCTAGACTTAGGAAACTATAACTTAGTTATATGTTGAATTTCATGACTAAACTCTAAAGATCCATTGTTCATCACCCCAACTTTCTCTTTAACAATCCAATCTATGCAATTTTTGAACCTTGACTCCACAAAGTTAAATCCGACACATCCATTGCCTCAAGGATACCAATATATATATATATATATATATTTATTTATTTATTTATTTATTTATATAATCAACCCCTAAATCCCACCTCAAACATATGACTGTCAACCATAAAAATGTCAAGATTCCATTTCGACGATAATTCATCTCACACCCTCATTTTCTCCCCACTTCCATGAACAACTAAACTAGTCTCCCCCTTTCCTCATCTCACCCCCATATTCCATTTTCCCTAACAAAAAAAAAAATAAAGAATCAAGAGCTCCACTCGATCATGTCATGAAGAAGAAGAAAGAAGAAAGAAAGAATGAGAAGAAAAGAACAAGGAAAGGAAGGCTATTCTCACCCAAGGAAAAAACCTAGAGGTTTCCCCCATTTCGTCCAAGGTAAGAACACTCTCTCATTCCTAGACCTCTCTCACACAACCCAAAATAGAACCAACAATCCTTCCTGTCAACTCTTCTCCCTCTCCAACCTCAGTGGCCGACCATTCAAACTCCCTCTCTCTCACAACACCACTTGAACCAAACCAACAAAACCCTCACACCACCATCTTCTTCCTTCCTCTTCACTCTCTCACAGAACTGAACCCAAAACCCTTCCATCCTCTTCTTCACACTTTAACCTAAACCAAACCCTAAACCGAATTTCCTTTCCTCTCACTCCCATTCTCTCAATCAAAAACTAAAAAAGGAAAAAAAATCTAGCTCCCATCTAGCAAGGGATTTCGGCCAAGGGAGAAATAAGAAAAGAAAAAAAAAGTAATGAACTAGCTTATTTCCCATTCAACCAAGAAGAGAAGAGCTCCTTCAAGCAATCTTGCATCCAGACAAAGCAACACTTTTGGCCAAGAAGAAAAACAACAACAATAAAGGCTTAACCCAAGCTAGGACTGCTAATACTTTAGCATTCTTTCCTCCCCAACTGTTTGAAAAAAGGCCATAAAGAGGTGAGCTTCTCACCTCATCTTATTTTCTTTTTTGGTATTCATTTTCTTAAGGGTGGTGGCTCCATTCAATTTTATCCATAAGGTGAACCCCAAATCAATTAGGATGTTTACAAAGAGGTAATGGTAGAAAAAGCTTCTTTAGCATGGGATGAAAATGAGAAGAAAATATCACTTTGAATGTTAGGGCTATGAATTGTTTCTATTGTTCATTAGACAAAAATGAGGCACAAGAAATATGGAGAATCCTAGGGGTTACCCTTGAGGGAACTAACTAAAGGAGTACAAAATAAGCATTTTGGTACATGCATATGAGCTTTTCAAAATGAAACCACATGAATTTCTCACTCACATACTTACCTGTTTTACATATTTTGTCAATGTGATCAAGTCCCTTAGAAAGACATATCTGGAGGATGAAAAGATAAGAAATATATTAAGATATCTTCCATAGGAATGGGAAGTAAAAGTAATAGTCACCCAAGAAGTAATGTATTTGAATACTGTATAGATAGATGACTTGATATGATCTCTTCATACTTATGAGATGATATCAAAGAAAAAGAAGAAGATGAAGGCTGCACCAACAAGAAAAAAATTGCCCTCAAAAGTGTTGCTGAAAGAAGGGAAGAAGAGGAGAATTGCAGTAAGGAGGAAATGACACTCTTCTCAAGAAAGTTCTTAAACTTTCTTAAGAACAAAAGAGGCACTACAAAGATGACAACAAGAAAAGAAAGCTCACATGCTTTGAATGTAAGAAAGTGGGCCATATCAAATTTGAGTGTCCAAACTTGAAGAAAAACTTCAAAGGGAGGAAGAATGCACTAAAGGCTATATAGGATGATACAAGTTTTAGTAGAGAAGAAGAGTTAAAGAATAAACAAGCCAAGTTGTGTCTACTGGTTGAAGAATAAGATGAGGTAATTCCTAATCCTACTTCCTTTGTTTTTATTTTACCAATGAAGAGCTTTAACAAGCTCTAGAAGATTTGTTAGGAGAAAGGAAAAGGTTAGAAAATAAAGAGCTTAGAAAAATAACTGAAAATATTATCGTCCAATCTAGTAGCATAAGGAGTCAAAACATCATTCTTGCATCTTCTAACTCAACTATGAAGGCTCAAAATCAAGAACTAAGATAGGAAAATAAAAAATAGATGATTCTATTAAAAAGTTAACTAATGAATATTTTAATTTGAAAATAGAAAAAGATGATTTGACTGATTTCCTAAGAACCATAGGAAATTTTACTAGTAGTACAAAAATTTAAATAAAATGCTAGGAAATCAAAGAATATGCAATGGTAAGGGATCAAGTACACCTACACTAAAAAAATGGCAATCCCATAAAACTATGTTTGTAAAAGAATCAAGTTCAAAACAAATGAAATCTTGTACGTATTGTTGTAAGATTGGCTCATTCAGCCTAGCCTTGATATTATAGAAGAAATCTCAAGGATCCAATAGTTAAATGGATTCAAAAGAAGAAGGTCACTAACCCCAAAGGCCCAAGATGAAATGGGTACCCAATTTTATTGATTGAATCTATAGGATTAATCCTTTAAATGGCATAAGAATCATGGACATGCAAATCAAGGGTCGAGTAGTTCATCATGTCAAGGAAAATAGATATATGATGAGAAGGCCAGGCCAAAATGAGGTTCTCTTTTCAAATAGATTCATGTATGATGAAAAACATGATTCAACTCTTGTGAAAAAAATACTGGTTGATTGATAATACCTTAAATTATGATAATTTACTTATCAATAAAATTGTTGGCATTACTTATCATTTAGTTTGATAAATGATCAAATTATTAGATATGACTGTCCAAATTTTTGAACATTTATGTGATTCCTAAATTATTTTGATTAAATGGTAATTTATGTTGTGATTGAACACAAAATGAATGATTTGATTCTACTATTGGTACCTATAATACCCTTAAACCTCCTTGGAAATTGTACAAAAATTGTTTTGTTCTATGTGCCATTAAAAGACAAGGTGATTCTATAAAAAAATTGAGTTTCGACGATGTTAGACAAATGTCACAAAAAAGGCAATAAACATCACGAAAAACTTCTTGCGACATTTGTGCTTGCGACATTTTCACAAATGTCGTGCCTAAAAAAGTCTCAAGAAGTTTTTGTGACGTTTGTGGTGATTTTTAGTGATATTTGCAAATGTCACAAAAACTATTCTATATGTTGTTTAGTTGCACTTTTGGTGACGTTTACAAACATCAGTAGAATGCACGCTTTTGGTGACATTTACAAACGTCAGCAAAATGCACAGTTTTAATGACATTTACTAATGTCAAAAAAAGCATAGTTTTGGTGACATTAAATAACATTGCCAAAAGTGATTGAAGTTTTTTGTTTGCAACACCTTTGGTGATGTTTAGCAAATGTCGTCAAAAATTAAATTCTTTTTTTTTCTTATTTTCCTATTTTTGGTATTCCAATGATTTTAAAGCATATGATTATCACCTATTTTACACTTAATTCATCACATTCATCCATATAACCATTTAATTGACAATAAAATTATAACAAAAGTGAATATTTTAATTAATGATAAAAGTACATAAAAAATGAGTTTCATACTTTAATGTCATAAAAAATACCAAATTCTTTTTACATAAATTAATAAACAACAAAAATGTAGAATATTGATATCTAATATCTTCAACCATGCCTTTTTATGATTCTTGTATTGGTTTGACCTGAAAAATAAAGAAAACGAATATAAAAATTAGATTGTTCATTATAATACATCAAAATGAAATAAGAAATCCCAAAATAAACCATTTTACAAATATCTAAGGTTCATATGTTTAAAGACTAGTTAAAAACATAAAGAGAACCTAAGAATTCTATTTTAGGATAATCCAAAGTGAAAACACTTAGATATGGGAGTGGATGATGGATTGTATTATGCACGAGTTCACATGTACAAATTTTATACATACAAGTCAAGAACATATTAAATATGCAAATGTGTGGCCTTCACCAACACAAAAACCTAAACAACATGTATAAGTGGGCCCTTACTAACATGAAACCTATAGAAAATAGATATTTGGGACCTACCAACACATAAAACCTATACGAAAGAGAGATGTGGGCCCCACTACAAACTTGATTTTTTTTTCAATTTATTTAAAATCACTCAGTTGCTTTAGTTCATAGAGTCCTAAAGGTCTAGAAGCCACTAAAAAGTGCTAACCTTAAGCTAAAATTTGATGGAAATTTCCATGGAAATCTTGGACCTTTAGGATTTGGTGGTGTTATTAGGGATCAAAATGGTGTGATTAAGGCTCCATTCCTAGTAAAGCTGCATAGAATTGGTATTCATGGAAATCATAAGGGAACACTGACTACATTTTCTATGATGTCTTATACTATGCACTTCTGAGAAATGGAGAAGTAAACAGATAAGCATTTTCTTGAACACTTTCATGTGTGAGTATTGGAGATCCATAATCTATCCTCCTATATTATCAATCTGATAGATAGCATAGCATCTCTTCTTATCAACCTTAGCAATGAAATGTGATTAATAATACTTTACTAATTGAAAGGTATCAATTATGGGCATAATATGGTTGTTGATGCAACTTTTTTTAGCTTAAATTTCTCGAAGATATGCTTTTGTTTATTTGCTATTTAGATTAATTGATTATGTGCTTTGTAATATGAGTAACAAGTCAACACCTGATTTAAATGAGACATCACAGGTACCTTTTTGTTCATTGCCTTGTTTGTTCAAGTGTTTTTTTTTTTTTATAAATGAAAATAAATCATTAATCAAAGAATAAGCCTGCTACAAGCATCATAAAGGGAGGTGTGAAATGCAGCCTCACTCTAAATAGTGGAACAATGACTACGAACAACTAAAGAAAAGAGGAAACACCAGAAATAAACAAGTGGTTTTTGATGAGTCATGATTTGAGATGTGATTCTTTTTCTTGGATGTCCTTGTGGTCCACTACTATTGTTGTTGACTCAAACTACATTGGACACCTCTAGATAGTTAATTGCCTGAAAATGATATATCATCTTCACTCTGTATCATATATAACACATAAAGCAAAGACCAATGCCTTTATTATGGTTCAATACCATAGATCTTATGATTATACATATCTATTTATTTAATTATCTATTTGTATCTGTCCATGTATATCAATGAAGTTGATATTCCTCAATAAAAGATATTCATTAAATTATTTATAAATATAGTTAAAATTATCCATTAATTTTACAATTTAATATTTATCAATTGACAAAGACCAATGTAAATGAAAATATGAATCAAAAACATTTATTACCGAAATTAATTTTCAAAACAAATAGTTTTATAAAATTACATAAACTTACTGAAAATTAATTTTATAAATTATCAATATAAATAATTATCTTAAGACTACTAGAATTTTTAGGTAATAATTATCAATTTCATATAATACTGATATATAATTAATTACATTTAATAATAAATTAATATTTAAATATTAAAAATTAATTATTCAATAATGATTGGTATGAATAAATTAACTTTCAAAAATTTATGTATTTATGAATAATTAATTACTAAAAATATCAAAATAAATTGATATTTTAGTTATTTTAATTATCCTGCATGCTTAATGTTTGGGAAGTTTCCGCCTTTTCTACAATGGTGAAGTGTGATGATGTGGCCAAAGGCTAAGAGCCCGACTTGTGTTTATTTTTCATTATTTTAAGTTGAACTTAAATTGAGTTTAAGTTAATAATTTTTACTGTTATTAAAATTTAATTTATTTAATAATTTGTTATTGATGTGTAATTTAAGTTATGATGCGTAACTATTATTGTTAAAATTATAAAATAATAATTTATTTTAAATTTTCTATTATGTTAATCATTTTTAAATTGAAATTTAATTCTATTACTTTATAATTGTCAAATTATTATAATTAATTATGAAATTTTATAATGACAATATAAAAATATTATTTATAATTACAATAATATTTTTAATTAATTATTAAATTTTATTAATTTAAATTTATTATTTGTCTTATTGTTTTATTTATTTTTTCTAATTAATATTTTAGATATTTTTTACGCATCATATCTCAATGTTTAAGTTTTAACCTAAACCGTTTTTAAAAAAAGTTTAACTTAAACATTGATATTTTAATATAATGATAAAAAATTAAATGCATGTATTCAAAAAGTGAAGAGAGAGAGAGAGAGAAAGAGAGAGAAATTACTATCTTCTACCACAACTAAAAGTCCAAAACCAAATGAGCGATAAAGAAGAAATAGTAAAGCAAAAAAAAAAAAAAAAAAAAAAAAAAAACAAAGATAAGAAGTAGGAACACAATCTAGTTTAACTAAGCTAAATTTTGGCATATCTCGGCTCGATTCGACTAAATTACTACAAGGTTCGAGTTCGAGTTTGAGTTCAATTTGAACAATATTTTTCAGTTCGATTAAATATTCAATGAGCTTAAATTCGGCTTGAAAGCTCGAAAATGAAGTATGTATGTATGTGTGTGTGTGTGTGTGTGTGTGTGTGTGTGTGTGTGTGTGTGTGTGTGTGTGTGTGTGTTAATTGAGCCAAGCTTGCAAACTTTTGAGCTGAACTTTTTATTGTCAAGCTTGAATCTAATAATTAATCAAGCTTACCCGAAGGTTTGAACTCGATTATAATCAAACTCGAATTGAGCCTAATCGAACTTGTGTCCAAACCATTTTATTAAGGTTGTGTTTGGTTGCAATGCAACTTTATTTGCATTAGTACAAATGCATGGAAGTTCAAATGAAAAAGAAATGCAAATTGTCGTTTAATTTCATTTTAGGTTTTACTTTGTTTTGCTTCATGCTTTAATTTACTTCATTTGTATTGCAATTAGACAAAATAAGCTAAAAAATTGATGAGAATTTATACTCAAATCATTTGCACTGCCATAATTTTGCATCAGTACAAATTTATTTGCATTGCAACCAAACACAGCCTAAAGCTTAATTTGATTGCAGTCTTAAGAACTCTTAGGAACGAGTAGTGGAATCTTGAATCCATTTGCTTTAGTTCGTGCTTTGAGCCATTTTCAAAGGTTAAACCCTTTATCCACATCTACTCTTTCATTGTATAAGGTTGTGTAAGGTCGTGTAGGGGTGTCAATAGTATTCGAAAATCCAATTTCAAATTCGAGATTCGACATAATCAAATCAAATTCGGATAATTTGCATATCTAATTGGTTGAATAATTCAGATATCCTATTCATACCGAATAGCTAATCAGATTCGAATTTGGATATGACCTTATTCGATTGGATAAATATTCAAATTCGGTCGATTATTTAATTCTTATATATAATATATAAAATTTTCAAATGTTTTATATAATTTATATATAATAATTAAATTATATAAATAATTTATATATTTATATACTTTATATAAATAAAATATTTATTTTATATATTTATTAATTACCTAAAATAATTAATTAGTCGAATTCAAATCAATTCGAATATTCGAATGTTTAATTGGATTCGAATTCGACTATTAATTTTTGATATTTGTCGAATATCGAATCAAATTCGTATATCAAATTTTTTTAATCGGATTCGAATTTGGATATTGCCTGATCCGATTCGAATTCGATCCATTTACACTCCCAAGGCCGTGAGCATGAAATGGTCTTTACCTCAAGGCCTAAGGAATTGATGGACAAAAAATGAGAAGAAACAGAGAATAAACAAGTGGTCAGATCCCAAATAAGAGGCTATTTACATACCCTCTGGTGAAGGGTTAGGCCATTGTTGGAATGGGGGAAGAGGCTGAATGAGAGAAAGAGAATGAGCTATGATGAGCAAGATTGATCCCAAGTCGTCTATTTATAAATTTTGGGTGTCATTTTGAAAAGGTTCTAAAGTCTATGTTTTTCCTAAAGTCTTGTTGTGGACTATGTGGAAATATAGGAACAAATTTGTTTTTGATAATGAATTGCCTAACCCTTACAAAAATCTCATCTATCTCAATAGAGCCTGGAAGGAGAGGAAGAGGACTTTGCTGAAAGAATGGCCAAGTATTTTGTAAGTGCCCAAGTTTACTGAATCAACCATTTTGTGGCACCATTTTTATGTGAAGGGAAAGTGAGTTTTGGTGTAGCAGTTAGAAACCATTTGGGTCTGTTGGAAGGTGTATCTTTTGGCCACTTAGATGCAATTTCTCCCACCCAAACAAAAACATATGCTTGCCTCCAAGGAGTGAAGCTAGGGAAGCTGCTAAACAAAGGTCCTTTTGTGATAGAAAGTGATAGTAAATCCCTGGTTCAGGCGCTGATCGCGAAGAATCCATCTGATGCTTTTGAAGCATTCGTTTTTTGTAGAAATATTCTCGAACAATGTAAAAACTTGAACATTTCTTTTTCTTTTGTTAGGTGGGAGTCCAATCTGCTAGCCCATAATATTGCAAAAGCGGGCCTTTCAGATTGTGGTTGTTACATAGAAGCCCTACCTTTGTAGTTGGCAAATTGGATGACTCCCCCTTTATTTGTGTAATCTTTCTTTCCCTTTATCTTACTCTTAAAAAAAAAACCTTCTACGATTATCTTTTCATTGTTATTTCTTGTTTTGCTCTTTCTCATATGTTTATTTTCTTGAGCTATTTCTAGAATGTTCTATATTTATTTTTTATTCAAGAATACTCTTAATTTTTTAAATATTAATTGTGCTGAAATATTCAACACTTATACTTAATTAACCGAATTGGAGTCACCGATCCGCGTTGCTTACACATTGAAAAGTGAGGAAATGAAAACAAAATGGGGAAGGATAAAGTTGAAAACTTAAAATTGTGCATTATATGCCTTAAAAATTTTAAGGGCATTTTGATAATTTCATTGCTTCCATTGCAATAAAACCAATGGAAGGGATCAAGGGAGGTATTTGCAAATGCAGCAGGGAGGTTTTCATTGAAGTAAAAACATAGGGGGGAGGTTTATAAGATTGTTAGAAAATCCAGGGAGATTTTTATATTTTACAGAAAAACGAAAATCATCGGTGAAGAAGATAATTTTTACTTGTTTTGTCCGGAAGCTCAGACTCAGAATATTTTGGACGGATTTCTGCCTTTCTGGTTCAGAGAATGGAATGGGGAAGACTCAATCGAAGAGGGAGTGAGTAGAGAGTATGGTTAGATTAGAAAGATTACAATTGCTGAACTTTATAATCCAAAGTGGAAAAACGAGATGAACTATTGCTGCAGCTCCTATGTCAACTCTCATCCTCATTCCCATCCTACTCCATGGAAACCTTCTTCTTCTTCTTCCTCTCCTTCTCCTCCGTCCCCATCTAGGTTCTTCGTTAGGTTCACCAAGAATAAGAAGGAGAACATATCATTACCCATCATTGGCGACGTGAATTCTAATTCGCGTCGTCTGGCAATGATTCGAGCTGCCGCTTCGGATAACTCAGGAGACACCATCAATAACAAGGACACCATGGCAGCGAAAGGGTCGGGAACGACTGCCAGGAGTCGCAGGTTGCTCAAAGTCAGGGAGGAGAAGAGAAAGCGCGAATATGACCGTCTCCACAACTATCCTTCCTGGGCCAAGTAATTTCCACTCTACTTGTTTTTTAATCTCTCTCTCTGTCTCTCTCTTTGACTACTGCTTTCTGAGGAGTGTGCGTGCGTGTGTGAGCACAACTTGAATGCAGAATCTTAGAAGATGCCTGCAGAAATGACTCTGAGCTCCGAGCCGTCCTCGGCGATAGCATTGGAAACCCTGAACAAATGAGGAAAAGGGTATGCCTTTTTTAACATTGTTTATGCGTTTCTTCTTTTTATTTCTGATATTGCTTGGTTGGTTTGATTATGCTTTCTCGTTCTATTGATAATGAAAGTAGTAATCATTACGAATCCAATTCTGTCTTCTTAGTTCTTACTATTGTTCTAAATTTTAAGCTTCAATTACTTGGGCATATTACAAAGAATTGTATAAAATTCTGGCAGGTTGAAGAAAGGGTTCGGAAGAAAGGTCGAGATTTTCGCAAGTCCAAAACGGGTTCTGTCCTCGCCATCAAAGTCAGCTTCAGGGAGTATGCACACACATGTTCAGTTTACCATATTCCTTGCTTTATTTTTTCTCTCTATATATTAATGTATCATTTCTGTTGAATAAAGAATAAAATAATGAATACTGCTTATGCAGATGAGAAGACTAGTTCCATCTGTAGGTAGTTGATGAAGTCTTTGAGTGCTAACAATACAATATACCTAGTTCTAAATCCTTGTTCTTGCCACTAATCAACTAGCCACTTACCCCCCTACCTAAAGAACTAGAAGGGGATATAACGTGTAGGTTGGGGAACAGTTTAGAAAACATATTGCTTTAAGCTTTATTACTAAAAGTTGAACATTAGGTTGCATGATACGTTTGTGTTTTAGAAAAGATAAAACGTATTTACATTGATAGACAAAACAGAGAGGAGGGTGGAGATCATCACCCCTAGACAGTGAGAATCTGTATGGCAAAAGATCTTGTCCAAAAAACAAATCTCAGAAAAGGCTCCTGGATTCTAATATAGAACCAAACTGTAAATCTTTACAACTCTTATGAACTCAACTCCAGGAGGTGATTTTTGCAATGATGTTCCAAAAGATTTCAGTAAATTGTGAGCAAGAATTTTCAAAATTTTTTCAAATTCTCTCCATCTAGTCCAACAAATAGCTGCAGGTATTATATGCCATATCACCTTGCCTCTGCTGCTCAGCCTGCCCATTTTCCATCTAGATAGGGACTGCAAAGTTGATTTTGGGAAAATTCAGCTGATGTTGATAGCCTTTAAGATGCTGGTCCAGATTTTATAGCTGAAGGGACAATGAATAAAGATGTGGTCTGCAGTCTCTGAGTCACTGTTGCAAAAGACAGCTTGTAGAAGGGAGACTCATGCCTCTGCTGGATAATTTGTCTCTAGTTAGGCACTTCCTGAGAGCTGCTGTCCAGGTTAGGAAAGCCACCTTTGAGGGGATATGGTGGTACCTAACCTGTCCAGGTTAGGTTGTGTGATGCTCAGGAACATCATTTGCTTACAAGTTGTGTTGCTTCTCATTTTCTTCTTGTTCACTATTCAGTTGTATAGTTTGTATTATGCCCCTGAAAAAGGCATGATGCATTTTTTTCTTTTATTTTTGAAAAAGACATAATGCATTATCTGATGGGATTGGCACAAGTGGAATTTCTGCAAATGTTCCTAATCCACCTATGGTCCGTGCCCACCCCTCTAGATACCTATATGATGCACCCCGTATCGGGTGTATCACGTTGATACTTTCAACCTTGGATACTGGTATTAGTATCCAATGTAATATTGCATATATCATGTGTTTATATCCAGTTTTTGAAGCTAAATGTCATTTTTCAATATTTATGTCTTTCCAAATTTAATAAAATTTCTAAGATGCTCAGATATTTTTTAGTATTATTTCTTAAAACATTTGATTTTACATATTTTAAAGGTGGTAATTCTATAGAGTATGTCTAGAAGTATCCATAGAGTATCCACTATACAATACCGGTATGCTAGGCATATACAGGTGACCATGTATCATTGGTTAAGAAGCAAACTGGAGAAATTGTTTTCTTTCTTCCATTTTCTTTATTTTTTAACAAATAAACACTTGTCAAATGTATAAAAAAAAATCTGAATATTGATCAGATTCAGCACTTCATGACAAAAAGCATCATGATGTAACAAACTAACAATTCCTTTCCTCTTTGGTTTCAATATAAGCAATACTTGTACTAGTTGACATTACAGAAGTGTTTGTCTGTGCAGCTTCAATCCACTTGATTCCTACATTTGGTTTGAACTATATGGATCGCCATCTGATCGGGATGTTGACCTCATTGGTAGTGTGAGTATATCCAAGGTTCAAAATATTGACACAGCCTGATATTGCCTGTAGCGGAATATTGAGCTGTATCTTGGCTCACTCTTCTTTTTTTTTTAGGTTTTTTTTCTTTGAAACTTGTTCATGGGGGTTGGTTTAGGCCTGTCTACCTACTGAAATAGGTGGGACCCTGAAACACCTTGAGTAGGGGCATATTGGAGGGGCCCCGTTCCGATACGTATCGGCCGATACGCCCTGATACATGATGAAATTTTAATCGTTGAGTATATATTCTCTGTTTGTCCTGTCTCTGTGACAAGTATTGGGATTTTTGTCATTCTTCCAAACATTTATCTTGTCTATGGCAAACTTGAGATCCTCATTATATGAAGTAATTATACAGGTTATTCAGTCATGGTACGTCATGGGGCGTTTAGGAGCCTTCAACTCTTCCAATTTGCAGGTTCGATAATACATATCTTCTTGCATTATCAATATCATTTTTTCCCTTTCTTTTGATTGAGGTTTGGCTGTAATTCTAGTTGTGGAGAGAATGCTCTTATTTCTTCTAGTCTAAATATCTAGCCATTTTTTTCATGAAGATCTAGCCAAATATAGATTGCATCCTATTATACTAACATAATCATAAAATCTGACCAAACTCTTTCTCACCTTGCTCATAATGCTGTTTAACCTTGCCTTTACAATACCATTAGTCAAAAAATAGCAAGTCAATTTTGATGGCAGCAGTGTAAGGAATCCAGGGCCCTCTGGGATTGGAGGAGTCTTCAGGAATGAGGAAGGGATTGTTACTGTTTTATTCTCTGGCCCTATTGGAGAAGGTGACTCTCTTAGGGCTGAGATCCTTGCAGCGCTTGAAGGAATTCGAAGAGCAAAAGATCTAAATATTAGCCGTTTGATTCTGGAAGGTGACTCGAAGGTGGTGGTTAATTGGTTGAAGACAGAGGACAGTGGTTTGTGGAACCTTACAATGAGAAAAAACAGTTCTTATGGCTGGGTAGGGACATAGAGATTCAGTACAGCTGGGTGAAGAGGAGTGCCAACTCATTTGCGGATGGGTTGGCCAAGCAAGGAGTGACTAGGGAGGCTGTTTTCTCGGCTAGTTTTTAATTTTCTTTGCTTTCCCTGATTTTTCTGTTTTTTGGGGAGCCAAGTTATTTTATCTCCCTCTGTATTCCTTTCCCTCTATTCTCTTAATTTAATGAAATTGATGTTATTTATCAAAAAAATAAAAAATCTTCTGTATTTCTAAAATGAACAAATACTTTTAAGAATTAAGTTTTTCTTGCTTGTTGAGTTCAATGTGCTTAGTTCTATTATGTATAACTGGGCTATCTCTTTTTGTCTATAGCTGCCTTGTTTGTTATAACAATACAATTTCATAAGACTTGCAATTAGATACTGTACCTTGGTTGATGGTAATCTGGTTTCTTGGAAAAGCAAGAAGCAATATATAATGGCTAGCTCTAGTGCTGAGACAGAATATAGGACCATGGCCTATAGAGTATTATAGATGTTGTTACTGAGATCTCTCTTTAATGAATTGGGGGTTGAGAATGAGAAACCAATAATGTTGTCTTGTGATAAATCAAGCAGCCCTTAATATTTGCTCACAACATAATTCAGCATGACAGAACTAAACATAATGAGGTGGATAGACATTATATCTAGGAGAGAGTGGTTTCTGAAGAAGTCTGTCTTCCTTTGTTGCTTCTTGAAAACAGTTAGCTGATATTTAATAGGTTATGAAGCCTCAACTTGATAACTATGTAAACAAGCTGTGCATGGTTAACATATATTCTAAGTTTTTGGTGGAGTGTCAACAAGATAGGTCTATCATTTTATTACTCCTTTGGGCTATTTGTTTCTTTTTTTCTTAGGCCTTTTTGTGTATTGGCTTTGGGCCTTATTTTTCACTTTTTTATTGCTGTTGCCGTATTAGGGGTATACTTGTAATTCTCCTTTTGATTCCAGCAGTTGGTATAAAATATAGTGTGACAACACTGGCTCCCACTATTTGGTCTTTCTCCCAAACATTCCCTTCTCTTCCTCTCCTGTTTTCTTCTCTATTTTTTTGGTTTATTTCTTTTTTGATTGTAGAATTTAATTCAGCTTATTGAGATTTTTTGCAAATTTACAAGTGGAGATTTGAAATGCTATCTTCTCCTTTGCTCTATTCTACTACTGTTACCATGCTGCTGCTAGCCTCTACTACCATCATCATACAAGAAGCTAACTTAGGTGTGATATGAATTGCAGTTGGCAAACTCATCCTTTGAGTACAGTCCCCTCTATGATGCAGATACGGGTTTTAAAGTGATGCCATCTTCTTTCCATGATATCAGTGATGTTGAATTTCAGGACAATTGGGGGCGGGTTTGGTAAGAATTGATGATTTTTCTTTAAATATGTTATTGTATTTGGTTTAAAAATCTATGAAGAGAAAGAGCTAACTTATCTGGATTTGTTCAACAGGGTAGACCTTGGAACCTGTGATTTTTTTGCTGTTGATGTGCTCCTCAATTGCTTGACTGTATTAAGTTCAGAGTAAGCCTCTCACTAGTAGTTCTAGGATACTATTATAGCTGGCTTGGATAACTGATGATTTAGCTGCCTTGAAAAGGTACTGCAGCTACTTCCCAGTAAATCTGTAGTCTAAATTTTGTTTTATGACAGATACATAGGCATTCAACAAGTGGTTTTCGGGGGCCGCCGTATGGGTGATTGGGAAGAAGGGATGACAAACCCTGAATATGGATACAAGCACTTCAAGATATGAAGTGAAAGATTTCTTCTCATTTTTCCAGTATCTTAGCGTATCATTCTAAAACCATACAGAGCTTAGATAGGTCTTTTTGCCAGCCCCAAAGAGGTGAGTTTTTAATGGTGTTATTAAATTATTGTTATTGTTGTTGCTGCTTCTGCTATCAATGTTGTTTTACTTAAAAATCTTACCTTTACAAGTTGGCCAAATCATCTCCATGAACATCTGACATTAAAGTGGAAAAGAAAATAAAATTGGATAACTGGTAGTTTTACAGCCTTGGCTAGGTTCTGGCCAATAAATCTGTAAACTAATTTTTGTTTTGTGGTAGATGTGCAGGCATTTATCAAGTGATTTTGGGTGGTCTACGTGGGATAGGAAAAATGGGTCACGAGCCCTATGGATACATGTGCTTAAGGATTTCAAGCCATGTTAGGATGCATTGTCCTTTACAAGTTGGCTAAATTAATGGTCCATTACAAGGCATTTGATGGTTCCGCAAGACATGCATAGCAATCTGGATTTTTTCCATTGCTGTAATTCTAGTTTACTGTCTCAGCATGTTTGACATGATCGGAGATTTTATCAGTTTGTGTATTTCTCCATAATAGCGACATAGATTCTGGCTAATATATGATTTCTTTTCCATCTTTTTTTTCTTTCTTGTTTGCCTTAAAAAATATAACTAGTTAAATGAATACAAGCTCTGAGGCCCCTAAGAGCATCTGGATAACCAGAAAAGGATATGAAATTTCTATATTAACAATGCCTGAAGAGCTTTTTGATCACTTACAAATATTGGATTTTATCATCTTTTGGGCTCTGGAGGCCCTATTCATGTGGAATACCGGAACATAAGAGAATACAAGCAGGTTTGGTAGCTATTAGCCTATTATCATGAGCCTTGTATCTTCAGTTTCTCCCCCATCTTCTTCCTCTGACACATTATCCTTTCTCTATTTCCTATTCTCTCTGGTCTTATTTCCCCATCAATTGATCTCCCTTCTTTTATTGGAATTGACCTTGATGTTGATAAGCATTCTGGGCTATTGGGTCTGCTCTTGCAGCATTACTCTTGTGGTTCATCAATCCATAATGGTGTTGTCTTCAAACCCTCCAGACTGGTTGCTGGTAGATTGATTGGCAGAACTTGATGGGGTTTTAGGTTGGCTTGAGATGAGGATGCAAAATTGTCCGAGGGTTCGGGGGTTAACTGTTGAACAGACATGGCATTTGCTGGTTTATCATGTTTGTCCTCGAAATAATCAGATTTTTTGTTGCTTCCCCTTGATTCTGGTACTAGTATCAACAAAAATCTATCCTAGAAATTTACTTATTTATCAAATTTTCCTTTTGATGAGTCATGAGTGTAGCAACAAAATAAAACACAGGATGCAACGACCCTGCATTTTGTATCATCAAAACTTGGAGGTGGAATCTGAAAAATAGGAGGCTGTGCTTTTAAAGGGGGCGGATTCCATTTACTTGGTTTGCAACTATCAGATGAGGTTTGGCAATATGGAACTTGGAAGATTTCAAGGTTATAAATTCTACCAAAATTAGCGGATTTTGAAAGCCCTCTTTTGGGCAGAGTTTGGATAATTTCCATTTTTCCACACCTTGGGAAAACAAAAGCAAAAAGTTCCTAATATAATGTGATAAAAAGGCTGAAGGCATAGCTGAGGTGTAATGGACCAAAAAAGTGAGGCATAAGCCTCAAAGCTTAAGAAGAATTAATTAAAGTTTATAAATTGATAAAATAACATATAATATTTTAAATTGGAATGATGGAAGGTATAAATATCCATAAAATGGGTTTATAAGCAATAAGTTTTAGCATTTAAGCGTTAAATAAAAAAAAAAAAAACTAATCAACTAACAACTATAAACATCTTACATTTCAATATGCAAAGTTCTCAAATTATTCAAATGACTGATTTAGAAGAAAGGAAACATATGAAGAATCATCCATATAATCGATACAAGATTTATGGTTAACCAATAGTTTAAAAGAAATGATTTGATCTATGCAAAAAAAAGAAAAACTCAATAAAAAGAATAAAATATCCATTAAGAAGAGAATTGGATTTTGAATAATAAAAAAAAAAATCCCACTTGATTTGTCCAAGAGAAACTAAGAATTTATTGGCCCTTTTTGCACTGAAATCTCCTAAAATGCTAAGAGAAAATTATAGAATTTGATTTTCCATATTAGATTTTCACTTCTACTCTTTTACTTTGGCCCATATTTCTTTTATCAGCAACAGAAAACATAGCTTTATTAATTAGAAGGTCAATTTACAACATCCTGAATAGCCTTGTCTTGATTCCTCTTTTTGGGATTCTTAATCTTGGAAGGCCATCGCTTGAACTCCTACTTCCGGACCTGTATAAGGATCTGGCTTCTAGTAGCATTGAGCGGAGTGTAACTCTCATACGACAGTATAGCCTATTTAGACTTATCCTTCTTGTTATGTGAGCTGCAAGGCCTCAACTTATCTCTATCTTCTCTCTTCCTATCTGATCATTGTTAATCGATATTCATTTACTGGCCTTAGCTTCCTCTACATTCATATATTTTTCCCTCTCAATAAGAACTCTGCCATGTTCCGTAGCAGCCTCTTAGTGAGTGAGAAGCTGAAGGCTGGGGATGCCAAGCCATTGGTGGAAGCTATGATGGCGATGGCCTGGTCAAGATTTGAGTTCAAGGGAGTTGGCATTAAAGCGTTAGATGTAATCAAGGTTCTAAGAGTATATGTTCGGCGAATGCTTCCATTTTACTTACCGAGTTGTAGTGGTAGCTATGATGGCGATGGCATGGTAAAGGCTTGGCTCTCGCCTCCTTGACTTCTCTAATGGCTAGGTGTGGCTTGATCCCTATTTTTATCTGCATTCCTTTGTTGCCTGACTGTGGGGCAACTAGCATGGTGGCAATGTGCATATGGCAGCGTATTGGCTCACTAAGCAACTACTACTATCAGCCTTGAAAAAGTCATCTTGGGTGCAATTTCCGAGGTAATGACTCAGTGAAATGTTAGCTGACCTCTTGCCAAGGTGTTAATGAATGTTAGTGGTTGTCTGTATTGGAGTTGGCCTACTGCTAGTTGCTACAAGTTATGCACCTGGTCAAGAAGAAAGGCCACTTGCTGCATCAACACTTGGAATTTCTCTTATGTGACATGATTTTCGGGTGTAGGAGGGGAAGAGTGGTTTCTTGTCTTAGAGTTGTCTTGATGATTGGCCATAGCACTTGGAAGTGAAAATTTGGCTGTAGTCATTTCCACAGGTGATGCCAATTAATGTCATTAAAATTAATGAGGGCAGTCTTGAAATTTTTGAGGTGCTTTGGCCAAGGATCCCATCTAGCCACCTGTCAACACAAAAAGATGTTAGAGGCCTTAGGGTGTGGCCTTAGGAGCGATGACTCCAACAATTAAGTTAGCTGAGGCCTTAGAGAGCCGAGGTGTCAAAGTGAGAAGAGAGTTAGAGCAAGCAGGAAGACAAGAGTGTGTAAGAGAGATTACTTGTGCTCGGTGAACCACACTTATAGGCGAGCTCCCTCCTAGAAGCGGCATAATGGGCTTTCCTTGATAGCTTCGCACGTCGGCTGTTATCAGCTTATCAAGGCCAGGGTCATTAAGGCAATGACCATGTGGTGGAGCGTTACTTTGTCATTAATGTACCAAGAGTTACGCCCAAGGTCGTAATACCTGCCATTATAACTCCTCATTAATTCAAAGGGGAAATGTCGGAATTACTCTCCGAGGCCTGAGGTTGTCTCTCAGCATGCCACATGTCTACGTTTGATTGGAGGAACGATTTAGGCTATATCAATACACGTTAAGCTAAACCCTTTAACCTTCAAAACATAACATATATATATATATAAGAAGAAGAAGAAGATCAATAATACCCGTTATCTGCTTGCTTTACTGGGTCAGAGTTTGACAAAACTACTATCCATTAGGATGACCATAGCCTGCCCGCCCCAAGCTTCAAAGACTAAGGCCCAGAAATCCCAGTCCAGCCCATCTCAACTCAAATCCTAACATAATCCTACCTGATTAAGGTTGTTTTTGGTGGCATTGCTGTTTCTAAGACTCAGTTTGGAAGTAGTATAAATGCAAATATATACAGTATAAATACATATAAAATAATACAAAATATAAGATTTTGCACTTTACATATTTGCATTTGTACTCCTTCCAAATTCAGCCTAAGTGAAAATTTTTTGGTTGATCAATACAAATACAAATTTATGAAAAATGTGTGGTCACATCATATATATTCAAGTTACTCCCCAACTGGAAGACACCCCCCCGACAACAAATAAAGTATCCTTGTTTCAGCTATAAACAACCTCAAATAACAGTTTTATACCAATTTAAATTGATCGACCCAAAACATTTCCAGTATAAACAGCAACAGTACCAAACACAACCTAAATATAATGGAATACTGAAACCTACCAATCCTGTCTCATGAATAGTGCCCCTATACTCAGCTAAGACTATGGTTGTCTTTGGTACCATTGCTACTTCTACCTGAAATGTTTTGGTTTTGATATAAATTGTCATACAATTGTCATTTGATGTTATTTGTGATTGAAATCGGCATACCTTAAAAATGCATGTACCAGAGGCTGTTTTCAGAAACATCAAATTAGTGTTTCTTGCTCTAGTGGAGTAAAGCCTAATCTTTCTAGGAGAAATAACTCACATGTGATGTGACAATACATATCTCAACAATTGGATAACGTGGCAAAAAAAAAAAAAAAACAAAAAACAAAAAACAATTTGTATAACCCAAAACTTTTCAGGTAGAAACAGGGATGATATCAAATGCGACCTATACTTTAGCAGACCTTAAATCCAATTAAGGCCAACCAAACCCTGACCAGTTAGGGTTGGTTCAAGGTAGTTTTATCAGTTAATCTGAACTACTTGCATCCCTAGGCACTAGCAATGCCAAATATATATACCTAATTTGTTTTGAGCTGAGAATAAGACTGATGTGGACCGAGGATGGAGTTTGGTTGCCCAATTTAAAGGTAGTTTGATCAGTTAAGGCCAACCAAACTCTGACCAGTTAGGGTTGGTTCAAGTTTTATCAGTTAATCTGGACCAAGGATGGGAGTTGGGTTGCCCAATTTAAAGAATTACAAAACCATATCGGTCTCAGGTCCATTGAAGGTTGAACAAATTCACAACCAAATCAAACCCAAGTTGAAGTTGATCAAGTGAGGTGGGTCCCCATCTGGATGGACGTGGACCCCACCTGACTAGTAAGCTTAGCCTATTCAAGCCATGAATTTGTTGAGTTCAGTTCAACCCACAAAAGATGGGATGCCCATTGTTTCTGAGAAAGGGGGCAGAAAAGGGAATCATAGACAGTGGAGTGAATAACACCAATAATGGTTCAAATCTTGTAGCAGGCAGCATTTTGAGCTGGTAACTGCAATAATCCAAGAACTTTGTTCACCATGTCAACATGGTGTCTCATCTCTTCTTTTTTTCTCAAGTTGAAAGGCATCCTCAGATTCTTTGGGAGCCAAATCACTGTCATCAAAAAGCAAGGTATAATGAGCTGGGTCTGGTGGGCTCCCCAAGACAAACCGACTCCTTACCGTATATGGTTCTAGGTACAATTTTAACAAATTGGGTGGTGATGTTCGATAGGGGATTGATTCTGTTCAAATCATTTATTTGGAGGAGAGGAATTTTAGGTCTTACATTTGTGTGTGTGTGTGAGAGGGAGTCTTACATGGGGAGAGGAGAGAGAGAGAGAGCATATGTCAATGGTCATTCCTTTTACATCCCAGAATGTACCTTTTCAAATAATGGTTAGAGAAACCATCAAGTCTCTCACCCCGCCCCGATCTCGATTATATATGGCTTAATTTGGGAAGAGTATAAATATAAATGTGTATAATACAAGTCTATATCTATATTATCTATAAAAGAGCAAATGTTCATTTTTTCTAGAATTTTCATTGGATATTTTCTGTCCCCTATCTAAGCAGCATAAAGAGGGCACATATGTCCTTTACTCTTATTCCAAAAACTGTTCACTTATAACTATTCAAAAATTGTCCATGAATTGTAAATAATTTTGTCTTGCAGATACTATTACGCATGTACATATTTACTAATACATATAAAATAATACAAAATAAAAGATTTTACACTCTATATATTGTATTTGCATTCCTTTCAAATTGAGTCTATATTAAATATTATTTACATTGAATATATATTATAAAATATTATCTACATATATATAAAAAATATTTAAATAACATTTATATTAAGATTTTTCTTTATTTTAAATAAATCTATTATTCAAAAAATACTTTTAATTAAAAGCTTTGAGGATTCGAATAAACCCATCTCCGTCATAGGTTGGGATTGGAAGGTAACTTTTATCCTAACGGGGATCATGGTTGGGACGGGAATTTATTTCAAAAATAGGGTTGGGATGGAGAATATGTTCCCCACCCGTTGTCATTCCTCTCTCTCATTCATTGCTTCATTAACCCCACAGCAGTACACACTACATTGGCATTAAAACTAGAAGAATATAATAATAACAAAGATATAACTCCTGCATTAGTGTGGATAACATCCTCCATTTCAGGAGACCATTAAAATTTGTCAACAGAAGCTAGCAAGAAACCCCCATTAGTAATTAATTGTGGGTTTTGTTCTTATCCCCCACAAAGAATTTCCAAAGTTGTTTACTCTTTCTTTAGGAGTGGGACCTACGAGATTCATACTTTCACCACCTCCAATGGAGTGCGAACTCCAATATCAGAGCACAGCCTCCCCACTCATCCATCCTTTTGTCCAATTGATAGTCCACGTTTTTGGATGAACATGGCCTAAAAATTTAGACCCATCTGTAGGAATTAAGATATCTTAATCTTTAACTTTGTTTATTTTAAAATCAATCTGGTACCTTGAAAAGGTCCACACAAATTGGTGTCCAAATTCCGATCTTTCACAAAAAATTATTATTCAAGCCAAAAAGGTCAATTGTTTGACTGCTTAAGTCAACGGATTATTGATCAAATTAACGTTTTTTTTGTTAAGATAAAAGTTAAGGGTGAAACGATTGCCTGAACAATTTCTAAGCCAAACAATCTAGCCATCCAAATCAACAACGGTTCGAAAACTATGCCTCTGCAGTAGCATGTGTATTGAAAGCTATTATGAGTCACCAAGAATCAAGACTCAAGGTTGTGGACATTGTGTTCTTGATTTGAAATAACCCCATTTAAATTGGACTTTGTATATCATATTTTCTCTTATCAAAATTCAAAGCCCGTAAATCTTGGGTTTTTTTTTTGTTTGTATTTCCATTTTCCACATGCACAAGAATTTCTTCCATGGGTAATTCTACATGTAGGAGATGATGGAACAGGCACCAAGACTCATCAGTTTGTCAAACTCTTTTCCTCCAAGTAACTTTGATAATAGCTTTTAAGTTCTAACAGGTTGAATGGTCATTTTCATTCAGTCCTGTGAGTAAGGTTCAAAATTTCGATACAAATAAGCCCCATACCGAATGTATTGTATCATATCTTTGGGGTCCGATACACCTGTTTATAGGTGTTTCAGGACCCTACTCTTTTTCAATAAAAAATGTTTAAATATCTTCCCAAAGACCAAATTAAAAAAAAAAAAAACTAAAACAAAAAGATATTTCTGCCTGTATCTAAATACAGGTAGAGGCGTATCGATACTTTGAATCATGTTCATAACTTCATCATCAAAGGATTCCTTCTGCTATATTTTCACCTGTATTGCACTAATTATTAATCACATGTGAGAAAAAAGACCGCCATGCACAATCAAGGCAATGTTTGGCATCAATGCCATTTTCTCAAGAAACGGTACCACGTAAATGCCACATCAAAAAAAGCAATGCTTTAGAAAACCTCTTATTTAGTACCATTTTTCCAGGAAAAATTTACTCCAAACCATGCCTTAAAATTTGGGAAAATATGGTATGAAAAAACACCAAATTCAATGTTTTCTCATAAAACAGCTCGTTATTGCCAACAGTACAATGACATGATATCAATATGGCATCATCTTGGATGTTAGATAATACAGACCAATGCTGAAAACGGCTCTACAGTACTGGTACCAAACAAAACAAGTATCGTTTTTCCAAAAATATCAAACAACGTGGCAGCATCAATGCCAAATAAAAAAAAAAAAAAACGAAATCATTTTCTAAGAGAACGGTACAACAGACCTTCATGCATACAGCACCATTTTGGAAAAAAGGAGTCGTTTTCTAAAAATACAGTGCAACAGACCTTCATGCATACAGCACCGTTTTCTCAAGAAACATCTCTGAAGCAACAGCATCGATGCCAAACACCTACCAAGTCATCAACCCCGCAGAAAAACTGGTTGCCCAACTACCATTCTTATTTTTACCAAAAAGGGAAAATCTGCCATTCTTATTTTTACTCGCAGGCATCACTAATGTCCAATCATGTATAAACTAGACAAAATATTTGTATATCATCATCACTGAGTAAGCAAAGGGAAGATGTTGAATGATGCAAACAACTAATTACAAGTTTACAACCATTATATAATATAACCAAATGAAAAACATTGTTTGAAGCATCTACACAGAAGAAAACAACAAAAACTAGTATAGAACCACCTCTCTCTCTCTCTCTCTCTCTCTCTCGTATGCTTGTCACTCTAAAATAAGTACAACTCAGTCCACAAAATTCCCGAGGGTTTCTTAGATCCATGTCATGCATTTCTTAACATCTCTTGGAGTTTTTCGATTGAAAAACATGTTAGCTTTGCATGGGAACTCTCATTACATGTTTTTCTAACAAGTTAAAGCTGGGGAAAGGCCTTTCAGCGGTGGTTGCGCAGTTGTTAAAAACGAACATGGGAAAAGATTGGGGGAATTCATTTACATGTTAAGAGTGAGTGGTGAAGTAGGTGAAGTCATGGTGTTCCAATCTGAGCTGCTTCAACCAGGAATCTGCAGCACTCGTGAGAGAAGTGATCTTTTCCTGGTCCGTGGATGCAGGATTCCTCCATAGATTCCCATGCATCTTGTAAGTGGCCAGTCCAAAGGGAGGAAGGGATATACTGCCACTACACTCCCCTTCAGGTTCCTCTCCTTTGTCTCCCTCTTCTGACGAACAAAAACTTTTCTCCTTGGCTTCCTCTGATGCAATATCTGCAATATCATACCATTCTAAGATCATAAAAATTTGGATCAAACCAAGAAACTAAACAAAACTAAGCAACAATAATTCGCTTCAAATAAAAAAATGCAGCTTTGCCCCATTTACTCTTTGCCCAATAGAAAAGCAAAGACAAAGGGAGCATTCACAGGAACTCCTCTCCAAGAATAAATGTTGACAAGAAATTGGAGGACATTAGCCACCTTAATGATGGACTTATTACCAGAACAAAAGCATTTGGGTAGAGAAACCATCATTTTCAGGCAACCATGAGATTCAAACACATAGAGAAGCAGGCATATAAGAGTAGCAAGGATGAAGAGAAAAGAAAATAGATAACCTTGCATGTTGCAATTCTGTGGTAATAATGAAATAAATAATGCAACAAAGACCTGATAAGTTACAGTAACTGTGAGACTGGGTTTTTTTCTGAAAGAGATGTAGACCCTAGGGTAACCAAAACAATTGTCAATAAATGCCCTGTTGAACTTATTGTAATTCCTGTTGGTTAGAATGATGACCACCAAACTAATGGGTCTCCAGGAATGTGGAATCCAAGGAGATCTCTTTAGCACTATGTATTGAAATGAAATTAAATAATATGTATGCCTGACTAAAACAATACCTACTTGGGAAAGACCATTTAAGAAAAGGATAAATGTGAAAGGGTGCTTGTAACTTATAAGTTATAAGGCTTTCCATGAATATTTAAATCGCAACTTTGCTTTAATGAAATATTTAAATTATAATGATCTGAAAGTGGCAAGTCTTGAGATCCCATTAAGTCTAACACAAAGGAAACCAAATCTCTAGCTTAGGCATTTTCTAGGCAAAAAAAAAGAAAACAATAGCGCCAAGCCACCAACATTGTTGACTCAACCAATTTGATGGCCACTTTATAGGAGGAAGAAAAAGTACTTAATATTTTGGAAGCCTGAAATGTCTCTATATTTTTAAGATCAATAATATTTCATAAAAATGGGAATAAAGAAAATATTTTTTTCACATACGAAACAAGTCTTTTATTAAAGATTAGCATATATAGGACAATTCCAATTTGGACTAATGATTTGAAGATTGAAATAGGGATGGGTTTAGCTTTGATAAAAAAAGGCTTTGAAATCACAGTTTTCTTGAATGGATTAAATCTTATTTTGAACAACAAGAAAGACAAGGTATCCTGTAAATGATGTAACATATTCATTTTTAAATGACTTTAACATGATAACGAGGATGCTGTTTGGTACCATGGTGTTTTAAGTTACAACATTTCAACTTAAATCATAGCATCAGGAATCAGAAAAGTGATATGTTTGGAACAAAATACACTGCAAAATAGTTTATCATAGTTTCAAACACAAAGATGCCATTAGCACATAGGACAAATAAAGTGGAAATTCCCTCCAAACACAACAAACAACTGTTTGACATAATAAAAGTTAAGTGGTTGCCATTCATCCAACTAAATGACAAGTTAGAAAAAGGAAAAAAAAAAAACACCAGGAAATTTTATTGACCAAAGTGCACCCTTTTCCTTGATTTAGCAAACAAAAAACATTCAAATTAGCAGCCATTCAAGCTTCACTAGCATCCTCAATCGTTGAGCATCTATTGCATAAAACAAGTTCATTGTTTTATACTAAAGCTACTCATTAAACAACACTAAGCAGACTCGGGTGAATTACAGGTCAAACCACCAACAGCACCAAAATCCAGAAGTGCATATTGTTCTTTTTTCCATGAATATCCATTTGATTGTCATGTAAATGCCATATTAATCAATTCAAACAGAATTTTAAGCCATTACTATTGAAGTCTGACAACAATTTAGTAAGCACAGAGCAAGAAACAAATTTTCTATTAATGAATGAAAGGATACCAATCCAGGAAGATGTCACATACCTTGGAAAGACGATGAAAGTGTATGATAAGTAAGGAAGCAAGTAGACAAGTCTCTCACATTTCTCCCAGATGGAATGTGATAAATTGGATACCTAATGGACAATAAAGAAAGATACAATGCCATCTATAAGCAAAAGTCTTAAATTCATTAATTTCACAAAACCAATCCAGATCAGCAGGGTTGGAAAAAGATTAAGAAGTCAAACAATTGACTATTCATTTTAGGTCTTTGCATTGACTAAGAAAAATGTAAACAGGCATGCACACATTGGTCAAAACCCTTCCTGGAATGTTCCGTCCTGCTTCTTTCCCAATTAAGAAACAAGAAATCCCTTCAAAGTCTTTCCTTATGCATGAATATGTTTAATAGAAAGTGTAGTTTAGGCCAAGAGCATACAGAACATGTCTAGCCATATGGTTGTGGAATGCAGAGCATACAAAACAAGTCTGCCCCTCAATCATGAATCAAATGCTTTTTCGAAAGAAATGAAGGAAAAAGAATCAAATACTTGTGTTGCAAGTTGCAATGAAGTGGTAAACTTTAAATAGTTTTCAACAGCACAGGACATTCCATCAATTTCTGTGATATAAAGGTTCTTCATTACCAGAAGGAGTTACATGGTGCCACATAACAAGAATTAGCTAAAACTAAAACCTAGCCAATATGATTGTGGAGCGCAGAGCATACAATAAGTGTCAGACTGCCATAGAAGGGGAGCAACTTGGAAATTTGTCACCAAATAGACATACAAAATGGAAAAAGACCTAGAAAACTTCTGTGACTCAATTTCTGTTCGAATAGTTCCCAACAGCATAGCATTTTCCATCAATTTCTGTAATGTAAATAATCTTCATTAATAGAAATATGGCATGGTGCCATTAACTAAGCATACCAAGCAACGGCCATCCAACTAGCAGGTGAAAGATCCACACTTCTGAATGTCATCAAACCTGGATAGTTCTGTGCCAATTCATTGATCTGAAATCAAGAGAACCAATAAAACCATAAGCAATGGGAATTGTGTATGCAATTCTACTATTACTCTTTCTCCAACAGAATAAAGCACACCACAGACACCACAAAAAAGAAAGCAAGTTCCAAACCACCCTTCAAATAGGGTATATACCTTGTACACAACTGGAACCCTCAAAAAAGGAGGCAACCTCTCAAAGTATTGAAAGTAAAGGGAGCCAAGTCTGTCCTTCATTGGCCACGAGCCCTCCTGGTCAAAATTTGAATCTTCAGATACAGCATCCCACGTCCTGCTTGAGTTGTTACTCAGAGACCTTGACAGCTTATCACTCTCACTGTCTTCACTCCAAGAATCACTCTCAAATTCAACCACTTCACATTCTTCTCTTGGATTCCTGGAATAGAGATGCATGAATGTCCAATCTCATTGTTAAAAATCCCGAAGAATATCCAGATACATCAATCAAACTGAACTGAGTATAAGGCACTAAAAGATAGTTGACAAGGACACCTAATGGAGTTAAAGGATTTGCTAGTATAAATCTGAATTCCAGAGAGGTAGGGAACATAGAACTGAACAACAGTCTCTCCTCCTTTCAGCACAATTGGAACACCAAGTCCATAGGCACTCCATTCATCAAACTGGTCCCAGAGATCCGCCAATGTGAAGTATTCAATAGTATTCTTCCCATCAGGATGCCAAGGACTGTTTAGATCTCGAAGGCAACTCTACAAAGTTTAACAAAAGATAAATAAAAGTAAAAGTTAGAAAAAAATCACATAACAATTTTTTCCTTGCACATACTGTACGGGAAAGGCCCAAAATAGATAGCTGCAGTTGAACAAAAATGCCAAAAGTTTTTCATTAATAAATTAATGCAGGGATTTCTAGAAACAAAACAGAAGATCTGCAACAGCAAATAAAATGTCATACTCATTCCATAAATTTTCGGTTTGCTTTTCAAGTAAAAAAGCAAGCGAAACACTTTTTAACTGCATGAAAATGTTAATTAAAGAGAAAATCTTCCAAACGGAGAGACAGAGAGAGAGAAATCAGTATGATCCAATGTTGATTAAGGATCCTCAATAAGAGGGGAAAAAACAGACAAATAGCACCGGATCGGAAGAAAAGAAATGTAACAGGAAATGACTCTATACAGGTACATAAAAGACGTAATATTTCATGCATGTAACAGCAAAATAAAGAAATGCAGGCATAATATTTGGAAAGAAACGGTGAAACCATGAAAAAACAAAGGCGCCTAAGAGTTCAAATCAACAAGACAAGATCTTTTCATTTCTACATACACCCTTTAGCAGAGCAAAGCCCATCAAACAAAATTCACACAGAGAGAGACCCAGACACAGAGCATAAATAAACAAAAGGCAAAATTCATGTTTAGAAAAAAGAAACTCGACTGATCAGGACGGTGATGGTGATGAATATGGCATTAAACATCTGTAAAAAAAAGGAGAAAAGAAAAAGAAATCACCTTGGGAAGGAAATGGGCACGAACAGTAGGGGTTATGCGGTCGAGAAAGCATTCCAGGTTGGAATGGCTAGCAGAAAAAACTTTCGATCCCCAGAAAGGCGAAGTCATCTTGATGATATGCTTTGATGCTTCTCTTTCTCCTTGCCTCTTCCCTCTTTTTTCTCTCTCCTCTCTCTCTCTCTCTCTAACCTTGCATAAACAAGGACCGCAGAAACTGAACTGAATATCACTACCACTTTTAAGAACTCCTCCTTCCTTGTTTATCTTGCAAGAAGAAGATTGACAACAACAATGAAGATGAGGAGAGGAGTTGCTGTAAATTTATAATGGTTTATTTAGGGTTTATATATTTATAAAATTTTATTTTATTTATTAACCAAGGAAATTTGTCTCAGGAATGATCTTCAACCAGTGAACCCACTCTCTTTTTCTCTCTCTTACTCAGAGTATTTAAAGCTCGTAATCCTTTCCTGCTAGCTCTGTTTCTAAATTTAGAAAATGACAACCCAGACCCATTTTCTTCTCTCTTTGTCCACAGCCAAAATCTCTCCCTCTATCTCTCTCTCTCTCTCTCTCTCTCTTCCGGATCTCAATTCCTCTTATTTCTCGCTTTCCCTGATTATCCCCATCCCCAAATATACGAAAACTATACACTTGACTCTAAGTAAGAAAATAAAAGGAAAGTTGCAGAAATTTATTATTACCTATAAAGAAGAAAAAACTGAGAAAAACTGAGAAGAAAGGGGTAGGAACAGAAGGAGTGAAAACAGAGTTTGTAACAGCAGAATCAAAAAAAAAAAAAAAAAAAAAAAAAACCCAGAAAGCCCAGATGTCCTTATTTTTCTTTTCTTGGGAAGTTCTCGGTGGGGACAAACGCCGACGCTGAAACACAAACTAAAACCGAAACTGAAACTCAGAGTTGAAAAGGAAAAGAAGAGTAATTGTTTAAAGCTTTAGCTTCCCTTAAGTTCTGCACATATATATACACAATTCTACATTTAATTGTAAAAAGAAAAAGCCAGGATTAGAGATATTTTTGCTACTTGTTCCTTAGATGCAACCAGAAGTGGAGACTCGAGACTGAAACAAAAAAAAAAAAAAAAAAAAAGGAGAGAAGGAAGGAAAGAAAAGAAGTAAAACGAAACCGGTAGATGCGAGTAGAGACAGAGAGACACAGAGGGTGGTGACAAACGAGAGTGGCCGGGCTGCGGATGCTCGCTTCGCCGCGTGTTGTGACGCGCTGCTTCCTCTTCTTTCTCTCTCGCATTTTATTCTCTCTTTTCCCAAATTTGTCCACCAGATAAATTTCAATTCCTCCCACTATCTTACTTTTTTTTTTTATATTTGCCAAAATATCCCTTATATTTTTTATAAAAATACTTATAAATATATATTAAAACCTATTTTATAATTTGTATTTTATTAAAATACTCCTTATAATTTGCAATCAATTTAGTTATGATAATGAAAACTATAGTTTTGATTATAATGTTCATTTAAATAAATTTAATTAAAAAAAATATTAATTTTGCCTTTAATAAAATATAAACAATCATCATATTTGACTCTATTTAGCTTTGGTCTATTTTGTTTTTTTTTTTTATAAGAAGAAGTGTTAAAGGATACTTTTTAGAATAAAAAATCGGGCCCGTGCCCTTAGACATTTTACACCAAGTTTAAGTGATCATAATGGCAAAAAAAAAAAAAATACTTCTTAACAATGTTTCCAATTCACCCTTGATTCGGTCGGTCGAACCATTTGATTGTTATTCGGCTAGGATTCCAAATTCGATTCAGTCAAGACCCATCAAATTTTCGAATTGTTGACTCGTTTGACTTGATGACCAGGTCACGGGTTGTATACCTAATGCATGCAAAATTTTCGAATCCTATAACTTTGCCCTTCAATGTCTAATTGGGGTGATTTTTTTTGTAACTTTTCGAGATTTATGCGTCTCAAGACACCTTGCCCTATTTTCCCAAAAAAAAACCCTTTTTGAGCCTCAAATTACAATTTTTAATGTTTTTATAAATAAAAAAATAAAAACTATAATATAAAACATAAATTAAATATAAAATATATGCAATGATATGGCATGGTCGGAACCATTCAACCCAGTCGATCAAACCAATGACTGCAACCGGAAGGCAAAAATTATTCAACCTCTGGGTTGATTTTTAAAACATTGCTTCTTAATAAAAGGACGGTTAAATAAATATGTTACAAATTATAAGGGGTATTTTAATAAAATAAAAACTATTGGGATAGATTTTAACAATCCTTTAAAAGTATAGGGGGTATTCTAGTAAATGGCCGTTTGCTTTTCTCTCCCTAAATAGATTTTCCTTAATAACCTCGCCGTGGCTTGCGCTACATATTCTTACTTTTCCCCTCTCCTGTCCGACTGTCCGAACGTGTTGAGTGAAGCGAGTTGAGTCGAGCTTGACAAAGCCTTGAACTTGACTAGTTGGTGTGATGACTGTGACGAGTCCTTAATCCTGTAGTCACCTCATGGAATGATACAACACCAACTGGTCCGGTCCAACTCAATTCTAATCTAAGTAATTAGTTTAATGCCTTTTGGTGAAAAAATAACTTGGAATAAAGAGGCAGTTAAATGATTTTGTGGTGAAATTGGGAGGGGAAGCCATGGGCCCCATCTTTCGATATATGTACATATAGTGGACCCACTAAAATGATTTTTGAAGAAATTGGGAGGGGAAGGGGAGGGGGACGGTTTGTCACTTTGTCTCCTTCCCCTAGCTATGCTATTAAAGAATATTTATGTTTACTATTAATAATAATTGTAAAAAGCTATTTAATTAAAAAGTCATCTTTTACACAAAAGTTGTGCTCTAATAGAAGGTAAAGCATGGAGAGGAAAATATATAATTGAAGTATATAGCCACGTGGCAAATTTATTAGCATTTAGTTAATTGTTTAAGAAGTTGACAAAATGCCTTGAAAGTAGTATGTATTATATTTCAAAAGAAGTATTGATCACACTTCTATGAAAACAAAAAATCATCAATCTTATTTCAGAAAATAGTTTTTCATTGTACTTTAAACATTCTGATTTAAGCGCTAATAATTTAATATTGAGCATGGTTTTAAATAGAAAGGATTGGTGAAATATGATTCATGTAACCAAACTCGTATAGTTGGGATAAGGCATCGAAGATGATGATGGGAAATATGACATTATAGATATACGATCTACAATTAACTAGATTTTAATATATTGAATCAAATCAAATCAAATCTGATTTAATAAGATTCCAGGATTTTTGAATTATTTAACATAAACCAATAAATATCAAATTCCACTTTGCCTAAAGAATTTTAAATTAAAATTCTAAAAAAATGTCAAATAATCTATATATAAATACATGCTATATTATTATATATACTTCAATTAGATGTTAGTGTATCAAAATAATTAATATTGGGATCCAATTTATTAATGGATCCCAAATTTTGAAATCCAATACAATCAATGAGTTCTAAAATCAAATTAAAATCATCTGGCTTAAAAACTAATTGCTTCTTAAAACAAGAACATGGAAAAACATGTTCTTGGTCATAAATGTGTGTTTTTCTTAAATTGAAACAAAAAAAAAAAAAAAAAAACATGTTCTTGAATTTCTGGTTTCAAAAAATGTTTTTATTTTAAATCATACAATATATCTAATCATCTTTAATGAATTTATAATATCCATACTCCAATATTTGTGTTTTTTTTTTATAAGCAACTCCAACATTTGTTTTTTGTTTTAAAATTCATCATTTGTTTTGTTTTTTGTTCTTAAACAAAACCAATCATGTTGTTGACCCCCCCCAGATGGTTTAAAAAATGTAAATTATTTTTTAAACAAACCAACTTGTTTTTTCTTCTCAAAACAAAATCACACTTCAAAAACAGATGTAGTATACCTGCTAAATGATTCCAATTGAGGTTTATCCATGTGCAGACCTACAATTAGACCTGTTCATGGGCCAGGCTCGGGCATGACTTTTGCTAAATTTTGAATGGACCCGGCCCAAAGTCTGAGCCCAACATAATGTAAAGTCAAGCCCAAAGCCCGGCCTCTGAACAAGTCTACCTACAATTAATTATAGATAAGCTTTTTTTTTTTTGTAATAACCCACTAGATTAAGTAACAAAACAAATTTAGAAGGTTAGTGAAGTACCCCTTCCCCATGGATAATTAGAATTGTATTTAAACAAGTAGAGGTTAAAGGAGAGGAATGCTCCTCAGTGGTAAAGAAGAAAATGGGTAATTGTATGTGTTTCTAAAAGGGTGAGTTTTGTAATACAAAGAATATTAAAAACAAATCATCTGATTTTGCTAATGTATTAATTGATTTTGCTTTTCTTTTTCTTCTGCAAAAACAAAATCATACACATGGACAAACACCCTCTAAAATGGTAATAATACTATAAAAGTGACAACAATGCAACAGTAACAATCTCAAAATTTTCTCAAATTAATTTTTCCAATTGATGCTGGTGGAAACAGTTTAAGATCACTTTCAAGGTGGGCCCCAAGGAATGTCCCAACTTTGTCTCCCAAGATTATCTTTGGAATTTTGAGAAACCCTTTGAAAATCTCCTCTCCCCTCCTTAACCACACACTAATAAACAGCTAAATGTATGTCTTTTTCCTCCACTTTATATGTGGTTCTTGACATGTGTAGCTATCTCTATTTTCCAATAATCAATAATAAACCAATTCTTTTTCTGTCTTCATTAGTCCACACAAAACCTTACTTTAGTCAAACTAAAATTCAATAAATATTAAAATTTGCAAATAGTTATTTACTATCACAGGTTAACTCCATTAATGTTTTCCACTTTGTTATAATCAGGAAAAGCCATGTTTGGTTTCAATAAGAGAAAAACATAAAGTTGAAGAGTTTAACAAATTTCGCAAAGTTTATTGAAAACTTTCTCTCAACTTTCTATCTCTCTTGTTGAATTTCTATCAAACCAAACATATCTAAGGGTAAAAGTCTCAAGGGCTGCAGGCTTCACCATTATTAATTGAGGTTTGTTATCTACAACAGACTTCATTTAAATTTTGGGCCACGTGGCAAATAGGATCGATGGTTCATCACATTTCGATCTGATCTTTTAAACCAACGGTTCTGGTCTACCACGTGATTCGTCATTTGCCACGTTGGATGATTCAGTTTCCTTCTTATGGGTTTCAATATCTGTGTTGTAGTTTCCAATGAGTTGAAAGTTGAAACCGGTTCGGATGTGAATGGCGAGTTAAGATTTTTCGACTTGACCGAGTTGTCCCTGTTAAAGATATTAGCGTAAATTACTGAAGTCTCCCTTAAAGTTTGACAATTGTAATTATCTCCTTTAAATTTTTTGATAAGGTTGTAAGTAGATTATTAAGGCTTATTTTTATTGAAAAATATTACAAATTTTGTAAAAACAGAAAAAAATTTAAAGGTACAGTTTTATCTTAAAGCGATTGATATAAAAAGTAAATTTAGAAAATAAATCAATTAAAAAAAAGATTAGAAGCATTCAGAGTAACAATTTATATATAAAAAAACTTAGAAAATAAATATTTTAATAAAAATAACTGTATAAATATTTTAGATACTTTCATGTCACAGAAGGATCCACCTACAAGTATATCAAAAGATCAAGGGATATAATTGTAATTACTAAACTTCAAGCGACGCTCAGCAACAATTAAAAGCTTTTCGGGAAGATTTCAGCAATTTACCCAAGATATGAATTGGCATCTTGGACTTTGGGAGGCATATTCGGTTGTCAAAGAGAGGGATAGAACTATTAATGAAAAGGACGAACATGTCCCACAGTCCACCAACAAGCGTTGGTGTTATCAATTGCCACATCATCCCTACTTTCTACTTGTCAATTTCGTGGAATTTTTCTCTCTCCTTAATTTCTTCTTTTTTTAGTGGATTAATTTAATTTTTATTTTTAAATAATTGCGACCGTAAATTAGGACACGAAATACACGTGGCGAAAGCAAATATTTTGTTCGAAGGCTGACACAAGAGCGCTTCGCCACGTACGGAGGAAGCTATGGAATAGGGACACGTGTAGAAAAGCACGTGCGATACGACAAAATAATTTTGTAGTCACGTGTCCCGACGCGTTGGTGGGGGGGTGGGGGGGGGGGGGTGTGGTCCTTGTGAACGCTGAAATGAAAGCTATGAGTTAAGTTCAACTTTTGTCAACCGTCTCGCGGGCTTTGTGCGTCAACCCACGCGGACGGACGGCCATGGTTAATTCCTAGACCCATCCATGGGCAATCACCACGTGAACACGCGGCATTCATGCAGAGGATCAAAAGCTAATCATTAGTGGGTCCCTTTTACAGGATAATTACAACTTTATTTACTTACTTTTTTAATTTTTAATTTTTATACTGGGTACGAACATAGTAAACAATTATTGGAGAAAACACTAGATTCATGACACGTGTCACGCCCATAAAGAATCAAAAAGGCTTTATCGTTTTAACATGCAGCGCCCAGTGTGCATCACCCCTGTGCAACCCGCTTATCTGACGTGTGCACGTGACGTTATGGGTTGATGTAGAAGGTACCAACCACGGCAACTTTGACATGTGTTTTTAAGTACAACGAAAGACAGTTTAGGTTCTATTAATGGTGAGCGAAAAGACAAAAGAAACCACCCCAGTTTGACAAATAAATAAAAATAACATGGATGGTTTTGTCTTTTTAATCACGTAGTATTTACTTGGGTAAGAAGAAGTAGTATTTACTTATAATTTATCATTTACTCTTTGATGCTCAATTTGTACGAGTGCAACAAATTAATTTCACTCTCAAGTCTCAAGGGAAGGCGGAAGGCAGTGAAAGTCTCGGAGAGTTAAGCCAAGGCTGAGGACTAGAGGCCGAGGTGTATCGCTCTTTGTAGAAGTCGAGGGCTTGTACCGAGAAGGGTGTTCGGGGGAGGATGAGGTGTGGTTCCCACAGTAGTGAACCTGCAAGGGAGAAGGTGTCAGAGGCCTCGCGTGGTTACCCAAGGCGAGAACTTTGACGATCAAGTTAGTATGTGCACGAGGTAAGTGATGAGTCTGGAGCCGAGGGGTCCAGACAAGGTCTCAGATAACGCTAAGTCCTTAGTGGAGAGAGACTTAGAGATAACAAAGATTTTTAGTCGAATCCCTTACCTTATGGGGGTGCCTTGCATTTATAGCTGAAGCTGCCAGGGGGCAATTGCACTTGGATGGTCCAAATGCGAGCTGTACGAGGGCCTGGCGAGATGTTCTGCCAGTGCCACATGACGCCCTGCGAATGGGTCCACCTGGCCCGCGTTAGGTAACCCTAAGCATCCTCATGGTAAGCCTATGTGGGCGTCCTCCATTCGACATGCGTCAGCCTTGTACAAGCCAGCCGAATGCGCCTACATCACTTGCCCCCCACTCCCGAGGCTGAGGTGGGGGTTCGGAAGGGGCCTCGGCTTCGGCCGAAGGGAGTGTCGATATTGGTAGGTGCCATCAGGCTTGTTTAGCGAGGTGTACCCTGCAATGGCATCGCCTTTGTCTCACTTCTTCTTCGGCCTGATTGCAATTCGTGGAAGAGAAGTGAGGTTGTGGATGCCTCAACTTCAGCTAGGGAGCCCAAGGTGGAGGGGGCCCGATTGAGCCGAGCCTATGCCTTGTACTCACATGGTGATGGTCTGGGGCCGTACACGGTACGGGATTCACTGGATGGCACGCCGGGGTCGTGTCTGATATGGGTCTAGCGTGAGGAGAGCCTTCCTAGGGGAGATGGGCGCTTTGGGGGAACCAGTCTACACGTTCATCGGGTTTGTGCATCTGATCCGATGGGTCATGGTGAGTGGGCCAGTTGGTTCGCTTGGTGTCGTTTCACCTTCCCGAGGCTGAGTGCTAGTTTACTAGGCATCGTTTCACTTCCCCGAGGCTAGGCACGCGTGGGTTTACTAGGCGTCGTTTCGTTTCCCCAAGGCTAGGCACGCGCGAGTTTAATAGGCGTCGTTTTGTTTCCCCGAGGCTAGGTGCCGAGTGTCACATTGCGGGTGGTCAACGAAAGTGAGGACCTCACAACTGTTGTATCTGGCGGGATCTAAGCCGTTCATTTTTCTATAAATAGGGGCCTTAGTGGCGATCTTTCTTCGTCATTTGTCTCTAGGCTCCCTTGCTATCAAGTCAACTTTGCTCTCAGACCTTCAATCCTTCGACACACCTCGTCTCCACTTTCTTCACCTTCGTCTTTAGGTAACCCTCAAACCATGTCTTTCTCAGACTCTAGCCCTGAGTGCTATGAACTTCCGAATGGTTCGGAAGGGAGCTCTCTTTGGACTCCTTCCCCCCTTTCTCTTTTAGGTCCTTTGTCCGTTGTCCCCAATCAGCAAGAGGTGAGGGTGTTGAGGGAGAGGGTAGCCTTCGAGGTTGCCGAAGGCAGCTAGCTGCCAAGGCGATGACCCTCCCTGTGAGAGTGCCACATCTATGACGCCGAGGGAGGCAGAGGGGTCCCCCCAAGCCGAGGAGGGGTAGATCCCACAGCCCGTCCTGGGGGCGATGGCTGAAAGCACTGCCCGAAGGGTGGCGAAGGCTGATGTTCCATGTTCAGAGTTCGAGAGCACCCTAGATGTGGATCATGTGAAGGCCTTAGTTAGGCGGTTTTATATACCTCGATCATACCAGCATAGGGTTCCTGACCTCGGCAATCAGCCGTGGACCCCGGAAGAGGGGGAAATTTGTGTATACCAACACTTCTAGAATTTGGCCTTAGGTTCCCTCTCCACCCTTTGATTTCCGATTTGCTAGAGTGGTATGATATCACTATTAGCCAACTCGTCCCCAACTCCATTACGACTCTTATAGCCATGCTAGTGTGGGCTCAGCTTTGGAATGTATAGTTGACCACAAAGATGATTTGCGCCATGTTTATGTCGAGGAAGTACTCTTCCGAGTTCAGCATGTACTACTTACAGTCACGGAGGGGGAGGCCGGTCAATAACCCTCGTCTGTCCACAACTGGAAGGGCAAAGTGGGGAGTGGTCTAGACGACGATGGAGAAGTGTCCCCCTCCACTTCGAGACAAGAAGGCCGTTGCCGTGGCACACCTGATCGTGTTGGGGATGGTCAAGGCCAAGTCCTTGGTGGAGGAGGAGCTCCCCTTAGTATTTGCGGGGCTCAACCCTACTCCCCTCGATAGGAGAGGTTCCTTAGCCTTTTAACGCGTTCCCCTCGTCAGCGCTTTGTGTACTAATTCATGCACTTTTCCTTTGTAGAGGTACCAATGGATTCGAAGAAGCTCTTGCTCGAAAGCATTTGCACCAAGCAGAAGGCCCAGGTTGAGAAGAAAGAGGTAGGTCAGACGCTGAGGAGGCCTACCGAGAATGAGCTTGTGAAGGGAGAGCAGGCACTAGTCCCCCCCCAAGGGGGTAATCAACAACAAGTCCTCGCCAAGGGGGCAACTCAACAAGTCCTTGCCAAAGGGAAAGGGCCGGTCGAGGTGCCGAAGAGGCTTGTCGAGGGGGTCAAGGCAAGCAAGAAGAGGCTTACCAAAGGAGTTTTAAGAGAGCAGCCACCGAAGAAGGTGGCCCATGTCGAGCGTCCGGCCAGGGATGCCGCGAAGAAGACTCCCCCTAAGGGGCATCCCATGGGGCCCTCATCTGCCCCCTCGTCTGCATAGGAGCTCGCCGAAGGAGCCAAGGGGTCTTCTAAGATCTTCCGCCCTTGGTGGTTGGTTCCCGAGGGGGATTCAATAACCGAGGGAAGGGTCAGCCAGGCCCTGGTGAGTAGGGCGATCCTATCAAGGGATCGTTTCTGCATGATGCAAAGCGAGCTGAGGGCCATCTACGACAAGGGTTTGTACCACTTGGCTGAGGTAACTTTCGTTCTCATATTTCGTCTCGCAGTTATTTCTATATTGTAGTCTTTACTGATAGTTTATGTTGCAAGCCTCTCTTCACTTCGTCGGTCTAGGAGACTGAACGAGTCTGACCTTGTCATGCCTAGAGAAGCTCAAGAAGGAGAAGGAAAGTCTCCAGGCCACTGTCGCTGCTACTGAGGACAAGTGGGAGACCTTCAGGAAGGCTCACAAGGATGAACAGATGCTCCGAACGAAGATGGAGGCCGACCTGAAAGAAATGTGGGCCCTCCTCATCAAAGAGCAAGAGGAGAGGGTTTGCTTCGAGAGCATCGTCACAGAGGTGGAGCGGCGGGAGACCCAAGCCAAGGGGTGAGCTACTGAGGTGGGGAAGAGGGCTATAGAGGCAGGAAAGCAGGCAGCTAAGGCAGTGGCTGAGGCAGTAGAGGCTTTTAAGAAGTCCGCCGAGTACCAGCAGGCCCTTGTGGAGTATGCGTCCACATCCTACTTGGATGGAATTGAGGACACCAAGAAGGCTCTCCTGCAAGTGATGCCTGACTTTGACGCCGAGGGGCAGTAGGTGATTTCCGACTCTCCTGACGAGACTCAGGCAGCTAATGGCTCTGCCCTTCCTCCGGCTGGCAGCGGGCCCTCCAGTCTTGTTTTTTCTCTCTTTTTTTGTGGTGTAAATGTGCTCGGCCTTCGAGGCCGTAGAATTTTTTTTTTGTAAACGCTTATACTGGAATGAAATGAAATACACAAGCATTTTTTGTATGATGTGTTCTCTCCTTTCGTCAATTATTATTTGTTATTTTGTTGTTTTTTTTACTGAGAGGTCTCTGCCCCTCCCAACGAAGAGATCACGGTTCAAAAAATGCCTCATAATGGCTCACTTTTGGCACACGCTCGCTTTAGATTGTCAATGGGCCGAGGCTGAGGCAGTGGTATGCAACCAAGGTGCAACTTGCCTGGCTCGTTTTTTACCCAAGTGTGTACTTAGGTTGGGCCGAGGCGGTCTACCAAAGTATGGGAGAGAAGCCGAGGCCGAGGTTGTGCAGCCCACCTAGCTAGTCTCTTTCCCAAATGATTACTTTGGCGAGACCGAGGTGGCACTCCAAGGAGATCGGGGTCTCTAGCCGAGGCAAACCGCCAAGTTGGTCGGAGTTGCCGTTTACTTAATCACACTAAGTGTATACAACCAAGAGGCCATCCACTGCCGAGGCGGGTGATGAGGCATGCGATGCCTCAGCTGTCTTGATGTGTTTTAGTTTGGCGAGGTGCTCCGAGGTGCTTGCCAATTTAGAAAGGGTGTTGCCTCTTACATTCTCGACTCGCAGGACTTCCTGCAGAGAGAAGTGCTGGAAGTGGCGGGAAAATTCTTCGACTTTGGTGAGGTACTTGGACATGCTTTGCTTTCTGGCCTCATACTCGCCATTGACTTGATTCACCACCAGTTGTGAATCGCTGAAGGCTTCAACATGTAAGGACCCGAGGTCCTTGGTAAGCTACAAACCAACAAGGAGGGCCTCATACTAAGCTTCGTTATTGGATGCAGGGAAGTCGAAACTTAGCGCATACTCTATGATTGCGTTGTTTGGGGTGAGAAGGATGAGACCTGCTCTGCTTCCTTTGGCGTTGGATGAACCGTCCACAAAGAGTGTCCACTTGGGGTGAGTCCCCTCGGTCGGGCAATCCCCTTTAGCATCTTCGGGGGCTCAGCTGAAAGTGCATTCTGCTACGAAGTCTGCTAGGGCTTGTGCTTTGATACCGGGGCTCGGCTAGTACTGTATGTCAAATTCAGACAACTCGATGGCCCATTTGGTAGGCGCCCCGATGTCTCGGGTTTGGTGAGGACAGCCATAAGGGGCTAGTTTGTCAGGACCATTATAGTGTGAGTTTGAAAATACAACCTGAGCTTTCTAACCAAGACCACAAGGGTGAAGGCCAATTTCTCCAATTCGGGATATTTGGTTTCGGCATCGCAGAGGACCTTGTTGATATAGTATATCGGCTTCTATGTTTCATCTTCTTTTATCAGCACTGAGTAGACTGCCTCATCCCCGGTCGATAGGTATAGATAAAGGGTCTCTCCTAGGGCTGGTTGAGCGAGGAGGGGAGGTGAAGCGAGGTAGACCTTTAGCTCGTCAAAGGCATTTTGGCATTCTTCCATCCACTGAAATTCCTTCAACTTTTTGATGGCGCGGAAGAAAGGAAGGCAGTGGTCAGCCAACTTTGACATGAAGCAGTTGAGAGTAGCTATTCGGCCGGTGAGTCTCTGAGTCTCCTTCACCGACCGAGGGAGTGCCATGTCTAGTATGGCTTGTATCTTGTTAGGGTTGTCCTCGATGCCTCTTTGAGTAACGACGAAGCCTAAGAATTTGCTTGAAGTGATGTCGAAGGCACACTTTCTAGGATTGAGTTTCATGTTGAACTTTCGCAAGGTGTCGAAGGTCTCGGTGAAGTCCGAGGTGTGCATCTCGACTTTCAGGCTCTTTACCACCATATCATCCACGTATGCTTCAACGTTCCTCCCCTTTTGATTTTTAAACACCTTGTTGACGAGGCGTTGTTAGGTGGCCCCTGCATTCTTGAGGCCAAAGGGCATCACCTTGTAGCAATAAGTTTCGTGCTCGATGACGAACGGGGTCTTCTCCTCGTCCTCTAGGTGCATCTTTATTTGGTTGTATCAGGAAAAGGCATCCATGAAGCTGAGTAGCTCGTACTCTATAGTGGTGTCGACGAGGTTATCTATCCTTGGCAAAGGAAAACTATCCTTAGGGTAGGCTCGGTTAAGGTCTGTGAAGTCAATACAGATCCACCATTTCCCATTAGCTTTCTTTACCAAAACCATATTTGACAACCAGTTAGGTTAGTATACCTCTCGGATGAAGCCAGTGTCGAGTAGCTTACCAACTTCCTCTCCTATGGCCTTCCAATGCTCCGGTGCAAAGCTCCTCTTCTTTTGCTGAACTAGCCTAGAGCTTGGGTCCACGCTCAGCCTGTGAGTGATGATCGAAGGGTCAATTCCGGGCATGCCAGTGGCATAACAAGCAAAGACATCAGCATTAGTTTTGAGGAAACTTACCAGTTCGGAGAGGCTCTGTGGGGGAAGGTTGGACTCGACGCAGACTGTCTTCTTGGGCACGGCCTCGTTTAGGGGAACTAAGATGAGGTCCTCGTTAGTGAAGCAGAGGGTTTTTTGCTGCTTGGGCTTTTTGGGGGCAGGCCTGTAGATGCTTAGCTGCCTAGCATAGGCCTTGCGGGCCGAGGTCGAGGCTCTACTCGAGGTCGTACCCCCGGCGATGACGTTGATGATGCCGGCTATTTGCTGGTGTTGCTGCTACTACGACTGTTGTTGTTGTTGGGAGGATGTATCACCGGGCCCGTAACCCACAAACTATTTTAGGTGCCCTCGTTTGATGAGGGACTCTATCTCATTTTTCAGGTCATAGCAATCTTCGATGTCGTGGCAGGTGCCGCAATGGTACTTGCAATATTTTTTGGGATTTCCCCTCTTGGGATTCCTCTTTATCTTCTCAGGCTACTTCGTGAACTTCTCTTCCCTGATCTGCATCAGTATCTGCATTCGGGTGGAATTGAGTGGTGCGTATTGGTTGTAAGACAGGGCCGAGGCTGGTAGCTTCTCGTGGTCCTTGCTGCTATTGTTGTTGTGGTGGTGGTTATCTCCGCCCTTCCTCTTCTTCTCAGGGGGCCCGTTATGGCGCTCGGCTTCCCTTTCCTGGTGGTCATCGGCTGAAGCCTCTTCGGCCACAATATACTTTTGGGTCTTCTTGAGGAACTCTAGCTTTGTCTTTGGTGGGGTCTTGGCAACCGAACACTTCAGAGCCGAGCCGGCATGAAGTCCATTAATGGTTGTGTGCATAGAGACCATGGGGTCGAGGTCATGGACCTCAAGCTCTTCCTTTTTGAACCTGTCAATGTAGGACCACTGACTCTCTCCCTTCTTTTGCTTGATAGACATCAACGAGATGACTCTTCTGGCATCGTTTGCTGCTGATGAAGCCAACGAGGAATAAATTAGCGAAATGCTCCCATAAACTGATTGACGGAGGTGGGAGGCTGGAGAGCCAACGATGGGTGGCTCCTTTGAAGGTGGCCTGGAAAGTACGGCACGTCAAGGCGTTGGAATACCCGTAAAGTATTATGAGCGCTCTAAAACTTTACAGGTGGTCGTCAGTGTCCGAGCTCCAGTGTAGGGTTCTTAAAGTGTTGGGGGAAAGGCTCGAAGATGATATCTAGGGTGAAGGCATCCATTCTCCCTGTCGGATTGCTTTGGTTGGCTGAGGCATCAGCTCGGCTTTCTCGGACTTGGTAGAGCTAGTCCTTGACGGTCCCGAGCTCCACTCATAGCTCAGCAATTCGAGGGTCGGCTACGGCTTTCCACCTGTCTTTGTCGGCACGGTCGGGATCTGCACGAACTCCGGAATGCTCCAAGACAGGACTGCACCCCTCCTGTCTAGCGTGGTAGTCACTTAGGACATCGCGGAGGTCTAAGACCAGTGCGGGAGAGGTGCAACGTCGGCCCTCGACCCTTGAGTGAACACTATGATGGCCAAGGTGTCCACCCTCGTCCCGGGCGTTCTCCCTTTGGCGGCGATGATGTTGCTCAAAAGGTTGGCGGTAGTCTTCGGACCTCCTCGGCTCTTCCTCCCTTCAGCTAGGAGGTTCTTCATTCCTTCGTGGTGGACTGGTGGGTCGACTGCTGCTAGACTCGGTGGGCTCAACCTGCTGGGGGTCGGCTAGGACAAGTGATAGGGGCTTGACATGCTCACGTTGGCCCTAGTGATTTGACACCCCGGTGAGGCGGTCGCCTCGAGAGGGACCTCCTGCCTGGGGGGAGGCTTGTTCCACACGTTGCGTGAGGTATTCCAGGTGGTCGAGGACGGTTTGGAACTTTTCACTCGTGACCAGGTTCTAGGGGTTCCTAGCTCTTCGTACCATGGTGTTTGAAGCTTTAGGAGATCTCAAGTTTGTAGTGTTTTGGGGGATCGTCTTAGCAACGTTTCCCACAGACTACTCCAATTGTTGATGCTCGGTTTGATCGAGGGCAACAAAGTAATTTCACTCCCAAGCCTCAAGGGAAGGCGAAGGTTTTGAGGGTCCCGGGGAGTTAAGCCGAGGCTGAGGCGTATCGCTCCTTGGGATATTGTAGAAGATGAGGGTTTGTATCGAGAAGGGTGTCCGAGGGAGGATGAGGTGTGGTTCCCACAATAGTGAACCTGCAAGGGAGAAGGTGTTAGAAGCCTTAGGTGGTTACCCGAGGCGAGAACTCCGATGATCAAGTTAGTATTTGCACGAGGTAAGTGATGAGTCTAGAGCCGAGGGGTCCAGACGAGGTCTCAGATAGCACTAAAGTCCTTAGTGGAGAGAGAGCTAGAGATCACAAAGATTTTTAGTCGAAACCCTTACCTTGTGGGGGGGTGCCTTGCATTTATAGCCGGAGTTGCCAGGGGGCAATTGGGCTCGGATGGTCTAGATGCGAGCCATACGAGGGCCTGGCGAGATGTTCTGCCAATGCCATGCGGCGCCCTGCGGCTGGGTCTGCCTGGTCCACGTCAAGTAACCCTGAGCTTCCTCATGGTAAGCCTATGCGGTAGACCTCCATTCGACATGCGTCAGCCTTGTACAAGCCAGCCGAATGTGCCTACATCATTTACTAAGTATGTGATTGGAATAAATGACGTTTCTTTAAAAAATGGTGCCACATCATCACTATGGCCATGGCCGTGTTTGGCATGGCTTCCCTTTATTTGATAGTGTCTCATCATGCTTATTTGTATGCATAGTTCTTGCTAAATTTTGGTGTTGATTTATGTTGTACGTCCCGTTGGAAGAAGCTTATTTTAGTACTTCCCTTAATGGTTAAGCATTTATTTATTGTTTTGTTGATGCGGCACCTAATGACGCCTAAAATAGCCTAATGGCATTTAGTTCGCAACAAATCCCAGAAAAATGTTTGTCAACTGTTTTTTCTCAGTTTTGAAGACAAATCAAGTACAAACATTCATTTAATAAACGGAAGCCTTGCCAAACATATACTATGTTTTAAATTCATTTTAAACGTATGATGTTTTGGTAAACGTTTTTTTGGATAATATCTTGAAAATCGAAAAAAAGCATGATATGAGAATTTTATCGTTTCTCAGTTTTTTCTACTCTTGCCAACAATACTATCTTGACATGGCATTAAAAAACCCTTATATGGCAGCAACAATAATGGTACCAAATAAAAATCCCCCAAAAAAAAATTAGCATACCTATGCAATACCATTTTTTTTTTTGAGAAAACGTTTCTCAAAAATGGCATTGTTCCAAACACCCCTATTAATTTCATAGATTTACTAAAATCTACCTTATAATTTATGATTCATTAAAACATTTCCATAGTTTGCAATCAGTTTAGTTAATCAACTTTTATAGTGGAAGTGGAAAATAACAGTTTTTCAAACAAATTTTAATCTATAGAAAATAACAGTTTATCATTCTTGTCCCTAGTAAAATGCATTTACTCTACATAACAACTCTATTGGGTAAAATTTATTATCTATATTTGAAGAAGAAGATATACCATTGCTGACAAAGATCCTTGATGCCACTATTCTCTCTTTAACAATCTAGTGAATCCAAACATTTTTTTAATAGGTATGAAAATCAAACCTTGTTTCTTTCTACAAAGGGTAATTTTGGAATAAGAAAGCATGGCTTATGCCTTTAAACATTATCTCTACTAAAAGAATTTTTAGACAAAAATACTTAAGGCCAATTAAGTAAATTAGTTGCAAATTATAAAGAGTATGGATAGATTTAAGTAAATGTATGAAATTATAAAAGGTATTTTAGTAAATGAACTTAAAAAAAGTTGAATTCGTAGCAACCAGCAAAGCTTTTGGTTCGGGGGTGGATTTCTGCAAATATTTGAAAAAATAAAACACGTGTCCAATAATAAGAGGAGACAAAATAATTCAGCGTGATCATGCAATGGATGGATTTTCTTCTGTCATGGGCCTCGTGCGTGCTCCACATGGGAGAAAATGTTTTTTCTGTTCTGTTTTTTTTGGTAGGAAAGCCGAGTTCGAGATCAAACTTCAGTCACTGCAAGGCCTGTTTTAACACCGTTCGAACAGTCTTTACAGTCAAACTTCAGTCACGTGAGAGCAATCCAGTACTGATTATTATTGTTATTGTTAATAAATATTATTAATAAGGTATTGATCATTACTGTTATTATACAGTAATTTAATAAAAATCTATTTATTTTAATAATTACTGATTATTACAGTAATTTAATAAATATATAATTAGTGATTATATTATTCTAAATATTGTTAATAACTAGATATTTACTTTAAAATTATAAATGCTATTATTAAAAAATACTGTTAATAAATTTCTAATTATTAAAGTAATTTAATAAATATATAATTTATGATTATAATTAATAATTACTGTTATTATAAATATTGTTAATAAATAGATATTTACTTTAATTTTACTTTAAATTAAATTTATAAATATTTTTTATTAATAAATACTGTTAATAAATTTAGTAATTATTGTTATATTAAAAATAATTAAAAATTTTATCAAAAGTATTGTTAATAATTTTCATAATTATTAATTTAATGAATATTGTTAATAAATCCTATTCATAAATTTAATGTTTACTTTTATATTAAAAATAACTAAATAATATTATACCGTTTTGGCCACCGGTTTTCAAGTTGGTAGTTTGATCATCCAGTCCGAACGAATGGTCCGTTTTGATAACAACAATTATAGGCAAAATATTGAGTTTGTGAGGTCCATTAAGCAGTATCATACGCGTTATGTCATTCGAGCGTGTGACTCATTCGACCCGAAAACGAAACCGTTTTGGCCACCGGTTTTTGGGTCGACGGTTCAACTGTTCGGTTCAAACGGATGGCCCGTTCTGTCAACAAAAAATTATGGAACTGTTCTGGCCACTAGTTTTTGGGTTGACGGTTCGATCGTCCGGTTCGAATGGACAACCTATTTTGACAACAAAAATTATAGGAAAAAAATTGAGTGTGTGAGGTCTATTAAGTAGTATCATACATGTTATGCCATTCGAGCGTGTGACTCATACGACCCAAAAATGGAATCGTTCTAGCTGTCAGTTTTTGGGTTGATGGTTCGACTGTCCGGTTCAAACGGATGGTCCGTTCTGACAACAAAAATTAAAAAAGTAAAAAAGCAACAAAAAACCATTGAACAGGTCAACGGGTTAACGGTTCGACCACTCGGGTCAATGGGTCGTTGATCGATTCAACGGTTTTTTGCCAAGGACCGGGATTGGGGTAAAACGGAACTGGTTGCTTGGACGGTTCCCAATTAAAAAAATAAAAAAATGGATGACCCATTCTGACAAAAGAAATTACAGGCGAAAAAATGAGTGTGTGAGGTCCATTAAGCAGTACCATACGTGTTATGTCATTCGAGCGTGTGATTCATACGACCTGAAAATCGAAACCGTTCCGACCACTGGTTTTTAGGTTGACGATTTGACTATTCAGTTCGAATGAATGGCCCGTTCTGACAACAAAAATTGAAAAATAAAAAAAATGACCAAAAACCATTGAACGGGTAAATGGTTCGACCGCCTAAGTCATTGGGTCGTTGACCAATTCAACGATTTTTGGCTAGGGATCGGGATTAGGATAAAACGGAACCGATTGCCTAGATGGTTCCTGATGAGGAGTGATTTGGCCTAACCTAGTGAAAAGCAGACACGTGGACTCAATCAGGTGACTGGACGCATGACTCAGCATCCTCAACTACCTGGTAGCTTAACTTTGCGCACCCGATCACCTTGATGGGTTGGGTCTACACCCTGACCACCTCGGTAGGTTGCTCCACTTCGGGCACCTCGGCCACCTCGGCTAGTACCTAGGCCCGGGTATCTCAGAATACCAAGCTTATCAGGCTAACACGTGCGGGATATCTAGAAGACTGATAGCTGTCTTCGAGGTGGTAAATGTGTGTTTACCACCTTTCCCAACATAGTTTCAACAAAAGCTATATGTGCACATCTGCCATGAAACTGGGACCCATTACGAGATTGAAAGTTTGAAACCCAACATGTAATTAAATGTGTGTTTATGGCTGTTCATGGGTCGGGTTGGGACGGTTTATGAAATTTTTCCAACCGACCTGACTTGGTCAGGTTACCTGAAATTGAAATTAAAACCGATTTTGTGTTAAGCAAAATCAACCTGGTCGGTTTGAGTCGGGTTGGGTCGGTTTGGGTTGGTTTTGGCTCTAAGTTCAACCATGGTAATAAATTGAAATTTCAAAATTTTTATTCTTGATAGTCAAATTGTATTAGAGATTGTGATTGAGTTGAGGGGCTAAGGGTGGTGGACCAAGTTAGAATAGAAGTTATCAAGAAAATAGAAAGTCAAATTGTATTAGAGAAAGAAGACTGAAATTTGTATATTTCAAGAAACCTTCTAATCTAAGTAAAAAATGACACCTAATTCTAATTGTAATTAGTTGCCTATTTGGTGTAAAAGACCATAAAAACTAGGATCTTTTGATTGTTTTCTTTAAACTTTTCCAAAAAATTCCTTGTTTATTTGTCTTACAATACTTGACATTAATGTCATTTCTAACTAGAAGACTATAAATTAAGTTAGGTTGTAACTAGGATAGAGAACTTATTTAAGTAGGAACTAAGTAGGTTGTAACTACTAATTAGGAACTAACTACTAAGTCGGGTCGGGTCGGATCGGTTTCGGTTTCGGTTTTCTTGTGTGAAAACTGAAACCGACCCGAACCATCGGTTTATGAATTTTTACAACCCGAAACCGACCAGTACTAAAAAAAACCCAATCGACTCGGGTTGAGTTGGTCTAGATTGGTCGGTTTGATCGGATTGGGTCTTCTTATGAACAGCTCTATATATTATGTTAGGAATGTTTATACGCGAATTGGAATCTATTTCTCCAGCACTCCTCACACTAACCTTACAGCTTGTACCGGCCATACATCACGAAGATCTTTCATATTTATATCTTATTATTCACAGGAGATAGAGATATTTTCAATACATGTAGCTGCATATCGGGAATATCCCCGACAGTCCTATACATGTATGTTATTAATGGGAGATGAAGAATATGGCTGTGAAAGCAGATTCTAATTGTTGATACAGTTTTTTGTTGTGAGCAGATCCAATCCATCAGTTTGGAGCAATTGTGACAGCTAGAAACGGTTCTGGGTCCGGCCGGCTTCACTCTGGGGCATTTGTTTCATGTCATGTAACTTATATAATTCATGGATATTGACATATTGTATAAACATAATAATGAGTTTTCGCCTTTTAGGTTCATATCTTCATATTGTTTGGTTTTGACTTTTGAGGACTTTTACATCGAACCCAGATTTCCTCTTCATACAAGGGTCCACATACCCACCTCACAATGTTTGCAGCCATATAGTTTGTGAGGCTCCTCACAAAGTTTGCCCTACATCCCATCCCTGATTTAGGATGCAAATGAATCGGATGGGATTTAAATCAAAGTATATTCGAATCTAATTTGATATTGTTCATGTTAAATTGAAAGATCCGATTCATTGCATATATATATATATATAAAAATATATATATATATATATATATATATATATATATATATATAAATAATATAATAAATTTATAAAAATACAATATAAATATAAATAAATTGACAATATACATATATATGTATTATAAATATATAATACATCGGATTGAAAAGGGGTGATCCGAATCCAATCTGATTTCTGATCCGATCCAAGGATCTAACCAGTAATTAAGAGTGATTCAAATTTGACCAAATTCGATCCAAACATCCCATTTGCACCCCTATCCTTGATCCCTCCCATGAATTGGGAACATCTCCCCATGACAAGTGCGGAGATGTTCCCAATGCATATGAGGCATGTGTGATCCGTGGGGAACATGTCACATCTCCTTGTAACCATGCATTGTGAACATTATGGAAATTGGAAACATACAAGAACAAATGTTTCCCATGTGCAGCTGCAACATGCTGTGAGGTATGATGAGGTGGATGTGAAGAGGAAAGTCGAACTCTTTTACATCAAGGCTGGACCTACTGCCAGCTAAAAGGCATTGCTAACAGCCTGACATGCTGAATTGCAGATAGTAAGACATCTAACCAGCATTGGGAACAGCTCCCACAGATATTCCTAATGGTTTACGGTTAGGGATGTAAACAGATTGGATTTGGATTGTACATCTAAATCCAATTTGAAATTCGATATATCAAGCTTAGATTTAGATTTAATGCGACTCCAATATTATATACAATATGTATATAGAATTGGGCTTGGATTTTTATATATGCATTCCGCTTTATTGCTAAACATATGTAAATTTTAACTTCTAAATCTAAATAATTGGATTAACAGCTTTATTTACAATGTATAAGGATCTGTTTGGTTTGCAGTTGAAATCAGAATGATCTATTCTTATGGTCTATTTGATTCAGACATGAATCAAAATAGGAATTGAATTGAGTTGGAATGGGATTTTATTCCCAAGGGAGGGGGAAGGAATGACCATCCCCTCAAATGGAGGAATGCCATTCTACCAGAAATGGGAATAGGATTCCGATTTTGTCCAACCAAATAGTTAGAATTGGAATGAACCATTCTGATTCTGATTCCAATTCTGATTCTAGACCCTTATTCCCACAAACCAAAAGGGACCTAAGTTTGCATAGTGTGTTTTTAAAAACCAATGAGATGATCCAATATTAAAGGGTGATTCAAGTCAAATTAAGAAATAAATGTAAGGACAAACAAAAAACAAAGTCCTCGGACAAAATAGATGTCCAATTTAACCTTGATGTCTACTATAATTATTGACTATGGATGTAGGATCATCTTATTGATCATCATGAAACAAAGGGAACTCTATAATAATGGTGGTGATGATGAAGAAAACTTGTTTAGGCACATCTCATTTTTTTTATAATTAATTCTCTTATATGGTTAAAATTACTTGGACCTTTCAAAACCTCTAGAGACCCTTTTCTCAAATATATACTATTAAGATATGAATAGTTTTTTTTTTTGTAAATTTGCTATACTACCCATTCCTTTGAGTTTTCCATGAATGAAAATAGTACAATGATGAAATTTATTATCTTATCCCTCCATCCAAGATTTGGGGTTGGACAAGGATTTATTTTTTTTACCTTTTCTCTTTTCTAAACAATTATTTATAGAGGATTAGCTTGATTTTTAAAAATAATAAATGGCTTAGGTAGACAACTTCTATTAATGATCACTAATGGTGACTTGACAAAAGGTAAGCTTTAGATAACAAAAGTTTCTGACATGGGGCCTCTAGAGATTTTGATAAAGACGTGGTAAGCTTAAGAGATGTGGGGAAAAGTGACATGGAGTTTTAAATCATCATCATCATCCATGCCTTATCCAAACTATGTAGGGTTAGCTACACGAATCTTGTTTTGCCAATCTATTCTATTTAATGCCATATCTAATCGATTCTATTTACATAATTATCATCCACTTAAATCATTTCTTACTATTTTTATCCATGTCCTTTTTGGTCTACCCCTAGCCCTTTTAGCCCCCTCCCCCCCAATGATTCACTTCTTGTAACTAGTGTTATTGATGGTCTTCTATACATGTGACCAAACCATTGTAGTTTACATTCTCTCATTTATCACCTATAGAACTACATCTAGGTTCCTACGAATGACTTCATTCTTAGGGCTTGTTCGTTTGATTTGATATCTGAAAGTTCAATAATTACATTAAGAGGTATATTAGTATTTGTGAACTTTTCTTTCCTTTGAACTTTGAATGTAGAGAACGTTGTTCTGAATTCTAAATTCTAAAAATTATCAAATATCCATTTTGACCCCATATATGAGAGTTTTTTATTGTCTTTTTGGGAGTATCATTGGAAAAGAAAAAGTTGTATGATTGCACTTTAAGAGATAAGAGATAAGAGGAAACGAACAACCAATTTTCTCTTAAAGTTAAAATATTCCTCTTAAGAGATAAAAGTTAAGAGGAAATGAATAAGCCCTTAATCATATCTTTTTTACTTTTTTCACTCATTTATCTTAGCATTCACATTTCTACCATATTCATTTCTTTGAGCATATTGTTTTTTTGATTGCCCAATACTCTGTTCCATATGGCATAATTTGCCTTACAACTATTTTATAGAAATTTTCTTTTAATCTAAGTGATATCACTTAGAACATAATTAAAAGGTCATATTCACTCCTCCATTTTACCCATCTTTGGGTGACATCTCCCAAATTTCTCCCTTGTTATGAATTGTTGAATCATGTTACTATAAATGACCACATTGAATTATCTCTTGGTCCAATCCTAAGTGTATCTTGATTTATACTCCTATTATTATTAAATTTATGTCACATTTTGTGTTTCAGTCCTATTAATTTTAAAACCTCTTGTTTCTAAGGCATTTTTTCCATTGGCTTAATTTTGTATTTAATCCTTCTTCAGTTTCATCAATTAAAACAATGTCATCCGCAAATAACAATACACCATGGAGTTTCCTCCTGAATATGTTTAGTCATTTCTAAAACTAATTCCATGAAATACACCTTAAGCTATAAATGTTGCACCATGAAATGCACCTTCAGTTTGAAAGGAGTACAAATGCATATATGTACAGTACAAATACATACAAAATAATACAAAACATAAGGTTTTGTACTCTACAATTTTGTATTTGCACTGTTTAGGCTCAATTTAGAAAGAGTACAAATACAAATATGTACAGTACAAATACATACAAAACAATATAAAATACAATGTTTTACATTTTAAATATTTTGTAATTTGTATAAAATACATAAAATACAAAATAGTATCACAAAAATACAAAATTCATAAAGCACAAGTCTCCGCTAGGTGGGGGGGAATCACCCCCAACCCTAGGGCAAATGGGATTCAATTCCAAGTATCTTCTACAACCAGTAGGAAACCTTACCAACCTAGTTGATACTTTGACAAGGGATGTTTAAAACTAAATTAATACAAAATCTCTATTTATTGTTGTTTGCATAACAAAAAATAAATAAAAAATAAAAAATAGAAAAAAACTTGAATATCTTAAAAATCCTTGGTACAAATATTGATATGAATAAGTTTTCCAAAATTTATTGATATAAATAAACTAATTTTCAAATAAGTAAATTAGATTTAAAAAAATATCTTTCACTAAATTAAATTACCAAACACATGAAAATTAGTTTATGGAAATCACTACATTAAAATTTCCTAATAAATACAAAAAACCAATGTAAATTACCAATAATCATGAAAATTATTAAGAATTACCAACTGTAAATTATCAAAATTAAAATTCCATAATAATTTTTTAATTTAATAATTACCAAAAACCAATGTAAATGAAATTATCAATAAATATTTTTTTATTACCAAAACTAATTTTCAAAACCAATATTTTTTTTTGAAACGACCTAAAAATTTCAGAAAAAAAAAATTTCTGAAAACTTCAAATTAATGGCTCTGGAGTTTTAAAAAGTATAGGTTGGCCAAGTGTGAACGTCGAAAAATATCCCTCCACTGTTCACTTCATGGGTCAAATAAATGGAGTCGCCACCCATTAGAAATAACTAAAGGGGAGTGATGGGGCTCCCAAATTTGCTTTTTGTAAAACATCTCGGAATAAATAGTGACTCTATACCATTTAGCCAGGACAATTATTGGAATGTAAACAAAGAAGGGAAATCCAATATTTACACTGACCAGTGAGAAGGGTGCCTAACCCTTTCCCTCTCTCTTTCTCAACTTACCCAAAATGGCCTTGTCCTGGCTAAATGGTATGGAGTCACTATTTATTCCCCTTCCTATTTCCCCCACCTGGCTAAATGTAAACCGAAAAAAAGAACACTATAAAGTTAGTTAATGCTTTGATGAAAAACAATTTTCCATTGACCAAACTTCCCTCTCCTATTTCCCCCAAAACTAAGGGGCCTTAAGTTCTTTTGTCAAAGTATTGCTGCAATGTCCAATCATTCATTCAGTCGCTTTATAAAAGCCCATAAGAATCAAGAGACGAACCTTGTCTTTCTGTATCACACAGCTTAGCTGGACCACTATTTGTCTGCTCTGCTCTGGTACGTGTAGTGAGTGGTTTTGCTTTAAAGATCCAAAAGGTTTCTGATGGACCCATTTATGCCATTCAGTTAAATTTGGGTTCTGCACATTTCAGTTTGCACTCAGTCGATTTACTTTCAATGCTCAGTGCTGCTTATGACATCCATCATGAAAGAAATAACCGAAATACAAGATCAAGTGGGTGTTTAATATGTCTGCTGAATAAGTTTGGTCAGTAATGCATGTACCCTTTCACAGTATCGCCATTAATTACTGCAGAAGGTTCTAACTTGTAGCTTGAATGAGGAGCAACGAAGATATTTTGGATGCACGAGATAACTCCAAACTGTCAAATGGATAGGGTCTTGTTTGGATGCACGAGATAACTTGCTTGAAAGAGTAAAGCCACACTCCCAAGAAATGGAATGCTAAGAAGCTTAATTAAGGATTATTAAGACTGAAACTGTCAAATGGATAGGGTCTTGTTTGGAACAGGGTGCATCAGTCCCAAACAGATTATTAATTGCTTCTATAATATAAGACTCAGAACTGGACCAATTATTAATCGGGACAATTGGGTCTGACCCAATTGGACCCGCTTATGTTTGACATCTATAATTACTATAATAATAAAAATGTAGATTTTTTTAGGGAAATTTTTTATTAGTATTCTGTACTTTGGATTGAGTGATAATTTGGTCCCTGAACTTTAAAATGCGACAATTCAGTACTCAAACTTTTAAAATGTGACAATCCAGTACCTGCTGTTAACCAGTCCATTAATCAGCCATTAAGTGACATTTGAAAAGTAAAAAATACCTTAAGAATGCCATCTAATTCTCTTTATCTTCAAATTTTATTAGCCACTATCAAAAGAAAGGGAAGTCATAGGATGTAGCCTACCATGCCTCAAGCCCAAAACAAGAAGCTCTCACCTTTGCTCTCTTGGTACCTCTTCATACCCACCCAAATAAAATGAACATTGACAAGGAAATCAGCACATCTCTTTCCTTCTCTCAAGAAGTGAGAGATCACAAATCTCATGTCGCTAAGAATATGCTTGCTTCTTGTGTTAGAGTAAGCAACTAACCAAGGATGAGAGGTTGTTCCTTTGATGATTTGAACCCGAGCCTCATTATCACTCTCTACTTTTATTTCAACAATTCCATGATTGATGGATAAGAGAAGCCCACCTAGAAGGTCAAGAAATTAATCTTGGAGAGAGATTGCATAGCCGTAGAAATTTTAGAAAGGCAAAACAAAGAGCATCAGAAACATTTTTAACAAGACCACCCCTTCCACTTTCACCTGAGTTCCTTCGCTAGCACTAGGTCTGTTCACGGGTCATGTTGGATCGGTTTAATAGATTTTTTTTTTCAATCGACCTGACCTGGTTAGATTACTTAAAGAGAATACCGAAACCGATCTCTCATTAAGCAAAACCAACCCAAATATTAAGGGCCGATTTGGGTCAGTTTGGTCGATTTGGCATTGTTTGTGAACAACCCTATATTTGGTGTAAAATTCCCTACCTCTAAAAAGGAAAACAATCCTAAATACAAAAGTAATTATCATTTAACTAATGTTTTATTGCTCTTTAATGTTAAAAATAAGTAACTAACTAGAAAGAATAAACTAAGATAAGGATTACCTAGTTAGGGAAAATCTAGGAAATCATAAACTAACTAACTCAGTTTGGTTTGGTGTAAAAACTGAAACCGAACCGAATTATCGGTTTATCCCTCTTCACAACCTGAAATCAACCGGTGGTGAAGAAAAATCGACCAAATCAGGTTGAATTTGGCATTGTTTGTGAACAGCCCTAGCTAGCACCATCAACATTTAATTTAAATTGTCCAAACTGCAAAAGTCAAATTTGTGAGTGCTTATTTGAATAAACATTTATTTGGCACCCATCTTTTTCAAGTGTTACATTTCATAATAGGCATTTGGTGGTCTATATCTCCAATAAGCAATTATTCATTTAGAAAGACAACTTTAACCCTTGTTTTAAAAGTGTTACATGTACAATGGGAACTTATCATTTATATCAGTTTATATAAACAAATAAAAACTTTTCACTAGAATCATTCTAGCATCCATTTGAATAGAACAAGTGGTTGTGCTACATTAGACAATAACATCAAGCATCCCCATAGTTCAAGACAAAAATTTACATTCACAACACAAGAGGCAAAATCAAAGAGATTGATCACCCATGCATTTCTAAAGATTATACATATCTGTATCTATACCTAAACTATTCGATATAATACCGGATGCTGATATATTTAGGTAAAAGAAGAGATTTATTAGCATTTAACCATTTGATTAATGGGTGTTAACTGAAATCATCTATCCTAAACTTTCAAATACAGTTGTAAGTAGACCCCTTTGTTATAATCCTCTAACAAGAGGCACAAAAATGTACAAAATATCCATGCAATTTCAATTGAGGCTGATTTCTACAAAAAAATAATACGAATTTTATAAACAACAAAAAACAGAGAATTTGAAGTTGCAGCTTTACCTTTGAGTGATTGATATGAATGGAAAATCTGAAAAAAAAAATTAGAAAAGAGATTGGGGGGATTTGAGCTAGTGATTATTATGAAAATAAATATTTTGTTTAAAAGTAAATGTATGGGTATTTTGGATATTTTCATGCCTCTTTTTAGGGATTCTAACAAAGGGGGTCTACTTGCAACTATGTTAGAAAGTTCAGGAGAAATGATTGCAATTACAAAACTTCAAGGGAGGTTTCAACAACAGTAAAAAAACTTTAGAAGAGGTTTCAGCTAGGGGTTGTATCGGGTCAGACCATGGTTCAGAGGGTAGCAGGGCCTTAAATGTTCCGATCCTCTAAACTGGTTTTGAAAAATAAATAAATAAAACTTCAAAAAAAAAGTACCAATACAGGCCGATATGCCCTACCTTATAAAAGTACCGATACATGTGTATCAGCCTGTGTCGATACTTTAAACCTTGGTTTCAACAATTAATCCTATTTTTTAATAAGGATACACATCCCATTAAAGAAGTAGAGAAATCAATGCATCGAAGAAACGTTTATGCAACTTGATGTAGCACAATCCGGCTGCTCCCTACAGGAGATGATCTGGCTACCGGCAACGACGGGCTCGATGAACCTGCAAGAGATGAATCAGAGAACCTGGGGTTGTTTACCCGGTGAGGTCGCTCCGGTGCTTAAGTTAGCACTTGGTTTGCGAGCTGAAAATGATATTAGATTGTGAGAGAGCTAGAGAGCAGAGATTGTGCATCCCCTTACCCCCGGGGGGTGGAGCCTTTATATACTGGAGTCCTTGTGGGTTCGGTGGAGTAGTTTCAAAATTCTCGCTGCGATAGGATCCTTTTCCGTGTTAGTTGGGGATAATGCTACCAACCGGTAAGGCTGATCATTTCCGCCTGAATCGGGCAGTGGGGAGATAATATTAGCCATTACAAGGTATGATCCCGCAAGATGTAGAGTACAGTGACGAGATCCCCGGGGTTGCCATGCGGTGGTTGGCCAGCTTTGCCTGAGCTCGTGCTCTTTAGATCCGACCTGATATGAATGCCAAAGTGCCTTGGGACCGAGGTGGTCCTGATGTGACCTTGCACCAAGGTATACTCGTCTTGAGGTAGACTTGTCCGAGCTCGATCCGTTACGGACTTGGCATGCCAGGCTGAGTTGTTGTTCTACTAGTTATGTCGTGTCCACATGTCCCCTTATCATTTGGTCGGGCCAAATCACCCTACATCAATTGCCCCCCACTCCTCGAGCTAGAGATCCCGACCCGGTGCGGGGAGTTCATGACGAGGCAAGTGGATTTGGCCCGAGGTTCAGGCAGCTAGTCAGATGAATTGCTGGTCGGACTTGTTTGACCACCCAACTCAACCAGAGAAAACCCAAACTGCGTCTATCTACGCGCGGACATCACGGGGTCTATAAACTTAGTGGATGTCAAAAACGTGCTAAACCGATTTCACCCTCGGGGGTCGTGCAACCTGTTTTTCTAGGAGCCGTTGGATCAATTTGATCTCGACCATTAGTTTTCGGACATAGCGGCTATAAATAGGGGGCCCGAGACTCATTTATCTCACCACAACTTCACAAGTTTATTCTGAGGTCACGTTGGAATCCTCCAGCTCGCCACCCCTTATTTGCTTTCCGAGGTCACTTCTTTTTTTTTCTTGGTGAGTTCGTACTCTCTTAAGTTTGTTCTTTCTTGATTTTAATCATGTTTAGTTCTAGCTTAGATAGTCTCTTAGGAACCTTTAGCAAGGTTGATCCATCTCGACTCGGGGAGACTGAGGTTCGAGAAGAGGGACCATCCTCTAGAATGAAGGCCCCGTCTTCTTCCCGAGGTCGGGACCCAGATGATTTTGGGCCCTCTACCCTGACTTTGGATAGGCTGATGTATCTGGTAGCTCGCTATCGTCTTCCCGATAGCTTTGTCTTCAGCCTTCCACTTGGTCAATACCCTTGGGCTCATGATCACCATGAGCTCATAGTTTTTGAAGAGCAGCTCGCTGCCGGGCTGCGCTTCCCGCTTCACCCCTTTATTGTAGAAATAGTTAAGTTTTTTTAACATTACTATCGACCAACTAAATCCTAATTCAATCCGAAATATAGTAGGTGCGGTCTCCCTATTCCACGAGTACAACCGTCCTTTATCTTTAGATACCTTTAGTTCAATCAATGCCATCAAGAGGAATTCCGCTTGTCTGCATGGGGCTGTCCGACAAAGCTATTATATTTCTTGGACCGGGTTCAAGATCTTGTTCGGTTGCCCGAACATGGTTTCAGCTTGGAAGAGGAGGTACCTAATTGTCCAAAATCTTGAGGGGTGGCCTTTCCCAACTCACTGGAGGGTGGCAATCAAGGATCCCGGAGTGAGCTTAGATGCAAAAACTAGGGCTGTCATCAACTCGTGGAGGGACCTCGGCCTTGAGATGAAGGATTTCTTGGCCGAGGAGAAGCTTGTGCGAGCTGGTCTGAGCCCCCCTAGTAGGTTTCCACCTTGGTTTCTTTTTACTTTAATGTTCCTTTTAGTTCGCGACTAACCTTTTGCTCTTGCAGTTACAATGCCGGAGGTCGATGCTGAGAACCTTCTCAAGAGCTCTCAGAGAGGGAAGAAGAGGAAGGCTTCAAAGAAGCTTCGCGGGGAGGCCGGTCCTTCAGCCCCTGCCCCATCCGAGGTCCTGGCCGTGGAGTCGATCTCTACCGAGCTCCCTGAGGAGGAGGTTCGTCCTCAACCTCCCATAGTGGACCTCAATGACGACTAGGAGGCAGACGCTTAGCCTCATGAACTAGGGAGCACTTTTGTACCCGAGCAGGAAAGTGTCCAACCTCGCAGGTTGGAGAGCGCTTCTGCACCCAGGTCCAGGTCCTCCAAGCAAAGCATAATGACTCTTCGGCTCGCAATGCACAAGAGCAAGGACACCATCTTTCCTGACGAGGTTGTAGAGTGGGCTGACATGTCCACAGCCCTGCTCGGAGCCCGAGCTGCCGGTTACTGCATGGTGGTAACTATCTTACTTTACAGTTTATTTCTTTGTCAATTTCAAATGTACTTACCTCGGTTTTGTTTGCTAGGTGAACTTCGCCATTCAATCGTTGATGTGTCAGTCTGAGATCCGTTTGAAGCAGGCTCTGGAAGCGAAAGAAAAGGCACGACAGCTTCATTGCGAACAAGACTTAGATCGGGGCTAGATACTTCGGTCCAAGAATGGAGCCCAAAGTCAGTAGGAGCTGATATTGACTATGACTAAGGAGAAGGAGAAGCAACAGGAACTAATCTCCGCACTGACTGAGGAGAAAATCGAGCAACATGAGAAGATCTCGACGCTGACCGAGGAGAAGGCAAAGCTTCAATGAGAAAACGAGAGTCAAGAAAGTGACGATCCAGGAGAGGACTAAGATCTTCGAGACCGCCATCGAAGAGGCGCGAGCTGAAGAAAGAAGCCATGCTATCGAACACTTCAAGGAATCCTCGGAGTTCCACGATCTCCAAGTCGAGTACGGATCGAGCTCCTATCGTTCCGGCTTCAAGCTATGTAGATACTTGGTGGGGCAGAAGTTCCCCGATCTTGATTCCAGAGTCATCACCATGTCAGGCCTTACCCCCGAGGTGGCAAAGGCGGCGAACGAAGAGCCCTCCTCATTCGAGGAGGAAAGTGACGATGAAGCCAAAGAGGCAGGCCCCACTGGTCAGGAGGACATGGAGACCGATCCAGCTGGCAATCCTCCTGAGTGATTTTTGCTTTTTCTTCTTTCTATGTTTTGGATGTACGCCCCGAGGCCACTGAGCTCGGGTTAGACAAGGTCCTTGTGTAAAAATTTTCCTACCAAGGAAAAACATATTTCTTTGTGTAATTCTTGTGTAGAAATATTCTAAGTATAGATAACTCCCGAACTAGGCAACAAGCGTATAGGATACTCGAATTGTCGAGCTACCGAGCTGGACAACAAGTAAGGATAACCAAAGTAAAAATTTTTATAAGTGTTTGTTACCCCGAACTGTCTACTTAGTAGGGGTACATACCCAACCTGTCCGCGCGCGGGTTGTTCATCTAAATGCCAGTTGTCCCTTACGGGTCCAACCTGTTGTTATATGCCAAGGCGAACTAGACATCATAGGGCTTATACCCGAGACGTCTATGCCTTAGGCATCAAAGGTAACTTGCCTATGCCAAAGAGGCGACTAGGACTTATCTACTTATGCCGAAGAGGCAACTACGACTTGTCTACCCATGCCGAAGAGGCGACTGGGACTTATATGCCCATGCCGAGGAGGTGACTGGGACTTGATAACCCATGCCGAAGAAGCGATTGGGACTATATGATGCCGAGGTTTTTTATTAGCTCGACACTTTTAGTCCTTAGAATTTTAAGAGTGACTCGTAGTCCGCTCTCCAATTAGACAATCACAGGTAGTATTGCCTTAGATTGTTGATGTTCCATGTTCGAGGTACCTGTTTTCCTTCTAAGGTTTCAAACTCGTACGTACCTTCCCCAAGTACCCGCTTTACTCGGTAGGGCCCTTCCCAATTCAGTTCGAGCTTACCGACACCAGGCTCAGGCACCATAACTTTTCGAAGGACCAGGTCTCCGACACGGAAATGCCGCTTCTTGACCCAGGCGTTATAGTACCGAAACACTCTTTGCTAGTAGGCTACAGTCCGGATATATGCGAGGTCCCATACTTTTTCCACCAGGTCGAAGTTGGTACGGAGCTCGTCATCATTTTCCTCTTTGTTGTATGCCTCCAAGCGTAATGTAGGTATCTCGATCTCGGCTGGGATTACACTTCCGTGCCATAGGTGAGGTTGAAGGGGGTTTCACCCGTGGCAGTCTTCACAGTAGTTCGGTAGGCCCATAATACACTGGGTGGCTCGTCTACCCAGAGTCCTTTACCTCGGGCTAAGTGAGCTTTTAGTCCACGGAGTATTGCTCTGTTTGTGACTTCCGCCTACCCATTTGCTTGGGGGTGTGCCACCGAAATGAAATTCTGTTGGCGCACCAGTTCTGAAACTTGATGTCCTCGAACTGCTTACCATTGTCGGAGATGGGCACCCGAGGTAGCCCGAAGCGGCATACTATATTCCTCCAAAATAAGTTTTGTACACTTCGTACTATGATTGTCGCTAGGGGTTCCGCCTCCACCCACTTTGTGAAGTAATCCACTGTTACCACTAAAAATCTCCTTTGTCCTGTCGCTAGCGGGAATGGTCCAAGAATGTCGATTCCCCAATGTGTGAAGGACCATGGGCTAGTGAGGCACTTCAGGTCGGCAGCTGGTTGGTGATGGATGTTGACGTGTCTCTGGCATTTATCGCACTTCTTGACAAGCTCGAGTGCGTCTTCTTTCATTGTGGGCCAGTAATACCCTTGTCATAGCGCTTTCTGAGCGAGAGCCTACCCCCCAAGTGTCCGCCACACAGGCCTTCATGAGTATCACGAAGAACGAGCTCAGCCTTCGAGGGTCGCAAGCAGCACAAGTAGGGGAGTGTGTAGGATATCCGGTACAGCCGTCCGTCTATCATGACGTACTTGGCTATCTGTCGCTCTACCCTTCTAGTCGCGTTGCAATCTACAGGGAGGGTTCCGTGAAGCAGGTAGATTGCGAGTGGTCAATCCAACTCGGCTCTGTTCGTGTAACAGGAGCGACCTCTTCTACCCCCCGAGAATGCTGGGCCAAGGTAGGTTCTCCATGTACACGGTGCTCATGGTATTGCTGCTCGTGCTGGCTAACCGGGATAAGGCATCGACCTCAGCGTTCTCGAACCTTGGAATTTGCTTGATGAAGTATGATTGGAAGCTGCGTAGAACTTTCCTGACCTTGGCTAGATAAGTAGCTATTGTGGGGTCGCGAGCTTCATAATCTCTGGTGACCTGGTTGACCACGAGCTGGGAGTCGCTGTAGATGACAACGTATTTCGCTTGTACTTCATTTGCTAGAGTGAGCCCGGCTATTAGTGCTTCGTACTCCGCTTCGTTATTAGATGTTGCGAACTCGAACCGAAGTGCGTACTCCAGCTTCACACCGCTTGGCCCGTACAGAAGAACGCCGACTCCGCTTTCTTGTTGATTGGATAAGCCATCTACATGGAGGATCCAAGGCTCCTCATCCCAGGATGGCCTTGCCCTAACCGGGATCGGTGCCGCACTAGTCAAAGCTTCCTCTCAGTTTTCAAGCTCAATCAATTCAGGGGCTACGGTGCTGAAGGTGCATTCTGCAACGAAGTCGGCCAAGGCTCGGACCTTAATCACTATCTAAGGTTCGTACTCGCTGAGTTCGATGGCCCACTTTGTTAGTCTGCCAGATACCTCGGGCTTGAGTAAGACTTGCCTCAGAAGTTTGTTGGGGAGAATGACGATTGTGTGGGCTTGAAGGTATAGACAAAACTTCCAAGATGCTATGACTAGTGCGTATGCCAACTTCTCAATCTCTGGGTACCTGGTTTCGACGTCTTGTAAAACCTTACTTACATATTAGATAGGTCATTGGACCCGATCTACTTCCTTTGTCAGTACTGAGTTGACCACCTCATTGCTCGCGGAGAGGCACAACTTTAAAACATCACCCTCCTCGGGTTGGGTCAGGAAACAATCTACCAATTTGGACATGAAGCGGCTCAGAGCAGCTATATGACCATTTAGCTTCTGAACCTCCTTCAGTTTACGAGGTGGCCTCATATCCAAGATGACTTATTTTTTTGGGGTTGGCTTCGATGCCACGCCAGTTAACTATGTAACCTAGGAACTTACCCGAGGTGACACCGAAGACACACTTGTTAGGGTTTAGTTTCACATTGTACTTACGTAGAATTTCAAAAACACATCGTAAGTCACTTATTAAATAGTTTGAAAACTGGATCTTAACGACTATATCATCTACATAGCATTCAACTTTATTGCCGATCAATGGCTCAAACAGTCTGTTACAAGTCTTTGGAAGGTTGCCCTGACATTTTTTAGTCCAAAGGTCATGACCTTGTAACAGTATAGCCCTAGTTCGGTTATGAACGCCATTTTTTCCTCGTCGATAGGGTCCATCCGGATCTGGTTGTATCCTGAGTAAGCATCCAGGAAGCTCAGCAACTCATGTCCTGATGGTTAATCTTAGGGAGTGGGAAACAATCTTTTGGGCAAACTAGATTCAAGTCGGTATAATCGACGCACATGCGCCATTTACTGCTGGCCTTTTTCACCAGAACTGGGTTGGCCACCCAACTCAGGCAATGGACTTCCTTGATGAAATCGACTACAAGGAGTCTCCCAACCTCCTCATCGACTATCTTCCAGCGCTCCGAAGCAAGGTTGCGTTTCTTCTGTTTAACGGGCCTGACTATAGAATCAATATTTAACTTGTGAGTTATTATCTTTGCATCTATACCGGGCATTTCTGCCATAGACCATGCAAATATATCTAAATCCTCAATCAAAAAACTTATCAACTATGAATGAAGAGGTTCATCGACTGACACCCCGATCTGGAGAGTTCTAACTAGATCTTTTATCGAAACAGGGACGTGGACTGTCTCTTCCGTTGGTGTAGCCCGCTCCTCGGTGTACCCTGTTGGTCGCTCTATCTCGACGTCACCCGCTAGCTTGGCTTTCCCTTTAAGGGTGGCAATGTAGCATTTGCGGGACTCGAGCTGGTTGCCTCGCACTACCCCTACTCTGAAGTCCGTGGGGAACTTCATAGCCAAGTAGTAGGTGGATACCACTGCGCGTAGCGTGTGGATGATAGGCCGACCTATTATGGCGTTGCACAGGGAGGGAGTCACAATTACCAGGAAAGTGTGCTCGAATCTCGATATACTAGGCCAGGTGCCGACCTCCACAGGTATTGAAATTCGCCCTAGGGGCCTGACTTCTTCTCCACTGAAACCTACCGGAGGAGTACTTGTTGGCTTGAGATCGCCTTCCTGGAGCTGGAGGTTGTCGAATGCGTCTTTAAATAGGATGTCCGTTGAACTGCCTGAGTCGACTACGACACGCTTCACCTCGAAGTCGTTGACCATCTTTATAACTAGTGCATCGTCATGGGGGTACTGGACCCCACGTGCATCGTCTTCTGTGAAGAATATTGGGTAGGTCGCTTTGGTGGATTCTATTCTTCTTGTTCCGATTTGCTAACCAAGGCCTTCCCTACTGGTGAGGTGCAGCCCGCAACTATGGATCCGCCAGTAATCGTGTTGGTCATTCCGCGGATCGGCCTCTCCTCGAACAACTGTCTTAGTGGCCGCTCATTATGTCTGCTACTGGACTCAGGAGCATCTCTCCTTTGCTCCCCCCGCCGATCTGTCTGGTTCTTATTGTCTTTTTGTACAAAATTTTTTAAGTACCCGCAACAAATGTGTTCTTCTATCTCGTCACAGAGGCTTCTACAATTTTCGGTACTATGATTGTGGTCTCTATGGAAATGATAGTATACATTTTTATTCCTTGTGGCGGGGTCTCCCCTTAACCGAGGTGACCACTTTACATAAGGGGCATCCTTGATCACCATGAAGATTTCTCCCCGCTTCACATTGAGGGGTGTGAATTTCGTCCTTTCAACCGGGGGAGTTTGGGAACGTAGATCTGACTTGTTCCTTCTCCCGGTTGGGAACTTGCTTTTCCTCCTTTTGCTGCCACCATTGTTCGAACTATCGTCTTCCCTTTTTCTTTTCTCCGCTGGGGCTTCAGTCTTTTGATTCATTTGTTCTTCGGTCCCGATGAACTGATCGATGAGCTTGAGGAATTCGGTGATTTCTTTAGGCTTGTTTGCCACTATGTGCCACTTGAATTCCCTGTGGGTGATACCCTTCTTTGCTGTCGTGAGTCTTACAGCGGGATCTAAGTCTGGGATCAACAAACAGGTGTCATTGAAGCGTTTGATGTAGCTTCAAATCGACTATCCTTCCCTCTGGACTATGTTGAGGAGGCTTTCTTGTGACCTCGGACACTTCTTACTAGTGATGAAGTGCGAGGTGAACACTTACACGAGCTGCGCCCAACTCGTAATTGTCCCAGGCGCGAGGTTTCTGTACCACATGCGTGCTACCCCTTTGAAGGTCGTAGAGAAGGCAACACACATGCAAGCTTCATCGGCCCCAGCGAGGTGCATCTGAGACTGGAAAGATTCTACATGATCATTTGGGTTGAATGACCCATCTTACTTATCCAGCGGAAGCAGCTTGAAGTCCTTCGGCATCGGAGTGGCTAGGAGCTCAGAGGACAAAGGAGATGGCACAGAGAGAAGGGGAGCGGTTTTTGTGACTTCCAAGCTCACCTACACATTGCCTTTAGGCTGCCCAGGTCAGCTAGGTCCTGCGAGCTGGCTTGGAGCTACTGTTCGGTGTGCCTTAGCACATCGCCTTTGCTACTTCTTGACTGGTTCCACATCGGTGCTACTGACTTCCGTGTTGTCAGGTAGTGTCTTGGTTTGAAGTGATTCAGACTGCTAACGCTGGCTACTATGGACAAAAAGGCCTCGTCTGGAGTCCACAGCCAGGACCTCGAACCGATTCCCTATAAGTGAACCTTCAGGTTGTGAGGGCCAGGGTGGACTAGCTCTGGTGGGTCGAGTATCTCCCGACCTGTTCACTTGCTGCGAGGCGGGAGGATCAACTTGCCTTTCACTCCTGCTGTGGGACGAGACCTGGGAAATCTCTCCCTAGAGAGGAGGACAACTGTTTTGACGGTGAGGTTTGTTCAGCAGTGTGATCGAACATTGAGGCGGAGCTGGCTGCTAGTTCTGCTGCAGCGGTGGGAACTGGTGCTGGTAGATGTGGTGTAGAACCTGCTATTGGTAACGTTGAAACTGTTGGACCTGTTGCATTTGGGCTTGAGTAGCCCACACACAGTGTACCAGGTCATCTAGTTGGTTCTGCCCAATTGCAGGAGGAATTACAGAGGGTTCAACAAAGGTTGCACCCATCGTAGGAGGGAGTGGGGCTTTCATCGGTGCTATGATCCGAGGCACGTTCAGTGTTGGAATCCCCTCTACAGAGAGAGGCACAATGAACTGTCCAATACACACGGTTGGAACCTGAGGTTGCTCCCCAGAGATGTTCATGTCAGCGTTCTACTCGATGTTGTTGGAGGATGCCATGGACTCTAAGCTTGAGATTTTTGAATGGAGACAAGGGCTTTTAGTAGCACTTCCCCCAAACGGCACCAAATGATGTAGCGCAATCCAACTGCTCCCTGCAAGAGATGATCTGGCTTCCAACAATGACGGGCTCGATGAACTTGCACCTGGGGTTGTTTACCCAACGGGGTCGCTCTGATGCTTAAGTTAGCACTTGGTTTGTGAGCTAAAATTGATATTAGATTGTGAGAGAGTTAGAGAGCAGAGATTACGCGTCCCTTCACCCCTGGGGGGTGGAGCCTTTATATACTGGAGTCCTTACGAGTTCGGTGGAGTAGTTATGGAATTCTCACTGCAACAGGATCCGTTTCCGTGTTAGTTGGGAATAACGCTACCAACTGGTAAGGTTGACCATTTCCGCTTGAATCAGGGAGTGGGGAGATAATAGTAGCCATTACAATGTATGATTCCGTAAGATGCGGAGTACGGTGAGGAGATCCCTAGGGTTGCCATGTGGTGGTCGGTCAGCATTGCCTGAGATCGTGCTCTTTAGATCCAATCTGATATAAATGCCGAAGTGCCTTGGGACCGAGGTGGTCCTAATATGACCTTGCACCGAGGTATACTCTTCTTGAGGTAGACTTGTCCCGAGGTGGTCTGATTATCCAAGCTCGATCCATTGCGGACTTTGCGTATCAGGTTGAGCTATTGTCCTACTAGTTAGGTCGCGTCCACGTGTTCTCTTATCATTAGGTCGGGCCAAATCACCCGACATCACAACTCTTCAAAAAAAGATTTGAGGGTTACTATGAAAGATTTCACGGTTAACTGCGTTGTTTGATTATTACCCAAAAAAAATCTGCATTGTTTGCTAGCTTATTAATTTCCTCAACAAAGAAAAGTTGAGAATCTAGCAGGCTCTTACACAAGTTGCATTGGAACCCCTATTAGAGCCTAAAAGCCTAAAAGATATGACAGCATTAAAGCAGATTGAGGTAGTAGCTAGTGGCCCTTTGCAAAAAGGCTAAGTGGTCGGTGCACAATAAGTCCTCATAGATAGCTTAGCAAGAATATCACACATATGGGTGTCGATTGGATTGGACTAATCCAATGTGAATCCATTACAAATGGATCAGGTCCAATCCAATCCAACGAATATTTTTGACCATTTTAGATCGTCAAATTTATATTCTTATCTTATATTAATGGATTAGATATTGTCTCAATTCAATCCAACATGTCTTATTGGTTTAATTTGTCTAAATTTATTTTGATTTAGATGGGATACAGTCCAAAAACCTGACACCCTTAATCACATATACCCTTAAAAGTAGGGCAGTCATCAGGGTCGTCCAATATGAACGAATGAGTCGTGGTTTGATGTGGTCCAGTATTCGTGGTAAACAACCAATTTTGTACAACTCTTGAATTAATTTATTGGTGATGCATTATATCGACAAGATTGGTCAATGAAGAATAATGTACAACTTTGTTTTGTTGTGTGCCTCTGGGGGGTTCCATGGGTTCATAGGTCGCTGAACCAAAGAGTTGCATGTTACATTCATGCATGCAAAAGTCCATGTTCAGCAGCACAGAAGCAAAATCAAACAAGAAAGCACACAAAAGGATAAGGTCAAAAACAGCTAACAAGATATACAACCAGGAGCTGGAGGAACTGCACGTGGAATTGGAAAAAATGATGGATCAGGGTCAAGACTCAAAGAATCGCCACATCTACTTTTAGTACAAATGGTTGCTGTGAGTTATGACCAAGACCTCAACATAATTCCGGTTCATATGGGTTAGACCTGGCAATTTTGGCTGTATTTGGTTTTGTGGGTGTGAGCGTTTATTGAAAAAATGCTGTCACATCAGCATTACATAGGTATTAGCATTTATTATATACAAAGTAAAATGAAATAATTGTTTAATTTTATTATTTATTGAATAAATGGCAGAAAACTGAAATACTTTGATTTTTGTATATAGAACATTTGGGAAAACTCAAAATGCTTATTTCCTCCAATGTCCCGGCGTTTCTTGAAACCAAATACTGATGTACCATATTTTAATGAGTATTAATCTGAGGTGGAGAATAAAAAATGTTTAAAATGAAAGCTAACCAAATAATAAAAATGGGAAATGTTTAAAATGAAAAAATATAAATAAACGTTTAAAGTGAGAAAAATACCAATAAACGATCTATACCTACGGAACTAGACAGATACTTTATCTCGTGAGTTTATGATAAGTCTTATTAGACTTTTTTTTTTTTAATTTGATTATGTTTTTAAGTAAATATAAAAGAAGAGAAAAGAGAAAGAGAGAGATAAGTGTATTAAGGCCTCTTTATTTTCCGTTATTAGTGAGTGGTTTTATGAAAAAGAACAATTCTCGATTTGATTCATTTACCTCGAAAAGTAATATTTTCTTAAAATTTAGATAAATTATTTATTCATATATATTATAAATCATTAATATATTATCCTTTTAAAATATCACTTTTTTAGATAAATATACTTTTATTTGAAAAATAAAAAAAAAATATTGATAAATACTTCTATGCGAATAAATATTTTCTAAAGAAAAGGTCCGTCAGCTGTAAATGAATTATTATGGATTCTCCATTAATAAATTAATGAAACAAATTTCAAAATTGAGTCTAAGAAGGGATAAGCTTTATCATGTGATGAGGCAAATTTAATATTAAGATATTAAAATATTCAACTGTTAATATATTATGGAAAACAAGTTGGGTACACAGCTGATTTGATTAGGACGATTATGTAGGTGGTCAGTCAGATGATCAGAGTCCTTTCAAAAAAGAAAAAAAAATCCAGAGTGGGTCCCATAATTGATGGATGGCTCCAAATGGCCAAATCATAGGAACCTTTATCCATTTCGGGATAAGTGGACTGTCAGAAATCGCATTCTGCTTCATGGGCAGGATTTAGTCCACCAATCTTAGCTCCACACCCCATTCCATTTACTATTGATGGTACAAGCAACATAATGAATTGCAAGGATTTTAAAATCGAATCCGACAATAAAGCGATCAGGGGTCTGGTTGCTGAACGGTCCAACTCTTTAAATCGAATAGATGGCTGATTCTAACATAAAAATAAAAAATTAAAAAATGATCAAAACGGTTAAATGGTTCAAACGGTTCAACCGCCTAAATTAATCATTTACCGATTAAATCAATAGTTTTTGGCAAAATAATGGTTCTAAGCTAAAATACCTGATTGGTTTCTAATTTTTCTTGTTCGACCATCCAGTTTTGAAAATCATGGTGGATTAGATAGTTGGATGCACTGGCTTGGGGTACTAAGCCAATTTTGATACGCCATGTCAGCCTGATAGTGGGTCTTACATGTATTGCGCTGATGTGGTGTATCATGATTGGCCCCAGTATTATGAGTACAACTGTAAGCTCTTCAAACTCTGGTTGATGGACTCTTTCCCTGTTTTTTAGCCCATAAAGACTAATGGAAACAAAAAAAAAATATTAGGGTACACATGCCCGAATTCACATCTCCGCCCCACACCACATCCCCGCCCGGGAGATGTTCCCAATAAACGACGGGGATGTTCTGTGGGGCGGAGATGTGATATATATACACAGGTTTGTACAAAGTTTCCTCCCTGAAACCTTCATTTCAGAATTTCCTCGACCCTAGGCATAGTTTCTGATGAAGCGCGATCCTCCCGGTCTTAGCTGTCAACGACCTTGCTTTTGAACTGAGGAGATGAGGAAGCTCCGGGGGGGGAACCCGGTGTAGCGGCTCCGAAGCTCAAGTTAGAATCCTTCAAAAGCAAGATGACACCAGATAGCGCAAAGTTTGCATACCTTGTTTGTTGGGGGCAGGGGGCTCTTATAATCACTTCGCGCACTCGCTCCGAGGCCCTTGTCAGGTCGGGTATGATTACCCTTGCGCTTGTCAATTCGGCCATCGTCCTTTCTGCTGGGACAGAACCGTCACTGCCTAATCATCACTCTAACTGGAGATGGCGGTGTCAGTGGCGGTGGCAGGTGGCCGTTTAGAGTATGGCCGCCAAGCGTCAGATCCCAAGTCAGTCAGGTACGGCGCCCTCGGGCACGGACTTCCTCAGTGTCAGGCATGGTACGACTTATCACCTTTTGGTGCCCAGAAGGTGATGCGGAGTGGTGAGCGAGGCGAAGTCTTGAGTTCGGAGGTATCTATAGGGCAGGTCAGTTCGACGAGGTGTATCCCGAACTGTTACAAGGCAGGCCAGTTCGGCGAGGTATACCCCGAGCTGTTACAAGGTTGGCCAGTTCGGCGAGGTATATCCCGAGCTGTTACGAAGTTGGCCAGTTCGGCAAGGTATATCCCGAGTTGTTACAAGGTTGGCCAGTTCGACGAGGTATATCCTGAGCCGTTACAAGGTTGGCCAGTTCGGATTACTCTGGTTTTGGGCCAAGGGTGAGTTCGGGCGCCCCGTAGGGAGTTCGGTCCGCTGGTGTCCCCTTGTTCATGCCTTAGGTTTGGCCCTTTTGCCGAGCTGTTGTTTCTACCACGTGTCGCTTAACTGTGAGATCGGGCCAAATCTTTCTTCATCAATTGCCCCCCACTCCTCGCGCCAAGGGTCTTGCCCTGGTGCGGGGAGTTTCGCGAGGTAGTAGGTGGATTTGTCCCGTCCTTCGAATCTTGACTGCGCGGGTTGCTTTTGCCAGGGTTCTTCGGTTTCCGAGAAGGCTGGAAACGTGCCTACTCATAAATGATGATGGTTGTGGCAGCGCGCGTTTTAAATTTCAAAAATTCGCGCCGTTGGGACATGACAGCGGGTCATTCAAAAAGGTGTGCCACTGCTGTACGTGCGCGGATGGCTATCAGGGAGACGTGCGGCGCGGTCAGTTTCGGAAAGACGCATGTCGGCGCGACGTCGGTTTCAAGAAGGCGTGCGCTGACGTTTCGCTCTTTTCAGAAAGACGTGCGCCAATCACGTCTCGACCTTATGGGACGTGCGGTCAGCGAAAATGTGGGCCGTCAGATTGTCTTTGATCTGCACGGTCGATTCTTGGTTACTATAGCTATAAATAGTGGGGGACCCCAGTCGATTTGTCACTTCTGCGGTTTGTCTACTGAGCTCACGTCCAACTTTCCAGCTCGTGTCCAAGTTTTTTCTAGCTCGCATCAAGGCTGGTTACATAGCCTTCAAGGTTCTTTGGCTTGTTCCTTAATGTCTAGCTTTGATAGCTCAGATGACTCTTCAAGTAGGGCCGACGTAGGTTCTACCAACCGAGCCGTGTCCCCCGACTGCCTCAATGATCCTGAGGTGGAACTCGAGGACTATGAACCAGTAGGCCGAGCCGCTTCGGGCAGTTTGGCGTCTACCTCTCACCGGGATTGGATGCTAGACAAGTTTGGTCCCTCGACCATGACGCCTGAGGGGCTTCAATCTATACTTATATCTTACAACCTTCATGGGGGGTATACATATTTTATTCCTTCGGGTAGCTTTCCTTGGGAACACGGTCCTGATGAGATCGTGATTTTTCGAGAGCAGCTCGTTGCGGGGTTGCGACTTCCTTTCCACCCCCTTCTCGTCGAAGTCATAAACCACTTCGGTGTCACCATTGGCCAACTTCATCCGAACTCTATTCGGAACCTGGTGGGGACAGTTTCCCTTTTTTGCGAGCAGAATTTCCCCTTAGACTTAGAGATATTCTCCTCCATCTTGATGCTCAAGAGACAGGCGGGTTCTCTTCCTGGGGGAAGACGGGCGTATTACCTTTCTCCTCGCCAGGGCTTTAAGCTTCTGCACGATCTTCCTAATAAGGTCCCAGCGTGGAAGCGGGACTACTTCGGTGTGCGGAGTGCACAAGGATGGCCCTTTCAGACCGGGTGGGGTGAGGCCGCTCCTGATTCAGGTGTTACTCTCGATAAAGAGACGGTGAAGGGCCTCCGGCAATGGGCACGGCAAGGTTTAAAGTGCCATCACTACTTAACGGAGGCCAAGCTTATTGCGGCCGGCCTGAGTTTGGGTAGGTTTCTAGCTATGCGGTTTCTTGCTTGCTTTGTTCTTTCATTTTTTCTGATGTCGAACTCGCTTCTGCAGGTGTGATGGACGCGGAGAGAACTCGTGGGGGGCGTCTGTTCCAAGGTATGAAGAGGAGGAAGCGGGTCGCCAAGCGAACTCATACCGAGCTGCCCCTGGATGAGGAGCCCCAAGTTCCAGACCACACGCTGGAGGATCTGATCAGGGAGCCCGAAGTGACTCCACCGATGCATGAAACTACCGGGGTGCCTTATGCTGAGACCACTCATATGGGCGCTCCTGCATACTCAAGTGCTACTGCTCACTCTAGGTCTGCTCATACGCGGGCTGGGCCCTCGGGTTTGGGAGCTCAAGGGGAGTTCAGGAGCGTGTTGACGCCGAACTACGCTCTTCAGAAGAGTAGGGAGGCTACTTTCCCTGAGGAGATCGCGGCGTGGACCGATCTTCCTTTGAATCAGGTCGTCTGCCGCGCCGTAACACATGCTACGGTGGTAAGTAAGATTCCGTCTGCCTTTTTTATTTTCTGTCGCTTTTGCTGTTATTGCTCACTTGTTTCTTTTGGTAGGTGAATTCTTCAATTCATGTCTTGGCGGCCCAAGTGGAGAGGAGCTCGCGACAGGCGCGAGCTGCTGAGGCTGCCGCTCATGCTGCTGAAGAAGCTTTTCGTGCTGCAGAGGCGAATACCCGAGCTGCTGAGGCGGCCGCTTATGCTGCCAAAGAGGCTGCTCGCATCGCGATGGCCAAGCAGGCAAGGTCTCAGCATGACGCCGAGGCCATGGGGGTAGTTGTCAAGCATATGGCGGACTTGAAGTTGGATTTGCAGCATCAAGTTGAATTTCTTCAAGAGGACATCAGGGAGAGAACACATATTTTTTCCCAAGGCATTGAAGATGCCAAGAAGAAGGTCGTTGAAGACTACATTGCCTCTCCGCGTTTTGATGATCTGATGGTGGATTCTTACAGGAGGGGTTCAAACTGAGCAGGTGGATGATCCGGAACACATACCCCGACCTCGATGTTAGTGCCATATCCACTTCGCGTATAACTCAGGAGATGGTCAATGCTGCCGATGGCGAGCCGGACTCTAAAGGAGAGGCAGGGCCTTCGGGTGTTGTTGAAGTGCTTTCTGATGGCGAAGAAGTAGCTCCGGGCATGTAACAACCTTTTTTTTTTGTAAGTCCCTTTTGATGGCCAATGTACTCCTGTTTCTTGCAACGGAATAGATAATCTTTTTGCCCAAGTGTTCCTTTTCCCCGAACTGATTCTTTGTCGAACTGAATATGCCACTTTCTTGTCCGGGTTATTATACTTCCGTGACCTGTTTTGCCGCGAAGGCTTTTTGTAGCGAACTGATTTTTTGCAGAGCTGATAATATGCTCGACTTCTTTGCTTGTTTACGCCGAGGTTCCTCTTGGCACTGCATCGTGGCACATAGGACCTGATTTTGTCCACTTCGCTTGGCGGTTGATAGGTAGTATCGCCTTAAGTTCACGATGTTCCACGCTCGAGGTACTTGTTTGCCTTCCAAAGTTTCGAGTTCGTATGCCCCCCCCCCCCCTGAGCGCTCTTTTTACTTTATAGGGCCCTTCCCAGTTTGGTCCAAGTTTGCCCATGCCGGGTTTGGGCAACATAATCTTACGAAGGACCAGTTCGCCGACTCAGAAGCTACGTTGCTTTACTCTGGTATTGTAGTAGCGAGCTACCTGCTGTTGGTATGTCGCTGTTCAGATGTGCGTGAGGTCCCTTACCTCGTCCAATAGGTCATGGTTGGTACGCAACTCGTCTCCATTCGTTCGATCATCGTATGTTTCTAGTCGCAATGTTGGTACTTTGATTTCTGCCGGGATCACTGCTTCAGTGCCGTAGGTGAGGTTGAAGGGGGTTTCTCCCGTGGCGGTTTTTTCTGTAGTTTGGTGAGCCCATAAGACACTTGGTAGCTCTTCGGCCCACAATCCCTTAGCTCGATCCAGACGTGCTTTCAGTCCGCGCAGGATGGCTCTGTTCATTACTTTCGTCTGACCGTTTTTCTGCAGGTGCACGACTGATGTGAAGTTTTGCCGAATCCCCATGTTCTGGCACCACTCTTGGAACTTGATATCCTCGAACTGCTTGCCGTTGTCGGAGATTAGTACCCGAGGTAACCTGAAGCGACATACTATGTTCTTCCAAAAGAAGTTCTGTATGTTTCGGGCTGTAACAGTTGCCAGAGGTTCGGCTTCTATCCACTTCGTAAAGTAATCTACTGCAACAACTAGGAATTTTCTTCCACCTATTGCTGGTGGGAATGGCCCCAGGAGGTTGATGCCCCATTGTGCAAAGGGCCACGGGTTGGCGAGGTATTTGAGGTCGGAGGCAGGTTGATGGTGGATATTGGCGTGCTTCTGACACTTGTCGCATTTTCTGACGAGCTCGACAGCTTCTGCCTTCATCGTTGGCCAGCAGTATCCTTGTCGATGTGCTTTTTGGGCGAGTGCTCTGCCCCCCAAGTGTTCGCCGCACAGGCCTTCATGAGTGTCGTGGAGTACGAACTCGACTTCGGCAGGTAGCAAGCAACGCAAGTAGGGGAGCGTGTACGACTGTCGGTATAACCGTTCGTCTATTATGACGTATTTGGCTGCCTGGCGCTGCACCCTCTTGGCCGCATTGCGTTCCGCAGAGAGGGTTCCGTCTATTAAGAAGCTCGCGAGTGGGTCGATCCAGCTCGGCTCTGCTTCCAAGATGGGAGCGACCTCCTCTGTCCCCCCGAGAATACTAGCCCGAGGTAAGTCCTCTATGTAAACAATTCTCATGTTGTTGTGACTTGTGCTGGCTAACCGGGACAAAGCGTCGGCCTCAGTGTTCTCTGACCTCGGGATTTGCCTGATGAAGTGTGACTGGAAGTTGAGCAGGGCTTCTTTTACTTTTGCCAAATATGCAATCATGGAGAGCTCGCGTGCTTCATACTCGCCCGTAACTTGGTTGACCACGAGCTGGGAATCACTGCAAATGACCAAGTGTTTTGCCTTTACCTTTCCCGCTAGGTCCAACCCAACTAGCAGTGCTTCGTACTCTGCCTTGTTGTTGGATGCTGCGAACTCAAAGCGTAGTGTGTATTCTAATTTTGTGCCGCTCGGGCCGCATAAGACTATTCCAGCTCCGCTGCCTTGCCGGTTCGAGGAACCATCCACGTGAAGGATCCATGGCTCCTCATCCCAGTTCGCGTTTCGCCTGACCAGGAGAGATACCACAGTGGCTGCTACTTCACGGGGTTCAGACTCTATTGGCTCGGGAGCTACGGGTTTGCCCGAACTAGTGTGTATTCTAATTTTGTGCCGCTCGGGCCGCATAAGACTTTTCTAGCTCCGCTGCCTTGCCGGTTCGAGGAACCATCCACGTGAAGGATACATGGCTCCTCATCCCAGTTCGCGTTTCGCCTGACCAGGAGAGATGCCACAGTGGCTGCTACTTCACGGGGTTCAGACTCTATTGGCTCGGGAGCTACGGGTTTGCCCGAACTAGGGACCTCGGGCTCGACCTATGAGGCTTCATGGCTGAAAGTGCACTCGGCGATAAAATCTGCCAAAGCTTGGGCCTTAATAGCAGTTCTTGGCTTGTACTGGAAGTCGTACTCACTGAGTTCGATGGCCCATTTCGTCAGTCGACCAGAAACCTCGGGTTTGAGTAAAACTTGTCTCAGAGGTTTGTCAGTCAGGACGATGACGGTGTGAGCCTGGAAGTATGGGCGGAGTTTCCGAGCTACTGTCACTAGTGCGTATGCTAGCTTTTCTATCTACGGGTACCTTGTCTCTGCTCCTTGCAAAATTTTACTAACATAATAGATGAGTCGCTGGACCCGGTCTATTTCTTTTATTAGTACCGAACTGACCACCTCGTCGCTTGCCGAGAGGTATAGTTCTAAGACCTCGCCCTCCTCGGGCCAGGCTAAGGTTGGCACACTAGCGAGGTAACCTTTTAGCTCGTCAAACGCGAGCTGGCAGTCTTGGGTCCACTCGAACCCTTTGCCTTTGATTGCTTTGAAGAAAGGTAGGCAGCGGTCTGCCGATTTGGACATGAAGCGGCTTAGAGCGGCTATGCGGCCCTTTAGCCTCTGAACTTCTTTTACTTTCCAAGGTGGTCTCATATCTAGAATGGCTTTTATCTTGTCCGGGTTGGCCTCAATATCGCGCCGATTGACAATATACCCTAGGAATTTGCCCAAGGTGACGGCGAAGACACATTTGTTGGGGTTCAATTTCATGCTAAACTGACGCAAGATTTGGAAGACAGAATCTAAGTCTTGTATTAATTCTTGTGAAAACTGAGTCTTGACGACCATGTCGTCTACATAGCATTCTGTCTTCGTGCCAATCAGGGGCCAAAACAGCCTATTTACAAGTCTTTGGAAAGTCGCCCCGGCATTTTTTAATCCGAAGGGCATGACCTTGTAGCAATATAGGCCGAACTCGATTATGAAGCTAGTTTTTTCCTCATCAAATGGGTCCATCCGGATTTGGTTGTAGCCCGAGTAGGTGTCCAGGAAGCTTAGCAACTCATTTCCCAAGGTCGCGTCCACTAGGCGGTCAATTTTGGGGAGGGGGAAGTAATCTTTCGGGTAAGCTCGGTTCAGGTCGGTGTAGTCGATGCACATGCGCCACTTGCCGTTTGCCTTTTTTACCAACACCGGGTTGGCCACCCAGCTCGGGTAATGGACTTCCCTTATGAAGTTTGCTGCGAAGAGCTTCTCGACCTCCTCGTCGACCGCCTTCCAGCGTTCTGGGGCTAAGTTGCATTTCTTCTGTCTAACGGGTCTGACTACAGGGTCAGTATTAAGTTTGTGAGTTATCAGGACAGGGCTAATGTCGGGCATGTCAGCCGCAGACCAGGCGAAAATATCTAAATTTTGAAGTAAAAAACTCACCAGTTCGGTTTGTAGGGGTTCCTCGACGGAAGCTCTGATCTGAAGTGTGCAAGCTGGGTCCGTAGCCGAAGTCGGGATTGTGACCGTTTCCTCCATGGGCGAAGCTCGTTCCTTACCTTGCTCCGCAGGCCGCTCCAGTTCGAGGTCATCGGCCGCCTTGGTTTTTCCCTTCAGGGCGGCAACATAACACTTGCGGGACTCGAGCTGGTCGCCCCGCGCTACCCCCACACTGAAGTCCGTAGGGAACTTCATGGTCAAATAGTAGGTGGAGACCACCGCCCGTAGGATATGCGTGATCGGCCGCCCTATTATGGCATTGTATGGGGAGGGGTTCGCGACCACCAGGAAATCATGGTTGAGTCTGACCGCACAAGGCCATGTACTGACTTCCACAGGTATTGTTATTTTTCCAAGGGGCCTGACTTCCTCTCCGTTGAAACCCACCAGGGGAGTGTTCGCGGGCTTCAGCTCGCTCCTCTGTAACTGTAGCTAGTCAAATGCTGATTTAAAGAGGATGTCCGCTGAGCTGCCCGAATCTACGAGTACGCGTTTGACCTCAAAGTCGTTGATCCTTAGTTTAATGACAAGCGCGTCATCATGGGGGTAGCGGACCCCTCGCGCGTCATCCTCCGTGAAGAAGATTGGTTCTTCGGTCTTTGGTCTCTTTGGGGGGTTCCGTTCCTCGAGGGCCGCTTCCCGAATTGAAGTCTGGACCGCTACCGAGGTACACCCTGCTACCACCGAACCTCCCACAATTACATGGATGGTTCCCCGAACTGGCCTCTCTTCCGGAGGCTATCGCTGCAACGGTTCGGCAAGTCTGCTGCTAGACTCGGGGGCATCCTTTTCATGCTCCCCTTGCCGACCTGCCTTATTGTTATTATTGTTGTGCTGTACAAAGTTTCTCAAGTATCCGCGACGGATGAGCCCCTCTATCTCATCCCGGAGGTTATTACACTGCTCGGTACTATGACCATGGTCTCTATGGAAACTACAATAGAAATTCTTATTTCTCTCGTTCGGATTTCCCTTTAGGCGAGGTGGCCACTTCACGTACGAGGCATCCTTGATCGTCATTAAGATCTCGGTCGGCCTTGTGTTTAACGGCGTGTAATCCGTCCGAACTGCTAGGGGAGCTCGGAACGACTAGTTCGGGTTAGAGAGCTTGCCTTCCCTCTTTCTTTTCTCGTTCCCGCCTTCGGTTCGTTGGTTGATTTCTTCCTCTGTCCTCATGAACTTGTCCGCGAGCTTGAGGAATTCGGCCACGGTTGCGGGCTGGTTAGCCACCATGTGCCATTTGAATTCTTTGTGCGCTACCCCTCTTTTGGCCGCCGCGAGCTGCACTACGGGGTCCAACCGCGGTATCTGCAAGCATGCTTCGTTGAATCGCTTGATGTAGCCCCAGATGGATTCTCCTTCCCTTTGGACTACTCCGAAGATGCTTTCCTCTTTTCTGGGGCACCGTTGGCTGGTGACAAAGTGTGCGGTGAAGATCTGCATGAACTGGGCCCAACACTTTATCGACCCGGGGGCCAGGTTCCTGTACCAAGTGCGGGCTACCCACCTGAGGGTGGTGGTGAAGGCCACGCACATGCACGATTCGCTGGCCCTGGCGAGGTGCATTTGGGACTGGAAAGTGTCAACGTGGTCATTGGGGTCGAAGGACCCGTCGTACTTGTCCAGAGGTGGGAGCTTGAAATTTCTGGGTAAGGGGACCGCCAGGAGTTCTGATGCGAGGGGGGAAGGAACTGAGAGAATCGGGGCAGCTCCTACCTCGTCCAAGCTTGTCTCTTTGCCTCTGAGCTCTGACAAGACACGGGTGGCGGTTCGGCGACTTCACCGGCACCTTTGTTGTTGAGTGGGCCTTGTACTGGCGCTGTTGGCCTCCGTGTTACCGAGCTCGATGGGCCCAGAATGCTGGTAGTCTACCGCTAGGGCGCCGAATCGGTTTTCCGTGAGCGGGAACTCGGGCTTGGAGCGCCGGGTTGCTGATCTCACGGGCGAGGTTCCCGACCCGCCTGCGAGTTGCGAGGCGGGGATGATATTTTTCTCTCTTCGGCCTGGGGACGAGGCCTGGCTGTTAGGGGGGTTCTGGGGCCGGGAGGCCTTTCCCTGGTGGGGGCGTCCATCTTGCGGGGAGGCCTTGACCGGCCTAGGAGCGGGGTGGCGAGGTGGAAGTAGTGGTTGGTTCAGTGGCAGTTGGGGGAACTGGTGTTGATAGTGATACTGGGAGATGTTGTGCAGTACTTGGTGCTAGTGAAGCTGGTGCTGCTGGAACTATTGCATTTGGGCTTGCATTGCCCGCATGCACTGCATCAGGTCGTCCAACCGATTTTGGCTAGCTGCCAGGGGGACGGTAGTCGGTTCAGTAAAGGTTGTCTCAATAGGGGGAGGAAAGGGGATGCTTGTGGTAGGAAGGTTTACGGGCGCCACTGCTTGTGACGCGTTCAAGTTGGGGATCCCATCCACCGAAAGGGGGATGGTGAACTATCCAACGCACACCGCGGGGACTTGAAGTTGTTCCCTAGTGGTGTTTGTCTCCGTGCCACGTCCGGCGTTGCTGGAGGAGGCCATGAGTGTTGGGTTTTTTGAAGAAAAGGGGTTATGGAAGTTTAGAGGGAGGCTTTTTGAAGCGTTCCCACAGACGGCGCTAATTGATGAAGCGCGATCCGGCCGGTCTTAGCTGTCAACGACCTTGCTTCTGAACTAGGTAGCAGGGAACCTGAAACGGAGGAGATGAGGAAGCTCTGGGGGAGAACCCGGTGTAGCGGCTCCGAAGCTCAAGTTAGAATCCTTCAAAAACAAGATAACACCAGATAGCGCAAAGTTTGCATACCTTGTTTGTTGGGGGCAGGGGGCTCTTATAATCACTTCGCGCACTCGCTCCGAGGCCCTTGTCAGGTCGGGTATGATTACCCTTGCACTTGTCAATTCGGTCGTCGTCCTTTCTGCTGGGACAGAACCGTCACTGCCTAACCGTCACTCTAACTGGAGATGGCGGTGTCAGTGGCGGTGGCAGGTGGCCGTTTAGAGTGAGGCCGCCAAGCGTCAGATCCCAAGTCAATCAGGTGCGGCGCCCTCAGGCACAGACTTCCTCAGTGTCAGGCATGGTACGACTTGTCACCTTTTGGTGCCCAGAAGGTGATGCGGAGCGGTGAGCGAGGCGAAGTCTTGAGTTCGGAGGTATCTATAGGGCAGGTCAGTTCAGCGAGGTGTATCCCGAACTGTTACAAGGCAGGCCAGTTCGGCGAGGTATACCCCGAGCTGTTACAAGGTTGGCCAATTCGACGAGGTATATCCCGAGCTGTTACGAAGTTGGCCAGTTCGGCGAGGTATATCCCGAGCTGTTACAAGGTTGGCCAGTTCGACGAGGTATATCCCGAGCTATTACAAGGTTGGCCAGTTCGGATTACTCTAGTTTTGGGCCAAGGGTGAGTTCGGGCCCCCTGTAGGGAGTTCGGTCCGCTGGTGTCCCCTTGTTCACGCCTTAGGCTTGGCCCTTTTGTCGAGCTGTTGTTTCTGCCACGTATCGCATAACTATGAGGTCGGGCCAAATCTTTCTTCATCAGTTTCATTATCCATATAGACGAGTTTCTCTGACCAGTTTGCATTTTTCTTCTTATATAATCAAATTTTATTTTTATGATTGTAACAAAACTAAGATAAGTATTTGTTTTATATAGAGTGTAGACAAATTTTATTTATTTTTTATTTTTTTGAAATTTTAAATAAATGCCTTTTCTAATTTTTCAAGTGTATTAATTTTGTATTTCAAAACAACAGATTTGGATTCAACTAATTTTTCTTTTTAGGGGTGTTCTACAAGGAGAGCTTTTGTTTTCATTTTTATTGCACATCAGCCAGAAACAGAAAAATATATTCTTGAATTGTGTTATTGTTTTGAGAAGCAAAAACAATTTGGTTTTGTTTGAAAACCACTTCATGTTTTTGAAACAATCAAAAGAAAAAAAAAAAAACAAACAAACAAAATTTTGATTGTTTCAAGAACATATTTTTGGTTTCAATTTTAGCAAAACAAAAGACACATTCAGGGGTGGCAAATGGTTGGGTTGGGTGTGGGTTGAGTATCAACCCACCAATATTGACCCTCCAACCCATTTGCTACCCATATTTATTGATGTTAGTGGATCACAACCCACCCATATAATCGACCTTGACCCACCATATAATCCACCCTGATCCAAACTATGACATTTTTTATTAATTTTTCTCTATTACAAATGCATTAAACATAGAAATATCAATTAAAAAAACATAAAAATGATATAAAAAGTGCAAACTTTTTTTTCAGATGAAAATAAAAATGCACAAAATACTGAAAATAATAAATATATCTCAAATGAAACATAAAAAAAAATTTAAATGAAAGTTATCATTTCACATAAAACAGAAAATTTTAACAAACACAAGAATTGCAGAAAAAATAAAAAAAAAAGACACAAAAATTGTAAATAAATAAAAAACAGGAAAATGTATAACTACAAAAAATAGAAATTATGAAACATTTAGGAAAACTATAAAATTAAAAGAAAATACAAAAATTATGGGAAATACAGAAAATTAGAAAAATATTAAAATTGCAGGAAAAACAAAAATTATAATAAAGAAAAAATGGGAATAAATAACAAAAGTACAAGAAAACCAAACTTAAAAATGTAGGAGAATTACAAAAACTGATAGATTTTTTTTTTAATACAAGAAAGGAAACGTAAAAATGTAGGAAATTATTTTTGAAAGAGGTCTCCACCATTTCTTTAAATTAATAGAAATTTTCAAAAATGTAGAAAAAATATAAGAATTATTTTGAGAAAATATATTACATGCGATGGATTTCATTTGCAAACCCAGATTTGTCACGATGAACACAAATCTAGATTTAAACCAGATCTGGTGTGATCTCCTCGATCTTTGTCTACAAACTTAGATCTATGTTTGCGATAATCTAGGTTTTACCATGGTGGAAAACTCTTCGATCTGTGTTTGCGAAACCAGATTTGAGTTCTACCATGGCAGAAAACCGCTCTAATCCGTCTGTGTCGATCTGAGTTCTACCATGGTAGAAACATCTTCGATCATGTGTTTGTAAACTTAGATCTAGGTTCTACCATGGGGAAACCTCTTCAATTTGTGTCTGCGAACCTAGATCTCTTCAATTTGGGTTCTACCATGGCGGAAAGAGCGAAGAGATTTGCTATGTGAAGCTAGAGGTGTAAATCGGGTTTGTGCCGCCCACGACCCAACATGATTTTGAGTCGGCCGGCTTGGCTCAATGGTTTATGGGCTGTGCCATGGCACGACAGGATTGTATGGGCCGTGCCGGGCCAGCATGGCCCGCATTGTCATGCCGTGTCTCCTATGGTCCGCGGACTGGCACATTCCGGCCTGCGTTACAGCTTGGCACGACCTATATATATAATATTATAATTATATAAATTATAATTCTATAATAATATATAGTATATAATATATATATATATATATATTCAATTTTATTGTACTATTTTATTTAATTATTGTATATATAAGCATTTGTATACATCAAAATTCATATAAAATTAAAAATTTAAGTTTTTTTTCAAATTTTTAGATAAATAGTTTTGGTCTGGTCCATGGCCCGGCCTGACCCAAGGCTCGGCCCACAGATCACCCTAGCTCGTTGCCTGGCACAGCATGGCACGGGCCCATACGGGCTTAGGCCGTGGGTCATGCCGGGCCAACCCTCCAAAATATCACAGGGGAGAAACGCCATGGGATCAAGTGGTTTATTTTGAGCTTGATGGCGTCACTTATTCTTCATCTTCCACTCTCCCACGTTGTCTTTCTTTGTTGGTTCTTTCTCCCGCCATTCGTAGGAGACAGGATCATATAGTTTATACTCCCTTGGTCGATCAACTATTCACGGGTTTTGATGCTGGTTACTGACAACAATGGGGTGGAAACCGAAGAAGAAATCGCTGGTTAGCCGGTGGTTCTGATCATCAACCACTGAGGACAGTGCCACATGGGGGTGAAAACCAAACTCGATAGCTGTTGAGAAGAACGAGATCCCTAACCCTTTTTCTCTAAAGTTTTGACCCTTCTTTTATCCAATTGACTCCAATCCATCTTGACCCTAATAGGTCACGTGACCCTTATTGACCCGTCAATAATATAGGTGAGTCAAATGGGTTGGGGTCAAATTTTCCATCCCTAGACACACATTTACAACAAAGAACAAAGGGCATGTTTTCAATGTTTTTGTTTTAAGAAACAATTTTTATTTTCAAACAAGATGATTTTAATTTGTTTGCAGAACTCGCAGCAACGAAAACAATTCACATTAAAGAACAAAATTATATATGTGCAGTTGTTTGTGAAAAAATATCAATAATCCAATTTCAGTAAAACATAGTTATCATTCTTCTCATAGGTAAAATTAATATTAGTCTTAACATTTTTTTCTCTCTGAAAGCCCTAAGACTTGGTGGTTTCATTGCATCAATAACCCATCAAAGCATCAAGTCCTCCTGTAGGAATGAAGAAATATTTATTTAAACTCAAATTTCTTTGAGCTGCAATTGTTTCAGTTATAAATATTTCCACCTTCTTACCACTAAAAATTTTGACCCTCCACCCCCACCCCACTCCACCAAGTTTCTATTGACATAAATAGCAAGTTGCTATTGTACAAGAGACAAGAATATAGTTCAGTTTCAGCCTGAAAAGTTCTAGAAAAAATAATGTCTGAAAAGAATTCCATTGATTTTAAATTTTTAATTACATTGAAACAAGTAGAGCATTAGCTTGTGCTTTGTTTGATGGAAAATAAGAGAGAAACAGAAAGTTGAGGGAAAGTCCACAAGGCTTAGTTTGGAAGGATTACAAATGTAAATATGTAATGTGTAAAACCTCGTATTTTGTATTATTTTGTTTGTATTTGTATTGTACATATTTGCATTTGTACTCCTTCCAAACTGAGTATAAGTCTCCATTTGGAAAGAGTGCAAACATAAATATGTAGAGTATATTCTGGTCCATGTAAATGTAAAATTGGTTTAGTTTTGCGTTGATAAATTTATTTTTTTGCCAAATGATTTTTTAGTTATAATGGATACAATCCTGAGATTGAAAATTTCCTTTTTAACATTGATCAACTTTTTTTTTTCAACCAGGAGACATTACCAATCAGCCAATTGGCACCTTGCAACATTGATCAACTTTGAGTTCAAAGTTTGTATTCTCTCATTTTGGATGTCAAAATGCCTTGAAATTTGTAAAAGCTGCCACTTTTGGTAAATAAATGCATTTTTCTCGAAGGAGCCAATAAGGCTGTGCTTGGTTGCAATGTAAATAAATTTACAGCACAAATGATTTAGCTTATTTTGCTTGATTCCAGTACAAATAAAGTAAATCGAGACATGAAACAGAATAAAGGTAAAATCCAAAACAAAATTATACAAGAATTTGCATTTTTTTTTCATTTGCACTCTCATGCATTTGTACTAATGCAAATAAAATTGCACTGCAACCAAATGCAGCCTGCTGTGTTTGTTCAACACCAATGGATTTAAAATTTTAGTGAACCGTTGGGACCTTTTTAATATGATAGTCAATGGAAAAATCAAACGGTGGGGAGAACCTTACACTGAAAACAATTGCATGAAAATATGAACCATGAATAAAATTTTGCACTGATCCATATATACACTGAAAACAAACATGGGCAAATACAAACTAATGGTGGAATTTTACGATAATTTGCATTTACACCAAAAACAAACGCAGCCTTAAGAATTTTGTAACCTCAACTCTCTATTTCTCTTTTATTTCATATCAAACTAAGCATAGCATTGATGCTAAAGCCAAATCCATATTTTCTTTATGCTCATGCAGTATTTTTAGAAGAAACCCTTCACTACGGGCAAATCCATATTTCTCTTCTACAACTTGTTTAATTAATTCCAACAAAATATAAACTAATTAATCTCTGAAAAAAACAAATAACCAGTGCAAAATAAAAAGAAAAGTTTTCATATATAAATTTATAATAGGTCTTGCAATTTTACAAAGACAAAATAAGAAAAAGACAAAAAAAATCTCAAATTAAGTCATGGCACCCGTTTATGGCTTTTATCTTGTTGGGGGCCGCTTTGATAACAGCTGAAGTGGTTGAAACTGAATGATTTATTGGTTTGTTTGTTGCTGAATGTTATTATTAAGTATGTTGTAAACCCCTTAATGGCTAAATGGATTGACAGATTTATTAAGTAGGCTGTGTTTGATATAATGAAAAAATCTCAGGGCTGGCCCGTTTGATTTGCAGAAATAGAGATCTGGAGTTAGAATTAGAATGGGCTATTCCAATTTCAATTGTTTTGTTGGGTAGAATCGGAGTTTCATTCCTCTATTTGAGGGAATGGTCATTCCCTCCCCCTCCTTTGAGAATTAAATCCCATTCTAGCTTATTCTAATTCCCATTCTGATATCTGTATAAATCAAATAGACCATAAAAATAGACTATTCTGATTCAGATTCTGAAGAATTTTGATTCCAACTCCAACTATAAAACAAATGAACCCTCACACTGAAAAGCTTGAGAATTCAGTTTCAAGTTAGAGACGTACTAATTACTTTGTCACTTCTCATTCTGGTCCATAAATCATACATAATCAAAACTATTTTCTTTGACTTAGCCAAAGAAAAAGAAATGAGTGAATAAGAATAGCAAGAATATATGGGTTATTATCCAATTAAATCCGACCAAATTGCAGACAAAGTAAAGGGATAAGACTTGGAAACATTTGCAGGATATGAAAAAAAAAAAAGGCAAAGATAACCATATAAGTCTCATTCATTGCAAGATTAGGCTCACTAAGTGAACTATTATTCAAATTATTTGAAGAACAATGCTGCTGCAAAAATTTCTGCAAACAAGTTCATTTGTGTAAGAGTTCTCAGCCGTCTGATATGTTGGTGGGTTCCACTTGCAATACACCATGGTGGGTACCATGTGTAATATTAGAGTTGATGAAAATCATCAATGGGTCTTTATATTAATCATCACAAGAACTTAATGTGATTTAATTAACCCTTGATGCCGTTGCATTATATATATCATCATTGCTTCCAATACCTACATGTTCTCTTTTCTCACCTTTAACAGAGTTTTTACAGCTAGTCTAGAGCTCTCTCAAACTTCATACATTAATTTTTCACCACAATCCAAATATTTTACTCAAGTTCTCACATTTAAGATCATGATTTTTAAAACCAGACCGGATTGGACAGTTAGATTGGAAGAACCGGTAATCGGTCAGGTGACTGGTTTCATTTTACCCTAGAACCGTTATTTTTCCAAAATCATTGATTTGATCAAAAAACCGCTGATCCGGGTGGTCAAACCGTTTAAAGATTTGTTCGGTTTTTATTTTCTTAAATGCTTTTATTTTTTATTTTTTATTTTTATCAAAGTGGACTGTTCATTTGGTTCAAATGGTCAGACCGTTTGACCCAAGAACTGGACCCTTGACCGGTTCGTTGTCTGGGTCGGTTTTAAAAACCTTATTGTAGATGGAAAATTCAGATGAATTTTGGCCCACTTAATATTCAATATAGGACCCTTTCAATGTAGATGCAAATTGGGGCTCTTATAACTTGCCAACTTTAAAAAATTTCAGTGGGTCAGTGCTATATATCAGAAAGTTTGCTTATCAAGATGATTTTAATTTAACCATCTGGTTATTTATTTGGTGCTTTAGGTTGTGTTTGGTTGCAGTGCAATTTTATTTGTACTAATACAAATGTATTGGAGTACAAATGAAAAAAAATGTAAATTTTCACTTAATTTTTTTTTTTGGGTTTTACTTTATTATGCTTTATGTCTTAAATTTACTTTATTTGCACTGCAATCAAACAAAATAAACTAAAATTTGAAACATAAATAGGTTAGAATTTACAATCAAATCATTTGCATTGCCACAATTTACATTACAATCAAACATAGCATTAGGCTCAATATGGAAAGAGTACAAAATACAAGATTTTGCACTCTATATATTTATATTTGTACTCCTTCCCAATTGAACCTTAAAAAAATTAAGGGTCCATTTGGTTTGCAGTTGGAATTGGGATAGGAATCGAAATCCTCCGGAATTGGAATGTTCCATTCCCATAGTCTGTTTGGTTCAGACAGTAATGGGAATGGAAATTAAAATCAGCAAAAATGAGATTTCATTCCCAAGGGAGAGGCCAGATGAGGGCATGGCCATTCCAGCAAGAATGAAAATGGGATTCCGATTCCACCCAATCAAACAGTTGGAATCGAAATAATCTATTCCGATTCTAATTCCAAAACTCTATTTCCGTTAATCAAACGGGGCCTAAATAGAAAGAGGGTGATTTGTCAAAACCAGGAATCCAAATTTTGCATCTATATCAGCTGCGACGTGGAAATATACCCCTGGGTGGTTCAGCTGCTACATCAATTAATCTCAATTTCCTGTTAGAGTTCACTATCAACGCTAGTACTAATATCTATCACTAGGGCTTGCTTATCAATAAATCTGGGCTAGATTGTGTGGGCCCTTGTCTAGTACCAAAGATAAGGTGAGGAGACCACACTCGGATTTATAGTCAACCATTAAAAGGACCCATTCACTCCTCTCGGCCTTTTTATGGTTTTGGTTTTCTAGGGGTTGTTGAATATTTTTTCTGTTATCGTTTGTTTCTCAAATCAACAGTCAGACTCGCTGTCAGAAAACGTGTGCTAACACACTGAAAGCACGTGGAGATGTAGTGCCATGTCAGCAAAAAAACAAAAACATATCCTTGAATAATCGTGTTTGAAAAAGAAAAAGCAATTTAAAACCCAAAAATACATGTTTATAGCAAAAAAGGGGTAAATTCAAAGACCCCCTACTATATGGGGTCAGTGATAAATACCTCCCCTAAACTTTTATTTGCAGAAAGACCCCGTGACCGTAAGTCAGATGACGGAATGTGTTAATTTATCAAGATGCTCAACTGAACCGTCCTTTATTTTTCTCTTCGCCTTTTTTTAAACCCTAATTGATCAAAAATACTTTCAATTTTTCTAAATGAAACCAGCTAAAATAACAAGAATCATTACACTAATATAGATTTTTTTTTTTTTAATTCTTGATTCATTTCACTGATACGAATGTCTCTCTTCATCTTAAAATATAAAAATTATCCACTCTTTTCTCCATTAAATCAAGAAAAACCAAAGAAAACCATAAATCTATATCTATCAGAAAGAAACCTCTACCATTTCATAAATAGAACCACCGTGTCGAGAGGACTTCAATTTTATATTTAAAAATTAATTAAATCATCAATAGTTCAAATAAATAAAAAAGGGTAGTTTGGGGATTTAAAATATTTTGAACAGCTGAATGAGAATCTTTTTCAAAGTTAAGTGGCGGAACTTGAAGAGAAGAGATATTTATCGCAAAGTGAAAGTTCAATGGGTCTTTGTCGCCAATGAAAGTTAATGGGGCTATTTGTTACTAACTCGTATGAAGGGTCTTTGTTATTTACCTAAAAATTATAGTAAAATATATGTAGGATACAAACATTATATTATTTAGGGTAAATTTCTTAAACTACCCTTATGGTTTAGCTAATTGACTAAGTATACACCTACTGTTTTACTATTGTCTAATGCTACCCCTATTGTTTTGGAAAATTACCATTGCCATTAAAATATTGACTGAAGGGATAAAATGTCCATTTTGCCCTTAAAACAAATTGGAAGCTCCTCCAATCCTTTCTCAGTATGGTCTTCGTCGCCTAGGTCCAATTTGGTCTTCATCGATCAAAATCATCGCCGCCACTACAACTTCTAGCAATGATGGTGACCTTCTTCCTCCACCCCCTTCCCCTTTTCGTTCTCCTTCTCCACCTCCCCTATATACAATTCCATCTCAGGTTCCTTGATCTGAGATGAGGTGGGCAGCAACGAAGGAGCCTTGAATAGTAGCATATCTGAGTAGACTTGACTGAGTAACAAGACAGTTCGAAGGGTTAGGGTTCGAGGAGGCAATGTGAAGTGGTTCTTCTTAGAGCATTGGAGGCGGGGGATTGGACCTAGGCGGCGAAGACTAGACCCTCTTCTCTCTTTCTTCATCGTTGGTCTAGTCGCTGAAGACTTGGATGGATGGGACCCCAGGTGGTAGAGAGAATAAAGGGGGAAGGAGAGGAAGAGAGAGAGAGAGAGAGAGAGAGGAGGTCGAGGAGGTATCGCCACCGCTGGTTAAGGACCGAGCCAATTCAATTTGTTAGTGCTAAAAGGAAGAAGATGGTAAGGATAAAATTGGGTTTTAAAAAAAAGTATACATCATGTGTGTATGAATTCCAACAGAATATTAATAAATGCTAACATGAGAATATACTTAGTCAATTAGCTAAACCATAAGGATAATTTAAGAAACTTACCTGTTTTCATGTCTTTTTATTGTAAAAAAAAAAAAAAAAACAATTTGTTTTCAAAATTAATAGCAAGAAAAAGGATTCACATCGAAGAACGCATTGGAATATAAATAAAGGCAGTTCATGAATCACATGTTAGGCTAGGTAGTATCACCATTTAATAAAAAACTATTAAAAGCTGAGGGGTTTGCTTAATGTTTATTTACTTCATAAAATACTAAAAGAATATAAAATCACTATGGATGGCAGGATTCTTAATCCTTTCTTTAATTATGTTTTTTAATTAACATTGGAATTCTGTCTTTGTTTTTAATATTATTATTATTATTTTTGGTCAGCAATTACCAATCTGCCCTTCCTTTCTGCTGGAACTTATTATCTTTGTAAATACTAAATAGTGTTCCCTTGGAATGAATTAGTTTTTTCACTCATTATAAAAGGAATTGTCAATTTGCTTTATTGTTGTATTGGCAACGGTTTTAAGCAGTGTTCTAGACTTGGGTCAGATCTTTCTAAAAAAAGATTGGATCAGACCTAGCTGTTGAGGATAGGGGTGCACCATCAACATTAAAAAAGAAATATTAATACATCAGTCTTCGCTTGGGAATTGAAGAGAGGGGTTTGATTTTGTATTGATAAATTTACATTATTGATAAATGATTTTTAATTGTAATGGATGTAAATACGAATTCAGAGATTGAAAAGTGATTTCTTAACATGGATTTTGAATATAAAGTTTACATCCTTTTTGGATATGTGGCAGAAATCACATCAACGCCTCATATGCATATCTCAGCATGCATTGAGAATATCTTTCATACTTGTCATTCGGGAGATGTTATCAATACATAAATATAAACAGTTGGAATGTGCTATGGTGTTACAGTTCGATATAGGCTTAACCTTGTCTACGTTTGGCAGGCTTACGTTAGGGACATCACCTCATTTTCACCTGTAAGAGTTTTGGGAGAACTGAAGTCATCTTCGGGCAGACCACCAAAAGCTTAACGTTTTCTTTGAGGAAGGGTGGTTGACCTTCTTGGGTGCCTAACCTTGGCACTCCTAGACCTTCATCCCCTTGCGGGGCGGCCCTGGTTAACGGCTAGCATGACTACCAGGGTTCTTCATGGGTGCACACTTGCTCATGGGGACAGTGTTGAACCGGCACTGCGCTACCGATACTCAATGGAGGCTTGGCATGCGGGCCTGGCTCAAGCATGACCCTTTACCACGCCAACCCCTTGCCCAAGCTGAGTGAGCTATCCTGTTGCCTCTAGCGCACGGGTGTGTTTCGGCCCAAGCGGTTACTTATCATCATGGCACGCAGGTGCCTGTCATCATCGACTTGCAGGAGACCCTTCACATCGGTGCCAAGTCACCTCATTGGCGCACAGTCGCCTTGCATTATGGTTGTCCCCCTTTAGCACATAAACAGTGCCCCCCATGGATCGGTCTGACCCAGGAGAGTGCCTCGGCCATTGGACTTTAAGTCATGATCCAGTGCTACTGACTTTGGTGGAGCCATCCCATCAGACAACTCCTAGCCTCTAAGCACAGAAAAGCTTGTCCTGACCTACCTTAGCCTGGACGCCACACGGGTTTCTTCCACTATAGAACTACCCCCCGTGACAATGGGGCATTGTGGGGTGCTGATGTGAATTCAACTTTGATTTCATTTTGTATAAAATCTGTCACTTTCCGTAAATCAATGCATTCTTATCAAAGAGAGTGCATGGTATTTACACTCTTCCCAAACATAGCTTTATTAACAAAATGAAATAAAAAATGACTTAAGATCAATATATCATGATGAAAATAATGTACATTTAAACCAACTTTATTAATAGGTAAAAACATATAAGTTTTAAGCACATACTTACAAATTGAATTGAATTATAGTGTGGACTCATATGGATCCAATCGAAATTCAAATTTGAAATTAAGTTTGGATAAAGGGAAGAGGCAGTTAAATAGGTAAAGCCGTGATCTGATCAACTTGCAGGTTTTTGGTTAGATTATTCAAATCTAAAAATATTGGTTTTTGGTGAACACAGGGTAGGTAGAAGGCAGAAGCAGGTTCAATCTGAGAGTCTGAGTCATGGCACACTGAATTCTTTATTTCTTTCTCTGTCTTTGTCTTTTTCTTTCTTCTTTCTTCTTTCTTCTTTTTGTTTGTCTGTAATTTATGGCACACCAGATTATCAAGGGATCTCTGAGATCTGAGGACTGGGCAACTGAGTTGAATGTGGTTTGATAACCCACACACCATTAAAAATGAGTCCAACGTGATAATCAATAACCATTAGCTGATGACTTTGAAAAGTAGAATTAAATTGCAGCTTCTACTTTCTACGTTGTCTAGTGGGCCCTTTTTATAATGGGTTAAATGGTTGAACTGAATGACTTATTAATTTATGTTTTTAGTGAAAGAATTAATTAAATATTAAAATGTTCAGTTTCAAAGGTAGCGTAAACCATTCAACTTTTCAGCTCTAGCCTCCTAGCCATTTAAAGAGTGGAAGTATAACCTCCTTAATTATTTATTCACTGAAAGACAAAGCAATAAATTCAGTTTAATAATTTCAGATGTGAACCAGCTTTTTTTAGAAGCCCAGATGTGAATCAGATGAATGGAAGAATCCAACTACCAAATAAAATGAAAGTATCCATTGGCCTGTTCGTTTTAAGGCTAAAACAGTTGTTGTCTCTAGGGGTGTCAATTCACAATTGGAATGGATTTGGTCCAATCCGATTCAGTCCAATGTGAGTCCATTATAAATGGATCAGGTCCAATCCAGTCCAATGAATGTTTTAGATCAATTTAGACCGGTCCATTTCAATGTTTGGGCCATCCAATTTGTTAAATTTATTTTGATTTAGATTGGTTTCAACCCAAACCCGGTCCATTGATATAAGATAAGAATATAAGATATATTATTATCTTATATCAATGGACCAGATATTGACTTAATCCAACCCAGTCCAATATAAATTTATTATGGATGGACCAGGTCCAATCTAATCGAATAAATATTTTGGACCAGATTGGTCCAATCCAATATATCTTGTTGGTCTGTCCAATCTGTCCAAAATGATTTTGGACAGCTCATTTACCTGGAAATAAAAGAACATGAGTAAATGCATTTATCCGGATAAGTACATTTACCTAGGTAAGTGGCTTTTCGGAAAAAACGAGGCCTCATTCTTAAACAAGAAAGACTCCCCCTCCCCCTCCCCCCCTAATTCCTTCTTTCAAAACAAATTTAAGACTCCAATGCTAAGTTTGGAAGTGCTTAAAAATAAGTGTTTATTCACTTATTTTGGGTTGGGACCATAGCAATAAAGACTTATTTGCATTTTGAGAAATAAGCCTGGAATAAGTGTTTATTCTTCACTTATTTGTAAAGCCCAAATTTTAAACTTATTTATAAGTGCATATTTCCTTTCTGGCCTATCTTGACCTGCCACGTCATTTTAAAAATACCTATACTATCCCTGTTTAAAATAAGGCTAATTTGTGATAAAAGTTGCACCTCTATTTTCTCCCCTACTTTTTCTCTCTATCTTCTAACTTGCTATGATCTCTGAAATAATAATAAATAAATAAACATCCAAGCCTGGGCTTGAATTGGCCCACAACTAGGCTTGGGCCAATTCTTTAGGCCCAGTCTGCAATACATTTATAGTCATATGCATCGCATACATTTATATTTTATATTATATTAGATATTAATATTATAATATGACACATGATATATATTATATAAGGTATGATATTATTTTATGAATATACTGCAGTTTTTTAGGACTTATAAATATATTATATTTCATAAAATATAAAGTATATAAATATATACAACAAATTGATGCTTACACTCTTTGTAATTCTACAACTTAATATAAATACAGTTGGATCATCTTGCACAATGGATTGAATCATTCTCCTTATTTCAGCTCATGATGATATCGAGCTAGCACCCACCAGCTCTGCCATGTTGAATAATTTGGACGCTGTTTGGAATAGATATTGTTTTCTGAGAAAACGATGTCACATTGGTGTTACGTTAGAAAAAACGGTCTTTTAGGAAATAACTTTTCATTTTGTATCACTTTTTTAAAAATACTGTTGCTCCAAACCACACCTTGGAAATTGAGAAGTGTGGTATGAACAAACAGTAAATTCAATGTTTTTCAAAAAATAGCCCATTAATGCCAGCGGTGTAATAATGTGACATCATCTTGGGCGTTGAATAATGTAGACCAATGTTGAAAACAGTTATGCAGTATTAGTACCAAACAAAACCAGTGTTGCTTTCCTAGAAAAAGTTTATGTGGCAGCATCGATGCTAAAAAAAGGGAGGTTATTTTTTGAGAAAACAGTACAACACACCCTCATGCATACAACACCATTTTCTCAAAAAACATCTCTAAAGCAACAACATCGATGCCAAATACCTATTTGAACAACTCGGACTGCATCTACTACAAGACAACCGGGATCTCCATCCAATTTGTCCTCTTTAGTAGAGGTGTTAATTGGACTGGATTTGGTCCAACCCGATCCGGTCCAATGTGAGTCCAGTTACAAATGGACTGGACCCAATCCCGTCTAAATCCAATACAAACCAATTCTAATCCAATCCATTAAAATGTTAATGGACTGGATTGGATCCAATCCAAACCGAATGAAATATCAAAAATAATATATAAAAAACAAAACATATAAATATAAAAATTACAAAAATATATTAACATGAAGAAATCTGAAAATTGCAAAAGTATACACTTTTGGCATTGAAAAAGCACTTTTGTAAAAGTGCTCTCATAAAAGCACTTCCAAAGTACTTTCACATAAGTGCTTTTGTAAAAGTACCTAAGTACTTTCGTAAAAGTGTTTTTGCAAAAATGCTTTCGTAAAAGTACTCTACTTTTATAAAAGTACTTTGCTTTTATAAAAGTACTTTTGTTTAAGTGTTTTTATGAAAGTACTTTCGTAAAAGTTCTTTCATAAAGTGCTTTTATAAAAGTGCTTTCACAAAAGTGCTTTCGTAAAAATGCTTTTATAAAATTACTTCCATAAAAGTGATTTTATAAAAGTACTTCCATAAAAATTCTTTGGTAAAAGTGCTTTCATGTAAAAGTAATTTTATAATAGTGCTTTTTTAAAACTGCTTCTATAAAAGTGCTTTTCATAAAATTACTTTTATAAAAGTACTTTCGTAAATGTATTTTTGTATAAGTGCTTTCATAAAAGTAATTTCATAAAAATGATTTTATGCTGGCTTCAGTTTTGATCGGTTTCAAATTGGATGAGGCTTTGGCCTCATGATCGGATTATTGGAAGCTTGGTTTAGGTCCAATTCAAACCAATAAGAATATAGACGATTTTATTTTGGATTGGCCCAATCCAATAATAATATGGACCATCCAAATTTGATTTGATAAAGTTTGGATCGGATTGGATCCAACCCAAAACCGGCCATTGACACCCCTACTCTCTAGCATTCACTAATGACAATCTTGGCAACTTGATCTCAACCAAAATGGATGATCACAACTATCTGCTTTGGAAGTTTGACCTTCAAGCTGTTCCTAATGGATTAAGTCTCACAAGCTTTGTTGACGGAACACACCGGTGTCCCCCTTGTCAGTTGGAGAACAATATTGCCATCAACCCAACTTGTTCGGAATGGGTCAAGCAAGACCAACTTCTGATGAGGCGGCTTTTATCGACACTCATCACTGAGATAGTAATTGTACAACTGATTGGATGTACCACTTCATATGAAGTGCGGCACACTCTCAAAAACCCAGCCATGCGGTGAGTATGGGTCAGTTCGGTTCAGCTTCATGATAGAACTTCGAACTTACTCTGTAGGAGTTGGTTGTAGGTATTTAGAAATGGAACATATCCTATTAAGGTCAATTGCAAGGTTGGTTCTGGCTTTGATTGTTCCAGGTCAATTTTAGGGTCTACCTGTGGAATCGGTTTCTTTCTTTACTCCCCCTTCAAACTTCAACAATAAAATAAGAAACATATTCTTTAAAAACTTGAATTTAATAAACATAATATATAGTTTAAAACTTGTATTATCTTTATTAATTAAATTGAGTAACTTAATATGTAGATTATCATTATAGGGTTCAAAACTTATAATTTAAATTTAAATTTTATAAATATTACATTTTGCATTACTTATTGTACACATTCAAAAATTAAAATGAAAACAAATGATCAAATAACTTAAGTAACTCAATGGTTAAATGTATGGCCTTTGTAACCATGACTACTTGGGTCAAATCTTCACATCCCTAAAAGCATTTCGGGGGTTATTTCAAGACAAGTTTGGTTCCAAAGTAGGTTTCACCAAGGTCGGTTCCACCAAGGCCAATTACGGTTGGTTCATTAGGTCAGTTTAGATGGGGTAAACCCCTAGACCGTGGAATCAGTTCAAAGAATTTAGAACTAGATCCTACCCTGTAATAAAGTGGGTAGGGTTGATTCAAGACCAGTTCAAGGTAAGTTCCATTCAGTTCCAGGTAGAACCTACCCATTTGCTTACCCCTACCTAGCTATATGCCCCCAAGTATCATTCACGAATTACCCAACTTGTATTGGACCAATATGGGTGTGTATTGGCTTGTATCGCATTGATGCATTGTATCAGCCAATACGTACAGGCCGGTATGCACTGATAGGTTGCATCTCTCTATTAAAAAACATGCATATGGTGTGATTCAAGCTCAGGATCACTAACTAGCTCCTAATGACAAACCTTAACTGCAGATTTTAAACCACTAAACCACATTACATCTTGTCATAATAAATGAAATAAAATAATTTTTATTAACTTTATTGTCCTCATGCAATTTAATCAAACAAATATGTATTTCTGTTTAACCATTCTAACTAAAATAAAAAAGAATAATATTCAAAATTAGTATTTTATAAACTAATGGAATAAATCATCTATGAAATCTACATTTATATTAAAATACCATTAAAATTGAACGAGAGTGCATGTGCATGCACTGAATCAGTATTTGCACTCTTCCCAAACAGAACAATGTTAACAAAATGAAATGAAAATGACTTTAAGATCAATATACCCTGAAGAAAATAATTTATGAAACTTCAACTGATGATTGTTTAGTAAAAAACCCAACATTTAAATCAACTTCATTAATAGATAAAACATATAAGTTTTAAGCACATACTAACAAATTGAATTGAATTGAATTAGTGTGGATTCATATGGATCCAATCGAAATTCAAATTTGAAATTAAATTTGGATAAAGGGAACATGATGTTAAATAGGTAAAGCCGTGACCTGATGAACTTGCAGGTTTTTCGTCAGATTCAAATCTAAAAATATTGGTTTTGGGTGAAGGCAGAAGCAGGAGCAAGCTGAATCGATTGGGATCCTTGTGATCTCTGAGAGTCTGAGTCATGGCACACTGAATTCTTTATTTTTTTCTTTGTCTTTTTCTTTTTCTTTCTTCTTTTTATGGCACACCAGATTATCATGGGGATCTCTGGGATCTGGGGGCTGGGTTACTGGGTTACTGAGTTGAATGTGATCTATAAAATTTCCTTAAATCAGCATGCATCAGCCCTATAAATAAATGTCTGCTTTCAATGACCAACTCTAGTTGATCTTAATGATATCCTTTTCATTCTCAATATTATATCTTAAGGGTTATTGATTCAAGTACAAAAAATATATTGGGTTAGTGATAGTGATGGTGATGGTGGTGATAATAGTAATAGTAGTGGGAAAAAAGTAGCATAATCACATCATTTTCTCGTTTATCTAGATTAAAGGACCATTATCCAATATATTGGGAGGACTGGGGCTGAATGCAAATCTAACCTTTGAATTTGATATATCTTCTGCATAAATTGGGCACTTTCAGATTCAAACCCATATTCTCACACTTCAACAACAATGTTAGGAATGTTTTGGAAGCAGATCATGTTGGAATGTTTTGGAAGCACATTTTCTTGCGAGCCTGAGATCTTGCCATTGCACCAAGCAATAGCCTTTATGTTATGTTTCTTCTCTAGATATCTCCACCTAGGGGTGTTCATAAAAAAAAAAAAAAAAAAAAATCAAATTGAATCAAGAAAATCGAACCGAAAAATGCGGTTAATCAAATCGATCAAAGTATATATTTTTATATATATTATATATTTTTTAATGTATATCATATATTATATATAATTATCTATTTATAATTTATAATATATATTATAAATATAGAAAAGCTAAAATTAAAGAATTGAATTGATCAAAAACCAAAACTGATCAACCAGTTAACCGGTAGTACCTCTTCAATTTTAATTCAGAAAATTGCAAAAACTCGTGATACCGGTTTGGTTTGTGAGCACCCCTAACTCCACCTATTCCTACTTCTACCATGTGGAGGTGTCATGTAGTCAATCCAATCATCCACTGGATGGGGACTTGTGGATTAATTGGACCTATGTGTACTTCCACAATCCAAGTTACTACTGTACCCCATCTTATATTGGACTTCATTATTGATGTTGGTAGCAATAACTCTACTTTGCAACAAAAAAAGATAAAAAATAAAAAATAAAAGAGCTTGTGAGAAGATTTTTTTTTTTTGTGGAAATTTGCCTCCAATAATACAGAGTGAGAGAGATGCTTGGTGCTTCTTTAGGGCCTGCAAATCTCAGAATATCCATAATAAACTTTTCAACGAAGATATTAGCTGATAGAGAGTTCACATCTGCTGCAATCATGGTTGTAGCATGCATTTTTTTTTCTTTTTTTTTTCAATTACCAATTAAACACAATCATAAAGCTTCAAATTCAAAACGGGTTCGACTATGATATAGAAAATATATGATATCTGAAAAAGTTTTGACAATCAACTGGTATCATAAACGTGATAGTCAATCAGGTGTTATTCATCAAAAATCATGGATGGATTTTGATTGATCAAAACTCTTTCCATACCATACCTCCCGGCATCATAAATTTTCCCTTTTGGGTTTACTATTTGAAAGAAAACGAATATCCATCGTTTTAAAACCGTCATTGGCACAGGCGGTCAAACTGCTTGATCCAAAAACTGATTTTTCATCTGGTTCCATTTTTCATCTAACCTAGATTTTCTAAAAGAAACATTGATCAATAAATCACTGACCTAGATGGTTGAACCACTGAACCATTAACCTAGGCAATGGTTTATGGTTTAATGATAAAAAACTAAATTATTTTTTAAACTAAAGTAAGAAAAAAAGGTTAAAAGCAATAAAAGTTGAGGGTTCACTCAATTGGTGGGGGAAGAGACAGCTATTGATTAGATGATGAGAGAGAGAGAGAGATAAGCCCAGAGCCACATCATAATCTCACACATGCAATATTTTGCCCAACTTCAGCCCATCTCTCCTTGTAATCGTAAAGTTTAACCTAAATTACATATAGGTATCCTGTAGGGTCTAGATTTTTATTCCGACATTTCAGTGTCTCGAACTTTTGGAAATATACACTTCAGTCCAATTCTCTTAAAATTAAGGTTACAGTGAGTAAAATTACAGAAATGCCTATATTCAGATTTTCTATTTTTTTCATTTCTTTTGGTGTTCAATTTAAATGTTTTTTTCTTTGTTAAAAAGAATTATAGAGATGGTTTCATATGGAAAAAAAATAGTAAAATAAAAGTTCAATGAAGAAAAGAGAATCTGAAAATGGACATTTTTATAATTTTAACTCATTGTACATCGGTTTTAACATAATTACTTGAAAGTTCAGATCCTTAAGTATCACTACCCCTAAAATAAAAATACCTATCTGTAATTTACCCTAAAATTTATCCTTTCATCTCTACAGTTGTAACTATTATATTTATCTCCCATACTTCATAACAAATTGATGCTTACACTTTGTAATTCTACAACTTAATATAAATATAATTGGATCATCTTGCACAATGGATTGAATCATTCTCCTTATTTTAGCTCATGATGACATATATCGAACTAACACCCACCAGCTCTACCATGTCGAACAATTTGAACTACTCTGACTATGGGCTTATTCGTTTGGTTTGAAGTCTGACATCTAAAAGTGTAATAATTACATTAAGAGGTATATTGGTATTAATGAACTGTTATTTCTTCTGAAATCTGAATACAGATAATGTTGTTCTAAATTTTGATTTCTGAAAATTATCAAATATCTATTTTGACCTCATATATGAGAGTTTTTGTTTGTCTTTTTGGGAGTATCATTAGAAAATAAAAAGTTGTATGATTGCACTTAAAAGAAATAAGAGATAAGAGGAAATGAACATGCCCATCTACTATTTGACAATCGGGATCTCCATCCAATTTGTCTTCTCTGGTATTCACTAATGACAATCTCGGCACCTTGATCTCAATCAAACTGGATGATCAAAATTATCTGCTCTTGAAGTTTCACATTCAATCTGTTCTCAATAGATCAAGTCTCGCCAGCTTTGTTGATGGAACACATGCACCAGTGTCCACCTTGTCAGTTGGAGAATGATACTGTCATCAACCCAACTTGTTCGAAATGGGTCGAGCAAAATCACCTTCTGATGAGGTGGCTTTTATTGAAACTCACTAATTAAGATAGGGATTGTACAACTGATCGGATCTACCACTTAATATGAAGGGTGGCACACCACACTCAAAAACCTAACTATAGGGGTGAGCATGGATCAGTTCGGTTATTAGTCTCTCAAAAATAATTGACCACCCTTTGAGTATATCTGTGTATTTTGTTCTTAATAATGGCCGAATTGGGTCTGATTTCTAATAGTTGCTCACGGTTTCTTAGCAACAAAACTATAAGAAGAAGTCAATTTCTAACCACTAGGGCTAAATCTAGAGACCTAAACTGGTGGGCAGTTCTTCACCATTGAAAGAAAAAGTATTACATACATTATCTAATACTTTTTTGAAAGAAATGATTTATGGGTTTTGACCAGACAAATCTCATGGTCAGTCTGAAACCACCCTAGTCCACATTTCAAGTTGAAAATTTGAGCCGAAGCAGAGTCAGTTCCAAAAAACAGCTATGTGAGATTCATTGGAAATAGAGTTTGGTTGTTTTGGAAGGTTGGGTTAAAAGTTGCCATCCATTATACAGTACTGATTCGCAGTTGAAATTGAATCAATTTGATGCATTTTGGATTGAAAATAGTTGAAATTGAATTAATTTAAGCCTTTTAGATTGAAAATACCTTATAGCCGGAAGGAAAGAAAAAATGAGAATAAGGTTCAAAAAAGTTCTCCTTTAAATAATTACAGCCCATTAAAATTAAACTCAGTCTTGTCCCATTGGGATCAGAATAGAGCTGCAATTTGGTCCAGGTTAGCCAGAACCCAAACAATATAAATTGCCTTGGATTGAGTCAGTCGGATTGAAGTTTGAATTAGGGTTACGGTTGAAAAATAAGAATCCAACTTGAATTTGGGTTAAGTTAGGATTAAGGCTTTGGGCAATACAATCACGCCTAGTCACCTAATCGCAATTTCTTCATATATGTATGTATAAATATCATATTGATATGTATGTTTGTACATGTGTATATATGTAACTATGCATCCATGAGTGAATGTATATCAATAATTTTAAGCTTGTTTTCCTTTGATAATACAACAATTTAATGCTTAAAGGCAAAACATTTTCTAGTATATAGCTCAAATATGATTAACTAAAAAGTTTAAAGTATTGACATGTATTAGCCCATATCGGTTGATACGTATCATGCCAATGGTTTCTTGATACGCCCCTCTAGGGGTTGTATCAAGTCAGATCATGGTTTAAAGGGTATCCGGGCCTTAAACCACCCTTCTGATTCGGTTTTGAAAAAAAAAAAAAGTACTGATATATCAATGCTTTGAACCTTGTGATTAACAATGTTATGGAGAATCAACTTTAAGGGGCAAAGCTCCAAGAAAAGGGAACATCTTAGCAAAAAAGAAGTGAAGAAATCAGCCCAGCTCAAAGACTTTAGGTTGAATTAGGGTTGACCTCAACCAGACCTAACCCAACTCAACCTACATCTTACATTCCTACCGGTGAAGGGCAACTTTTGTCACGCCTAAGGCATCATTAATTATTGATAAAAATTAAGTCAGATAAATGGAATTTAGATTGTGTTTGGATAAATTTCAGGATTTGTGGTTCAAAGCCCAAAAAATATAAAGCCCCAATTTTAGGCTTTGAGCTTTGGGGCTTAAAAAGTACTTTGACTTCAGATTGTAATGTTTTTAGAAGCTAGTTTTACAAAACGCTCAAAACACTTTTTTGCTCAAATTTATTTCCACAACCCACTCTTAAGAAATTCCACCTGCTTCACCAGGTTCTCCATTAAAGTTTGTCAAACATGATTTACACACAGAACTGAATGCTAGAGAGTAGAGGATATTTCAAATACTCTTTTCTAGTTTCAATCCTCATTCTTCTGGCTTGTTTCTCTTTTCCTTTCTTTCTCTTTCTTGTTCTTTCCTTTGTAATTTGTTACATATTTGTCTTCTCTTGATGAGTATTGAAAATTCAATAGACCAATCCGACTAAAAAGTCAAGGGAAATGTTTGGGGTATTAGACTTTTCAAAAACAAAACCAACCATGTTGTCAAACACACCCTTAGTTGTTTTTCTTAATCTGGTAAGATTGGTTTTTGACTGAGAAAGCTTTCTTACTCGCCAAACCAAGGTACAAGAGGCCCTAATAACCTTAGTCCATTGAATTCAAGGCAGGTTGATACTGCCCTTCAGTCAGCAGAAACTTCTATTTGGCCTTTGAGCACAAGACTGTTAGGTTAGGCCAAGTTTGGGAGTGCTTATTTTTAATAAACGCTCATAAGCATTTGGTGAAATTGCACTTATTTCAAACTGGGATAGTATAGGTATTTTCAAAATGACATGGCAGACCAAGACAGGCCAGAAAGGAAATAAGTGCTTCTTGAATAACCACTTAAAAATAAACCCAAATTTTGGGCTTCTCTTATTCTCAAAATTTTGAGCTTATTTCTCAAACACTAATAAGTGCTTATTGGTGTAGTCCCAGGCCTCCTGGCCCAAATAAGTGCTTATTTGAGTAAGTACTTATTTTTAAGCACTCCCAAACTTTGGCCTTAATTTTCCTAATGAGAAGTACAAACTATTCCAAATGTAATTGTGTTTTTTAGTGTGAATCCCAATTACACACTAAACCCTTGTGCATAGGAATCTATATATATTTTATATAGGGTCCCACTATGATAAGGAAGCATTATAGATTTACCCATATTATATAGGGGAAAGAGGGGCCTAGGGAGGCCAATAATCCTCTCACCTCAATGCTTGGTATGCACCCCCCTTCTCTCATTTAATAATTTAATTTATTTTTAAGTTAAATTATTAAAAAATAAAAAATAAGAAGTTACAGTAAAAACTCACTTAAGTCATAATTTTCTCTAGTGAAATCCATCATTAGTCTCTCTAGAAAATCATTTTTAAAATTCTCTCTCATTAAATCCCTTATTTTCTCTTAAATCTTTCTGAACCATGGCTGGGTTAATCCAAAACTAGCTCTAAACATGAACCTTGGCCTTGGCCTGGCCCAAACTGATTCAAAATTTTAAATTTGCAACCAAACTATTTCTAGTAGAAATAAAAATGAACAAAATAATTCACTAGACGCATTTGGCATTATGATCAAAAAGAAGATATTGAATAGGTGCCACTGTAAGGTTAGCACCTCTTGCATAAGATATGAGCTGACAAACCAAGCCCAGCTGGAGTTAAATTTGGATGAATTCAGAATGAGCCGGATCTTGGGCCTACTGGCTTGGGTGGGTGGCTTAGACTTTTTCTTTGGCTTCATGGGACTACACAAAGGGGGTAGTTCGAAGTGAGCACATTTGCTGAAAGCCTGACGACCCCATTGGATGTGCATGTAATTGCCGTCTATTTTACTTTTGTTAAGATTGCTGCACACATTTTCCCCAGTTTTGGGGTGAAATGTAGGTGTCATTATAATTTATAAATGGTTGTGCTGTAGCTATTTGAATTTTGAGTCTCACCTTTGTATTGGGCCTCATAAACATGCCAATGAGGCCCGTGGATGAAAATGATGATCAATCCCCTGATAGTGAATGCCATGCCAGTAGGCCTATGAAAAAAAAATCTATATCTATACTACTTTAAAAAGTATGGATAGCGTCAAGAGTATTTCTGGAATTTTGTGAGGGTAAAATTTATTCCTCTATATTTAAATTTATTAATAAAAAAATAGGGCAAATAAGGTACGTAATTGGTATTAATATTAAATGAGTTGAAAAGTGGAAATTTTAAGATATTCAATACATTCAATTATCTCTCATTAAATTCAACATTACTATGTTTGGTTTGAAGGAAAGAGTAAAGGTTTCCCTGCATTTCCCTTCCTTTCCCTACTTTTTCCTTCAAACCAAACATAGCCTTAAGGTATTAATTTGCATTCACCTCCATTGGATCATATATTTAAGTTTTTTTTTTCTTCTCATCATTAAATTCTATATTTAAATCCATATGTAATAAATTAATAATTTCAGTAACATAAAAACTTATACTTTTAAAATCTACCTGGAAAAAAATAGTGTTTTCATCTAGGTGGTAGTAAGAAATTAAACCATTTGGGTCAAATGGGCCAATCCATGTTGTCACAATTAAATAATAAAATTCAAAACTATATAAAATATAGAAATGAAAAAAATAGGAATGTTTTTAACATCATATATTTGACATATTAAACAATAATAATTATGATAAACAATGTTTTAAAATCCAACCCAAAGGCCAACCAACTTTTGCCTTCGGGTGACAGGTCAAACGAGGCATACTCTACGTCAGCACTATGTGTGTGTGTGTGCATGTGAAAATACATATTTTATCAATAAATAGTATACTTATGTTTTACATATATTAGTTATGTTTTACAAATATTTTATAATTATGTTTTACATATATTACACATAATATATGTATTATGTTACATTTATTTATGTTTTTAATTCAATTTTAATTTTTCATTTATAAAAAATATTAAAATTGCAATTTGGGGCCAAAAAGGAGTTTTTTCGCAAAAATAACAAGACAAGGCACCCAAGGCCCTTGGGACGTATAGTCTATAGATCTTGAAAAGTTATTCAAAATAAAAAATAAATAAATAACCAGATAACCCCAATCGGACATTGGAGTGCAAAGTTATGGCTTTCAAAAGTTTGTACATATTTAAGTGCTCAACTTGCGACCTAGTTACTAGGTCGAACAGATCAATGGTTGATCCGCCCAAGTTTAGATCGTTTTTACCAAAATGGGGAGTTTCAACAAAACCAAACCTAGAATCAAGGCCGAGTGATGGTTCGAACGGTTCAATGGACCAGGTCAACAACAAGTTGAAAACATTGATGGTAAATAAGAAATGTTTTTATTAATGATGGAAATGAAATGTAAACTTTAAAACCAATTGGAAGTAAAACTATTTTCCTGCGATCTCTCATTAAATCTCATATCTAAGGTATATTCTCTTATGAAACCCTAAACTTAAGATATATGTTTCTCATTATTAAATTCTACTAACTAATTCCACAATATTAATTTTAATCATATAAAAATAAATATTTAAAACAAAACTATTTTCTTCCCTCTAAGTGGTGGGTAAGCAATTCAACCATTTGGGGTCAAATCCATTGATAAATAATGCCATAATTAAATAATAAAAATTTAAAATAATATATACAATTCAAAAATAAAAAGAACTAGACACGTCACTAATATTGTATATTCATCATACTGAACAAAAATAAGTATGAAATGTAAAAAATATTTTTGCAAATGATGACAATTCTCGAAAATGAGCTCGCATCTGCATCATACTGCGATGGTGTCTGCTCGTTTTTTGGTGACGGGATCTGGTTACATCGGCGACTGGTTTTATTGAGGGTTTGTAGTTTTCATTTTTTATTAGTACATATGGCTCGCTACTTTCCTCCTAGCAAATCTGTTGGAGGGAAGAGAATATGGGATGCATACAACTGGTATCGAAGAGTGGAGAAAAAGCGAAGACAAGGGCCAACTTTTCCTACAGTAAAGCGGCGGCGGCAGGAGCCTGGCCTGGTTTCAGGTCGACGGAGGTGAAGAAGTTTGGCAACAAATGGGTTGTAGTTACTGATTCTCAGGAGGTGGAAGCAAGAAGAGAGTTTTTGTGGAACTATTCGGTGGGGGGAGGGAAATAGGGAAGTGGAGACATGGGTAAACAGGTAATGCCGAAAGGTGGGGGAGTAAAAGTGAAGAAATTGGCAGATGGTTTCTTCCTATTCATTTTCCCTTCGAAAGCTGATGCAGAACGGGTCTTACAATGGTATCTGGGGAGAAATCCGCTCCTATTGGATTGGTGGGGTGCGAGTGCGGGATGCTCTTACCCAGATCCTTTTTCTATGGGGGAGGACTTGGAGTTGGTTTGGATCAGGGCGTTCGGTCTCCCTCTTCTTCTCTAGTGTCCAAGTGTAATAAAAGCTATCGGTGATGCTTGTGGGGGCTTCATTGAAACGGATGATTTGCCAACAGAGATTGCTACTTGTGAATGGGTTAGAATTAAGGTTCGCAGGGGGGATTCCATTCCAAACAAGGTTGAAGTTGTTGCGGGGGAAGTTCTGTTTTTCGTCCAAATCTGGCCAAAGATTCTGCCGACTGTATGCAAATGGAGGGGGAAGAAGGGGTGTTTGGGAGTGTTCAGAGAGAGGGGGGAGTGGTTTCAGACTGTACCAAGACATTGGTCTTGGAAGAATCTAGTGAAAGTTTCCAATCCTGAATGTCTCCAGATGAGTTACATCAGAATCTTCGTGCTTGGTCAAGCTCCCCGACAGTCGTTAGTAGAGAAGAAGGTGACAGGCTCAGCTTTTTCATGAGCCGTCTAATCTCAAAGGGAGTGAAGGGCCCATATGTGCTCGTGGAGGAGTCTAGTGGGGATGGGTTTCGAATTTCAAATTTTGGGGCTAGAGGGCAGACTTTGGGAGTAGAGAACATTAAATGTCTGATTAAAGAGTGTCTTGTTGAGATGTACATGGCACTTTGGGAGGTTTGCTCACCAAGAAACCAAGGTATTGACCGCTAGCTTCCTTGTTCTGAGAATCACTTGGCCCAAGAAAATTTAGAAGGTAATGGATTTGCCTTGCCCCCTCCAGCCCAGTCAAAGTCCCCCCTCTTTATTTTGGGTGTTGGGCCTGGGCCCAAAGCAATTAGTGACCCCAGGCTTACTCTTGGTCGTAGGACGCCCAATAGTCTGACTTTCAGGAATCTTGGATGGTCCAGCCAGCCTCTAAAGGGTTCAGGGGTCAACCGGGGTTCTCAATACCAGCGGTGGAGTTCTCTGCTGGTGGAGTCGAAGGACGATGGGGGAGTCTTGGATTTTCACTCTCTTTCTTCGAAGCCTCTGCCTCCACCGGCTACTTCATTTGGGGTTGAGACCCATCTGGATGCTCAACAATTTTCCTTGTCAAGAGTGGAAGACACCCTGATTGAGGTGGATCCGATTGCGATGGTGGTTTCAAATTCATAGCCTGAAGACAGGGGAGATGATCAAGAGCTTGTTAGTTCCCAAGTGAAAGCAAGAAGGAGTAGTGCAACCACGAGGGGTTCTGGAATAGTAGAACAGACGTAGGAGAATGGTAGAATGATGTTGATTCAATCGATTCAGTGAGGTAAACAACCAGTGACCTCTAGTGCTTCCTCAGGGGTTTCATCACTTGGGTAATTATCTAGGGATTTCGTTAGGAGGGTTGGAGGAGGAGACAATCAAATACTTAGAGGGATTTGAAGAAAGAGTTCTTATGGAAAGGGGGAAAATTGAAGCAAAGAAGGGGGGAAATAAATCCAAGAGAAGCAAAGAAGTGATGCGGTTGACGTGGGGTTTAAACAACAAGGCTGGCAGTAGTGAGGGGAGTGTGAGGGGGGGAGAAAGTCTTAAGGATTAAGCTTGATTTTGCTTTAGGTTTTTGTAATGGAGATAAAATTGTTATCTTGGAATGTAAGGGGTTTCGAGTTGGGTAAAAGAAGGCTTGTAGTGTGTGAGCCTCGGAAGAAGTTGGGGTTGAAAATTATTTTGCTACAAGAAACCAAGCAGGATAGTGTAGAGGCAACAGTAGTTAGAAGCATCTGGGGGGAGAGAGAAGTTAGATGGAGAGCAAAGTTAGCAATTGGGAGTGTGGGGGGGTGTTGAGTATGTGGGATCCGTCAGTTTGTAGTCTGATTTCTTCTCATATTGGAAATTTTTCGATTTCCCTAGTTTTGAAATTTGCAGATAGGAATGTTTGTCAAGTCACAAATGTGTATGGTCCTAATGATCGAAGTCTGCAGGAGGAGTTCTGAGAGGAGCTAGTTGTGGTGAGGGGAAGTATGTCTTACCCTTGGGTTATTGGTGGTGATTTTAATGTTACTTTGTCTACTGAAGAGAAATTCTGGAGGAAGAAAATCCAGGGATATGGTTCAGTTTGCCGACTTCATCAACAGATTTGAATTAATAAACTTACCCCTTCATGGTAGTCAGTTTACTTGGACCAACAATCAAGATATCCCTACTCTTGTGAGACTATATAGGTTTTTGGTTACTTCTAATTGGAATGAGCTCTTTCCATCTTTCAAGTAGATTGCTCTTCCTAGGCCAGTTTCATATCACATTCCAATTCAGATAGTCTGTGGTGCCAGAAGTAGAGTAAAAGCCCCTTTCAAAATGGAGAATGTTTGGTTTGAAGATGTCACTCTTGTTCCTTTGTTGAAGTCTGTGTGGGAATGCATGTAGTGGGAACCAGCTCTTACATTCTGGAAAAAAAATTGGCTGTCATCAAAGCAAGATTAAAGATTTGGAAATTGGAGAAAAGCATGAGTTTAGATACTAAAAAAAAAAAAAAAAAAAAAAAAAAAAAAACTCTTTTGAGTACCATAAAGGAAATTGATTCAGTAGAAGAGTTGGATCCTATATCAAAGGAGCATAGATTAAAAAGATCTTAGGCAAAGTTGAAGTATGATAAATTGGCAGTGACAGATGAAACTAAATGGAGACAAAGAGCTAAAGTGGTTTGGCTAAAAAAGGGGGACAGAAACACACACTTCTTCCATAAAGTGGCCAATGCAAGAGCTAGAGCCTCTGTAATTACCAAGTTGGAAGGAGAGGGCAGGGTGGGTGTCTCTGAGGCAAACATGAAGATAGTGGCAACTAGCTTTTATAAAAAGTTGTATAAAGAGCCCTGGTTAAGTGATGTGCAGTCTTCTTTTATTGAAAGACCTTTCATGGAGGAGGAAATAATAGCAGCAATCAAGGTTCAAAATATTGATACACCGATATGGGCGTATCGGGCGAATCAATACAGCTTCTGGCACTTCTTTTTTTTAATTTTTTTTTGCAACTGGTTCAGAGGAGCATGTTTAGGCCTCCTCCACACCCTGAACTGGTCAGACCCCCGATACACCCACTATAGGGGCATATCGAAGGGGTCCCAGAATGATATGTATCAGCCAATACATGTCGATACTTTGAACCTTGGCAACAATTAAGATTTTGGCTGATGAAAAATCCCCAGGGCCTGATGGTCTCACAAATCTTTTCAACATTAAATGTTGGGACTTTGTGGAACAAGATATTCTAAATGTCTTCCAAGGCTTTTATGAGAGAGGTTCCTTGCAGAGGAGCTTAAACACTACCTTTATAACCCTTATTCCAAAGATTGAATGTGCAATGAACATTAAAGGTTTCAGGCTGATTAGTCTTCTGCATAGCTTCTATAAAATCTTAGCCCAAAGTTCTTACTAAGAGAATGAAAGGGGTTCTAAGTAGTGTTATATCTAACAACCAAGTGCCTTTATTCCAAGTAGACAGATGATGGATGCAGTCCTTATTGCAAATGAGCTTATACATTCAAGAAGAAAAGAAGGTTCCCCTGGGCTGATCTGCAAACTTGATATTGAAAACGCTTATGACCATGTTAATTGGAGATGTGTTGATCTTGTGTTACAGCAAATGAATTTTGGGCAGAAATGGAGGAACTGGATAAAAGTATGTATCACCTTTCCAAAATTTTCAGTCTTGATTAGCGAACATTCCGTAGGCTTCTTTGATAGTTCCAGGGGTCTTAGATAAGGTGATCCCCTGTCTCCTACTTTTATGTGTAATGGAGATCCTCACTCTATTCTGTAAAGGCTACTGATTCTGATGAGTGGTAAGGCTTTACAATTACTCCGGGGGGGAGAGAGAGAATGTGAACATTCTCCAATTTGCACATGATACTTTATGCCTTGTGGATGCCTCTCCCTCCCAGGTGGATTTAATTCTCGGGGTCTTATCTTGGTTTGAGGTGGTCTCTGGCCTTAAAGTCAATTAATTCCAGTGGGTCAGGTTTCCAATTTAGTAGATTGTGCAAAAATTTTGGCTTGTCAGATTGAGTTCCTCCCAGTCAAATATTTGGGTCTTCCTCTAGGGGCAAGTTGTGGATTATCTTTAATTTGGGACCCAGTAATTGAGAGAATGGAGAGAAATTTGGCTTCTTGGAAGGCAAAATACCTTTCTTTCAGGGGTAAGGTGACTTTGATTAAGAGCACACTTTCCAATTTGCCCACCTATTCCCTATCCATTTTCCCTATTTCGAACAAAGTTGCAAGTAAACTTCAAAAACTTCAAAGGAATTTCCTTTGGAGGGGTTGGGAAGAGGAGAAAAAAGTTCACTTGGTAAGTTGGGATCAAGTATGCCTCCCCAAGGATGAAGGGGGGTTAGGCATAAGGAAGTTGAAATCCTTTAACTCTGCCCTTCTTTGCAAGTGGATTTGGAGATTTGCAGCTGAAAATGATGCTTGGTGGAGTTCTCGTTGCTGGTAAATATGGTGTGGAATGGGGAAATTGGAGAACTAGGGACCCTCCTCCCAGTTGGGGAAACTCTTTGTGGAAAGGGATAATGAATAAATTCCTTGCTCTTGCTGATTGGATTTCAATTAAAGTTGGCAATGGTAATAGGACCAAGTTTTGGAAGGATTCTTGGTGCTCAGATGGCCCCCTTGCTAATTCCTTTCCTCTCCTTTTCTAGTGTGCTTCTAACCAAGAGGCTTCTGTTGTCGAGTGCTGCAGTGCATCTGGTGATTCAGTTCTTTAGTCTCCTTCCTTTAGAAGGAACCTTGTGGACTGGGAGGTGGAAGAGATATTGAACCTATTGACTCTTCTTCAAATCAAGAGATAGATGTCAGCTCAAAAGATAAGTGGCAATGGAAGTGGAATTCAGATGGTGTTTTCTCTGTCAAGTCTCTAGCTTCTAATCTCTGTAGAAGGGGTGTTATTGATTTCCCTTGCCATCAAGTGTAGAACTCCATTAGCCCAACTAAATACAACTTTCTAGTTTGGACTATGGCTCTAAATAAATGTTTGGCTAGAGCTAACCTTGTGAGAATGAGCATTCAACTTTGGGACCTTTCATGCAGCTTGTGTGGGAGCATTGCTGAAACTACTGATCATTTGTGCATTTGCTGCCCGTATTCTTCTTAGTTGTGGAATCATTTCTTCAGCTCTATGAACTTAAGTTGGGTTATGCCAAGTTCGGTTAAGGAGTTGTTGCGTTGCTGGAAGCTTAAGGGATTGAACAAAAAAAAAGAAGAGTGTATGGAAGATTATTCCTAATGCGGTTTTATGGTCCATCTAGTATGAGAGGAATAGAAGGATTTTCTGTAACAAGGCTTTAAGTCTAGAAGAGCTAATCCAGAAAGCAGTGGGCAAATTAATATCTTGGGTGTCAGTTTTTGAGGAATTCAAAAATTGTAATGTGTCTGTTGTTTTTCTTTCTTGTTCTTGGTGGAATTTTTAACTACTGATTTGGTCAGTCGGCCTTTCTGGGACTGATCTCAGCTTTCCTTGTGTATCTCTTGTTTCAATAAATATTACTTTACCTTTTCCAAAAAAAAAAATTAAATCAACCTATAAGTGAAATAATGTCATAGTCAAATAATAATTTTTTAAAAAATAAAATACAAAGAATCACAAAAATAAATATTATACATAAGATATAATGATATATTTATAAAAAATAAAATATCGGGTACATATATATAATATTATATATTCATTATGTTGAACAAAAATAAATATTATGCATAAGATATAATTTTATCAATTATGGAAATGTAATACAAAATTGAATGTCAACCTAGAAATCAAACTATTTGTCTTTTTGGGTTGTGGGTTAATGGTTTGGGCCAAATGGATTAAGTGATGATATGATAGTTAAATAATAGATATTTAAAAATTAATAAAAAAGTACAAACGTGTGATAAGTAAAAATTATGTATATAATTTAAAATTGATCCGAAAGCAAAGGTATTTCCGTATCCAAATAGTGGGTCAATAATCCAAATTTTCAAAGAAATTCATGATGTCATAATTGAATAATAAATATTTAAAAAAGATATAACAAAAAATAAAAAAGTATAGAATCTTGTCAAAGACATTTCGAAACATTTCTAATGTTATATAATCATAATATTAAATAAAACTAATTGTTAAAATAAAAGTTATTTTTATTTAAGACAAAAATAGAATACAAAATTTAATAATAATAATAATAATAATTTTTATTGTAATTTAAAATTTCTGCAACTACACATTTAGTACAAGTATTTAAGTTTATTTTTAATCATATTGTTATTTTTATTAATTTTCAATTTCTACCCTAACTATGATATATCTAAAATTCAAGTAATTAATATGAAAAAATTCATACCTGCAACACACGTGCTTAATTACTAGTATATATATATATATATGGAGGAAAAATAAAATATATATGCGTTATTTTAATTTATATTTTTTGATTCAGTCTCTTATTTTTTTATTTGTAGAAAAATATTAAAAATTGTGATTCGATGCCCCAAAAAGTTTTTTTTTTTTTTTTTGCAAAAATAGTGGGGCAAGGCACCATATGCATAAATCTCAAAAATTGAAGCACAAAGTCATCATCCGAAAGTTTGCATACATATTTAATGTGCTGCAACCTGTGGCCCCAGTCACCAAGTCAAATGGGTCAACAGTTTGGTCATCTGGGTCAAATAGTTTTTGACCTAGTCAATGGTTTCTGAACAAATTCCATGTTTTACTAGAACTGGACCCAAAATCATGACCAGGTGACAATTCGAATGGTTCAACCGGCCAGGTCAATAGCAGGTCGAAGACACTGCTTGTAACAATCACTTTTTCTTACAGGTGTTGTGGATGATCTTCTCTGTTTGTGACCCAACCATCTCAGTCTACTATTTCTTACAGGTGTTGGAGCTGTTCTTAGGTTTCTTAAATGATTCATTTGAGACAGTCTTCTAGTTTTTCTATTTATCCATCTCAACATTGACATTTCCACCTATCTTTTTTTTTGGGACATGTTTCTTGACTGCCCAACACTCTACTCCGATATGGATATAAACATTATGTACTTTGCATGATTTGGCCCCAGCTTTTTGTATAACCCAAACCCAGTTTGCTTGTAATTCCAATAGAAATCTAGACCTAGGCCCAGTTTGACAGGTCCCAGGATCGACTTGGGCCAGCCATACTCATTAGTCTAGGCTAGCCTGAATTATCATGCGTACATCTTCAAAATCCACTCAATGGGTCCTTTGCTCTGGAGTTTTAATTCTAGAATGATTATTAGTACAGATTTCAGTTACCATCTATGTCAATCAAATTTATCCAGTACCATCCAATGCACCCTCAGTTCAACCTACTGCTTATTTATGTGTTTCAGTTTGCATATTCTCTACAATAAAATGAAGATGGAAGATCATTACCACTGAATATGGTTGTCAAAATTATCTCTCATTCATTTGCAGATAAAAATAAAATCAAAACTTTAAAAATGTTACATACTGATGTTTTGACTATTAAACAACACCACCTAATAATATGTGGTAAAATAGTAAAGACAAACTGGAGACCTGTCATGGTGTGCAGTTGAAGAGTGACTGCTTGCCTCAAGACATAATTACAAGTCTCAGATTGATAAGAGAATCATAAGTGGGTTCCAAATCATCTGCTTACCAAAATATAGATAAATTTCCGGTGGTAACTGATTTCAACAATCAATAGAAATGCAGCTCTGGGCAACACTGGAACTATCTGAATTGCTCAAGAATGGATCCACCTTCACCCAAAGAAGTGAAAAAACAGAGGCCAACAACACCGACCAGAGGACCACAATGGTAGGGGTCCTGTTTTGCCGACCCATAAGACCCTTGAGGAATGGGTAAAGATGAAGAATAACCCAGAAAGCAAAGAAGACCTTGCCAAACAGAGGGCCCCATGCTTCATATCCATTGTTCAGTGCATCAGAAAATCCAGCAACAACACCTACCATGTTGACCACAAGAAGAGTAGTTGGAGGAATCAACAATGTCGTCCACTTGAAAATATAGAGTTCACCAAACTGTGTGTCATCGGCAGCTTTTGCTGTCACAGTAAAGTTTGTGTCAAGGCCAGCCAGCATCTTTAGGAATCCTTGGAAGACAGCAAAGAGATGAGCTGAAACGCCTCCAATCACCCAGAACTGTTCATTTCGCCACCAGTCCTCAATGCCAACACCACTCCAACGCAGCTCAAGCACACTAGTCACAATGATGGAGATGAAGAGGCCAAGAAACCAGATGCTTGCAAGGTTCGAAAGCTGAAACAAATTGAATACGTACACTTAAAAGGAAGTTTATCATGTCTAACCTGTCCTTAAATAGTCTTTAGCTAAAAGAACCTCAAACAGTCAATATAGAAGCAAAACCAATCATTCAAGTATGAGAAATTTGTCATTAGCCAATTGGCTAAACTGACATAGAAAGACTTCAAACAGAATGTAGACAAACAAATATAAGTCTTCAAGGTACTTGAATTAGCATCAACTTAAAAAAGGGTTGTGTAACATCTGGATGGAGGACAAGGAAATTACCGTTGGTATTATAAATTTTCCAGTCAGAAGGCATATGGCAGGTAGAGAGCAATATGCTATGAGAGGGAGAGAGGTGAAAGGGTAGACAATGGTGTTTATGTATGCCAATCTTTGCAGCCATTTGAGGCGACCTCCAGCAAATCCATACCAGAGGGGACAGTGTCTACTGAGGAATATTTCCACAGATCCAAGGGCCCACCGAAGTACTTGGTGCAGCCGATCAGATAAGTTGATAGGTGCAGAACCTTTGAATGCTGGCCTCAAGGGCATGCAGTAAATTGATCTCCATCCTCGGCAGTGCATCTTGAACCCCGTTAAAATATCCTCCGTCACAGAACCATATATCCAACCAATCTGAGAAAACATAAAACAAAATGAATTCAACTATCAATAAAATAAAACATTATACATTTCAATCTTCCAAGGATATTAGTTGTTAACTTTAATTGTTTGGAAGCATTTCAGGTTGGGAAAGTGAAATAAGTTAAATATAACTGAACAAAGGACAGTAGAATTGTATCAAAATGATTACACAAGGACATGAAATACAAAAGTCATGAAGAAATTACAAAAAAAAATCCTATTTCTGTTTTCTAGGATTAATAGATCCAAATTCCATTGTTACCATCCACCAGTATAAGACAGTCTTCTACAGTTATATTATTTTCTTTGTTTTCCTTCTGTTCTTTAAGGAGCCTTCTGGAAATGAGCTCATACTATTCTTGTATTTCTGAAGAGAGGAATACGAACCTTAAATATAATCCTTGATATTTTAAAATCCATTCATCAAAAATTATAGTGCTTGGTGTGAATTCCTTAATCAAACTTTAAAGAAGAAAGAAAGAAAACACAAAGTGAATAAAATGGACATAAAAAATATGGAATCAAACAGCAAACCTCTTTTCCCCATTCAGTTTTTTCTTCATATCCACAACTAATGACATGAATTGCTTCCTTTATCAACGTCGATGGGTTTGCAGACTCTGCCACTCCTCCATTTTCCATCAGTGTAGATTCAATGAATACAGAAGACAAGCCAAAGGTCTTTTCAAAGCTCATCTGGGAAATTAGCATTGACCTGTCATACTCATCATAATCTGCATGAAAATAACTGTATATGTTAGTATTATCACTAGTCAAACTGCTAAAATACTCAGATCTGACTGCACAAGGAACACTCACTGTCAATCTCTCTAAGGTTAAAAATAGCAGCATTAAGATCATCCTGTTTTGAATCTCGGTACACCTCTGAGATATCTTTAGAAGGCTTTTTTGAACGGCAGCAGCAACAGCAGCAGCCCCATGAGCAAGATGAAGAAGCCTTTGGTAGGCTAGGCAAAGATGGAGGTCCATAGCCATAGAGCGCTTGCCTGTAGAAAACACAACCTGTCCCCACATAAACTGGTCCTTGAATGCCATCCAATCCTTTCATGTTAACCTGGAAATGTCAGTTATGAAATTCTCAATAAGATGAAAATATTGTCTCTTCTAACAATGCTGGATAATATATTCATAGCTTACATCAAAGAAGACTATGTTCCGGTTGGCATATCTGTCACTTCTATCAATACCATCAAATCTCTGAGGAAACTGGATATAGCAGACATCTCTACCAACTTGTGGATCCATCATGAAACACATTGCTTCACGAACAGCCTTGCTATTGTTAACATAGTGATCACAATCAAGATTGAGAATATAGGGAGCATTGGTAAGAACCGCAGACACTCTGACCTGTAAGGAAGCAATATTGAAGTGTTAACTAGAAAAAAAAAATGTTCAACAGATAACATTTTGCTTAGATAATCAAGTTAGACATACCAAAGCATTCATTGCACCAGCCTTCTTGTGATGTTGGTAACCAGGTCTCTTCTCTCTTGATACATAAACCAGTCGGGGAAGCTCATTTCCCTCTATGTCATGGGCACCAGTATGTCCAAGAAAAACCTAAAATAAATAAATAAATAAATAGAGGACCTATGTCAAGCTCCAATTGCAAATTATATAGCTAACGTATATTAAAAAGAAATATCCATTAGAAAAAAAAAATCCTATTAAAAATGGCAATATCTCCCTACATTCTCATGAAAGACCTGGTACTTCAGCTCAATATTCAAGGATGCCACTAAAATATATTAAAAATATTATTTGGTTACAAAATTTTTACAAGGTGTGCAATAACCTGATAACTAATAGCATTAAAATTCCGCATACAGGCATCTCATTTAAGATGAAAGTAGTAGCAAACAAAAAATTGGACACTTCCTGAAATAACAAAAATTTGCACCTAGCTCTAAATTCATTTGAATGTACAGAACTTGTATTTTGATGTAAACTCTGCAAAAACATAGACAAATGTTGGCATGACTAGAGCAGGAGAATTTTAATAAGAGAATCACAAACGAACAAGAAAAACGTCTAAAAAGAAATGAAGTGTATTGAGTAGAAAAAATTAGGCTAAAATGGAACTGGAATTCTTAATACATTCAAAGCATAACACAACCAATTGCTTTTGTCACCTCTAATTGGACCGATAGATAAACAAAGATAATAGATGAACTGATTGAACCTGAATCATGCCAGGATGATCACGAGGGTTGTTTCCTGGCCAAGATGTCCCATCTTGCATTGTCCAGCCCTCATCTGGTGTTTTTTGAGCCTTTGCTACTAAAGCATTTATCCTCACTTTGTACTCTTCATAATCTCTCTGAAATCAAATGTAAAATCAATGAAAAAATTCTTGCTTTTGCATAATTTGATTAGTAAAATTGTAAATGTAGCTTCTTTTAATATATCAGCCTAATAATAGTAGATGCTGAATTTTACAGGCAATCCCATTGTTAAAAAGGATAAGTTCAAATTCTCACTTTCATTGCTCTTCGCTCCTTCACAAAGGAAGGTTGTACTTTATCCTTCAAGTAATCAATCTTCTGCGAGAAATAGAACTCAGGTGCACGTGGTTCAATTGAGAATTTTTTGCAGAAAGGGACCCATTTTCTTGCAAACTCAGCCGTTTCAGCAAGAGCCTCAAATGTAAGCATAGCAGACCCATCATCGGACACGTAGCAGGATACTTTATCAACAGGATAGTCCACAGCAAGAATTGAAAGCACAGTATTGGCTGTGATCAATGGTGGTTCTTTTAATGGATCCACTGTACTTACAAAGAAGTCCACAGCAGCAAGTTCGGAGGGCTCTCCCTCTCTTTCATACCTGCCATGACAGTTTGAAATAAACACTTCAGCATTATATTCAAGTATTAACCATTAACATTTTTAATAAAGTGTATTAAATTATTGATTGTCTTCAGAAGGCATGTTTTTCTGTAATTTTCATAACCCTTTTTATCAAGTATATTAAAATTTCTTACCATTTAACCATAATGTCAGGATGCACCAACTTTCAATGTCAAATGGCATGCAACTTAATTACATCCAAAGGTTTTGCAGTTATAACTATACCTGGAGGATAGTTTGTCAAGGTATGTCACCCGATTAACAGGAGACCATTTAGGGAACTGATCCAAAACCCAGGAGACAGCAAACCAGATCTCACATATGACAGAGGTAAGCCATAGGCCATAAGCGCTATCAACAGGGTTTGTTACCCTGTAGTGGAAGAAAAGTCCCAGAATTATCAGTCTCATAATGATCACAATTCTGTATGGAGTGATTTTGTTGGGAGGAATTGGAATTGTTTTTGAAAAAGTTTGTATAGATTCTGGAGACCTGCATAAGCAAACTGCCCATATTAGGAAAATGTAAATATTACATAAAAGGTCTCGATATGGAACATAAACAATACATTTGCCAAGATATCATAGATCCATAAAACTAATGGAATATGGAATAGCTAATCCCTAAAAAAGGAATAAAATGCCTGCAGTTGATATAGGAATAATACATTCCTATATCCCATAATTAATATCATACTTTAACACCAGTAGTTGAAAATTTAAATGAGATCTCAACCATAAATGAACATAAAACCGACGGATTGACACCATAAAATAATACTTTTGTTCCTTCTCTTAAGAAAGTAAAAAACAATTTCATAGATAGGAAGCAGTTTTTGAAATCCACGTAATGGTGTTATTCTTTCTTCTTGTTCTCTTTTTACTCTCAAGATATCCATGGCCGCTTTTCCTATCTGGGGGCTTTAAAATGATATTCTACTTTCTTTACATTCAAACTACTTCTACTTACTGTTTCTCTTCCATCTGCTGTTCAGTTGGAATTTGAACTTCTTCAGTAGCCTTACTTGCAGCCTTTTTCTTTTTATTCTTTTTCTCCTTCCAACTTTCCACTCTGTTCTTCCATATAGGGTTCCCAGGTTCACCATTTGATTCTTCACAGAAAAACAAGATAATTAAGCTTAAGATATAATCAAGAAAAAGAACATAAGGACTAATTTGAAAGAAATGCAATAACACTCACCACTTTCCACTGCAGAGAGATTACTCACAGTTCTGGCATGGATTCCAGTATCCTGTACGATATTACATGATGATTAAAACAGCCAGGTCCCTAATATGCAGGGATTTAGTACAAGAATGCCATGTGAAGTGCTCAAGCAGCATCCCAGCAGGAATATTCTGGTGAAACATCGGACTACAGAATGGTAAAGAATGAAATGAAAAGAACAAATAGGGTCACCTGATGATCATCGAGATGATCTGCCATAGTTGAACGACTGACTGGTAATTCCTTTCCAACATCATCCAGTGCCAAGTTCTCTGTAAATCCATGACCAAAAATTCAGCCAAGGATGTTAAATAACGGTAACCAGTAGTCATTAACAAAGAAAAAGATCCGCATCCTTGTGATCAAGATTCATATATTGATTATAAGATTTTAATAATTACCACCACCAAGCATTCATAGGATCATGGGTTCAGTTCTAGCACCACTTGAAAACAGAAAACTCGGATCCAAGAAAGTTAGCATAAATGCAGAGCATGATTCTATGACTAGCAGGTAAGTAGGCATGCATCAGAACATTGTCATAATTTGCTTTGAAGAAACGGATGACAAAATGTAGAGTAGAAGCATTAATTTGCACGATCATTTCATAATCAATAAGAATCTCAAAGTGACAAAATCAGCAATCAACTGACAGGCAATCAAAACAGTAAACCCCATTAAATCACAGAATAGCTAAAGATGTACCGTCGTATGGGTTTCCGCATCTCAAGCAAGCTTTCTTTCCCTCTCTGAGCTCATAATCAAAACAAGACCGGCAAATAGAGAAATTGCATTCCTGACAAGCGACAAAAAGCTCTCCATTAGAAGCATGCCCAACAGATTCACCACAGGAGTTGCAGAGAGGGACCCCGGACTCCATCATCTTGGTTGAAATTTCCCTCAGGAACCCCAGCTAGGGTCTCCCTTCCCTTCTTCTGAATCTTGCTCTTGATCTCCTCAGAAACCCCAGCTAGGGTTTGTTGGTGGTGTCCAATGGAAGGCATTGTCGGCATCTTTGTAATGGGGAGGGATGATGGAAGGGAGGTTGGTGAAGAGTGGAAGTTGGGAGGTTGGTGTCAATGGTTTCACAGAAAAGAGAAGCTAAGGAAAGATGAGAAGCAACGTCTATTTCCCATATCTTTTCTGGGGGAAATGAAGAATTAATTCGAAATGTTGAGAAGGCGGGCGTTTTAAGGAACCCTTCAGTTGGGCGGGAGACATCTTAACTAACCTACCGACCTTCTTTCCCCCGGGTTGTTTGTTATTTACCTTTATCCTGTACCACCCCTCTGTTTTACCGTTAGGTTTCAGAAACATACCCTATTTGGCCATTTGATTGTCCAAATTTCTTATTTTATTTTCTTACCAGGTCTTCTCTATGACTCTATCGACTATCGTCAGTGTAAATCACTTGCCAATAGAAAACGTTCCAAACACCCTACCAACATCATTTAACACCGCACATCTCGCAGGTGCACTCAATTTCATAGTGAGATATGTGGTGTCAAGTTGGTAGGATGTTGGAAGTGTTTTATTCGGAGGAGATCCCAATTCATAAGGTAATGGTGAGTAAGATTCAAGTTTCATCAGGTATCAAGGCATGTTACATCGGCCCCATTCAAATATGAGATCAAATCAGCCCTCACAAGATTGCCCCCACAGCGTCCCATAGCATGTTTCTGCCATGTATTGCGAACATTTCCCAATGATGGCATCATCATTTCTGGTATTATCATCGGGAGATGTTTTCAATACAGGACGGAGATGTGTTGTGGGGGTTGATTTAAACTCTTCAAATACACAAAATGTTTTTTAAAATTTTAATATTTTCACAGGGGAAAATTCATGGGATAGGTCTTCCATTTCTTGCTAAGACTTGACCCCAATAAAACAAAAAAAAAATAGAGGTAAAAGAATAAATCATACTTGAGTTTTCATAAATAGACCTACATATTTCTAAGGTTTTCAAATAGACTTAGGGGCGTTCTTTTTTCAGATTTTGAGAAGGGGGAAAGTTGGTCAATGGGATTTTGGTTCCCATTGACCAAGAGTCCCATGTTCTCTTTTCAGATTTATGTGGGGACTAGGGAAATTTTATTTTCCTGGGTATCATTTATTTGGGCAAGTGATACCCATTTCCTAGGTGGGTAAATAACTTTCCCACCTAGAGGGAAAGTTGCCAACACTTGAATGGGACAAAAATGTCCCTTTTAATAATGGGTTTTTATGGATAAAATGGTCATTGTCTTATTTACATGAGAAATAAAAGAACATGGGTAAATGCACTTATTCGGGTAACTGTTTCCCAAGAAAAACTTACCCAAGTAACTGCATTTACCTGGGCAATTAATTTACCGAAAAGCAAACGGGCCTTAAATATAGTATTTTTTGGTCCCCGATACACATGTTTACTGGTGTTTTCGTGAACCCATTTTTTTAAGTAATATATAAATATATATTTAAAACTGAAAGTTCAAAAAAAAAACTAAAAAACTAAAAGGAGTATATTTTCAAGTACCGATACATGTGCAGAGTGTAGGATTTGCATTTGTCATATAATACTAGAGAATAAGTTTGTCCTAAAAGGGGATTCTACAAAGATTATTATATCATGGTAGGAAAGAAACTGATATAGATTCTGTACAAAATGAAAATGGGCAAGTGAGGGTACTATTTATGGCTTAAGCCATTCCATACTTCTGTAAGATAAAGAGTAGGACTATTCTATACATAACCATAATGGCCTAAAATGAAAATGGGCAAGTTAGAGTTAGATGGAGATTAAAGTAATGGTTTCATTTCTCTTTGGTTATTATTGAAAATTTGAAGATTTATGAAGGATAAAAAAGTATTTGAAGTATTAAAGTGATGGTTTCGTTTCTCTGTGGTTCTTTTACAAAAAAAAATAAATAAATAGAAAAAATAGGATTCACTTTGATCAGACGTTTGATATGTACATTGGGATGTATAGGCATTCTAAACCTTGATGGTAAGTGATTTTAGTCTGCAGGTTCTTTTTTTTCTTGTATGTAGTCACAATGCATTGTATATCACGTATGCATGAAGAATATTGTTTGTAGTAGGGGTGTTCAACAAAAACTTAAAAACCAAAAAACCAAAACTGAATCAAAGAAACCAAATTGAAAAATTCGGTTAACCAAACCAATATCAAATTGATCGGTTCAATTTCAGTTAACCTTAAAGAAAAACTGACGGTTAACCAAACCAAGTGGTATATATATTTATATATATTATATATAAATTTATATGCATTATATATAAATACAAGTATATTATATTTATAATAATCTATTTGTAATAACTTATATGTATATATTTGTAGCTAGTATTTATAATATAATATGTATATATGTATATTTATTATGTATTAGATATTATATTATGTATATTTGTAGTATTTATATTATATATTTCTATATTCAGTTATAATATATATTGTAAATATAAAAACCAAAAATCTAAAGAACTGAACCAATAAAAAACTGAACCAGTCAACTAGTTAATCAATTGCTTTTTAGTTCGAGTTTGATTCATGATTTTTCAAAAAAAAAAAAAAAAACGATGATACTAGTTCAGTTTCAAGAAAGAATCCACAGTTTGGAACCATGAGCACCCCTGGTTTATAGTACTGCAAATAGATTAGATTGAATTTGGATAGGGTATCCAATAACAGTTCAAGAGATTTTAGTCCGATTTGATATCCAACAGTATGTAATACATAGATTTAGGTATTGCAATTTCTACCCTACCCGGTGGGTACTTGCCAAGGTTCAAAGTACTAGAAACGCTAAGTGTATCTGAAATGCAATTTTAAGAAACATATCAAGATACACCTTAGATATGCAAGTGTATCATAGAAAAATTAAAATACGCATGGAAACAATATAAAATATACTTTAATAAATCATAAAGATACATCAATAGCACTAAATATAAAGCCTTGGTGAGGTAAACATATATTAAGTTATTATATTTTAATGGTTTTATAATTTATAAATTCTAATTCTTAAGTTTTAAAGGGATGGGAAAAAACCCAACTATCCTATCCAACCATAAAACAAACATTGTCACAACTTCTAAGTGAAAATATTATTAATAGTTATTTATTATTTAAATAATTACTATTTAATTTTTATTTTAAAATTTATAAAAAATAAATAATAAATAAACATTACATAATATATTCAAAAAAATAATTATTGAAGAAGATATTTCAATTGCTCTTTGGATATGCTAAGTGATCCATATATAGATCTATAATATATCCAATCGCTGTGATTAGATTACAAAATATAATTATTTATTATTTATTTTTTTAATTCTAAAAATATAAAAAATCAAAAAAAAATATTGAAGAAGAAATTTCAGCAATATAGATATGATAGATAATCCATAGATCTAAAACATATTAAGTCTTTATAGGTAGATAAAAAATTACATTTTCAAATTCTTTGTTATTTTATATTTTTCCCAAATCTCTTCATAAAATTTCCATAAGTCTATTCATAACACAAAAAAAAAATTGTGATTTTTTGAATATTATAAGAAATATAGATCAACATATATCTAAGCATTTTCAAGCATTCAAGAAAAATAAATAAATCACAAAATATTATGAAAATTTGAAATAACTTACTTATTTTTGCCATATTTTTTCAAAACTTGAAAAATCTTCAAAAAACATTAACGATTCACACTTGTTTCTTGCATTTTTTTTTTTTTGTATATCTAGCACTCTAGGAATGAGGTTTAGAGTCTTAGAGTCATTTGGAGGTGAAAGAAGACTTTCTTTCCCCTTTTTATTTTTTATTTTTCATTTTTTTGTCTGCATCTTTTTCGTAGCATATGTATCCACCGATATGCCCTAGATATGGATTTGATACAGTGGAAAAAAGATGATACTTTCAATTTTTTGTTGTATCTCATATTAGGTTTTAAGAGATACGATACTATATGCCTCGTATCGAGCATATTTTGTCGAAATTAAAAACCTTGGTATCTGCCCCTACCCTCCCCAACGGGGTGGGTTTTTTTTTTTGCTTGGAGGACATGTTTTGGGGCAGGGATGGGTTTTGGGATTCTACAACCCATACGGGTATGGGTAGGGTACGATATTAGGCTAAACCCAACCCACATAATGTTAGAAAGCATATAAGCTAGCTTTATGTACTAGGTGTTGAATTTAATATTTTGAATTTTATGAAGGATAAAAAAGTATTTGAAGTATTAAAGTGATGGTTTCGTTTCTCTATGGTTCTTTTACAAAAAAAAATAAATAAATAGAAAAAATAGGATTCGCTTTGATCAGACGTTTGATATGTACATTGGGATGTATAGGCATTCTAAACCTTGATGGTAAGTGATTTTAGTCTGCAGGTTCTTTTTTTTCTTGTATGTAGTCACAATGCATTGTATATCACGTATGCATGAAGAATATTGTTTGTAGTAGGGGTGTTCAACAAAAACTTAAAAACCAAAAAACCAAAACTGAATCAAAGAAACCAAATTGAAAAATTTGGTTAACCAAACCAATATCAAATTGATCGGTTCAATTTCAGTTAACCTTAAAGAAAAACTGACGGTTAACCAAACCAAGTGGTATATATATTTATATATATTATATATAAATTTATATGCATTATATATAAATACAAGTATATTATATTTATAATAATCTATTTGTAATAACTTATATGTATATATTTGTAGCTAGTATTTATAATATAATATGTATATATGTATATTTATTATGTATTATATATTATATTATGTATATTTGTAGTATTTATATTATATATTTCTATATTCAGTTATAATATATATTGTAAATATAAAAACCGAAAATCTAAAGAATTGAACCAATAAAAAACTGAACCAGTCAACTAGTTAATCAATTGCTTTTTAGTTCGAGTTCGATTCATGATTTTTCAAAAAAAAAAAAAACGATGATACTAGTTCAGTTTCAAGAAAGAATCCACAGTTTGGAACCATGAGCACCCCTGGTTTATAGTACTGCAAATAGATTAGATTGAATTTGGATAGGGTATCCAATAACAGTTCAAGAGATTTTAGTCCGATTTGATATCCAACAGTATGTAATACATAGATTTAGGTATTGCAATTTCTACCCTACCCGGTGGGTACTCGCCAAGGTTCAAAGTACTAGAAATGCTAAGTGTATCTGAAATGCAATTTTAAGAAACGTATCAAGATACACCTTAGATATGCATGTGTATCATAGAAAAATTAAAATACGCATGGAAACAATATAAAATATACTTTAATAAATCATAAAGATACATCAATAGCACTAAATATAAGGCCTTGGTGAGGTAAACATATATTAAGTTATTATATTTTAATGGTTTTATAATTTATAAATTCTAATTCTTAAGTTTTAAAGTCTTAGAGTCATTTGGAGGTGAAAGAAGACTTTCTTTCCCCTTTTTATTTTTTATTTTTCATTTTTTGTCTGCATCTTTTTCGTAGCATATGTATCCACCGATATGCCCTAGATATGGATTCGATACAGTGGAAAAAAGATGATACTTTCAATTTTTTGTTGTATCTCATATTAGGTTTTAAAAGATACGATACTATATGCCTCGTATCGAGCATATTTTGTCGAAATTAAAAACCTTGGTATCTGCCCCTACCCTCCCCAACGGGGTGGGTTTTTTTTTTTGCTTGGAGGACAGGTTTTGGGGCAGGGATGGGTTTTGGGATTCTACAACCCATACGGGTATGGGTAGGGTACGATATTAGGCTAAACCCAACCCACATAATGTTAGAAAGCATATAAGCTAGCTTTATGTACTAGGTGTTGAATTTAATATTTTGAATTTTATGTGTAGGATAATTGAAAGTTTATGTGTTTTATACATGTCCAAATCAAATAATTGGCAATTTTGTTGTTTATTTGTGTTATTTGACTTATTTATTGTTTATATATTACAAGAAATAATAGGAAATTAGATGCGGGTTTTAAACCCAACCCACCCCTACCCTTGAATGTAGGGAGGTTAGGGTCGGGGAGGATTTTGCATTTTCATGTGCATGGGGAGGGTTTGGATTTTCAAAATCCAACCCGCTACAGGTTTTGAGGCATGTAAGGTTGAGAGGTTTAGGGGGGCAGGTAGGGTCTATAATTTACAATTATAACCCTCCCCGAACCCGTCCCATTGCCATCCCTACATAGATTTGAGTTTGATTTGTTTACAAATCTACAAATCTGATTTGATAAACTTCATCTAAAACATCTAATATGATTAAAATATTAGTAAATCCATATAAAATTAGAATAAATTTATAAAATTAAATATAAAACAAAAATATTTACTATAAGTGAAAAATGAATTTATCTTAATCCCAAATCCAACTTGGTTCTAAATAATTTTAGTACTAAATAATATATATATTATTGGGCCATGCTTTCAATCTAAATGAAAATGGGCAAATTAGAGTTAGATGGAGATTAAAGTTAGGGTTTCATTTATCTTTGGCTCTTATTGAAAACTTGAAGAATTATGAAGGATGAAAAGTATTTTAGTTGATTCCTTATGGAGATTAAAGTGAGGGTTTCATTTCTCTCTGGTTCATATTGAAAACTTCAAGAAATATGAAGGATGAAAAAAGTATTTTAGTTGATTCCTCTAAATCTAGTGGATGCAAGGTATATTAGTTTTTTTGGAAAATCAAGGAATATTCAAGTCAATTTATGAAAACTCGGGGTATGACTTGACATTTTAACCAAAAAAAAACTAGAATAAATTGGATGTGCTTTGATCACCCTTGATATGTACACCGGGGTGTATCGATGTTTTGAACCTTAATGGTAACGAGTTTTAGTCTAGAGATTCTTTTTCTTGTATGCCTTGGTCACGGTGCACCGTATACCATGTATGCATGAAGAATATTGTTTGTAGTAGGAGTGTTCAACAAAAACTGAAAAACCAAAAAAAAATCAAACTAAATTGAAAATTCTAGTTAACCAACCAAAACTAAACTCATCAGTTAAGTTTTGATTAACTTTAAAGACAAATCGGCGATTAATTGAACCAATCGGTATATATATTTATATATTATATATAAATTTATATGCATTATATAAATAAAATATATTATATTATGTATATTTATAGTATTTATATTATATATTTAGTTATTTAGTTATAATATATATTATAAATATTAAAAACCAAAAAATTGAAGAATTGAACTAGTAAAAAGGTGAATCGATCAACTGGTTAGCCGATTGGTTTTGGTTTGATTTCCATTCAGTTTTTCAAAAATTGGTGATATCAGATTGGTTTTAGAAAGAACCCATTGGTTTGAAACTGTTAGCACCTCTGGTTTGTAGTACTACAAATGGATAGGTTGAATTTGGATAGGGTATGTATCCAAATACAATCCTATAACAATTTGAGAAATTTTATTTCAATTTGATACCCAACGGTATGTAATACATAGAATTGAGTTTGGTTGGTTTGCAAATCTACAAATCTGCTTTGATTAAAATATTAATAAATCCATATAAAATTAGAATAAATTTATAAAATTAAATATAAAACAAAAATATATAATATAAATGAAAAATAAATTTATGTTAATCCCAAATCCAACTTCTAAATAATTTTAGAGACAAAATTCTTAAAGTAACCTTAAGGTGTAGGAAATTGACTAACTCTATTCTTAGTATTTATACATTGTCTTAAACTAGAATACCCTACTCTTACTACTCTTACCTCCAAGTTTTCTGACAATCATATGGTCGCTAAACACTAATAGAAAAAAAAAATAAAAATATGAAATTTTCCCTTCATTCTTCAAAATTTTAAAATAAAATCCAAGTGATAAAAATTTTCAGGAAAAATTACTCATGGAAAGAGACCTGATCCATAGCAAGAAATTTGTTGGCCGAGCTCAAGCGACGAACCCACTTTTGCACAGTATCGGCTCACTATTCAGAATTGATGGTCATGTGGAAGAGAAAAAAAAAGAAAAGACAAAGAAAAAGGGTTTGATATTGATTAGACGTTGTCTATCCAAGGTGTTGATAACGAGGTGAAGCAGCGCTTCCCATTCCCCCATGGCAGAAACTAATCGAGGTCCGTGATGATGTGAGGGATTGGGATGAAGATGAGGAAGTGGATCGCAGCTCTGACAGTGATGTTTGAAACGATAAAACCTCTCAAGTACGAAACACACTACAACAGTCAACAGAGTTCTCAATCTTCTCTGATGAAGGGTGATTTGGCCCGACCTAGTAAAAAGGGGACACGTGACACGACCTAACCAAGAGATGACAACTCAGCTTGACAAGCTCAATTCGTAACAATTGAGCTCACGTGTTCAGTCACCTTGGCACAAAGGCAACCTCGGCTCAAGGCTCACCTCGTCGCAAGTCTCACCTCGACATCGAGGCACCTTGGTATCCAAGCCAGTTCGGAACTAAAAGACCAAGTACCAGTTTGGAACCAGCAACTCGAAGTGCCTTGTAATTGACTCCGGCGTAACCAACTCCAGAGGTATCTCCAACCAATCCCGAATCCCTCGAGATCACGATGAGTTAACAGACCCCGACTTTTTTGGGACCACGATATGGACTTATCCTGACTCTACCGGAATCAAAGGTGAAAAGAGATAAGCCTTACCTATATATTGCTCCTTCGGAAGCGGAGCGAGCTCCATCTCCACATCCCGGATATCCCAGAACTCTTTCGTGTGCCCCACGACTATTCAACTATATAAAGTCTCCAACCCCGATGGCTTAAGGTACACATGATTTTTTTGCTCTCTAGCTCTCTACATTTATTGGACACTCTTGGACAGAGCCATGTACAACCTGGAAAAGCAGCTTTTAGGTCTACATCTACAAAGTCCATCAGTCAAGTCATGTTATGTCGTTTTCGTTTTGGTCATTTTTCTTTTTCTGTATTAAGTCATTTATTCTCAGAACTGTTTAAGGGAATTAGTTTGTCTAGTCTTCATTGTAAGTCGTGTGAATTGACAAAACACTATAGAAGTAGTTATCCTTTGAGTAATAAAAGATCTTTTCCATTTCATATTGTGCACTCTTATGTGTGGAGGCCTTACCACTTACCTTCTATGGGTGGCTAAAAATATTTATCTTATTCATTGATGACTTTTGACGGCTTACTTGGATATTTTTGATGAAGTCCCATGATAAAGTTCCTAGACTTGTAAGGCAATTCCATGAATTCGTTCTAACCTAGTTTGATATCAGAATTAAAATTTTCAGATCCAACAATGCAAAAGAGTATTTTGAGAAAAACCTAACTTGCTATCTCATTGAGTTGGGGGTTATTCACCAAAGCTCTTGTGTTAGGACCCCAAAACAAAATGAATTTGCTGAAAGAAAAAATTGGCATATTGTTGAAATTGCAAGAAGTATTCTATTTGCCTCACATGTTCCTAAAAAGTTTTGGGGTGATGTTGTTCTCACTATAACCAACGTAATCAACCGTATGCCATCCAGAGTTTTGGAGTTTAAGTCTTCATTCAGTCTTCTTCATCCGAGCAATGATCTTTTTCCTATTCCTCTCCGTGTCTTTGGTTGCACTTATTATGTATATATCCTAAGTGTTTAGAGAAATAAATTTGAACCAAAAGTTCACAAGTGTATCTTCCTTGGTTATTCCCCCACACAAAATGGTTATTATTGTTTTGATCCGAAGACTGGCACTCGGTATGTCTCAATGAATGTCACGTTTGATGAACTCTCTTCCTTTTATGATTCTTCTCAAGAAAGGAATTGTCCAAAGGGGAGAATTTGTCACAATTGTTTGCTCTCCCCCTTCCCATCCCAGTTGAGTCTTTTATTGAGATTCTTCCTCCTTCAAATGAGTCAAGGGAGGGTCAATCATTTTATTCGCATTCCAGTGTTCCTATCCCTCCTCATCCTCTTTTTAATCCCAGGTTGTACCAATGGCAGAAAACCAAAAGTAAGTAGATTGGTTCCCCTACACCACATGTGCCTCCTACACTTCCAATCATAGAAGAGACAACAGGTACTGATACAACCTCTTTGGAGTCATATTTTCTAGACCTTGATATCCCTATTGCTATTAAGAAAGGAAAAAGGAAGTGTACTGCACATTGCATTTTCAAACACATTTCTTATAGTTTGCTATCTCCTTCATATTTTGGCTACCTTTCTTCTATTGCTTCTAACCCAATTCCCAGGTTTGTGTTAAAAGTTCTTACTATTCTATAACAGAGGGATGCTATGAGAACAAAAATTGATGCCCTGCACAAGAATGACACTTGGGAAGTGGTTGATTTACCTGAAGGGAATGATCCAGTAAGTTGTAAGTGGGTTTTTACCATCAAATATCATGCTGATGGCACCATTGAAAAGTACAAGGCTAGGCTGGTTACAAAAGGTTCTACACAGACATATGGGATTGATTATCTGGAGACTTTGCTCCTATTGCCAAGATGACTTCTATGAAAGTTCTGTTATCTCTAGATGCACACTTAGACTGGCCACTTTATCAGCTGGATGTAAAGAATGCATTTTTGAATGGAGAGTTACATGAGGAGGTCTATATGTCTCTTCCTCCAGAGATGTATGAAACAGATATGAAAGGAAAAGGTCTATAGACTGAAGAAATCACTTTATGGACTTCAACAGTCCCCTAGGGCATGGTTTAAAATGTTTAGAATGCTCTTGTTAGCTTCGGCTATGTACAGACACAGTCTAATCATACCCTCTTTGTGAAGAGGAGAGGATCCTTGGCTATTTACCTGATTGTGTATGTTGATGATATTGTTGTGACTGGTAATGATGTATCAGGGATTAATGATCTCAAATCTTTCCTTCATATAGAGCTTGAGATCAAAGATCTGGAGGAATTGAGATAATTTTTTGGCATAAAAGTTGCTAGATCCAAAGATGGAATCCTTATCTCTCAGATGAAGTATGTACTTGATTTGCTCTTTGAAACAGGGAAGATGCCAGTTGCTACTCCTATTGATATGAGTCATAAACTCTCTGCTTTAGATGGAATATTGTTGAAAGATAAGGGAGTCTTCTAGAGGCTACTTGGAAAACTTCTCTATCTATGCATGACTTGGCCAGACATTGCATATGTTGTTAATTGCATTAGTCAATTCATGCATGTTCCCAAGGATACTCACATGGTAACAGCAGAGCAGATTCTGTGTTATTTGAAGGGTTCCCCTGGAAAGGGAATTCTATTTTCTAAGCATGGGCATATGAAACTTGAAGCCTACACAGATGCTGATTGGGCCGAAAACATTGATGACAGAAGATCTACCTCTAGGTACTATAGCTTGGTGGCAGGTAATATTGTCTCTTGGAGAAGCAAGAAACAATCATTGTTGCCCGATTTTCAGCCGAAGTTGAATACAGAGGCATGGCTCATAGAGTTTCTGAACTACTATGGCTTAGATCTTTGATGGAGGAACTGGGTATTGAACATGATAAGCCAATGATGTTATACTATGATAATCAGGCTGCCATCAACATTGCTCATAATCCAGTGCAACATGACAGAACTAAACATACTGAAATTGATAGACACTTCATTCAAGAAAAAGTGGCTTCTAGAGAAGTGTGTCTACCTTTCATCACTCTGAAGGACAATTAGTTGATTTCCTCACCAAGGGCATTCCTAAGGCTAAATTTCAGCACGATACTTGCAAGCTTAGCAGGATTGACATCTATGCTCAACTTGAGAGGGAGTGTAGAGAATATGGGCTGAATGGCCCATAGGCTATTTATCTTTTTTATCTTTTATGTTCTTTTTTGTAATGAGCCTTAATCTGGGCTTTTGTTCTTTCTTATGTTATGTTTTTTTAATTTTCTGCCCAACTAAGGGCCTCTCTATAATTATTAAAGTTTAACTTAATGAAACGAAATTAGGGGTGTAAGAGATGATGTTATGTTTGAAAATCTCTCTCTCTGAACCGTAGTTGCCGCCACCTTCTTCTTCTTCTTCTTCTCCTTCTCTTCTTAAAGCCAGATTTCTGTTACTTTTTTATTTTCCGCAACTTTTTAAACAGTCCTTTCTTTTCAAAAGGCTATTTTTCTTCTGGTTCGAAGTGTCAGCTAGCCAATCTCTACTGGGATGATGATCTTGGTACCATATGTCAAGTTGAATGGGGTCTCACCTATGGTGGTCCAATGTGTCGTTCGGTAGGACCAAAGGATGTTGTATAGCTCATTGGCCCAAAGACCCTTGGCTCTGTCCAATGTTGTCTTCATTCCCTCCAAGATGGTTTTGTTGATGAACTCAACCAGGCCATTGGTTTAGGGGTAGCCAACTGAGGTGTTGCTTTATTCCAGGGCTTGCACACCATTCTCTAAACCTTGTATCGTCGAATTGTTTGCCGTTGTCAATGATGAGCATGTGGGGTATCCCGAAGTGGCAAATGATGTTCTTCTAGAAAAAGTTTTGGATCATTTTGGTTATGATAGTTGCCAAGGGTTTGGCCTCGACCCACTTGGTGAAATAGTCTACCGCGACGAAAAGTACTTCTTGTTCCTAGTGGCTTGAGGGAAGGGTCTAAGGAGATCCATTACCCACTTGGCAAAGGGCCATGGACTCCTGAGGGTTGAGAGTGTAATGATTGGCCGATGGGAGATGTTGGAATGTCTTTGGCATCAGTTACATTTTTGCACTAGCTCAACGGTGTCCTTTTATATGGTCGGCCAAAAGTTTCCTTGCCTTAGTGCCTTTTGTGCTAAGGCTCTACCTTTGAGGTAGTTTCCGCAGATGCCTTCATGGATTTCTCGAAGCACATTTTCTCCCTCCTCTTGGTAGAGGCGTTGAAGGTAGGCAAGGTGAAAGTGAAGGGATAGGAAATCCATCACATGGACGCCCCAGATTGTGAAATAAAGGGGGCGAATTTCAAAAATTTTTCTTTCCCTTCAATTGGGAATCGAACTCCCTATTTAGAAAATCATATTTTCAAGGATCATTCTTGAACCATAAACTGAACTAGATCAAAACCAAAAGGAGGAGAGAGAGATAATACCTGATACAGAGAAACAATATCTCTCAATGGAGTTGTTCACGCCCAAGGTAGAAACCAAAATCTTCTCCCACTGAAGATGGCACAGTGCAAGGTGGAGCTGAATCAACAGTGTCCTTCCCAAGAACTTGATTCTTTCTAAGAATCACCTGGACGGCTTGTGAATACAACTCCTACCAATCTTTTCTCCAAAAGATTGGAATCAAGATCCAATCTTGATTTCTCCCAAGGAATGGAGATCGAACTACTATAGGCGGCGATTGCAGGAAGGAGGCGACTAGAGAGAATTTGCAGGGTGCAGAATTCTCTCCTCTGTGATCTCAGCTCTGAAGACAAGACTTGAGTCTGTTGGTTGTTGTGTGTCTAAAGGCTGCCGCCCCCTCTTCCTTTTATAGAATTAAAGGGATCGGCTCCTAATCCCATTAGGAGTTGCTAACCCAAATCATATCTGGATTAGAAGTCTCTTTAAGAAAAGGGATAATCCTTATCTTATATATAGATTAGATCAGTCAGCTCCTAATCTAATTAGGAAGTTTCCAAATCTAAATCTCATTTAGATCTTGGACTCTCTGAGTGGATAGAGTGTGGGCCCAATCCTATCAGCTGATCTTATCTCAGAATTCGCCCCTTAAAGACTAATCAAATTAGCCCAGTTCGAAATGGGCTTGAGGCCTATTTAGGGTTATGTATTCATTAAGCCTTCCAAACTGATGCTCAGTTGGGCTTCCTTGTATGGCGTGGGACCCAAACATTGATCTACACATCAGCCACATGGGTTCAGCCCAGCCTTTATTACAAGGCCTGTCCGAATACACTATTATGGACAGTGCACCCTCTGAAACCCATCAAATGGGCTCTATGGGCCCAACACTTACCCTAAGTGGTCCCTGGGCCAAGCCACCTTACACTCAACCTCTTAGCCCATAATGATCATACACTGCCCGACAAGAGATGACCTCTCCCTCGGCTGCAAGGAACAGTGTTGCACTCTCTCAAGTATGGATCCCGGGAATTAAAACATTTTGCAAACATTTCGAAACCATAATATATATATATATATATATATATATATATATATATATATATATACTTTTATATCTCATATAAAATATATTTTGCAAAACAAATTTCAACGATTGAAATCGGCTGCCGGCAGTCTTGGTTTCCATTAGTGAGAGTGCATCCCTGATCATTACCTTTGTCCGACAAAGGGGTTGATCCTGTCACTATGATCACCCACTCAGATGAATTCTCAAACTGTCCCAACATACCCAGGTTTTGACCCCCGCTAAGGATCTCACTGATTGATATATCAAAGACAGCCCAATCCGACACCTAGTGCAGTATCATAATCGAGTCTAGGGGTCGGGTGTAACTTTCCAGTTTTGCCCATCAATCTCCAAGGTCTAGGGAAATACTAGAAATCTGGTCCAGTTCAAAGATTCAATTAATCCCACACTGTATGTGCCTAGGGTCTCACCCTGGTAGCTGAGACAAGCCACCCCAACCGACTTGCTGGCACCACAGTGTCAACCTTGTCAGGATAGGTCTCCCCAGACCGACCCACTGGCTATGAACATTCTAAACTAACACGAGTCTCATTAAGTGTCCAGTTTAAGGGTATTACACAGAAACATACCAAGGGAACATGAATCAAATATGCACTTTTATTCATTTACAATAAATTCATAAAGTACATCAATTTGATTGAAGCTAAGGGCGTACAAAACTGTCTAACAGAAAGATCTCCTGTACAGTTTGCCTTCGAGTAGAGCATAGTGGAATGCCTGCTGTCAGACTCTCCTCTCTTCATTCTTGTCGAAGGGGAGTTGCTCATGCTGCAGATAGGCGAGGATGGGATCCATCCAATAGGACTCAGTTTGGAATGGACACACCTTCTTCTCTTCAATGTTGGGCCATTCAAGCTTCTTAACATGTACAATGCGGCCGAGGGCCGACCCCGAGCTACTTGCCAATTTAGATAGGGTGTCGGCTCTCATGTTTCTTAGCTTGAGGGACCTACTGTAGGGCAAGGTGCTAGAAGTGGTTGGCTTGCTCCTGGACTTTGGCCAAGTGCTTAGCCGTATTAGGTTCTTTGGCTTCATACTCCCTGTTTACTTAGTTCACCACCAACTGAGAGTTGTTGAGGACCTCGATATGCTTGGCTCCAAGGTCTTTGGCAAGCTGTAGTCCGAATAGGAGGGCATCGTACTCGACTTCATTGTTAGAGGTAGGGAAGTTGAATCGTAGTGCATATTCCACCTCATTGTCATTCGGGGGTGAGAAGTATGAGGCCTTCCCTGCTTCCCTTGACATTAGAGGATCCATCCACAAACAATCCCTAGGTCATCCGAGGTCCCTTATCCTCATCGAGTGCTTGTCCGGGGTCTTCGTTGAAGGTGCACTCCACCAAGAAATCTGCTAGGACTTGTACTTTGATAGTGAGTCTCGACTGGTAGTGCAAGTGAAACTCAGATAGATTAATGGCCCATTTGGTCAACCGACCCAATGTCTCTGGTTTGGAGAGTATAGACTTGACGAGTTGGTTGGTGAATACCGTGATGCTGTGAACCTAGAAGTAGGGCTTGAGTTTCCTAGCTGAGATCACTAATGCAAAGGCTAGCTTCTCCATCTCGGAGTACTTGGTCTCGGAATTGCAGAGGACCTTACTGACATAGTAGATCGGCCTATGCACTCTTTCATCTTCTCTTACCAGAATAGAACTGATGGCCTCATCCCTGACCGAGAGGTATAAGAGCAGGGTTTCTCTTGGAAGGGGTCATGTGAGCAGAGGGGGTGAGGCTAGGTAGGACTTCAGTTCATCAAAGGCTTTCTAGCATTCAACAGTCCACTAGAGGGCCTTTAGCTTCTTGATGGCTTAGAAGAAGGGTATGCAACGGTCGACTGATTTTGAAATAAATCGGCTGAGGACAACCACTCGGGCGGTCAACCTTTGTGTCTCCTTGATGGACCGAGGTGGCTCTATGTCAAGTATAGCATAAATTTTCTCTAGATTGGCCTCTATGCCTCGCTGAGTGAGTATGAAGCCCAAGAACTTTCCTGAGGTGAGGCCAACGGTACACTTGCTAGGGTTCAGCTTCATGTTGCACTTTCTCAGCACCACAAAGGTCTCGCCGAGGTCCGAGGTGTGCTAGTTAGCTTTCAGGCTCTAAACCACCATGTCGTCCACATAGGCCTCGACGTTCCTTCCCATATGGTCCTTGAAGACTTTGTTGACAAGCCATTGGCAGGTGGCTCCAGCGTTCTTTAATCCAAATGGCATGACCTTGTAGTAGTAGGTGCTTTGCTCGGTGATGAACAAGGTCTTCTCTTACTCTCGGGGTGCATCTTGATCTGATTGAATCTAGAGAAGGCATCCATGAAGCTTAATTCCTCTTGAATGAAGTTGGTGTCGAGTAGCTTGTCTACCTCCTCTCCAATGGCTTTCCAACGCTCCGATACAAAGTTCATCTTTTTTTACCAAACTGGCCTATAGCTCGGTTCCATGCTTAGCCCATGAGTAATGATCGATGGGTCAATTCCTAGCACGTCAGTGGCAGACCAAGCAAAGATGTCGGCATTAGTTTTGAGGAAGCTTACCAATTCGAAAAGTGTGTTTGGAGGAAGGTGGGACTCGACACGCACCATCTTCTTAGGCTCGACCTTGTCTAGGGGAACCGAGACCAGGTTCTCGGCCGGTTGGCCTCGGCTCGCTGGCTCATCCCTGAGGTCAAGCCCTTCCAACAACAAAGCTTCATTATTTTTGCCTTTTAGTGCTGCCACATAGCACTATTTGGTTGTTTGCTGGTTTTCCCTAACGACTCCGACGCCATGCTCAGTGGGGAACTTCATGGCGAGGTGATGGGATGAAATGGTCACCTTGAGTGCATGAAAGGTTGACTTCCCAATGATGGCATTATACGGGGAGCCTATCTTCACGACCAAGAGTTTGGTCATCCTAGTCACCTGTCGAGGCTCCATCTTGGTTGTAACTAGTAGGATGATTCTTCCTTTTGTCTTGACGATGATTTCAAAGAAGCCGACTAGTGGTACGTCAACTGACTACAACTGATCTGGTGTTAGCTCCATCTTCTCGAAGGTGTCATAGAAGAGGATTCCTGTTGAAGAGCTACTGTCCACAAGTATCCTCTTCACCATGTAGTTGGCGATGGTCATGGACACCACCAGCACGTCATCGTGGGGAACTAGGACCCCTTTCAAGTCATCGTTCGAGAAGGAGATGACATCGTCTGGTTTTGGCTTCTTGGGTGTAGGGCCTTGGATGCAGAGTTGCCTGGCATAAGCCTTTCGAACTGAAGTTGATGCTCGACCCGAGATTGTGCCCCCGACGATGACATCGATGACTCCTACTAGTGTGTGATGCTCCTGCTGCTATTGCTGTGAGGACGATGTGCCAATGTTGCCACCCACATACTCTTTCAAGTGACCGCAGTGGTGGTACTTGCAATATTTCTTCAGATTACCCCTCTTGGGTTCCTCTTCATCTTGGCTGGCCACTTCATGCATTCCTCATTCCCTACTTGCATTCCTCTTTGTTGTTGTTGTGGTTGTGACAACGACCATCTCTTTCCTCCTCTTCTTCTCGGAGGCCCCTCGGTTGGAGTCAACCTTAGGTTCATGGAGGCAGTCACTAGCCTCAGCCTCTTCAGCAGCAATGTACTTTTGTGCATTTTTTAAAAATTCTACCTTATTCTTGGGCGACGTCTTAGAGATGGACCATTTAAGGGGTCCAGGCCGAAGGCCGTTGATTGCGGCATGCATGGAGACTGAGGGGTTGAAGTCTTGGACTTCGATCTCTTCCTTCTTGAAACTGTTGATGTAAGCTTAGAGGCTCTCTCCCCGTTTTTGCTTGATCGACATAAGGGACACAACGGTCTTCTGGAACCATTGGTTGCTGATGAAGTGGGAGAGGAAGAGGTCAATGAATTGCTCCCAAGTGTTAATGGACCACGGGGAGCATGGAGATCCATCTACACGCACTTTGTTGAAAGTTGCTTGGAAAGCTTAGCACACCAGGGCATCGAAGTACCTGTAAAGAAGCACGAGTGCTCAAAAGCTCTCTAAGTGGTCGTTCGGGTCAGTGGTTCCATCATATGGTCTCCAAAGTGGGAGCCTTGAAATGAGGTGGGAGTGGCTTCGAGGTGATAGAGTTAGTAAAGGCATCCATCTGAGTGGATGAGGGGTTCTGACTAGTGGAGGCATCACCTCGGTCCTCCTACACCTATCAGATCTTGTCTTGAATGGCATCGATCTACGCCTATAGGTCGCCAAGTCGTCGGTCGATGGGGACTTGGGCCTCATCCATGTTTTCTCTAACATGGAATTGGTCGGCCCGATTCCCTAAGTTCTCAAACGCCAGTACGTCTTGGACTTTTTGGGCTCGACAATCATTAAGGAAATTGCGGAGGTTCGATACTGGTTAGGGAGAGGCGTAGTGTCGGCCCCCAGCCCTCAGAGGAGGACTGTAGTGACCAGAGCACCTACCTTCATCCCGATCACTCTCTGCACGGTGGTAGCAGTCGCGGTCCCAGTGATTGTCACAGGTAAACCTGTTCATGGGTCGGGTGGCCCGGCCCGACCCCAAAACGGGCTTGAACAGCGTGGGCCGAAAAGCCTGGCCCGCATAAAATTTGAGCCGGGCTCGGGCTTTGCCAAAATAGCCTAGCCCGACCAATAGTTAAACCTAAGTAAACCTGGCCCGACCAATAGTTAAACCTAAGTAAACCCGGCCTGACCTATAGTTAAACCTAAGTAAAAACACTATGTGATGTCCATTTGAATAAATTTTTTGATTTGAGAATGTTGTTGATTCACTTGTAGGCCCATTGTTCATTTAAATAGGGGAAAAAATATCTAAATTAAAATAGAAAATGTCCATTTGAATAGGGAAATTTTTGAATTTCTTTTATTAGGTCAGGCTTCGGGCTTGGGCTTCAGGCTTTTTATCAGGGCCGGGCTCGAGCCCAAGTTGTAGGCCCGTTGGTCGGGCCGGGCCTAACATTTTTCTATTAATAAAGAATCAAAGCCCGGCCTGGCCCATGAACAGGTCTGGTCAAAGGACCTAGCTGGATCATCTCCCCTTCGGCTTGGGAGGCAAGATGTCTTCAACGGGAGCTCACTGGCTCATCAATTGCTGCTATTGGACGTTGAGGGCCGATTGGGCACTGGACTAGTGGCATATGAGTGGAGCGCCCACTATGCTTGGTGAGTGGTTGGGAATTCTCTTTCACTTGCGCGTGTCCAGCCAGGGAGGGGAGTAGGTGTGGGTGTGGATTACTAGCCTACCATTCTATGACATTTTATTTTTTAAATTCTAGTGTCTCTCAAAAGAGTTGCATTTGCATTCACTCATTTTGCATTTTGCGTTCAAGAGTCGAGTTGTGAGATTGTTGCAATTCGTGATACTCAAGTATTCCGGGTGCTCAGTCTGGCCGGGCTGGGGCACGAGTGCGGGTGTGGGTTACCCATTTACCTTTTATATATTTAACACTATAAGAAAATTGCCATATACTGATGGCTATTTTTACCGACGGAAATAACCGTCGGTGTAGATGTACATATACCAACGGATTAACGTCCATCTTCCTTCCCGCCCTCTCTGTCTCTCTCCTCTTCCATTCCTCCCTCTCGAGCTCCCTATCTCAGTCGATTAGTCCCTCTCTCAGTCCTCTCTCTCGCGCGCGCTCTCTCTCTCGAGCTCTCTATCTCTGTCGCCCATCAACATTTGGCAAGTATCTCATTCACGCATCAGCGGCATTTGATTGAGGTAAAAATCCCTTTATCTAATTTTTAGGTTTTTTTCTTGTTTGAAAAAATCAATGGTTGTTTTCTAGATTAATAAATACGCATTATATATTTGAGTGGTTTAAAGGATGTGTAAACAGGTTTAGACTTAGATTAGATCTAGGTATATCATAACTTTGTCCTAGATCCATTTAATCAGATTTAGGCATTTAGGCATAGTGTATCTTGAATGAAATAAAGTGCAAAAGTACCCTATGGGTTGAAGCCACAACCCTGTTTGTTGTGCTATGAAGAAACGAGTGTATGTTTCACCTGTTTGTTGAAGTGCCAATATCTCTGTGTCATTAAGCTAACTGGATTGGCCTCTTCTTTCTTGATACATGCAGTTTTTCTGTGTGTGTTGCCATTATGTGTATATGTATATATATTGTATTATCTTTCTTAATGCAGGTAGAGTTGTAATATTTGAATAAGCTAGAATGGCGGTCACTGATGCTCAAAACCCACTTCTCAACGAGATAACTTGCGGGTCTTTGCTGCAGAAATTGCAGGCATTCTTTTTTAACCTTTCCAACTTGAAAGTCTATCATATTTCATTTTCATTTTATTTATGCACGTTTTTTATTATTGGAACATGAAGTTACATATTCAGCAGAGGAAATAAAACTGAAGTTTGGGTTTGTAATGCAGCAAATATGGGATGAGGTTGGTGAGAGTGAGGAGGAGCGTGACAGGATGTTACTTCAATTAGAACAAAAGTGTTTGGATGTTTACAAGAGGAAGGTTGACCAGGCTGTAAAGTCAAGGGAATAGCTTCTTCAGGCCTTGGATAATGCCCAGTCTGAATTGTCCAATCTTCTCTCAGCTTTGGGGGAAAAAAGCTTTGTTGGAGCTGTGAGTGAACGCTCATCTTGTTTTATCTAAGATAGAATGTACATAATGGGTCCTTAATTTTTTTGTCAGAAAAACTTCAAGTAGAAATTTGTGAACTTTATAGGCATATATTCCTCTATGAACATTGCGAACCTATTCAGGTTTCCTCATGGATATGGCCTTTATGTCTTACAGCCAGAGAAGACTACTGGGACAAATAGGGAGCAACTTGCAGCTATAGCACCTGTGTTGGAAAAGCTTTGGAAGCAGAAGGAAGAAAGAATAAAGGAAATTTCTGATGTACAATTACAGATTCAGAAAATATGTGGGGAGATTGCTGGGAACTTGAAACTTAGTGAGCAGGTGGGGCCTCCTACGGTTGATGAAGCAGACCTATCCCTCAGGAAGTTGGATGAAAATTTCATGCTCAACTCCAGGAACTTGAAAAAGAAAAGGTAGTCTCTCTCCCCTGATCATCCAGTAGATGAAAAAATAATTAAGTTAAAGGTGATTGTGATTAAGTTGTTTTTACTTTCACATTGACTGTAGTGGTAATAATCCATTGACTTTCCAATGTGGCAGAGTTAGATTGCACAAGGTCCTTGACTTTGTAAGCACTGTGCATGACCTCTGTGCTGTGTTGGGCATGGATTTCTTCAGTACTCTTACTGAAGTTCACCCAAGCTTAAATGACTCTGTTGGTATGCAAGCCAAGAGTATTAGTAATGATACACTACCAAAGTTGGCTAAGACAGTACTTGCCCTAAAAGAAGAGAAGTGGCAACATTTATACTTGAGCCTAGTCTTGGAAATCAGGGAAGTAGTCAAGTTGTGTACATAACCTAGTGCACATTTATTTATTGTTTAATACATAAAGACGCCAATAGGCACCACATGGGACATTAGAAGTGAAAACGCCTTTAGGAACAAGAAACCTCAAAAAGTTTTTTCTATCAAAACTCACTATTGCATAAACAAGGTGAGAGAAGGTACAACTGGTTCTACTTGAATTAGCCCAACCGAATTAGATTTTAGGTAGGTAAAGTCAAAATGGCTACATGGCACTAATGTGGCAGCATTTTTTCAGGAAGCAACCATGGCACCAAAAAATACACTATATGTAGTTCTTTTGGAAGTGCCTAATCAAACAGGTGGTGCAGATTGTGAAAAATATTCATTTTTCTTTCATTGGATTAATAAAGCAAATATTATACTTATCAAAAAAAGAAAATAAAACAGCTGGTGCCATGTCAATGCTGTTTGATCTCTGGACAAGCTTATAGCAGAGCTAATGATAGAAAAAAAGGGAAAATTTGAGGCCTGTAGTGCTATGTGGAGGAACCTGGCCCAATCCCTTCACTCAAAATTTGATCTCTGGATTGCAGGAATATGAATATACGCATTGAATCACATTGATCATCAATTGATCTGTAAACAAGCCCTTGAAAGGAGCAAAAGTTCTATGGCCTGCATCTTCACAGGACACTTCAAGAGTTACGTTGCAGCCCTGTACATCTTAAAACTTGAAGCCATGCATGCACTTGACTTTATACAGAAACAAAGGGTCTCTTATATCATGTATCTCCAGCAGATGCCAGGATTATTTTTGAAGAAAACCAGAAAGAACAAGGAATGAATCAGAGACCATCATCTGATTTGATGAGCTGATCTGATCATTGTTGTAAGAAAGCATGCACTGATGTACATTTGCATCATGAGTATATGCTTTGCGTCACTCGCCCACTTTCAGAACATATGAACACACACAACAACATATCAAAATAGCAAGGACAACCAGTAAACATTGTAAGAACAACTTCTATAATGGATTAAACACAGCTCAGAGGTTATGCTTTAGGTCCATATATCTTTCTCCTAATGATACACTCTTTTTTTTCTAGGTATTTACATTTGATCAATGTTCATATCAAGGCTGTTATCTAAGGTTGATGATCAACGCCAATGATTGCCCTGTTTCTCATTTAATTATGCTCTTTATATTAATTAGCGTTGGCTTAATAATTTCCATTTGTCCATTTATTTTTATTTTATTTTACTTTTTTATTTTCATCTTTTTAAGCAAATACAGTATAGAATATTGCTGACCTTTCATTGATTTTCTCCTGAATATTACTGTTCAATGTTATTGATTGAGCCAGGTTGAGAACATTGATTCCAAATCTTGGGGAACAGCCCAAGAGACCCCAAAGAGGTTGAAACAATGAGACCAAACTGTGGTGGAGAACTTGCAGTGCATGAGAGTATGATTCACATTCTCTGCTGCCAACTCACATAAGCAGCAATGGTTAACAATGAGCATCCCTTTTGATTGAAGCAGATCAATAGTTTGAACTCTTCCCTCACAGCCAACCACATGAAAAAAATCACCTTACATGAGGAGCAACCAGATTTTTAAACATTGATTTTACAGTAAAACAATTTGAACTCTCACTTAACCACCCTAACCCATCTTCAAGATCAGGCTGAGCCTGAGGTCTTGCTCGGTTACTCCTAGCAGAAGCTACAAGTTTGAGAGGTCCTCCTAATACAAGCATACAACATCTCCTCTTCTATAAATAACCAAGATTATCAACTGGACCGAGGCTTAGTTTACCGTAACTTGATACATTGGGTTTTGTCCAATTTCCAAAAGGAAAAAGATATATATTTGAAAATGACCACTTTTAATTGACAAGGGGCCATTTATGACTGCATTTCTAATCATTCTGCTACAAAAAAAAAAACACTAAAATAATGTAATGTTAATTAGGCTGCATTTGGTATTCCTTATTTTAAGGACTTATCTCCTTTATATAGTTAAAAGCTCAGTGTTCATAGGGGCATTTTAAGTTAACTTTGCTTGTAGGGATCTTTCTTATAACAATTTAAATGGTTCCTTGCCAAAAATATCTGCCAGAACTTTCAAGTACCCCTTTTCTCAGTCTTATAATGCTTTTGTTTTCTTTTCAAGTTATGTTGATTCTTAACATTATATATCTTTATTTCCTACTATAGGATTATTGGGAACCCTTTGCTTTGTGGGCCAAATACAAAAATTAACTGTTCTGCTGTGTCTCCAGAGCCACTTTCTTTCCCCAGATGTTCCAAGAGGTAGCACCTACAAATCCACAATTAGCACATATACATTTGTGTTGCACAATTAAATAATTCTAAAGATTACTTACTTGAGTATGTCAATATCTATGCTATAAATAACTTTGGCTTTCCAGACCAGTCAGATTCGGGAGGAGCAAAAAGCCACCATCTTGCTATTGGATTTGGGGTAAGTGTTGTGTTAATTTCTTTCATCATTGTTGCTGTTGGGCTGCTTCTCTGGTGGCGACACAAATACAACAAGCAGATTTTCTTTGATGTTAATGGTCAGTACCTATTCCTATTGTAGATTTTTTTTCGTGGATCATATCTTGTACTAGTATGTGAACACATGCAATCTTTCCAGATCTATCTTCCTTGCTAGACTCTACTATTTCAACTGGTGATCCGCATTACTGATTGGGTATCCTTAGATATGCTTTGACCGACTTATATCTGAACCATGTCCTAATCATTGGTTGCACATTTTGTGAGCTGTATGACTGTAAAAATGGATTGGATGGAAGTGTTCATGTGAATGCCTGGGACATCTTGTAGAGCAAAAAGTATGTGCTGATCAAGATCTAACAAATAAATTATGGGCAATTTAAAGGCATTGTTTTTGCTTTCCTAATTTGTTAAATGAGTATGATGGATTGGATTGTGATTATTGATTTAGGAGTTCTATGCTGTACCAATTTAATGGTGCTTGGAATAAACTATGTGCATGACTTATAATGCCTCCTAAATAAGATTTTTTTGTGCATTTTCTGTTTAACTCCTTTTTTATTTGGTTAAATTAGTTTGTTTATGTTTAACATACTGAATCACTGATAAGACTTCATTTATTGCAAGAAGTTATTTTCCTCTGCACATAGCAGTGTATTGTTGTATAATGTGCCTTAGTTTCTCAGTTTAAATGTTCCATTGGCAGACTAGTGATCCAGAGGTGTTCTTGGGCCACTTGAAGAAGTACTCATTTATGGAACTCTGATTAGCCACTAACCATTTCAACTCAAAGAACATTTTAGGAAGTGGTGGCTCTGGAATTGTTTACAAGGGTTGCTTGTCAGATGGGAGTCTGGTAGCTGTCAAAAGGTTGAAAGATTATAATGCAGCTGGTGGTGAAGTCCAATTCCAGACAGAAGTTGAGACATTAAGCTTGGCTGTCCATGGGAACCTCCTCTGACTTTGTGGGTTCTGCATGACAGAGAATGAACGGATCCTGGTTTACCCTTATATGCCAAATGGAAGTGTAGCATCTCGATTAAGAGGTGAGTGATTTGGTTAGATTAAAAACTACACTATTGGGGACTCAACTTTCAAGAACTTCTTTTCAACATCCGAGGACATCAGATATTTTTCCATTTGTTGAGTTTGTGCTCTGCTATCATGGGACCTGTTTTAATGTGCCATAACCATAATAGTAAAACTTGTCTCTGAAACATGTCATTTAAATAGTGATCCAGGCATCATGCATTAAAGAAAAAATTCCTGCAAATGCTAAGATTTAAAGGGAAAAAATACCAACTTGAAGCCAGGATTTTCTTTATTTAAGGGAGTACATCTCTGTAATTTTACACCGTTTTATTCTATAAACAGTGCTGCTATTTTAGTAATTCTAAACTACATTTGTGACTTGTAACTGAGTTGTCCTGGTGAAGTTTTGTAGCTGAAGACTGCATCATCTAGGTCTGCATTATTTCATAATTTTATTGTTTGAATTATTTTTTCAATTCCTCAACTACTAAGTCAGAACAGATTATTGGGATAGTCTTTTTTGGTGGTTTATTCCAATAGTCTATGATTGTTTGAAACATGTTTTTCCATACCAGATCATCATATCCATGGAAAGCCAGCTCTAGATTGGTCAAGATGAAAGAGGATAGTTTTAGGGACTGCTAGAGGTCTACTTTATTTGCATGAACAGTGTGACCCCAAAATTATTCACCGTGATGTGAAAGCAGCTAACATTCTGCTTGATGAAGATTTTGAAGCAGTTGTTGGAGATTTTGGATTGGCAAAGCTCTTGGATCACAGGGATTCTCATGTCACCACAGCTATCCATGGGACAGTTGGCCACATAGCTCCTGAGTACTTACCAACAGGTCAATTATCAGAAAAGACAAATGTATTTGGTTTTGGTATCTTGCTTCTTGAACTGATTACAGGTCAGAAGGCTCTAGATTTTGGACAGGCAGTGAACCAGAAACGTGTAATGCTTGATTGGGTACTCTCTCTCTCTCTCTATATGTATGTGTGTGTGTGTGTGGATCATGGAGGGATGCCCATTGTCCACAGGGAAGGTTTCTCAGATACGTAATAAGGGTGCGGCAAACTTATTTGTCGGTTTAAAGTTCCCATTCTCATATTCCATGTTCTTGGCACTTGGCTTCCTAGGCTGGAAGTTGATCCAATTGGATGATCTTTCCATACAATGTACTTTATTCTTCTTTGTTTGCAATCTTTGACTTGGAGTTTATGGATTGGTTGATCTGGCTTTCATACCATGTGTGCCCTTCTGAACTCTTGTTCTGGCTCTGGTGGTAGACTTAAAGCTTTGTGGGAAATCGAAATTTCCCCAGATTGAATGTAAAGCATAGTTATGATGGGGAAATCCAGATATCTAGTGCTGTGGGTTTTTTGTTGGATCAGGTTCTAGCATCTAAACTATCCAAAACTATGCCACAGGTTGGTATGGTGGTTCACCAATCTCAGAGGAACCAATTTGGGTCGACCCCAAGTGATGCTCCTTAGGACTGGCCTTATGCACTCTTAATGATGGGGTTCCTTGATCTTGGATTGAACTCTGAAGACATACTTCTGCACCAGAAGAACTCCAAGAAAGAACTCTAAAGAATACTTTACAACCGAAAAAGAATTTAAGGCCAGGACTTTAGAACGAGCCAATATATAAGTTGATATCCTTCTAGTGTGTCTGATGTTGTTACTTATTTTGTGCAGGTGAAGAAGCTTCATCAGGAGGGAAAGCTCAATCTCATGGTGGATAAATGTCTGAATAACAACTTTGATAGCGTTGAGTTAGAGGAGATGGATAAGGTTGCTCTTTTGTGTACACAATTCCATCCTTCTCAGCGTCCAAAAATGTCCGAGGCCTTATGGGTGTTGGAAGGTGATGGTTTAGCTGAGAAGTGGGAGGCCTCATAGAGGGCTGAAACACCAAGATTGAGATCATCTAAAAACCTGCCTCAGAGATATTCAGACTATATAGAGGAATCTTCGCCTGTGTTAGAAGCAATGGAACTCTTTGGCCCGACGTAATCTAATCTTATGATAAAAAAAGCTGGAACTCATTGGCCTTGGAGACACGGCTCTGGTTCTAATGACCAAATTGAAGAGTTTTTGAACTACAAATATATGATTGAGTTCATAACCATAGCAACTGAATGTTTGTATTCATCTGTACAAAAAGGAAAACCCATCTCAAATTGGTTGGCCTGATTGAACTTTTGCTTGGATTTTTTTGGGGGGAAATAGTCAAGGAATGTCATGTTTATTTGTTTGTCATTGAACAAGTTAAGCTTTTGCATATTGTTTAGTTTTTTGATGTATAAGTATTCTTTCTATGTTGGCCATTTTGGTCGAACAGGAATCTAGAGAACATTTTTTGATGTACAGGTGTTCTTTTTGTGTTGTACATCTTAGGTATACCCTGAACTTCTAACGGCGGACGACCTGTGTTGGTATATCCTGATCCTATACTAACGCCCACGTTCTATTGGTATAAAGTGAACCTATACCGATAGACAGGACTCATATTGTGACGAACGAATCCGTCGGTATAGCAATTTATGTCATACCCTGTACCTATGATGTACACCGACGGATAGCTTGACTGACAGTTTAGAATCTCGAAATCCATTGGTATAGGTATATACCGACGATATCTTACCTGACGCATTGGTTGACTGTCGGAGTAGCTCATATAGAGATATATCGACAAAATTTTCACATATACCGACGGATTTGATCCGAACGTTTCTCAGAAAAGTTGCCACTTTTCTTACTTGCATTGGGAAATATATTTATACCCCCATGTATGAACATCCATTTGCATTCACTCATTTTGCATTTCGCATTGAAGAGCCGAGTTGTGAGATTGCTGCAATTCGTGATACTCAAGTATCCTAGGTGCTCAGTGTTGGGCCGGGCTGGGGCACAAGTGTGGGTGTGGGTTACCCATCTACCATTTCATCACACTTATTTTTTAAATCCAAACGTCTCTCAGAAGAGTCACCACTTCTCTTAATTGAGATGGGAAATCTATCTATCTATCTATATATTGTAATACAATATATATATATATATTGTATTACGAATACAGACAAAATAATATAAAATGTAAGGTTTTGTACTCTACAAATTTGTATTTGTACTCCTTCCAAATTGAGCAATAGTAAAGAAAATAAATCCTTACTGTTGGTATAGAATTGTTCGTGTAAAAAAAAAGATAAAGCTTTAAAAAGGCCTATAATATTAAAATATTTCTATTAAAGTAATCTTAATTGACTTCTTTCATATAATTAGTATATAAATTACATAAGAAAGAAAACCGATCTAAGATGATGGAATTATGCATTCCTTGATAATATATTCATCACCTCGGGATTTCAACCTTGATAATTTGAAGCAATTCAGCAACCACCATTCCCTTTGTAAATAACTAGGTCCCCATGTTCATTCGTTGGACAACAATAAATTTTATGTAGGAGAATTGGGACAACAAGGCATTTGCTATTAACTAGCACACTATAGAGCTAAATTATATTACTAGGGATCAATTGAATTTTATGTGGATAGGAATTTCCCCACAAATAGGGGTGTAAATGGATCCAATCTAAAGTTTGATCTCATTTTGTTGAATTCGGATATTTCCACTTCGGATCTTTAAATCGGATCAGATAATAGGATTCAATCAGAAATCAAATTGAATTCAGATCATTCCCCTCCTATATATCCGATCTGATAATATATATATGTGTGTTTTTTATTTATAAATATATCATTTATATTGCATTTTTGTAAACGGAGTTGTTGACAGCACTGGCTTCTACCAAGAGACTGGTATAAGCTATCAACTCTTCAAGGTTTCAACAAGTTGTGTGGCATGAACCACAAGTGAAGAATGTATAATACCTTAGCCCGTGGGTGCTCATTGGTTGTTCTAGCCATGACAAAAGAATGAATGCCGCACAGTTTCTTAGCAAGCTTGTTGTGTAAATTAGTTCCAGTGCTTGGTAATGCCCACACCATATTGCATATATAGATGTAGGAGGTGTTTGGTACATTGGCATTGCGTTATCGTTGTATTTTGGATTGATCAATACAAATTTATGAGACAAAATTTTCTATTTGAAATGTTTTGAAAATATTTTGAGTTGATTAATACAAATTGTTATTTCTACCTAAAATGCCAAATTTGATATTTCTCACACACATGCATTTTTTTTTAATTGAAATGACACATATATGATGTGACAACAAATTCTTGCAAATTTGTATTGATCAATCCAAAATTCAAGGTAATGCAATGCCACTATACCAAACACCCACTCATAACCAAATATTAGAATCGTGCCAATAATAATAAAGAGAACATTATAGATTAATAAATAAATAGCTCATAGGTTTTAGATTAATCTCATGAAAGTGAGACCTAGAGAAGGAACATCTTTTGAATCATCCAACACAATCTCATCAAAGTTATTCCTAATCTCTATCTTCACATTTTCATCATTCTATGAATATAAATTTATAGAAGGAAATTTAGATCAGAGAACTAACTTGATGGCAAATCCTCATCAGCAAAATGAACATATAATTTCTGGGATGGGATTAGACTTATAGAAAAGATTAAGCCTGTCTTCTAGGAAATCCTCCCCAAATACTTGAGATATGGGTGTAACTAGTGTAAGATAAGGATGAAGAAGACCAATGATGTGAATGGCTTTCATTAGATTAAAATATTAAAAAACAAATATTTATACTACAAAGCATTTAAATTGTACTCAAATTATGCCTAATACAATCCTAACAGAATTATAGTTGTTATATAAGATCGAGAATATCAATCAATTGGGTCTTGATAAAGAGATCTTGTCTTCTATCAACAATTGCCTTGCTATCTTGAACATTCACGTGTTCATTATTATCTCCAATCTTCCCCCCCGAACTCAATGGCCAAGCAACAACATTGAGTTTTCCATGTAACAATTGAAAACAAGCACAAGCCATGCCTTTAGTAAGAATATCAGTTATCAATCATCAGAAGATCTTGTATCTCTCTCTCTCTCTCTCTCTCTCTCTCTCTCTCTCTCTCTCTCTCTCTCTATATATATATATATATATATATATATATATATATATAAACCTGATCATGACTAAGTGAAAATAAACTTCTCTGTGTTTGGTATGAGCTTGGTAGAGTGAGATATAGAGAAGATTTTCTTCTAAGTAGGTGACACCTATGTTGTCACATCAAATAGTAGGAGAGAAACAAGTAACTTTGAGTTCTTTTAACAAAGAACAAAGCCAAATAATCTCTGCAATAAGATGAGCCAAGAAGTAGAACTCAACCTTTGCACTAGATTGAGCAATTGTAACCTACTTGTGGGCTCACCATAAAACCAAATTAGGGCCAAAGAACACAATATATCCACCTGCAAAGTAGCAACCATTATGACAATCCACCTAGTTTGCTCCACATTAGGCATGAATAGATGGAGAACCACCATTAGTGAAATCCAAAACATGATCAGAAGTTCCTTTAAATAGAAAAAATATATGCTTAAAAAGTTCCAATGAACATCAATGAGGGCTCATAAGAACTAACAAGCCTTATTAACAACAAATGAGATATCAAGGCGAGTAATGGTAGCATATTGTATAGAGCCAATTATGTGGCGATATAAAGAGGGATCATTGAGAGGGGTGCCATCCTCTTTGGATATGTGGCAATTAGTAGACAATGAAGTAGCAATTAATTTCGGTCCATCAAGACCAAGTTGAACAATAATATATATAATATATTTACACTGAGAGAGTTCAAACTCAGAATAAGTAGCATGAGCTTCAATCACAAGAAAGTAATGCAAGTCACCTAAGTCCTTAATTGTAAACATAGTGACCAATTGAGAGAGTAAACGAGAGAGAGTTGAAGCCTTGTTACTAATTTAATCCAACAAGGATAAGGATGGACTTTAGAATCATGGCAGTGAGGAAGGAAGGTGTTAATTATCTTTGAGTGGAGTGGAAATCAACTCCCTCTTACAAAGGTTGGTTCCCCTATTTATAGAGGTAAGGGAACAAGGGTACATGCATGAGCAAAAATTCCAAAATATTCCAAAATATCCCATTGATTTCTCCTCAAGATGCGTGTCTCCTTAGGAGGCGGTACATATCAATATAACATCCAGGTACAACCAAACATGGTTTCCTTGAGGTATTAATTACATGTCTGACCCCTTCAACATGACCCTCAAGCACAACATCACGAGGCATAATCATCAAGTCGAAATATTGTGGTGTTGTGAGGAAACTTAGTGAGGCGAGACATTGATCTACTGAGGTGACTCACAAGGTTAAGCTATCATGACCTCACAAGGCAACTTGCGAGGCTCGGCCTATGTGGCCTTGTGAAGTAGTTAACGAATTTGTGAACTTACTCAAGACTTTACAAGGCCAAGTTGGCTCAATTTCGCTTCCATGCTACACTATTATGTCATGAGTCTATTATTTGTTCTAGATTTTATTACACATATCAATGCGGTTTTACTACTTTCGAATATATATTAACTGTCTTACAACTAGTAAACAACAAGTCATCAATATAGACAGTAAGAATATTGTAGTATCACCATGCCTATAAACAAAGAAAGAAGAATTTGAATTGGTGGAAACAAAGCTCAAATGCACAAGATGAATGCATAAATTGGAGAACCAAGCCCTAGACATTTGTTTAAGACCACAGAGAACCTTTCTCATCTTGCAAACATAGTTAGGAAATTGAGAATCAACAAAACCTTGTGGTTGTGACATATAAAATTCCTCACTAAGGTCAACATGTAAAAATGCATGAACTAGAGATATCTAACTTCCTAATGAAGCAACCACATGTAATGGCAAGGCCAAAGATAGCCCTAATGAGAAAAGCTTTTCTTTATACCTTTAAATTGATCACCTAGCTTGATTATTGAGCAAACCCCATATAACAACAAGGCTTAACAATAGGGCTCAATGTATCACTACATCAATGCTTGGGTATACCTTCGAGCAAATCCTTGAGCACCAATGCATGTTTTATACCTTTGAATTCATCCATCAACATTTTGTCTGATATAATAAATCCACTTTAAACCAATAAGGGTGTGAGTACAAATTTCCACTAACCTATCAAATTCTTTATAGATAGCTTACCTCCATTCAACAAGTTTTTAGCTTGAGAAAAGCAAGATGGTTCCATAATAGCATTAGAAAAAAGGAGTAATTAACACAGTAGAAAAAATATACCTAATGGAAATCATGGCATGAGAAGAACTGGATTGTGACCTAATGGTCATTGAATGAGATTGAATTAGGGTTGGGGTAGGAGCTGCGTTTCTCATGACGATATCCAAATCTCTCATTTTAGTGACCAAATAGTGAGATGAAGGGAAATATCTACATGAATAGGAGCGATTTGTAATTAGAGAAGATAGTTTAGGAAAAGGAGAGGAAGGTGGTATTTCTTAGAAGGTAGAGAAAGAGAGGGAAGAGGGTAGGGTTGTACATACTAGAAACCTTAAAAGAAGAAAGGATCAATTTTATAATAGTAGCACAAGGAAACACAATTTCATAAAAAAAAAAAAACATCTCTAGTAACAATGATTTGACAAAATGAAGGTTTTAAAAAACGATAATCATTATGGTAAGAACTATAACTAAGAAAGATGTGAAGAGAGGAGCAACAACTGGGCTTGTGTTTATTGTAAGGACAAAAACAAGGATAACAAGTGATAACTTTGTATTTTGATGCCTTAAGTGCATCATTTCAGGGGTATTTTAAGCCTTAGAATAGTTAAAATGTGTAATTTTCCTATTTAAATTCAATAATGTGACCTCTGAGGGTCCCTATGCAAATCCTAGGGAAAACTGGAGAAGTTTCAGAGCTGAAATGTAGTTTTTGGGAAGCTAATGTGAATTCCAATTGAGAGAGGGGGTATTTCTGTGAAAAACTGAGCACAGGAGGGCGCCTCCTATCTGCCAAACCCAGATAGGCGCCCCTCCTACTGTATTAGCATACTCCCCTCTCCTTATCAAACCCTAGGGCGCCTCCCCACTCATTCTTTTCACCTCTAGCAAACCCTAGCCGCCCTAGGTTATCAAATCTCCACCCTCCACTCTCTCCTAACCTCTAATCTCAACCATCCAAGCCTTAGCAGCCCCTTATACCCTTAGATCTCTCCCTATACAACATCCTAGCCTTAAACCTCACTCCTTAAACCTCAACCAATCACCTTAGGGTGCCACATCACACCGACCAATCACATTCCTCCAACTCTAGGTGCCCAAATCTGCTCCTTCCATTCTAGGTGTCCAAATCTCAGCCCTACATAATATTGGGCGCCCTCTCCTTCTCTTTTCATTCTTAGGATCACCTTAGAACAATCTTAACCCTCCATTCTCAACCCTATGGTGCCCATATTTCTATGAAAAAACCCAGTTGTTACCCCTCTCATTCTCTCTAATCCCAGTTTTGTCCACCATTCTCTATAAAAAGGACCCCAAGGGCCCTGAAGAAGGGGTTGGTCAATTCACCCAATTCACAAGGCTAAGGTTTCTTGGCGTATTCAAGGGTTGTAAAAAGGAATGACGCCCAGATCTTGTTAGGAGGGGTTCCTGCAAGCAGTCCAACCAATCCGCAACTATCACCACTGGATTTGATCAACCATCCCTTTTGTTTTTTTTTTTTATTTTCTTTTATGTTATTTTTATTCTGGCAATCATTTAGATTTTATTTCTATTGGATCTTGTCCCCAAGTAAGAGAAAATGTTGTTCTTGAGAAGTTCAAGGGTAGAGGAAGAGGAGAATGCCCAGGCAAGAGGAGGGGTTCCTGCTTGCAATTCGCCTAACCACCACTACCACCTCTGGATCTGGATCCCAACTAGTTTCCTATAGTTTTATATTTATTTTTTATGCGTGTTTTTATTTTCTATTCTTTAATTTCCAGTTTTTATTTTACTTTTGCAATTTTTTTTTTATCAAATTTAATTTTTGTCTTCCTTTCTGCAAATCTGAAATTCGGCCAGGTAAGACGAAAGGCCCAGCTCGAGGAGTTCGAGGGTCAAAAGATAGATCCGGAGATTGCTACCTCTAACCAAGTTGTAGATTTTTATATTTAGTTTTTTTTGTTATTTATTTATTTTTCTGCAATCTTTACTTTCAGCATTGTTAGAATTTTATTTTAATCGATTCCGGTTCAGTTAATTAAATTTTGTATTTCTACAATCTCAAATCTTGTTATTTTGTCTGAATTGAAGTACGTAACAAAATTTCGCTCGCTTCCCTATGGATACAACCCCTTTCTCACCACTAACTGCATTTTGTAGTTATTTTGATAATCAAAATAATTATAAATATTGAAACTGGTGTTCCGAAGTGGTTAACGACACACTTCTGAACACACCAATAAGCACATCCAAAAAAATCTTTGAGAAAAGAATTGTAACAGAGTGGATTATATAAGTACATAAACCTGGTTAACCCCTCATAAACATGGGTCAAATTGGGCCAATTTAAATCAACTATTAACTTAAATAGGGATATTTGCATCAACTTAAGTTTTAAAAATTTCTGGAATAATAATTGAAGGGGTAAAATAGGTAAAAGCAAAATACAAGAATACGGAGGTCCAAAACATTATAAATAGGCCCCATACCCATATGTGACCTATGAAGACTAACACATCCATTAAACCCATCAGGGGGGAGACCCATATTTTTCTCTCTCCTCCTTCCCCCCTCCCCCCCTCTCTTTCTCTTTCTCTACAATCACCATTAGGGGTGCAATCAAGCCGAGCTGAGTTGAACTTTTGCATGTCTTAGCTTGGTTCAACTAAAATTCTATTAGGCTCAAGTTCAAGTTTGAGTTTGATTCAAACTCTATTTCCTAGTTTGAGCTCAGTTTGATTAAATATTCAATGAGCTTAAATTTGGCTTAAAAGCTTAAAATTCAACATATTTTATTTATAATATATATATATATATATATATACACATATATGATATATCTTTTTATAATATATAGTATATGTATATTCTTATATTATATAGAATATTAAAATATATTTTTACAAAAAAAATCATAATATATTATAATAAATAAACTTTATTGGAATCAAACTCAAATTGAGCCTAATCAAAATTGAGCTAGTACTATTTGACTAAAGCTCAATCCAATTGTAACCCTTATCACTGGCATTGCTTTCATAGCCATTTTCCTCAGGCTTTTGGAGTTAGACCACAAGTTCCAAATCCACTAGCTTACATCAAGAATTTATGGTTCATCTCCAATCTCTAGGGTAGGTGGCACTACAAAAATTTCTATCGAGAGGAGGAAGCATCACTCTAGCTAGGGGTGGCAACGAGACGAACTTTTTACGAGCTGCTCGAGCTTGGTTCATAAAAAGCTCGGCTCGACTCGGTTTCAACTGAGCTCAAGCCCAATTCACTGGCTCAATTTTTAAACGAGCCGAGCTCGAGCCTACTAGAGCTCGACTCGTAAGGCTCATGAGCCAGCTCGAATATATATATATATATATATATATATATAAAATAAAATTATAAAAAATAATATATATATATATAATAAAAATATTAGAATTCTTAATTTTTTAAATATCAAATAAAAATATTTTTATATATAATTTTTTATTTTTATAAAATATTTTTTCTCAAAATCGAGTTTGAGCCGAGTCGAGCTCGAGCTCAAGGTTCTGGCTTGAACCGAGTTCGAGCTCAAGCCTTGTAGAACATTCTCGAGCCGAGCTCGAGCTTGGTACTATTCGGCTTAGCTCGGCTCGAATCCACCCCTAACTCTAGCCCATAGTTCGTCACTATCAACACTTGCAGTAGACCTTTGTGCTTTGTCCTCTCCCTTACATGCCTTGAAAGAAGAACAAATTCTTTAATTACAAATTGAGAAACCCCATATCTCTGACACTCCACCACAATCTCATGGCTCAACTTGACTTCCAATTTGTCCTTTAAGTTGTGTTTGGTTGCAGTGCAATTTTATTTGCACTAGTACAAATGTATGGGAGTACAAATGAAAAGAAAAATGCAAATTTTCATTTAATTTTGTTTTGGGTTTTACTTTATTTTGCTTGATGCCTTAATTTAGTTCATTTGTGATGAAATCAAACAAAATAAGTTAAAATTTAAAACAAAAATAGGTCAAATTTGCATTCAAATCATTTGCACTGCCATAGTTTCACATCGGTACAAATTTATTTGCATTGCAATCAAACACAGCCTTAGCTTAATTTTTTGGCATCAATCGTTCTTTCATCATTTCCAGTCCAAGCAAAAATATCTAAGACCACCATGATATGAAGACTAGCGGTCGACTAGAAATTGTGGCTCTAATCAAGATTCATTAGAAATTTGTGGAAGTTGCAACTCAACATCACCAATGGCATTGCTTCCATTGTAATTCACAAGAGCCAACTATTACAATGGATTGAATTGATGTTGATTTCTTTCTTTTCCCTTACAATCTAGAGAGTCTCTTAAATTTTTCTGATGTTGTTCTTCTAGTGTTGGACTATTCACTAGCAATTAGGTAGCATATTTTGTCCCACCCTTCTCTCGCAATCGTTACTACTATATGCTAAGGTTGAAAACCAAACAGAGCAATGACTTGTGAATCCATGAACAGGGCAATGGTTTACAGATTCTTTAACTCTATAATCTCCTTATTATCATCATATTTTATTCCTTCCAAGACTTGTCCCATGCATTTTTTTTTTCTTTTCAGCTTAGATCTATTTTGCAATTATTAAGCACTTCCTTTTGTTTAGCCAAATATGAGTGAACCATACTCAATGTTTTTTATTTCAAAAGTGAAATTGCAAGAAATAAAGTTTATTTAACTCACTGTAAACACAAGATTGCCATGGAGTATTTGACTATTGTTTGTTTTTGTTTATTTCATACATGTATGTAACTCAATTTTCAACTTTCAGATATCCAACTGGCCAAATCAATTCTTCCAATGAAAGTCACACTACTCACTTTCTCTATAACTTTTCAGCACTTCAGTTTTGGATCACTTAGGTACCAAAATAGGGCAATTCAATCTCTCCTTTAGGGCTGGTTGAAATCTTCTTTTTGAGCTCTATATCTATCTATCTATCTATCTATATATATATAGTAAGTGTGCACATGCTTTTGCATGTGGCAATTTTTTTTTATTATAATTGTAGATAATAAGTTTCTGAAATTTCTACATAGTTTTTTAATATTTCTATGTCTATAAAAATTATTCTTATTTGTTACACTTTTTTTGTTTAATAGAAAGAAAATGCAATATTAGAGATGTGCCCATACATTTTCTACAATTTCTTTTTTTCTTTTTTGTATTTTTATACTTTTATGCGCTTTAATATGTTTTCAATTTTAATTATTATTTAATTATAACATCAAGGGTAATGCATTTGGCCCAAAAAGGTTGAATTGTTGACTTACCACTAAATAGGAAAACAACTCCATTTTTAGGTTGGCTTTAAACTTATATTTTATTTCTATCATCAATAGAAACAATTATTCTTTGTCACACTATTTTTTTATTTAATATGTAATTAATATAAAATGTTAGAGATATGCCCAGATATTTTATACATAATTTATATATTTTTTTGGATAATTTTTTGTGTTTTTATCTTTTTATCTTTTTATCTTTTATTATTTAATTATGACTTCACAATTTGGCACATTTGACCTAAAAGATTGAATTGTTGATCTACCAACAACTAGGAAAACAATTTCATTTTTGGGTTTGTTTTAAATATTGTATATTATTTCCATCACTAGAAAGTTAAAAACAATTCTTGTTTATCATATTTAATTTTTAATATGATAAATATAAAATATTACAGATGTGTCTAAGTGTTTACTACAAAGTTTCTATACCATTTCTATTTTAATTTTTATCTTTTTTTTTATTTTTATTATTTAATTAGGAGATCAATGATTGACACATTTGACCTAGATGGTCAAATTGCTTACTTGACACCAAGATGGAAGAACGATTTCACTTTTGAGTCAATTCTAAAAAGCATGTATTTTATATCATTAAAACTATTGAATATAGATCTAATTGATAGAATTTTTTGGTAAGAAGAATAATTTAAATATAGGGTTCAATATGAGAATGGGAATTAATACTATAAATAAAAGACTTAATGAAGGGAATTGAATGAGGAGAAATGTAGTGATTCAAATTACCTTTTGTGCCCTCACAATTAGAGATGACCAAATTAAAAAATAGGGGTATTCTAATCAAGAATATGATTGAATGAATGTTAATGAGAAACAATATATTAAATATGACTTAATGAGAGAGATTTAAATTAGGAGAAAATTTGTTATTCAAATCACATTTCTATCCTTACAAGTAGAGAAGGATAAAATAAAAAATTTAGAGTATTTTAGTGAAACAAGAAAGTCTCAACTTTTTTCTCCTTTTTTTGAAATCTCTATTTTTGTAATTCCACGTCATTTTCTTTTCACACCAATTTGAAACCAATTTTGTGCATGTTTTGCTAGTTATGTGCAATTACCCACACAAAAACGTTTCATGGGAGGATAGAATTGATACAATCAAACTTAAAGGTTCCATCTCACACTTTTGATTTACAATTGTTGAATTTACAGCGGTATTGATACAGTCAAACTCAAAGGTTAATGCATCTCCCACTTTCTATTTCAACTATTGAAGATAATGCTTTGTTTCCATTTCATTGTGTTTTCTCCACTGTAGGAAGTTTTCTTTGGGCTGGTTCCATCTCAGTCAAGGGTTATCTTACATCATGGAGGGAGAGAAGATATAGGAGTTTCATACACATTAAATGTTGATATACATCTCCAAAAAAATGTCGATTACATGAACCTTCATTTCAAGAGTTTTTGATCATTTCTGCAGTATCCTTAGGGTTGTTTAGAAGCGAAGGAATAGGGTCCTAGAGCCCCAAAAACCATAGCAGTGTTCAAATAAGTAAACTTTGATTTGAACAATTTATGCTAAATCCTATTTGTGTTCAAATAGATGTATATTTATTTAACCTTTTTCACTACCTACCACCAACCATAGGATCGTTTATATGCTTAAGTGTGGAGTAATTAGTGTATTAAAATGAATGTTGTTATATGTAACTTTCTTCCCTAAATTCAACAAACACCATAGCACAATGGCGGGTTAAGAAGATAAGGTTACTAGTTGAACTTTTATGTTTCTAAACCCACAAACCAACACTATTGTAGAGATGATGGGCCTAATGGGCCTTAGTTATATGGGCATGTTTTCTTTTCATATTATTGTCTTTAGTGTTGGCTGCCTTACAAAGGGCACTCATGTAATTGTCCTTATTTTGACAGCAATAGAATAAAAGAAATCATTAGGGGATGAAGAGGGTTGGAACTTTCTCTCTTCTTCCTTCCCTTTCTTTCATCTTCTTCCTCCATTACTTTCTCAATTCCATCTTCTTCAATCTTCGTCTTCTTTTCTATTTTTTTTTCTTCATTATTTTTTATTATTGCAGGTGGGATCTACAACTTGGTATTTGAGTGCGACAGTCTGACCATTTCTTTTGTTCTTCTTAATCCCATACGCGGGTTGTATGGAGAGTTGATTAGTTAATTGATTAACAAGTATTCAATACAGTTAGAGGAGTTATTTGGAGAAGATTACAATGTTGGTTTGGGGCCCAAGGTAGGATCTTGAAGAGTTTTTGAAAAACCTTAGCCAACTAGAGAGTTTTTTGATTACGGGGTATAGAGGGAGTCTGGAAGTGGTGCATGGGGATAGAATAGAAGCATTTTGACTTTCTTTAAGATCGGCCTTACTTAGAAAGGTTTGTAAAGCCTTTGGTAGGAGTGACTAACTAGATTTTTCCCCTTTCTTCCATTTTGTTGAGTCTAGTGAAAACCCTAATTTGATTATTTGAGGAGTAGTCATTAACTTAGGACAGTAAGTCTTGACTAGTAACACCTTATTTTGTTTTTCATTTGTCTTCATTTGGCCAATGAAGTGAACTAGAGGTGAGATGAAACTCTCCACCGATTTCGAGTTTGGTCAAGGTGGGTCTATGGAGACTCTATTAGAGGTAATAACTTCAAAAAAGTTGGATAAAGCCAATTTTTTAGCTCGGTCTCAATATATAAAGATCTATGTTTGTAATAGAGAGAAATGGGGCTCCATCACTATGACCGATTAGAAACCTGCATAGGATGACCCTACCTATGAGAGGTGGATGCAGGAATAACACATTTTAGTGGGTTGGTTAGTGAATTCCATGAAACCACATATCAATCAGCATTACCTAAAGATGGAGACCACAAAAGAGGTGTGGAACAAGTGTCAACACTCAATTTTTGCTCAGTCCCTTCACCATACTTCTTTGTACCCTACTCTTAAACCCCAAAACTCGGAATCACAATCAAATGAAATTAAGACTTTACAAAGCTAAAAAATCCCTCTTTTGACACAATCCATAGGATAAATGAAAACCTAAAGACCCACATCGACATCCAATCAAATATGACCTATAGACATAAAAAACTATAAATTAGTCACACATCTTCCTTTTTAACGGCCATGATCCAACACATCCATCAGTTCAAGATCATTAAGATACAATTAACTAACTAATCCCACTACAAAAATTTCAATCCGACGGCCCTACACAACTAGATTTAGAAAACCTAGATTAACCATTTATTTCTCATATTAGAACCATTCACTTGACTCCTCATCATAATCTACACATACCCACCAAATTTTAGCTCAAAATTCCCCTGTTTGACCTACCACCAAGCTTAGGTTATATTTCAGCAAATGTTATTGACTAGAGTTTATCATCCATCTTCCCAACTTCATTTGACCAATCAAACCTCATGATTGTGTTCAAAACCCCAAAAAAAACCCAATACATCAAATTTCATGACCAAACTCCTCCATTTGATCATTAAAAACATGAGATTCCATTTTGGATCATCTCGTTAACTGATAAACCATTAATCTAAACTAAATCTTTCAGTCTACACCTCTAATCGAAGATCCACCACTTCCATCCGATTAAGGATGTTCAAAAGTGCCTACCCACCAAATTTAATCCCAAAATTAACTCGTTTGACCCTTCATCAAACAAAGATTATATTTTAGTAAATCTCATTGATCCAAATTTATTAGGCATAGATCTCCATCATCTCGACCCTATTAGGCCTATCAGACTTCATCACTGTGTTCAGAGACCCAAAAAACTCCAGTGTATCAGACTTTACATCCTAATTCACCTGTTTGATCGTTAAATCAGGAAGATGTCATGTCGGTGCACCAAATTGAATCGCCACCTCATCTGTCACAATTTAAAACCTCAAAAGTGTGATAGATGATGTCAAACCCATTCTTGTCCTGTTCAAAAACTGTTATGACAAACACGCCCCAAGTTCCCATTGGATGCACAAAATCCATGAAAACCACCCCCAAATTGAAGAAAACCTTTTACCAAAGAAGAATGCTTGATTGGGCGCCATTTTCTTTGAAAAATCTTTGCCTATTTATGTAAAAAAATCTCTATTGAATACCAAGGACTATAGTTGAATGAGTTCCAGACCACTTCTTCTCCCTTCCTCTAAAAATAGACCCAACTCAAGCTTTAAGAGGAGGAGAAAACCTGAGGGGACTTTCGAGAGAACTTTGGGTGCGAATATGAAGAGGGGAGATCTTAGAAGCACTCCCAACCTCTGTAAAACTTTTATTTACGAAAAACCCCCAGATATTTGAACCTTAAACTTCAAAACCACCATCTATGTTTTAGATTTGAAAATTTCTCAAAATCCCCAAGGATTCATCCATATCAAACCTCTATTGGGTCCATTCAACTACTCTTTTGATAAGTTCGATTGTTTGAATATCGCTGTCAACTACTCTTTTGTAGCTCGAAATTTGTTAGGCCCGAGTTCTGGGCTTTTACTCTTCATTAATGGAAATTTGTTAGGCCCGAGTTCGAGCTCGACCCGACCAACGGGCCTACAACTTGGGCTCAAGCCCGGCCCTAATAAAAAGCCCGAAGCCCGAGGATTCACCGTCGGTGATTGCGTTCGCTGGAGCTGAGTTTGCGGTGACTGTGAGTTGTGACCTGCAATTTTAACAGTGATTAGTTTGCGTTTGAGCAAGAGAGAGAGAGAGAGAGAGAGAGAGAGAGAGAGAGAGAGAGAGACTCACTGCCTCGCCGATGCCTATATTCGTCGCCTCGCCGTCGTCGGTGTCTGAGATTTGAAAGATAAGTGAGATTTGAGAAGAGGAACGAGAGAGAGAAAGAAAGAGAGAGAATGAGAGAGAGAGAGAGAGGGAGAGAGAGAAGGAGATGATTCACCGTCGGAGTTGTTGCGCCGATGAACGTTCGCCGCTTCGCCGGTTGTGTGGCTACCTGAGGGTGTGAGGACTGAGAACTGTGGAAGATGTGGAGAAGAAAGGTTCGGCTGGAAAAAGAGGTAAAAGAAATAGGGGTATTCGACTAGGGTTTTTAGCTTTAATTACAGGTCAGGCCGGGCTCGGGCTGGGCTATTTCAACAAATCCCGAGCCCCGCTTGAATTTATTGTGGGCTGGGCTTTTTAGCCCGAGGTTAAGCCTGCGGGCTCATTTGCGTGTTCAAGCCCGTTCGGGGGCCGGGCCGGCCCGTCGGGCCACCCGACCCATGAATAGGTCTAGTGCTTTCTATGTTGTTGAAGTTCTGAGACATTGGAGAATCATTGTTCTCTAATTCTTCTAGACAGAGAATAAAGGCAAAGAGGCGAGGGTCTTAGGGAAGTCAGTACCTAAGACACGGTAACATCACCTCAAAATCGGTCTTAGGATAAGTTGAGAGCATGTTTTTTTTCAAACTTCATAAATTCCAACAACAATTTCTATTGTTTTTCGCATGAAATAGGGCATAGACAACTCCCATATTAAGTTGCTACAGCAACTTGGAGAGAGGGGTGCCTAAGACCTTTCCTCTCCCAATCCTTCCAGATTTAGAATCTTGTAGTTGTGTGTTTTTTCATATGGAGGACAGAATCACTATCAAAGACATAAATCAACTTTTCAGATCTAAAAATGATGGCCCATTTCCCCATTTCCTCTAAAAAATGGGTGGTGAGTGGTGACTCTATTTCTTTGACTCGGCTATGAGCTTCCTAGATCTCACAACACTGCTACAGAGACCAATTCCCAGAAGTTGAATGTTGCTAGGGCTTACAGGCTGAGGAATTATGTCAATAATGATAGGGGAGAAACGTTTGGCTATTTATTTCTCTGTGTTGAAATCTCTTTGGCAGGAGATAGGTGCAGGTTACAGAGGTCTTAATGAATCATTTTGCAAATGTTGGGACAAAGCCAAGGGATGGTACTAAGAAGAAAGGTGTGGTATATGAGTATTACAAGAAACACACAAATGATACATGTTAGAAACTACACTAAAAAATTATACCTCCTAGATTCAAGAATAACTACAATGGTAAGAAGAGTGGGGCTAGGAGTAGTGGCAATGCCAATGTAGCCACCACTTCTTAGGTTGAAAAGGGTTATGGTGATGAGAATTAATGAGGGAATATCTTGCAACTACTAGAGCAGAGCATGAAAAGTATGGATAACTCATCAGCCACTTAAAGTTTACTAGTGTAGCCAGTGCATTTTCAAGAAATGACTCCACATCTACATATGCCCATTCAGGTATTTGTGCTACTATGAATCATGCTTCTATCTCATGTAATTGTAGTATTTCTTGAATAATTGATTCTAGTGCCTCTAACCATATGGCTAGTGTGTTCCATTTATTTCCTATTTATCAGCTTTTATCTAGTTGAGATAAGATCGCCTTTGCTAATGGCTCCCTTGCTCCTATCTTTGGTAAGGGATACATCAGAGCTTTGGATACCCTCACCTTATCCTCAGTTCTTCATGTTCCTAAACTAAATACTAACTTGCTTTTAGTTAGTAATTTGACAAAATTCTTGAACTGTAGTGTGACTTTTTTTCTTTATTATGTTTTTAAGACATGAAATCTCAAAAGGTGATTTGGAGTAGCCATGAGGTGAATGAGATATACCTATTGGACATGTCTGGTCAGAGTCAAGTATCACTTCAAAGAGCAACTTTTGGTTCAAATGTGTTAGAGTCTATCAGTCATATTATGTTATGTCATTATCATTAGGGTCTTATTTATTTTTCTTCATTGAGTCTTTTGTTTCCAACATTGTTTAAGGAAACTAAAGTGTTAAGTCTACATTGTGAGGGGTTGTTTAAAAATAGAACAAGAATGAAGAAAAAAATGAGAGAAGGTATGTTTTGAAAATTTAAACATACGAAAATCAAATTTCCAAAACTTTAGGGGTACTTTAAGTAGGGTTTCAAACCTTATGGGTACTTTAAATAATTGTCAGAAAGTTTAAAGGTATTTAAGTAATTTTCCCTTTTATTTAAGTAATGGAATACCGATAGGGGTGCAAATGGATCATATCATGGTCTAATCCGATTTGAAGTTTGATCCTTTTTTTGTTGGATTTGAATATCCCCATTTCGGATTTTTGGATCAGATTTGATCAGATAATAGGATTTGATTAAAAATAATCAAATTCGGATTTGTGTGTGTGTTATTTATTTATAGATATGTTATTTATATTGCATTTTTGTAAATTTTTTATATTATTTATTTTTTATAAAAAACATGTTTATATATAAAGAAAATGGTTAAAAAAATACTTGCATTTTTTGTTTTTTATTTAAATGGTTATATTTTCTTTTTCTTCTAATAATTTATTATTATTTTTAAATTAAATTAAATCAAATCATATTCGGATATCCAACATCTTTATTGGATTTGAATTTGAATCAACATTTGTGAGATCTGATCGGATCTTCAAATAGAACCACATCAAATTCGGATATACCCATATTCGAATATGACTGGTGCCTTCACAACACGCCCCACATATGCATCTCATCATGCATTGAAAACATTTTCAATACTTGTTATCGGGAGATGTTTTCGAGATCAGCTTCAATCAGTGCAATACCCATTTGAGACACCATTCCAACAACCTTTACAACCTTTTACATTGGGAATATCTCTATACCTATGTAATTTATTTCATGGGGAGATATAAAAGTTTGGGATAAGTAGATTGTACTCCCCTAAAAAATCTGAAATTACAGATCTACTAACAGCCACCTATAAACCGCATCTTGCCCGTGCATTTGGCATTAATCCACGGTCAAAATTCATTCTACCCGGTTGAGGTGGACTGAACAGTTGAAACCCCTTCAAGTTTTCAATACACGGTTGGTACGTACTGTACAGGGAATATCTCCGTAACTATGTACTTGGGGGAGATATTCGCAATGGAAAGCCAAAGAAGCTATTCGAAGATGGAAGCCGAGTTCGGTTGTTTGGTACACGGTTGGTACGTACTGTGTGGGGCGCTTACGCCCATTCGGCTGTTTGGTATCACTACCTGTCTACAGAGAGATCGGATCTGCTTTTCACTCAGGGCGCCTCACACGCGCCTCACGCACATCCAACATGTACTGGGATCATCTGGGGAGGCGTTCCCAATGCACGGTGGATGTACATGTGCGGCGCCCCTGTGTGAGGAGCAGATCCCGCCCTCTGCCACATGCTAAAAGCCCACAAAATCACCCTACTTGTTTTTCAAACTCTAACTAAGTCTGAAGTTGAAGAAGGAGCGGTATTTTGCAGATGAACCAAAAAAGAAGGTAGAGGTGGTATTGGTAGCTATCCACAGTAAAAGAGTTAGGTAGACCAGATCCTCCAGGTCTCCATCGACAACCATCTTTTTCTAATTTTATATTTCTAATATAAATAATAATTATGTCCCTCTCTCGTTAGCTGGAGAAAGAAAACAAGATTCTCTCCTTTGAATCTCTTCCCACCATTTCAGAAATCTAGGGATTCTAGGTGGATCAGACTCAGTGCAGAGATGGAGTTGTTACAGTCTCCTACGGTGGAGATAGTAGGCATTGCCGTCGCTCTTGCCGCCGTTGCTTCTGCTGCTTATATTTATTCTAACAAGAAACCCAGGGGTATAAGCTTCATTACTTGTCAATTTCGTTTGACCAAATTGTTTCGTTTTCTTTTCTACTTAAATTGGTCGAAGAGTAATTATAACGTTTTGATCTAGTCATAGTTGGTCCGTTACCGGGTTATTTAGATTTTGAGATGAGCTTCTTTCTTTAAAGTGCTGCAGTTTCCTCATGGTGTAATCATCACTAGTTCTTCCACTTTTGTTATGACAATCAAGTAACGATAGTTGCGTTTTCTCGACTCTTGCACTATATGGTTCATTGCCCATGTTTTATTGCAAATACTAAAGGAGTTGTATTTCTATTTTTATCTTTCTGCAATTATATCTGTATGGGGTCAATTACTCCTCAAGTTTAGCAGAGTCCATTTCATATCTCCTTCTCTTGGAAATTCCTCTATCTCTCCAGGAAAAAAAAACAATAAGAATAGATCTCCGTGTTTTTACTTTATTAACCTTTTCTATTAATAGGTTTTCGATCGTTATCTTACTTCTTGAAAGTTAAATGATAATTGGTTCTTGTGAAGATGCAGTGACTCAACATCCCAGGCTTCCGTGATCCAATAAATATTGACCACTTCATCCATGCTTTCACGCTTTTAAAATGTGAAGATTAAGTTTCCCTAAAGGCTATAGCATGGATGACATACCCATGTCCTGATTGACCATGTCTGTCTAGAACTTCAGTGTTTCTAAAACAGAAGTCTACAGTCTTATATCTTACTGATCATTGATTTAGGTCTTTTTAGCTCTTGATAACAAAATAAATGACAGATAGTTGCTTCTATGATAATGAGTTTCATAGATATTGAAAATTGGGTATATCTGTGTAACTTAAATGCAATAGTTTGGAAACGAAATTACATTTCTCTGGGTGGGAGAATAACTTTCATCAAATCTACCTTAGCTAAACTTCCCATCTATTATATGTCGGTTTTTAGGATGCCCTGAGTTATTGTGAGAATTTGAAAAGCTTGAGAGTTTTTTTGTGGGAACCCGGGGAAGGGAAGGAGGATCATTTTCTTAGTTGGGAGAAGGTGATGAAGTTGAAGGCAGAGGGGGGCTGGAGATTGGGAATGTTTTTTTTTTTTATTTTTATTTTTATTTTTGTTTTTGTTTCGATCAACAGAAATTAAGTTTTATTTTATAAAATAGTAAAAGTGGTGCTTAGTACAATATCAGTACAGAACTGTCAAACCCTTTCCTCAAACCTAAGTTACATAGAAGCCCAGAACAAAAGTTGTCTTGTATCTTCTTGTTTAGCTAGGAAATCAGCAAACCGATTTAAGCTCTGCTCCTATGTCCTTTGCGACCTATTGCATTCCTTACTGCATGTTTAAGAGTTCAAGGGGTGTGCCTGTTTGCATTTACCCAAGATATAACTACTTTTGAGTCCCCTTCCACCACAATTGATATGAAGCCCAACCATTTAGCTAATCTGAGCCCCCGCAGTAAGGCCAATAATTCAGCTTTTAAAGAGTTTTCCATGCCAATCGGTCCTGAATATAAGGCCAATATATTCCTTTCTGATTTTCTTTTCATCCCTCCTATTCCTGCCATGCCTGGATTCCCAAGGGAGCTCCCATCAAAATTCAGCTTAACTTTGTTACCTTTTGGAGGCTTCCTCTCCAGTCTCCATTAATATTCTATGTTTAACTCTTGAAGAGTGTCCTACCTCAGTCCAGGCCCGTAGAATGTCAGTCATAGAAAAGTTTTGGAAGCAGTCCAATGACTTTACCTACAAAGCTACCGTTAGTTTTATTCTATCAATCAAACCCTCCAAAGATTTGCTTTATTCAGTGAAAATCCTACTATTCCTTTCTTCCAATACAACCCAGAAAATTGCTGCTTTGGTGGCCTTCCATAGCACTTTCCCTATTTTCTTAGATTGTCTCAAGAAGTTGGGATTGAAAATGCCCACCACTTCCTAAGGGGGATCCACTTGCAATCAAAAAGAGAGCAGAAATTCAGAAAAACATCCAAATTTTATGCACAACAGGACAATAGATTAATAAATGAGATAGGGTCTCACCATTGCCGCTATTCAAGAAACAAATATGAGGAGAAAGGCAAACATAAGGCCTTCTTCTCTGCAGCATATCACAAATATTTACCTTACCAAGGAAAATTTCCTAGCAAAAGGCTTGAATTTTAGGAGGGATAGGCTTACACCAAACTCTTTCACTAGGAAGTCCACCCCTTGAGTTGTAGATGAGGCAAGGGATTTGTAAAAAGAAGAGAAAGCGAGTCCTCAAGGGAAGGGTCCAGATAGACTTGCCTTAGAGTGTCTAGTAGGTGAACCAAGGAAGAACATTCATTTTCTCTTAACCCTCTTTTGAATCCCAAGTTCCAGTCCAACCCTTAAGGAGAGACACAACAAAGAGATCGGGGTCTTCAAGTGGAGTTTCACCCACCCATAAATCTTTCCAGAAACAAATTCTGTCAACCCTTCCCACAGAAAACCTGGTGGAGTTAAGAAAGATTGGGTACAGATCATGAATTGCTTTCCATGGGGAAGCCGAAGAAGAATGAGGGTCTATTTTCACGTCCCAACCATTGCCTTCCAGCCCATGAATGCTTACAATTACCTTGTGCCACAACCTATCCCTCTCAAAAGGGAATCTCCATAACCATTTACCTAGGGATTGGGAATGTTAGAATGAAAAACTTGGCCTTATTGAGTAAATTGCTGTGGAGATTCCTGACTTTGACACAAAGTGGTATCAAGTATTCATGGGCTGTCAAATAATGGATGGGATACTGGTTGTCTTCATAGAGCTACCTTGGCTACTCCTTGGAAAGCCATCCACGACTTTCTTCCTGTTTTCCTTGCCATATAGGTATGGACCCTTAATCTTGTTGGGGTCTTCACTTGTAAGGCTTTTTTTTTTTTTTAGCCTCCTCACCTTCACTTTCTCCTATTTTTCCTACTAAGAAAATATGGCATTCTCCCATTCCTCCTAGAGTCTGTGCTTTCTGCTGGTGCTTGTCCCCCAACTGGTGTAGCTTATGCAAGCCAAATGGTGAGACTGCATTTTATCTCTTAATCTCCTACTCCTTTGTTGGCTTTATGAGGGATTTGTTTGCTTCACTTTTTGGTTGTAGTTGGCTCCTTCCTGTTAGCTTGGAAGGGTTGTTTAGCCATTCTGTTTGCAGTTGTACAAATAGGAAGGGCAGATTGATGTGGAAATGTACAAGGGTAGTAGTGATTTGGACAGTCTAGGAGGAAAGAAATTCTAGAATATTTGGGGAATAAGTATTGATAGAGGTCATAACCCTAAGAGTGGTACATTGGGTCAAGACCTTGGATCTTTTCTCAGATTTTAAGGTTGATGATTTTTTCAGAGCTTGGGGGGCTATAGCTGCCTCTTCTTCTAGACTGGTCACCTCTGCCTTGTGGTTGGCTGAAACTGAATTTCGATGGGAGTTGTGTGGGCAATCCAGGCCCCTTTGGAATTGGAGGCAATCAGGGATGAGAAGGAAATATATGTTCTCTATTCTCAGGTCCAATTGAGCAAGGTGATGTGGCAACAACTGAATTCTTGGCAGCTGTTTTTGGTGTTGAGAAAGCCAGAGAGTTGGGTTTTGGAAGGTTAGTTATTGAAGGTGACTCCAAAATAGTTGTGGACTGGCTAAATTACCCTTTATCTTGTTGTACTAGCTAATTGGTTCTGTAGAAAAATGTGACCTCCAAAACAGGGATATCTTGGTGCTTTCCCTGTATAGTTATGGTGTGTGCTTCCTTTGTTATAATTATGCTAGCTCATATAATTTTGCTTATCTCATATAACTATGGTGTGTTTGTGTGCTGAAAGGCATGGTATGTTCTTTCTTTCCTTTGTCTTTAGAAATTGATGTCAGTGTCTTTATCATCTTAGATTTGTAATTTTGGGCTCATTTACCTGCCTTTTCTATTAGCTCATCCCCTCTACACCTGCTTTCTTTAACACTGAGCCTTGGGGGAACTAAAAGTTGCTAGTATGCAACATTGGCTAACAAGTGATGTATGCTTATAGATTGTTTAGACCCTGAGAACTTTAAGGAATTTAAGCTTGTTCAGCGTACTCAGCTCAGCCACAATGTTGCTAAGTTTCGATTTGCTCTTCCTACACCTACTTCAGTGTTGGGCCTTCCAATTGGACAGCATATAAGTTGCAGGTTCGTTGCCTTGGTCTTGTCTCAGGTTTATTCAATTCACCGTATTTGAATTTATATCGGATTTTTAAAGGATCATCAAAACAGTTGGGCTCAATGAGTGTTGGTCCAAATCTTCTCATCTGTGGCACTTTAATACGCATGGTTGAGGTCTGGCGTTGGATTTCCATTCTGAATATTTAATATTATCTCAAACAGGGGTAGGGATGGCCAAGGTGAAGAAGTTATCAAGCCATACACCCCAACTACTCTGGATTCAGATCTTGGACACTTTGAACTAGTTATAAAGGTGCTCATCTGAAACCCCAGGAGTCAATTTTATTATTTTCTTGCTTGTTCTTTTGCCCCAAATGATTTTTGTTTTCTTTCTTGCATTTGGCTTTTGCACATGAGTAGATGTATCCACAAGGAAGGATGTCCCACCATTTCCGAGAGATGCGTGTGGGTGATTATCTGGCTGTGAAGGGACCTAAGGTATATACTCTTGCCTTTCAAGATGTTTTTTTTTTAATCAGCAACAGAAGCATTTAATTAATTAAAATTTACACAAATATACAATTTAGAAGAATCCTCTCCCCCTAGCTATCTCTCTCGAAACAAAATATTGCAATTCAGCCCAATATTCTTGGTTTCTATTAACCCCTTCGATAGCTAGCATATCAGCTATTCCATTTGCCACTTTATTAACCCATTGGACCTTAATTTGTAGATTCCTAGTCAACACTTGAATTTCCTCATCAGATTTCTCTGTATGCCCAAATAGCCTTTTCCTCATTCAGTAACCAATTTATTACCAGTTTTGAATCACCCTCTATAATTTGATTAGACACATTCATTTCCACAGCCTTCTGCACTCCAAACTTAGCTGCCATAATTTCAGTTCTTATCAAACCCCCAATATTCATTGGACCTGAAAACATTGCAACTGCATTTCCCTTCTCATTTTTGAACACACCCCCTATTCCGCAAGGCTCTGAATTTCCAATGCTGCTGCCGTCAAAGTTCAATTTTAAGAAGCCCCTTCTTGGTCTCGTCCCTACACATACCTCCCTCCTCTTTTTTGAAGATGGCCCTGCTACCCCAGCCCAAATTCTTAACCCTAGAGAATGGTTAAAACAGCCTTCAAAGTTTTCAGCCACAAAGCTGCCCTATAAGTGGAATTCAAAGATTTCCTCTTTACTTTCTTTCCTTGTCATTGAAAGCATTCCTTTCCTATCATAAAGTCCGCACCACTACTATTTGCACATCTCCACATAATTCTTCCCCTTCTTTTTGGCCATCTAAAAATTATTGGTGAGAACAAGTTAGTCACACAAGTAGGATTATTCCACCTGCACCCAAAAAGAGAAAAGAGCCTTTGTCAAATACTAAGAGCAACTGGACAGGAGATTATTAAATGTAAACAAGACTCACCATTATTGTTTCATTGCTCACTAGTATGGGGCATTATACCAGTTAGGCCTCCTTTTTTGCAACTAGTCACAAGTGGTGACATTTTCATAAAAGAACTTCCCAATAGAGAACTCCAATTTTAGGAGGCATAGGCTTGCATCAAACCTCTTCAATTGGGAAGGGTTGCATATCCTGGGAAGGGTTGCATAAGGATTTGAAAAAAGAGGTACATGAGAAATGGGGTAAGGGGAGAATCTCTGGATTCCATCCAAATATGACCATCTTCTTTTCCAGGCTCAAGGTAAATTCCGTCCAACATACCTAATAGATTAGAGATTGATTATAGTTCAGAATCTCTGGATTTCTCCTAAAACTCATATTCCAATCAAACCCTTTAGAGAATTTGAAAGCACAATAAACTCCGCAATAGGCTTACCCTTAAAGAAAAAAGAGAGAACAATGAAGGAAAAAAAAACCTTCAGAGGTGATTTTCCCATCCACCAATTCTCTGAAAACTTAATTTTACTACCAGAATAAGCATCATAACTTAGAAAGTTAGAGAACAGAGGAAGGATTCCATGAATTAATTTCCAAGGAGAAGCAAGAGTAGCTCTAGGAGAGAGCCCAATATCCTATTCCATTTCCTTTCAGCCAATGAATGCTAACCTCCACCTTGTGCCACTGTTTTTATTTTTTCAATTGGCAATTTCCAAAGCCATTTTCCTAGCAAAGCCACATTCTTCTTTTCCAAGTTCCCAATCCCCAACCTACCATGCTCTTTCTTTCCTTCTACGCACCCTTGCCTTTCAAGATGGATTACATGCCAAGTTTACTGTATTTTCCTTTTTCTCTCATGTTACTTTGCAAAATCTAGATTGTCCTCTTACATAAATTAGTGATGGAAAATAAGGTTAAAAAACTATTCTTCTTCACCTGGTAAAAGCCTCATTTGGGTGAGGCTGATTTGTTTTCTTCAGTAAATTGGACTTGTTGACTCTGACTAGTAATAGCTTGGTAGGTGTTTAGCACTGGAGCATTTCACAAACGTTCCATTTTTGCTGATGTGTTATTCATGCCACATCAGCAAATAAATGGAATCGGTAAGAAAATCGCATTTTGGTAGTCTGTTTTTCAAAAATATGTTTTTGCAATGATTAGCTCTGGGATTCGGGAAAGGAGGGGTTTCTTGAATCGTTAAATTGACGATTCTTGAATCGCCTTGGTGATCATGAATCACTAAGGTGATGTGGCACATTGAAATTTTATAAAGCTGACTTCTTTTCTGAGATGTCATACAGTTGTCATTATAAAAATATTATAATAAGAAGCCAAATCACTTTAAAGGCCCAGTCAGCCTGCATCTTGATTTTTTTTTTGTGTTTTTCAAGAAAACAGGTTAAACAAAACACTTATGAATCGGGGTCCACTTGTGAAACGGAACACTTATGAAATGCTCAAGTGCCAAACACCTAATTTATAGCGTGAAAAAGAAAAAAAATTGCTTCATCAAGAAAGATAAATAAGTTATTGGTGATTACATTGCCTAAATATAGAAAATGCTGAACCTGCAAACCTTTTGCAAAATGAGTTGCCATTTAAAAAAAAATCAAGAAACCTCAGTCATATCTTTTAGCTCTATAGTTGTCCAACACTATGGAATAAGGTATGAAGCCATCTTTGATTGATCGATAAAAAAAGCCTTCTTAGATTGAATTCTCAACAATGCCAGAATTATTTGTGGACAGTGTCAATATGGACATGGACATAGAAGTTGGAACCTAGGGGTGCCTTTAAAATACATAGATTTGGTTTGGGGACTCGTGAAGAATTTAATGTTAAATGGTGAAATATCTTGTAACTTTATATAGCTAGATGGCAAAAAAAAGGCAATTACCCAATGTTGGTCCCAGCTATCTTGGTCTTGAGGAAGGCTGGGCTGGGTATGGTCCTAACTATTGGTATTTTTGGCACAAAATTTCCACCCTCAGACTAGAACCTGTGTTCTCACACTTGCCAGCCTGATATTTAACCATCACACCAAGTAATGGCCCCTATTTAGCTGCATGGAACACCCTAGATAAATTTGGAAAATTTTCTTTGTTATCTAGAAAATTTCTATATTAAAAGATGAAAATAGAATGTAATGGTAGGAATTTATTTGTCAACAAGCTGGGGCTGAGGTATTGACCACCTAAAGAGGGGCTAAGGTGAGGAAACACGATTTCAAGTGGTTCTAGGGAGTAGGTTTTGAAAAAGATGAGCAATAAAAGGGCTGTTTAAATGCCTTTGAAAAATAAAATTAAACTAACCATTCCCTAGGCTATGTTTGGTTTGAGGGAAGATTTTGGTGGGATGGGATTAGAGATGGAAATTTGACCTGTCCCCGTGGGGCCCTACCCTGCCCCGCCCTGGTTGGGGCGGGTTTTTTGACCACTGGTCGGGGTTCGAGGAAAACCCAAAACTTTGGGGGTCGTTTGTCCACCCCGCCCCGACTATATTATATAACATAATACATATAAAATTGTTAATATATGCTAATCTATATTATATCATATTATATTATTATACATTATATTATATTATACTATACTATATTACATAACATAAAATAGTTCTAGGTAGGTTTTCAAAAAATAAAAAAAATATAAGTATACAAGTAAGAATGATCAGGGTGGGGTGGGGCAAAGTCGGGAATCCCCGTTCCCCGTAGGGATGGGGATGGGGTTAAGATTTTTAGCCCTGCTTGGGTTCGGGGTGGGGAATTTCAATTTGGGGTCGGCTACGGGGTAGGCAAAACCCGGCCCTGCCCCGTCCTGTTGCCATTCCTACATGGGATGAGATTAGATGAGATGAGAAAGGGAAGATTGATGAAAAATTTCACATTCCATTGTTTGGTTGCAAAAGGGAAAATAGTGGGAAAATCAACCCTAATAACAATAATTAATTAATTAATTAGGTAATTAGTAATACTTTTATTATTTTATATTTTACTATTCATTATTCATTATTAATATGTTATTAGTTAAATTATAATTAATAACTAATTAATATTTATAATTTGTTAATTAATTATTAATTAAGAATTAATATTTTAATTTTATTTTATTAATATATGGTATGAACTAATTGATAAGTTTTATTTTGTACTTCTATTTATTTTTTAATTATTTAACATTTTTATCATTTATTTATTCATTAATTACTTAGTTATTTAATTATTAAATATTTTCTTGTTAATTAATAATTAATATTTTAATTTTAATTTTAATTTTAATTTTAATTTTGATTTTATTAATATTTTATGAATGAATTGATAATTTTTATTTTGTATTATTAGTTATTAATTGATATTAATAATTAGTCAACTAATTATTAACAGTAATTATGATTTTAAAATTATTATTTATATATTTTTATTTTATTAACACTTATGACTTAATTAATAATATTAATATTTTATTCTGAAATATTAATTGATTGTGAAATTATTTTAATGGATTAATATTTTTATTATTTTTTTATTTTAATTAACATATTAATAATTTTTAATCAAATTATTTTATTAATATGTTATTAAATAATTAATAATTTATTAATTGGTCAGGGGTCTTATATTAACTCTTAGAAATACTACATAGAAGGTGTTTTTTTTTTTCTTGTTGAACAAGTTTCTCCCTCCCTTCCCACTTGTTTCCCATCAAACTGGTGGGATTCCATTATCTCAAGAATTGGGATCTATAATTCCACCTTTTTCCCATCCCATCTCATGACATCTCACAAGCCAAACATGGTAATGGAAGAATATTCTAGAATATTCCATTTTTCCCCTTCCCATCCACAAATCAAACGGAGACTTAATTATCCTGTTGCCCTGTTGCTATAAGGGAAATTTTAGCAAATTACTGCAAGGCTAGCGATGTTGTATAGAGAAGAGCATTGAGCAATCTGTCCAAAAAAATAAGTGTTACAATGATGCCAAATGTTGAGATGGATGAGTAGGAAAAGCTAGAAATGATAGGATTAGAAATGATCAAATTTGTAGGAATCTAGGAGTTAGCCCCTATAGGTGATAAAATGAGGCAAAGTAGTCTAAGATGGTTTGGTTGTGTGCAGAAAGGCCATTTTCAGAACTAGTAAAAAGAAGCAAGCGCATGGCAGAACATGATTCATGTAGCTGATCCCATATAGTCGGGACATGGTTTTGTTGAGTTGAGTCTGTTTCTACAAGCCCTCTTTAGCTTAATTGAAACTCACAATCTTTACAAACCATGTACTTAGAGTCTTAGATAGTTAGGCCAGACAATAACCCAATTATAGCTGGTATTTTGAAGCATTGACTAGTTTATCGACAAGTCAGTTGAGGAACAGATCAACTGCATCAATCACTAATTGGTTGATACTCATGATGTGGTTTCCTAGGACAGCTAAGCATGAACTAGCTTGACTAGTCAACCTAGTCAACCACAAGTTCATTTTAAAAGCTTTGTTTGTTTGTCACTCTGATTGTTTGATATAGAATATATTTACATTATGTTGCATTCATGCTGTTGCTTTAAATATTTGTGATGGGACATGATGTGTCTAAAATAGAATAAAGGGAGGCAGCGGAGAAGTTCTTTCAAGTTTTCTTTTTTTTTTCCCAATTAGTGGTGTGTTGGTGTGGAGTTGCCACGAAGGCACAAACAAAGGACATATTGAATGGTCAAGGTTATACTATTTCTTTGGAAAACAAAGACTGTGATTCCCTATCCTAGTCCATCCAGCCTAACTTTAATGTTCAATATCATTCTTTTCTTGCATGGTTGTGGTTTTATTAACTTATTTGTGGGATTGCATAGTTGTAGTTTCTTTTTATTGACTAATATGCTTAGGCACTAATTAGTCATTGCATTGGCCAGAGAGGACAAAACAACTAGTCATTGCTTCAGTGCATTGATAACGTTGAGTACAGCTTCCCATTTAAACTTGGCATGTTCTATTTTGAACAGGTTTTGTACGAGAAGAAAAGAATGGTGCCATAAAATCAAATACCTTGTTTATACTTAATGATCATTTACTGTCACCAATGTGAATAAATAACAACTTAGACATGTAATTAAACCATACAATCTTTTCAGATTTCTATTCTCAATAGAAGCTGATCTAGACCATGATATTTTTGAAGCCTCAATTCATACCCTGCAGATCCTCATACTTTAGGAGATTAACCCATTTTGAGTGATTTAGGAACATTATTGTTGAAGCAATTTCTATTGTACCAGAAAGGTATGGTACCTGAAAAGCTTTTACAAATCAGAAATCCACTTAAACTTGAATGAATACAAGTTGATTGGCTACCAATTGGATGACACTGGTTGATTTGTTATCAGTTTTTTAGGTAAAATACCATTTCATTGTCATTGTTGGACTCTATTGAAGATTGGATTATTAAAATAACTACTGTCATAGTGATGAACTCATGCTGGGTGGCTATTTTATGTTTTTGTGCATCTAGGGACGTTTCAAGTATCAACCTGGCCAAGTTAGAGCTTTTGGGATGCTTGCTGGAGGCTCTGGCATTACTCCTATGTTCCAGGTATGTAAGTGGTCTATTTTCTTGCCGAGTACATTTTCCACAATTTGTTGAGGTTAATCTTTCTTTCTGTTTCTGACTGCAAATTAGGTTGCTAGAGCTATCCTAGAAAACCCAAAAGACAGAACTAAGGTACATCTTATATACGCCAATGTCACGCTTGAGGACATTCTTTTGAAGGTAAAGTCCTCTCTCTCTCTCTCTATACACACACGCATACACTTAACACAACACAAATGGAAGTCATTTCTCTGAGCATCATGACCACCTTTACCTATTCTAGAATATTACTTAGGAGCAAGGAATAAACTTTAGACAGATTTGACAATGAAGTCATTATTTTCATCATCTAAGCCTCATTCCAACTATATGGAGCCAGCTACATGAATACTGTTTTGCCATTCTGTTATGTTCAGTGCCATATCCATTGTTAAATTATGGGTGCTTAAGTCATTTCTTATTACTTTTACATAAGTCCTTTGGTCTCCCCTAGAACTTCTAGCCCCTTCAACTTGTAACAAATCATTTTTTTTCCTAATAGGTGTTGTGGATAGTCCTTTATGCACATGATCAAACTATCTCAATCTAATTTCTCTCATTTTATCACTTATTGGAGCTAGTCCTGTGTTCCTTCATATGACTTCATTTATAGCTCTGTCCTTTCTAGTTTTACCACTCATTTGAGCATTCTCATTTCTGCCACACTCATTTTATGGACATGCTATTTCTTTATTGTCCAACACTCTTCTCCATACAATGAGGTCATAAAAGATGTAATAATGAGCATCAATAGAAACTCAAGAGTTGAGAAGGTGGAAAAAAGGAATAAGATGGAAGTCTTTTAATTTTGAAATGAACTTGTCTTTATTGCTCCCATGTTGTATCTTAACTGCTTTAAAAGTGAGAATCTTCTTGATTTTGGTTGCCAAAACTCTTCACCCGGTCTCCTTATGACTTGCGTTGTAATTTGGTTCTATCTGTAATTCATTTTGTTTATAGGAGCCACCTGACCCCAGCACAAAGCCGCCTTCTTTATCCTTTTTTCTTTTTTTCTTTTTTATCTCTAATAACACATCAAAACCTCTATCATTATCAATAATCACCCACATGTATAGAGGAAAATCTATGTTGCTGGAAAGACATGATACCAGAAGGGCTTTGAGCAATCAAAACCTCCCTGTGAATTTTGATAAACACCACCTGATTGATAACCACTTTTATGATACCAATTAATTGGTTTTCAAGTTTTTCCGGTATCATAGTTGAACCCTATTAATATGAATCCTACATTTTTTTAGTTTTCTTCAATTTAATGTTTTTACATGTGAGGTGTAGGCCTCTTGTACCACCTAGAAGCAGTTTGGCTCTACCTTGTCTTAAGGCATACACCTCACCTCCTTGATATGAATCTTCTATCATATGCGGTGTTTTTTGTTTACCATAGAATCAACATAATGTTTTTTTTTTTTTTAAGTTTTTTGATGTCCATCTTAGTAGCATCCAAAGGTCTGACTTGGAATAATAAGTTTAGTGCTGTATATGGTCTTTATTGCTTATCAACTTCAGCATTTGTTTATCAGTATTAAAGACCAGTGCATGGTTTTCAAACATAGTTGTCAAGGCGACGCCTAGGCGACAAGGCGCCCTTGGAGGCTCGCCTCGCCCAGTCGCCTAGCAGTTTTGTGCACTGGGTTATAAAATACTTTTATATTTTTAATTTTTTGACATTATAATTATAAAATAGACATTATTAAACTAGAATATTCATTTTATGTGTTTATATACTAATTTCTTTTTATTATTTTCTTATTTTCTTAGAGTTTAATCAATGCAACATTGCTAACTGCTGTATTGAACCCATGGTTCGCAGTATTGATACACCTCTGTGTATTGGCAAAGGTGTATCGGTACTTATAACGATACTCCCCCTATTTTTTGTTTCTTTGGTTTTCAATTTCATTTTTAAATATATATATATATATATATATATATATATATATATATATATATATATATTTAAAAAATGGGTCCCCCAAAAACACCTGTATAGAGAACACTTGAACTTCTACTACCTGTAAACAGGTATCGGGACCCCAAAGATACAATAAAATACACCCGATATGGGGCGTATCGTATCGAAATTTTGATCATTGATTGAACCCTCAAAAATTTCAAAACCTGAACCTATAAGCAAAGGAAGAACTTAAAATTTTGTCTAATCAACACATTTTCTTCTTCCATGTCTTCTTCTTCTTCCACCTTTTCTTTTCTTCTTTCCTATAACAAAAGTAGGGGTTCAGCCCCTATATTTTTTGAATTTTCTTTACTTTATTCTTTTTCTTCTCATAAAATGTTGATTTTCTAGACTTAAACATGAAACTTATACATTTCTTATGAAAATTATGAATAATTATTAAGGTAAGATGGTTATGGAACCTAGGGAACTACCCTAGGATATATGGTTTTACTTAAAAAAAATTCATGCCTAGTCGCCCCCCTGTCACCTAGCCTCGCCTTGGCACCTTGAAAACTATGTTTTCAAACCACTGTTGACCTGGATGGCCGGATTGTTTGGCCTGGGAACCGTCCAAGCAACTGGTTCCGTTTTACCCCAAACTTGGTCCCTAACCAAAAACCGTTGAATCGTCAATGACCCGTTGACCTGGGCAGTCAAACCGTCAACCCGTCCAACGGGTTTTGGCCATTTTTTTTAATTTTTTGTCAGAACGGGCCATCCGTTCAAACTGTCGACCCGGAAACTAGTGGCCAGAATGGTTACAGTCAGTGATTTGAAAGGCGTGCCTAAGGCGCATAGGGGAGGTGCATTTTGGGGTATGCGCTTCGCCCAGGTCCTAGGCGCAAGCCTGGTGCGCCTTGTGCCTTAGCCTAGGTGTGCACCTTTTTAAAATTTTGTGCTTTTTGCTTTTTTTTTGAGTCTAATGGTTGGGCCGGGGGCTCCGCCCTTTGGACCCCCGACCACGCCCCTTGAGGCAAGCCCGAACAAGTATATGTTAGGGTTTAAAATTCTTATTTTTCACATAAAAAATAATGATTTAATAACTTCCATTGCCTTTTAAGAAGATATTTTATTGCAATGAATGAATGAACAACATTAGCAAATAGGGGGTTCTCGGAGCAAATAAGAGGTTCACTCGCTCACCAAGGCTCCGAGAACCCCCTATTTGCTAATGTTGTTCATTCATTCATTGCATTAAAATATCTTCTTAAAAGGCAATGAAAGTTATAAAATCATCATCTTTTATGTGAGAAATAAGAATTTCAGACCCTAACATAGACTTTTTTGGGCTTGCCTCAAGGGGCGTGATAAGGGTATGGGGGCAGAGCCCCTGGCCCAACCGTTAGACTAAAAAAAAGGCAAAAAGCTCAAAATTCTAAAAGACGCGCACCTAGGCTGAGATTGTGGGTTTTACATGCTTGAAAATGCTTTATATGTTTGCTTTTATTTTTAAATTTTCATTTGAATACACTTTACGTGTTATGTTTATGTATTTTAATTTTAGATAATAGGTTTTTTAAAACATTTATTTTAAAATTTAAGTTTATATTTTTATTAACATTATTTTGCATTTTTTAATTTTTTGTCATTTTTTTTGAATTTTCTGACATTCTTTTTGATTTTTTAGATTTTTCTTTTTTTTTTTTTTGTAATTTTGCGCCTTGCTTAAAAAGGCACATGCCTTGCCTTGTGCCTCAGGCGCAAATTTGCCCTTGCGCTTTTAAAACACTGGTTCTGGTTCTGGGTTGTTTTTTAAAACATTGCACCAGTGTATACTTTCCTTTGGAAGTCAATAGTAACTATGGAATATCTAATTTTTTACTTAATGACAAATATGACTAAATTAACTAATGAATCTAGTTAATGTATAATGTATTATAGGAAAGAAATTGATTAATAATAAATGCACTCCTTTGCTTAATGAACCATTGCTATGAATTGATGGAAATTGATAATCAACCAAATAAGTTATATTTTGTGCCCCATTGATAAACCCTTTCAGTTGGTCAATACTTTTTGCAATAAAGAACAACCTTTCCATTGAGGTTGCCAACTGTCATGCCCCTTTCATGTGGGCCTTAAGAATTGGAGGCCATTCAACCAACTACCACCTAAGACTCACCAGGCCTGGGGCATTGAGTAGACATCAAAGTGTATTCTTTAATTATGGCACACTTCACAATGGTCCTCTTATCTGAACCTCTTTGAATATAACAGTTTATTCTCTTTTTTCGTATCCAATAATCTCTTTTGATAGCGTTACCTGTATAAATGCCATCTCTGTATGCATTCCTTCAATAGAAAACATGTTAAGAAATCTCAAGTTAGAGGCAGGGAGATAAATAACCTTATTTTATAAGCCTATTATCAATGTCATTATCAATGTTGTCCACACATGTTACAACACTGTTTCAAGGTTTTCAAAGGTTAAAGGGGTAGGGTGAGGTGGTTGGATGCCAAAGAGGCAAGGTGTAAATATAACTTTTCACTTTTTATAGCCAATTTACATATTTTCTTTTTATTACAACTATATTCTTTTTAATGTGAATCTTATGTTTTTAAATTTTTATTTTGTGTTTTGTTGTATGTTTATAACCTTCTCTATCTAAATTAAATATTCTATACATACATACTAAAATTATTTGTAATATTTTATGCATTTAAGGATACAATTTATTTCTTTTATAGAGATTTTTATATCTATATCCATATTTATTTGTTTTAATATTAATCATATATTTTGGATTTTTTTTATGGTTATGATCTTATTTACCTAAATAAAATAATCTGTTTATTTAATTTGCATACTTTCTAGTTTACACACACATATACAAAAGATTATTTTTTTTAAATTATTTAAACATTTCGATATATATATATATATATATATATATATATATATATATTTGTTTCCTAGTTAAAGTATATTATTAACTTTCTATTAAATTATGTTCTTTTTAATATGATATTTTTAAAATTTATAACCTTTTAACTAAATAAAATAATATCTTTACTTAATTTGCATATTTTCTAATGTTTTCAATATTATCTAACTTATAAGAATTAAAACTAGCAAAAGGGGAGGGGGTGTCCATTGGAACAAAGGCAAGTGAGCAAAAATTTGTCTGTAAAATTTCTGTACAAGAGTATTTTGGTTGATTGTAATTAGATTAAGGCCTCAAAAAGAAACCTTAGTAAATATTTTTCGTCATAAAATTTATTTAATAGAAATAAATGGCTTTGTATATAAATCAAGGGACTTTACTAGGCCAACCCACCTTATTGCTCAAAGCCCTTGTTTGCTAATGTTGTTTATTCATTCCTTCCAATAAAATATCTTCTTGAAATGCAATTAAAGTTATGAAATCATTATTTTTTATGTGAGAAATAAGAATTTAAGACCCTAACATGGACTTGTTCGGGCTTGCCTCGAGGGGCGTGGTACAAAGGCGACTCTTAGAATCGAGAATGCAATATGTTTTACATCACATTAGCTACTTGAAGTAATGCAATTGAGGAAAAGAGATTGTGGGTTTTACATGCATGAAAATGCTTTATATGTTTGATTTTAATTTTAAATTTTCATTTGAATACACTTTACATGTTATGTTTATGTATTTTAATTTTAGGTAATAGGTTTTTTTTAAGCATTTATTTTAAAATTTAGGTTTTTATTTTTATTAACATTATGTTTAATATTTTTTGATTTTTTTGCAATTTTTAAATATTTGGCCATTTTTTTGAATATTCTGACTTTTTTTTTTGATTTTTAGCATTTTTTTTGTAATTTTGCACCTTGCTTAAAATGGCGTATGCCTCGCCTTGCGCCTCAGGTGCAAATTGGCCCTTACACTTTTTTTGTGCCTTTGCGCTTTTAAAACACTGGTTATAGTAGTTAGGTTGTTTTGGGGGTTTTATTTCTTCTCTTGAGTGATCCTTATTACCTTCCTTGTGTACTTTCTTTTTCCCTTTTAATGAAAATTTCTCTACTTTTCAAAAAAAAAAAAAATCATCCCAAAGTTTTTGATTTTTCTTCAAAGCCCTTACTATTTTGTTGTTTTGTGCATACTCTGAACCTTACCAAACTTGGTTGCCCTCTGCAATTACCTTTTTATTGATGTGTCCTTTTTGCAACTAACCATTTTTTTTATAATTCTTTTGCAACTAACCATCTAATCATACTTGTGAAATTTCATTGGAAATTTCTATTCCAAACATATTTTCCTTATTTCTAATTTTTTATCACTCGATATTTTTTAATCCTAAACCCTTATTACCAATGCTAGCCCTCTTGAAAAATTTCTTGTACTATGAACAAATTTCTTGTTATTTCAATAAATTACATGTACACATACTTGCAGTTGTGTGTAATCTATACTTTTATTACAGTGCCTGAATATTACTATTCGTTTACATAATTGGTAAATGATTTCATTTCCTTATGATTTTCATATTCATTGGTATTTTATTCTTTTGCTTTGGCCCCAAATATTCATGGTGGTGGGGTCGCCACCGTCAGATTTTATTAAAATTTTGAATTGGCTTTTTATTCATTCAATTATTAACATGGTAAATATGACAGCTAATATTTAGTTAGAAGCATTTAAATTTAAACTAGTTTTTTGCACTTAATAATTTTTAGTAGTTTTCTTTAAGACTGTTTTGGTTTCCTTGCTTAAAATATAGAAGCTTGTGTGTAACTGTATATTCAGTACTCTAGCTAATAGCTTATTCTGGTTTACATATTTTTGGTTCAAATTTGTGTATAATATAGGTGTATGGTTTCCTAATTATTTGGTGGACTTTGTTTGATTACATCACTTGTGTTGATTATCTACTATCATGCTTATTAATATTATTTTAGAAATAGTAGTTTAATTTGCATAGTGTGTTCAACTTCAACATTCAAAAATTGCCTACAAATTATTGCCGAAATAAGGAATACTAAGAATATTTGAAAAATAGTAACTATGAAGAACATGGACACAATGTCTTACAATCTGTCCTTGTGGTTGATCGGTGTATATTGAATTAATTTATATTGGATATGTGCAGGAGGAACTAGATGGCCTTGCAAGGGACTACCCTGACCGCTTCAAAGTCTTCTATGTTCTGAATCAGGTCATCTGCCTTGTATTCTTTAGTATTTTTCTTGAAAATTTTGGATATCCAGTTGTGGGATTACCTTTTTAAATACACAAGAAATTTATATTATCTTTAATATCATTTTCATGCACAATTTGGATTCATGTTAGTACTTGATACGAGTTATTTCTAACAAATTACAGTTTACTTAACTTTTCTAGAAGAATCAAATCTAGCAGTTATTGATGGTCTAGCTATATTCATAGAATAATAAAATTTACCAATCAATTATTACTTAGAAGTTAAGGGGAAAGCTAACGTATGAAGTGATCCACATGAAGGGATAGGAAATCCATCATATGGACGCCCAAGATTGTGGAATAAAGGGGGCGAATTTCAAAAATTTTTCCTTTCCCTTCAACTGGGAATTGAATTCCTTATTTAGAAAATCATATTTTCAAGGATCATTCTTGAACCATAAACTGAACAAGATCTGAACCAAAAGGAGGAGAGAGAGATAATACCTGATACAGAGAAATAATATCTCTCAATGGAGGTGTTCACGCTCAAGGTAGAAACCAAAATCTGCTCCCACTGAATATGACGTAGTGCAAGGTGGAGCAGAATCAGCAGTGTCCTTCCTAAGAACCTGATTCTTCCCAAGAATCACCTGGACGGCTTGTGAATACAACTCCTACCAATCTTTTCTCCAAAAGATTGGAATCAAGATCCAATCTTGATTTCTCCTAAGGAATGGAGATCGAACTGCTATAGGCGGCGGCTGCAGGAAGGAGGCGGCTAAAGAGAATTTGTAGGGTGCAGAATTCTCTTTTCTATGTTCTCAACTCTGAAGACAAGACTTGAGTCTGTTGAATGTTGTGTCTAAAGGCTGCCGCTCCCTCTTCCTTTTATAGACTTAAAGGGATCAACTCCTAATCCCATTAGGAGTTGCTAACCCAAATCATATTTGGATTAGAAGTCCCTTTAAGATAAGGGATAATCCTTATCTTATCTGCAGATTAGGTCAGCCAGTTCCTAATCTAATTAGGAAGTTTCCAAATCTAAATCTCATTTAGATCTTGGACTCTCTAAGTGGATAGGGTGTGGGCCCAGTCCTATCAGTTGATCTTATCTCAGAATTCGCCCCTTAAAAGACTAATCAAATTAGCCCAGTTCGAAATGGGCTTAAGGCCCATTTAGGGTTATGTATTCATTAAGCCTTCCAAATTGCTGCTCAGTCGGGCTTCCTTGTATGGCGTGGGACCCAAACATTGATCTACACATTGGCCCAGCCTTTGTTACAAGGCCTGGCCGAATACAATGTTATGGACAGTGCACCCCCTGAAACCCATCAGATGGGCTCTATAGGCCCGACACTTACCTAAGTGGTCCCTGGGCCAAGCCACTTTGTAACACCCAGGGACTGTGGGCGGATGCAAGATTAGCCCATTAGGTATTATCCTCAATGGCCTTACACTTAACCTCTCAGCCCATAATGATCAAACACTGCCCGACAAGAGAGGACCTCTCCCTCGGCTACAAGGAACAGTGTTGCACTCTCTCAAGTATGGATCCCGGGAATTAAAACCTTTTGCAAATCATTTCGAAACCATAATTTATATATTTTTATATCTCATATAAAATATATTTTGCAAAACAAATTTCAACGATTGAAATCGGCTATCGGCAGTCTTGGTTTCCATTAGTAAGAGTGCATCCCCGATCATTACCTTTGTCCGACAAAGGGGCTGGTCCTGTCACTATGATCACCCACTCAGATGAATTCTCAGACTGTCTCAACATACCCAGGTTTTGACCCCCGCTAAGGATCTCACTGATTGGTACATCAAAGACAGTCCAATCCGACACCTAGTGCAGTATCATAATCGAGTCTAGGGGTCGGGTGTAACTTTCCAGTTTTGCCCATCAATCTCCAAGGTCCAGGGCAATACTGGAAATTTGGTCCAGTTCAAAGATTCATTTAATCCCACACCGTGTGCCTAGGGTCTCACCCTGGTAGCTGAGACAAGCCACCCCAACCGACTTGGTGGCACCACAGTGTCAGCCTTGTTAGGATAGGTCTCCCCAGACCGACCCACTGGCTGTGAACATTCTAAACTAACACGAGTCTCATTAAGTGTCCAGTTTAAGGGTATTACACAGAAACATACCAAGGGAACATGAATCAAATATGCACTTTTATTCATTTACAATAAATTCATAAAGTACATCATTTTGATTGAAGCTAAGGGCATACAAAACTGTCTAACACCACATGTGCCATACTTACTTTTTAATGACAAAACTAACCTTGACCAACTCATTTACCCTATTAACTAATTTCTTATACCTTTGGTTTATTTCTCTCCTCTATTTCATTGCCTTTTTGGTAGAATTTCTTGCCTATTTTATGTTTACTCATCTCACAACCCACCAACAATTCGTTCACCCATCGAGAGTTCAATTTGAGTGTATGGAGAACTATTTTTTGTAATTTTGGTTATAGGATGGAGTTGAATAGAGGGGCATCATTGTAATCTTTCCATTACTTTTAGGTTTCTAATGGTAAATGTCTAACAAGGGGGTCTTGGAGGTATCAGAATGTCAGGGTAAGGTTTAAGAGTGTAATAAGACAGAATACAAGAATAGAGGAAGAAGGTTGGAGAGGAAAGAGGGAGAAGAATGAGTGAAAGAGCTTATTGAACTGTTGACAAAAGTTCTTACTTACATAGACCCAACCAGGCAGTAAATGGTGTTAAGTTACATCATAATCCTGTTATGTACAATTAAGGACTGGGGTGCCCTTATTATTCTAAGAGAAATCTCTGAATACCCTACTGCCATCTACACTACTTAAAACATAAAATAAAGAATGAAATCACACACTTATTAAACAGATTACACACTCCAACACTAAGCTAGTATATATATGTCATATAAACCCAGCTTGCTAGTGATGAAATCAATCCGCTGTCTATGTGTAGGTATGGCACTGTGAAGATGGTCCAAGTTCTGGAGGTAGAGTATAGGATGCTAGGAAGAACAGGGCGTCAAGGACGAGACTGGATTGGGATGATGAGAATAGAACTCTCATGGAATAAAGGACGAAATGATACTAGGGCTAGAATGCTCAATTGCTTAGACTGATATAACATTTGGAGTTGAAGGATCTCTAGGGTTAGGTCACTGGTGACAGAATGACTTTGAAGGTATCAAATGAATAGAATGACCCCCTTTAACATCATGAGCCCTACTATTTATAGATGAAGGGAGGGCTCACTTTGTGCATGGGCAAGGATCAAGAATTGTAGAATATTCTTTAGGTGGTTAAGGGCTCTAGTCCCTAGGTTGCTCCCATGAGGGGACACACGTTGGGCTGTGATGCAGGGAGCATATTCACTCTGACTGATGCAGGGAGCATATTCACTCTGACTGTGATGCAGGGAGCATATTCGCTCTGATTCCCACACCCGCAGGCTCCTACCACGTGTTGTCTCAGGGGAGAGAAGATCTTCCATATACGGCCTTTTCAGTTATTTGCTCCCTAGACTGCAACTTGCTTTATTTATTGTCTTACATCCCACGAAGGGTATCTGTGGTCCAAGTCTGAGTGTGAAGAGTGTCCATGGCTTGCCTCTGTGGAGAAAGTCCGTGATCCTTCTTAGACAAGCGTTACTAACCAGATGACCACGGAGCCAGTGGTTTTGCTACTGTGGCTAGTCTGCAGCAATACTTCAGTGTTGTATAAGTCTATCTCCTTACACTATGTAGAGTCTAGTGAACAAATTTGCTAACTGATTATCTGTCTTCACTCTTCAGTCTTTGCAAATACAGTAGTTATTTCTTCTCTTTGAAGTTTTTCTTGAACAAAATGACAATCAACTTCTATGTGTTATTCTCTCATGAAACACGGGATTTGAAGTGATATGTATATGGCAGCATGATTATCACAATGAAGATGCATAGGGAGTGTCATGGTAATCCTGATGTCCTATAAGAGGCTTTTTAGCCATATTACTTCACCTGTAGTATGGCTCATAGCCCCATATTTTGCATTAGCACTAGACTTTGCCACTATATTCTGTTTTTTTTTTTTTGAATCTGTAAAAGGATTTCATTAATACTTAAGATTTGAACTTAATACACCTGTTTGCAAAACCCAGTACTCATCGGTACCCTATTACAAGTATGCCCAGAAAATACTTTGCCTATTTACTCCCTGTTTAGCTAGTGTATCTGCTACCCCGATTGCAGTTCTTCTCACCCAGCTGAAGCTTGTACTCAAGTCTTTTGCAATCACTTCAGTCTCTCTAAATGCATGTCTGTATTTCCATGGTGCTTCGCCCAATGGATTACTAACTGTGAATCACCTTCAACATCCAAATTTCTGAGGCTATGCTGTTGTGATAATCTCAACCCTTGTAGCAGTGTTTTAAAAGCACAAGACGCAAAAAAAGCGCAAGGGCCAATTTGCGCCTGAGGTGCAAGGCGAGGCATGCACCTTTTTAAGAAAGGCGCAAAATTACAAAAAATAAAAAAGCAAGAAAATTCAACAAAAATGCCAAAAAAATTATAAAAAATGCAAAAATTAAAAGAATATTAAATATAATGTTAGTAAAAAATATAAACTTAAATTTTAAAACAAATGTTTTAGAAAACCTATTATCTAAAATTAAAATACATAAACATAACATGTAAAACAAATTCAAATGAAAATTTAAAAATAAAAGCAAACATATAAAGCATTTTCAAGCATGTAAAACCCACAATCCCTTTTTCTCCTTAATTGCATTGCTTCAAGTAGCTAATGTGATGTAAACCATATTGCATTCTTGATTCTATGAGTCGCATTTTTACCATGCCTCTCGAGCCAAGCCCGAACAAGTCTATGTTAGGGTCTGAAATTATTATTTCTCACATAAAAAATAATGATTTTATAACTTTCATTGTCTTTTAAAAAGATATTTTATTGCAATGAATGAATGAACAAAATTAGCAAATAGGGGGTTCTCGGAGCCCCCGGCCCAGCCGTTAGACTCAAAAAACAGCAAAAAAGCGCAAAAATTTAAAAAGGCGCACGCCTGGGCTGAGGTGCTAGGCCCGCCAGGCATGTGCCTTTTGAAAGGAGTGTGCCTAGGACCTGGGCGAGGCGCATACCCCAAAATGCACCTTGTCTGTGCGTCTGGGCGCCTGGGCACGCCTCAGGTGTGCCTTTTAAATCACTGGTAGCAGTGCCAAGGTTTCTGCCATGACTGAGTCTCCTATACCTTCTGGACCTGAATACAACACAGCCTTAGTGGTTTCTATTCCCTCCCCCAATACCAGCTCTTCCCGGGTTACCCAAGGAGCTACCATCGATGTTCAGTTTCAGCCTACTTTCAGTTGGTGGTCTCCAATCCTGTCTTACCTCTTTAGGGTGGGTTCCAGTTTGTTTTACTTCAGGCGGAGATTTGACGTTTTTACCCAATGTGCAGCTCAGAGCAGGATTGCTTCCAACAGTTCCTCCTTTAACCTGCTCCTTTTCATTAAAAATTCTATTGTTCCTTTCTTCCCAAATTGTCCACACCATAGCAGCTCCTATGGTTCTCCACATGATCTTTTTTTTTTGAAGAATAAAGAAGTTGAATTGTGGCAGGCATTTTTTTATTGTCCACCCTCACCTCACCATAATCCACTCTCCATCCTTCATTTTTTTTGATGAATGAAGATAATTTATTAATCAGAAATGAGGCAATACAGGAGACCCAAGAGGTGGCACGAGTTGTTACCTCTTCTAGCAAGTATTACATCAATTTAAAAAACAGAAATACCTAGAAATAAAATTACAGAGCAGCCCAAAATAAATGTTCCCTTGAAGCCCCTTGCTTAGCTAACCCATCCGCTAAGGTATTTGCTGATCTTCCCACCCAAAGAGAGGTAACAGTCATGTTTCTTGTGAGCCAGTTGACTTTGCTTTGAGCCTTAGGAAATTGGGGTTGAATAAGCTTACCACTTCTTGTGGAGGGGCTCATCTGCAACCAAAAGAGAACAAAAATATTCCCAAATACAGGATAGAAGAGGACAGGAAATTAATAAGTGGGAAATGGATTCTCCACAGGCCTTACAGAGTGTGCACATGTGAGGAGAAAGGCAAGTATTTGGCCTCCTTTTCTGTAGCATGTCAAAAGTGTTAACCTTGCCAAGGAAAACTTCCAAACAAAGACCTTGAACTTTGGGTGGGATGGGTTTACACCAGATTTCTTTCAATGGGAAGGCCAAACCCCTGAAAGAGGAGTTAACTAAGATATTGAACAAAGAAGCACAAGAGAAACAGCCATCAGGGGAAGGGGTCCAAACCCTAACATCAGGTGAGTTTTGGTCTAAGAACACAATCTCCAAAGGTGAAAGCAAATTCAGAGTCCCTTATTCCTCTCCTGAACCCAAAATTCCAACTAATCCCATTTTGGGAAGAAGCACCAAAGGTGGATTCAAGTCTGAACTTGTAATCTGAGAGGGTGTAAAGAGTTGGAAATTGTTGGAAAAGAGGTATATCACCAATCCAGAGGTCCTCCTAGAGAAGGATTTTGTTCCCACAATCCACATCAAAATGGATGGAATTAAGGAAGGAAGGAAGTACCTCAATTATTGCTTTCCAAGGGGATCTTGATGAAGTATGAGAGTCTAGCTTTGCATCCCAGCCGTTCTCATCTAAACCATGAATGCTTTCAATGACCTTGTGCCACAACCTATCTCCTTCTAGGGGAAATCTCCAAAGCCACTTCCCTAGCAGTGCTGTATTCCTCTTGGTCAAATTCCCAATTCTAAGCCACCCTGCTCCTTTGGTTTACGTACCTTCTTCCATTTTATTAAGTGATCCTTTCTTTCATCCCCCAACTCCCAAAGGAAGTCCCTCATGAATTTTTCAAGCTGCTTAGCTATTTTGACTGGGATCCTAAAGGTGGAGAGAAAGTAAATGGGCAGGTTTGCTAAAGTGGATCTGATTAAGGTTATTCTACCCCCTAGAGAGATAATAACTCCTTTTCCACATAGCCAATTTCTTGCTAAATCTTTCTAGGACATGTTTCCAAAAGCTATCAGATCTTGGGTTTCTTTCCAAGGGCTGGCCGAGGTAGTCTAAGGGCAACTCTTTCACCTCACAACCTAGGGTTTCTGCCAGAAGCTGCAATCTACCCTCTTCCACCTTGATTCCAGCCACACAACTTTTCCCCAATTTACTGTTAAGCTTGAAAATCTTTGGAGCTCATTGACCAAGTCCTTTAGATTCCTAGTTCAGCCTCACTACTGCCATCACAGAAAATGATAATGTCATCCGCAAATTGAAGGTGAGAGACATGCACCTCATTCCTTCCTACCCTCCATCCACTAATCATGTTATCCAAATTAGCCTTAGTGATCATTCTACTTAGGACTTCTGCAATTAGAGTAAATAAGAAGGGGGATATAGGGTCTCCCTGTCTCAACCCTCTTTTGGCTAGGAAAAAATCTCTAGCAACCCCATTTATCATGATCAAGAAATGAACTGAACTAATACAACCTCTGGTCCAATTTCTCCATTTCTCCCATTCCAATCCTTTCTAGCACAACGAGGAGGTCCTGGCCCACCAAGTCATAGGCTTTTTCTAGGTCTAATTTGCGAATCAAGCCCTTTTCTCTCTTCTTTCTCTTTTCTTTCACACACTCATTTACCGCCAAAATTTGGTCCACAATTTGCCTTCTAGCGACAAAGGCTCCTTGGAACTGACAGATCACCAAGGGAAAACAAGTCTTCAGTCTCTCTGATAGGCCTGAAGTCCTTTGGGGATTTTGCATCTTTTCTTTTGGGTATCAAAGCAATGAAGGTTGCATTTGTTCTAGGTGAGATTTCCCCTTTTTCATGAAATTCCTCAAAGACTTCCCACAAATCCTCCTTAATAATCTCCCAACAATCATAACCAAGATAAAGGGGGTAGTGGTCTGAAGTTACTCTAGGAAGTGCTTTCAAGACGAGATTTCCCCAAAGCTCCTCCCAGTTAACTGAGTATAGGAACCTCTCCAATTTAGAACACACTGGGACCTCCTGGAAGTTTGACTAAGTAAAGGTAGCTTGCAACAAAGGGGGTTCTTTTAATTCCATAGATTCCACCAAAGCATTAAAATTCCTCATGTTTGTGGTTATGCCCTTATTGGAGTTATTTGTTTCATTTGTGAACCTGATAAAATTGAAGTCTTCCCCCACACACCATGGACCCTCCCACAATCCCCTAATTGCAGCTAGTTCCTCCCAGAAAAGGTTTCTATCTCTATAGGAGTTAGGGCCATACACATTGGTTAAAACCCTTTCCTTATTGTCATTCTCCTTATTCATCTTCACTGAAACTGAGAATTGCCCAACAAGTTCCTCTAGACACTCTAGTTCTTCATTTTTCCAAAAAAATTCCTCTAGATGCTCCCCAAGATGGGGCAAAGGACCACCAGCTTAGCCCTATACATCCCCAGATACTTCTTATCCATCTCCTGTCCATCTCTGACAGTTTTGTTTCTTGCAACATCTCTACACTTGGTTTCTCTTTCCTGAAGACATTCCTATTTTTCCAATGCACAATCCTATGAATGTATAATGCCCTGTTGTAGAACATCGACTTGTACATGAACCAACCTAGTCCGCATCTACAAAGTCCAAAACAGTCAAGTGTCCATGATTTCTATACCCACTTCTCTACCTAGTGATCCCTTCAAATATTGTAAAATCTGGAATACAGCTTCAAGATAGGTACTTGAGGTTTGCTCATGAATTGGCATACTACACCAGCAACAAAGGGAATGTCTGAATGAGTAATGGCGAGATAATTCAACTTTCCAACCAATCTTCTAACTGTCAAGGATCATCTACCAACTCACCCTAATCTGGTGCAAGCATAGTGTTTGGATCCATAGCGTAGCTACAGCCTTATACCTGTCTCCTCAAGTAAGTCAAGTGTATACTTGTGTTGGGGCAATAAAATCTGTGGCAGACTACATTAACTTCAATTCTTAAGAAATATCTAAGCCTACCCAAGTTTTTAGTATGGAACTTCTCCCATTGGAATATCTTTAAATCATTAATGCATTTAGAGTCAATTCTTGTTATCACTATATCATCCACATATGCCACTAGGATGTTGCTGCACGAAGTTGAGATTTTCTAAAAGACCAAACAATCTAACTAACACCCATGCAATCCAAATGGAACCATAGCATCACTAAACTTCTCAAATCATGCTCGTGGAGACCCCATTTTTGCACCTTTCTTTGTCTTAGTTTAGGTCCTTTGTAGCTCTTTGTAAGCTGCTTCTTTGCATCAATTGGGAATTATCAGTATGTAGGGGTATTATGGTCCTTTTTGGTATTCAATAATAAATTGACTAAACCAAACTTTGGGGATGTATAGGGGAAGAAATTTAGAGTCTATGCATACCCTCTCGCCTAAATCGAATCTTAATTGACCATCTACTTCAAGTCTGGTTTGTTGAACTAATCACATGCCTTGTTTGGAATCTTTTCATTTTAGACCAATTCTAGACTTAGCCGGAAGATCAAGGCCAATTAGACTATAAACTTGGTTATTCCAGACTATCCTTTACAAGATCCTTTAGATCAAACCACAAATGAATGGTCAATCATTTCCTGATGGAATGCAGACCATCCAATCAGAATCTCAGCTGGATCAAAGGCATTGAATGAATGGAAAGGCCAAACCAAACATAGATTAGTGGTATCATGATCATGGGTGTAAGCTGAAATGTTGTAGCCGAAGTAGTAGAAGAGAGGAGGAGACCAAGAGGTGCTGAGAATGTCGAACTGCTTAACCCAGTTGATAGTACTATAATTTATATTAGATTACAGTACAATGTTATAGGAAATGTCTGGAATGCCTCTGATTAGTGATGGGACACCCAAACTACTTAAAACACCAAATAAACTTATGCCCATTAACACAGGCCCATTACATAACAACTTAAACACAAATACAGGCTAATAAGAACACTTATCAGCCGAACCATCAATACATAAAACCCTTCAACCTAACACTCCCCCTCAAGCTAAGCATGGATGTCAATCATGTTTAGCTTGCCAAGAAGGTCTACGAATTTTGCTGCAGCCAACCCTTTAGTCAGTACATCTGCAATTTACATCTCAGATGGAGTAGAAGGAATGTAGAGTTCTCCTGAGACTATTCTCTCTCTAACAAAATGTCGATCGATCTCAACATGTTTTGTCCTGTCATGTTGCACAGGGTTATTTGCAATGTTGATGTCAGCCTTGTTGTCACAATACAGTCTGAGAGGGCCCTCAGCTTTAATGCCAAACTCATTAAGAAGAGTCCTGAGCCATAGGAGTTCAGCAACCCCGTGAGCCATAGCTCCATATTCAGCTTCGACACTTGATCTAGCAACTACATTCTGCTTCTTACTGTGCCATGTAACCAGGTTCCCTCCCACAAATGTACAATATCCTGAAGTTGATTTCCTGTCCCCAACAGAACCGGCCCAATCTGCATCAGTGTAAGCTTCAATTTCAATTTTATTGTTTTTTCTGAATAGAATTCCCTTTCCTGGGCAAGTCTTCAAGTACCTGAGAATCCTTTCAACTGCTTTCATATGAGGGATCTTTGGAGAGTGCATGAATTGACTGACAACATGCACAACATAAGCAATATCTGGTTAAGTGAGAGATAAATATATCTGCTTCCCTACCAAATTTTCGTATCTCTCTCTATCACAATAGTCCTCCCCTATTGATTCTTGTAGGCCATGATTTTGTTCTATTGGAGTATTTGCTGGTCTACACCCTATCATGCCCGTCTCCTCTAGGAGGTCAAGAACATACTTCCGCTGACATATGTAGATTCCCTCTCTTGACCTAGCAACTTCAATCCCAAGAAAATATCTCAAATGACCCAAGTCTTTGATCTCAAATTCAGAAGCTAAAATCTTCTTCAGTCTTTTGATCTCTTCCAAGTCATTCTCGGTAATCACCATATCATCCACATAAATAATGAGTGTTGTAAGTTTGCTATCCTGTCTCCTTATGAACAAGGTATGGTCTGCACCACTCTGAGTGTACCCCACTTTCTTCATGGCCCCACAGCCTCTCAAACCATGCACGAGAAGACTGCTTTAAACCATATAATGCTTTCCTCAGTTTACACATCTTTCTATCAAAGTCATAGCCTGGTGGAGGTTCCATAAATACCTCTTCATGAAGGTCACCATTTAGGAAGGCATTCTTCACATCCAGCTGATGAAGTTCCCATGAAAAATTTGTTGCCGATGACAATAGAACCCGAATTGTGTTGAGCTTTGCTACTGGGGCAAAGGTTTCTTTGTAGTCAATCCCTTCTTTTTGATTAAACCTCTTTGCCACAAGCCTAGCCTTGTACCTCTCAATGGACCCGTCCTCCATATGCTTTACAGTAAACACCCATTTGCACCCGACAGTGCTCTTCCCCTCTGGCAGATCCACTAATTCCCAAGTTCTTGCTTTCATTAGGGCTTTCATCTCTTCATTCATAGCTTCTTTCCACCTTGGATCAGACACGGCCTCTGAGTACCTAGAAGGAACATGTACAGAGGAAAGAGCAGACACAAAGGAGTGATAGGCTGTTGATAAATGTGAGTAAGAAACAAAATCAGCAATGGGATGCCGAGTGGTGTAAGAACGGATAGGCTTACGAAGAGCAATAGGAAGATCCAAATCAGAAGTATGTGTGTTGGAATTACCTTGGATTGTAGAGACAAATTGATCTGAGTCCAACTTGTTGCTGTCATGAGTTTGAGGGCCCTTTTTCCTTCTGTTGTAGGTGATCCGTATCTCCTTCTGTTTCCTATTGGAGCCTTTAGGGATATTTGTAGTATCAGGAGAGGTAACCGGCACAGTGGGAGCCTCACTAGGTTGACCCGGGATGCCACAACTAGGAGTAGAAGAAGAGGATGGAAGGCCCGAGACAGATAGGGGAACAAAAAAGGAGGGAGAATGAGAATCCTTTTCCGTCCCACTAGTCTACCCCTGAAGAGGATTCTGAGAAGACTGAAAATAGGGTTGAGACTCAAAAAAGACCACATCTCTGTTGACATACTTTCTCTTGGAGATAAGATCATAACACTTGTAACCCTTTTGTGTAGGAGAATGCCCCAAAAATATTCCTTTCGTAGCCCTAGGATCCAACTTGGTTTTCTTTGGATCCTTCACATGTATAAAACATATACAACCAAAGACCCGTGGAGGAAGAGGAAAGTCAGGAAGAGTAGGACACAGAATAGAGAAAGGGGTTTTCATACCGAACACCTTAGATGGCATCCGATTTATCAGATATGATACAGTAAGTACATCTTGAGACCAATATTGCTTGGGAACTTTGTGCTGGAATAGTAAGGCTCGAGCTGTCTCCAATAGATGTCTATTCTTGCGCTCAGCAACCCCATTCTGCTGAGGGGTATTAGCACAGGATGATTGATATAACATGCCTACATCTTCCATGAATAAGTTCAAGGATTTTTCAAAATATTTAGCAGCATTATCTGACCGGAATTGTTTAATGCTCTTATCAAATTGTGTTTCAATCATTTTCCAAAATGCCATAGTTATCCGTGGCACTTCATCTCTTCCTTTTAACAGGTAGATCCATGTGCATCGAGAGTAGTGGTCAATAAAACTGATAAAGTAACGAAAGCCATTAATAGAAACAATAGGTGAAGGGCCCCAAACGTCAGAATGAACTAAATCAAAATGAGCTCGAATTTCATTACTGGAAATTGGATAAACAGTTCTACATTGTTTTGACATTTGACATACTTCACAAACAGACAAAATAGTAGAGGCCCTTAAACAATTCGGGAAACAACATTTCTAATGAAGAGAAAGGTAAATGACCTAGCCTAGCATGCCACAGATGCAACCTAGCTATTGACTCCACACTCTCCAGACTACTAGCAGCAGATGCTTGTAAGGCTGAACCGATGTCTGCATCAAAATAGTAGAGGCCTTCATACTCATGACCGCTCCCAATCGTTCTCCTCGTCAATCTGTCCTGAAAGACACAATGAGTAGGAAAAAATGTTATACTACAGTTCAAATTTTTTGTAAGTTTTGAAACAGACAAAAGATTTGAGGTGAGACTGGGAACATGTAGAACTGATTTAAGAGAGAGGTCCTTGCTTAGGTCAACCACCCCTTTTCTAGAGATGGTGGAGAAAGACCCGTCAGTAACTCTCATCTTATTCTGACTAGACAACAATTGATATGAAGAGAATAAGGAGGACATATGTGTCCATGGGGTCAGTTGCACCGTAATCAATAACCCAAGAAGGAGGACATATGTGTCCATGTGGAAGCAAAAGAATTACTCCTTAGACGGGCTAAAGCCCGGTTAAGGACCTCTACCTCACCAGCAGTGAAGCCCAAGGCACCGGCTCCAGAGGAATCAGTAACTTGCCCCATGGGAGAAGAAGCCACTGTTGGTATACTCTGTGAGTTTGTCACCATTGTTACTAGTGACAAGGTTCCCACTTGCCGCATGACCCTTCTGTTGCTTCTTGTCCTTTCTCAATGCAGCTGGTTTCAGGTGAGGATACATGACCCAACACTTTTCTTTTACATGTCTCTCACCCCCACAATGAGTGCACTTAAGATGCTTCTTGTCTGGATGTCTGTTTCCCTTAGTGGAAATCAGGGCTGAATGTTCACCAAATTGTTCAGCTAGTTTCAGGTGAGGATACATGACCCAACACTTTTCTTTTACATGTCTCTCACTCCCACAATGAGTGCACTTAAGATGCTTCTTGTCTGGATGTCTGTTTCCCTTAGTGGAAATTAGGGCTGAATGTTCACCAAATTGTTCAGCTAGTTAAATCTGAGAGTCAACTTGCATCTCCTTTCTCCTGACTTCTTCATTCTTTACCAAATAATAAACATGATATAACTCGGGCAGTTCATCTCTTCCTAGAATTTGTGACCTTATGCCCTCATACACTGGGTCCAAGCCAGCCAAGAACTTAAAGGCTCTGCTCTCTTCAATCTGCTTATCATGTCTCTCCTTGTCCCTGGCATTTTCCCAGTCAAAAATCAAGTGATGGTCAAGTTCTTCCCAAAGTCCTTCTAGAGTTGCAAAATATGTTGCAACTGTCATATTCCCTTGCCTTAAGGCAGCAATGTCTTGATTCAATCTGTAGATTCTAGCTTATTTTTCTTCTGTCCATAGGTTTTAGACACTTTTTTCCAAATCTTGGCTGTTGTGGGAAAGTGTTGAACAGTCATGGCAACTCGTGGAGTCATAGAGGCAAGCAGCCAGGACATAACTGTGGCATTCTCCTTGCGCCACACTGCATACTCCGCACTGCCAACTTCAGGTTCCTTCTTACTCCCATCCAAGTAGCCTGTGAGATCATGGGAAGTAATAAAAAGCATTGCAGAAACAGACCACTCCCTGAAGTTGTATTCATCCAGCAATACACTTGTAATCTGCAAGCTGTGTAGATTCGTGTTTTCCAGATTTGAAGACCTCCCACCAGGTCTGATATCCCTAGAAGAGACCTCTCCAGATATTGAAGACATCTTGGCTGCAGACTCCGTGTAGATAACACTGTTTCAGACTAGCCAAAGTGTTCACAGTGCTGAAAAAAAAAAGACTAGTTGCAGTATTGAAGAAGGTTCTGACAGCTCGCAACACTGGTTCAGACTTGCCGAGACTGTCACAGTTCTGAAGTAGTTCAGTTACATCAGCAAATAAGGTGGTAACCGACCTGAAGCTGAGAGCTCTCCACCACTGCACTATGCAGACTTCTCTTGGGCTTTGATTACTGCAACTGTAGAGAGTGTTCCCCCCTACGGCCACTCATGAAAAAGTACTTGGGTCGTCTTTTAAAACGATTACTAAAACACTGTAATACAAAATATAGAAAAACAAAATCTTTAAGTTTCATACCATATATATCTTTAAGTTTCATACCATATCCATTTAGTTGGATTATATCTTCACAAAATTTGTCCTCACACCATCTTCAACAATCTGAACATCTCCGTATTTGTATGTTTTCATTAATGGAAGATATTCTCAATAATGCATGCCTGAAGTATTGTGAGGACGAAATCCAGATTCCATGTTTGCGGGTTGATGACTAACTTCTTAATCATTGCTTACTTTATACTTAATTCTGGTTTCTTGTCATTAGCATAATGTTTCTCTTTTGCCACTGTTAGTAAAGTATACATCAATTTCTGATGATGCCTGCTTTAAATTCCACAGCCTCCAGATGTATGGAATGGTGGCGTTGGGTTCGTATCCAAGGAAATGATTAAGACCCACTGCCCACCACCAGCAGCTGATGTCCAGGTAGATCAAACTATCTACATTGACTCAATATCTTACTATGCACCGATTCGGATTCAGACCATTATTTACATTATTTTGTGTATAAAATTTAGTGCTGAACTTTAATCCCATTATTTGCAGATTTTGAGGTGTGGCCCACCACCCATGAACAAGGCCATGGCTGCACACCTTGAAGAACTTGGTTACACTTCAGAGATGCAGTTCCAGTTCTAAATTTTTTGCCTCTCTCATTGCCTATTTATCTCTTGCATGGAAGTCATTAAACAAGAGACGTCTAAATTTTCCATGCTCCTAAAAACAACTCTTTAATTTGAAACAGTTGTAGTACGTTTTTTTCTTTAACCACTTGAGAAGTGACTAAGCATTTTTTATATATATGACTGCATCTCATGGATATGGGATAGACGTATTACGACACTCGGAAGGTATCCCTCGAACAAGGATAAAAAAAATGGTTACGTATCGACCCGTATCGGTCAGGGCCTGGTTTACGTATCGGCCCGTATTGGGACTTTCCTAATACGCTCCTACGGGTCAGGGCCTGGTTTAGAGGGTAGCTAGGACTTAAACTAGCCCCTCTGAACCAAAATCGAAAAAAATGAGAAATACTTAAAAAAAAGGGACGATACACGCCCTACTGGCATATCGGCCAGTATCGATACTTTGAACCTTGCCCTCCAACACTATGAAGTCTATGAATATGGGACTCTAATCAGAACAACTCGGAGAAACCCTTGTGACCTGGCCTCTTGTGTGAATCTGGATCTTGCAATCATATCTTGGGCCTTGAAGATTGGGATATCTCTTGGTCAGTAGAGCTGCTAGATTTAATGGAAAATTAGATTTGAAGTAACTTAAATCAACATTCATTAAAAGAGAGGAGGGTATAAAATGCAATTAGAGTTTATGACGTAATTGGGTTTTTTTTTTTTTTTTGGTATTTTTGGGTAAGGTCGTGATCAAGGATATTTTCACTCAATTTTTAGATTAGAAATTTATAATATTTAACATATGTTAATAAGTTTTAATAAATCTTTTAAAGCAAAGTTTTCAAAATATCTACATTTCAATGGCAATAGAACTTCTATTCTATGTTTTAGGAGTTACTAGCAAGATTTCTTAATCAATTAGGATTCATGAGCTATATTATGCAGATACGACGGTAGTGGTGTATTTTTTTTTTTTAGTTTTTTTTGAATCTGGTTTAGAGGGGCTGGTTTAGGGTTTGTTCACCTTCCGTATCGGTTGAGACTTCGAAACACCCTTTGTAGGGAAGTATCAGAAAGCTCTCGATATGATATGTATCAATACTTTAAACTTTGAAAATAACCGATTCCTCGTAGCTCTAATCCTGAAAATTGTGGTTGTTGGTTGCTTCTCATTTACCATTGCATGTAAGGTTAAAGGTCCTACTCTCAAGTCTCACCCCCTGAGTTTACTTTTATTTATCCACCATGATTGAAAAGCTGATGATGTGGAGGAACCACCAATTGTAGGCGAACGTGTTGGACCGAATCATGTTTGGATTATGATGATGTCTTGCATTCTTTTTTAATCTACAGTAGTTGTTGTAGGTCCATTGTTGGCAGTCGGAGAATGGTGAGCATCAGAGTAGGGGATCACAAGATTCACAAGACAACCTTGATCATTGCTAGAGCTCCAAATAGTAACTCATTGTTCACTAAAGTTTGAACAGATCCAAATGAAAGGTGAAATAGGTGACTGGATCCATCTCTGGAGCTTCTATAGAATCTGTTATTAGTGTATTAGTAGGTTGGTGGTGTTGAACACAAGGTTCAAAATATCGATATGCCCGATACGCCAGTAGGGGTGTATCGGGCGAATCAATACTGCTTTTTGTTGTGTTTTTTTTTTTTCGCAACCAGTTCAGAGGGGCCAGTTTAGGTCTCCTTCACCCCCTGAACCGGTCAGACTCCGATAGACCCACACCTACTGTAGGGGCGTATCGAAAGAGTCCTATAACAATACATATTGATCGATATGGGTCATACATTTTGATACTTTGAACCTTGGTTGAACAGTAATGAATCTACTGAACTGAGATGGCAGGTTTGAACGGTGGCTTGGATACCCTGCTTTGTCTTCATTTATCAAAAGAGTGGCTGGTTTGAGACATGAGACTTTGGGACTTGATGATGAGTGGTGGTTATGATAGATTTGGTGAAGGAAAGGTCAATATAAAAGAATTATAATATGAAGAAAGGAAACCTAATATTTAAGCTAAGAGAGCAGACCCGACGAGTGGCTAAGAGGTGGCCACCCGCCAGACAAATGAGAAAGCCTTTAGGATGAACCTTTGGCTTCGATACCATAAAAGATTTCAGAAAAGGTGAATAAATTGCATTTAATGAATTGAGAATTACATTCAATATCTATAGACTATTGACTAAGAGGTCCTAATTCAATTGGGAATCTACCAACTAAAATTCTATCCTAATCTCTACACTGTCTCTTATCCTTATCATAACAACCTAACAATCATGATCTTCTCTTAATTCCTTAATAAAGCTAGGAGTTTGAACTTTGAAGTGATAAAACAGTTTGCTACTTTAAACCTTAGCTTAAAGGCTGAAGTTCAAGAAGTTAGAAAGGAAAATACAAAGGTTGTAGAAAGCTTCACTGGTGTGACCAATAATTTTAACAAGATGCTTGGTAAACAAAAATTGACTAGTGATAAAAGTGGTTTAGGTTACACTTAACCCCCTAGGAATCCCAATCCTAGAACCAAGTTTGAAAGGGGTCTGACCTCAAAACAAACAAGTAAAATTTGCACATCTTGCTCTAGAAGAGGGCATGTTTCCCATTACTACCATTTAGAAGAAATTCCTCATGATCCAATAGTTTCTTGGAGAGTTAAAAGGAAGCAATCTAATTCACAATGACCCATGATAAATATGGGGACCAGATTACTTACTTGATTGATTGTTGCAAGAAAGATAGTTGGAGTTGGCTCAGTCTAGAACTAGGGGTGGATTCGAGTCGAGTCGAAACAAATAGCTAGTTATTCGAGCTCAGTTCGCTAAGACAGTATGAGGCTCGAGCTAGCGACTTGAGATTGAGTTCGGCTCGAGTCAAAAGTCATAAGCTCGAGCTCGACACGACTCGAGTTTGGTCGTGAGTCAAATGCTTTATAAAAGTATATATATATATGTACATATATAATTTATTTTTATTTATTTAAAAAATTAGTAATTAGTTATTATTATAATATATAAAAATAAAAATATTATATATATAATATATATGTAGAAGCTCGATTAGGCTCGCGAGCCTACGAGCCAATCTTTATTAGGCTCGAGCTCAGCTCGATTAGCAAATGAACCTGTAAATTGGGCTCGAAGCTCAATTTAAACTGAAACGAGTTCAGCTTTTCACGATCCGAACTTGAATAGCACATGAGAAACTCGACACGTTGCCACCCCTATCTAGAACTCTTCTACCTCTTATAGATAATGTCTTACTTGTAGATGAGCTTAAGTGTTATTCAACTTTGTGACAAAATTATAAAGTTTCAAATAGCACTTAGTCAACCCCTAATCGTTACTCAAAAAATTCTGAGCTTGGTGGCTTAATCAATAGTTAGTCTTTGCAGGCATAAATATTTAATCGCCATTGGTGGGTATTGCACACCGCCCATCTCTATACGGGTGGGGCACAGGGCAGCAAAAAAAGCGGCCCAGCCGGCCCAGCTCTAGCATCTTCAAGCAGCGAAGGAAGAAAAAAATGGCATAACTCTACTGAGAAGGATGTGGCACAGCTAGACCTGTTCATGGGCCGGGCCGGGTCGGGCCGGGCTTTTACTCTTTATTAACAGAAAAATGTTAGGCCTGAGCCCGAGCCTGGCCCAACCAATAGGCCTACAACTTGGGCCCAAACCCGGCCTTGATAAAAAGCCTAAAGCCCGAGCCCGAAGCCCAACCTAATAAAAGAAATTCAAAATTTTCCCTATTCAAATGAACATTATTTATTTTTATTCAGATGTTTTTTCCCCTATTTAAATGAACAATGGGTCTACAAGTGAATCAACAACCTTCTTAAATAAAAAAAATTATTCAAATGGACATCACATAGGGTTCTTACTTAGGTTTAACTATAGGTCGGGTTGGGTTGGGCTCGAGCCAGGCTATTTTGGCAAAGCCCGAGCCCACTCGAATTTTATGGGGGCCGGGCTTTTTGGCCAGAGGTTAAGCCCGCGGGCCAAAAAGCCTATTCAAGCCCATCCGGGAGTCAGGCTGGGCCGGGTCGACCCGTCGGGCCACCCGACCCATGAACAGGTCTAGGCACAGCAATTAATTCTAGTAGGCTCTAGAGTAAACAATGTTTGTTGATTTTGTAAAAATAGAAAGTAATAATGTAAGATGCTTAGCTATTTTGGAAAAAAAATACTTGTTATGACAAAGGAGATTAGGCCATTCTAGAATGGATTAAATAAATAACTTGGCTAAGAACAATCTAGTGGAAGGTCTTCTCAAATTAAAATTCTCTAAAGATAAAATTTGTGAAGCATGTCAATTTGGTAAACAAATTAAAATATCTTCCAAATCAAAGAAGCACTTGTCCACATCAAGGCCTCTTCAACTACTTCATTAGATCTTTTTGGACCTATGAAGACTATTAGTTTAGGAGGCAAGTCATATGTATTAGTAATAATTGCTGATTTCTCTAGATACACATGGATATTATTTCTAAGCCATAAAAGTGATACAATAAAACCAATGTTTTTAACCTATCGTTGACCCAGTCGGTCGAACTGTCACCTAGCCAAGATTTTGGGTTGGTTCAATCAAGACTCATTAGATAGTCAAAAACCATTGACTTGGTCAAGAACCGTTCGACTGTTGACCCGTTCGACCCGGTGATTGGGTTGCAGGTTGCACACTGAATAGATGCAAACTTTTGGAGGCCATGACTTTGCACTCCAATGTCCGATTGGGGTGATTTTTTTATTTATTTTGGGTAACTTTTTAAGATCTATGCATCCCAACATGACGTAGACGCCTTGCCCTGCTATTTTCAGAAAAAAACCTCTTTTTTGGTCTAAAATTGCAATTTTTAATATTTTATAAATAAAAAATTAAATTAAAAAATATATATTAAATATAAAATAATACATATAACATATGTAAAATATATTTATACATTATTCATTGCTAAAGTATATAGTTAGACACACTAGTAATCATGCACATGCTTTGCACGTGGTAATTTTAGATGATGATAATGATAGTAATAATGTATCAAGAATTTATATTAATAAGTATTTTTTTATTTTTTTTATTTTTATATCTTGATTTTTATTATTAATAGGATGCAAATTGCAAAATCCAAATTTGATTACATAAAACACCTCATCCAAATATCACCGGATAGGAGTTGTGAAGCTTCAAGTATTATTGATAAGCCTACCTACTTGGCTAAATTATTCATTTTGTAATGTTATATCTTTTTGGTGTATCTTTTTTTGTTCATTTGTCAAAGAAATGTAAGATTTAAATAAAGAGAATTGAATGAGTTGAATGATGCTATTCAATTTGAGGTGTGCCGAGTTGAATAAGCAGCAAATAGTCCTGCCAACTGGATGAAGTCGAGGCGGAAGGACGAGCCCATGCACTGTAGTCTGTAAGCATAGGGAGAATCAGAGGCTTGAGGAATTTATCCTCGAGTAAGCACTTCGACGCTCAAGTCAGTAATGAAGAGAGAGAGAGAGAGAGAGAGAGAGAGAGAGAGAGAGAGAGAGAGAGAGAGAGCTGGTTAGGCCGAGCAGGTAGAGAGTTGGTCCAAGCCAAGGAGAGTAATGTGTGCTAGATCCCATAGAACTTACCTTGAGGGGGAGATGCCTTTATATAGACCAAACACACGTGTTGTAGTTGGATGAGGTCCATGGGGTTGTCAAGATGAGGTCACCCACCGAGGTTCTCGAGAGGTCCCGCTCTCCCCAGTGAGCTACGTCTCCTTGTCTATGTGGGATTTTGTTTCCTTGTGAGGCCTCTCCATGACGTGGTTGTGGTGACGTGTGCCGACATGGTCTGAAGCCTATATAATGGTAGATCACGTGGTAGCTTCGGCCAACTAAGACGTCACCCATACAATGAAAATGTAGTAGTATGGGTGTTCATGGACCAGTTTTGGACTAGACCCCATCCCGTCCAAAATTAATTTGGATGGATTTGATGGACCAACCAGACATATTGGATTGGACCAATCTGGTCCAAAATATTTATTAGATTGGATTGGACCTGGTCTGTCCGTAATAAATTAATATTGGATTGGGTTGGATTAAGACAATATCTGATCCATTGATATAAATAAGCATATAGGTGCCAATGGACCATGTTTGGGTTGAAACCAAACTAAATTAAAACAAACTTGAATAGATTAGACGATCCAGACATTGAATTGGACCAGTCCAAAATATTTATTGGATTGGATTGGACATGGTCCATTTGTAATGGGCTTAAGTTGGATTAGATCGGATTGGACAAAATCTAGTCCAATTGACACCCCTAAGTAGTAGTTCAATTTACAATTTAAACATTACAATTAAATAGGGACTAAATTCAAAATTGAGTATTTTAGTTAAAAGAATGTTCCACAATCTTATTCATATTTTTAATAGTAGTGTAAATATAAAATTATAGATGTGTTCAAAATTTTCTATAATTATTTTTGTATTTTATGTGTAAAAATAATTCTGATATGTCACACTTTTTGTTTAATATGATAATTATATGATATTATGCATGTGCTTAAATGTTCTTTTGCAAAATTTATGTATTTTTTCATTTTGTGTTTTTATATTTTATTAATATTTATTTACTTATGACATTAAATACCAACAAATTTGACCCAAAAGTTGAACTATTGATCTTTGCCAAATAGTAAAATAATTTCAGTTTTGCTCAGTTCTAAATTGTGTATTTAATTTTCATTATCAATAAAAATAATTCTTGTATATTACGCTTATTTTTTAATTTCATTAATAAAAATACAATATATGTATCTAATTTTTTCTACATTTTGTAATTTTTTATATTCATTTCTATTTTAAAAATTTTATTAACTAACCATGACTATATAGGTTGATCAATTTGATTTGGATGTTTGAATTTCTTAGCCACCACTTTGACAAAGAATTGTTTTGCTATTGATTTAGTTTTAAAATATGCAGATTTATATTGTTAAAAATATTGGCATAGGTCTAATTAGTATCATTTATTAGTGAAAAATAACTTAATATATGATTTAATAAGAAAAAAATGGGAGTTAATACTTTAAGTTATAAGACTTAATGAGAGGGGATCAAATGAAGTGGAATGTAATAATTGAAGTTACATTTTCAACCCTTACAATTAGAGATGCACTAAATAGATAAATATGGCCATCTTAGTAGCCACTAAAGCTACAATAAAATGACTTTTATACTCTTTCTCAAACAATGAAATAGGGGTAATTTTAGTCTAGAAAAACTTTCACTCTGCATTCCCACTTTTATATATAGTATAGATACACACACACACACACAAATACATGCACGGTCTGAACCATTTGACCTGACCGGTCAAACCGGTGACCCACAACCCAGAGGAAAAAACAGTTTGGCCTCTAGGTCGGTTTTTAAAATATTGACAATGGAGGTGATGTTGGAAACTTGGATTTTGATAAGTGTTATGATGAGCTAGGAATCATTTACTACTTTTTAGCACCTAATACACCTTAACAAAATGGAATAGTAGAACGGAAAAGTAGAATACTCCAAGAAATGGCTAGAACTATGCTAAATGAACATAATTTACCTAAATACTTTTGGATTAAAGATGTGAATAGAGCTTGTTATGTTTTTAATAGAGTGTTATTAATAAAAAGAAACCCAAGATAGGACATTTTAGAGTGTTTGGTTGTAAATGCTTTATCTTACATACAAAAGATAGTCTAGGAAAATTTTATGCTAAATCTGATGTAAACTTCTTCATATCAGAGATAATTGAAAATTTTTAATCTTTTAATTTAGTGGAAAGCACATGAACATAATTATCATGTGATTGCCAACTGGAGACATGATCTACAAAATCCTCAGATGTCCACAGATGCATTGGAGTCTTGTTTTAGTGTTGGTAACAAAGTATTAGATGATAAGAGAAGCACCATGATGGGTGGAATTCTAAAAATGTGTGTATGTCTCAAAAATTGGCTAGAAGTAGAGAATATATTACAAGATTGACAAGTACATAACACTTCATTCAATGAAACATTAAAAGATCCATACGATGGTCAAGAAGGAGATAGAACTTCAAAACCCAATAATTGTATAAAATTTCTAATATTATTGTAAATTTTGGCTTTTATTTGTAAATTTTAATCCAAGTCATTTGCATTTTTTTCTTTCAATTTCATTGTAAATTTGTATTCTCAATTTTATTCTACCATTTCATTTTATTATTTTATATATGAACCATGTATACATTAAAATTCATATGAAATAAGGGAAAATTCCAACCAAGTACCCTGCCCAATTTCTTTTTTTCAAATTTTCCTTCATAAAAAAAAAAAAAAAAAGGGAAAGTTCCAAAATAGTTCCTTGTACTTTAGGGGTCGTACAAGTTAGTACCCTCCACTTTTCGAAAGTGAATATTTCAAAATGGCAAAAATGCCCCCTTGACTAGACTAGGAAGCATTGTTCATTCAAAGCCTTTGGTTTTCCAACCGAGTTGTTACAGTGGTCGCCGCTAGTGCATTTGCAAGGGAAATCATCGTCAGATATATTTATTCAGGCGATTAAAGTCACTGGAAACAATCAGAAAATGATATTCTCCACTATACGATTATGTTTCTTCACTTTCTTTCCTATTTACGCTCAATTAGCGGAAAAGATAGTGTTTTCACTCCGTTGCTTTCACCAGAGAAGATGAACATCATTGCCGTCGTTGGAGAAGAAAAGGAAGTTTATATTTTTCGATATTTTGTTTCCGTTTTCTATTTCATCATATGATTATAATTTTTTGTTCTCTCGATACATATGTAAAACCCAACATTTTCCTACTTGTTCAGTAGATAGTGTGTCGAAAAACAAAGAAAAGTGTTTATTCATGTCATTGATGACAAGTATTTTTGTTGACATAAGTGTTGTTGATTTTCATGCATGTTTGACAATGTTCGAGTTAATCCTGGTTGTTTAATGACTGCCGCTAGAAATACTGATATAGACAACAAATGGCAGCTCTCTATATTACATGGTATGCTTTTGTTTTCCTTCAATTTCAAAATAACATTTGGTTCTTTACCGACAACCAGAGATTTGAAGTTCATGCTTTCCTTGTATTTCATTTCATTTTTCCTGTTTAGTCTTCTTTGCCGAATGAAGCCGTTAGCGATAAGGAGAAATCTGGTGTTACGGTAAGCAGATTTCTCTCTTTCTTTCTTCCTTTTCTGTGCTTAATTTGATTCAGTTTTCGATTTACTATTGTTATTTTCTTCCCGTGTATGATCTTTGGTTCTCCGGGATTCGTCCTTAGATCTTCTGGACATAGTTTTTTTTTTTTTTTGTTGTCTCACTTTCGATTTTAACTCTTACTTGGGAAATTTGGTTCCAGTGGCCAAAGCAGTTGAATGCTCCGCTCGAGGAGGTCGATCCGGACATTGCAAGTATGATCGAGCTCGAGAAAGCAAGACAATGGAAGGTGCTTTCCAACATTTGTTGTCCTTTGTTATGGATTGAAAATTAAGGTTTCAATGTTGTCCTTCTGGTAAGACCATTTACAATTATGTATATTGAGTTGCTCTTTTCCATATAAGTATATTATCATAATTTTAACTGCACAACTGTGCAGAATGAAAGATTGCAATGGTTCGAAGATGGATGGTCAGGTCTACGAAAGCTTATTTCTAGTGGTTTCTTCTTTAGCTTGTCAAGTAATTGAATGCCTTCTTCCCCTCCCCTCTTCTTCTTTTTGACTCAAGGCTGGACCAAGGAAAGCATTATTTGATGCCATCTTCAAGGCTGTTGGAAAGATAAATATTATAGTAGAAGACGTGGTATGGTTTATTGTACTCTAGTCCTCCAACTATCCTTAATCTCAGTCTGTGAAGTCATACCCTGGTGGTATAAAATTAAAATTGTGTTTTACTGTTTACAAAATCCTGAGTCAAGAACATGTACATATAAGATTTACATTCCCGTGGTCCCTTATCATGGTTCAGAATCTGGTGGTGTTTTAATATTATAGCATAATGAGCTTACTACATCTTTCATAACCATCCCCCCTCCCCATAATTTTCCTTCCATGTATTTGATGGATGTGCATAAGGTCCAAGTGTCAAAGGTTTCAGCTGAAAACTGTCAGCATGAGATTACTAGTGCTTCTTTTCAAGTATTGGAGTTTCTTAACTAAAAACAATGTGAGATGAGAAAAGGTATCATTAAATATATCAAATAATTCTTGCACTTGTCTTTGTTTCAACTCCTAAAAAGCACTTTGGATTATTTTGGTCAATATATTTGGTACCTGTAATATTGTCTTTAATATATTTTAATCAATCTATTATAACAGGGAATAATCACAGAGGATGCAGTTCAACTAAGGAAAGCTATTGGTACACCTGGAATGGCTGTTCTGTTCTCCAGAGAAGTAGAACAGGTCTGAAAAATTCTGATTAACTATGAGTTGATAGCAAGAAAGTGCGAGAGAAGTGCGGAACAAGAGAAAGAAAAAAGGTGAAAAGAAAAAGTTGGAAACACGAGGTTGCTACCACAAGAGCTCCGTGAGCGAGTTAGCCAACATGAGGGGTGGAATAAGATAGCTTGGTTCAGACCCTATTGAATTCTTGTACAAACCAAGAATTTATCAAATGGAAGTTAAGATGTATTTGAAATATTTTTGGATGGAGAATAGTTTTTTAAATTTTATTGTAATTGATGTTTTTCTTTATTTTTTTTATTTTTTGTATTTTATTCCGGTTTAAATAAATATAGAGAAAACAAGTAATTTAAAGAAAAAAAAAAAGAGTATAACTGCCACTAAAGAAGTTCAAGGCTGCCGCTAAATTTATAGAGAACTTTTAGAGGCAGTTTAACATTTATATCGGCAGCCGCGAAAACTGCACTTTTTTACATTTATCAATCCTTTGCACTTTTTTACATACCCGAGATGAAAGTGTCGTTGTCTGGTGGTCCCCTATCTTGTCCACAACAATGTGTCAATGGTGGGGGATAAAAGAGGAAACCATATTTTTTTTTTTTTATTACATCGTTAGGGGATAAAAGAGGAGACCATATGGTTTTTTTTGTTACATTGATGGGGGATAGAAGAGAGGATCATATGGTTTGACTTTGTCATTGTGTATGGTGGTTCCCTACCTTGTTCTCATAAATGTTCAAATTTCTGTGGAAAACTAGCTCAGCATACAACATATCCCAAATTGACATTAAGTTGATACCCTGATTAAAAATGCACCCAAAAACACAATTTAAGGTGGATGATTGATTGTTTTGTTTTTTACTTGTCGACAACATTTGTAATTATCATTCTTTTTGAGTTTTATTGTAGATATTTACCATTTTCAACCACCATGGGCCACCATTGTTGAATTACCACCACTATGAGAAATAATGTGGATGGTGATCTGTTGTCATTTATTGAAATAAATACAATAATGAAAGAGTTGGGGTATGTTGATAAATGGAAAGGGTTTTAATAAGAAGCTAAGGTATGATTTTGAAGATGGATTAGTACTCATACATAGTGACCAAGGTGTGTTGGGTATGTATGTATGTATGTAGCCCATGAATAGGACAGCCCCTCGTAGGAAATGGTGGATGGCGAAGATGAAGTAGATGATTGCTTTGATGAAAGGGATGGTAGAATTGAAGATGATAGTGATGATGTGGTCTATGTAATAAGTGGTGGTGATTATGAAGAAAATAAATAGACTACATTAGTAGAGGAGGAAACAAGTGTAGCCTCTAGTAGTTGTGATACAATGAAACTCATTATGGAGTTAATTGTACAACACTTGAATTGAATGTGATTGGACTAGATTTATTGGATGACTATGAAAAGTTAGATGAGTTGCATTGTGCACATGATTCAGATGATGAACATGCAACACAGTTTGAATCATTTGTACCCAAAAGGAAAATTATTGCATCAAAATTGTCAATCGGATTGATATTTCCTAACCCATCAACATTTAAGGAAGACTTGATCACATTTGCAATTATGAATGGTATTTGATGGAGGGTGATTTGGCTCGACCTTGCAGCACGGGCACACGTGGGCATGACCTTGCTCAAACAGTGATTCAGCATGACAGTGCAACGAGCATGAGCACAACTCGGAGGGAAAGTCCCACCGAGTTCAACTCAACAACTCGACAGGTAAACTACTCGTCGGAAGCCGCCTTACCCGCACCTCTTCCTTAGGGTTAAGGCACTTCGGGGAGTCCCGAGTTCGGGGCACCCTGACCTCTCTTAAGGCCCGAGCTCCTCCCAATGGACCTTGGGCCACTCCTAGGCAAGAATGCACCGATCCATCTCCGGACACCCCGAGGCATAGACACCTCAGGTCAGCTAGCTCGACATAACTGGCTACAGGCAACCCGTCACTCAAAGGACAGCTCGACTCAGGGTAATTCGCGGGAGGGTAGTTCGGTATACCACAAGAGGGCTTCCTGCTCGACCATCGTACCTAATAAATCTGTCGATAGCAAACATGTCCCTCGTCAAATAGCGTCGCGCCTGCGACCTTTAGAAAGGTGTCCCGCACCTGACAGGCACGTACCCTGCAATGACGTCCCCGCGCGTGCCACCTCAGCCTTGCCTGTAACGGCTGTGGCAAACTGACAGTGGCGGTTATACCTGTCCTGTCAGAAGTCAAAGGGCCTGAAGCAGCGGAATTCAGTTATAAGGGGCTTATTCTCAAAGAACAAGGTATCTTCGAATCACCTGCGCAATCTGCACTCTTAGCCTTCGTTTTCCCTTTGTCTCTTGCACACAATACTGACTTAAGCATCGGAGTGTTCCTGCCGGAAAACCCCCTAGGAGTTCTTCCTCTTTCCTCTCATATCAGGTACCTCTCAGGAGCCACGCGAGTGTCAGCTAGGAGTGACCGGATCGCGCTACATCAGTATCCAATTTAATTATTTGAAGAATAACAAAGAAAAAATCATCACAACTTGTAAGAATAGATGTGGTTGGGCATATATGCCTCTTGAATGCAGGAGGCATATAAATTTCATCACAACTTGTAAGAATAGAAAAAATCATCACAACTTGTAAGAAGTGTGAATGTTCAAGGGCTTTGAAGAATGACAAGCTTAGTGTAGCATGGATTGTAAAAAAGTATAAGAATATAAATTCCTAATTGATCCAAATTTTAAATCACTTGCATTACGCATTGAGACCTTCAGAGAGTACAAAGTTGATATTAATAGGTCAACAACATTTAGAGCTAAGAGGAAGGTAATCATTGGTATTAAGGGGATCTAGAATGAGCAATATAAAAAGCTAGTTGATTATTGTCATGTGTTGATGAATTTAAATCTAGGGAGTATAGTGAAGATTGGTTTCTAGGAAGATTCTCCAAATAGTTCCAAAGACTATTTGTGGATTTCAATGTAATGAAGGTTGACTTGATGGAAGGTTGTCGCCCATTTATAGGGCTTGATGGCCGTCATTTGAAGAAACCTAACTTTGACATATATTGTTTGCAATTGCACTGGATGGGAATAACTATATATTCCTGATTGCTTTTACTGTAGTTTAGTTAAAGGCTAGAGAATCTTAGACTTGGTTTTTATCTTTATTGTTTGAAGCAATTAGAGGGCTAGAGGAACATGGTTGGACATTTATTTCAGATAGACAATAGGTATTTACCTTAATATATTTACTAAAAGTTACGCTAATTGTATTCTAGGGCCTTGTTGAGACATTCAAGAGATGATTCCAAGTGCTGAACACTGATTTTGTGTGAGGTAGATATATGCAAATTTCAAAGGAATCTTTCTTGGAGAGACGGACTTAAGAGATTGTTTATGGGGGGAAACCTATGCATACACAACTGTTGAATTTGATTGCCACATGGAGAACCTCAAGTCTCTGAACAATGATGTGTTTGAATGGTTGAAGACAATACCCCTAATCTTATGGTTTAGGTCAACCTTTAGATCAAGAGCCCATAGTAATGATGTCCAAACAATTTCTCAGAAGCTTTCAGCGAGTGGATATTAGATGCAAGAAACAAACCCATCATTACATTGGTGGAGACAATCAGGAGGCAATTGATGAAGTTGGTGCAGATGAGATATCAGATGCTTGCTAATGAGAAGAGTCGTGTTTGCCCAAATATCATGAAGTGGATAGAGTATTTGTAAGAGCATGCCTGTAATTGTTTCTCTGTATATGCTAAGATGTCTACATTTGAGATAACTTACTTTGATAGGAGGTAGTTGTCAATTTGGAGAGGACTTGTACATGTAGATAGTGGGCACTGACTAGGATACCTTGTTGTTATGCAATTTCGTGTATACAAATGTAGAAGGGTGTAATAAATGATTATGTATATCCTGTGTACACTGTTGCAAGGTGCATATACGAGCATACAATGATATCATTATGCCTATTCCAGATGGGACTCAATGGATTTGTGTTAAGCAAGTGATCCCCATTGTCTGACCTGCCATACCCTATGTAGGCAAATGAGCCATAATAAGAGGGTATGTAAAGGCAAGAAGACCACATACTAGGATAGGAGAGTCATTCCGAGGTGGGGGGGGGGGATCATTATCCTAAGGGGTTGGAGCTCCACCATAGGAAACCAGTGGTTGACCAGTGCTACAACTGCCACTACCCCCAAAGAGAACTACAATAGTTGTTTGTTCTCAACTACATTACTTATTTACATGTTCTGATTATTGCCTCAAACCACTAATTCTATTGATGAACCCATATTTTCATATATGTTATCTCTCTACTTGTTCTCATGATTATATTGATTATGTAGGAAAGTTTTACCATGGAGGGAGGGCCATTCACACAATAGTTCAGATTACATTAATATAGAAGGTACCACAACTTATAACAAACTGGTTTGAATTATGACTTAACTTTACATTAGTAATCTTGCTTGCTAACAAGCATGATTCTTATTTAACTCACTCACCAGAGATTGTGATGTAGCTCATTAGGGGTTATGATCTAACCCATTGGAAAGTATGATTTAACTTAATAAAAGTTCTGATGACTCATCTGTGATTTAACTCACTAGTAAGATTTGAGTTAACTTATCTCAGTGGATGTTTTGATGTAACTCAAAAAAAAATCTGTTATATGACATTACAAGTGATGTTTAACTCACTAGTAATGTCTGAACTAACTAGAGAGAATGAGAATGATAGAGAGAGTAACAGAGAAAGGAGATGACAGAGAGAGTGATAGATTGAATATATAAGACCAACTCCATTGTAGACCTTAACTGCTACAAGACTAGCCAACCAAACCATTTTTGGCAGATAGGACAAACCTTGGAGCTTCCATTAGTGTGTTGAGATCATTAAATTCATTAAGTAGGAATGACACATTACCTACATATAATAAGTCTTCAATTTCTTTGGCAGTGCAGACAATGTTTAAATAAATGTACCCTATACTATTTCAACATAGTAGTCCTTGGGTGATAGTTTATGCTAAACAAGCAAGAATTAGAATGAACAAGAAGAATCTATTAAATATTGCTAAAAAATCAATGGATGTTAGAATCCAATGCATTTTTTATGTTGATGGCTTTTTATTTAGAAGACCCCATGAGACCCTAATAACAACTTGAGTATTATAATAGATGCAATTCTTATGCAAGAATACTTGTGTTAAAGCACAGAAAGTAAAAAGATATCTTACACTATTTGCTACTCCATTTAGTAGTTTATATTCCTTTAGTAAATATGTTGGTCTTATCACCAAATCACATCTCTGACAATTTTTTTAAGAAACTATTATAAATGAAAAGTTGAAAGTTGCTAGCTTGTCATGAAGAAATATTGGGCATACATATTTTCTTCTTGCATGACATCCCATACAATTAAAACCATGTATACTAAGGCCTCGTTTGTTTAGAAAGAGGCCATTTGCCTGGGTAAGTGTTTCCTAAGAAACATTTACCCGGGTAAGTGTATTTACCCATGTTCTTTTTTGTTAAATTTACTAGGGTAAATGAGACCTTTCAACTTCCCCATGTTTTTTTGCCTCACCCACTTTCCCAGGTAAGTGGTTAACTTTTCTATGTTTTTTTCATTTTTACCCTTGGGTTCAGGTACATGTTTTTTGGACTATATTATTTTATAAAAAAAATGTTTAATAGGTTATATTGGCCCATTTTAAATAAAACTTGACAGAGGGATTGTTTAATCCTTTGTATTCTTTTATCTCTGCAAGCCATTTTGCAATTCAATGGGCCCATGCCAATATTATTGACCCACATTGTAGTATCAGCCTAGTCACAATGGACTATCAATAGTAGAAGTTGTAACCTTTCAGTTATCCTAACCCATGAGAAGGGCTACCTCAGTTCTACTAGTGTACAATATCCAATAGGACTGCTGAGAGCACAAATATTATTTGAGTTAATCAAAGAATAGTACTCTTATTTGCATCCAGACTTGGGTTAGCATGTTTTCTACCATCAAGTCTAAAATGATGTCTGCTCATTAATCTATGGTGCTGGGCCACTAATCAAATAATAGTGATGAAAGGAGCATTGTAGGATATTTACAAGGTTTCTATCAATAACAGTGAGAGAGGTTATTTTAATTTTTTTTGGTATCAAAGCCACTGAATTAATGAGAAAGAGGACTCTCTTAATAATGGATTCAAATTACACTGCTCTTACTTCAAAGATATGACCATTCTCTCCTAGCACACTTGTCTCCAACTAGTGGATAAGTTCAGGCATATTCAACAACATGAAAGTGCAGGATTGAATTATATTGACAAGGTGTGGTTGATTTCAGTAAACAACAATAGTACTAATAATAAATTTTTACGGAATGTGACAATCAAGTAAATGAGTTTACAAGGCATATTAAGAAGAAAGATAAAAAAAAGATTGAACAAGAAGCTCTTGTATTTAAGAAATAAGGTGAGGATGTTTGAGTTAGAGTGGAAACTAAATTTTTATATTTATTATTGGATCAGAACAATTGACATTTGTAGGGGGGTAAAGATAAGGGGGCATGAGGTAGAAGAGAAGGTAAGGAGTAGGAAAATTGTTTAAACCTATGTTAATGAGTTGCCTAGTTGGTTTTTTATTCAGTGGAAGGGAGTCTTGTTTTCGTTGGGTTGTTATCAGCCATGGATTCCAAATTAGAAAACAATGTTTTCGTATAACTCCACTTCCACAAGCAGAGTAGCAGTTTTTGTTCATTCATGTAAACTAAAACAGGAACGTCATACACCCATGTCTAAACCCAAGGTGGTTTTCAAAGCAAAAGTAGTTTCTGATTAAGACTTACCATTACCGGCCAAGATTCTAACACCCAAGAACAACCAATTTGCTGGAAATCTGATAGAAATAATGGGTCGCTCATGCTTTCTAGTGGTTCTTCTTATTTTAGTCGTTCTGTCTTTCTCATTTTCTCTAGATTTTACCTTGTTTTACTACTAAACTAATTCTTCTCCTGTTCTCATTGTCTAAATGGTTTTTTCTTTTTGTTCTTCTTTTCTCTAGTTCTACCGTAACTGCTGTTCTTGATTTCTAGGGTTTTGAAAATCAGAAGTTCTTATTTTCGTTACAGTTTCTGTTATCATGTTAAATCCAAGAAAAATTATAAAAGTTTGAACAAGTTCTTACTGTTCATATGTGGGATAGCAACATTGGTGGCTATCAGAGCAACGACAGTGACGGGAAGGATCACCGGCGGTAATTGATTAGAAGAATGACAATGAGCCTTGAAGGAGAGAAATAGCAGTACCAGTAACGGGAGGATCGAAGCGGCCACAAAACTGCAAGTAGAGCAGAGAAACCTTGAGCCTTTAACCATGGGTATTTTTGACAAATTAATTTTGAGCATTCACTCTCCACTGAAAGTTAAGTTTCCCAAGGAGAAGGGTAACACTACAATCACAATCCTTTAACTTTTGACAAACCATTTACCATGGGTCCCATTTAAATTTTGAAGGAGAATGTGGGAGAGTTAATCACAATCCCATTGACAGACTTTCCCCCTACTACTACAATCCAGAAAACGAACGAGGCCTAAATAAAAGTAGATAACTCATTGATAATGGTAGACTTTAGATTTTTTCCAAGGAGAACCTCCTAAACTAGTTACTTGACCACTATATTATATAGAATGAGAAAGGAAAACCAATATATCTTGAACATAGAAACTTTGCAAATGAACAACAACATAAACAAAAAATGTGTAGATAAGCAAATTGGTATTCTACACTGGAGAGAACTTTTATCCAAGAAAACATGACAAATTAGCCCTTAGACATTACAACATAAAATAGAGGTTAAACATTTTAAAGTTAACCATCTAACATGTTCCTTCAGGTATAATAATAGCAACTAAAAAACCGCACCATTGTACTGCTTCATGTTTTTGTAAAGCTGCAAGTTGAGAGCAAATTGATAGATGGTATTAAAATTTTGTTTGACACATGGCCTCTTTATCAAATAAAGCATCAGATAAAACCACTATTGATGCTCCACCAGCAATATATGTTCCTGTAGAATTTGAATACAGGTAATAGATGAAATACGTGAGAATGGTTTTCTGATAATCCAAACAACTGATTGCAAAAAAAAAAAAAAAACATTTCTTTCCATTTATGGGCCAACTGCATTTTTTATCTAGAGCAAGGAGCCTTAACTACACATAACTGACTGCTAGGATGCCGGTTAGCACATAGTTTAGAAAACAAAAAATTTGGTAAGCCATGAGATAGAAAATTACTTAGAATAATATGGACTTATTGCTTCATAAGATCAACTTCACTACCTTCAGGTGATACTTGGTTTGAAGTGGTTTTCGGATTGAGACTAAGGGTCCATTTGGTTCACAGTTGGAATCGGAATAGTTTATTCCCATAGCATGTTTGGTTCAAATAGGAATGAAAATGGGAATTGGAATAAGCAAGAATGAGATTTCATTCCCAAGGGAGGGGCAAGGAATGGCCATTCCCCCAAATGAGGGAATTCCATTTTAGCAGGAATGGGAATGGAATTCCGGTTCTGCCTAACCAAATAGTTGGAATTGGAATGGCCCATTCTGATTCTGATTCCAGACCCCTATTCATGCAAACCAAATGAGACCTAAATTCTAGAAAGAGTTCAATCATCATTGTGGGGTAAGTTGAAAGGATAGAGAACATGATTGCATGATTGGATTATGGGACGAGTCACTTCCCAATCAAGTATTTGGTGGTCTATTGGGAATTAGATATACATTCTAGATCATTATGAGTTCTGGTAGTGGAAGGATTCAGCATAAAGTTGTCTTCTTGGAAAGGAAGGTGATGTAACCGTTTTCGGCCATGTACCAATGTTTTGTGATGTAAAATTTTTTGGCTAAGTACCTCGTCATTTGACCCGGTGGTCGCGTGCCTTAGTGATGAGCTATTTGGTGGTGAACTGCCTACTAGCAAACTGCTTGGTGGAGAACTACCTAGGGGCAAATTGCCTGGTGGCGAACTTCCCGGTGGTGAACTGTCTGGTGGCGAACTACCTGGTGGCGAGCTCCCTGGTGGCAAACTGCCTAGTGGCGAACTGCTTGGTGGCGAATTGCCTGGTGGTGAGCTCCCTGGTGGCGAACTGCCTGGTGGCGAGCTCCCTGGTGGCGGATTGCCTGGTGGTGAACTACCTCGTGGCGAGCTGCTCGGTGGTGAACTGCCTGGCGGAGAGCTACCTGGTGGCGAACTCCCTACTAGGCGGACAGTGACTTAGAGAATAGTGGAGCTCCCTGGTGCGGCACAATCCGACTACCCTCAACATGAGGCGGTCTTCTTTCCTTTGTAGGCAGTGGGAGCTGAGGGACCTGCGAGAACTCCATCTTTTCCTCCTCTTTGTAGGTGGCGGGAGCTGAGGGACCTGCGAGAACTCCATCTTTTCCTCCTCTTTGTAGGTGGCGGGAGCTGAGGGACCTGTGAGAACTCCACCTTTTCCTCCTGTTTGTAGGCGGTGGGAGCTGAGGGACCTGCGAGAACTGAATCAGAGGTCCCGGGGGTATTTTCCCGACGGGGGCTCTCTGACGCTTAAGTTAGCACTCTGATTGTAGAGAGCTCTGAAGATAATATGAGAGAGCTAGAGAGCAGGGGTTACTTCCCTTTTTTCATCCTCTTCCCCTTTGGGGGGTGAGGTCTTTATATATCGGAGTCCTCGCAGGTTAGGTGGGTGAAAAGCCTCCAAACGGTAAGACTCGTCACACCCTGTTAGAACCGGGGTACGGTGGTGAACTCCTCGAGGTCGTCAAGCTGGCGCTTGAGTTAGGCGGCTAGGTCGGCGCCTGCGTCAGTCGGCGGGTCGGTGTCTGAGCCAGGTCGTCAGGCAGGAGATCTTCCTGCGATACGCCAAACTACTCCTGTACCAAACTTCTCTACAACTGGCGAGGTGCCTATAGAGAGCTGTCTGGGGGCGAACTGCCTGGGGGCGCTCCCTGGGGGCGAACTCCTTGTGGCGAGCTGCCTATGGCGAGCTCTGTCAAACTGTTTGTGGTGAGCTCTGCCGAGCTGCCTGGCTCTTTGGCGAGCTACCGAGCTCATGGGGTATGTACGCCGCCGAGTTTATCGGTGGGCGTCTTATGGGCGGCTTGGCCAGATCATGTGCTAGGCTGGTCCAGGTCGGCCAGGTCGCATAGGCCGTGCACCAAGCGGCGCCAGGTCGCGCAGGCCGCGTGCCAGGCCGCGCGCAGTTCGCGCAGGCCACGTGCCAGGCCGCGCGCAGTTCGCGCAGGCCACGTGCCAGGCCCTGCTAGGACGCGTAGGCCGCGTGCCAGGCCGCGCGCAGGTCGCGCGGGCCACACGTTAGACCGCGCACAGGTCATGGGCCGTGCTTCAGGCCATGCGCAGGTCACGCCAGGCCGGCCAGATTGGTGCCCGGGTGGGTCACCAACTTCGTAAGTTTGTTGGCTGGGTGTTTGCCTAGTTGTCACGAGGTGCCACGCGTCACAATTCCACTAGAGGGACAAATCTACCCTCATCAATAGCCCCCCAATCCCGAGCTGATAGTAACTCAACGAAGGGAGTAGATTTCTTTTGGCCCGTAAGTCGATGAGCTAGTAAGTGTTGGTCTAATTTCTAGTGTGGCCCGTAGGCTTTGGGAGCAACTCGTAGTCTACTCTTCTTTGACTTTTGCCCGTGCCAGAGAGGCGACCGGGTCTTAAGTAGTAATGTGGCCCGCAGGCTTTGGGAGTGACCAGTGGTCTACTCTTTTTTAACTTTGCCCGTGCCAGAGAGGCGACTGGGTCGTAAGTAGTAATGTGGCCCGTAGGCTTTGGGAGTGACTAGTGGTCCACTCTTTTCTGACTTTGCCTGTACCAGAGAGGCTGGAGCAGTAGGTGTGTTGGCTGTCGGGCATCGCGGGTCCCTGCATATGAGGTAGGCTCACGGACTTTGATCTTTGGATGGGCTGGAGCAGTAGGTGTGTTGGCTGTATTGGCCATCAGCCTCTTCAGAAGGGTCACTTTGCCCTTCAAGTCTTCGAGCTGGATCTGTAGGCACTTCACCAGGTCTTCTAGGGGGTTGTCAGGTTTGTTGGAGCTATCATCGAACTGGTCCTCCAATCTTTCCACGACCGAGGCCACGGTCTCAAGGTTGAGTTGAAGCTCGTCCACGCGGTCACGAGTTTCTCCAACCACTGATTCACAGCACATGATGCGCTTGTCCATGGTCGCAAGCATGTCAACTGACTTGTCACGCTTGCTATGCTTTGAGCTGACACCTTTGTCTTTGGGAGAGCTATCTCTAGGATCGTCCTCATAATAAACCCGTGAGATCCCTTCTTGGATCTCCTCTTGGGTGTCACGATTCTTCATCGGGCTGGTGTTGTTGCGGGGCACGACAGGGGCTCGTTGGGCTTGACAACCGATAGTGTCAACCCTGCTCTGATACCAACTATCTCGTGCTTAACCTTTACACGTTTATGAGCTCACTCGACTACCTACCTCCCCTCAAAGAGTACATTAAGCTTTTGGGGGAGTGACAGAATAATACATCAAAATATTGTACATGCATACTACTATTTACATAATTGCCATTGGCATACCCCCCTTACAAAAAGAGTACAAGGACCCAACCCAAAACACTTGGATGGCGTGCTGATGGTGGCTGAACCGTCACAGTCTCCCCCACTCAATTTAATCTTTGTCCTCGAAGATTCTTCCTCAGGTACTCGTCTAGCTTCTCCGCGAACGGAAGGAGGTCTTCTGCTAGCTCCCAGGTGTCTTCTTCTGCAGGTCCCTTCCACTTCACCAGGTACTCCCATTCTGATGTTTGGGAGGATTGGGACAACCTATGGTCGAGGATGGAGTCGAGGGATCGGTTTTTGGGTGGTTGGTAGGATGGGTGTGGGCATTGACTTTGGTTTCGGAAGGTATCTTGGTTGTCAGCATGGTAGGGTTTAAGTTGGCTTACATGAAAGACAGGGTGTACTTTTAGCCAGGGGGGTAATTTGAGCCTATAGGCTGAAGTTCCTACTTTGGCTATTATTTTGCAGGGTCCCTCATATTTTCTCACCAGCCCGGGGTGTACTCTTCGAAAGAACCTAAGGCAATGGGTATGGAGTTTTACTAAGGCCAGGTCACCTATTTGGAAGTTCTCGGGTCGTCTACCCAAATCGGCCCATTTCTTCATTCTTTTGGAGGCTTTCTCTAGGGAGGCTCGAGTGATATCAAGGCATTCTTTCCATTCCCTGGTGAAAGTGAAGGCTCGAGGGCTTCTTCCTTGATGGTCGTTGGCGATGATGTGCAGACATCTTGGTAATTGGCCGGTGATGACTTCAAAAGGACTTTGATTGGTGGAGGAGCTCTTTTGTGAGTTGACGGAGAATTGTGCAATGTCCAGAAATCGAACCCAATTCTTCTGTGTAGCTGATACAAAATGGCGGAGGTACTCTTCAAGGAGGGAGTTCATTCTCTCTGTCTGCCCATCTGACTCTGGGTGGCTGCTGCTGGAGAAGTTCAAGTTTGAACCAAGAAGCTTCAATAGTTCTGTCCAGAAAGCACTAGTGAATCGGGGATCTCGATCACTAACAATGTTCTGTGGGACTCCCCAATATTTCACCACGTGCTTGAAGAAAAGGTAGGCCGTGTCTTCAGCTGAAAGGTGCCTTGGTGCTGGGGTGAAAGTGGCATACTTGGAAAATCTATCAACGACAACAATGATGGATGCATAGTCTCCCACTTTAGGAAGACTACTGATGAAGTCCATGGAAACACTCTCCCAAGGTTGTGAGGGAGTCGGAAGAGGTTGCAGGAGTCCAAGAGGCTTGGCACGCTCAGGCTTGTCTTGCTGGCAAATCAGGCATGTTCTTGTGTATTCTTGAACGTCTTGCTCCATATGAGGCCAATAGTAGGCATGTTGTAGAAGTGCCAAGGTACGCTGCCACCCAGGGTGTCCTACCCATAAGCTGTCATGACATTCACGTAGAAGAGTCTTCCTCAAGTCTTCAACTCTCGGTACAAATATCCGCCTTCCCTTTGTCAAAAGAAGGCCTTCTTCAACCCAAAACCGCCTAGTCTTCCCTTCACGGGCCGCTGTCAATAGGCTCTGAGCGATGGGGTCCTTCTGGAGTCCTTCCTTGATGCTCTTAATGATGTCCAGTCTGATCTGGCTTTGTGAGGGACCTTCACTTGTGGATAGTGCTGCAAGCTCGACCTTCCTGCTAAGTGCATCAACAACCCTATTCATCGGCCCTGGCTTGTACTCTAGAGTCATATCAAACTCCGCTAAGAAATCTTTCCATCGAGCTTGCTTAGGGCTCAGCTTCTTCTATGACTGAAAATAACTAGTAGCTATGTTGTCAGTCTTGACCACGAACTTGGAGCCAAGAAGGTAGTGTCGCCATGTGCGGAGGCAGTGGATGATGGTTGTCATCTCCTTCTCTTGCACTGTGTACCTCCTCTCTGTATCATTCAATTTGCGTCTTTCAAAGGAGATGGGATGTTCTTCTTGCATCAAGACCCCACCAATGGCAAAATCAGAGCATCTGTGTGTAGCTCATACGGCTTGCTTGGATCAGGCAAGTCGAGGACAGGTTCTGCTGAGACAGCTCTCTTCAAGTCATCAAAAGCTGTTTGACAACGTTCACTCCAGGTCCACGTACTAGTCTTCTTCAGTAAGTTGGTGAGGGCAGTGGCTCATGCTGAGAATCCCGAGATGAATCTTCGATAGTAGTTCACGAGGCCAAGGAAGGAGCGAAGTTCGGTAACCCTGGTGGGCGGTGTCCAATCTTGAATGGCCTTGACTTTGGCTGGATCCATGCTGATTGTGCCTAGTCGGATTATATGTCCGAGGAAGGCCACCTCTTCTGTGGAAAAAGAACATTTCTCCTTCTTAACAAATAGATTGTTGTCCCGCAAGACCTGGAAAATAGTATGGAGGTGGTCAACATGTTCCTCCAAGTTTCTATTGTAAATTACAATGTCATCAATATACACAACCACAAATTGGTCTAGGTAGGGATGAAATATTCTGTTCATCAATGTACAAAAGGTGGCTGGAGCATTGGTGAGCCCAAAGGGCATGACCCGAAATTCGAAGGACCCATATCGTGTAACACAAGCTGTTTTGTGTTCATCTCCTTCAGCTATGCGCACTTGATAGTACCCCGACCTCAGGTCTAGCTTAGTGAAGTACTTGGCCCTGTTGAGCTGGTCAAAGAGGTCGGCCACCAAAGGTATGGGATATTTGTTCTTGATGGTGAGATTGTTGAGAGCTCGGTAGTCAATACAGAGTCGAAGAGATCCATCATGCTTCTTTTGAAACAGGACTGGTGCTCCAAAAGGGGCCTTAGAAGGCCGAATCAATCCAGCATCCAACAACTCACTCAACTGCTTTCGTAGCTCGGCCAGCTCAGGAGGAGACATTCTGTATGGCGGGCATGCCGGTGGTTTGGTTCCATGCTCCAAGTCAATCTTGTGATCAACTTCTCTCATTGGGGGAAGCTTCTTCGGCAATGTGGGAGGCATGACATCCTGAAAGTCTTCTAGTGCCATAGCAATCGCTGGCAGGATATGCCTGGTTGGTGGATCAAGCAGGTCGGAGTCCACCAATGTGGCTAGGTAAGTGGCATGTCCTTTCCGCACTCCATCCTTGAGTTGCAATGCTGAGAGCATCTTGGGGGTGGACGTGGTCTCTGGCACAACTGGAACCATGCAAGGATCCTGATCTTCGAATATGCACATTTTGTTGAGGAAAGGCATGGGCACCGCCTTTACTTGAGTTAAGAAGTCCATGCCGAGAACAACCTGAAAATCATCCATGGGCACGACTTCCTTGGCATTAGAGTTCACAGCCTTCAGCCATCCGACTTCCTTGGTAGGTGCAAGTTCTACTCGGGATGCCTCCTCCATAGAGATAAAGTTGTGGGTAGCACCTGTATCCACCATGGCTCTTGTGGGCTTGCCATTCAAGCAAATGTCTACATACATCAGTCCCTTCGGGTTGAACTTCGATGCTCCTTGCGGGCTCATCTTCTTCTTCATTGCATTGAGTCTTCGTAGAGCCCCCATTCTTGTCTCCCCTGGTTCCTTCTCCTCCTCGCTATGCTCATCATCACTAAGCTTTGCAAGCAAGGCATTGAGCTTCCCCCGACTAGGACAATCCTTAGTCCAATGTTTTCCCTCACAAATGAAGCATGGTGCCGGAGGTGTTCTCTTCACAAATTGGCCACCCCTATATCTAGGGTCTCCTTTGGGTCTCCTGTAGAAATTCATAGTGTTGGGTTTACTTGGCCCAGAGTCTCCCTTGGGTGCGTAGTAAGGTTTCCTATCACCTCCAACATTCCCTACACCTTGATATGAGTTGGGTTTGGTGCCGTCTTTGCTTGGTCGTCTGTTGTCTACCAGTTGTTCAGCAACGGCCATGGCTATGGCGAGGTCCTTCACACCTTGTCTCTGGAGTTCAAGCTCGGCCCATTGTTGTAGGCCGTCCATGAAGTTGAAGAGCAGGTCTTTATCTGACATGTCCGTGATCTCGAGCGATAGTGCGGAGAACTCCTTCACGTACTCATGCAATGAGCCCGTGTGTTTTAGGTTTTTGAGCTTCCGACGGGCTTGGTACTCCACGTTCTCTGGATAGAACTGGCGCTTTATCTCGCTCTTGAACACGGACCAAGTATTAATGGAGCATAATCCTCGCTCCGCATCGGCACATCTCCTGCGCCACCATAACATAGCAACATTAGTAAGATACATAACAACAGTACGCACCTTGGCCGCCTCCTCAACAAGTTCGGCGGCGGTGAAATATTGTTCCATTTGCCACAGGAAGTTGTCAAGCTCCCGGGCATCACGGGTCCCTGCATTTGAGGTAGGCTCATGGACTTTGATCTTTGGAGGGGCTGGAGCAGTAGGTGTGTTGGCTGTATTGGCGATCATTCTCTTCATAAGGGTCACTTCGCCCTTCAAGTCTTCGAGCTGGATCTGTAGGCACTTCACCAGGTCTTCTAGGGGGTTGTCAACCTTGTTAGAGCTATCACCGAACTGGTCCTCCAATCTTTCCACGACCGAGGCCACGGTATCAAGGTTGATTTGAAGCTCGTCCACGCGGTCACGAGTTTCTCCAACCACTGCTTCACAGCGCATGATGCGCCTGTCCATGGTCACAAGCTTGTCAACTGACTTGTCACGCTTGCTATGCTTTGAGCTGACGCCTTTGTCTTTAGGAGAGCTATCTCTAGGATCGTCCTCATAATAAACCCGTGAGATCCCTTCTTGGATCTCCTCTTGGGTGTCACGATTCTTCATCGGGCTGGTGTTGTTGTGGGGCACGACAGGGGCTCGTTGGGCTTGACAACCGATAGTGTCAACCCTGCTCTGATACCAACTATCACGGGGCTAGTCGACGGGGCCCCGTGCGGCGCTTGATTGGGGTCGAGAAAGCCTACAAAAGCAAGCAACAACACACAAAAGGAAACAGGAGTGCACACAAATTAGACAAAAGCCACTTGTATTGCATTAAACAGTGGTAAGCACAAGCACACAGTACAGTGTCGAGGGGATCTCGTGCTTAACCTTTACACGTTTATGAGCTCACTCGACTACCTACCTCCCCTCAAAGAGTACGTTAAGCTTTTGGGGGAGTGACAGAATAATACATCAAAATACTGTACATGCATACTACTATTTACATAATTGCCATTGGCATACCCCCCTTACAAAAAGAGTACAAGGACCCAACCCAAAACACTTGGATGGTTTGTTGATGGCGCTGATGGTGGCTGAACCGTCACACAGTGGCGAACTGCCTTGTGACGTGTTGGTCGGTGGTGAACTGACCGGTGGCGAACTGCTTGGTGGCGAGCTGCTCGGTGGTGAACTGCCTGGCGGAGAGCTACCTGGTGGCGAACTCCCTACTAGGCGGCTGGTGACTTAGAGAATAGTGGAGCTCCCTAGTGCGGCGCTATCCGACTACCCTTAGCATGAGGCGGTCTTCTTTCCTTTGTAGGCAGTGGGAGCTGAGGGACCTACGAGAACTCCATCTTTTCCTCCTCTTTGTAGGTGGCGGGAGCTGAGGGACCTGCGAGAACTCCACCTTTTCCTCCTGTTTGTAGGCGGCGGGAGCTGAGGGACCTGCGAGAACTGAATCAGAGGTCCCGGGGATTTTTTCCCGGCGGGGCCCTCCGACGCTTAAGTTAGCACTCTGATTGTAGAGAGCTCTGAAAATAATATGAGAGCTAGAGAGCAGGGGTTACTTCCCTTTTTTCACCCTCTTCCCCTTTGGGGGGGGGGGTGAGGTCTTTATATATCGGAGTCCTCGTGGGTTAGGTGGGTGAAAAGCCTCCAAACGGCAAGACTCGTCACATCTTGTCAGAACCGAGGTACGGTGGTGAACTCCTCGAGGTCGTCAGGCTGGCGCTTGTGTCAGGCGGCCAGGTCGGTGCCTAGCGCTGGGTTGTCAGGGCGGCGTCTGCGTCAGTTGGCGGGTCGGTGTCTGGGCCAGGTCGTCGGGCAGGAGATCTTCCTGCGATACGCCAAACTACTCCTATACCAAACTTCTCTACAAGTGGCGAGCTACCTATGGCGAGCTGTCTGGGGGCGAACTACCTGGGGGCGCTCTCTGGGGGCGAACTACCTGGGGGCGCTCTCTGGGGGCGAACTCCCTGTGGCGAGCTCTGTCGAACTGTTTGTGGCGAGCTCTACCGAGCTGCCTGGCTCTTTGGCAAGATCCCTGGTGAGCTACCGAGCTCGTGGGGTATGTATGCCACCGAGTTTGTCGGTGGGCGTCTTATGGGCGGCTTGGCTGGATCATGTGCTAGGCTGGTCCAGGTCGGCCAGGTCACGCAAGCCACGCGCCAGGTCACGCCAGGCTGCGCCAGGTCGCGCAGGCCGCGTGCTAGGCTGCACGTAGTTCATGCAGGCCGTGCGCTAGGCCGCGCTAGGTCGCACAGGCCGCGTGCCAAGCCGTGCGTCAGGCCGCACGCAGGTCACGCCAGGCCTGCCAAACTGGTGCCCGAGTGGGTCACCAACTTCGTAAGTTTGTTGGCTGGATGTTTGCCTAGTTGTCACGAGGTGCCATGTGTCACAATTCCACTAGAGGGCCAAATCTGCCCTCATCAGAAGGTATTTATCCAAAGGTGGGGAATTACTTTAATCAACATCACTTTATCCAACCTCCCATTCAATTTTCTCTCCCTCTTTCCCATTTTGGTCAAAGTGGCCAACTGGTTGGAATGCACATACACATGAAGACACAAATGTGAGAGATCATGCCTCTAAACAAAGCCATCTAAAACCCCTCTCCATTTTGATATGGAAACCTGAACACTACCTGGAAATATCAACACCTAATCCATAGTATGTTGCTAATCTCAACTTCATGCTTTATGGAACCCAATACCTTTATTAGAACTTCAGTTCTTATAATTTTGTGATGGTTATATGAAAATGTTACTACATGTTAATGAATATTTCTGCCATTCAATTCCCTACATAATTTCAGCTCTTATAATCCCATTTAATTAATACTTCAAACATTCTTTCTAACATCTAATGCTTATTGGTTCATGCAGAAGTTGATGGAGTTTGGCAAAGATTTCGATGGAGTTATTTACATATGGTCTCTACTACATGTTGTGTATACACATGTTACAAGTTTTTTTTTGGAAGAGATACAATTTCCTTTGTTTTTTTTGGGCAATTAGGGATATAAGATTTTTTTTTTTCTTTTTCGTGGAGAGATATAGTTCCCTGACTTGATTTTCTACTAAATTCATTTCTGGACTAGCTTCGTTGCACCATTCGTAGGAACCACCCACTAAAAGTTTTTTTTGGAAGAGATACAATTTCCTTTGTTTTTTTTGGTCCGGTGTGCAACGGTAAACCAATTGGAGTTAGGATGGGCTCAGAAAAAAAAAAAAAAGAGTTTGGATGGGCTCCTCCATCTCTGTTCAATTCACCTTTTATTGTTCGAAGTAATACCAAGGTTTCAAATTTCGATACAATATGCTTCACATGGGGCGTATTGTATCATATCTTTAAAAATCTGATACGAGATATGGTGGAAAATTGGCGGTATCGTTTTTTTTTTTCCATAGTATCGAGAGCATATCAATCGATATGCTACAAAAAGATACGACTAAAAATTGGAAAGGGGGGGGGGGTTTCTTTCCCTTGAAATAAGCCTTATTTCACCCCCAAATGAATCTAAAACTCCAAACCTCATTCCTAGAGTGCTAGATATGCAAAAAGTTTGCAAGAAACAAACGTGAATTGTTAATTTTTTTAAGATTTTTCAAATTTTGAAAAAATATGGAAAAATATGTAAGTTTTTCAATTTCTTTTATAATATCTTGTGATTTCTTTTTTTTTTCTTGAATGTTTAAATATTGATCTACATTTCTTACATTCAAAATCACAATTCTTTTGGTGTTATGAGTAGATTTATGGAAATTTCATGAAGATATTTGGGGAAATATAAATTAACAAAATATTTGAAAATTTAATTCTTTCTCTACCTATAAAGACATAATATGTTTTAAATCTATGGATTTATCTATCATATCCATAGAGAAATTGAAATTTATTTTTTAATATTATTTTTGATTTTTTATATTTTAGAATTAAAAAATAAATAATAATTAATTATATTTTACCATTTGATCACAACGATTAAATATACTATAATTCTATGGATAATTTATCATATCCACAAAGCAATTGAAAATTTTTATTTCTTAATTATTTTTTTTTAATTTTTATATTTTAAAAATAAAAATAAAAATAAAAATTAATTATATTTTATCATTTGACCACAATGATTCAATATATTATAATTCTATGGATGATATATCATATTCACAAAGCAATTGAAATTTCTTCTTTAAAAACTAATTTTTGAATACATTTATAATGTTTATTTATTATTTACTTTTTTTTTATAAGTTCTGAGAATAAAAAATAAACAATAATTATATAAATAATAAATAATTATTAATTTTATTTTCACTTATAAGTTGATCCAATGCATGTTTTTTGGTTGGATAGTAGAACTGTGTTTTTCCCATCCCATAAATTTTAATAATTTCAATTTATAAAATTATAGCTAGGAATGAATTTTTAATGAAATTATAATTAGCTATAATGTATTTTTTCATAAAACCATTAATATATATATATATATATATATTTGAGGTTTTATATTTAGTGTTATTTATATATTTTTATGATTTATTAAAATATTTACAGTATTTTCTTATATATTTATACGTATTTTAATTTTTCTACAATCCCGACATCTCTTAAAATTGACTTTCAGATACACTTACCGTTTACGGTTTTGAGCGCCTCGCTAAAGAGCTCCGGAACTGCGAGAAGCACCTCTGCAACCTCTCCCAGCGATTGCCCCCTTCTCTCCGTTAATTGCAGCTGCGTATCTCCGACTCTAGGCGTGTTTGAAATAGCGTACAAGTTCCATATTCCATCCCAGACGCAGGTTGAGGTAATTTGGTTGATCTTCATGTTTTAGGTATTTCATCATCTGTGATCGAGCCCCCCAACCCAGGTACATGCGGGATTCAATTACAAGTCTCTGCTCCGATCAGAAGGAGACCTTACCAACCAGATGGTTGGTTGGTAGCCACCTGAGACCCAAGTCTCTGCTACGACGGGATTCAAGACCCCCTTCATGTTATTTGAATGTTCGTGTCTTTTGATAGCCACTTGAAGCGCCTGAGCTTATTTCTAAGTTGCCAAATCACTCCCTCATCCATATTCGTAAAGCCCTTTTTCCCAGCCCCATGTTCAAGCAAGAGCATGATCTCTGTTTTATAGCTAAGAAACAGTAGTGATGATGAACATACTACTATTCCGCTAATAAACAATAGTGAACTAACGAAGTTTTTCCTTGTGATATTGTTCCATTTAAGCCTTAATGTTTTCTCAGTTTTTTTGGTATTTTGTTATTTATTGCTCTTTGTGCTTTGGCATCAAGTCCTCTTAGTTAATATTAGATCCGTGGTTTGCTGGAATTAGATCTCAAAGGATGCCTCAGTCTAAGCTTGCTGCACATATTATGTGCAAATGGAATAAAAAATTGTTATTTAAGAAGAAGCCTGATTGGGGATTGTTCCACTTCAGTGGTGGTCAACATCTAACAAGCAGCACTACATTGTGTATTATTTGACGGCTTGTATCCATCAAGAAGTGATACGTGCATTTATAATGTTATAACGTTTGTAATCCTTTAAATTGGTACACTGTCCACAGAAATTTTGTTCTCCTTCAAAAGTTATACAGCTTAAATAAGTTGTTAAGTATATCATACGGGGGCTGGCATCTATCAAGAAGTGATATGGGGGCTAACGATGTTGTGATGCTGTTATCCTTTAGATCACTGGTAAGCTCTGCACAAGAAAAAGTTTGTTCTCCTTTGGACAGTATTCAGCTTAATCAGTTATTAAATACATGGAAGCCCCCATTACCATTATAGAAACATATTCTCAAAGAGAGTGCTCAAAGAGAGTGTATGATTGATTGATGATGGATCATCTATTTATTGGGTGTAAGCTTAGTTTAGGTTGTACTTACATAGACCAGCAAACAAATACGCGTCCATACCTAGAGTTTAAACTCAAAGCACAGTGCACATTTATGAAGAATGGGGAATTCTGTTTTAGTAATTTCACTTCATAAATTGCTATTACTGCAATACATTTCATGGATGTCTAGTTGGAACACCATTGCTAGGTAATAAAGGAATGCTGGTTTTGATAATTCAGGAAGTTCTAAATTCTAACAAGTAGTTGTTAACGTTGAAAGCAACATTGTCATTTCATAGTCTAGTATAATTTGTTAAGTCTCGAAAACAATATTAATAATGAAGTTTTCTGTTTTTGGCTATTGCAGATAAAGAGTTGCAGTTTGGAACAAAGAAACATAGTTGATTGCCAAACTATTGAGCAACAAAATTCAACAAGTTACAGATGGAACAGCCTGGGAGATTAAAGGATAAAATAAGGCCTAACAACAAAGATCTTTTGGAGTTGGAGCAAAAGAAATCTTCCTCCTTAGGTGCCTCTCTCATTTCTGGTTTCTGGTTTCTGATTTTGAGTTTTTAGGTTCTTTGCCCTGCTTTTACTAATGCAAATTGATTTTGTTTCTCTTTTACATCATTTATCACAAAATTCCATTTTTAGCTGTTATTTGTGATGGTCTATTTATCAATTAAAGAAGTGGGAATTAGTGGCCATTTTGTTTTTCCTTGATCAGCCACTTACTTCACTCTTTGTCCCTCCAAGATTAGTGAAGTTGAATTATTGATATGTATTTGATTGGATTTTGCAGAATCTGCACTTCTTGTTTGCAAAAAGAATTCACTGTCAAAATTCAATAAACCTCATACCAGCAAGAAACTTATGACAGCCCAGTTCCGAAGAGTCAAAGTAAGCTTTAATTGCTAGTTTATGAATATCACTTTTGTTTCTTTTAGGTGTACAAGAATATTAGTTGTGGTCTTGCATTTGATAAGAATGAGGTCCTTACATTTTACTATTCTGTACTTTGAGTAAAACTACTACTCTAAGCATAGGTCTTCTCACAGGTTGTTGAATTTTTGTACTTGTTAATGCAAGATAATCATCTAAACTATGCAAACTTTGATATGACATAAAGATTTGTTTGCAAGTAAAATAAAAATTTTATTAAAAGAAAAAAGAGAATTACAAGAAAGGTGACAGGAATTCACCCAGGAGAAGAAATTAAAAGCACCCCCAAAATCAAGAAAACAACACAAAACAAACAAAACTCCCCATCTTCATTCAACTCCACCCAACAAACCACTGCAGCTCCCAATAGATGAAACTCTGGACACACCAAAATACATCATAAGGAAAAAACACGCTATTTCTTCTGAAAGTTTTTATTTTTATTTTCTTATTTCTTCACCTTCTTGTTTGGCCCAATCACAAATAATCTCCTTTCAACCTAGCATTAAGTTTTTTGATCTAATTCTTTACACGTCATTTATGCAGATGTTTGGAGGCCTTTCCTGTGCTTATTGTTGCTGGCTTTAGACATTTTGTTCTATTTGATTACAAGTTTTCTTGTTATACATGGCTATATTTGATGTGACCTAGAGATGAAGTACCTAATGTTAACGATTTTCATTATGTGTATCTTGGTTGAGGTGAAGGAAATTCACCTATTGCTGTCTTCTCTGTTGCTTCAGTTTGGTGGAGAACTTTATGATTTGAGGTTAGTGGTCAAAGGAACTCTGGCAAGCTGGATTGAAAATATGACAATAAGGGAGGAGGAGGGTAGTGGGTTTCGTTGAGCATTTGGTTCGAACAACTAGAAGTTGAAAAGTGTCTCGGTCAAGGGATTGGCTGAGGTTGGAAATGAGGGTATTTTTCGTAATAAAAAGATTGTTTCTGCTAGTGGGGGAGGTTTGTTGGATATGTTTGATAACTGAGGAAGAGAGGAGGTGAAAAGGTGGGAAGATGGAGTGGTCAACTGAAGTTTAATTTGAAGAAATTAATTATTGAACATGTGGATGGTCAAGATGAAAGGTTGTTGGGAAATGAAAAAGGTGGAGGGGGTTTTTTGGTAAAAGAATCGGAAGAGGTGTGTACGAAGAAGAGGTGGCGGATTAAGTGGGGACCAATTTTTGAGGTCTAAAGCTATTGGTGTTAAGCCCGGTTCTTTCTCTAACAGGTTAAAAGTCTATAAGAGAAAAGGCTTTAAGTTCAAGCATAGTTGTCAAGGCATGCCTAGGTGACTAAGCGCCATTGGCTGGGCACCTCGCTCAAACTCCTTGACTTTAGCAACTAGGCATAGGCGACTAAGCACCCACCTAGGTGACAAAACTGACAAGGCGGGCGCCTATTGTAATATCATTTATGTTACTGTATCTTATTAATGTATGTGTTAATACATTTTATTATATGATATCTATATATCTCTCTCTATATATATCAACTATACTTTGTTTTAATGTTTTACTATGAAATTTAAAAGATCAAAGGGTTTTGACGAGAGAAAAAGAAAGAAAAAAAGGAAGAGGAAAGAAATAATAGAATTATAGAGAGGTTCTATTTTTTTTTTCCTATTCTGTCTCTAATTAAATAAAACAGAAACTCCATCCTTGTTTTTTCTATTTTACTTTCCATCTTGAATATTTATCATGTAAATTTAATAACATTCTTTAGCTGTTAATTGATATGAAATTTCTCCATTAAATCTTTATTATAGTAGTATTATTTTTGAAAATAATGAAATTAACTTATGTAAATGATTTTTATCTTTTACTTGTGATGATTTGCCACATTTTTAGAAGAAGTTTAATGTTCTTAATAAAGAGTCACTATTTTTTCAATTAATATACATGTTGAATGGTATATAAAACTAGGGGGCTAGTCAAAGTTAGTTTTTTATATTATAAAATTTTTATTGCCTAAGCAACTAGGTGCCCCAATGTTGCCCAAAATCGCCTAGACACCTTGAAAACTATGAGTTCAAGCGACCGAATAAGTGAATTTCCTAAGGGGGGTGGGGACTTTATCTAGTTGCAACACGAGTAAGGGAAGATCTGGAAGAACAGCCGAACGGGTATGAGAGACCCATAAATATGAGAGATATAGACCAGTGTTTTAAAAGGTGTGGGAGGCGTACGCCTTTAGGCGAGGCGCTCCCAAAACGCCCTGGGGCCTATGCTAGAGGCGCTGACACCTTTGAGGTGTACGCCTCAGATGCAAGAGGCGTACACCTCATGCACATCTTATATAAAAAGACAGAAAAAAAGAAGAAGAGAAAAAGGAAAGGAAAAGAAAAGGGAAGGGAAAGAAAAAGAAAGAGAAGAAAAAAAGAGAAAAAGAAAGAAAAGAAAAGATAAGGACAAAGAAAGTGGTTTGCCCCTTGCGCCTTCAACTGGGGGGCTTCGCCCCTTCCCCCTTTTCGATGCATACCTAATTTGTTTTTTTTTTTTTGAGTTAGGGGGTCTTGCTCCGCTTCGACAAGACCCCTTTCTACTAATGTTATGCATCTTTATTCTTCTTAATATAAAAGATTTTTATTAAAAATAAAGAAAAAATCAGATCCCCGCTTCCTCTTCATCCTCCTAACCCCCCTCCTCTTAAGGAGGCTTACGCCTCCTTGTGTTTGGGAGGCTTACACCTCTTGCGTTCTGAACTACGCTTCACGCCTCTAGGTAGTGGAACGCCTCGCATCACGCCTCCGTGTTTTAAAACATTGGTATAGACTTAAGAAGTCTGTCACAAAATCTGGAGAATCTAAGATTGATGGAAAGAGTATTTATGAAAAAAAAGATTGATGGAAAGAGAGATCAAGGTGATGGCTCTGTGGTTCTGTGGTTCTTTGCCCTGGCTTGGAATGTTGCAGTGTTCATGATTCGGATTTGTCTTTGGTTGTTTATGACCAAAGGCTAAAGCATCGACTCAGGTGGGGGGATCCAACTTGGGTGTTCCTTCGGATGTTGGCACAAAGGAGGGTTGATATGGAGGCGATGGATGGGGCGGGGGACATTGTGGTTAGATCAGAAGGATTAGTGGAAAGAGGTGAAATTTCAAGTGAAGTTGCCGTTGGAGTGGATGAAAGGGATGTGGCAGTGAATGTGGAAGAAGTCTGCCAGTCTCAGGGTCTTGAGTCAGGTTTTGTTCATTTTGAGGTCAAGGAAGTGTTGATCGGCAGGATAGTAGTGGATCTTGGCCTGTAGGAGGAGGTTGGTAGAGGAAGAGAGAAGGGTGGCACTGTTATCACGAATGCTAAGAAATCTCATGGATCACATAACTCTCATATAGTGCAAATGACTAAAGTCTTCTTGCAGTTGAAGGAAGGATTAGTGGGGGCAGGGCATACGAACAAGTATAAAAGGACTTTTAAGAAGGGGGGGGGGGAGCCAAAGGTGTTGATATTTGAAGCATGATGTGAGGAGGATTAAGTTCCTCCTGAAGTAAAAACTCGGTCAGGGGCTACTGTTTCAGAGGTAAAAAAGGTAGATGGGCTTAATTCTGAGACAAGGACTCAGGATTTGTCTCCAGTTGATAAAGTTCTGAGGCAAGGAAGTGTTACCATTGAAGATCTTGTTAACAAAGATGTTAATGTGGGTAAGGGGCTTGGGTTGTTTTTTTTGGGGAAGAGAGGAGTTTGCCAGAAAAGCTTCTGAGGAGTTTGAAAAGAGTAGGAAAGAGAGGTCAAAGAAATCGATGGTCAGAGAAGGTGGAGAAAGTTGGAACGAGGATGATTCAGGCGGAAGGAAGTGTTTGAAGGAGAGGATTAGGTTGTCTGAGTCAAGGGTTCAATGAAGTTTCTTTTGCTGAAGTTTTGCTTGTGTTTTTAGGGGGTCTGTGGTTGGTAGTCTTTCTTGTCATTAGTTTGTGTGGCCTTTGGTCTTTTCTCTCTTCTTTTGGGTGATTTCTTATCACCTTCTTGTACTTTCTTTTTTTGGTTAATGAAATCTTTTCTCTTTTGTCCTTCAAAAAAAAGGTGAAAAGAAAATGAATAATTTGATTAGTTGTGTTTCATCATTTTTCTATTGGCACCACATTGTTGGAAACTGATAGATTTTGGCCTCTTTATACTTGACAAGGTGATAGTTTTAGTTTCCTCCATCTACTAATTATATCAAGTTAATTTATGATGGTGGTGTGTAAGGAGATCACAGTGGTCATATTTTGGCCGTATTTTCTGGCCCCATTGGATATGGAGATTCCTTTAGGGAAAATTAATGGTTATACCACATGGTCTAAGATTTAGAAAATCTCTAAAGTCTATACCATGATAAGATAGTGGTGGGATGGTTGGTTCAGGTCCTTGGTCATGCAATAAGGGAGGTGGAAAGGAACAGTAAAGGATTTAGGAATGACCTTTGTATGGATAAAGACCAACTAATGGTATGACTGATGTATTGGCAAGAAAAGGAGTGAATAGGAATCAATTGCATGTGGTCCCAGGGCGTAAACTTGTGAAAAGGGATCAGGTATAAGGTTCACAATGGCCAAAGGGTCAGGTTTTGGTTGGATTTTTGCTGTGCTGACAACCCCTAATGGACATCTTTCCCATTCTGTTTTTAATATTCCCAAGTAGGAATGCATTGGTTGCTGAATGTTTTGAGGTGCAAAAGTTACAAAATGGGGAGGTGCCGTGGACCCAACATTAAGAGGAAATCTAAATGATTGGGTAGTGGAAGAAATAGTGGATTATTGGATTTACACTTCATTGCAAAAAATGAAACTTGATACTATTCATAAAAAAGAAACCTGATACAAACAATGTGGACAAAGGACAGGATGGTATGGAATTTTGAAGCTTCAGAAGCATTTTCCATTAAATCCCTGGTTTGTTCTATTCAATATCAGCCCTAAGCTTTCTTTCCAATCTCCAAAATTTGGATATGCCATAGCCCTTTCAGAGGGGGCATTCATGATGTGGTCAGCTGTGTGAGGTAAGCATCTAACAAGAAGTCCAGAACCAGTCTCAAAAGAAGACGGGTGTCATTGGACTCTGTTCAGTTGTCTTGTGTAATCAAGCTGAAGAGTTAGCAGATCGTCTTTTCATCTGTTGCTGTTTCTCGTATTCTATGTGGGTTAAATTTGTGTGCTGTGAGGGACTGAGGGGGTGAACAGGTGTTTTCCAGCATCTTTGGAGAAGGTGCTTTTAGGCTGGCAACTGAGTGGATTAAGCAGGAATGGAAGGATCATATGGAACACAGTCCAGGCTGCAATCATCTGGAATATTTGGAGAGAAAGGAATACCTGAATCTTTGAAAAGGATTTAAGCTCAGAGGAAAAGATTTTACAGATTGCAGAGTGCTTGGCTCCCTTTTTTCCCTGGTTGCTTTAACACAAAGATCTTAAAGAAATTCCTTTTAACTTTTGTTTTTTATTTTTTTATTATTATTTTTATTTTGACAACCTCTTTTCCTAGATGATATATACCATTTGTACAGTCTTAGGATACAGAATCTTGTATACAGGGTGCCATACTTAGGTAATTACTGTTCAACTACAGTAATTCACTTCTCTTTACCTTTTCCAGAAAAAAGGATTTTGTTCTCGAAAGAAGGGGTTTTTAATCAAACTAAAAATGTTTCCATTTTGTTTAATGAAAACATGCATCCAAGAACACACTATGGATTTTTGCTGATGTGGTGTTTCTAGAAGCCAAAAGAAAAAAAAAGAAATGAAAAAAAAAAAATTCATGCTGAAAATACCCCTGCATTAAGGGGATGTTCAACAAAATGGTTGGTTTTATTTTTGAAAACAAAAACAACTGCCACATCAGGAGAGAATTATATTGTTTTTGCTGATGTGGTGGTTGTTTTTGTTTTCAAAAACAAAATCAACCATGTTGTCGAACACCCCTAAGCGTTATAGATTTTAATCTCTATTGATACTATTACTGTCCTTGTATTAGTTCTTACAATGCTGTAATGATGTCCCCACACTCTCAAGAAAATGATGATAATATTTCCAAAGTAATATCTTGCCTTTGTTTCAGTGTTTGGAAAAGTGAAGGATTTCTTAGGAATTATGGCAGAAGCTAATAGAAGATTGCAGTTTGATGTACAGGTAGACACACTGATCTTATGCTCGGAGAGTATCCCCATCTGAATTCCATCCCTCCACTCTATTTTCTGATTTATGTGTAAATATTCCTTGAGTTTTAGGAGAAATCCTGTACAGACTATGATATTGAAGTGCTTACGGGCAACGAAACTCAATACATAGAAATGGTAAGTGATTGTTTTGAGTGCTTGTCTGCTTGATAGCCTAATTGCTTCAACAATGGATATTGACTGTCATCTGTTGAACAGGATTTGATGCTTGGTGTTGCTAATCTTCACACTCCAGAGGCAGTGGAAGCTGCTGAATCTGCAATGGCTGGTTCCCAACCGATACATAACTTATCTCCTAGCAGTAGTGAATCAGATTCAGATGATAGCAGTGACAAGTCTACCGACGATAACTACAATGCTGATGAGAACGCTGACATATCCTCCTTGAGCAAATCTCAAAAACCAAATTTGGATGGGGGTGAATCTTTAGGTGGTGATCAGCCAAAAAAGCGGCCCAAGATTATTGAGCTGAAGTGAGGCATTATGGTTGGAAATCCTGGATTCTGCAGCTCATGACATTTGGGGCAGAAATGAGAAACCAGATACAAAACAACTAGCAGGGGTAAAAGGAAGCTAATCTTTTCTTTTTTCAAGGTGTTTTGGTAAATTTACATATGAATGAAGTTGGTCAAGGTAAATATGGTATTTAAAAAATTAATGTATTACATCAGCGTTTTCTATTGAGAAAAAACCTATTGGGGAAGGTATTTGCAGCTTTTTTTCAAAACTACAGGGGAGGTTTATAGGATTGTCAGAAAACCCAAGTTTTTTTTTTTTAATTGTCACTATATTTATATAAAATTTAAGTGAATTAAACTATTTTTTAATTTAATAAATTTTTATTACTTTTATTATTTATTTATTAATTCATATTAACACGAAATAGAATTTAAATGCATTATTTTATTAATATTAAATTTAATTAATTGTATTAAGTCTTTTATTTTCAATAGAATTTAAGTTTGTTTTAAATTAATATAATTTAATTATAATTAAATTAAACTAACATAACATAATTGTTATTTACTTTATAAAAAAAAGTTCCATTTAATAATAATTTATAACCCATTTAATATTCAATTGTAGATTATTAAGCATAATAATCTCTTTTATATTTAAAAGATAATTATTTTTAAGCTAATTAGTCAAGTAAACTCTATTTCAGAATAAATATTATTACTTCCCTCAAAAATAAAATTACTAATATTTGAAATGTAAAATTACATCTAATTGTAATTATATATTTATAACCAATTTAAATTCCATTTCAAACTTAAAAATTATAATTTAAAATCTATAGAATATACTTTCATTTAATTATACTTATTAATAAAATGTATAATTATTAACAATATAGTTATATACAACAAAAAGTATTAATAAAAACTCATCACTTTTTAAAACTATTCAATAAGAAAATTTAAAATTAATTACCACAAAAAAAAAATACAAAAATTAGAATCCATTTACATTCTGTTTGAAAATAATAAAAATTAATTATTAATTTCCATTATTGATGACATAGTTTTTATTAATAGAATAAAATAACTACATTAATAAAAAGTACTAAACTAAATTGAAAATAATACCCATTAAAAATTCATTTAAGATTAATATAAAATAAATAGGAAATTGTAAAAAAAAGATTAGTTTTATAATTGTAATTTGATATAATTTTTTATTACTAATTATAATCTAATGTAAATATTAAAATATATCTGATGGACATAAAATTATATTTAAGGTTTATTAAGAAAAACTCCCATTCACTTATCAACATATCTCTTAATAACTTTTCAAAACTTCCTGAGACACCCCCCCGCCCCCCTCCCCCCCCCCCCTCCGAAATTTTCTTATCTTAAACATACCTTCCATCATGTCACTATTAGTGACCATTAACGGTGGTTGTCCACATAAGCCAACAAGCTTTTTAATGACCAAAATAGCCCTGAAAAGCCAGTCAATCTTAGACACATTTTTTGTATTTGGATCTCCTACCCGCAAATTATTCTCAGATATCCCATTTGTTATTTATATTTTTAATTGGATTTTTGAAAAAAACAGAATTAAATCTATACTATATATAAAAGTGGGAATGTAATGCGAAACTTTTTTTGGACTAAAAGTATCCTCTACTTTTTTGTTTGAGAAAAGGTATAAAAGCCATTTTATTACAGCTTTAATGCTGGCTTTATGGTTACTAAAATATAACTTCAATTATTATATTCCACATCATTTAATTTCCTCTCATTAAGTCTTATACTTAAATTATTAACCTCCTATTTTCTCTTATTAAATTAGATGTGTCAATATTTTTAACAATATAAATTCATATATTTTAAAATTGACTAAAAAATAAACCATTTTTAATCCAAGTGATGGCTAAGAAATTCAACCATCTAAATCAAATTGATCAATCTACAAAGTCATAGTTAGGTAATAAAATTTTTAAATAGAAATAAATATTTGAAACTTACAAAAATATAGTAAAATTAGAAACAATTATGATATTTTTATTAATCAAATTAAAAAATAAGTTTAATAAACAAGAATTATTTTTATTGGTAATAAAAATAAAATACATAATTTATAACTGAACAAAAATGAAATTATTTTACACTTTGGCAAAATCAATAGTTCAAATTTTGGGTCAAACATGTTAACCTTTAATGTTATAAATAAATAAGAATTTTAATAAAATATAAAAATAAAAAGTGAAAAAAATACATAAATTTTACAAAAAGAAACATTTAGGAATATGTATAATATCATATATTTATCATATTAAACAAAAAAAGTAAGTGTGACATATTAAAATTATTTTTACACACAAAAATACAAAACGAGCTATAAAAAAAACTGAACACATCTGTAATTCTATATTTACTCTACTATTAAAAGTATAAATAAGATTGTGGAACTTTCTTTTGATTAAAATATTTATTTTTAAATTTTTTCCCTACTTAATTATAAGGTTTAAATTGTAAATTGAATTACTATTTTTCACTTCATTCAATTCCTCTATTTAAATCTTACATTTTTTTGATAAATAAACAAAAAAAGATTAAATATTATAAAAAGAAGAATCTAACCAAGCAAGTAGGCTTATCAATGATATTTGAAACTTCACAATTCCGTCTGATCATCACATATTTGAATGAGGTGTTTATGTAATCAGATTTGGATTTGCAATTCACATCCGATTAACAATAAAAAATAAAAAAATAAAATATATAAAGTTTTTAAAAAACAAATTTGGATGCATTATTGTTATCATTATCATTATCTAGAATTACCACGTGCACGCTTACTAGCATGAATGAAATATATGAATTTTGGAGATTTAGATGAATACTATAACTAAAAAAACAAGACAAGAAATTAAGGATGAAAGTAAAGCTAAGAGGAAATAGAAAACCCTAAAAAATGGAAGTAGAAGACAGAAAAGTGAATGTTGCATGCTCTGTGTCTTAAGAAACCTCAAGGGGAGTGAGGGAGAGATTACTGAAGTGTACAAATTTTAGTTACTTCAAAAAGGAAAAAAAAAATGATTAAATTACTGACAAATGTTTTTCTCTTCATGGCAAAGAGATGCAATTTACTGAAGCGAATGCCATTAAAACGCATGCATGGCAAAGAGATGCAATTTACTGAAGCGAATGCCATTAAAACGCATGCATTTGGTACGAGACAAAATCATGCACTCTGGGTTGGGCTTACCTATCACGAGTGAACACACCAGTGTTCAATACAGATGAGTCCCAGTGAACAATGGCATGTTCGCTCATGATAGGTAGCCCAGCCCAGTGTGCATGATTTTGTTTCCAGTTCATCCCGTTCCTTGAAATGTAGGTGTTGGTTTAGTAAACATCTAAGCCACATCTCCTAGGATATCAACCGTGGCAGTTTTCCTTCAGTGGACGTCCGTTTTCTGGTATCATTGATCAATTTGAAGAAATTGAAAATTGTCTATACCATTTATGGCGTAGGGATGAAGAGAGCCTCCTTGTTTTTCCTTATAATGACGAGGATATTTTAGGTTAAGGTTTAGACTGTTTAATGTTCAATGGGTCATTTTGGAAAGAGTATAAATGCAAATAGGTACAGTGCAAATACATAAACAATACAAGGTTTTGCCGTATTCCTTCCAAACTGAGCCTTAGGCTGTGTTTGGTTGCAGTGCAAATTTATTTGCACTAATACAAATGCATGGGAATGTAAATGTAAAAAATGCAAATTCTTGTTTAATTTTGTTTTGGAATTTATTTTATTTTGTTTCATGTCTTAATTTACTTCATTTGTATTGCAATCAAACAAAATAAGCTAAAATTTATAATAAAAATAGGTCAGAATTTACACTCAAATCATCTGCACTGTCATGATTTTACATCAGTACAAATTTATTTACATTGCAATCAAATACGGCCTTAGGAAAATTGAGGTTTGGATCCATATCCATGATGTGCTTGTTGAAATCCTATCTGTTGATGTTGGTTGACACTTGGCTGATAGTATTGGTCCGGTTAGGACTGTCACAGTGATTTACAACTACATCCGAGCTTGTGCTGTGATTTCTGTAGGTGTGTTCTTTAGTCTAGATAATTGGGTTACTTTTTGGTTCAAGGATTTACCTTGGTTTTTTATTTGTGTCACTGTGTGGGCACTTGTTTCTAGGTTTGCAATTTGGGCGGGCCTAACCTCAGCCTGAACCATCAAGCAATTCAACCCATAATTTTATATGGGCTGGGCTTGGGTCGTCAGGCTGGACCTGGGACCAAAACCTCGGGCTTTTGATCTTTTTGGGTTGGGCTTGAGCCTAGCTTTCCTATCTTTTAGGTAGCCCGAACCCGGTCTGAGTTTATCCCAATCCGAATCCGACCTGATTATATACATATTTATATGTATATATGTATATATGTATAATTTTTAAATAAATTAAATATATATATATATATATATCAACTTTTAGTATGAGCTAGATTGACTAAGATGAGCCCAATCCGGGCCTGGCTCAACCTCAAGTACATCAAATATCAGTGTGGGTTTGGCTCTGGTTGAATAATCCGGGTTTGACCTCGGGCTCGGACTTTGAGCCCAAATGTTAGAGTTGGGTTTGGGTTAAACTAAAACTCGAACCAACACGCCCGACTTGCTCCCTACTTGTTTCATCATTGCTCTATTCCCCGACCACACACTGGTGGCCGATCTTATGATGGTTATTTCCAAAACCGCTCCATGAACCATCCTGGTCCTTGGTTATGATGGTTATGCCTTCTTGAAAGGGTCCTATGGACAAGAGTATAGCAAGTAATTACAAAAAAAAAAAAAAGTTTTGTTGTTCACCCTATGATTGTACAAATAAACTCCCATCTCCTATTAAGTGTTCTATGGACAAAAGTAAAACAAATAATTATAAAAGAAAAAAAAAAAGTCTATCCTTAAGCCTATGAAAACTGCAAAGCCCTCTCTTTGTCTTCACTATCCAAGTATGACTCACAAAAAGAGTGGATGTGCATCCATTCTTGGAATCAATGACAAGGATCAACATTCCTTGACTCAATTTGGAAGAAGTACAAATACAAGTTTGTAGAGTACAAAACCTTGCACTTTATATTATTTTGTATGTATTTATACTATACATATTTGTATTTATACTATTTCCAAACTGTGCTCTTGATCTATATGGATCGTTGTAGGAATACATTGGTGAGACAAAGCAATACACTCAAGCATGGTTTAAAGTATGGATACACTCGATATATATGAAAGGCATATTAGGTTTTTCGATGCTTTATAACTTTTGCTAGATATATTTCTTGAAGAAGGATGGAAGGAAGAGAGAATGACGTTTGAAGGACATGAAGGTTTCTCACCAGCTAGTAAGTGGAGAGAAGTGTTGAGAACAGAACGAAAGGAATTGTTGCTGGAGGAGACTTTTTACCAAAAGGAGCTTATGATTAAGATCAGAGAAGGAAAGAAAGGAACAATTCTATTAGTGAGAGATGCCGTTCCGTGGTTTCAGAGTTTCCTAGATGGTGTTGCTAGCCAGGTGAGTTGGAGTGGTGGAAAGGTACGCTAAGGCAGACAAGGAGACAATGCGCAACTGAGAGAAGGAAGAACTCTAGTGGATGGTTTGTTACCTTGGAAGAGAAGTTCGACAAAAGGAAGAGACAAATATTAGTTATCCCTGAAAGTGTTTGGCAGTAGGGATGGACAGCGGTGGCTAATGTTCTACACATGAGATTAGTCAGTAAGGAATCGAAAGTAGTGAAAGTACAAACAGAGAGAGTAGTTGGTGGACAGAGTAAGAAAGAAGAGATGATAGACAGAAGAAAGAGACTAGAGAGGCTGGGCTTAGAAGACACAGTGGGAACCCAAGGAAAGCCAACTGTGGCATTTACTATCCCAGAATCAAGAGTTGCATTGGATGGGGAGAAAGGAAACTGGGAAAAGAAATACATCTTATCTACGAGGGAGGAGGTGAAGGACTGGAAGGGTCTGCTAGAAGAGGTGACAACGAAGCTTGGATTGAACCGGACGGTCATCCTTATTCCTTTCAACGATAGGAAAGCAGTTCTTGATGTGGGTGAGTTGTTGATGGATTTCACTATGTTGGAAATGAGTGAAGGTCTTGTAAGAATTGAAAATTGGTGTCCTCTTTCAAATGGGGTTGCTGTTGTAGATGGAAGCTTTAAACTGAAGCTGTTGGGTTTACCCTTTCATCTCTGGCAAAAATCAACCTTAGACAATCTGGTGCAGGCGATGGGCGGTGTTCTTCTGTTGTATAAGACCATAGGTTTGAGGGCAGCACACTTGAGAGTTGCTAGAATGAAGCCTGAGGAAGTTCCAAGGGTAGTAAAAATATGAGCAGAAGGCTATTGGTATAAAGTCTGGGTGAGTTCGTAAGTTGGAACATTGCAGTGGCTGGGGAGGTTGAAGCTTAAGGGAGATGATGGCGTGGCAAGATGGGTTACTGTTGGTAGGTTTGAGCAAAGGAAGTCTGGACATGTGGCAGCCACTGGAGTGAAGGTTTCTCTGAATGAGGAAGCTGAGAAGTCGAAGGCCAAAAGCAAAGAGGCATTTGTGGAAAAGTTTTCAAATTTTTTTGAAAACCAAAACAACTCTACTGCTGTTTTGTCCTATGCAAACTTGGTCAAAGGGGTTACCAGGTCAGACCAGGAAGGGGGGGGGGGTTCGGCCCAAGACTAAGTTTGAGCTACGCACCACACTCTCTGAACCAACTGGTCCATTTCCAGGTTGGGTGGTTCTCACCGAGCTCAAGGGCCACAATTAGCTTTTGGACTCACATGAGTCGAATTTCTACTTAACCGTTCATAGACAAGAATATGGGTCTATCTTCTTCTTCACGTGGCTTGACCCCTGGGAACCGAATTTTTTCTTCAGGCAACCAGAGCTTATCTAAGAGGAAGCTGGGCTGGTTACCGATGACAAAACACAGAGAAGGCGACTAGGACGGATCAAAACGAGAAAGGCCAAACCTAAGGTACTCTAGGGGGAGTAAGGAAGACTGTGAAGATGAGGACGACAGATGGGTAAGTTGCGACAGTTCAGAGGAGATGTCAGACTCAAATGTTGAAGCTGAACTTCAGTGGGAAGATCATCAAGGAGAGTTGGAAGATGCCCTGAATACTGATATCCTTTTCTCAGAGCACGTCGTAGAGGATCCTTTCTTGCATAAATCCTCCACTAGGTGCGGAGGGCTGAACGTTGTCGAGCATGCCTTAAAAGATGAGGGGGAAAATCTAACACCAAGTAAGGGAGAACCAAACCAGGAGAGTAACTTAAGACAAGGGACTTGCAAGAGGACTTCGACTATTCATCATAATTCAAGCAGAGACAGCACAGACAGGTATGAACGACAGAGCTTTGGAAGTACGAACAAGGGTGAAGTTAGCCTAGGTGCCAACCAGATAAGCCCTACACGAAGAGTGAATGGACTTACCCAGTTGGATGTCTCTTCTCCTTCTCCTTAAGTCCCACGTATGGCCGTGGTTTCGATTTTAGATACTAATGTTTGCTCTATTTGTGATGTTCAAATCCCAGCCGTGCCCCTTTGCTAAATACCCAAGGTCCAGAGGCTGATACTGAGGAGGTTGGGGAGTTATAGGAGGGGGTGAGAAGGTGGGGAGGGTGGGGGAGAGCATATCCAAATGAATTAACCAAAGGGGAAACTAAGGAGGACAATGGTAAGATGGAGGAGGAGTGAGGTAGGGGGGAAAAGGAAGAGAAGAGAGAGGAAGAAGTGGAGTCTGAGTCATTAGCTGAATTTATAGAAAAGTTATGTTGTAAGGTGAGAAACCTAAACGAGCTGAAAGGGTATTTATGGGCTGAAAAAGATGGTGGGAATAGGAGGAAGAGAAGGCTAGGTGAAGCTGAGAAATTAAAGTTGGAAGTGGATGTGAGCACAAAGGCTAGAGTGAGAAAAGGGAGGGGAAGAAAAGGAGGCTACTAGAAGGAAAGGGAGTGGGGCTAGGTAGAGATGTGGAATGAATGAAGATTATAAGTTGGAATGTGAGAGGATTGGGGGGTGTAAGAAAAAGAGCCTTAATAAAAAGAAGTTTTAAAGAAAGAAAATCCAGACATTGTTTTAATTCAGGAATGTAAACTTATGACTTTTGACAAAAGGTGGGCTAGAAGTGTGTGGAGAGTGAATGGACTGAGGTGGGTTATGAACTCCTCCTGAGGCTCATCTGGAGGGTTAATTACTTTGTGGAAGGATGAAGTAGTAAAGGGAGTGGAAGAATTAGTGGGAAGGTTCTCAATTTTTGTCAAATTTAAGCAAGTGTCAGATGGATTTGAGTGGGTCCTTACCAATGTTTATGGTCCCAATGATTACAAACAAAGGAATGAACTTTGGGAGGAACTGGGAGATATTAGAGGTTTGTGGGAGGGGATTTCAATGTGATAAGGTTCATTGAAGAGAGCAATAAGGTGAGACAAAGGAGCACTACCAGTATGAGGAAATTTAATGAGTTCATTAATGCTTTTGAGTTAAGGAAATTGAACCTTTCTCATAATAGCTTCACTTGGTCTAATCTCCAAGCTGAACTTATCTGCTCCAAATTAGATAGATTCTTCTTCACCACAGATTGGGAGGGGCATTGGGGAGATCTGGTGTCAAGGGCTCTACCCAGAGTTACTTCTGATCATTGGCCAATAATGATTGGTAAGTCTGATATTGGTGGTAGTGGGCCCTCTCCTTTCAGGTTTGAAAATATGTGGCTACTTCACCCGAACTTCAAAGACAAAGTGAAAACTTTATGGAATGAAAGTAACTCGAAAGTCAATTGGGAAGGGATGAAATTCCATTGGAAGCTGAAAGAGCTCAAGGTCAAAATTAAGGAATGGAGTTCTCTCCACTTTGGTAGGCTAGAAGAGAAGAAGCAGCAGTTGATAAGTAAAATATAGGAGTTCGATGCTAAGGAGGAAAAATGATGTTTTGGGAACCGAGATAAAGAAATGAGGTGGGAGTTAAAGAAGAGCATGGATGACATAATCAACAAAGAAGAAGTAAGTTGTAGATAGAAATCTAGACACAAATGGGTGAAGGAAGGAGATAGAAATACAAAATTTGTCCATCCAATAGCTAATGGCAGAAGAAAGAAGAACACCATATCTAAGATGGTTGTTGATGGGACAGTTTTAACACAACAACAAGAGATTGTCGAGGCTTTTGTGGAACACTTTAAATCCATCTTTAGAAAGCCTCCGCAGAAGGGATTAAGGATTGAAGGGTTGGATTGGCCTAAGCTTCCTAATGAGTTGATGTTGTGGCTGGAAAAAGAGTTTGACTTGGAAGAAATCAAAGAAGCCATTTTCTCTATGGATAGATTCAAAGCCCCGGGCCCTGATGGCTTCACGATGGTCTTTTATCAAGATTGTTGGGAGATAAATAAGGTTGACATTCAAGCAGTGTTCTTGGAATTCTTTAAAAGAGGTGTGATATACCCAAGTTTGAATTCTACTTTTATTGCTTTAATACTAAAGAAGGTTGGGGCTTCTCATCCTAAAGAGTTCAGACCCATCAGTTTGGTTAACAACCTCTACAAGATCATTGCTAAGGGGTTATCCAGAAGAATTAAAGAGGTGCTCCCCTCGATCATCTCCCATAACCAATGTGCCTTCGTGATGAATAGACAAATTGTGGACCAAATCTTAATTCCAAATGAGTGTAGAAGACTACAGAAGTAGAGGTGAGAAAGGGCTAGTGTCTAAGTTGGACTTGGAGAAGGCATATGATCTAGTTGATTGGTCTTTGTTATTAGAAGTGCTAGAGTCTTGTGGTTTTGGGCAGAGGTGGTGCAAGTGGATTAAAGGGTGCATTAGGACTTGCCATTATTCTGTGTTAGTAAATGGCAAGGTGGTGGATCATTTTCCAGCTATGCGGGGTATTAGGCAAGGGGACCCTCTCTCCCCTTTTCTCTTTACCCTAATTGTTGAAGTGCTAGGGAGGCTTATTTTGAGGGAAGACTCCACTGGAGAGTGGGGAGGGATAAGGTTCCGATCACTCACCTACAATTTGCAAATGACACAATTCTGTTTTGTGATGGAGAGGAGATTAACTAGGTGTGCAATATCAAGATGGCGATTAGGGTGTTTGAACAAATGACCAACATCAAGGTAAATCTGGGTAAGAGTTGTGTGATTGGTATTAATATGAGTGAGGGAGATGTGGAGGAAAGGGCTCGAGTGTTAGGATGTGAGATAGCTCATTGGCCACTGAAGTACTTAGGGCTTCCTTTGGGAGACAATCCTAGAAAAAGGAGCTTTTGGAATCCGGTGATTGACAGGTTCACTAAAAGGCTAGCTTCCTCGAAGAAAAACTATGTCTTTAGGGGGTAGGATAACACTGATTAAATCAACTTTGGCAAACCTTCCAGTATATTTCTTGTCGGTGTTCAGAATCCCAGAAGGAGTTTGTAGGGAGTTGGAAAAATTAATGAGGGACTTTTTATGGGAACTTGGGGTGGAGAGAAAGGACCGTAGAGTTAGGTGGGATCTAGTTACAAGACCTAAAAGTGAAGGGGGACTGGGGCTAGGAAATCTACGAAAAAAGAACGAAGCTCTTTTAGGGAAATGGTTATGGAGATGGTTCAAAGAAAAAGAAAATTTGTGGGCTAAGATAATCCCAAGTATTCATGGACAAGAGGTAGATGGCTGGGATCCGGGACTATCATCTAGTGCTTCAAGAGCCTCCCCTTGGAAGTCGATTCATGCTGTCCTGCAGTCTTTTCTTCCATTTATTAGGTACGATCTTGGTTCTGGTTTGTCTATACTTTTTTGGGAACACACGTGGGTGGGGGATTTTCCCTTGAAAGAGCAGTTTCCCTCTTTGTTTGCTCTGTCTAGGTTTAAAAATGAATCAGTAGCAACATTTGCTAACTTGTCTAACTCCGCTACTGGTTGGAACTTGGGTCTCAGAAGGGCTCTCAAAGATTCTGAGTTGGAACCCATTTCGAATCTGCTTAAAATCTTGGATGAGGTAGTCCTTGAACCTTCCATTGTGGACTCCAGGGTGTGGTCTCTTGTTCCCTCAGGTATCTTCTCCTGCTTCTTCTTCAAAGCATTGACACAGTCTAGTTCGGTACCTAGGCCTCCTTTTCCAGTTTGGGAAGTTTGGGGTAACCCCATCCCTCCTAGGGTAGGTGCTTTTTGCTGAGAAGCAATCGTAAAAAAGTGTAACACTTGTGACCTACTTCAAAAGAAAAGGCCTAATTGGTGTTTATTCCCACATTGATGCATCTTATGTAAGAAGAATGGTGAAAGCTACTATCACTTGCTTGTCTCTTGCTCTTTTGTTTTAGATATTTGGTGTTGGTTTTTTTCTTTATTTGGTTGCAGGTGACCCTCCCTTTCAAGTGTGCAAAGCTTGTTTAGCTCTACTCCAATGTGGGGTCTAAAGAAGAGAGGTAAAATTTTGTGGAGATGCGCTAGAACTGCTATTTACTGGATGGTTCGGGAAGAAAGAAATCAAAGATTATTTCATGAAAAAGAGAAAAGCAGGGAAGCCCTCATAAAACTTGTATATCTCAGGGTGGCTCATTAGGTCAAGTCTTTGAAGCTTTTCGAAGCCTATTCAGTAGGAGACACATTAGAAATTGGGAAGAAGTGGCTCGATCAACTCCTATGTCTAGTGATATTAGACCTGTTTGGGCTCCACCAGACTTGGGTTTCATCAAATTGAACTTTGATGGTAGTAGTGAAGGAAATCCAGGCCGTTCAGGCATATGTGGTATTTTCAGGAACGAAGAAGGGCAAATTATTGCTATGTTCTTAGGACCTATAGGCTGGGGGGATTCTTTGAGAGCTGAAATCGTAGCAGTTGTAGGGAGTCAAAAAGGCTAAGCAGTTGAATATTAACAAGTTGCTAGTGGAAGGTGATTTCCAACTGACTGTTAGATGGTTGCAGATGGAAGAGTCTAGCATGTGGAAGTTCTCAAATGAAAGAAAGAAAATCAAGCAACTAACTCAGAACATGACAATAAGATTTCAATGGGTTAAAAGGAGTACCAACTCCATGGCTGACTCCTTGGCTAAATAGGGGGTGGGAAAATCTAATTTGTTTTGGGCTATTCTGTAATATGTTTTTTCGGGTTTGAAAGGGAGGGTTAAGACATTTTACCCTTCCTTTCTGGTTGTATCTTACTTATCTCTTTTAATACAAGTGCTATTATTGATAAAAAAAAATGCTTTATAACTTTTTCTTTTCAAATATGTTTCAGGGGTCAGTTTTAGGCTTGCCTACCCCCATGAAAGTGTCAAAATTCCAAAACACCCCTTATTTGGGTTTCAGAAAACTAATAATACAATATGATACACTCAATACAAGACATATATATAAAAAATTTGAACCTTGCACTTAAGTACCACATCTTCTTTCCTCCAAAAGACCCACACTCCGCCACTGTAAGCAGATGGTTGTACCCTAAGTCGAAATTACCAGTAGCTCCTTGAATGTACCAACACACAACTTTGACATTTTGTCAAGAACAAGTTGTTTTGTTCTAATGAATTTGATCCTCTAATAATAGGCTTATTTCTACTAGCTAGGAAGCCAATAAGACTAGCAACTACCTTCATCAAAATCCTTTCTAGTAGGCACAATGAGAAGCATATGGTTTTGGTGAACCATTGGAATTGGGATACTTCAGCTTATAACTAATGTCAAGAGATAAGAGAGAGGTATGATCTTGGACTGTGATCATTTGCAACACATCTTGAGGAAGATAACCAAATGGAAATTTCACTGGAACTGTTTTCCAGAAAAGTGTCCTGATTGCAAGTCTATCAAACAGCCTTAGGGTCCGTTTGGTTCATAGTAGGAATTAGAATCAAAATCCTTCAGAAATGGAATTGGAATGGTCTATTCCCATAGCCTGTTTGATTCATATAGGAATTGGAATTAGTTGTAATGGGATTTCACTCCACAGGAAGGGGTTGGGAATGGCTATTCTCTAAAATGGGGAAATGTCATTCCACCAGGAATGAGAATAGGATTCTGATTTTGCCAAACCAAACAGTTAGAATTAGAATGACCCATTCTAATTCCAATTCTAGACCCCTATTCTTGTAAACCAAAAGGGCCCGTAGATCTGTAGTCAGGAACAAACCTACTTTGTTACTACTAGAATGAGATTCTTCTACAACTGTCCAATAATCCTCATAAGCTAATTGCATCTCCTTTGTTATTAATGTTGTGTTTGGTTGCAATGCAAATTTATTTGCACTGATGCAAAATTATGATAGTGCAAATGATTTGTGTGCAAATTTTGATTTATTTTTGTTTCAAATTTTACCTTACTTTGTTTGCAGTATGAATGAGGTAAAATAAGACCCAAAGCACTATAAAGTAAAATTTAAAACAAAATTAAACCAAAATTTACACTTTTTTCATTTGCACTCCCATACATTTGTACTAGTGCAAATAAAGTTGCATTGCAACCAAACACAGCATAAGGCTCAATAGGGATGTCAATGGGTTTGGTTAAATGGTAAATTTGGCTCAAGTATATTGAGCATAGGGTCGGGTTAAGGTTTTGATTCTTCAACCTGAGTTTGGTTTGGGTTTTGGTTGGCTCGTTCCGACATGTCATGATACCCTGATATATACAAAGTATTCTTGTAACTTTTTGACTTCTAACTCCATAGCCTTAAAGTTTAAGATTTATTTACATATTTGATGTAGGGTAACCTGGCCCAGCCCACGGATGCAAGCCAGGGTCCTGGTCCAGCATGGCAGGGGCTACCCTACTCCCCTTGTATGGAACCAACAACGAAGCACCCTAGCATCCCCACTTCTCCCGCTGATCGCCTTCATACGGAGCTCATCGGGGGCGTCCATCTCTACCAACCTCTAGGCAGTTCATGTATAAATACGGGGTACCCCCCTCTAGGTAAAGGATACCTGAATACCAATTCTAACTCTAAACTTAAGTGAAGGACCTTACCTCCTGGGACACTAGTGCATACAAGCACCCTCTTTAGAGCCCTCGTCTACACTAGATCCCTCTCTTCAACCCCTGTACTAATTTGACCGTCGGAGCCTCTGCCTCAAGTTCTCACCCAGGGCCTTTGACATCTACTCTTGTAGAACCTCAGACTATTAGGGGCTTCACCACTTAACCAACGGCCCTCGGCTATAAGCCCTCGACTTTTATAGTACTTAGAGAAGATCCGCCTTGGCCTATGGCTCTCGGCCTCGGCACACCTCCTCTGAACCCCTCAAAGCCTTTGGCCAGTCTTCAGAGTTCAGGAGTGTTTTTACCTTGTTGCCCTTAGCCAATCTAGGTAGCAACAATATTGATTTCGGTTTTCTTCTTTTTTTTTAAATGGGAAAAATGACACCTTAGAATCTATAAAATAATTTCCTAACTTAAATTAATGGATTTTATGCCTTCAAAATGTATAGGTCTGGTTGGGTTGGTATCAGATTAGACTCGTCAGTTTGGGAATCATACATTTTAAAGTCAGGTCGGGCCAGGTTCAGGTTGTGGCACTAGAGGGTCGGGTTAGGATTGAGGAAAAACGATGCTGAACTCAACCCATTGACATATATATAGTATAAATACAAACAAAATAATACAAAATACAATGTTTTGCACTCTACATATTTGCTTTTATACTCCATCCAAACTAGCAAAGTGATCCCATGTGTTGAGATGCAAATCTTAAACTGCTCACACAAAGATCAAAAAATAGTGGATCAGTAACTGGTATTTGCAAGGATCTCCCATGGGAATTCCAACAGAGGGAGCAGTTGATATTGAAATGACACAAGTGCCCCTAAGTCACCCTATCTGTAAAGGATACAAGATACAATAAAGAAAATATAGCAAAAAAAAAAAAAGAAAAGAAAACACACTACTATCTACCACAGCAACACTAAAACATTAAAACCAAGGCATGTTCTTCAATAGTGTCAAAAAGAAAGAAAATTCAAACAGATCACAACCATACAATAGTAGACTTGAACAATATTTTGATGACCAAATGGGTAAAAACATTAAGAGCTGGCATCAATTCTTCATTTCCTAGAATCAGAACTGGAGGACACTTCCAAATTGCCATTTTTCCAAGCAGACGCCCTAACTCCTGGACCTGGGTTTTAAGGTCTGCAATAGAACTCTAAAGCTGGGCAGACTTCCATAAGTAACCCTGGAAATCAGCATGGTTGCCATCCTCAACCTCTACACAGTATACTTTAAGCTTTTGTATTGCATCTTTGGATGCCATCTTCTCAGGCTCCTCCCTTCTAGGCCCCTTTATTTTATTTATCTGGGTAAATTCATTTTACCCATGTGTTTCCCAGATAAGATTTACCTAAGCTTATTTGTTTATTTTCTTTTTATTGAAATTTATCCAGGTAAATGGCCAAATTATTTACCTAGGCAAATATATATTTACCCGGATAAATGGCCAAATTATTTACCTAGGCCAATGTATATTTACCCGGGTAAATGGCCAAATTATTTACCTAGGCAAATGTATCTTTTCAATGGGTCCCATATATATTTGTAAAAGAATATGGGAAAGTTAGTAAACTTTCTCACCCCAAGATAATGGTAAACGAACGGGCCTTACATGGGAATCTCTATCTATACTAATAGTTGAAGAGGGAGGAATTCCTAAAATCTATTAATAATCAATAAATAGATGGGAACAATTATCTAAAAAATAAAAAGAGATTGTTGCATGAAAAATTTCTTTTCTCAACCTCCAAAACGGTTCTGCTAGCCTTAAGTGTGAAGCTAACTCACTCAACACAGTTTTGAAAGAAATTGAAAATAGGCGGTCACTTGCAATATCTATACTTCTGCAAGAAGCAAAGCACAAAAAAAAAAAAAAAAAAAAAAGAAAGAAAAAGCACACACACACACAAGGAGAAACTCTAAGATAAAAAAAGAAGAAGCAAGATCAAGACAAACTGAGCCATAACAATTATTACTATTATTGAAAGGAAAAAATAAAAAACAATTAAAAGAGTACGGCCATTTAGATGTGTTTGGAAATGATGCAAATGGAGTGTAAATCCTGGTTCAGGGTAAATTTGCATTCTGGTTCACTTTTGCATGTATTTGGAAACATTACATTTAGACATTGACAAATGACAGACCAATGCATATTTACATTGATAATAAGATATAAAAGTATATCAATAAAACGGAAGTAAATTTGCATTCAAGTGTGCTTTTGATAAAAAAAACATATACTTTATTGGAATTCATGTTTGCATCCATTACAACTAAAAATCTGTTTGGTAAGAAGGTCAATTTATCAGTGCAAAACTAACCCAATTTTGCAATTTATATGAACCGTTTTACACTTTACATATTCGCATTCACACTTATTTGCATCATTTCCAAATGCAGCCTTAGCAAAAGGGAAAGCCACTAAATAACAAAAGAAAAGTGAATTTAATTATATTTTACCATGGAAGGAAAACCAAAAAAAAAAATCAAGCACCCACTAATTAAATACAAAAAAAAGTATATATATATATATAGAAAATCCCGAAAAACATACTTGCATAAACAACTCATTCAACTTCTGGTACATATAGAAGCAAAATTTGGACTAAAAAAAGTAATTAATCACATAGTTTTTAAAATTGACCCGGTGACCGAACCGATCAGGGGTCCGATTATCGGGTTGAATGGTTCGACTGTTCGAACTGAACGCTCGGCCTGTTCTGACAAGAAAATAACAAAATTCAAAAAAATAAAAACTGGTCAAAACCGTTCAAATGGTCAACCGCCCGGTTCAGCGATTTGCGGACCAAAATCAACGGTTTTGAGGGAAAATTCGGTTTTTGAGGAAAACGGAATCGGTCCGGTTTTTGAGGGAAAAACTGATTCCCAGTTTTTCTAGTCTGACCATCTGGTCCGGTCCGGTTTTGAAAATCATGATTAATAGGATAAAAAAAAAAGAAGAAAACAGTGAAAAGGAATGCAACCCAAAGCTTCTACACAAAAATGAAACAATATCCAACATTTCTCCCTGGAAAATACCATGTAAAGAAAAACCACAAAACTAAAAGAGGGAAAATATGTCCTTCAAATTCCAAGACGTAAACATCTGCTTGAAAACTAACAAACAAAAGGGAAAACATGATGCAAAAAGAAAAGAAAACTATAAAATGGAGCTATTATTCCAGCATCGTTCCATCATGCATTCATGGTAGGCCAATCGGGTTTTCCATTACAACTACAGGAAGCACCTCCTAGGAGGAAGAAGCAATGAAAGACTGTAAAAAGAAAATAATAAACATCTAGAAGGGAAGAGACTCAATTAAAAATCCATATATAGAAGTAACATGTGCAAAAAATTAAAAAATAAATAAACATAACGCTATGAGGAGGACAAAAATCACCAGTAGAAAATAACTGCATGGTGACCTAATTATATGACCCATTTGAATGGTTTGACCTAGTTAGTTGGGCCACAAGTTATGTATTAATTCTCCTTTTTCTTTGATTTTTGTATTTCATTCCCATCATTAATAAAAAAATATATTTTTTATTACATTTATACTCCTGATATGACAAATACATAAAAATAAATTTTATTTCTAATGTTTTTACAATTTACTATATTTCTATCTAATTATTAAATTTTTATTATTTAATTATGACATCATCACCCATTTAACATAAATGGTTGAACTGTTATCCCAGTGCTTGCATGGATAGAAAAATTGGTTTACTCTCTTGGGTCAATTTTATTGTATTCCATTTTCATTATTAGCCAAAAAATCTTAATTTTTTTACACTTATTTTTGTTTAACATGATGAATATATAATATTAGATATTGCTGAAATGTTTTCTACAAGGCTTTTATACTTGACATCATAGATTGATATCATGATTATTTGGTCCAAAAGGTTGGACCATTGATTCCCATGTGGATAGGAAAGTAGTTTCATTTTTAGATTAATTTTAAATTTTGTATTTAATTTACTAAGTATTATTTATCACATATATTTTTGTTTAATATGAGTAATATATATATATATATATATATATATAATATTTTTGTTTTTAGTATTTTATATATTTTAAATTTTTTAGTATTTAATTATGTGATAATGGATTGACCTATTTGACTCAAATGGTTGAACTGATTACCCACAACTTGAAAAAAAAAGGTTTTATCTGTGGGTTGTTTTAACAATATAGGGTTTGATACCATTAAAATTATTGTCCACAGATTTAATGAATGGAAATAAATAATGAGAAACTAAGATAACTTAAACATAGGATTCAATGATAGAATAAGAGTTAGTACTATAAATATAGGTTTAATATAAGGGAATAAAATGAATTTAATAGTTGCATTAAAATTACAAGCAATTTCTACCCTCAAAATAGAGATGGACTAAATTCAAAAAGAGGGCATTTTGGTTAAAAAAAATCCATAAACAATGGGGAGGCATTCCTAATTTTTATAGTAGTATAGAGGTTTAATGTAAGATAATAAAATGAATTTAATAATTGCGTTCAAATTATGTTAAGTTTCTACCCTCAAAATGGAGATGGACTAAATTAAAGAAGAGAAGCATTTTGGTCAAGAAAAACTTCAGAAACAATGGGGAGTTATCCCCACTTTTTGTAGTAGTATAGAGGTATAATGTGAGGGAATAAAATGATTTGAATTCAAATTACATGCACTTTCTACCCTCAAAATAGAGGTGGACTAAATTAAGAAAGAGGGGTATTTTGATCAAAAAAATTCAGAAGCAATGGGGAGCTATTTCCACTCTTTACAGTAAACAAAGATAGGCATTAATAGGTCTCATCCATCATATTAAAATTTTAGATATTAAAAAAACAAAAAATCTTTGTATGGGTGTATTCAATCATATTTTTATATTGGACGTATCGTATGATATTTTTATTATTGTATAGTACTTGATAACTAATGTTTATAGTTGAAGGTAGAAACGTTTGAGATGGAAACACCGATGGTAGTAAACATAACCTCAATCACTGTCAATTAATTAATTGGATGGATAGTTGTTTGCTACTTTGTCTAGCTTCTTCTTTCTTTTGGGCAAAAGTATTTAAGTGGTGGTTGATAGTTATGGTTGGGGCCGCTTCACGTCCTTCTCCACTCTCTTACCTACATGACCGACACCATCCAATCTGAATACCACTTTAGTCTTTTCTTCCAATAATATAAAATTTTAGATAAATTACAAATTACAACCTGTACTTCAAGGATATTGACATTTAATCCGACAATTTTTCATAGACTCTTTGGACTTTCAAGTTTCAAATTCAAATTCAAAAAAAAAAAGACTAAAAATTTGGGGTTTCTAAAATCTTTTTTGAAAGTTAATTGACTGAATATTAATTGAAAAGGCAACATGTTGGAATCTAAAAATCCAGAGCAGTCTTTATCATGCCATTAGCCCCAAATAACTAAGTGATAATCTGGTATTTATCCAAAACTTTAAACACATCGATCTGTTCATCACTTTGCTGAGATTGAATGTACGGTTCTGATTATCTTTGCTGGCGTTTTCATCAGTAACATTTTGGGGAATTTATTCCAATCCTAGGACATTAATTGCTCATCCGGGTCCCTATTCTATGCCATGCACCATGCATGTGCCCCAATTAATCCTCTCTCTCCCAGGTTGGAGTAATAAGAAATCAATCCATGGCTGGTCTTACTGATTAGGGTTAGATGGATCATCTTTCATCTAATGGGAATTGTTAACAAATATGCTACAGATTGCTTACAGGAGCTCGGTATAGAAAATTTGTTATTACAAGATAGAGCAAATTATTTATGAAACTCTTGCAATATTTTTGGCTGTTACATTTCTTTTAAGGCATTTATTATGGTAGATCGTGTAAGCCACTTTAATCTTTCTATCATCCCCAAAAACTCAAGCACCCATTTGGACAAAAGGGCATACTATAGGACTGTAACTTAATTGGGCCGGGTTAGTCCGGACCTAGCCCGAAAAACTAGGGTTGGGTTGGGTCGAGTTGAATTTCAGGTTAGGTTAGTATGAAAAGAATGAAATTCTAAAAGATTTGATTAGTGTTGAAGTTTGGATTATGTATGTATGTATATATGTATGTATGGATATATTTTTTACAAGTATTTATATATTTATGTACTTTATACATGTATATTAATTTTAAGGCCAATTTTTTCCATAACAAGATAACCATGTTCTTTTACACATAATAATGTTAATATTGAAATAATATACACCCTTAGAGAGTTAGAGTCTAGGAAACAAGTTACAAAAGGAAATAGAAAAGTTAGACCAACCTGTTGGATTAGCCAGTTAGGGTTAGGGTTGGGGATTCAACAACTCAGATAGGATTAGGGTGGACCTTGGCCAAACCTAACCCGGCCCAATTTACACCCCTAATTGCTAGGACTTTTCATAAGAAGGTCTAACCTGACCAAACCAACCAACCCGGACTGACCCAACCCGAGTCGGCCGAGTTATCTTCAGCATTAGGTGGTTTTGGGTTGTAAAACATCATAAACCGATGGTTCGGGTCGATTTCGGTTTTCTTGTGTGAAAACCGAAACCAACCCAAACCGAACCGACTTGGCTAAAGAAGCATGCTACTGTATACTTTGTTTAGTTGTTCATAATCCTTTGTGCAGTGCATACAAGTTGATATAATGTTTGAAATTCATGATTTCAGTTTTTGTGGTGAAACTAATCTCTAATCCCATATGATTATCAATTTGTCATTTTTTTTTGCCATCTTCACTTCTAGCAAGAATAAATTCTCAAACTGACAACCCAAACTTGCACCACACAGGCACATGGGGGGCATGGTTGAACTTAGAACCGAAACTGACCCAAACCGACCCAACCCAACTCAAACCGACTAGGTCGATTTTGCTTAACACTGGGTCAGTTTCGGTTTCAAGTTCAGGTAACCTGACCAGGTTGGGTTGGTTGGAAAAACCTCAGTAAATTGACCCAACTCGACCCGTGAACAGCCCTACTAATTGCATAACTAAAATTAGTTAACCTATCTATAAGACCTAGCTAGGATTTACTTCAAACTTTTAGCATTTGCTAATTAGACGTGTAGAAATTAAATTTGTACAATGTAAATATGTTTAGCACTCTATGTACAAGTTGATATAAATTTAGATGCAAATATATATAGCGTAAATACATGCAAAATAATACAAAATATAAGATTTTGCACTCTACATATTTGCATTTATACTCCTTCCAAAGTGAATGACCTAATTGAGGATGTTTTGTTGTTTAAAATATTCAGAAGCAACAATATCAACCATTGCAATGTTGCTTTCGATACGGCTTTTAATATCTTAGTGGAGATTTGTTTTCTTGGAAGAAATATCATTGTTAAGACTTTAGACTTAAAATAACACCATAACTATCACAACCACCAACACAAGTATACATATGAGTATGGTTCTCCATAACACCCATTCTAGACAAGTCCAACCCCACTTAGGGCTGTCAATAGACTTTTAAAGATTTGTTATAAGTAATAAATTTAATATTTTATATTTATATAATTATATATAAGGTTAAAAATAGTTAAATTTTATAACTTTTATTTTTATTTTAAATGTAATAAAGTGGATTTGAACCAAATCTACTGAATCCCATTTGAGTCCAATATGTCAGATTTTGGATTGTTGGTATAAAATTACAATAATCAGATCATATTTGAATGTGGCTGGATCCTATCTGAATCCCACCCAATCATAACCCTAACCCATTAATCCTGGTCAATTAAAAAGATTTTTCTTAGGGTCCATTTGCTTTGTGGTAATAGGGGTTTGGAATTGAAATCTGATTCCAACCATTTGGTTGGGTAGAATTGGAATCCGATTTCTATTTCTGGTGGAAATAAAATCCTATTCCAGCTAAAGTTTAATTTCAATTCTGATTCCAACTGTGAACCAAACAGACCCTAGTAAAAAAAGGACCATTACCCAATTTTAATTCCTTCCATCCGGGTTCCCTGGGAGCTGTAAACTACCTAACCTTTGACATTTTTGGCACAAATGGTTCGCATTTAAGCTTTCTTACAGTCTTTCTTTTATATTTTCTAATGCAAATGGGCCACACTATGAGGGTATCCCTCCTCAAAATCCTCAATTAAATTTACTACAACCAGACAGATCTAAGCTTTATGAGCAAGCTTGTCAGCCAGAGCTACTGCATGTGAGTGAAAAGCTGACTTTGATATATAACCTAGGTAAGATAACCAATGTATGTGAAAGAAAGATTATTTTATATAAGTAAGACATATTTAAATTACTGGGTGTGTTTGTTTGTGAGGACTACGTACTGCAATTGGTGCTGACTTAGGTTGCATTTGGCAAGGATTGATTTTCTTTTAATTTTGTAGGTAAAATGTTTTTTATAAGTATTGAACTTTTTAATAACAAAAAGGAGATAAGTCTTTACAATAAGGATGCCAAGTGCAGCTAGCTAGTGCCATTGGTCTTTAGTCCAGCTCTTATGAAAGAACATAGAGCTAGCTGTCAGAATCCGAGATGATGAATGCCAGTAGTCTTGTAGTATGGAGGGAGAGATTCAAATCATTTCTTCTTCTTCTTCTTCTTTTTCTTGTTTGTTAGACGTTGAGACCTTTGAGACTTGATAGGGTCGGTCTATAAGAGTCATATCTTAAGTACGTGCCTGAGGTGGGTCCCACATTGACAGCCTATCCCAGTCAGTCATTTGAAGGGCGAGGGCAGATTCAATCCTCACAAAATTGTGCTTACACCGTTTTCACAGCCTTTTTCAGCCATGTATTATGAAAAAGGCTGTGAAAACCTTTTGGTTTTCTACTTGAGACTCTTTGAATAACTAATTATGTAGAGAAATTCAAAACAGTTGAACCAAACCAGTTGACCTGAATCCTGGGTTCAGACCTCCTAAAGAAGCCCCCTGAGAGAGTATTAGTTGGCTACTACACGGGATATAGATACGTGCATAAGCCAATGTCAACATTTAATGATCAATCAATTCTAAGGGTTCTAAACCTACACGACATGACAATTGTCTTCCGGCTCACGTTGTTATATTTGTTGGGTCCAAATCAAACTTGGGCCCACCAATGAATGAAGAGATTTCTTATATCAAAAGGCCTATTTATGATGGCAACGGTGCACCCTCTTACCATTTTCATTTATATACATAACACATCACACTCTCACGCCCACCTCCACAGCACATTGCAGCTCCGCATCAGGAAGGAGCGCTTTATGATAAGCAGATCTGAATTGGCTAAAACATATGGTATAGTAAATGGAGCGGGATTTGCTCCTCACAAATGGATGCCTTATAGGCACATCTACCGTGCATTGGGAACACCTCCTGTGAATACTAAGTTGGTGTGAGACGCCCTGTGTGAGGAACAGATTCGGTTTCATAGTATATTGCTAAGTGGTGGGACCTATAAAAAGGTCATTTACTGAGGCACCACTTATAATTTTATATATTTATTAAAATTTATCCTCTAATTTTTGTATAATTCTATTACTAAAGCACCCCGCCCCCTTTGTGTGCAAATACTTCATCAACCTTCTATTAGGAACCATTTGTATTTCTGTGTAGGAATGATCATACAACCTCTTAAAATGTGAAAAATGTGAAAGATCAAGGTCTAGTGTTTTTTTATGTAATTCCAAAAAATATTCCTAACAGTTCTCATATCACATGCACTCTATGCCTTCTTTAGACCAACCTATAATATGGGTGGAGGTAGGGTTGCAAGTCAAGTATCTAATTTGAATATTTACACCGCATTGGGCTCGGACTAGATCCATTCAAATTTTAACAAAACCTCAACTTGAGTCTGCCCAAGTTGCCCCCTAAGGTTGTGCTTGGTTTGAAGAAAGAAGTAGGGAAAGGTGGGGAAACCTTTACAAACCTTGTATGAGTTTTCCTACCTTTCTCTTCTTTTACCTGCTTTTTCCTTCAAACCAGCCTAAATGGACCCATTACTTTTCACATTTTCCACTTGTTTCAAGAGGTCATGTGACGATTCCCATATGAAAATAAAAACATTATTGACCTAAAGTCAATTAAGTAAAGCATTAAAAAATTATAAGGGGTCTTTTAATAATAATACAAAATAGAGGGTAAGTTTTAGTGAATGCATCAACTATAGAGGTGTCCAAGTAAATGACTAAATAAAAAAGAAATTGGTCTAGCTCACTTTCAACCTTCTAATCTCACTTTCAACCAAGGTTTAAAGTACCAACACAGTATTGGTATATTTTTTTTAGGTTTTATTTTTTTTAAACCAGTTTAGAAGAGTCGGTTTAAGGCCCAACTACCCTCTGAACCAATGTCTGACCCGATACAACCCCTGAAAGGGCATATCAAGAAGCCATCGGCAGGATAAATATCAGCCAATACAGGCCGGTATTTGAACCTTGCTTTCAACTAATCAATTTGATGAATTAGGAAGGATCCACTTATTTATTCACCTGATCACCACATGATAGATAAGAGCCCATTATCCAATAGGTCCCATGCATGAGTTAATTTACAAATAATAAGAAGGAGAAAAGCTAAGACTCAGCCTATGTTTGGTTTGAAAGAAAAGGTAGAAAAAGGAAAAGCCTTTCCCTTCCTTTCCCCTACTTTTTCCTTCAAACCAACAAGGCCTTAGAGATTGATTATATCGCGTAGGACTAGAGCAGGAACGTAACTCCCGGGTTCAAAGTTGAAAGTTGAAACCATGTGCATCTTTTGCTTCAAATACAATTCAAAATAAAATAGTAACAACTGCACCACTACCAACAACATTACTTCAAAAATGGATCCTATTAAATCAAATCTAGTTGGAAGAATTTTCCATGGGTTTCCCATAAATTGATGATATACGACGAGCCGTTCAGTAAACACGCTCAGCTGCATGTTGACTGTAATTAAGACAAGTGGTGGAGTGAAATCTCTTATGAGTATATTCTTACATAAATCAAAGATTGACAAATATAAAGAACAGGTTATGTTTTGTCTGGGATTGTGGATACAACTCCAACTCAGAGAGATATGATTCTATGGGTTAATGGGTTGGATCTATTAAATTTTTGATTCTAGCTGTCTCTTTTTTCTGTTTTTTTGGTTGATAGTAGGAGTGTCCATGGACTGGTTTTGGGCTGGACTCTGTTTAAATCAAAATCAATTTAGATAGATTGGATGGACCAATAAGATATATGGAATTTGGACGGACTGGAGGGATCAGTATAACATATTGGATTGGACCTGGTCCATTCATAATGAATTTATATTGGATTGAGCCAATATTTGATCCATTGATAGAAGATAAAAACATAGGTGTCAATGGACCAGGTTTGAGTTGAAACCAATCTAAATTAACATGAATTTGAACAGATTAGACAACCTCTAGACTGGTCCAAAATGGTCTAAATTATTCATTGGACTGGATTGGACCAGGTCCATTTGTAATGGAGTCACATTTGACTGGATCTGATTGGAAAGATCCAGTCCAGTTGACACCCCTAGTTGATAGTACATATTACAAATAAGAGGGGATTTAAGGGGCTGCAATAGAACAGGGTGCAGATAAGGTCCACTGACCTTTCAGCTACTAGGTCATCAGCAATAGGTCTGACCCATTACATGCTCTTATGGTAGCCATCGATTGCTAATTTCCTGCCAACTGGTTTTCTTTTCTTTTCTTTTTTTTTTTGATAAATGAACAAAAAGATTCATTAAAAAGAAAAACATTTACAAAAAAAGAAGAGTGCAGCCAAGTAGGGGGGCTCTCCCATATAAATTTTAGCCATGTGGGCTATAATATGAGTAAGTTTAGTGAAAATTTGAGAGTTGTAAACAAAAGTGATAAAAGAAAATTGTTTGACAAGTTTCCTAATTTTATCTATATGATAAGCAAAACATCAAGATATCAATGATTCATTGCCATTCAGTGCATCCACCATCACTTTAGCATCAGAAACAACTATTAATCACCGTCATCCTCTTTGAGAAGCAAATGGAAAAGCTTCAAAAATTACTATATATAAGGTTTGCATCAATTGGTTGTTTAACCAAACCCACTTTATCACCTATAACAACAAAATTAAAAGAGCTATTATAAACACAGAATCCTAAAGTTCCCCTCTCGTCATTCATAACACCCCCATCACATATAATATAAAAAACACTATGATATGGCAATGATGAAAGGTTTAACCAGTTATGCACAACTATGTCACCAATTGCATTAATATTAGGATTTCATATATTCATTATTCCTTTAATTTTCCTAAAAAACCAATAAGCATTTCTTTCAATATTTTTAAAAATAATGTCATTTCTAGCTTTCCATATAAGATACCAAGCCATCTCCAACCAAGATAACAAATTATCCATATCCTATTTATTTTCAAGAAAGCAATTAAGGAGATTCACCAAATTAGAGATGTTCTGGCATTAACCCTTGCTAAAAGATAAAGACAACGAATTTGCAAAAAGAACTAACCTGGAAAAGGGGCAAAATATAAAAAGAAGCATAAGGTTTTCATGTTCTCACATACAAAAAGGACAAATATCTACATCTAAAATACCTCTATGGACCATATCAGCTTTAAGCAACACCAAATTCCTAACAAGTCTCCACAAAAACAACTTAAATCAAGTAGGAATTTTTATTTTTCATATTCTCCTAATCCAATCATCTAGGGCTATCAATGGGTTGGGTCTAAGTAGAATCAAAACCGTCCCAACAAGAAACATTAAGGACTTGGAGTTGAACTAGACCCAACAGGGTATATAGTTTTTAAACCCAGAACCGAACTGATCGGTTCTCAGGATAATTGGGTTTGACTCAATGGACCTGATTAAATAAACCTACTAAAAATATGATAAGTGATTGATATTGTAAAGAGTTTAATAGTGGTATGATAAGTGATTTTGTGAGGTGTGAAGGTGTTCCGGTTGCTGCTATTTTATGTTCAGTTGAGGTAGTAGCCACCTACTAGGAAATCTCTTTGTATAGTAGTCAACTACTAGGAATAGGATACTAATACTAGTTGATTACTATGAAATCTCTTTGTGTAGTGGTCAACTACTAGTCTCAAGTTGCAGTAGTTTGTGAGTTGGTGATAGTTTTGTGAGTTGTAAATGAGGCTTTGATGCCTCAAGTTGTGATTGTTGTGAGTTGGAAAAGAGGCTTTTGATGCCTCAAGTTGTGGATGTTTTTGTGTTGGTGATGGTTTGTGGTATGGTGGCAACTTTGTTAGTGAGTGTGTGAAGCTCCTATGGTATTCCAAAACAATGTAGCGATGTGGTAATTTGTGGTGTAATGGTGGGTGGGTTGTTGGTGAACGTTGGAAGCTCTTTTGGTGTTTGAGAAAAGTGTATCGACGTTATAATTTGTGGTGTATTGATGAACTGTTGCTTCAAAGGTCCCTTCAACATCTCAACGTTCATGATTGCTGCTTCAATAGTAAACATATTTCAATGGTTGCTTCAACATCCTTACTTGCAAACTCAAATTGGTTTTCCCACCTTGAGTTTGAGGGGACGTTTTGAGAGATATATTGTATTTGGTTATATTTGAGTTGTTGGAAGTTATAAAATATATTTGTAATATTGATAAATTATGGGGACTTGTATGTATTTATGAGAGAAAAAAGGGGTTTATGTGTAATTCTGATATAAATCGATCTTTTGCTTATTTAAGTGGTTTTGTGGGATTAGGGTTGAGCGAGAGAGAGAGAGAGAGAGAGAGAGAGAGAGAGAAGTTGTATCTCTTGTTCTCATAGTGGATATTTTTCCTCTCCTCCCGTGGATGTAGGCTACCAAGTCGAACCACATTAAATATTGGTGTTCTCTCTATTTCTTCTTTTTATTTTCTCCTTAATTTTCTATTCTATTTTATGTTACTTGACAGGGGCCTTACTATCTTTGCTAAGTTGTGACATGTGTTATGAGCATTTTAGTTCCCTTAGAGGAGGAGTTTTACTAAAATTGTCCCAAATTTTAAAAAATGAATAGATAAACATGATAACTTTTTAAATTATGCCAAAAGGTCCATTATGTTTACTACTTCCTCTCTAAGGCTTTCCCAAACAAAAAATCATCTACAAATAACATATGTGAAATTTCAAGGATACGCCTATTCACTTTAATTTCCTTCAATTTATTTTCCCCATCTACTCCAAAAATTAGTACTTCTTAAATCATCATTCTAATGAAAATCCCATTGACATCAAAACCCAAATAAGGTAGTCTCATTCTAAGGTATCATAGGCTTTTACAAGTTCAACACACAATGAGTAGGTAGGGAAGGAAGTAAAGGTGTAAGATGGTGGTGAGCCTTTGGTCTATGAACTTCTAAGAATCGGATGAGGATAGGACTCTAATCTAGGTTTCTAGTCTTGGGATCAAGGTTGGTGAAAAGGAGTCAATCAAAGGTGGAAAAGACAAGGGGAATTGGATTAGTAGAATGTAATCCTAAGAGAATGCCTAGGTGCCCTAATTATAGGAAAAGGCTTCCATGCAATTTGTGCAAGCCCTAAGATAGTTCTAAAATATTCTCTTAAGGGTCTGTTTGTTTACTGAGAAAGAAATGAGAAAAGGGAATATTCTCGAATGATTCTCCCTTTCTTGTGTTTGTTGGTAAATAGTATTTTGGATGAGAAACAAGAGGGATGCGGGATCCCAAAATGAAGTGAGTGGGATCGCACCAAAACAGTGCGACCCCAATGGGAAAAGAAAAGGCTAAGAAAATTGCTCGGGCTTTATCAGAACAAGAAGTCAACAGTCTCCTCTCCCTTCGAAGTAGCAATCCAACAACCATATCTCCGGTAGTTTCTCCGGCCATCTCTATGAAAGGTAACACAAGATCCATAAATCTCTCTCTCTAGCGGTCCTGTTCTACCATTTTTTGTTATTTTTCGGTCCATGGTTCTTTCTTCCCCAACCCCATGTTTTTCCCCTCAGTGGTTGGAAGCTTAGCCATTTTCTTCATTGTCTCCAGCAAAGGTTTTGCTGAAATAAAATCACACTCTCCACGAGCATAAATCCATGTCTAGATCTAACATTTTAACCCCATTTGCGTAGATCACTGAAACTTTGAATCTAATAGGTTTTCTTTATGTTGTTACTCACTCTTTCTCTCTCTCTCATTTTTTGTAAGTGAAGTGCTAAAGAATGAAATTGGTTTCACTGATTTACTTTTTTTTTTTTGAGTTTTAGCCTTGAGGAGAGATTTACGAAGAATTCAAATTTCTTCCTCTCATCTGGTTTAGGATACAGAAGGAGCTAGTTTTCCTCCTAGGTGAAGAAGCTTCCACTTCCACTCCAACTCTGGACAATGCTATTTTTGTCTGAAGTAAGAAAACTTTGATGATTGAAGTTTTTCTCTTTTCAATTTTCTCACAAAACAAAATTCATAAGTCCATTTGAATGTTTTGATAACATGAGCTGCATTTTTTTTGTCTTGAATAAAGTGTTCATGAGTCATGATTAATCATCTTAACCATGGGGTTATTCTGGGAAGCATCATTCATGATGCTTAGTCCTTTAATTGTTTCTTTGACTTTATCTTAGCGGTTGCTGATGGACTTATGTCCCCTTGTTCTGATCATCGGCATCCAAATGTAAATATTTGGATGATTAATATTTTTCGATCTGAAGCAGCTTGTATTCAGAGACTTGCACTAGTAGCTTTTGTACATAACTATAGTGATTTATCTTGCACCAAAGATTCTAGCTCTTAGCTTGAAAACAAGAATGGAAAAACAAATATGACTTGGACACAAGGACATGAATAATTTACTCATTGACACACTTGTTGAGTAGGTCAACATTGGAAACAAGGTTGACAAAAGTTTCAAATCACCAGCTTACACTACAGCGGCATATGCTATTAGCACTAAGTGTTCAGTTGAATGTACTCTAGGACACATACGAAATAGGATGAAAACAATCAAGTGGAATTTTGCAATATTAAAAACCTCTTGAATCAAAGTGACTTTGCATGGAATGATTCAACCCAGACAATAAATGCAATACCTGATGTTTGGACTATATATATTGAGGTAAAATAGATTAACAATACTTATTTTAAACACTTGGTTTACAAATTATATGAAAGATGAGTTATTAGTACGGAAGGTGACTTATTATGGAACTCCCATGGTAAATGAGTAGGCACATCTAGAGGCAAAGCAGTTTAGACGAAAAAGCATTACAAACTATGACCAATTGGCATTTGTATGTGGAAATGATCAAGTGACTGGAAATGGTGCCTTTACAACAAAGGAGCTAAGTAAGCAAGATGCAATTTCTGCAACTGCCACTAGTGCAACACTGAATGTTGAGCATGTGTTTGATGACATTGATGAGGCCTAGAATTTTGGAGATTCTAACCTTCAAGCAAGGCCGGTGGAGGCAAGTAGTTTTGCAGAAGGAAGAGTTTTAGGAAAACGGAAGTCATATGCTTCAATTGTTGCTGAACAAGTGCAAGACATTACTACACATCTCGGGAAACTTGCATCTGCAATTGAGAGAGGGTTTGGCTTATTTAGCAAGGAAAATGTGTATGCCGATGTTATGAGCCTAGAAAGATGTTTGGTGACATTTTTTTATGAAAGCATATGACTTCTTAGCTGAGTCTGAAAGTCGAGTTATGACATTTTATGGAGTGGAGCCATATTTGAGAAAGGCATGGCTTCAAATGAAGTTATGACCTCCATATTGAAGGGATGGATAAAATACTTAAACTATTATAACTCACATTTATTAACAAACTAGGTACTAATTATATATGACAGAAACATGTTTTGATGGTTGAGCCTTTGCATCCATTTTGTATATTTTTTAGGGATGCATTGGCAATTTGATTGTTGTCCCTTTTTTTTTTTTGCAATGGTCAATCTACTTGTATTAGGTGGAATGAATGGTTATATTTTACCACAATGGATTTATTGGTATATGGATGATTATGACCACATGGAATGAATAGGTTGAACTATTGGCATGGATGAACTAATTATTGGTTAAAGACGAATTCAAATGATTTACTGATCTATGTATGACTTTTTGAATGAAATAGGTTATTGAATGCAACTTTTTTGATGTAACAATAGGTCCAAATAATAGAGCAATTTTAGTTTCTAGTGGTTTCTTTTATGAATTCTATGATGAATGAGCAAGTCCAAATAATGAAGCATTTCTTACTCTTTTTAAGTAAAATTTTTGAATGAGCGAGTTTAATAACACTATCATGCCATGTGGCAAGTTCAACCGTAAGTGTCATACATTTGGGGGGTGCAAGTTGTCATAAAAGTAAATTACATGCATTTTTATAGTTTAGCATGATTTTTCTCCTATAATTTTTCTTTCAAAACAAACACTTGAAAGTGGATTTTCTCAAAAAACTTTTCTCAGCAAACAAACACATTATAATTAACTGAGAAAATAAATTTTCCTCTTCTCATCCCAACCTTTCTCATCCCATCCTTTCTCAGTCAAATTTTCTTAGCAATCAAATAGACCCTAATAGAATGTTCTTTAGTCAACTATGTTAGCTTAGTACAAGTGGTTGCAAACAAAGATGTAAGAAGATTTGGTATTCACTTCTACATTTTTCCCGATCTCTCATGTGGTCCTGCCACATCCTTGCCCTCTAAGTTCACTACCAAAGTTTCACCGGAAGCATCACCCCTCTGAGCCATCAGCTCGATAGACCTAGTGTTTTCCTCCAATGATGAGACAAAAGTTTAGTCATGCTTGGCACCACAAGTAGCAACCCTCCTCTACAGGACCTTCACCTCTAGAGGCCAAGAGGGGCTCTCTAAATCAGAGCTAAACTCATTGGTTGTGGAATAAGATCCACTGGCTAGGTGGGGTCATATCAGGAAGGTCATAAGCCTCCTGATCGGAATCAGAAGTAGACATGAGCAAGGATGAGATCTTACCTAAACAAGGAGGAAGAATGGTGACTTTGAGAAAACGAATGCAAGAAGGCCGACCAAGGTGGTTTGGAAGCTCCAAAGCAATGACACAAGCACAAATGATGGGTTTCCAGTCCCTCAACTCTTCCTTTTATAGGAAAATGATGGTGTAGATCTTTTGCATCCAACAGTCACCATCACCTCAGTTCAACTGTTCACGCTGATGACCACCATGTGGCACTAGACTTGATAACCAAAATGACCCCAAGAGGTCTGACCCTGGTTCATCCCCACCCACTAGGTCAAACCCCCTCGAACTGCCACTTCTGTGCATCCTGAACCACAACCTTTATTAAAAGAGGAAGACATGGCGTGACGTCAAGCACAACCACTGAATATCTCTACTCCCTTTGCTTGAAGTCGAGGTCTATATGCTTAAGCCGACATTGACCTCAGCCTCAGCCTCAGGAGTGGGGGCAAGTGATATAGGTAATACCGACCACTTCACCAACAAATGACACATGGCACGCCCCAGGGGTATTCTCATCTCAGCTTGATCTGAGAGCACCACTATCCTTTTCTATCATCATTAAGTGCATGGTCTTTATTGCGGACATTACGATCTCGGCTAAGCCCTCCCCAACACATTTATGGTAGGGTAATGCTTGGCCGTGTGGATCACGCTCCCATTAACTCCAACAATCATGGCACTTGAGTTACAGAGCCGTTACACAACACAATCATGCTCACACCTGGTTGACGCTGACTATATAAGGGACCCCATGGCCCCGGGTATCTCTCTTACACATTTGTGCACTCTCAACTACTCTTGCCTTACTGATACCTTGGCCTCCTTGAGCCCTTGGCTAACTTGACCATTGGATTCCTTGCCCCTAAGACCACACTCCAGGGATTTTGATGTCTTTTGACTATTCGTAGGTGGGATCCCTAGCCTCATCACCTTAGGAGTGACAAAGCTGCCCTCATCACCGGATTTGGCAGCATCATATATGTATATATTATAGAATATACTATATATTATAAAAAATATCATATAATATATAATATACAAATATGTTTATTTTCGAGCTTTCTAGCCGAACTCAAACTCATTAAATATTTAAGCGAACTGAACTCGAACCAAAAAATATAGCTCAAGTCAAACTTGAACCTAGTAGTATTTTAATCGATCGTACTCGTAGTTTTACATACCCCATCCTTGACTTCAAACTCAAATACCCCACCTTATAATCACCCCATATCCCAATGGGACTAGAAATCCCAACTCCATTCCCATCTTCATGGGTGTGTGTAATAGAGAGAGAGAGAGATTAGGGCGAGGTTAGGTTTCCCCAAACCCATCCCTAAACTGATTTTTTTTTTTTTATAATTTCTTTTAAAGGACTATATAATAGGGTAACCCATCCCCAACCCAGGTGTATGCAAGATTCGATCCCAAGTCTATATAATAGGGGTTTCCCCAAAATACCTTATTACCAACCTGCAGGTTGGCACCTTGCCCCGATTAATAGTCATAAAAATGAAAAATCCGCATAACTAGGGCGGGGCGGGGCGGGTCCGAACCCCAAATCTCGATTACCATGTCCTGTTTTTTTAGTGAACGGTGTGTCATTAAAGAGGTTGCCAATTCCTAAATGACTGATGCTTAAGTTGGATTAATTACCATGTCTCAAATATTTTAATTAATAATTAATTAGCTAATCAATACAACCAATAAGTAACAAAACAGACACAGTACGTGTACTTCGGCCATTATTAGGGAGAAGGCTTTTATGCAGTAATTTTCGTGCTTATAAGAAGGGGCCCACTTGAACATCCAATAACTCATGTTTGGTAAAAAAAAAAAAAATCACTGGATGCCCAAATTTAGATATGGCTCTCTGCACAAGCCCTCCCAAACGGACCCTTAAACAGAATGACCGTCTAGCATAGAGAAAGGCGCCCAGGCCCCAGGGCTATACCCAGAACAAAACCCCTACGCATTGACTTTTGGTTTCTTCTGTTTTTGAGGTAAATAAAACCCTTGACTTCAGTTAATTCTATTATGAAAATCCTTGACTAGCAAAAACGAAATAAAAATCCGAAAACATAAGAATTCAAAAGGGGATATGAAATCCATTCAATAAAGAAACTGGAAACTATTAAATTGTTTCCCAACGGAAACCTCAACCTTGCATGTGAGGAGCATGGAACTATGGAAGGAAGGATGAATAAGCTAAGCTATTCATCCACGATTCTATCTGAAAATTCTGAATCACATAAAATAAAAACAAAAATTTAAATTCAGATCGATCCTCGAGAAGTGATGGACGGTGGAAGATGGGGAGTTGAAACCAAACCGCCTCTCCCCCCCCCCCCCCCCCCTGCCCACATTAATTGTCAACCAAATTGGACAGCTTTGACTGATTAGATTATTGGTGATAATGGGGACAACCTGGTACAGTGGTAATCTCTCTCTCTCTGTAGTTACATGATGAAATGAGAAATGCACGTAGAAGAAGAAGAGTGAACAGGAGAAGGAAGGGAGGTATTAAATAGAACCCACCTATATCTACCAGCACCCATTAATGAAAACTTAACAACTTTTATAGATTTGATCGGTCAAGACTCGGCCGAAAAGAAAAGGAATGAATAAAATAAGAAAATCACACTCATTAATATTCCATCTCTCTCTTCTTAATCTCACAGATATCGGTGGGAGGTCGGCAGTTGATATGGTTTGATCTGTCAAGAAAGGAGAGGAGGAGGAGGAGGAGGAGGAAGAAGAAGAAGAAGAGTCGGAGAAGCAAGTTGTAGTGTTTGTTGATCAGATATCACACCAAAAGCATACCCACAAGCATTTTGCATGTTTTCGTCACTCAATATTCCTTACTACAATCTAGCTCAAACTCACACATCACCCATTTCTACACTTTCAGGTTTTTCACATCTTTCTTGCACCATTTCTTCTTCTGCTATCCTGAGTTTGATTTAATCATTTAATCCCTTCTTGGGTTCTTCTCTTCTCTCTTTTGTTTTTCCTCGCTTAACTGAATCTTGTATAGCTCTAGCTCTACTTCTGAATACCCACCCATTTTGAGTTTCTTTCTCTTTTGTTCATCTCTTTTCGGATGTATAGAGACTGAAGAAAGAAAATGTCGGACATGAGGAACTCTGCAAATCAGGTTATGATGGAAATAGAGGCAGGAAAGCCTCAGGGTAATGGAATGGTGGCAGGAGGTCTGAGCCCTCTGAGTGAGTTCTTGTGGAGGGAGAAGGCCGAGACAGAATTTCTGGGTGATGTCTCAGCAAAGCTCACCTGGAAGGATCTGACGGTGACTGTCTCACTACCAAACGGAGAGGCCCAAAAGGTTTTGGAGGGGCTCACCGGCTATGCCGTGCCAGGCACCCTTACAGCTCTCATGGGGCCATCAGGCTCAGGGAAATCAACCCTCCTTGATGCTCTCTCTAGTCGTTTGGCTGCCAATGCCTTTCTCTCAGGAAGCATTCTTCTTAACGGCAGAAAGACGAAGCTGTCGTTTGGAACGGCGGTGAGTGATTAAATCTTCAGTGCTTCTTCTTACTTGGACCTTTCTCCCATTACTCTGTTTCTCTCAATAATGGAATACTTTCAAATTTAGTCGGGCTGTTCTCTCTCTTTTTCTCTGGTCTCCCCTCTTTTTTTTTTTTTTTCTCTTTTCCCACTTGTTTTACTGAAAATTTTGATGGGTCTTTGTGTTTTCAATTTTTATTCGCCATCTTGTATTGCAGACTGGTCTACTTTCAGTTATTTTTTAATCTGTTTTTCTCTGTTTTTAAGTTAACTGTGGTGGTCAGCAACATAATTATATTCTTTCTCTCTACACCCTTTGTTTTTAATCAATCCTTTCCCGGATTTGTTTCTGTTATCTTCCCAATCTATTAGATGTAAATTAAGTTCTAAGTTTATATGAGATTACAACCATCAAACACTGCTTTTTCCGTTGTTCCTCTCTGCTTCTATGTGATTTGCTAAAAATGAATGTATGGTGAGATTTCAGGCGTATGTGACCCAAGATGACAACTTGATCGGCACTCTTACAGTTCGGGAAACGATTTTATACTCTGCTCGCCTCCGTCTTCCTGATAAGATGCCGTGGTCTGAGAAACAAGAGCTGGTTGAGAGCACCATCGTTGAAATGGGTCTTCAAGACTGTGCAGATACAGTGGTAGGGAACTGGCATTTACGTGGTATAAGCGGAGGAGAGAAGAGGAGGGTCAGTATTGCTCTCGAGATCTTGATGAGACCTAGATTGCTCTTCCTGGACGAGCCCACAAGTGGGCTTGATAGGTATGACTCCATTACTGACAAACTGAAACTTTTTTTAAGACCAGGAAAATGGAAAAGGGCCAAACAGCTTTGCTCCTTTTCTAGCTTTGTTGGTTAGACACAGCTAATTAGACTGTCATTTCTAGGTCGTCTATCTGTTTTTTTTTTTTTTTTTTTTTTTTTTTTTTTGCATATTGGACTTGTTTTTTGTCTTCTTCAATCTAGTTTGGAAAACCCATCTTTTGTTTTCTTCTGGGTTGATGATATGGATTCTGCAGTGTTAAGAAAAAATAAATAAAAATAGCTCAACCTATTATGAGTTCTAATCAGAATTTTGTGGACAGTGCCTCAGCCTTCTTTGTGACTCAGACTCTGCGTAGTCTATCTCGGGGTGGTCGGACTGTTATATGCTCAATTCACCAGCCCAGCAGTGAGGTTTTTGAGCTTTTTGATCGCTTGTACTTGCTCTCTGGAGGAAAGACTGTTTATTTTGGTCAGGCTTCAGACGCATACGAGGTGAGAACCCTGATGCTGGGTCTATTCTATTCTTGAGTCTCCTCTGCATTTGTCAACGAAAAAACAAAGAGATTTCTCACTTTGGATTTTACTGTCTGCAGTTCTTTGCACAAGCTGGCTTCCCTTGCCCAGCTCTGAGAAATCCATCTGATCATTTCCTGAGGTGCATAAACTCTGATTTTGATAAGGTCAAAGCCACCATGAAAGGATCCATGAAACTGCGGGTATGGGAAGCTCCTTATGGGAAGCTCCTTCCTCATTACTGCTGTTGGATTTCCTTCCTTTGCCTAATTAGGAAAGGTCCTGCCATTAACTGACATACACTTTCTGGTTCTCTGGAATTGGCTTATATTCAGTTTGCAAGGACTGATGATCCTCTGGAGAAGATCACAACAGCAGAAGCTATAAGGACACTTATCAATTACTACAACACTTGTCAGTACAATTACTCAGCAAGAGAGAGAGTGGAGGAGATCTCCAAAGCTGTGAGTATTGTTCTACAAATTCTATTCATTGAACAAGGACTAAACAGACATATCTAAGCTCCCATTCGGTCATGTCATGGGCTGAAAATGATTATCATCATTTATTGTATCACATGCTTTGGATGTTCATACATTTAAACTGGTTACCTTCTCATGTGTTGCAGAAAGGAACTGTGCTAGACTCAGGAGGGAGTCAGGCTAGCTTCTTGATGCAAGCCTTCATGTTAACCAAGCGTTCATTTGTCAACATGTCAAGGGACTTTGGTTACTATTGGCTAAGGCTTGTGATCTACATTGTTGTGACTGTCTGTATTGGAACAATCTACTTGGATGTGGGGACAGGCTACAATTCCATTTTGGTATGATTTCTGTCTTTTGAGAGCTTCTAATGGCATCCCATTACCTGCAGGAGCCTCACTTCCTAATTCAGGGAATGTTCTTGCAAATGCACACTTATCTTGTTGAATTAAGAACTTGTTAGGAACTTAATGGTTTCTATTTCATTAATTAATCTATCCTTGGAATAAACTAAATCTAAAGTCTAATGTCCCCACCAATTCAAATAGAACATCTCTTTTCAAATGGTCCAAGTAGGCAGAATTGTCCTTCAACCTTAAACTAGAAAGCTCTATGAGGAATTATGAGAAACAGATATGATCATATGGAGAAGATCTGTTTTAATGTAACCTCACATGCCACAAGGAGAAGAATTTGAAAATGAAAAGCTGTTGCAACCCAACATATGAAAGGCAAACAGAAATTTTCTGGGGAACAAATTTGGAATGTCATCACTCTACTCTACTGCTAACTCTTGATTTTTACTGAGATTCTGTGAAGCCATATATCTCAAATTGTACACTCATTCATTGCAAAAGTATGTAGCTTATTGTGATTACACTGAAACAGGCGAGAGGTTCTTGCGCTTCTTTTGTCTTTGGGTTTGTCACATTCATGTCAATTGGTGGGTTTCCTTCCTTTGTTGAAGATATGAAGGTGAGTCTGTTGATCCAGTGCAGTCAGTCACCATGAGTACCTACCTTTCTTATACTGGTGACGGCTAAAATTCGGATTTCTTGATAACTGCAGGTTTTCCAGAGAGAACGGTTGAACGGTCACTATGGCGTGGCTGCATTTGTCATTGGAAATACACTCTCTGCACTTCCTTTCCTGATATTGATAACTTTTATCTCCGGAACCATCTGCTACTTCATGGTTCATCTCCATCCAGGGTTTATGCATTATCTCTTCTTTGTTCTCTGCCTCTACGCGAGTGTTACAGTAGTTGAGAGCTTGATGATGGCCATAGCCAGTGTCATCCCCAACTTCCTTATGGGAATTATCATTGGGGCAGGGATCCAGGTAAAGCTCCATTTGTTTCATGCCAACTCCAAACTACAGCTTATTCAACTATGTTACAAGAAAACTAAGCTAATTATTTACCTTTAACTCAGCCCAGTTTACCTCATTTGGCCAGACTTGGGACCAACAATTTGAACCCAGAATTTGAATACTTAGGATTTAGGGGGATAATCAATTCTTTTCTTTCTTTTTAAGAACAGAAATCAATTTGATGATTTTGATGATTTGATGATGGTTTCTTTGTTTATGGACCAGGGAATTTTCATGCTAGTCTCTGGGTACTTCAGGCTCCCAAATGACATCCCAAAGCCCTTTTGGAGGTATCCCATGTCTTACATCAGTTTCCATTTTTGGGCTCTCCAGGTAAATACTTATTAATAGGATATCATCACTGGAATGAATCTACAATCTAGTATGAACCTTAATAAATTAACCATCACATTCTGCTCTAACTGCTGCTGCTGTTCTTGTTCAGGGTCAATACCAAAATGATCTCAAGGGCTTGCTTTTTGACAACCAGTCACCTGACCTCCCCAAGATCCCTGGCGAGTATATTCTGGAGAATGTGTTCCAGATTGATGTGAAGCGATCAAAATGGATAGATCTCACTGTTCTCTTCAGCATGATCATCATTTACCGTGTAATCTTCTTCATATTGATCAAGGTGAACGAGGACGTCACCCCCTGGGTGAGAGGATACATAGCTAGGAGAAGGTTGCAGCAGAAGACAAACGGCAATCCCATTGCAATGCCGGATCGCCTCACTCAGTCACCTTCCCTCAGGAGTTACACCGTCAACCAAGCAGACAGACTCTAGTACTGTGTTAGTACAGAATACAGCCGGAAGAGAGAGAGAGAGAGAGCCTTCCATCAAATTAGTCTATATTACATTTGCTAAAGCCAGATGGAGAGAGAAAAAGACAGAAAAAAGAAAACTGAAAAAGTGTGTGTTCTTCCAGTTCCATGTAATAAAATCCAGTCTATCTCTTTGAATTCAGATAGAGAGATGGTGGGTTTGATGGGAAGATCAGTAAATACAGATACTGTTGATAAACAGTCTTCAAACTAGAAGGTATCCTTCTGCAACCTCTTTTACTTGTACTTGTTTTCTAAGCAAGTTTTCTTTCTTTTTATCTTCTTTTTTTTTTTCTGGTGGGTTAACTGGCAAATCTTGTTTTCTTTCTTTTATATATTTAGTAAAATATTTATACATTCAATAGAGTTGGTTGGCCAATTTGCTGGAGTAGTTGTTTTTTCAAACTGAAGTAGATAGTTTCTAAGTGTGGGCTGGCCCATGAAAATCTGTTTGGAGTAATTAATTTCACGAGGAGTGGATGAACATAAATATAGGCAGAAAGGCAAAGAATTGGAGTTTACATCTGCCCGCCCCCCCCTGCGCCTCACAGCACATCCTATAGTGTATTGGGAACATCTCCCAATGATGGTATCATTGGTTTTGGTACTATCATCAGGAGATGTTCCCAATACATGGTAGGGATGTGATATGGGACTTTGTGGGGCGCCCCCTTGTGAGGCACGGATCTGAATTCTCCACAGAACATGCCCCAAAAATTCCCCACATGCACATCTCAATGTACATTGAGAATATTTCTTATATTTGTCATTGGGAGATGTTCCCAATATATGGTTGGGATGTGCTGTGGGATGTTTTTGAGGCACATTCTGTAATAGCGTCTTATAGGAATATCTCTGTACTTGTATTATTTTATTTGGAGAGATATTCCCAATGCACAGCTGCAAGTGGCTGTGAGAACAGCATAAGCATGATCTTGGGTGCATTGAATCCGAGTTTCAAAGAATCCCATCATCACAACTCATCACCGTGTGGGCGGGCATTTTCAGCCCTGTTTGCAGTGTTTCCATTGAAAAAAATGGCTGTCTAATAGACAGCCAGAGCTGTCAACACGCCTCTTTCCCACGGCACGTTAGTTCACACAATTTTTTATGGAACAGTCAGTATCCATGCTTGTATTTTGTTGACAAGTACCCAAGTTGTTCTATCAAAAATAATTGGTTTTTTTTTTCCTAAATTGATTAATTTAATAAAATACAAGAAGAATCATTGATTTATACAATTAAACATTATATTTAATTAGCTACAGTATATCGGATTATGACGGACTTCCTCTAAATCAGAATTCTATCTGAACATGCAATGCATGTGCATCTGTCACTCTATTGCCTTCCTACTACAGGAGAAACATGCCATCGGTGAAGCATCTGACATTCGAGCAACGTGAACTACCTTGAAACCACAGGGGCTCTTACTATGTGACATGTTAATTGACATATGAACTCGTTGCACAAGAGAGCAGAGTTCACATCTCCCCCCACACAATGCGTAAATGGACTCTCTTCATGTCTACCTACAACACATTATCCCCGTAAATTGGGAACATGTCTCCCTGTATAATACCATGTAGGAGGATGAGATGTTTTCTATGTGTGGCTGCGATATTATGTGGGTTGACGTGGGCAGAATTTATGTGGGCAAGAGATCCAGACTTCCAAAAATTCCCCACGTGCATTGAGAACATCTCTTGTACTTGTCATTAATAGATGCACCCAATACAGGGTTGGGACTGTGGAACATTTTTGGGGTGCTTTCTGTGGGGGCAGATGTGAATTCAAGATAGCAAACCAACCTCACGGAGTGCACCTCACACCAACCTCACAGGAACATCCCACCATGTATTGGGAACATCTTCCATACTCATGTGTTATTATTCACGAGAGATGTTCTCAATATACAAGTTGATGTGCCTGTGAGGTCGGAGTGAGGTGCGCTGTATGAAGAGTGTGGGGTACATCAATAAATCAAAGGCCTTGATTTTTTGTTTTAGCCCTACGATAGGATAGGCCACTCTTTAGCAAAATTAAGCTAATAAGAATGGGGTACATCACGGTTCGATTAATTGAACTGTGGACTTATTTTTTAAAACTGAATTGGGGTTATCGGTTTTTGGGAAACTGGTAATCAAAACTGAACCGAAGTTAATCGATTAATCAGTTGACCGTTTTGGTTCATTGGTTTGTCGGTTTTTTATTATTTATAATATATATTATAAAAATATATAAATATATAATAAAACACTAGAAATATATATAATATTATATTTTAAATAATATATTATATATTATAAATATATAATGCATATTTATTAATTTATAATGTATAAAAAAAATAATATATATATATATATAATATACATAAAATATATATAAATAAATGTATACCGGTCAGTTCTTTTAACCAAATTTTTTATTCAAATTTTTCGATAAATTCAAATTTTCTTTCTCACCCTTAGGTGCATGGCTGTTGAACTAAAGTCATCATATGAATAAATCATGTGACTAGCACAGGCTGTGGAAGGCGGACAGCCGAGTTTTCTGTGTAATGTTTTATGTCCTACCACCTTGGCTCAGTAGCTGTCCCATATTAGAGAATCCGTCCTCGCTGATAACAATCTCTCTCCATATGACTCATCAGTTTATACCTTCCATATCACTGGATTAATATATGAGATAGACAACACAGGCTGTCAAACGTAGACATTTCCGGCTTGTTGTATTAACAGAACGGATGGGTTCCGGGCTGGGTACGAGTATGTTAGGTTGGGTTTGAGTTGAGACCAACTTGCACCTAATCTGATGTGTTGATGTCGATCGAACCCAAAAAATCTTCGGAGAAGTACGGACAGGTCAAATGCAGATTTCTGATTTTTACTGCAGAGCTATAAACATTTAAAATAGCAACAATCCACACTCTATGTATCAATGCCTCGCCCATGAATTGGTATTAATTTCGAGTTGGCACTTACCCCAACTGTACTCTGTCCCTATAAAATCTGACCCTGGGCTGAACTGTATTTCTCCCAAATATCTTTAATACTATTATACAATTCTTCTATTTGTAAAAATATGTATATAAGATAGAGATAAATGGGTAAATTAGAGGAACCACCTACACTCGGGAAGAGGGGTGTAGGGAAGACAATTTTCCCATTTATTGGATTCCCATATGACCTGCCCCAGTGGGGGTAATTTCCCCTATGATGATAGGGATGGAAAAATGTTCTTCCTTGTTGATGGGACAAGGCGGGGGACAAGGAGAATATTGCCCGCCCCGCATCGATTCCTGCCTCGTAGGTATCCCCTTTTATATATATGTATGTATGTATGTATGCATATATCTAAATACGAATATACATATATTAATATTTTCAAAAATATAATTGAATATATTTATATATATTTAGATCTTGTTTAATAGAATTATAAATTTTAACTATTTTATTTTTAATTTTTTAAATGAAATAAAAAATTAAAACAAAATAATTGATATTATAAAAAAAATATTAAGTGGAAATCCCCGTGAAGATAACCTTATCCACACCAGCGGAACGGGAATAAGGAGTGGCTCCCTGCCCCCGTCCCCCGCCCCCCGCCCTTTTGCCATTCCTAGGGGGTGTAGTGATTGATATTTAACTACCTTGTACTTATATATATATATATATATATATTTAATGCCAAACCATTGAAGGTGTTAATGTGGAGCGCATAATTACCAAATTGCCCATATAAAATTGTCTTAAAAGGGGTTGGTATGTGGTGGTGGTCATGGGGACAATGATAAAGGGGATCAAAAGGATGGAGATTGTAACAAACCACACTATAATAATCCCTAAATAGAGAAGAAGTGGAGGTGATGGGTAATGAGAAGTAATGATGAGAAAAAGGTGAGATGGTGCCTCGTAGTGAAAATAAAGTCCCCTGTTTGGGAGTGTCTTTTTAAGTGTTTAAAAAAAAACTAAAAGCAAATGCCCCAATAAGTGCTTTTCAAGAGAATAAGCCCATTCTAAAGAAGCCCAAAATTTGGGCTATTTAATAAGCACTTATTCTGTTTTCTTCTTGCCCATCTTAACTCCCACCTAATTATCAAAATATCTATACTACCCTCAATTGAAAGAATCACTTTTTTACCAAACACTCATAAACTGCTTATTTAATAAACACTTATTTAAGAATTAAGCAGTCCCAAACATCACCTAAGAAGGAGGGCCAAAGGATAGATATAATAGATTAAAAGTGGTGTGTAGACATTGGGGCTTGGTTGGTAGTGAGGTTAGCTGGCTACAATGAAATAAGAGGTGACCCACTTCATGGTGGCAATTAATGATTATGTGATAATTATTTTTAGGGATTTTTGGACTGCAATCCCCCTTAGAAATCTAATTTGCAGCCCCTTTCTAGTCTACTAGTAGCCCCATCTTATAAAACACATCCTGCCCATGAATTTGGCATCAATCCACGGGCAGGATTCAGTCCACCCCTAATCTACTAGTAGCTCCACCTAGGGGTAGATTGAATGGTAAAAACCCTTTTTTATGGGTCATTTACTAAAACATTCCCTTTCATAGATTTATTAAAACCTATCTTATAGTTTAAGATTTACTAAACATCTCCTATAGTTTGCAATTGATTTAGGTTTCGTTTGGCACATCTCTCCACATGGGCTGTCAGTTGTTTAGAAACCTAGCAGTTTGCATTTTGGTCTTTTCCTGTTTGGATGGGAGATGATCTTTTCCCCAAAAAATCACGCCCCAAAAAAATGTGAGAAGCCTATTTTGGGCTAAATTCAGGAAGCTCCAATTGAAGTTTTTTAGCTTTTAGGCCCTCCTATGTCTTTCCCATACGTGTGCCATCATGCACACACCTACAAAAATGAACAGTAGAGCCTCTATGTTTTTCCCCTCTAATCCTCACCAAAACACCAAAGAAGAATGAGAGTTTCTCCTAATTCACCTCGATCAACACATGTTATTCTTCTTCTTCTTCTTCGTCTTCATTGTCTCTTTCTTCTTCCATTGCAACCTCCCCTGTATCGTCTTTTCTCTATCGCCTCCTCTTTCCTCTTCTTTTGCCTCCTCTTTCCTCTGTTGCAACATTACACAGTGGTGATCGTTTGCGGGTTCATGCTTGGAGGAGGTACAGCTAACATTACACAGTCTAACTTGTTAGGGTTTCATTTCGATTCAATGATGTGATTCATTCTAATGAGGATGGATTTGGCCCTCCAATAACTTCATGACACATGGCATCCCGAAATAGCTGGATGACACCCAGACACCACCTAACCGATGAGTTGGAGTCCCAGATCGTAATTCGTCTTCGCCCTGACCCGGTGACCTGCCTTTTTCACTGACCTAGCGACCTCAACCACAACTTAGGTCGGCTTGTAGAACCTCGTCCAGGGCCGACCTGTAGCATCGCGTCACCGATCAAAGTGACCTCAACGCAAGACACGACCTCCATCGAGGGCTTGTCGACCTGATTGAGGACTAGGCGGTGACTTGCAAGATGTGCTCGCCGAAAAATTAGGCATGCATATCTTGACACTCCCAGGTTTCTCGAAAGTTGGCCTGCATACCGAATGTTCCGGAGGATGGTCAACGTGCATAGCAGTTACCTCCAAGGATTTCTGATTGATAAGGCACGAGCTCCCGAAAATCTTGGATGCGGTGTGTGAAGCCTACACCAAACAATGCCTATATAAAGGCACCAACCCCAATAACACAACACGCGCACGGTTATTTCCTCACAAACTCTCATACATTCAAGCTTTTAGCTTTCATACATAGCCAACATATGTTTTGTTAGGTTTATTTGTGATTCCTTCACCATCTCACCTGTAAGTGGTCATTTCATTTTCATCATATGTTTTGTTAGGGTTTCAATGATGGGATCCGTTCCATTTGTTCTCATTGTTCCTATTGTTTTAGTATGGTTTGATTCCTACTGATATGCTGTTGGGAAGTTCTTAAATAACCTCAATTTGATGTTCTTCGTATGGTTTAATTCATATTGTTCTCATCATACTTGCTATTGATTTCTTATTAGATGCTTTAACTTGCATCGAAATATTTACTTCGGTTTTCTTCTATAACCTTTACCTTCACTGTATTGAACTCCAATAGAATGAAGTCTACCATGTGAAGTTATCCTTTCTTTTGACATGTGAAGAGACGATTTGGCATTTTGCCTACATCTAAAGTCAATAATGTTTATTTGGGAATGTGTGAATGGTTTAGCAATCTCACCCATTGTAACTCATGGTGTATCAATTCTTGATGAATTGTTTATTTGTTCCTTACTTGTCAAATTCTTTCATGGTTCTCACCAAGACTGGTTTGTTGATTTGCATGACAAGTTTGTGACTTATCTTTAAGGGTTAAATACTTAAACTACCCTTATAGTTTAGTAAATGGACACTATTGCAGCCTAGGATGGGCCGAGGACAATAAGGTAATTTTGCTTCTGAGCCGAGGGTTGATTGAAGAGTCCAAGGTTTGTTGTGGTTGAGGGCCACTAGTTCAATCCTGTGAGGAGAGAGGGAGAGCATCAGAGGCCCCAAGTGAGTACTCGAGGCGGGGACCACAAAGAGAATAAGGAAGCCGTTAGTAATCTCAAGTCCATATGTTTACCTTGAGAGGGTTGCCCCCTATTTATACTTGTAGTCGCCAGGAGGTAGGTGGCCTTGGACGGTCAGGATGTGGTCCGGCCTTGAGGAGCGCAGCCATCCAAGGCTGTTGTGTGTGGCCATGCTATTGGCCCCACGTCATTCTCTAGCCTCTGTTCTGTACGTGCCCTCATTGGGCCCGCATTGCATGCCGCCATACGCCACGTGCATGTGTGCTATTGGTCCGGGCCATATGTGCCTACATCAGACACAAACCTTACTGATGTTACCTTTTAACATCAATCCTCCATAGATCTAGCGTTGTCACACAACAATGAAATGGGTGATGTACTGAATTCCAAATTCCAGAATGAACACCTTCATTCATTCGGCAGCCTCACTTACGACAATGTGTTTGGCTTGGGTTGTGGACTATTATTCTTACTACTTAGGACCCCTGTTTGCTGACACGATCCAACATGAAGATATAACCAGATGTAGACATTCTACCATCTAGATCTGACTAGTTGTCGGTATCAGTATACCCCTAGATCTGTAGTGAACTATCATCGAATACCAAACGAAACTCTTTTGTCCCTCGAATGTATTTGAGTATGTTTTTTACAACAGTCCAATGCTTCTGCCCTGGGTTGGCCTGGAATCTACTTACCACACTCACTGCCTGAATGATGTCAAGACGAGTGCACATCATGGCATACATGATGCTTCCTACAGTTGAGGCATAGGGAACGTCCTTCATGCCCTCGATCTCCTCGGGTGTCTTGGGAGATATACCCTTGGAGAGATTGACTCCATGCCTGGAAGGAACATTTTCTTTCTTGGAGTTCTTTTGACTATCTTGTCAATATAGGCAGATTGGCATAATCCTATTATCCTCTTCGATCTACTCTATAGAGTCGAAGACCCAATATATAGGAGGTTTCTCCAAGATCTTTCATGGAGAATTGCTGTGAAAGGCATATTTTCACCGTAGTTAACATTCCTACATCATTCCCAATGAATAGAATGTCATCTACATACAGAATCAAGAACGTAACCTTATCTCCACTGGATTTCTTGTAAACACAGGGCTCATCCGAGTTTTGCTCAAAGTCAAACCTTTTGACGGTAGAGTCAAACCGGATGTTCCAACTCCTAGAAGCTTGTTTAAGTCTATATATGGATCTATTTAATTTACATACCATGTGTTCCCGACCTACAGCTATGAAACCTTGCGGTTGTCGCATGAAGATATCTTCACTAAGATCTCCATTCAGGAATGCAATTTTGACATCAATTTGCCAAATCTCATAATCATGGTATGTTGCTACAGCTAGCAAGATCCTAATGGATTTAAGCATGGCCACCGACGAAAATGTTTCATCATAATCGATTCCCTCTTTCTGAGTGTACCCTTTTGCCACAAGACGAGTCTTGTAGGTCTTAACCTTACCATCGGGGCCCTTCTTCCTCTTATAGATCCATTTACAACCAATTGCTTTTACCCCAAGGGGTGGATCTACTAGAGTCCAGATTCCATTGGTCTCCATTGAGTCCATCTTAGCTTTCATGACATCTACCCACTTCAAGGAATTTATGTCCAACATAGCTTTTGTATAAGTTACGGGATCCTCCTCACTGGTCGTACCTTCCACTAGGTAATTATATTGGTCATAGCCAACACAAACTGAAGGCCTGGAAACCCGGATAGATCTTCTAGGTTGGTCTAGAACTTGTGGGACACGTCCCACTACCCCTGAGCTCTCCTCATCAAGAACAACTTCCTGATGATGATTGTTCGGGATGTAATCATCCTCCAAGAAATGGGCATTTCGACTACAGAACACCTTCTGTTCTCCTGGGTCATAGAATAAGTAACCCACAGAGCCTTTAGGGTAACCTACAAATAGGCAACAGTTGGTCTTGGATTCCAATTTGTCTGCACTTGTTTTTTTAACATGTGCCGGACAACCCCAAATCTTCAAGTGTCTCACATTTAGTTTCTTTTCGGTCCAAAGATCATAGGGAGTCTTCGGAACTGATTTGGTTGGAACCTGGTTCATCACGTATATCGCAGTCTCCAATGCGTAACCCCAAAAGGATGTGGAAAACTCTGAGTGTACGAGAAGTGATTGGACCATATCTAATAAAGTATGGTTCCTCCTCTCTAACACATCGTTTAGCTGTGGTGTAGCAAGAGGGGCTAGCTGTGATACTATCCCATTGACCTTTTAAGTAGTCCATGAATTCGTTAGAGAGATATTCACCACTTCGATCCAATCAAAGGGTCTTAATTTCTCTCCCTAACTGTTTCTCAACCTCTTGTCTGAACTCTTTGAACTTTTCAAATGATTCTGACTTGTGTCTCATTAGGTACACGTAACCATACTAAGAGTAATCAATGGTAAATATTATAAAATAATCGTGCTGGTTACGTGTCCTAACACTCACGGGACCACATACATCAGCATGTATAAGGTCAAGCATGCCTGTACATCTTTCAGGCTTACCGTTAAATGGTCATTTCGTCATCTTACCTTGAAGGCAAGGTTCATAGGTTGGAAGATCTTCTATAGTTAGAAAATCCAAAGGACCATCCTTTACCAACCTTGTGATATGATCTATGTTAACATGGCCAAGTCGGTAATGCCACAGGCACATGGGATTAACTGCATCACGGTTTCTTTTCTTTGGGATGTCACCCGACGTTCTTTCAATTATGTTAGTTTCTAGAGAAGGATGGAGAACAAAAAGACCTTTCTCAAGTTCTCTGTATGCGAGGAATTTGTTATTTCTTTTAATAGTAATCATATTACTAAAAAGAACAGAATATCCATCCGCATACAGTTTTGAAATAGAAATCAAATTTCTTCTCAAATTAGGTACATAAAGACAATCTTTCAGTACAATAGTTCATTATCTAAAAATTAACTCTATAGTTCCTATGGCTGTAGCTGCAACACTTGCAGAAGTCTCCAAGTAAAGAGTCACATCTTCGTCACTCAGTCTTCTACTTATCCTGAACCCCTACAATGAGTTACACCCATGAGTTGAAGCCCCGGAGTCAATACACCAGGAAGCAGAAGTTACCAACAAATTGGTTTCTATGACAAAGGATTCGAAATTACCTTGTTTCTTGGATTCTAGGTACTGAGGACATTTCCTCTTCCAATGGTTGGCCTACTTGCAGAAGTGATGAGCATCTAAGGCTTTCTCTTTGTCTTCCTCTTCTTCTTACCCGATTTGCTGGATTCAACAAGCATAAAAATGGGTTCATCATTCTTTATCAGTTCCTTGGCCCTCTGCAACATATTACTGAGTTCCTGGATGCTAACGTTTAGCTTGTTCATGCTATAATTCATGATGAACTGATTGAAGGAATGAAGCAAAGAGTTTAGGATGGCATCCACCTTTGTGACATGGTCAAGCCCGGATCCAAGAGCCTCAAGTTCATTAATATAACCCATAATCCAAAGACAATGGTCATGAACCTGTTGGTTCTTGGACATCTACAAGGTCATGAATTACTTCAAGACCTTCTGCCGAGTAGAACGATTCTACTCTTTGTATATCGTCCTCAGACTATCCAAAATATCCTTGGACAATTCGATCTGATCGAACTGTCGCTGTATTAGATTATCCAAGAAGGCAATGATGTAGTAGCGGGCTAGAGAATTTTTCTCTTCCCATTCCTAGTATTCCCTCCTACGGGCCTTAGAAGCCCTATCACCCGGACGCTCCGGGGCAGGATTCTTATCTACTTTGTCTAACTTCTTTGAACTAAGAACCAGCATAATGTTACAGTACCAATCAGCATAGTTAGGGCCTTTAAGTTTTTTGTCATCCAACAATTTTGCGAGTTGTCCATTTGCCACTTCTGATAAAAAGCAAATATTAGTCCACAACCTAATTTGATTCATGTTACTTACATAGATATGGCTTTTAATCTATGTTCCATTTCCATTTATTCATCTCCGAGATTTCTCTCCTATCTCAGTGACGGCGACTATGAATTATGTCTCTAGAAATGTGGGAAATCACATAGGGTGCATGGAGCCAACTATTTCAGCTGCATAACCCCACCACCTTTCTATGAAGGATCATATCCACTCATTGTATGAGCTTTCCCTTTGGCCTCTGTCCGACAATGTTCATTGCCATTTTAGGTTAAACCTTTCTGTCCAGTGAGTGCTCACCCATCATATTCGTGAATGCCAAGGTACCATGAGAGAGCCTTCCATTTTAGGATAGGCCCCTCCCACATCGGTCTATGACGCCCTTATCATCTTATGAAACATTCCAATAGATCCAACAACAAATGGATAGCCCAATTTTATGGTGCATTTCCTCATTACTGAAAGACCCATCTTCATGCTAATTATGGAAGGCCTTTAGAGAGTTCATCATATGAATCTCCCTATCACATGCACTCATATCTCAGGAGGGAACAAAAGTTACGCCCTAGTTTAATTTAGGTCATACCAAAGTGACTCCAACTAACTTTCATAAAGCCAAATTTCGGTGGGACCTAAACGACTAGGGTTTCACACGATTGGGGCCCACCACAAAGGGAGATCATCCAATGATCTTTAAGGACACCATGGTAATGATGTGCATTCAGCAGTGGTGTGCACAAGAGCCACTATCGTATCAGAATGGGCCAAGTACTTATGGCCCATGAACGATGCACATCACACTTCCATACATCACATGTAAGGATAAAATTGATCCAATCAATTAATATCTATAAAACCCATTATTAAAGCCCATAACAATCCATAATATTACTGATTAAAATTATCTAGGTATATGGGCTGAATAGCAAACAGTAGTTAGGCCCATATAGCTTTTATGCAGTTATTGGGCTTAAGCAATTTAACACATTAAAACTGTGCTTTACAGGATGGGCCGAATTCGATCTTGCAATTAACTATCAATCCATTGATCCAAGAGTGAAAATAGGGCTGAGAGCAGCCCCCATCGGACCACAAATTTGGTCCAACCAGTTTGGCCCAATCTTGTTTGAATGGGTCTAGGGTCTTATTTTTAATTCAAAATTTTAATTCAAGAATTGATCTAAAATTAAATTACTGATAAAAGACATTAAGAATCAGTACTAGGGTTGTTCGCAGATCTACTACCTGCAAAACAAATGTTAGATTGCAATTTGCAGTTTCTCAAACTACAAATCATAGATGGCAAAACCCTAATCTGCAAAATCTCCTCCTTCTGTGCAATCAGCTTCGATCTTGATTGAAATAAAATAGAAAAACCTTAATTTTCTATTAATATTACATCAAATCGAATTCCTATACATTCAGTCTAGAAAATAAAATAAAACAAATTATAGACATGAATGGAAAAGAATTAGAAAGCGCATATTTCTTGCACCAATCAAGAATCCGATCTCCACCATACGAACAACCTATAAATCAACATAAATAGAAAGAACAGTTCTAAATATAAATCAGATTTAAAGATTTAATTTCATATCAATTTCCCTTATTCTACGAACCGATTTCCTAGAAAATCTCTTATCTGCACAAATAGGGTAGAACTCCATCTGCCTATTTGTGCAGTTTTAGATCTGATCAATTTTGGTTCAAGATTTGAACCTGGCTCTGATACCACTGAAGGGTTGAGAGATCCATCATATGGATAGTCGAACCCTGCAGGTAGGTTGGGCGAAATTTCAAAAATTTCTCTCTCTCCCATGTGGGAATCACATTCCCTAATTTAGAAAACTGCATTTTCAATGATTAATCATGAACCCTAACCAGACCAGATCTAAAACCAAAAGATAGGAGAAGGAAGTACCTGATATGGAGTAGCAGTAACTCCCAAAGAAGGTGTTCACGCCCAAAGAAAATGCCAAAGACTGCTCCCATTGAAGATGACACAACGTAGAGTGGAGCAGAATCAGCAGGTGGTTCTTCAGCAAGAATCCGATGGAGGGTGAGTGAGCATGACGTCAGATCAATTTTTCTCAAAAAACTAATATCAAGAACCTTTCTTGATTGCTTCTACAGGTGGAGATTGAACTGGCAATGGCGACAACAATAGAAGACGACAAGAGCAGAAGATGGCGTCAGTCAAACTGTAGTCGTCTTCTCTCTTGTATCAGTAATCTGATTGGGTGAACTGAGGTTCGCCCTTCTCCTCTATTTATAGCCTTAATGAGAGCTTCTCCTAATCCCATTAGGAGTTTTCTAATCCAAATCTTGTATTTGGATTTGGACTCTTTTTAAAAGATAAGCATAATCCCTTATCTTATCTGCAGATAAAGATCAACCATCATAATCTGATTAGGAGTTTACCAATCCAAATCTTTTTTTGGATCTGGACTCTCTGAGTGGATAGGGATAAATCCCTTATCCTATCTATTGATCTAAATCACAAAATCACCCCTCTTTAATTAGTCATATTAAACCAATTCGAATTGGGCTTTAGGCCCATTAAGTCCTTGTGCTCTCTTATCCTTCAAACTGCTGCCCAGTTGGGTATCCTTGTATGGCATGGGACCCAAACATTGATCTACACCTTAGCCACATGGGTTCAACCCAGCCTCTGTTACAAGGCCTGGCTGAATTCACTGTAGGAAATAGTGAACCCCTGAGTCCATCACCATGGGCTCTTAATGGGCCCAACATTTACACTAAATGGTCCCTGGGTCAAACCACCTTATTAAAACCCAAGGACTGTGGGTAGATGCAAGATTAGCCCATCAGGTATTACCCTCAATGATTTTACACTTAACCTCTCAGCCCATAATTATCAAACCCTGCCTGACAAGAGAGGACCACTCCCTCGGCTGCAAGGAACAGTGCGGCCCTCTCAACTCACATGGATACCGGGAATTAAAACATTTTGTAAACATTTTGAAACCAATATATATATATGTATGTATGTATATCTCTATATAAATATATTTTGCAAAACAAATTTCAACAGTTGAAATTGGCTACCGACAGTTTTGGTTTCCATCAAAGAGAGCACATCCCCAATCATTCACTTTGTCTGACAAAATCCTATCACTATGATCACCCACTCAAATGAATTTCGGATTGTCTCAACATACCCAGGTTTTGACCTCACTAAGGATCTCACTGATTGGCATATCAAAGACAGCCCAATCCAACACCTAGTGCAGTATCATAATCAAGTCTAGTGGTTTGGTGTAACAATCTAGTTTTGCCCATCAATCTCCAAGGTCTAGGGCAATACTAGAATTCCCGTCCGGTTTAGGGTTTCAAGAAAACCCACACTACATGTACCTTAGGTCTCACCTTGGCAGTTGAGACAAGCCACGCCAACCAACTTGGCAGCACATCATTGTTAGCCTTGACAGGATAAATCTCCCCAGATCTATCCAATGACTGTGAAGATTCTAAACTAACACGAGTCTCATATGTATCCAGTTTAAGGGTATTACACAGAAACACACCATAATAACATGAATCAAATATGTATTTTATTCATTTACATCAAATGCCATAAGATAAATCATTTTGATTGGAGCTAAGGGCACACACTGTCCAACATTTACTACGTAGTAGTTGTTTGAGAAATGATAAAAATTATAAATGCTTAAACTGGTGTTCCGGAGTGTTTAATGACATGCTTTTGGACACACCAATAGGCATGTATCTGCGTGTGTGTGTGTGTGTGTATGTGTGTGTGTGTGTGTGTGTGTGTGTGTGTGTGTTTATTTTTATGTTCTTGGTTCTTCCTTGAACCATCTGGTGAATGATGTTACCGATTGATCTATATACTTGAGATAGGTTGAGAATGTGGGGTGGATTGATAGACATGTGTGTGTGTGTGTTCCTATTTTTTTATTATTATTTTTTTGTTCTTGGTTCTTCCTTGAACCATCAGATGGATGATATTGCAAGTTTATCTATATACTTGAGACAGGTTGAGGATGATTGGATGGATTGATAGACATGTATGTATGTGTGTGTGTGTGTGTGTGTGTGTGTGTGTGTGTTGGTCTTGGTTCTCCCTTGAACCATCAGATGGATGGTATTGTAGGTTTATCTACACACTAGAGACAGGTTAGTGCTTCTTTTATTCTTTATTTGCTTTTAAAATCATCAGATGGATGGTGTTGCAATTTCAGAGAAACACATGTATACTTTGTTTGATTGTGACCATGTGCATAGTAGTATAGGATTAGAGGTCATTAACCTAAGACAAGTCATTTGATTTCAGGATCCAAGTTTCTTTAACCTATTAGTTATCTTAAACTTATTTATGATGTATTCTTGAGGTGGTAACTCATTCTAAGTGTGGGGTGTTTTATTCCTCATTATTCCATAAAAAAAATTCATTTGGATTTTTTTCCTCCATGCAACTATGTTGGTGCTATAGATGGTACACATGTCCATGATTGTGTTCCAACTAGTGAGCAAGTACAATTTAGATGATGAAAATCAATCACCACCTAGAATGTGATGTATGCATGTTCATTTGACATGCTCTTCACTTTTGTTGAAGTAGGATGGGAGGGCGTTGCACATGATTCGAGGGTCTTCTTGGAGACAATCCAAAACCCTAACAATATGTTCCCTCTACCACCAGAAGGTTATCAAAACTATCAAATAATTCTGAAAGGTTTATATCATCAATTCACTAATAAATATGATTGCAACGCCGTACAGGAAAGTATTATGTTGTTGACTCAGGTTACACAAATATGCATAGTTTTCTATCTCCCTACCAGTTGGAAAGGTAAGGTGGTTGTCCAAAGAGTGTCGAGGAGTGCTTTAATTATGTGTGTTTTTCACCGAAGAATGTCATAGAGCGTTGTTTTGGTGTTCTAAAGGCATTATTCCTGATACTGAAGTTGATGCTTCCATACCCAATTCATAAGCAAATTCGGATTGTGTTTGCTTGTTGTGTGTTACACAATTTTATCTAGATGTCATGAATATAGGATGTGTATTGGAATGGATTCCTACAAGATGATGTTCTCATTGAAGGAGAGGGAGGGATGTTCCATGGTGTATCACAAACTCCGATTGAAGTGGGATCACAGGCATCTAGATGAACGAAATAGGTCCGAGATGAAATCATGTTCAAGATGGCTGATCACTACAACTTGTGTTAATCTCACTTGACCAAGAAATAATAGGAGACAATCTACTTAGTTGTGTTTTTTATTGAATAATTGAACATTTTGGTGTGTTTATGTTTTAATTATAATATTTACTATATTGATTGTTATGAACTTGTATCCATTTAAAATTATCATGGTAGGAATTTTAAGGGAAATTTTCTTAAACTACCCCTACTGTTTAGCTATTTGACTAACTACCCTTACTATTTGACTATTGTCTTACACTACCCCTACTATTTCTAACAATTGCCTCAAACCTCCCTTATCGTTAATGTTCTGTCATAAACCATTCACATGTGACATCACGTGACCGTTATATTTATAAAAGATTCCTAACTTACCCTTTATGGTCCAAAATGCACTTTTCGGTTGTTTGCCCTCTCTAAAGCTATAATAGTAGGAGTTGTAAGCTTTCAACCAACTCTGCAACTAGTCAACTTCCAATGTAAAAGCTATCACCCTCTCTTCCAAACATGTTCTTTCTTGTTCAACCTCCCTCAAAATCGTTGTTGTGATTTTGGCTCGATCCAACAGTCAATGTTGTAACCTTATTAGCCCTTGTATTTTCTCATCCACTTTCTCTTGGAGGGCAACTACCTTCCAGGCAACAAAGGGGTTAGTGAACCTAGAGACGGGAGAGGCTGAGGGAGGACATAAAGGGTGGTGGTGGGTGAAGAGTTGGACAAGGTTGTATGCAAGGTCAGAGAGGTTGGAGCGAGAGTGGTTCTAGTTGTTGAGGTAGGGGAATGTGGTTAAGACACATGGATGGACGGAAGGGTGGTGGGGAAGAATTAGGTGGTCAGAAGTCGGTGAGAGGAAGAATGTGAATCATGCATGGCCATATATAAGCTTCAACGACAACGTCTCTACACCCCCTCTTGTTAGAGAGTGACAGTTTCAGTTACAAAGGTTGGCAACAAAGGTGTTGTATAGGCGATGCCATGTCAACAATAGTGGAACGTCGGCTGAATGATAGTTGGTAGAGAATGGGGAATAAAATCAGAACAGAAATGGGTCATTTGCCAATACCTCCTAGCCCTGCTTTAGGACTTCCCCACTCTCTCTGCGCTAGCATACACCTTCGTTCATACTGTGTAGGGGCAGTGAGGAGGGAGGAGGAAGAAAGACCTCCGACAAGAGTAGATCTAGACAACAACCCTATCAAGCCGATTACTACCTACATGATTTTCATAGATGGGAACTCTACATACGGTACACTATGTGCTCTAATTCGGGTTGAAGCTTCTCGTCTCTTCTCGATCATGCTCTGCATCTTCATGCTTCTTAGATTCCACTCTTATTCCAAGCTTCAATCTTCAATTTCCTCTCATAGATTTCATAGATTGATGCCATGTCAAACCCCTCTACAACTCAATACCATCCAAATAACTAGATATGTCGAAGAGGAAATTTGGCTTTGAAGGTTTTGGCATAAACAAGCTAGTAACCTACAATTTTGAGAGATCCCATGCTTTGTGTTTGGGGGGTAACATTTTGTAGTTGAGGGTTCATCAAGAGTGGAAGATGGAGATGAAAAACCATCAACATTTCGCTACTGAGGGTTCATCTAGAGTGGAAGACGGAGACAAAGGCTAAGAAAAAAATGGAGATGAGACGAAGGAACAGTGGAAGGAAATTTTGACATTTCATTTTTTTACTAGCACTTAACGACAATGTCAATTGTCAAAAACAGTAGGGGTGGTGCAAGATAAAAGTTAAAAAGTAAGGATATAGTTAGTTATAGCTAGAAAGTAGGGGTAGCTTAAGAAAATTGCCCAAATTTTAATTGAGTAGTTATTATGATGATCAACAGTTCATTGCATTTATAGTTATGGCCACCATTCGAAGGGGACCCATGTGTGCATGCAGACAAGAAAGTATGAGGTTATTTATGACAAAAACTGAGAAAACTTGTGGAATATGGTTTTATAAATGTCCTACTGGTGATGTATGAAACTAACAAAGAAAGAACATATCTGTGAGCAATTATATGTATCATGAAAAAAGGAATAATAATGTAACCATTTTTCCCATTTCAGCCACATGAATACGACTTCATATGGACAGATAGTTATACCTCAGAGTAACCTAAAGTACATATCATTGAGCAACACAATATTTCTCCTGGCAATGCGGATTATAAGAGGGAAAATGTTGTTGCACTTGGAGCTTGTGCATGTTGTTGTGCCATGATGTGTTTCATCATTTCGATGATGTTTTTAATTATTATTTTGTTATCCGGGAAATGATTTGTAGGGACACTCATGTTTTGCAAACTTTGGACATGTTTTTAATTATTATTTTGGTGATGCCTTTTGTAGTGATACATCTAGATATACAATATCATATTGGGGCTTTATAAAATTAAAGTGCATATAAAATACAAGTTCATATGTGTAGGTTGCACAAGTTTGATAGATGGACTGCATGAAAAATGGCATATGGACCCCACCCATGGAATATCCATATGTGAACTATATAGTGTTATTTACAATTAGGGCAGGATAATGGTAACTATATGCGGGGTCCACTTATGGTAATTGTAGGTGGGACCTACCAACACCAGATGGACTGCCATGTATGTGAATGGGAATCACCCATTGTGGGTCAAGTGTCATATATGCACTGACTAGCCTAGATCAGCAATGTGCATATCCCAACATTGCAAAAATGGTCTTTGAGTTGTGATCTTATAACAACTGTATGAATAATGACTCTAATTAAACAATCCTTGGGCTGCTAAGATCTATATGCAAAAGCTCATATCGTCTTTTGGTTGTCAGGTCTTCAGGAAGATCTTTCAAAAAAGACTTGCCAAATGACACCTTATTTAATTGACCTTCCATTAGTTGACATTAGTTGACAGTGGAAAGTGATAGTTCTGACCCTACTGTCCATTTGAATAAACTTAATCAAAAGAAAATAAAAATAAAAAATATCCATTTTGCCTCTAATAAGACATGAGTGACCACACTATTCAGCTTTATTTGGTCAATTTTGTTTTTGTGCAAAGAAATGTTAGGGATACTCTTGGAATAAACAATCATGGGCTCATGTCTTTGAACATTTTCTACTCAGTTTAGGTGATCATATTACTATTTTCAGATTGAAAAACAAACACTTCTTAATGAAAGGTCCATTAAGTAAATAGGTTGTAAACTATAGGGGTGTTTTAGTAAAATGAAAGCTATTGGATAGGTATAAGTAAATCTATAAATCTATAAGGGGTGTTCCGATAAATGGCCCCATTTTTATTTTAGAAAATAAAATTATACATGTAGGTGAGGACCCCCAAAAATTTCTCTTCTTTCTTCCTGGAGAATGAGAATGAGAATAAGAAAAAAAGGGTAATTTATTAATACCACCCTTGGGGTTTTGATCAATCAAATTTTAAGACCCCGTTTTAATTGTAAATTATTCACCCCATTGGTTGTTTTTGGTTTGAAAGAAAATGTACATGTTTCCCTCCCATGCCCTTCCTTTCCCTAACTTTTTTTTTCCAAACCCAACACACCATTATAATTTAGGGTTAATGGTGTATCTATTCCACGCCTCTGGCTCAGTTGACTTATCATCAATTTTTTTAGGGAGAATGGCGGTTCAGCCTAGGGTTAAAATTTGTAGGCCCAAAGTACTGTTGGGGTAGGTGTCATCTTGGAATTGATGCCAATTCAAGGTGGGTGTTGGTGCATAGAGTGTGGGTTGTTGACATTCTGAATGCTAATAGAAAGCAGAAATCTGCATTGGGCCTATCCGTACTTTTCCATTTTTTTATCCTTTGACATATGTATATACAAGTGTGGTCCAGTACGATGCACAAGAAAACCCATTATCCAATATGCTAACAGAAGAGGTAAAAAGGAACCTGAAACCTTGCATGCACCATTTGCCTTAGAAAAAAAAAAGTTAATGGAAATTAATATTTGTTGTAAGCAATAAAAGGAAGCAAACATTGTTTAATATATTTTGTCTACTTATAATTTTATTTGTAAGTAATCAAACAATTATTATTGATTACTAGTGTAAGCGATTATTAATAAGTTAATAATATATTAATTATTATTTTTATATAATTAATATTATTTTAATATTTAGTAAATAAACAATAAACTAATAATAATTAATTATTATTAAAATAATATTATTTAGAAAAAAAAAACTATGATGGCGGAAAGACATGATACTAGAAGGCTTTAACCAATCAAAACCCCTTGTGAATTTTGATAAAAGCCTACTTGATTGGTTGATTGACCCTAAGTTTTTTCTGTATGATGTCTTTTTGGCATCATAGTTGAATTATTTAATTTTATTTAATAATGTTATATTCTTTCCGATTAAATGCATATAATTTTCTAAATAATGTTACTTAATATTTAATATTTGATCTCGATTTATGATTTTGTTGTAAGTAATGAAATAATTGTTTATCACTAACACAGATGATTATTAATAGTGCAATTTCAAACTACCAAACTATATGTTTCAGGAAAAGAGAAAAGGGAAGGGAAGAAAAGATAAAAAGATAAAGAGATCCGAGCATCGCGAGCCAGCCAATCCGCAACCTAATTTGCCTCTCTCTCAGTATATATGGTGAAAGGCAAGTTCTTTAACTTGTATAATAAGACTTAGAGCCTTTCCCATTACCAACATGCCCCGTTGGTTTATAAAAAATAATCGGTTGAAAATTTCAAAACCCCCACTTGAAACTGTTGCATGCTTCACATTCTCATTCACTTCTATAAATGGATTAGTTTGGAGATTGGATGGTTCCCAACCATTCGAAATCATTTGCATTTTGTCTATCAAGAGTTGAGTAATCCTTAAAATCCTTTTTCATCCTTTAAAAAATGCGACAATTTCTCAAGAAATGAATGAAGAACTCTCTAAGAATATCTGTTAGGCAAACTTCACAGGAGTTAAGAGTAAAAAGAGTAAATCTTCCTCTTTGGAACTCTGTAAATCCTTAACCAAAACCAAATTAAACCTTCCTAGGAGACTCCTGAATCTGAACAAAAAATGATTTTTTGGTTGCAATAGAATCCAAAATCCTTGTTCAACTGTAAAATGGTAAAATGGCTAGCTGGGACCCGACAAGATTTAAGAATCTGAAAGAAAAAATGACAACATCTCAAGTGGGACTGAAGGCACACAGCTCGCCATCCAATGGGATCTCCACACAATATTGAGGTACCTCCTAGAAGCCACTATCCAGCATATATGACAACGAAGGTTTTCCAACTGCCGTTGATCTAGACGGTCAGACCGTTTGGCTCGGGAATCATAGGCAATCGGTTCCATTTTATCCAAAACCCAGTTTTTGGTCAAAAACCGTTGAAAAAGTCAGTAATTCATTGATTCGGGTGGTCAAACCATCGAATCGTTCAATGGTTTTTTACTATTTTTTTATTTTTAATTTTTTAATTTATTTATCAAAACAGGCCGTCCATTCGAACCAGACGGTCGGGCCATCGACCCAGAAACCGATGACAAGAATGGTTTCATTTTGAAGTCGTTTTTTAAAACGTTGATGGAAACTGATGTTTTCAGTTCCATTCAACCACATAATAGAACAGAGAAGGAAAAAACAAAGGAAAAGGGGAGAAGAATAAGGATAAGAAAAGAGGAAGGAGAAAGGTTGATGAGGAGTAGAAAAGGGAGAAGAAAGGGAGGAATAAAGGGATTGGAAGACATACTAGCGAGTCTTTCTTCTCGGTCTTGGAAGAGAGCAAGATTTAGGTAAAAATGTTAAAAAAGTACTTCTCTACTTCGTTACTCCGTCGTCTTTGAATAAGAAAGCTTGAATTAAAAATTTTAAATATTTATTAATAAATTTTAAATATTTATTACAAACACAAAAGTAATATTTTTTGTGGCCTATTCAACTGAATAATTAAATAATATTTTAAAATTTTAAATGACAAATATATTTAAACATTATTCACACAATAAAAATTTAAAACAAAAAGTATTATTTAAATATATCAATAACTATAAATTTTAAATAAAAAGTATTAAAAATAGATAAATAAATATATATAACATAAAATAAATAAAATTTAAATAACAAATTTTAAATATTTTGCATATTATTTAAATTTTTAAATAATGAAATACTTAACATAACTAAATTTTAAATATTTAAAATAACGAAATTTTGTAACAAATTTAAAAAAAAAATCTAACAAGTAGAAAAGTAATTATACTAAATTTCATAATATTTGAATTAATAATATAACGAAATTATATAATAATAGTATAAACAGGAATTTTATAAATTATTAAATTCAATAAATAATTAATATTTTAAAAATATAAATAATGTCATTATTTGTATAACTAAACAATATTGTAAATAACTAATTTATAAATATGCTAAATATAAAAAAATTAATAACTAAATCATATTTTGAATATTAATTAGAAAATAGGTTAAATAAGGAAATTATGTAATAATTTTAAAAAATAATATTTATTAATAATAATTTTAAAATATTTATATTTTTTTATTATATATTTGTATATACTAAAATTAATATTTAATGTATTTTCAGTACTTATTTATTGTATTTGTGATAAATATATTTTTTAACAATTATGTATAAATCTATTTTTTTTTGCTATTTAACAGAAAGTTTTCAATAACTTTTGGAGATTAAAATATTATTGATTAACTTCTAAATTTAATTTTTTGTACTTATTAGATTTATTGTATTTTTGTTATAATTTTTATTTATATTTTTTAGAGATAAAACTATTATTGGATGTTATACTATTTATTGACTAATTTAATATAATTATTGTATTTATTGTATTTTCATAATTATTATATTTATTAGTTATTTGTTGTTTTCATTATAAATTTATTTTCAATAGTTGTGTATCTTCGCTATAAATTCTTAACAATTATTGGAGATTAAACTATTGCTATTTATTAAAGACTAGACTATTAATTTAGCTAAAATTAAGAGCGTTCATGGGTCATTTTGATTTGGTTGAAGGTAGTTTGATGAACTACTAATAATTAAATTAGTAGTGAAAAATGTATTATATATTATAATATATAGATGGGATATTATAAAATATATTATATATTATTAATAATTAAAATTAATATAATATAAAATATTTGTCTAGATTAGGCTTCAAGCTTGGTCTCAAGATCTAGGCCTAATGGTTGGGCCAGGCTTGGGCTCAGGCCTAATCATTTTCTGTTTATAAAGAGGAAAAACCCGGCTCAGGCCTACTCGTGTACAAGTCTACCCGAAATCAAATGACCATTAGTAAAAATAAACCTAATTCAAGTGAAGTTAGGTCGGGTCAGTTGGTTTCATCAATTTGAAGAACCATGCTAACTGAAATTAGTTAATGTTATTTTTGGTATTGAAAATTTTATTAAAAGTATTATATAAAACTTAAATAATTATTAATTATTTAAAAAATTAAAATATAAAACAATTGTATACCCTTATGTATTTGTATTGTTTAACTTTCGCTTAATAAAGCTCGTGGATCACATGGGTCCCCACTAATCTATATATATAACAAGATGGTCCAGGTTACCATGCCTCTCTTTGCTCCATTACCCCTACTATGCATTCTCCTTAACTCTTTCTCCTCTCCCCTTCCCATCACTCATATTTAGGGGTGTAAACGGTATTTGAAAATTTTATTTTAAATTCGATATTCAACATAATCGAATCGAATTCGGATAATTCAAATATCTAATCAGTCAAATTTGAATACGATCAGATTCAATTCGATAAATATCCGAATTCAACCGATTATTTAATTCTTATATATAATATATAAAATATTTTATATAATGTATATACAATAGTTAAGTTATATAAATAATTTATATATTTATATACTTTATATCAATAAAATAAATATTTTATATATTTATTAATTATCTAAAATAATTAATTAATCAAATTTGAATCAAATCAAATATTCGAATATTTAATCAGATTTGAATTTGGATATTAATTTTCAATATCTGTTGGATATCGAATCAAATCCAGTAACCGAATGTTCTAATTGGATTCAAATTTGGTGTCTGATCCAATTCGAATTCGATCCATTTACACCCCTACTCATATTAAGCCAAATCAACACCCTCTATCTTCATTTCCTAATTAGCTCAATATATTTTACCTAAAATCTCTCTATCTCTACAACTCACGTTTCTCACTCTCTATCCAAATAACTACTCTCCTTAATTAGCTAACGTTTCTCCTAAGAGCATTCCTATCCTATTGAGAAGTCTCTTTAATAAAAACAATTCTAAAATCTCTCTTTATCCCCTCTCTCCTAAAACCTCTCTACACTCCTAATTAATTGTTCTTAAAACTTTCCTAAAGTCCTAATTCCTAAAACCTCTCTCCTCATTCCTCTTCCCCACTTCTAACTAAGACACGTCTCTCTCTCTCTCTCTCTCTCTCTCTCTCTCTCTCTCTTCTCTCTCTCTCTTTGATCCATTTAACTAAAGTGATGTGGTTTATTGGATCAGGTATGGTTTGGTTTTCATTAATCCAACCCATTTAATTTGAATGGTATATTACCTATTGTTTATGATTAAGAATTTCAATTTATTTTATTATAACTCATACCAAAATAAATTAATTATTTTTATGATTAATCAAAAATTCCCAAACAGTATTACTATTTTTAATAGTTAATAATTTTCATTTTAGTAATATTTTTGGGATTAATTACTAATATTGTCGAAAATCTATTGATAGTTTACCAAAACTAATTAATTCTTTTCAGGATTAATTGAATAATACCAAAAATCACTTAAAATCTATTATTTATATCCATGATTTATTAAAAATTGCCAAAATTTAATACCAAAATAAGTCATGATTAAATAATAAGTGATATATTACCAACAAATTAACTAATTACTATTACTATTAATAATAGTAATATTTTTATTAATTAAGAATTGTAAAATTTATTAATTTATAATTAATAATTATTAACTATAATTATAAATTTATTACTATTTTTTAAAATATTAGTTATAAAATTTTAAAAATAATTATTAATTATTTTTATGAATAATTAAAAAATACCATAAAATATTACTATTCTTAGTAACTAATATTACTATTAGTAACTATAAATTAAACTTAGTGCTATTAATTATTAAGGGGACTAGGATTTACGATGCACGAGTTTTGTTAAATTAATTTGAGGCAAAATGAGCTAGGGGTGTACATTGGGTTGGGTGGGCCTAACTCGAACCCAACCCAGTTCAACCCAAGCTTTTGAATAAGTTGGGCTTGAGTTTTTGAACTTCAAGTTAGGTTTAGGCCAAAAAACTTAATGCTAACCTAAAGTTGGATTTGAGTTAAGGCCTCAGGTAGTTTAAGCTCAACCCAACCCAATTTGAGCTTGTGCCAACATTTTATAATATATATATCTACATATTATTAATATGTTGTTTTACTTGGAAATTGGGATATAAAGCTCAATACGCCCAAGCCCAAGACCAGCTCAAGATGTTATATTAAGCTTGGGTTGGGCCTAAGTTGGTAAACTTGGGCCTAGGTTAGTAAATTATCAATAATTATTGTCATTCTATTTTTATTATATATTAGTTAACTATCACTAATTATTGAAAATAGCAGTAATTTTTCTCTTACCAACCTAGGCCTAACCTAAGCTTTAATCCAACATCTTGAGCGGGGCTTGGGATTGGACGTGTTGAGCTTTATAGCCTAATTTCTAGCTAGAATATATTGATAATATGTAGATATGTATATCACAAAATGTTGTGTTGGCTCAAATTGGTTGAATCGGGCTCGGGCTACCCAAGCCCAACCAGAATTTAAGTTAGGCTTGAGTTTTTGGCCTAAGCCCAACTTGAAGATGGAAACTCAAGCCCAACTATGCAAAATCTTTGGTTGAGTTGGGTCAAGCTCAGGTTAGGCCTATTCAAGCTACACCCCTAACCCCTTTTGCTTCAAGTTCTTTTAACAAAGTCCGTGCATCACGTAGGTCTCCACTAGTATATGCTAAAGTAAAACAGGCTACATCAGATGGCCTCTCCTTGCTCCATTACCCCAACCAAGCAATTCTAGAGGGGGTGCAAGATTCTCTTTAGAATCCCATGGAGTTGCCACCTCAACATGCCTTATCTCCCTTTTTATTCTCCTTTTTATTAGGAAACTATTAAAACTCATATAGTAAGCACTTAATTTTTAAAAAAGATATAAGAGTTCTTTGTAAAGCCAATCCTTACTCCAATTTGTTCCTATATAGCCATGTGGCGCCACTATCCTCCACTTTCTCCTAAACTATATCTGATTACCTCTAATTCCTATTTATCTCATAAATTATCCCCTAATTACATATAATTCCTATTTATCCTCTCCCCCACTTTTTTGGAAAGTTTGAATTAAAAATTTTAACAATTATTTAAATATTATAATGAAATTATGTAATAACTTTAAAATATTTATTAAAAATACAAAAAATAATTATAACAGAATTAATAATGTTCACATTATTAATATTTTTATATTTTTATGAAATTCATAACGAAATTATGTAATAACTATATAAATTATAATTTTACGTATTATTCAATTTAATAACTAAATTATAATTAAAAATAAATAAACAGCAAAATTATATAAATGTTATTCAAATAACATTTGAATAACATTAACAATAAATAGTCCAAACTGTTGATGTTCATTGAATACATTTCGGCTTTCATGGCATCTACTAACTTTAGGGAGCCCATGTCTAACATAGTTTTCGTATAAGTACTCAGGGGTCTTCCTTATTATCCACATTTTTCATCAAATAACTTTCTTGATCATAACCATATCAAATAGGAGGTCTGGACACCCAAGTATATCTTCTAAACTGGGTGTTGGTATCTAGAGCTTATGGGACATCTCCCACTACATCTAAACTCTTGTCATCACGAATAATTTCTTGATTATGGTTACTCAAATGTAGTCCCCTTCTAGAAAATGGGCACTTCAGCTTACAAACACCTTTTGTTCACTTAGGTATCCCAGTTGTTATGAACTTGATGAGATAAAAGATGGAGCGGTAGGCTTACCTCTCATATGTAATCTTAGCAATCCAGTTGTTAAACCAAGATGGAATTGTGTTTAAATGAGCTATTGAGCTAGTGGAGTGCTTTTAGTTGACCCTCTGATGTTAAGGAAAAATTGAAATTGTCAATGGCTTGGAGAATTCTTGCAAATGTGAAACATAGTGGAGCGGATTTGGAGATTAAAGTTCAAAAACTTGAAGATTTCTTTCAAATGAGACCTCTACCGGGGAAGGAAATGATTCTAGGCTCTCTCCCTTTTCTTTGGGGTCGATTTAGGTCTCTATTTATAGAAAAGTGAAGGAAAACTAGGTCCAAAACATGCCCAATCACAAAGCTTGGGCTATAAGAAAGCCTAAACATGCAAGAACCCTAAAGAAACTCGATGTTGGCATGCTTTCCAAAGGATCTACACCCTTGAAGTGTCAGGTTGGGACAAATAAAGGGGCAATTTAATTTGGTGCATCAAAATAGGATTTTTCTAGTTTAACAGACAAACAAGTGAATTAGATTATGAAATTTGATGTACTAGAGTATTTTGGGACTCTAAACATGGTGGTGAGATCCAATTGGTCAAGTAAGGTTTAGATAATGGATATCTATGGATGATAAGCTCTAATTAATGAGATTTTCTAAAACATAATCTATGCTTGATAGCAAGTCAATGAAAGAATCTTGTGGTGAAATTTGATGGGCAAAATTTTGTAATATGGTAAAATTGATGGAAGAGACAGATTTATGATTTTAAGTATGGGATGAAAAATTTAGTTTAAATCAAAGTTTTAGCTTATGGCTCATCAATCACTGAGAAGACTTGAAACATAAGGCTAAAATTTGACATGCGAGTTATTTTGAGGAATTTTTAGTTAATGATAGGAGTTTGGTTGCTTAGGTTATAATTTCTTGTGTGGTTTAGTCATAAACATTAAATTGAAATCTTTGTTAATCAAATGATTAAATAAGGGAATTTTGAGATGAAATTTGGCATGTGGACATGAATTAAGATGAGGAATTGAGTGGAAGGTTTAGATCTACGAAAGAGTTTATTGGTCTTGGTTTGTCTAGTTTTCCTCATCCAATGTTGTTAATTGGATGTGTCAAACATTACGTAGATCGAGCCTGTTGGAGAGAAAATTGGTTTGATAAATGGTGGATCTTTGGAGTTTGATCATGAAATTCAATGTACAACTAAGTTTTAGTTTCCTAAGGGATTATGTTTGATCAGTACTAAAGACTATGTAATGTTAGGTGTTGATTATAATGTTTTCATTAATTAGAAGTTAAATTTATTAGTGCAATTAAGTTGGGTGCTTGATGTGCAAATTGTGTTAAAAATAGGGAATTTTAGGTTTCAACAAGTCTTAAATTGACCTATCTATGATCTTACACTTTGGGGTCTCAAAAGAGGGTATAAAGTGGTAGGGTGAAGGGATTGAGCAAATATTGGGTGTAGAGCTTTTATGGCCTCTGGGCGTGGAGGATACTCCACTAAAGAAAGTTTTATTCAAGGTATGCAAGGAATTCCCCATCACTATAGAACCTAGAAGATAAAATAACCAACACTAAATGACAACCTAACCATGTCTCAGCTTAAGTTTAATAACTTTCCTAACATGGTTATTAAGCTCTGAGATAGGAGAGCTTCTAAGAGTAGTCACCAATCCCCAGCATCTATTCCTAGATCTCCTCACTGATTGGAGCTAGAAGAAGCCACCCTCATCAGGAGAGTCACCTAAGTGTCACCTGGGGTCGCTTTCGCGTCTTCTTTAGGAGAGTCACTTGAGCGTGACTAGCACCCCTGATGGGCGCTATGCAACAGCATCAGTCATAGAAAGACATCACCCTCATCACTAGGATGGTGGTATCAAGTATGAGATAGTTGAGTTTGCAAGAACAATTCACCTAGAAGACTTTGTGGATTTTATAAGTAGCGTAGAGAAGTTTTTTTACTACAAGTTGGCTGCTAAGGAGAGGAAGGTTCCCTTGGTAACCCTCAAGTTACAAGACCATGTTCTAGCTTGGTGGGACAACCTCTACCAAACCTGCCACGAGTAGGGAAAACACAAAATTAGGACATAGGCCATGAAGGTTGTAGACACCCCATTTTTGCACCACTCAATCTTTCTACAACACTGCTTTAAACTTCAAGCATGCCTCAGCTAATCTCTTAATCAACTTGGGGGCATTTATGGAATTTTATAAAATTTTTAGACCTCTAGGATCAAACACCACAGGTACATAGAGTCCAAAAACCCAAACCCGATGACACCAAAATCATACAAATTCGACACCATTTACCCCTCATCTTAACATGCAAAGCAAGAACTGATTTCGATCATCCAATCGGGATCATTTTGATATTGAACCTCATATCATGTCAAATCAGAAATTCAAGACCATAAGTATGTAGGGCCCAAAAATCCAAATCGAATGACAACAAGATCACTCAAATTCAACATTGTTTACCCCCTCATCTTAACACCTGAAGCCATAATGTTCTAATCATCCGATTGGGGTCATTTTAACCCTAAACCTCATCCCATGTCAAATCAGAAATCTGAGACCATAGTACATAGAGCCAAAAAAATCCAAATCTGATGAAACCAAGATCACCCAAATTCAACATCCTTTACCCCCTTATCTTAACACCCAATTCTAGAACCTATCGAGGTCATTTTGATCCTGAACCTCATCTCATGTCAAATCAGAAATCCAACACCATAAGTATATAAATCTTAAAAATCAAAATCCAATGACACCAAGATCACCCAAATCCGATACTGTTTACTCCTTCATCTCAAGATCCAAAGCCGGAATTGATTTTGGTCATCTAATCGTGATCATTTTATATCCTAAACCATATCCCACATGAAATAAAAAATCCAACCTTGTAGATGAATAGAACTCGAAATTCTAAATCCAACGATACCAAGATCGTCCAATTTTAACATTATTAACCCCTCCATCTTGAGACCTGAAGCTAGACTCAATCCAAGCCCTCCGTTTGAAATCCTCTTCACTACAACTTAAAACCTAGGGATCCTCATGACCCAATCTTTCTCTCACCCTTTAGAACCATCTTAAAATTTAAAATTTAACCAACTAAAGAGCCTCTAATCAATCAAGTCAATCACCTAAACTTAGAATGTTCAATTTAGGCAAAGTTGTCATGACAACCCCTTCTCTCATTCAATTTCCTTCCAAAAACCCTTTAAACCTTAGCAATTGATCTCCCTATTCTCAAATATCAGCCCTCCATTCCCTTCTAGAATCCTCCCAAAAAATCTATAAATATCCCCCACCTTCTTTTCTCACACAAATCTAAGGTGGGAAGGGGTTTCGTTAAGATGACGTGGCCTTCTTTTCCCGCAAGATAAGGTATCCGCACGTGAATTTTTTTTTCTCGTACAAAAAATGTCTTTCTATTGACTCTGAACTTAACTCAACAAACAGTCCTCTGCATCATCACGTTTTCTCTCAACACTCAACATAGTTAATACCCGTTGTGTTCCAAATTCAATGGCGCCCATTCATGGTGAATATTATCTGATACAGAAATTTCTCCCCAGTCCAGCACTCCATATTCATTGCGGAAGCTGGGGTTTTGCTTGGGAAAACTATGACTGGGGGTGATCCTAGCTGCAAGAAATTGTGGGAGCTGGAATACGAAGAGGGGAGCTAGAATACGAAGAGGTGAAAGGTTCATGGATCTTGGCTTCCGGCCCTATCTGTCTGAAGCCTGATTGATAAAAAGACGTGATTCCCCACTCCTCAATCGGAGGATGCCATGAGCTTCTTCCACTGCCAATATGAAGAAGCATCTCTTGTCCTAGGCTAGAACCGTTGCCTCTGTGATTCAACAAGAATCCTAAAGCTATTTCTTAATTCTTATCTAACTAACACAAAGAAGGAAGAGAAAGAGACGAGCGAGATGACAGGAGAAGCCAACAAGAGCAGTAGAAGAGATAGAGAGAAAAACAGAGATGACCCATTTCATATGAAAAAGTCATTTTGTATTCCACCGTGACCAACACATTCCATAGTGTTTTCTTTCAGGGGTCACCGAGCTTGCCATTAGAGGTTGTACGCCAATCCCTTATTCGAGTACATTGACTATTGGTCTTGTGGTTACCCGACTTGGAGGGAGGGGACGGATTAAATGGATATGGATTTTGGAGTCGCCACCTAAATTTTTGGAATTGAGAATTTAGGAAAACCCAAGATTTTTCAAGAAAAATATTTTGGTTTTCTTAGTGACTCATTACCCAATGAGGATGAGATTCTTTGGGTCCGAGAACCAAGGTACGGTGCGAGAAGGTATTAGGCACCCCACACACGCCCGGTTAAACCGGCCTCTACTTCACCAAAGTTCCAAGGGAAATTTAAATTTTTTTTGGACTTAAAAGAGATCAACATTACACTAGATTAATTGACAAAAGAAGTCTAACTATCAATTAATAAAACAATAGAACACTAAACAAATGGATAAAAATTGATCAATTAATCAATAAAATATAAAATATGGCTATCAAAATTGATGAGTAAATGATTAAAGAAAAAGGCTAAGACCTAGCTTAAAAAAAAAAAAGAAACAAGAATTAAAGGAGCTCCCAATTGCATGCGTGCAACCTAAGATGCAATTTCATAGACAATGACCTAAAGACGTTAATATAAAAAGATGATTATTGTGAACAGGTATGGGATTTCTAACTTAATCTGATGCTAACATGAGGATTGTGAAGTTCCTTTTTTTCTTTTCTTTTGCTACAAATTAGTGCCACATAAGACAATAAAGGGTGTAAAACTGAAATGAGTTGTTAATAAAAAAAACGGTGGAATTTCGAAGGGGACATGAGATGTAAAAACAATGAAGTGTCGTGGTACAATTGCATGATGCTATTTTGAAAATGGCAACAAGAAAAGAAACTGAAGCTGCATTGAAATTTAAAAGAAAAGAAAAACAGGTATGGGTATGTAGGTTAGTTACCCTATGGACGCTACAAGATTCAAGTTCAAATGCTTATAATGTAGAACTATTTTAATGAAATGAGATAATAATCGATCCTAGATGATTAGCATGCACCTTAATGAAGAACTAATAGAATGATGACTAAATCAGCATCAAACAAACTAATGGTTGGGATGAAAGCGTAACTAGGATAAGCCTACAATAGAAGAAGAAAAAAAAAAAAAAAACAAGGGAACGCCAAACCTTACGGATAGGAATCACCTCTCGCCAATTTTTCTATCAACAACATAGGTTTCTTCATGATTCCTTTGAAAACTTTGTGAAATTCCCAGTCATTTAGGAGATCAAATACGTTGGATATGTAGCCCAAGATGTGTAGAAACATGTTGGATGACTAATTTTCCGCAATATGGTCTTTGCTTCAAGAAAGCTTAGTACTTCTTCTCTTGAATAGAGGCACGACCCAAGGGTATTCTTTGGCTTCAAACTGATATGGAGGGACTATAGGGATGTTGGAGAGTAAGTGGGGAGGCTTTGGGATATGGGTAATAGCTGTGGGAGTTGAGCTCTCCCCCTAAGCTAGTTTGTTTTTAGGTTAGATTGTTTGTTTTGGATGTGAGAAGGGGGAGGGGGGTATTTATAGGTTTTTTGAGAGGGGAATGGATGGTTGAGATGGGTGATAAGGGAAATTAATGGCTAATGGTTTAAACATTTGTGAGAGATTCTCTCAATCAATCAAGACAAAGATTAAAAGATTTCACCAATTTACCTAACTTGGACATTCCAAGTTTAGGTGATTGGCTTGATTGATTGGAGATTTTTAAGATGTTTCTAGAGGCTGAGGGGAGGTTTGGGTCGTGGAATGCCCTAGGTTTGAAGTTATTGTTAAGAGGTTTCTAAACGGAGGGCCTAGATTGAATCTAGCTTCAGGTCTCAAGATGGAAGGGCTAACGGTGTCGGAATTGGATGATCTTGGTACCGTTAGACTCAGAATTTTGAGCTCTATCTCTAAAGTTGGATTTCAGATTTTGTGGGGATTTAGGATTTAGGATCAGAGATGATTCCGATCGGACAATCGGAACCGGTTCTGGCTTCGGGTCTTGAGATGAAGGGGTAAGTGGTGTCGGATTCGGATGACCTTAGTGCCATTGGATTCAGATTTTTGGGCTCTATGTACCTACGATCTCAGATTTGGATTTGATATGAAATGAGGATTATGTTTAAAATGACTCCAATCGGACGGTCGGTATCGATTTCGGCTTCAGGTCTCAGGATGAAGGGGTAAATGGTGTTGGATTTGGGTGATCTTGGTGTCGTTGGATTTGGATTTTCAGGCTCTACGCACCTATGGTATCAGATTTTGGATTTGATGTGAAATGAGGATTATGATTAAAATGACTCTGATCGAACGATCATAATCGGTTTTGGCTTCGGGTCTCAGGATGAAGGGGTAAACGGTGTCAGACTTGGGTGATCTTGGTGTCGTTGGATTTGGAATTTTGGGCTCTACGTATCTATGGTCTTGAATTTTGGATTTGATGTGAAATAAGGATTAGGATTAAAATGACTTTGATTAGACGATCAAAATCGGTTTCAGCTTCGGGTATCAGGATGAAAGGGTAAATGATGTTGGATTTGGATGATCTTGGCATCATTGGGTTTGGGTTTCTAGGCTCTACGTATTTATGGTCTTAGATCCTCGAGACCCTAACATTTGTAAAATTTCAAAAATAACCTCAACTCGACCGCGAGGTTAGCTGAAGCATGATTAAAGCTTAAAGTGTTGTTTTAATGAAATTGTCGTTGTAAGCTGAATAACGTTTTGAAAATCTGCCACTTGCATGCTATGGACAATTAATATCACTGTACAAATGCATTCTTATAAATATGTAACTAGTATTATTTTGTCTTTGTGTTCAAGTGTGTATTATTAATTTTGTTTTTTGCTTTTTTTTTTGTTCATTTTGTTTTCACTATGTATAGGATTTTCTACTAAATATGTTAGGAACACCAATTCTTTTTTTTTTTTTTTGTAAGTCAATAATTTCATTTGGTTTTGCACAATCTCCTTAATTTCTTTGGGTATTGTTTTATCCAAAGATTGATGTACTTGTGCTAAATTTTATTTGTGATAAACTGAAAGCTTGAATTTTGGTGCAAAGGTACTTTCATTGGGTTAGTGGGCACCTGTATTTTGTGTTTTTGGTAGTCTTCCTTTTATGACTTAAGTTTGAAATAATGTTTCAAGTCTATTCATGTTTGCAACGTTTCAGAGAAGTAAAAGATTGCATTCAGCTGAAATGAGTGATAACAAATGATATCAATAGAAAATTCACAAATAAATATAAATTGACCCCAATCTTTATCTCAACTGACAATCCTAATTCTGAGCTAACCTCCTTGTTCAAATTGATATGGTGTATTCTAATCCTAATTCTAAGCTAACCTGAGAAGGGAACCACCCTCCAATTTGAAATTCTGCTTCTAAGTTTGCCATTCCTAGACCCCCCCTTGAGCCTTTCTGGTGCACACAGTTCTCCACCAATCCAACATATGATCCCTCTTAGATTCTCTATGCTCCTATAGAAGTCACTCATGATCTTATAAGAGCACCCATTAGGCTGCTCATGACTTCATTAGGGAGCTGCAATATGTAGTCAGGGATGGTAACACCCACTAAAAACCGGCCAACCTCTTTGTTGAAGTTATTGCAGTTGTGAGTCAGGCAAACTGTAAGTTTCAGCTGTGTAAGGAATGATTCCTCAAAGAGCTCCATGGGCACATGTGTGACACCCAACTCCACTACTCGAATTGGAGTCCCATACGTTGTAGTTTCAACTGGTGAATGTTGGATTCCTCCTCCAATGTAATATTCATTTCCATAAACTACTATACTTGTGTGCCTGGTATTAATAATTTCTTCTGTTTTAAACCACTAATCAACAAACTACTCTACTTCTTGAACAGATAAAGCTGAATGTGTTGAAAACAGATAAAGCAAAACCTAATTAATTAAACAGTTTAGAATCGTATTCAGCATACTGGATACAGTATTTAATCGTCCTATTACAGAATAACATGTATTTGTATGAACTATGGACTGAGTTAGTATTTCCAAACTCCATCTTTAGTTTTTGAATCTTTTGTAAAGGTCTTCTTACTTTGGGACTATTAGTATCAACATTATTGGGACCTTGTGCAAATACTTGTGCACATAATCCGCAAGGAAGGTCTCTTCTATAAGTCCAAAAACCCAACTAAACTTTTTGTTTCCATCAATCGGCTTCTCTTACTCCAAAACCTTTTAAACCATATACCTTGGTCGATTTCTTGTTTCCAAACCATGCTTAATAACTTTGGGATTTGAGTTCATCACTGATGGGTGCAACTTCATGGTGCCCATCAAGAATAACTTTCTTGACCTTCCCCTCTAAACATACCAAACATATGGATCTCTACTAAAAACAAACATAACCTCCTCCCCTCTGAACAAAAACAAATGAGGTTTTAAATATCTGCCACATGCTATAGATAATGAATAACTGTGTTGAATTTTCTTTACAAATTAATTTTGTTTTTTGCTTTATTCGTTCATGTTGTTTTTAACATCTCGATATTTAATTTAGGTTGATGTCTTTTTTGTTTTGAATAAAATAATATATAGCAAATTACAAATTACAAATAATATAAAGCCTCTTAGATGCTTCTTTTTTTTGTTTATATGTGCAGAAGTTTCTCTTTGGAAAAATTTGTATGCTGCTATAAAAGATGACTCCTACATGCACATATGCTCCTACTATTTAGTAGGAAAATTTCTCTTAATGAATATCCTTTAAAATTTGACTTCGGCCCACAACGTTGGCAAAAAATAATGATGCAACATCTTAAGAATATAAGTGTCATAACTATTAACATCTTTCACCGATTTAAGTTTCATTCAGAAATGTGGAGACATTCTCTCTCAATAAGATCTATGATTAATGAATTTGATGAAGGATCACTATGGAAGGCATGGCTACCAAGTGCAAGAAAAATGAATTAGTCAAACATTATTCAAAATAAGATTCAAATTGCAAGTTGTCCATCAATCAAGATACTTTGGTGGAATGTTCGTGGAGTTAAAGATTATATGTTCACAGAGATTACGAATGGTCTTATTCAAGATTACAGACCTACTGTGATTATTCTTGTTGAAACAAGGGCCAAAAATATGAAAGTATCATTGAACAATTGCAAATCAATAATTGTCATATACTTGAACCTGATGAATATTCTAGTAGAGGTTGGTTTTTATGGGAGAGTACAGATGTCCTTTTAAATTTCACTAACATTTCTAAACAGTGTATGCAGGTGCAGATAGATTTTCAAAATTCTCAACCAAAATCTTTATTAAGAGGTTACAAAGAAATAATGCAAAGTTGGTATGTGACACAAGCAAAAGGAGCTCTTATTAATACAATAGAAGAGAATGAACATAGTGCAGATGAGGGAGAAAATGAAAAGCACTCTTAAAATCTACAATTTAACTTTATCAAATACTTAGAAAGAGTAGTGTGAAGAAATGTAATTTACTACTTTTAAAGTTAGGTCTAGTGAATGTTGAAAGAGCAGTACTTGAAAAGTGTAATTACATGTTTTGCTTATCCCTTTTGCATGTGAAAAGAGTAATACTTTAGAAACTGTATTTTGATGTTTTTGCGTATATAAATGTAAAGGAAAATATGATTGTATAGATATTTCTCTTCTTTTTTGTTGTGTCTCCTTTTCTTTTTGTTTCTTTACAATGTGTGGGGATTGAATTAGTTTTATGTTCTACACTACCCATGCCAAACATTAGTAGCAAAGACATTTTCTGTAGAAGGGTAGGAGAGGGAGAGAGAGAGGGATCTACCCAAATAAATTAAAAAACAAGAGCTAACAAAGAGGATAACCAAATCTTTTTTTAGGGGGTAGACATAATAAAATGATGACATTCTCAGCCATCTCCAAACAGTCCAATATACAAGTTTAGTAGTTGGAAATGCTGAATGTGCTAAAAATAGATAAAGCAAAATCTAATTAATAAAACAGGTTAGAATCATATTTAGTACATTGGATACAGTATTTAATCTTCCTAATACAAACTAACATATATTTGTATGGGCTATAGATTGAGTTAGTATTTCCAATGTCAGGGGGAGGGTAGGAGAGGGAGAGGGATCTACCCAAATAAATTGAAAAGGAAGAGCTAACAAAGTTGATCGTTATGGTTTGGCAATTATCAATTCAGTCCAATTCACTACCCTTTAATATCAATATTTCTTTTAGCATTGGTTAATGTATACCATGATTTAATTTCCCTTATGGATATGCATAATAAACATAGAAATCAAACAAAAACTTATAAAGAAAAATAAGGGATGGTATTGACTACCAGATGGTATATTATAGCTATGTTCTCTGAGTAATCGAAACCAAAGAGCAACATTATGCAGATCATCATCCACACCATTGAAATATCCAACATGGGTGACAAACATATGTTCTAGGATCTCATCGATCTCTCTTTCAAAGTGATATAGTTTGGGGACATTATCAGCATTATTACTTTGCATTTGGTGGTTGGTGGCAAAGGAGAGATATCTAACAAAGGAGATACTTACTAGAAAAGGAGTTAACATGCTGGATATAAGATGCCCTTTATGTGACAAGGAGATCGAATCCTCTAATTACCTATTTTTTATGCAAATTCTTTTATAGAATATGGATTCACTTTATTCACTTTTGCAAAATCATCCATGTGCTATGGTGTTGCCCAACAAATGTTAAAGATCTGCTACCAGCGTAGTAGGTTAAAGGAATGTCAAAGAGAGGGAATATTAGGCAATATGGACAAAAAGAAGAAACAAAATTATCCTAAAAAATAGCAGAAGGAAAATCCAGAGGATGCTGTTATAAAATTTGTGGTAGAAATGATTAAAAGTAATAAACTATTAAAATTATACATATTTTATTGAATTTTAACAATATAAACCTATAGAAAAGGAATTAAGCATTGTGTTTTTTATTTTATAACATTTTATTGGGAAAATGGCATTTTGTATTTGATGAAGGAAGATTTGGCCCGACCTCTTCATTATGTGACACGTGGCAGAAATGACAGCTCGGCAAAAGGGGCCAAGCCTAGGCGGGAACAAGGGGACACACCGCCGAACTGACCCACCTTGTAACAGCTTGGGATACACTTCGCCGAACTGACTCACCTTGCAACAGCTCGGGATACACTTCGTCGAACTGACCCACCTTGTAACAGTTCGGGATACACTTCGCCGAACTGACCCACCTTGTAACAGTTCAGGAAACACTTCACCGAACTGACCCACCTTGTAACAGTTCGGGATACACTTCGCTGAACTGACCCACCTTGTAACAGTTCGGGATACACTTCGCCGAACTGACCCACCTTGTAACAGTTCGGGATACCTCCGAGCTCAAGACCGCCTCGCTCAGCACTTCGCATCATCTTCTGGGCACCAAAGCCAAACAAGTCGTACCATGCCTGACACTAGGGAAGTCCGTGCCCGAGGGCGCCACGCCTAACTGACTTGGGATCTGACGTTTGGCAGCAGCACTCTAAACAGCCACCTGCCACCGCCACTGACGCCGCCATCTCCAGTTAGACGGTTAGGCAGTGACAGTTCTGTCTCAGCAGAAAGGACGACGGCCGAGTTGACAAGCACAAGGGTAATCATACCCGATCTGACAAGGGCCTCGGGACGAGTACACGAAGTGACTATAAGAGCCCCCTACCCCCCGACAATGGAGGTATGCAAACTTTGCGCTATCTGGTATTACCTTGCTTTTGAAGGATTCTAATTTGAGCTTCGGAGCCGCTACACCGGGTTCCCCCCGGAGCTTTCCCATCTCTTCCGTTTTAGGTTCCCTGCTACCCCGTTCAGAAGCAAGGCAGCGGACAGCTAAGACCAGCCGGATCGCGCTCCATCAATTGGCGCCATCTGTGGGAACACGCTTCAAAAAGCCTCCCTCCAAACTTCGATACCCCCTTTTTTCTTCAAAAAACCCAACACTCATGGCCTCCTCCAGCAACACCGGACGTGGCACGGAGACAAACGCCACTGGGCAGCAACTTCAGGTCCACGTAGTGTGCGTTGGACAATTCACCATCCCCCTTTCGGCGGATGGGATCCCCATCCTAAACACGCCACAAGCAGTGGCACCCGTAAACCCTCCTACCACAAACGTCCCCTTTCCTCTCCCCATTGAGACAACCTTCACTGAACCAACTGCCGTCCCCCTGGCAGCTAGCCAAGACCGATTGGAGGACCTGATGCAGTGCATGCGGGCAATGCAAGCCCAAATGCAACAGTTCCAGCAACACCAGCTTCACCAGCACCAAGTGCTGCACAACATCTCCCAGTATCACTATCAACAGCAGTTCCCCCAACTGCCATTGAACCAACCACTACTTCCACCTCGCCACCCCGCTCCGAGGCCGGTCAACGCCTCCCCGCAGGATGGGCACCCCCGCCAGGCGAAGGCCTCTCGGCCCCAGAACCACCCCAACAGCCAGGCCTCGTCCCCAGGCCGAAGAGAGAAAAATGTCATCCCTGCCTCGCAACCCGCGGGTGGGTCGGGAACCTCGCCCGCGAGGTCGGCACCCCGGCGCTCCAAGCCCAAGCTCCCGCTCACCGAAAACCGATTCAGCACCCTGGTGGCAGACTACCAGCACTCCGGGCCCATCGAGCTCGGTAACACGGAGGCCAGCAGCGCCAGCACAAGGCCCGCTCAACGGCGAAGGCGCCGGTGAAGTCGCCAAACTGCCACCCGCGCCTTGTCGGAATTCAGAGGCAAAGCCACGAGCTCGGACGAGGTAGGGGCTACCCCGGCTCTCTCCGTTCCTTCCCCCCGAGAGTTAATACAAGATAGAGTGCTATGTAGATGACATGGTCGTCAAGACTCAGTTTTCACAAGAGTTAATACAAGACTTAGATTCTGTTTTCCAAATCCTGCGTCACTTTAGCATGAAGTTGAATCCCAACAAGTGTGTCTTCGGCGTCACCTCGGGCAAGTTCCTAGGCTACATTGTCAACCGGCGCGGTATTGAGGCCAACCTGGACAAAATAAAAGCCATTCTAGATATGAAACCACCTCGAAAAGTAAAAGAGGTTCAGAGGCTAAACGGCCGCATAGCCGCTCCAAGCCGCTTCTTATCTAAGTCAGCAGACCGCTGCCTACCCTTCTTCAAGGCAGTCAAAGGCAAAGGGTTCGAATGGACCCAGGACTGCCAGTTCGCGTTCGACGAACTAAAAGGTTACCTCGCTAGTGTGCCAACCTTAGCCCTGCCCGAGGTGGGCGAGGTCTTACAACTGTACCTCTCGGCGAGCGACGAGGCGGTCAGATCGGTACTAATAAAGGAAACAGACTGGGTCCATATATTATGTTAGTAAAATTTTGCAGGGAGCAGAGGCAAGGTACCCGGAAATAGAAAAACTAGCATACGCCCTAGTAATAGCAGATCGGAAACTCCGCCCGTACTTCCAGGCTCACACCGTCATCGTCCTAACTAACAAACCTCTTAGACAAGTTTTATTCAAACCCGAAGTCTCCGGTCAACTGACGAAATGGGCCATCGAACTCAACGAGTACGACCTCTAGTACAAACTGAGAACCGCTATCAAGGCCCAAGCTTTGGCAGATTTTATCGCCGAGTGCACTTTCAGCCACGAAGCCCCATAGGTCGAGCTCGAGGTCCTCATTTCCGGCGAACCCGGAGCTCCTGAGCCCATAGAGTTCGAACCCCGTGAAGTAGCACCCAGTGTGGCATCTCTCCTGATCAAGCGAAGAGCAAATTGGGATGAGGAGCCCTGGATCCTTCACGTGGATGGTTCCTCGAACCGGCAGGGCAGCGGAGCTGGAATAGTCTTGTGCGGCCCGAGCGGCACAAAAGTAGAGTATGCACTACGCTTTGAGTTCGCGGCATCCAACAACGAGGCAGAGTACGAAGCACTGATCGCCGGGCTGGACCTAGCGCAAAAGGTTAAGGCAAAACACTTGGTCATCTGCAGCGATTCTCAGTTCGTGGTAAACCAAGTTACCGGCGAATACGAAGCACGCGATCTCTCCATGATCGCATATTTGGCCAAAGTAAAAGAAGCCCTGCTCAACTTCCGGTCACACATCATCAGGCAAATCCCGAGGTCCGAAAACACTGAGGCCGACGCCCTGTCCCAGTTAGTCAGCACGAGTCACAACAATATGAGAACTGTGTACATAGAGGACTTACCTCGGCCTAGTATTTTCGGGGGGACAGAGGAGGTCGCTCCCATCTTAGAAGCAGAGCCGAGCTGGATCGATCCACTCGCGAGCTTCCTGATAGACGGAACCCTCCCTGCAGAACGCAATGCGGCCAAGAGGGTGCAGCACCAAGCGGCCAAATATGTCATAATAGACGAACGGTTATACCGACGATCATACACGCTCCCCTATTTGCGGTGCCTGCGACCTAACGAAGCCGAGTTTGTACTCCGCGACACTCATGAAGGCCTGTGCGGTGGACACTTGGGGGGTAGAGCACTCGCCCAAAAGGCACTTCGACAATGATACTATTGGCCAACGATGAAGGCAGAAGCTGTCGAGCTCGTCAGAAAATGCGACAAGTGTCAGAAGCATGCTAACATCCACCATCAACCTGCCTCCGACCTCAAATACCTCGCCAGCCCGTGGCCCTTTGCACAATGGGGCATCGACCTCCTAGGGCCATTCCCACCAGCAACAGGCGGAAGAAAATTCTTAGTTGTTGCAGTAGATTACTTTACGAAGTGGATAGAAGCCGAACCTCTAGCAACTGTTACGGCCCGAAACATACAGAACTTCTTTTGGAAGAACATAGTATGTCGGCTCGGATTACCTCGGGTTCTAATCTCCGACAACGGCAAACAGTTCGAGGATATCAAATTCCAAGAGTGGTGCCAGGACATGGGGATTCGGCAAAATTTCACGTCAGTCGCGCACCCACAGGCAAACGGCCAAACGGAAGTGATGAACAGAGCCATCCTGCGCGGACTGAAAGCACGTCTGGATCGTGCTAAGGGATTGTGGGCCGAAGAGCTACCAAGTGTCTTATGGGCTCACCGAACGACCGAAAAAGCAGCCACGGGAGAAACCCCCTTCAACCTCACCTACGACACTGAAGCGGTGATCCCGGCGGAAATCGAAATACCAATGTTGCGATTAGAAACATACGACGATCGGACGAACGGAGACGAGTTACGCACCAACCTCGACCTACTGGATGAGGTAAGGGACCTCGCGCACATCCGAACAGCGGCATACCAGCAGCAGGTAGCTCGCTACTACAATAGCAGAGTAAAGCAACGAAGCTTCCGAGTCGGCGACCTGGTCCTCCGTAAGATTATGGTGCCCGAACCCAGCGTTGGCAAGCTTGGACCTAATTGGGAAGGGCCCTATAAAGTAAAAACAGCGCTCGGGGGCGCATACGAACTCGAAACCTTGGAAGGAAAATGAGTACCCCGAACGTGGAACATCGTGAACTTGAGGCGATACTACCTATAAACCACCTAGCGAAGTGGACGAAATCAGGCCATGTGCCACAAGGCAAGCCGAGGAACTTCAGCACATTATCAGCTCGGCAAAAATCAGTTCGCGGCATAAAAGGCCATGGAAATTTAAAAACCCGACAAAGAAACAGCTCGGGGAAGATGAGCAAGGGGAAAAAGACACTCCATTGCAAGAAACAGTACACTGGCAAAAAAAAAAAATTACATGCCCGGAGCCACTTCTTCGCCATCGGAAGGCACTTCAACAACACTCGAAGGCCCTGCCTCTCCTTCAGAGTCTGGCTCGCCATCGGCAGCATTGGCCATCTCCTGAGTTATACGCGAAGTGGTTATGGCACTTACATCGAGGTTGGGGTATGTATTCCGGATCATCCACCGGCTCAACTTGAACCCCCTCCTATAAGAGTCCACCATTAGATCGTCAAAACGCGGGGAGGCAATGTAGTCTTTAACTGCCTTCTTCTTGGCGTCTTCAATGCCTTGGGAAAAAATCTGTGTTCTCTCCCTAATGTCCTCCTGAAGATACTCGACTTGATGCTGCAAATCCAACTTCAAGTCTGCCATATGCTTGACAACTACCCCCATGGCCTCGGCGTCACGCTGAGACCTCACCTGTCTGGCCACCGCGACGCGAGCAGGATTTTCAGCAGCATAAGCAGCCGCCTCAGCAGCCCGGGTATTTGCCTCTGTAGCACGAAAGGCTTCTTCAGCAGCATGAGCGGCAGCCTCACCAGCTCGCGCCTGTCGCGAGCTCCTCTCCACTTGGGCCGCCAAGGCATGAATCGAAGAATTCACCTACCAAAAGAAACAAGTGAGCAAAATGACAGCAGAAGCAACAGAATAAAAAAGGAAGACAGAATCTAACTTACCACCATGACATGTGTTACGGCGCGGCAAGCGACCTGATTCAAGGGAAGATCGGTCCATGTTGCGACCTCCTCGGGGAAAGTAGCGTCCCTACTCTTCTGAAGAGCGTAGTTCGGCGTCAACACGCTCCTAAACTCCCCTTGATCTCCCGAGCCTAAGGGCCCAGCCCGCATATGAGCAGACCCAGAGTGAGCAGGAGCACTTGAGTACGCAGGAGCGCCCGTATGAGTGGTTTCAGCGTAAGGTGCCCCGGCAGTCTCGTGCACCGGTGGAGTCACTTCGGGCTCCCTGGGCAGATCCTCTGGCGTATGGTCTGGAGCTTGGGGCTCCTCATCCAGGGGCAGCTCGTTACGAGTTTGCTTGGCGACCCGCTTCCTCCTCTTCATACCTTGGAACAAACGCCCCCCACGAGTTCTCTCCGCATCCATCACACCTACAGAAACGAGTTCGACATCAAAAAAAAAAAAAAAGCCGCATAGCCAGAAACCTACCCGAACTCAGGCTGGCTGCAAAAAGCTTAGCCTCCGTTAAGTAGTGGTGGCACTTTAAGCCTTGTCGTGCCCATTGCCGGAGACCCTTCACCGTCTCTTTATCAAGAATTACGCCCAAATCGGGAGCGGCCTCACCCCACCCGGTCTAAAAGGGCCATCCTTGTGCACTTCGCACGCCGAAGTAGTCCCGCTTCCAAGCCGGGACCTTATTAGGAAGATCGTGCAGAAGCTTGAAACCCTGGCGAGGAGAAAGGTAATACGCCCGTCTCCCCCCGGGAAGAGAACCCGCCTGTCTCTTGAGCATCAAGATAGAGGAGAATATCTCTAAGTCTAAGGGAAAGTTCTGCTCGCAAAAAAGGGAAATTGTCCCCACCAGGTTCCGAATAGAGTTCGGATGAAGCTGGCCAATGGTGACACCGAAGTGGTTTATGACTTCGACGAGAAGGGGATGGAAAGGAAGTCGCAACCCTGCAGCAAGCTGCTCTCGAAAAATCACGATCTCGTCGGGACCGTGTTCCCAAGGAAAGCTACCCGAAGGAATAAAATATGTGTACCCCCCAGGAAGATTATAAGACAGAAGTATGGATTGAAGCCCCTCAGGCGTCATGGTCGAAGGACCAAACCGGTCTAGCATCCGACCTCGGCGGGAGGTAGACGCCAAACTGCCCGAAGCGACTCGAACTACTGGTTCGTAGTCCTCAAACCCCACCTCAGGATCACTGAGGCAGTCTGGGGACACAGCTCGGTTGGTGGAACCTACATCGGCCCCACTCGAAGAATCGTCTGAGCTATCAAAGCTAGACATTGGGGAAAAGAATTCAAGAAAGTACTCACCGGAAGGTTTGAAGAAATACCAAAGAACCGTGAACTGTATAACCAGCCTTGACGCCAGCTGGAAAAGACTTGGACGCGAGCTGAAGGGTTGGACGCGAACTCAATAGACAAACCGCAGAAGTGACAACAACCAGGGTCCCCCACTATTTATATCTACAGTAACCAAGAATCGACCGTGCAAACCGGAGACGATCCGACGGCCCACGTTCTTACCAACCGCACAACCCTTAAGGTCGAGGCGTGACGGGCGCACGTCTTTTCGAGAAAAGCGAAACGTCAGCACGTCTTTTGAAACCGACGTCGCTTCGACACGCGTCTTTTCGAAACTGACGCGCCGCACGTCTCCCTGACAGTCGACCACGCACGTACAGCAGTGGCGTGCCTTTTTGAAATGACCCGCTGTCACGTCCCAGCGGCGCGAGTTGGTTTGAAATTTAAAACGCGTGGTCACAACCACCAGCGTTCTTGAGTAAGCATGTTCCCAGCCTCCTCGGAAACCGAAAGAACCCTAGCAAAAGCGTCTCGTACAGTGAAGGTTTGAAGGACGGGACAAATCCACCAGCTACCTCGCGAAAACTCTCCGCACCATGGCAAGACCCTCGGCGCAAGGAGTGGGGGGCAATTGATGAAGGAAGATTTGGCCTGACCTCTTCATTATGTGACACGTGGCAGAAATGACAGCTCGGAAAAAGGGGCCAAGCCTAGGCGGGAACAAGGGGACACACCGCCGAATTGACCCACCTTGTAACAGCTCGGGATACACTTCGCCGAACTGACTCACTTTGCAACAGCTCGGGATACACTTCGCCGAACTGACCCACCTTGTAACAGTTCGGGATACCTCCGAGCTCAAGACCGCCTCGCTCAGCACTTAGCATCATCTTCTGGGCACCAAAGCCAAACAAGTCGTACCATGCCTGACACTAGGGAAGTCCGTGCCCGAGGGCGCCACGCCTAACTGACTTGGGATCTGACGTTTGGCAGCAGCACTCTAAACGGCCACCTGCCACCGCCACTGACGCCGCCATCTCCAGTTAGACGGTTAGGCAGTGACGGTTCTATCTCAGTAGAAAGGACGACGGCCGAGTTGACAAGCACAAGGGTAATCATACCCGATCTGACAAGGGCCTCGGGACGAGTACACGAAGTGACTGTAAGAGCCCCCTGCCCCTCGACAACGGAGGTATGCAAACTTTGCGCTATCTGGTATTACCTTACTTTTGAAGGATTCTAACTTGAGCTTCGGAGCCTCTACACCGGGTTCCCCCCGGAGCTTTCCCATCTCTTCCGTTTCAGGTTCCCTGCTACCCCGTTCAGAAGCAAGGCAGCGGACAGCTAAGACCAGCCAGATCGCGCTCCATCAGCATTTATTCATTATTCATTTATGTTGAATAAGCAAGGAAAAAAAAAAGAAAAAATGTCACATCCAAGCATCCTTCAAGAATCCATGGAGTATTGGTATCCAATACATCTTTGACACAGAAATTTCATTTGTTTAGGAGAAACATTTTTTATGATTAACAGTCTTGATTCCATTCAAAACAACACCATACTACCCAAAAATGTTGGATAGAATGGGACAAAAAATAGCCCAAAAGCAGCAGAGGTTTGTAAGGTAAATATTACAAGTTACTCCTTGGTCTGAGTATTCTTCATACAAGATTTTCTTATGTTATTTGTCTTAGCTAAGAAATCTGCCAAAGAATTTGTAGATCTAAAGGTCCATATAAATGAGTTGTTCAAATTGTAACTTAGAGTCTGCAATTGTCTAGGAGAGTCCATGCAACACCACTGCCATTTGTTTTTGATAATTATGCAACACCACTGCCATTATAAAACACGGGGCTGCCTTTGGAGGATAGGATCTATTTACAAATCAATCTAAGAACCAAATGTAAATGAAGATTCACTTTTTGGAATGTTGGATAGAACCATTATCCAATGTTGCCCCTAGCTATCTGGGTCTTGGAAGGGATGGACTACATATGGACCTAAGCTTTAGCATTTTTTTTGCACGAAGTGGCAGCTCACAACCTGTGGTTTCTTTCACAACTTCTTGTTGTATTGGATAGAACCATTATCCAATGTCTCCAAATCTTTTTTTTTTCTCAAGATTGCTGAACCCTGTGTCCATGTCGGATTCCAGAGCTTGAATCAATGTCCAAGTAATATAGTTCATCAATTGGGAGAAGGCTTGCTCCCCAAAAGAAGTTGGAATGTTGGACAACTAGGCTTAGAAGGCTTAAGACAAGTCAATATCCTTTAATTGTTAAAAAAAAAAACCCTTTCTTCAAGCCATTAATATCTGGCCTTTGATCCTTTTTTTGCCATTAGAAAGTTTGCTAATGTTATTGTTGGTATTTTTGCACCAGTCTTCTAAAATGAGAATAATACAGTTCATGGTTACACAATTACACATTTTGCTTCATAACTAATTTTTTATTCCAAATACTATTGGTACTTTTGCACTAGTCTTTTGTGAATGATAATCTATAGAACACATGTAATTTCATAATGGTGATAATATAATACATGACCAAATGTAATACAAGTGTTTATTCCAATTGTACTTGTTAATATAATACATGACCGCCTGTCCTTTTAGATAATATTTTTAGTAAGTATTCTTGACTTTTTTTTGTTTTTCTTAAAATAGATAAATCATAATATACTTGTCATGCTGAGACACAAGTGGCTGAAATATGTTTTCTCTAATATAAAATATATAAACCATGAAACAATTGTATTCTTATTAACTTTATTCTCTTATTTTTCTTACAATTGTTGCTTCCAATTATACTTGTTAATATAATACATGAACACATGTCCTTCTAGATAATAGTTTTATCCTCTCTGCCCGAATTATAAGTATTATGACTATATAACCTTCTATATCTATTATGTTTCTTTCTCCTTATGTCACTGTTTTGGTAGGAATTCTAATCTCAATTTATACTTCAAGTCACACTCTTCTTACTTTTACTGTATAGGAATCAGTTCATTCATGAACAGAAAGTTTATTTCTCACACTCTTTATCTATCATATCATTAGTTCACCTCTTCAAGTATGTTCCTAAACGTTCAAAAGTCATTAACTCTTGAAGATTATCATACTTTTGAATTATGATTACCATATTGTTTCCATTTATTTGCATCATTAATTTACATACTTTTGAATTCTAATCATAAATTCTCTTTTATTCTAGACATAAGTGAATTTTCCGACTACAAAAGTTGCAAAAATAGTAGCTCCTTCCAAAGTGAAGTTCTTAGTGTGTAGAATAACCCTATAGAAGTGTCTGACTTGTGGCAAACTTTAGATCAGGGGTCTGAATTTGGACAATATGAACTATGCATTATGTTCTGTTTTGGAGACCATAAATCCCCTATTTTTGCATTCCTCCCCCCCCCCCCCCCAACAAGAGTGTAGAGCATTTTCCTAGCAACTTTTAGTCGACTGGGTTGTTTCCCATAATCCATTCATGTCTTTTTGTTAAGTTGGGAGTTCAAGGACTTAAGAAAAAGAGGGCAGATAGTTTGGGGCCTAGTTCCTACTAGCATAACTTTGGTATGTAAGGTTTGAAAGGAATGCACAGGTGTTTAAAGACACATCTTCTACCTAGTAAAAGATTTTAGTTAGAGTTAAAGACATGATGTGCTCATGGCTGACTGCACATAAAGACTTCCAAGGACTCTCTTACAACAGATTTTTCAATGCATCTAAGTAGTTGGGAGTCTTCAGCTCATTGGAATAACCTTTGTGTTACCAAAGAACCTTCCATAGTGGATTAGAGTTTGTTTGACCAACTTCCAAGCTCGTTTGACCCCCCCAAACCTTTCCCCTCCCTTTGAAAGCAGCTCATCAAACATGTTTCCCCAATTAGAAAGAAGAAGCAAAATAACCAAGGTAGGAGGGTCAGCTTTCATTCAGTTGTACCCTCCTTTTAAACCCCAAATCATAACTAGATCAAGTTAAGGCTTTATGAAGCCAAAATTCCCTCTTTTGACACAATCCACGAGCAAGTAAAAAACCTCGAAACCAATAGATTAACATTGACATCTAATTAGACATGGCCCTCAAACTTAGGAAATTATAAATTAGTCACACATCCACCGTCCATCACGCCAAATCCCTTTTTCTAATAGCCCTAATCCAATGCATCCATCACGTCAAGATCACTATGATACAATCAACAAGCAAATCTCACCACAAATCTTTGACAATCAATTGTAAAAACACCAAGGTCTAATTTTGATGGCCTCGAACAATTATCAAGATTGACCATTTCTTTCTCAAATCATAACCATCCACTTGACTCCTCACCATAATTTGCACATACCCACCAAAATTTAGCTCAAAATTCCCCTGTTTGACCCACCATCAAGCCTGAGTGCTATTTCAACAAATCTTATTATCCATCTTCCCAACTTCATTTAACCAATCAGACCTCATCACTATGTTTGGAAACCTAAAATACCCTAGCACGTCAAATTTCATGACTAAACTCAAGGTTTAAAGTATCGACACAAGTCGATACACCGATCGATACTTTTTTTAAGTTTTATTTATTTATTTTTCGAAATCAGTTCAGAGGGGTTGTTTTAAGGCCCAAAACTACCCTATGAACTAGTGTCTAATCTAATACAACCCCTGGATGGGCATATCAGGAAGCCATTGACATGATACGTATCAATACTTTGAACCTGGACCAAACTCCTCCATTTGACCGTTAAAGAAGTGAGATTCTATTCTAGGTCATTTCGTTAACTGATAAACCATTGGCTCAAACTAAATATGCCAATCTACACCTCTGATCAAAGGTCCATTACTTCCGTTAAATTCAAAATATTAAAAAATGCCTACCCACTAAATTTCAGCCCAAAATTCCCCTGTTTAACCCTTCATAAATAAAGATTCAATTTCAATAAATCTCATTGATCCGAACTTGTCAACCATAGATACCTATCATCCTGACCTTTTTTGGCCAATCAGACCTCACCACTATGTACAAAGATCCAAAAAACCCCATCATGTCAAATTTCACATCCTAATTCACTCGTTTGACTATTAAACTAGGAAGATGCCATTTCAACGTGCTATATTGAATTGCCACCTCATCTGTCCCAACTTGAAACCTCAAAAAGGTGACGGATGATGTCAAACCCAGTCTTGACATGTTCAAACACTTGGACCAATGAAACTGAGCCTAATGGACCCAAAAAGCCCAAAAACCCAAAGATACTTCCACTTAAGACTAAGAAAAGACAAATAGCTTTTAAAAGTTCATCGAATTTATTTTTGCTACCACTGGTAACCCTAAATATGAGACTACCATGACAGGCACGCCCCAAGATACCATTGGATGCACAAAAACCTTGAAAATCACTCCCAAACCAAAGAAAACCTTTCACCAAAGAAGAAAACTTGACTGAACACCATTTCCTTTGAAAAATCTTTACCCATTTTTATTAAAAAGTTGTCTCCAAGTATAGGCTCTCTGATTGGACGAATATCATAATTCTTTCCCTCTTCTTTTCTATAAATATTGACCCAAGTCAAGTTAAAGGGGAGAAAACCTGAGGGGGGCTTTCGGGAGACTTTGGGTGTGGATTTGAAGATGAGAAATCTTAGAAGAACTCTTAACCTCTGTAAAACTTCCATTCATGAGAAACCCCTACATATTTGAACCTTAAACTTCAAAACCACCATCTGTGTTTCAGGTCTAAAATTTTCCCGAAATCCCCTAAGCACTCATCCATATTAAATCCCAACCAACCAAACAATTGGAATCAGAATGGACCATTCCCATAAACCAAATGGACCCTTTTGTATTTAAAATAAGTGTAAATGGTTTAAAATAAGTGTAAACTGGTCCAACTTTGACACAACATATTTATGATTCAACTCAATTTTATTGATTTTGAATCAGATTAGTCCAACCTGAACCCAGTGCATTGACGCCCTAGATAGGGTTGTAATCGGATCAAATTCAACAAAATCTAAATCTAATCCAATTATGAAAACCTTACATCCGAATTCAATCATATTTGATAGCCTCGTATATGAATTCGAATTCGAGCATACTCGAATAAGGTTTGGATTTAATCTAACTCTACTTTAATCTTTAAAAATAGAAAAAATGAAAATGTTAATTACTTTTCAACTTTTATATATAATAAATTAATGTAAATATAACATAGTGAATTTATTATATATACATTCATATATAATATAATATAAAACATATATTTTTATAGTTTGGGTTCGACTATGATATGGAAAAGTTATGATATCTGAAAAATAACTTATCAATAAACTGAAATCTTAGAAGTGGTAGCAAATAAGGTGTTATTTATCAAAATTCATAGGTGGTTTTTGATTGGTCAAAACTTTTTCCATTTCATATCTTTACTCGTCATAGATTTTCCTATTTTTATAATTTTAAATGTAATTATATAAAATTTGGGTTCGATTATGATATGAAAAAGATATAATATCTAAAAATCTTCTAATTAATCAATTAGAATCATAAACATGATAGCCAATCAAGTATTATTTATCAAAATTAATGAGTGGATTTTGATTCATCAAAACTCTTCCCATACCATATGTTTTATATATTAATAGAATGTATACCAAAATTCGAGATGATGGAACCGATGTCGGATCGAGCATCAGATTTTCGGGTATGATTGATAGTCCTACCCTAAAAGCCGCTCGTATGTAATTGAGTCAACTCTATGATCCGGGTTGAGAACTTGGACTCGTCTTAAAAGTTAAAACAGCCGAGTTATGTTTTAAAATCGAGTCAGCGTGGGTCTGGCGTCTCCCGAAACCCAAATTCTCTCTCTCTCTGATGCAGATTGCAGACAACACCTACCAATCACATGTCCCTCGCCATTTCTCCCCTCGAATTGGATCTACTCGCCAATCGATCGAAAGCCTCTCAGATCTCTGCATAAACAAGGTCAAAAACATAGTGACAAGAAAAGGAGATTAGGAAACCCTAATTGATCCGAGGGACCATACCATAGATCTCTTCTAGTTCTTGGAGGAATAGGAGGGCAATGGCTTGCTTAGCCCTCTCTCTGCAACCCGCGAACGGATCAGATATCCTTCTTCAGACTCGCGAGTGGTTCCCACCTGCAAGAGCTCTGGTCGCCCTCTCCGCTTTCCGCCAGACACGTCTCGCCTTCGCCAGCGGCAAGCAGAACTCGGCTGAGGATGGCGATTTTTCGTTAGGAGACGATCCACTTGCTGCGTCGAGCGGGCAGGTAATCGTGGGTGTCGAGAGTAAGTATCGTGTTGTTTATCGGCTCGTGAATGGGATATATGTTTTGGGGATCACGACCGTGGATCGGGATGATTGTGTGAATAATGTGTTTGAATGCATTGGGATTGTTAATCAGGCGGTAAGCGTTATCGTTGCTGCATGTCGTGGCGTCGATGTGACGCCGGAGAAGCTGCACAGGAAGTATGCGGAGATTTACATGGCTTTGGATATTGTTCTCAAGGGTGTTAGTAGTATTAGGCTTGCTGCTATGTTGGCGTCTATGCATGGTGAGGGGATTGCCAAGATGGTGCATTCGGCCATTGATGCCGAGAATAAGATACGGGGAGCCGATAGTTGGATTAGTCTTGAGGTTACATCCGTTGAGCATGAGGCCAATGTGGAGCTTTTCTCCAATGCGAGGTTTGAACTACCTCCGGAGACGTTGGCAGCTGGTGATGAGGTTGCTGCAACGCTTGCCCCTGTAGCACAAAGCTCTGAACAACAAGATCAACAACAGCAGAAGCAGGAGGAGGCTCAGGAAGAGAAGGATCCTTTCGCTGCTAGTGATGCTTTGAGTAAGCCGGAAGAGCTTGTGGGTGGGTTTAAGAAGAACAAGGATACATCAGCTACTGATCTTACGAAGGCTCTTGCAGGGCTTGAAATTACAACTCTTCCACCTGCTGCTGCCACACAATCCACTTTCATTAGTGTTGAAGGGTTTGAAGGGGACTATGGTGGCGTAGAATTCAGTAACGAGGAGGCGAGTCTTCGTGAAGCTTTTGAAGGCTTTGATAATGCTTTTGGTGGAGGTCTTGATGCATCAGAGTTTGTGGGGCCAACAAAGGTGCCAAAGAAAGACGGGCTGGGTGGACTGGAAGCTCTACAATCTGGTCAAAGTGATGCTGCGCCAACTGTTGCAACTGGAGCTGACACAGGCACTCCTCTTGAAAACATTTTGGTGAAGAAAACAGAAATGAAGGGTCCTGAGATGTATATTTCTGAAGAGATTAGTGTGGAGTTCAGAGAATCACTGCTTGCTAGGGTGGGTTTAATGGGTGTTGTCTATTTGAAAACCTTACCTCCCAAAACATCAGGTGATAAAGAAACTGAGTTTTCCTTCCGTGTTGAGGGTACAACTGGAATTAAGAGAGTTGTGATGCAAAGTTCTCGTGTCAGCAGCCTGGGAAATGGAATGTTTCATGTGAGGACATCGTCTTCCGAGGAGCCAATTCCAATCTTGAAGTATAGTCTTCTACCTCGTCTAACTCCAATTCCTTTGAGGGTTCGCCTAGTAAAGCGTCATAGTGGGACTCTACTCTCTGTGATGATACAATATGTGTCCAACCCAGAGCTAGCTGTGCCCTTAAGTGATGTTACATTTGTACTGAAATTACCAGTAGAACCATCACTGTTGAAGGTGTCACCGAGAGCTGTTCTAAACAGATCAGAGAAGGAACTGAGATGGCATATTGCAGAGGTTCCTTTAAAAGGCCCTCCTGGTAGGCTTAGGGCTCGGATGCCTGTTGATTCTAATGCAGAAGAAGTTGGGGAAGAAATTGAAGTTGTTGGTCTGGTGCAGTTTTCTGTACAAGGGACCAGGACACTATCTGGGTTTTCCTTACGACCAGCATCTGAGGGTAAGATGGACTTCTATGAAGTTAATCATAGGTATTCAAGTGGAGTTTATATGTGTAATTGATCCACTTACACCACACATTTCTTTCTATTTTCATCCATTTGTTATATGGAGTGTTGTTTGGAAGTCTTGATGATATTCTTGGAACTAGAGTTTTAATGTGGAATTGTGGATTTATTTGTTATTTGTTAAGAGCGCTATGTACCTTTTTGATGTATTATTGACTTTTAAAAAGTATAGTGTGTTTGTTCTTTTATCCGTTTGGCTATGTTTTTTTTTTCCCAAGTCCAAGGTTCTATTTGATATTGCACTGTTAATCAATGCAAATGTAATATGATATATAGATTGCTCAGTAGAAGATCTGGCTGTACTTTCTTAACCTAGTCAGTTACAGCTGGGTTTTCCTGGGACATATTGAAGATTCCTTAAGGCAATGGCAAGGGAGAGGATTAGGTAAAAGGGGAGAATGTACTGGCACACAGTGGCTCAAGCAGTCTAGTGGGGTGTTTGGGATGAACGAAACAATTGCATTTTTTACAACAAAGCTAGAACCTTTGGAGACCTGCTTTCTCATATAACTTACTCATGCAATTTGTGGGTGCTGAATTCAGAAAGTTTTAAAGGAATTACCATGAATGTGCTTTAGCAGAATGTGGTGGAAGTGCTTTTCTCCTCACCCAGCCCTTCAAGAATGAAAAGCCTCCCCCGCCTAGGAGAAGAGAAAGATGTGACTCTGTACTTTGATGGAAGTGAAATCGGAAGCACGGGAACAACAGGGATGGATACCCTATATGGGCTTTTAGTGGACCAATTGGGACTGCAGACTCCACATCAGCTGAAATAGTTGCTGCTTTAATGGGGCTTCTTATTACAAGAGATCTAGGCTTGACTGACCTAGCAATCAAATGAGACTCCAGCAATACAGTAAAGTGGCTTGGGGAGAAGGAAGGAGGTCCTTGGAGATTGGCTCAGTATTTGGATGAGGTTAGAGATCTGCTGAAATCCTTATCTATTAGCATATGCTGGATTCCTAGGGAATTAAACCATGTAGCAGATAGTTTAGCTAAATCTGGAATACACAGGGATAACTTGTATAGTGATAGAATTATGCCATTTTAACCTGTTTGTATCTTCCATTGTACATCACCTCATGTACTCTTTCTTTCTTCAATAAAAAGTTTACCTTTCTCTCTCAAAAAAAAAAAAAAAAAAGAGAACTGGTACTTAAATTGATGTGAAACTTCCAACACTTTTCTGGTTCATCTTTGGAAACTTGGCTCATTTTGGCTCAACATGTGGGTTTGTATGATGCCATTCACAAATGTCAATTATCACAAAATTATTATGTCTCGTATCTTCTGTTGTTTATTAATTAACCTGACTAAGATGGTTTGGTCACATGCATAGAAGACTATCTACAACACCTGTAAAAAGTGATCTGTTATAAGTTGATGGGTCTAGAAGGGCTAGGGGCTGACCAAAAAGTACATGGGTTGGAGTATAAGAAATGATTTAAACACTCATAATTTAACAATGGATGTGTCATTAAACAGAATGGACTTTTTGTACAGTGTTAGCTCTATGTCTACCTGGCTTTTTCTTGATGAGAAATGGGGTTTATTATTTTTAGGGAAAATTCCCAATTAGTACCTTTACTTTGGGTCTAGTGCCAATTTGGTCCTCGGACTTTAAAACGCAACAATCCATTACCTAAACTTTCGAAATGCGACAATCCGGTACCCACTGTTAATCAACCATTAAGTGGTATGTAAAAAGACACAAATGCCCTCCAGGTGTCATTCTAATTTTCTTTATCAACCATCCAAATGTCCTTCTCAAAACTAACACACTGTTCATTATCTTCTTCCTCAAGAAGATGAAACAGGGGTATAAATTTTTGGAATCCACTCGACAAAGTAGGACGAGTTCTTGTTTTGCAAATTGATCAACTGCTCGTCCACTTAGTGCTCATCTTACCTCTGAACAGAGTTGAGGTAGTAAGATAGCGTCCATGGCGAGGGTCATCAGCACACATCATGTTCTTTGGCATCCCACAACTGCTAGTCAACTCTGGGACAGTCAGAGCCTGATATTGTTGAGAACCACTTGAGGTCATGGGAGCAAATCCAACCATAAAGAAGTGGAGACGGGGGAATGGAATTAGGTTCATGAAAACTTCCTCAGATCAGAGTTCAGCTGCCCAAGGAACATGAGACAACGGGTGACACCACTCATGGTTGTAGAGATCAAATGGTTCAGATCGCAAAAGCCGGTGGTAGTAAGCTTGAGAGTCCTGAAGCAAATATCATATAAAGCTTCATTATCAACAACCATACACTCATTTGTGTTTTCTACAAGCTAATGAACAGAAAGGGTTGCATTGTATGGCTCAACCACCATACCTGAAAACCTTTGGGGAGGGGAAGACAGAAAATGCGAGCATCATCCCGTCAGGGTACTCTTCCCTTATCTTTGAAATGAGCAAAGTACCCATACCAGAACCAGTTCCTCCACCTAGAGAGTGACAAACTTGAAATCCTTGAAGACAGTCACAGTTCTCAGCCTCCTTCTTCAAGACATCAAGAACGGAATCGATAATCTCTGCAAACACCCTTCACCTCTCTCTCTCTCTCTCCCATCTTGTCTCTCTCCAGCAGTCTCTCTTCAAGATCTGATTTGGGTCATTTAGCACTGTTTTAGTCTCAAGGTAGAAGACAATGAACAGTGTTTTTAGAAGGATATTTTTGACATTTTAAAAGTTTAAAATCGCACATGTCATCATGTGATATGAATAATTGATGGGCTACTAATGGTAGGTACTAAATTGGCACGTCTTGAAAGTTCGGGTATTGGATTGTTGCATTTTAAAGTTTGGGGACCAAAATGGCACTAGGCCCAAAGTACAGGGTACTAATCGAGAATTTTCCCTTATTTTTAGTATTTTATTTACATCCTCTCATGTTGCACTCATTTTTTAACAATGACTACATACTGTTAACTTTCTCCAAAGAAGTTGAAGAAAGGATGGAACAGTGAAAGCTAGGGGAAAACATTTTGTTTTGGCTTCTAAAGAATAACGGGGCATGACTTCATGAGAAAGGGTCATATCTAGTAGGGTCCTTCTTGACCCATCCAGGTAGAAGGCATGCTTATCAATTTACTGGAAAATTCAAGAATCTGTGCAGTGCAAGCATGGGCAGCAGAACAATTGGAGGGATTTAATTATAGAAGGGGGCTGTGAAGTTATCATTTCTTGGCTTTCAACAGAAGTTGAACCCCCTTGGAAATTCTGATTTCCGGGAGAAACAAAACATCAACAATCCCATTTGAATTGCTCATTCCAGTGGGCTCCTAGGAATGTGAATAGTTTGGCTGATTCCTTATCAAAAGCAGGTGTTTTGAGGAAAGATCTTGTATTTGTTGGTCAGTTTTATGCTGTTGATGTATTGTCCATGCTGTCAGTCTTGTGACAGTATGTTCTTCACTCTTTTCTTGAATGAATTCTTTTCCAGTTATCTATCAAAAAAATAAAAATAAAAAAATAAAATGCATGAGCACAAGAGCATGTATGCAGATTGTTGTAATAAGATCTAAATCAGAGACGCTCCAAATGTAATAATGAAGTTTTCTTTTATTGGAAAAAATGGAATTGGTGCCTCTATCTATTGACTGGTATTAGGCAATTTCATATGAATAGATGGGAGGATTTCATAACCATGCAAATGGAAACAACACCTCCCCCCTTTTGGGTGTGGGAATTTCAAATACAAGAAAACAAGACCAAAATTCATCCTAGCTGGAACCCAGAATAGTCTCTAAGCGCTGTGATGGAAAACCCGGAAGGCCTAGATTAATTGTGTTTCATTCTCATGAAGCTCCGCTCCTTGGGTTCTCCTCGAAAGCAGCTTAACTACGAAAGACAACAGAGTGACTTGGAGCGGGGATCCTGACCCCAACTTTGAAATAAATTTCTTGTTGGCTCGTCCACAATCCTAATCCCTGTTAGGGTTAAAAATGACCCTCCATTCCCTGATCTTCAAAGAGGACAAGTTCTCCATTAAGGACCCGGACCCTTGAAATTTTTATATTAAAATTATTTTTTTAGAAAACAAATTTGCTTAAGATTTGTTTAAGAAAAATTTTAAGTTAAAATTACTCACTCTCCATCTCTGTCTTTGTCCCCAGTTGGGTATCACTCTCATTCCCCGTCTCTGTCCCCGTTCTGACCAAGGCAATCTCCATTCCTTGACCCCATTGGATATCTGACAAGGACGAGGGAAATTACCATCCCTAAGCTAAACTAAAGTTTCTGCCCTTCCACACAGCCAAGTAGATAGTGCCATTAATATTTACAGACTAATCTATACTTTTATACTATATATTAAAGTGATTAGGGCCCACGTCACCAGCCTTCTCATTCTCCCATTCCCCCTTCTCTTTTCTCCAAATCTCTCTCTCATGTTCTCAATCACTTAGCCAATTCTCCTAAAATTCTTCCTAAAACACCTCTTAATCTATATTGCCATGTGGCAGCCCTCTCTCTCTCTATCTCTCTCTCTCATGTTACCAATCTGCTCAACCCCCTCTTAAAACTTCTCCTAAACAATCTCTCTCATCTAAAATTCCTCCCAAAATACCTCTTATAATTAAATTAAGTTGGGTAGTTAAATTAATTACTAAACTATATTCTTTTTTGTAATTTTGGTAAATAAAAAAATGTAATTACTAATAATTACTTGCTGAAAATTACTGATTTTTGTAATTTAATTTCAGATTTTTTGAAAATTAATTATTAAAATCAATAATTACTAAATAATTAACAATTAATTAAAATATTAATAAATATAAATTTAATAATTAAAAATTATCAATAATTTTTATCAATATGTAGTTATTGATATTTTCAGTAATTTTTTAGTGGAAAATTAATTTCAATAAATATAAATTAATTTTTTATATTTTCAGTAATTTTTGTCAATTTATTAATATTTAGTGATATTATCAAACAATAATTAAAAAATTTCAGTAATTTTTTAGTGGAAAATTAATTTCAATAAATATAAATTAATTTTTTATATTTTCAGTAATTTTGATATTAAATACATTTTTGTATTAATAATTAGTGATTTTGTTAATTTAGTGAAACTTAAATTATAAACTTCCAATTTTTTAAATAAATAATTGAAAAGTTTTAATAATTTCCATAATTATGGATACTACATTTACAATTACCATAATTAATGGAACTATATCTATGTGTTTGGGGGTGTTATAGGTTTAGGGGATGACCCTAGGGTATGAATCGCAATGGACGGGTTTGGGACAGGGATCATACTCCCCATCCCGACCTCGAGTTTTAAATTAACTCTTGTCAAAATTTTTATCTTGCATCCCCGGTCCTCAACAGAGAGGCTGTTTGAATTAAAAAAATTAAGAATTATTTAAATAATATAATTAAATTATGTAGTAACGTTAAAATATTTATTAAAAATACAAAAAAAATGTCATATATTTAATAATATTCATATTATTAATAATTTTAAACTTTTATGAAATTCATAACGAAATTATATACTAACAATATAAATTATAATAGTATGAAATATTCAATTCAAATATTATTCAAATAATAAAATAAAAAATTTTAAAATATTATTCAAAAAATTCAATAACTAAATATTATAAATAACAAAATATTAAAAATAGATAAATATTATATAACAAAATATTTAATATTATGTAATAACTTCAAACTAAATAAAATTTAAATAATGAAAAGTTTTAAATATTTACATTTTATTTAAATATTTAAATAACTAAATATTTTAAATTAGGAAATATTTAACATAACTAAATTTTAAATAGTTAAAATAACGAAATTATGTAATAAAGTTAAAAATTTATTAAAAGTAGAAATTTGTTTTAAATATTTCATAATATTTGAATTAATAATAATTTTATATTTTACAAAACTAATAATGAAATTATGTAATAATAGTATAACTTATAATTTAATGGATTATGAAATTCAAAAAATAAGTAATATTGTAAATAATTAATTTTAAATATTAAAACAATTAATAACTTTATGATATTTTAAATATCATTTAAAAAAATAAAACAGATTAAATAAAGAAATTATGTAATAACCTTACAAATTTTATCAAAAACATAAAAATAATTATAGTAGATTTAATAATAATTGATAATAAGAATATAAAATATAAATAATTTAAAAAAATAAGTAATATTATAAATAACTAATTTTAAATGATTTAAATATAAAAAATTAATATTGAATCATACTTATGTAATAACTTTAAAAATTTATCAAAGACAAAATTAATTATAATAGATTAAATAATATTCGATAATAAGAATATAGAACATAAATAATTGAACATTTTTAAATATTATTGAAATAGTGAAAGTAGATCAAATAACTTAGAGGTATTGAAGCTTTATTAATTATTTATTGTATTTTCACTATAATTTTCAATAATTATTGGAGATTAAACTATTGTTATTTGTAAGAGATTAGACTACCAATTTAGCTGAAATTAAGAGTTTTCACTAGGCAGTTTAATTCGGTTACAAATTGTTTGGCTATTCAAATTGATATGGTCTGGTTGGGGAGTTGATCACTCGAAACTAACCAACTGTTAGTGAAAACCGACAAACTCGAGTTGTATCGGTCAATGTTTGAAAAACCAACCCAAGACCAACCTGCTTTTGCATATGGGTTGCAGTCACCGGTTCAACCATCTTGGTTGAACAAGTCAGGTCGTTCCACGTCATCACTCTATATATTTAAATATATATGTATATATACATATATAAATGTGCATATATATATATATATATATATATATGCATTTATGTGTGCAAATAAATATTTTATCGATAAATAGTGTATAATTATGTTTTACATATAATATATGTATTATTTTATATTTTATTATATTTTTAATTCAAATTTTTTGTTTATAAAAAAATGTTAACATTTGCGATTTGAGGACAAAAAGGGTTTTTTTTTTAGCAAAAATAGTGGGGTAATGCACCCATGACACCTTAGGATGCATAGATCTTGAAAACTTACCCAAAATAAAGAAAGACCACTTCAGTCGAACATTGGAGTGCAAAAGTTATGGCCTCCGAAATTTTGCACATGCATTAAGTATGCAACTTGTAACCCTGTGATCGGTTTGAATGGATCAATTGTTGAACCCTCAAAATCAGGTGGTCTTTTACCAAGTCAACAGTTTTTGACCGAAGGGCGGGTTTCAATAGAACTAGAGCCAGAATCAAGGTCGGTGAAGGTTTAAATGGTTCAATTGATATGGTCTATGGTGGGTTCAAAATAATTGTATCGATTTGGACTGACTTTCAGTTTGGTTGGTTGGTTCAAAAGATTTAAACTTGAAAACTTAAATTACATTTAAAAAATACAACGATATTATTAAAAGAATAAATTTAAAAATTTAAGTTTATAATATAAAATATTTTAGAGTAAGAAAAATGGGAATTTTCCCACTTTCTTGTGTTAAAAATTATATTTGAAATATAAAATATTAATATATATTTATAATCAAGTCAATTTAATTTTGGTTAGTTTACAAATGGCCAAAACGAAACTAACCTGATTTGGTTGGGTTGGGAAACTTTTGAACTGAAGCTGACCGAAAATACTAGAAAGTGACCAATTGTCTACTCTAGATGAAATTAATTGGTTGGGTGATCTGTTTCATCAGTTTCATCAGTTTGATGAGCATCCCTAGATGAAATTAATTGTTGTTTTTTTTTTTTGTATTGCAAAAATTTATTAAAAATAGTGTATAAAATATAAATAAATTTTCACGATTTAAAAATTAAATTATAAAACAATTGTCTACTGTTATGTATTTCTATTATTTAACTTTCGCTTAACAAAGTCTGTACATCGCACAGGTCTCCACTAATACTATATATAAGAGTTTATAGTAGGTCTATACCATATATGAATTTGATATGAGCTCACATGAAGTTGATCCAACCATTGAACCCAACTTAACCCAACCTAGAAAAAGTGGGTTAGGATCCACTATCTAATGACCTGAACTAGAAGGCAACATGACCCTACTTGATATTTAAAAAGAATTTGCGATGGATTGGATTGGGTTACAGATCACCATTGGGTCACCTCTTTTCACACCAACATTTTCAAGCCGGTGTTATCCAGGCAATTGAATTATTTGAACCAGTCTTTTCAACTTTTCGTTGACCCAGTCGATCGGTCGAACCACTTGACCCATCACCTAGCTAAGATTTCGGGTCCAGTTTAGTCAAGACCTGTTAGACAGTCAAAAACCATTGACTTGGTCAAGAACTGCTCAACCTAGCCAGTTCAACCGTTGACCCGTTCGACCCGATCACCAGATCGCGGGTTGCACACTCAATGTATGCAAACTTTTAGAGGCCATAACTTTGCACTTCAATGTCCGATTGGGGGTGATTTTTTTTTTGTAACTTTTCAAGATCTATTCCTCCCAAGGCATTGTAGGCATTTTTCAAAAAACCCCCTTTTTGGCTTCAAATTACAATTTTTAATATTTTTTATAAATAAACATTTAAAAACTGAGTTAAAAATATAAATTAAATATAAAAAATACATATAATATATTTAAAACATATTTATACATTATTTATTGATAAAATATATATTTATACACATATATACGTAGAATGGTCTAAACCGTTCGACCCGGTTAGTTGAACTAGTGACCCGCGACCCAGAGGCAAAAACGGTTCCACCTCCCGATTGGTTTTTAAAACCATTGATTTGAACTATTTGAATTGGATGGTTAAACCCATATTTTTGGCAAAAAACTCCTGTCTTGGTCAAAGTCCAACTGACTTGGGCGGTTGAACAATTGACTCATCTGATTTTTGGGCCAATTCTAACTTGTATATTTAGAGCTCGGGTCTATCTAGCCTTTGCTGTCTGAACCCGAAAACCTGATTAGACTTGATGACCCAACCCGACCCGATTGCCAGGCCTATTTACAGTGGCAAAATAAGAAAAATAAAAAGAACTAGCTAATTCTACTCTCTTGTAATATGTACAAATTATATATTATATATATGTTAAGTTTGACTAGTTAAATTTTCTCTTTTGCTAATAACAAGTTCAGCACATCAATCCATTTGAATCCTGAAATGAAAATTTTATGTTTTTGGTGCCTTTGTGTGAATGGAAATTGTTCAGAAGAGACCATTTGAGAAAAATCATTGATCTAAAAACCTATAAAATAGGATCAACCACATTAGCTTAGTTGAAGATTGGGCTGCTTGGAAAGCCCATAATTTAACTATAAATTTCAATGACGGATGCATTTCAATTGAAGGGGATTTCAAACTTGTCATTCATTGCCTTAATAACATGGCCAACCCACCATGGAGATGGAGATTGAAGACTATCATCGACGACTGCAAGATGATTCACCAAAGCTTGAACGGAGAAATAAAGTATTAACATGTCTAAAGAGAAGCCAACAAAGCTGTAGATTGATTTGTAAATCAGACCCATAATAATTCTGTGGGGACGTGCTACCCTGGAGATGTGTGGCACCTAAAGAAAGAAATGAAAATTTTAGGTTGAAACTCTAAGGGGATGCTCTTTTTTTGGACTTTGAGAGGGGAAAAAGTTGGTCGAGAATCAAAATCTCATTGGCGAAAAAACCCACGTTCATTTTTCAGATTTATGTGAGGATCGGTGAAAGTTTATTTTTGGGTATGGGTATGGGTACCCAGTTAAATGATACCCAACTCTTAAATTGATAAATAAACTTTTTCATTCATGAGAAAATTGTTAATACTTGAATGGAACAAAAATGCCCATTTTTATAATAAAATTTTTACGATTAAAATGACCATTGTCTTATTTATATGAAAAATAAAAGAATATGATTTAATGCACAAGTGGGAAACAGTTACCCACCACCTAATGCATTTACCCGGATTTACTGAAAAGCGAACAGGGCGTAAATGTAAATGTAATAGCCGAAAGCCGATTGGTTGGGACTGAGTAAGACATTAATCGGAGGGGTTGATACTTGGCCAAGATGGCAGCCGAGACGAGAGAGAATGGATTATGTACTAACCCTAGACCTAGAGCTATAACTCTTAGACCCAGGTGTCTGCTATAGCCTATAGGGACAGCATGTAATTAAGATGGGCAAAACTGAACGGATCATGCTACAAACTAGCTAGGATTGGCAGACCGCCATTAATGGAGTTGATTTTACAGGAAAGTGCCCGGTCTATACATTCAAATGGAATGGAAGGCAGTAAATCCTGTTGTCAAGGGTGAAGACGCAGCTACGTACGGAGTTTTCAACCTTGGGCTCCTCTATTCACACTCTTTGCTTCCAAATCAAGTGTGAGTTGTAGTGGGGACGACTGAATGATGAAGAGGAAGAAAGAATGAATGAAAATTGGTTATTGGTAGTAGTTGCCGACTTGCCGTGATTGCAGAGTCGCAGACCAATGACTACTGCCTGCAGAAATGAAATTGCGATTTCTACTTCATCTTTCAATGGAACAGAAATAAAATTTATGAACTAAGAGCCTTTTGTATCAAGATCCAAAAGGCTACCAACAGCGTCCCAACCAGAAGGCTTTTTTAGCTCACATTAAGGTCTGGGATATGCTACCAATACAATGTTATCAACAAATGTCCCAACATGCCACTACAGCTATACATGGGGAGATGTTCCCAATATTGCCAGTTGGGACGGAATGGGATCTGCTACTTACACATGGGCGCCTCACAGGCATATCTACCGTGCAGTGGAAGCATCTCCGGTGAATAATAACTTATGAGTACAGGAGGTGCTCCCAATGAATGGTAGGATGTGTGTGTGAGGCGCCCTGTGTGAGGAGCAGATATCCAGTCTCAGTTGGTACATCTTGGTAGCTTACTGTTAGTAATAGATCCGAAACCCCCCACAATAATCCTATCCACACTTACCCATACATTTTTACTGTCCGCCCATTGAGAATATCTCCCTTATTTGCATTCAGGGAAGATGTCCCTGTTGTACAGCTGTAGTGCCCTATGGGTAGGATTGATGTGTTGTAATTATCTCCTATCCACATCATTACATAGGCACATTGAGAACATCTCCCATATTTGTATACATGTTACCATTAGTAGGAAGGTTGTAGAAGATCAGGATTGGTGTTGTAATTTGATCTCCTATCCACACCTACCCACACAAGTAGGATATCGTGATTGAGACTTACAAACATAGATGCTCCATAGGAAGGAAAATCAGTGTCTCCAAATGGACCAAAACCAACACGAGGCCAACTCAAATTTGCCAACCCAAACCTAACTAAATTTTTATTCAAGTCCACACATTTGCATGGGTTTACTTACTAGTATAAATAATTGTTTAAAGAAGAAAATATGTAAAATATTCTTTTTTCTCCAACCCAAATGTCCCAAGCCCATTTGGATGAAGAGATAAAACCCCAAATCTCATATGGAGGGGTAGTATAATAGATTTCATTATTGCACAATTTTTTGTTCATAACATACCCAAAGAAGGGATGCATGGTATAGTAAATTTACAAGACCCTTCATCAGTTCATCTCTTAACTTTAGATTTATGATAAGGGTGCCTCTTGGAGGAATGGAATTTGCTTCTCATAGAGTAAGCCAGACAGGCTAACACCAACCTCACAGCACATCACAACCATGCATTGGGAACATCTTCCTATCAACGATGACATACAAGTATGGAAGATGTTCCTATTACACAGCTGGAAGCACTTTAAAGTTGGTGTGAGGTACGCTTCTTTAAAGTTGGTGTGAGGCACACTCCAAGAGGAGTAAATCTGGATTCCCTCTTTGAAAAGTCGGGATAAATTTAAGTGAAATGGTACAAAGTGAAGGAGAGTTGAGATTAAGTAGACATGTTCATGGGCTGAGCTTTGTCCTAAATTAACAGAAAACGTTTAAGCCTGAACCCGAACCCGGCCCAACTATTGGGCTTAGGCAAGGCTGGGCTGGCCCATCAGGCTACCTGTCCCATGAACAAGTCTAAGACTAACCCATTAAAATTAGGCTATGTTTGGTTCAAAGGAAAAGGTAGGGAAAGGAAGGAAAAGACAAGGAAACCTATATAAGGTTTTGGGCTCGTCTCTGTTTACAGTCCAATATACGACCAGGCTGCCAAGGATCGAACCATAAATGGGTCTTGGGTTGGTCTCCAAGAAAATGCTTTGCTAGGGATTTTAGCCTTGTTTATATATATATAAGTGGGAATGCAATGTGAAACTTTTTTGGATTAAAATTATCATTTATTTCTTTGTTTAAGAAATGGTATAAAAGTCATTTTATTATAATTTTAATGTCAACTTTTGTGGTTACTAAATGCCCATTGATGTTGCGTGATCCAGACACTTTTAACTGGCAGAAACCTGACTCCTAACTGGTGACGGACAGTACCTGAGACGAAGAGGAAAGTGAAGAATTCCCAAGGAGCTCGCCCGACGGGAACACTCCGATGCTCAAGTTATAAATCTGAGAGAACCATAGAGAATGCAAAGAGAGAGCTAAGAGTGCAGATGGCGCAATTTCAATACCTTTGCTCCTTGGGGATCGGGGTCCTTTTATACTGATGCCATGTTAAATCGGACGTAACCGTCTCTGGCCCTCTATCGCAGTCGTTATTCGCCAGGGCTGCACAGGTAACCGTTATAGGTTACTACCCAATCAAGTGAAAGGCATGACCCAGAAAGGACAGACACACCGCCACCTGTCGAGAGACGTGGGTGCAGACCGTTGGTGCTGGTAGAGATTGCGCTGTCAGTCAGAAGATGTGGGTGCAGTCTGGCAGGTACGATCTTGCTAGATAAGAAGCTTCCTGAAAATGCCGCATCACTTAATAGCGAGTTGCCTTGTAGCGAGCTACTGGAGGCGTCCCGAGGTGAATCCGTCAGGTCCTTGAGACGGCCCTTTTGCCTAAGGATTGGAGCAAGCTGATTGTCCTAGCTTGCGAGCTGGGATAAACTTAGCTTGGAGTGTCCCCTTTGTCATACCGACGTGTTCGAGCTCGTGTCGTAGCGAACTTGTTCCATAGTTAGTTGTCATGTAGCGAGCTCGCTGCACCAAGTGGCCAGGCTGTCACGCTGTGTTTTCACTTATGTCGAATCAAGTCCACCTGTCACCTGCTCAGGAGGTCGGGTCAAGTCACCCTCCATCAATTCCCCCCCCCCCCTCCTCGGGCTAAGGGTCTTACTTAGCGCGAGGAGTTCATAAAGTGACGGGTTGATTTGACCCATAATTCAAACTGGGTTGATTGGCTGCATTAAATACATGCGCGGATGTCAGGCGATTTTTGGATTTCTTGGGCACCAAAAAGTGCGCCAAGCGGCTTTCAGTTTTGGAAGACGTGCAGCCGGCGTTACTTCAGTCCTGGAAGACGTGTGACCAGGTTGATTGCGAATCGTTGGATTTGCCTTAATCTGAGCCGTTGGTCTTCGAGTACTGAGGCTATAAATAGAGGGGGGCCCAGGCCTCATTTCTTTTACACCAACTTGCCCTGCTTTTGGATTTGAGGTCGTGCCTTTGTCTAGTTGTTCGAGCTCTTCTTTTGCTCACACCGTTCTTCCGGTTTTAGTTTCTTCCTAGTGAGTCTTCTGTTCCATCAACCATGTCTTGGTACCCACACGGCGGTGTCTTCCCCCGGGACGATAATCAAGATGACATCCCTTTAAGCTCAGGGGGAGCTTGGGGGCTTCCTGAGGGTCAATATGTGGAGGCTCGAGAAGCCTCTGGGAATCAGGCTTCTACTTCCTGAGGGCGGGAACCGGACACCTTCGACCCTTCCACCATGATGATGGAAAGGCTCCAAGCTCTAGTTTCTTACTTTAACCTCCCCGGGGATCTTATCTACAGTCTTACCTCTAGCGACTATCCCTGGGAGCATGATCACGAAGAAGTCATGATCTTTGAGGAGCACCTTGTGGCTGGCCTCCAGCTCTCTCTTCATCCTCTAGTAGTGGAGATTCTTTCCCACTTTAATGTCACTATAGACCAGCTTCACCCCAACGCAATACGGAACGTGGTTGGGACAATCTCTTTGTGTTTCGAGTACTATCTTCCCCTCTCTCTAGATATTTTTGCTTCTATCCTATTTATTAAGAATGCTTCCCCTAGACCTCCTCCAGAAAGGCACTCTTATTACTTTTCCCCCCGCCTAGGCTTTAAGCTCTTGCATGAGCTGCCAAACAGGATCCCTGCCTAGAAGTGGGGTTACTTCGTGGTTCATAATCCCGAAGAGCGGCCCTTCTTGACCCATTGGATGGGGGCCATTCAGGATCCGGGTGTTACTTTGGACCGAAAGGTTCGAGAAACGCTGCAGCTGGGCGAGAGTTGACCTCCTCTGCTCGAACTATTTGATCGAGGAGAAGCTCGCACAGGCCGGTCTGAGCCCTGGTAGGTTACTTTTAGGTCGCCTTTCCCTTCTTTTCTTTTCTTCTTCTTTTTTTTTTTACTCACCTCGGCTTTGTTATTGGCAGCTGAACTCCGCCATCCACGCCATGCCTGCTAGTCTGTTGTCCATTCCCAGGACGCCATCAATTAGAAGATCAAAGTGCGGAAGCTTCGACGCGAGCTCGACCGGGCCCAGAACGAGGTCCTCCAGGCTTGGAAGGGGAGCGGGGCCCAGGATCTCCTCATCAAGGACCAGGAGACACGAATCTCCCGATTGTCTGAAGAGAGCGCCCACTACAGGGAGGAGTCTTCGAGGGTGGCAGCGGAGAGGGAGTTGCTTCGCCAGCAGGTCCAGAGCTTGGAGTCCACGCTCCATGATCGAACCCGAAACCTTGACGCCGTGATGGAGGAAGAGCGAGCTAAGGCGGTGGAGGACTTCAAGGGATCCCTACAGTTCCTGGACTTTCAGGTCGAGTACGGCTCGAGGTCTTACCGTTCGGGTTTCAAGCTCTACCGGTGGCTTGTCCGGAAGAAGTTCTCTGGGCTCAACCTTGAAGGCATAACGATGAAGGGCCTGGACCCGGAGACGGAAGACATTGCAGAGGAGGAGGAGCCCGACTCTCCGGAGGACGACGAGGAGGCGGTGGAACCTTGAAGCCAGTTGCTCTTATTTTCTCTTTGGCTGGATATTCTGAATGGTTGTCCCCGGGCATCTGGACCTGGTTTTATGCATCTCCTTTTTTCTTTCTCTTGATGGACCCTCTCTCGGGCTATTAGGCCCGGTTTTTATTTTTTGAAACTAAAAAATGAAGTATTCCCCCTTTTTTTTTTGCTAAGTGCTATGCCCTTTACTTTTTGCCGAAGTGACTTTATCACTCGAACTGTTAAAGCTGAACACCCGAAGTGGGGTCTCTCGGTCATTGTTACCTCGAACTACTTCCCAACACTTGGGGGGATTTTATAATGCACCTCGAGGTGGTCAACATAGCAAGCATATGCTCGACCTACATGCACCTGGGTTAAGTTGGCGTAGGTTGTCCCTTAATGGGTTCAACTTGTGTATCGAGGCAAGCTATGCATCATAGGGTTCACACCCGAGTTGCTTGCGCTTTTGGTATTAATACTTAGCCTATGCCGATGAGACGGTTAGGTTTTATTTGGCACCAAGGTCCTTGTTAGCTCGGTGTTTTAGCCCTTCGGCTCTGGGAGCGACTTATAGTCCACTCAACTCGGCGATCATGGGTAATATTGCCTTAAGTTGACAATATTCCATGCCCGAGGTACTTGTTTCCCTTCTAGGGTTTCGAGCTCGTATGTACCTTCCCCTAGCACCCGCTTTACTCGGTAGGGTCCTTCCCAATTTGGCCCAAGCTTACCAATGCCAAACTCAAGCATCATAACTTTATGAAGAACCAGATCTCCGATGTGGAAGTTCCGCTTTTTGACATTGGCGTTATAGTACCGAACTACTCTCTACTGGTAGGCCGCGGTCCAGATATATGCAAGGTACCGTACCTCATCAAGTAGGTCAAGGTTGGTGCATAGTTCATCTTCATTTGCCTTGTCATCATACGCTTCTAGTCATAGCGTGGGGACCTCGATCTCAGCTGGGATGACTGCTTCAGTGCCGTAAATGAGGTTGAAGGGAGTCTCACTTGTTGCGGTCTTTACTATGGTCTGATAAGCCCATAATACAATGGGCAGATCGTCTGCCCATAGTCCCTTAGCTCGGTCCAGGCATGTCTTTAGTCTGCGGAGGATAGCTCTGTTCGTGACTTCCGCTTGACCGTTTTCTTGAGGCGTGCCACTGAGGTGAAGCTCTGTTGAATTCTCGTGTCTTGGCACCAGTTCTGGAATTTAATGTCCTCGAACTGCTTACCGTTGTTAGAGATCAGTACCCAAGGTAGTCCGAAATGACACACTATGTTCTTCCAAAAAAAATTCCACACATTTCGCGTCGTGATTGTTATGAGAGGTTCAACTTCTACCCACTTAGTGAAATAATCAACTGCCACCACTAAGAACCTCCTCTGGCTTGTCACTGGTGGAAACAGTCCGAGTATATCGATCTCCCATTGTGCGAAAGGCCACAGACAGGTGAGATACTTGAGGTCGGTAGTAGGCTGATGGTGGATGCTAAGCGTGCTTCTGGCACTTGTCACATCTTCTGACGAGCTCGATCGCATCTTCCTTCATCGGTGGCCAATAATACCCCTGCCGTAGCGCTTTCTGGGTGAGGGCCCTACCCCCCAAGTGTCCATCGCACAGGCCCTCATGAGTGTCATGGAGCATGAGCTCGGCCTTGGAAGGTCGCATGCACCGCAAATAGGGGAGCATGTAAGACTTCCGGTACAACTGTTCATCTATTATGACGTATTTGGCTGCTTGACTCTCTACCCTTCTAGCGACATTATGATTTGCAGGGAGGGTCCCATGCAATAGGAAGCTCGCGAGCAGATCAATTCAGCTCGACTTTGCTTGAACAACGGGAGCGACCTCCACTGCCCCTCCGAGAATGCTAGGCCGAGGTAAATTCTCTATATACACGGTTCTCATGGTGTTATCACTGGTGCTGGCTAACCGAGATAAGGTATCGGCTTCAGCGTTCTCTGATCTCGGGATCTACCAGATGAAGTGTGACTGGAAGTTGAGCAGAGCCTTTCATTAAGTAAGCGATCATGGTTGGCTCGCGAGCTTCATACTCACCCGCAACCTGGTTGACCACAAGCTGAGAATCACTACAGATGACAATGTGTTTGGCTTTCACATCATTTGTTAGAGCCAGCCCGGCTAGTAACACCTCGTACTTCGCTTCATTGTTGGATGCCACAAACTCGAAGCGTAGTGCATACTCCAGGGCTCCTCATCCTAGTTCGCACTTGGTCTAACTAGGAGAAATGTCGCTGGTTGCTACTTCACGGTGCTCAAGCTTAATCGGCCTGGGAACCTCAGACTCGCCCGAGCTGGGGGCCTTGTGTTCGACCGGCCTGGTGACTTCGGAGCTAAAGGTGCATTCTACGACAAAATCTGCTAAGGCTTGGGCCTTGATAGCAGTTCACGGCTTGTATTGGAGATCAGACTCGCTAAGCTCGATGGCCCACTTCGTCAACCTTCTGGAGAACTCGGGCTTGAGTAGGACTTGCTTCAAGAGGTTTGTTGGTAAGGACGATGACAGTGTGAGCTTGAAAGTACGGACAGAGCTTCCGGGCTGCAATGACTAGTGTGTAGGCCAGCTTTTCTATCTCTGGATACCTCATCTCTGCTCCCTGCAACACTTTACTAACATAGTAGACGGGTCGTTGGACCCGATCTACTTCTCTTATTACTACCAAGCTGAACACCTCGTCACTTGCTGAGAGGTACAGCTCTAAAACATCACCCTCTTCGGGTCGGGTTAAGACTGGGATGCTGGTGAGGTATTTTTTTAGCTCGTCAAACGCGATTTGGCACTCTTCGGTCCATTCAAAGCCTTTGCTTTTTATTGCCTTAAAGAAAGGTAGGCAGCGATCTGCCGATTTGGACATGAAACGACTCAGAGCGGCTATACGGTCATTCAATTTCTGAACCTCCTTCAACTTTCGGGGTGGTCTCATTTCTAAGATAGCCTTAATTTTGTCCGGGTTAGCCTTAATGCCATGTCGGTTAATGATGTACCCTAGGAATTTACCCGAGGTGACACCAAAGACACACTTATTCGGGTTCAATTTCATTTAAATTTACACAGAATTCCAAAAACTGAATGCAAGTCTTGTACTAAATCATGTTAAAATTGGGTTTTGACGACCATGTCGTCTACATAACATTCTACTTTCCTGCCAATCAATGTTTCAAATAATTTATTTACAAGTCTCTAAAAGGTTGCCCTGACATTTTTTAACCCAAAGGGCATGACCTTGTAACAATACAGGCTGAGCTCGGTTATGAAGGTAGTTTTTTCTTCGTCAGCTGGGTCCATCCTGATCTGGTTGTAGCCCAAATAGGCATCTAAGAAACTCAGCAACTCATGCCCTGAGGTCGCGTCCACCAGACGGTCAATTCTGGGGAGTGGGAAGAAGTCCTTTGGGCAAGCTCGATTCAGGTCGGTATAATCGACGCACATGTGCCATTTACCATTAGCCTTTTTTACCAGAACGGGGTAGGCACATAGCTCGGGTAATGGACTTCTCTTATAAAGTCAGCTGCGAGGAGCTTCCCGACCTACTCGTCAACTACTCTCCATCGCTCTGGGCTAAGTTGCGTTTCTTCTGTCTAACGGGCCTAACTATAGATCAGTATTAAGCTTGTGAGTTATGATGCTAGGGTCTATGCTAGGCATCTCTACCGCAGACCATGCAGGAACATCCAAATTTTTAAAAAAGAAACTTACCAGTTGGGATCGCAGAGGCTCCTCGATAGAAGCTCCGATCTGAAGTGTCTGGGTTGGATCCTCTGTTAACGTCGGGATGGAGACAATCTCTTCTGTGGGTGCAGCTTGCTCCTCGCACTATTCCACAGGTCGCTCCAGCTCGAGGTCATCTACCACCTTGGCTTTTCCTTTGAGGGCAACAACATAGCACTTACGGGACTTAAGCTGATCACCTTGCGCCACCCTCGACTCCAAAGTCTGTAGGGAACTTCATCGCTAGATAGTAGGTGGAGACTACCGCACGTAAGGCGTGGGTGATGGGCTGACCTACTATGGCATTGTACAGGGAGGGAGTTGCGATCACCAAGAAATCATGGTTGAGCCTTACCATGCTAGGCCAGGTGCTGACCTCCACAGGTACGGTGACTCTTCTCAAGGACCTGACTTCCTCTCTGCTGAAACCTACCAATGGAGTGCTTGCAAGCTTGAGATCGCTCTCCTGGAGCTGAAGTTTGTCGAATGCTGCTTTGAAAATGATATCTGTTGAGCTGGAAAAGTCAACAAGGACACGCCTGACTTCAAAGCCATTGATCTTTATCTTTATGATGAATGCGTCATCGTGGGGGTAGTGGACCCCGTGCGCATCATCCTCTATGAAGAAGATTGGGTCTTCCGTCCTTGACCGCTTCGGGGGATTCTACTCGTCCCTGGCGGCCTCGTGAGCTGATGTTCGAGCTGCAGCCGAGGTGCAGCCCGCGACGATTGAACCTCTGACAATCACATAAATAGTTCCCCGAACTGGTCTTTCTTCAAGGGGCTATCTCTGCGGCTACTCTGCTTACCTGTTGGATTCAGGAGCATCTCTACTATGCTCCCCCTACCGACCTGCTTTATTATTATTATTATTCTGTACAAAATTTCTTAAGTATCCGCGATGGATGAGCTCCTCTATCTCGTCCTGGAGATTTTTACAATTTTCGGACTATGACCGTGGTCTTTATGGAAATTACAATACAAATTTTTATTTCTGGCACTAGGATCCGCCTTCAGCCGAGGTGGCCACTTCACATACAGGACGTCCTTGATTGCCATAAGGATCTGGACCCACTTCGCATTCAGGGGCGTGTAGTCCATCCTCTCTGCCGCTGGAGCTTAGAAAGGCTATCCTGGCCTTGCCCCCGAGCTTGGTCCTTCTTCTTCTTGCTATCGCCCTGAGTTGAGGGCTCTGTCTCCCTTTTTCTTTTCTCAAGGGCCTGTTCACCTTTCTGGTTGATCTCCTCCTTCGTCCTTATAAACTGATTCGCGAGCTTGAGGAACTCGGTCACAGTCTTGGGCTGATTAACAACTGCATGCCACTTGAATTCCTTGTGTGTGATGCCCCTCTTGGCTGCAGTGAGCCGAACTACAGGGTCCATGTTGGGTATACGGAGACAAGCGTCATTGAACCGCTTGACATAACACCGGATGGACTCTCCCTCCCTCTGGACTATGCCAAGGAGGCTCTCTTGGGTTCTGGGGCACCATTTACTGGTGACAAAATGAGAAGTGAAGACTTGCACGAACTGCCCATAGCTTCTTATTGATCTGGGCGCAAGGTTTCGGTACCATATACAGGCCACCCCTTTGAAGGTGGTGGAGAAAGCCACGCACATGCAGGACTCGCTGGCCCTCGCCAAGTGCATATGGGATTGGAAGGCATCAACATGGTCATTCGGATCGAAGGATCCGTTATACTTATCCAACGTGGGAACTTTAAAGTCCTTGGACATAGGAACAACAAGGAGTTCTAGAGATAGGGGGGATGGAACTAAGAGAAGTGGAGTAGCTTTTACTTCACCCGAGCTTACCTCTTCCTTACCCTTGAGCTCGGGCAGGTCGTGAGTGGTAGCTCGACGAGCTCAGCGACATCTCCACTACTTCTTTGCTGGCTCAGTGTTAGTACTGTTGGCTTCTGTATTACCGAGCTCGATGGGCACAGGGAGGGGCTCGGACTGCTGCTGGTAGCTGTGAACTGAGGGGCCTTGCCTGAAGTCTACGGCTAGTACCTCGAACTGGTTTTCAGCGAGCGGGAGCTCGAATTGCGAATGTTGAGGCGACACGGGCCTAATTGGCTGGGAGGCCCCCGGCCTGATTGCAGGCTGCGAGGCTGGGGTAGCTGGTCTCTCCTTCCTACCGTGAGACGATACCGAGGTCTCTCCCCAGTGAGAAGGATGTTCGTTCTGACGGCGAGGCTTGGCCTACTGCGTGGCCGGATGCCAAGGAGGAAGCGGCTGCTATCAAGCCTTCAAGCTGGTTTTGGCTGGTCAACGAAGGAACGATGAAGGGTTCAGCTAAGGTTGTTCCAATCATGCAAGGAAGTAGAGTGTTCACAGGTGCCACTATCTGAGGCACATTCGGGCTAGGAATTTGGTCCGCAGAGAGGGGGATGGTGAACTGTCCAATGCAGACAGTGGGAAGCTGGGGTTGCTCCTCAGAGGCATCGACATTGTTGGAGGAAGCCATGGATGTTGAGTTCTGAGAGTTGCATAGATTGGAGGAAGGATTTTTGAAGCATTCCCACAAACGGCGCCAAATGATGTTGCGCGATCAGGACATTCCTAGCTGGCGAAAACCTGGCTCCTAGTTGGTGATGGGTGGTACCTGAGACGAAGATGAAAGTAAAGAATTCCCAGGGAGCTTGCTCGGCAGGAACACTCCGATGCTTAAGTTAGAACTCTGAGAGAACTATAGAGAATGCAAAGAGAGAGCTAAGAGTGCAGATGGCGCAAGTTCAGTACCTTTGCTCCTTGGGGATCGGGGTCCTTTTATACTGATGCCCTGTCAAATCGGACGTAACCGTCTGTGGCCCTCTGTCGCAGCCGTTATTCGCCAGGGCTGCGTAGGTAACCGTTGTAGGGTACTGCCTAATCAAGTGAAATGCACGGTCCGGAAAGGACAGGCACGCCGCCACCTGTCGAGAGACGTGGGCGCAGACCACTGGTGCTGGCAGAGACTACACTGTCAGTCAGGAGACGTGGGTGCAGTCTGGTGGATACGGTCTTGCTAGATAAGAAGCTTCCTGAAAACGCCTCGTCGTTTAATAGTGAGTTGCCTTGCAGCGAGCTGTCCCATAGCGAGTTGCCTTGTAGCTAGCTACTAGAGGCATCTCGAGGTGATTCCGTCAGGTCCTTGAGACGACTCTTTTGCCTAAGGATTGGAGCGAGCTGATTGTCCTAGCTCACAATCTGGGATAGACTTAGCTTGGAGTGTCCCCTTTGTCATACCGACTTGTTCGAGCTCGTGTCGTAGCAAACTTGTTCCGTAGCAAGTTTTCATGTAGTGAGCTGGCCCGCAAAGGCTTTAGCGAGCTCGCTACATCGAGTAGCTAGGCTATTGAGATGTGTTGTCACTTATGTCGAATCAAGTCCACATGTCACCTGCTTAGGAGGTCGGGTCAAATCACCCTCCATCACCCATAATTGTGTATTTAGTCTTTTAATGGTAATATTTGAAAATGTAACTTCAATTATTACTTCCCACCTCATTTAATCCCCTCTCATTAAGTCTTATACTTAAATTATTAACTCACATTTCTTTTATTAAATCCTATATTTAAATTATTTTTTACTAATAAATGCTACTAATTAGATCTATGTCAACATTAACAACATAAACCCATATATTCTAAAACCGACTAAAAAACAAAACCATTCTTTGTCTAAGTGGTGGCTAAGAAATTCAACCATCTGAATCAAATTGGTCAACCTAGGAAGTCATGGTTAGGTAGTAAAATTTTTAAATTGGGAATAAATATACAAAATTACAAAAATATAGAAAAAAGTAGACACATTTATGATATTTTTATTAATCAAATTAAAAGAATAAGTGTAATAAATAATAACTGTTTTCATTGATAATGAAAATGAAATACATAATTTAGAATTGACCAAAAATGAAATTATTTTACGATTTGGCAAAAATCAATAATTCAACTTTTGGGTCAAATGTGTTAACATCTAATTTCATAAATAAATAATAAATATAAAAATACATAAATTTTGCAAAAAGAAAAAATATCCAAGCACATGTATAATATCATATGATTATCATATTAAACAAAAAGTAAGTATGACACATCAAAATTATTTCTACACATAGAAATACAAATATGTATGTATGTATGTATATATATATATATATATATATATATATATATATATATATATATATATATATATATATATATATATATATATATATATACATATATAGAAAAAATTGAACACATCTATAATTTTATATTACACTACCATTAAGATGAATAAGATTGTAGAACTTTCTTTTGGCTAAAATACATATTTTTTGATGTAGTCCCTATTTAATTGTGATATTTAAATTATAAATTGAACTACTATTGTTCACATCATTCCCTTTTATTTAAATCTTACATTTTTTTTTATAATTGAACAAAAAAAGATAAAATATTACAAAAAGAAGAATCTAGTGAAGCAAGCACGGCTATTAATGATACTTGAAACTTTATAATTCGATCCAATTATCACGTATTTGGATGAGGTGTTTATGTAATTAGATTTCAATTTTGTAATTTGCTTCCAATTAATAATAGAAAAATGAAAAATATATATTTATAAAAATTTGTGGATACATTATTACTATCATTATCATAATCTAGAATTGCTATGTGCAAATCAAGCACGTTCATACTTACTATATATATATATATATATATATATATATATATAGCCTTGCATCGGGAACAACTCCATACTTTTATGTTTAATTTCATGGAGAGATATTCCCAATACAAGGCTATAAAGGCTGTTGGAACGGGTTCTGCATTGACAGAATCCAGTTTCCTTATTTAGAGCACTTCACAATGGTTCTGATTTTTTGAGGTGGACTCTACAGAACAGTCTCTAAACTTGTTTGGTGAAAAAATCAGGAGAGCCCAAATGGGCTGTCACTCTGTCAGTCAGTTAGTTGAAGGGTTATCCCTAATAGTAGTAGTAGTAGCTGAATCTTCAGCTCAGACGTCCCAAACTAAAACAGGCCCGAAATCCCTCATCACTCCTAAAGGTGTTCGAGCTAGCTTACAGCTAGATTCAATTTCGGTTACTTAAGCTCAGAGTTTTGTTAAGGTTAAGATCAAAGCCCAACATGTACCATAGCCCAACATGTATTAAAGACTTCTGTGATGGTCACTTGGTATCACTCCCAAAGGTGCATGGAAAGGTGGGATCAATGACACATCCAATCTGCTGCAAACAAGTCATGTACAACGGGCTATCTAATCCAATAAGAAATGAATACGTCAGTGTTACCATACAACTATTGATACCTTATTTACGGGTGATTGGTGTTCACTCTTGTTTGAATTACGTGCCCCATTGTACACGTCTTGTTTGTAGCACAACTTAGCTCCCATGGGATGAACCTTGATATTGGAAACTACAGGTCTGGTGTGGTGTATAAGGTCATGCGAGGTTCTAAATATCAAGGTTTTATAAACTGGTCCGGACATGGAACCGTTTTAGGAACTGGTTCCCGGGTCGAATGATACCATTGTCCGGTTCAAATGAATGGTTCATTTTGAATTAAAAAAATAAAGAAAATAAAAAATGGTTAAAATTTTTGTTTGGGTCGATCACTCAGGTCAAAAGGCCCCTGATCAAATCAATGTAGGGTGAAATGGAATCTGTTACTTGAGTAATTCCTGGGTCAACCGGTCCAACCATATTCAGTCTGGTCCGATTTTCAAACCCATGCTAATATCGACATGATAAGCCTAATATGGCTAGATTCAAAACCAGGTTGCCAAAAATCTAAAGGAGATCTTAGACCACTAGCCAACTTCCTATTTTGTGCTACAAAATGAAACACAATAGGTTTCATTTAATTTAGTACCTACGTGTAACCCAATTAAATAATATTTATATTTATGTTTAATTTATAAAGGCAAAAATATTGTTTATAAACTATTTGAGAATTTAATATTAAGTTGAACCTATCAAACTAATCCGCATTTAGTAATTAAAATTTTTGAATTTGTATATGATATTTACTTAGAAATTTTAGTAGGTCTGATATGTTTTTAAGTTGAAATTGTATATTTTTATAATTGATTAATTAATATTTTAATTTATACTAAATAACAACATATTTATTATTTACAAAAATGAAAATAATATTTAAAAAATATTTGCAAATTTATTATTAAGTTGACTTTTTTTGTTAATATTAAAAGTGAAACTAATAAAATAGAAAACAATTGGTTTGGTAATGACAATATAATAGTTGCTTATAATTTTTGTCATGGACTTAAATAGATAATGACATAATAATGGCTCCATGCATTTAATAATTTGTAAAAATCTATATAAAGTATTTTGAACTTTTACTTGATGCATTACAATAAAATTGTATGATATTGATGTACCGCGCTATATTAATTATAATATATTTCTTCATATGTACCATTGAAATATATATTTTTTATATATATGTATACCTTATTTATGATTATTCCAACTTAAATTTAGTATTATTAATGTATTGATAGGATTTATAACAGCTTCCCTCATATATCCAAGTGTATCTATATCTTTCCATTGTATTTATATGTTTTAAACGTGTTTGCATTTATATCCATATCCAAGCTCACCGATATGATACTTGATACCGATGGTTTGAATCTTGGCACCATCCTCTTATCAACAACAACAAATTATGGTTGTCTTGCGAGTTTACATCTGTGCCTCACAAGGGGGCACCCCACAATGCCCCATAACACATCCCGACCTTATATTGGGAATATAATATCTCTTGATGATATCTTATCATCTCCCATACTTGTCACTGGGAGATGTTCCCAATACAAAGTCGGGATGTGCTGTGGGGTGCAGATGTGAACTCCCTGTTGGCTGTACAAGAAAAAAACAAAAAAAAAAAAAAAAAACTCCTTTTGATGGGAAGAGAAGGCAATGTCATTGTAGGCATGTAATCTATGCTTTGAATCCCTGCAGTTAACAGGGTTTTCTGCAACATCCTATGTTGATAATAGATTGGGACTGTACATCAAATCATCACTCCATCTGACACTGAACCTTCAGGATTTTGCAAGATAATAATGCATTTATGGAGTATATTTAAATAAACAAGGGTGTGAGAAATTAATACATTTGCCACATGGAAGAGCCCTATTAGCTGAAGGACCCCAACTGATTTGATTTAATTTTGAAGAGAGAGGGAGAGAGAATCTGAACATGTTCTGGCTGTAGATACAAAATTCTGGCAAAAACAACAGGATACAATAAAAGATGAAGAAGCTGGACTGATGGAGCTAATCAATATATGGTCCAATGTGTCTTTGATTAAACACAGAACATCATAATGATCAAGTGAGAGATCATAAAAGTTTTAATTGAAGAAAATACTGCAGAGAGACTGTACATATTCTGACTACATATACAAAAATCTGGCAAAAGCAGCAGGATACAATAAAGATTTTCACTGGGAAAGAAGCTGAGGCTTAATCAATATATGGATCATGTCTTTGATTAAACACAGAATACTATAATGATCAACTGAGAGATCTTAAGATTTTATTGACTGAAGAAGAGAGACTGCAGACTGTTCTTACATTCATGGTGTTCAGAGAATTAATTGAGTTGTTGCTCGTATAGGTCTTGATGAATTAAACTTTGCAGTCTCCCTAATACTTCATATTGTACTACTTCAGTCACTTTACTAGTTATAGTTAGTGGCTACATGCACGCAACGATTAAAGTTCTCAAAAACAGACCAGTACATGCCAACGATTATAAAGGCTCAGTTTGGGAGGAGTATAAATGCAAATATGTAGAGTGCAATTAAGTCATTAAAAAGGATAGATTGAGAAATTAAGTCATTCGAAAGAAATTAGGGCAGGTCCAATAGGTGATAAAATGAAAAGTAGATTAAAATGACTTATGTTGCTGCTAGATATGAGGCCGAGGGCAATAAGGAGATTTCACTGGTGTTCGAGGCTGACAGGTTCGATTTGTAAATAAGAGAAGAGCACACGTCAGAGGCCCTGAGTGTTATTTCAGGGGTGGAAACTCCGACGTTCAAGTTAGTCAAATGCTTAAGAGGGGTTGGACTAAATAAAAAATGAAAGCTCAAAGTTTAGTCCTTGATAGTTAAGAATGATTTTCTTGGGATTTTGAATATGTTTATCTTGAGATGAATACCCCCTTTTATAGCTAACCTCGTCTTATGAGTAGTTGGAAGCAGTTGGTGATATGCAATCAGGATTTGATCTAACCAATGCCACATGGCACGATCTAAGGCCTGCCGAATATCCCTGCATCAATTTGATCGTATACATAGAAAACCAACAATGTATATGAGATTAAATAGAATGAAATGGTGAAATAAGAGTGATGTTGTATAATTGGGATAAGGCTTGCATGAGAATGATGATATCTATCTATTGTTTAAATATGAATTTGAGGTTTCTAGAAACATTACCAAATACAACCTAAAAGGACCGATTGTTGACCATCTTTCTAAGTTATCATATCTGTTGCAAAAGAACAAAACAACAATAAATTAATGAATAAATAAATACAGTTTAACCAAGGATCAATCAATGAATGTTTGGTCAGATGATGACAGCATCTGACCACAAACAAGATGCATTGAAGTGTTCAATAGTGAACCTCTTTGATGAAAGGGCCAGGTCCGATATAGTGAGTGATCCGGGTCAAAAGATCATAACTTCAATTGATTGAAAAGCTGATGACTAACATTAACGTACATACTGTTCACACTGCACCCAATTAATTGGCCACATGTTCTTCACACTCAACATCAAATATTTTCTGCTTTGTTTTGCTAATTTTGTTCTTCAAGTTATATAAGCAAATGATTATATTCACACATACATATATACATAATTGTTCGAAATTTATGCATCAATTTTCAATTTTTAATATATATTTTGTATTTATATTCACACATACATATATACATAAATATGTACCTGACCGTTCAACCTAAACAGTTGAACTGATGATCCACAACCTGCATGCAAAAGTAGATGGGCCTTCGAAGGTTCGAAGGACCGGGCAGAGCATAAGAATCTGAAACCCAGATCAAATTATCAAATTTAAAGAATACATAGAAATTGCATTGACAAATTGAAGATCCTCTCTGATATGGACCGTTGAACACGCATGAAAGACATGGACTTCTACCCTGTTGACAGGTTTGCCACTGGGATAGAACCAGAATTCAGTCTCAACTTTTTACTTGCACTAGAAAACCGAATCAGGTCTTCTTTATTTATATTCCAAAATTTTTCAAAGTTTAAAAGAGTGATTCTTTTTTTCAGAAAAGTATACAATGTAGAATTCTGAACAACCTTACGTAATTCAAAATGACAAATACCCACCTATGTATTGACATCAATTTCGAACTGACATCTACTCTAATTGTACTGTAGGGCTAACAATTCTTAAAATGTACTGAACACTCATTCTTCCTTTTCTCTTCTACATTCTAGGCTCCGCTTTAACTACTCCTAGACCTCCTGGTTGAGACAAGCGTCACTTTGGCTACCATATCTTTTGTTGGCACGTATTTTGCGGTAGACATCTAACAAGTATTTGTACCGAAGATCAATGTATATTTCTTAGAGTCCAATGTCCCCCGTTTTTGTTTTTTCAAAAATCATGACAGCTCCTTGGGGTGCATCGTCAACTCAATTCTTAAATTCTAATGGCTTCAGTGGCTGCTAAGTTGCAGATAATGTATTATGTTTCCATTGTATACTTAGCTATGCTATCTAGAAGTAAAATGGAATCAGATGTGGATTTTCTATTCTATACATCCTTGCAAATCAGCATCACAATAGCCTATTAATTTTTATAATTCTTTGTTAGTTGCAACTATCTTAATATTCTTAATAGTTGCCCAATCCCAATGAATAGCCCCTGGGTTACTCTGAAAAAGACTTACAGGTTTACTGTGCATATGATAAGTCAGGCCCATTAAATGGAAATGGATTTTAGCTATACTTAATTACGTATTCAGGAAGTTGCCTTTAAATGGTCTAGTGGTAAGAGTTATTATAGCTACCCCAAGTTCAAAACCTTCAAGCATAAAGCTTTTGTTTTAAAATAGAGAAAATCTATGGTGCTAGAAAGGTATGATAAACAGCATTGACCAATCAAAATCCATTGATTGGTTACCACTTTTATGATACCAGTTGATTGGTTATAATTTTTTCTGTTATAAGGGTATCATAGACAAATTCAAGATATTTACCAAGCTAAATGGAATTGACCGAATCAATATATGGACTGATACTATGTATATGAGTGGAATGGCACCACAATTATGCTATTCCAATGGTATAACATGTATTGATAATTTAAACCTTGGTTTCTAATATATTTTATCAATGGAGGCTCATGCCAGATATCGGCTTCTATCAGGGAAAACCTATGCCCACACCATTCTAACAGCCTTTTGCAACCTTACATTGGGAATATCTCCCTATGAAATAAAGCACACAAGTATGGAGATATTCTCAATGCAAGGCAGTAAAAGCTACTCGAATGGGCTTTGCCCTGACTGAAGCCGAACTCCTCATGCCAAACCTTTCTATTAGTAGTCGTACAAGACTACAGATCTGAACAAAAAATAAAAGAAAATTAAAAGATAAGAGGAGAAGAGAAGAAGAGAGATGGAGAAGATGAACTCGTGGAAAGGTTTTAGGAGAAGAGAGTGGTTAGTTATCTTAAACAGTCGCCCCACCCTTTGAATTTATATACATGCATTCATAATTGTAATAGGACTTAATGTTTACATGGCAAGATAAGATATGATAAGATAAGATTAAAACTAATCCTACTAGGAAAGCTAATCCTAATCAAGACTTAATTAAATCTATGCTGTCCCACAAGTACATTAATGTGGAGTCCACAATTTCCTACACTCTCCCTCAAGTTGGGAGTAGATGTTTGTCATTCCCAACTTGCATAGATCTTCCTCTAACTTCTTCCTTGAAACAGCCTTGGTGAGAAGATCTACAAGCTGCATGTTGGAGGTGATATAGGGAAGGGATACTTCTTGAGATGCAACCCATTCTCTGATGAAGTGCCGGTCCATTTCAATATGCTTAGTTATGTCATGTTATACTGGATAATAAGCTATATTAATGGCAGTCCGATTATCACAGTACAACATTAGGGGTTTCTCATAAACAATATCCAATTCCTCAAGTAATGATCTTAACCATAGAATCTCAACTACACCATTTGCCATGGACCTATATTTAGCTTCAACACTGGAGCGAGAAACAACACTTTGTTTCTTACTCTTCCAGGAAACCAGATTACCTCCTTCAAAGGCACAATATCCAAAGGTAGATCTTCGATCATCAATACACCCAGCCCAATCAGCATCTGTGCATACTTCTATCTTCATGTAGTCATTATTTTTTAGCAAAATGCCTCTCTACCTGAGGACCTCTTCAGATATGCTAATATCCTTTCAACTGCAAGGAGATGAATAGTTCTAGAAGAGTGCATATACTGACTAACTACACTGACTGCATAACTGATGTCGGGTCATGTCATGCAAAGGTAGAGAAGTTTTCCAACTAACCGTTGGGACCTAGCTTTATCTTCAAGAGGCTCTCCCCCTTCTGCATTGATCTTGTGGTTCTGTTCAATAGGTGTGTTTGCAAACTTAACTCCCAACTTTCCTGTTTCTTCTAGCAAATCAAAAACATACTTTCGCTGAGAGACAAAAATCCTATGCTTGGATCTAGCTACCTCAATGCCCAAGAAGTATCGTAGTTCCCCTAGATCTTTTACCTCAAACTCTTGATGAAGGAGTTTCTTAAGAGACTCGATTTCACTAGCATTACTTCCTGTCATTACAATATCGTCCACATACATAGCAAGCAAAGTTACGGAAGAAGCCACTCTCTTAATAAGCAAGGTGTGGTCTGATTGGGCCTGCATATATCCAAACCTTTCAAGGGCTCGTCTGAATCTGTCAAACCAAACTCTGGGGAACAGTTTTAATCCATATAAGGCTTTGTTCAATCGACAAATCTTTTTTCCTGTCTCTGTACCATAAAATCCAGGAGGCAACTACATGTAAACATCTTCCTGCAAGTTTCCATTGAGGATGGCATTTTTAACATCCATCTGATACAATGGCCAAGAGTAACTAGCTGCAAGAGATAATAGGACTTTTATAGTGGTCACCTTTTCTACTGGTGCAAAAGTTTCTAAGTAGTCAATACCATATGTCTGAGTAAATCCTTTGAAAACTAATTAGGCCTTATACCTTTCAACAGAACCATCAATATTATGTTTCACAGTGAATACCCATCTACATCCAACCGGTTTCTTTCCTTTGAGCTGATCAACTATTTCCTAGGTATTGTTTCTGATGAGGGCATTCATTTCTACTTTTATTGCATCTTTTCATTCTAGTACTGCCAATGCTTCCTGTATTGTTCTAGGAATGGGAATATCCACAATGGATGCAAGAAAAGACTTGTAGGAGGAAGACAAATGATCACAGGACAAGAATTGAGAAATGCAGTGAGCTATGGATGTGGTGCAATAGTGCTTGCCCTTACGGGTTGCTATGGGAAGGTCAAGATCATCTAATGAAGGTGAAGGCTCCATGATGGGATGTCTTTCATCTGTAGTATCTGTGGTACTTGGATCTGGATCTGTAGAAGGAATGGAGGCTATTATGGTACCGGGATCTAGATCTGTAGAGGGGGCTAGGACTGGCCTGGACTACTAATGTTCGAAATCAACCTGTTTCCATTGTCTGTGATAAACTCTCACATCCCTGCACCTTTGACAACCTCCCCCACTGCACCCTTCTTCACTTAATGGGATTGGTGAAGGAACTTCTGATGTGCTAATCTCAGCCTCACTATTCTCCCCCTAAGGAGAAACTCATGGATAATAAAATTTATCCTAAAAAAATGTGACATCCAATGAGACAAATCTTTTTCCAAAAATGAGTTCATAATAGAAATATCATTTTTGAGTTTGTGCATAACAAAAAAAATGCATTTGGAAGCTTTAGGATCAAATTTGGAATGATGAGGACCAAAGATTTGAATGAAGCAAGTGCAACCAAAGGTTTTAAGTGGAATGGTGAACAATTCTCTATCAAGGTATATAAGGGTAAATGAAGATTTCATGTCAAGAACTGGTGAGGGAATCCGATTGATAAGATATACTGCTGTAAGAACAGCATCCCCCTAAAAACATATAGGCACATTTGAGGTAAACATAATGCCTTTGGCTACTTCCAATATGTGTTTATTCTTTCTTTCAGTAACCCCATTTTGTTTTGGTGTATGTGGGCAGGTACTCTGATGGATAATCACATGGTCAAGCAGGTAGGAGGCTAATGGGTTTGCAAAATATTCTTTTGAAATATCAGATTTAAAAATTTTAATTTTGACCCCAAATTGGGTTAAAATCATTTGATGAAAAATTCGGGTTAATGCTGGAACCTCATCTCGAGAACGCATAAAGTAAACTCGGAAAAACTGAGTATAATCATCAACAAATAACAGAAAATATATGTACCCCCATGGTAGTGGTATGATAGGGTCCTCAAACATCAATATGCATAATTTCAAAAGGAATATTGCTCTTGTTATTACTTAATGAATATGTTGTCCTACAATGTTTTACAAGCTCACAACTCTAACATTTCAAACTAGACATCTGGACAAATTCAAATAAACTAGGAAACAAACTTTTCAAGGCCTGAAAGGATAAATGACCCATCCTATTATGCCAAAGCGTCATCTGATCAACAGACTGATAAACGAAGGATTTCTTAGTTTCACTATCTTCTTGATGAGCACTTCCTCCAAGCATGTAGATTTCATTCGTCTCACGACCAGTCCCAATCACCTTCATTGTCTCAATATCCTAAAAAATACATCGATTAAGAAATGAGCACCTACTCCAAGCATGTAGATTTAATTCGTCTCACGACCAGTCCCAATCACCTTCATTGTCTCCATATCTTGAAAAACACATCGATTAAGAAAAAATGTTACTGAGCAATTTTGTTTTTTGTTTTTTGTAATGCTACTAAAAGCAAAATAGTATTAAGCTTAGGAACATGCAAAACAGAGGATAGGGAAATGGCATAAAACAACTTGATGTCTCCTTTGCTAGAAATAGGGACAAGGGATCCATTAGCAATTGACATTTTATCTTTACCAGAAGATAAATGATAGGTAGAAAAAAGTGATGGCAAGCCAGTCAGATGGTTGGATGCTCCTGAATCTATTATCCAAGAATGTTTTGTATTACCTAAAGTTGAAGCATGATAAGCTAAGACCCGATTACCTGATCAAGCAAAAGATGAGATTGAAGGAACTAATAGTGGCTAAGGAGATGGTACTAAGTTACTAACTTCACTTTCCAATTGTGTTAGAGCAGCTCGGACAATAACTAGGGTGTCTAGAGGAGTGCCTCTTGAGGCTATTGAGGTTGTACTATCAATGTTAACAACTATATTGGCATTCATCTTTTTGTTTCTGAGCTTTACTGGAACCAGATGTGGACGTAACTTCCAACAAGTGTCTTTAGTGTATTTAGTTTTCTTGCACTAGGTAATAGGCTTGAGATAGAGTCACACTCTCTCTTATCAACAACTATTGTCTTATAATATCATACTCAAAATTTAGACCATCTAGGAACTCAAATACTCTGTTAGTTTCAACTTATCTTCTGTAAGTATGTGCATCTCTCCGACTTTCCCATCCTATTGTCTCAAGATGATGAATTTCATGCCATAGAGATTTTAGGGTTGAAAAATAAACAGAGACATGTTTCTCTCGTTTGAGATTTCTAACTTCCCATTTCAGCTCATAAGCCCTAACAACATTAAGGAGATAAGAGTAAGTTTCTTTCACAACATCTTATATTTCTTTAGCTGTTTTTGCTCATAAGTAATTTTGGTTGATGTGTGGCTGCATGAAGTTGCACAACCATGTCATTACCAAATAATTTTCCTGAATCCACCTAGCATAAGTGAGATCCTTCTTAGTTGATTCCTTCACAATCCCCCCACAAGTAGTTCAGCTTTCCTTTTCCCCATATGGCTATCATGGCTAAGTCGGCCCACTCTAAGTGGTTTAAACCATCAAACTTTACAATTGTAATCTGTAAAGTGTTTTTAGACATGCTACCTAAACCGGTCCCCAAAACACCCTCCCCTTGGCTTTTAAACTCCATTAATGATCAATAAAAAAAAAAAAAAAAACTTCCTAATTATTGTACCAGTCGACCTACTAGGTGTGTAGTAGGTAATAGCAATAAAAGAAGCCCTAATTTTTGTGACGATCAGCCTATTGAGATTGATAGTAGTAAAAAAAGAAGTAATAGTTTTGTTATAACAGTCCTGTTGAAACAGCTCTACTGGATCTTCCAGAGATCAAAGAAATAGAGGGAGACAAGTCCTGAAGCAATAAAAACCTTGAAACTTTAAAATGGACTATAGGAATCTTCTGGAGTTTTTTTCGTACCTCTTATATCAAGGTATTATTGCTACCAATCTTAAGAAATATTGAAAACTTACCAGAAAAATCTAAAAAGCTCTGATCTTGATGAAAAACTTCTGGGGTTTTGATTGTCTCTCTTATTCTTGAAGAGAAAAAACTAATATCGAACCAAAATCTTCTAAAATTCTGATTGCCACCTCTGGTCTTGATCAAGAACTGATCTTGATCCTCTAATCTTGAAAGGGAAATTCTGATCTTGAACAAAAATCCTCTGAAATTCTGATCACAACCTTTAGCACCGATCGAATAGAAATCCTTCGAAATTCTGATCACCACCTCCAGTACTGATCAAGGATTGATCTTGATCCTTTTTTCTTCCTCTAATTCTTCCTGGTTATCAAAGATATGATCCAATCTTTGGACTGCTGCTATAGATAACCTCCAAGAATCAGCTTAAGAGAGATTTCTCTATTCTTCCAACCCTAGGCAACTCTCATGTGATTGGCTCTGGATCAAACACACATGAGAATCCCTAATCCAAGCTCTGATACCAAGTAGTCGTACAAGACTACAGATTTGAACAAAAAATAAAAGAAAATTAGAAGATAAGAGAAGAAAAGAAGAGAGATGGAGAAGAACACGTGAAAGGGTTTTAGGAGAAGAGTGTGGTTGATTATCTTAAACAGCCACACCACCCTTTGAATTTATATACATGCTTTCATAATTGTAATAGAACTTAATGTTTACATGGAAAAATAAGATAAGATAAGATTAGATAAGATTAAAACTAATCCTACTAGGAAAGCTAATCCTAATCAAGACTTGATTAAATATATGCTGTCCCACGAGTATTCTATTCTATTAATCCTAATCAAAACTTAATTAATCCTGCTAGGAAAGCTAGTCCTAATCAAGACTTAATTAATCTTGCAAAGTTTCCTACACTATTCTGTTGACATTGAACAAGCACATACCTATTTGTACCTAATCTGTTTAGCTGTCTATTTAGCTGCGTTTTGTAAGAACTTGGAGTGAATGGTGAATCAAAGTGAATTTGCACTCTAGTTAAGCTTTGCAGGCATTTGGTAGGATTGCATTTTTTATTAGAAATAAAAACAGATTTGTTTTTTCTGGCATTTTTCTTTTGCACTCAGTTGGTCAATGTAAATCCATCAAGATAAAAATTTGGTCAATGTCAAAAAAGTAGTTTCTGGTCTTGAATCCATACTTGTATCCATCACAACCAAACACAATACAGAATTTATCAATACAAAACCAAACCAAGTCAGAAAACGTATTTGCATTTGCACTCTTACCAAACTCAACCTTAGTAATTAAGAGGGCTCATAGAAATTTTAGTGCACAGGATCAAGATCTTAATTATTTAGTATACATAACAAACTGATAACAGGGGCTGAGTATGATGGATTAAGAGGATTCAGAGGTTTTGTATCTTTTGATTACAGAAATGGATCATATGATTGTTCAGGAATTTAGCCTTTTCTACTTCCAGTTCAATGAAAGACTACAATATTTAGAAAGAGAAATACTTCAGCCTACCAGTAATGGACAAGACCCAAAATCTTTGTTAACATTCTGGATTGCACTCACTTCATTCAACTGCACAACCGCACTATAGCACACGAAATGAACCATAAAACTAATGACTGACAGAATGGAATATAATTCTAACAATTGATTATAGTAGGCAATCGTGTACGTGTGTATCACTGCACAAAAGTATGGCCGTTTCCCAGCAAATACCTCACTTTGTTTCAAGGGATTTGTTGGCTAATCAACTGACATTGGAGACAACCGAATATCCTGTTATGTATTGCATAGCGTAAAGAATAATAAAAATAATGAGATAATATTAGGCAGATCTTATTTTTTCACTCAGTAGCATGTTTCTCATGTAGCTCTCCATTCTGTCTTAAGTGATCAAATGGATCGATCCAGCGATCATCTTCCCTCACAGCTTGGTCCCATCGCTGCTTGAATATTTCAAGCTCGGCTGTTGACTGCCTACGGATCTGTGACTCAGATGAAATACAAAATACATGATATTTAAGTCATATAAAAGCAGTCTTATCATTACCCAAAAGAAAGTTGTGGCAAAGCAGGCTAAAGAGTGAAAATATCAAAGATATGCATAAAATCTATTCAGAAAATGATAAAACAAAAAGCAACTGTTGGTTTCTTACATGGGTTCTTAAATCAATTGATCTGTCACTCTGCACACACAGATAAAAAACAAAGAATCATAATATTCTCCTGACTGAGAATTTGGTAATTGGTAGTACATTGAAACAGTAAAAGCAGTATCAAAGAAACTACCTTCACAGGTGAATGTTCTGGTGATTTACGATCTGGAGGTGGCTGTATAAATATCAAAAATAAGATCAAGGATAAGTTAATCCTCATTGTATGAGAAGAGTAAGGAGAGAAAGGAAAGAAAAAAATGGAAAATAATAAAAGAGGGATAGTCAGATAGGAACACAAGAACATGAAGACATCATCACATACAACTAGATGCAACACATTGAAATCTAGCATTCATTTGGTCCTTACCAAGGATGTATCTGAAAATAGATCCAATTGTATAAACACAATCAACTTAGCTTTCTAGGTACTCAATGTAAACATTTTTATGTCAGGAAGAGTGCAACACCTCATGGGTAAACATCATCCAACTATTGTCATGGAGTCTTATAAGGTCAACTTCCTGAACTCCTTAAGGAGACATGCATGCACTGTCCTAACCATTTTTCTATGCAACTTCACAGAGGCAATTTTTGTTTTTGAAAACTCTCCAAACTGACCACATAATGGCTGGGGTATTTTATTCCCCAGGGCCTTGCCCTTTTACTTAGGCCTGTGGCTCACAACAAATATGCCAAAAAAATTGGTTTAAAGATCTGCAGTGAATTTACAATTGGTGAATGTTTGTTTCATCAATATCATCATTCAAGCAAAGGACGCAATAGGTCAAGTCTCTCACCAAATTCTCTTGTGAGAATCTAAAATGGATGCTACATGCAACATGAAATGAATCTTCGTGGGATGGGGATCTCCAAATCAGTTCACAAGAAAAGCTTTCACCTTCCACCTCTTACCTAAGGAAACTACCCACCGCCATGAAAGCATTCTTATATGTTGTATGTATTTATCCCCCCTTACAATTAACTTATTAGAATCATTGGAATTTCAAGAAATTCTTTTGTTGCTTATAATTTTGGAAATAATTCCCAGTTAAGATCATCTCTCCTTTTATGCATCCTTCTAAATAACATCAATTAGTTCCCATAACTCCCCAAAGGGATTGTTTCACATTTGAATCATGATTCACACAATCTGATACAGATTTATTCTTGAATCAAATTTCATATTAAACTGAACCGCAATTTGTAGAAGTGCAAGGACACTAGCCTTAAAAATTACTACCCCCTAATTATTTTACCTAGAAGACTACAACTTTAAGTACGTGATTTCCAACTTTGTTAAGATGTTGACATGCCCCTCCATCAGTAGATGTTTCATGAAAGATCTATGGATGTAATCATTTGCTCTTCTCTAAAATATATTGTGGTGGTGTTAAAGTATCTGGGGAAGTCATACAATCAACTTACTACATCAAAATCTTTTATAAAATATTTTTCTCATTCTCTTCTTTCTCTTTCATGGTTCTAATATTTCAAATTCTTTTATTAAAGACTAGCCACATCAGAAAAACTGTTATGTTCTAAAATGGGACGTAATGTAAATTCTGTCTACCTCAAGGGAGACAAAGACCTCTGAGAGATAAATCTCAAATAACAAGGGATAATTCTCATAATAATTTAATTAAGAGGAGAATTACAACTTAAATAGACTCTTGAACAATAATTGACTCTTAAAGACTTTGATCTCCACCATAATCCGCATATCCTGCTAAATGCAACCACTCTCTACATAACTACCACCCACTCTCTACACGGACTCTAACTGACTCAAGTAAACCACAGCTGAGGACTGCTCTGTGGGGAGAGCATGAAGTGCTCTGTAGGGAGAGCATGAAGTCTGTGTGAAGAAGGGTGCTTTTTACCAGTGTTTATGCAGGAACAGTGAGACAAGAGCAGGAGTCTCTGAAACCTAATGGCCAAAAAAGAACAAGAGGATGAGAACGGTAATATTATAAATGAGGATGCCAAAGTGGAGGTGTTCAGTAAGCGGATATGGCAGAGGAGAAATGCAAATTTAGTGTTTTTGGCAGTATCCTAACAGACAAGAAGATTAACCTAAAAGTTTAAGGCCTACAAGTCTCTGTTTTCCCAACAACGGGTCTTTGCCTTCCTCTTGGGGCTGAACCCTGTACATGAGCCCCTCAGAGTTCAGATATTAGGAAGTAAAGATCTTCCTTCAGTGCAAAAAGTGTATGCTCTAGTACAATCTGAAGAGAGTAGGTGAAGTGTGATGAATAGCTCCGAGGGGGAGCAGATTGCCTTAGTGGCTAAGGGAGTATAGGTGTAGGAAGCAATAATTCCTTTAAGAAGGGTGACTTCCAAAAGAGAGTGGATGATAAGGATAAGTTATGGTGTACTCATTGCCAGAAGGCCATACACCCAAGATACTTGCGGGGACCACCATGGAAAGCAAAGTGGGCCCAAGAGTTGAGTAAGAAATCAGATCAGAATATGAAACCGTACAGCAGAGTCAAAAAAGTCTCAATACAGCAAACTTGGACACCCAAGAGCCTCAGTCATCTACTGCTGCTATTCACCAAGACTGCCCATCCGCTGCTGATTCCTGAGAAGATATCATTAGTTCTTTCCGTGACCACTTGGATCTGTATGCGAGAGCAATCCATCAAATGTATTCTGCTCCTCCTGCCTTGACTTCTTTTACATCTGCTTCAGGTAAAGGTAATCTTGCCACAACCTTCCATGTGTCTTCTCATTCACCTGATTCCCCTTAGATAATTGACTCTGAATCCTCAAACCATATGACAGGTAAGTCAAATTGTTTTCAGCCCTATCAACTTTTATCTGGTAGGGACAAAGTGAGATTAGCTGATGGTTCTTTTTCCACCATAGCTGGTGAAGGAACCATAACCCTTCCTTTGGACTTACCCTTTCTAATGCATTACATGTTCTGAAATTACCTATAAACTTGTTTTCTGTCAATAGCATTACAAATTCATTAAATTGTTCAGTGACCTTTTTCCCTTCTTCTTGTGTTCTACAGGATTTGGACTCGGGGAAGATGATTGGTAGAGGCCGTATGGTGGATGATCACTACATGTTGGAGAACAAAGCTAGTCTTGCGGTCATTGAATCTATGAGTTAGTCTAGTATGAGTCAAGTTTACTTATGGAATAGTCGTTTGGGTCATTTATCTTTTGAGGAGCTAAAGGTCTTACTTCCGAATTTATTTAAATTAGTGTCAGTGTATGAGCTCAAAATGGTGTGTCGAAATTCTTGTGCCGAAACTCCTCAACAAAATGGTGTTGCAAAAAGAAAAAACCGCCATCTACTTGAAGTGGCTCGTGGGTTACTCATTCATATGAGTGTTCCAAAATGTTTTTGGTTGGATGTAAGGTTCGAAGTATCGATACGATATGAGTTTCGATCGTATCGTATCGGTACTTAGAAACGGCCGAAACTTTACTTTGTTTTAGTTTTTTTTTTCACATTTTGGTTTTTTGGGAAGCTTTTAGCATGCTTTTTATTATTAAAAAAAATGGGGTAAGCTTGGCCCCCTTTTTTCTATTCCCTTCATGTGTTTGGTTGTCGTCGTTTTGTTTAAAAATTGTCTCCTACTTGTGGTAAGCTTGACCCTCGTGCTCTCCCTTGTGTCTTCTTGGGCTATCCTTCTTCTCAAAAGGGTTACCGTTGTTCCGATCCTGTTTCTCGGTAATACTATGTTTCTATGGATGTCTTTCTTTGAGAATGATCCTTTCTTTCCAGTTTCTCCTCAGGGAGAGAATAAGGTGAAGGAGAAACAATTTCAAGTGTTACCTCCTCTACTTGACCCTCCTCCGTTCCATGTCTTATCCATCGTCACAAGGGCCAGCTAGGTTCGTGAGCAACTTGAAACTGTACCGCCAACATCATCAGATTTATTGGGGACAGATCCCGTCCCACTAGGTACTATTATTCTTGTTGACATTCCTGATCCTATTGCTATTGATTCTTCTTCTGCCAATGACCTCAACATCCCTATTGCACAAAGGAAGGGAGTTAGGTCATGTACCACCAAACATCCTATCTCCCACTTTATCTTATATGATAACATCTCATCCTCCTTTCATGCTTTTCTCTCTTCCATTGATAGTGTCCTTATCCCCAAAAATGTGGTAGAAGCTCTTTTAGTACTTGAATGGACAAATGCAATGAAAGAAGAGATAGATGCATTACATAAAAATGGTACATGGGAATTAGTGGATCTTCTTGTGGGAAAGGAACCAATAGAGTGCAAGTGGGTTTTTGCAATAAAGAATAGGGCTGATGGTATAGTAGAAAGGTACAAAGTTCGGTTGGTGGCAAAAGGGTTTACTCAGGTGTATGGAGTAAACTATGCAGAGACATTTGCTCCTGTTGCTAAGATGAACTCCACTAGAGTTCTTTTTTCTCTTGCTGCTAACCTTGATTGGGATCTCCACCAGTTAGATATTAAAAATGTCTTCCTGAATGGTGATCTTGAAGAAGAGATGTACATGGTGCGACCTCGTGCTTTCTATGCTCAAGACCAAAAAAAAGGTGTAGGTTAAAGAAGTCCTTGTACGGACTAAAACAATCATCGAGAGCTTGGTTCAACAAGTTTCATCTAGCTATATAGCAGATTGGTTATAAACAATGTCAGATTGATCATACATTATTTGTGAAAAAAGGAGGAAAAAATTGCAGCCTTGATAGTGTATGTTGATGACATAGTTATCACAAGCGACTAGAAGGTGGAAATTCAGAGACTAAGGGAGTTCCTAGCCACTCAGTTTGAGGTGAAGGATGTACGTCCCTTGAAGTATTTTCTTGGAATTGAAGGGGCCCGTTTGAAAAAGGGGATCTTCATTTCTTAAAGAAAATACATCCTAGATTTAAATTTCAGATTTAAGTATAATTATATATTATTTAATATAAAAAGGGTTTTGAAAAAACACATGTAAACAGGTGTATCGGGGTTCAAAGATACGATATGATACGCCCCGTATTGGGCATATTGTGCCGATACTTTGAACCTTGTCTCTACCTGCTATTGGGGTCCTTTGTTAGTGGTGCACTTACTCTTTGAGAAGAGTAAGACACTTTGAGTTTAGCAAAATGAGCCATGAGGGATTCGAACATCTGCAAAAGTCTTTTCCATCATCCACTCTTGGCCGATGGCCAACGATCGAATATTTCCTTTCAATTGTGAAAGCCGGCATTCAAAACCGAGATTCATGACTGGCTCTGATACCATCTATTACATTCTAAAATGGGATGTAATGTAAATTCCGCCTACTTTGGGGAGACAAAGAACTCCATGAGATAACTCTCAATTAACAAGGGATAATTCTCATAATAATTTAATTAAGAGGAGAATTACAACTTAAATAGATTCTTGAACTATAACCAACTCAAAGAGACTTGATCTCCACCATAAGCCACCCACGTATACCACTCAATGCAACCAATCTCTACGTAACTACCAACATGGACCCCACAAAACTCGATGTGAATGCATTACGTGGACTTACATGGACTCTAACTGACTCGAGTAAATACTTGTGTGTAAAGATGTCAACTAACAACTATTTATTCTCTCCCTAATACCTAGATAGGCGGGCCCACCAATGGATATGTGACAAACATCCATAGTTTTTTGAAATGCCACAAATGCCTCATCTTAGAATATTTTCATGAAAGACCAAACATGAAACGAAGGGGAAACAAAAGTGGAAGTGGAGTATTTAGCGAGACATCCAAATTACCTGACCATAAATAGGAACTAGAATAGCTGAGGGAGAAATAGTATGATTGAGATAACTCAATAAAGTTCCTATTAACTTTCCCTTAAATAATAGTGAATTCCTTGGTTACAACTTACATGATACAATATAAAACAATGTAATCCATTTTCAGGTATTATAACCTTTCTTTTCCATAAGGTAATCCAAGGTAAATGCAGAAAAAAGAATAGAGTGAATCTAATGGGAGAAGTGTAATGGAGGAAGATAGCACCATCTAGGCATCACACTTAGAGAATGCAAGTAATACAACAATAACAGTTACATAAATTGGCCCTGGTAATTCACATATACAGATTACATTATAAATAGCAACATGCTAGAATAAATCAAGCCAATATCTTATATGAATGGAGATTATACTTTCCCTCTGTTAGAAGGTATATATTCTGTTTTATGTTAGTGTCAGCAGGGTTATTTTTGTCTTTCTTCTTTTAGTTTTCTCTTTATTACTTAAGTAGTGGCACAACTGTAATTTTACAGCTTTATATCATTAATAAAAGTGGGCAGCATTTAGAGGTCGATGGTTCTGTTCGATCTATTTTGCTTTCAGCCCTAGTTCTCCTTCTCTTCTTCTTCACATCTTCTCTTCTCTCTCTTAATCCTGAATATCTTCTAGAGTTTTTTGCTGGACTTATTTGTTTCACGTCCGATCACATGATTTCAGAGTCAAAAGGATCGATCCAGTCTGTTCCAGATGCCATACAGCCCTCTGTCTACAAATAATTCTCTCTCGACATTGGAGAAAGGAAAGAGGACTAAAAAGGACAGATCGACCACTAGAAAAAAGACACTTCCATGCCTCAGGTTGCAGTTTTGTCGAGTTGTTGGTGGTTTTCTAGATTCCCTCTAATTGGCGATTCAAAGAGGGGCTGGTTTTGGATGGTACAGGCTAGTTTCTTCTCCATGGGTTTTCTATTGTGTGATGTGTGAAAACAGTGTGGTGACACAAGTGTTTATTTGCCCAATCTATGTTCTTGAAGTTGGCTAGCAGTTAGGAAAGTTGTTTGGTGTTTTCCCAAGTTCTGGCTATAGTTTTTGTTGCTTTCAGACTAGTGAAAATTGTTGTTTGGTGGTTTTTATTATCTTGGGGTGAGTTTTTTGGTGAAGGTTGCTGAAATAGTGTATCTACATTCTGTATATGAGTTTTGACATCTATGGGTTGTGAGACCAAGTCTAGTGTGGTGACGTCAAGGTTGTCCAGTTGACGTATGCAAAACTCAATGGTGCAAACAACATTCCCTGGGCAAAATATGTAGAGGTGAATCCAACTGCTAGAGGAAAATTGAAATGCATTAGGATGAAAAACCAGATTCAGGTTCTGTTGGATATAGTGATCTTTTTTTTTTTTTTTGAAGAGTAATGAGAACCTGAGTCTGGTGCAAGAAAATGCACAAATTATGATATGTCTTTGGAATAGCATGGAACCTTATATTAGTGTAAATCTGATGTTCCTATAAATGCAAAGGAAATATGGGGCCATGCTAAACAGCCATACTTTGGAGTGACAAGATAATGTTACAAGGATTTATCAACTTCATCAGGAATATTTTCAGCTCCAACAAGGTGATAAAACTATGGAAAAGTATTATGCAGTCTCAAGAGTCTGATGATGAGTTGAATTCCTATGAACCGCTGTCTAATGATATAAGGTACAGCAACGATAGAGGGATCAGTTAGATATTGTCCAGTTTCTTTCATAACTAAGAACAGAGTATAAATCAGTCCATGCACAAATCCTGGGTAGTAGCGAGATCCCTACATTGTCAGAAGTCTTTTCTATAGTAAGAAGAATTTCTAATCCAAAGACTGATAGGTCTCCAATTTCTGAGAACTCTGCTTTAGTTGCAACCAGGGGAGGTAGACGTTGTATGCATGGTAAAAGTGGTCATGGCGGTGGATGTGGAGGTCGTAGGGAAGCAGGTCTATTAGAGGACAAGGCATTGGAAAACATGGTACAGTATGTGAATGTACTCATCGTGGGCATGAAGGATATACCGTGAGCTTTTATTACAACTTGCATGGCCCACCATGTACACGAGCCAATCATGTTTCAGTTGGAGGAAACTATGGTATAGTTGGTGATGAGTTCTATCACCTTAGTTTCTAGGAAGGAGGAGATGACTTCTTTATTGTATAGTTGGTGATGAGTTCTATCACCTTAGTTTCTAGGAAGGAGGAGATGACTTCTATCACACATTAGGAGTATGAAAAACTTCGTCTATCTTCTTCCTCGCTACCCTTGTAAAATCAGGTATAACTTGTCTTGCATCTAATTCTAGGTCTTGGGTTATAGATTCTGGAGCCTTAGACCATATAACTAGGTCTCCAAATTATTTTGTTTCTTTATCCCCTCCCTCCTCTTCCTAAACTTTACTTTAGCAGCTTATCTGATGGTACTAACTCTCCTATGTCTACTAAAGGAAATGTCTCCTAATTCTGAATTAACTTTTTGCCTAAATTTCCTCTTAGCCTCTTGTCTTTTAGTAAACTTACTAAAACTCTTAATTTCTCTATTTCATTCTTCTCTTTCCATTGTATTTTAGGATCTCAAGATAGGGAAGATGATTGGTGGCAAGAATGAGGCTAGAGGATTGCACTATCTAGATGGTGGTGGCACTGTCAATTGGGCCATTTGTGTCAACTTAGCAAGCATGGTTGAGTGTCTTTCGTTCCAAAAGAAAATAAAAGAGTGCCAGGTCCTTTTGTTCTTGTTCATTCCAATGTTTGGGATTAAAATCATATAATGGGTTTACGGCAGAGTTTGGTAGTGTTTATTTGAAAAATAAGTGATTATTCTAATAAGCATTCATGAGCATTTGGTGAAAAAGCACTTATTTCAAACAGGGGTAGTAGAAGTATTTTCAAAATGACATGGCAGGCCAGAAAGGAAATAAGCACTTAAAAATAAGCCCATAATTTAAGCTTCTCAAATAAAAACTTATTCTGAGGAATAAGCACTTATTTGGGCTTATTTCCCAAACATAAATAAGTGCTTATTGGTGTGGTCCTAGCCCAAAATAAGTGCTTATTCGAATAAGCACTTATTTTTAAGCACTCCCAAAAAATATATAATATTTAATAAAAGCCTCTTCTATCCTTAATGGCGAATCTCCTTTTTGTCTCCTCTTTCCTTCCATGTCTTTATTTCTTCTTCCTCCTCGTGTTTCTGGCTGTATTTTCTTTGTTCATAGACTTGGCCCTGGGTTGAATAAGCTTGATTTTTGTGCTCTCAAGTGTGTCTTTTTGGGATATTCTCAAACCCAGAAAGGTTATAAATTCCATTGTTCCACTCTCTATCAATTCTTTGTTGTTCTAGACATTTCCTTCTTTGAAAATGTTCCTTTCTTCTTTGTCGTTGAGTCTCTATCTCCTTTACTTCATATTCCTATTCCTACTACCCCTATCAACTCCTACTGTTGAGGCACCTACACAGCCACCAATTCACAGAGTGTACATGAAGGGAGTATGTGGACTAATGCTTCCTACAAGCTCCGGCCTCTACTGTGCAACCATCAGTTTCATCGTTGGCAGATCCATCCGACTTAGATTTATGTATTGCAAAAGGTAAATATTCTTGTACTGACCATCCTATTTCATGTTATGTCTCCGTTGCTCATTTATCTCTTTCCTATCGCAATTTTGTGTCTATTGTCTCTTCTGTTTCTGTTCCTAGGTCTCTCCAGGAAGCCCTTTTCTCCTTGAAATGGAAGAAGGCGGTGAATGAGGAATTTCATGCTCTTTGAGTTTAATCATACCTCCTGCGTATGTTGCTGAAGGGAAGGTAGGAAAGATATGCAAGTTAAAAAAGGCAATTTACAAACTGAAACAGTCACCACAAGTCTGGTTTCATTAGTTTAGTAATGTGGTACAATAGTTAAGACTAAAAAAGTGTAGTGTTGAGCATCTGAATAAGGAGGTCACAAGTGGAGAAATTATTACCACATATGTTACGTCAAAATATCAGTTGGCCGATCTCTTCACCAAAGGTTTAAGCAGGGCTTGAATAGATCATATATGTGACAAGTTGGAGCTTTATGACATATACATTCCAAGTCTCCAACTTAAAGGGGAGTGTTTGAAGTTAGATGAGTCAGAAGGGTTATTTTTCTCTTCTTTTAGTTTTCTCTTTATTTACTTTAGTAGGGGCATAACTGTAACTTTACAGATTATCATATCATTAATAAAAGAGGGAAGCAGTTAGAGGTGAGTGGCTCTGTTCAATCTCTTCTGCTTTCAGCCCTACTTCTCCTCTTCTTCTCCACGTCTTCTCTTCTTCTTTCTTAATCCTGAATATTTTCTAGACTTTTTTGCTGGATTTTACTTGTTTGTTTCAGTTTCAGGTCTGATCACACCATCCTTCCCCATCCTTAAAAAATAAAAAAGCAATACAGAAAAAGAACAAAAGATAATGCTAGTGGTAGTATTCAAACCTTAGTGGCAGATGCGCCTCCCAAGGTTGGTATTCCACGGTGAACAATATATTCACTGTCAATCACTCCAACTGTCTTGGTAGGATCCCCCTGAAACTCCATGCTTAGATCAATTAGTGCAACAAATATCCTACTTAATTAGAAATAATTCAAATATAAATCATAAAATATTTTGAATCCAAAATTAGGTTAGACATTCATTTACAGCTAAGCCATATCACTTTTATATCCAACAAAATAAATTGTTCTCAAAATCTCACATAATACATCTATTCTTCTTTTCATTTTCAGAATCGTCATCATGCAAAATAAAGCAGTCTATGCCTCCAAGGATGGAAGGTTTTGTGCAATTGGTAGCCTTGAAGATCCTCTTACAAGATAAACTCAAAGCCATGAAGATCATGCTGGAAGGTGTGTCCTTTGCATAAAGGAAAAGGAAAGTATAAACCACATCTTCCTTTCATGCAAAGTAAAAAAGATGGAACTTCTGTCTTATTTAGAGAAGAATTGGAGGATCACAGCACAAGTGTAGCTTCTATTATGGCATTGGCCATGTTGTTAGATTGCTGTTAGTCTTTTTATTGTTTTTTTTTTCTTTATGTTATGTTGCAGAGGTACGTCTTTTTATCCTCTTTTTATTGTTTTGACTTGTTCCACTATAAATAATAAAAAGGAGGCCACCAAGCTATTCTTTTTGTCCCTTCGAACTTCTCTTTCTTCTCTTCTCTCTTCTCTTCTCCTCTTCTCTATCTTTTCAGTTTTCTGGGTTGAGATCATGGTAACGGAGCATAATTGTGGGAGATAGCAGCACTCAGATTGCAGACATTTTCTTTTCCAGCACCCAGAAGTCTTGTTTCTTAAACTGTGAATGGAAGAACAGCTTGATCGGACTGATTAGAATCTTATTGCCCCTCCCTTTTATTCTTATCCCTTGGTCGTAATACCAAGAAGAGTTTTTTGGTGATAGTTAGATGCTGTGACAGTTTGCTTTTCTTTTAGGGGGGAGGGCGCTTATGCCATTGTGTATGTACTGTCAAGGGGTTGTCTGATCCCTTCTTAAGTAGAGGAGGTTCTCTATCACTACATGTAGTATGTGTGGTGAGGGTGATCGGAGTTTTCTGAGGTAGCATAGTTGCTGTAGGTGGTCCTTCACCTTGTTTCTTGGAGTTCCAGCCGTCTGATAATCCTTTTTTATTTAAGTGTGGTAAGTTTCTTCCTGCATTATTGTGCTTTTCAGGACCTAACCTCCGGAAAGACGATTGGTAGAGGAAACATGGTGGACAGTAGAATAAAGCTGGTTTTATGGCATCAACATTGGAGTCAAGTAGCCAATTTAGTCAATCAAATAAGAGTCAAGTTTTGTGTGGCATAATCGCCCGGGTTATATGTCCTTCGCGTTACTGGAGTTTTTGTTTCTGTTTCTATTCAAGTCTTGTTCAATGTCTGATTTCCAATGCCAAACACATCAGCTAAGCAAACAATGTAGAACATCTTTTCCTTAAGACTCAGTTCGGAAAGAGTACAAAGCAAATATGTACAGCGTAAATACATACAAAATAATATAGAATATAAGACTTTGCACTCTACATATTTGTGTTTGTACTCCTTCCAAACTCAGCCTAAAGAAATAGAAATTTTCATATTGTGTATTTTATTATTTGGGGACCTACCATTGTAACATTTGAGGGTGATTACAAATATTTTATAAGTTTGAGTGATGACTATTCTCGCTACACTTGGATATTTCCTACGCACACTAGAGATGGAGTTCCTAAAATAGTGAAGGACTTTTAGCAGATGGTTCACTCAATTTCATGTATAAGTGCAAATATTTCAGTCAAATAATGCCAAAGAATACTTCCATGGTGACCTAAATGAAATCTTTGCATCCCATGGTTCTATTCACCGTAGTTCATGTGCTAAAACACTACCACAACAAAACAGTGTTGCAGAAAGGAAAAATAGGCATCTTCTTGAAGTGACTCATGGAATGATGTTGCAAATGAATATACCAAAGTGTTTTTGGATGGATGTTGTGCTTACTGTTGTGTATGTAATCAACCGTATGCCCTCTAGATCATTGAATTACAAGGCCCCTCATCATCTCCTGTTCCCATAGTCTCCCTTGTTCTCCATACTTATGAGGGTTTTTGGGTGCTAGTCCTTTGTTCATCATTTGTCTCCTTCTCATGGCAAGCTAGACCCTAAGTTCATTCCGTGAATCTTCCTTGGGACACCCTCCACTCAGAAAGGTTACCATTGCTTTGATCCAATCACCTAGAAGTACTTCACTTCTATGGATGTCTCTTTCTTTGAGTCCGAACCCTTCTTCCTTGCTTCTCCTTAGGGGGAGAGTGGTGTGGAGGAGAAGCAAGTTCATTAGGTCCACCTTCTAATCTGGATCTTGCACCTTTTTGTGTCTTCTTACATAAGTGTTGTAGAGATCAGCAATGTTCTAAGGATGTAGAGCTCCCAAACACCAGGAGGTAAAGTCCATCTCAACCAAGTACTCTTGTCCCAATTGATTCATCCATTCCTAATTCTGTTTTTGAACGGGTGGATAACCTTGACATTCCTATTGCTCACAAAAAGGCTATTAGATCATGCACCATTAAACACTCCATTACCCACTATATATCTTATGAGCATCTTTCTCCCTCTTATCGTGCCTTTTTTGTCTACTGTTGACAATATCCCCATTACCCAAAAATGTTGCAAAGGCTTTTTCATTTCCTTAATGGAAAGATGCTATGAAAGGAGGAGATAAATGCCCAACATAAAAATAACACTTAGGAGTTGGACCTTCTGGAAGGGAAAGATCCAATTGGGTGTAAATGGGTGTTTTCAATGATGCGCAAGGTGGATGGAAGAATAGTAAGGTATAAGGCAAAGTTGGTGGCGAAAGGTACACTCAAGTATACAATATTAATTGTGTTGAGAATTTGCCCCGGTAGTAAAGATGAATTCCCATCGGATCCTTTCATTGGCTACTAACTTTGATTGAGAGTTGCACCAACTTGATATCAAAAATGCATTCTTGAATGGGGATCTAGAGGAAGTGTATATGATCTAATCATCAAGTTTTTGTGCTAAAGGGAATGAAGATGAGGTGTGTAAGTTAAAGAAGTCCTTGTATGGGTTGAAACAATCTCCTAGAGCCTAGTTTAGTAGGTTTCATATGGCAATTTAGTGGGTAGGGTTCAAGCAGTGTGAATCACTCTCTTGATCAAGAGGTGTCAAGAGAATGTGGCAATGTTGATAGTTTATGTGGATGACATCATAGTTATACGAAATTGGATTTCTAAGATACAAAAGTTGAAGGAGTTTTTGGCTGCCCAATTTAAAGTGAAGTATTTAGGACCCCTACAGTATTTCCTTGGAATCGAGGTTGCTCACTCACAAAAAGGTGTCTTTGTTTCTCAAAAGGAAATACATCCCAGAACTCTTACAGGATGTTAGAGTTAGCTGAATGAGGGGTAGATTAGTCTTTTCCAATCAGTTTAATTTATGTGCTTATGTGGTAGTTCTAATTAGACTTCCTGGCCCATACTTAAGTGGGGGGAGTTTAGTCTTTGTACTAAATTAAACCCCTAATCCATATTATGGTTAAATGGTAGGGTTTAGCCTATTATGTACTGAATTCTTCCTCTTCTGCTCTTCTCCTGGTTCGAACTGCTGTAGCTACTGAACAAACATGGTATCAGAATAGAACGTTGTTCTCTAAATCTCCTCTCTAATCGTGACTTCATTTTTTTTCTTCTTTCTGGGCTGAAAATGGAGAACACAAATTCGACCTAGGTCTGAGAACACTTCGGTCCTTCTTCCTCTACTCAGAACTTGATTGTCTTTCAAGAAAAATAACTACAGAAGTAAGTGGATGGTCGACTGAAGCTCTCCATCAGAGGTTGGTTACCTTTTTTTTGTGTTGTTGGTATTTCTCGGTTGAAAGCCTTCAAATTCTGCTCGGACTGATCAGAACCTAGAGAACTAGGTTGTTTGCAGCCTTGGTTCATGAAAAAAAAAGTCTAAGAATAGGCTGTGTTTACAATGGCCGAATGGTGTTTGACCCTTTTGTGTGGGTCTGTAGTTTGTTTTGAAGCCTTTGTTGGTCACAAGTGACCTGAATCGAATGATTGTGTGGCGGTGCTTGATTGGTCACAACTACTACTGCAGTGGTAGTAGTTGGTGTTTTTTTGGACTTGTAGTGCCCTCTGAAAAGGTCAGACAGATCTGTACCATGTGTGACAGCTATGGTTGTGTGGTGGTGCTTGTGATGCTCAACCTCTATTGAGAAGCTTCAAGAGGGCTTGTATGTGGTTAGCGAATTGCTGAATTATTGTCATTGTGATTTATGGTTCTGTGAAATCAGTAGTAGTGTGAACAAGAACAAAAGTTTGTGTACCTATCATGTGTTTGGGGACTGATTGATTGTGACTGGTTGTGAACCTATCATCTGTGTTTGGGGACTGCTGTAGTGTCTGGAACATCAAACTCCTGACAGCAGTACTTAGGTGGTGACTGGGGATTTAGATTAGAAGTAGCATTGAGAGGGCATCATGGCAGCAACTGGAGATGGTTGTAGTGATCAAAAACCTAGTGTGGTGATTCCCTCTGACTATCTGGGTGTGCAGATGACTTCAATTAAACTTAATGGTGAGAACTATGTGCCATGGGCCAAGTCAGTGGAAGTTTTTCTCAAGGCAAAGAGGAAAGTGAAGCATGTGAAGGAAGATAAACTATCAGCTGACTCTTCAGGGTTTGATGACTAGGAACAGGAAGATGCCCAAATCATGGCATGGTTATGGAATAGTATGGAACCCAAAATAAGTGCCAACTTTATGTTCTTAGATACAGCTAAGGACATATGGGAACATGCCAAGAAGCTTTATTCTGGGCAGGATAATACTACAAGGGTATATCAGCTCCATCAGGAGTATTTTGATCTACAACAAAGGAATAAAACCCTACAAGAGTACTATGCCAACATGAAAAACCTCATAAATGAACCAAATGTCTATCATCCCCTAACTCCGGATGTTAAGGTTCAGCAACAACAAAGGGAGCAACTGGATGTCACTGGGTTCTTAGTGGGGCTGAAATCAGAGTACGAACCAGTTCGAGCCCAAATTTTGGAAAGCTCTATTCTTCCTACCCTTGAGGAAGTATTTGCAAGGCTCCGCAGAATCTCCTTGGGTTCTATAGAGAGTACCACACCATCTGACAAATCAGGATTTGTGGCAGCCAGAGGAGGTGGACATGGTAATAGAGGGGGAGGACATGGATCTCGAGGAGGTCATGGTGGTTCCATATTTGGTCGTGGTGGTGGTCGTGACTCAGGGGGAGGCCGTGGTAAAGGAAAAGGTACCTCTACTAGGAAGTGTACCCATTGTGGCAAGGAAGGACATTCGGTTCATTTTTGTTATGATATCCATGGCCCACCTTTTACATGGGCAAATCATGCAGTTGCTGATCGGGTTGATGTTAGTGATAACCAACAACCAGATCTCACACCTTCCACATCTACATTTGTTTCTGGGAAGGAGATGATGAGTGTACCGCGCAATGAGTATGAGAGCTTCCTCCGGGCTACCTCACAACATACTACTGCCGCCCTTTCTCACTTAGATATTGCTTGTCTAGCATCTAAACCCTCTCCCTGGATTATTGAATCTAGAGCCTCTGATCACATGACCAGGACTCCAAGTGTGTTCTCTTCCCTCTCTGAAACTTCCACATCTCAAATTGTTACCCATAGTTTTCAAGGTGCCAAAGCGAGGCTAGGCGATAGGGGGTGCCGAGTCGCCTAGTCGCCTAGGCAATGAATTTTTTTTTAAGTAAAACCATATATCCTAGGGTAGTTCCCTAGGTTCCATAACCATCTTTAATTAATAATTATTCATAATTTTCATAAGAAATGTATAAGTTTCATGTTCAAGTCTAGAAAATCAACATTTTATGAGAAGAAAAAGAACAAAGTAAAGAAAATTCAAAAAATATAGGGGCTGAACCCCTACTTTTGTTATAGAAAAGAAGAAAAGAAAATGTGGAAGAATAAGAAGAAGAAAATGTGTTGATTAGACAAAATTTTAAGTTCTTCCTTTGCTTATACGTTTAGGTTTTGAAATTTTTGAGGGTTCAATCAAGGATCAAAATTTCGATACGATACACCCCATATCGGGTGTATTGTATTGTATCTTTGGGGTCCCAATACCTATTTACAGGTGTTTTGGGGGGCCCATTTTTTAAATAATATATATTTAAAAATGAAATTGAAAACCAAAGAAATAAAAAAAAAATAGGGGGAGTATTGTTATAAGTACCGATACACCTTAGCCAATACACTGAGGTGTATCAATACTGTGAACCATGGATTCAATACAGCAATTAGCAATGTTGCATTGATTAAACCCTAAGAAAATAAGAAAATAATAAAAAGAAATTAGTAATATAAACACAAAATGAATATTCTAGTTTAATAATGTCTATTTTATAATTATAATGTCAAAAAATTAAAAATATAAAAGTATTTTATAACCCAGTGCACAAAACTACTAGGCGACTGGGCGAGGCAAGCCTCCAAGGGCGCCTTGTCGCTTAGGCTCCCACCTAGGCATCACCTTGACAACTATGCTGTTACCCTTAACAACGGTTCCTCTTCTCCCATCTGTGGTGTTGGTAATGTTGGCACAGCTTCTCTTTCTGTATCATTTGTTCTATATGTACCTAAATTTCCATTCCATCTTATGTCAGTTAGTAAATTAACTAAGGCCCTTAATTGCTCTATTACATTCTTCCCTTCGTTTTGTGTTTTTCAGGATCTCAAGACTAGGAAGAAAATTGGTGGGGGGCATGAAGCCGATGGATTGTATTATCTTGATGGTGGTGGATCATCAGTTGCATTTCAGACTTCCCTCACTCTTCTACAATGGCATTGTTGACTGAAACATCCATCCCTCAAGGCACTCAAGATACTAGTTCCATATTTGAGTCATTTGTCGTCTTTACAGTGTGAGTTGTGTCAATATGGGAAACACCATCGGGTTTCCTTCAGTCCTAGAGTTGATAGTTGTATGTTGAGTCCATTTGCTTTAGTTCATTCAGATGTTTGGGGTGGTCCGATTAAAATAGTCTTATAATGGTTACAAGTATTTTGTTACTTTTATTGATGATTGTTCAAAGATGATATGGATTTAATTATTGAAAGAAATGAGTGAATTATTTTCCATTTTTCAAAAACTTCATGCTGAAATACGTACGCAATTTGGTGTTCCAATCAAAGTTCTTAGTTCAGATAATGGTCGTGAATACTTCCTCACTTCTTTTCAACGGTATTTAGAACAATATGGCATCATTCATCAAACTTCATGTGCATCCACCCCTCGGCAAAATGGGATGGCTGAACGAAAGAACTGTCATTTCCTTGAAATTGTTCGATCTATTCTTCATCATATGAGTGTTCCTAAACATTTTTGGAGTGACGTTGTGTCACGGGGCTAATCGACGAGGCCCCGTGCGGCGCTTGATGGGGTCAAGAAGGCCTACAAATGCAAGCAACAACACACAAAAGGCAACAAGGCACACAAATTATACAAAAGGCAACTTGCATTGCATTAATCAGTGGTAAGCACAAGCACACAGTTCAGTGTCAAAGGGATCTTGTGCTTAACCTTTACATGCTTATGACTCACTCGACTACCTACCTCCCCTCAAAGAGTACGTTAAGCTTTTAGGGGAGTGACAAGAAAACATCAAAAGAATAGAAAATCAAACTAAGTAATTACGATAACGCCAATGGTGGTCCCCCCTTACAAGATACATGCATAGCCCATCCATGACACACATGATGACACCATGAAGGCACGCTGTAGGCACTTTGATGGCACAACAATAGGTGCTTGATGGCGCAGTGAAGGAGTCACTTGTGACAGTTGTGCTTACTACTTGTTTCCTTATTAATCGGATGCCGTCCTTCATCCTTCATGGTTAGTCTCCCATTTCTATTTTGTTCCCTGCCTTGTCTTCCTTTCCATTAACACCCCAGGTCTTTGTCTATGTGCTTTTTTCACAATATGAGTCCTGGGTTAGAACAAGCTAGACGCACGCTCTATTAAGCGTATCTTTTTTGGCTACTCTCGGACCCAGAAAGGTTATAAGTGTTACAATCCCATTACTCGGAAATTCTATGTCTGCCCTGATGTCACGTTTTTTGAGTCTATTCCATTCTTCTCTGGACCTAAAGTTTCGTTATCTCCACCTTTGCTTCCTCTCCCTCTTCTAGTTTGTGATCCCGTTCCGGGTGTTCCAATTGGGCCAGTGCAGATTACTACTGAACAACCACCAATCCAGCACGTGTATACTCATCGACAGACACCAGCACCTCCTCCGACTTCTACCTCATCTGAGGATCCTGTTGTTGCCCCTGTCCCAGAACCTTCAGAGCTTGATCTTCCCATTGCTTTACGAAAAGGTAAACATAGTTGTACCCTCCATCCCATTTCCAATTTTGTTTCGGTCCCTCACCTTTCCACTTCACATTGCTGGTTTGTTTCTCTCTTGTCATCTATCTCTATACCTAAGGATGTCCAAGAGGCCCTTACTTCACCCAGATGACGTCAAGCAATGGAGGAGGAGCTCTTAGCTCTTCAGCATACTCATACGTGGGAACTCACTACTCTTCCTCCAGGTAAGTATGTTGTGGGTTGTAAATGGGTGTATACTGTTAAATGCTTGTCGAATGGTAGTCTGGAGCATTTGAAGGCCCGACTTGTTGCTAAAGGTTATTCTCAACTATATGGGGTAGACTATATGGAGACCTCTCTAGTGGAAAAGATTAGCTCAGTTTGTGTCTTAATTTTCCTAACAGTTATGTATGGTTGGCCCTTGTTTCAACGACATTAAAAACGCCTTCCTTCATGGTGACCTCATGGAGGAGGTATATATGGAGCAACTGCCTGGGTTTGTTGCTCAGGGGGAGGATAGTAAGGTGTGTAGATTGAAAAAGGCAATTTATGGGTTGAAACAATCTCCTCGTGCTTGGTTTGAGAAGTTTAGTGAAGTGAAGAATTTTGGGATGAAACAATGTCAGGTTGACCACTCAGTGTTCAGCTATGATTCACAAGCCAGGAAGATTTTAGTAGTCTATGTGGATGACATTGTCATAACTGACAGTGACAAATTGGGGATTGATAAACTAAAGGTCTTCCTGCAAGAACATTTTAAAACAAAAGATCTTGGGAAGTTGAAGTACTTCTTCGGTATAGAAGTTGCCAGATCAAAACAAGGTGTAAATCTATGCCAAAGAAAATATGTTCTTGATCTGCTGGAAGAAACATGATTGTTAGGTGCGAAACCGGTCGAAACTCCCATGGAACCAAATGCTAAGTTGAGTAGTGATACAGGTGAAATATTTGATGATCCTAGAAGATACAGACGGTTAGTGGAAAAGCTGAACTATCTAACTATCACAAGACCAGACATCTCCTTTGCAGTCAACGTGGTGAGCCAATTTATGTAGAATCCCCGGATACCTCAATGGGAGGCAATTCTTAGAGTTGTAAGGTGCCTAAAGGGAGCTCCAAGCCGTGGGTAATTGTACAAACCAGGAGGAAGACTTGAGGTAGTTGGGTATACAGATGCATATTGGGCAGGCTCTGTGTCGGATAGAAGATCTACTACAGGTTATTACACATTCCTTTGAGGCAATCTAGTGACATAGAAGAGTAAGAAGCAGACTGTTGTGGCAAATAGTGTTGAAGCTGAATATAGAGCCATGGCACACACTACATGTGAATTAGTATGGCTAAGAAACCTCCTACAAGAAATTGGATTCACAATGGACAAACCTATGAGATTGTACTGTGATAATAAACTGCAATTCACATCTCATTTAGTCCTGTTTTTCATGAGAGAACAAAGCACATAAAGATTGATTGCCACTTTGTGAGGGAAAAGGTCCTTATTGGAGAGATAAGCATAGAACATGTGGGCTCAGGTGATCAGTGGGCAGATCTGTCTACAAAATGTTTAAACTCAGGGAAAGTGAACTATATATGTAACAAGTTGGGATTATATGACATATATTCTCCAGCTTAAGGGGGAGTGCTAGAGTTAGCCAAATGAGGGATATATTCTCCAGCTTGAAGGAGTGTTAGAGTAATCCGAATGAGGGGTAGATTAGTCTTTTTTAATCAGTTTATATTATGTGTGAAAGGATGGGAGATTCATCATATGGATGGTCGAACCCTACAAGAAGGTTGGGCGAAATTTCAAAAATTTCTCTCCCACCCGGGAATCATATTCCCTAATTTAGAAAACCACATTTTCAACATTTATTCTTAAATCCAAAACCGGACCAGATCTAAAACCAATAGAAAGTGATGGAAATACCTGATACGAAGTAACAGTAACTCCCAACACAGGTGTTTACGCCCAAAGAGAAGACCAAAACCCGTCTCCACTGAAGATGACACAAAGTATAGTGAAGCAGGATCAGTAGGATGGTTCTCCAACAAGAACTTGAATTCTTCAACAAGAATTGGATAAGGGCTGGTGAGCACGACTTCAGATTGTTTCTTCTACCAAGAAACAATATCAAAAACACTTATTGATCAGATCCACAAGTGGAGATCGAACTAGGTAGTGGCGGCAATAACTGGGAAGAATTTTGCACTTTGTTGTTGTGTGTTTAATCTGAAGAATGCGCCCCCTATTTATAGCCTTCTCTGGATCAGCCTCCTAATCTAATTAGGAGAGAGTTTCCTAATCCAAATCTTATATTTGGATCTGGACTCTTAAATGGATAAGACTTATCTTATCCTTCAGCTAATCCTAATCAGTTCAAAACTGAACTCACCCCCTTTTAATTAACTAACTTAAGCCCAGTTCGAATTGGGCCTTAGGCTCATTAAGCTTATGTATTCACTTACTCTTTAACTTGTTGCCCAGTTGATTCTCTTTGTTACAAGGCCTGGCCGAATTCACTATAGGAGATAGTGAACCCCTGAGTCCATCACCATGGGCTCTTAATGGGCCCAACATTTACACTAAATGGTTCTTGGATCCAGCCACCTTATGAAAACCCAAAAACTGTGGGCAGACGCAAGATTAGCCCATTAGGTATTACCCTCAATGGTCTTAAACTTAACCTCTCAGCCCATAATGATCAAACACTACCCGACAAGAGAGGATCTCTCTCTCGGCTGCAAGGTACAACACTACACTCTCTACTCACATGGACCCCAGGAATTAAAACCTTTTGCAAACATTTTGAAATCATAATATATAAATATATTTTGCAAAACCAAATTTCAAACATATTAGAAATCCATTGCTGGCAGTTTAAGTTTCCATCAAAGAGAACGCATTCCCCGATTATTCACTTTGTCCGACAAAGGGGCTGATCCTGTCACTATGATCACCCACTCAAGTGAATTCTCGGACTGTCCCAACATACCCAGGTTTTGACCCCTTCTACGGATCTCGCTGATTGGCATATCAAAGACAGCCCAATCTAACACCTAGTGCAGTACCATAATCGAATCTAAGGGTTAGGTGTAACATTCCAGTTTTTCCCATTTATCTCCAAAGTCTAAGGCAATACTAGAATTTGGTCCAATTCAGGGTTTCAAGAAAAACCACACTGCATGTACCTCAGGTCTCACCCTGGCAACTGAGACAAGCCACCCCAACCAACTTGGTGGCACATCAGTGTCAGCCTTGGCAGGATAAATCTCTCCAAATCTATCCAACGGTTGTGAAGATTCTAAACTAACACGAGTCTCATAAGTATCCAATTTAAGGGTATTACACAGAAATACACCACAATGACATGAATCAATTATGTACTTTATTCATTTAAAATAAATGTCAAAAGATACATCAATCTGATTGGAGCTAAGAGCATAACTGTCTAACAATGTGCTTATGTGGCAGTTCTAATTAGACTTCCTATCTCATACTTAAGTGGGGGCAGTTTAGTCCTTGTACTAAATTAAACCCCTAATCCATATTATAGTTGAATTGTAGGGTTTAGCCTACTATGTTTGATTCTTCTTCTTCTTCTTCTTCTTCTTGATATTGCCTACGCTTTCAAAGTTTTGAGCCAATTCATGCATCCACCTAAAGTGCCACACATGGAAATTGTTGAGAGGGTTGTTAGATACTTGAAAAAGTACTTGAGAATTGGGTTGTTGTTTAAGGTCATCTAAAAGTGGTGTATACAAATGTTCATTGGGCAAGTGTAGTGGATGACAAGAAGTCCACCAGTGAGTATTGTACCTTTGTGGATGGAAATTTAGTGACATGGTAGACTAGAAGCAAAGCATAGTAGCAAGGTCGAGTGTTGAAACCGAATACAAGGCTATATGGCACATGGGGTTGCTAAAGTGGTTTAGGTAAAGGGTCTAATCCTGCCCTCCATGACAGAACAAAGCATATAGAAGTAGACAAGCATTTTATAAGAGAAAATTGAGAAAGGTGAAGTGTGCACTTCTCATGTCAACACCAAGGATCAACTTGTAGATGTTCTTACTAAGGAACTCCACTACTTGCGGCACAATGAGTTATATGACAAATTGGGCATGATTGACATACACAACCCAACTTGAGGGGGAGTATTGTTAGATTGGTGTTAGTAGATTGTTGTTATTTCTTGTTTTCTCTTTATGTTACATTGCAGGGGTATACATGTCTTTCTATCCTCTTTTTATTGTTTTGACTTGTCCCACTATAAATAATAAAAAGGAGGCCACCAAGCTACTTTTGGGCCCTTTGAACTTCTCTTCTCTTCTCTCTTCTCTTCTCTCTATCTTTTCAGTTTTCTGGGTTGAGATCAGGCTATAAATGTCTTTTGAATCAAAAGGTGCTTTATGGAGCTTTGCAACTGCACAGGATATCTAGAAGGAGAGGAGCCAAAGACGTTTTGGAGGAACATCAAATTCTTTATACAAAATATGGAAATCAACTCTTTTATAATGGATTTGGCATCGGCACATAAGGAGTTCAAGGGGATAAGAAGAGCAGATTCTGATACCAAGTTGAAGGAGCTAGTTACACATTAAATGTTTCTTTTCTTCTTGGTTTTTCTTAAATCATTGCAAAATAACTCTCTTTGCCGATATCTCTTCCTCCTTTCTTTTACACCACACCTTACACATTAAATATTAAAACAATGTTATTTTGTTACCAACTAGAAAAAGAACGAAGAACAAAGAGATAAGGTTAAAAGACTAAGAGAAAGAAACAAGATAATAAAGTATTATTGATTAGTTACCATTCACGTCCCTCTATTAAACAGTCACAAAGACCATGGAATTAATGTTTTGTAGATTTACAGACCAACCGATATATATTGCATAATACAGCATTTTGAACACTCAACCTCAAGCTCAAGTATATATATAACCCAAGTTTGTTCTAAATTAAATCAACCCTATTCATGAACAACTTTATCTTTCATAAGTGAAAAGTGACTTAAATATGTTTTGTTCTTTTCTGGAACACTGGATTTGACATGATATACCATAGTTTAAATGTAGACATATTTCCTAATATTTCACTTTCATGGATACCCACATGAAACATTATTGTAATCAACATATTCCTCAGTGAAAACTATCAGCGTTATATGGGGAGGAGGGAAGAGTGGTGAAAGGAGGTTGTTAGATAATGTGTTTTGCAAGTACAGTGAGGCCTTCTCCTTTCGGGTTTCTGGTTTTCCTTTCAGTGATGACCCTACAGCATCTCAACGATAATGTGAATCAGGCATATCATATCCTGAATCCAAATGTTAAACAAAGCACACATCCAAAGATGCAAGGAGGAAGAGAAAATAAAAGCAAATAAAGAAATAAGACAGTAGGCAGAATTACATCACAACAAAACATGAGGAACTTTCATTTGTATGACAAATGAATGAGGAAGTTCTAAAGTATGATTTTTTTTCTTTCATTCACCTCCTCCATTTTATTGTGAATTTAATTAAGCTTCTCCAAATGTTGCAGAAAGCGCACATCCAAGATGCAAGGAGGAAGAGAAAATAAAAGAAAATCAAGAAATAAGTCAGGAAGCAAAAATGTTTATCAAAAGCTGAATTAGGCACACAATTAAAATATAGAACAAAATAAGGATAACAGCAAAACAAAGCCACAGGGAACTTTGTTTGTATGACTAATGAACAAGAAACATCAAAAGTATGATTTTATTTATTTCATTCAGCTTCTCCATTTTATTGTGAATTTAATTAAACTTCTCCCTCCCTCCTTGTGACCTTGCCTTGAGTCCCAAACTGGCACCAAATAAATTTAGTGACATTGCAACCAAGAACATGAAATAACCACAATAATAAGAGTTCTTTTACATCTGGAGGTCCACGAAGCATTGAAACAAAAATGGAACAGCCAACATCAAGCATACTTCAATGCAAATCTAAATTTAGGTAGTATATAGAACTGACTATCGAAGAATAACATGAATTTAACTTTCAAAGTGAAAAATGACAAGAATGTGAACACTCTATTACTCAGTTGCCACAAAGACCAGCAGAATACTGGTGAGAAAGTCCAGTTGAGTCACAACGTACATCAATAGAAATTATATATTTGTCTTAATGTGTATTTGTGCAGTCCAACCAATCTAAAATAAAACTCTCACCTGAGCACAATATCCAAGTTTCATGTCCAAACCCCATCCATGAATCAGATCATTCTGCACAAAAAAGAAAGAGATCACCAACTAACAAATATGATCACCAGTCTTTGAGTTCTTCAGTGCAGTTTGTTCATTAAGAAGATGTATACAGAGCATCAGATTAGAAAACCAAATGCAGCACTAGAGAAGCAAGAGAAAGCATAGTCCTGAATAAAAGATTATATCAGATCAGAGGTTTTATTATGTGCAAGGGGCTCCACTTGCACCTACTTTTGTTAAATCCATAAAGGAAACAACCTTAACAAAATATAGACCCTAGATCCATAAAAATATAGTAACTCAGTAAATTGAATAGAGAAGCACTGAAATTACTTAGCCAAATTCGAGGTTTTACTATGTGTAGATTACTCATATTGTCCCATGGCTGACCACATTAGGTGCTCTCATTAATTAACGTCTGTAATTTCAAATAAAAATGGTGGAGATTAAAATAAAAAAGTTCATAGGTTTAGAGGACTTGTGATGAGGAGGCTTCACAAAATGATTTGAATGCTAGTTGTGCTTTGGTTTGCAGTGGTCGCTTGGTGGAAGACTTGGTGGTGGCCTCCAAAGCAGAGGAAGTCAAGGGGTTTGAAGACGTATCTATACAAGAAGGCACCTGCAAGTCTAGTGAGCAGTCTGGTAAGGCCATAGGGGAAATTTGTGAGAACTTGGGAGTTGTTTTGAGGGAGGAGGAGGAAGCTGCAAAGGGGATTAAAGATGGGGAGGAGGGAAGAGTGGTGAAAAAGAAGGAGGTTGTTAGATAATGTGTTTTGCAAGGACAGTAACCAATTAGGGAGATCAAATGCTGACCTTCTTGTTCTTGAATAAGTGATGATTGGAAGGTTAGGGGTGGACCTAGGTTGAAGAAGAAAGGTAGTCAGGAAGAACTTGGATGAGGCAGAGATTATGGCTACAAGGAAATCGGTAGCCCAGATACCGAGGTTGCCAAGAAACCTCGTTGTTCCAGAAATTCCCAACTCATTCATGTTACCAAAGTTTTCTCTCAGCTGAAACTCGGTCTGGTGGGGGCAGGGCCCACCAAAAACTTCAAGAAGGTGTACAAGAGAAAAGGTGTGAAGAAAGATGGGCTGATTTTAGATGATGGAGATGGGAATGGGTCCCAATTTTTTGCTAGTTCCGAACCTCAAGGCGGCAGTCAGCGAGGTGAGGAGATTTAAGATTGCAAGACCCATCTATTGTATGGAAACGTTGATATCCATCCCTGAAAAAAAAAATGTGGAAAGGAAGGAGATGTACAAATGCAGAAAATATCACTACTACCATAGTAGATTGAAGATGGAGGAGAATAACTTTGTGGAGGCCAATTGATGGACAAAGTATTTCAAGGTGGAGGCGAAGAACTTTCTGTTGGAAGAACTAAGAATCAGAGGGCAGATTAGCTTGAAAATCAAGGAAGCTAAGCTGGCTACGGTGCTGTTGGTAGGACTGAATGTGGTAGCGTGGTTCATAGATTTTGTAGTTGCAGCGAGTGCAAAAAGAAAGGACAGATGCTGGAAAGAATTCCTAACAGAGGTGGGAAGGGGGTTTGTGGTGGAATGCAGGAAAAATCATAAAGGATTCTTCATAACACTTTCAGAGCATTATGACAATGCTAGGAAGCAAATGGTCTGTTTCCCAGAAGGAAGAAAGAGCCAAGGGTGGAATGAAATAGTCAAGGCTCTGAGAGACTTTATGTCTAGAATGAAAATGAAAAAGGAAAAAAGTTTGGAAAACAAGGTAAAAGAGGATCTCTCGAAGACAGTAGTGAACCTTGAACCCTCAACCAAATGGCCCCTACCTTCGTGCAAGATGGGAATAGAGCGGCATTATTGATCTCGGCAAAAAAAGGAGAGTGGTCCAATAAACTGATTGTTGAAGTAGACAAACCAGGTAGAAGTTGGGAGGAGATTGCTGATTTGGTGACAAAACAGCTGACGATGACAACCACATTTGTATTAATGCCTTTTGATGGGTGCAAAGATTTGCTTGATCCTCTGGATAACAAACCAGAAGTTGAGGCTGTGTATTTGCAAGATAAACTGGGTTGGTGAAAATATTCAGGTGGTCTCCTTCATCAAACTCAAAAGAACTCTCAGTAATGGATGGAGTAGAAGTGCGCGTGGTTGGTCTACCTTTCCATCTTTGGAAGGAAGAAGTAGCAGAAGCTATCGCAGAACTGTGTGGAGCAAGACTGGCTGGTGTTTTTTGGGGAGATCTCAGGTCTGCAGCAATCTTACTAAATGGAGTCAAGCCTGAGGAGATTCCCAGGAAAGTGAACCTGAGAATTGAAGGAGCTTTCATGGCAGTCTGGTTGACTTCCTCCATTGAAGCTGAAATGTGGAGGGAAGCTCGAAGGGAGGAAGATGGTAAGGTTGAAGAAGAAACCTTACGTGGCAGCAAGGGGTTGGTAAACCTGCAAGGAAGATACAGTTACACAAAAAAGGGCAAGCAAGCTTTTGGAAATTCAAAAGGTTTGCCGAAGATGAGAAGTCATAAATGTGATCAACAAGGCATTAGCTGGGTATCTAACAGATCATATGCACTAGCTGTAAAAATGGCATTAAAGCTTCTTCCTTAAACACACCTGTTCGACTGAGAAAAGGTGAGAAGGGGGCAGTAAAATCCTTTGAGCTGAAGTCAAAAGAGAGTAGGGGAGCTGAAACGTTGGGTCCTTTAAAAATAAATAGGGAATCTCTACCCAATCAGGCCAGGTAGCCTTCTCAAATAGGTGGGCCCCAGGTTCTAAAAATTGGGCCAACTAATAGAAGGGACAAAACTCATAGTGGGCCAACCATTGTGGGCCTTATCTAAGCTGGGACAGGGGTAACAATATGATAAAACAAATTATGGGCCGAACCTTACCAGCCCATCAAAGGGACCCAAGACAATTTTAAAAAGTAACGTGACCAGGGGGTGGCGTCGATAGATTGTAAGCACTATCTATCTTCTTCTTCGTTGAGCACAACGGCCCGAAAACCACGAAGATCGAACTTCGCCCATCCTGGAAACTCATTACATTGGGTTGCATCAGAGAGATTAAACAGGATGTTGCCGGAAAAAACCCAACCCGAGGAGTTTCAAGCAAAGTTAATTAGAGGAGCAGAAGCAGTATGATCGCTCTGAGGAGGAAGATTCCAGTGATACTGATTCAGACGACACAGTAAGCTTAGGGAGCATCAACCTGAGCAGCTCGAGGAATATTTTTTATGAAGATAGTTTGGGCACAGATGTACTCTTTAAGGAAAACAAGGAAGAAGATGATTCACAAATAGTTGAGGAAGGTGCTGCCTGCACTCGCAAGGGAAGTCAATCCAATATCTCAGGAAAAACAGGATTTGAGGTCGGTAGGGAAAATGCTAACACTTTGATCTGTAATGTAACACCAAAACAAAGGCAGCACGGGAAGAATAGTTTAACTGTTAAAGCTGACAGGGTATGAATCCTACTGTAAACTCTCTAAGGCAAGCTCAATCACAGGGAACAGATTTAGGCCTACCTCCTTATGCGAGTCCCCCTCCCTTGAATGATGTCCCATCGATCCCCAACAACAAAGGTATGACTATCCATTCGGTTTTGGTTACTAATGTACCTTCTATGCTTGAAACAGATACTCCAGCATCCCGAGCGGAGGTTCCAGTTGGAGGGAAGAGAAGAGAGAATGGCAACTCTGAGAGTGAACTGAGAGAGGGAGAAGTGGCACCTAGAGAGAGACAGGAGGAGGAATTAGAGAGAATATGGGAGAGGATCTGCGCATTGTTGGAGGAGTATAAAGAGGAGGAATTAGATCAAATGGAGAGAGCAGTAATTTCTCAAGAGAAGGACTAGTACAGAAGTTCCAATTTGGGGTGAGAGGTGGCTGAAGCTAATGCATTATCTAGGAAGACTAGGGGTAATAATAAAAGGAAAAAGAAAAAGAGATCAGAAGTGGAGAATTAATTTTAGATATTGAGGGTGATATTGAATTTAGTGGGAGAGGGGAAAGAAGAAAGATTCTGCTATAAGGTGGAGTCTTTTGGGAAGAGTTTTTTGAAAGAAGTGTTCAATGAAAATCATCAGTTGGAATGTGAGAGGATTGGGAAGTGAAAGAAAGATAAGGGCAATTAAAGACTTACTAAGAAGAGAGAAACCAGACATAGAGAGCTTAATCTATCTCTCTAGTCGACTAGGGATACTAGAAGGGATACTAGAGAGAATAGAAGAAGAAGAAGAAAAGAGAAGAGAAATCTGGTTCGAACTAGAGAGCTTAATCTATCTCTCTAGTCGGCTAGGTTATATTTATATGTTTCTATCCAATAAACAAAAGACTATTATTTCCCTACTTAAGTATGGGACACATCACATAACATAAACATTACACATCAGCTTTAAACATAAATAGAAAAACTAAATTACCCCAATATAGTCGACTATACACTCCCCCTCAAGCTGGTGAGTATATATCATATAGTCCCAGCTTGTTACATATGTAGTCACTCTTCCCTGACTCAACCCTTTGGTGAACAAGTCTGCCCATTGACTCCCTATGTTAACATATGCAGTATCTATCACTCCACTAAGCACCTTCTCTCTCACAAAGTGACAGTCAACTTCTATATGCTTTGTTCTCTCATGAAACACTGGATTAGAAGAGATGTGGATTGTAGCTTGGTTGTCAAATAAAGCTTCATTGGAGTGTCAATCGAATATCCCATCTCTTGTAGAAGATTTCTCAACCATACTAATTCACAAGTGGTATGTGTCATGGCTCTATATTCAGCTTCTGCACTGTTTCTTGCCACAATTGTTTGTTTCTTACTTTTCCATGTCACCAGACTACCCCTAAGGAAAGTACAATAACCTATAGTGGATCTTCTGTCAAATACAGAACTAGCCCAATCAGCAGCGGTCGATCCCTCTATTTCACATTTTTCCTCCACTCTTATATATTAATCCACAACCAAGAGCTCCCTTCAAATACCTTACAATCCTTAGAACTGCATCCCAATGTGGAACTCGAGGTTTCTGCATAAGCTAACTCACCACACTAACTGCAAATGAAATATCTGGCCAAGTAATGGTTAGGTAGTTTAGCTTACCCACCAACCGTCTATACCTTCTAGGATCTTCAAACTCTTCACCTAAATCATTGCTCAACTTGGTATTTGGTTCCATAGGTGTTCCAGCTGGTTTGGCACCTAACAATCCTATCTCCTCCAACAAATCAAGAACATATTTCCTCTTACACAAATTAATACCATGCTTAGACCTTACTACTTCTATCCACAAGAAGTATTTTAATTTACCAAGGTCCTTTGTTTGAAAGTACTCCTACAGGAAGGTCGTCAACCTATCAATTCCCAATCTATCATTGTCGAAAATTACAATATCATCTACATATACTACCAATAAGATCTTCCCAACATGCGAATTATGACTGAAAACTGAGTGATCAACCTGACACTGTTTCATACCAAATTTCTTTATCACTACACTGAATCTACCAAACCATGCACGAGGAGACTGTTTATATCCATAAATGGACTTCTTTAGTCTGCACACCTTACTATCCTCCCCCTGAGCAACAAACCCCAATGGTTGCTCCATATAGATTTCCTCAAGGAGATCACCATGTAAAAAAACACTCTTGATGTCAAGCTAAAAGAGAGGTCAATCATGCATAGCAGCTAGAGATATCACAACAAGGACTGAACCAATTTTAGCAACAGGAGATAAGGTCTCCATGTAGTCAATACCATATGTTTGGGAATACCCTTTGGCGACCAGTCTCGCTTTTAAACACTCTACACTACCATCAGGGAAATACTTAACAGTGTATACCCACTTACAACCGACAACCTGCTTACCAGGAGGAAGTGTGGTGAGATCTCACGTATGATTATGAGTTAAGGCAGAGAGTTCTTCTTCCATTGCATGGCGCCACCCTGGAGAAGCAAGGGCTTCCTGGACATCCATAGGAACAGAAATAGAAACAATAAAAAAATAAACTGGTGATGGGAAGCAAAAAGGTGAGTAACAGAAACATAATTAGAAATGGGATGAATTGTGCAACTACGTTTACCTTTCCGCAAGGCAATAGGAAGATCAAGGTCAGAAACTAGGGTTGTGGATGGTGTGGGAACAGCTACCGGATTTGTCGACAGTGACGAAGCTAGAGGAGGAGCTGGTAAATGTTGTCAATGTGTATACACTTGACGAATAGGTAGTTGTTCAATAGGAAATTGCACCAAAGGCAAAGACTTAGTCACAACTGGAACAAGTGGAATGGGGTCCTTAAAGGGAACTGGAAGAGGAGAAGGAGGTGAGGAAGAAAAAGAAGGAACATCACCTGAACTTGAGGAAAACGGAAAGGACTCAAAGAAAGTATCATCAGCACACACAAAGAAATGTCGGAAACTAGGATTATAACACTTATACCCTTTCTAGGTCAGGGAATAACCATGAAAGGAATGAGAGATCCATCCCATGGACGCCCAAAGATTGCGGAATAAGGGGCGAATTTCAAAAAATTTTCTCTCCCTTCAACTGGGAATCACATTCCCTATTTAGAAAATCATATTTTCAAGGATCAATCTTGAACCTTAAACTGAACCAGATCTGAACCAAAAGGAATGGGAGAGAATAATACCTGATACGAAGAAGTAATATCTCCCAACGAAGGTGTTCACGCCCAAGGAAGGATCCAAAGACTGCTCCCACTGAAGATGGCACAGTGCAGGATGGAGCAGAATCAGCAGTGTTCTTCCCCAAGAACTCTGTCCTTCGCAAGAAACAGTAGGATGGAACGTGAGCACAGCTTCCTTTTCAATCCTTTCTCAAAGAACTGATGTCAAGATCCAATCTTGACTTCTCCCACAGCTGGAGATCGAACTGGCAAACAGGACGGCAAGAGCAGGGAGGCGGCAAGAGAGTATTTGCAGGGTGCAGAATTCTCTCTTCTTGATTTCAGCACTAAAGAGGATCTGATGTGTTTCTTGGTCTCTCTCAAGGCTGCCGCCCCCTCCTTCTTTTTGTTAACTTGAAAAGATCAGCTCCTAATCCCATTAGGAGGTGCTTGTCCAAATCATATTTGGATCAGCCTTCTCTTCTAGTGATAAGGATAAACCCTTATCTTATCTACAGATTAGATTAGCTTTATCCTAATCTTATTAGGAGGTTTCTAGATCTGAATCACATTCAGATCTGGACTCTCTGAGTGGATAGGATTAAGACCCTATCCTAACTGCTAATCCATCTCAGAATTCGCCCCTTTAATTAACTAAATTAATAGCCCAGTTTGAAATGGGCTTTAGGCCCATTAAGCTTATGTGCTCACTTAACCTTCCTAGTTGCTGCCCAGTTGGGCTTCCTTGTATGGCGTGGGACCCAAGCATTAATCTACACATCAGCCACATGGGTTCGGCCCAGCCTTTGTTACAAGGCCTGGTCGAATACACTGTTAAAGACAGTGCACCCCCTGAAACCCATCAAATGGGCTCTATGGGCCCAACACTTACCCTAAGTGGTCCTTGGGCCAAGCCACCTTGTAACACCTAGGGACTGTGGGCAGATGCAAGATTAGCCCATCAGGTATTATCCTCAATGGTCTTACACTTAACCTCTCAGCCCATAATGATCATACACTGCCCGACAAGAGAGGACCTCTCCCTCGGCTGCAAGGAACAGTGTTGCACTCTCCACTTATATGGATCCCGGGAATTAAAACCTTTTGCAAACATTTTAGAAACCATAATATATATACTTTTATATCTCATATAAAATATATTTTGCAAAACAAATTTCAATGGTTGAAATCGGTTGCCAGCAGTCTTGGTTTCCAACAGTGAGAGTGCATCCCCGATCATTACCTTTGTCCGACAAAGGGGCTGATCATGTCACTATGATCACCCACTCAGATGAATTCTCGAATTGTCCCAACATACCCAGGTTTTGACCCCCGCTAAGGATCTCACTGATTGGTACATCAAAGACAGCTCGATCCGACACCTAGTGTAGTATCATAATCAAGTCTAGGGGTCGGGTGTAACTTTCCAGTTTCGCCCATCAATCGCCAAGGTCTAGGGCAATACTGGAAATCTGGTCCAGTTCAAAGATTCAATTAATCCCACACTGTATGTGCCTAGGGTCTCACCCCGGTAGCTGAGACAAGCCACCCCAACCGACTTGGTGGCACCACAGTGTCAGCCTTGTCAGGATAGGTCTCCCCAGACCGACCCACTGGCTGTGAACATTCTAAACTAACACGAGTTTCAAAAAGTGTCCAGTTTAAGGGTATTACACAACCAAGGGAACATGAATCAAACATGCACTTTTATTCATTTACAATAAACTCATAAAGTACATCAATTTTGATTGAAGCTAAGGGCATACAAAACTGTCTAACAAACCAAGGAAGATACACTTAGTGGATTGTGCATCTAATTTGTCCTTTCCCGATCCAAGATTATGAGCAAAACATACACACCCAAAAATCTGATGAGTAAGGGGAAACGAAGACAAGGTAGGAAACAAAGTGGTGAAAGGGGAATGACCTTCAAGGATGGGCATGGGCATCCGGTTAATTAGAAAGCAAGATGTAAGTACAGCATCACTCCAAAAATGTTTAGGTACATTCATATGGTGCCATAAGGGATTGAGCAATTTCCAAAAGGTGATGGTTCTTTCTCTCAGCTACCCCATTTTGTTATGGGGTGTAGGTACATGAAGTCTAATGGATAATGCCATGTTGTTCCAAATATTCCTGAAATGGTGTATAAAAGTATTCCCGCCCATTATCAGAACGAAGAATCTTAATGTGTACACCAAATTGGTTGCGAATTTCAGCATAAAATTTTTGGAAAATGGAAAACAATTCACTCCTTTCTTTCATTAGGTAAAGCCACGTCATCCTTGAATGATCATCAACAAAAATAACAAAGTATTTGTAACCATTGTATGGCATTATTTTATTTGGACCCCAAACATCTGAATGAACTAAAGAAAAAGGACTCGACATACGATTATCAACCCTAGGACTAAAGGGAATACGATGATGTTTCCCCAACTGACATGACTCACAATCCAAAATAGAAAGATGACACAACGGCGGAACAAGAGACTTCAATACTTTAAGCGATGGTTGGCCAAGTCTACAATGCCACTGAAGAGGAGAAAGGGATGTCTGAAGGGTTGTTGACGAACTACCACCACCATCAAGATAATACAGTCCACCAGCTTCATGCCCTCCACCAATCTTCGTCATCGTCTTGAGATCCTGAAAAACACAAGAAGAAGGGTAAAAAGTAATAGAGCAATTAAGGGACTTGGTCAACTTACTAACAGGCATAAGATTAAAAGGAAATTTCGGAACATACGAAACTGAGGATAGGGATGAAGGGTCTATGTCAACATTACCAACACCACAAATGGAAGATGTGGAACCATTAGCAAGAGTAACAGAGTGTGATGTGGGGCACTGAGAAAGGGAGGAAAAAACACATGTAGTTCTAGTCATGTGACCGGAGGCTCCAAAGTTAATAATTCAGGGGTTGGGTTTGGATGCCAGACAAGCCATACCTGAATGTGCAAGAGTGGTTGTATTCAGTTGAGATGTAGCCTGAATAAACCGCCCATACTCATTACGTGAAATACTCATCATCTCCTTCCCGAAAACATCTATAGATATAGAAAGGCATCTGATCAGCTTGTTGACCCTCTTGTCTAGAACCACTATCATTGGCCACTGCATGATTTGCCCAAGTTGAAGGTGGGCCATGCAAATCATAACAAAAGTTGATGGTATGTCCTTCCATACCACAATGTGTACACCTTCTTGTACCATTACTACACCGGTCCACTTCTACCACTATGACCAGATTGAGCTCCCCAAGCTCCACCTCTAACACCACAGCCTCCCCCTCTTAACACTACAAAGCAGACCTGTCAAATATATTATAATTCTCTGTAGGCCCAATAGAGATCCTCCGAAGACGGGAAAATACCTCTTCTAGAGACGGAACAGCTGACCCTCCTAGTATTTGTGCTCTCGCTGGTTCATATTCAGATTTCAGTCCTAAAAATCTGGTCACAACTAGTTGTTTTCTCTACTGTTGCTGAATTTTAACATCAAAAGTGAGGGGATGGTACACATTTAACTCACTATGAAGGTTTCTCATGCTAGCATAGTACTCCTCAAGACTTCGATTACCCTGTTGCAGATTAAAGTACTCCTGATAAAGCTAATACACTCTAGTGGTGTTGTTTTGTTCCGAATGCAACTTCTTGGCATGGTCCCAAATCTCCTTGGTTGTATCCAGGAACATGAAATTTACACTGATCTTGGGTTCCATACTATTCCATAACCAGGTCATAATCTGTGCATCCTCTTGTTCCCAATCACTATACTCATGAGACTCAATGGAGGGTTTTTCTTCCCTTACATGCTTCACTTTCTTCTTACCTATAAGAAAGACCTCTACGGATTTCGCCCAAGGCACATAGTTCTCCCCATTCAATTTTATAGAAGTCATCTGAACATTCAGGTAGTCAGTGAGAACCATCACACTAGTTTTGTTTTCACTGTTATCTCTCATATCTGAATTTTTTTTTCTTTAATTCACTTCTCACCACACTGCACACTAGTAAAGAAAACACCTATAGTCACAAACTCAGCAAATACCCGTCACTGAATTCTTCACTCTGCACACCACAAAACTACCATACAACTACCTGAATACACACCATAACACTTGCAACTCACCAACAACTCGATCCACACTGAAATACCCACCTATCTAATCACCAAAAAACCGACCTGCACTCAACTGTCCACTGCACCACCTGAAACAGCCCTCTTCTCACCATCGATTAGGGGGGCTTCCTACAAACCACTGCAAACACCCACCAACCTACTAACCGGAGGCATAAAAACCTCCAAGAGGAAAGGGCGACCACTCCTTTTCAGCCCCTTTCCCTATCTCCAACAGATGATGAAGAAAAAATAAAAACCCTAGGCTGAATGGCGAGAAAAACAGAATTCTGAGCAGATCTGATTTTGTCACAATGGCTCTGATACCATGATAAAATTCTGATATGCACTAGAATTCTATTAGTATTAGTATTAGACTGGTATTAGAAGGGATACTAGAGAAAATAGAAGAAGACAAGAAGAGAAGAGAAATTTGGTTTGAACTAGAGAGCTTAATTGATCTCTCTAGTCGGCCAGGTTATATTTATATGTTTCTATTCAATAACAAAAGACTATTATGTCCCTACTTAAGTATGGGACACATCACTTAACATAAACATTACACATCAGTTATAAACATAAATAGAAAGACTAAATTACCCCTACACAGTCAACACTAACAATGGTTTTGTTATCTTAGACTTAATGTTATGGTAACAGTATAAGCAGTCATTCTCAAGTTAAAGGGTGAAATTTTTCCTATAGATTTTTGAGTTCCATTGAGTCATTCACAAATCTTCAAATGGAAAATAAACACCTTCTAGTCCTGGTTTCTTTAGAAATTTGTTAACTTGCCTGCCATTCAGAAATTAAGGCCTCGTTTGTTTCTCGGAAGCCATTTACCCAGGTAAAGTGCATTTACCAATGTCATTATTGAAGGGGCAATGTTGTCCCATCACGTGTTAGCAATTTTCTCCACTGGTAGGAAAATAATTTACCCAAGTGTGCAGAGGGTAATACTTACCCAGGTAACTGCTGCACTCAGGAATCGTTCTTTTCCGTGGAACCCACTAATACCAAAAAACGAGCATGGATAAATTGGTCAACTCTCATGCTGACCAACTTAACCACTCCATTTACCCAAAAATGAATTAGGCCCAAGTCTAACCAGAGAGAGAGAGATAGAGAGAGAGTGAATGAATAATTAAGCATTCTCAAACTACAAAAGTGTTGAAACTTAATCAACAGGCCTAATGGAGGAAAATTAAACTTAAAAGAAAATTATTGTCCACATGTTTTACTAATTTGAATGTCATCCATTTTTCTAACATCTGGACAATCGGGGGTGAGAGAAAAAGGAGCCTAGTGAAGATGGCTGAACAGAAAGTTACTAGAATCGTGTATTTGCAACTTAAGATGGATAGGTTTCAGTGACAAAAGATTATATTCCATTTTCTTATTAAGTCGGCTTATTTATTCATAGAAGATGGGGGCTATTGCTCAGTGAAATCAGAACTATCACTGGACAATGGTCCTTATCTATCTAATAATAAATAGATAGATAGATTGGTATATTGTTTGATATTATTCAGGATAAATCAATATGCCCAAAGTAAATTATCTTGAGAGGTATGTAAAAGGTGAGATATACCATACATGCTTAATCAATCTTTTACTTTTCTCATGGTTTTCGAACTGCCGTTGACCCAGACGATCAGACCGTTTGGCCTGGGAACCGTCCAGGCAACCGGTTCCGTTTTACCCCAAACTCGGTCCCTGGCCAAAAACCGTTGAATCAGTCAACGACCCGTTGACCAGGGCGGTCAAACCATCGACCCGTCAACCCATTCAACAGTTTTTGGCCATTTTTTATTTTTAATTTTTTGTCAGAACAGGCCATCTGTTCGAACTGGGCAGTTGAACCGTCGACCCGGAAACCGCTTGCCGGAATGGTTCCGTTTCCAGGTCATTTTTTTAAATCACGACTTCTCTTTCTTACTAAAGAAGACGAAAAAAAGACAAAAAAAAAAGCCAGGAAAAAAACCATCTCAATTCCTTTCTTGTAGATGTCCTAACATCAGTACATCACAATGAGAACATCATCTCTTAAGCCCTAATCAGATCAATCTGCAATAGTACAGTATTATTGCCCACTGTTGGCTCTAATCTCACAAGACCATAATCAAATTAATCAATTAGTAAGTAGAAATCTTCATATAAATCCTAGAAAAGCAAGCAAATGAGAAATTGAGAAAAGACAACTCAGTAGCTCAAAAGACATCATCATAAACCCATCCATGAAAAGAATAGTTTCTAGAATATGATACAACATTAGCTACAGAAATAATACAAAATATAGGCTCAACTTCCAAAGTAAAAACTATACAATGCTAATACTTAGTTATTAGACTGGCAGATAAAAGGTAGAGAAGCCAATGATCTATGTGAACCTGTATGAGATGCCACACACAATGCCACGCTGCTCGAGAAAATACAGGTGCCATGCCTTCCACCCATCTGTAAGAAAATGAGTTGTGAAACGTACAGCTTACAATCGCTTCATAACAAATAAGTTAATAACTTAAATGGTACAAAAATTAATAGAATTTACTTTATATGGCCTAATAGCAATGGGTTAACACCAATATCTGTGCTTAATCTGTATCTTTTTGAATTAGTTATGAATGAACTAATTAGACATTTACAAGAGATCCCAATATTGTATGTCATTGGCTAATGAAATAAATTGATTGATAAGACTAAAGATGGGTTAAATGCAAAGGTAGAAAAATGGAGAAATTCTTTGGAACAGATGTGGTTCAGTCCAATAAAAATCTGTAAAACATTTTCAGATTATAACAAGGAGAGAAAAGGAGAAGAAAAAAATAGCAAGTAGAAGAAAAAGAAGAAGAAGAAAATAGCAAGTAGAAGAAAAAGAAGAAGAAGATGAAGAAGGGAGTCCACCTGATGCAGGAGCTGAAGAGGCAAAATTGGAATTTTATGAAATTTTATGTATTTCTGTATTTGTTAGGCAGTATGGGTGTTTTTGTCATTTTGCAATTTTTGTGGGGTCCAATGATACGGTTTAATTTGTCTAGTTATAGTTTGTTTATGTTTAAAATTTCACAGTTAAGTAGGATTAGAGTTATTGAGTCTTCTTTGAATTGAAATAGGATATGACAACTTAGTTTGAATCCTACTAGGATTATTGAGTCTAACAGTTAGGATTATTATGAGTTTAGAGTCTATAAATATGTATGGACGTTTTACACAAAGGCAATGAAATATATTGAGTTTTCTTCAGCTTATGCAAGCTATGGTGAGTGATTCCCATGCCCTAGAGTGATTCTAGGCACCCTGTGAATGATTCCAGATATTTTCTCTTCTTCCTCTCCCTATTTCTCTCTTATTCCTTCAAGAAGCCATTACAGCCATCAACAGCCATAAAATTCTGATCCATGAAGACCATTCAACATTCTCTAAAGACTAGAACTGAGCTGGTCCTAGAGTGATTCTAGGCACCCTGTGAATGATTCCAGGTATTTTCCCTCTTCTTTCTCTCCCTATTTCTCTCTTATTCCTTCAAGAAGCCATTACAGCCATCAACAGCCATAAAATTCTGATCCATGAAGACCATTCAACATTCTCTAAGGACTAGAACTGAGCTGGTCCTACATCAGTTGGTAGCTAACGGTTTATTCACTATGCTCTCACAATGTGACCGATTCTATGGGCCTAGGGTATCTTCTGAACAATCTTACAGGTCTAGAACCAATGATGATGGGTTTTTTAACCATATGAAGGGTCTTTGGTTGACTTATTTGAGAAGATGGTGGAAGAAAATAGATCTAATAATGTTGGCTACAGGAGTAAGTCCACCTCTCTTATCTTTTATTAATCTTACTAAGATTGAACAAATTACAAGTCTGCTGTTAAGTGGGCGTCCAGCTCATCAACATAACAGGAAGCATAAAAAGGAATTAAAAGCCCATAGAAAAAAGGCCCATTAGCAAACAAAACAACAAGGAAGAACTAACAATAAGATAGTAATGGGCTAGGGCCCATTCGGCCCAGTCTCTCTACAGGAACTAAAAGTTTCAAGGTACGTCAGTGAGCACATTGGAGAGACAAGATATGTGTAGCCAACCACAAATAACTGAGATTAAGGCTGAACTGAGTACATAAAATAACCTCTAATTTATAGGTCAAAACAGAAAAAATAACTAAATATATGAAGCAAACAAATCAAGACAGAAAAGGAGAAGAGCCAAGAAAGAGCATTCCTGCTATTCAATTAATATGATCCATGGTTGGTACTAGTACCTACTAGAACAAAATGAAATCAAGTGAAACGAAACCTGCATTTAGTCCCTGAATATTTTTTTCCTTGACAATTAGAAACATGTAGGCATAGATCATTCTGTAAAATACCTAGCCAAGGATCTGGTAATGATAGTGGTGCAACAATGCAGTTAATACTTGCTCTAACCATCAATAACCCCACAATATAAAACATTCTAGTACCACTGCTCCACCACAATTCATATCAATGTGTTAACAGTGTAAATAGGCCTTAATGGGCCTTGGGTTTTATGGGCTTTATGTTTCTTTTCTTTGTGAGTTGTTATTTTCTTTCTTTTAGTAGTTATTGGGCCTTGGCCATAGTTGTTAGTTGTTTTAGAAGTAGCCGCCCTATTAAGGGATTTTATGTCTTTGTACACTTTATAATAAAGTATCAATAATAAGAGAGAGGGCGGCTGTAGAACTTTTTGCCTCACTCCTCAACGTTCTTCTATTATATTCCCTTCCTTCTTTCTTTTTCTTCTTCACCAGAACAGTTATTTCTTTTATCCCCCACTGATAATTCTTGGTCTTTGATTTTTCACCTTGGTATCAAAGGCACTTAAGGTTTCTTGAAGTGCCTTTGATGCAGTCTTGAGATGAGCCAGCTACTTAGATTTTTTGGTAGATCTTCTGCCCAAGGAGGTTTCTTGAAGAAAAGACCAAAGAGAGGAAGGATTAGAGAAGGAAAGAAAGAATACCACTGCAATAGGTAACTTTTTTTCACCTTGAGAGGGGCAGTTACGTCTTTTTCCAGCTTCCTAGAGTTTTTTATAGAGGGTGATTCAATCAAGAGGTGTTTCTGGTGCATCTGGTGAGTCTCTCTAAACTTGAGTAGAAGGCAACTATGCAGGAGGAAATGAAGGGGGAAATAGTTGATTTAGTAGAAATGTTTGGAAAACCTGTTTTGATATAAAAACTGTAAAAGAAAGAGAAGAAAAGGCTTCAGCTAAGAAAGAGAGAGAAGAGAGATAGAAGAGAATGGGAGAGATATATTGCTATCAAGCCGTATAGTCATGGTATCATATGGATGTGTATGGTCTATTCTTTTTTTACATTAATACAATACCTTTCTCACCAAAAAAAAGAAGCATATGATAAGCATAACCCAACTAATAATGCCAAAAGACTGTCTATCAATGACATGACCAAAATCATTTTCCAATCTCTTTGATGATTATTCTTATATTCCAACAATTTTCTTGTCACAGTCTACACTTTATTTAATCTCAGTTAGGTTTCTTCATTATTATAATCTGATTAAAGGTTAAGAACAGGTAACAGAGTAGCAGCAGAGAGATTCGCTGGCCGGTCTTCGCCTGTCTGAATAACAAGGTATTATATGGAGGGAGAGTTCGAAGTAGTGAGAAGGTGGAGAAAGGAAGTCTCGTTCAAAGCAAAGCAATACAAACTAGAAGAAGTGAAAATGAGGTCTCAGGTGTTTCTGAAGATAAGAGAAGAAAAAAGAGCCACAGTGTATCTCCAAAGGGAGGTAGCAGCATGGCTGAAAGGTTTCCAAGATGTGGCTTTAGTGTCAAGGAAAACGCAAGCCTGGAAGAACTCAATCAAAATCAATGGAAAGGAGTTTGTAGCTGAACTTCGACTAAATAGGAAGGGCTGGTTTGCAACAGTTTCAGAATGGTTCAGCGAATAGAAGACAAATGATTTGTATCCCCATGGGAAAACAGAGTAAGGGGTGGATGCCGTTAGTGAAGGAGTTGCAGATGTTCTTACGGAGAAATGAAAACAAACCAAGGAAAATCCAACCCAACTAAGCACCAGAAAATCAATCACATTTAGTCGGTGAAAAGGAAGTTAAAGGGAAGGAAGATCAAACATACCAGAACTGGCGTAAAAAATATGTGATACTTGCAGACAAAAGAGTAGGCAGTTGAGGATGTGTTGCAGAGAAGATTAAAAGAAAACTGAAAGTGGATGGAAGCTTCGCTCTTCGACCGTAAGGCACTACTAGAACTAGAAGCAGACAATTGGATGGAAGAAATACATGCGCTTCCCATTCAGACTTCTGAAGGAGTAATTGGTGGTGTCCGAATGCGAATCGTGTAGATCAGACAGAAATCTTCCGCATCAAAGTGCTAGGGCTCCCATTTCATCTTTGGTTCCTTGTAAACTTCAAGAAAATCGCAGCTCTGTGCAGCGGAGTCCTGGAGGAAGTGGACGTATGCAATATGAGTGCAGCTTCGATGAAACTGGGGGGAGTTAAAGTAGAATCAATACCGAGAACAGTGAGATTGGAGGTAGGCGACACACATGAGGTGGTAGTCTGGTTGCTGTCGTCGGTGGAGGAGAGACTCTGTAGAAGCCTGCATGAGGTAGAAGATGATGACGTGGCAAACGTCAAAAATGGGAGAAGCATGGAGGAGAAACGGGCACTGTAGATTCGAAAGAGGACGGTCAGAATTCTAAAGAAGGATTAGAATTAAGATCAAGGAGTTAAGAAAAAGTCCTATGCTGACATGGCAGCTGGAGGGGGCAGAAATAAGGGAAAATTTTTTGAAAGGGCGCCAAAATTGGACCCAGGGTCTAAACCAGTCAAACCAGACATTTTAAGTAGGTCACATGACCACTTAAAATCACATGTGCACAGGCCGGCCCAAAGGTTTGGGGACGGTTGCTGGGGTCTATCATCGTTCAAATCGATCCCTGCAACCTCCTCTATTGCAGCGGTTGTGAAAAACTTTTTCAGAACCACTCTGAAAGCATCCGGCGACGCTGGAGTAGGAACTGACCGGTCAGAGAGCAACTGGAAATGGATGCCGGTTGCGAAAACAAACTCCACAACCCCAGACAAGCCGAACCCGAAATTTAACAGTCTGGGTGTGAAGACTCTAAGAAAGAAGACGATTGGGAAGATCCAAGGCAAGAAGATGTTTGGCACGATGAAAGCAGCATTGGAAGTGTTTCACCCACTAAAACTTACAATCTGTGGAATGATGAGATAATAGGGACGCAAATACTGTTTGAAGAACCCTCTAGAACCTTTGTGTTGTCACCAGAAAAAGAAATAGAGGTGAGACTTGCCTCATTCCCTAAGGTGGACCTAGATGTAGCCGACAGTGATCCAAGAGAAATACTTAGGGAGACACAACTTCAGGATATCCAAGATAGAGAACCGGATATCAGCACTATCCGAAGCACAAATACACAAGAGGAACAGAGCTTAGATGCTATCCCAGCTTTACCTGCCAAGGACTCTCAATCAGCCAGCTTCGACCGAAGGAAGGATTTGGACTTGTCGAACCAGGGAACCCCTACACCTTTATCTCCTGTTCCATCTTCCTTTCCTTTGCTTCCTTCTAAAGAGGTCTCTAATTTGTTCTTGGCTACCTGTGCAGGTCCTGTCATAACCCCACCTACTATGGAACTCTCAATCCGAAGTGCCACAATTTTGGAGCCAAAGAATCTGCTGGGAGACAGAGTAGAGGAGGAGAGGGCTAGGTTTGTATCATTAGTCCTGGAAGTTCTAGCTGACCCAACCCTAGGTATGGATAGTGCTAATGCTAGCCTAAACCCACTCATTACCCAGACAAAGCAAACCCAGAACAAGACCCTAGAGGGGCCAAAGGAAGATGGGCAGGAAGGAAAGGAGGGGTTAGAAGGAGATAGGATGGGTGGTACAAAGGCAGAAGGAAAGAAAGTTTACAAAAAGAGTAAGCAAAGGAAAAGGAAAATGAGTGAGATTGAGAAGCTTAAGAGTGGAATAAATTATGAGGAGGAGGAGAATGGGAAGAAAAGAAGAGGGGAGTGTTGAGAAGGACCAACCCAGAGGTGTCACAAATCACTAAGATGAAAATAATAAGTTGGAATGAAAGAGGATTAGGAAGTGCCAAGAAGAGAAGGTTAATCAGGAATGTTTTCAGGAAAGAAAAAAAAGACTTGAGCATGATTCAAGAAACCAAATTATTAGAGCTGAATAGAAGGTGGATAAGGAGCATTTGGGGAGCCAGGGATTTGAGCTGGTCATATACACCCTCGTTGGGAGCTTCAGGGGGAATTCTGACCATATAGAGGAATAAGGAAATGGAATGTGTGGAAGAATTGATTGGCCAGTATTCAATCTCCCTAAAAATTAAAAGAAAGTCAGACGGAGGGGTGATTTTAACGTCATCAGATATTCGAGGGAATCAAACAACCCGAACCAGGGATTTACTACTAGTATGAGGAAATTCAATAGCCTAATAGATTCTCTGGAATTAAGAGACCCCCCCCCCCTTGCTTTAGGTGGATTATACTTGATCAAACTTTCAATCCCCCCCCCCATCCTGCTCCAAACTAGACAGATTTCCTGAGTGGGAAGAAATGTGGGGACCCTTGATAGCAAGAGGCTTACCTAGAGTTACCTCAGACCATTGCCCTATTTGTATCGAGAAAGAAATCCCAGGGGGAGGCCCTTCTCTTTTTAGATATGAGAACATGTGGTTTGAAGACCCTACTTTTAAGACCAGGCTAAAGGAGTGGTGGGAGGCACTCAGACCTTTGGGAAGGTTAAAAATGGTAGGTTTCTCCAGAAAACTGAAGAGGCTAAAAGAAAAAATAAAAGAATGGAATAACGCCCATTTCGGAAGGGTAGAGGAAATAAAAGATAACTTGGTGAAAAGGATTGAGGAGCTAGATAGGAAAGAGGCTCTCAAAGTCATTTCAGAAGATGAAAGAGGGGAAAGATGGAATCAAAAGTAAAAACTAGAAGAGATAGTACGAAAGGAGGAGATTTGTTGGAGACAGAAATCAATGTGCAAGTGGCTTGCAGAGGGGGACGGAAACACTAAGTTTTTTCACTCTCTTGCAATTGGAAGGAGAAAGAAGAACTTAATCCTGAGTGTGGAGGAAGAGGGACAAGTGGTAAGAGAAAGTCAAGGGATTACAAGGATTTTTGTAAATCATTTTAAAGAAATTTTCTCAATCCCACACAGAGTGTTGCCAGAATTGCTAGAGATGGAAGGGGCTGTTCTATCAGAAGAACAATCTCATGCCCTAGAAAGGAGATTTTCTCTGCAAGAAATCAAGGAAGCTATTTTTTCAATGGACAGATCTAAAGCCCCTAGGTCGGATGGCATCCCCATTGCCTTCTATCAAGAGTGTTGGGATATGGTGCAATCAAACATCCTGGAAGTCTTTAATGAATTTTTCTCCAAAGGGGAGGTACCACCAAGAGCAAATGCCACATTTATCACTTTGATTCCAAAGAAGGAGGACAAAACTCCTAAAGACTTTAGACCAATAAGTCTCATTGGGAGTGTTTACAAAATTCTGTCAAAGGTTTTAGCAGAAAGACTAAAAAAGGTGTTACCCTCAATCATCTCTCCTTTTCAAGGAGCTTTTGTAGAAGGAAAGAAGATTGTGGATCAAATCTTGGTGGCTAATGAATGCGTAGGGAAAAGAAGAAAGGGTAGAGAAAAGGGGCCGGTTTGTAAGATAGATATAGAAAAAGCCTATGACTTGGTTAATTGGGAAGTCCTACAAGTTTTAGAAAGACTCGGATTTGGAGATAGATGGAGGGCTTGGATCAAAGGATGTTTAAGTTCAGATCACTACTCAATCCTAATCAATGGTACAATAAATGATTTCTTCCTGGCCAGGAGAGGAATTAAGCAAGGTGACCCCCTATCCCCATTCTTTTTTAAGTAGAATGGTGGAGAGTAAGTAGAAACCGAGTGATTGTTACCCATCTCAAATTTGCAGATGACACCATATTTTTTGTAAAGAAAACAATGAGGACTTGGTGGAAAATTTGAGGGTGCTACAAAATAATTTTGTGGGAGTAATAGGGTTGAGGATAAATTGGACCAAAAGTGGAATTGTAGGGGCAAATTTGAAAGAAGGAGAACTAATAGATTTGCGGACATTTTGGGGTGTAAGATCAGAAGCTGGCCTATTAGTTACCTAGGTTTACCCTTAGGAGGAAATCCCAAATCAGCTGGTTTCTGGAAACCAGTGTTAGAAAGGTTTGATAGGAAGTTAGCCCTTTGTAAGAGGAATTACATTTCTTTGGGTGGAAGAATAACCTTGATTAGAGCCACTCTGGCAAACCACCCCACCTATTTCCTTTCAACTTTTAGAATCCTTTCTAAGGTAGCAAAGTGCTTAGAGAAGTATATGAGAGATTTCCTATGGGGCCCAGGAGAGGAAGAGAAGGATCACTTGATCAAGTGAGAGCAAGTTAGTAAACCCAAGGAACAAGGGGGTTTGGGAATTGGGAACATCCTTTTAAGGAACACAGCTCTACTAGGTAAGTATCTTTGGAGGTTTCCCTTTGAGGGTGACAGATTGTGGCACAAAGTGATTGAGAACATTCACAGGGTGGCTGGAAATGGCTGAGATGCAATAGTTTCCCCTCACAGGTCTTCAGCTTCTCCTTGGAAAGCAATTCATGAAATCTACCCTACTTTCCTCAATTCCATCTGGTTCAATGTGGGACAAGGTAATAGAATTCTGTTTTGGGAAGATCTATGGGTAGGGAAAACCCCACTAAAAGACCAATTCCCTGATCTCTTTGCGCTATCTAACCTTAAGGAGGAAGCTATGTCCATGTTGGGATCACCATGTCCAACTGGTGTGAACTGGAATTTGGACTTTAGAAGGGGACTAAGGGAGAATGAGTGTGAATCCTTGATCCGTTTGTTGGACCTCTTAGGGTAGATCCACTTGGACCCTTCATTGCAAGACTCTAGAATCTGGATAGGCTCTCGAGATGGCCTCTTTTCTTGCTCCTCTTTCTTCAAAGTACTTGTTTCCCCCAACCCTCTAGGTGGCATTTTTCCTATGAAAGAAATTTGGTACAAGTCTATTCCCCCGAAGATCCAAGCTTTCTGCTGGGAAGTATTTGTTAGTAAGGTAAACACTTGTGATATTCTGCAGAAAAGAAGGCTATATATTTGCCTTTCTCCTCTTGTGTGTTCACTGTGCAAGGAAAGTGGTGAGACCCTTTCTCATTTAATGATATCCTATTCTTTTGAGCATCGAATTTGGGAATTCTTTTGTACTCTTTTTGGCTGCAGGTGAGTTCCCCCTCAAGATGTGCAGGACTCTTCAATCATGATTTCTTGAGACAAAGAAAGAAAAGAGGGATGATAATGTGGAAAGAAACAAAGGCTGCAATTTGTTGGGTAACATGGGAAGAGAGAAACAACAGAATCTTCTTGGAGAAAAGTAGAACAATAGAGGAAGTGATTGATAGTATAAAGGTGAAAGTAGCCCATTGGGTAAAACCCTTGGACTGCTTTCAAGTCTTTTCAGTCACCGATATTCCAAGAACATGGTTCGAAGTAGCACAATCTTCGAGAGTAAGAGATAAAGTAAGGCTGGAGTGGAAAACACTTGAAGGCAATGAAGTAAAGCTGAATTTTGATGGGTGCTCATATGGAAATCCAGGCATCTCAGGAATAGGAGGAGTATTAAGAAACTCTGACAAGAGGATATTGGGTATGTTCTCAGGACCGATTGGCAATGGAAACTCGCTGAAGGCTGAACTATTGGCATTACTACAAGGGTTAAAGATAGACAAACAACAAGGATGCAGACATGTTGAAGTGGAACGGGACTCAAATGTAGTAATTTCATGGGCAACAAATAGCAGCCACACCCCATGGACGTTTGAGCATGTGATTAGGGAAGTGGAGAAGATTGCAAAGGAGGTTGAGGCTGAATTTAAATAGGTCCGAAGAAGTGCAAATGGAATAGCTGATGGATTAGCAAAACAAGAGGCATTGAGACAGCAATTATTTTGGGCTACACTGTAATGAGGGGTGAATAGAGTGATTAAAGGGGATCAACAGTCCCATCATCAAGTTGTATAAACTGCTTACAATCTGAATTTTAATAAAATACATATTTACTAATCAAAAGAAAAAAGAGAATGGGAGAAGCTCAGAATAAGGTCTAGCTATATACTCATAAATAAAAGAGTACAAAGACAAGTATGCCCTTAGTAGGTCGGCTACTTGTGAGAACTTAAAAACACTCTTAACATAAAAACATAAACTAATGGGCCTAAGGCCCAATAACTCCCTAACTATGCTATGTAAATAAAAAGCATGTTATATCAGCCCAAAACTCAACACTCCCCCTCAAGCTGGGAATAAATGTTACACATTCCCAACTTGCATAGATCATTCTCCAGCTTGTTTCTTGCAGCTCCTTTTTTAAGAACATCAGTAAGCTACAAGTCAGATTCAACATATGGCAAGCAAACTTCTCCGGATGTCACCCTTTCCCTTATAAAGTGTTTATCCATTGGCAAAAGGAGAAAATACAAGGTTTGAGATTCTCCAAGTATGTACTTCTCTCTCCAGGGTAGTCTACTTTCTCTTTTTATTCATCCAAATCAGACCTAGTTTTGATGAAGCAGTTTTATTTCACCCTCTTATTCCAAACAATTGAGGTTACAAATCGGGCTTCTAAGCCATTTCACATGATTGGAGCTACCACCTCTTACCATGAACCTTGATTCACGTTACCCATTTTGTTATTCAAAAGTTAGGATTCAAATTGCAAAGAAAATTTAAACAATATGGCAGTACTAATGAGTATTCCCAAGCTCTGGTTTTTTTATTCTCTTTTTTTTTTTTTGTGATTCTTCCTCAAGTGAAGTAAAAGCTGAAACATATCTAAACATAAAAAACATGTAAAAACTTGTTTTGAGGGAAGACTCGTAACTAAACTTGACATAAACTATAAGCTAGGACTTAATGATAATTTTCCCAGTTTAGTGAGTTTACCCAGTGCATGGAGGTCCAGTGCTATTGTCTGAACAATTAAAACTCCCCCGAGATACATAAACTTGCCTGGAAATCAAATGACATGAAATTGATATTTAAAATGGAATTATCAAAATAGGCTTTAGGTGTACATAAAAGGAAAGTATCACAAAATAACCCTTTACCGGTGGACCTTCACTGTTTTATTTCGCAGGGTAATACGATGATGCACCTCAGATAGTTCAGGATCCAATGCAGGCTGTGAAATCTCCAAACCTTCAGATATCATTATCTCCAAGAACCTGAAAAAGCTAACCAATGGAGAACTCTAGCAGAAATTGATGCAAAAATTTATGGTGAAAAAAATAAACACTACAAGAATATGAACAAGGTAATAATATCATCAGAAGGAAGGATAACTGGAAAAAACAAATTTCAAGTCTTCAACTGTACAGTGAAGTCAGGAACACAGAAATCTCCAATATCTGTATTTTGAAAACGCAAGTAGAAACAAGATCACAAAAATTAGAGATCATATTTCTAATTGAGAACATATCCATCTTCACTCAATTTCACATATTTACATGTTGCACTAGATAAGTGGGAATTACAATGTTATTGTAGAGATACTGGGCCGAATGGGCCTTGGTTCTTTTCTTCTCTTTATCCCATACTTCACTCCAGGTGGAGGGGTTGCCACAGTAAAATTCTTATTAAACAATGGGTAAAATATAAAAACCTCCCCTGTAATTTCACAAAAACCTGCAGTTACCTCCCTTCCATCTTTGTTCCAGTAATGAAGACTTCAAAGTTACAAAATTACCCTTACAGCTTATTAGGGCATCTTTCAATATGATTCCAAATGCCACATTTGCCCATCTAGACTTCACTAGATCTAACGTTTTTAAAGAGTAAAATTACTTTATTCTTTTAAATCTAATTTGGGGAATTTTTTTAATTAAAAGTGAAAATTTTGTTTAAGGGTATTTTAATAAATTTCCATCTGAATTGATAGATAAGGGTAAAATAGGTACTTTTGAAAAACTAATGCATTTGTGCAGGTTCTTTAATACTATAGGGGAGGTTTTGTGCAGATGAAACATCAGGGGAGGTTTTTATGATTGTCAGAAACCTTAAGGGAGGTTTTTATATTTTACCCTTAAATAATTACAAAAGAATAAAACCCATGAGGGGGGACTTAAAAGCCTTACTCCTCTAAAAAAAAGCTAAATACATGGAGGCCATCCATTAGACAATAAGAATATAAAATAAAAAAGAAGAAATGTAGGATGGCCTCTATACCCCAAGAATCAAGAAAAACACAAAAAAAAAGAATGTTTGTACTATCATTGGAGAACAACCATTTCGAGTGTCTCGGAAGATCTTGAATAGTGTTGTAGATAACACTGTCTTGCACTACACTTTTGATCTTAGAGAGTGAATCTACAACCTAGTTGGCTTCTCGGTATATATGTAAAAAAAAGGCAGCCCAATACCAGTATCGTGGAAAGAGTCTACTTCTACCATCTAGTACTAGTGTTTTAAAAGTTGTGGGAGGCGAATGCCTAGAGGCACACCTCCAAGTGAGGTGCCCCCAAAATGCCCCATGGTGTATGCCAGAGACATTGATCCCCCAAAGGTGTATGCCTTAGTGCAAGAGGTGTATGCCTTAGTGCAAGAGGTGTATGCCTCATACACCTCATACACCTTTTGCATGAGGCGTGCACAGCACGCCACATGCACACCACACACAACTCACATAAAAAGACAAGTAAAAAAGAAAAGAAAGGAAAGGAAAGGAAAAGAAAAAGAAAAAAAATGATAAAAGAAAAAAAAGGAGGGAAGGAAAGAGAAGGTAAAAGAAAGTTTGGGCCCCCCAACCCCTTTTTTGATGCACCCCAATTTGGTTTTTTTGTGCTAGGGGAGGGTCTTGTTCTTCCTCTTCTTCCTCCTCCCCCTCCCCATAAGGAGGCACAGAGGTTTATGCCTCTTACATTCTGAACTATGTGTCACACCTCTAGGTAAAACAATGTCTAGTACCAAAGAGACCAAGGTGTTTGGCATCTACCATGCAAGATAGCAATCAAAATCTTCAAATCAAATTCTACCATCACCTTAGAGATACCCATAGATTTTGCTAGGCGGAGTCCATGTAAAAGAATCAGGGCCTCATCCATTAGGTTATAGGCTGTACCAAAATGGATACTAAAAGCAACCATAAAATTATTTATCCCATCCTCGACCACTCCACCACTTGAACCTGGCTTTTCTTGGGGGGATCCATTAACGTTGAGTTTGTAGAAACCATGGTACACTAGATTCATGTGCTGACCCTACATCTGTCCACCTTCCTAGGTAATAGTCGAATCCCCAAACACTCTAGAGAGCTTTCTAAGCTCAAGGATAGGGGGAGGTTTCTTTAAACAAACTATTACATTCCTGAACCATCTCTCCACCCTAGCAATGATATGTTGAGTACACTTCATAGCTCCCTCCATTCTATGTCTACACCTTTCCATCCAAACCTCCCATATCCATATGATGAAACAAGCTATTTGTGTCGTACACCGGTCCATTGGTTGTAACATTTGATTCCTATCCTCAGCCACCTATGAGGTGTTGTGAGAAGGGCTCATCTCTTGTTTCTCTTATTTGAGAGTATCTCTTTATTTTTGTATTCTTTCTTAAACTAGAGAACGGCACAATGGTCCTTTCTCGCACATTGTATTCCATTACTATATAACATGACTTGTTTAAGCGTGTTGGACATTAGTTGGCTTATCCGCCTATGCAGATGCTGATTGAGCAGGATGCCCAAATACTAGACACTCCACTGCTAGTTGATGTGTTTTTCTTGGTGACTCTCTCATATCCTAGAAGTGTAAAAAGCAACCGATTGTTTCCAAGTCTCTTGGCAATAAATCCGATTGAAATATGAGGAAGTAGAGAAGAGAAGGGAAGAAGAGAGAAGAGAAGAAGAAAGAAAGGAAGAAGAAAAGGTGTGGAGCAATGGAACAGTACTGGCGACGCCAGCTTCTATTATATTATATAGGGTGGCAAAAATAAGGGAAAAGACTCTTGTGCCCCTACTATAAGTGAGTACAATAACAGAAAATAAAAAAAAAAGTTTAACTAGCCAAACAGACCCTAACACAAATAACTAAATTATTTCAACACTCCCCCTCAAGTTGGAGCATAGATGTCAATCATGCCCAACTTGTCACACAAATCATTGTGTCGCACATGATGAAGACCTTTGGTGAAGATATCTGCAAGTTGTTCTTCTGAGCTGACATATGGAGTACACACTTCTCCATTTACAAGTTTCTCTCTAATAAAATGCTTGTCCACTTCAATGTGTTTCGTCCTATCATGCAGGACTGGATTAGCAGCAATATTGATGGCAACTTTATTGTCACGGTAGAGTGACATAGGGTTGCTCATTGTAAAACCCAGTTCACCTAACAGATTTCTTATCCACATGATTTCAGCAACCCCATGAGACATCGCTCTATATTCTGCTTCAGCACTAGATCTAGCCACCACACTTTGTTTTTTACTTCTCCATGTGACCAGGTTTCCTCCTACAAAGGCACAATACCCATTGGTAGACTTTCGGTCATCAACTGCTCCTACCCAATCAGCATCAATATATACTTCCACCTTTAAGTGTCCATGTTTCTAGAACAAACCAGCTCCGGGAAACTTCTTGAGGTATCTAAGGATCCTCTCTGCAGCTTCAAAGTGAGTTGTCCTACGATTGTGCATGAACTAACTAAGGACACCCACTGATTCTCCCAACGAGTCTCTGAACTTCTTCACATCTTTCAAAAACTCTCCCTGATTGTCTCCCAGTTGATGATTAGATTCAATTGGTGAGTCAATTGGTTTTACCCCCAACTTGTCTGTATCTTCTAGTAGATCTAGTACATATTTCCGTAGGGAAATAAAGATGCCCTTGTGAGAGCGGGCAACTTCAATTCCAAGAAAATAACGCAAGGGGCCTAGATCTTTCACCTCAAATTGAGTGGCTAAGAAATTTTTTAGTCTCTGTATTTCAGCCTCCCAATCTCTTGTGATCACTATGTCATCCACATACACAATTAGAGTTGCAATTTTCCCTTCACCTTTTTTCACAAATAAAGTGTGATCTAACTAGCACTGTTTGAACCACATCTGTTGAACTGCTAAGTGGAACTTACCAAACCAAGCCCGAGGTGATTGTTTTAACCCATATAAAGATTTTTTAACCTACACACTTTTTATTCACGCCTTTGGCACAAAAACCTGGAGGTTGGGTCATGTACACTTCATATTCCAAGTCACCATTCAAGAAAGCATTTTTGATGTCCAATTGGTGAAGTTCCCAATCAAGATTTGTTGCCAATGAAAGAAGAATCCTGATAGAGTTCATCTTGGCTACTAGAGCAAAAGTCTCTGCATAGTCCACTCCATATACCTGTGTAAAACCTCTTGCTACCAGTCTAGCCTTGTACCTTTCAATAGTTCCATCAGCCTTGTGTTTCACTGTGAACACCCACTTGCAACCCACTGGTTCCTTCCCTTCAAGAAGATCAACCAACTCCCAAGTGCCATTTTTGTGTAATGCATCAATTTCTTCCTGCATTGCATCTGCCCATTCAGGTTTAGATAAAGCTTCTGCTACATTCTTAGGAATGGGGACACTATCCATAGAAGAGAGGAATGCACGGAATGAAGGTGAAATGTGATCATAGAACACAAAATTAGAGCTAGGATGATTAGTGGTACAAGATCTAACACCCTTTCTCTTAGCAATAGGAACATCAAGATCATTGATGACAGGGGAATCAACATTGAGAGGAACAGGCATATCAATGGGAGCAAGTGTATCTGGCTGATGAGAAGGATCTACCTCTGGCGAATCCGATGATGTTGGTTGCATAGTGTCAGGTTCCACGGCTCTTGAACTCTGTTGGATTTTATGGTGACGATGAAAGACACGGAATGGAGGAGGATCGGGTAAAGGAGGCAGTTGAGTTTGAGCCGCCTGTTTCTCCTCAACCCTACTCTCCCCCTGAGGAGAAACCGAGAAGAAAGGTTGATTCTCAAAGAACGATACATCAATGGAGACATAGTACTTGCGAGAGGTAGGATCATAGCAACGATACCCCTTTTGGGATAAAGGGTAACAAAGGAAAACACAAGGAATAGCCCGAGGATCAAGCTTACCTCGAGTAGGGGACAAGTTATGGACAAAGCAACGACACCCAAAAACATGCATCGGAGTGGTGGACAACGGAGCTGTAAGAAACAGAAGCTGATGTGGGGCCTTATACTCCAGTAACCGAGATGGCATACGGTTGATGATGTATGTAGCACACAAAACTGCATCCATCCAAAAATGTTTTGGCACATTCATATGAACTAATAAACCATGAGCTACTTTGAGAAGGTGATGGTTCTTTTGTTCAATAATACCGTATTGTTGGGGTATCCTAGCACAAGAGCTTCATTGAAGTGACCCACTCGAAGCAAAAAACTCCGTGAGATCACTATGGAAGTATTCCTTCACATTGTCTAACTGGAAGATATGGATTTCAGTTTGGAACTGAATGAACACCATGCGTTGAAAGTCTCACAAATTTTGGCACTTCATCTCTAGATCGCATAGGGTAAACCCAAGTGTATCTAGAGTAATCATCAATCAAGGAAATGAAGTACTTATATCCGGCCTCTGTAGGTAGAGTAACAGGGCCCCAAACATCAGAATAAACAATATGAATGGAAATTCATATCTTTTATTTCTCCAAGAAAAAGAACTTTTACAATGTTTATTCAATTGACATGTCTAACACTATAACTGACTCACTGACAAGGACTCAACAACTTTGGGAACATAACTTTTAATGACTCAAAAGAGAGATGACCAAGACGACTGTGCCATAAATAGGCTTGACTTTCACTAAACAAACTCATGGACTCTGTAGCCACAAGACCAGCTTTATTCTTCAACACGTAGAGACCATCCACCATGCTTCCTCTACCAATCGTCTTCCCCGAGGCCAAATCCTAAAACACACATGAAGACAGAAAGAAAGTGACTAAACAGTTCAAGGAGTGAGTTATACTACTAATGGACAGTAAATTTATAGGTAATTTCGAAACATGCAGTACATTAGAAAGGGTAAGGCCGAGTGGGAGAGGTATGGTACCTTGGCCAACTATGGTAGAGAAAGAACCATCATCTAGTCTCACCTTATCTCTCACAGAGAGAAGGTTATATGTCTGAAATAAATTTGACTTACCGGTCATGTGGTTTGAGGCTCTGGAGTCAATAGCCCAAGGAGAATCAGTGGTATGAGATGACACATGGAAGGCAGTGGCAGCGTTACCTGATGTAGACGTGAAAGTGGTAGAGGGAGTAGGACCAGAATCCATCTGGCGGAGAGTCCTACCATACAATTCCAAATGGTCACGAAAGGAGTTGATAATTTCTTCCTTAGGGTCAGAACTAGGATGCCCCTCCTGAGTTACCAATGGACTAGTCTCTAGAGATGCCATATTAGCTAAGTTATACTTTTTCTGATTCTGCTGACTTGGTTTCTTGCCCTGATTAGGTGTTGACTTCCTACCCAAATCCTGTGCCCATTTAGGTTTTCCATGGAGATCCCAACATGTAACTCTGGTGTGTCTTGTCTTCTGGCAATGAGTGCACCAAAGTTTACTCTTATCATCTGTTCTCTTCTGAGAGTCACCTTTCTTAAAAGCACATCCGACATTTGTATCTGAATTTCCGCAGACAACTAGAGCAACTGACACCCCTTCTACACAATTCATCACACTTCTACTCTCTTATGACTGCACTAAGGCATACACATCCTGAACTGATGGCAAGTCTTTACTACCCAAGATCTGCACCCTAATGGACTCATATGAAGGATTCAGCCCTAGGAGGAAGGCAAATACCCGTTGCTGAGATACAAGTGACTTATATGCCTTTGCATCTTCATCACACTTCCAATTCACATTCTGGTAGTGATCAAGTTCTTTCCATATCAATGTCAAATCAGAATAGTACATCGAGAGACTCCTCTCCCCCTGCTTGCAAGTAGAGGATTCAGCTTGCAATTGGTATATCTTGGCATAGTGTCTCTGCTCTGAATAGGTGGACTTTGCTTGTTCCCATATCTCACAAGCAATTTCATCCCACATAAAAGTCTTCCTTACCTGTGGCAGAATGGAAACCAAGGGTCATGACATCACCATACTATTCTCTTGGTTCCACCTATCATATTCAACACTTCCGTTCTTCGGTTCCTTCACTCTCCCATTGATGTATCCTATTTTCCCCCTAGCAGTGATGTAGAGTTTTATTCCCCTAGACCACTCAAGGTAGTTCAGACCATCAAAGGGAATAACAGCCATGCATCTTCCTGAAATCTCTGAAGTAGCAGAATTCTCAGACATGGTAAACGCAATGTTTTTTTATCTAAACTCTCAACTTAGGATCCCTCCTTATATCGACAAAAGCTCTACACACAGCAATTCAGTTCTGGACTTAATCTGAGCACAAAAAACAGCACCAATTTCCAAAGAAGAACTATGACAAGATTGATTTTCAGATCTGCATGAAGAACAGTCCCAGCCTACTGGTTTTCCAGTAAGTTCCACCACAGCATTAATCAATAAGAAAGATCTTAACACACATGAAATCAGACTAACGAGCAAGAAAAATAGGTCACCTGTGACCTACAGTCACCTTTTCACAGGTACAAGATCACATGATCCAACAAATAAAAGAGGTATAACCCTCACAAAAGTCTGCTGACATTCAGTGGTTTGGATTCATTTATTCTCCACTTGGTACAAGACCAAGGAAAGAAATAAAAGAAGAAAGAAAACTTTAGGGTTGTACCAATTGCAGATCTGATTTGATCAGCTCAGATTCAATCCTCTGTTCCGCCCAGATTCAGCAACTTGAAGAGAAAACTTGGTCGCCCAGATTCAACAGCCTTGCTCTGATACCATCTTGGCAATAAATCCGATTGAAATATGAAGAAGTAGAGAAGGGAAGAAGAGAGAAGAGAAGAAGAAAGAAATGAAGAAAAGGTTTGGAGCAATGGAACAGTACTAGCGGTGCCAGCTTCTATTATATTATATAGGGCGGCAAAAATAAGAAGGGAAAAGACTCTTGTGCCCCTTCTGTAAGTGAGTACAATAACAGAAAATAAAAAAAAAGGCTTTAACTAGCCAAACAGACCCTAACACAAATAACTAAATTATTTCAACAAAGTCCTCTACCAAGGCTGAGTATAGGGCTATGTCATCCATTTGCAATGAGATTATATGGCTAAGAGCCCTCCTTGATGACCTTGGCATCTCCTTGTCATCTCCATCTCCTATTTATGTTGATAATGTGATTGCTATCAAGATTGCAACCAACCCTGTCTTCCATGAGCGAACCAAACATATAGAGGTTGATTGCCACTTCATTAGAGATCAGTTTTCTGTTGGACACATTACTTCGCCGCACGTGTCTTCTGCCCTACAACTTGCTGACTTATTCACAAAGGCTATGACCCGTGCTCGCCACCAGTTTCTAGTTGACAAACTGATGCTCGTACCTCGGCATCGTTTGCAGTGTGTTTTTCTTTTTTGGATCTTGGGACCACTCTTTTATGTTGTAACTTGTGTATACTATTCTTTTGTTTTATTCTTTCTTGTGAGAGAAGGACACAACTGTCCTTTCCATAACCTTGTACACTTTCATATATAAGATAATCATTTCTGGGCGTGTGACTCAAGAGAACACACCCTTTCATTTCCAAGTTCTTCTTCTCTGATTTGAACTGAATTGACAATTTTATGATGTAAATCCAGATTTGTCATTATATTCTTCACAGATGGGTATTTTTGCCTTTCTACCCAATTATGTTAGACCTAATAAAATATATTTAGTGGCATAGTTCTTAAGGCAATGCCCAAGCAGGCACAAATGGAAAAAGGCACCCATAGAGAGACTTCTCATTTCAGCCCCTATATTTTCTTTATTTTCTTTTCTTTCTTCCTTTTCTTCTCATGAATATGTTGATTTTTCTATGTTTTAACATATGTCTATGTTGGGAATGATGGCTTACCCAAGAGGGGGGTGAATTAGGTATAGATTAAAACTGAGTAGATTAACCTCAAATACCTTCCCTCAAAACTGAACCTAAGCCTTCTTGAAGATTCAATTCAATATTCAAGTAGCAGGAGAATAAAGGCTTAGTCAGTGTGTTCAATAGTTAATCAGAAGATCTCTCAATGTGATTAACTTTACTGCTAAACAAAGAACTACAACTTCAAACAAATAAGCAATATAAACACAGAGACTACAGGGTTAGCAGTTAAATAGATATAAAACAATAAGCTCAAGTAACTGTTTGAATGTAAATAGCAGCTGAAAGAAAATGTAACAATGAAGTAAATGAGCTGCTATAAAGTGTTAGTGGAGTTGCAGTTAATATAAAGAATAAACATACAGTAAATTTAAGTGTAAAGAATAAAAGTAAATAGACAAAAATGTAACTAGCAGCTACACATGAAGTGTGTGCCAATTTGTGTAGATGGAGATGTAGGACCAACCACAAAGCAATTACTATGAGAAGGACCAGATATTGGAATAATCAACTTAAGATTCAAACAGTAGGAGGACTGCTATCGGAATCTCAAGGACAAGTTAACTGCTGAAAGTAAATAATACAATTAAATAATAGATAAAGCATTGAATGTAAACAATTGTAATAAAGTAAATGCAAAGCAGTTAAAAGTAAATGGTTAGTAATGGTAAAGGCTAGTAAGCGATGAAGCACTCAAACTGCTGAACCAAGATGTTAGTGCAGTTAGTAGGGTTAGTGAAGTTAGTTTCACAGTAACTGCACCAAGATATCTGTATTTTGCAATTCAAATGAAAATAGACAAGATATTGTGCAAAAAGTGCAACATCTTCAGATATGCAAATTTAAGCAATTAGTTAAATGATAAATTGATGTTAGAAGCAGGATAATCGCAGAAACTTGAAAAGTAAACAAAAGATAAAGCAATAAAAGCACAGAGACAAGCCACACAAAATTTTATAGAGGTTTGGCAGAAACCCTTGCCTACGTCCTCTACCTCAAACCAGCTCTAAGGATTTCTACTAACCAACTGAACGTCCAGGTGCCAACAAAAGCCTTACAACAACCAAGACTTGCAGGTGCCTACAATACCTTTCCAGTTGGACTCATGGGTGCCAACACGACCTTAACAGTTGGACTTATGGGTGCCAACAAGACCCAACTGGTAGAGATTGCAAGTGCCTACCAAACCTTTAATTGGGCTTTCGGGTGCCAATCGAACCTTGATGGTGTTCAACCAAAAACAGCTCTTGCACTCAAGATATTACAAATGAAGCATAGTAGTAGGATACAACAAGCCTTTTTTTATCAGCAACACAGAAAAGATTTCATTAAATAGGAAAAAAAAAAAAAAAACAGGTTACAACAAGAAGTTGTGAAAAGAAAAAACCAGCTTTAGAAAGCTGACCCAATCCAAATTTACATTTGATCCCAAAACAAATGTGTTCTTTGTACCCCTTGCTTAGATAAGCTATCTGTAAAGCTGTTGGCAGTTCTCCTCACCCATCTCACTCGAACTAACCTGTCCTTTGGTAGCCATTTAAATCTCCTAAATTCATTCTTCAAAAGCCATGTCACGCCCTCCCCCTAAGATACAACAAGCCTCTAAAATAGGCAGATATAAACAATATACAACACTAAAACTATTCAGTTACAAGAGTGCCTCAAGATGCTTAGATCTAAGAGCATACTCTCAATAGATAGGTGAGACTGAGATAAGGTTTCTCAACTTTTCTCACCTCTTGAAACAATTAAAGCTCAGAAATCTCTTCAAAAAATAAAAGGCTCTTGCTACCGTGCTCTCTACTAAAACAACTAAAGACTACATACACTAAAAGCACAGGTTGTTTCCCTTGGCGTGCTTCTTCATGTTTGATTCAAGCTGGTGACCTCTATTTATTAAGGTCTGGAGAGCAAATGTTTTTTTGGCTGTTGAAGGGACTTGCAAATCTTAGTAATGATTCAAATTTGCTCCAACATGGTAGACTTACCAAAGATAGCAATAGTCGTTTAAGCCTTCAAACGGTCAAAATTAAATTCAAAGTAGTTGACTACCAAATTTGGTAGTCGCCTACTAGATGGAGGAATCTTTTTTCCTCTTCTAATCCACTAGTTCCTCCTATCAGTTGATTGATACTAGTTTAAACTTGGTTTGCCTGGGTTAGTTGACAATGCATTTTTGGGTAGTTGACTATTCTTCTCATATAGTGCATTTTTTACGCCCTGGCCGTCACAAGTAGTCAACCACACCTTTTAGGGTAATCGATTAGGCCTCGTAATCAGGCACTTCATGCTTAGCTGTCAAAGTTAGTCGACTATGCCTTTTGGGGTAGTCAACTATGTCTCACAGTCAGGCATATCATGCCTCGACTGTCACAGTTAGTCAACTATACAATTCTGGGTAATCGACTCTACTATAAAGCTTGAGCAATCTTGCCTCATCTCCAACACTTAAAAACCTTGGAAATATTCATCCAAAGGTTTGGGAACTCTTCTTTTGGGCTTTTAAAATAGATTTATAAGATTGTGAAAATTTGTTTAAGCCCAAGAGAGCCTAGGAACCAAGCTTATTCTAACCATTTTTTTTTTATCAGCTAAGCCTATTCTAACCATTGGTCTCTAAAGTAATAGTTTTTTTGAGCATAAAAAAAAGTGCATCTCATGCAACTTATTACATCAAGATCCTAAAGATATGACATTTCAAACATCGCTCAACGTAGTCTTCCTCCTTGATGAGTTGTTGTAGCATTCAACCCCTTGAGTAGCTCCAAAACCTTGAGTTCTTATAGTAGCTTTATCATGCTTGAATTTGCTTGGAGCATCCTCAATGGAGAAACTTGGAGATGGTGCTGAGAAAATGAAACTAAGGCAGTTGAATCAAGCAAAGCTTCGACTTCTTCATCTTTTGTAGCAATTTTTCTTTAAAACAATTGAGTCTCTGAGAAGCTTACTTAAGTTAGCCGCATGCTTAACACACCATTAGCACTCTCAATGAGTTTGCTATCATCAAAACACATAGGATCAACAATCTATACCTTTTTTGTGAAGATTATAGAATTACTAGTGAAAGATGACTGTTGGTTGCTATGGAACCTGAGGAATTACTATAGGATTCATGTTTTTTCTTTAAAAAAAAAGGCCTAGGTGTGTAAGCAACAAGATGCCCCTTGTCATCTAGCCTCACCTTGGCACCTTGAAAACTATGTACTATGTTTAGTGGGGCTACTAGGATTTAGCTGATTAGCCCAATCTCTCTCCATTCTTTTTTTTTTCAGTCTTCCTTGTCTCTCTTATTTCTCACTTGAATAATACTCAAATACAACCAAGAATCATCATCTAATCTTCAACTTGGTTTCAAAGTATCACATCTACAAACTGAGGTCCTGGAACATCAATGACCTACTGACATCATCCTGTCATACAAGTGACCTCAACAATCGAAGGCACCCACTTAGGAACACAAAAAATTTATCAGTCGGTAGCCCTTCATTCAAGGAGTCTTTGATATAGATTTTATACCTATAAGATGAAGATAAGTAACAAATTTGAGATCTTTCTGTGAAAATAGATCAACTTTAATGTTATTTGGCCCTAGATTTTTCCCAAGGTGGCTCAGTTGTCCAAGACATGTTGAATTTGACCTATGGAATATTTCTTAATTAGAAAAACTTTATCTTGTCTGATCTAGAAGGGTTTTTAATTTGTTAAAAATTTTATTCTCCCATATTTACTGCCAATCCCTTTTTTCCACATTTTGGACTATCAATCCCAGTCCCTCGGGTGGTTAGTTGCACGTTGTATGATGTAACATCAAAGAGGGGGACTCAATGAAAAGCAAGCAGTGAAATTTGATCCTTCTTACTACTTTCCTTCCTGCTTGTATTTTATGTATACGTATGCTCTCTCTTTGGGTGCAAGTGACTCCCTCCTCAAAATGTTGTCTCTTTCACACAACTTTCCTAAGGCAGCCAAAGAAAAGAGGAAGAGTGATGTTTAAGGTAGTTACAGCAGCAGCAGTAGTGTGGACTATTTGGGAAGAAAGAAATGGGAGAATGTTCAATGAAATAAGTAGGCCCAAGGAATTAGTAGATTCTATAAAATCAAAGTGGCACACTGGGTAAAAACTATGGAAATTTTCTAAGATTTTTCAACGAAAGATATAATAAGAAAATGGGCAGAAGTAGCACAAACCTCAAAGGAAAAAGACAAGTTGGTTATAGAATGGCAATCTCCTCCAAACAATAAACTAAAGTTGAACTTTGATGGGAGTTCTATGGATAACCCAGGGTCAGCAAGTGGAGATTCCCTGAAAGCTAAGTTGATGACCTTACTGCAAGGCCTAGCAAAGTAATTAGACTTTTGAAATCTGGAAGTAGAGGGGGACTCAAAGTTAATCATAACTTGGGCAAAAGGCATATGCCACAAGCACAATGGATTTATAGGCATGTCTTCAACGAGATTGATTGCTTATCAAGGGAGTTAAACACTTCTTACTTAAGGGTCAGAAGATCTGTGAATAGGATGGTGGATTCATTATCAAAACAAGGGGTAAATGGACATCAGCTATTATGGGCACTAATGCAAATCTTTTGTATTTGGGTGGTTGTAATATCTTAATCAGACGTACTAAAATTTTCTCTTTGAATTAATAAAACTTTCTTCTTTACTGATAAAAAAAACTTCAGAGAGGAATGTCTAGTAGAAGTTGTTTTGGTTAACCTTTAGTTCAAGGCTTCAACTTATTCATAGATACATCTAGACATAAGAGACAGATTTATGGTGTATTACAAGTAAATTTTTTGGTTGCTGATATGGAACATTGCTGGTTTCTGCTTATTGATACATCATTGCTTCTAGTAAGAATTCTGAGGTTGATTCTGGTACTCAAGATATGAAAACAGCATAAATAATGTTAAATTTGAAAAAAAAAATTGCGTATACATATTTTTAAGACAAGATATGTAATTATACGCATTTGGTATATGTTTTTGTAATTATATATAACTATGTTTACCATAATTCATACGTTTATCATATATTTTAAATCATGCATTTTTATAATATAATTTTGTCTTTTTAGATACTACATACATGCATATGTATATATGCATGTTTTTATATCTTATCTTTTAAGTTATTACTGAACCAACTAATACAAAAAAAAAAATCACTAACAAAAAATGTTATACTTAATGTATTTAAATCTGTAATTAAATCTTAATAAACTTGAAGCAATCTGTTAGTCATATAACTTATTCATGATAGTAAAGTCAATCAAAAAGTTCTACCTTGGCCTAAAGATCCCAAGAGAAGTCTATAAATAAATAAATATACAGATGGATATAAAGGCCATTACCCAATGTTGGTCCACTCCAGCTATCCAGGGCCTAGGGATGGGTGAAATAGATGCAATTACATTCTATCAATTGAGAAGAGAGATTGGACTGCATTATGTCCAGGTCAATACATTGGTTAAAGACTCTAGAATTATTTAACCATTTCTCTTTTACTGATTGTTGGAAGGATTGAAAATTGGTAGCAAGCTGTTCCTCCTACAAGGTAAGGGTATTGACTAGCTGGGTCCCCCCTCCTCTTGGTTCTTTGAAGCTGAATTTTGATGGGAGTAGCCAGGGTAACCCGGGTCCCTCTGGGATGGGAGGTGTACTAAGGAATGAGGCTGGAGAGGTTGTCTTACTCCACTCTGGCCCTTTAGGTGTTGGGAACTCTATCCAGGCAGAACTGTTTGCTGCAATACAAGGAATACTTTTTGCAAAAGAAGTGGGCGTGGAGCAGCTTCTGATTGAAGGGGATTCTAAGACAGTGGTGGACTGGTTAAATAATCCGAAGGATGTCACTTGGGGCTACAAAAATGAGTTAAAGAAATTCAAATGGCTGACAAGAAATATGTCTATAACATTACAGTGAGTTGGGAGATCAGCTAATGCATTTGCAGATGTCTTGGATAAACAAGGGATAAAGAGGGAAACATTGTTCTGGGCACAAATGTTACTCTTGTTTTAACATCAACATTCATGTAATTTCTGTTATAGTTCTTGTATTTGCTGTTAGGAAGGCGGCACCTCGCACCTCTAAAGGGATTTTCTTGTAACCAATCATTAATTTAATGGAAGATGAATTTATTTATCGAAAAAAAAAAGAGAGAGAGAGAGAGAGATTGGTTGGAAAGAGACTTTGAGTAAATTAAACAAGTGGTGTTTGGTTTGGACAGAGACCGGGCCCCGTTGGGAAATAATTAAAGAGGATTTGTTGGAGGCTTTTAAGGACTTTCACCACTTGGCCATTGAACATAAAGGTAATAACTCACCTTTCCTTTGACTAATCACCAAGAAAAATGGCACTTTAGAAACAAAGGACTTCAGACCCATCAGTTTGATTGGAAGCTTCTATAAGATTTTGGCGAAAGTCTACGCAAGAAAACTAAAGGAAGTGGTGGGGGACATCGTTACCTCTAATCAATATGCTTTCATAAAAGGGAGCCAAATAGTTGATAACATTCTAGTGGTGAATGAAAGTGTCAAGGACAGGAAAAAAAAAAGGTCAGCCGAATGTTGTAATCAAATTTGACCTTGAAAAAGCTTATGACAATGTTGATTGGGATTGCTTGCTGAGTATCTTGAAGCTGAAAGGTTTTGGTGACAAATGGCTGTGTTGGATAAAAGGCTGTATTAGTTCAGCTTGGTTTTTGGTGTTAATAAAGAGAGAACACAAATGTTATTTCAAAGCTAGTCAAGGTCTAAGACTGGGCTACCCTCTTTTCCCTTTTCTGTTTAACTTAGTGGCAGATATTCTTAGTCAATTCCTTGAGAAGGCCAAATCTTTAAGATTGATAAGTGGATTCGAAGTAGGAAGACAAGCCACACAAGTCTCTCATCTTCTTTTTGCTGACAATGTAATTGTCTTCCTAGAAGCTGATTTACAGAATATTACACATTTGAAAAGGGTGTTGTTTTGAAATGGTGTCCAGTCTCTATGAACTTCTCCAAAAGCAGGTCGGGATAACCAGATAAATATTGCTGATAGACTCATTGACAGAATCCAGGAAGTGTTGGGTTGTAAAGTGGAGAATTTGCCCATAAATTATTTAGGGATGCCTCTAGGAGGGAGCCCAAGGAACATTCAATTTTGGGACTCGGTGATTGAGAACTGTGAAAGAGATTAGCCACTTGGACGATCTACCTCTTGAAAGGGGGGAGACTCACCCTAATTAAAGCATCCCTAGAAAATATGCCCATTTACTACCTTTCTGTGTTCCTTATCCCTTCGAAGGTAGCAGATCAAATTGAGAAACCAAGCTGGAAGGTAGCAGATCCCTTCGTAAGCTGGAAGCAAGGTTGCAAACGAAGGGAGGAAGGGGGTTCGGGCCTTGGGCATCTTAAGGAAAGAAACCAAGCTCTTCTTGGTAAATGGCTGTGGAGGTTCCCTCTAGAATCAAGCTCTCTTTGGACAGATTTTATCAAAAGCAAAAATGGATTAATTACCAATGGTTGGGATAGCAAAGTCCACCTGACCCGAGAGAATGCACCAAACCCTTGGAAAGGTATTTCTTCTTGTTACACTAATTTTATCTCTATTATTAGATATGAGATGGGAGATGGAAACAAGATTAAGTTCTGGACCGATCTCTGGTGAGGGAACCAATCCCTACCTGAAACCTTTCCCTGAGTGTTCAGACTTACCCAAGTACAAGAGAAACTATGTGTTGGTTCGGCAGATTTAATGTATATGTTTGTCTTTGCTGGGTCTTAAGTCATTAGTTATTGGGCCTAAACTTGTTTAATGTTTTATTTGTCTAGGTGTCCCATCACTAATCAGGGGCATTCTAGTCCTTTCATGTAACACTATGTAATAAACATATATATAGGATAGTAGGGTCGGCTAAAAGGTTTTGAGCCGCCATTCTTAAACTTTCTCCTCTTCTTCTTCAGCTACTGTGTTCCAGCAAACATGGTATCAAAGCTTTAATCCATCTCCTGGTTACAGCTGCCGCCACCTTTTCTACTCTTATCTATTCCTTCTTTTTCCTTCCCTATCTTGGTCGCTGTGAAGAAACCCTAGGGTTGCCGTAGAACACAGCAAAATCTGTACCTAGGGTTTCCCTTGGTTGTTGGGCCCAAGGGGAGTTTGTCCCAGAAGCTGATGCCCTACTAGACTACTTACAGCAGGTAGTAGCCATTCGGCTGCTAAGAGAGATCTGTGTGGAACAGATCCAGGTGGAGGACTGATTTCGGCAGTCCTAGTACTGGTCGTAGGGGTCACTACAGCGACAGCAGAAGTCAGCACAGTGCAGCGGTGGGTTGCTCTTGGTTTCAGATCTGTTACGTGTTCTCAGGACTGTAACAACTTCGGTATGTCTGAAACAGTATTCTTTGTACTGAGTTTGCAATCGTGATCATTGTAAGAGGGAGGAGATGTCTTCATTATCCACGGAAGTGTCTTCTAGGGATAATAGATCTGGTGGGAGGTCTCCTAATCTAGAGAATCCAAATCCGCACAGTTTGCAGATCACCAGTGTGTTGTTGGATGAATACAATTTCAGAGAACGGTCTGTTTCTGCCATGCTCTTCATTACTTCCCGGGAACTCACGGGTTATTTAGACGGGTAGAAGAAGGAACCTGAAGTGGGTAGTGTGGAGTACGCAGTTTGGCGTAAGGAGAATGCTACTGTTATGTCCTGACTGCTTGCTTCAATGACTCCAAGAGTAGCCAGGACTGTTCAACACTTTTCCACTGCTGCTAAGATTTGGGAGAAAGTGTCTAAAACTTATGGATAGAGAAAGAACAATGCCAGAATTTATAGGCTAAACCAAGACATTGCTGCCTTGAAACAAGGAGATATGGCAGTTGCAACATATTTTGCAACCCTAGAAGGACTGTGGGAAGAGCTTGATCACCACCTTATTCTTGATTGGGAGAATGCCAGAGACAAGGAGAGGCATGATAAACAAATTGAAGAGGGTAGAGCCTTTAAGTTCTTGGCTGGTTTAGACCCAATGTATGAGAGCATAAGGTCTCAAATTTTGGGAAGGGATGAAATGCCAGATTTACATCATGTTTATTATCTAGTAAGGAATGAAGAGGTCAGGAGGAAAGAAATGCAAGTTGACACTCTAATACAACCATTCAGCCCTGATTTCTTCAAATCAAAAGGGGAACAAGTATTCAGACAAGAGGCACCTTAAGTGCACTCATTGTGGAGGTGAAAGGCATGTAAAAGAGAAGTGTTGGGTTCTTTATCCTCATCTGAAACCTGCTGCCTTGAGGAAAGACAAGAAACACCAAAAGGGTCAAGCAGCAAGTGGGAACCTTGTTACTAGTCACATTGGTGATAGCACATAGAACACATCAACAGTTGCTTCTTCTCCCATGGGACAGATTGCTAATTCCTATGTATCTGGGTCCTTGGGTTTCACTGCTGATGAGGTAGAGGTCCTTAGCCGGGCTTTAACCCGTCTAGGGACTAACTCTCTTGCTTCCACCTCTCTTACCAGATCAGGTATTGTCTCTGCTGTTAATGCAACTAGTTCTATTGACTCTACTTCTTGGATTATTAATTCCGGTGCAACTGACCACATGACACATATGTCCTCTTTATTTTCTTCCTATCACTTATTGTCTGGTCAAGAGAAGATGAGAGTTGCTGACGGTTCTCCCTCAACCATCTCTGGGAAATGAGTGGTTGACCTAAGCAAAGACCTCTTTCTTAAATCTGTTCTGCATGTTCCCAATCTTACTTCCAATCTATTATCTGTTTCAAAGCTTACCAAGAATTTGAATTGTAGCATAACCTTTTTTCCTACTCATTGTGTCTTTCATGAGTATGGAGGTCTCTACTATTTTGATGCAGACACCAGTTCGGCCTTACAAACATCTGCTGCTAGTAGTCAGAATAATGTGGAGTCAATAGCTAGGTTACATTTGTGGCATGCTAGGCTAGGTCACTTACCTTTTTCATCATTGGAAGGGTTGTTTCCTGAACTATTTAAGGGTATTTCAAGTCAAAGATTAGTTTGTGAAGTGTGTCAGTTGTCAAAACAATGTAGAACTATTTATCCAGTTTCTAGTAATGAAATTCAAGCTCCTTTTGATTTGATTCATTCTAATGTTTGGGCCCATTCACCTCTTGTTTCTGTTGATGGCTTTCGTTACTTTATCAGTTTTATTGATCACTACTCACGATGCACATGGATCTACTTGTTAAAAGGACGTGATGAAGTGCCACGGATAACCATGGCATTTTGTAAAATGATTGAAACACAATTTGACAAGAAGATTAAGCTATTCCTAGCATGCTACATCAGTCATCTTGTGCTAGTACCCCTCAACAGAATGGGGTTGTTGAGCGCAAGAATAGACACCTATTAGAGACCGCTCGAGCCTTACTATTTTAGCACAAGGTTCCCAAGAACTACTGGTCTCAAGCAGTCCTTACTGCATCATATCTGATAAATCGAATGCCATCCAAGGTGTTGGGTATGAAAACTCCTTTCTCTGTCCTTTGTCCTAATCTTCTAGACTTTCCTCTTCCACCTAGAGTCTTTGGTTGTGTATGTTTTATACATGTAAAGGATCCAAAGAAGACCAAGTTGGATCCTAGGGCTACTGAAGGAATCTTTTTAGGGTACTCTCCAACACAGAAGGGTTACAAGTGTTATGATCCAGTCACCAAGAAGAAATATGTCACAAAAGATGTGTTTTTTGAATCTCAATCCTATTTTCATTCTTCCCAGAATCCTCTTCAAGGGGAGACTAGTGGGATGGAAGATGATTCTTCTTCCCCCTCCTTTTTTGTGCCTCTTTCTGCCTCGGGCCTCCCATCTTCTCCTCCTAGTTGTAGCATCCCGGGTGAACCTAGTGAGGCTCCCATTGTGCCTGTTACCACTCTTGATGTTGTAGATGTTTCTGAGGACTCCAGTAGGCAACAAAAAGATATAAGAATCCTACAACAGAAGGAAAAAGGGCACTCTAACTCATGGCAGCAACCAATCGGACTCGGATCAACCTGTCTTAGCAACTCCAGTAATCTTATCACACACACTTCTGATTTGGATCTTCCTATTGCTCTTTGTAACTCTACCCATTATTGTACTATCTGACACTCCATTGCTGATTTTGTTTCTTACTCACGTTTATCTCCTCGTTATCATTCCTTTGTGTCAGCTCTCTCCTCCATGCATGTCCCTACTAGGTACTCAGAGGCAGTGTTTGACCCAAGATGGAAAAAGGCTTTGAATGAAGAAATGAAAAGCTTAATGAAAACAAGGACTTGGGAATTAGTGGATCTACCAGAAGGGAAGAGCACTGTTGGATGCAAGTGAGTGTTCACTGTAAAGCATAGGGAGGACAGGTCCATTGAAAGGTACAAGGCCAGACTTGTGGCAAAGGGGTTTACTCAAAAGGAAGGGGTTGACTACAAAGAAACCTTTGCTCCAGTAGCGAAGGTCAACAAAATCCGGGTTCTATTGTCAATAGCTGCAAACTTTTCATGGGAGCTACATCAGCTGGATGTGAAGAATGCTTTCCTAAATGGTGATCTACATGAAGAGGTATTCATGGATCCTCCACCAGGCTATGTTTTTTATAGGAAAGTTTGTAAACTAAGGAAAGCATTATATGGTCTTAAGCAATCTCCTCAGGCTTGGTTTGAGAAGCTTTGTGGGGCCATGAAGAAAGTGGGGTACACTCAAAATGGGACAGATCATACCTTGTTCATAAGGAAACAAAATAGCAAACTTACAGCATTCATTGTCTATGTGGATGATATGGCGATTACTGGGGATGATTTGGAAGAGATAAAAAGATTAAAGGAGTTCTTGACTTCTGAGTTTGAGATCAAAGACTTGGGCCATCTGAGATACTTCCTTGGGATTGAAGTTGCTAGGTCAAAAGAGGGCATCTATATATGTCAGCGGAAGTATGTCCTTGACCTCCTAGAAGAGACAGGTATGATGGGGTGTAGGCCAGCAGATACTCCAATAGAACAGAACCATAGTCTACAGGAATCAATAGGAGAGGACTACCTTGATAAAGAGAGGTACCAAAAGCTGGTAGGAAAGTTGATATATTTGTCTCTCACTCGACCAGACATTGCTTATGCTGTACATTTTGTCAGCCAGTTCATGCACTCTCCAAAGATCCCTCATATGAGAGCAGTGGAAAGGATTCTTAGGTACTTGAAGACTTGCCCAGGAAAAGGAATTCTGTTCAAAAAATACAATAAAATTGAATTTGAAGCATATACTGATGCAAATTGGGTCGGTTCTGTTGGGGACAGGAAGTCAACTTCTGGGTATTGCACGTTTGTTGGAGGGAATCAGGTTACTTGGCGGAGTAAAAAGCAGAATGTGGTTGTTGATCAAGTGCAGAGGCTGAATATCGAGCTATGGCTCATGGTGTTGCTGAACTTCTATGGCTTAGGACCCTTCTTAGTGAACTCGGGATAAAGATCGAGTGTCCTCTCAAATTGTACTGTGACAACAAGGCTGCCATCAACATTGCAAATAACCCAGTGCAACATGATAGGACGAAACATATTGAGATTGACCGACACTTCATTAGAGAAAGAATAGTCTCAGGGGAACTCTGAATTCCTTATACTCCTTCCGAGATGCAGATTGCAGATGTGCTAACAAAATGACTAGCTTCAACGAAATACTTGGGCTAACTTGGCAAGCTAAACATGACTGACATCCATGCTTAGCTTGAGGGGGAGTGTTGGTTCGGTAGATTTAATGTATATGTTTGTCATTGTTGGGTCTTAAGTCATTAGTTATTGGGCCTAAACTTGTTTAATGTTTTATTTGTCTAGGTGTCCCATCACTAATTAGGGGCATTCTAGTCCTTTCATGTAACACTATGTAGTAAACATATATATAAGATAGTAGGGTCGGCTGAAAGGTTTTGAGTCGCCATTCTTAAACTTTCTCCTCTACTTCTTCTCTTCTTCTTCTTCGGCTACCGTGTTCCAGCAAACACTATGTATCTCCCTGCATGTTTGTATCTCGTGCCTCAATGATGGTGAGTCTATAGAGCACATCCTGATTCATTGCACCCGAGACAAAGAAAACTTGGAATCACTTTCTGAATATGATAGGGTATAGTTGGGCTTCCCCTGAGCATGTTCTGGATTTCATTAGACAGTGGCATTGAAGGGGATTGGGTCAGAAAGGGAAAGCGTATTGGAGCACTTTAATTCATGCAGTAATGTGGGGAGTGTGGGAAGAAAGAAGAACAGAAGATCTCATTTCCTACATAACTTTTTTATGCAATAGTTGGATGACAGGTTCAGTGATTTTCATAGTGTCACCCTGTCATACCTTTAAAGGAGTTTGGTGGAAGTACTATTCTCCTCTCCCTTGACTACTTCAGCTTCTAGAATTCCCATGGCAAGGGAGGAGATGAACCTAAGAATGAACTTTGACAGTAGTGCAGTAAGCAATTCAGGGGAAGTTGGGATTAGAAGACGGGAATATACAATGGGCTTTCAGTGGACCCTTAGAGGTTGCAGACTCTACAAATGCTGAGGTTTTGGCTGCCTTAACAGGCCTTCAAATTGCTAAGAAGTTTCATCCCTAACCATTGAAGGAGACTCTGCAAATACCATTAAATGGATAGGGAAGAAGGATAGTGGCCCTTGGCACTTAATGCACCACCTGGTCGAAGCAAGAGATATTATGGCTCAGTTAAATGTAAGCCTTAGATGGATCCCTAGGGCCCTAAATACTGTGGCTGACAATCTAGTAAAATCAGGGATTCGCAGGGATTTTTTGTTTTGTGATTTCATGTTACCCTTGTAATCTCCTTGGTGAAGTCTCTTCAATGGTTGTACATCCTCTCATGTACTCCTGTTTCTTGTTTCAATAAAATTGTCAACTTTTCTCGAAAAGAAAAAGAAAAAAAAAACATTGGTGCATGCATAATATAGAAACAAAACAAACAGATCTGCTGAGGTTGGAAAGGAGAAAAATTAAAAATAATTTGTCCAAAATATTTGAGTATCTATGCAAATAATAATTTTGTCTACCAAAAATGTGCAACCAAATCATAAGCAAGGGACCAAAGCATACCTTCCAGGGTGAAAATTTTCCACCCCTAGGTCTTCATCCCAAAGGAAGATAAAATCATATGGAGATACAACATCTGGATGTAGAAAGCGTTTTGCAAACCACCTGTATCCACAAATATAAAGCTTTATGATTATTTCTAATACATGGACAAATACCAAAATGTTTGTTAGTATAGTGATTGTATGTTATTTTAGCATCTATATTGGCACACTGATAACTATTGGCTTCTTCTGTGTAGGCATCGGTTATCTAAAATGACAAATATAGATTCTAAAACAAGGGATGATGTGTTAGACAGTGTATGCCCTTAGTTTCAATCAGCATGATGTACATTATGACATTTATTGTAAATAAATAAAGTACATAATTGATTCATGTTATTATGGTGTGTTTCTGTGTAATACCCTTAAACTGGACACATATGAGACTCGTGTTAGTTTAGAATCTTCACAACCGTTGGATAGATTTGGGGATATTTATCCTACCAAGGCTGACACTGATGTACCGCCAAGTTGGTTGGGGTGGCTTGTCTCAGCTACCAGAGTGAGACCTAAATGCAGTTTGGGTTTTCTTGAAACCCTGAACTGGACCAAAATTCCAATATTGCCCTGGACCTTGGAGATAGATGGGCGAAACTGGAATATTACACCTGACCCCTATACTCGATTATAATACTGCACTAGGTGTCGGATTGGACTGTCTTTGATATGTCAATCAGTGAGATCCTTAGAGGGGGTCAAAACCTGGGTATGTTGGGACAATCCGAGAATTCTTCTGAGTGAGTAATCATAGTGATAGGATCAACCCCTTTGTCGGGCAAAGTGAATGATCGGGGATGCACTCTCTCATATGGAAACCTAAACTGCCAACAGTTGATTTCAACCGTTGAAATTTGTTTTGCAAATTATATTTATATAGAGATATACATATATATATATATATATATATATATAGTTTCAAAATGTTTGCAAAATGTTTTAATTCCCGGGATCCATGTGAGTAAAGAGTGCAGCACTGCACCTTGCAACCGAGGGAGAGGTCCTCTCTTGTCGGGCAGTGTTTGATCATTATGGGCTGAGAGGTTAAGTGTAAGACCACTGAGGATTATACCTGATGGGCTAATCTAGCATCTGCCCACAGTACTTAGGCCTTCATAAGATGGCTGGACCCAAGGACCATTTAATGTAAATGTTGGGCCCATTAATAGCCCATAGTGATGGACTCAAGGGTTCACTGTATTCAACAGTGAATTCGGTCAGGCCTTATAACAAAGGCTAGGCTGAACTCATGTGGCTGATGTGTAGATTGTTGTAAGACTTACTTAATTGTTACTTTATAGCTGTTGTTAGTAGGCTGTTGGTCAATTACAGTTACTTGTTTCTTTTTTCTTCTTTCTTTTTTCTTATTATTCTAATTCTAGGATATGCCGTCAGGGGCATACTTGTAATTTCGGATTCTTTTATGAAGTTAATATAAATAGAAAACTGGTGGCAGCCAGTAGTTACTTTTTTCCTCTCAACCGTACCTCTCTCTCTCTCTCTCTCTCTCTCTCTCTCTCTCTCTCTCCCCAATCCCCACAAATCACCACATGGTATCAGAGCAGGTTTTCCAGGTTGAAAAAGACCTATGATCCCTCCTGCCCTATTCTTAAAAAGTGTTTGGACGTGGCAGTTTCTGCGGAAACCCTAGCTGGTTTCTAGCAGCTGTTTCTACAGAAACCCTAGCAATTTCTGGCAGTAGTTTTTTTTTGGGAAACCCTAGCAGTTTCTGGCGGCAGCTTTTGTGATTTCTTTTTCTTAGCCATAATAGCAAGAAAACCCTAGTCGGAGAAGGGTGATGCTGGTGCAGACTCCTCTGTTCGATGCTGTGAAGTCAAGTTCAGATTAGCACCTTCGTACAAGTGCTGAACAGGTGTGTTTTTTTGAAAATGACACCCAGCAGGTTAGTATTTTCCTGATTTCTCCAAATCAGGTGATCCAATCATCTTAAGACTCTAGAGTTGGCCTCTCCCTGGCCTCTTTTCACTGTTTGTTTTATCTGATTTGAAGATTGGTTTGATTTTGGTAGGGTTTTGATCCCATCTTGTGATCAACAGTCCTGGAACATTCCTTTTTTGGACTGTCATCGATCTAAATCTACTGTAGTGAGATTTATGCAGTGTAATCTCATTCTACTTAGTGAAGTATTACTTCAGCATTGTAATTGAACTGTTTTTTATTTAAGTTGGGGGGGTTAATCACTGGTTCTTCTTCCTTTTAGCATTGATTTCAGCATTGTTAACCTGTTTTGAACTGTGGTTATTATCCAGAATGGCTGAGAAGGCTGATATCATTCCCGTAAAGTTTGATGGAACTAACTACAGCATCTGGAAGCTCCACTTTGACTTCTTTGTTGAAGGAAAAGGTCTGGAAGGATATTTGAATGGAAAATAGTTTCCTGGATACTCAGTTTGATGGTATCTCATATTGCAGTACCCATGAGAAGAATGCATACTGCCTATGAGATGTATGCATACTTGAAGAAAGTATTCCATCAATACAACATGTCAAGACAGTATCAGATTGAGTCTAAGATTTTTGCTTATTGCCAGGGAGATAGGAAGATTCAGGAATATTATGTTGGCTTGCTTGATGTGTGGGCAGAATATGAGAAGAGGAAGGTGAATCAATTTCTTATGAAACTCAGACCCCAATATGAGATAATCAGGTCTAAATTCTGAGTGGAGGAAATCTTCCGGATTTGGATTCAGTGATGAGTGAACTTCTGAGGGAGGAGACTAGACTCCTGATACTGCAAGTATTGATGGGAAATCAATTGATTCAGGGGCTGACACTGCTTTTATTGTTCAAGGAAGTAAGAAATCTGGTTCTAAGGACTTCTCCAAAACACAGTGTTACGAGTGCAAGGATTTGGACACATTGCTTCTCACTACAAGAGGAATGTTTGTACTTATTGTAAACAACAGTCACATCATTCTAGAATGCATGGTTATCATCTAAGGGTATTTAGAAAAAGAACCAGCCACATGCATATCAAGTGGCTGAGGGACAAACCACTGATATCTCTTCTACCAAGGGTGATTCCTCTGCTAAGGGTGAACCTTCTACATCTATGGATGAACAGAAAATTCGACAACTGATATCCTCTACTATTTCCTTTGCCTTTTCACCCCTTCCATCATATCGGGGTGTATTGATACTTTGAACCTTGATTAGGTGGATATGTTAGGGTGCAAAAGCCATGTCAAGATCCATTAGTTCTAAAGGAGCAAGCTATGTCAAATATGTTTTGCATAAACTGATGTTAATAATGATTTCAGCCATGTTGTATTACAATCTTAAGAAAGATTTTGAATTATTTCATGGTACTAATAAGTAAGTTCGCAACTAAATAATACAGAAACAAAATTTACAATCAATTCAATATTACCATTTTGTTTGGTTATGAGCAAGTATGTGAACTGCCCTGTTACTCCACTCAAGATCATTCCATCCATCAACACTCCCATCATAATGAAACAGTAATATGGAGCAATTCTCTGAGAGAAACTGAAATAGAAAAGGAATGGTTAAATACTTATCAACCCTTAATTTCAAGGAAACAAGAACTGGGAATGCAATATTACGAAAGTACCTTCTGAACCATAATGTCAACATTTTTCTTCTGCTTGATTCCAACGGGAATTGCCAAGAGAGCATTGCAGTTCAAACTGCTGCCCGACAAGAAAGATTGTACAACATGACAATTTTTACAACCATGCAAAGGTGGCACTTTGCACAAAACATACATAACAACCATTTGAACAAATCATACTGAAAATTCTCTCACCACAAACTAATTCCTAATTCAGTGGTCGCATTGCCAATAACAACCAAAATGACTCAGAATGAAATAACTTGCATGCACTGGGAAGAAACTTATGCATGGAATAAGTAAAGAAAGACGCATGAAAATTAGGAATTTGATTTATTTTCCTATTGAATATCATTTTCTAAGGAAGCCAATTCAATATTCCCTCAGTTTACATCCACCAAACGCAGCCAAAATGTGAAATTGCTTTTTTTTCTTTTGATGGCACAAGCTTAGAAATGTGGAGCTGCAAGTTGTTTACTTTTCATGAAATAAGTTTCTAATTGAATCGAAAAGTTCACAGAGCTGCCCATGTACTAGTAGTTGAGAAGAGCAGCTGAAACAATGGCAAGCGAAAGGAATGAAAGAACAAAATTAAACATATAAGCATTTGAGTAGAAACATTTCTTTGCAACACAAATTGTAAGACAACCACCGAAAAGTAGATAATAGATAAATAAATAAAAGAACAATAAAATGAAAGGGGCAATGTGGTGAAAGGAACTGGAACAGTTACTTTTAACCTTGAGCTTTGCCAGAGAGGCTTCAGTTCCAAGTTCGATGCCCATTCAACTACGCCCTGACGTAGAGAGTCTAATGACTCGAACCGATCCTCCCCTGACTGCTTAAAATAAAAAATTAGTAACAGCCCAATAAATGCAATGCCTCAATGAAGATCCAAAGCGCAGTTAACAGATGAAAGAATCGAGTAGAACAAATTTATCGAGACGTCAAAAGAATCACAAATATCAATTAATCATTACTGCTAGTCCTGAGCTCCCCCTGGTTGAGACAAAAGGGTGCCACCGATTCTCCATCTATAATTCAAAAAGAAGAAAATAGGTAAATTAACAATGCAGGCAGGAGGAATACATGGAATTGGAGAATACTGTGCACATGGGAGGAGAGAGTCAGAGAGAGAGAGGGTTTACCTTCACGTGCTCGTATTGGAGCTTTGTCGTGACGAAGATGACTATAAACATTAATGTGGTCAAGAGACCCAACGATGTTCTTGATTTCACCTTCGTCATTTCTCTTTCTTCTTCTCTTTCTGTAACTTCTGGATTCAAGCTCAACTGAACTTCATCATCTCTGTATGCATTGTATTTATAACTCTTTTTTAGTTTGTTTCTGAATGAGGCTTTTCCTTCAACTGGGGCAGGTGGGTTTGGACAAAAGCCAAGATCGTCGCTGCTGCTGCTACTCCGGCTTTCTCTCGCTTTGCTCTGTTTGGTTTTCCCCAGAATGGAAGGGAAAAGGAACATGTGCATGCGTTTGCGCGTATATGAATAGTAGGACAGTGTGCCGGGGGTTCTCAGCAATGAACCACCGAAAGGAATAGTTGTACGACCGGGTTTCAAGGTGAATTTTCTTTTCTATATCCATTTGACACGTGGCGATGCATTTCTTATTTAGACAGGGGGGGCAGGTGTCTTCCTCTACGATTTTTTTATTTTTCCTTTAAAAATTTGAAACATGAGTAAATTTTGATTGATAAAAAGTCTTTCCATACCATATCTTTTGTCCCTACGTGTTTAATAGAATACCACTTTTCTCAATTGGGAAATTGCCCTTTGGGACATATCCACAAAAATTTCTACTCCCCATTTCTAGTTATTCTTGTCTTCTTATCTAGAATGAGATCAATTGTAACTTGTTCACCCCCTTTTGGGTTAGGATACCCCACAAAGCATTACAAATTTTACTCAAAAAACTTATCCGAGTCACTAATAATACTTCTAGGCAATTCAAAATGCACAAACACATGCAATAATAACAAATGAGCATCTCCATTGGCATCTAAAGTCTTCCTACAAGGAACCATAATTTGCATCTTGTTAAACTTATTTACCACCATAAAAATATAATCATTACCAAGATTCTAAGTATCGACATGTATTGGTTGATAAGTATCGTGCCATTGGCTTCCTGATATGCCCTTATAGGAGTTGTATCAGGTCAGCCACTAGTTCAGAAGATAATTGAGCCTTAAACTGATCCCTCTAAACCGATTTAAAAATAAATAAATAAATAAAACATATAAAAAATCACTAACATAGGCCGATACACCAATGTATCAGTTCGTATCAATATTTAGAAATTTGATCATTCATTACCTTTCTTAGTAGTTGTGATGAAGGAAGATTTGGTCCGACCTCGTAGTTACGCAAAACGTGGCAAAGGCAACAGCTCGGCACAACAGCACGCCTAAGCTGCGAGCACCAAAGGGAGGAGCCAGTGGTCCGAACTCCCTACCAGCAATCCGAACTCCCCACTAGGAGCCCGAACTCACTACTGGGAAATCAAACTCCCTTAGGCCCCGAGCCAAACCCGAACTGGCCTGCCCTATGGCAGTTCGGAGCACCTCCGAACTGGACTGTCTTATAGCAGTTCGGGACACACCTCACCGAATTGGCCTGCCTTATAGCAGTTCGGGACACATCCCACAGAACCGGCCTGCCTTATAGCAATTCGGGACACACCTCACCGAACTGGCTTGCCCTATGGCAGCAGGACATACCTCCGAACTCAAGATTTCACCTCGCTCACCACTCCAGTACTTCGCCTCCAGGATGCAAAACTGAACAAACCGTACCATGCCTGACACCGAGGAAGTTCGTATCCAGGGGCAACGCACCTAATTGAGTTGGGATCTAACGCTTGACAGCAGCACTTCAAACAGCCACCTACCACCGCCACCTGACACCGCCATCTCCAGTTACAGAGACGACTCCGACAAGAAGTAGTGGTGGTTCTGTCCCAGCAGAAAGGATGATACCCGACCTGACAGAGGCCTCAGAGTGAGTGCGCGAAGTGGTTATAAAAGGCCCCTTACCCCCAACAACAAGGTATGTGAACTTTGCGCCATCTGGTCTTCATCTTGCCTTTGAGAGAATACTAACTTGAGCTTCAGAGTTATCTTACCGGGTTCCCCCGGAGTTCCCTCATCTTCTCCGTTTTAGGCTCCCTGTTGCTCCAGTCAGAGGCAAAATCGTTGACAGCTAGGACCGGCCGGATTGCGCACCATCAATTGGCGCCGTCTATGGGAATGCTTCTAAAAGTCTCCCTCTAAATCTCTCTTACCTACTCTCTTCCAAAAAACTCCAACACCCATGGCTTCCTCCAACAATGTCGGACGTGGCACAGAAATGAACACCACCGGGGAACAACCCCAGGTTCCCGTGGTGTGCATCGGGCAGTTCACCATCCCTCTTTTAGTGGATGGGATCCCCAGCCTGAATGCGCCTCTGAACCTTCTTGCCTTGAACACCTCTCTTCCACTCCCTATCGAAACAACCCTCGCTGAACCAACTGTTGTCCCACTGGCGACCCGCCAGAACCAGTTAGACGACCTAATGCAATGCATGCGGGCAATGCAAACCCAAATGCAACAATTCCAGCAGCATCAACTCCAGCAACACCAGGTACTACACCACCTCTCCCAACACCATTATCAGCAACAGTTCCCTCAGCTACCCCTAAACCAGTCATTGCTCCCCCGCCCCCGGCACCTTGTCCCGAAGCCGGTTAAGGCCTCCCCTCAAGGTGGACACCCTCACCGATGAGAAGCTTCCCAATTCCAGAACCCCCCTAATAGTCAGGCCTCATCCCCAGGCCGAAAACAAAGAAAAATTACCCCCGCCTCACAGCTCGCAGGTGGGTCGGGAACCTCACCCACAAAGTCACCTCAGCGCTCCAAGCCTGAGTTCCCACTCACGGAGAACCGGTTCAGCACCCTAGCAGCAGACCAACATTCCGGGCCCATCAAGCTCGGCAACACGGAGGCCAGCAACGCTAGCACCAGGCCCGCTCAACGAAGGTGCCGACGAAGTCGCCGAACTGCTACCTATGTCCTACCCAGGCTCAGAGATAAGGAAGAGACGAGCTCGGATGAGGTAAAAACTGTCACAATTCTCTCAGTTCCTTCCCCCCTCGCCTCAAAATTTCTGGCAGTCCCCATGCCCAGAGACTTCAAGCTTCCATCTTTGGACAAATATGATGGGTCCTTTGACCCCAACGACCACGTCGACGCTTTCTAGTCACAAATGCACCTCGCTAGGGCCAGCGAGTCATGCATGTGCATGGCCTTCACCACCACCTTCAGGGGGTGGCCCACACTTGGTACCGAAACTTAGCCCCCGGGTCAATAAGAAGATGGGCCCAGTTCGTGCAGATCTTCATCGCACACTTCGTTACCAGCAAACGGTGCCCAAGAACCGAGGAAAGTATCTTCGGGGTAGTCCAGAGGGAAGGGGAATCCATCCGGAGCTACATCAAGCAGTTCAATGAAGCATGCTTGCAGATACCGCGTTTAGACCCCGCGGTACAGCTTGCGGCGGCCAAGAGAGGGGTAACGCACAAAGAGTTCAAATGGGACATGGTGGCCAGCCAGCCCACAACCGTGGCCAATTTCCTCAAGCTCGCGGACAAGTTCATGAGAACAGAGGAAGAAATCAACCAAAAACCCGAAGGCGGGGTCGAGAAAAGAAAAAGAGAAGGTGAGCCCTCCAATCCAGGCGATAGAAGAAACCAGACCCGAGAGGCAAAGCCGAGCCAGCCGTCCTGAGCTCCCTTAGTAGTTCGGATGGATTACACACCGTTAAACACAAGGTGGACTGAGATCTTGATGACGATCAAGGATGCCTCCTACGTAAAGTGGCCACCTCGCCTAAAGAGTAATCCAAACAAGAGAAATAAAAACCTATACTGTAGTTTTCATAGAGATCATCGTCATAATACTAAACAATGTAATAATCTCTAGGATGAGATAGAGGGACTCATCCGTCAGGGATACTTGAGAAATTTTGTACAACATAATGACAATAATAATAAAGCAGGTCGGTAGGGGGAGCACGGAAAGGATGCCCCCGAGTCCAACAGCAGACCGGCCGAAGTCTTGCAGCGACCTCCTTCAGAAGAGAGGCCAATTTGGGGAACCATCCATGTGATAATGGGTGGTTTGGTGGTAGCAGGTTGCACTTCGGCAGCAGCACGGACGTCAGTTCACGAGGTAGCCCGAGAAGAGCAGAACCCTCCAAAGAGGCCAAAGATGGAAGAATCGATCTTTTTCACGGAAGACGACGCGCGAGGTATCCACTATCCCCACGATGACGCGCTCGTCATAAAACTAAGGATCAACGACTTTGAAATCCGGCGCGTACTTGTGGACTCAAGTAGTTCAGCGGACATCCTCTTCAAACCGGCATTTGACCAACTACAGTTGCAGAGAAGCGAGTTGAAGCCTGCAAACACTCCTCTGGTGGGCTTCAGTGGAGAGGAAGTCAGGCCCCTAGGGAAGATAACAGTACATGTGGAAGTCGACACATGGCCTTGTGCGGTTAGACTCAACCACGATTTCCTGGTGGTCACGACCCCCTCCCCATACAATGCCATAATAGGGCGGCCAATCACGCATATTCTGTGGGCAGTGGTCTCCACCTACTATCTGGCAATGAAGTTCCCCACGGACTTCGGTGTGGGGGTAGCGTGGGGCGACCAGCTTGAGTCCCGCAAGTGTTATGTTGCCGCCCTAAAGGGAAAAACCAAGGCGGCCGACGACCTCGAATTGGAGCGGCCTACAGAGCAGGGCGAGGAACGAGCTTGGCCCACAGAGGAAACAGTCGCGATCCCGACCTCAACTACAAATCCGGCTCGAACACTACAGATCAGTGCTTCCATCAAAGAGCCTCTACGAACTGAACTGTCAGACCCATTAGACATAAGAAACACAACTTAGCCCCGGAGCGCTGGAGGGCGATCGACGAAGAGGTCGAAAAGCTCATCGCAGCGGACTTCATAAGGAAAGTTCATTACCCGAGCTGGGTAGCCAACCCAGTGCAGGTGAAAAAAGCAAACGGCAAGTGGCGCATGTGCATCGACTACACCAACCTGAACTGAGCTTGCCCAAAGGACTGCTTCCCCCTGCCCCGAATTGACCGCCTAGTGGATGCGACCTCCGGACATGAGCTGCTAAGCTTCTTGGACGCCTACTCAGGCTACAACCAAGTCAAGATGGACTAGTCCGATGAGGAAAAAACCAGCTTCTTAACCGAGTTCGGCCTGTACTATTACAAGGTCATGCCCTTCGGACTAAAGAATGCTGGGGTGACCTTCCAAAGACTTGTAAATAAGCTTTTTCGGCCCTTAATTGGCACGAAAATAGAATGTTATGTGGACGACATGGTTGTCAAGATGCAGTTCTCGCAGGAATTAATAAAAGACTTAGATTCTGTCTTCCAAATTCTGCGTCAATATAGCATGAGATTGAACCCAAACAAGTGCGTCTTCGGTGTCACCTCGGGTAAGTTCCTAGGGTACATTGTCAACCGGCGAGGTATTGACGCCAATCCAGACAAAATAAAATCCATCCTAGATATGAGACCACCCCGAAAAGTAAAAGACGTTCAGAGGCTAAACGGTCGCATAGCCGCCCTCAGCCGCTTCATATCCAAATCGGCAGACCGTTGTCTGCCTTTCTTTAAGGCAATCAAAGGCAAAGGGTTCAAATGGACCCGAGATTGCCAGCTCACGTTCGATGAGCTAAAGACCTACCTCACCACTGTGCCAACCTTAGCCAGACCCGAGGAGGGCGAGGTCTTAGAATTGTACCTCTCGGCGAGCGACGAGGTGGTCAGATCGGTACTAATAAAGGAAGTAGATCAGGTCCAGCGGCCCGTCTATTATGTTAGTAAAATTCTGTAGGGAGCAGAGGTGAGATACCCGCAGATAGAAAAGCTAGCGTACGCACCGGTAATTGCAGCTCGGAAACTCCGCCCATATTTCCAGGCTCGCACCGTCGTCGTTTTGACTGACAAACCTTTGAGGCAAGTCTTACTCAAGCCCAAGGTTTTAGGTCGGCTGACGAAGTGGGCCATCGAGCTCAATGAGTATGACCTCCGGTACAAGCCATAGACTTCCATTAAGGCCCAAGCCTTAGCAGATTTTATCATCGAGTGCACATTCAGCCTTGAAGCCCCTAGGCCGGTTGAGCCCGAGATCCCCAGTTCGGGTGAACCCAGAGCTCCCAAGCCAATAGAGTCTGAACCCCGTGAAGTAGCAGCTAGTGTGGCATCTCTCCTGGTTAGGCTGAGCACGAACTGGGATGAGGAGCCCTGGATCCTTCACGTAGATGACTTCTCGAATCAGTAGGGTAGCGGGGCTAGAATAGTCTTGTGCGGCCCGGGTGGCACAAAATCGGAATACACACTATGCTTTGAGTTCGCGGCATCCAACAACGAGGCACTGATAGCCGGGCTGAACCTTGCGCAAAAGGTAAGAGCAAAGCACATAGTCATCTGTAGTGATTCCCAGCTCGTGGTCAACCAGGTTACGGGCGAGTACGAAGCACGCGAGCTCTCTATGATCGCATACTTGGCAAAAGTAAAAGAGGCTCTGCTCAACTTCCAGTCACACTTCATTAGGCAAATCCCGAGGTCAGAGAACACTAAGGCCGACGCCCTGTCCTGATTAGCCAGCACAAATCACAACACCATGAGAACCATGTACATAGAGGACTTACCTCGGCCTAGTATTCTCAGTGGGGCAGAGGAGGTCACTCCCGTCCTTGAAGCAGAGCCGAGCTGGATCGACCCACTCGTGAGCTTCTTGCTAGATGGAACCCTCCCTGTGGACCGCAATGCAGCCAAGAGGGTGCAGCGCCAGATAGCCAAATATGTCGTAATATACGAACAGTTGTACCAACGGTCCTACACGCTCCCCTACTTGCGTTGCTTGCGACCTGTCGAAGCCGAGCTAGTACTCCGTGACACTAATGAAGGTTTATGCGGCGGACACCTGGGGGGCAGAGCCCTTGCCCAAAAGGCACTTTGACAAGGATACTACTGGCCAACGATGAAGGCAGAAGCTGTCGAGCTCGTCAGAAAATGCAACAAATGTCAAAAGCACACCAATATCCACCATCAGCCTGCTTCCGATCTCAAATATCTCACCAACCCATGGTCATTTGCGCAATGGGGCATCGACCTCCTGGGGCCATTCCCGCCAGCAACATGTGGGAGAAAGTTCTTAGTGGTAGAAGTAGATTACTTCACAAAATGGATAGAATTTGAACCTCTAGCAATAGTTACTGCCCGAAACATACATAACTTTTTTTGGAAGAACATAGTATGTCGCTTCGGGCAACCTCGGGTACTGATCTCCGACAATGGCAAACAGTTCAAGGACATCAAGTTCCAAGAATGGTGCCAAAATATGGAAATTCGTCAGAACTTCACACCAGTCGCACACCCGCTGGCAAACGGCCAGACAGAAGTAATGAATAGGGCCATCCTCCGCGGACTGAAAGCATGACTAGACCGAGCTAAAGGGTTGTGGGCGGATGAACTACCAAGTGTTATATGGGCTCACCAAACTACAGAAAAAACCGCCATGAGAGAGACCCCCTTTAATTTCACCTACGGCACTGAAGCGGTGATCCTAGCGAAAACCGAAATACCTATACTATGACTAGAAGCATATGACGATCAGACAAACGAAGACGAGGTATGTACCAACCTCAACCTACTGGGCGAGGTAAGAGACCTCACGCACATCCGGATAGTGGCCTACCAGCAGCAAGTAGCTGAGTACTACATCGCTAGAGTAAAGAAGCGAAGCTTCCGAGTCGACGACCTAGTTATCCGTAATATTATGGTGCCCGAACCTGGCATGGGAAAACTCAGACCAAATTGGGAAGGGCCCTACATAGTAAAGAGAGTGCTCAAAGGGGCATACGAGCTCGAAACCTTAGAAGGCAAACAAGTACCACGAGCGTGGAACATCGTTAGCTTAAGGCGATACTACCTATAGACCGCCAAGCGAACTGGACGAAATCACTACAAAATCTTAAGGGCCAGGATGTCGAGCTAACGGAGGAACCTCGACATAGGCAAACAAAGAAAAGTCAGCCAAAAGACTCAGGCGAAGCACAGACTAAGTATCAAACTCCGAAACAGGTCGTGCAAGTGCAATAACCCGGGCAAGAAACAGATCAGGCATATTGTCAGTTCGGCAAATATGTCAGTTCGGGAGAAAGAACAACCAACACTTAACCAAAAGAAAAGTACATTCCATTGCAAGATAAGGAAGAGTGCATTTGAAAAAAAAAATTCACAAGCCCGGAGCTAATTCCTCATCAGAAGGCACTTCAATGACACCCGAAGGTCCTGCCTCACACTAATGTCGAGCTCGGGGTACGTGTTCCGGATCATCCACCGGCTCAGTTTGAATCCCCTTCTGTAAGAATCCACCATCAGGTCATCAAAACACGGCGAGGTGATGTAGTCATCCACGGCCTTCTTCTTGGCATCATCGACGCCTTGGGAAAAGATCTGTGTTCTCTCCCTTATGTCCTCCTGAAGGTATTCAACCCGATGTTGCAGATCTAGCCTCAGGTCCGCCACATGCTTCACAACCACCCCCATGGCCTCGACATCCCTCTGAGACCTCGCCTGCTTGGCCGTAGCAACACGAGCAACCTCCTTGGCAGCATGAGCAGCCGCCTCAGCAACTCGGGTAGTCGCCTCGGCGGCACGAAAAGCTTCTTCGGCAACTCACGCCTGCCTTGAGTTCATCTCCACCTGGGCCGCTAATGCGTGACTAGAAGAGTTCACCTACCAAAAGGAACAAGTGATTAAGAGAACGACGACAAGAAGGATAAAAACAAAGGACCAACAAGAAATTTGACTCACCACCATAGCATGAGTTGTGGCACGACAGGCGATGTAGTTCAAGGGAAGATCGGTCCACGCCGCGATCTCTTCGGGGAAAGTGGCCTCCCTACTCTTCTGAAGGAAGATTTGGCCTGAACTCGTAGTTACGCAACACGTGGCAAAGGCAACAGCTCGGCACAACAGCACGCCTAAGGCGCGAGCACCAAAGGAAGGAAATAGAGGTCCGAACTCCCTACCAGCAGTCCGAACTCCCCACTAGGAGCCCGAACTCACTACTGGGAAACCGAACTCCCTTAGGCCCCGAGCCAAACCCGAACTGGCCTGCCTTATAGCAGTTCGGGACACACCTCACCGAATTGGCCTGCCTTATAGCAGTTCGGGACACACCTCACTGAAATGGCCTGCCCTATGGCAGCAGGACATACCTCCGAACTCAAGACTTCACCTCGCTAACCACTCTAGCACTTCGCCTCCAGGACGCAAAACTGAACAAACTGTACCATGCCTGACACCGAGGAAGTTTGTATCCAGGGGCGGCGCACCTGACTGACTTGGGATCTGATGCTTGATAGTCGCACTTCAAACGGTCACCTGCCACCGCCACCTAACACCGCCATCTCCAGTTACAGAGACGGCTCCGACAAGGAGCAGTGGCAGTTCTGTCCCAACAGAAAGGATGATACCTGACCTGACAGAGGCTTCAGAGTGAGTGTGCGAAGTGGTTATAAAAGGCCCCCTACCCCCAACAACAAGGTATGTGAACTTTGCGTCATCTGGTCTTTATCTTGCCTTTGAGAGAATACTAACTTGAGCTTCGAAGTTATCTCACCGGGTTCCCCACGGAGTTCCCTCATTTTCTCCGTTTCAGGGTCCTCGTTGCTCCAGTCAGAGGCAAAATTATTGACAGATAGGATCGGCCAGATTGCGCATCATCAAGTTGGTAGACCACCATGAAAATCCATGGAGATGTTCTTCCAAGGCCAGTCAAAGTGCCCTGCCACTAAAGATGTATATGCTTCAATAATTCAAAGCCTTCATTTTCTAATAACACTCCCCGCCCCCCTTTATCCTTTTGTAGTTGTCTCATTAGCTACATAGCAATCTGAGAGTAATCCTAGATAAGTTTTCGAAGATATTGTGTAGCACAAATGAAACTACATAGCAATATGAACGATTCCACCACTAATCACATGTCCTAAATACACCAATGTTTTTTTTTAATTATTATTATTGCAAATTCACATTTCTTTCCATTTAATTTTAGTTTTGCATATTACAAAATTTATAACACAACTTTCAAATGATTAAGATGTTTCTCGATGTGGCATTGTAAACTAAAATGTCATCCAAGAAAACCAACACAAATTTATCCAAAACAAGCCTCAAAATATCATTCATTAATCTTATAAAAATGGGGGGCATTAGTTAAGCCAAAAGGCATTATTAACCATTCGTACAACCCATGTTTTGTCTTGAAAGCAAATTTTCAAGGGCCTATTTGGTAAGTCTTTTTGAGAAGATCTTGTGGCAGTTTTGACAGTCAAAAGACACATGGAACTTTTGCATGAAGATCTGAGCAGCCTGAAGCTAGTTTGACAGATGCACGTCTTTCCATGTCTTTTTGTACAAGAATAAAATGTTTTCATGCGAAAAGTTTCATACTTCAAATTCAATTTATTAAATAAATTGCATATTTTAATTGATGAAGTAAGTCATCAATTGGAGGAAGAGGATACTTGTTCTTTATAGTAATCTTCTTCATGGAATGATAATTGAGCATCAGGCAACAAAACTATTTCATGTTGCATATCTCTATTAGGGGGCAATGCTTTCGATTCTTCCAACACATCATAAAAATTAACTAATAGTTGTCTCAGCTCCTGTTTCTGAGTTATGGTACAATCATAAGCATTAATACCATCTTCAATCCCTTGCAATTTTTCATCAACCCCTCTCACAATGAGTAAACAAAAACACTTTCCAACGTTAACCATATGCTTCACTTTTTGTGCAGTCACTAGGCATGTTCATGGGCCGGGTTTGGGCTGGGTTTTGTATATGTATCGACATAATACATTCAGGCCCGACCATCAGGCCTAAGTCTTGAGCCCGAGCTCGGCCCTCATATAAAGCCCGAAGCCTAGGCTCGAGCCCAAACCCGGCTAGAAGTTTGAAAACAGAAATGTTTTTTCTTTTTCTATTCAATAAAAAAGTGTTTTATTTATATTAAAAACCTTTAAAACTCAAAAATAATAAACATTTCACTATTACTTGGAAAAAAAGAGAAAAAAAACAAAGAAAAATATTGTATATATATATATTATTAAATAAAATATATTTTTATTATTTAATATATAGTATCAAATCGGACTCAGGCTTTTTTGAAAAAGCCCAGGCCCGATGCTTTAAGCCCGAGCCTGAACCTGCGAGCCTAAAATTATGACCAAACCCGACTTAATAACAGGTCAGGCCGGGCCAGCCCATCGGGCTACCTGGCCCATGAACAGGTCTCATAGTCACAAATGAAAATTTCTCAAGTCCTTTGCAAGACATGAATACGAAAACCTACTCCATCTTTAACCAATCTCCAAACATTCTCCCTTCTGTGAAAAGTAACATTTCTATCCAACAAATAGGGGCTTTCAAAAACCACCGGCCAAATATCTAATGACACAACACTGCAAATAACCTCATCCTTAAATTATTCATTAATAGAAAATTTAAATGTACCTTGTTTTTGTACCTGTAATTCTGCTTTCTTGTTTAACTACCCAAGTGGATATGGCTAAGGATGAGGCTTTGGCTTTAACCTAAGTTGCTTCACTAACTTGTTAGAAATAAAGTTCCTTCTGTGATGCAGAGTCATACAAAGCAATAACTTTAGTCATGTGAATTTGAATATAAACCCAACATATTTCCTCCTTAATACTTGTGGGAACATTGTCACCCTTGCTGACTGGTATCTCACTCGAATCATTAACCCCAAAATTTTTGGATTGATTGTTTGTCTTGTATATCATGCAGGCAAGTTTCTCATCCGATTCCATGGAACATTCTAACTATTTCCTCTTGTTCCTGACATACCATAGTAGTTTTTTCCCTTTCCAATTCTTTGGCCTTCTCTACATGTAAAACCCAACGCTTTTCTTTAATATGCCCAAATTTATGGTAGTCATCACAAACCGTGTCATTAGGGGTGTAAACGGATCAAATTTGAATAGGATCAAGCAATATCCGAATTCGAATCCGGTTAAAAAATTTAATATCCGAATTTGATTCGATATTTGACGGATATTAAAAATTAACATTTAAATTTAAATCCGATTAAATATTCAAATATTCAATTCGGTTCAAATTTGACTAATTAATTATTTTACATAATTAATAAATATATAAAATAAATATTTGATTTATATAAAGTATATAAATATATAATTTAATTATTATATAAGACATTTAAATATTTTATATATTATATATAAGAATTAAATAATCGGTTGAATTTGGATATTTATCGAATCGAATCAAATTATATCTGAATTCGACCGATTAGATATTTGAATTATCTAAATTCGATTCGATTATATCAAATCTTGAATTCAAAATCAGATTTTCGAATACGGTTGACACCCCTACCTGTCATCTTTACTGACTGCTGAAGTGACTCTTTTATCTATCTTCTTTCGCTTCGCATATGACTTTCCACCCTCTTTTGGTCAAATTGTTTGGGTTTGGAGAGGTTTTGCTTGATGACACTTCTAGTGCTCAGCTTACTTAGTCTCAATTGTTGCATCTAGTGGGTTCTTATATATTTTCCTTTTACTTTATTGTTATTGTTAAGTCTACTAGTTGTTTCTAAGTGATGTGCCTTTTGAGTCGTTTAGCGTTTTTTGTTGAGTTTCATTCTTGTAACCGAAGCATTATCAATAAAATAAAATAAAATATACTACGCTAGCTCCGCATTGCGCATCACAACCAAACATAGTTTGCACCATGTATTCTTGTTGTGGTCACGTTTAATAAATCTGAAGTTTGATGTCTAAAAAGTCAAAATGTCATTGTTGGTTTTGAAATCTAAGAAAAGGTAGAAATGATTTTTTTTTTTTTTTGCTTTTTAGAGGATCTGAAAAATAAATTTGATTGTTTGATTTGTAGCAATTCTCCGCCTAAAACTATGAAATTTACTATTTTAAGTAGAACGTCTGATAATATTATAAGTAATAAAAAGAATATTAAATAAAAATATTATTATATTAATAAACAAATATTATAATTTGTTGGAATAAATAATTATTTACTATTTAATTAGTATTTTTATTTATTTTAATAAAAATACTATTATATATTATTTAACTAATAATAAATGTTCAATAATAATATTTTTATATTATTAAATAATATTTAACAATATTATTTGAATATAAGTATTCTTATCTATTATTCAATAGATGGCTAACGACAATAATGAAGGCATTAACACAATTTTATCAACTTTGAAATGTGTTTGATTTTGGTAAAACATGTGATTAGGTATACTATTTTAGTGTTATACTTTAGAAGTAGACACGATCCCAAACGCCCCTTGACCTAGAGGTTGGATGTCTAAAAAGTTTTTTTTTTTTTTTTTTAAATACAACCTCAAGAAATTTACCCAACTAGGTTTTCAGAAGATTTTCCAAAGTGTGGCGGCAGCTTTCAGCTTTCAATGCATTTTTACCTCACTCCAAGTTTAACAGCATATTGGTTGCACAAAGCTATGCAAGTAGTAGATCAGTCCAACCAGAGCCCGTTTGGGAGGGCTTTTGCATTTGGGGTGCATTATATAATTTGTAATGTAGGCGCACATGGTCAAGACCAATAGCACACATACACGTGGCGGATGCTGTGTTCAGGGCGGACCAATGAGGGCGGATTTGGCCCTCCAATGATATTGTGACACATGGCACCTCGAAACAATTAGGTGACACTTGGACCACTTAGGCAACAACTTGCCTTAGCCAAGTTGATGGTGTCCCACCTGGCGGCCTGGCCCAAGCACGACTTAGCAGCCTAGCCCTGGCGCAACCTAGCGGCCTGGCCCTGGCACGACTTGGCCTTGGTGCGAACTGGTAGCCTGGCACAGGTGCGACCTGGCAGCCTGGCCTTGGCGTGACCTGGCGACCTGCGAGATGTGCTTGGCGAAAAATTCGGCATGCATATCCAAACACTCCCATGATCCATGGAAGTTGGCCCATGTGCCAAATGATCCGGAGGGTGGTCAACATGCATGGTGGTTACCTCAGAAATCTCGGATATGGTGCGTGAAGCCCACGCCAAACAATGCCTATATAAAGGCACCAACCCTAATGGCATAGGGGGGGGGGGGCAAGTAAGCATATTCTAGCTCATACTTTGTGATTTTTAGCTCGTAGTCTACTATGAGAGTACTGATTTAAGCATCGGAGTGACCTCATCAGGTTAGCCACCTTGGGTCCTCTGACATTGATTCCTTGTAGGTCTCTAAAGAACTACGAAGCTCAACAATCAATCCAGCTCGCCACCACCCAACTCGGCATCCAAGTCCTCATCCAACAAAAGTACACTTCGGCCTCTAAGTCATCGGCCACTTTGAAGCAGACCAAATGACGAGGTACTTAGCACAAAAAATTGATACATCACCCAAAAAATCGATTCATCAAGGGCATGCATAAAATAGAGGTCGGCGCGCAATGTGGAGCCAATGGCACGGCCACACACGAAGGCCTTAGATGGTCATGCTCCTCAAGGCCAAACTGCATCCTAACCATCCAAATCCACCTACCTCTAGGCGACCTCAAGTATAAATAAGGGGAAACCCTCTCAAGGTAAACATCTAGACTTTGGACTACTTAGATCTCTACAACTTCTTGTGTGACCTTGTCTGAGCACCCCTTACTCAGGTCTCGTCCACCTCCTACTACCCCCATACTAACTTGACTGTCAGAGTACCCGTCTCGAGTTAGCACCCAGGGCCTCTGATGTCTTCTTTCTCTTCGTAGGTCTGACCTACCAGCCCTCTGCTCGGAAGAAAAATTACCTTGTTGCCCCCAACCCATCCTAGGCAACAACACTTTATATTGCATTGGTTGAACACCAGTAGACTTGTTCATGGGCCGGCCTCGGGCTTGACTTTTGTCAAAATTCTAATGGGCCTGGCCCAGAGCCCAGCCTATGAATAGGTCTAAACACCAGTATTTTGGAAAAACTAGCAATGGTTTTGGTGTCCTAAAACCCGTATTGACTTTTCAAAAATTTACCAAACACAACTTTTAGCATTCCTATGTAAAGCATAATTAAAAATGATAGAAAACTAAGTATATGTTTGGCATTAATGATGCAGATAACGGTGTTGCTGATGTGTGGGTTGGAAGCACCATTTTCTAAGAAAACAATGTCTTTTTTTCTGTTCGGAAATGTTGCTGCCAGGTATGACGTTTCCTGGAGCAACAATAGCACTTTTTATTTGGTACCAACGCTCCATGTTTGTCTTCAGTGTTGGTACCCATTATAGGAAGTCCATGTCACTACCACATCATGTCCTCATTGGCAGTAGCAAGCTGCAATATGAGAAAACGCCAAATTCAGCATTGCTCCAAACCATGCCTTCTCGATTTCCAAGGCATGGATTGGAGCACCATTTTTTATGGAAAAATGGTTTCAAACAAATAGGTGTTTCCTGGAGCACCATTTTTACCAATGTGGTGTTGATGTGTCACCATTTTCTGGAGCAACAACATTGGTGCCAAACTTACGCTAAATCACAATATGTTTGATAAGGGCTGGTAGGTGACTCTGCTTCAGAAGCAATATATCTAGTGCCTGTTTGGGAGGGGTTCGAGTAAAAAAAATCTGAAAAAGTTGTCCAACTGAATTATTTGATGAAGGATTCGAATATGATATGGAAAAAAATATGATATCCGAAAAACATCTGATTAATAAATGCAAAAGTGATTGTGAATATGGTATGGTGATGTGTGAGTAGGATTCTTATGGATAGGAAAAACGAGATTATATCAGCACCCCACTGGGCACATGTATGATCATATAAGTGTGCATTCATGGGAGATGTTCTCAATACACGGTAGGGATGTGTTATAGGGAGCAATGGGACGATGTGAACTACTTCTTATCATCTAATAGTATGGATATCCTGGCTAATGAGAAAATGAGTATTTGGAACTAGAGAGATGATCTAATTTGTTGTTTGCTACCGTACCAAAGGAGACATGAGAAACAAGGTCACATCCTCTGCATCATGGTTGTAGGTTGCAGATGCAACCACCAATGCCAATTTAACACGTCATTGGTTCTTAAACAGAGGTGTGGAAGGCTGAAACTAATGGCCGTTTTTTATTTTATTATTTTTACTATGTTTTGAAAAACCCACCAATAGTTCAGTATTCCTTTCTTTCTCTTGCCCCCTCTTTCTTTCTCTTGCCCTCCCTCCTGCTCAAGAGTTCACATTGTCTGCTCAGCACTCCATTCTCTCGCCCTCCTTGTTCCACACCTACCACCGGTGACGGTTGTGCTGCCGAACATCAACCACCGGTGACATTTATTCCTTTTCTCTCTCTCTCTCTCTCTCTCTCTCTCTCCCCCTAGTTTTCTTGTTTCCTCTTCTTCCCTCTCCTTTCAAATCAACAACCCAACACTCTATCCAGGTCACTGTTGCTGCAACCACTGGGCATCGGACAAAGCATGAACAACATGTTAAAATGTATTGTACTTCTTTTTTTTTTTACTGGCTGCATTTGGATAACGACTTTGGTGAAGTCTATACATACTGGGTGAGACTCTATTTGACTACTGAGTATTCAGTTCCACCAATTAATTTAATTAGCCTCATTAGATGATGAAGGGTTGCAATCGGATGATCATGACGGGCAACAATTTACTAGTGAAGGGGGCATTTGAATTAGATGCCAATCTCAAGGCTGAAAACCTGAAAAGTGATAACCTATGGATATGAGAAAAATGAGTGATTCCCTTCTTTTACCTTCCTTTGTTAAGTTCCACCCATTAACAAATGTTCAACCCCAGCCAGCCCAAATTGCAGCTCTACTTTGTTCCTTTATTCATGAAATTTGATTTTCAGATTTTTTTATCTCTGAATGTAAAGTTATTGTTTGAGTACCTGAATGCTGCAACCTTTGAGAAATGGCTATTTTTCATTAACAAGCAATTACAAATTATTACTTAAGAAAAACAATTACGTGGATTAATAAAATAAGTAATTAATTACGTAATTGACAGCACTCGATGATAGCAGTTAGCGATTTGTTTAGAAGCATTACCGAAATGCTCTTATCTTCGAATGCTTTTCATCTTTCACTTATAATGATTAATGATCCATATAGTCACAAACCCACATACACAAACATGATTCAACAACAACAAAACTAACTAATCTAGTCAGCAAGAATAAACATTTGTTAAAGAAAAGTGGGTTTTAGAGCTTTAGCTTGGAATTTAGATGCTATATCTGGATATACACACATTTTGAAGTTCCTATCTATACTAGTGGAATCATGTTTTCAAATTTATAGGTCAAAGTACCAAAAAATTCAAAATCTTCTCTTCTTTCAGAATTAGTTTGTATATTACAGGTTCTTCAACGTCTTGCCACAATCATCAAGGTTGTGTATTGACCAAACACAACCCAAAGAAGATATTTAATAATCTTTCATTCCCACGTGTATTGACCTGATTCCCATGGATGCATAGACCAATCATGATGCTTCAATATATATTGAGATCCCTCTCCATAGATATTAATACATTGCTTTGTATCCTGTACACCAAAATCAGGTACAAATTAAAAGATAAGGAAAACTTAAGTAAAAAACAAATTAAAGATTATTGTTTCCGTTGAATTCAACTACCTCTATAAAGAATTGAACAAAAATGAATTTACAATTGAGATTAGAGGAGTAATATAACATGTTATAAGTATGGAAATAAAGAAAGAATAAGAAATATTTAGGTGATTGGCCAAGTTTAAATATCTTTGCAACAAGTCAACACATAATCATCTAGGAAGTTGGTAAGGTGAGAGGTAAATAGATTTGGGTCATTTCTGAAATGGTGAATAATTAAGGAATTTTGTAGATTAAGTATTTCATTTGACAAGTAATAGTAATACTACCCTGAATGCGTATTAATATCATAAACAATCTGGTTAAATAGGAAATATGATCAGACTAGTATTAGACCATACCAAAATTCAATGATGGGTGGGGCGCATTCAACCATCATTCAACCCCAACCCCAACATAAAGCAGCCCTTCCAAATCCCAATATTCAACCAACTTCTTTTATTGGAATTCTTTTAAAAATCACAGAGAAATATTATTAGTATCAATAACAGGGTGGGATAAGAAAGAATAAGGGTTTGATGTTGTAACACATTAGACAACTAAACAAAACAATAGATATTGTTTAGGTATAATGGTTCAATATGGAAAAGCAAAAACTGTTAGAAAAAAAGCAAAAATCTCCACCCCTTAATTATTGCAACAAATAACTAACACAAAAACAATATATAGTAGGTAGTGTTTTACGGTTCAAAATCATTAGAGGTTAACATTTAACATGTTGTTCATGATTAGTCCGATGCCCAGTGGCTGTAATAGTGTCGGTGATTGTAACGACGGCCTGAATGGAGTGCTGGATTGTTGATTCAGAGGAAGAGGGAAGAAGAGGAAACAAGAAAGCTAGGGAGAGAGAGGAATAACCGTTGCCGACGATCGGTGTCCAATGGCACAACCATCGCCGGTGGTCTATGTTGAATAGGAAACAAGAGAAAGGAGTGCTGAGCATATGAACTCCTAAGGAGGAAGGGCGAGAGAAGGAAAAGGGGCAACAGATAGTAAAAATAAGGGTGGAAAAGGGTTTTTCAAAAGATAGTAAAAATAATTAAAAAAAAGATTAGGAGAAGGGTGGAGATTAGAATTCTGCGTTGGACTGTCCGTATCTCTTCCTAAAATAAAAGAACGGCAGTTAGTTTCAGCCGTCCACACCTCGATTACTAACCGATAACGTGTTAAATTTGCATTGGTGGTTGCAGAGATTTTTCTGCAACCCAATGCAGAGGATGTGAACTCGTGTGAAACGCTCTAGCTTTCCAAACGACATGCCAAAGGAAGAATCAGTGTTAGCCTGTTGGGAGCTTTCAGCGATAAAAGTCGCCATCGTCGGCAATCGGCAATAATAACAATCAAGAACTACTACTCTGGAATTTTGCCCTTCTCGTGGTAGAAATCAATTTATATGGGTCCTAGGTCCTTGATGAGTATTGCTTTTTCTCCATCACCTCAAGGCTCAAGGGAATCTTTTGTTTGGTGCGGTTGCAGGCACATGCTCTGACAGTTTTTGACATCGGCCACCGTCATGGAGCTTCTTCTGATTTAGTTGTTACACAGCTGATTTAAGGAACCTGTAACCGACCTGGGTTGGGTACTTATGGATTATGGTTGCTGGAATGGGCTCTGATTATAGATTGCTATTAAAATTCTCAGTCATGAAGTTTTTCTGCTCTGGGCTGGTCATCACCGCGTTTGATTGGTAAAATTTTTTACCCTTTTCCATATGCATCCTACATTTTTCTTCAGATGCCATTGTGATTTTAATGCTTATCCTGTTTGCTAGTTTTTGTTAAACTTTATTTTTTCTTAGTTGATTTTTTTTTTTTAATAAATAGCTTGAATTTGTTCAAGCTTAAGACATATACAATGAAGTATACAGCAACGGATAGATGGTTTATCTCTTCTCAATAACCATATCATTACAATTCAGCCGAAAATAAATTATCTCTATCCACCCCCTGTTTTTTTTTCCCAAAACATCTGCCATAGCACTGGCTGGTCTTGGAATCCATTGAACTTCATGTGACTATCCATTTAAACTTCTTAAGTTCATTCCTATAGACCGAAAAAGCCTCCTCCATGTTCTGCAGCCAACCCACCACCACTTTGGAGTTACCCTTAATCACAAGCTTCTTAGTGTTCATGTATTTTGCTTTCCGTACTCGTTGTATCACTACCATGATTTCTGCTTTTAGTGAGTGCCCTTCCCAATTGGCCCCAAGAACAAAGCCTATAATACCTTGTTGAGTTTGGGGATATTGAGCTTTAAAAGGTTTGCCTTTTTTTATGTTTTACTTTTCTTATTATGAAAGTATTTATCGAATATAGTTTTTTCTTCTAAAAGATTTGAATTCTTTTACTCCCTTCCTAAGCATTTTCTCATTCCGAACACTTCTGTCATGTTGTCATCTTAGGATTAAATTGTCTTTCAAATCAACTATTAGAAGATTTTAACTCATTCTGAACACTTCTATTTCATTTGTTGTTTCGTTAGCTCTTATAGTTTAGAATCACAAATCTGTATTCATTCTGATAAATCTGAAAAGATATGAAAAAAATTAACCAACTCTTTTGTAGATTTCAACTACTCTTTAGATTGTCCAAGTCAATTCTCTATTACTATTTCATCCTCTCTCTATTTAAGTAACATGTTTAGGAGGATTGGTTTTTGATTTACCATCTTCTTTTTGATGTTATAATTCATGCATTTGACCAGAGAATCTGTGGGTCTTATATCTTATTGATTATTATGTGTTGGAGGCATGTTATAATTTACTCTGGTAGATTCTAGTAATCCTGTGATCTACCCACTAGCCCACTTTGGCCATGGATCATTCTGCACAAGTTGATGGTTGTGGGTGCAATCCTAGCTTAGTTACTGAAATCTAAGATTTTCTTTGATGGTTTGATTGTTCTAGGTGACCTATGGTCTTTGGTTATAACCTGCAAGTAGGGTGTTGGAAGTGATTTGTCTATATGGGCATTTGGAAATTGGAGAATATATTATATATTGCTGGGTTTCATTGAAAATTGGTGGCGAATTTTATCGAACATTCAACTCCAAAGATATGAGTTCAGTTCGGAGATGGGTATTGGGTCTGATATATATATTTGCTGTTGCCACAATCTGGATTGCTGCCAGTTTTGTTGTTCAATCTGTTGTAGACTCTGGTGTTTCGCCATTTCTCATCACTTACATTTGCAATTCCTTGTTTGTGATATACATCCCTATTGTTGAGATTTCACGCTTCTTGGAGAATTCATGGTTGTGGCATGGTAATAAGAGTAATAAGCATCTTCAAAGACTGGAGGATTCTGAAGAAGTTGTTCTTCTTGGAGGGAATGATTTAAGTATGAAACAGGATTATTTGAACCCATCTGAGCCCATGGAACTAAGAGAAACTGCTCTGCTGGAGAAGAGTACTATGTCTGAACCAGGACTGGAACTGTACGAGTCTGAAAGGATGCCTTTTCAAGCTAGTGGGCCAGATCCATCAGGAACAGTTAAGGTTGCTCAAGATGCTAATAAACAATTAGATGTGAGAGGACGTTGGACACGCGCAAGAGTTGCAAAGGTTAGCCTGTTGATTTGTCCTTTTTGGTTCCTCGCACAACTCTGTTTCAATCTCTCACTCAAATTTACTACTGTGACGGTAATAATTTTTGAATCTCATGCTTTCCTTCCATTTATTGTGCACTACTTTTAGCTTTGATTGCATTCAATCTCATTTGGATTTTGGTGTAGTAAGAACCTCTTCTGTTTCTTGCAGTCAAACACCATCTTAAGCAGTTCCTCCAGTCTTTTCACCTTTGTAGTTTCTCTGTTATTCTTGGGTGAGAAATTCACATGGGTGAAATTAATCAGTGTTCTTCTGTGCATGGGGGGAACAATAATAGTCAGCTTGGGTGACTCAAAGATGGGGTTAAGTGCAGTTGCTACAAATCCACTTCTTGGGGACACCCTTGCTCTTGTTTCAGCAGGATTCTATGCGATTTATATCACTCTTATTCGTAAAATGATGCCTGATGATGATGATAATGGTGATCATGTGAGTATGGCTGAGTTCCTTGGATTTGTTGGGTTGTTCAATCTCATTATTTTCCTACCTGTTGCTCTTGTATTGAACTTCACAAAGTTGGAGCCTTTCCATGCTCTCACCTGGAACCAGTTTGGCCTTATTGTTGGTAAAGGTCTGTCTTCTGATCCTGTAATGTTCCATTTATTTTGATTTTATGTATGTTAACTGCCTGTAGGTGGCCTAAGTTTATAGCTACTCTTTAACCATATACTGTGGCTATAGAAACTGGGCTAATCTTTCTTGAAATTTGTGAGAACATCCTCCTTCACAGACTAAAATGATTTTTAATCTCTTTGTTCCAGTTCTTAATCATCTTAAAAAGCAGATTCAAGTGTTCCAATTTTCTTTTAGCATGCATGAGTAAAAGCATAAAAATATCATCTTATCTATAGACCAAAGATTTTTCCCTTGATCTTTTTTTGAGCTTGTGAGCAAGTTCTGTACTTGGCACTCAGAAACAATAGAGAAGGAGAAGAGAGAAGGGAGGCGGCAAGTTTAGAGAGGAAGAAACTTGTTGACTGGGGAGAAAATCTACTCTCTCAGTCAGCCAGGTTACTATTTATAATCCAAGGCTCATTAAGAACAAGATTACACTTCTGCCCTTGTTTAAGAAATAAGCTGAACTTCCTAAACTACCCTATTTAAGTTACAAAGATAAAAAATTTTGTACCCCAGTCTAGATAAAATAAAACAGCAGCTACAACAACTAAACAAAAGAGTAATATAATCTAGAAAGTACTCTCTAACACTCTCCCTCAAGTTGGAGTCTATATATGTTATATAGACTCAACTTGTTAATTATTAAAGTCAATCCGGGGCTGGTGCAACACCTTGGTAAATGGATTTGCAAGCTGGTTTTTGGATCTAACAAATGGGGTTTCTATAGGGCTGTCAATGATTGGGTCTACCTGACAGACCCAGACCAACCAAACTGATTGTAACAGTTCTAGTTCTAGTTCCAGCTCATAATCTTCATTCTTACCAAAGACAAATCAGCCTCATTTTACTAAGAATCTTACTTGTTTCCCCTAGGACTTCCCTTTCTCCCACTGAATTCCTTATCCCCCTCCACATCTCTCCTCAATTTTTCCACTTCACTCATCTTTCTCTTTCTCACTTTGTCTCCCAAATTTTCCTTTAAAAAAATCCTTTAAATCATTTGGATTCTGAATTCTACACCCCAATTTTTCCACAAATGCAGCCACCAAATCATTCTCCAGATACATCCTCTCTCTTGTTAAAGCTACTACAACCTTCCTCAGAATTTGGGTTAGTCCTGCCTAGTGTAGTTTTGCTCTCCCTACTCTCAGACGTCTGCTTCTCAACTTCAAGCTTCTTAAAGTCCTCCAATTAATTCTCAATCAACTCCTAGATTTTCCTTCCCCTTTTATCATCCTCTGAATCAGCTTCCTTTACACTCCCAACAGTCTTTTCACTGTCCATTCTATCACAGTATTGCGGTCTTAGAGCTTCTTGGGAAACTGGAGAAAAGACTTCAGGCACAGAGCAAACATTAGTAACCAAAACTGAAATGACATTTGTACCTGGGATTTGGCGAGGGAGGAATCTCAGCAACAATGGTCTGGTTTGTTATTTTTTCCTGTCTAGAAACCTGGAGTTTACTAGCCACCAAATTTGGAGATTACGCTTGGAAATCTTCTATACTTAAATTCACCTCGTGACCATTCTCGCGGCCCTCTTCCATATCCGTAACTGGAAGTTCCCCACTCGGCCACAGGTTGATCCTATCTAATCCCTTACAGACACCCTGCCTATGAGGAGAATTTGGTTTTGGTATCTGTTTATTAGAGCTTCGGCTTCCTTTCCCTACTACCTCCTGATACTCCACCTTGTTTGATCCTCTAGACTTCACAGTTGGATCCAGAGTTGAGTCCTCTGGTAGCCCTCTCTCTTCATCTGTGAAAAGAAAGGAAGCATTCAGATGATCTTCGATTTCTTGCATGAGACTTGCATCTTCCCTACACTGTTTTCCAAATAGTCCAACTCTAAATCAGACTCCTCATCTTCTGCCTGTTCACAGCTCACCTGTCTTTTATCCTCATTGTCCTTCTCGTCAGAGCGATTTCTAGTGCTTCACCTTGGAAAGCGATTCATAAGTTTCTCCACTATATTCCAATCATATCAGGTAACAAAATTAATTTTTGGGATGATTTATTGGTGGGTGAAGCTTCTCCAAAGGCTTTGTTTCCATCACTGTTTGCCCTTTCTTCCTTCAAAGGCAAACCAATCTTTGAGTTCTTTCTTAATCCCCTCTCCCTCTCTCTTTCTAGTTTTGGGTGGAATTTGGACTTTTTGCAGAAATGTGAGGTTTTTATGACTGGGCCTTGTTTCAGATCTCTTACAAGTTTAATGGTGAAATTGCTTATCATATTCTCATTTCCTGCCCTTTTGCTTGCCATAGTTTTCAAGGTGCCAAGGCGAGTCTAGGCAATAGGGGGTGTCTTGTCTCCTAGTCGGGCAATGGATTTTTTAGGTAAAAAACATAGATCCTAGGGTAGTTCCCTAGTAGACCTGTTCATGGGCCAGGTAGCCTGATGGGCCAACCCGATCTAAGTCGGGCTTGGACAAGATGTCAGGTCCGCGGGCTCGGGCTTTCTCAAAAAAGCCTGGCCTAAGCCCGAGCCTGACTTGATAATGCATTTATATAATAAAAATATATTTTATAATAATGTATTTTTTCTTTATTATTCTTACATTTTTTTAATGTAATAGTGAGATCTTTTATTATTTTTTAGGTTTTTAGGTCTTTTAATATAAACAAAACAGTTTTTATTGAATAAAAAAAGAAAAAAATCTTTTTCCAATTTTTTTTTGAGATCGGGCCCAGGCTTCAGGCTTTATATAAGGGCCGGGCTTGGGCTCAAGACCTAGGCCCACTAGTCAGGCTCGATCCGGGGTATATTCTGTAATACAGAGAAAGCTCGGGCCAAACCCAGCCTGGCCCGACCCATGAACAGGTCTATTCCCTAGGTACCATAACCATATTTTCTTAATATTATTCATAATTTTCATAAGGTATAAAGTTCATGTTAAAGTATAGAAAATCAACTATATTCATGAGAAGAAAAAGAAGAAAGAAAAGAAAATTGAAAAAATATAGGGGCTGAGCCATTATTTTTGTTATAGGAAAAGAAGGAAAGAGAAAAGTAGAAGATATGGAAGAAAAAGTAGAAGGGCACTTTGTTGCCTTGACAAATATGTTGCTTGCTGCATTTGGGATTGGTTTTTCTCTCTCTTTGGATGCAGGTGTAACACCCCTGACAGCTTGGACAAGTTGCTTGATATTCTACTTTCAGGTGGCCAAAAGGAAAGGGGAGAATACTTTGGAGATGCATGAGGGCAGCAATGATTTATACAATTTGTGAGGAAGGAAACCTGATAATCTTTGAGGAGAAGAAAATAAGGATGTTTTGATAGAAGGGATTATGGTAAAAGTGGCACATTGGGTAAAGTTTTTGAGTTTATTCTCAGACTTTATTCTTGATGATGTAACCAGGAATTGGGGAACAGTTGCAGCTTCATCCTCTTCCAAGAAAAAAATCTCAAGGGCTTGGGATCCTTCCGAGAATGACTTCCTTAAATTAAACTTTGATGGAAGCAGCTTTGGTAATCTGAGTCCTTCTGGAATTGGAGGGGTGATAAGAAATGAAAAATGGGGTAATTGTAGACTTGTATTCAGGCCCTATTGGCACGGGAGGTTCCACAACAGCTGAGTTGAATGCAGTGGTTTTTGGGATGCAGAATGCTTTGGAAATGGGGGGGGGGGGAAGAAAGTTGGTAGTTGAAACAATTTCCAAAGTAGTCATAAGCTGGTTGAAACAGAACGAAAAAACTCCTTGGTACTGCATAAATGAAATCAAACTGTTTAGAAGACTCTCAAGGGACATGCAACTGTTAATTCAGTGGATTCCAAGGTTGGCCAATAGTCTTGCAGATCAGTTAGCAAAGCAAGGGGTTAATAGGGAATAGTGCTTTTGGGCTCAGTTGTAAGATTAAAAAGCAAAAGGTTTTCTGGGTTTGGTAACGTTTAAGTTACTGCCGGGGGGGGGGGGGTAGCTGAGGCTACCCATGAGTTGTAATTGTTCTTTTATTTTCATTAATTAATAAAATTTATTCCTGTTTCTGATAAAAAAGGATATATCCTTAGACACAGTATTGATTATTGACTATAGATACAACTTTGCTACATTACATTCTTTGAACTACCCAACAAGCCAACTTTGCTACAAAAACTACCCTATTTTGGCCACGTGGAAAAAACATGGTCAACCTGAACAATCCTTGAGATAGGAGCATTCTGCATTGGCCATTTGTTCAATCGACCAATCCATGTCAACCATATTTCCCACTTTGTATTGGCTTTCCATAAACTGTCTTATCATCATGTGGAAAACTCCTGGTCTTTGCTAAACAGTTCAACTAGTGAGTTTATATGGTGGATATCTTTGTACCTGCATTCAGCCTTGGTTCAGCATATTATGGAGATCTATGTTTTTAGAAAGTCAAATGTCATTATTGAGGATTTACATATATGTGCTCATGTGTGTGAATCTGATGCTGGTTTTATTTCTTTGTTTGCTAAACAGAGTGCATATTTAGGGTAGTGATGTTAGGGTCCTTGGTTGAGCTACTAATGAAAATGAAAAGATTCTAAGCTTAATACTGCATGGGTAATAATGCTGAGCCATCTACATGCACCAATTCACTCATTGGCGCAGTCATTGTTTTTCTATGTACATGACCAGACCATCTCACTAATTGTGCTAATGTTCTTCCTTTTTCCTCTGATTTATATTCAGGGCTACTTGATAATGTTATAAGTGATTACCTATGGGCAAAGGCTGTTCTTCTGACAACAACAACAGTAGCAACGGCTGGCCTATCAATTCAAGTTCCCTTGGCAGCTTTGATAGATACTCTAACAGGGAATGCCCCCCGTCCCATGGATTACCTTGGTGCTGCAGCTGTCATGGTTGGCTTTGCTGGCATCAACATTCCCTCTGATGCTTGTTCCAGCTCAAAGGATGTGTTTTTAGAGGAGGACAATGCTAAAATGCCTGATCACAACCAAAGCTTATCGATTAGTAAAGATGCAGTTGCCAACTCTTAGTGTGTGGCTGCTGATTTCTCTTAATAATTTCTGCATTCCAAACGCCATATTAATTAACCTTCTCATTCATAACATCTTTGAGAAATCTTTAAGTATTAATTTTGTTCACATGTACAATTTTACAATGAGTTAGGATAGCAAAAGTTCTTATAAAGGATGTGTTTTTTAGAGGACAACCTCTTTCAAGTATCAGAACCATATCTTACCAATTTGTAAAGATCCAGTTGCCATCTCTTAGTGTGTCGGCTGCTGGTTTTTCTTAATGATTTCTTCATTCCAGTGGTATGAAATAACCCTCTCAATCATAATATCTTTGTGAAATCATGCAAGTATAGATTCTGTTAGCATGTACAATAGGATGGCAAAAGATCTTGAGAGCAAGTGTGTTACCCAATCTTTTTCCCCATGGGTTCAAGGAAAAAAGTATGCGGGAAGTGCAGAGGAAATAATGGGAGAATCTATGTACCGGAAAGACATGGTACACCAATCAAAGCACTCCATTTTAATGGATACCACCTGATTGGTCACCATATATAACATAGCAGTTGGTTTTCTGTGAGCTTTTCCTGTCTTCCCTCTTTGACAGTTGAAGCCGAAAAAAATTAGCCGGAGAACAAACAATAAGGATAAACGATTATGACTACGATATCTGAACGGCATGATACCTAAAAACTAATAACAAATCAACTGGTAATGTAAGTGGTAACCATCAAAGTTCTTCGGCTGCTAGGTTAGTTACAAGTTTTGTTTGTTTGTTTGTTTTTTTATCATGTCTTTTCGGTATTATAGTCAAATATGAATATTTATATTGTAAAAATTATATATATAATATAGAGTGGTGGTTGGTTCGTGGTTTGAAAAAAGGGTGATTTTGTTTTAGAAACATTCCACTTCGAAAATAAAATTATTAGTTCCGAACCATTTTGAGCATTTTGTAATGAATGGTTGTGGTTGTGTTTTGAGCCACATAGGACTAGGGGTGCAACCATGGGCAAAATTCTGAAATTGAATTGGTCCTAAGGCTGTGTTTGGAAATGATGCAAACATGTGTGAATGCAAATATGTAGAGTATAAAATGGTTCATATAAATTGTAAAGTTGGGTTAGTTTTGCATTGATAAATTTACCTTCTTACTAAACAGACTTTTAGCTGTAATGGATGCAAACATGAATTCCAATAAAGCATATGTTTTTTTTTTTTAATCAAAAGCCTACTTGAATGCAAATTTACTTCTTTTTCATTGATGTACTTTTACATCTTATTATCAATGTAAATATGCATTGGTCTGTCATTTGTCAATGCAAAAATGTAATATTGCCAAATACAGGCAAAAGTAAACGAGAATGTAAATTTACCCTGAACCGGGATTTATACTCCATTTGCATCATTTCCAAATGCAGCCTAAGGTTTTATTTCTCGAATCAAAACTGAACTGGATCAATTAGTTGATTGATTTTGGTTTTTGGTCAGTTTGGTTCTTTGTGAAATGTGTGCTGTAAGTGCATTTGGGTCTTTCAAAGGATTTGATTCAAGACTGTTTCACCATTTTTCAGAAATACATGCCTTATAGGTACTATGTGTCGATTCAAATCCACAAAACATTGCTGCTAATTCATTTTGCTTTTGGAAGAATGCCTAATTCATCTTCTAATTTGAATCATGTGGGGGATCATCGGTACTTTATTGGTTTTGTGATTCAAATTAAAAGCTCATTTTTTATCAATAACAAGTAACTTCATTGAACTTAATTTAAAAAGAGATTACATACAAATAGAGGGAGGTAAACTGTCTCAACTCCCCCACAAGCAAAACAAAAATACAATATTAGAAATAAGCCCAAAACAAAGAATCCCTATTGACCCCTTGCTTGGCTAGCCCAAAAGCAAAAGAATTAGCAGTTCTCTTCACAAGCTGCATTTTATCTCAATATCCATAGTCAACCATTTGAACTTTTTCCTTTCATTGTTGTAGTTCCATGCAAGGTTCAAAGTATCATTACGTATCAGCCGATACGTATCGTTCTGGGACCCTTCCGATATGCCCCTACAGTGGGTGTATTGGGGGTTTGACCGGTTTAGGGGATGGAGGGGTCCTAGACCGGCTCCCCTGAACCAGTTTTGAAAAAAAAATAAAAAAAGGTAAACAAATGAGTATCAAAATGCCCGATACGCCCTTATCGACGTATCGGGCATATCAATATTTTGAACCTTAGTTCCATGTTCCAGTCATATCTTCCTTTAACCATCTTACCACCACTTTCAAATCATATTCAATTACCAACCTCCTATTCAATTACCAACCCCCCCCCCCCTAAAGAGTTACTTTCTCTAAGGAGGGGGGAGAGATCCAAGGACCTATGACCCTCTTAATCTAGGTAAATTTTTCTATCTGTTTCCAGTTTCTCAGTAAATCATCCAAGGTAAAATTTGTGAATAGGTCCAAAGATTTCAGCATTGTGTCACCCTTAGCTTTATTAAGTTCTCAATACTTCTCTCCTTTTCTGAGATAATTCTTGAATTTATTTCTTCCCGTAGAGTCTAAAATACAACAACCCTAATACACCTCCACATGATCCCTCTTTTCACTGGCCAACTGAAAAAAATGGAGAAAAACAAGTTTTGTTCATTCATGGTGGGGGGGGGGGGGTCAACTACACCCAATAAGGGAAAAAGCCCATTCCCATAAAGTTTTAGTAAAAAGGCAAGACATTAATAGGTGGTACCCAGTTTCCCCATTAGCTTTGTAGAGAGTGCACCTATGCGAGGATAAACAATCTTAGGTATTTTTCTTTGAAGTAAATCACATGTGTTGATTCTTTCCAAGAAAGTTTCCCAATAAAAACTCCCAACTTGAGGAGGAATATGTTTGCACTAAACCTCTTTAAGAGGGAAAGAGATCAATGTTCAAAGTATTGGATATGTTTAGCGTATCGGGAAAGCAATTTTAAGATACATATTGAGACACGCTTTAGATATGCATGCATATTGGAGATAAATTAAGATACACATAGGTATAAATAGAGGAATACTATAAAAACTTCAATATGACATAAAAATACATCAATAACTAAATATAAGGCTTTAATAAGATATATGCATTAAATTAATATATTTTAATAGAATTTATGAGGAACCGCATCATACTCAACATATGTCATATGTGAACATCTAAACAATGTTTATTAAAATTATAATTGCATCAATATTTAATAATTCAATTCAGCACATATAACGTAATTTAGCACAAAATATTGATGTCTAAAATTAAAGAAAAAACATTTAGTAATAGAAGTGTAAAACATACTGATGCTGCTCGGTCCTAGGTAGTGCAAGAACCGAGGTCACAGTCAGATAATCCTTGCCAACCGGGCAGAGTCAAGGTGGAAAGAAGAAGCCGCACATCAAGATCTATGGAACAAGAAACAAGTCAGAGGCCCAAGGAGTTGTCCCCAGGTAGGCACTCTCACGCTCAAGCAGTAGAGGGTAATGGGGGATCGGGCCGAGCAACTAGAGAATAGTGCTGGTCCAAGCAGAGTAATAGTACGGGAGTCAAAATTTGGATCCTTTACCTTGAGTGGGAGGTACCTTCTTATAGCCAAAGGTTCGTGTCTTGGTTGGATGAGGCTTCCGGGGTTATCGGGATGAGTCTAGCCGCTGAGGTCTTTGGGATAAGACAATCCCTAACAGAGTTGTCCTCATCTATTCTCTTGTATTGGTCGTGTCTATCCACATGACGTGGAGTCATTGTGGCTAGGAAGGTGGTGTGGGGCCACGGAGGGTGACGCGGTGCTGATGTGGCTGAGGAGATAAGGTAGGCTACGGTGCAGTGTGGTGTTGACATGGCCAAGAAGATGAACTGACCACATAGGTGCCACGTGGCATTCGGTTCTAGCTCAACCATAACTCGAACACCACTCCCCTAGTTTTGAAGTTGAGGAGTAAAGTGCTTGGCCAAGGTGTAGCGTGGGAGAGGTTTTTAGTCCTTGGCTGAGGAACTCAAAGTTGAAATTTGGTTAAGCTTCTGGTCTGATTCACATGGTTTGAGGTTGGAATGATTCGTCTGAGCTGGCCCGGTCGGATCGATGGTCATAGTGTCTTCGAAACAAGTTGTCAGAAGTGTCATTTTGCTTCTCGAGGTTATGTGCATGCGAAGGGTGGAGGTGTCGATCGGTCTTCCTAGGCTTGTCAGAGTGGCACTTGATCTCCGCCATCGATCGTGCTTTGATCCAGCCCGTTGGGAGTTATAAATAGGGAGAGAAGAGCATTTCTCCTTTGTCATTTGCGAGAAAAATCGCTTAGAGTGCTCGGCGAGGAGTAGTTTGCAGTGCTCGGTGCTTGCTTCAATTCTGTAGTCCGAAGATCGGTAAGATGTCTTCTTCGTCCTTCTATTCTCATCTTCCTCAGATTCTTCTTCTAGTTTTAGTGCTTTCCATTATGAGTCTGAGCCGGGGTCTTTCACCGAGGCCGAGGACTTTGAGGGGGTATATTCTAGGAGAGTCACCAAGGCCGAGGAGGCTAAGGCTGGGTTGTCGAGCATGGTGGTAGAGCTTCCTATGCGAACTAGTTGCCAATTCAGGACCACACCCTGTTGTTTGAATCCTAGGGATATGGCTAGGATCCGAGCTCTGTATTTCATTCTCGAGGAGTACGAGCTGAGGTGCCTGCGGAATGGTGAGAGGCCCACAGATGCCTGGCCAGGCGAGCTCTATGTGTATGAAAAGAGTCTGGAGTCTAGGCTAAGGTTCCCTTTGCATGAAGGAGTAGTCAGAGTGTTTGAATGGTACCAAGTTCTGCCGGTGCAGTTGATGTCGAACTCCTTTAGGTTTCTAATCGGCCTTATGGCGTATTGCTTCATTCATGGTGTCGAGCTTACCCTAGGGATGGTGAGTTATTTCCTCCAACTGAAGCATCACCAGAAGGGCTACTACTACTTTTCAGCCAGGCAGCACATCAAGGTGCTGGTTGGAGCCCCGTTTTCGATGAAGCACTTGAAGGAGGGGTTCTTCTTCGTGCATTGCCCCGGGGGCTCGCCCCTTTCAGCCGTGCTCCAGGAACTGAGGACTAAAGTGTTGTGGTCCAAGTGGTCCCGGCTTGCTGGGGAGTAGAGGACGACCATGAACATGATTGAAGAGATTAACGTAATGTTGTACATGTCTTTCTCGATGTTGATCCGTGCCAAGCTAATGCGCGGGGGAGGCTGGTCTGTTTTGTCGCTTCAATTCATTTGTTGATTCTCTTTTCCGAGCTTACATCTTGTCCCGACTAAGTCCTCACCTTTGGTGTAGTTGTTGATATGGCGAGTGAGAAGGAGATTCTTCGTAGGATGATGGCTGGGCAACAGAGGCACAACCGAGGTGCTGCAAGGGCCCAACCCTGTTTTGAAGCAGTTTTGCCATGGTCCGTCGAGAGGGAATCCTGGTAGCAGAAGAGGGATAGGTAGTAGGGCAATGAAGAGGAGGTCATGGTAGTTGACCTAGAGGAGGGTTATCAGTCTACTGTTCTCCCTTCTCCATGGATGGACGTGCCTGGGAGCAGCAACTCAGCTCTTCATATGTTGTAGTGGATTGTTCATTCTGAGGAAGGACGGAGGGTGTGCCTGAGTAGCTTCTCCGTGGAATTATGATGCTATCCATTCGGCAGGAGGCTGTAGAAACAACGAGCGACACCCTGGAGTGCTCACTCCTTCGCCAAGTTGCTTTAGTAAGTTGGTGCTTACTCTTGGTCTTCCGTTTGGTTGAAGTTGACTGCACTGTCTTGGTTTCTCTTGTAGAGCACTTGTTCGGCGGTTGTGGTGGTTGACCATCTTTGGGCATTGCGGTGCCTCTATGCTGAGGAACACACCGAGCTTGTGGTTTTGAGAGCTCGGTTGGCCAAGTTCAAGGTGGTTAGTGAACGAACAACTATGCTGGAGGAGGTAGTCGAGCTTAAGTGTGGGACTGAGGAGCAGTCAGACACCATCCACAATCTGAAGAAGCACATCAGCGAGCTGAAGGCCGAGTGTGAGTGGCTGAAGGAGGCTGCTGATAGGGAGGTTCAAGCGGTTTCTTGGTTTAGGAGCTCAAAGGAGTACCATCATGAGATAGATGACTTCCCCGCGACCTCCTTCGAGATGGGGTTAAACCTTTTTCGGAGAAGGGTGCTGCTCCATTACCCCGACATTGCCGAGCTTGCGTAGACCTAGGGCCCTTATAATGCTGCTACTCCATCCATCGAGGATGATGCTGTCGTGGACGTACAACCAAGGTTAAGTGTGGCCGAGATCTTTGGTCCTCGATTTTTGGCCTAGGTGTTGTCCGATTTCTCGTCTCCTGGAGGGATGCTCACTTGAAGGTCTCGGGAGCTTTTGGCTCTTCGTGGGCTAGTCGTTCCTCAATTATCTCTAACCTGATGCTTCATTAGTAGTGTACAGAGTTCAGTGGCCACCCTCTGGCCTTAGAAGGCAGGAACGATCTTCTTCATTTTAGGCTCTAGCCATCTATTAGTCGAGTTTACTAGTCGGCTATACACTGCCGAGCTAGCTGATAGCTATGCATTGTGGGCTCGTGCCGTTATGGATTATCCAAGTCAGTGCGTTGGAGTCCCAACCATCAAGGGTTCGGTTGGATGATGCATGTTGCGTGGTATGCCATGTAGTGTGCGTGGTGTGCACCATGCACTGGACAATCCACTTTGTAGGGCAAACAATATCTTTATTTTTGCAAAATTACTGATAGTACATTCAGAGGTTGCTAGTATTCCAGCTCCTCTATATAGGCATGATGTCGAGGTCTTCTAGCCTGTAGGTGCCAGGTCCGATCACTCTGGTGACTCGGTAGGGTCCTTCCCAGTTTGGTCCGAGCTTCCCTTTTCCTGGCATGGGTACTATGAACTTCTGAAGGACTAGGTCGCCGATCTTGAACTCTCTTCTTCGAACTTTGGAATCGTAGTACTTTGCCATTCTTTATTGCTGCGTGGCCATCCTGAGACGTGCTTGGTCATGCGCTTCTTCCACCAAGTCGAGCTCTGGGCGAAGGTCTTCATTGTTTTGCTCTTCAACATAGAACTCAGCCTGGAGAGTTGGTGAGCCTATTTCTACATGTATCATGGCTTCGGCCTAGTAGGTTAGGCTGAAGGGTGTCTCTTCGGTGGTTGTCCGCGGTGTGGTCCTATATGACCAAAGAATGCTTGGCACCTCCGCGACCCACCTTCCCTTAGCCTGGTCAAGTCTAGTTTTTAGACCATGCAATAGGATTCGGTTAGTCACTTTGGTCTGCCCATTGCTTTTGGGTTGGTGTACAGCTATAGTTCGGTGGTCGATTTTTAGATCAATGTAAAGCACTTCGAACTTCCGATCGGTGAACTGTGTGCCATTGTCGGTGATGAGGATCCGTGAAATGCCAAAGCGGCAGACAACACATAAGAAGTTTTGAGCATTGTGCACGATGATGTGTGCCAAGGCTTCAACCTCCACCCACTTGGTGAAGTAGTCCACAACAACTAAGAGAAATTTCTTCTACCCGACCGTAGTAGGGAAAGGTCTAAGGATGTCTATTCCCCACTATGTGAAGGGCCACGGGTTGGTGATCGACCTCAGGGGGACTACTGGTTAGTGATGGAGATTCAAATGCCTATGGAAACTGTCACATTACCTAACGAGTTGGATTGCATCTTGCTTCATTGTCGGTCAGAAGTAACCCTATCAGAGCGCTTTGTGAGCCTGGGTTCGGGCGCCGAGGTGATCTCTGTAGATTCCTTTGTGTATCTCTTTGATGACGTAATTGGCCTCGGATGGGGGGAGACACTTCAGCTAGGGGAGAATGTGAGGCCAATGATAAAGTTTTTCATGGATGAGGTAGTATTGAGTCAATGTGTGCATGAGCTTCTTAGCTTCTGTGCGGTCTTCGAGCAACTTTCCGCCTTGAAGGTACTGCACTATCGGATCCATCCAAGATGAGCCTTGCTACACTAGAAGGATGAGAAGCACCATAGGAGCGATGTTGAGTTGAGCCAGGATGTCAACCTTAACTATTGCATTGAGGTCGGTCCACGGCGAGCTGGCCAGCTTTGAAAGTGCATCAGCTTGGACATTCTCAGCTCGAGGGATTTGTTGGATAGTGAAATGATCGAGACGTTGAGCGAGTTCTTGCACCTTTTGTAGGTAGCTTGCCATCGTCAGGGTCCATGCCTCGAACTGGCTGTGGAACTGGTTGACTACTAATTGGGAGTCGCTGAAGGCCTCGACGTGTCGAGCACCAAGGTCTAGGGCAAGTCGGAGTCTGGTAATCAAAGCCTCGTATTTGGCTTCATTGTTGGAGGCCTTGAACTCGAACCTTAGGAAATGCTCGAGCACTGTGTCTTCTGGTCTAAAGAGGATGAGGCCAGCCTTGCTGCCTTGCTTATTGGATGGACCGTCCACATGGAGAGTCCATATTTGCGGTGCCGGGGCCGCGTCTTGAACTGTAAACGTACATTTTCGCAGAAAGTCAGCCAAGACTTGGGCCTTGATGGTGGGCCGAGGAGCATACTCTATGTCGAACTCATTCAGTTCCACACTCCACTTGATCAAGCGGCCACATACTTCCGGCCTCTGTAGCACTTGCTTGAGAGGTTGGTCGGTAAGTATGCGGACTTTGTGGGCTTGGAAGTGTGGCTTGAGTTTCCTTGCCATGGTGATCAGAGCCAGGGCTACCTTTTCTAAGTTTGAGTACCGAGTCTCTGCGTCATAGAGAACTTTGCTAGTATAGTAGATCGGCCTCTGTTTTCGGTCTTCCTCTTTGACTTGCACCGAGCTGACCACCTCATCTCCGGCTGAGAGGTAGAGCAGTAGGTCGTCCCTAGGGTTCAGTTTGGTGAGGAAAGGTGGTGAGGTTAGGTATCTCTTCATCTCTTGAAAGGATTGCTCGCATTCTTTGATCCATTGGAAGTCCTTAACCTTTTTAAGGCCTTGAAGATGGGCAAGCACTGGTCCACTAGAATCCATGTCGAGGATGGCCTGGATTTTTTCTAGATTGGCTTCGGTTCCTCGTTGAGTGACCATAAACCCTAGAAATTTTCTGATACCAACCCCTAAGGCACACTTGGTCGGATTCAATTTCATCTGATACTTCCTAAGGGTGCCAAAGACTTCCTTGAGATCAACTAGGTGGTGCTTTGGCCTTCTTACTTTTCACGAGCATGTTGTTGACATAAGCTTCAATGTTGCGGCCGACCTGGCCGTTGAACACCTCATTCACTAGTCACTAATAAGTAGCGCCGAGGTTTTTAAGGATAAACGGCATTGCTTTGTAGCAATATAATCCACAGTCAATGATGAAAGCAATCTTCTCTTGATCCTTGGGATGCACCTGGATCTGGTTGTAGCCTGAGAATGCGTCCATGAAGCTTAGGAGTTCATTCCCTACCGTTACGTCGACGAGTTGGTCTATCCTCAACAGAGGGAAACTGTCTTTGAGACAGGCTTTGTTTGGGTTGGTGAAGTCCATGCATATTCTCCACTTCCCATTTGCCTTCTTCACCATCACCACGTTGGCTAGCCTGTCCGGGTACTTTACTTCCCAGATAAAGCCGGTGTCGAGAAGCTTCTAGACCACTTCATTAATAATTTGCCTCCGTTCTGTGGCGAAGCTCTTCTTCTACCTAATTGGTCAGTAGAGCGGGTCGGCGTTGAGGTAGTGGGTGATGACCTCGAGATCAATATCCGGCATATCCGTCGGTGACCATGCAAATACATCGGCATGGTTTCTTAGTAGTTGAATGAAGTCCTCATGTAGACAGTTGTCTAGGAGAGATCCGATCTGGATTGTCTTCTTAGGGTCTCTCTCAGAGAGCGGCACCTAGATGAGGTCTTCAACAGGTTGATCGCACTGTGTTCTTAGCTTGTCACATAGATCTGTGCTCTTAGTTGTAAGTGTCTCCATGGCTGGCTATTTTCCTCGGCAAGACATCAAGTAACATTGTTGTGCCACTCTCTGGTCTCCACGCTCCACTCCCACTCTATATGGGGTCGAGAACTTCATGGCCAGATGGAAGGTGGACACAATGGCTCACAGAGCATTCAAGGTCAGCCAACCGAGGATGGTGTTGTAGGAAGAAAGGCATTGGATGATGATAAAATCTACCATGGTTGTAGAACTGATCTCGCCATCTCCGATTAGCAAGGGCTGAGTGATCCTTCCTGTTGGCATAAGTGACTGCCCGGAGAAGCCCATTAGGGGAGTGTTGATCATTGTGAGACGATCTCTGCCGATGTTGAGCTGATCAAAGGCGTCTTCGAATAAGACATCGACTGAGCTCCCAGTGTCTACCAGGATGCGCCGAACTTCGTAGTTTGCATTCTCGTTCGTGATCACCAGGGCATCATTATGTGGGGTTTGGACCCCCCTAAGGTCATCTTCAGTGAATGTGACCGGTTCCTCTTGTCTCTTCTTCTGCTCCTTGTTGTCGACCTCCATCAAGCGTGTGTATCTCTTCTAACCTAAGTTGCTCTCCCCTTCGGAAGCCATTCCTCCCGAGATCGCTGCTATAACTCCAGTTGGAGGAGCTCGGCCCGGGGGCCTGGGCGCAGCTCCTCCTTAGGGGGGTTATCTTCTTTTATGTCGATGAAGCCCACCAAGTAGCCGTGCTTGATTAGGTCTTCAAGGTGGTGTTTGAGGTCGAGACAGTTGTTAGTTTCGTGGCCGTGGTCCCAATGAAAGTCGCAGTACTTGTCACAATTTCTTTTATTGACTTGGGTCTTCATCTTTTCAAGCCACCAAACATACTTGCTATCTCGAATCTGCATCAGGATTTCAGACCATGGATTAATTAGTGGAGTGAAATTCCTGAGTGTCAGAGGCGGCGTGCGTGGCTTCCTCTCTGGTCGGCAGTCCTGTCATTTGCTTTCTCTGTCCACCCTCTCTGTCTTTCGCTCCTCGGTGTCCCTTCTCTTCTTGTAAGGTTGTTCCTCCTCGTCTCTTAGTTGTGCCTAAGCCTCCTCCGCGTTGATGTATTTTTGAGCGTGGCTCATTAGTGCAGCTAATGTCTAAGGAGGATTCTTGGATATGGAGAAGTTGAATGGTGAAGGGCAGAGTCCGTGCTGTATAGATATGATGGCCATCGGCTGGTTTAGGTTCTAGACCTGTAGTGCTTCAGTGTTGAACCTTGTCAGGTAGTCTCTGAGAGACTCTCCCTTCCTTTGTCGTACTTGCATGAGGATGGTCAAAGTCTTCCAGTGCTTCTGGCTTGCTGTGAATTGTGCCAGAAACTGGCTCTCCAGCTGCTACCATGGTACTATGGAGCATGGGGGAAGGAACGAGTACCATTTCAGGGCCGGGCCTTTGAGGGTGGTGACAAGAGCTTTGCACATCAAGCCCTCAAACGAATTGTGTAGCATCATTTGGGCTTTGAATGCTTCAATGTGTTTGCTGGGGCCGGTATTCCCATTGTACTTGTCGAATTGCAGTGCCCGCCACCCCATAGGGGGAAGGTCGTCCACAATCTCTTGGACGAAGGGCAATTCCTTGATAGACTGGCCACTTGGTTGTGCAGGTTGATCTACGGGTGGCACCGTGCTCTTCTGGGCTTGGCTGCGCTCCAACTCGATCAAGCATTGTCAAAGCTCTCGGGTCTCTACATCCCTGTCATTTGGAGCTGCAGTGTGTGCTCTTTACTTCTTGGGCCGTGCTGGGTGGTCCTTGACTGAACTGGATTCAGAAATAGAGACCACCTGGGGTGGCGTCTGTTTACCGAGCCTTTCCTTGGCTGAGATTTGAGTAGTCTGGTGAGTCTTGCTACGGTTGTCAGGTTCGCAACATGATAATTTAACATTAAAGAATAAAAAATCTAGAATATTTAAAATTTTAATTTACTTGGGTTATATCTTGTTCTTGCTTTGACGGCCATAGAATCTACAAAGCCACTTAATGCTTCATGGAATGTTTTTGCCTTAATTGAAAATAACAGATATTAGTATCATATTATAAAAATGTATTATTATATAATTTATCAGCTTATACAATTACACTTTTACTTCTTTTAAGTCAAGGGCAGGTCTGGTTTCATTTGGCTCCAACTTAGTAATGACTTTTTCCAAAGATGATAATAAATCCTCATCCACAACAAGATCATGATCATATTGGAAGGCTAAATTTAAATAATATGCTAAAATTTAAGAAAAATGTAATATTGTTAATTGGAATCTTAAATATTTATTTAGCAATTAGTATAAAAATATAGAAAATTGGAAATTAATGATATAACTACATAAAGTAAAACAAAATGCATGCCTTATATAATGTCTAGGATGTGCTTATTTGAATTTGGAAAATTTTCTTCAATAATCTTATTCACTCTACGCATTGCCTCATATACAACTCCCATTGTTGCTCTTTTTTCACCATCAATAATTCAAAGCATTTTTATAAGGGTCTCAGTTATCAAAGTATATTGTTGAATTAATTTCCAAAAGTTGTTGTTGTTGATAATTTTTTTTACCTTTTCCCTTTTTTGTTCTTATTTATAGCAATGATTTCCATTCATCTGAATTAATCATGCATTTCAATAGCTTTTTGAGAATTTAGACTTTCAAGAGCAATATAATGAGTGGCAAAGCAAATTAGCCCTAGACATATTAAAACTCCTCATCAAGTTGAGAATAATTGAGTGATTATAAATGAAATTGGTATTCGTTTTTCCCTTTTCAATGACTCTGAATACCATAGAAACTTTAGCGATGCTTCTAACATTAAATCAAGGTAATGGGTTGCACACTGTGTCCAATACAAGTCTTTTTTTTTTTTTTTTTTTTTTTACATTATGCCAACTGCTTTATAGGCACTTCCACTATTAATCACAATTTGAACAACATTTTCTGCACCAACTTCATCAACCACTGTATTCATCAACTTGAAAAAAAATATTGTGTATTCTGTCGATCACTAGATGCATTAGTGGATTTATGAAACATTGTTTGCCCATTACATTACACCATAAAATTGATTATCGACAATCTAGTTGGTTTTGTCCAACCATAACACATAATAGTGAGCCCATATGCTTCAGCTTTTTGGAAGAATGTTTTGAAATGACTTTTCAACTCTTCAACTTCCTCATAATTTCATAAGGTGTAGGGCCCCCATATACCTTTTTCCTACTTTTGCAAGGATATGATTGTATAAAAAACTTTGAAACAACTCTTTTAGCATCATTTCCAGATCCATGATCATAACACTCCTTAACTTTTGTTTTGTCCAACATCACAGTCTCTACACAAAAATCTGTCCATCTATACTAGGAGTGTCACTTGTTGTAGATTTTTTTGGACTTAAAGGGCTTAAATATGTTAAATGCTTCTTTTCAATTCTTTGCTAAAAAAATACCACTCTTTCTTTTAGATAATTGTGGTTGTGATGAACCCCTTCATGATGTTGTGATTTTTTAAATTGGGGCCTAGTGCTATAGAATCTTTGCAATTGTTCTTGTGCCCATTGAGAAGCTCGTGATGCATGCCTGCCCATATTGAATGCTCTTCGCTTTGCATCATCATCATCATCATCAATGTTAACATATTGAGTCATTTATTCTTCTTCTTCTTCTTCTTCTTCTTCTTCTTCTTCTTCTTCTTCTTCTAGGCCTCAATGTTCTTCCTAACATTTTATTCTCTATTTGTTTTTGTTTCTTCAATAACTTTTGTTCTTTGAGATGTTCTTTCATTGCCTTGGAAATTTCCATTAAGCACTTTGGACAATCCAAAACGTTTGGATACCCTCTAGCCAAGTGATATTTAAGACGGGTTACACCATCGGCTTTCATAATCTGCCAACAAAAATTACACTTAGTATGAAGTCTATCACTAGTATCATATCTCTATCCAATATTTGGGTTTTCTTCCCTTTTAGGTGCCATATTAAAGACTCGACAAATGAAATTTCAATTTTAAATATCCAAGAGATGAAGAGCCAAGAGACCAATGCTTCCAAGAGATCCAATTAATTTAACTATCATAATTCATGTAAACCATAAAAATAAATTAGAAAGCACTTCATAATCATATTCATATTTATTCATAATCCATATTTCAAAATCATTATCCAAATTTGAATAAAAATGCCAAATGATCTATGGATATGATAGATCAGCCATATATTATGAATATATTCACTGTTTATGGACAAATTATAATAAAAAATAAATAACTAATATTTATTTTTAATTAAAAAATTTATAAAAAACTAAAAAAATCACATATTTAAAGAATAAGTTCCAAAATCCCAAATGATCTATGGATATGATAGATTAGCCATAGATTTACAATACATTCAATCATTATGGAAAAATCATAATAAAAAATAATTAATTAATATTTATTTTTTAATTTCAAAAATTATAAAAAAATAAAAAAAAATAAAAAATAAATATTACACAGAAAATTTCAAATCTTACATGGATATGGTAGATCATCCCTACGTTTCTAAGATATTAAGTCCTTGCATTCAAATAAAAATCCATAGATCTACACATATAATAAAAAAAATTATGATTTTTGACATGGAAAATGTAGATCAGCTTAGTTGAGAACACTTTCAAGCATTCAAATAAGAAAGAAACAACAAATCAAAGGGATCAAATGAAAAAATTTGAAAAATTCACCTATTTTCGCAATATTTTCCAAAACTTAAAAATCTTCCCAAATCTTCACGTTTGATGCGTTTTTGTTGTTATTGTTTTTTTTTTTTTGTTAATCTCTGCTTGTATCATTTTGGGGGCGTATCGGTAGCGTATCGATCATTACGATACTGAAATGGTTGATACTCCCCCGTATTGATACGATATGGTACCACTACGGACGAAAAGATATGCAATACCCGATTTCCTTGCGTCCCCCATATCTACCTTTCAAAGATACAATATAATACGCTCTGATTTTTCCAATAGATTCTCTTTAATCCTAAGTTTTAAGTATTGGGGTTTCTTATGAAATCCCATACCTTTCCAATTCATTGAGGAATAGCATTACTCCCACCACACTCTGATCTTCTTGATAAAGCCTAGAAGGATCAACCACATGTTCTCAAATGTGAAGGGGGCGGTCCCACCACTCCTTAAATCTTCCTTAAAAATTGCTATGGGCCAATTATCTAAGTTAAGCTTAGGAAGTGCCCTCAAAGTTATATTCCCCTAATGTTCTTCCCAATCAATCAAAAATAGAAATTCTATCTAACTTAGAGCATATTGGATTTAATTGGAGGTTGTACAAAGTAAAATTATTGTGTAGGAGAAGGGTCTGTTTAAGTTCAAAATCATTCACAAAAAGGTTAAATCTTTTCATACTTGTGGTCACCCCTTGCTTAAGGTTGTTGGTTTCTTCTGAGAACCTGCCTACATCAAAATTCCCTCCCACACACCATGGTCCTTCCCACAATCCCATGATATCATCCAATTATTCCCACATTTTCTTTCTCTCCCTATAATTATTGGGGCCATATACATTTCTTAGCACCGTGAGAGATTGAATAATTACCTTTTAGTTCCTCCATCCTTACTAGTACATCTTCTTTCCATAATGTCACTATCCTTTTTAAGGATCTGCAAGAGGGAGCATCCACCCACTTAATCCCCCTAGCTCTCCATACACTCCTTGCCCATATATTGTCAAATTCCATCCGTTTAAACTCCTAAATTAGCACTACATCTGGATTAGTCCTCTTAATCACCTCTTTAATTGTTGTTCTTTTTCTTGCATTCCCTAACCCCCTCACATTCCAACTTAGAACTCTCGTTTTAACCTTACCACTCAATCCCTTCCTACAACTAGAATATATTTTACCCATTTCCTCCTTTCCCCTTTCATAGCAAAATTCTATCTCCCTCTACATCTCTTTTTAATCTCTCAACTTCACTTAATTTCCTTTCTTGGCTTTACATTCCTCATTCTTTTTTTGTAAAAAAACTTTTAGATCATGTTCTTCAGTTTACATCCCAACTTTTCCATAAATTATACTATAGAGTGAATTGTAATGAAATTATCTGGCTCTCCTGTCCTATTCACCTCTTCATTTCTTACCTCTCTCTCCTCACTATTTTCCTTTCCTGTCCCATGTGCATCCTGCCTTTGTAGTTCATTTTTTTTCGTATTCACCCACTATTTTGTCAATGATTTCTCAAAATCTTTTATTCATACTCATCCCCCCCTTTGGTTCCTCCTCTACCTCCCACTGCATTTTCCGTGTATCTTCTGTCATGGGCCTTCGACTTCGGGACTGGAAGGGAATCTAGAACAAGAGACATAGAGCACTCATCAGTAACAAAACTGGAAACGATAAGATTACCTGGGTTTAGCCGAGGAGTGGAAGAAGGGGGGGGGGTTGAAAAAAAGGAAGGTAGTTGTCATTCTCTGTTTTGAGGCATGAATACTTTCTGTCTCTTTGGATTGGTGAGAAAACAAGCCCATCACTTTGGCAACAGAAGGATCTCTTTTCTTACCCATTTGTTAACCCCTCTATGGTGTATTCCCAATCTGCTTTTGGATAGCTTGGGTTGCTTCCCTCTCGGCATCTTGCATAGAAAGAAAACTTGGTTTGGACTGGTCTATTCTTGAGCATAGATTTCCCTCCCCAACATTGTGTGATGGTGCTTTATTCCATTAACTTTGTCTGTCTTGCCTATCTGAGCCAACACGTCCACTTGTTCTCCTTTCATATTGTCTTGAAATAGAAATTCCAAGATTCTCCCTATTTTCCTTTTCATGGAATTCTCCATCTCCCTCACTTCCTAAGCATGATCCACCATCTAAGCTTTCCTCACCATTATCCTCCTCTTCACTATAATCAATCTATCCTTCATCTTCTTCCTCCCTATCCTCCATTCAATCCCTCACATACCGTGTGTTTGGGCAATTTGCTAAACATTGAACCACATTGTTTTCCCCTAAATCTTTCTGAGGAATTCATTGCAACAAGCTCCCTTGACCTTCTTTGCTTAAACATTGTCTTGCTTCCCCTTCTCAACAATATTCCTCTTTTCTTTAGACAAAGATAGACGGGAATTCCCCATCTACAAGCTCTCCCTTGTTTCCCCAACCCATGTGATCATTTAAGTTGTCATGTGGGTCAATTCGGTTTTTATCCGGTTCCATCTCTCACCCTGTTGGTTCATATATAGAAGCTCGGCTAACTCTAACCAGGCTACCTCTCCTTCTTGCCACAACAACGTAAGAGGGCCTGCCCACTTGTTGTTCCCCCTAAGACTATTCCTTTTCCTGCACATCACCACTCTCCTCCATTCCCCAAGTGCTACATGTACTCCAACCTTCCACCTCATCATCATCTTCAACCTCAGATCGTCTTCCCCAAAGAGACGCTTTAGCTCTTGAGGCCAGCCAAACTCAATACTAGACACCATTTGAGGATATTTTAATTGATTAGTTTAAGTTTTCTGGTTTTATCTGTGCCACTCGAAGCTCTATGGTACGCATGTTTCTCTAATTTACCTTTAACAAGATTCCTCCCAAAGTCTTCACAATGTTTCCAAGGATTGTTTCACTCCAAAGATTAAATGGGTGCCCTTGTAGTTTTATCAGAAAACTACCTTCGTTATGTTCAATTTCATTGCAAATTGGAGTCTTGGTTTTGGATCTGTATCAATCCTCCATCCACTGTCACCCTATCAAAGCTCAACCCCTTCTAGAGGTGTAAATTGGGCCATGCCAGGCCAACACTGCATGGTCCGCAGGCAGCCCGTGCAAATCACAAGTCGTGTCGAGTAGTGCTTCCATCCTTTTGGATACTTCAAAGGACTGGCTTGGCATGGCCCACGACACAAGCCCATGCCATGCCGTGGACCTAGGTCGAGCGGGCTACAAGCCGTGCCGGGCTAGGCTACAGCCCAGCCTTGGGCCTAGGCAAATTGGATCAATCTTTTTTTTTTGTTTTATTTGACATTTTGATTTTTTTTGTCATTTTTTGCTAAGTGTCAAAGTGAAAAACTTTGGGAAAAATAAAAATTTAACAAATAATACTTAACAAAATACAAAATAGGTAACAAATTGGAAAAAAATAAATATTTTATTTCATTTGAATATGAACAAAAAAATAGATGAATGAAATATTGGAAATGGAATAAAATATAAAAACAAAATAATAAAATTAAAAAATTTTAAAAATTTACATTGTTGAAAAAATAACAAATAATTTAAATAAGATTAAAAAAACAAAATTTGCAATAATTTTAAAAACGCTATACAATTATTGAGCATATATAATAAAATATTGTCTTCATCATTTTTCTTTAAGTTCCACATGCATCTCCTTGACTCTAACCATCTAATTCTGGTGAAACATCAGGTGAAGTGTCATGCCATCCTTTATCTTGCAATCTATCATTAGCATCTAGCCAATCTTTTCAAGGATATGTTGACCTCCCGACTTTTATCATTCATGCATCTTCTCTTGTCGTCCAACACCTTAGTACATATACTAAAACAAGACTCCAATGGAATTGTAGACACCGAAGGGGTTAATAGATCACGTGCCATGGCAACAATAACTAAATAATTTTTTTCCATGTTCACTCCACCAGGCTAAAATATCAAAATTATTTATTTTCTCTAAGATGAAGGAATCACTTAAATTAGAAGAATTTGCTTATAAATAAAAATTAAGTTGAGTAAAAGTACTTATTGATGAAGTGGTAGTAGACTTTTGCCTTCTACTTATTAGAGACCAAAATTCTTCTTTTCCACTATTGGAACTAGATGTTTCAGAAGTGGAAGTTGCACCTTTACAAATTGTAATTTTCATATGCCTTACCATTTGAGATTCATGTAAACTGTACATTTCAAATAATAAATTATTAATTTCTTATTTTTTATTTTCAATTTCAACATTCATATTTTTACAATATGATTCAAGTAAAACATCTAAACCATCTTTCATAATCTTAGGATATAATATTGTAGCTAAGCAATAAACATGAGACATTTTCTCCCAATATTTTTTAAATTTATTTTTCTATTTAAACAATACTTTTAATTTTTGATTTTTTTCTATATTTTTGCAAAGCATTCACTAGTCATAATAAATTATTAACTAAAATACAACTAGTTGGGTAATAAACACCCAAAAATTCATTAGTTGTATCATAAAAATTTTATAAAAATTCTTTCATACAAACTACCATTTTCCAGTCTTCTTCATGTATAATACCATGTGGCATTTTTGCATTATTAAAAACCATAAGAATTTTTTTGTAAGAATACAACTTTCTAACGTAGAATAGGTAGAATTGCATTTATGTTGAACATCTAATACAAAATTTTTATATTTTAAACCATAATTTTGACATAAATATTTAAATTCTTGTTTTCCTATTCTAGAAATTCTAACATAAAAATATAATTTATAATTTTAGAAGTATGATAAGAAATAATATTTAAAGCATCATGAACAAATACATTTAAGATGTGACATGCACATTTAATATAAAATAATTTATCATTTAAACCTGGTTTTAATTGAGATTTTAAAATATTTATTGCTAAATAATTACTACTAGTATTATCAAAACTAATAGAAAAAAGTTTATTTTCAATTCTGGAATTATGTAAAGTATTTAAAATACTTACAACAATTATTAGGCTAGTATGTGGCCATTCATGCCTAATAAAACTTAAAATTCTTTTTTTGTAAAAGCCAATTTTCATCAATAAAATGACTAGCAACACAAATATAACTTATATTATATTTATGTCCAAATATCAAAATTAATTGCAACTTTAGAAGAAAGATTTAATAAAGTAGAAATAAAGTTTTGTTTATATAAACAAAAAAAATTCAAAACATCTAATCTAATAGTGTTTATAGAAACTTTTTTAAATTGTGGATTTACAGAATGTTGTAAAAATCTTTCAAGCTTAGTATCTTTAGTTAATAAAAATTGTTGTTTAGCATGAACAATATACTTTGCTAATTCTTGTTTCATTTTTTCTTGAAAATATTTAAAAGTACCAAAAAACCGATGCCCAATTTTGTGTTTGTGATGTTTGTTTCCCTGCTTCTTCTTCTTCTTCTTCTTCTTCTTCTTCTTCTTCATTTTTTTTAATTGTTCATAGTGTCTACCCAAGTGGCTAATGCCACCCTTGCTACTATAACTGAAGTCACTCCTAAATTTAGTACACACCACTCTTTCTCCCTTGCCTTCAACCTCTTCTATGGTAAATACTTGTTAGACTGGGCTAATCAACTTATTGCCCTTCTTTTTCTTTCCTCTAGTAGTAGTACTAGGGGTGGGAACTCCAACAGTATCAGTAGTATCCACATTGGTGCTAACGCTATCATATTGCAATTGAACATTGTCAACATTGAACATGCTGGGAAATTGGTTTCAAGAGGAGTCGGCCATTTTTTTTTTAAATTCTAAAAAAAAGTAAAAATTAATTTAGTTACAACTTACATAGACTGCTGGTTTGAAATGCTGAAGCCTCTGAGCCTCTCAAATTGCTAACTTGAGATACTTGAACCGTGTATGAGAGTACAAGAGAGTATATGAGAGTACGAGAGAGTACAAGAATTGGTGTGATGAGAATGGTGAATGATAGGGGTATTTATAGGAATTGAAAATAATTCAATTGTGTAAAATACCCTAAAAAACTAGCAGTTTTTTGTTACTGGGAGGGGTATTTTGGTCATTATAAAGTCAATTATCACTTTACCCAAATGCATGTCTTAACTAGCTATTATATAGTTGTTGGGGGCATTGTTGTCATTTTTTCTCCCCAATCCCCCAAAGCCAAAATACATAAATACCCCCCTTAACTAGCTGTTTATAGGTGCTGGGGGATATTTATGTAACACAAAAAAAGAGCAAAAACTAGCTATTGTATGCCATTCTAGACCAAAACTACGGGTCGACAAGGCCCGACTTACTACAGTTCAAACTCCTTGTCACTAAAATGTAAAATCGAGTATTGCTTTTCTATTTGCAAAGGGTAACAGGACGACGTCAACTTCAATCTCCAATTTCTGTGCTACTACATCCAGTACTCTAGTCTAGTCCTTAACCTTCTTATCTTCTGTGAGGATCATCCCCGTCACCCCTTTACCTCTTCTTGCTTCAAACAATATTTTCCAGTGTCTAGTTAAACTCACTACCGCAATCTTTGGACAGGGGAAGCTCTGCTATTCACTGTGTTCTTGAATATTGGTCTCGACCGGGATCACCTGAACATCTTGAGTCTTCTCATTTCTTGGTTTAATAGTTGTAACTCATTCCTCCCTTACCTTCCTTTGCATCCAAGAGAAAAGATTGTAGTTTGTTAGCAAAGGAGGTCCATCCCTACTCTTTCTTCCCCTTTGGTACACAAATTAATTCCTTTTTGTTACTCCACTTCAAACCTTTTTCCCCATTACAGTCATTGAGTTTTTCCAGCCTTCTTCCCTTATAGAGTTTACTGTTCCATCGACAAAACCTTTCAACTAGAGCATTGCTTCCTCTAGAAGAAGGACCATAACTCTGCTACCTTTTCTAATCTTCAGCAAAGTCTTCTTACCCTTCGACCAACTCCGTTTTAATAAGAATTTTTTTTTGCTTTTCAATAGCCACCTTAACTATTTTAAAATCCCCATTGATTATTTCTTCTCGCCCTGCTACCTTCTGTTGGGGAAGATGGGGTCACTATAACTTTGGAGGAGAAGCTCTGAGGCGCGTCTGAAGACACCGTCTTTAGAACATTATATGCCCCCACTCAGTTTTACTGAGTTTGCTGTTGGGTTAAAGGCAAATTCGTTCCTAGGATACAACAGAGCCTTGGGCGAGAATCTGCAACCAACAAAGTTGAAGAGTCTCCAGAGAAACCTTCTGTGAGGCTGTAGCAGACCGGACTGAGAGAGAGAGAGAGTGAATTTCGAAATTGTGTAAGATGGAGTCTGATTCATGCTCCTTAAATAATTTGTGAAGAGGTATGAGGAAAAGGTAGGTGCTGGTTTAGAGAAGGCACCTTGAACAGTCACAATTTCAAACATTGTGACTGTTTAAAAAGTTGTTAACAGTTGGTGACTGTTAACTTTGAATTGTGCCTCTTGATCACACCCGATCGAATCGTGATCGTTGATTTCATCAACGGTGATCAATGCACCAAAACCAGAGCCGCTCATCGCGAGCCATGCGAGTGCGAGCAAAGTGCGCCTCTAAAGCGCCTCATTGCGCCACACACATGCACGCACACGCGTGCACGCGCGTTGCGCGGTATCAAATCCCCATACTCTCCTCTACTAATTCTAAGGAATGTAAATAAGCTCCTATTGAAATACTGAAAACAAACCTTGTAATTATCCAATGTGGAACAAGTTCAAAACTGGTTTTTTTTTTTGTAAGAAAAGAACTGATTTTTCAACCAAGTGTGCATGTGCAATTTCTTATGTAATTGACCAATCAAACCCATTGGATTTAATCTCTTATGAGATTAAAATCCAAAATTCCCCACATTGATTGATCAATTACATAGTTCTCTCTCAATCCAAACTACTATGACACAGTTATGCGTACAAAAGGTGCTTATCAACTTAAACCTCTTTTTAGTATAGTTATCTCAGAGCCTTGTCAAAGTTATTGGTGGTACGACCTTAAACCAACTACTCTCAAGACAGACCGGAGATACCTATACACATAAAAATGTTCAGTCTCTGCAAGAGTTTCAAATTTTGCTCAGCACTGTTATGACCATGTGCTTCTTTCCTGGTTTCATGAACAATCCCGAAAGCAAACCCAAACCCTCATGAGAAGCGGCACCACTTCTATGTTCACATAGGTGAAGTTCCACTATGTGCTCCGTTATTTGACACATTTCAGAATTTCATTAAGAGTTTATCTCAACCTCTCATCATAATGGACAATACTGTTTATGTTGTGAAGGGAAATTTCTCAATGTCTGTGCTAACAGTCACATTGCTATAACTTGTTGTTACCCATTAAATCCAATACTGATGGCTTTTCAGTTCAGGTTGGGTTACCATTACAGGTGACTAAGTAAATGATTTTAATCCCATCTCTTTGGTTGTCATTCTTACCTATTCTCTGGCCAAGCCCTTGGTAAGAGGATCAACCAAGTTTTTACTTGACCTCACATAAGTTATAGTGATGACTCCATTTTAAATTAATTGCTTAACAAATTCATGTCTCAGACTTATATGTCTGGACATACCATTATAGGTACCACTGTAGGCCCTTGACAGAATTGCCTCACTATCATAGTAAATGGAAATTAGAGGCATAGGACTAGGCCAAAGTTTTATATCCAATAATAAATTCCTAATCCATTCAGTCTCTTTTCCAGTAGCCGCTAAGGCTATGAATTCGGATTCCATGGTCGAGTGAGATATACAAGTTTGTCTCTTGGATGCCCAAGAAATTGCACCCCCACCAAGGACGAAAATCCATCCAGATGTGGACTTGTTATCTCCATTACCGGTAATCCAACTTGCATCAGTGTACTCTTCTAGTACAGCTGGATAATCACAGTAAAACAAGCCAAGTTCTAAGGTTCTCTTGAGATACCCAAGAACTCTCCCAATTGCCTTCCAGTGCTCTGCACCGGGATTACTTGTAAATCGATTGAGTTTACTTACTACGAATGCAATATCAGGTCTGGTACAAAGCATAGCATACATCAAGCTCCCTGCTGCGCTACCATAATCAAGTTGTGCAATTGCTCTACCAGTATTTTCTACTAGCTTTATACTAGAATCATATGGTGTACTATATTCTTTAAACCCTAAATGTTTAAATTTCTCAAGTACTATCTCAATATAATGTGATTGGCTTAATGCATAACCCCTATTATGCTTTTTAACTTTTATTCCCAAGATGGTATCTACTTCTCCTAAATCTTTCATTTTGAAGACAGAGGATAAGTAGTTTTTAGTTTCATTTATGCATATCATCAATATAAAAACATACAATTACTCCATAATTTTTAGTGAATTTTTAGTAGATGCATCTATCATCACTATTATGTTTAAAATCAAAAACTATGATGCAAGAATCAAATTTCTCATGCCACTGTTTAGGTGCTTATTTTAATCCATATAGTGATTTAACCAGTTTACAGACTTTCTTCTCGTTTCCAAGAAGAACAAATCCTTCTAGTTGTTCCATATAAACCTCTTCATTTAAATCACCATTTAAGAAAGCAGTTTTAACATCCATTTGGTGAACAGATAAGTGATAAATGGATGCTAATGCAATAAGTGTTCTAATAGAAGTTGTTCTAGCCACTGGTGCATAGGTGTCAAAGTAATCATTCCCTTCATTTTGACTAAATCCTTTGGCTACCAATCTAGCCTTAAAAGTTTGCACAGTTCCATCAGTGTTGTATTTTCTTCTAAACAACTATTTACATTTTATTGGTTTTGATCCTGAAAGTAGATCTACTAGTACCCATGTGTTATTTGACATTATTGAATCCATTTCATCATTTATAGCTTCCTTCCAAAAGATAGCATCTCTAGAGGTCATGACCTCACTATAGGTTTTTTGGATCATTTTCAATGTTTAGGACAATGGGTATTTTATTTAAAATCTTCTCTCTATCAGCCTCAACAAAAAATACAATTGACTGAGTAGAGATAAAATCTGAACCTAAGTGTTTCTTTGTCTTTGACTTCTTCTAAGTCCTATTTTAGGTGTTATAGTTGTGTCATTTTTTCTTATTATCAACATGTATTGAGATCTGAGTTTCTCTGTCATTTTCTGTGGATTCATGTTCTGTAGGTTCAGAACACAGTTTATTTTCAAAGAATTCAACATCTCTAGTTTCAATTATTATGTTGGACTCTAAGTCTAGAAACCTATAGGCCTTGCTATGTTCTGCATATCCAACAAACATACTCTTCTTAGCTTTGAGTCCTAATTTGGTTCTTTTAGGATCTGAAACTCTATAATATGCTAAGCACCCCCACACTTTTAGATATACTAAATTAGGTTTTTTTCTTGTCCATAATTCATATGGACATTTGTTATTAACTTTAGAAACAATTTTGTTATGTAAATGGCAGGTTGTTAGGAGTGCTTCCCCCTACAGGTTTAAGGGTGCATTAGCTTTTAACAACATGCAGTTCATCATTTCTGTAAGTGTTCTATTTTTCCTTTCAGCTAGGGTCTTATCCTTATTGCCTCTAAATCGAGACTCTTCTTCAATACGAAGGTATTGCTGAATTTGCTCCAAGGTAAGTTCTTCAGCCTTGTGCAGAAGCTTCTTTCTGTAATCCTTCCAGGAGGGTGAAAGTTTGGCAATGATTGCTCCCACTTGGAAAGATTAAGGAATGATGATGTTAAGGGATCGAATTTTATTGACTATCATCTGTAGTTCATGAACTTGCTCTAGTATGGGTTTATGGTCTTTCATGGTGAAGTCAAAGTATTCTGCAATAAGATACTTATTCATACATGCTTCTTGCACTTTGTATTTGAATTTCAGGGCCTTCCAAAATTTTTTGGAGATGTAAGTTCCTTGTAGAAGTTGTAGAGCCGGTCTGATAAAGCATTCAGTATGTGTCCTCGGCATAGAAGTGAGTCTTCTTCTCATTTTTCTCTTTCCTTCTTTAGTTTCTCTGAGTCTTTGTCAGTGGGTTCAGGAAGTGATTGTAGATTCGAGTCTAGCAGATAGTATAGCTTCGGTGTGGTCAGAAAGAAGATCATCTTGTCTTGCCATCGGATGAAATTTGCTCCATCGAACTGGTATAGTCGAACAAGATCTCGGTTCATCATCTTGATTGAAGTCATGCTTGCTTCCGCCTCCATTGCAGAATAACGTTCTAAAATTGTTAGGGAAGATGGGGTCACTGTAACTTTGGAGAAGCTTTGAGGCGCATCTGAAGACACTGTCTTTAGAACGTTATTTTCCCCCATTCAGTTTTATTGAGTTTGTTGTTGGGTTACAGGCAAATTCGTTCGTAGGATACAACAGAGCCTTGGGCGAGAATCTGCAACCAGCAAAGTTGAAGAGTCTCCAGAGAAACCTTCTATGAGGCTGTAGCAAACCGGACTGAGAGAGAGAGAGAGAGAGAGAGAGAGAGAGAGAGAGTGAATTTTGAAATTGTGTAAGATGGAGTCTGATTCATGCTCCTTAAATAATTTGTGAAGATGTATGAGGAAAAGGTAGGTGCTGGTTTAGAGAAGGCACCTTGAACAGTCACAATTTCAAACATTGTGACTGTTTAAAGAGAAAAACCGATTTTTCAACCAAGTGTGCAGGTGCAATTTCTCATGTAATTGACCAATCAAACCCATTGGATTTAATCTCTTATGAGATTAAAATCCAACACCTTCTCTCGCTCCATCAATTGAGGTATGTTTATCCTTTTCAAATTAAAAGCTTTTTTAGTTTTTTGTTTTCTTTTGTTTGTTTGTGGAGTGTCTTAAATCCCACATGGACTAAGAAAAGAGCTCCTTGGTTTATCTATTGTTTTCTGCAACTGATTTGTAAAGCTCCTTTTTCTTTTTCTTTTTTTTTTTCTTAATGTGTCTAATGTTTTAATTTTTTGAGAGTCCTCTTTCTAATGTTTTTGTAACTGCTCCACTCTCCTAATCATGGGAGAAGTTTCACGACTAGTCGGAGATGTTCTGTTTGGTTGTGAGCTTTTCAATTCTGTTTTGAACTATAAACATCCTTAGCCTCTGTTCTTCAACTTTACTGTTTGCTACATTGGTTTTACTCTATTGAACCATTTTGGACATACATAACATATTGGTTAGTTGATTTGGGCTGTTAGTGTATACAATGCCAAGGGTAAGAGCTATTGTATTCTAGAGGCTGACGGTCAAAAACCTTCTACACGGATAAGATATTCTCTAAGAGGCAACGAAATTGGTTTTTAGGAAAGCGAACACTTGTTGTGACTCCAAGGTTCAAAATTTCGATATGTATTATCAGTCAATACATATCATATCAAAGCCTTCCTGATACACCCCTACAGGGGGGTGTTTCAGGTCAGATAGTGGCTCAGAGGGTAGATGAGCTTTAAACCGATCCCTCTGAACCAAATTCAAAAAAGAAAAAAAAAAGGTTTATCGGCCAGTATCAATATTTTAAACCTTGTGTAACTCAGCTATTACTAATAAGTTGATCTATCTTCCTGTTATTAGTTGATATTTATTTGTAAGTTTTGGATCTATTCTGCCATTGGAAACCTTGTCTAGCTATTGTGCTATAGCCATATTTCTTATTGTTTTTCTAACAAAATGTATAATTTATATGAATTAAAAACATTTGGAAATAGAACTTGTACATGCACACTATCTAAAAGTGGTGGCGGTAATGCAATAGACAAAGTTTGGTCAATAATAAACAAAGCATGAAATGATCAATTGCTTCTTTATTAAGTTCATTTCATTTGCAATCTAATATTATAGATTTTTCAAAAAGTGAGCAATTAGAAATTTTGATATTTTAACCTAGTAGAAAGAACATGAGAAAATTATCATGTTTTTGCCACCACGTCACATGATCTACTAACTCCTTTGACATTTACAATTTCATAAGAATCATGTTTTAATGCAGGTACCAAGGCATTGGATCACAAGAGAAGCAGTATGAATGATAAAAGTCTGAAAATGTACATATGCATGAAAAATTGGCTAGATGTAGAGGATAAAATGCAAGATCAAGGAGGTTCACTAGATGATGTAGATCAAGATGGAAAAGGAGGTAGAACTCAAAGAAAATATTCAAGCCAGTTTTTAATATTCCATAATTGTATAATAGTTTTAACATTATTGAAAATTTTGATTTTCAATTATATTTGAAAGTTATTTGTGATTTTTTCCATTCCATTGTAATTTTTCAATTTAATTTTATTATTTCATAGATGATCAATTGATCAAATCAATTGTATATATTAAATTCAAATGAAATAAACTTTTTTAGATTTTTCTTTTCAATATATCGTCTATTTTGTTAAGTGTTTGTGTTTTTTATTATTTGTAACTTTATTTCGTCTTTACTTAATAAAAAATAAAATAACTTCCTTCTTGGGGGACTCGTGCCCACAAAAATGGTTCGTGCGCCCACATTACAACTATAGGAAGATATAGGTTTACATTGCTAAGAGAGTATCACATGATTTGGGCCTGAGGAAATCAGGTTCTAACAAAAGACTCCATTTGGGAGGAGTGCAAATACAAATATGTTTAGAGCAAATACAATTGCCGCCATTTTCATGAATGACAGAAATTTGTATTTGTATTCTTCCCAAACAGAACCTTAATGATACACAAGTGTATTTAATAAACCCAATTTTAGTTGAAATCATTAAAGAGCTCAGAACCTTGATAACTTTGTTCACAAAAAACAAAAAACAAAGGGAAATTGTCTAAAACTCACATTGAGTTTTCAACATTCCTCTTAAACCTACTACAACTTTTTAAAATGTCTAAAACTCACCATGTTAGTAAGCTTTTATTTTTCAAAACTCACCTTCCATTAATGTACCGTTAATGCTTCTTAACAAAAGTATCCATGTCAGCATAAATAACAATTTTCATGACCAAATTACCCTTGAATGGTGAGTTAGAGGAAAATTGGTCTTTTCAGTTTTCATTTTTTTTTGTTTTTTTTTTACATTTTTAATGTTTTGTTATAATTTCTAATTTTTTTATATTGTTTTTTTTACATTTTTCTAGTTTCTACAATCTATAAACTTTTGGTGTTTTTTTCTACAACTTTTATTTTCTTTGCAATTTCAATATTTTTTGTAATACATTAACACCCATTAGTATATTTTTGAAAATATTTTTACATCTTCTGATTTTGTTTCTTGAAAATATTTGTTTGAACTTTTCATTTTCATGTCTAAATATTAAAATGGTAATATATTAACACCCGTTAATTTATTTTGTATATATTTTATATTCTTCTATGAATGGTAAAATGATTATATATTAATGATCATTAGTCTGTTTAACGTCAAGCTAATGACATGGTGAGTTCTAGACATTTTGAAAAGTTGTGGCGACTTTAAGAGAAATGCTGGAACAAAAGAATAAGCCATTCAGTTCAAATGTTTAATCACATCAACTGTTATGAAACAGCTCGTAAGCCTTTCTGTATTCATAATTCATGATATTTGAAGAGTATATATTTTCCGATGAAATATTTATGAATTAATTTCAGTTGCTAGTTCCTGTTTCCAAAGTCTCTTAATTTGCGAGTACTTGGAATCCGTGCTCATGTGGAAATATTCTCCATCTCTAATAGTCATGTTAAACTATTTTTTTTGTGATTTCTATTTCATCAACTGCAGATCTGGAATGAAAAATACAGTAGTTATTAAATTCAATGGGATCTTCATGGATCAGGTAGAATTGCTTTTTAAACTGTCTGGTGTCGCATTTAAATTGGAATTTATCATTTTAAATTCACTTACACCGGAGTTCTCGAGAATGACCATAAACCATACCAAAGGAGCATTCAAATTGATTGATGATTTTATGTGCACGGGCTTCAGCAAAAGCAGAAACCATAAATTGGGTTTTAAAATTAACATGGAATTGAATTTATAGACCACCAGACTACGTTTAACAAGGGCGCAATTTTTTTTTCAAAACCTGGTTCAGTGTTGCATTGAAAATTTCTCACTGTCTTGATTCATAGTGATGGGTGCAAACATGAATCTCATGGCTGGAACCAGCTACTTTGCATTGACCAACTTTAGGTGCAAGGTTTGGAAGCAAAATTTGCTCACATTTTGAATGCAAAAATGGCTGGATAAACAAATTTACTTGCACTTTCAGTACAAAAACACATTCTTCCCAGACATCTGTAAAACTGAACTGGAGAGTTGAAAGTGACTTCAGTTCTGCATTTGCACTCTTACCAAATGCAGCCTAAGCTCAGTTTGGAAGGAGTACAGATACAAATATGTACAGTACAAATACATACAAAAATAATACTAAATACAAGGTTTTGCATTCTACATATTTGTATTTACACTCCTTCCAAACTGAGCTCTAGATAATAATCAGATTATGCACTGCCTCTGCCTTTGGGCTTTGTTTTGACTTGGCTTTAACCCAACTCCAGGTGCTGGTCTGAACGCTTTCCATTCTTCGTATTCGTGTGGGTGGGTTGGCTGGGAAAAGAGGGGGGGGGGGGGCGATCTACGTTGCTCTAGCCTTGATTTAAACAACAATGCACTGAATTATCTTCCCCCAGGGGGGTGGTGAATACAAGTACCATTTGCATAAATCTCTCATTGCCCTTTCAGGACTTCAACCAAGAAATGAAGCCCAAATGCAAATATTCCATTTTGTTTGACACGTACATTTCTATAATATATAATCATGAAACTGACACAGGCTTTTTACTCGTGCAGCGCAAAATTACAAAACAATATGTTGCTGGAAGAACCAGAAAAGGATGTGGGGTTAGAGTTATCACCTGGCATGGATTCCTCTCAGCCAGACCCTGGTGTCTGCCAAACGATACGCCATGTACAACTGTCCATTAGCATTGGTGTTTGTTCCAGTAGCAGTCAAGGACCCATCTTAACATGTATACACAGGGTCAAACAAGACGGGAGGAGGAAAACAATTGGATGCTGCATGGAGCGCTTAGAGCTTTAAAATGCACAAGCTTGCTCCTTCAACGCAACAAGCCAACAATAGCTTATCCATGTTACAAGTGCATCAAATTGCCACCATCTGTATAGTGTTAGCTATTTTGCTCATGAAACCTCTTGAAGAACTAGATTCAACTCCTGTGCAGACTTTGCAACCGAGCCTCCTCTTCTGTGCAAAGAATAGAAGATGGAAACTATGGCATGAATAAAAATTAGAACAAAGGGTGAACAAATGAATGAGATACTCACCTCACAAGTAAAGGCAAGCTGCGCTTGACCTTTTGGAGCTCAATAAAACAGACATTACAACGTTCCAGCCTGATGCCAATTAAAAACACAACACCCACCATCGTAGTAAATAAATTTTTACAAAACATGAGAAAACAAAAACCATAGATAAAAATGAAGCCAAACAAACCTCTGTTCTGCCTGGATATCCACACCAACAGACGAAGAAGCTGATAATGTTGAATGGATCACAGAACCAAAAGTTCTGACTAGTTTCAGCAGCATCTCCATAGAAATGCCTAAATGCCTGAAATTATGATCTATGGTCATCAAATTGGCATTTCAACCTACTTATGAGAAATTATGCTATTTCATGTATGAAATTAGAGCACTTGTAATCAGCCACCCCAAGATAGTATATCCCACACTTGTTCATTTTTTCTTTTTTGATGAATCCATTTGCTAAAATTTTAAAATAAAAGAAAATTTTCCTAGCAAAAAATAAAGACAAAAATTGCCCATCATGATTCTGCAAAGATCTCACCTATCAAAGCTGCTTTCCAGAAGACCTGTGAGGAGGGGCAGGAGGCATGCGCAAATTTCCAATGTGACCATATCCATTTTTTCTGCTAAAATGCTGATTACATCAGCAGCGACCTGCATTCCACAGAAGGCAATTAAATTATCAAGACGGTTTCAAAAAATAATGCCCATAACCTGGATCAGTAATATACATACAGCATGATCAGACATCTTATCCATTGCGCTAATGGCTCCCTTAACATCATTCCTTTCCCAATACCTGCGGACTACCTGCAAAATTTATATACCATTGCTGCTATTAAGTCAACGGTGCAAATATGAGTCAAGATTTTGATTATATAATAAATTTCACCATGCAGGATGAAGAAATCGGAAAATGTGGGGACATTTGGTAAATTCTGCTAGAATTTTGGGAAATATGAGAAAAATGAGGAAATACTGAGAAAATATTAGGAAATATACAGAATTGCTTAATGAAAGGTCAAAGAATGATATAGATTAATTATAGTCAAGAATACAGAGAATAAAATAAAAACTGGAACAACTATTAACAACAAAAGGGAGAAGTCTGAAAAATTTTACTAACAATTCATTAACACTCGATGAAAAAAATATAAATAATTTAAGTATAAAAAAACACAAGTGAGAGTGCATAAAAAGAATTTGACAACTTTGTTCATAAAAGAAATTAACCCTACTATATATATAGTCAGTTTAAATTGTTTAACCATTTGAATGGTTGATGGTAACAATAGAGAATAATACTTATTTTCAAAAAAAACGAAGTAAAAAACAAACAAGAGGAGAGAAAATAGGGAAAGGGACTGCTTCTTCATGACTGATTATGACTTGGAAAATGACACTCCAGCACAACTAAGTGATGCCACAAAGCCTCTATGAGGAGTATAAACTTGCAAATTGAAAAGGTATGGCAGTAGTATCTTCTTCTTCTTGCCTGCTGAGTCAATGACCAATGGCAGATCTAATTTCCTGCCGCCACCAAAACCACTACTGCAGGCTTTCTCCTCCCTTCACCAGCTGATGAGATCAGTAAAATGTGATTTCTGATGGAGGATCTGCCATCTTACTGTTGTCAGCCATCTCTCTTTCAGTCAGCATAAGCACTGCCACCACCACCTCTTCAGCCATCTCTCTTTCAGTCAGCATAAGCACTGCCACCACCACCTCTTCAGCCATCTCTGACTCTCTCTTTCATAGTCTCTAATCTAACCTTAAATATATTTTTTATCAATAATCTAACCTTAAATATGAATAGGGTTAACAGGTACTGGTAACTTAATATGCTAATCTAATGGTCTAGACCAATCTGTTGTATAACGGTCTGACACATTCTACCAGAATTTTGAACTGTTAGTCACTCAGAGAGAAACAGCTTAAAAATTGCAACCAATCATACATGGGTGTAGTGGAAGATGCGTGAACTTGCAACTGGGAGTTAGGACCCCTCCGATGACTTCTAAAGGATTCCAAAGTACAACATAAAAGACACATAAATGAACCTAGCCAAAATGAAATATATGATCACTTAACGATTTTTTATCCTATAAAACTTTTTCATTTACTATACAACCGATATCTGTAGCCTTTCCCAACCCATGATCATTCAAGTCTAATTTTGAATATGATAATTTTCTTGGATCAGTAATTAATAATCAAGAGAAAAATTAATAATGATAGTATAATAAGAGATGACAAGTAAGAAAATGAAGCATAACAAGTAGGCCTGCCCCAATCTTCATAGAAGACTCTCCAACCACATTAATTTGTTGCATTACAAATAAATCAAATCAGCCCTTAAGGCTTAAAGGGCTTAAAGACCCCTTTTAAGTAACTGTCTGCCAGCCAAAGATCTCGCTCTGTCTACTTCATTAGTTGATCTCCTGATCCAGATGAATGAAATATTCATCATAGACCAGTGTTCGGAAAATCATAGAAAATGTTTAATCAAATTCAAATTGAATAATGAACTTTGTCATAAATCAAAAGATTATTTCTGCTTTCAATAGAATGTAAAAAATTAAAGATATATCACATTAAAAGCTTAAACAAACATAAAAAAGTGACTTACTTCACTTTGAATCCATATATACCATATATGTACTTAACACAACAAATCTTACAACTTATACATTTGGTATCAAATGCCTTTACAAGATTGAAAAAGGGTATTTTTGGGATCGGGCCAAACAAGAAGCTTTGAAGCCTAGGAGGATCATAAAGAAGTAGATAACTCCAGATCAGGCTTTTTTGGTGGTTGGTGAATATCATGTTTCATTGGCACCTTGTCTTATGGGATCCTGGCCTTTTTTATGTAATTGGGGCTGGGTGTTTTGTTGGAGAGTGCTGTCATGATGATTAACTACTAGAGGGTCAGTTTTGTACAGTTTAGGGTGTTGTCTACATTTTCTATGGAAGGAAAACTAGAACTATTGTTGCTTTTCTTGGGTTGATGGTGTTAGCAAGGGAGGGTTGGGTGGGATTTGAAGTCTGTTTTTCTTCTTCTCTTAGGTGACCTCTAGCCACCTTCCTTGTATCGTTTTATTTTTCTGTTAATAAATTTTATTTTATTACCAAAAAACACTAGAAGCTCAATATGGTATAATCAAGTTTGATTTGACAGTCCCAACACAAAAGTTATGGCTCACTAACCTACACATGTTTGAAAATAAACTCAAAAACCATTCTAGTAGATCTTAAATAGCCTAAATAAATCTTATTCTAGTAAGGTTTTAAAATAAAAGACCCTTAAAAAAATTAAATTAAAGGAATGTAAGAAGTAGAGAAATAGGTCCCAATCAAAGTGATTCAAATCAGATAACAATTTTCAATTTCCCTCACTTCTAGTCCTTGGGATCCAATGAGTACATTAATCTCAATGCCTGCAATAAGGCAAGAATTTCTACTGAAATAGCAATTCCATGACCAAGCAAGCCTAAGAAAACATATAAAAGATCAACACTGGCTTTGCCCAACTGATGCTTGACTTTTCCAGACTCCTAGCCCCTCTTGGTCCCCTCCCTCTGGATTCATAAAACTGAATTTTGATGGTAGTAGCTTAAGGAACCCAGTGCCTTCTGGGATTGGGGGAGTGTTTAGGAACGAGGATGGGGTTATTTCTGCCATGTTTTCAGGCCCAATTGAAGAAGATGACTCTCTTAGGGCTGAGATTCTTGCAGTTCTGGAAGGAATCCTAAGAGCAAGAGATTTGAACATCAGGTGTTTGGTCCTTGAAGGTGACTCAGAGGTGGTGATTAGATGGCTAAAGGGAGACAGCAGTGGTTTGTGGAGCTATAGAAATGAAAGGAAAAAATTCAAATGGCTGAGTAGGGACATAGAGGTGAAGTACAGCTGGGTGAAGAGAAATGCTAACTCAATTGCCCGATGGGTTAGCCAAGCAAGAGGTGACTAGGGAATCTCTGTTTTGGGCTAATTTCTAATGTTCTTCCCTTGCATTCTGTTGGTGGGGAGTTAAGACATTTTATCTCCCCCTATTGTAATTAAAATTTCACAAAGTTTCACATCATTAATAAAGCTTACTGTTATTGATAAAAAAAAAATGCTCGACTTTTCCAGATATGACAGCAGCCATCAAAATTTAACTTAATAACTCCATGAGAAGGGGACCAATATGAGACTCAAACCAGCCTCTTGGTGGAAGATATCAAAAACTCTTGCCACCTCTTTATCACATCATCCACAAGAAAATAAAAAAACTCATGTTGTAAAGACCCAATTAATCGCTCCCGAAATTAACCATAGAATAACGTTTCCTTCAATACATCAGAAAACATCAAAACATCTTTTATGCTTCCCAAAATGGTGATAATTGACATCATCTTCAATGCAATATAACCTTTGATATTGAAAGATTTAATTTGATTTATATGCAATCAGTCCTTAATATAGGTGATTAAGAAAAGAAGCTTTTTCTGCAACTGGAGTTGTTCCAAAGAAAGATTCATTTTTCCTTGTATGGGACTCATGAGGCTTCTGCTGCAGTCCATTTAAACCAGTTGACTTCTAGAGGATGCCTCAACACAGATATTAGCTTCAAAATAGAGAAAATGGTTTGGAATTTCAAGACATCAAGGCAAGGCTAGGCAACAAGGGGGCACCTCGTCACCCAGTTGCAATGGATTTTTTTAAACAAAACCATGAATCCTAGGGTAAATCCTTAGGTTCCATTATTCCATAGCAATCAACAACCATCTTTTACTAGTAATCATCTATGATCTTCATAAAAAAGAATAACTTCATATTAAAATTAGGATGTGAATCAATTTTTTAGTTGCATTTAGTTTCAAATTTATTCTTTAGGTGTCAGTAAATTAAGAATGTGGTCTTAAAAGAGTTGCAAGTCAAATATCTACTTGTCAAGTTGGTTGATCCACATAACCGTAGGTGTTACTTTTGCTTTGTTTTTTGATTTTAGGAGTCCAATTTAGTCAAGAATAAGGGCATGGTTTATAATTTTGATATTGATGAAACATTTTGCCATGTAGAGTTGGAGAAATTCCGGAGATATTTCACTAATTTTAAAAGATATTTGGAAAATCTAAAAAATCAGGTAAGTTTTCTAGAAATATAAAATTAGTTAACAAACCTTCAAGAGATAATTAGAAGAAATGTAATTGCACAATTAAGGCTCAAAACCATAGCAAAGAAGTATATAAATCACATAGGAAAAATTAAGAGACTGTAATAGGTATGTTTCTCTTTGTCTCCCTTTTGGTCTTTAGCCATCTCTTCTTTTTTTGATAAATCATCTTCTCTTCTTTATATATGCCAATTATTTGCCATTTCAAGTTGTCTTTATTGTTATTATGTTTAAATTTGATTGAAAATATTCTTTTGTAGTCATATGTATTTTTCTTTTTCTTTTGAATTATAGTAGCTTAATGAATCTTATCAAAGTAGTAAGCCAATTATCTAATCACCAATTCCCTGTTGGTTCTTTTAGGAAAATATTTTAAAAAAATTATGATGGTTTTAATTAAATATTGAAAAAAATTAATAATGTTTTTTAATATCTTTTGAAGGGCTACACAACGGGGAGTAGTCCATCTCCCAACTCACAACCCCCCAACCCGGTGCAGGTGGGATGCGATCCCAAGGCTCTGCTACAACCAGCAGGAGACCTTACCAACCAGCTGGTTGGCACCTTGCAAAAATGTTAATAATATTCTAATATTTTATCAATGAAATCTGAAATATCGCCAACATACTGGCAAAATATTGGGGACATTTAAGAAAAAAAAGATTCCTGGAAGATTTCTTATCACCACCTAGAAAATGAGGATATTTCGGGGATATATCGCCAAATATCATCGATATTTGTAACCAGGAATAAGGGCTAGCAATTGATCAATAAAAAAAAAAAAAAAGAATAAGGGCTGACCTATTAAAAAGGCTGACCTTAAGTAATTGCCAAGCAGAACTAAAATGAAACAAAAGTAGTTTTCAACTCATTTCTACATGAAGTGCAATCCTCCCCCCCCCCCCCCCCTTCTTCTAGTGCTCTATTTTTCTGCTGGTCTTCAGCAACAGAAAAATAGATTCTTCCATTCTCATTTCTGTTATCTCTTCTATCACAGCAATATCATTCTTTTCCTTTCTAAATTCTAACTTTCGAGTTCTTATTGCTAGAATTTCTATTCTCTTCTCAGAAATCTCAGACCAGCAAGTGTATTCTTCTCTGTCTATATTTTTTGTCAGCCTTTGCTAATAAGTATAACTTTTTTTTTTTATTTCTTTTGAGGGGCTACATAACGGGGGGTAGTCCATCCCCCAACCCATAACCTCTCCAACCCAGGTGCAGGTGGGATTCAATCCCAAGTCTCCACTACGACCAGCAGGAGACCTAACCAACCGACTGGTTGGTACCTTGCACTAATCAGTAGAACTTTCTCCATCCTGCCTAAATCAATCCTATCTTCCATAGGATTCTCAAAGATATTAGATGAGACCATTTCATAATCAGTCCCTGAATGCCTCAGTTTTTCCCTGCTACACCCAGTCATCTACATCAAGTCTGCAATTTCTCGCTTTTCTATTTAAATTCAATTAAACCTTCTATGTTGAATAATTGAAAATAAAGTTTTGATAAGCCTTCAATTCTGCAGGGCTAACATGCTTGGTCCCATCCTGTCTATTGTCTATCCATATACATGTATACACAGTCTTGTAGTGGATAAGATTCCTTCTTTTTTCTATTGAGATAGATAAAGTAGATTCTAAACAGTACGCAGTACCTATTAAAACATTCACAAGTATAAGCATTGAGAGAATGTATGGGCTCTAAATACCAATAATCATTCCATCAGAGATGAAATTTAAACCTATTGAAATCCACTTGACGGAAGACCAACAAATGGCAATTGGAAGGGGATTCCAAACTCCAAAAAATATCTCCCCTCTTGCAGAAGAGATGTCTTTGCCATGCTTTGATCAGATTTAAATGCAACATGGTGTAACTCCAGATGATCTGAAACTGGAAACATTGTGTGTCCCAAGCTCTGTATGCGTAGTGACAGTAAAACAAGCAAAGCACACTTTCAGCTTCTTGACTGCATGGGTTGCATAGAGGGACATCCTTAGAAGCTTTGAGTGTCCCAAGCTTTGTTGGCAAAGTGACAGTGGAACAAGCAAGGCACACTTTCAGCTTCTTGATTGCATGGGTTGCATAGAGGGTCATCCTTAGAAATTTGATGATAAGGATAAGGATTCTGTGTCTATATGTAATCCACGTAAAAATGCCACTTTTTATGGTACATGAGGATTCCGCATAAAGTTGGTGGAAAGAATGGTACATGGGGATTCCACAAAAAGTTTGTTGAAAGAAGCTTCTCTAAGAGCCTTTGCAAAAGATTTCATCATGAAGGTTCCACCTGTTTTGCTCTCTAGATCCTTTCATCTTCCCCATTAGCTGCAGGCTACATCCTTTACAAAGTAGCCAACATTCTGGCAAGAGACTTCACCTCCCAATCATTTAAGCTTCTTAATCTTGGGATCCAAAGTGCATTTCCTTCATGAAATTCAGACACAACAGCTTCTTTATCCACTGCAAACTGATAAGACATGAATGATGCAATCTCTATCTGGAAGACATGAATGACACAATCTCTCACCAAACTGAACATCATGCCAAAGAGATTTGCTCTTTGTATATGATGGTTTAATGAGACATTCAATTTTAGCAGTTTCTTTTGGTAAACCAAAAGGCATGGTTCAATATGTTAAAACATTCTAAATTTATCCATATATTGCATCTACAAGGGTAATGTGGAACGTAACCCAAGGAATTCAAAAGCAAAGGAGACAGGAAAAATTATTTGTGACTAAGGAGATTGAGAAAGAGACAGATTTAATAAAAGAACAGCGTGGTGTGGGGACTGTTAACCTGCTGAGGATGCTTTGTTATGGCTTTAAGGTGCTTGTTTATGTGGGGGCTGTTTTGTTTTTTCTCAAAGGATATTTATCTGGAATAGGGCATTATAGAGAGAAAAACTTAAAATATTTAAGCAAAGAGGATAGAATCAAGTACCTTCACCATCTACTAGATGGATGACTGAGTCAATAATAGCAATACTATAAATACTGTTTAGGATTGATGAAATGAGGCATGGTGGCTACAAAATCTATTCGCATAAGTGGCAATGTTAAAACTTTATAATTTTCTGTAATTTATCAGGAGAATTATATGATAGGGGGGCATTGCTTGGTTTAATGGTAAAATCTCATGCTTGCATGAGAATGTGAGTTGGCCTGACAGTGGCCACTTTGTGCAAATGCTGAAGGTTAGTATCTTGTCCAGTCTACAGTCTACCATTCCCAAGACTGCAGATAGTTGGGACCATTACAGGGTGATGGCCTTTTATAAGATAACTATATAATACCAACTACTTTGCAATAATGATGAAAACCAATACAAGGACCTTTTATAATATAATATAAGGCATGAGCACATAGATATATGGGCTAATGGACAGACATATAATTGATACAAAGTAAAACTAGACATCAAAGACTTAGCATACGAGCAAGGGGGTCATAAACAGAGGACAAGAAGGTTGCGAGTAAGCATGGGCAACTCTATTATTTTCTCTCCTTCCAGAAAGAATGTAAAAACTTTCTCCTCACTCTACTTGCCATGCCAAAAAACCGTATGGTGGAGTAATTTAATCAGAATAAGAAGTTAAAAAGTAGATAAAAACATATATTAATAATCCTAACAAGCAACAAAGCTGAAGATCTATAGATTTTCTGTGTCTGAAATCACCTGTAGTTTGGTTAACCGAGACTGCATAGATCCTACAAACTGATCATGTATTTCCATTAGATCTGAAATAACATCCTCATCACTCACGGATACTGTTTCTTTTTCAGCAGGCGGAGGGCACCCTCTCTGTACAGTAAATGGAGAACAAAAACAAGAGTAAATTTTTAATATTTCTGCAGGGCACATAATCAAAAGCTTCAGCAGATCAACAGATGTACAAATGCATTTGTAAAGACATGGAAGCAAGATAGAAGGAATTTTCATAAAGGAATTGCATATTTCAATTCTTAGTCCATATACGGTAATAGGAACCAACTAGATATCTTAATTTAACAGGTAAAGAAAACATTTAAAAAAATTAGTAGAAAGCAGAAAACAAGCACTTACAAAATGAAGCTATGCATGCCATGTAGTATTTCTTTTTTTTTTTAAGATAAGAAACAGAGTTGGGAGGGGTGTGGGAGGGAAGCTACAGTTTTCTGAAAATTATGGCTAACTCCACAAGTTAACCTTCCGAAGGAAGTGGCTTAACAGAAACTTGTTCCTAATAATCCACCTGAACACCTAAGCCTCACAAAACTTCCTTTTGCAGTTCATATAATGGCTTGTCAATATGAGGCATACTAGAAAATATGAACTTATACAGCCTACAAAGCTTGAATGTTCCTATGACAACTGTAACACCTGAACTTTCTTATGATACCCATAATAGACAGATGTGGTATGTAATCAATACAACACTAGATGCTTGTAACACTATAGAGTGTACTTTATAACAAGAAGCCATGAACTCTCCCCCCCCGCCCCTCTTTCAACTAGTGCTATGCTTCTTCATTTTTCTTAAGGAGGCATAAACCTCCTTGTGTTCAGGAGGCTTATGCCTCTTACGTTCTGAACTATGCCTGTTTTAAAACATTGAGTAATTCCCATCATTGTTATTTATAGCAATTGTCTGTCATCATTACCATTTATAGTAAAAGATGACTTACTATTTAAAAAAAATCTGGAGTCTTAGAACTAGAAAGTTACAGTGTCTTAATTTGAAAAGAAAGTTTCTACCTTTTGTTTTAAGATTAAATACAAGGAATTGGAGCCCAAATAGGATTGGAAGTTGCTAATTTGGGTTATTAAAGAGTGTCAATGTTTTCAGTCCATTACTAGTCTAATTTTTTCTGTCTTATTATTAGTTAGTGCCACAGAGGTATATTTGTATTTTGTAATTCTTCTTATTTTTTTATTATGTTTGCTCTCTTGCATATCTATAAATATCATTGTGGGTACCGCCAGCCCAGATTTGTGGCTTTCCCATCTTTATCCTCTCTTCTCTCCTCTTCCTCTTCTACTCTCCTACTGAATCCAAGTGAAAACATCGTACCAGAGCTGTGATCTAGTGATCTGGGCAGTAGAAGATTGCAGATCAACTTCTCTTCTCCCTGCGTTTTTTTTTTTCCTTTTTTTGGACTGTAAAGGGAAAAAACCTACATTGGACTGGTTTAGGCTACTGTCTCTACGTGTTCCCCTCCTTTTTCTTGGTACTAGTACCAAGATTAGTTGGTTTCAGTGACATACAATGCTGTGAGGAGGGTTTCCACAAGGTGTATGCTGGTTTATGGTGCTGCAGTGTATTGTAGAGTCCTGGTTCAGCAAGTAGTTACTGTCTGTCACTACCAGATGTATTCTGTGGGTTGGTAGTGGTTTGTTTATGGTGCATTGGGGCTGTGTGGCCTGAGAGTTAACAGTTACAGCAGTTCCCCTGGGTTCAGCTAGGGTTTCAAACCTGTTCTTTGTGATAAATCGTTAGTGTGGGTGATCACTGCAATGGCAAGTGAAGATTCAGCTTCCTCCAGGGGTATTTCTTCTCAAGGAATTTCAGTATGGGGCTTGACAGCATGAGTTTTCCTAATGTCCATTACTCTGAATGGGTTAAACTATTTGGAATGGTCCAAGGGTGTGAGACTTTATGTAACAGCTAGGTGAGGCTTTATGATAGGTGGGACTAGAAGAATAGTATGGTTACATCCTGGCTTCTTGTTGCTGTGGAACAGGAGGTGAGGAAGAATTTATGCGGGCTGATACAGCAAGTGAGAGTTTGGAGCAGGCAAAATCTACCTATTCTGAACAAAGGCTTTATGCCAAGATTTATTAGTTACAGGATGAATCCTCTACCTGTAAGCAGGGCAATCATAGCTTGTCTGCTTACTATTCAGCCCTTACCTCGGTTTAGAAGGAGTTGAACCACTACCAAATTATGGAGTAGAAGAACGACGATGATGATGCAAAGGCTTACAAGAACTTGGTTTCTCAACAGAGAATTTTTGCTTTCCAACTAGGTCTAAATCTAGTGTATGAGCCTCTCTGAGTTCAGGTTTTGGATAGTAGAGATCTCCCACCAGTTCAAGAAGTATATGCCATTATACAGTCATAGGGGAGTAGGAGTGATGGTTATAGCTAAGAGGGAGCAGCAGATTGCTCCAGCAGTGAAGGGTAGTAATAATGGTGTGAAAAAATTATAAGAGGAACGATGACAAGGATAAGTTGTGATGATGAACCCATTGCTGTCGTGCTAGACACACATGGGGCAAGGACTAGGAGCGAATAAGGGGCAAGGACAAAAGAAATACAATGCAGCAAATGTGGCGGCCAATGACTCTTAGACTAGAAGTATAACTACTAGTAATTCTCAAGAGCATCAGACTGGTTCTGACCCTAAGGAGGATATCATTAACTCTTTTAGGGAGGAGTATATCATTAACTCTTTTAGGGATCACCTAGAATCCTAAGGTAGGGCACTGCGTCAGATGGATCTTCTATCTTACACAGTACCCTACCATAGGATTCTAGATGATCCCTCAAAGAGTTAATGATATCCGCCTTGGGGCCGTACTCACTCCACTTCTTTTGCATCTACAACAAGTAAATGCAGCCTCTGCTTTCCATGTTTCTACTTCCACCCTTGATTCTCCCTAGATTATTGACTCAGAGGCCTCCAATCACAAAACCAGTAAGTGAGACATGTCTAGGAGGGATAAAGTGAGACTTGTAGATTGTTTGTTCTCTTGACTCAGAGGCCCCCATGGCCTTGACCCTTTCTAATGTGTTACATGTTCCTAAGCTTCCTTAAACTTGCTTTCTGTTAGTAGTATCACTCACTCTATAATTGCAATGTAACTTCCTCTCCTTGTTCATGTGTTTTTCAGGACCTAACCTCCATGAAGACGATTGATAGATGAAGCATGATGGATGACCTTTACATTCTTGAGAATAAGCTAATCTCTCGGTTTCTACATCCGACTCAAGTAGTCAATTGAGTCAAGATAATAAGAGTCAGGTGTTTTTGGGGCACAATTGTTTGGATCATGTTTCTTTTGAATTGCTAAAGTATTTGTTTCCTAGCTTGTTCAAGTCTTGTTTAACACCCAACTTTCTGTGTCAAACATGTCAACTTAGTAAACTTTGTAGAAACTCTTTTTCTTCCAATAATAAAAGATCAGAATTTCCTTTTCATATTGCGCACTCTAATGTTTGGGGACCCACTGCTATAATCTCTGAGGGTGGATACAGATATTTTATAAGTTTAGTTGATGATTTTTCTCATTACACGTGGATATTTCCTATGTGAACCAGAGATAAAGTTCCAAAAATTGTAAACGATTTCTAGCAAATGGTGTTTACATAGTTTCATATGGAGGTTCAGATATTTCAATCCGATAATGCAAAAGAATACTTTTGTGGTGATCGAACTAATTTTTTTGCATCACATGGATCCCTATACTATAGCTCTTGTGTAAAGACATCACAACAAAATGGTGTTGTAGAAAGAAAAAGTTGTCACCTACTTGAAGTGGCTCGTGGTATGATGTTGCACATGAATGTTCCTAAAAGTTTTTCGATGGATGTTGTACTTGTTGATGCCTATCTTGTTAATTGTATGCCCTCCAGAGTGTTAAATTATAAGGCCCCGCATCAACTACTTTATTCTCAGTCCCCTTTGTTCTCCATCCCTATTAGAGTTTTTTGGTGTCAGTCCTTTGTTCATGATTTGTCCTCTTCTCGTGGCAAGTTGGACCCTAAGTCTATTTCTTGTATTTTCCTTGGGCATCCTTCTACTTAGAAGGGTTATAAGTGTCTAAGCCTTTCTATCTCGCTTCTCCTTAGAGGGAGAGTTGTGTAGAGAAGCAAGCTCAGCCAATTCATCTTCCTTCCATCCCAAATCCTACTCCTTTTTGTGTTTTTCTTCTTAAGTGTCGCAGAGATGATCAAAGTTCTAAGGATGTGGAGCTCCTAGCCTCCTAGATACTGTGCATCCAATACCACCAAATTCTCAAGAGGCAAGACCTCAGTTAGGTACTCTCATCCCTGTTGATTCTTCTGTTCCCATTGCTATTGATAATTGTGTGGATGACCTTGACATTCCCATTGAATATAGAAAGGGTGCCAGGTCATGCAATACTTCCCATTACTATTGATAACTGTGTGGATGACCTTGACATTCCCATTGCCCATAGAAAGAGTGTTAGGTCATGCACCACTAAACACCTCATTACCCACTGTCTTATGATCACATTTCACCCTCTTATTGTGCCTTCTTGTTTGCCATTGATAGTATCCCCATCCCTAAAAGTGTTGCAGAGGCTTTGTCTTACCTTGAATGGGAAGATGCTATAAAGGAAGAAATTAATGCCCTCCATACCATAAGAATAATACCTAGGAGTTGGTGGATCTTCCAAAGGGGAAGAAGCTAGTATGGTGTAAATGGATTACCCATTATAGGTATTTTAGTGAAGCACAAAATGGATGTGACAGTAGAAGGGTAAAAGGCAAGGTTGGTAACAAAAGGCTACACACAGGTGTATGGCATTGATTACATCAATACCTTTGCACCAGTTGCAAAGATTAATACTATTTGTGTCCTCCTATCTCTAGTTCCTAATCTTGATTGGGAGTTGCATCAATTTGATATCAAAATTGCTTTCTTGAACAGTGATTGAGAGGAGGAGATATGTAGACTGAAGAAATCTCTATATGGGTTGAAGCAACCTCCTAGAGCTTGGTTTAGTAAGTTCCATTATGGTTGTTTAGCAGATTCGCTTCAGAAAATGCCAATTTGATCATACTCTCTTTATCAAGAGGAATTAAGGAAAGGTTGCAATATTGATAGTCAATGTAGATAATATTATAATTACAAGTGATTAGAACTCCGGGATACAGAAGTTGAAGGAACTTTTAGCCACTCAATTCAAAGTAAAGGATCTAGGACCTCTATGGTACTTTCTTGGGATTGAGGTTGCCCATTCAGAAAAGAGTATCTTCGTATTTCAAAGGAAGTACATCTTAAACCTCTTGAAAGACATGGAAAATAGGTGCAAAACCAGCCAATACCTCTATTGATATGAATCATAGATTGGGTGACCATGATGGTGAACCTCTAAAGGATGTGAAACAGTTCCAAAGGTTGGTGAGAAGGTTTTGTACTTGTCAATGGCACGCCCTGATATTGCATATGTTGTGGGAGTCTTGAGCCAGTTTATGCACTCTCCAAAAGTACCACACTCGCAAGTTGCAGAAAGGGTACTTGGGTATGTGAAGAAATTTTAGGGCTGGGTTGTTGTTCAAAAACCATGGTCACCTAATAGTGGAAGCTTCTATAGATACAGATTGGATAGGTGTGGATGATAGAAAGTCTACTGTTAGGCATTGCACCTTTCTAGGTGGAAACCCAGTGACTTGGAGGAGAAAGAAGCAATGTGCAGTTGCAAGATCAAGTGCTGAAGCAGAACACAGAGCCACGGCACATGGGGTTGCAAAGGTGCTTTGGATTAAGAGCTTACTAGGAGAGTTGGGGCTCTAATGTTGACAGCCTAATGCCTCTCTACTATGACAATAAGGCAGCTATAAACATTGCTTCTAATCATGTTCTCCATGACAAAACAAAACATACAGAGGTGGACAAACACTTCATAAGGGAAAAGCTGGATAAAGGTGAAGTGTGCACCCCCTATGTCAATTTAGAAGAACAACTTGCTGATGTTCTTACCAAGGGACTTCCATTTTTGTGGAATAATGAGTTGTGTGACAAGTTGGGTGTGATTGACATATACAGCCTAACTTGAGGGGGAGTGTTGTCAATCCATTATTAGTCTTATTTTTCCTATTTTATGACTAGTTACTTTTGCAGGGGTATACTTGTAATTCTTCTTTTTTTATTGTGTTGGCTATCACATACCGATAAATATCAATGGGGGTATCACCAGAGCAGATTTTTGGCTCTCCAAGTTTTCTACCCCCTTCTTTTCTTCCTCTCTTCTCTTCTCTCTTCCTCTTCCTCTTCTATTCTCCTACTGAATCTAAGTGAAAACAGTCAAGAAGTCTTGTAGAGAACACTCCATTGACCACTCTACTATGGGTCGGTTTGGTTTGCAATCGAAATCAGAATTGAAATCTCTTGGAATCAAAAGCACCTATTCCTCCCACCTGTTTCCATAAGATTTGCATGACCCCCAAGGAGGGTTGGCACTGGGTAAGTATAAATAGGGTTTGGAGTTTTTAACTCATTTTTTAGTCGGCCAACTGGAATGTTATTCTCATTCACAAAGGGGGAGGCCAGAATGGCAATTCCCTCAACCATAAGATTTGCATGACCCCCAAGGAGGGTTGGCATTGGGTAAATATAAATAGGGTTTGGAGTTTTTAACTCATTTTTTAGTCGGCCAACTGGAATGTTATTCTCATTCACAAAGGGGGAGGCCAGAATGGCAATTCCCTCAAATGGGAAAATGCCATTTCACCAGAATGGGGATCGAAATCCCATTCCACCCAACCAAATGGCTGGAACTGGAATAGGCCATTCCAATTGCGATTATGGACCCCTGTTCCTACAAACCAAACTGATCCTATTTTTTTATATTTTTGCCATACTAAGAAGTAAGGATTGATTAAAGAATTTTTTTTTTTCTATTTCTACCATAGCCAACAACTATATTAGAAGTTATTCTTGCTTCCTCTATTTTATCTTCTTTGTTTGTGTGTTAACATTTGCGGCTAAAGCTTGTTATTGTGTTAGAGATTTTTCTGCTCCACTTAGTGTCAACAAATTTGTAGTGTATTGAAATTTCGTAGGGTGCAATTTTAATCACACCATTGTTATCATCCATGCAGATAGATTAACCTGTCATATCATCTATTACCCCCTTAAAAACATCAGACTCTCAAACACCCTTTATTTAATGTATCAACTATCAACCACCAAAAGATATGACACAATATGCCCGATACAGGACGTATCATATTGATACTTTGAGCCTTGCCACCACCATATTTCCAAGTAAATGCCACCATCTGCTATCAGTCTACTTCATTCAGTAAATAAATATGCAGCTTATTTAAGGAAAAATATTGAAAGAAAAACAATAAAAGAAGGAAGACAAATGCAGAGACAGAGAGCACCACAATTTACAGTTGGAATTGGGCAAAAGAACTACCATACCTGATTAAATGAGTTAACAGTAGATGCTGTTTCAGAGGAATTATTCAATGTAGGTCCTTCGTGGCAAGGAGATCTTTCTCTCTTCTCCCAGTTCGCAACCAGTGAACGTGTCCTCCCTTTTTCAGAATAACAAAACATTTAGGCTTAATTAATAATATGAAAAATATCATATGCAGCACAGAAAAGGATGTACCTCCTTTTTGGACTTCAACAGAACAAGCATCCCGGTTTACTTTTGGCAACCGTGCATCATCTGAAACAAAATATTGGAGCTTAATGACTTAATCCTTATGTTGGACAGTCATAATTATTATCAAAAAAAGATTACTCATCAAGACTACACAAAATGCATACAAGAAGACTTTCAATACATCCAACTACGGGGAAAAAGAATGACAAATATTTATATCATGTAGCAGAAAAGAAGATGAAATGTTCCAGCAAGTTCCCACAATATGAAATGTAGTCATTAGTCGATCAGTCGGTGTCAAATCCCCACACAAATATTTTACCAATGCTCGCAGCTCAGATAAATGCATCGATATTTCAGTTATGAATAAGGAAACTTACTCAGGGAGATATGACAGAATAACAGTCAACTAATTCATTAAGTTGCAATTAGTGAGGAATCAGTTACACATGCTGCATGTAATGGGCCATACAAATGAGATGCCAGGTCATATTTGTCATCCACAGTAAAGATAAATCTGAAAGAGTGTTAGAGCCCTTGGACTGTTAAGAAGCCATATTTCATGGCAAAAAATAGTTTATCTTTAGTCTGAACCCAGGTCACTGGTACCAAGATCAGATCTTTTCTTTATCTTTTATTTTTTTTCTGACATGACAAAGGATTCCAAAGGAGCCCAGGCAAACCAGGGAAACACAAGTAAAACTGTAAAAGACAAGAAGACATCATCCCAAAACATAATAACTTCAGCAAAACTCACAATCCAATAAATAACCCTCAGAACACATAACTAAAACAAACAATCAAACTAGTCCACGCACCTCACAGAAAAGAGCACCTCACATCTCAACCAAATTTAGAAGAAACCATTGCTACCTTGCAAAACTGAAATCAATACGTTTCAACTGGCCTATCTTACAGGGATGCTTGGTACAGTTATAAAGTAAACCATTCTTTTTCACATAGTTAAGTTTCTGGTTAGGCACACATACATACACAGATAATAACTTAATTTGCAACCTTCAGTGGAACATTCTCAATAAGAGCCTCTCTGGTTTGGGATACCTAAAATTCAGTGTTTCTAACACTAAAATTGTCTCTCTTCTATTTTCCTCATTTCTTCTTTAATTTTCTACTTGATATGGAGAACTAATTTACAAGCAGTCTTCTGGGCAACAGGTTTATAGCATATAAATTGGTTTGGTCCATAGTTTTTGTTTTCATACTCCTATCACTGTTTCATGCAACATTATTATTAATTAGAGAGAGAGAGAGAGATCTAAACACCAAAATGACTAGAACTGAACCATGATAACATCAAATAAAACAAGAATATGCCATTCTGTCAGTCTATCACCAAAACATCAAGATCAAGAACAAATAGATAACCCAGTTAGATGAACAGTATGACAAAAAAAAACACATTGGTTTTTTAAAGATAAAAGATGGAAAGCTTCCAAGAATTCAAATTGCCTGAAGCACAACACAAAATACAAGATTAACTGAAGAACAATAGCCATGAATTAAAACCTTAGAAATCACAGGCAACCACATCTGGCACATATAATAAAATGAGGAGCTAAATAACTCTCAAGAAGTTAAAGCATACAACTTTCGTGTTGGAAGCTAGAAGGTGGCTCTACTGATGTATTTGTTGCATGTTTCCCGAGCCCAACGCATCTAATATCCATAACATTTCTTTCAGCTGTAGAGAATGCAGGGTTTAAGCCATCACCAGCAGGAAGGAAATTCTGGTCTGTAACTTCACTTAATTCCGTGTTCCTATAACCTATGGTTCCAGGTTGGACAGAAACATTCTGCTTCTCTGAATCATCCCGGCTGTTTGACAGCTTTCGAAAATCAGTAGTTTTTGACTGCATGGAGAGTGGATTTGTTCTTCCAGCACTAATAATTTCTTTACGGGATTCAGCAGCCTGCTCCAACCTTGTACTTGTTCTGGGAACAATGACGGGAATTACATCTGACTTGTTGAAGATCGAAACATTGGTTGTTGAATGGGACTTTGAAGCACTCCTCTTCAGAGTTGTACTAGGTGCTGTAGATGTATTTGTTGTAGTGGTCTTTGGACCAGAATTTAGGCCCACTCTTTGAGGAGTACTGGGAATACTTCCTGTGGCTTCATTCAGTAAACAGAACCCATAAGAAGAAACTCCCCTGGGCTTTAAAATTTGAAGTAACTCAGAAGGAATGACAATCCAAGTAAAACAGAAGAGGAGAAAGGAAAGATTAGCATACATGACAACTGTTTGGACTCCTTAGCAATATGGTCTGAATTTTGTGAAACCGACAACCTCCCTAAGGATTTTGTTTCCTTGATTAAAGGATCTGAATTTTGTGAGACTGATAGCCTTGCCATGCTAGCCTTTGTGCTGCTGTCGGTTAATATAGACAGATTCCCACTTGACGTTGATTTTGATTCTGGATGACCATTTGATCGGGTGACACTAGCTGCTGCATATGGCTCTATGCGCTGAGATACAAAAAGCCAGATGTTGTGAAGTTATGCAACATTTTGAAATTCAGATACAATCCAACACCACAAGATAAGAATAATAGCAAATATATAGGGATGCAACCACAGTGAAAATCCAGGTCATACCGAGAGATCCACAACCCATACTCCAACACAACTTTGATTATAAGAGCATCCAAGAAGTTTTCCCTCATGAATGTTCAGATCTGATAATCTAGACCATCCCACGTCCACAGCATCATGACATCTTATTGGTTCCCAAGAGAAAACCTAGACAGTGATCAACATCAATCAAAAGCTAAACTATGAGAATATCAACTTTATTCAATTAATCATGTTCATGTCAAGGTTATAGAACTATCTGTTATTTGTAACTAGTAGATGGTTCAGATTATCTTGTCAAGATAAATTGCTCAAAAGTATTATGAAAATTTAGAAATTATTCATTGACACTTCAGAAAACGATTAAAGGAGAATAAGTAAATACTTCTGAGTTAATTATAACAGTGAGCCCCTATATAAAGCAGTAAACAATGGAAAATAGACAAAAATGTTTCTATCATATATGTAGGACCCTTTAATCATTAACGAAATCAATAAGAATAGAAAGAAAAGATAAAATATGATCAATACACCTAGCCAACTGTGTTAAAAGCAAGAGGCGCAACAGAAGCGCAATGCACAAGGCACATGCCTAAATGAAGTGAAGCACAACTTTTGCAAAATGAAAATAACAAATAAAAATTTGACATATAAGAATATGTAAATCTGGATTGCATCATCATCATCATCTAAGCCTTGTCCCAACCATTAAGGCTCTGCTATATGAATCCTGCTTTGCCATTCCATTCTGTTCAGTGCCGTATACATCATTACAGTATGGGTACTTAATCATTTTTTATTACTAGCAGGTCACTTCTAATGCCCTAGCATGAGCATGAAGAGACAAATCAAGATCCATGACCATGATAGTTTGGCAAAAGTTTTATTGCCAGTTGTCAACCTGACATAACTCTCCTCCATTGTCAAGATTTTATATCAAATAAAAAGCACATAAACATCCATAATGTCATAATGTGATAGTCCATAACCACATATAATAAGAAAAAAACATTGATAAATCAATATCTATGAAATGCCATAATCCAAATACATTGAAGACATAAAGATACATGAAGGCATCAAGAAGGTCAAAATCAAAGTTTAAAGTTTCACAATAACCACAGAATAAATCATAGTGGAAGAGGTTCAAGCCTATGAAACTCTAAATGTGTTTGTTTGTCTCCTGGTTGCATCACTTTAGGTAGCTAGTGCAAAAATGTCTAGAATTCCTAGTACTAGGAAGTTAGGGATTTTACAGAAGTGGAGGGCCAACAAGCCCAAAATTCATTCTCAGGGTTTGGGATCAGAGGTTTGTTGGACTCCTGTTTTTCTTCAGTGGAAATTTTTCTATCTAATATCTTACTCACAACAACTAGAGCTTCAGGTATTCAAAAGATTTTGTTTTTGTTTATTTTAAGTCAATAGACCATTACTAGTGTACAAGCAAAAATAAAAGGCTATTTAGAAGTTTTCTTTTTGAAAGCAAGGTTATTTGGAAGTTAATAGGCCATTTCAAAATGTAAACACCTTAGAGTATAAAAATAAATAAAAAAAGCAAGGATTGCCCTACACCTCAGTCCAAACACATGCCTAGACACACCAGATGTATGCCTTTTAAAAGCTGAAAGCGACACCACATGTGTGAAAGCGGGGCACAGGCCTTAAATTCTGCCTCGCTTGTGCACCTAGGCATGCCTGAGGCGGAGTTTTTAAAATATCAGCCTAGTGATCAAAGGAAGCACCAAATTCACAAAGTGTCTCATCAATAGGTCAAACAGAAACGATTAGACCAGTAACAATCAAGAAAGAAACAATAAGGTGATCCAGGAGTGATGAACATGAATACAACTTCACTCTCCAACTTCAATGTTTTCAAAATTGTATGATTTGGGATTCAAATCATATAATTCAAATTGAATTGCAGCCAAAAAGATTCAAAATGCAAAAGACAAACTCCAAATACAAATCGTTGAATCAAATCATAAATCAGGATTTGAAGTTGAACCGAGCAATTTAACGTCAATAGTGTTTTAAAGAGTGAAAGACATTTCAGGCCACATTTCGTTTTATTTAATGAGGGGTATGCATATTGCCAAACAGGCACATTGAATTTTTAGCTTCTTTTTTGTCTCTTTTTGTGCTTTGAAAAACAGGGATTCTATCCCATCTTTGTCTCTTTTCTTTTATGCTTTAAAAACAGGGGTTCTGCCCCATATTCCACACTGTTTTGACTTTCAGCATGGTACATTATTGTACCATGCCCCATATTCTCAATCCACACTGAGATTGACAAAAAATTGTTTTGACTTTCAGCATGGTACATTATTGTTCTCATTCTCAGATATTAAACTGAATTTGCAACATGAATATGATATAGCTGTATGATTGTTCTTGAATTATTCAATTCTTGTTAACATGAAGGTGACACAATTGTTCTTGAAGTATCCTAATTCGTATGTACATACATATTCTCTTTGTATAAGTCCTTTTCTACCAATTCTTTGTTTAAGTCCTTTGTCTTAGTGTTCTTTGTGCTTTAGTTGTCAATATCTTTAAATTTGAGGAAGCAGTGGAGATTAAAGAACAGTTGCGATTTTTTTCTTAACTATGGAACAAGTAAATGGTTGCTGTACTGTGTTTTACTAGCAGTTAAAAAAAATGTCATTAGTACATATTTAAATTATGCCTATAGCTGAAAGTTGGTGAAAAGACACGTTCTTTTTTTTTTTAGATTTTCCAGTAATTGTTTTAGGAAATTTTTTGGCATCTTTTTTTACTTTTAGAAAAATCAGAAAAACATCTTACAATTCACGATACGATTCAATTCAAACCTCCTTGAGATTTACAATGCAATCACCAAGAGTTAGATCCCTCTCAATGATTAAACTGCTAGCATCAGCACTAATATTGCACGGACATGGAATTTATCAAAAAAAAATATTGCATGGACATGGACAAGAGAACCAGAATCTGATGCATGTCTGGGAATCTGAATAAGATGAAAAACATAAACTAAGGTATTTTGGAGATCCAAACTGTAGGTGATCTAACATAAACCTTTCTTGTCCAATCTATTTTCTATGATTTAAGCTCCCCAAGAAGTCCACTGAGTTCAATTCAAGAAAAACAATACTTCCTTTCAAGTCAAAGGATGGTGCAGAAATTTCCCTTTGCTCTCGGTTGGAGTAAAGCAAATGCAAGGATCTTGACAAATGATATTATAATCTTGGCATATAGTATTGTAATTAATTCTTTTTTCATATGGTGATAAAGTTTCTGATTACCAATCAAAATAAAATCTCAGTGCACTGGCTGAACATACAAGGGGACAGGTGTTCCATTTAAGTTTGTGCTCAAAAGTTTAAATTTATAAAAGTAAGTAATTACATTGGTTCAAATGAATGAATTTCCGTCCACCCAAACAATATTAGTTATTAACATATAGCCAGACACCTTTGGTGTAGCATCATCTATGGGTACTTGTCCCCTTGTACCAGGATTAAAATTGTTATACAGAACATTTAACATTTTGCATTGGTATCCATGGAAAAGGAAACATCTCATATAAATAAATGGAAAACTTACCTTCAAACTTTCATGTAACCCACAAAGCAGGTTTCTTCCATCAGGATTAAAAGTCATAGATCGTACCCCAGTAGTCTGCCATAGGAATAAAGATGGAAATAAAAAGTATTTGTTTAATAAGCAAAAATGTATAACAATTTTTTGAAGGCAGTAGCTAAACCCAGACCTTTAATGAAAGTAGCAATCAAACCATAATGGTAATAAGAAATATTCATAGGATACCTCAGGTCCAGCTGAACCAATCAGCTCAAAAGTCTCAAGATCCCAAAACTTGACAGTTCTATCAGCTGAACCTGCAGGTTCAACCAACATGCAGTTGTAGTTACGAAGGGATTAGGCTATACAATAACAATATGGACAAATATTTAGAGCATATGATGAATGGTCCGAATAACTAATTATTATAATTATAAGGTCAAGGTCATCTGTTTAGGGTTGATTTTTAATTAAATCTTCTTACTAATATCAACATTATAGTGGGTCCTACCCCCTGAACAGTGGAATGGAAGATCAATATTCATGTAGCCAACCCTACAAGGTTAGGAGCTGGGACAAGGCTTGGTTGGGTAACTTCAGTTCTATTGAGTGTGTCCCACTCCTTGCGTGCATGCATGTTTAATAGCCTATTGGCTCAACTTAAAGTACATAAACATATTTATGAAACTCATTCAAAATAAAAATGTATAAATAAAATTAAAAAATAGCATATAATACATATTTAAGCACTTAACAACTTAAGCATGTGAAACTTTCATCAAGTAGTTAATGTGATATTACACATTTGGCATTTGGCATTCTACAAGCCACTTCTATACCAAACCCCTTGAGGCAACCCAAATAGGTCCATGCCAAGGTCTTAAATTTTTAACTTGTATGTAGAAAGATAATTTTTGTAATTTTAAATGTAGTTCTTATCTTTTGAAACATATCTTGCATCAAGGATGAGGCAAATAAAAACAAAATGTTGATAGGTGTCATCTAAGAAATCTGGAACTGTTTTTTAGATAAATAACATGGTTTCATTTCATTAATATAAACAGATATGTACAAGGAGGACCCAAGAGAGGGAGGTATATTTATCTACCTCCCCTAAATACAAATATTACATTTGAGCCCAATACAATTGCCCCCTATTAACCCCCTTGCTTGCTTAAAGAATCAGCCAATCCATTTGCAGCCCTAGGAACCCACTGAATTGTTATTGATGTTTCCCTTGTTAACCATCTAATCTTCTTGATGGCATCTCTTTGTAAGTCAATGCTGTCTTTTTCTCATCCTTTTACCAACCAACCACCACTTGAGACTTGAGAGTCCCCTTCAATGACCACCCTCTCTAGGTTCAACTCTTTTATCTTTTCGAACTCTATAAAGTACAGCAAGCAGTTTGGCTCTTGTAGAGTCCCCTACGCCAACAGGACCCTAAAACAATGCCATTATACCACCATCTTTGTCCCTAACATCCTGATCAGTAATCCCTGAGGGGCCTGGGTTACCAATAAGCAATCTGGAACATTCAGGGATGGGATATCTCTTTGGAGATTATACAAGAAACATATTGATTATCTATTCTCATCTGGCTGGAGTAGGGAATTCATTAAGGGCTGAACTTCTTGCTCTACTTACAAGGATTAAAAATTGAATATTACAGAAGCCGATCTAGGTTAATTGTTGAAGCCTTGAAGGAGATTGTTAAGTAACTGTAACCCAGTTTCTATCACGGGACGAAGGGCCACAGAATCACAGATCTTAAGATTCATGATAAAGGTTCAAAGACATCAGCTTCCAATTTGAACTGCTCATTCAGGTGGACTCAAAAGATCTGCCAATAGCTTGGCTGACACGTTTATAGGCAAAACAAGTTGGTTTGGGGGTTACCAGGCGCAGGGATGAACCCGTAACTCTGCTAGTACTCTATTGTTTAGTATACGCATGTCAGCTTTGACCATCTTTTCATTCTAGTCATCACATTTCTAAGGACACTAAGAGAGTAGGTAATGCATTTCTCTCAGTTTATCATCAACAAATTCTGATTTATGTTTCTGATAAGAAAACTATAATATACTGCCGACTGAGGAAGAACTAGAACAGATGCATATATAGAATCACCCAAGGTTCTATTGACTGATAGCTGATGCTCTATACATTTACTTTTGGAAATAGGTAAAGTAACTTTTATTAAAAATCAGATAGAGTACAACAGGCCTCCCAAGGAAAATACCCTGGCCAAGCACAATCCGCAATGTATGAACACCATTAGAATGGAAAATTAAATAAATAAAATAAATAAATAGCTTTTGTAACCATTCACTGACAATGCCTTTTTTTATCAGCAGAAGAAATTATTTTATTAGATTTAAAGAAAGCTGTAGCAGTACAATATGATGACAGGGATGTCATCCCCAAGAGCTTATCAAGTTACAGTTACCAAGAAATCCCAAAAAGGCTAATAAGTTCCCAGCATCCCAAAATACACCAGATTACAATTTAGCCTAAAACAAGCTATCTCTATCAGTTCTTTGCTTTACCAATACATCGGTCATTCCACTTGCAGACCTTCTTATCCACCCAAAAGTGGAATTTAATCTTTGCCAAGGTGTCAATCTCTCTAAAAGCATGTCTGTATTACCATGGAGCTGATCTGATATTCTTGGACCAAGATATGACTAACTGAGAATCACCTTCCACTTCAAATTCCCTTACTCCAACTTGTACAGCAAGCCTTAATCCATGTAAGGGGGTCATCACTTCAGCTTGTACTGAATCTCCAAAGCCAATTGGTCCTGAAAATAATGCCACCACCATTCCTTCGTGGTTTTTAGAAACACCTATTCCTGCCCTTCCATCACTGACAATGCCTTTTTTTGATAGATACTGACAATGCCTTTTTTCCCTCTGTACTTTTCCATTACTCTTTCAATAAAACCTTTCCAAAAGAACCTTATGAAAATTCAAAACTTAACTTCCCTAGATAGATAATATGGTAGGTTTTGTAAAAGAAAGGAGTTTCAAATAGGCATGTGAACCTAATTAAGGATATGCATAAGGGTTTAAAAACCAATGTTAGGACTCCTATGGGAGAGACATCAGATTTTACAGTTACAATAGATCTTCACCAATTCAGAACTTGGTCATTCATTATTTATTTGCACTGATCATAGATAATGCAGTAAACATATTAAGGAGGAGGTCCCATGGTGCTTGTTGTTTGATAATGACTTTAGAAGAAGGGGGAAGATTTTTTGGCACTTAGCATCTTTGGTTATTTGTTGGTGTATCCGTAAAGAAAGGAACAGCCACACTTCCGAAGACAAGGCATTCCCAATTGAGCAGGTGCAGAGCAAGGTGGAAAAGATGTTAGTTAAGTGGGCTTCAGTCAACAATTTCCTTAAGGGCTTCAACTTTAGTCTGTTCTCTAGTCACTGGAGTAGTATTTTGTGGGATAATGATTTTGTACTGTAAGGCTTTCCTGCCAAAGTTTTCTTCCTGCTTTGATGTACTCAGCTATTAAGGAAACTTCTCCTCAGCAGCCTTTATATTTACTTCTTTTAATAGAAAATTCATCTTTCCTCTAAAAATATGGCATTATTTTTCGTGATTTGTGCGTGTCATCCTTACACAGGGGCCATGCTAATCTTCTCTGTATCATTCCAATTTTATCCGATGTCTCCGAAGATACTAAAAAAATGGCATTATTTTAATTGATGAAACAAATGAAAGATTAAATGCAAAATTAAGTTTACAGACAAATACCTAAGAAACAAGAGGTTTTAAAATGAGGACTAAAACAGAATTATGCTATGTAAATTTAATAATAACAGGAGAGCAAATCGAGGTATACAATTAGGACTGGAGACCAAGAGATAACTCAATAGGACCTTTCATGGTACCATGACTTGATAGTTCATAACAAGGGAGAGATTGAAGAGGATGTTGCCCATAAAATTAGAGCAAGCTGGGAAAAATGGAGGGATGAATCCAAAGTCTTATGTGATAGGAAAATACCACTTAGATTAAAAGGAATTAAGGAAGATTCTATAAAACAATTGTAAGGCCAGCAATGTTGTATGGAACAAATTGTTAGGTAGTTAAAAATACATGTCCAAAAAATGAGCATGGCCAAAATATGTATTCAAAGATGGATGAGTGGAAAAACTAGAAAGGACAAGGTCATAAATGAAGTCATTTGAAGGAACTTAGGACTTAGGAGTAGCTCATGTAGGTGAAAAAATGAGAGAAAGTAGACAAACATGGTTTGATCACATGCATTGAAGACCACGTACAGAACCCATGATATAATACAAGTTGAAGGGGCTAGAAGGGCTAGGGGTAGACCAAAAAAGACACGGGTTGAAGTAGTAAGAAATGATTTAAGTGCCCATTATTTAACTATGAATATGGCACTATAGTTGTGACAAGGCTCAGATGACGATGATGATGGTGATAAAGATAAAGATCTTTAATGGTTTAATTGTCAAATCTGTCTCATAACCTGGTCAATCCCTAGTACACAATCCATCACATCACATAAGGTCCTAGGTCATGTACCTCTTTTATTCAGGTGCCATGTATGGTGATGCATTGGCACCATAATACAAGAAAAGAACAGAAGACATAATAACTCAGCACCCATTATCAGGAAAAGAATAGCCTTCAGAGAATTACATGCTCATGTCTAAGGTAAATGAAATGGAAATATTACACTTAAGTAGTGAACAAAACATTTCTTACCTGTTGCCAGCAGAAACTCATGAGGATGGAAATCTATACATTGTATCTGGCCTTCGTGACACTTGAAGTCATGCAATAGCTTTCCGGCAGTTAGATCCCATAGCTGTCAAATCAGGATCATCATGAGAATTGCACAAGATTGAATTTTGTCATAAGTTTCACCAATTCCTCATGCAGTAGCATAAGTATGAGGTAAAAAAGTCCAGTATCACCTTCACAATGTTGTCTTCTCCACCAGAAACAACCCAACGGCCATCTGGGGTAAATCTGATTGCATTGACACCTCTTGTGTGGCCCTTGTATGTGTGGATGCATCCCTTCCTCCTGATATCCCATATTTTAAGATTTGTATCTAAGGAGCCAGAAGCAAAGAATTCACCGAAGGGATGGAAGTCAACCGATATGCAATTGGATCTATGTCCTGTAAGTGTGCGAACAACTGCAGGCAGAAAGCAATATAAAGTATATATGTTAATTTGGCGTACTTTGGGACAGAATCCAGAAGCTCAACAAAGTCCAAGGTGCATACTCTTTGCCTCTTCTAGATCCCACAGTTTAATTGTGCCACTAGCAGCACCCGCAGCCACCAAAACTTCAGAAGAATCAAAACTCACCGACTCAACTGCACTGGTATGACCAGATAGACTCTGCATAGCAGCCCAAATATGTAGATCAATTGAAACATCACTGCTGGCCAAACAAGCAGAATATTGGTAATACCCAGATCCTGACTATGACTGGTATTGATTGGACAATGTATAACATCCATCCAGAATCTCAATCAATTGCATTCATTAAAATATTAAAATATATCCCTGTCTATTTTCATGTGTGATACAATATAGGAAAAAAAAATTAAGCAATCTGTAAGGGGTTGTGAGGTGCCGCTCAGCACCCACGAAATAAATACAAACAGTAGTTGTGAGGTTTCATCCAAATGCATCCACCCCAAATCGTTAATAAGGACGATAAGTGAAGTTATGAGCATATGCAAAGGCGATATTGACTTTCAAACTACACAAATATTTTCATTTAAAGAAAGTTAAAAAAAAAAAAAAAGGGGGAAATTGCAATTAGGAGAAAGGATAACAGAATAAGAGGGGATAGGGAGAACTGACCAAGATGGCATTGGGCTTGCCGATAGCCCACAGGTTAACCTTGTGATCTTCTCCTCCAGTGACGAGAACTCGCGACGACTTCCTCCCAATCTTGAGACAGTTGACATTGGAAGAATGTGCTACAAATTCCTCTAGATAAATCGTGGTTAAGGCTACAAAAATCCACTCGGTCCATTTGAAATAAGAAACCCCCAAAATAGCATAAAATTCAACAAAAAGTCCAACTTAAAGTAATTATGGTGTTGGTGAGTGTCAGCAGAAAAATATAGTACTGGATATCGATGTTTCATAAACTAAAACAAATTGTTGATTATGTTCAGATCGAGTAATACAAATATGACACAGTTCCAGGATCAAACCCATTACGGCCGTCAAAGAAACAAACAAACCCTAGATATAACAAACCAAAAAATATACATATCACAAAGTAGAAGAAGGATACGTAGCTTATATGCGCGCTTGGTCGTCATGAAGCCAGGAGGAGGAAGAAGACAGGTCTCGTTGCCGATGGAAATGAAAGAAAAACAGAAACAGAAACAGAAACCCAAACCCAAACCCTAGGTCTATCTCCGTGTTGAAATGCTGTTTCATCTTAACATCCGGCGGATCTCGAGAAATGGCAGCATCTCTTCTTCCCTATTCATAGCCGAGGATCTCAAGCACCCCACATTATGCTTTATATGTAAGAAAACAAAAGCAACAACATCAACAAACAGAACCCAAGAAGAAGAAGAAGAAGAAAAAGAAACTGAAGATTCGATTAGAGAAGACGCCGACACTGCTTCTTACCATCTCTCCTCTTTCATTTTCTGCTACTAACAACTACCAAACTCCTACCAGTGTGAGTTGCTACACCCAATCATTCCATTTCGAATTTTCTCCTCCTTCTCTCTCCTTCTTCTTCTTCTTCTTCCTTCTCTCTCCTTACCTCCCAAGTCCCAACACCCAAAAAATAGAAAATGGACAACAAGAAAAACAAATACTGTAGGTAGTAGTAATATTAATTTATTTTCTTTATATGATTTCAACAACTTACTATGTTTTTTTATATTTGAAAAGAAGAGAGGGAGAAAGAGGGAAAGAGCGTATAAGTGTGTTGCCTAGTTGGGTTGTTTCTTTCTTTGCTTCCAAACCTACAATTTCACACTTCACGTTTGACATTTTCTCTCACTAAACATGCCCTTCTCAAAGGACTAAGAGACAAGAGTGGTGGCCATGTCTCCATCTCTAAAAACTCAACATCTCATCTGACTGCCTTAATAGTTTCTCTGATGGCTAAGTTAATTAATAATTTAAGCAAGAATTGAGAGAATCCCACAAGAGTTAAGAGATAAGGAAGTGAGTAACCCCCACTTCCTCCTTTCAAAATCAAAATCCAAAAAGAAAATAACATACATACCCCACCAGACCACCACCCTCCCCCTCTCTCTCTCTCTCCTTGCTCTTTACCATTCTAATAACATTCTCCATTTCTATTTTATTTTTTTTCTTCTTTTCTTTTTCTTTTTCTCTTAGATGTGGGCACCACAGGAGGAGGCTGCAACTTTTTCTTTCTAGAGCAGCCCAAGTGTTCTTCATAAGTTGACTGTGTTTAAAAGCTTAATTAAAGCAACTGCTATTACTATTATTATTCTCACATGGACATGGGAATTTTCTTCTCTTTTTTTTTTCTATTTTGGTGAGAAAAAAAAATCTTCCACTTTCAATGCTTTGTTTATCCTTTTGGGGGGAGATGTATCATCATGATAATTGATGGCAGATTTTTTTTGGGCCTTCTTCTTAGCTCATAACTAGAGACTTAGAGAGGAGGGGCATGTATTTCCATTACCACAAATCATAACTGGCAGACAAAAATGTCGGCTCTCTCTCTCCTCTCTCCTCTATCTGGAATGGGATTAAATTCAGATATAGAGCAGGCATATAATACAAGAATGATCATAAGGACTCCAAATGAAGATCACCCATGCATCATGGATGAGTCATATAGATTCTGTAGACTAATAGGATAACTAGGTTGACAATCCTTTTCATCCACCAACCGGACTTCAAATTTTAACCTACCGTACATGCAATCATACATATTGAGGCATCTCAAATTTTTTTTCGATCTGTATTTTAAGGGGCTACTGGTAAGAAGTGAGGACATAATTTGAATAAGAACAGCTAGAGGACCAAGTCGAAGATGAGCCCATAAAGGTTTCCATGCAACCTGCACGTTAGATAAGGGCTGTAGCCAAGGTGAGCCCATTCCTGCATGAACCCCAGGCCTCAATTATAAGTCTGGGCCGTGTTCCAAGCCTATGAATTTATATGTAAAACATTATATATGTTAAGACTTGGCAAAAAGTTTACCCAACCCAACTTGAAAAAAAAAAAAACAGGGTTAGGGTCTCACATGTAGCAGCTACCTGAATGTGAGAATGACCCGGCCCGACCCAACTCGGAAAAAACTAGGTTGGGTCATCAGGCCAACCCGCTAACCCGATTGTCAAGTCTAATTGGAACTATTTATGCATTGTTAGAAGTTTCCACTCTTTAATTTTTTCTATTTAGTCTTTACTATTTATTGTTTACACTTTAAATTATTAAATGCTCAAGTTTTTTATTTTATTTTTGGAATTTTAAGGTTATTTCCTTTAATTTTGGCATTTTTTATGTAGTTTTTCTTTGTTTTTTTTTAATTTCAATTATTTTTTGGGATGACCCATAGGTCAACCCTAACCCGAACATTTAGGGTTAGGGTCTAACATTTGACAACTCAACCTGAAATTCAACCCGACCCGAATCAAACCCGAAGTGTCTTGGCCCAACTCTAACCCGACCCACCCAACCCATTTGCCATCTCTCTCTCTCTCTCTCTCTATCTATCTATCTATCTATCTATCTATATATATATATATATATATATATATATATATATATATATATATAATGAATGATAAAATATATGTTATATTTTTAATATAAAATATGCATTATATGTCTCATATTATAATATTCATGTATATAAAATAAAACACACACCCTAAAAAAGGCCCTAACTAGCCCAAAACTTCAAGGTCTTGATGCTGGCTTGACCTAGACATAGAACCTATGCCAAGCCAGGAATTTTTTGGGCCATGTCAGGCTAAGTTATAAATGGTTTCTACTATGATACGAGAAAAACTTGTAAGTTGCAACCAATCATCCAGTATCATAAAAGTGATAACTAGGAAAGTAATGTTTATATGTAAGTCATGTTTGGGAGTGCTTAAGCTAAAAATAAGTGCTTATTGAACAAGTGCTTAAAAACAAAGTGCTTATTCAAATAAGCACTTAATTGCATTTGGCACCCAACTTTCTCAAGTGCTTATTTTTTAAAATAAACACTTATTATATATTAGGCATTTGGTAATCTTTACTCTAATAAGCATTTAAATAAACATTTGTGACTATTTTATCCTTCATTTTCTTTCAAACTTTCAAAATATACCCTTTAAAAACACTTTTATGGAAGCATTTTACAAAGACACTTTTATAAAAGTATTTTTCTGAAGCACTTTATAAAACTTTCATAAAAGTGCTTTCGTAAAAGTACTTAAGTTCTTTTGTAAAAATGCTTTCATAAAAGTACTTTCTTAAAAGTACTTTTATAAAAGTGCTTTTGTAAAAGTTCTTTCATAAAAGTACTTTTATAAAATTCAAATAGGGATAACTTTATATGTGGTATTTTAAAATTCAACTAAGGATAATTCTAGAAGAAAAAATTGAACAAATATTTACTATATAAGCACTTAAAAAAATTCGGAAATTTGGCACGCCCCCCTTATCCACCACTTTCTCACCGTTGCCTATGATTAGAAAGGAAGGCTAGAACTGGACCGATGAATAGTCAATCCGTGCAAAGGATTAGATTTTTAGCACAAACCTTTTGATCATTGCACACCATTTCACAACATGGATCGACAATCCAACACAATAAATGATTGAACTGAGATCGAGGCCCATCGGGAAGTTTGGAGAAGGAAAATCCGTAAAAGAAGTGAAGTGGGCGTAGAAGAAGTTCTTTAGCAGGGAAGTTTAAAAAAAGGGAGATGCACTGAGATCCCACACATGGGGTGGGTAGGTTGTGTGTGTGTGTGTGTGTGTGTGTGTGTGTGTTAACTAGTTGTCTCTATAGTTGTTTGATTGTGTGACCTATTATTCCTCTAGTTGGTTTCGAATAAGAAAGAGGTCATAGGTGGCATTCTATTGATGTGTTTAACCCCTCAAGGGAGGATGGGGTCATGAGAGGAAAATAATCTATGTCAAATGTTTGATTCAATGTACTATGAATCAGATGTGATGGAGGTTGATGATGAAGTACAAGCAAAAGTTGATTTATCAATGGGAGTTGTGTTTAGTGGGTCGGGTTTTTCATGAAAAGGTTATCCATCCAATGGCATTTGAGAGGTATACTCCCAAAAGTGTAGGAGGTTAAACGTAGAATTGATATGTAAATCCCTCAAAAGGTTATGTATTGTTTTTCTTTTATCATGAGGTGGATGTGTAATGAGTATTGGGATGGATGGCTTACCCAATAAGGGTGAATTCGGTATAATTTAAAAAACTTCCCCCAAAAGCAAATCTAAGTTGTCTTCAAAGAATAAAATTGAATGCAATGGAATTGAAGGCTTAAAGTGTATGTGTGCATGTGTGTGTAAAAATAAATAAAGTAGTTGAACAAGAAGATTCGGCAAATAAATAGGCAATTACTTTAAACCAATTATCAAAAACAATATAATAATATTAAAATAATTGATGCAAATAAGCATAAATTACAATATGTTGTAGCAAATGAAAGTAAATGAACAAGAATGTAAAGCAGAATTGCAAATATATTTTTTATACAAAAGTAAAGCAAATAATAAATATAAATGAACGAAAAAGTAAAGTAACTATTTGTTGGTGCTTATTAGTGAAGTTAGTAGAATGTTGGTTTGTAAGATAAATAAATAACTGTAGAAACTAAAAGTATAGAACAAAGGAAAGTAAAGGCACAAAGAAAACAAGAAGAAATTTGCACACACAATTTTTATGAAGGTTTGTCTAAACATGGCCTACAATCTCTACCTCAAGCAAACCCCTAAGGATTTTCACTAAATTAATTGAACTTCCATGCACCAGCAAAGAAGCCTATACAACCAACATGACTTTGAGTGTTTGCAATACCTTGGAAAATTTTATATGTGCTTGCCCAACCTAACTTGGTATAACTTATGGGTGTCTTCCCAACCTAACTTGGTTAGTAGAACTTACAAATATTTGCCTAATTTAATTTGGTGCAACTTACAAGTGTTTACCCAACCTTTAGTGGTATTCAAACCTTGAACATCTCTTATTCTCAAATGATATTACAATGAAGCTTAGAAACTGTAATTACCTTTCAAATAGGCAAATAAAACATATACAACTCAAATTATTCAAACACAATAGATGCTTAACACATAAATCTTTGCTCAAATAAGAGATTTGTAATAATTCCATGAAAAACATATAATTCTTATGGATACTTAGTTTTTTCTCACTATTTTGACCTAATGAATTTTAGAAACGGCTTCAAGAAAGAATGAAATCTTGCAAAAAACTTACTTTCAAAATTATATAGTATATACAATGTAAACTTTATTGATTTCAAACTAAAACTTCTTATTTATAGAGGTTGAGAACAAATTATTGTTTTTCTATCCATTGAGAATACTTGAGTTCTCAATAAGAAATGTTTTAACCTTGTTCCCAAGACCGTGCGAACACTGTTCACACAACTTTTTTACATCGTGCATTGGGAATATCTCTATACTTGTATGCTTTTTTCATGGGGAGATATTCCTAATGCAAGGCTGCAAGGGATTGTGCGAACTGTGTGAACACAACTTTGTGAGTACTGAAGCCAATTTCCATCATGGAGTGCACCTTGCCTTAATGTAGTTTGGATCTCCTACCCACAAGACATTGCAACTACACTTGGGGAACATTCCTATTCTTGTATGTTATCATGGATGGGGAGATGTTCTCAATGCACAACTATAGTGTCATGTGGGTAGGCATGGGCAGGAGATCCTGATTGGTCTTAATGGGGAGATGTTCCCAATGTACAGTTGTAATGTCTTGTGAGTAGGAGATCTTGATTGCCTAATAGTTCCTATGTGGCTTAAAAACAGTTCTTAGACAAGTGACATATAGTTTGACTTTCTATTCATATTTTGTGCTACACAAGTAGTTTGCATATCGAGTCCAAACAGGACACTGTAGTTCAAATCATTTTGATGAAAAGAAAAACTTATACCACATTCCTAATTATTAACTACCCAGCCATGATATGACCCAGATTTCCTACTCACTTTCTCTACCCATATTGGTTATGGTTGTCTTAAGGGAAAGTGGTGTTGTAATAGGAAATTTCATAGTGATGAATTTGTTGAGTTTACATTCTAGGAACCCGTGGGTTCTCGAGAAGCATGAACCCACCAATACACATTGAACACATCACTAGTAATGGCTTAACAAGCAAGCTAACGAGAACTAATGGAGTTATCCTATTAATGGCTATTTCATTGGTTGGAGCTGACACTAAAAGACAAAAAAAAACCCACAAAAATCCTCTAACAAGACCAGATCATCGATGTTTGATGGAGTTATTCTAGCAAAAAACAAACAAGCGGTTGGGCAGCAACATTCATTTGGTAAGCTTTTGTGTCCAGTGTCCAGAAGGAATAGAAAATTAGACACTCTATTGGTGCTGATTTGAAGGTTTAGTTGTTTTAGATGATCAACAATGAAGGGCATGATTGCGGGCAAGGGGATCCGTCGTTGAATTTGCAGCAGTGATAACGTCGTTGGAGGAAACAAGGGATGGGAGAAAGAGAAAGAAAGAAAGAGAGGGAAAAATAATGAGAGAGAGAGGGGGGAGAGAATGAAAAATAGGAAATTGATATGAAAGAGTGAGAGAGAGATTGGAGAGGAAGGAGATTTGCAACCACTAATCTACCTCTATTAAGTGTCATTGTCAAGAAGAAGAAGAAGGGGAGTTCACTTTTCACTAGAATAACATTGCCAGATGTCAGTTGCCCTACACATCACTGATGATCTGATCTGGCTAGGGTTTAAATGAGAGGGGGGAAGGGGATTTTTGTTTATTTGAATATATATTTCTTTTTTTGTCTTTCAGTGCCTAGTCCAACCAATGAAATGGCCATTAACAATGGATAACTCCATTAGTTCCCGTTAACTTGTTTGATAAGCCATTATTGATGATGTATTCAACGCATATTGGTGGGTTCGCACTTCCTATGAACCCACAGGTTCATAGAGTGTGAACTTGAATTTGTTCATTACTTTTAGGAGCTTTTCACTAATAGTAATCCATCCATGCCTAATGATGTGCTAGTGTTGATTCCTCAAGTCATCATTGAAGTTGATAATGATGCTCTATGCAAAGTCCTTGATGTCGAAGAGATAGAATTGATACTAGATAAAATGAGCCCAATTAAAGTCTAGGCCTAATTGGAATGGCAACCATAACCTTTTTTTTTTTCAAAAAATGTAGTTGGCTATAGGAGAAGACATTGTGTTAATGGTGAAAATTTCTTCAACTTAGGTACTATGCCTTCATTTGGTAGAGTTTATTGATGAGAAATAAAGATAACTTAAGTACAAGATTTAATGAAAGATACTCCGAGTTAATATCTTAAGTTAGGAATTAATGAAGGGAACTAAATGAAGCAAAAGGTAATAATTCAAATTACATTCTTTGCATGGTTGGAGACGGACCAAATTCAAAACTATGGGCACTTTACTCAAGTCCACAAAGCTCATTTACTTAATATACCTTAAATATAGGATTTAGTGAGAGGAAATGGATTGAAATTAAAAGTAGTAATTCAAATTGCATTTTTGCCCTCATAGTAAAAATGGACAAAATTCAATAATAAGGGTGTTTTAGTTGAGAAAAGTCCAAATTCAAGACCTCATTTCCACTTTTAATATATAAGCAATGTGTATGTGCATTGCACATAGAAATTTGAGGTGATGATGAATAATTTTACTATCCATGTTAGAACCTATGTAACAAAGACAAGTAATGGAAGCATAGTATAGGGGAGGATTTGTTGCCTTTCAACATATAGACCTAACTTTATATCTTCCTACTTATAATTTATATTAATTTTTTCAAGTTGTAGTTAAGCCTAACAATCAAATTGATTGAACTACCATACATATAGATAGATTCTTGATTGATTGATCCAAATAACGAGTCATTGGTTAGACATTATTTTTTTTCTTTTTGTATTTGTGTCATTTCCATCATTAATAACAATAACTTTAATTTATTACTCTTTTTGTTCTATATGATGAATATATAGTATTAGACATGTGTTTATTTTTTTATACAGAACCTCTATATTTTTCTATAACATTTTATATTTTTATATATTTTTTAAATTATTATTTTTAATTATGACAACATGGATCAACCCACTTAACTTGGACGATTGAACCATTAACCTTTCATTTGGATAAAAAATGGTTTTGATTCCAATATGCCTTAAATTTCAAATTCCATTTCCTTTATTAATAAAAATCGTTCTTGTTTATCACGCTTTTTTTTTTATTACAATAACAAGTGAGAGATTAAATGGTTGTAGGATGCAGTAAGAGAACCACATGGGTGATTGGAGGTCTTTTGAATTTATTGCAATGAAAATTTAGTATGTACTAGGTGTCTTTGTTTTTGTGTGTGTTTATCTTTCTGCTCATGCGATAAAACACTTGTAACACATTTATTGCTTAGTGTAGGGAGGAAGAATGCAACTAACCTCAACTTCACATTTCCCCACAAGGAAGATTTCTCTTGGGTTGGGTTGAGAGAGAGAGAGAGAGTAGGGTAGGTTTTAGTATTTATTAGAAACCTGAGGAGGCAAGAGAATTTTCCACTAAAATAAAATGATTTTATTCCTTTTTTTGTTGAAGTAGGAAGAGCTACAAAAAATCATATCCCTAAAAATCACAAAAACAAATATAAGCTAAAGACCAAGGAAGATTAAAAACATTAAAAAGAAGGGTAGCACTAGTATTTTAAGGGCTTCATGTGCTAACTGATATGCAGCTTGGTTGGCTTCGTGATATGGATGGGGCAACATGTAGCTCGAAAAACCAACATCTCACTTATCTTTAAACACAATGATGTTCTTCAATCTCTAAGCAACTTTGACCTTCTTCTTGAGATGTAATGTCCAGCTTCGAGTCATCCATAATACTAATAGTTTGATCTCTGAAATTCAAAGCAATTTTATGAGCTTACCATGTGGCCTATGCTTTAGCTAAGTTAGTTGAATTGATTCCAATTTTGTAAGCTTTAACATCCAAAACTTCCCCTGGATGATTTTTAGCAATGCAAGTAGTAGAAAGGAACTTTCATTATTTCTAAATGTATCAAAATTTATCTTAATAAAATTCACCTTAGGTCCTTTCCAAATGATAGGTCTCAATGAGTTACAAATACTCCTATCTTCATGCTTTGACTTTAAACTTCCTTGTAATTATAGAGTACTTGATGCATGCTCCAAGATAATAGGGGGTAAGAGAGACCTATTGTTAAACACTTTGTTGTTCCTATTCTTCCATAGATACCACAAGATAATTTTGCTTTTTTCTTTAAGGTAAGGGTTGAGATTTGTTTTATTTCTTTATAATTTCTCCCACCAATTCTTGATGGACACATCATTGTCCCCATCTTACCATATTAGTGCTAATTATCATCCAAACTTGCTTGGCAAAAGGGCAATTCTTAAAAATATAATCCATATCCTCCTCTTTGCCACATAAATTACAATCCCCATTAATATTGAACCCCTTAGTAATAAGAAGTTTCTTTGTTGGGATCCTAGAATTGAGTAGTAAAAGTATGACAATCTTACATTACAACTAGTGGAACTTCTAGATGTCTACAAGACCTTAGATATACTTTTCCAAGTGCTAGCCCAACCTTAAAGTATGCCTTTAGCTTTACACCTTGAAGACTCGACAGTAGTTGATAGTTTTACAAGTCTTAACTAAACCTTTTACATCTTTAAGGTATTATTACATTGAAAGCACAATACAAACAAAATGCCCCTCAATAGGCAAATAGAATGAGTATAACCAAAACTACTTAGTATACAAGATAACTCCATCAATAATACTTTAAGCTCAAATGGAGCTTTCCTCAATTTTAAGCTCAAGGGTTTTTGCTCTTTTAACAAACTAGGAACTCAATAGATCTACCCTTTTGATTGTTAACTCACAAACCCCTCTTGTTTTTCTTGTTAAACCCTTTGAATCTCATATGGTTGCCCTCATTTTGTTCTTTTCACAAATTTTTTATAGGTGTCAACACCCGATTTTTGCTTGGTCCGCCGCCTAAACCTATAATTTTCCCAAACACCCAAAAACCCAAAAAACCTGAATTTCACCCTGAGAGCCCTCAAATCCATCATTAAACATGTCTGATACCTATCCGATGGCCCCGATCAACCCTCACTTACACCTCAACCATTTGATCAAGCCACACCATTAGACTTCGGACACACCAAAATACATGCCCATGAAGTTTCAACCCCAGATTCCTTCAGTTGCCCTTCCATCAAACCAAAATTTCATTATGAAACATCCCATTGGCCCAAATTCCTACGATCTTGACCCTCTAAGATTGATCAAACCTCATCATCAGATCTCAGACACCCCCAAATACCCACATATGAAATATTATCCCAAAATACTTTTGCTTACCCTTCAATCGCACAAAGATTCTGTTTTAAGGCCCAAAATTAATAGAATTGAACCCTTTTCAGATCTGCACAATCCAGGCCAAGTTGGGCCAATCTGATCCCACCAATCAACCCAAAAATCATGAAAACCCCACCTTGCCAAATTTCAGCCAAAAATACCCTCATTTACCCTTCTATCTAAAAAGATTTTATTTCGGTCAACCTCGTTGACCCGCACACACAAAACCCTTCTTTGCATTCAAACCCATCTCAACCCTCAATTTTCTGACCCAAGAACCACCCATCATTGAATCAAGATCCTGGTCTGACCCCCTAGACCGGTTTGACCCATTTTTTAAATTACAAAAATACCCCTAAATACCTAAAATTATGAAATTACCCCTTATCCCTAATATAAATTTTAACCTATCTTTCTCATTAAAGGAATCCATTATTCATTCTCCTTGACCTCTCGACACTGGTTGATTGGCGGTGGAATCCTTCCCCCATTTTTCCTCCTCTTATTTTCTCTCAATTTTTATCTCTTTCCCTCTCTCTTGACTATTCTCATTGTTCTCTCTCTCGTTCGTCGAACCTGACCCTAAAGGAATGGTTTCTCTTCTTACCCCATTCGAACCCAGAAGCAGAGAAAGAGTGATTTTCGGATTGTTGATCATCGTTTTTGCCTACTTGAGAACCAGAAGCAGCGACTACCTCACACCGGCTTCACCCTTCACTCTTCTTCTCTTAATCTCATGAAGCAGAGAGAGGGGGGTTTTCTTCTACTGTTCATCATCTTCACCTATTCGAACCACCAAAGAGAGGGGGGTTTTTCTTCTACTGTTCCATCCCTATTGGCGGGATCTTTTTTTTTTCCTTTTTTCCCCACAATCAATCTCAACTTCCATGAGATTCGTGAAGACCTCATCTCCAACTCCATCACCTCTATTTTGTTTAATCTTCATCATTTGTTTTCTCTTGGTTTTTTGTGGCTGACTGAGCTTTCCTCTGTTTCGCGAGTTTCATACCGAATCCATCCGGCTTTAGAAATCGTCATCAGTACATTCACATAGGGAGGAATTCGTTCAACCTCTTTGATCATTCTTCCCATCGCAGTTGATGTAGTGAAATCCGACTGCTCCCAGTGAAGGGATGAGAGATCCATCCCATGGACGCCCAAAGATTGCGGAATAAGAGGCGAATTTCAAAAATTTTTCTCTCCCTTCAACTGGGATCACATTCCCTATTTAGAAAATCATATTTTCAAGGATCATTCTTGAACCTTAAACTGAACCAGATCCGAACCAAAAGGAATAAGAGAGAATTATACCTGATACGGGCATACAAAACATACCAAGGGAACATGAATCAAATATGCACTTTTATTCATTTACAATAAACTCATAAAGTACATCAATTTTGATTGAAGCTAAGGGCATACAAAACTGTCTAACACCCAGTTGGAGGTGATATGGCTCCCAGTAGACGGCGGACTCGATTGATCTACAAAAAGTGAATAAGAGAACCCGGGGTTGCTTACCCGGAGAGGTCGCTCCAATGCTTTAGTACTTATTGCGAGTTGGCAATAGTTTAGAATGCAAGAGAGCTAGAGAGCAGAGATTACGTGTACCTTTCACCCCCGGGGGTGGAGCCTTTATATATTAGAGTCCTCGCGGGTTTCGCGGAGTGGTTTCGGGATCCTCGTCACGATGAGGTCCGTTTCCACGTTAATTGGGGATAATGCTGCCAACTGATAAGGTTCGTTACTTCCGCCCGAATCAGACGGGGGAGATAATGCTATCTGTTACGAGGTATGATCCCGTGAGATGCGGAATCTATTGGCGAGATCTTCGAGGTTTCCATGTAGTGTCAGTCAGCATTACCCGATCTAGTGCCCTTTGGATCCGACTTGGTACGAATGCCAAAGTGCCTTGGGACCGAGGTGGTCCTGATGCAATCTTGCACCGAGGTGAACTCGTCCCAAGGTGGACTTGCCTTGAGGTGGTTTGGTTATCCGAGCTTGATCCGTTGCAGTCTTAGTGTGTCGGACTGAGTTGTCATCCTACTAGTCAGGTCGTGTCCATGTGTTCCCCTATTACTAGGTCGGGCCAAATCACCCTACATCAATTGCCCTCCACTCCCCAAGCTAGGGGTCTCGACCCGATGCGGGGAGTTCATGACGAACCAAGTAGATTTGGTCTGAGGTTCAGGTAGCTAGTCAGACGAATCACTAGTTGGACTTGTTCAGCCACCCGGCTCAACCAGGAAAAACCCAGGTCGCGTCTGGTCTACGCGCGGATGTCACACGATCTATACACTCCGCGAACGTCAAAAATGCGCTAAACCGATTTTATCCTCGGGGTCATGAAGCCGGTTTTCCTAGGAGCCATTGGATTGCTTCGATCTCGACTGTTAGTTATCAGACATAGCGGCTATAAATAGGGGGCTCGAGACTCATTTTTCTTGCAACAAATTCACAAGTCTTTGTTCTGAGATCGCGTCAGAATCCTTCAACTCGCTTCTTCTTTCTTTGTTTTCTAAGGTCACTCTTCTCTTGGTGAGTTTGTATTTTTCTAAGTTTGTTCTTTGTTTCTTAATCATGTCTAGCTCTAGCATAGATAGGCTCTTAGGTAACTCTAGTGAGGTCGAGGGTGTCGAGGTGCAATCCATGGCCCCTACGGGGGAGGTAAGCTCGTCGTTGGGCAGCTCTCCTCTTTGGTCTTTGGAGGGAACTTCGGTGCTCGAAATTGAGCCATCTCGGCTCGGGGAGACTGAGGTTTGGGAAGAGGGTCCATCTTCTAGAACGGAGGCCCCATCTTCTCCCTGAGGTCGGGATTTAGACGACTTCAGTCCCTCTACCTTGACTTCGGATAGACTAATGTACTTAGTAGCTCGCTATCGTCTTCCCAATAGCTTAGTTTTTATTCTTCCTCTAGGTCAATATCCTTGGGCTCACGATCACTATGAGCACGCGGTCTTTGAAGAGAAGCTCACTGTCGGGCTGCGCTTCACGCTTCACCCCTTCGTCATAGAGGTAGCCAAATTCTTTAACATCACCATTGACCAACTACACCCGAACTCTATTCGGAACATAGTTGGTACCATCTCCTTATTCCACACGTATAACCGACCTCTATCCCTAGATATCTTTAGCTCAATCTGTTCGATCAAGAAGAACTCCACTTGTCTATGCGGGGACGTCAGACAAAGCTATTACATCTCTCCTCGATCCGGGTTCAAAATCCTGTTCAGTAGTCCAAACAAGGTTCTGACCTGGAAGAGGAAGTACTTCATTGTTCAAAATCCTGAAAGGTGGTCTTTTCCAACTCATTGAGGGTGGCTATCAAGGATCCCGGGGTGAGTTTAGATGCGGAAACTAGGGCAGTTATCAACTCGTGGAGATACCTCAGCCTTGAGATGAAATATTTCTTGGCCAAGGAGAAGCTTGTTCGAGTTGGACTGAGCCCTCCTGGTAGGTTTCCACCTTGGTTTTTTTTTTTCTTTTCTTTAAGGTTCTGTTTAGTTCGCGGCTAACCTTTTACTCTTGCAGTTACCATGTCGGAGGTCGATGCTAGGAACCTTCTCAAAAGATTTCAGAGAGGGAAAAAGAGGAAGGCCTCGAAGAAGCCTCGCCGGGAGGCCGATCCTTCTACCCCCACCCCATCCGAAGTCCTTGTCGTGGATCAGATCTCTGACGAGCTTCTAGAGGAGGTCCGCCCTCAACCCCCCATAGTGGACCTCGATGAAGACCAGGGGGAAGGAGCTCAACCTCATGAACCGGGGAGCACTTTTGTACTCGAGCAAGAAGGCGTCCAGCCTCACGAGCTGGAGAGCGCTTCAGCATTTGGGCTCAAGTCTCCCAAGGAAAGCATAATGACTCATCAGCTTGGAATGCGCAAGAGCAGGGATGCCGTCTTTCCTGACAAAGTCGCAGAGTGGGTTGACATGTCTACAGCCCGACTTGGAGGCCAAGTTGCCAGCTATTGCATGGTGGTAAGTATCTTACTTTATATTTTTTTTCTTTGTTAAATTTTCAAATGTACTTACCTCGGTTTTCTTTACTAGGTGAACTCCGCCATTCATTCGTTAATGTGCCAGTCCGAGATCCGCCTGAATCAGGGTTGGGATGCCGAGGAGAAGGCATGACAGCTTCATCGCGAACTGGATATAGCTCGGGGTGAGATACTTCGGGCCAAAAATGGAGCTCGAAGCCAATAGGAGCTGATCTTGGTCATGACTGAGGAGAAGGCAAAGCAACAAGAACTAATCTTCACATTGACCGAGGAGAAGGTGAAGCAACAGGAGCTAATCTCAATGATGACCGAGGAGAAGGCGAAGCTTCAATGAGAGATCGAGAATCTCGAAGCAACGATTCAAGAGCGGACTAAGATCTTCGAGACCGCCATCAAGGTGCGAGCTGAAGAAAGAAGGCATGTCATTGAGCACTTCAAGGAATCCTTGGAGTTCCACGATCTCCAGGTCGAATATGGATCAAGCTCCTATTGTTTCGGTTTCAAGCTATGCAAGTACTTGATGCGGCAGAAGTTCCCTGATCTTGATCTCGGGGTCGTCTCTATGTTGGGCCTTACTCTCGAGGTGGTAGAAGTGGCGAATGAAGTGCCTGACTCATCAGAGGAGGAAAGTGACGATGAAGTCCTAGAGGCGGGCTCCTCGGTTCAGGAGGACATAGAAGATCATATGGAGACCGATCTGGCTGGCAGTCCTCATGCATAGTTCTGGCTTTTTCTTCTTTTTGTGTTTTGGATGTACACCCCGAGGCCACCGAGCTTGGGTTATAATGAAATCTTTGTACTTACACTCTTCTCATTAATGAAATACGAACTTTTTTGAGTAATCCTTGTGCAAAAATATTCTAAGTATAAATGACTCCCGATCTGGGCGACAAGTGTATAGGTTATCTGAATTGTCGAGCTACCGAGCTGGACAACATGTAAAGATAACCAAAGTAAAAATTTTTCTAAGTGTTTGTTACCCTGAACTATCTACTAGGACTATTAGTAGGGGCAAATTTACATAATGTACACCAAGGTGAGCGATATTGCAGGGTATATACCTGACCTGTCCATGAACGGGCTACTCATTTAAATGTTGGTTGTTCCTTATAGGCCCAATCTGTTGATATATGCCGAAGTGGGCTAGACATTATAGGGCTCATACCCGAGTTGTCTACACCTTAGGCATTAAAAGCACTTTGCCTATGTCGGAGAGGCAACTAGGTCTTATATGTCCATGAAGGGATAGGAAATCCATCACATGGACGCCCGAAATTGCGGAATAAAGGGGGCGAATTTCAAAAAAAATTTCTTTCACTTCAACTGGGAATCGAATTCCCTATTTAGAAAATCATATTTTCAAGGATCATTCTTGAACCATAAACTGAACCAGATCTGAACCAAAAGGAGGAGAGAGAGATAATACCTGATACAAACAAGTAATATCTCTCAATGGAGGTGTTCACGCCCAAGGTAGAAACCAAAAACTGCTCCCACTGAAGATGGCGCAGTGCAGGGTGGAGCAGAATCAACAGTGTCCTTCCTAAGAACTTGATTCTTCCTAAGAATCACCTGGACGGCTTGTGAATACAACTCCTACCAATCTTTTCTGCAAAAGAATGGAATCAAGATCCAATCTTGATTTCGCCCAAGCAATGGAGATCGAACTGCTATAGGCGGCGGCTGCAGGAAGGAGGCGGCTAGAGAGAATTTGCAGGGTGCAGAATTCTCTCCTCTGTGATCTCAGCTCTGAAGACTAGACTTGTTTCTGTTGGATGTTGTTTCTAAAAGCTGCCGCCCCCTCTTCCTTTTATAGACTTAAAGGGATCAGCTCCTAATCCCATTAGGAGTTGCTAACCCAAATCATATATGGATTAATAGTCCCTTTAAGATAAGGGATAATCCTTATCTTATCTGCAGATTAGATCAACCAGTTCCTAATCTAATTAGGAAGTTTCCAAATCTAAATCTCATTTAGATCTTAGACTCTCTGAGTGGATAGGGTGTGGGCCCAATCCTGTCAGCTGATCTTATCTCAGAATTCGCCCCTTAAAGACTAATCAAATTAGCCAAGTTTGAAATGGGCTTAAGGCCCATTTAGGGTTATGTATTCATTTAGCCTTCCAAACTGCTGCCCAGTTGGGCTTCCTTGTATGGCGTGGGACCCAAACATTGATCTACACATCAGCCACATGGGTTCAGCCCAGCCTTTGTTACAAGGCTTGGCCGAATACTTACCCTAAGTGGTCCCTGGGCCAAGCCACCTTGTAACACCCAGGGACTGTGGGCAGATGCAAGATTAGCCCATCAGGTATTATCCTCAATGGTCTTACACTTAACCTCTCAGCCCATAATGATCATACACTGCCCGACAAGAGAGGACCTCTCCCTCGGCTGCAAGGAACAGTGTTGCACTCTCTCAAATATGGATCCCGAGAATTAAAACCTTTTTGCAAACATTTCGAAACCATAATATATATATATATATATATATATATATATATATATATATATATATATATATATATATATATATACTTTTATATCTCATATAAAATATATTTTGCCAAATAAATCTTAACAATTGAAATCGGCTACCGGCAGTCTTGGTTTCCATCAGTGAGAGTGCATCCCCGATCATTACCTTTGTCCGACAAAGGGGCTGATCTTGTCACTATGATCACCCACTCAGATGAATTCTCAGACTGTTCCAACATACCCAGGTTTTGACCCCAGCTAAGGATCTCACTGATTGGTACATCAAAGACAACCCAATCCGACACCTAGTGCAGTATCATAATCGAGTCTAGGGGTCGGGTGTAACTTTCCAGTTTTGCCCATCAATCTCCAAGGTCTAGGGCAATACTGGAAATCTGGTCCAGTTCAAAGATTCAATTAATCCCACACTGTATGTGCCTAGGGTCTCACCCTGGTAGCTGAGACAAGCCACCCCAACCGACTTGGTGGCACCACAGTGTCAGCCTTATTAGGATAAGTCTCCCCAGACCGACCCACTGGCTGTGAACATTCTAAACTAACACGAGTCTCATTAAGTGTCCAGTTTAAGGGTATCACACAGAAACATACCAAGGGAACATGAATCAAATATGCACTTTTATTCATTTACAATAAATTCAAAAAGTACATCATTTTGATTGAAGCTAAGCGCATACAAAATTGTCTAACAGTCCATGCCGAGGAGGCGACTGGGGGTGGTTCGCCCATGTCGAAGAGGTGACTGGGTGTTATGTGGTGTCCAGGTCTTTTGTTAGCTTAGCACCTTGGCCCTTAGGCTTTGGGAGTGACTCATAGTCCACTCTCCTTTATATTATGCCGAAGAGGCGATTGGGACTTGTCGTAGTGCCGAGGTTTTTTATCAGCTCAGCATTTTAGTCCTTGGACTTCTGGGAGTGACTTGTAGTCCTCTCTCCAGTTCGGAAATCATAGGTAGTATCGCCTTAGGTTGACAATGTTCCATGCTCGAGGTACCTGTTTTCCTTCTAAGGTTTCGAGCTCGTACGTACCTTCCCCGAGTACCCGATTTACTCGGTAGGGACCTTACCAGTTCGGTCCGAGCTTACCGACACTGGGCTCAGGCACCATAACTTTTTGAAGGATTAGGTCTCCGACACGAAAATGCCGCTTCTTGACCCAGGCATTATAGTACCGAGCCACTCTTTGCTGGTAGGCTGCGGTCTGGATATATGCGAGGTCCCGTACTTCTTCCACCAGGTCAAGGTTGGAGGGGGTTTCACTTGTGGCGGTCTTCATGGTAGTTTGGTAGGCCCATAATACACTGGGTAGCTTGTCTACCCATAGTCCTTTAGCTCGGGCTAAGCAGACTTTTAGTCCATGGAGTATAACTCTGTTCGTGACTTTCGCCTACCCGTTTGCTTGAGGGTGTGCCACCGAAGTGAAGTTCTGCTGTATCCCCATCTCAGCACACTAGTTTTGAAACTTAATATCTTTGAATTGCTTACCGCTGTCAGAGATAAGCACCCGAGGTAGCCTGAATCGGCATACTACATTCCTCCAAAAGAAGTTTTGTACACTTTAGGCTGTGATTGTTGCTAGGGGTTCCGCCTCCACCCACTTCATGAAGTAATCCCCTGCTACCACCAAGAATCTCCTTTGTCCTGTCGCTGGTGGGAATGGTCCAAGAATGTCGATTCCCTACTGCGCGAAGGGCTATGGGCTAGTGAGGTACTTCAGGTCAGCAGCAGGTCGGTGGTGGATGTTGGTGTGCCTTTGGAATTTATCGCACTTCTTGACAAGCTCGAGTGCGTCTGCCTTCATCATGGGCCAGTAGTACCCCTACCGTAGCGCTTTCTGGGCGAGAGCCCTGCCCCCCAAGTGTTCGCCACATAGGCCTTCATGAGTGTCATGGAAAACGAGCTCAACCTCTGAGGGTCGCAAGCAACGCAAGTAGGGGAGCCTGTAGGATCTCCGGTATAGCCGTCCATCTATCATGACGTACTTGGCTGCTTGACGCTCTACCTTTTTGATTGCGTTGCGATTTGCAGGGTCCCGTGAAGCAGGTAGCTTGCGAGTGGGTCAATCCAGCTTGGCTCTGCTTGTGTAATAGGAGTGACCTCTTCTGCCCCCCCCCCCCCCCCCCCGAGAATGCTGGGCCGAGGTAGGTTCTCTATATACACGGTCCTCATGGTGTTGCTACTCGTGCTTGCTAACCGGGACAAGGCATCGGCCTCAGTGTTCTCAAACCTTGGAATTTGCTTAATGAAGTATGATTGGAAGCTGCATAGAACTTCCCTGACCTTGTCTAGATAAGCAACCATGGTGGGGTCGCGAGCTTCATAATCGCCGGTGACCTGGTTGACCACGAGCTAGGAATTGCTGTAAATGACGACGTGTTTAGCTTGTACATCATTCGCTAGAATGAGCTCGACTATCAGTGCTTCATACTCCGCTTCGTTATTAGATGCTATGAATTTGAACCGAAGTGTGTATTCCAGCTTCACCCCGCTTGGCTCGTACAGAATAATGCCGACTCTGTTTCCTTGTTGATTAGATGAGTCGTCTACATGGAGGATCCAAGGCTCCTCGTCCCAAGTTGGCCTTGCTCTAACCGGGACTGGTGCCGCACTGGTTGAAGCCTCCTCTCTATGCTCAAGTTCAATCAATTCGGGAACTGCGGTGCTGAAGGTGCATTCTGCAACGAAGTCGGCCAAGGCTTGGGCTTTAATCGCTGTCCGAGGCTCATACCGGATGTCGAAGCTTCCTCTCTATGCTTAAGTTCAATCAATTCGGGGACTGCGGTGCTGAAGGTGCATTCTGCAACGAAGTCGACCAAGGCTTGGGCCTTAATCGCTGTCCGAGGCTCATACCGGATGTCGTACTCACTGTTCGATGGCCCACTTCGTCAGTCTGCTAGAAACCTCGGGCTTGAGTAAGATTTGCCTTAGAGGTTTGTTGGTGAGAACGACAACGGTGTGGGCTTGGAAGTATGGACGAAGCTTCCGAGCTGCTATGACCAGCGCGTATGCTAGTTTCTCAGTCTTTGGGTACCTTGTTTCGGTGTCCTACAAAACTTTGCTAACATAGTAGATAGGTCGTCGGACCCAATCTACTTCCTTTATTAGTATCGAGTTGACTACTTCATCACTCGCGGAGAGGTATAGCTTTAAAACATCTCCCTCCTCAGGTCGGGTCAGAACCGGGATGCTAGCTAGGTATTTTTTCAGCTCGTCGAAGGCGAACTGGCATTCTTTGGTCCATTCAAAATCTTTACTTTTCTTAATTGCCTTGAAAAAAGGCAGGCAACGATTTGCTGACTTGGACATGAAGTGGCTCAGAGCGGCTATACGACTGTTTAGCCTCTAAACCTCCTTCAATTTATGAGGTGGCCTCATATCTAGGATGGCCTTTATTTTTTCAGGGTTGGCTTCGATGCCACGTCGGTTAACTATGTAACCTAGGAATTTATCCGATGTGACACTGAAGACACACTTGTTAGGGTTTAACTTCATATTATACTTGCACAAAATTTCAAAAACACAATGTAAATCATTTATTAAAAATTTTGAAAATTGGGTTTTGATGACCATGTCGTCTACATAGCACTCAACTTTGTTGCTGATCAACGGCTCAAAGATTCTGTTTACAAGTGTTTGGAAGGTCGCCCTAGCATTTTTTAGTCCAAAGGGCATGACCTTGTAACAGTACAATCCTAGTTCGGTTATGAATATTGTTTTTTTCTCGTCAGCAGGGTCCATCTTGATTTGGTTATATCCTGAGCACGCATCCAGAAAACTCAGCAACTTGTGCCCTGAGGTCGCATCCACTAGACGGTCGATCTTAGGGAGTGGGAAACAATCATTCGAGCAATCTCGATTCAGGTCGGGTAATGGACCTCTCTGATGAAATCGGCTATGAGGAGTTTCCTGACCTCCTCGTCGACTATCCTCTAGCGCTCTGTAGTGAGGTTGCGTTTCTTCTATCTAACCGGCCTGACTACAGAATCAATATTTAACTTATGAGTTATTATCTTTGCATCTATATCGGGCATATTTGCTGCGAACCATGCGAATATATCTAAATTTTGAAATAAAAAACTTACCAGCTTAGAACGTAGAGGTTCCTCGACCAATGCACCGATCTGGAGAGTTCTAGTTGGATCTTCTGTTGAAACAAAGATGTGGATTATCTCTTCTGTTGGTGTAGCTCGCTCCTCGGTGTACTCCGTAGGTTGCTCTAGCTCGACGTCATCCGCTAACTTTGCTTTCCCCTTGAGGGTGGTAACATAGCATTTGTGAGACTCAAGCTGGTCACCTTGCACTACCCCTACTCCGAACTCTGTGGGGAACTTCATAGCCAAATAGTAGGTGGAAACCACTACGTGGAGTGCGTGGGTAATAGGCCGACCTACTATAGCGTTGTACAGGGAGGGAGTCACGACCACCAAGAATGTATGCTCGAACCTTGCGATGTTGGCTTAAGATCTGTTGAAGCCTCCCAGGTGAGTATCTGACCTCTTCTCCGCTGAATCGACCAAGACTCGCTTCACCTCGAAGTCGTTGATCCTCATTTTTATGACTAGGGCATTGTCATGGGGATATTGAACCCTGTGCACATCATCCTCTGTGAAGAAAATGGGATCTTCGAGCCTTAGTCGCTTAGGAGGATTTTGCTCTTCTCGTTCCAGTTCGCGAATCGAGGTCTTCCTTGCAGCCGAGGTGTAGCCTGCGACCATAGACCCGCCAGTAATCATATTGATTACTCCGCGGGTTGGTCTCTCTTTGGGCAGCTATCTCTGCGGCTGGACTCAGGAGCATCTCTCCTTTGCTCCCCTATCGATCTGTATGGTTTTTATTATCTTTTTGTACAAAATTTTTTAAGTATCCATGACGGATGAGTTCTTCAATCTTGTTGCAGAGGTTTCTACAATTTTCGGTACTGTGACTGTGATATCTATGGAAATGATAGTATACATTTTTGTTTCTAGTGGTAGGATCTCCCCTCTACCGGGGTGGCTACTTCACATAAAAGGCGTCCTTGATCGCCATGTGAATCTCTTCCTACTTCGCATTGAGGGGCGTGTAGCTTGTCCTTTCAATTGGAGGAGTTCGGGAACGCTGATCTGACTTGTTCCCTCCCCTGGTTGGCGACTTGCTCTTTCTTCACTTGTTGTCCCCGTTGTTTGAGGTGTCACCTTCTCATTTCCTCTTCTCCGCTGGATTCTCATTTTTCAGGTTCATCTCCTCTTCTGTCCCGATGAACTGATTGACGAGCTTGAGAAACTTGGTAATATCTTTGGGCTTGTTGGCTACCACGTGCCACTTGAACTCCTTGTGAGTGATACCTCTCTTTGCTGCCATGAGTCTTACAACGGGATCCAGATCAAAAATTTGTATACAAATGTTGTTGAAGCGTTTAATGTAGCTCTGGATTGATTCCCCTTCTCTCTGGACTATGTTGAGGAGACTTTCTTGTGACCTCGGGCACTTCTTGCTGGTGATGAAGTGCGAGGTGAACAACTGCACGAACTGCGCCCAACTCTTGATCGCCCCTGGCGTGAGGTTCCTGTACCATGTACGAGCTACTCCTTTGAAGGTCGGAGAGAAGTCAACACACATGTAAGATTCATCGACCCTAACTAGGTGCATCTAGGACTGGAAGGAGTCTACATGATCATTTGGGTCTAATAACCTATCATATTTATCCAGCGGAGGTATTTTGAAGTCCTTCGGCATCGGGGTGGCTAGGAGCTTGGAGGACAAAGGAGATGGCATAGAGAGGAGGGGAACTGTCTTCGTGGCTTCCGAGCTCGCCTCCTCTTTACCTTTAGGCTGTTCGGGCTGACTAGGTCCAGTGAGCTGGCTTGGAATTGTAGCTCAGTGTGCCTTACAATGCCGCTTCTGCTACTTCTTGATTGGTTCTGCATTTGTGCTGCTAACTTTAGTGTGATCGGGCTTAGTGCGAACATGTGGTGGTTCGGATTGTTGGTGCTGGTTATTGTGAATGGAGGGGCCCCGCCTGGAATCCACGGCCAGAACCCCGAACCGGTTCCCCGCGAGCGAACCTTCTTGACGCGATGGCCTAGGTGGAATGGCCTCGGCGGGCTGATCTGTCTGTCCCTCTTGTCGCGAGATGAGACTTGGCTCCCAAGGGGATGTGGAACCTGGGAAGTCTGTCCTCGTCGAGGAGGGCGAGTGTTCTGATGACAGGATCTGCTTTGTTGTGGAGCTGAATTTTGAGGTGGAACCAGCTGTTGATTCTGCTGTAGCAGTGGGAACTACTGTTGGTAGATGTGGTGCAAAACCTACTGCTGGTAATGCTGAAATTGCTGGACTTGTTGCATTTAGGCTTGAATAGCCCACACACAGTGTGCCAGGTCATCAAGTTGATTCTGTCTGACTGCAGGGGGAACCACAGAGGGTTCAGTGAAGGTTGCACCCACCGTAAGAGGGAGTGGGGTATTCAGTGGCGCTATGACTCGAGGTATGTTCAATGTTGGAACCCCATTTGCAGAGAGAGGCACGGTGAACTGACTGATGCACCCGGCTGGGACCTGGGGTTGCCCCCCGGAGATAGTCATTTCACGGTTCTGTCCGGCGTTGCTGGAGGGTGCCATTGATTCTGAGCTTGAAACTTTTGGTGGAAAGAAGCTTTTAGTAGCGATTCCCACAGACAGTGCCAAATGATGTAGCGCAATCTGGCTGCTCCCAGCTGGAGGTGATCTGGCTCCCAGTAGACGACGGACTCGGCTGATCTGCAAAAGGCGAATCAGAGAACCCGAGGTTGCTTACCCGACGAGGTTGCTTCAATGCTTAAGTTAGTACTTGGTTGCGAGTTGGCAATAGTTTAGAATGCAAGAGAGTTAGAGAGCAAAGATTACGCATACCTTTTACCCCCGGGGGGTGGAGCCTTTATATAGTGGAGTCCTCGCGGGTTTTGCGGAGTGGTTCCGGGATCCTCATCACGATGAGGTCCGTTTCCGCGTTAATTGGGGATAACGCTGCCAACTGATAAGGTTCATTACTTCCACCCAAATTGGACGGGGGAGATAATGCTATCTGTTACGAGGCATGATCCCGTGAGGTGCGAAATCTGGTGGTGAGATCTTCGGGGTTGCCATGCAGTGGTCGATCAGTATTACTCGAGCTAGTGCCCTTTGGATTCGACATAGTACGAATGCCGAAGTGCCTTAGGACTGAGGTGGTCCTGATGCGATCTTGCACCGAGTTGAACTCGTCCCGAGGTGGATTTGTCCCGAGGTGGTTTAGTTATCCGAACTTGATCCATTGTAGTCTTGGTGCACCGGACTGAGTTGTCATCCTACTAGTCAGGTCGTGTCCACGTGTCCCCCTATTACTAGGTCGGGCCAAATCACTCTACATCAGCAGTATCAAGCAACATGCCATGATACTATTCAAGTAACCCGAACCTTCTCTATATTCTTTTCTTTTATAGGGAGGATTTGAAGTTGGGGAAGAGGTCGATGGAGTAGGTTCCATCGAACTCTTTCCCGTAGACCTTCTTCCTCAACCCAATCCGATCTGAATCCAATACCTGCTTTCTTGATCAGTTGTCTTTCTTTTGTTTGATTGTTTGCTTGCTTTCATGAGCTTAATACCATTAAGAATGTGTTTGCTAGCTTATTTGCAAGATCTATAATCTCGACCGTGCAAGGTTCCCCCTTGCAGAACTTTGGATGAAAAATCCAAGTTCAGTCGTTTGTTTTATTTTACTCTTTTTCTTTCTTTTTTCTTATTTTATTTTATTTTACTTATTTACTTATTTATTTATCTTCTGCCTCCTCCAATTTGATTGCTTAGTTCAATCACTGTTTCTTGAAGCTGTTTCTTGCGGGTTTCTTAAATCCTTCATTTCTTTCTCTTGAAATTGCTGCGTACTCAGTATCATTCGATTGTTTATTCAGAATAGCTGGCCTGATGTTGTTCTTTCTTTTTAGTTTCATTTATTATCTGTGAAGCTACGGATGCATTAGGTTGTAGTAGTCTATCTCTCCATCTTATATCAAAGCTGATGAGATAGAAAATTAGTTTTCTTACTTGTTCAGTGCACTTCATTGTTCGGATGTTTTTTAGCATGTTTATCTAGGATTAAGAAAATGTCCAAAAGAGGAAATTTACACATGTTTGTTATTTGATACTTTCATGCTTGGTTAGCTGAATCTTCTTTAGAAATTTAATCACTCTGCTTTTGTTAACTAAGTTGTCCTTTACTTAGTTCAGATTGCTTGTTATTTCTGTTTAGCATTAAATGCCAATAAGCCCTATGTGGGCCCTACCTATTGGATCTGGGAAAGGGGCGCCTAACACTTTTTCTTTTCCATCCAAGTCTCACTCGGACTGGTTTAGCTAGTGCCTCAGACTGCGGGAGTCACTGTTGAGCCAAAACTATTTTAAAAATCATTATCGGAAGTTCCATCACCTTCATTTTCCAATCTGATAGGTGGCGATTCCAAATCTAGCCCCAAGTGGCAAGTGAGCCGTTTCCTAACACTCACAATAGGCAAAGCAATATAGTCGCTATTTGACCATTATTGTACCGTTAAGGGCTGATCAATCCTTTGTTGGAACACTTTAAAGATGATTTCTAACATGTTTCAAATATTCCCTAAAGAGGAGCCTTTGGAGATCGAATGGTCAAATAGAAATCATGTGAGAAACTTTTTTTTTTTTATGAAGTAATCAACTGCTAACTTTTGGTAACGACTATTTAACTTACCTAAACGTTGTAATAGCCTGTAAAGAGTAGTATACTAATGATTCCGGGTAGTTGATTATTCATTATTCGAATCCTTAGAGACTTTAAGAAACTTTGATTCCAAAGGTCCACGAATAATTTCCTTAGGCTTCCATACTTAGTTTTTTCACATTTAAATCATGAATGAGTCTAAGAATACCTAAGAATTAGACCTACTTCTAGCTATTGGTCTCTAAGATTTGTCAATCGAGTTTAGTTTCATTTAAGCCCATGTAGTGTGTCTTGCATTTGATTACATCAAGTTCTATAAAGATAAAAAACAAATAAATTACTTTGGAGCTTGATGTCTTCTTTTTCTTCTTTCATCTTGGTAGCCACCATCTTCTTTGGAGAGTTTTTAGTCTATTAGATGCATATTCTTGTCTCATATCAACAAATGCTTCTATAACTCTTTTGAACTCAATTAAGGTGTGTTTCGCCGCACATGCACACTTATTTTTCAAACTATACTATTAGTACTCTCAATGAGTTTGTTATCATTAAAACATATAGGGCCAACACAAAGTACTTGTTGAAAACTACTCTAACCTAAAGGTTGTCTCTTTCATTAAGAAATTTTCATTCCAATTTGGCAAGATTAACATCATTAACCTAACATAGATTTTTTAAACCAAAACCTCCCCATCTTTTTGAAGTACAAACTGTCTTCCACCTTAACAAGTAAATAGTTTTTTTTTGCCATTATTACTATTCCACAAGAAATCCCTTTGATTCTTATTTGATTTCATCAATGACATTGCTAGGGATTTTGAAAAATCTCATTGCAAGTTGAGGCATCATTTTGTGGTTGCATTTAAAAGAGTAAGCCTACTAGCAAGTGAAAGACTCTTCTTCTTCTTCCATCCTAAAAGTTTATTTAACACTTTCCTCAGTATTTTGGAAAGTCTTTCTGGTGACTCTACGAGTGATAAGAAGAGCGCCAAGAGTTGAGTTTGCATAATTGGGACATTGGCCGGAAGCATTTGTGATTTTTTTTTTTTAAGCAAGCTGGAATAAAATTTGATATCACTTGGGTTCTTGATGATTTTATTCCATTTGGATTGCATGTTGATTTCCTTTATGGTTGCAATAGAACCAAGTGACCAATAACTCAAAAAATAAAAAAAAGGTAAATCACTTAAACCTCCCTGAGTTTTTTGAAAAAGGTCCTAAAGCTTCCCTCAACTTTGACTTGCCATTAAACCTCCCCTAACCTTGGGAAAGAGACTTGTACACCCCTTCAGTTACTTTACCATTAGAAATCTAACAATAGTCGTGGATGTCATGGATTTAAACATATTATAATGCCAAATTTGCCCTTATGTAAAATCATCAAATGTTTGATGACTGAAATGCCCTTAAACCTTTGAAAAAATGCTTTAAAATCTTTAATCAAACAATAAAATACCCTTAAATCGCCAAAGCGGGTTGTTTATACCATAAAAAAAATTAAATGAAATACTAAAACATTTTTACTAGTATTAACAGTTAGAGAGTAAAGTTGGAATTAGAAAAAATCTATTAACTTAATAAGAGGAATTAATATGGGCATAATTTAAGTTTAATATCTTTGTCCACTTAAAAGTAACTGAAAGAATCTGCAAATCCCTTTGGAAGGAGTAAAAATACAAATATGTAGAGCACAAAACCTTATATTTTGTATTATTATGGGAAAAGATGACTTGCTCAAACGACAAAACCACTACTGTCTTCCATTTCAAGCCCCAACTCAAAGCTGTCTTATTTCAAATTTCAAACATTTAAAAAGGGCACACTGATTGTAGTGTTCAATGATCCATCCAATGAGACCCATATCTCATTACATCATCATTCGTGCCCTTAATAAACAGTTACAAGTTAGAAAAATCTAGAGTTCAGTTCTCCTCAGAATCTTTAATTAGTTTTTCAATTTTATTTACCCACTACCCCATGAATTTTGATTCATTCCCCATCTATCACTGTTACAATTGTACAAATTGTACTAAAATTTATAGGGTTGATTGAACAATAAAAACCCTAAAAGTTAAACACCATGTACAAACACATTTCTTGTAAACAAAGACAGGACAAGACATAGTGCACCCTCAGACCCCCTCTTCTTGTTCGAAAGTTAGGCTCTAATGTGAATTTCATTTGTATTGGCATAAATACATAGGAATGGAAATAAGCCGTGTGAACTTTGGATTACTTTTGCTTTAAATTTGAATGTCTTAATTATTTATTTGTGAGAAATAAAATGTAGTTTCCACTAATGTTTTAAAAAACAATCCAGAAATAGAACTATTCTGCCCATCGGTTTTCGGGCCAATGGTCTGACCATCCGATTCAAACGGATGGCCCATTCTGACAATAAAATAAAAAAAATTAAAAAAATTAAAAATGGTAAAAAACCATTGAATATGTCAACGGTTCGACCACCCGAGTCAATGGTTTGTTGACTTTTTCAATAGTTTTTTACCACATTTTGGGTTTTGGGTAAAATGGAACCAGTTGCCTGGTTCCCAGGCCGAATGGTCCGACCATCAGGGTCAATGACAGTTCGAAAACGTTGGTTTCCACTTTATATGAAAAAAATGGAAAAAGCGGGAAATTTATTTGTTTGGGAGTGGGGTAGGAAGCTAGATTATGTGGTTGCCCACTTTATATAAGCGAGAATTGAGGTGAAAGATGGTTGGAATTTTGCATCAGTTTGTATTTGTAATCCTTCTAAACTGAGGCAAAAGTGCACATTTTGTATCGGATAGGAGTCAAAATCATAGTTACAAACAGATAGATTCAAAACCGAGCCAGGTGAAAAATTAGTATATGATTTATATTTACAGAATACAAAATACAAAATACAAGATTTTATGCCCTACATGTGTAGTTGTACTCCTTTCAAATTGAGCCAAAGCACCAATCAGAATAGTACACTTTTGCTTATAGTTGTAACTTGTAAAGGGCCCCATTGCTTGGAATAATGATAAAAAGACAAGACCCTATCCGGTCTATCCTCCCTAGACTATGAATAACTAGGGCCAATATTAGGTAGAGATCACATCAGTGCCCCACATGCACATCTCAGTATGATGGGAGATGTTCCCAATACACAGCTGGGATGTGCTGTGCCCACAGCACCCTGAAGAGTGCCAAATAGACTTCTATATTAACACAATATGCCTAGGCCTGGACTCGAGTCCGACCCGACCATCAGACCTAGGTCTTGAGCCCAAGCCTAGCCCTCATATAAAACTTATAACCTGGCCAGAAATTTGGAAAAAAGACTTTCTTCCTTTTGTATTCAATTAAAAGCTATTTTATTTATATAAGAAGACCTTAAAACCTAAAAAAGTAATGAAAGATCTCACTATTACTTGAAAAAAGAAAAAAATAAAGAAAAAATATATAATATATATTTTTATTATATTACATTATCAAGTCGGGCTCGGGATTGGGCCAGACTTTCTTGAGAAAACTCAAACCCCACTCCAAAAATGGTCAGACCCGATATTTTAGGCCCGAGCACAATCCCACGAGCCTGAAATTCCGCCGAAGCCCGACTTAGATCAGACCGGACCGAACTGACCCATGACTGAATTGGATAATGGTTTTTTTATTCTGGTTTTACTCTATTTCTGGATTTATTTTACTACATTTACACTGCAAGCAAATAAATGAAAGTAGGACATGAAGAAGAAATGCATCAAAATTTACATTTACACTGCAAGCAAATATAAAAGTAGGAGATACAGTCATTAGGTGAAGACTCAAGAGGCTCTCATCACCTGAAATTACTGCAGAAAATAATGGGTAAAAGACATTGGTGGTAGTACTACAGTAATGCAGCTAGATCCCATATCCATGTGATGAGGACCTGATCCCAGAGAATCTAGACTCATAATTCTGTCCACAACACACAACTGGCTTAGGATTGGGACCTATGACCTATGTAATTGGCTGCACCCATGCGCGAATCCAACTCAGGATCCCATGGATCCAGTCCAGTACCTGAATCAAACAGTGGTTTATTTTGTTATCTTATTATCAAACGCAATTCACTGCCCATTTGGGTGTGGGCTGTGGGGTTCACCCAAAATGCCCACAGGCAATGTTTGGTGACCCAAATTGGCTATTTATTTAGCTCAACGACAACTTGACCCTTCCTAAGGATACTAAGGATAGGGGGCCCTCAATTCAATGGGCTTGTACCAATCTCCAAATAATTCTAAATTAGGGAAGAAAATGAACTATGCCAATATTTGGGACCCCAATCTTTGGGAAACCCATCGTATTTAATTAACACCAACCAAACCCTTTTCTCTCTCCCCCCTCTCTCTAATCTTTCTATCTGTTATATAAAATCATCCCATACATCCCATATCATGGTTTTGAAAATCGGATTGGATCATACGATCGGACTGATTGATCTAGGATAGGAATGGCAATGGGGTAGATTTGGGGCGGGGATTATATTCTTTATTCTCGACCCCAATTTTGAAGACCCCATCCTCGTGTCCAATTCCCATTGGGGATAAAATTTGTCTTCCATCCCTGATTCCTAATGGGAATGGATTTCCCATGGGGACCCGAATTTTCAAAATGTTTTCAGATAATAGTATTTTTTTTAAATAAATTTACTTAAAATAAATAAAAAATTTATTTATTTATTTATATATAATCAGGATTGGAGTGGGGCGGGGACCTCAATCCCCATCCCCAACCCCGACCCCGACCCAACTGAGAATTCCTATTAATCCCTATTTCCACCAAAACAATCTCTATCCCTGACTCCATCGGATCGGGGAAATCGAACCCCATAGGAGATGAGAAAAATTGTCATCCCTAATCCAAGAACTGGTTATGATGGCATGTCTGGTTTTGGGGTCTGAATCCGTTCCATTTTTGAATCAGTTTTTAAAAAGGATAAATGGTAGAAGTGAACATGATATATTGCTTCCAACTGCTGGGGCTGATTAGTGTTGAAGGATCCACATATCCATCCATCCCCACCTCCTCCATGTCTGTGCTGTCATAGACAGAGAGCGGACCCATTTATTGGTTTTGACCACCGCATGCGCTGGAGAATCATTATTGTGTTTGTTCTCTCTCTCTTTCTTATACATTGAAATCATATAATTGATGAAATTAAATCCAAGGATTTCAGGGGAACATGCAAAAGGGAATAAATTTGCGTGGTCTAATGGATCGAGAGGCAAAAATTAATAGACAAACCAGTGTAAGGGAAGCGTAGATTTACAGATTTCATGAGCTGGAATGGTGGGATTGCTTAATGGACCAGACTGAGTTGAATTGGGATGTATAGGACGATGGAGTGTCATCCAATATATGGTTGACATGTCCAATCACTCCACTTTTTAAACATCTCCATCCTCAAGGCTGTGTTTGATTTATAAGAAAATAAGAGTGAAACTGAAAATTGAGGGAATTCTTTCTAGGAATTTCACAAAATTGATTTGTCTAGTCAATTTTGCGTCTCTCTTTATTTTCTGTAAAATCAAATATAGCTTAATTGGCTAACCTCATTGAATTATTTCAATAAGTCCATCTTAGACTGATGCTCATGATTTCAATTTCAGGTGTCACCATGAAGTTTAGTGGGGCAGAAAAATTAAGGCCATGTTTGGTTTAACTTTCGTTTTTTCTCATTTTTATCTAAGATAAAACTCTAAAATGGGTAGAATGAGAAAATATTGCTATGAATCAAACGTTTTTTTTTTTCTAAAAAATAAATTCTTTTCACACTGACAAGTGCTCCATGTTGCTCATTTTTTATATCAAAGGCTACCTCAAATTTTATGCTATGAACTGATTTTTCATTCTAAAAAAAATGAGACTCATAACAAGAAATTTATAACCAAATACTCTGATAATGTTCATTCTTGACCAGCAAAATGAACAAAAATTAAAAAAACAAGGCCCAAAGCAATGAACCAGACATGTCCTATAAGCCAAAAACCATTATTAAACCTTCTTTTTGGCAGGAGTCCTTTAGTGATAGGTGGTGAGGACTCAAAAACCAACTAGTAGCTTCATGTGCTGTTGTGCCGAAATCCTCTACAAAAGAAAGAAAGATGTTAACTTATAAATCTTATTCCCTGGAAACTCACCAGTTGATCCCATCAATTTCTGTCACATGGGTAAATCTTGTGGTCGATTAGAACAGATGGGAGAGTTCCCTCTAGATCTAGATCAGCCACATGTTTACTTACTCCCCCAGTCTACATCAGCCCACCCCACTTTCTAGTTCTCTCAGGAATTTATTTACAGGCTCTCCAAATTGTCATCAAGCACTTCCCTAAGCTAAAATTTATTGGGGATAATAAAAGAAAGCAGTGTTCTAAATATGACCCATTTTGGCCAGGTGGCAAAGAGATGGGCCCCATGGATGGAGGGTGGCAGAGGGACATTTGGTGTTCTTCTGCGGTCCCAATCACATTGCCATGTGGATGATTCCTAGGCTGTCTAGTCTCCTGCTGGCTGTAGGAAGCTGACCCAACAACCATCAGACACATCCCCAAATTATAAAGAGTTATAAGAAGATTTTTTAAGACTTTGCAGCTTATAATATATATTTTTTATTTGCTAAGGGTGGTACTTTTAACACTTACGCCACTAGAGAACCACATGGACTGTTCCCTTGTTCTCTTATCATGTAGTAGGGGAATTTCATTATTTTGGTGGCAGCTATGCTCTTATTCCTTGTTTTTTCCTCTTTTGTAGTTTCTTCAAGAGGTTCTGATTTAGCCATGTGGAAGAGATTCCTTGTGAGAATCTTAGGGGTGTTTGATAATATGATTGGTTTTATTTTTGAAAACAAAAACAATTGCCACATGGGCAAAATTATGTTGTTTTTTCTGATGTGGCAGCTGTTTTTTGTTTTCAAAAACAAAACCATGTTGTCTAACACGCCCTTGACATGTGAAATAGAGGAGCATGTGGAGACCTAAAATCTTAAAATTAAATTATTTTAAAATCCATGTAAGCACATGCGATATATATATATACACACTAATACTCAATCAAGGCTGATGGATTTATCTCAACCTGTATGGTTGAACCTGAACCAAAATGCCATTAAGACTGGCCCGACCCTAACCCAAGAGGATTGGGCCAGTGCAGGTTTACTGCTAAGCCCGACCCACTGACTTCTATATCAAGTCAATGTGTGTTGAGCATGGTTTTTGAACCGCTGTTGATCCGGATGGTCGGACCGTTTGGCTCGGGAACCATCTAAGCAATCGATTCTGTTTTACTCCAAAATCGATCCCTGGTCAAAAGCCGTTGAATCGGTCAATAACCCATTGACCCAGGTGATCAAACCATTGACCCATTGATCCGTTCAACAATTTTTTGCCATTTTTTTTATTTTTTAATATTTATTATCAGAACAGACCGTCCATCCAGACCGGATGGTTGAACCATCAACCCCAAAACCAATTTCCTTCCGTTTCCGAATCGTTTTTTAAAACCATGGTATTGATTACCTAACAAGAATTGTATTTGGTTCTTAAACAAAAAGGTTGACTTTCAGATTTTTCTTTGTTTATTTCTTTTGGGGATAAGCAAAGATTGAAGTCAGCCACATATGATAGTGGTAATTTTATCTAAACCTGTTATGTTGTTATTTATACAGAAATGGATTGGAAGAACAATTGGTAGAGAGATAGCAAAATGGAACATCATTATTATTATTTTTTTTTTCTGAAAGCAAATAATAATAAGACAGCTTTTAGGTACTTAAGAGCAAAACATATCATTTGATTTTGGCATTAGATTTTGTGGTGAATTTCATCTAACCATGATTTAATCATTGAAGTTCCAAGCAATCCACTAGATCTCTCGGAGCCAATTTCACATCTCTATATATTTGGATTTGGCATTCTCATTGAAAATGAATTAATTCCTTTGTTTCCATATATTTTACATATTAGCAAGTTTATCTTATCATCTCTCTACATAGAATTTAGAGTATTAAATGCATAAACATGTTTTTCTAATAATATTTATTGAAGCTTCCTTTTGTAAATTTAACAAATTTCCCAGTCCTTACCTAATTGTCATATATCCTGAAGATAGTTATATATAGACATTTTACTTGCATTGTACTATCAAATCTTGCCTGTAAAAGGATTCATGTTTGCTTATCAATTGGCTCAATATAGGGAAATACCTACCAGAGGTTTGGCAAAGAATCTGAAGTCATGGTATGGTGAGCATTTGAACCTTTGGACTATAGTGAAATACCTAATTTTTTTCATGAGATTCTTTGCATATATAGAAAAATTGCTGGTCCTAAACTCCTTCCCCCAAGGGAAAACTGACCTAAGGTTACCTAATTTACAAGCAAATAGTTTTGATATTTCTGGTTTTTTAAAGAACATACTGAAGAAGTAATATTGCTTTGGTTTTCTCTTTTCCTTCTCTAGCTAAACCCCATTGTTCTCTGGCTGATGGCTGACTAATACAAGGATGAAGTGGTCTGCCACAGTCTTGTTGCAATAGGAAGCAACAGGATTCATTGAGATGACAAACGCTTGATGGATCCTGCCAATAAAACACATTCCAACCTTCTACCAACTTATTTAACACTGTATGTCTCACCATGAGACTGGGACCTACCATAAAAGTGGGACTTGCCATGTATGAGATGTGCGATGTGAGATCTGATTGATAGAGGGTTGGAACATGTTTTGTTGGCAGGTGATCCGACTCTAGTCCTATATACATTTGATGCATAATATAGAAAGAAAAACACAAAGGAAGGAGCAGAAGCAAAGCATTATGTGTCTGATGCATCATCACGGTTCTGGTAAGACTAAGTCTTAGTGGTTTCATTTGGGGTAGGGAGGTCACATGGTGTATTCATTACTCATGTCTGTGGTGTGGGTTCACTTTGTTTAGTATTGTACATTACGGGAAATGAATAGGGGAAGGTGGTGGAAATCTTAAATTCCAAGTGTATATGCATTGAAAGCAAAGGATGTAGAATTCATGAGAGAGAGAGAATAAATTAAAGGTAGTGAATTGATATCCCAAGGAATTAAGGTGGGTAGTACCTTCATGAATGGTGCAGTGTGCCCATCTTAAATTTCCCCTTCCTCTCAACTCTCATTCATGTGAAAGTGAAATTTTCCATTAAGTCAATTGATCCCTTTTGATTATGGAATGAATTCCTTATGAGAATGTCTGAAAAGAAAATGAAGAAAATGTGATTATTTGAATTCTTTATGGAAATTATCATATTTATCGGTGGAATCCAACAAACACCAAGCTCCAAGCTGAAGCAAATTCAATGGCTCACCGCTTTTGCACAAAGGTTTCTTTTGTTTCTTTGGTAGAAAATGACATTGCCTGTAATATGGGATCTTTGCTACAGAGTTCAGATGATCAGATCTGCACTCCACAGGGGGCACCCCACAACGTCCCACATCACATCCCTACCATGTATTGAGAATATCTCCCGATGATAATACCAGAAATGATGTTATTATCATTGGGAGATGTTCTCAATACACGACAGGAATGTTTTGTAGGACGTTGTGGGGCACAGATGTGAACTCTTTGCAACATTGCTCAAAAAGGTTCCAGAGAATGTACAACTCTTAAATTATTCCTCAAAGAGAACACTTAACAACTTGCAACAGATTGCTTTCTGTTCATTTTTTTTGGAAGCTATTTACTTGGGTAAATGTATTTATGTTCTTTTATTTTTCAGGTAAATAAGACAATGGTCATTTTATCCATAAAAATCCATTATTAAAAGGGGCAATTTTGTCCCATCCAAGTGATGGCAACTTTCCCTCCAGGTGGGAAAGTTACTTACCCACTTGGAAAATGGATACCAGAAAAAATGAATTTTCTGTGGATCCCACACAAATCTGAAAAAAGAATATAGGTATCTTGGTCAATGGAAACCAAAATCCCATTAACTGACTTTCCCCCTCTCAAAATCTGAAACGAACAATCTATAAATGGTCTTCGAAGTGTTAAACCCAAGATAATCCCTCTTTAAAATGACTAGATCACTGAATACAGCACCCTCTTTTTGGACAAAGAGGCCAACTCTGAAGATGAAATGAGAACACAAGAACAACATAGTCAAATGATTAGATAATCCCTCTTGCATGTTGCATGGCTGCTTTTGTGTTTCAATATTCTTAATTAGGAGAAGTTGCTGCATTCATTAGGGGTGCCAGTTGGACTGCAAGGGAGTCAATTGGACTGGATTTGGTCCAATATGATCCAATCCAATGTAAGCCTATTACAAATGGACCACGCCCAATCCAATCCAATGAAGATTTTGGACCAATCCAATTCAATGTCTAGACCGTCCAATCTGTTCAAATTCGTTTTAATTTAGATTGGTTTGAACCCAAACCCGATCCTTTAACACCTATATTCTTATCTTATATCAATAAACCAAATATTGATTTAATCTAACCCAATCCAATATAAATTTATTACAGACGGACCACAACGGACCACAACGTGATATTGCTTTTGCAATCAAAGCAGATATCACGGATCATTGGTACCACAACTGGTTCAGCCATGGCCATGGCAAATGATGTTCAAGTTTGTCTTGCATGTTTGGCCCACGTTGATCAATCCTAGTTAAATAAACTTAAAAGAAATACTTGAATGCAAACAGTAGAAAAATCTGCCCAATAAAGAAAGTTGACAACATCAGACAGCTTTGGCCCATCATCATGAAGGCCCAGTGCATTAAGCAAAGGAAACGTGAATTACGTTTTGGGCTTTGGTCAAATACAAAGACCTCTCCTCTGCTGGTTCGAAAAAGAAATGGGGTTGAAGAGTTAGAAACGGTATGATGATTCAGGCCCATTCGATTTTGAAATGGGGAATGGTCGATTAATGGGATTTTGGTCATTATTGATCGAGTTATTCATTTTTTTTTAATTTATGTGAGGTTTATGGAAAATTTATTTTTCCTGAGGTAAGTAAATTTCCCACCTTGGGAAAAATTGCTAAAACTTGGATGCAAGGTTTAAAGTATCGACGACACATATTGGCCGATACGTATTATTCCGGGACCCCTCTAAACCACCCCCTGAACCGGTTAAAAAAAAGTAAAAAAAAAAACAGTATCGATTTACCCAATACACCCCTACCGATACATCGATATTTTGAACCTTGCTTGGATGTGACAAAATTATCCTTTTAATAATGCCTTTTTAGCACTTAGTAATACGTTATGGATAAATATCAATAGTTTTTTAGTATAACTGGGACTTTTACTAATTAGGGCATCATTAAGTGATTTCATACTGTACTGTAAAAGCCTAAAAGGGTTAGTCTAGGCATTTAGGCCTTGTTTGCTTGAAGTGCAATTCCATTTGCACTGATTCAAAAAACGGGAGTGCAAATAAGTTGATTCCAAATTTTGGTTTATTTTGGCTATGGGTTTTATTTTGTTTTGTTTATTTGTAGTGCAGATGAAGTAGAATAAAACCTAAAGCAATAATGAACTAAACTTTACAATTTTCTAATTTACACTCCCATGCATTTGTACCACTGCAAATAAAATTGCATCGCAAACAAATATAGCCTTAATAATTTACATAGAAAAGTTTCAAGGTAATTTAAGCAATTTTGGATTTTCATTAGTCAGTTTAATCAAGCATCATTTTAAAACTTGAATCTAAAATCGATCATGGGACCTAGGGCTCTCAGATTCGATTCAAGTGCAATCAGGTTTTCAGAGCTTTGGGTTTAATCCAAGCCCATTTTATCATCTTTGAAATAAAGAAAGAAGCTAAAAAAATCAAAAATAAAGTAGTAACTCTTTAACTTATGCATGTTAAATTGTTAACATATCGAATAAATTTATATAAATACAAAATAATGAACAAATACTATCTGTATATGCTAATGCCTAATTGTCGAGATAGTCACTTGTCACCCATTCAAATAAGGGTGGTGTTTGGAAGTGTGGGCGTTTTTTGGGACCGATTAAAAAGAAAAAAAGTCCATGTTTCCAAGACCCATTTTTCACAAAAAAACGCTTTGATTTTGTTTGGGAGTGTTTCTGCCACGTAGGCAGTGAACAACACTATTCTGTTTGGTAAGGTGACTTTCATCACTGTTTTTCATGTATGTCCTGACAGGTAAGCACCACATAGGATACAGGTAATCACCAATCAGTCAACCATTGGTGGCAACGGTTCATCGATGCATGAAACACCGAATTTGACGTTTCATGCATCAGTAGGGTCCCGATTTACGAGGCATGCCCATGGTTCAAGCGTTTTTTGAAAAAAAAAAACGCGTGAACCAAACAATCATATATATGAGCGTTTGTTGAAATGCCTATATGGGTCCAATGTGACACCGTTTTTCAGAAAAATGGCCACAGTTCCAAACCAATAGAACTGCAAACTCTCCATGGAGGTGTCCCACATGCATATCTCAGCATGCATTGGGAACATCTCTCACAGTAGAGTTGTCATTAGGAGATATTTCCAATGCACAGTTGGGATGTGCTGTCGAGCGCCCGTGGGACACTGTGTGTGGGATGCAGATGCAGATTCAAAATCGTCTACATCTAATAAATTTAATCAGTCTTGAATCTTAATTGGATTAAATGGGGTTGGATCCAGATATGATCCGGTTATTAAATTAATGCAACTTTGAAAATCAGAATTTGATCAGTTATCAATGAAAATGGATCATCCATACCAAAATAATTGGATTAAATCTTAGATCAGGTCTCCAACTTTTAGACTCCATCGACAGCTCTAGGTAAAATCCTGAACTTCACAGCCATTTCCAGTCCCTTCCAAGTAAGGTTAAAAGTATCGATACAGGCTGATATGTCGGTAAATATCGATACTTTTTTTTGTGTTTTTTAAATTTTTTTAAATCTGATTTAAAGGGGTCAGTTTAAGGCCCGGTTACCCTCAGAACCATGGTCTGACCTGAAACATTCCCTGGGCATATAGGAAAAGCCACGATATGATACATATCGGCCAATACAGGCTGATACATAATGATATTTTGAACCTTGCTTCCAAGTCCTAAGACCCTCCAGGACAAACATTTGGCCTTATGGAAAAAAAGGCCTAAAAAAGTTGACAAGTATGTTTTCTTTATTGGCCTACTTATTAAATTACAAATGCACACTTAGGCCTCATTTTCTTTTCGGTAAATAGAGGGGGAAGTTAACCATTTTTTCCGGATTTGTGTTTGGTAACTGTGGATTCTACAATAAATTTATTTTTCCATAGATATTATTTACCTAGATTATTAGTATCCATCTCCTAGATAAAAAAAATTGTCAAAACATTATCAGACAAAATTGTCCCTTCCAATAGTGAAATTTATAGGTCAACTGCTTAACTTATTTAAATAAAATTTATGATCAAAAGAACATGGGTAAACATGACTTAAAAAAAAGTGGTTTTTACCATTCAGTCCACCCCTAGGTGGAACTACTAGTAGACTAGGGGTGGACTGAATCCTACCCGTAGATTGATGCCAAATTTACGAGCAGGATATGGTTTAGGGGTAGGGGGGCTACTAGTAGACTAGGAGGGTGCTGCAAATTAGATTTCTGAGCGGGGATTGCAGTCCAAAAATTCCTAAAAAAGATCCCTCTAAAAGATTCTAAACAGGTGATCAACTTTGACAGCATGCTGAGAGAGGCTTAATGTTTGAAGTCTAAGAGGTGATATCATCATTTGAGGCAATTTAGAAGCTGAGCAAGTACAACACATCCCTGTACTCTTAGTTTACTCTCTGTTAGCAAAGAAACATTACTTAGTTTGGAAGGAGTATAAATAAAAATATGTAAACTACAAATAGATACAAAATAATATAAAATATCAGGTTTTGCAATCTATGTAATCCTTCCAAACCAACCTTCAATACATTGTGTGTATTGCAAATAGGCTACGAGACTTGGGTGTAGCCCTCCAAACCACGAAACTCTCAGTCCCGGGTCAATGCTGGATTTGGTCCCAATCTCTGCTACAATTTTACAACCAACAAGCTTTCCTTTGTTTTTCTTTTGAAGATTTTTTTTTTTTACAAAAATAAAAATACACATTATAACTGTGTATAAAGAAGACTTTTATACATTAAAGGAAAAAAAAGAAAAAATAGAATTATTTATGTATGATGACATTCAGATGGATCGATCTGGTTGTGTGTTGGACCCAATGGTAGTGACTAGAATGAGATTAGTGAGATGGCAAGAATCTTAGATTGCTTAAGCTTCTAAGGAGACTGCAGCGCAAGAAAGCTATCTGATAGAGGTTAATAGAGCCACTAATGTATGAGTTAGTTGGATTTGGTCATTCTCTAGGTTGAAAGTATTGATTTAAGGGCCATTTGTTTTTAGAATTTTGTGAGAGGCGAGAAAGTTGGCCAATGGGGTTTTGATTCTTATTGATCAAGATGTCAATGTTCCCTTTTTAGATTTATCTGAAGTCCACAGAAAATTTATTTTTCCTAGGTATCACTTATATCCTAGGCAGGCAAGTAACTTACCACCTAGAGGGAATTTGCCAACACTTGGATAGGACAAAATTGCCCCATTTTTAATGACTTTTTATAGTTAAAACAGTCAATTTTTTATTTACCGGAAAAATAAAAGAATATGGATAAATACACTTATCAAGAAACACTTACCCGAATAAATACATTAATCTGAATAAGTAACTTCCCAAAAAGCAAACAGCGCCTAAGCGGCCAGATGCCCTCAATTTAGAATAATCATAGTGTATAGTTAAATCCTATGACTGATGGCATGGCCTACTACACTAATGGTAAATATATTTTGTCTTGTCACCTACTTTCTTTTATTATATATTATTCTTATTTACTATTAATCAAACTATTGCCATGTCAGCATATTACTTGCTAGGTGTGGTAAAAAAAGTTTGGCAGGGTAGTTGATAGAGTCTGGGCAACTAATCCTACCATGTGGGACACTTTTAATCTATGAAGCTGAACAGTAGGTGGTTGATCAATTCTCATCAATAGAACCACTCCCAAATTTCCAATAGAAAATTTTGTAACATTGTGTACTAGAGGTTTCAATATAAATAGAGCCCCGTACTGTATTAACATACATGAGATTCTGAGAAAAATATTCACTTTGGACGCAGCCTCAGGTCATAAATGAATTTTCTGATTTTATATTAGAGAACTGTGCAGGTGTCTTAGCCCATTTGATTTATTTACAGGGCCTAGTATCAGAGCCAGATTGCACTAAATTACCATAGACCCTAATACACTGTAACATCACTCTTCTTTTAAACCTCTCGTCCTCATTTTTTGGTTGTGCCCCAAGAGAAAGGAGAGGGAAAACCTTCTTTTTTTCTTCCAACCTGAGCAAATATGAAGGCAGCTATACTCTTCAAATCGGCATTTCCCTTGCAAGTGTTTTCTTTTCTCCACCACAGAAGCTATCACTCGATCACTAGAAATGGTCGTTTTCATTATCTTCTCTTCGAACCAGAGCAGTAGAGACAACATCAAATCTGAGCAGGGTCTATCAGAAAGAAAGGTCCAAATTATCGCCTTATCAGAAATGCAAAGAGTATTGAGAAGGCAATTTTAAGAGACTTTATGAGATTATGCATGGATATAGCATGAAAATTAAGATACACATTAATAAAACTAAGTTTGAATCTCAAATGATTAAATAAGCTACATACACATAATATACACATAAGAACATACGTTTTAGTAGTTTATATGAAGTGTTAACTACTAGGATATGCCAAGAAAACATTGTAAATGGTAGAATAATTAAAATACGACATAAAATTACTAATTTTACCAAGTGAAATTAGTAGCAATTGTTTTATGTTTTTTTTTTTAATTTTTGATTTTTTTATAAGTGAAAAAAATAAAGCACTAAGAACCCAAAAAGATACAATCACGAAGTTTTCATATTTTTATTGATATAATGTTAATAAGGAAAAGTTGATAAGACCGGATAGAGGCTAAAACTTAAAGAACATTCCATTTTGACAAATTGTAGTATTATAGTTTGGTGGAATCTTCCTCATTCATCTGGGCGACTTGTGTTTGAATCTTGGCGACTTCATTTACATATACATATGATTTTAAACAATATTAATTAACAAAGTAATTCAAATATGAAATAGGTAGGTATATATCAGTTCAGAATGCATGATTGTATAAGGGATTATAACAAGTGACATAGTTTGTAATGGTTAATACGAGTTTGGAACAATTTGAGTATCAATTATAAATATTGTTTTACGAATCGAGTATCAATCCATAAGAGTGAGTACGAACTATGCATTTTTGTATAGTAAGTTCATAACAGTTCGATTGAATAAGGGTTTGTGTCAGTTGAGTATGGGTTTATAACAGTTTGTAGCAATTGAGAATTGGAATTTTGCAAAACCCCTATTTCCTATTACACCACGTATAAATCATTTGAAAAACCAATAAATAGAGAGCCATGCATATAGAAGGTCCATGTCCATTTTGAACAATCCCAGGAAGAAACTCAAGCAAGTCTTACCATTTGTTTTTATGGTGATAAAGAAAGGGAAGACTAACAAGAAGGAAAAGCAGCAAGCTAGTGAAAACAACTCTTGCGCAGGGGGCTAATGTAAGGGAATAGGCTTATATGATACTAAAGTATCACTGCGGACCTGCCACAGTAACAATATTATAAGTTCCGCAGTCATGTAGTTAGTAGTACCACTCTAAAGAGGACCACGGATTCTCCCTACAGAGGCTAGTCGTAGATAATCTACGAACTTAAACTCCAAACCTGCATATGCCTTTCGAGAGACACAAGACAGAAAAACTGCAGCTTAGGGAACAGAATAACTGAAAAGCTGATCGTATGAAAAATACTGTCCCCCGAGAGACGCATAGTAGAAGATTGTGGGCATGGAAATCAGAGCAAATATATTCCGTGTCACAGTCTGACACATGTCCTCATGGGAGGGACCTAAGGACTTGAGCCCTCAACTACCTGAAGAATATTCTTGAATTCTCGGTCCTTAGAAGGCTCTTGACCACCTAGGGAATATTCTAGAATTCTTGCCCATGCACAAATTGAACCCTCCCTCATCTATATATAGCAGGGTACATGACGTGAAAAATGACCTTTCCATTGATTCCACCATTCTTAGTCTTCAAGTTAATTCCTTCTGCTCAGACTTGAGTAACTCTCTGAGTTCTCTAACCCTAGCATCAACTCGTCCTTCTATTCCCTAAGACTTCCATTTTTTATCTCTCTGAACCAGTCTCGTCTCTGATGTCATTATTCTCTTCAGCATCCAACTATCTCCAGAACTTAGACCGTTTTACAATGACAAGCCTACAGTATGGATTATGCTAACCTTGCTGATTCTTGAGAGATACTCCTTGAAACATTTTCTTTTTTTTTTTTTTCCAAATTTTACACAAGTTAATAACTAAACTCCAGTGTTGTTAATAGATTGTCGCTTAAGTAACAAAGATAAACTTTAGACCTTTCTGTAGGTATATGATGTTAGAATTCAAAATATATGGACTACTTTAACAGTATTTACTTTTCTGCAGACTTGTCTGCAACTCCACTTTTTCTCTTGCCGAGTCAGAGAGAGACACTGGGTTCTGATTCCCATGTCTGTCTCCATGGAACATGACTGAATTGAGCCCAACTGAAACCTGGACCTAATAGAACCTACTAGCATTGGGATCAGGTTGGGTTGGACAACAAAGGTGTCCAGTTTCTTCAGCTTGTATTCAAACTTTTGGTGAGCTTTATTCCACCTGAGGTTCCTTGTAACAAGAAAAAAGGAAGAAAAGGTATTTTTCTATCTAATAGGTTTGAACTTTTAAGCAGCTGCAACTCAAAAGGCCCAAATACTTTAATTTGGGCAGCCCAGTACACGAGGCTCCCGCCAATATGGGGTCTGGGGAGGGACGGATGTACGCAGCCTTACCCCTGGCATGTACAGAGAGACTGTTTCCAAAAATGTTTGCTTTAATTTATGGGCAACTAATCTAATTAAATATCCCCAAATGCAATGCTTAAAATGGCCCTAATACTTTTTGCTTAACCCATTAAAGATCTATTCTGACATGATCATTCCTCACTTTCTCTTAAAGGGCCCTAGATTCAGAACTTGCACCTTGGTCCTGGACACACTTTGAACAGCAAAACTGTCAGACTATGACAAACAAGGTTGTTCTTTTTCTCTTTCATTTATGTGTGTGTGTTTCATGTGTCTGATCTGCTATGCACAAAAAATTCGTGGATCAGATGGTTAACTCAAAGTAAAGGTCCTGCCTGATAATGTGAAGAGCAGAGTTTAAGAGGAAGTTAGAAATTCAGATGAAGTATTCTCAATATAGACACTAAAATTTAACTTAATTGAGATTCCAATAATTCTATATCTCAGTTTTAAGTAGAAACCTCATACAGATAGACTTAATTAGGATGTTTACAACTACCACAGTAGCAGAACAGAAAAATTACTATTTTTATATACCTCTAAACAAGATGTTTTCTTTCCCTTGACACTTTGGTGAAATACCATTATATACAAGAAATAAAAAATGGAATGAAATATTTTTCTAGAGGAAATGACAAAAGGTACAAGCTATAATGCAACTTGATTACTACCAACTGATGGTGGATTAGTTGGTAAGGTCTCTGGCTCGTTGTAACAGACATGGGATCAATTCCCGCTGCCACCAGAGTTGTGGGATGGGTTACTCCCCATCGTGTAACATGAACCAAATAAAAAAAATGTAACTGAGTGAATAAAAAATATGTTTCTATACAGGGCTGCTCTTATTCTCTTAAGTCGGTACACAAGCTGTAAATGGAGTAAAGTGATCGTAAGAGTTGCATGAAAGACTCACCAATATCAAGTATGGACTGAAAGATGACTAATTGATGGGCCTTCAACTGGAGCCAGTATCAAGTACAGGAAGCCTACAGTGTAAACTGATTGACTTATCTGTCTGCCTTGTTCCTGGAATAAAGAACTGGAATATCACGGTCAAGCAAGCACCTTGTGCAGCTATACCTGCAAAGAAAATAAGAACAACAAATATCTAAAAAAGAAAAGATAAAAAATCTCATGATTATATTTTCTGAAAAGAGAGAATATTTGTCATAGTTTCTAATCAATTATGACTTGACTGAGGTAGTAGGTTTCTGCCAGCCATATCTAATACGGGTAAGTTTTACAAAAACTACATTAAATGTTTATCAACTCAACTGACTCTTTTGCAATGTTGATGGTGATGGTTTATCCAGGATTGGTGCAAGAAGGGCATTTTTTGGACACTGATAGTTATGTTCCCTTTAGTCATTTGGTTGAGAATGGGGCTATAATTGCTCTTCATGTAAATCTGCAAATCCTCTTATTTACATTGGTCTCTCTTTTCAACAAAAAGCAGTTGCATTTTTTCAAATAAATAAATAAATAAATAAATAAACTATGCTCTTTCAAGTCAGCTAACACTTTTGAATATTGCATGAACTTTAGATCATGTAGCAGTATAATAGGAAAGGTAAGGTGGAAGCAATTTCAAGAGGGGGGGGGAGCGGTTTATGAAAGGAAAAGGGCAATACAGAACAAGACTGATAGATGATTCTAGCAATTGGGAAAAGGGTGCAGAGGGAGATCAAAACCAGATGGGAGAGATAGAGATGGATGAAACACATTCAGTCCAGGGACCAATCAACTGGGAGACTGGTGAATAGGGAGATGGGAGCGAGAAAGATATTGGGGTTAGTTTTTTTAGGGGGTAAAGAATCTGTGGGAAGACTTTTCAAGAGTTGGAGGAGAAGGAGAGGGAGTTGACTAAGCTGGTTCATGATGAGGATGGATCCATTCAAGTGTGGAGTGGGTCCAAGATGGAATAGGGATTGTTGATTTTATTGGAGTGGAGGAAGAAGAAAAAGGAAGGGAGAAAATTCAAGACATTCGAAAAAAATATGGTTTTGGAGTTGGAAAGGGTTAATGATAGTTCTAAAAAAGTGAATTGGTTAAAAGAGGATAACTCAAGGATATGGAAGTACAGCAATGAAAAAGGAAAATTTAAGTGGCTAACTAAGGATGTTGAAATTCAGTACAAATCGGTTAAGAGAAGTGCAAACTCATTGGCAGATGGTTTAGCTAGGCAAGGGGTTAATAGGAACTCTTTGTTTTGGGCTTTATTGTAATTGTATTTTCTGTTCATAGACTGTTCTAGGGAGCTAAGATTGTTTAGCCCCTTTGCTTTGTATTTCTTCTTAATGTTAATTAATACATTTCACAGTTATTGATAAAAAAAAAAAAAAAAAAGTTCTAAAAAAGTAAGGGTTTCTAAGAAGAATCTCAATGCAGTGAAATGGTTCAAAAGGCATAAGCAGCAACAAACTATTCCAGTGTCTAAAGGGTTAGCTAGGTTGAAAGGAGGGTGTGTTTGGTTTGGGGCCAATAAAAAATGAAGAAAATTAATCATAAAAAAAATGGCGATTAAAAAAGTCTTGAAGACAAATGAGGAGGTTATGACTTTTGCTACTGAAGCTGCTAATTAATTAATAAAATTTAATTGCTGGTTGGTGGTGGTTGAAGATAAGTTATACTTTAGGTGGAAGGGGTAGGGTGAGTTGTTTGGGTGGGTGTTTGTTTTTTTTTTCTCTCAGCTGATTTCTTATCAGTTATCACCTTCCTTGTACTCTTCGTTTTTGTTTTGATAAATTTTTTTTTACTACCATAAAAAAATAGGAATATGGGATGATTTCTGTGGAGAATATACCATAAAAAGCAGAATCTGGCTTTGTCAAATGACATTGTAGGCTCTTTGCAAAGTGCTTCATGCTTACTTGCTGTCCAAACTCATTCAAAAACAGGAATTGGTCATTAGTTAGTTAAAATAGAATATATAAATGATAATATTTCAATTAAACATAAATGGCTAGGGATGTCAATGTTCCAGATCAACCTGATAGACCTGAAACAGTTTGATCACAGGACTAGTTTGCATTTTTGAGTCCTGATGGTTCTGAATCCATATTTTGTGTCCCAATCATAACAGGGTCAGGATTGAATGTACCTGTTATAACCAATTAAGACCTGAACAGATATATATAATGGTAAAAATCTTGGTCTGACAAGCATGAGAACACAAGTTTTAGTCTGAAGCAGCCATTTTGTGCAAAAACAATACCAAAGGTTGGGTCTGTATCCAGCCCACCCTTACAAAGACCCCAGATAGTTGGGCCAACATTGGATAGTGGCCCTTATGTATGTAAAAATATTCTTCTTGTGGTTTTCTTGTATTAAGATATTTTGATTAATAGATCCAGAACCAAATGGGTTAGTTGTTCTATTTTCAGTTCAGGACTGGGAACTGAGTCTACCTGACCCAGCCCAGACCTGACCAATTGACAGTCCTAACAATGGTTCGAGATGAGACAATAACAGTGAAATGGCAATCAGATATCAGGGTTGTTGACAAGACATTTGTTGTAGCCAAAATTATGTATTTGAATTATTAAATTCAAACTTTCCAGATGATAAAACACAGATAAACTGTAAGTCAGTTTTATCTAACAAACTTGCATAGATAGGCATGATGGACTTTCAGTTCAAAAAGGAGGATGGTACAAACCACAGACAGTGCTTCTCCCCTTTGTTTGGCCATCTCTGTGCGAGATTGAGCACTTGCACCTCCGTCTCCAGCTGGAGCTTCCACTGGAAAGGAAATGAAACACCAGAAATTTGTCAAACAAGGAAAGTATAGCAGCATGTGCAATTCATTATATTAACAATGGATTGGAAAAAGATCTTTCTTTAATTACCTCCGACTCCAATAACTCTCAATTTCTGGAACTCAGCACCAACAGTGATTAGGGTAGTGGAGACTTGTAAATGGAGATCCCCATACTGGGTTATGGAGACATTAAGTAGGTCTCCCACATGCTTGAGACGGTCCACAAAATTTTGCAACTGAAGTAAATCAGGTACCTGAACCAGAGTCTGAGGAGGGAAACTCAACATACATAAACTATGACTTATCCAGCTTGCCTGTGGAAAAAATTGGGTTGGGGTTGGGAAGGAAAAGAAATGAAAATGATACCTGGGGCAGGTCCTGTGCCATGTCTAGAGCAGATTGAAGTTCCATAACATCAGCTCTGGAAAGAGGCTTAGAAATGGGAACATCTTGAACTACTGCTGATTTATAACCCTGTACAAGGCATCAATTGGAGTATGGCATCAATAGCCTTTTCCACCATAATTTTCTTTCTTTCTTTTTTTTTTGTTTGAGCAAAAGGTAAAGTATAATTGTATTAATGAAAAGGTCCTTTGAACAATGAGAAGCTGTACAAAAAAGACAGAAGGACCTCAAAAGGTCATCTCAAAAAATTACAGTTAGATGTAACCTCTTTAAAGTCAGCAAGAATAGACAACCAATTTCTAACAAAGCCTAAAGCCATATTGATGACTTCTTCTGAAGAGAATTTGAGATAAAAAACCCTGCTATTCCTTTCTGTCCATACCGCCCATAAAATTGCTAAGGGAATAGAAGACCAGCACCTCTTTCCTTTTTTTGTCATCCCTTGGATCTGCTATGCCTCCAGGCAAGCTTCAACTGAGGCAGGCATACACCAACTTAACCTCAAACTTCTTAAGAAGTGGTTCCAGATTTTTGTAACAAAATTGTAGTGTAAAAACAGATGGTTTATTGATTCTGTAGATACACCACAGAGCTACACCTCAGATCACTACAGTTAAAACCTTTCTTCACCAACATCTCTTTAGAGGGACTTCTCTAAAGCTGCCACCCAAACAAAGAACTTGACTTTGGAGGGTGCCACAGTCCTCCAGATAGCCCAGCTAGGGAAGAGGGATTCAGATCCTCCCACTATGGAGCTGTAGAAGGATTTAACTGAAAACTCCCCACCTCTGTTCCATCTCCACATTAGGGAATCCTCGGATTGCAGATTCAACACCTGAGACTGAAGCAAAATTAGGAGATTTCCAACCTGCTGAATCTCCTAGTCACTGAAATCCCTTCTAAAGGCTGGAACCCAGCATATAGGATTGTCCCTTAACACAAAGGTATCAGCTACCATTGCTTCTTTATCCTCAGCCAGACTGAACAGGGTGGGAAACAGCTCCTTAAGAGAACTCTCCCCAGTCCAGGGATCCAACCAGAACTCTCCCCACCATAAAATTATTTGTTGAAAAGATGTATCCTTTTTATTATTTTGCAAAGAAAAAAAAATATTGGGCAGACTGGATACCCTCCTAACCTTGGGCATTTCTTTTGCACCAAGTGATTGCTCTCAGACTCAAATCCACGTTCTCATGCTTTCCAGCCCAGTATTTTACCATTAGACCAAGCAATGGCCCCAATGAAGTCTGGAATTAAAAAAAAAAAAAAAAACCTTCTCCATGTATGCAAAAAAATCGCCCATGCCCAAGAAAAATGGCTATAAACATAAGCGATGAATAAGAAATATCTCTTAACTCCTATTTTACCGACAGCCACAAGCACACTAGTGCCACTACCTTCCAATTACTAGGTACCCCAATTTGCCACCCTGCCACCTTCTCTTGCAAAGTTTAGGGAAAACACCAATTAAGATTGAATAGTTGCAAGAAAGGAACCCAAATATTGTAATGAAAAATGAAATCATAGTTCAGGTTCAGGTTGACTTAAATTTAATGAAATGCTTAATGCCAACTTGGCCGTCTGAGGCTGCTCCATAAAATGGAGCCATTGTCCTCCCTTTGTTGGTTGGATACTCCAATTGTAAAAAATGCAAAATGAGAGGAAATTCCTATGGTAGGAAGCACGCCCACCCATAGTCTTTCCCATTTTGAACTTTGGTGGCCTTACCCAGAACTACAGTGCACTGGACAGACGAGATTAAAGGAATCCCCGAATCAAACACTGAGAGTCCATAAGACCAGAAATATACGGAAGTTGTATAAGAACCATGTAGAAATCATTTAAAAATCGATTCTTCCGGAGTCCATATCTGTTGGGAATAATAAAGTAAGAAGTTACAAATATTGGAACATGTAAGGTGACTTGTTATCTGTGGGCAGAGTGGGCATGCCATTTATCGAACACCTGGTGGAGTAGAAGATGCAAAGACAAGGATAGATTACAACCTTCGTCTCGAAGGTGAGGAAAGGCATGGGCTGGCGGGAATTGGACGGCAACTTCTTGACGAGCTTAATTTGAAGGCGGTTGGAGGCGGCAGAGCCACCAGAAGGACCCTCGAGGCTGATGCTGACGCTGCTACGGAGGGCACGATGAAGGAGGCCGAGATCGATGACGAAGGCAATTCTGTCGTCGTTCTGGCTGGAAATGCGGTAGTAGTCAAAGAGGGCCTCCTTGCGGAACTGGGCGATGCACTGGACACCGTCGCCGTTGAGGAGGTTGTGGAGGAAAATGGCGTGGTCTCGGGTGAGGTAAAGATGACACACCCTTCCCATCTTGTCCAGTGCAGGTAAGAACCCTGTTCTTTTCATCATCACACTCCATAGTTAGCGTTTCAAGTCGTGATTCATCCGTAGTCCGTTCAGAGATACAAAAAAGTAAGAAAAAAATAATGAGAGAAGCAATGAAGCATTCCAAATTAAACTTACTCTTTTCTAGAAGGTGAACTCCATTGTCAGTTAAGAATGCTTTCAACTTCATCTCTCTTCTTCTTCTTCTCCTTCTGCGTCTATCCTTCACTACTCTACAGTTTATACTCAAGTGTGATTCGTTCTTCGCGCCTTTTAAGTCGGAATGCAACAGCCAAAAGGTGATGCAGGGACAGTTTGGGAGGGTTGAGCTGAAGGGGATAACGGGATCTGGCGATCTGATCACAACAGAAACCGTCCAAACCCGCTTCATGATCTGCGTTCGTACATTTCACCATGAGATTGGGACCCACCAATGTCTGTGATGTGATGTATTGATGGATATGTTGGAACGAATTGGAACATTTTCTGTTGTGAGCATATCCGACCACGAGCCGAAGATCCAATTAAGCATGTCCGGCTGATTTGAATCGCTGCGGATAAGTTGCACTGACCTGCACAAATAAACGAATTCGGATTTGCTGAACGCGATGGCGGTTCATTTTGCTGTCGAACCAATGACGATGTTTTACGCCGGTGATGAAGTCATGGCCCCACTGTAAAAGGTGCGAGCATAATGGATGGCTCATTTTGATAAAAAAATTAAAAAAATAAAAAAATAAAATAGCTAAAACAGTTGACAGTTCAAATGGTTTTACTGCCCAGGCCAGCGGTTTGTTGATCAAATCAACAAACTTTGGCAAAATAACAATTCTGGGGTAAAACAGAACAATCACCTAACTGGTCCCAGTTTTTCCAATAAGATTGTTTGATGTAGTCGGGTTTTGAAAACCATGGTGAGGACAATGATGATGGAGAGGATACAAGCAATGATGAAATGGAGGACTAGGACGATCAAAACAACATAGAGTATGATAAAAACAACAGGGTGTTAGACAGTTTTGTATGCCCTTAGTTTCAATCAAAATGATGTACTTTATGAATTTATTGTAAATGAATAAAAGTGCATATTTGATTCATGATCCCTTGGTATGTTTCTGTGTAATACCCTTAAACTGGACACTTAATGAGACTCGTGAGAGTTTAGAATGTTAACAACCAATGGGTCGGTCTGGGGAGACCTATCCTGACAAGGCTGACACTGTGGTGCCATTAAGTCGGTTGGGGTGGCTTGTCTTAGCTACCAGGGTGAGACCCTAGGCACATACAGTGTGATATTAATTGAATCTTTACCAGATTTTTAGTATTGCCCTGGACCTTGGAGATTGATGGGCAAAACTGGAAAGTTACACCCGACCCCTAGACTCGATTATGATACTGCACTGGGTGTCGGATTGGGCTGTCTTTGATGTACAAATCAGTGAGATCCTTAGCGGGGGTCAAAACCTGGGTATGTTGGGACAGTCTGAAAATTCATTTGAGTGGGTGATCATAGTGACAGGATCAGCCCCTTTGTCGGACAAAGGTAATGATCGGGGATACACTCTCACTGATGGAAACCAAGACTACCGGCAGTCGATTTCAATTGTTGAAATTTGTTTTGCAAAATATATTTTATATGAGATAAAAAGTATATATATTATGGTTTCAAAATGTTGCAAATAGGTTTTAATTCCCGGGATCCATACTTGAGAGAGTGCAACACTGTTCCTTGTAGCCGAAGGAGAGGTCCTCTCTTGTCGGGTAGTGTATGATCATTATGGGCTGAGAGGTTAAGTGTAAGACCATTGAGGATAATGCCTGATGGGCTAATCTTGCATCTGCCCACAGTCCCTAGGTGTTACAAGGTGGCTTGGCCCAAGGACCACTTAGGGTAAGTGTTGGGCCCATAGAGCCCATTTGATGGGTTTCAGGGGGTGCACTGTCCATAACAGTGTATTCGGCCAGGCTAGGCTAAACCCATGTGGCTGATGTGTAGATCAATGTTTGGGTTCCACGCCATACAAGGAAGCCCAACTGAGCATCAGTTTGGAAGGCTTAATGAATACATAACCCTATATGGGCCTTAAGCCTATTTCGAACTGGGCTAATTTGATTAGTCTTTAAGGGGCGAATTCTGAGATAAGATCAGCTGATAGGATTGGGCCCACACCCTATCCACTCAGAGAGTCCAAGATCTAAATGAGATTTAGATTTGGAAACTTCCTAATTAGATTAGGAACTGGCTGATCTAATTTGCAGATAAGATAAGGATTATCCCTTATCTTAAAGGGACTTCTAATCCAGATATGATTTGGGTTAGCAACTCCTAACGGGATTAGGAGCTGACCCCTTTAAGCCTATAAAAGGAAGAGGGGGCGGCAGCCTTTAGACACAACATTAACAGACTCAAGTCTTGTCTTCAGAGTTGAGATCACAGAAGAGAGAATTCTGCACCCTACAAATTCTCTTTAGCCGCTTCCTTCCTGCAGCCGCCGCCTATAGCAGTTCGATCTCCATTCCTTGGGAGAAATCAAGATTGGATTTTGATTCCAATCTTTTGGAGAAAAGATTGGTAGGGGTTGTATTCACAAGCCGTCCAGGTGATTCTTGGGAAGAATCAGGTTCTTAGGAAGGACACTGTTGATTCTGCTCCACCTTGCACTGCGCCATCTTCAGTGGGAGCAGATTTTGGTTTCTACCTTGGGCGTGAACACCTCCATTGAGAGATATTATTTCTCTGTATCAGGTATTATCTCTCTCTCCTCCTTTTGGTTTAGATCTGGTTCAGTTTATGGTTCAAGAATGATCCTTAAAAATATGATTTTCTAAATAGGGAATTCGATTCTCAGTTGAAGGGAGAGAAAATTTTTGAAATTCGCCCCCTTTATTCCGCAATCTTGGGCGTCCATGTGATGGATTTCCTATCCCTTCTGTGGTATCAGAGCCATGGTTCAAATCTTGAACCATTCTGTTTCAGATCTGAACCTGCGCAAATAGGGAGAAGGCGTTCTACATAATTTGCGCAGATATGGGTTTTGGGAAATTTGTTCCCAAAACAGATGGGCAAATAATCTAAAATTAATTTTAAATAAATCTAATTATTATTTAGAATAGTTCTTTATAATTTTCTTGATTTATGGGTTGTTTGTACAAGAGGAGATCGAAATCTTGGTTTGCGCAGGGAAAACTACAAGATTTACAGTTTATTGAATTTATTTATTACAATTGGTCTCTAAATAATTTGTTTTTTTATTTTTAGACTCAATGTATAGGCATTCGATCTGATGTAATAATTAATAGAAATAGGATTTCTATTTAATTTTATTTTTGGATCGAAGATGGCGGCGCAGAGAAGTAGATTTCGCAGATGGGAGATTCGCTATCTGCGATTTGCAGTTTAAGAAACTGCAATCTGTGATCTAACCTCTATTTTGCAGGATGGAGTGTGCGAACAGCCCTAATTAACTGGTTTATGCTTTTCTTTTATCAGTTATTTAATTTCAGATTATTTTGAGTTAAGGATTTAATTAAAAATCAAACCCTAGACCCATTCGAACCAAAATTGGTTCAAACTATTTGGACCAATTCTAGGGTTTAATCAAGGCCGAAAGTCAGCCCTAATTTTCCCACTAATGGGCCTAAGGATTGATATTTAATTAAATGGTTAATTCGACCCAGCCTGTAAAGGCCCAGTTTTAAATAGTTAAAACTACAAAAGTCCATTTTAAAGGATAAAGCTATATGGGCCGAACTAGATAACCCTAATTCAGCCCATATACCTAGATAATATTAATGGTTAATATTATGGAATTTTAACGGGCTTCCAACGGGCCTTACAGATAATTAATTGATTGGATCAATTTATCCCTGCATGAGATGTATGGATGTGTAATGTGCTGCATGCATGGGCCATAAGTGCTTGGCCCATGTTCATTCGATAGCGGCTCTTGCGCACACCATGGTTGAATGCACATCATTGCCATGGTGTCCCTTTTGGTCATTGGATGACCTCCCTCAGTGGTGGGCCCCACACCTCATCGAGAGGTTACGTGAGAAACCCTAGCTGATTTAAGGCCCACCGAAATCTGGCTTTATGAAAGTCAGTGGGAACCACTTTGGTTTGACCTAAATCAAACTAGGGCCTAATTATTTGTTCCCTCCAGCTAATATGAGTGCACGTGATAGGGAGATTCATATGGTGAACTCTCTAAAGGCCTTCCATCATTAGCATGAGGATGGGTATTTCATTAATAAGGAAACGCACCAGAAAATGGGCTATCCATTTGCTGTTGGGCTTGTCTGAGTGTTTCATAAGATGATAGGGGCGCCATGGAAATTGATCGTAGATTAAAAGCCATATCTATGAAATGAACATGAATCAAATTAGGTTGTGGACTGATGTTTGCTCTTTTATCAGAAAATGGCAAACGAATCTTTTGCAAAGCTTCTTGATGATAACAAGCTTAAGGGCCCAAACTACGCCGACTGGTACAGGAAGCTTATGCTGGTCCTAACTTCAGAAAAGCTGGACAAAGTGGCAAAGAATCCTGCCCCGGAGCGTCTAGGAGACAGGGCTTCTGAGGCCCGAATGAGAAACTATCTGGAATGGGAGGAGAAAAACTCCCTAGTCCGGTGTTACATCATCGCCTCTTTGGACAACCCAATACAGAGGCAGTTCGATCAGATCGAACTTGCCAAGGACATATTGGACAGCCTGAGGACGATGTATGAAGAGAAGAATCGTTCTACTCGACAAAAGGTCTTGAAGCAGTTCATGACCACTCAAATGTCCAAGGGCCTACAAGTTCATGACCATTGTCTTCGGATAATGGGTTACATCAATGAACTGGAGGCTCTTGGATCCAGGCTGGACCTCGCAACCCAGATAGATGCTATCCTTAATTCTTTGCCTCCTTCCTTTAATCCGTTCATCATGAACTATAACATGAACAAGCTGAATGTCAGCTTGCAAGAGCTCAGCAATATGTTGCAAAGAGCTGAAGAACTGATTAAAAAGGATGAGCCTGTAGCTATGCTTGTTGAAACTAGCAGAACGGGGAAGAGAAAGAGGAAGGCGAAGAAGCCTCAGAAGAAAGCCGCCAAGGGCAAAAGGCAGAAGAAAGGCAAAGCATTGGATGCTTGTCACTTCTGCAAGAAGACCGACCACTGGAAAAGGAATTGTCCTACTTACCTGGAATCCAAGAAAGGTAATTTCGAAACTTGTGTTATAGAAACCAATTTATTGGTAGCTTCTGCGTCCTGGTGTATTGACTCTGGGGCTTCAACTCATGCGTGTAACTCACTACAGGGGTTCAAGGTAAGCAGAAGGCTGAGTGAAGGAGAAGTCACTCTCTACTTGGGGACTACTGCAACTGTTGCAGCCGTGACAATAGGAAATGTGGAGTTAATTTTTAGAGAAGGAAAAGTTGTACTGAAAGATTGTCTTTATGTACAAAACTTAAGAAGAAATTTGATTTCTGTTTCAAAACTGTGTGTAGATGGTTATTCTGTCTTCTTTAGTAATACGATTACTATTAAAAGAAATAACAGATTCATCGCATACGGGGAACTGGAGAACAGTCTCTATGTTCTACATCCTTCTCTAGAAACTAACATAACTGAAACTACGTCGGCTGAAATCCCCAAGAAGAGAGCCCGTGATACAGTTAATCCCACGTGTCTGTGGCATTACCGATTTGGCCACATCGGCGATGACCGAATCACAAGGTTGGTAAATGATGGCCCTTTGGATTTTCTAACTGTAGAAGATCTTCCCACCTGTGAGCCTTGCCTACAAGGCAAGATGACAAAACGACCATTTGACGGTAAGCCTAAAAGATGTACAGGCACACTTAACCTAATACATACTGATGTATGTGGTCCCCTGAGGGTTAGGACATAGAATCAACACGTGTATTTCATCACCTTCACAGATGATTTTTCACGATATGGTTACGTGTACCTAATGAGACACAAGTCTGAATCCTTTGAAAAGTTCAAAGAGTTTAGACAAGAGGTTGAGAAACAGTTGGGGAGAGAAATTAAAGCCCTTCGATCTGATCGAGGTGGCGAGTATCTCTCTGACGAGTTCAGGGACTACTTAAAGGACAATGGGATATATCACAATTAGCTCCCCCTATCACACCACAACTTAACGGTGTTTCAGAGAGGAGGAATAGGACCTTATTGGATATGGTCCAATCACTTCTCATACACTCAGAGTTACCCACATCATTTTGGGGTTAAGCATTAGAGACTGTGATTTACGTGTTGAATTGGGTTCCAACCAAATCGGTTCCAAACACTCCATATGAACTTTGGACCATAAAGAAACCAAGTGTCAAACACTTGAAGATTTGGGGTTGTCCAGCACACATTAAAAGAACGAGTGCAGACAAATTGGAATCCAAGACCAGTCGTTGCCTATTTGTAGGCTACCCAAAAGGCTTTGTAGGTTACCTTTTCTATGACCCAAGTGAGCAGAAAGTGTTCTGCAGTCGAAATGCCCAGTTCTTGGAGACCGATTATATCCTGGACACCCATCATCAGGAAATTGTTCTTGATGAGGAGAGCTCATGAGCAGTGGGAGATGTCCCACAAGTTCCAGATAGTGACCAACCTAGAAGATCCACTCGGGTATCCAAGCCACCAGTCCGTTATGGTTATGAGTAGGATAGTTACCTGGTGGAAATCTTGACTAGTGAGGAGGATCCCATGACTTGCGCGGAAGCTATGTTGGACATAGATTCCCAAAAGTGGGTGGAGGCTATGAGAGCAGAGATGGACTCAATGGAGACCAATGGAGTCTGGACTCTAGTAGATCCGCCCTCCGGGGTAAAAGCAATTGGTTGCAAATGGATTTACAAGAGGAAGAAGGGCCCCGATGGTAGGATTGAGACATTCAAAGCTCGTTTGGTGGCGAAAGGGTACACTCAGAAAGAGGGCATCGATTATGAGGAAACCTTTTCGCTTGTGACCATGCTTAAACCCATTAGGATCCTGCTAGCTGTAGCAGCATACCATGATTATGAGATTTGGCAAATGGATGTCAAAACTGCATTCCTGAATGGAGATTTTACTGAAGATATCTATATGTAGCAACCACAAGGCTTCATAGCTGCGGGTCAGGAAAACATGGTATGTAAACTTAATAGATCCATTTATGGACTTTAGCAAGCTTCTAGAAGTTGGAACATCCGTTTTGACTCTGCCGTCAAATCATTTGACTTCGAGCAGAATCCGAATGAACCATGTGTTTACAGGAAGTACAGTGGAGATAAAGTTACCTTCTTGGTTCTGTATGTAGATGACATTCTACTCATTGGGAATGATGTAGGAATGTTGACTACCGTGAAAGTATGGCTTTCACAGCAATTCTCCATGAAAGATCTTGGAGAAGCCTCCTATATACTGGGCCTTCGACTCTATAGAGATAGATCAAAGCGGATAATAGGATTATCCCAATCTGCCTACATTGACAAAATAGTCAAAAGATACAACATGGAAAACTCCAAGAAAGGAAATGTTCCTTTCAGGCACGGAGTCACTCTCTCCAAGAAGATGTCTCCTAAGACTTCTGAGGAGATTGATGGCATGAAAGACGTTCCCTATGCCTCTGCCATAGGGAGCATCATGTATGCCATGCTGTGCACTCATCCTGACATTGCTCAGGCAGTGAGTGTAGTAAGCAGATTTCAGGCCAACCGAGGGCAGGAGCATTGGACTGCTGTGAAAAACATACTTAAGTACCTTCGAAGGACAAAAGACTTTTGTCTAGTATTCGATGGTAGCTCACTACAGATCCAAGGGTATACAGATGCCGATTTCCAGTCGGATCCAGATGATAGAAAGTCTACATCTGGATATGTTTTCACAATAGGATCGTGTGTTGTTTGCTGGAAAATCAGCAAACAGGGGTCCACTACAGACTCCACGACTGAGGCCGAGTACATTGCCACAAGTGAGGCTGCCAAAGAAACTGTGTGGATGAAGAAGTTCGTTCACGAGTTGGGAGTAGTTCCGTCCAGCACATCACCCATCCCATTGTTGTGTGACAACAATGGAGCTATTGCTCAGGCTAAGGAGCCACGAGCCCACTCAAAGTCGAAGCACATCGAGAGGAAGTACCATGTACTGAGGGAGATTGTTGGTAGAGGGGACGTCCTGATTCAGAAGGTAGCATCAGCGGAAAATGTAGCAGACCCATTGACAAAGCCACTATCACAGAAAGTGTTTGAGAAACACGTGGAAAGCATGGGACTCCGGCTAGTACCTGATTAGACCTAAGTGCAAGTGAGAGCTGTTAGACAGTTTTGTATGCCCTTAGCTTCAATCAAAATGATGTACTTTATGAATTTATTATAAATGAATAAAAGTGCATATTTGATTCATGTTCCCTTGGTATGTTTCTGTGTAATACCCTTAAATTGGACACTTAATGAGACTCGTGTTAGTTTAGAATGTTCACAGCCAGTGGGTCGGTCTGGGGAGACCTATCCTGACAAGGCTGACACTGTGGTGCCACCAAGTAGGTTGGGGTGGCTTGTCTCAGCTACCAGGGTGAGACCCTAGGTACATACAGTGTGAGATTAATTGAATTTTTGAACTGGATCAGATTTCCAATATTGCCCTGGACCTTGGAGATTGATGGGCAAAACTGGAAAGTTACACCCGACCCCTAGACTCGATTATGATACTGCACTAGGTGTCGGATTGGACCGTCTTTGATGTACCAATCAGTGAGATCCTTAGCGGGGGTCAAAACCTGGGTATGTTGGGACAGTCTGAGAATTCATCTGAGTGGGTGATCATAGTGACAGGATCAGCCCCTTTGTCGGACAAAGGTAATGATCGGGGATACACTCTCACTGATGGAACCCAAGACTGCCAGCAGCCGATTTCAATCGTTGAAATTTGTTTTGCAAAATATATTTTATATGAGATAAAAAGTATATATATTATGGTTTTGAAATGTTTGCAAATAGGTTTTAATTCCCGGGATCCATACTTGAGAGAGTGCAACACTGTTCCTTGCAGCCGAGGGAGAGGTCCTCTCTTGTCGGGCAGTGTATGATCATTATGGGCTGAGAGGTTAAGTGTAAGACCATTGAGGATAATGCCTGATGGGCTAATCTTGCATCTGCCCACAGTCCCTGGGTGTTACAAAGTGGCTTGGCCCAGGGACCACTTAGGGTAAGTGTTGGGCCCATAGAGCCCATCTGATGGGTTTCAGGGGGTGCACTGTCCATAATAGTGTATTCGGCTAGGCTGGGTTGAACCCGTGTGGCTGATGTGTAGATCAATGTTTGGGTCCCACGCCATACAAGGAAGCCCAACTGGGCAGCAGTTTGGAAGGCTTAATGAATACATAATCCTAAATGGGCCTTAAGCCCATTTTGAACTGGGCTAATTTGATTAGTCTTTAAGGGGCGAATTCCGAGATAAGATCAGCTAATAGGATTGGGCCCACACCCTATCCACTCAGAGAGTCAAAGATCTAAATGAGATTTAGATTTGGAAATTCCTAATTAAATTAGGAACTAGCTGATCTAATCTACAGATATCCCTTATCTTAAAGGGACTTCTAATGTAGATATGATTTGGGTTAGCAACTCCTAATGGGATTAGGAGCTGACCCCTTTAAGTCTATAAAAGGAAGAGGGGGCGGAAACTTTTAGATACAACATTCAACAAACTCAAGTCTTGTCTTTAGAGCTAAGATCACAGAAGAGAGAATTCTGCACCCTGCAAATTCTCTTTAGCCGCTTCCTTCCTGTAGCCGCCGCCTATAGCAGTTCGATCTCCATTCCTTGGGAGAAATCAAGATTGGATCTTGATTCCAATCTTTTGGAGAAAAGATTGGTAGGGGTTGTATTCACAAGCCGTCCAGGTGATTCTTGGGAAGAATCAGATTCTTAGGAAGGACACTGCTGATTCTGCTCCACCTTGCACTGCGCCATCTTCAGTGGGAGCAGATTTTGGTTTCTACCTTGGGCGTGAACACCTCCATTGAGAGATATTATTTCTCTGTATCAGGTATTATCTCTCTCTCCTCCTTTTGGTTTAGATCTGGTTCAGTTTATGGTTCAAGAATGATCATTGAAAATATGATTTTCTAAATAGGGAATTCGATTCTCAGTTGAAGGGAGAGAAAATTTTTTTGAAATTCGCCCCCTTTATTCCACAATCTTGGGCGTCCATGTGATGGATTTCCTATCCCTTCACAGGGTAGATGAGATATACAAGAAACAATTGCAGATTAAGGAGAAGATGAATGCTAAAGAGGACAACATGAGTCCAGGTTCCATGCAAGTTACAAATGAAGCTACTTAGCTAGAATGTAAGAGGACATGAAGGCCTTGGTTGCAACATCATGTTGTTAACATTATTAAAACTTATAAACCTTGTACTTGTTTTTTTATGGAAACAAGAGTTAATCCTGACCACATAAGAAAAAAATTTAAAACCTTTAAATATGTAGGATTTTTTCTTATTAATCCTACCGATTTCTCCAGGGTGCTTTGGAGTTTATGGGATCAAAGTCAATGTAACCTACAATTTATTTTGTCAAATGTTAGACTAGCTCATTTTCTCATAAATAAGCAATTCTCTAATAAATATTGGTTATGTACTTTATTTATGCACATCCAAATAAAAATGAGCAAAGAATAGTGTGGAGTTAGATCCTTTGAAAACAAAGAGGGGGAGGAGAGGTTCATCCTAGCCAAATCCGTGCCTTTAAGGAATTTATGTCTGATTGCAATCTTATGGAATTAGACATGAAAGGAATCAATATATGTGGAAAAACAAATATACCATGGAGAGGCTTGACTGTGTTCTTGTCAATGATTCTTGGAAAAACAAATATACCCCTTCTCCTTCATAGTGATTTAACTACTAGTTTGGGACCCAAACCATTTTTGGTTTGAATCAATGTTGTGTCGACCCAAATATTGTTGATGTGGTAATTCAAGCTTGGAACCAAGGGGAAAATGGATCGAGAGCTATGTAATTTGTAAGAAAAAGAAACAACCTAGTTAAAGTTTTAAATGAATGGAATAGAAAGCAAGTCAATGATATATTAATCAAGAAGAAAACTTTAAGTAGAACATTGAGAAAGCCCAAAATAAGATATCTAGGGATCCTTATAATTAGACCTGTTCACGGGCCGGCCCATCTAGCCCTCAGACGGGCTTGAACAGGCTTTTTGGCCTGTAGGCTTAACCTCGGGCCAAAAAGCCCAGCCCACATAAAATTTGAACCGGGCTCGGGCTTTGCCAAAATAGCTTGGCCCGAGCCCGACCCAGCCCGACCTATAGTTAAACCTAAGTAAAAACCCTATGTGATGTCTATTTGAATAATTTTTTTGATTTAAGAAGGTTGTTGATTCACTTGTAGGCCCATTGTTCATTTAAATAGGGGAAAAACATCCGAATTAAAATAGATAATGTTCATTTGAATAGGGAAAAATTCGAATTTCTTTTATTAGGTCGGGTTTTGGGCTCGGGCTTCAGGCTTTTTATTAGGGCCAGGCTCGGGTTTGGACCTAACATTTTTCTGTTAATAAAGAGTAAAAGCCCGGCTTGAGCCCGGCCCGGCCCGGCCCATGAACAAGTCTACTTATAATTATGCATTAGTTCATTATGAAGGGACTCTCCAAAAATAGCTAGATAAGATCCTTGCTCGTGAGGAAGCATATTAGGTCTAGAGGTCTCAAATAAATTTAACAAACTGGATTAATTTCCATACTACAACCACCATTAGAAGATCTAGGAATAGGATTATGGGGGTGAAAATTGATGAAGGATCTTGGATTGATAGTCATACAACTGTATCCAACTATTTTTCTAACAAATTTGAACAAAGATTCAAATATGAGGGAGGTAGTGGATTTTTTTTTATTATAATACTAAGAGGTGCTACACTAGACTGGAGGGGAGGGGGTAGCATGACCTCACAAATCCCTCTAGAAAATTAAACCAAGGCTCCAAGGGGGATTACACTGATTAAATGAAATACATCCATTGTTAGATGAAAGAGCTTCCCTAGTAATCCAGTTTGCTGCTTGATTCGCCTCTTTGAAAACATATGTATATATTCCACACCTTGTGTGAGCTGTTCTCTAACCAATAAGCATTATTTAACAATGTTTCTAAGGGTCCAAGGTAGATACACTTGACCTTTTTAGACAAGAAATAACTAAGCTTGAGTCCCCTTCAATAATAATAGCTTGATCCACAAAGTTTGCAACCAAATTATGGGCTTCCCACGCTACCTACACTTCAACAACGTTGATGGTCGAGATATCAAGATTGTAGCCTCTGGGGGAAGCCAAACAACATCCAACAATTTCTTCTTCTCTCTAGTAGTGCCTGAAACCTACAAACGGTTAGAAAACTCGCACCAATTTTTGGAAGTATTATCAACAACTACTTGAGGAGGGGTTGTAGCAATGGAAAATGTCTTCTGATTTCTATTTTTCCACAATTTCCATAGAATGTAAACACTCTTTTCTAATACATTATTATTGTTATTCTGATTAGCCTCATAAACTCTAGTCCACCACTCACAATATTCCACACTATGGAAGATATCTTCTTCCTCCCCATAGAAGTTACACCCACCATCAACGTTACACCTTTTGCCATCAGTAGGATCTTCATGAGGAGCTTATCATTTAGAACTAGATAAAGAAAGATCTTAAGTTTTGGTTGGCATCTTAGGTTCCAAATAAGAGTTCTCCATTTGACATTACAATCTTTGTTGGTAGTCAAGTTGCACTTGAGCTTATATACAGTTTTCATCGAAAAATCACCATTTGAATTTAATCTCCACATTAACCTATCTTCGACATCATTTGAGGGGATAAAAATGGATCTTATTTTATTTCACAGAGCAGGAGGTACAAGGCTACAAATTTTATCTTCCCTCTAGATTTTCCGTTCAAAGATTTTCTTCTACACCTTAGGGAATAGTAAGATTCTCACTTATGGCGGAATTGTCCATCCATCTATCATTCTAGAAGTTAATGGAACTCCCATTCCCCACTTTCCATCTCAGCCCCCTTTTTAGAATATCTCTTGCATAGAGGATCCCCCTCTAGGTCCACGATATCCTTTTATCCATTTTGGCGTTCCAAATATTATCTTTTTGTAAATATTTTCCCCTTACCATCTTAACCCACAAATTATTATCCTCATTGAGGATTTTCCAACCCAATTTTGCTATGCTGGCCTCTTTGACTCATTGAAGGTTTAAGAGCCCCAGACCTCCCTAGATTCTCGGGGAGCACACTCTCTTCCAAATAATAAGATGAATTTTGTTGAAGTTTGGAATTTGACTTGAGGCCTTAGCAAAATTCTACAAAATATCTTTAATTTTCCCACATGTTGTGATTGTAGATTCAACAAATATTAGACAGTCATCTGCAAACTGAAGGATTGGAATCTTAGGACATCCCCTACCAACCTTAGTTCCAATGGGACTGCAAGGAATTTCAAATTCCTTAGAAAGCTTCTTTGACAGAGTTTTCGCACACAAACTCAGGGTACCATTAACCAAAGCCTGGAATGACAGTTTTGATACATTCCATAACCCACCTAACCCATCTTTCATGAAATCCAAAATTTTTAAGAATATAGTTTTGATACATTCCATAACCCACCTAACTCATCTTTCATGAAATCCAAAATTTTCAAGAATTTTCTCTATAAATTCCCACTCGAGCTTATCATAGGCTTTTCTCCATGTCAGTGTTGCAGGCCATGATATCTTTTTTCCTTTTTTCTCTTTTTCATAGAGCGAATCATCTCATAAGCTATCAAAATGTTATCAATGTTTTGTCTATTAGGTACGAAAGCACTTTGAAATGGAGAAATAATATTTTAAAAAAATAGCTTTATTCTGTTAACCAGAATTTTTGTTATCACCTTATAAATAATGTTGCATAAACCGATGGGTTTGTAATTATTAATAGGCTCAAGGTTATCAGTTTTTGGGATGAGACTTATGAAAGTTTTGTTCAAAATTGGGTATATCTTACCAAAGTGGAAGAACTCTCTAATTACCTCACACACCGAATCCTTAATAGTGTTCCAAAAAGTTTTAAAGAATAACGCATTCAAACCATTAGGACCTAGAGTCTTTAGATCTTTTATTGATTTAAGATCTTCATAAATCTCTTTTTTGGTTACCTCCCTTTGATGGACATATTTTGATAATTTGTAATATATTTTTCAATGTCTCCAATAAATTTATATATTCCAGTCATCCCCTCATATTGGAATCTTTTCTCAAATTCTATACAAATATGATTAGAAATCTGAGATTGGTCTTCAAACCTTCTCCCTCCCTAGTCTTGTTGAACACAATTCTATTTCTTGCTTTTCTTATGGTAGCAGTAATATGAAAGGATTTTTTGTTCTTATCTCCTAAATTATGCTAGTCAATCCTAGCTTTATGGGCCTAGTAAGTTTCTTCCTTAAGTAAGATATTGTTGAGTTGTTTTTGAAAATCGCTCTCAAGATTCTTGAGAGCCTATCTTCATCATTTTCAACCAACCTTTTTTGAACCCTCTTTAAAGAGGACATAATCTCCATTTTTTTTTGAAAATGTTCTCAAAATATTCTTTGTTCCACCTTTTTAACTTCGAGATCAGATTGTTTCTTTTTTTCACAAATTGCATAGACCTAGAAACCTTAAGGTCTTAGCTCTATGCAGTATTAACAACCTCTTTGACTTTAGGAATAGGGCACCACATGGTCTCAAACCTAAAAGGCTTCGGCCCCACTATTCATGGAAGCATCTATGTAGAGAATCAAAAGGTTGTAGTCATAAGCCATAAATGGTAAGTTTTTAAGCATTGCATTAGGAAAATGGTCCCTCCAAGCTTCATTTTTCAGGGCCCAATCAAGCCTTTCCCAAGTTTTATTATTCTTCCACGTAAGTTGACTCCCCTTCATGTCCATATCCATCAAGAAACAATAAAAAATTAGGCCATTAAACTCCCTAAGGTTGTTGAAATCCCCAATAAAGAGTCAACGATCATTTGTATTAGTTGCAATCTCTCTAATCCATTTCCATACCGTTTTTGTTCATTTTTTTTTGGAGGAGAATATATGAAAGTGCAAAACCAACTTGAATTTGAAAATAAATCAAATACACATGGACCATTCTATCATTAGAAAAAACAACTTTGAGGTTAAACATATTTTTGTTCCATAGGATCCATAAGCTCATAGAAAAACTAACAAATTAAAAAACAACATGACTGTCAAAACAAAAAGACTTAACTATTTTTTTAGTTCTCTCTGGCATCACCCTAGTCTCCCTCAAGAAACACACTCCTATCTTATAGTCTTTGACTAATTCCAAGACTTGTCTTTGCAATATAGGTTGTCCAACCCCTCTTACATTTCAACTAAGTATCTACATTTGTGCCATTTGTTTTTTGTGGACCCATATTGTCCTTTTCAAGTTTAGCTATCGCAACATTAATATCTTCAACATTGTCACGGTTCTCTTCTTCTTCCTTTAGTTTCCCTTTTTCCTCACCTTCCTAATGCTACTCAAATCACCCTCCATCAGATCATCTTCACCCTCCTTGTCTAGGTTCTTCTCTCCATCATCATCGCTCCCCTTCTAAGAGCTATTACTAAAATTTGTGTTGGTGTTTGAATCTTGCATACCACATTTGTTATCAATGTCATTATTGATATTAGAATAGTAGAAATTACTTGAGACTTTTGCTCCATTCGTAATGGTTTCTTCCACAGATTTATTTTGGATCCAACTTTTTTGGATGGGCTCCTTCTTTATGGGTTCAATCATGATGTACCCTACATTTATGAATCTGGTCCTCGAGACCTCTTTTGCCAGCTCCATTCTAAAGCTCTTCACTTGGGCCCAATGGTTTCTTGTTAAACCCCATTGCCTTTCATTTCTTTTACGTATTGACTTTCCATTTTGGTATCTAGAAATTGCACCAAAATTTTTTGGTTGGACCTTTTCCTTATTTTTCACAACCATCCAACCCTCCTCTTGTTTAACATTCTTATTCTTCGAACAGTTATAGGATTTATGGCCCCTCCACCCACAACTCATGCAAAGATCGAATATGTTTTCATAGAAAACTTTGATATGATTTTTAACCCCTCCATTAGTAAGTGGGATCTCCAGGATGAAAGGTTTAGTTGGGCTGCTTAGATCTTCATGCAAAAGCTCAATGCGTATTTTGATTGTTAGAGCTACCAGAAGATCTTCCCAAAAAGACTTGCCAAATAGCCCCTAAACATAGGGAGACGTAGGGTTATTCATGGGTCGGGTTGGGTCGGTTTCCTAGTGTTTTTTCAATCAACCTGACTTGGTCGGGTTACCTAAAGATTAAACTGAAACCGACCCTCTATTAAGCAAAACCAACTGGTTGGTTTGGGTCAATTTGGGTGCTAAAAAAACCTCTGAAGTTACTGAACATCATTTCAATTTTCATCCATAAATATATTTAAAACTGAAATATATATTTAAAATTGGAATATATATTTAAAACCAAAATATATATACAAATATGTTAGAATATATATTTTCTGGAAATATATATTTCAGAAATATATATCTGATATATTTCAGAATATATATTTTTTCATATATATATTTCTTATTTAAAACTAAAATATCTATATTTGACATATCCTTTTTTTAGAATATATATTTTTTCAGATATTTCAATTTTTATGCAAAACCAAAATATCTATATTTAATAGTTTTAAATATGATATATATATAAATTAAAACCGAAATATATATTAAAATAGATTAGGCTTTTCATACAAAACTGAAGTTTTTGTGCAAATATATCATAAATAACTAGATTTTTTTCAAAGCTTAAATAAAAAACAAATAAAATATGTCAACTTTTAACATGCATTAAATTTTAAAAATATTAAATAAAAAAATACTAACCTGTGAATGTGATGCTTGAGTCTTGAGAAGTTGAGACTTGAGAGAATGAGAGTTGAGATTTGAGGAAGATGAGAGAGCCAAGTGAATGAGTGATGTTGAAAACTTGAAATTTGAAAATCTTGAGAGTACTTGAGACTTGAGGAGCCTTGAAAACTCCTATTTGCCTATTTAGTGTAAATGTCCTTAGAGAGTAAAGAAATATCTCTTTTAATCTTTCCAAAAATGTAAGAAGCCAATATTTCTAAAGGAGTAAACGTGTAGGGACTAGGGATTTTGCTTGCATTGCAATGTTTGCCATTAATGTCAATCCTAAAGACTAGAAAGAATAGATAACTAAGTAAGAAACTATAAAGAAGTAACTAAAAAATTGATGCTAAAAATAAGTAACTAACTAGAAAGAAGTAGGATAGAGATAATCTAATTAGATAACTTGGTTCGGTTCTAAATTATTGGTTTTACCCATCTTTACAACCCGAAACTAACCGACATTGAAGAAAAATCGGCCAAATCGGGTTGGATCAGGCTGGGTTGGTCGGTTTGAATTTGTTTGTAAACAGCCCTAGGAAGAAGATGGGCCTCTGAATATATGCATATGTTAAAGAAAATTGGCATATATGAATTGCTTGTTCAATTGGGTGCCTAGATCCTCTAGTCTTCTAGTAGATATTTTAGTTAGAGAAGGACTTGCCAAAGAGAAACTAATATGAATATAGCATCTGTAAAGTTGTGTGCATGTGATGGAGCATATAATCTTTTTGATTTAAATCAGTCTTTAGCTATTATAATCCTAGTCTTTATTTCCTAAAAAGAAAAAACTCAGGAATCAAGGGCATTGCATATTTTTATGAATAAAATTCTACTCTACTATTGATAAAAAAAATGCCTATACACTATAAAAGTATATTGGTCCCGTGGGCGTTTATGGATATGTCATTTATTTGTACTTTTTCACTTTAAACGTTTATTTATATTTTTTCATTTTAAACATTTTTTGTTTTTGTTGTTAGGTTTTTAAACATTTTAAACATTTTTCCCCAATCATGCACAAAAATCAAAGCATTTCAGTTTTCTGCCATTTATTTGATAAATGGTGAAACCAAACAATTGTTTCATTTTGTTTCATCTACAATAAACGCCAACACCTATGTGGCACTGATGTGGTAGCGCTTTTTCAATGAACGCCGACTGAACCAAACACAGGTTGCTTAGAGTGATTCAAACCACCCAATGCCACCCGTCCATCTTGGAGAGAAGTTTCTTGGAAAATTATGGGGATCCAAATTAAATTGTTATCAATCTAATTGTATTGGAAATCACAGACAGGTAGGTAAAGGTGAAAACAGCAAATAAAAGTACATCAATTATCCAGTAAAACATGGATTTCATCCCTGCAGAGGATGTGGTGGCATACACTGATGGGCTCAATGTCTCTTGATCCACCTTGCAGATTTTCAAATCAAATTGTAAGTTTGAAACTTCTGCAACTCTTTCACTAAGATGTAATCCTCTTTACATTGAAGCAGCTGCAACAATAGGAACTGTTTGACCTCTTGTTCCAATCTTTTCACGCCCAATTCCTGTCTGATGATGATCAAACTCTCTTTTTTTTGCACCAACTGTTGCACTTGGTAAGTAACCATCATTGCGACCATGCTGAAATCTCGTTACCCCAGCTACGACACCATGGGCAGCATCAGAGAGAACTTGCTTTTGACTACCTAGAGAGCTTGGTTCCCTCTCTTTGTCAACCACCTCGTCCCCATAGCTTGATTGTGAGGTCCAGCGCTCTGTGGAGTCAGCTGAATTGGGTTCCCACGAAGAAGCAGCCCAATTGTGACTTACAAAGCTGTTACTTCCAGAGGATTCTTGCTGTTCCATCTCTCCACCTGTCACACCCCTTCTCACGGTTACATACTTGTGGAGGCTTGGCTCTGTTAGATCATCCCTGACAACCATCTGAGACTCCAAAATTGGCTCTTTAGCCTCCATCCTTCTCTTCCCAAGATGGAAATCGGAAGAAACATTCTTTCTGTGAGATCCATCTGCTTCAGAGGTTTTATTCTCTGAAAATGCAGCACAAGAGAGATTGGAGCTGGAACAGGAGTTGAGGTCAGCCACTGCTTCTAAGATGGAGCAGGCCTTGGTAACACAGGCTGGGAGGGAAAAAGCAGTGTTGTTGTTCTGTTGGTGGAAGTTTTGAATATCTTCAAGCAGTAACGAGGTGTAGGAATTGGGATTGAGATGGCTATCTGGGTTGAAACCTAGGGCAATGTCTAGGTCTCTGGATCTCCTAGAGGACCTACTTCTTGTTAATGTCTGGGGTTTCTGGCTTTCGTCGCCTGTGGCTGCTACAATCACTGCTACCACGTTGGCCTTGGCTGGTATCCCTTTAGCCTCTGTTTGTTCCTCCACAATCTTTTGCTGCCCCTCCTTGTCTCTGGAACTCATAGGATTGTTCTCTCGTTTGTCATTAGCCCCTTGTGGAAGTTCTACAACTCTGTTGCTTTTCTCATCAGGCTTCTGCATCTGAGCATAACACTTGTAAGTAATAGTCCTTCACAAATGTAAGAGAATTTCAGAAACAAATGAATGATCACTAAGATCAACCAAAACATGTTACCGAGTCCTCAAGTATCCTAAAATCATAATGCAAATCTAGTAACTCACCTGGGACAGAAATTGCGAGGTTTTGATCATTAATCCCTCCTCAACTGCTTCCTTGCTCTTTTCTACCTTGTTGTTGGCTGCATCTCTGAACAAAAGTTGTTCATTTACAAGGGTGTTCCCATCGATTTCGTTCATGGGGATTCTTCTGTAGGGAGAGTGCTCTGCTTTCCTGGAAGAGTTCCGGCTGAGTGAGGGTGTGTGAGGAGGATGATTATGATGGTGGGCATTCTCGTTGGCAGCTCTAATATTTGCAGGAGACTGAGAACGAGGCGATGCTGCCGTCCTAGGCCCACCACCAACCTCAACACTTCTCTTCACAGAAACCCTTTTGATTCCGGTGGCAGGTTCGGGGACTGCAGCAGCGGAAGCAGTGGCACCACCATTGCTCCTATCCCGGGTGGACAAAGAGGCCGGAACAGAAACCATCCTTGCTGGTCTAGACTTTTCCGTGGTAGGCGTTGCGGTTCCAGCAGTTGGAGTTTCAGATCTCCTACCGGGGGAGCGACTCACCCTTCTCCCACTACCGCTGTTTCGCCTCTTTTCTTCTCCAGAAGAAGAAGAAGCACGATCTCTGCTGCCGGATCTCTGCTTGTACTCAGCGTCTCCATCCCTGCTGGGTGTTCTCCGGTGAGAAGACCTAGATCGATGTTGGTGGCGCTGCCGATGCCGATGTCGGCGTCTTTCCTGTTCATCCTCCGCATCGTCGTACTCGTTATCATCGGCTGCTCGTGCGGAGGCATCGTCGTGGTCGAAATCATAACTCCTCTTGGAACCCGAGTACTTCCTGCTTCCACTAGTGCCGAGAGCATGGGCGTTACTGCCGTTGTCGCAAGAAGCAGAAGCCTTGCTGGAGTTGCTCCGGCTGAGTCGTCCACACTGTATGAGGATGGCATCTACTTCTTCTTTGGTGCAGCTGGAAGTCCTCACAGGGGCTACGCCACTGGTGCTGCCACCATTATTAGTAGGATTAGCAGTAATATTGCTGGCGTTGATTCCATTGCAGGACTCTTCCTTCTTATTGCCTACTTCTCCTCCACAACCACCACCACCACCTGCCGCCGCCGCCGCTGCTGCTGCTGATTCTTTTTCTTCAGTGCGTCTTTCATGGCTCCTTCTGTGTTTTATGACAAAGATCTCCTTCTTCACCTTTTCTTCGGCTTGTGGTGGTACCATCATCTTCCGCTCCTCCTTGACCTCTTCCTGGGGTTTCGGTTTACAGGGCGGATCTGGAGGGGAAGAAGCAACAGTCTGAGAAGAGCCCTTCTTGCTCAGACAACTACCCATCGTGGGATATCCTGACCCAATAGAAGGGATAGCTGGAAATATAAGAAAGAGAGGGAGAGTGGGGAAGAGGGAAGGAAAAGACCAGAAGAGAAACAAGAAAAGGGAGAGGGAGGAAATTCTAAAGAAAAAGTTCAAAAGTAAAAGAAAAGGCTATCGGTCACCTGTGAAATTTGGTTGGAAAAAGGTTGAGTTTTTGCTTGGGTTAGTGGTACAGGTGCTACAGGTGAAGAAGAGCTTTCGTTTTGGGTAACCTTTGGTTTTAGAGTCAGAAAGTGCAAATTCAAATTTTTTTAAACGGGCGGGCTATGGGCTGTGTCCATCAGTTTTGTTTGGTGGAGGTGAGGACCGTTGGTTGTGTTGATATTGTTGGGATTGTTTGTTAGTTTAGCTGAGTTGTGAACCGTTTTTGTAGAGACAGAGGAACTTTGTGTGATTTGTCCATCAACTTTCTATATTCTATTCAAGTTGAGATAAGCTTGCTTCCTCAATTGTTTCTATTGTATGTAAGTTACGTAACTGAATTCTTTTCATCTTTCGTGTTCTCTCTAACAGCTATTTATCACGTTTAGAAGAAGAGAAGCGAAATTACCTGTCTATCCATTTGTTTTTTGATGGGTAAGGCTTCACAATTTTTTTTGGATAATATTTAGGGGTTAAACAAAAATAAATATAGGGTTAATAGCTGAAATAGGATATCTTTTTTGGGAAAATATCAAACAAGGGTTGTGCCACTGTTGATCTTCTGCCTCTGTGTAAGTCCTCCGACGAGGCAGTTGCATACGGTGCTGCTGTGCAAGCTGCAATTCTGACCCGTGAAGGTCTATTCAGACAACCAGCCTGGTGTACTTATTCAGGTCTACAAAGGCGAGCTCACCAGCATTCCACCGGCACCAAGAGGAATTCCACAAATCAACATGTGCTTTGATATTGACGCAAATGGAATTCTTAATGTCTCGGCTGAGGATAAGACTGTGGGGGTGAAGAACAAGATCACAATCACCAATGACAAGGGAAGGCTGAGCAAGGAGGAGATTGAGAAGATGGTGAAGGATGTCGAGCGGTACAAGGCTGAAGATGAGCAAGTAGAGAAGAAGGTGGAGGCTAAGAATCCACCGGAGAATTATGCGTATAACATGAGGAATGCAGTGGAGGATGAGAAGTTTTTTGGGAAATTGGATCCGGCAAACAAGCAGAGGATTGAGAAGGCAATCGATGAGGCTCTTGATTGGCTAGACAAGAATCAATTGGCAGAGGTGGATGAGTTGGAAGACAAGTAGAAGGAATTGGTGGGTATATGTTATCTGATGAAGGAAGATTTGGCCCGACCTCACAGTTACGCAACATGTGGTAAAAGCAACAGCTCGGCACAAAAGCACGCCTAAGGCGCGAGCGCCAAGGGGAGAAACCAGTGGACTGAACTCCCTACTAGGAGCTCGAATTCTCCCTTCGGCCCCAAGCCAGACAGTAACCCGAACTGGCTTGCATGAAGCAGTTCGGGACACACCTCGCCGAACTGGCATGCCTTACACCAGTTTGGGACACACCTCGCCGAACTGGCCTACCTTATAGCAGTCTGGGACACCTCGCCGAACTGGCCTGCCCTATAGCAATACAGGACATACATCCGAACTCAAGACCGCCTCGCTCACCACTCCACCACATCGCCCCCTCAAGATGCCAAAACCAAACAAACCGTACCATGCCTGACACCGAGGAAGTCCGTACCCAAGGGCAGCGCACTTGACTGACTTGGGATCTGACGCTTGACGGCCGCGCTCCAAACGGCCACCTGCCACCGCCTACTGACACTGCCATCTCTAGTTACAGAGACGGCTCTGACAAAGAGCAGTGGCGGTTCTGTCCCAGTAGAAAGGACGACACCCGAACTGACAGAAGCAAGGGTAATCATACTCGACCTGACAAGGGCTTCAGAGTGAGTGCGCGAAATGGTTATAAAAGGCCCCCTACCCCCAACAACAAGGTATGTGAACTTTGCGCCATTTGGTCTTTACTTTGCCTTTGAGAGAATACTAACTTGAGCTTCGGAGTTATCTCACCGGATTCCCCCCGGAGTTCCCTCATCTTCTCCGTTTCAGGCTCCCTGTCGCTCCAGTCAGAGGCGAAATCGTTGACAACTAAGACCGGTTGGATTGCGCTCCATCACTATCCCATCATCGCCAAGATGTATCAAGGGAGTGGCGAGGAGATGTCGGGAGGTATGGGCAGTGGTGCTGAGGACATGCCGGGAGGAGAGTATGGCCGGAAAAGCCAAGGTGGGCCTGGTTGAGGAGTAGGACCAAAGATTGAGGAGGTGGATTGAAGCAAGATGATTTGAGCAGGACCAAAGATTCTGTCTTAACTTCGATCACTTCTTAAAACTCCGACTTTCTGTTCCTATCCTATCCCAGGAACAAGAAAGTATGTAGACAATCGTGGTAAAAACCTTGTTTATACGCATGATGAAACCTAGAGTGAATGACAGAATGAGTGCTTCACACCATAGAGTATCTTTTTACTTCACAAGTTCCTCACGATTATTACCTCACCATTTGTCTCATGAAATAATAAAGCATGGTATGTTGGAAAATAGTAAAGAAGGTAGAATGGAATTTATTGGTAATCATTTTTTAAACCAAAAATTTGCACTTATAATTGTGAAATTGAGAACTTGTAGAGAAAAGAAAGACTGAATTGTGCCATTTGGTCATTCTCCTTAAAATCACATATGCTCCCTACAGTGCAACCGGGTGATTGCAAATCAGTCACCAAAAGAAGACAGTCCACAGGCCACTAGTAGGCATGTACTTATTTACCAGACCTCCGTGAACCACCAAGAATGATGCTCAGAAAATTGATACTCGATAGAAAGAGAAAATAATGTTGTGTGTAAATGATCTGTGTTTTTGAGTCACCCGAATGAACACAGAAGTGTCATTTCAGAGAGAAGTCTCTTCAAAATAGTGCATCTGTTCAAAGAGATACAAAGAACAAGAGACACAACAAAAAAAAAAAAAACAGTTAAAAAATAAATTTGAAAAAAAGTCAAACCGGTCAAAACCAAAACGATTTGGTTTAGCGCACGTATACATGTACACGTACACGCGCCCATGCCTCCACCCAACCAGGTCAATAGTTTGCTGACCAAATCAATGGTTTTTGGCCAAAAAAAATGCTCTGAGGTAAAACAGAGATGACCGGTTCCGGTTTTGCCGGTCCGTCCATCTAGTCCGGTCCAGTTTTGAAAACCATGATCGGAATAGCCTATTCAGATTCCAGACAGTATTCCTACAAATCGAATGGGGCCTTACTCTTGGAACTCCAAATACCTTTCTCTCTCTTTCTCTCAAGCCCCCACCATTTGGCGCAATAATGTGAGCATGACGTATTTGTCAATCCTATATTCCACTCCCATTCGAAACACATGTGAAGTATACTCCAACTAAGGGTGTCAATGGATCGGTTTTGGATTGGACCCCGTCCAGTCCAAAATCAATTTGGATGGATTGGATAGACCAACATCAAGAGATAGCAATCCCACTAATAAGAATGAGTGTTATCCATCGAGCTTGTAGGAGAGAATAACCGTTCTTGTAGTACACTACGTCCACTCTTCCTTATTTGTTACTAAACTCACCACATGCGTACTCAACAACCAGTACCAGTGTGTGTATACAGCATCAATGAATGCTTTGGGCATCGAATCCCATTTTCATCTCCTTTTTCTTTCATAGGAACCTTGACAAAATTTTCAAATGTTATTCTGAGATTTATTTGAGAAAGATTTTCATTCTTTCTGTGTCCAAAGACTTGAGCTTTCGTTGGTTGAAAAGGTGCTACTTCTGTCAATAAGATAATCCTTTTACTAGTAACTAATTAAGGGTCCCTTTGGTTTGGTTTGTAGTTGTAGACAGGAATGAGAATGGGAATTGGAATCAGCAGGAATAGGATTTCATTCCCAAGGGAGGGGCAGGGAATGGCCATTCCATCAAATGGGAGAATGCCATTCCGGCAGGAGTGGAAAAGGGATTCAGATTCCACCCAACCAAACAGTTGGAATCAGAATGGACTATTCTGATTCCGATTCCAAACCCCTATTCCCATGAACCAAATGGGGCCTAATACTTTACCAAGCGATAAAGTTTAAAGTGATATTTTTATCAACAAGATATATAGCCTCGTTTCTACCTTTGTTGTTGTGCAAAGTCATGCATCCTACTACAATAGGAAACCGATAGAATAGTATATTCTTTGTATTCAGCAATCAATATTATATTGGGAATTGGCTGCTTTGTTTATCTAATAGAATTGAAGTAAGGGTTGCTGAACTAGGCCTATCTCATCATTGCTTTATCAATTATGAAGTTCATTTCAAAGAGAAAAATTGCTTCTATTTTACTTTTTTTGTTCTTAGGTGCTTGTGGAAGGAGCTAATCATTGATAATAGGTAATGGAGCATGTAGCATTGGAAGGATTATAGTGAAGGATTTTTTCTTATTTGGCTCATCTATTCTCAAGGATTCGAAGTGTAAAAAATTTCTTAGTAGTTATCAACCCTTAGCTTTCTGTACAGTTTATAGAAGAATACAATTATGAAGTTCATTTCAAAGAGAAAAATTGCTTCTATTTTACTTTTTTTTGTTCTTAGGTGCTTGTGGAAGGAGCTAATCATTGATAATAGGTAATGGAGCATGTAGCATTGGAAGGATTATAGTGAAGGATTTTTTCTTATTTGGCTCATCTATTCTCAAGGATTCGAAGTGTAAAAAATTTCTTAGTAGTTATCAACCCTTAGCTTTCTGTACAGTTTATAGAAGAATACAATCTACAGTGTACATTTAATTTTTGGGTTCTTCCTTTACATATTTGTACTAATGTTATTTTTCCAATCCAAAAGCAATGATTTTATTAATTGTTGAAGGATTTGATATGATGTGCATTAGTATTACCCTTTTCATTCTAATGGCTTGTTGCCTTATTTATATTGATTTAGTATTAGCATTTTTAATCCACTGCCTATTGTCCTTATTTGTATTGATCTAGCTCTATAAAAATAATTATATGAAAATCTTAGGAGTACAGGATGTATTAGCAAACCTCCAATGACCATTGGGAATGTCCGTCTATCATCAATTCAAATATTAATGGATTTTAAAGAGAAAAGCTGTATTGAGTAGACATGTTAAGATTCATCTCATGGGGAAAGACCAAAGTCTGTAAATCTAAAAATTCAAGGGAGATGAATGCAGCATACTAAAGTTGTACTGAGAGAGTTACATAGAATTTCCAATTCCTGGACTGAGCGCAAAACAATCCCTGCATTAATCCCAACTAAAATAGAGGAAAAGATCTCCAGAATATAATAAATCCCAAATTAAATATTGTTAGGAAAATTGAAACATAACTGAAAAAATCAAAATTTCATTCAAACATGTGAGAATCTAGCATGGAAAGTTTGAATATTCTCCATTGAACCGAATTTCTGGTTATCTAACATTGATACCTGGAAGCTTCTCCGAATCTAGAACTCAAAACAGGAAAAGAGATACAGTGGAAAGTGGAAGCCATGTTTGAACCCAAGGAATTTCAGATATTTAGATTCTTTGGACTGGCAGTCATTAAAAATGAGCAAAGAAAAATCCCCTTTATTAATATAAAGAAACTGCCTCTCCAAAGCATTTAACATAACATAAAAGTGTCATTACCTAATATTGATACTGATTATCCAGGGTCTTGGGAAAGGTGTACTTGAGTACTACCTAACATTTGGAATTTTTACAGAAAGCGACCCACTCTCAGGCATGGACCTGGTGTTTTCATGCTTGTCATCAAATGTCAACCTGAGTATCATTGCAACAAACAATGGTCCCTTCCACAAATCTCAGTGTGTAACACAGCATTAGAGTCCAACAGAACTAAAAGAAATATCAGAGTTCAAGAATCAATGGGTCAAAGATAGAATTTCAATCTCTTGCACCTCTTAGGATTGTGGGACAATTGAAACTTGTTTCAAAATATAGTATTATAAATCCCAACTCTTCCTACAGCATTACCCTACAAAATACAGTACTGTAAATCCTACATTATTTGGGTCCTTATTTTGTAAAGGTGCTATGTTTCTTTTCCTTTATACCTACATTATTTGGGTCCTTATTCCCCATTTGCCGATAACACTCTCCCCCTGCCTCTCTTTACCTGACTAACTTGTATCACACAAGAACACTGGAACTTCACTTACCCAGGCAAGTTTTACCTGGGAAACACTTGCCTAGGTAAATGTACTTACACAGGGAAGTAAAGGATTTGAAAAATGCAACGTACCTTAATGAAAGGATTTGGTAATATGCTCAAGATATCAAATCCCTTGAATTGAATCAATCTCAATAAATTATTTTACTACATTTCTTGATAAGCTAGATAAATGATCTGTGAACAAAAATCCGCCATGTTATCATTGCCAAATAAGTTTCCCTGATCTTTGAAGATCAAATTATCAAATACCATATAGTCGGTGTATGCTTTTAGCATTTATGAGGATTCTTATTCTTCCTTAGCAAATAACTTAAATATTCATTATCAAATTAACTATTTCTCATCAGTTTTAAGTTGAGTGTAAATAAACTATATTCCATACATTATCTCAACATATAGTTTTAGCATTGATGGGGAAGGTGTCCTGAATTTCTTCCTTAGCCAATTGCCTAATTTCTATTTTTCTTTTCATTCTGATTTTGATTTTATTTTTCAATTGACTCTTTTACACCCTGTCTTTCAAATGTTTGATTGTTTATAATTCTCTTTGGTATATATAATAGAATGAAATACCTTAATGTGATTTGTTGAAAATATGATGGAGGCCCATCACAAGGCCCATCTCATCCCTAGGGGCGGCAGCTCCTAGAATAAGGTCAAGAATTCAAGATCCATCAAGAATTCAAGAATTCAAGACTCATCAAGAATTCAAAACTCATCAAGAATTCAAAGAATCCAAGACTCATCAAGGATTCAAGAATTCTAGATAATCCAAGATTCATGCATGGATAAGATCAAGGGAGATCGGACGGGGGAGATCTAGTCAAGAAGAGTTCGATCCTATCTACAAGTTTGAGATGTTTAGATCAAATCTAATTTCTTTTCCTAGTTCTTTTACAATTTCCAAATGTATTATAAATACTGCTATTTCCCAAAGATAAGAATCAATTTCATACTTCAGATTTTCAGAATTTATTCAAGTTCTCTTCTTCCTATTTTCGCTACATTTTTCTCTCTCCTAGAGAGATCGGTGTTTTTCGCTAGGTGCAAGCGGACGCCCGGTGCTTGCATAGCCAGCTCCGGTTTTCATTGCTTCCACGCTGCGTCAAAATATCACAGATTATAATTGTTTGTACCTTTTATTTGAAATTTAGTTGTAGGGAAAAGTGCAAGAGGAAGCTAAGATCATTGTTTGCATCCTTTCTTTATGATGAAATTCAGCATTGATCAACCTACACCCCACCACTGAACCCATCCTTACTTCTCCAATACTTAATTCGTTAACAAGAGTGAAGCATATTCAGTTCAATTCTGTTTAACACAGAGCAGAGAAGAGAAAAACAGTCTGTGAATCACTTGACATGCAACTTTTCAGCATTGAGCACTTCAATACTTAAACCATGCATGGCCAACATAAATCCCACTCACGAAGCCAAAATTTCTTGTAGTGCCTGAGCGCACAAGGAACCCTTCCAAGTTATATGCAACATCATCTGCTTGGTCATATATACAATTTATATTCAGCAGATAATACATTATGATTTGGCATTTAGCCTGTGATGGCTATTTCATGCTCTGTAATAATTATCAAAAATGAAGAACATAGAGATATTTTCAAGGAAATAGATCAAGTGGCTTTAGAAAATTTTCATCTCCATTTTAGAACTTGTCATCAGCTCAGAGCCTCAGATGTATCAGAGTTGTATGCTATTTTGTATTATCGTGGGATGCAAAGTGAACTAAAGACAACTTTGAAATTCTCAAGATCCAATAACATAGTATAGTTCTCTTTTTGGACAATCTGTGACAAAGTATTAGTTGATGGATTCATTGCTGCAATACAGTCAACAAGAAGCTCAATGTTGACCCATAAATAATCCAACAGCCAACATGAAACAAGTGAATACTTCTCCAATGTCCTCCCAAAAGAGAAATATATCAACTGTACAAAAACTTAATGGAGAGAAGAACAAGTTATCAAGAAATAAATGCTTCTTTTTTTACCTGAAAAGTTTACACTGTGCTGAGCAAGAAGCAGTCTTCTTGAGCCAACTTGTGGACTTTAATCTGCTAATTCTTTTTCCATCCTTGTGGATTACATTGAAGCAGCTGCAACAATGGGAATTGTTTGACCTCTTGCTCCAATCCTTCCAAGCCCACTTCCCATTTGATGATAATCAAACTCTCTACTTTTTGCGCTCGCAGTTGCAGTTGGCAAGTAATTATTGTTATTACCACTGTGCCGTAATCTCCTTGCCCCAACTACAGCACAATGAACAGCAGCCTCGGAGATGGCTTTGTTTTCGATGCCTAGAGAACTTGGTTCCCTCTCCTTGTCCACCACCTCGTCTCCATAGTTTGACTGTGAAGTCCAGCGCTCTGTGGAATCAGCTGAGTTGGGTTCCCATGAAGAAGCAGCCCAGTGTTGACCCACAAAGCTGTTACTTCCCGAGGACTCTTGCTCGTCCATCTCTTCACCTGCCACACCCCTTCTCACAGTCACGTACTTATGGAGGCTGGGCTCCATTAGATCATCGCTCACGACTACCTCAGACTCCAAAAATGGCTCTTTTTCCACCATTCTCCTCTTCCCAAGATGGAAATTGGAAGAAACATTCTTGCTGTGAGATCCATCTGCTCCGGAGATTTTGTCCTCTGAAAACGCACAAGAGAGATTGGAACTGGTGCATGAGTTGAGGTCGGCCACTGCTTCTAAGATGGAGCAGGCCTTGGTAACACAGGCTGGGAGAGAAAAGTCAGTGCTGTTGTTCTGTTGGTGGAAGTTCTGAATATCTTCAAGCAATAGCGAGGCGTAGGAGTTTGGATTGAGATGGCTGTCTGGGTTGAAACCCAGGGCAATGTCGAGGTCTCTGGATCTCCTAGAGGACCTACTTCTTGTTATTGTCTGGGGCTTCAGGTTTTCGCTGCCTGTGGCTGCTACAGTCACTGCAACCTCGTTGGCCTTTACTGGAATCCCTTTAGCCCCTGATTGTTCCTCGTCGATCTTCTGCTGCTCCTCCGTTGCTTTGGAACTCTCTCGTCTATCAGTATCCCCTTGTAGAAGTTCTACAACTCTATTGCTTTTCTCATCAGGCTTCTGCAATTGAGCAGAACTCTTGTAAGTAATATTCGTTGAGGAATGTCAGAATTTCAGTAACAAGTGGATAGATCACTAAAATCATACTGCAAATTTAGAACTCACCTGGAACAGAAATTGAGATGTTTTGCTCATTACTCCTGTTTCAACTCCTGCCTTGCCCTTTTCTACCTTGTTGTTGGTTGTATCATGAGCCCTGAACAGCTGTTCATTTAAAAGAGTGTTCCCATCGATTTCATTCATGGGGTTTCTTCTGTAAGGAGAGTGTTCTGCTTTCCTGGAAGAGTTCCGGCTGACGGAGGGTGTGTGAGGAGGATGATTATGATGGTGGGCATTCTCGTTGGAAGATCTAATGTTTGCAGGAGACTGAGAACGAGGCGATGCTGCCGTCCTAAGTCCACCACCAACCTCAACACTTTTCTTCACTGAAACCCTTTTGATCCGATTAGCAGGCTCGGGGACAGCAGCAGCAGCTGTGGCATCGCCATTGCTTTTATCGCGGTTGGACAAAGAAGCCGGAACAGAAACCATCCTTCCCGGCCTAGACTTGGTAGGCGTTGCATTGCCAGCAGTCGGGGTTTCAGATCTCCTACCAGGGGAGCGGCTCACCCTTCTCCCACTACCGCCGATTCGCCTCTTTTCTTCTCCAGAAGAAGAATAAGTACGGTCTCTACTACCGGATCTCTGCTTGAACTCAGCGTCTCCTTCCCTGCTGGGTGTTCTCCGGTGAGAAGACCTAGACCGATGTTGGTGGCGCTGTCGGTGCCGATGTTGGCGTCTCTCCTGTTCATCCTCGGCATCGTCGTAGTCGTTATCATCGGCTGCTCGTGCGGAGGCATCGTCATGGTCGAAATCGTAACTCCTCTTGGAACCCGAGTACTTCCTACTTCCACTAGTGCCGAGAGCATGGGAGTTACTGCCGTTGTCGCAAGAAGCAGAAGCCTTGCCGGAGGAGCTCCGGCTGAGTCGTCCACACTGTACGAGGATGGCATCTAATTCTTCTTTGGTGCAGCTGGAAGTCCTCACAGGGGCAACGCCACTGGTACTGCCACCATTATTAGTAGCATTAGCAGCAATATTGTTGGCATTGATTCCATTGCAGGAATCTTCCTTCTTATCGCCTACTTCTCCTCCTCCTACACCACCACCTGCTGCTGCTGAAGCTGCTCCTTTCTCTTCAGTGCGTCTTTCATGGCTCCTTCTGTGTTTTATGACGAAGATCTCCTTCACCTTTTCTTCGGCTTGTGGTGGTACCATCGTCTTTTGCTCCTCCTTCACCTCTTCCTGGGGTTTTGGTTTACAGGGCTGATCTGGAAGGGAAGAAGCAGTTGCTGATGCTGCTGTAGCAACAGTCTGAGAAGAGCCCTTCTTGCTCAGACAACTACCCATTGTGGGTGCGAGAAATCTTCGGCCGAGAGGGGAAGAGAAGCGAGAAAAAGGGAGAGACTGGAAAGGAGAGAGGGATTAAAAAGCTTAAAAGTAAAAAAAGAAAAGGCTACCACGCTTAAGCTGAGATCATCGGACAAGTGATAGGAGAGAAGACCAAGAAAGAAGAAGAAGAAGCAGCTATTTCTTGTTAGGAAAAGGAAAGCATAGATTCAAATTTTTTCAAACGGGCGGGCTGTACGCTGCATGCATTTTATGTTTAGGGGAAGAGAGAGAAAATAGAGCCGTTGTGTCGGATGGGATGAGATCATGAGAGGCTTTGTTAGCTTAGCTGTCTTGATGTCAGCGTGATTAGGATTTAGGAATCCGTTTCGATATCACATCTGCGACCGACAGCATATCTTAACTGTGTATTGAGAACATCTCCCACTCATAACTTCGGGAGATGCTCCCAATGCACGCTGAGATGTGCATGTGGGGAGTTTGTGGGGGCGCAGATGTAATCTCATCCATCTCACTTTAAATTTTTAATTCTATTCATCTGTTTTATCTGTCTGTGCAAGAGCGCAGGTAATATATTTTAAATTTCTAACGGCTAACTACCACGTTGAGGAAGAGGGATTTGTCTTAACATTGTTTAATTAATGTCTATTTAGCATAAAATGGTGGTTTTTATTCGCTTCAAACGTAAAATGGTGGTTTTGGATCATGTATTTTTGGATCAAGGCTTTGGATCAACTTGGTTTTTCTTTAATTGATTTAAACGTACCTTGAGTTTTCTGAAAGATTTAAAAACATACATTGTAATTCTTTTATACCTCATTATCTTTCAAATTTTCAAATTTTACTCTAAATTTTAAAAGACATATCAAGATATGGGAAGGATGGATACAGACAAAAAATTAAGATATGCGGATACACTGAGAAATTCATACAAAACCTAAAAAAACTATATTAATAATAAAAAACATATTAAATGATTTATACACTGTATGTATGTATGCATGTATATGACTATAAATAAGTTATTTAAACAAAAAAAAACATATTAAATGATTTATAGTGGTGTGAATATAAGGACATGATTGGAAATTATTGAAAAAATGATGAAAGAATTAAAATGTGTGTATATAGACACATACCTTAGTTTTTAAAGAATCAATATAATTTGTATTAACATTTATCATTGGTTAGAAAACATGACTAGATAAGTTGGTTGGACCAATTGGGTAAAAAAATTGGTCAAAATCACTGACTCAACTAGTCAAACTAGAAAACCGGTGAACCAGTTCCGGTTTTAGAAAATAGATTGCTTTTTTTTTTTTTGAAAAAATTTTAGCACATAAATGCAAACTTCTAAAGGCCTTAACTTTTAGGTCAGTGCTTGGACCAATTAACATTAAATAATGAATTTCAGCTTTTATTAGGAGCCATCCACTAAAAAGAGAGTATAATTAAGAATTAAAATACAAATTAATATGCTAGACACTTGGTGTAATAGTGGTGAGCTTGTAGTCATTACAAGCTAATGAGTAGGGTTCAAATCCCCTTGTCCCTTATTTGCAAAATTTTTTGAATACTATATCACTTAGGCATGTTTGGTTTGAAGGAAAAGATAGGGAAAGGAAAGGAAAAGTACGGAAATCTATACAAGATTTGTAAGACTCTGTTTGGTTTGTGGGAAGATTTAGGTGGGATAGGATGGGGAAAGTGTAAAACATTACCTTTCCATTGTTTGGTTTTATATATGGGAAAATAATAGGAAAACATGTTATGAGGGAGAATAGAGAAGAAGGTGAGGGAGAAGAGAGAAGAGGAAGATGGAGGGAGAAACAGAGAACTCCATGACTAAAGCTCCGATCTGTTTCTGCAAACCTAGACCTAAGTTCTACCATGGTAGAAAACCTTTAATCTGTGTTTGCATCGATCTCGGTTCTACCATGGCAGAAACATCTTCAACGGTGGTTACCAGTAGCGGCGGTGGTTTCTAGCAACGACAGTGGTGCACCAGTAGAGGATGAAGATGAAGAAATTTGAGTTTTCTCGAGTTTTTCGACTAGCGTCGCACGGTTTTGTTGCGACCCCGATTCCACAATTTTGGGATCTCGCATCCCACTTTTTTCTCATCCCATCCCCCTATTTCCCTTGAAACAAATGAGAGAAAAATAGAATATTCTTTCTGATACCCATCCCACAAACCAAATGGAGCCTAAAGGTTTCCCTACCTTTTCTTCCAAACCAAACATAGCATTAGTGTCAATTCTAGTCTAGGTTAACCCCAAACCCAAACTTTCCTATCTAAAAGGGAAAAATAGGATTTTAAAAATTTTAAATGAATTGTTTCATAGATGGAAGTATGTTTAAGTCCAATGAGGTCAGCCACAAGGTATACTTGAGCCTATTTAAAAAAACTCAAGGTATACTTAAGTCTATTTAAAAAAACTCAACGTATGTTTAAGTCAATTTATGATAACTTAGGGAAATTATTTATTTTTGGGAAGGCACCATAATTGAGGACAATAACCCCCAAACTTTATTTTGTAACAATCTCTCTAATATTGAATTCTATCTCTTGTCCCCAACAAAATCCATAGCTTGGAAAGATTTTGGTTTAGATGGGATGGGATGATAAAAGCAAAACGGGTAAAAATTTTTCACATTTCATTTCTTGTTTGCAAAAGGGAAAATAGTGGGAATATCAAAGTCAATAATAATTATTAATTAATTTTGTAATAAATAATGTTTTATTATTAATTATTTATTTCTAACCATTTATTAATACATTTATTTAAATTATTTTATTAGTTTCTTAAACAATTAATAATTTATTAACAAGTAATCGGTCTAATATTAATTCTTTCTTTTTGCATTTTACCCTTTTTCATCATTAACAAACTACAAGTCTTATTCATCACACTTATTTTTAACCAATATAATGAACATATAATATCAAAAATGTTCCCTTTTTTCCCTAAATTTTCTGTATTTTCCAATATTTTATGTATTTTATTTTTTATTTAATTATGACATCACATGTTGATCCATTTGAATTAAATGGTTGAACTATTGATGCCATCACCTAGACAAATAAGTGATTACATTTCCTAGTCATTTTTAAAAAAGGGCAAATCTCTTAAACTACCCCTACTGTTCACGAAATTGACAAGCTGTACCCTTACTATTTAGATATTGTCTTGTGGTACCCTTAAGTTTTTTGACAATTGACAATGCCGTTAAGTGCTAACAGAAGGAAACAAAATGTCAAATTTGCCCTCCACTATTCCTCAAATTCCATCCCCTCTTCTTCTTCTCTTTCTCCTTCTTCCTCTGCTTCTCCTTCCTCCCTCCATCTTCATCTCTATTCTTCGTTGTCTTGATGGTGAACAGAGAACTGCAATAAGAAACCCAAACAAATTGCAACAAGAATTCACAATTTTCTTGTGCTAAGTATGTCACCCCATTTCCTGTAAAAGAAAAAGTATAAAAGGCGCAACTAGGGTTACTTCAAATCCCTCCGAATCTCCATATGAAAACATAAAATCACAATTGAGAAAAAATAAAAGAACTGATTAAAGACTACCGGTGATGGAAAAATCTACGATGCCAGAGTTCAACTATGTATCCCAAACTTAGAAATTACAAGATAGAGAGAGAGATAGATAGAGAGAGAGAGAGAGGCTACGGTGGCCTAGTTAAGCCTATGTGTTGTGATCCATTTGTCCCATGTTAGTAGAATGGGATGCTAATGTGAGGCATCCCACATCGGTAGTATGGGATGTTGTTGTGGGGTGTATATGTGTTTGGGTTCCCTCCCTCTAACAATTAGCTTTTAGGGGTGAGTTCTCCTAAGGCATATATTAAATGGTATCAGAGCCTACACTATGCCTCCTAGTTGCAGTGTGCGGCGTAGGTGGTGACGTCAGTATTGCAGTGTTCGGCTGTGACTAGGTGGACTAGTGCAAAACCAGCGTGCATGAGTGTGGGGGCTGCAGAGCATGGTGGAATGTTGTGATCCATTTGTCCCATGTTAGTAGAATGGGATGCTAATGTGAGGCATCCCACATCGGTAGTATGGGATGCTGCTGTGGGGTGTATGTGTTTGGGTTCCCTCTTTCTAATAGCTAGCTTTTAGGAGTGAGTTCTCCTAAGACACATATCACTATGGCTGACAGACCTTAAGATGGCGTGTAGGATAATAAAAGAGGAGGAGTGAGAGAGAGATCAAATATGCTCTTTAGCTTTGATGAGATTTGGTTTTTTTCTTCAGAGATTCAAACAAGGGTAAGAGAGATTCGTCAAGTGTCGTCTATGTAAGAAGAGTCCGGTTTTGTTGATGAGTTATTCTTATTTATATTTATTATTCTTTTGCGCTTTGTGGGTTTTTGCTGGATTTAATCTCGAGCTTCGTTTTTTGTTTGTTTGGGCAGAATCGGAGATGCGGGAGTAGGGGTGGCAATGAGCTAAGCTTTTCATGAGCTACTCGAGCTTGGCTCGAGCTCAAGCCCAATTCATTGGCTCGATTGTTAAACGAGACGAGCTCGAGAATACTAGAGCTCAACTCGTGAGGCTCGTGAGCCGGCTCAAATATTATATATATATATATATATTTTTAATATTTAATATTTAATATATATAATATATATAATAAAACTATAGAAAATAATATATATTAATATATATAATAAAAATATTATAATTATTAATTATAATTCTTAATATTTTAAATATCAAATAAAAATATTTTTATATATAATTTTTTATTTTTATAAAATATTTTTTTTTCAAAATCGAGCTTGAGCTTATGAAGTTTCGTGAACAATAGGGATAGTTTAAGAGATTTACCACTACAAAGGAAGGTTCTATTTTATGCGAAACAAGTTCCCCTTCCTTTCCTTTTTTTTTTTTTTTTAACACCAAAACGGTGTGATTCCACTCCCTAGGAATTAAAATTTGAAATTCTATCTTTTTTTTTTTTTTCCATCCCATCTCATGACCAGCGCAACAACTTAGGCTGCCCCAACCCAAGTTTTTACACAACTTGGCCTTGAGTTTCTGAGCTATAAATTGGGCCTAGAACCCAAAATACTAGCCTGACCTAAACCCAAGTTAGTCTTTGATTAAGACCTAAGGTAGCCCAAGCTTGACCAAACCCAATCTCACCCAAAAAATATAAAGGCGGTTTCCAACCGACACTAAAACTTTTGCTAAACCCTCATCAACAAAGATCATGATTTGTTCTCCCATGCTCAAGCAAGGGCATTCTCCAGAAAACAGTGTCTTCTATCTTAAGTGGGCAAGGGTTTGATAAGATAATCCCCATAAATGACCCGCTACAACAACGCTCGACCAAAGAATCAAACAACCAAGGGTTTTCATATCCTTTTAGACAGGGGGCGAGTAAAGAAACACGATTTTGTTTAGTTACTTGGAATGTAAGAACATTAACAAAAATGCTATCGAATTAGTAACACTATGAACATGAGAAGGGTTTAATGGAAGGGAAAAAAAGCTAAAAAAAGAAAAATGATGGCTACAAATTATAGTATATGGGGGAAGTGAACAATAGAAATGGTATAATGATAATAATAAATAAAGATGTTGAAAATGAAGTCGTACGTAAATGTTCAAAGAATTAGAGATAGAATAATTTAATTAGATTTGTTTTAGGTGATAAAATCATTAACATAATTAGTGGTGTTTGTCGAAATGCATTACAATTTGTAATACAAACCACATGGACAAAAGTGATCCATGTATAAGAAAAAAGATATGGCCATCATGGGAGACATGGTCGGCCTTTGGTCTACCATTTTCATCAATATCTCTAACATGAATCAAAGTTACAAACCACCTATTATATCATATTCTTTCAAATTGTGAATAATAGGAAGATCAGTATGCAGTCACTACTCACAAATTTAGTTATTTAAATAATATTTTTATTTAAAATTTTAAAATATTAATTATTTATTGAATTTAATAATCTATAAAAATTATATTTAGTACTATTAGTACATAATTCATGCGATGCACAAGAAAATCCAATATCTAATTTGATGGCTAAAGGATTAAAGTAAGGCGTAATAAATATTGGTATTAGAAAAAAAGAAATCTGAAAAATCTCTATATCAAGCTACCATTATAGACAATTTTTATTAATTTCTGTTATTTTCCTGGTAAATTAAAATTATTGGTAAATTGTTATATTTACTAATAATTGTTGGCAATTTCTAGTACTTTTGTTATTTTCCCGATAAATTGAAAATTATAGGTAATTTCTACTTTTTTTTTTATTTTCTTGGTAAATTGATAGTGGTAATTTTAGATAGATACACTTAATTTCTGGTAATTACTGATAATATAAACAATTTATTGATAATTTCTGGTAATTTTCAATAATTACTGATAATTTACCAATAAATAATTGAAGGAAAAAATAAATTAACAACTATTAAAAATGACAAATAATTTATGGTAATTATCGATAACTTTTGCTAATTTCTGATAATTTCTAGTAACTTTTGATAACTTCAAGTAAACTATGGTAATTTTTGATAATTTACTAATAATTAATAACTTACAATTACAGATGATTTATGCCAATTACAGACAATTCCTTGTAGTCTCTGTTATTTTCTTGATAAAGTTACTGGTATTTTGTTATATCTACTAATAATTGTTGGTAGTTTTTGGTAATTTTTAGTAATTTTGTTGTTTTCTCAATAAATTGAAATTTACTTGTAACTTATAGTAATTTTGTTTTATTCCCAATAAATTGAACATTTGGTAATTTTACTACACTTGATTTCCAGTAATTACTGATAATACTAACAATTTGTTGATAATTTCTAGTAATTTTCAATAATTAATGATAATCTACCAACAAATAGTTCAAGAAAAATAAAAATAAATTAAAAACTACTAAAAATGACAAATAATTTATGGTAATTACAGATAATTTGTCTACTTTCTAACAATTTCAGACAACTTCAAGTATTTTCTGTTATTTTCCCGATAAATTGAAAATTACTGGTAATTTCTAGTAATTTGTTATTTTCCTGGTAAATTGAAAGTGGTAGTTTCTAGTAATTTTGAATAGCTAAACTTAATTTTTGATAATTACTGATAAATATTAACAAGTTATTGATGATTTATTGATAATTTTTATTAATCACTGGTAATTTACCACTAAATAATTCAAGGAAAATGAAAATAAATTATTGAATATGTCTGTTAATTACTGATAATAGCAAAAAACTACTAATATTTGTTTTTTGTAATTTTCATATATAACTGATAATTTGTTGGTAAATAATTCTAATAAAATAACATTAGATTTGATAAAAAAATATAATTTAAATTACTACTTATATTTATTCTATTCCCTTCTATTAAGTGTTATATTTTTTTTTTGAGGAATTTTATTAAGTCCAATAATTGCTAATTTTTGGGAATTCATAATAATTAATGATATGAACTCAATGTTAAAGCAATAAATAATTTATTAATAGTGTCCAATAAATAATTTATTAACAATTATATAGGTTGCATAGCCCAACACTGCCCACACCTAAGCATAATTATATTAATTATTAATATAATTAATCAAAGTTACTAAATCATAGTGTTAATAAAACAAAGATTAATTATTTTAAACTACATAACATTCCTTCCTTATAACAGTTATCAGTTTCCATTATTTCACTTTTTGCTGACAAATTTTGTGCATTGCAAGGGTCCTTGCTAGTAAAACATAAACTAACAAATTTCTTAATCAATGTTTAAATTTTTTATTTTTATTAGTGTTCATTAAGTTTGATTTTTAAGTGAAATTGAAATGCTTTTATTTAGATTTTTAAGGAAACCAAATAGATAAATTGTAGTGAGAAGGGATATCCATGCTACACTACATGTCTTATTACATATAAGGCATATTTGGATCCGATCTGACCCAAAGATTTGGTCAAATCTCACATATGGTGATTCAAATTTGAATCCATCAAGGAAAGTCGGATATCCGAATCAGATCCAATCTTTAATAGGTTGAGGTTATATAATAAAACATAAAACAACAAATTTTTAGTTAGTGTTTAAATTTCTTAATTAGTATTTATTAAATTTGATTTTAAGTGCAATTGGAACATTTTTCATTAACATTTCAAGGAAATCAAATTTCTTAAATTTTATTAACTATTATAAGATAAATCTATTTTTAATTTTTACTAAGTTTTATTAATAATTATTATAATATTTTAAAAAGAGGATTGGAATCGAAAACAAAATTGGAATCATAATTGGAATTAGAATAACCTATTGCTAATGCTTGTTTGGTTCAGTTGGAAACCAGAATTGGATTTTGATTTGATTGTTGTTATTTTGTTATTACTTCAATACTTTATTAGTTGGTACATTTTATTTTCTTATTAGTTTATTAATATTCTGTTAATTTATACTATTATTACTTTAACTTTATTATATCAATATTGACATTATTACTTAATTATTATTTTAAGTATATTATATTAATTTTAATTATATTATATTATTACTGAATTATTATTATATTATTAATAATAGTATTACTTTACTTTGTATAAATAAAATATTTGTACATTTTTGTTATTAATTTATTAATATTTTATTTATAGTATTATTATTTTATTACTATTTTACTAATATTTTCTTAATATTTTATTAATACTTTTTTCATGTGATAAGAACCCAATAGACGACTTGCTTTAGGAACTCTTGAATCGATTTGTTATGCGCACCCAGAAGCTAGAAAACAAGTTGTAGTTGATTAAATTAGAACCTTAAGAAAACTAAGTCCTTAAAGAATCCAATTTTGAAGACGCCACAAAGTTTGATGACTCCCTTGATAAGTCAAGATATTGTGTTCTACTAAAAATACAAGAAGGCAAAGCTAAGTTTGCTGAAAATACCTCTATATTACTGATGATTTTCGTTTTACACAGTTGTGCCCTTTATATAGGCATGTAAACATCATTATCTTATAAGGAAACTCCTAATCTTATAAGAAAACTCCTAACTAATGAGGATCCCTTTAATTTATAAAAACAAATCTGCTTTGAAATAAGAATCTTTCTAAAAGACTACAACTAATGACAAATAAGCATAGAAAAGTCAAAGTAAAGTAAAAGAAGACAAAATAAGCCCATCAGTACATCTTAGCATGCGATTGGGCTTTTTCTTATCATGTCCATGCGACGAGCCCATCAATACATCTTATGTCATGGATTCCAAGCTTTGTTCTTTAAGATCCAAGCTTTGCACATCGTCTTGCACATAAAGATAAGTGATTATCCTTGGTGAAGCTTTGGAAACTTCTAGAGCAGTCTTATAATCTTCTAGAATAGCCTCTTTGTCATGCACTTTCATGATTAAGCCTTGTAAAGCCTCTTTCATCCTCTTTATTCTTGCCTTAGCCATTAGACCACTGATTCCGTGCAAAGGATCTTGAGAATATTTGAGATTATTAGCTTGAGCCATTTGGTCAGCACCTCGATCTCCATTATTCCCTCCTTCGTCGAAAGGATTCGTCCTTGAATCCTTGTTATTTTGTTAATGGCTCGGTAGTCTACATACATACGCCATGTTTCTTCTTTCTTTGGGACTAAGATGACAGGAACCAAACATGGGCTAAGACTTAACCTTACAAAACTCTTTTGCACCAACTCATCCACTTGCCTTTGTATCTCCTTTCTTTCCTCGGGATTAACTCTATAAGCAGGTTGATTTGGTATGGTGGAACCGGGAATGAACTGATCCCACTGTGATATATATCCATTTGAATATGCATATCTCTAATGTGGAAAACTATGTTAATGTTGTTCAAGTCCTTGATAAGCTGGTCTGTGGTATTAAGCGAGCCCAACTGGTAATTGCTATATTCATTAGAACCATCACGCTCTGCCTTTCCCATGTCTCCAAATATGATGATTTGCTGTAATAAATTCTTCCCAGGGTAAGGGGATGACTTGAAAGAATGAATCTTTCTCCAAATGTACGACCCATTAAATAATCGGTGACCAAGCTTGTAAGTATACACTGAATTAGACCATAAATCTCTCAGGAAACTTGTATGTATAAACCAGGATCACGCCAACCAACTGTCTGTGCTGGTGCACCACACATGTTCCGCTGAAATGTCAATGTCCTAGCTGAAATGTCAAGAGTTCCACGATTTGGTATGGCGGAACCGGATATGAAGTCTATTTGATGCTCAATACCTCTTAAGAGAGGTAATCCATGGGGAATCAAGACCGGATATGAAGTCTATTTAATGCTCAATACCTCTTAAGAGAGGTAATCCATGGGGAATCTCCTCGGGAAATAGGTCCCCAAACTCCTTATCCTTCACATGGCATCTTGTGTGAAAAATATGTTCACGTTGCTCCTCATCACCATCATCCTTAGTCTGTATACTTAGGGCTCTCCTTGTAACCAACAAATCACCATGAACGGGTTCTACAACTTCAACATCAGAATAATCCTCCAATGGTGGCATCTCATTCTCACTTGAGCTAGCACTTTCTATTTCTTCATTCTCCAACACAACCATAACTCTTTTGTTCGGGCATTGAGAAGCAATATGCCCGAACCCTTGGCACCTAAAACACTTAACATCACACAACTTAGAAGAAGTTTTAGTTTCAGTTTTACCTTTATGAACAGTAACCAAATCCTTTTGCTTTACTTCTTTTGTTTTTGAGACAACCTTGTTGTCCTTCCAATTAGGCTTCCATGAAGAACCAGATCTAAACCCTTTTGATTGGATTTGCTTCTCCACTTTAATGGCTTTGTGCAATAGCTCCTCCATCTCCACATAGTGTTGTAAATCAACTACATCAGCAATCTCATTGTTCAGGCTGCCAATAAATCTAGTCATTGTTGCTTCTCGGTCCTCCTCTATGTTTGCTCTAATCATGGCTATCTCCATCTCTTTGTAAAAGTCATCTACACTCATGGAACCTTGAACCAGCCATTGCAACTTTCTATGCAAATCTCTATATTAATGGCTAGGTATAAATCTCTTGCGCATTGCCAATTTCATCTCTTCCCATGACCGAATTGGCCTTTCTCCATTCCTACATCTATTGATCACCAATTGATCCGGCCATATGCTTGCATAATCTGTGAACTCCACGGCTGTTAGTTTTACTTTATTCTCTTCGGAGTAATCATGGCAATTAAATACGTGCTCAACCTTTCTTTCCCACTCAAAGTATAGTTCGAGATCATTCTTTCCTTGAAAGGTTGGAATCTTCATCTTTATGCTGCCCAAATTGCTATCTCTTTTGAAAACTGCCTTCTTGCCTCGTCTAGAACTTGATTCCTCCAATCTGAATCATCTTCCTCTTCTTCCTCAAACACACGTCTTTTATGGACTTAGAAATAGATGGGGATTGCAAATCATCCAGCCCCGTATTCAACTTTCTAAATTGTTCATTAACAGCCCTTATGAATAATTTCATGTCAATCTCTCGTGGTTCTCCTTCAATACTCATGTTCATAACCTACAAAAACTCGCTGTAAAATAAAAGAAATGTTGTTCATCACCTCTCTTTGCCCCTTTTATTTTGTTCCTCACACACTCCCTCACGTGTCTGCACTCAAATCAGATTGGTCACTTTTTGACTTTTCTCGATGAATTCTCAGACTATCCCAACATACCCAGGTTTTGACCCCCGCTAAGGATCTCACTGATTGGCATATCAAAGACAACCCAATCCGATACCTAGTGTAGTATCATAATTGATTCTAGGGGTCAGGTGTAACTTTTCAGTTTTGCCCATCAATCTCCAAGGTTCAGGGCAATACTAGAAATCTGGTCTGATTCAAAGATTTAATTAATCCTACACTGCATGTGCCTTGGATCTCACCCTAGTGGATGAGACAGGCCACCCCAACCGACTTAGTGGCACATCAGTGTCAGCCTTACTAGGATAGGTCTCCCCAGACCGACCCATCGGCTGTGAACATTCTAAACTAACACGAGTCTCATTAAGTGTTCAGTTTAAGGGTATAATAGAGAAACAAACCACAAGAACATGAATCAAATATGCACTTTATTCATTTACAATAAATGTCAAAAGTACATCATTCTGATTGAAGCTAAGGGCATACAAAGACTGTCTAACACTTTCTGTGATAGTGGCTTCGTCAATGGGTCTGCTAAATTTTCCGCTGACACTACCTTTTGAATCAGGGTGTCCCCTCTACTAACAATCTCCCGTAGTATGTGGTACTTCCTCTCAATGTGCTTTGACTTTGAATGGGCTCGTGGCTCCTTAGCCTGAGCAATTGCTCCATTGTTGTCACACAACAACGGGATAGGTGATGTGCTGGATAAACTACTCCCAACTCATTAACGAACTTATTCATCCACACGGCTTCTTTGACAGCCTCGCTTGCGGCAATGTATTCGGCTTCGGTTGTGGAGTATGTCTTGGACCCCTGTTTGTTGTTTTATCAGCAAACAACACACGATCCTATTGTGAAAACATATCCAGATGTAGACTTTCTATCATCTGAATCCGACTGGATTGGCATAAGTATACCCTTGGATCTGTAGTGAACTACCATCGAGTACCAAACAAAACTCTTTTGCCCTTTGTAGGTACTTGAATATATTTTTCACAGCGGTCCAGTGCTCCTGCCCTACGTTGGCTTGCAATCTGCTTACCACACTCACTGGCTGAGCAATGTCAGGGCGAGTGCACAGCATGACATACAATGTCAGGGCGAGTGCACAGCATGACATACATGATGCTCCCTACGACAAAGGCATAGAGAACGTCCTTCATGCCCTCAATCTCCTCAGAAGTCTTGGGAGACATCTTCTTGGAGAGAGTGACTTCGTGTCTGAAAGGAACATTTATTTTCTTGGAGTTCTCCATGCTGTATCTTTTGACTATTTTGTCAATGTAAGCGGATTGAGATAATCCTATTATCCGCTTCGATCTATCTCTATAGAGTCGAAGGCCAAGTATATAGGAGGCTTCTCCAAGATCTTTCATGGAGAATTGTTGTGAAAGCCATAGTTTCATCGTATTTAACATTCCTACATCATTCCCAATGAGTAGAATGTCATCTACATACAGAACCAAGAAAGTATCCTTATCCTCACTAGATTTCCTGTAAACACAGGGCTCATCTGGATTCTGCTTGAAATCAAATGATTTGACAACAGAGTCAAAACGGATGTTCCAACTTCTAGAAGCTTGCTTAAGTCCATAAATGGATCTGTTAAGTTTACATACCAAGTGTTTCTGACTAGTAGCAATGAAGCCTTGCGGCTACTGCATATAGATGTATTTAGTAAGATCTCCATTCAGGATTGCAATTTTGACATCCATTTGCCAAATCTCATAATCATGGTATACTGCTACAACTAACAGGATCCTAATAGATTTAAGCATGGCCATAGGCGAAAAGGTTTCCTCATAATCGATGCCCTCTTTCTGAGTGTATCCTTTCGCCACCAGACGAGCTTTGTAGGTCTCAACCCTATCATCGGGGCCCTTCTTCCTCTTGTAAATCCATTTACAACAAATTGCTTTTACCCCAGAGGGCGGATCTACTAGAGTCTAGACTCCATTGGTTTCCATTGAGTCCATCTCAGCTCTCATGGCCTTCACTCACTTCTGGGAATCTATGTCCAACATAGCTTCCGCGTAAGTCACGGGATCCTCTTCACTAGTCAATGTTTCCATCAGGTAACTATCCTGGTCATAACCATAATGGACTGGTGGCCTGGATAGCCGAGTGGATCTTCTAGGTTGGTCACTACATAGAACTTGTGGGACATCTCCCACTGCTCTTGAGCTCTCCTCATCAAGAACTACTTCCTGACGATGGGTGTCCAGGATGTAATCAGTTTTCAAGAATTGTGCATTCCGGCTATAGAACACTTTCTGCTCACTTGGGTCATAGAATAGGTAACCCACAGAGCCTTTCGAGTAGCCTACAAATAGGCAACGACTGGTCTTGGATTCCAACTTGTCCACACTCATTCTTTTAATGTGTGCGGGACAACCCCAAATCTTCAAGTGTCTGACACTTGGTTTCTTTCCGGTCCAAAGCTCATATGGAGTGTTTGGAACCGATTTGGTTAGAACCCGATTCAGCACGTAAATCACAATCTCTAATGCGTAACCCCAAAAGGATGTTGGTAACTCTGAGTGTATGAGAAGTGACCGGACCATATCTAATAAGGTCATATTCCTCCTCTCTGAAACACCATTATGTTGTGGTGTAGCAGGAGGAGCCAACTGTGATACTATCCCATTGTCCTTTAAGTGGTCTCTGAATTCGTCAAGGAGATACTCGCCACCTCAATCTGATCAAATGGCTTTAATTTCTCTCCCTAACTGTTTCTTGACCTCTTGTCTGAACTCTTTGAACTTTTCAAAGGATTCAGACTTATGTCTCATTAGGTGCACGTAACCATACCGAGAATAGTCATCAGTGAAAGTGATGAAAAACACGTGCTGGTTACGAGTCCTAACACTCATGGGACCACATACATCAGTATGTATAAGGTCAAGTGTGCCTGTACGTCTTTCAGGCTTACCGTTAAATGGTCGTTTCGTCATCTTACCTTGTAGGCAAGGCTCACAAGTGGGAAGATCTTCTTTAGTTAGAAAATCCAAAGGACCATCCTTTATTAGCCTTGTGATTCAGTCAACACCGATATGGCCAAGTCGGTAATGCCACAGGCATGTGGGATTAACTGTATCACAGACTCTTTTCTTGGGAATCTCAGTCGACATAGTTTTGGTTATGTTAGTTTCTAGAGAATGATGTAGAACATAGAGACCGTTCTCTAGTTCCTCGTATGCGATGGATCTACTGTTTCTTTTGATAGTAATTGTATTACTAAAAAAGACAGAATGACCATCTGCACACAATTTTGAGATTGAAATCAAATTTCTTCTTAAATTTTGTACATAAAGACAATTTTTGAGTACAATTGTTCCTTCTCTAAAAATTAACCCCACGATTCCTATGGCCGCGACTACAACACTTGTAGAAGTCCCCAAGTAGAGTGTAACTTCTCCCTCATTCAGCCTTCTGCTTACCTTGAACCCCTGCAGTGAGTTACACGCATGAGCTGAAGCCCCGGAGTCAATACACCAGGATGCAAAAGCAAACAATATATTGGTTTCTATAACACAAGATTCGAAATTACCTTTCTTGGATTCCAGGTAGGCAGGACAGTCCCTTTTTAGTGGCTGGCCTGTTTGCAGAAGTGACAGGCATCTAATGCTTTGTTTTTCTTCTGCTTCTTACCCTTAGTGGCTTTCTTCTGAGGCTTCTTTGCCTTCCTCTTTTTCTTGCCTGTCTTGCTAGCTTCAACAAGCATAGCTACAAGCTCATCCTTTTTAATCAGTTCTTCCGCTTGTTGCAACATATTGTTGAGCTCTTGTAGGCTGACATTTAGCTTATTCATGTTATAATTCATGATGAACGGATTAAAGGAAGGAAGCAAAGAATTAAGGATGGTGTTTATCTGGGTTGCAAGATCCAGCCTGGATCCAAGAGCTTCAAGCTCATTGATGTAGCCCATCATTCAAAGACAATGGTCATGAACTTGTTGCCCTTTGGACATTTGAGCAGTCATGAACTGTTTCAAGACCTTTTGGCGAGTAGAACGATTCTGCCCTTCATACATCATTCTTAAACTATTCAATATGTCCTTGGCGAGCTCGATCTGATTGAACTGCCTCTGTATCGGATTGTCTAATGAGGCAATGATGTAACACCGAGCAAGGGAATTTTTCTCCTCTTAGTCCTGATAGTCTCTCCTCCGGGCCTCAGAAGCCCTATCACCTGGACGCTCTGGGCAAGATTTTTAGCCACTTTGTCTAACTTCTCGAAAGTTAGGACCAACATAAGGTTTCTATACCAATCGGCATAGTTCGGGCCCTTCAGCTTGTTGTCATCAAGAAGCTTTGCAAATTGTCCGTTTGCCATTTTCTGCTAAAAAAGCAAACATCAATCCACAACCTAGTTTGATTCATGTTCATTACATAGATATGACTTTTAATCTACGTTCCATTCCCATTTATTCATCTCTGAGATTTCCCTCCCATCTCAGCGACGGAGACTACGAGTTGTCTCTAGAAATGTGGGAAATCACATAGGGTGCATGGAGCCAACTGTTTCAGCTGCATAACCCCACCACCTTTCTATGAAGGATCATACCCACTCATCATATGAGCTTTCCCTTTGGCCTCTGTCAGATAAGGTTCAGAGCCGTTTTCAGCTAAACCTTTCTGTCCAGTGAGTGCTTACCCATCATATTCGTGAACGCCAAGGTACCGTGAGAGAGTTCCCACTTTCTGGTGAAGCCCCTCCCACATCGGTCTATGACGCCCTTATCATCTTATGAAACACTCAGAAAAGCCCAACAACAAATGGATAACCCATTTTTTTGTGCGTTTCCTCATTACTGAAGGACCCATCCTCATGCTAATGATGGAAGACCTTTAGAGAGTTCATCATATGAATCTCCCTATCACATGCACTGATATTAGCTGGAGGGAACAGTAATTATGCCCTAGTTTAATCTACGTCAATCCAAAGTGGCTCCCATTGACTTTCATAAAGCCAGATTTCGATGGGCCCAAATCGACTAGGGTTCCGCACGTATCCTCTCCAAGAGGTGTGGGGCCCACCACTGAGAGAGGTCATCCAATGACCAAAAAGGACACCATGGCAATGGTGTGCGCAAGAGCCACTGTCAAAACTGCATGGACCAAATTCTTATGGTCCATGCTCGAAGCACATCACACATCCATACATCACATGCAAGGAAGGATAAATTGATCCAATCAATTAAATATCTGTAAAGTCCATTTGAAGCCCATTTTAATCCACAATATTAACCATTAATATTATCTAGGTATATGGGTTGAATTTGGGTTGATCAGTTCGGCCCATATATCTTTATCTACGAAGTGGGCTTTTAGCAATTTTAACAACTTAAAATTGGGCCTTTACAGGTTGGGCCGAATTAAATATTTAATTAATTATCAATCCTCACGCCCATTAGTGGGAAAAATAGGGCTGACATTCAGCCTTGATCGTACCCTAGATTTGGTCCAACCAGTTTGGACCAATCTGGTTCGAATGGGTCTATGGTTTGATCTTTAATTAAAGATTTAATTCAAGAATTAATCTGAAATTAAATACTGATAAAAGATCAAACAAGAATCAGTCAGATAGGGCTATTCACACATTCCATCCTGCAAAACAGATGTTAGATCCCAGTTTGCAGTTTCTCATACTACAAATCGCATATAGCGATTTTCCCATCTGCGAAATCTCCTTCCTACGCCACCAGCTTCGATCCAAAATAAAATAAATAGAAATCCTAATTTTCTATTAATATTACATCAGATCGAATCCTATACATTCAGTCTAGAAAATAAAAAATATATATATTTACAGACCATAATGAATGAATAGAAACTGCAAAATCGCAGGTTCCCTGCGCCAATCAAAATTTCAATCTCCAAGTGTACAAATAGCCCATAAATCAAGAAAATCATAAAGAACAGTTCTAAATAATAATTGGATTTATAAAATTTAATTTCATATTAATCGCCCATTAACTGTAAACAAATTTTCTAGAAAAACCCTTAAACTGTGCAAATTGGGTAGAACACCTTCTGCGTATTTGCGCAGGTTTCAAATCTAGTTTGTTTGGTTCAAGACTTGACCCTGGCTCTGATACCACTGAAGGGAGTGAGAGATCCATCACATGGATGCCCAAAACTTGTGGAATAAAGTGGGTGAATTTCAAAAATTTCTCTCCCCTCAACTGGGAATCGTATTCCCTATTTTAGAAAAATCATATTTTTTTAATGATCAATCTTTAACCATAAACCAAACCAGATTTGAAATGAAACAGTAGGAGAGGGATATACCCGATACAGAGAAATAGTATCTCTCAATGGAAGTGTTCACGCCCAAAGAAGATCACCAAAGACTGCTCCCACTAAAGATGACACAATGGATGGAGGAGCAAAATCAGCAGGGTCCATCCCATGAACCAAACTCTTCAAGAAAAATCCAATGGAGGCAGTGAGCACAACTTCCTATCAGCCTTTCTCCAAAGACTGATATCAAGAACACTTCTTGATCTTCTCCCACCAAGGAGATCGAACTAGCAGTGAGGCGGTAACTGGAGGAGAACACAAGAGCAGAAGATGGCATAGATTTCTTCTCTCTTGGTTATCTGAGATTTGATCTCTGGATGCTTGGATGATCTGGATTGTTCGCCCCCTCCTGTTTTCATAGGCTTAAAGAGATCAGCTCCTGATCCTATCAGGAGTTTCCTAATTCAGATCATTATCTGAATTTGGACTCTCTTTAAGTGATAAGGATAAGACCCTTATCTTATCTGCAGATTAGATCAATCTTCTCCTGATCTTATCAGGAGGTTTCCAGATCTGAATTCAGATTTGGTCTCTCTGAGTGGATAGGGTAGGACTCTATCCTATCAGCTGATTTAATCCCAGATCCGCCCCTATATTTAACTAATTAAAACAGGCCAATTCGAAATGGGCTTTAAGCCCAATAAGTCTATGTGCTCAAACTGCTGCCCAGTTGGGCTTCTTTGTATGGCATGGGACCCAAGCATTGGTCTACACATCAGCCACATGGGTTTGGCCCAACCTTTGTTACAAGGCCTGGCCGAATACACTATTGTGGACAGTGCACCCCCTGAAACCCATCACATGGGCTTCTATTGGCCCAACACTTACATTAAGTGGTCCCTAGGCCAAGCCACCTTATAAAAACCCAGGGACTGTGAGCAGATGCAAGATTAACCCATCAGGCATTACCCTTAGTAGCCTTACACTTAACCTCTCTGCCCATAATGATCAAACACTGTCCAATAAGAGATGACATCTCCCTCGGTTGCAAGGAACAGTATTGCACTCTCTGCTTATATGGATCCCGGGAATTAAAACCTTTTGCAAACATTTTAGAAACCATAATATGTATACTTTTATATCTCATATAAAATATATTTTGCAAAAAAATCTCAACAATTGAAATCAACTACCGGCAGTCTTGGTTTCCATCAGAGAGAGTGCATCCTCGATCATTACCTTTATCCGACAAAGGGGCTGATTTTGTCATTATGATCACTTACTCAAATGAATTCTCAAACTGTCCCAACATACCCAGGTTTTGACCCCCGCTAAGGATCTCACTGATTGGCATATCAAAGACAACCCAATCCGATACCTAGTGCAGTATCATAATCGATTCTAGGGGTCAAGTGTAACTTTTCAGTTTTGTCCATCAATCTCCAAGGTCCAGGACAATACTGGAAATCTGGTCCGGTTCGAAAATTTAATTAATTCTACACTGCATGTGCCTTAGGTCTCACCCTAGTGGCTGAGACAGGTTACCCCAACCGACTTGGTGGCACATCAATGTCAGCATTATCAGGATAGGTCTCCCTAGACCGACCCACCGACTGTGAACATTCTAAACTAACACGAGTCTAATTAAGTGTCCAATTTAAGTGTATAACACATAAACAAACCACAAGAACATGAATCAAATATGCAATTTATTCATTTACAATAAATGTCAAAAGTACATCATTCTAATTGAAGCTAAGGGCAAACATACAAAGACTGTCTAACAAAATCCAGTGACGTTAAAATCACCACCAATCACCCAAGGGGTTGTAGAATTGTCTCTCATCTTAGCCAGCTCCTCCCAAAATCTCTTTCCCTACACCATAGTGACTGAATAATCTCCCACTGCACTCCCCTCTACCGGTTTCCCCACCCACTTCACTCACATAACTCTCCGTCCAAATGCTTTCTAATTAAACGAGCGTCCACCCTCTCTAGCTTTGATTCTTGTATAAGCACCACCCCTACCTTACCCCTTTTAAGAATTCACTCACCACCACTCTCCTTCTACCCGACCCTAAGTCTCTAACATTCCATGATAGAAATTAACTCCATTAGAAAATGGTTGAATAAACCCTCTCCTAATTCATCCTCCCCTCTTTTCCCTTCCCTCCCTCTATTAGGTAGGCCCCATGAGAGACGTTGGACTTCTTTGGAATTCTTCCCTTGCCCTTCTTTTTTTTACATTTCTTTTCCCCTTTTCTAGAATCCTTGGTTTCTTCAATATATTTTTATTCCAATCTATCATATGCTTTTTCTATGTCAATTATATAAGCCATGAGACCCCGTTTACCTTTTTCTCTTTTAATAGTGTTTATCATTTCTTTTATTTTTATTAATGGTGTTTATCATTTTATGGGCAATCAAAATATTGTCATTTATTTGCCTACCTGATACAAAGTCACTCTGATATAGAGCTATAATTTCTCCTAATGGTGGCTTTAATCTATTAACCAAAATATTTGCTATTATTTTGTAGGTTATATTACACAAAGTCTGAATTTTTCAGTCTTGTCTCGGTTGTTACTTTAGGGATTAGAGCTATAAAGGTTCTATTTATATCATTTGTCATTCTTCCTGAATGGAAGAAAGCTTTCACAGTATCCTCCACTAACTTTCCAATGATTGTTTTGTATTTTTTAAAGAAAAAGCATTTAATTCAGCTGGTCCGAGAGCTTTAGAGTCCACCATTGAGTTCACAGCATCCCAGATTTCTCGATGAAACCTGCCTGATTAGAGATTCGTTATGGCTATCATTGGTAACAACATTTTGATTATCTAGCAGTCTTATTTCTCCTCCTTTGTATCTCTCTTCAAATGTTCTGACAGAAAAAAAAAATCCTTTATTTCAGATACTCCTATCCAGTTATCATTCCCATCCCTAATCTTGGGGATACTATTTCTGCACTTATCACCTATTTGCATCCAATCCAGTCTGGATTTTTGCGCCCAGAGGATTTCATCTATGTAATAATTTATTTAGTTGTCTTTGTAGGGCTATTTCCTTGTTGATAAGGTCTCTTTTCCCAAGATTCTCCATCTATTTTTCCTGGACAAAAAGACAAATTTCATTTCATTTTTAGTCCACTTTTTCATGTAATGGATATTTCAAAATGCTGCTTTGTTCCACCTCTTTATTTCAATAACAGTACGATCACGTTTTTTAACAAATTGTTGGCCTCCTGAACCCATATCCCTCTCAAGCAAGTGATGAGAACAGGGAAATGGCAAATTACAAAAACATTTATGTTTTGGTAATAAGAAGAAAGCAAAAGAGACAAGACAAAAACAATTTCATACTTGCAAAAATAACCCTACCCCCCCCCCCTCGCCATTTAATTTGAGCTACCAACTTTCCATCTGATACGAGCTAACAATGGTCATCTGCCATTATAGAAGATAGAAGATTCAAATTTTGCATGAACCACGTTAATGTACACAAGCAAGAATACTTTCCCTATGCTACCAGAAAATTCTTTAACCCTCCATAAAAGGGATTGACACAGATCAACTTGTAACGAGTACAGCAATCGGACATGTCTTACTGAATTCCTGTTCTGTACAAACTCTCACAATTGCCTGTGGATTACTGTAGCGGTCAAAAATGGAATAGTGCATAAGCACACTTTCTGTACAAACTATATAGGAAAAAAAAAAAGAAAATGTTCCTACGAGGCCTGATGGTCCTCCAATCAAAGGTAAATGAAGCTTGCTTGCAACTGTTCACCAATTATTAACTCCCAAAGATTACTTCCCTTTGGATTGAGACTAGATAAATTGATTCGTCACTTCAAATATACATCAAAAAGTACCATTTCCCCAACAATCTGAATTATGTAGGAACACGCCTACCTGAAATCCACAGAACATTCATATAATAATAAGTCAAAAGTGAAGAGGCAGTAATACACGCCAAAGCATATGAATGAAAAATGCAATCAAATGCTACAGATTATGACTATGTTCCAAGTACAAAACCAAGAAGGGCACAGGCATGGCAGTAACCATGTAATCAAACTTAGGAAAACTGTGGTCTGGTTCTGGACCTTCTGGATGGACCCAGTTTTATTATTGAAACTCCAGCAAAATAAATAGATAAAATCCTGAAATTATGGGTACAAATTCCATGATTGAATACAAAATAGAGGTGGGAAGGCAATTAAAATAATGCACAAAAACTATGTCAACAACCACACCACAACAGATTTTATTATTGGACTTCAATCATGGGTAGCGGAAATTCCTATGTTGATTGAAGGATCATCCATGTTTAAACTTTAAAGAAAGGACTTGTTTACAAATACTACATTAAAAACAGAACAATTACACGAGCAAGAAAGGTAAACTTTCTTAACTCTCCATATCATAAATTAGCTAATACAACTGAGCCTAAAACATGACTCCTTCCCACCACTTGCTTTGCTAATACATCAGCAAACCCATTTGCAGTTATTTTTACCCAATTAAACTTCACATCCACATGTTTTGTGTTAACCAGTTAAATCTTTTCTTTTCATTATTAAAAACCTAAAGTTCTTGTCCTTCCTTCTGCAGCCACTCCACTACCAGCTCTTAATCGCCTTCTATAACCAGCTTTTTTATATTCATGTCCTTCGCCTTTTGCAGTCCTGCCATGGCAGTCAACACCTCAGCCCTTGAATCACCTACTCCAATTGGACCCGAAAACAGGCCAACAATTCTGCCTTCACTCTAAACACCCCTCCAATACCAGATGGGCCTGGATTACTTGCACTACTTCCATCAAACTTCCATCAAAGTTTAACTTAATACAATACTTTACCTCACCTTCTCAAAAAAAAGGGTTTAACTTTATGTAGTCATTCAACAGTAGAGACCAGATCGGAACTGTAGTGAACCTATGAACCTCAGAATTGGCCACTTCCTTCCAACTATTAAGGAAATCACTAGTTGAGCAGGCATTAAACATCTCCATAGATTTTACCCAATGTATCACTGTCACCATGATTATTTCTTTGACAGCCTAAGTAGTTCTTTCCTTATCTAACAGTCTTGCATTCCTTTCTTCCCAAATGGTCCAGCAAACTGCCTCTCTTACACATCTCCTTAACACTCTTCCTCTTTTCATTGGACACCTAAAGAAGTCAGAAGCAAACAAGATCCCCATTGATGCCAGCTATTAAACTTTTAGTCTTAGTTAATCCTCAAGTTGGGCATCCTCTCAAATAGTTTTACCACCAATTTCAAGCTTTCCACCCCATTCTACAATCCCCATCACAAAAGACTAAAATATCAATTGCAAACTACAAATGAGTAATCAAGGTTTTGTCTCTACCTACTGACCAGCCCTTGAACAGTTGTAGGCAATTAGCACTTTTTTTTTATCAATACCAAGAAAAATCTATTAATTAGAAGAGAAAAGATTGGGCAGCCTCAACTACCCCATTACACAGATAAGCAACAAGAAAACACAACAGTAAGAATGACTAAATCATTACAAATGAGCCCAGAAGCACTGTGTCCTGTTAACCCCTTGTTTTGCTAGTTGATCTGCAATATTTTTAGCCAACCTTGGGACCCACGGAAATTCCACCTGCCTATTACTTAGCAATCTTCTGATCTTTTTTAATCTCATTCTAAAAGTACCATGGGGCTTTTTCAGGCTGTTTCATCCAGCTATGATTACCTTTGAATCTCCTATTATCAATTTATTGACTCCTATTTCAACAGCTTTTTGTATCCCAAATGCCATAGCATTCCATTCTGCTGATATGGAGTCCCCTGGGCTAAGAGGCAGGAATATAGTCCCAAAATTGCTCCACTGTCACCTCTTATCACCCCTCCTATTCCAGAGGACCCCAGATTGCCCAAACTGCTTCCATCAAAATTTAGTTCAAGGAAGCCATTCACCAGTGGGATCCCAAGATTTTATCAGTTTCCTCTTTGAACGAGAAGAAGCTGCCATTACCTTCCAGTTCCTGGTTAAATCATCATGACTAAAGTCTGAAAACAGACTTAAAGTCCTAACCCAATGTACCACCCTCACCATAGCCCCTTCTATCACAGCTTACTTGCTTCTTTTCTTTTCCTCAAAGATTCTTAGGTTTCTTTCCTTCCAAATAGTCCATATGATTGCTGCCCTCGTACATCTCCACATTACCCTCCCTCTCTTTTTTGGCCACCTAAGAGTAGAAGGATCAAACAAACACTCCGACTACCTGGAGTGTTCCACCTGCACCCAAAGAGTGAGAAAAACCAGTCCCGAATACAGCAAGCAAAAGGGCAGGACATAAGAACATGATAAGCAATTTCACCATTAGGTTCACATAGGTAGCACCAGTTTAAGGAGAGGCACCATCCTGGTCTCTTTCTCTGTAATAAGTTACAGGTATTGATTGCCCCATGGAAGACCACCCAACAAAAAGCACCAGCACCAGTTCGGGGAGAGGCACCATCCTGGTCTCATTCTCTATAATAAGTCACAGGTATTGATTGCCCCATGGAAGACCTTCCAACAAAAAGCACCTATCTTGGGGGGAATAGGTCGACATCAAATTTCTTTACATGGGTAAGACAAAGGAAGTGGAGTGGAGGAAGTCAAAAACTCAAAGAAAGAGGCACAACTAAATGACCCAAAAGGGTTCAAAGTCCAGAAACAATCATCTCCTTTGCTAGTGTCAAAGAAAACCCCATCAACAATTTGCAAAAGATTTGATACAAGGTCCAATTCTGAATCTCTCACATTTCTCCGCAGACAAATTCCAACCAAAGTCGGAGGGAGAGGGTGAGGGAATCAAAAATTTTGAAATTGGTTTGCCTTTGAATGAAGATAGTGCATAAATAAAAGTAAAAGACTCCTTTAGGGGAGCTTCACCCACCCATTGATCTTCCCAAAATTTAATTTTATTGCCTGAGTTGAAATCAAACCTGATTTGAGCAAGGAATAGAGGAAGAACTTTGTGAATGACTTTCCAAAGAGAGGCACTAGACACCCTCCTAGAAACTCCAACATCCCAACCATTCTCTAAGAGCCCATGAATGCTAGCCACTACCTTATGCCGTAGTTTATTTGTTTCCCATGTAAATCTCCAAAGCCACTTCCCTAGGAGTGTTGAGTTCCTCTCTTTCAATCTCCCTAAACCGAAACCTCCCAATTCCTTCCTTTTGCACACTACCTCCCATCTAATTAAATGATCTTTCTTCGCCCCCTGGTTCCCACAAAAAATCCCTCATTAGTTTTTCTATTTTTTTTAATAATGGTTTGGGGCATGCAAAACACAGATAAGTAGTAGACAGGGAGATTTGTTAAGGTGGACTTAATGAGTGTTATTCTACCCCAGAGAAAAGTAATTTCTCTTCCACACAGCCAACTTCTTTTCAAACTTCTCCACCACTGGGTTCCAAAAACCCAGAGTTCTCGGGTTTGCACCAATAGGAAGACCCAAATACTTCAGTGGCCACTCATTAGATAGACACCCTAATTCCCCCACCCACAGATCTAAATCCTCCTACTCCAAATTGACCCCAGCCACCACACTCTTATTTAAATTGACCTTTAAATTTTTTGCTTTCTCAAAAAGGATGAACAACATTCTAACATTCCTAGCTCCTAACCCATCTTCATGTTCACAAAAGATGATAATGTCATCTGCAAACTGCAGGTGAGTTACCAATACCCTATCCCTTCCTATCTTCCACCCCTTTAATAGTCCCACTTCATCGGCTTTTGAAATTAACCTACTGAACACTTCTACTATGAGAGTGAATAAGAAGGGAGAAAGAGGATTGAGGATTCCCTTGCTTCAAACCCTTAATGGAACCAAAAAAATCCTTCACCACCCCATTCACCAATACTGAGAAATGGCAAGATTTCTCCAAATCCAATTAGCACACCACACCCTTTTTTCCGGATCTCTTAAAAGCTTCTACACATTCATTGGCAATGAGTATCTGGGATGACAATCTCCTTGGAACTGAGGAATAATTGAAGGGAGAATCTTTTTCAACCGCAAAGATAGGACTTTGGCTAAGATCTTGTATAGGTTGGTTACCAAACTGATTGATCTAAAGTCCTTGGGATGACATGCTCCTGATTTCTTAGGGATTAAGGCACTGAATGTAGCATTAACACCTCTGTTGATAATCCCTCTATGATAAAACTCCTCAAAAAAGTTTTCATCAAATCCCCACTTAACCACTCCCAACATTCTTGATAAAAAGTCATAGAGAATCCATCAAGCCCAGTAGCCTTAGTCCTATTCATAGAAAAAATAGCTTCCTTCACCTCTTCCCTATCAAATCCTCTCTCCAATCCCCTCCTCAATGAAAATTCCACAGTTGGCCACTCCAAGTCTTCTAATTCCCATCTTCCTTGTGCTAGCTTTGTATAGATAGATTTAAAATGGTCCACAAATGCCTTTGCAATTTCCTCCTAATGTGTAACTATGCCATTCTCAATTTCCAGCAAAGAAATGAAGTTCTTTCTTCTTCCATTTGTAACCTTATGAAAAATTTTTGTATTACCATCTCCTTCTTTAATCCATTTCACTCTTGACTTTTGCTTCCAGGTCATCTCCTCTCTCAAGAGTGATTACCAACTCCCCTTTCATTAATATCCTCTCTTTCCTCTCCCCTTCTATCAGTTGTCCTTTTTCCTCCTTCCTATCCAACTCTTGAATTTAGCGGATCAGATTTGATTTTTTTTCTCTTCAATTCTTCCAAAATGGTTCACATTCCACTCCTTGATTTTCTCTTTTACGTTTTGTAGCTTCCTGTGGAACTTAATCCCTTCCCATTCAACCTGGGCCTCATCTTGTTCCCACCACATTCTTGTTTTCTGCATGAAATCAGGGACAATGAGCCACATATTCTCAAATCTAAAAAGCACCAGACCTCCTCCGTTTGTTCCTTGGTAGAGACATATTGGCAAATGATCTGAGGTTAACCTAGGCAGGACTTTCCCTAACAAGTTATCCCAATGCTCCTCCCAATCCACAGAAACTATGAATTTATCCAATTTTGACCAAATAGGGTTTTCCTAACAATTTGTCCAAGTGAATCTGCTTTGCCCCATCACAATTTCCTTCAACTCAAAGGCTTCTATAGATCTGTTAAAATTCCTCATGCTTCTTGTCACCTTTTGCCTAGGATTGTTAGACTTGGCAACATGTTGGATCACATTAAAATCACCTCCCACACACCATGGTCCTTGCCATAAACCCCTTATATCTGCCAATTCATCCCACAGTTCTTTCCTTTCCTTAGGTTCATAAACATTTGTTACAACCCATTCAAAATTATCACTCGCGCTTTTCAACTTTACAGATTTTGAGAATTTGCCTATCAATTCCTCTACATACACCACTTTTTCTTCATTCCAAAGGGTAATTATACCCCTTGAAGCTCCCCACGAGGGGGCCTAAACCCAACCAATGCCTCTTCCTGAATCGTTAGAACCTCTAGCCTCTCTCTCCTCACCATTTCTATAATGATCCTTCGCTTATTAGCACTTCCTAAACCTCTTACATTCCAACTTAAAACCTTCATCTTAAAATGAGGAATATATAACCCCTTCAAAGCTAGAACCATTCCTTCCCCTTTTCTAATTATTCCCTTTTCTCCTTCCTGTACTCTCACTCCTCTTTGCATTTACCCCAATCACCTTTGAGTTTATCTACCTCACTCACCTTTCTTTTCCTTGTCTTCCCTGCTAATTCTCCTTCCTCTCTCTGACATTTTTCTAAGTCGGGCTTAGTGATTTTCAATCCCAACCTTTCTGCCCACTCCCTCAAGGTAATTTCCTCGTCAGACATTAACTCCCCCTGATCCCTAGTTTTTTCTTCATCCACCTTCTTGTCCCCCGATTGTTCTCCCCCTTGTACTTCTTTCATACTTGTCTTGTCTGTTACAGTACTCGCATTACCCTTTACCCCTTCTATCCTAGCTCTTGCTACAGTCATGGGCTCTTCAAGTCGCTGGTTTGGAGATGGAGAATCTGCACAGACACCAGAGCTAACTCCCACACAAGGTTACTCCCTAGTGTACAGGCTGAGAGTCGGTGTTGAACCTAACTCCCACCAACATAGAATCTTTAAGTTGGTTACTCCCTAGTGTACAGGGTTGGGGGGAAACGGGGTCTGTTGCCTTATCCTCTTATAGAGAACCTGTGCAAATCTTATGGCTAGACTCCTTTAACAATGAACTAATCCCCTATGAATGCTCCTGTCTTTGATCTAGTTCCTTCCTTTTTGGGCACACTGCAACACCTTGAAGCGGCTGGACAATAGAATCATCAATCGAGAGCTTTGAAAGTCTTGGACTAACATAGTCGTCCACAGAAAGCTTGAAGAGAAGTTTCAAACTCAGGTCTTCAGCATCAAGAAAAGGATTCCGATCTTGCATGCTTCCAAGACTTGATAGCTCAGTAGAACTGTAGACATCATCTTCTTCTTCTGAACTACTCCAATCTATCTCACTATCCTCTTTCCATACCTGTCTCTTCCCAGCAAACCTCGGATTTGGATGCTCAGTCCACTGTAACTTTCTTGTCTTCCACTATAACTCACCTCTTTTTATGCTTTCCATCGGTGAACCTCTACCTAGGGACGATGCTAGACCATAATTGCAACCCAGCATCAGCCCAACAAATTGTGTCACGTGATTACTAGAGGAAAGTGGCTCACTAATCACACTTCTTTGAACCAGTTTCTCAACAACCTTGTCGGTTTGTCCTTCTGGTTCACCCAAACTCCTTTTTTCCTACACCATAGGATCATGTGGGCCGTTGTCTTCTACCAAAGGAAAGCCTTTTTGTAAAGCTTCCTTATAAGAGTAAACTCCCGCGTTAATAATCTTTTCATTTGAAATGGCTTCTTTAATGGGAAGCTGAAACGTCTCTTTGATTCTCTTTGGTCTCACATCCTTCATTCCATCCACCTATCAGCCCATTTGTCTATCCACCTGTTCAAGCAGAGCCACTCTTTCTCCGCCAACTGTCATCCACCATGCCACATCATCATCTTCTTCAAGATTCATTGCTCCAATAACCTTCGGCAAACAGTTCAAAGGAGCGTGGAATCGATTTAGGCATTGCACCAATAATCTGCATCCTGGCAGCTCTCAAATCCGGAGTTTTGAAGGAGATAAAAGCTCCACCTAATGCTTTTGTTATTTTTCAAAGATTGATTGTTTCCGAAGGTTGAAAGGTAACCCTAAGAGCTTCATCCGGAAACTGCCATCACTGATCTCCTTCGAGTTGTAGGAAGGACACCAGTTTTCCACCCTCACTGATTCTTCTTTTGTCTCTATGATGGTAAAATCGATAGGTTCCCTACCCACATCCAACACTGCCTTTTTTCCATCGAAAGGTATGAGAATAGTTGTCTATTCGATTTCCATCTCTTCAGTTACTTTCTCTAACACCATCTTCCAATCATTGATAGGCCTCTCTATTGAAATTACAAATTTTCTCTCTCAATCTCCTCTATCCCCATCTACCATTAGTTTTGGTATCGACGTGGAGTGTACATCATTGTAGTATTATGTTTTTCTTGGAAATCTTAAATCCCTAATTTCTCCAATCTCCTACTTATTTCAAAAATCTCCTCCTTCCTACTTAGTTTTTCTTCTTCCTGTGGATGGTCCTATTTCTGCTTCTCTTCCTTGTTGACCCAAACCAACCTGTAGGTGATGTAACTCATCTACAACCTTCTTCCACCCTTCCAAGTTTTTTCCTTCTGGGATGACAATCAATTGTTTTCCTTTTTCAAACTTCTCCAAAGTCACAAACAACCTTTTGGAGCTTCTTCTTCCTTCGGCGACGTACTCCTTCTTGAAGTGATTGAAGGTATCTTTCCACACCGAAAGCCAGCTCACATGCACTGCTCCATCGAGGAAGCTTTGGAACCAGGAGATGGCATCTCCCGGTTTCTCTTCTAGGATTAGCTCTTTTGCCTCGACCTTGATGAGTCTTCGCCATTTCCTTGGCGGTGTGAACTCCATCTTTTTTCTCCTCTTCCTTGTAGGCAATTAGCTCTTGAGGTCAACTTACTGAGAACCTCTTATTACCAAAGTAAAAAGGATGGGAGAAAGTGGGTCACCTTGCCTTAAACCCATGGTTTCAAATGTTGCTAATGTCGCCTGACATATGTCGATGTCGAGGCTCACCGACACGAAAATGGATGGTAATATAAAAATTACATTATGTCGGTCAACATTTCCTATATTTCGGAAATGTCGACCAAATCAGTCCAAATAACCAAAAAAATACAGTTTTTCCTATTACGTCAACAGGATGTCGACAAATGTACAATAAAATATAATATATCAGTATATTATATTAATATAATACAGTAATATTAATATAGATTATTCCACTAATAATTTCTATTTAATATTTCAAATAAAATATTTATAAAAAGAATTAACAAAATATAAAAACAAAAGAATAAATTAATTACTTTATAATATAAAACATAAAAAACTTTTCAAGTAATAAAATATTAACTAGTTAGTATTTTTTAAAATATTTACTAAAATCAGAAAATGTTTATTAAATTTTATAATAAACCATATTCTACATTTAATATAAAAAATTAGAATAAATTTAATAAATTTTATACTAAATCATATTTTATTATAAATTTAGTATTAAAAATCATAATAAATTCATTAAGTTTTATAAGAAATCAGAATTTATCATAATCTTAATACTACAAAAAGGAGAATCAATTTATTAAATTTATAATAAAACAGTGTATTATAACTTTAATATTTAAAAAATCAGAATAAATGTATTTCTATTTACTAGTGTGAAATAAATATATTAAAATTTATAATAAATCAGAATTAAAAATAAGAAAAGAAAATATCAGATAACCTTGTAAAAACATCAAAATGCATAATAAATCAGTAAATCGTCATTTACTAATTTGTTATTGATCTTAGTTTCTTAGCTTTATATAATGGTTGGGAATAAGATAATAGTCTAGAAATATGTATTAATGCTTCTTTTATCATTTTACAAAATATCTTTGCATATTTCCACATATTTCATAATATTTCCACAATGTCTCTAATTTTTACAATATTTCCCCTAGACATTTCCGACATATGTCCTATATTTTGGTAAGCGACATTTCCATCGACATCGACATTTTAAACCTTGCTTAAACCTTGAGATCCCTTAAAGAAGTCAACCACTGAACCATTTGCAATTACTAAATAATGACTTGTTTGCAAGCAAACTCTAATCCAATTACACCATACCTCCCCAAAGCCACAACTTCTCATGATATTAAGTAAGAAATCCTAGTCCACTAGATCATAGGCTTTCTCTAGGTCCAGCTTGATTGCAATTCCCTTTTTCCTTAATAAATCTTTTTTGGACCTCCCTACACTCATTAGCCATTAAGATTTGGTCAATTATTTGCCTATCCTAAATGAAAGCTCCTTGAAATTGGGAGATAAGAAATAGAAGGAAGCACCGTTTTGATCTTCAAGGACAGCACCTTGGCAATTATCTTGTAAAGACTAGTTACTAAAACTTCAATTGCAAAATATTACATTTTAAAGACCGCCTAATGAAGGCAAGTTCAAACCAATGATGACCGTTGATGTTAACCAATAACAAAGTTAAGCAACTACAGCATACCAAATAGAATTTCAAGAATGGTGGCAGTTTAAAATGCATACCTTTCAGCCTCAAATTTCTTTCTTGTGTCTTTTCAGAATGAATCCTTTCTAAACAAGGAGCAATCAAAGTATCCAATTTGACCAACCACAATGCAACTGCAGATGTTGTTTGGGGCATGGTAGGAAAGAATACAATGATCTCATCCACAGTAGCATTACAAGATAGGCTGGAGCTGCATTGACTCAACCACTCCACATTGATAGCACCAACAAAATCACCAAGAACCTGCATTGATATATGGAGCCTCAAGACATGTTTTAGAAATTAGAATAGGCAAAATGTATGAGAACAGTGTTAAGAACCCAAATCAGAACAATGAAAACCTGCAACAGCTCAGGTAAGGATGAGGTGCGTCTAAGCCGCTTGACCCAAAGCTTGTGAGCAGATTTTTTCCAAGCACCCAGTAGGGCATCTTCAGGCATAACTGACTGTATGCATAATTAACAACACAAAAAACCAATTATTCCAACAACTTTATATAGAGAGAGAACAATGAATACACATGATAGTTGCACTGTTTTGCCACCTCAATCCCACTCACATGCTAAATATCAATATAAGGGATCTCCACCACAGGGGAAAAAGAGCTTCTATCCATTTAAAACTTTTTTTAAGGAGAAAGAAAACTACTTCCCATTTAAAGATTTAAGAAATGCAATGCAAATTGCAGTTTACATCAGAATGTCTAATGAAATAATTCATTATAGGTCTGGCATGTGAATGTATGTATATGTACAGGACCTACAGGTAGGTATGTTTGCTTGAGGACATTGAATTTCAAACCAAAAAAAAGAACACTAACTTTAAATAATTCGAGAGTAAATAAATACAAGCAAACACAAGAAATTATGTAGGAAAAAAGCCCACCTCAATTGCATGGATTGCAGCTTTGAGTGACTGCAACTGTGATGATAGAACTTTATGATTCGGCAGCATACCATTGTCTTTTTCTCTGCATGTGCCAACATGGATTGTATATCTTTCTTCAAGCTCAAAGTCTAGCTCAAATGTTGTATGGCATATTTTACAATGTTTTTCATCTCTCCAATACAGGTCATGACAACTCTCACAGCGAGCAAGTGAATCCACATAAGATCTTCTTCCATGTTTTACAACATTGAGATCTAAGTAGAAAGAATTCCATATCCATGAATCAAATGCTTGAAGACGGTTCCATTTTTGTTTTTGTTCTTCTATCTTCTTTCCAAGTTCAAGAACTATGGCAGCAGATGAAGGTAAAGAACCATTTGCAGTCTCTGTAAGACATAGATTATTGTCTATATCAGAGACTGGAGAAGAACCTTCTACACCTACGCTATCTATCTCAGATTGATCAGATTGTGTTGATTGCCTTGCTTCAGTATCAACTGCCATTTTATTGGACATAGCTTGGCAAAGAAAAGTTCCCCGCTTCTCCAGAGATGCAAGAAGATGAGCTTCCCGTGCACCTCTACGGTCCAATACTGAAAGCAATGCACATAAAGCCTGCAATTGCTTTCAGTCAGAGCATGCAAATTAAAAAAAAAAAACAAAAAAAAAAGATGAAAACAAAACAAGAAGCACATGGAGGAGCATATATGCAATTAATTCTCAAGAGGAGTTTACCTCTTCTGTATCAATCACCTCCCAGTGACCATCTTCAGAAGACTCAAAATAGACCCTCCTGTGGCCTGGATCGCTTTCATTACATGGGCCCAAGAAAAGCCAATATCTATTGTACCTACGATCTGATCCTAAGTAAACTGATTGCAGCGGATGCACATCAGATCCCACCATCTCTGTTGCTTCTGCAGCCTTTGCCTTGGAACAAGAGGTTCTGCTAGAGCATTTCTCCTTCCAACAAGTCTTCAAAACTGTTGTGGAAGAATCAATTGGAAGAACTTCCAATGGTTTATGTGTTTCCCCGAAGCCTGATTGAGGATAGATGGCAACTGCCAGATTCTTCTGCATTGCTGATGATCTCTTTATTTTGGCCCCAGATCCATGACACCAGGAATCAGGAACAGTAGCTGTTCTAACTCTTGCGTGATCCTATAAAAAGCAATCATGTCATGTGAATCAATGAACACCACAAAACAGATTAAAAGTGTTACGTCATATCCATTATTAGTGATAGATCATTTAAGTGGCTAATTAATGATATGGAAGTGAGATTTCAGTAGGTGCAAAGGGAATCAAATAGCATGGCTGATTCTCTAGCCAAATAAGGTGTGAAGAGAGAATCAAATATTATGTGCATAGTGTGAACAGAGAAATAGTGGGTAGGAGATAAGAGGCTTTATCTCCTAAACAATCTGTATGTACATTCGTATACCTCTTTTTGTTCTTGATCAAAAAATAAAAATAAAAACATGTAGTACTTAAAGGGGAAAAATAAAGATAAAAAAAGCACCTAGCAGGAGCAACAAGGAGATAAATGGGATTCCCATATTCATTTACACAGATTAAGCAATAATAATGTATTGATCTCAGTATAGAGATACTATGGACTGACTTGGTTGGGGGCACTATTTGGGAATCTGCTAAATTTTTACGAACCCAGTGCAAGAGCCCTGGACTGACTTGGCTGGGCTTGGGTTGAGAATCTGCTAAATTTTGAATGGCCCCAGCCCATGGTCCCTCGACTGGAATAGTGTAAAGTCTTCAAATTGGGTACCCGAATTGCACCATTAGTTCTAGTCAATGTTGTCAAACCCATACGAGACAAAAAAACCTTTTTGGTTACTAGACCATGGGTCAAAGAGTCAGACTATCTGGTTTAACCATTGGACTCACTCAAATAAAAATCCAAGAAAAAAGAAAAAAAATGGTTTGAGATTATATCAAAGATAAAACACTAAATATTATAGGTTATACACCCTGAAGGTTCAGGCATAGAAGGACTACCTAGAGACTGTAATTGATCGTATACCCTTAAGCATAAAACAGGAGCAGCACTACAAGGTTAAGGTTGGTAAGATCACTAAGATAAATGTTGGTTGAAGGGGATTCTAAAGTAGTGGTGGTTGGCTGAAGAACAAGCAGCAAAGGCTAGGGCAATAATGGTGGTAGAAAGAGAAATGGAAGCAAATTGGTACCAAGTTGCACCCTTAATAAGAAAATGTAGATCTAAACTATGAAAGAATAATATTGCAAAAACAGTATAATAATTGGAGATTTTACCACTCCCACAGAGCTGGGGCCAACATTGGGTAATGGTCTTTAAAATACACAGTGCATTAGGCATTAGCTCAATAGGTAGGTCATGTTTTCAAAACAAAGGCTGAAAGTCTTGTATGTCTGAATCCTACAGAGGTTATTTTAACTGTTTTAACACTAAATGCCATACTAATAAACCTGCAATATGGTAAGTCACTGGTTCAAACATCAAGTTCAAGATTAACTTGTCAAAACAAGAAAACTAGACAGGTGAGGCACACCCCACAAAATGAGCCTCGCTTTTGAGCATTTTTAAAACACTGATCCTGCGCCCTTGATGGAAAGGGGGCTTCAGATCGCACTAATTTCATTACTTAACAAAGAAAAAGTGGAGAAATAGGTAATCATAATTGAACCAAAAAATAATAATAAAATGAAGATTTCAAAATAGAAGCTGAAAGAGAAGTCACAATTACCTCCATTCTTAAACTAGATCCAGCACTAGCAAGATCAACCAAAGCCACTAAAGCATTCAGCTTCTCTTCAATGCTTAGATCAGAATATTCACCTTCCATCAACCCTAACACCCACATCTCCCCGGAATTGCTTTCATCAATTTCAGTATGTAAAGTCAACATATTATTCATCCTTTTACGGTGACCCTTGTACCTAATTATACTTAGATTGTTTGTTGCTGAATCTAAGTCAGAATCATCACTACTGTCACTTGAGCCATTTTCCTCTGAGTCATAATCAACACTTCCAGAGTCCTCAGATTCTGATTGAAAATCTTCAGCTGCCATTGGGACAAGAGGATTTATCCGAAGACGATATGCAAAAGGTGATATCTTCTCAAATAAGGTAATGTCACTTGAAAGAGTTGAACATATTAGATGCTCCAGTTCATCAGTTGTGCTGGTGAGATTTAATTCAACAATCTTCATAACCAAAAAAAAAGCAAATTAGTTGCACACTTTTCAAACTTCGTTTACACTGTTAACCTCATATTTCTCTATACATTCACTTCAATCTATAAGAAACTTGCCTGAAGAGCTTTTGCCAACTCAGAAACTTTCGACCCACTAGCACCTTGCTCGGACAGAATACTAAACAATTCACCCTTCAAGGTACCAGAACGTAAGCCATATCTTGCCATACCATTCCCCTCCTAGAAAATACCACTAATGAAAGTTAATGCAGAAAACAATTCCACACCACATTTACAAAATTATTCCTTGAAAGACTTTAAACCCCAATTTCTAAGATCAGTGACAAAAGAATGATCAAATGGATACAATAGGCATAAAAAGGGGGAAATGCAAGAAAAAATGCAGCCAGAGAGCCAATAAAAGATAACAAAAACAGGCCACACAAAGAACTGAACTCCCTAAATCCATTAACAAGCAATCCTTTGGCATGTAAAAATATACCTGACAAAGACTTGACAGCAAAATATGAGAAGCAAGAAATAGTTCCAAAAGTGGATAATCCACTCATTATGCAAAATAAGCATCACAGAAGACAATTATGCAACTTTTGAGATACTTTTTTTCATATTTATATTTTACCAGGAATTGATTTCAACTGTTACAAATTTACAACTTTTTGTTAAAAATGAAGAATTTGTCTTAAAGCAACAAAAAAATTAATGAACAGGCCCAATTTTTATACGTAATTTCAGAATCATAAGGGCACCTAAAGAAAACAGCACAAGAACTAAAAACTCATACTAATCGTGATAAGTCATAAGTGTACTTCTCATGTGGTACACAGTATACAAACAACAACCAAACCTCAAAATGAAGGCAGGCCACTTAAATGTGCTTTCCCAATCTCTTCTCGATTGCAGAGAATAAGCAGTGTATAATCATAGATCACTATGATCTCATCAATGGGCAGGTTGTTTGGGGCCCAAATGTAGAAGAAACCTCCAGGCCTGGAAGCACAATGAGATAGAGGCACTGCTATCAATAGTACAGGATCACTCACCTACTTTTGGGAGAACTGGCAGTATGTTGTGGAACTGGGAACAGTCTGGGGATCTTCTGTGTTAAGTCCTATGCTAGTTCGATAGTGTTGGCTTGTACCAGAATTTTTGCCACAAGATGATTTGGGTGCTGGGGTGGGGTGCCTTCTAAGATAGCTGTCCTGTTCTAGACTCTTGTGCTTGATAAATGTCTTAATGTCCCACTAAGGAGAACTTATGCAGAAGAGCCTTGACCTTATTGGATGTGGATCATATCTTATGTAACCAGGCTCTGGAATCTATTAATCATCTATTTTTTTCATTGTCAGTTCGTCTGAAACTGTAGGTTTTTTATTTGAAGATTATAAACTTTAGCTGGGCTTGCCCCCAGACTGGGGTGGATTCAAGCCGAGCCAAGCTGAATATTTGGCTATTTGAGCTCAAGCTCGACTCAGTTCAAAGCTCGCAAGCTCGAGCTTGACTGCAAGCCAAGTTTTTTTCTAAAAAATAAAAGTATACTTATAAAAACATATTTTTATTGTACATACAAAAAATAAGAATTATAAAAATTATTTACTATTATACATAAAAAATAAAAACATTAGATATAAAATATTATTATATATGTATATATATATATATATATTTATATGTATATGTATATGTATGTATGTATATAATAAAAATAATATTTATTTATTATACTAGGCTCGACTAGGCTCATGAGTCGACTTCACTAGGCTTGAGCTCGACTCGATTAGCAAACGAGCCTATATATCAGGCTCGGAGCTCGGTTTAAACCAAGCCAAGCAGAGCTGTTCATGAGCCAAGCTCAAATAGCTCATAAGAAGCTCAGCTCGTGGCCACCCCAGCCCCAGTCCCTAATGGAGCAACTACAGGGATGAAAAGGTGATGGACCTAGTAGAAGAGGGCAGAGGGTATGGAAGCTCATCTCTCTTGTCATCTGTTGGAGGGTTTGAAAGGAGAGGCAGAGGAACAGAAAAATGCTCAAAGGCAAAGCAGTTCAAGGACATGAGATCCTTAGAAGCATCGCAACCACAATTTTTCTGTTGGCTTTTAATTGTAACTAGTCACCAGGCAGTTTCCTTGTTTTTTTTTTTTTTTTGAGCTTCACTTTACCAGCTGTATAGGTTTTTAGTATAGATTCTGCTGAGGTTATCTCTCTGTAAAATCTTTGTAGATCTGATCCTAATGCAAATTATGCAATACTTTTCATTTCTTCAAAAGAAAAAAAAAGTTGATCAATAACAAAGGATTTCATTAATCAATAAAAAGAGTAAAAAGAGTATAAAGGGAGGGGATAACCTCTCTTATCTCCCCCAAACAAAAAACAGAAAGATTACAATTGAGCCCAAAACAAATTCCCCCTATTCACCCCTTTCTTTGCTAGCCCATCAGCAAGGGAATTAGCACATCTCTTAACCCAAACCACTTTAACTTCCAGGTCTTTTATCATCCATTGGAATTTCTTCAAAAGAAATCATTGATCAAAATATAACTTAATAAACATACACATTTCTGCATATTACAAATATAAGGGTAAGAACCATGATCAGTCTCCTTGCTTTTAGTCTGACTGGGATGTTACTTCTAATATCATATGATAAGACGATGCAAATTTTTTTTTGATAAGATAATGCAAAATAAGGGAGTTGTAAGTTGAAATGCTACAAAGTGAAAAATAAGCATGCAAATAAAAACTAGAGACTAGTGAATAAAAGGCACGCTTAGGCACTCAAGCAAGACGCATTTTAAGGTATGTGCCTTACCTAGGTTCTAAGAGCAGCACTTCCAAAAGGCGCTCGCCTAGGGCACCTAGGTGTGCATCTGGTGTGCCTTGCGCTTTAGCCCAGGCATGTGCCTTCTTAATTTTTTGCACCTTTTGTTCTTTTTTAAACATAACGGCTGGGTCGGGGGCTTCGCTCGCTCACTGAAGCTCCAAGAACCCCCTATTTCCTAATGTTGTTCATTCATTCATCCTAATAAAATGTCTTCTTACAAAAGCAATTAAAACTATAATATCATTATTTTTTGTGTGAAAACTAAGAATTTAAGACCTAATGTGGACTTGTTTGGACTTGCCTCGAGGGGTGTGGCACAAAGGCGGCTTGTAGAATCATGGTTTCAAATGTCGCCAAATGCCGCTAATGTTGCCCAACATATGTCGATGTCGAGGCTCACCAACATGAAAGTGGATGGTAATATAAAAATTACATTATGTCGGTCGACATTTCCTATATTTCAGAAATGTCGACCAAATCGGTCCAAATAACCAAAAAAATACAGTTTTACCTATTATGTCAACAAGATATCGACAAGATGTCGACAGGATGTCAACTAATGTACATTAAAAATATAATATATTAGTATATTATAATAATATAATACAGTATATTAACATAGATTATTCCATTAATAATTTCTATTTAATATTTCAAATAAAATATTTATAAAAAGAATTAACAAAATATAAAAACAAAAGAATAAATTAATTACTTTATAATAAAAAACATTAAACATTTTTCAAGTAATAAAATATTAACTAGTTAGTATTTTTTAAAATATTTATTAAAATCAGAAAATGTTTATTAAATTTTATCATAAACCATATTCTACATTTAATATAAAAAATCAGAAAAAATTTAATAAATTGTATACTAAATCATAAATTATTATAAATTTAGTATTAAAAATCATAATAAATTCATTATGTTTTATAAGAAATCAGAATTTATCATAATCTTAATACTACAAAAAGGAGAATCGGTTTATTAAATTTATAATAAAACATAATGTATTATAACTTTAATATTTAAAAAATCAGAATAAATGTATTTCTATTTACTAGTGTGAAATAAATATATTAGAATTTATAATAAATCAGAATTAAAAATAAGAAAAGAAAATATCATATATCCTTGTAAAAACATCAAAATGCATAATAAATCAGTAAATCGTCATTTACTAATTTGTTATTGATCTTAGTTTCTTAACTTTATATAATGGTTGGGAATAAGATAATAGTCAAGAAATATGTATTAATGCTTCCTTTATCATTTTACAAAATATCTTTGCATATTTCCACATATTTCTTAATATTTCCACAATGAATCTAATTTTTACAATATTTCCCCTCGACATTTCCGACATTTCTGACATATGTCCTATATTTTGGTAAGCGACATTTCCATCGACATCAACATTTTAAACCTTGCGTAGAATCAGGAATGTAATATGATTTACATTACATTAGCTACTTGAAGTAAAGCAATTGAGTGAAAAAAGAGATTAGGGGTTCTACATGTTTGAAAATGTTTTATATGTTTGATTTTATTTTTAAATTCTCATTTGAATACACTTTACATCTTATGTTTATGTATTTTAATTTTAGATATAGGTTTTTTAAAACATATATTTTAAAATTTAAGCTTATATTTTTTATTAATATTATGTTTAATGATTTTTATATTTTTTGGCATTTTTTTGAATTTTCTGACAATTTTTTGTTTTTTTTAGCATTTTTTTTTGTATTTTTGCGTCTTGCTTCAAAAAGGTGTGCGCCTCCCCTTGCGCCTTGTGCTTTTAAAACACTGGGCATGTATCCAGTTCACCCCTACCAAAACCACAGAAAGCTCAAACCAACAATGGACAAGGGTCCTTACATACATATATTGCCCTTTGTTTTGGTTATAAAGACCAAAGGCGTGTATGTAGTATATAGAAGTCTTTGTTAATATTGCATGGCATACAGCCATACATGCTTTTCGGAGTCAGAGGAGACAAATACATAGTTTCTGATTTGTCAATAGGACTGCTTTAAAGCAAAAAACCAAGACCTATAGAAATTCTGAGCAAAAGTTCATGCATGCATCTTCAGAAGAACATGACAGCATTGGTTATTCAAATAAATATCAAGAAATAAAGAACGAAAGACAAGGGAAAAAGAACATCATCAATGATCCAATGCCTTGTTACAGAAGGGATTTGCCTTATCAATTGTCTGATACTAGTTCTAGTAGATCAAGAAAAACACTACTACATAACAAAGCAGTAAAGTTCTAAATACCTTGTTGAGGGCTTCCTTTCGCAATGTACTTTGTTTCAAACCAAAACCAGCTGCAACCAAGATTTGACGTAGAATTTCTGTCCATGTAAGAGGATTCAGAGATTCATTCCAGAACTTCACCAAAAATTCTTGGTTTTCTACCTGTTAAATGAGAAAACATTAAAAACTCTGTTTAACTTGTCTGGAAGAACAGGAAGGGGCAGTACAGGGGAAGAAGAAACTTGAGCAAGTTACAAAGGTATAAACCCAGGATCCACACTTCAAACTGCCACTTTTCCCCATCTTGAAACACTCAAATGGGGGGCAAAGGAAATATTATGACTTCTAATATTCGTGAACAGTGTGGGTACTGGGTGAAAAATGTTGGAATATGTTGATTTTCTATACTTTAACATGAAGTTTATACTTTTCTTATGAAAATTATGGATATTTATTAAGGAAATATGATTATGGAACCTAGGAAACTACCCTAGGATACATGTTTTTACTTAAAAAAATCCATCCCCTAGGCGGGCACCTAGGCAGCTAGGCGCCCCCCTGTCGCCTAGCCTCGCCTCGGTGCCTTGAAAACTATGTTGGAGATTATTTCAAAGGAGTTCTCTATCCAATGAATGGCAGAGATTTCAAATGTTCAGACTGCATAGAATCTTCCAGGTGTATACAGGAACACCCAATGTGGCAACAACTTCTACACTAAATCAAATGAAGGTACCATATAATTAGTATGAGGGGTTCTGACAACATAAAACACTTCCTCCACATAACGTGAGATTTAAGTCCAGAATAATGTAACGCTCGCAGGTTCTCAATTTCCACAGGTTGAAGGGAAAAGTTAGGAGCATTGATTCAATAAGCTCTTTACAGGCAGACATTGTTCCATTCCCCTATCTACTTACTCCACGAACTAAAAGGGAAAAAATGGAGTATTGTTTTGAGAAGCTCTTTAGAGGCCAACTTTTGACCATTCCTCAAATCCACTATATGTGACTTCACCATTTTTCTCCAAGAGGAAATTAAGAACCAGTGGATGAGGAATGATGTGGCAGGATAGATGAGATACAAACTAAAGAAGTTAAAAGTTCAAAAATGATGCCTCATTCAGAAGTCCCTGAAGAGAAGACCACCAATACAGACAACTTCTCTCAACACTTCCCCAAGTAATACCATCAATGAACAACCAAGCTGACCTTGGGATCCATCTCAATGGATATGTTCAATCTTGAAGGCAAGGTATCTACCACCCTGCTATGGTAAATGTTACCCAAAAGCAATCAGAACCCTCTCTAACACAGCGAATAATTGTCTGTATGACAATGGATATGTTCAATTTTGAAGGCAAGGCGTCTACCACCCTGCTATGGTAAATGTTACCCAAAAGCAATCAGAACCCTCTCTAACACAGCGAATAATTGTCTGTATGACCCTCCATCTCTCTAGAATCAAAGCTCACAAAGAACATAAACCTAAGACCATGATGAAGTCCCAGAAGCTTGGATCTAATTGAGCCTCCCTGACCAATTTGGCCTTAGAAAGGACTAGTATAATCTCATCTCTCCACCCACCCTGACCCCCTTTTATCTCAAAGACCTCTGTGTACACACCCTACTCTTGAAAGCTCCAAGCTCCCAAGGGAGCACACATCAAACTTAAGTGTGAGTTCTCCTTGAGAAGAAAGGGAAGTGACCAACTATGCATGCTAGAATATGTGTAAATTAATTTTCTATAAATTAATTCTCTTTCTTTCTTTTCATATGTGGTGTGCATGAGACATCTACCTCTACACACCTCATGCAAAAGGGAAGGGAAGAAGAGGGAAAGAAAGTTTGGGACAGGGGCTCCACCCCTAGAACCCCCCCCAACACCTTTTTAATACAGTCCAATATGGGTTTTTTTGGGCTAGGGGTTCCACTAGTGTTATGCATCTTCATTCTTCTTAATTAAAAACATTTTTCATAAAATGAAACAAAAAATAAAAGGAGACCCCCATCCTCTTCTTCTTCATCTTCTTCCGCCTATTAAGGAGGCTTACGCCTCTTAAGTTCTGAACCATTCATGCCTTCAGGAAGTGGAATGCCCCATGTCACGCCTCCGCATTTTAAAACATTGGACTGGTTTAGGGAGGGACTTAAAATTGTGTTACGACTAATAGTGCTTACCATTTTTGAACTACATCAGCTATTAGTTGTTGTATTTCTAGTCCATTAGTAGAACTTGGGAATGTATGGCATTGCATGTCTATAATGAAAAAAATTTTATACTACTATTTCTGATAAAAAATGCATGCATGTACATAATACGTGGTATATTTGCTGTTTCTTTATATATGATAGGGGAAAAGGATAAGCCCTGGTTAATGTTACTTGCAGTCTTTCAAACCATCCTATGCCACCATTCAAGAACTTTAAGAAAAGTTTCTTCAAAACCTATGTGGATCCAAATGGCTATCAATCAAATTACATTGGAAACCACATATAAAGTAGGTAAAGATGATGACTAATAAATTACATTAATTGTCCAGTAAGAAAACAGCAAATGTACATAAATTATTGACACCTGAGATGGCTGCACATCATATGCCAAATTAAGCTTACCAAGTGAAGAAACCAAAGGAATCTGCAGTCTTTGCTCATGCGAGGAAGATATCCATTACTAAGCTCTATTGCAACATCAGACAGAAGAAGTTTGAGTAGAGAAACATGAATTTTTCCAAGTAGCAAAGAGTCCTGAAAACCATATATAAACAAACATATCATATAAAAGCAATCCAAAACTAACTTTGATGAAGAATACCATATGAACCAAATGACTTTCTGTTTCAGGTAGGTCAAGCAAGCCAAGCTCAAAGATCCAATTTACTAACCTTGTCATGAAATGCTTGAGCAAACTCATCAAGAGTAAAAGGGCACAGTTCAATTGCCACAGAATAAGTGTACAAGAAATGAAAGACCTGCTCAAAAGACAAAGTTAACTTCTACATCAGAAACTTGGATAAATTATTAATCAGCATTATGGAAAGGATGTGCTGCAAGAGATTAAACCTAGATCAAATAGTCAGATAACAGGTTAATAAGTGTAGCATGTGTCAACATTTTTTTATCAGCAAAAATTTTATTTTATTAAATTAGTTATATTTGAAAACAGTACAAATTGATGACAAGAATGTCATCCCAAATATCATAACTAGGTTACAAAGAAGCCCAGTACAAATGCTGCCTTGCAGCCCCTTGTTTAGCTAGGGAGTCAGCTAACCCATTTGCACTCCTTACCAACTAGAATTCAGCATTTAAATCCTTTCAACTTCCCTAAAGACATGTTTGAGCATGCATGGGATATGTCTGTTATAACTCGGCTATGAAACAATTACTTTTGAATTCCCTTCCACCTTCATCTGTCTAAAACCCTGTTGCTTTGCCAACCGGAGACCATGCAGAAATGCCAACAATTCAGCCTTCATGGAATTCGCAGTCCCAATTGGCCCTGAATATAATGCTAAGATCCTGCTCTCCAAATTACTGATTGCTCCACCTATTTCTGCCATACTTGGGTTACCCAAGGAGCTCCCTTCAAAGTTCAATTTTACTTTGCTGCCTTCTGGGGGTTTCCACTCCACTCTTATTCTTTCTTTTTCTCTAGAGGACTGTATTACCTCATTCCATGCCCTTAGAATGTGAGTAACTGAGAAGCTCTAAAAGCATTCCAAGGTCTTAACCCATAGTGCAACCTTCACTTTTATATTGTCTATTACCTCCTCCAAAGTCTTACTCTTTCTGGTAAATATTCTATTATTCCTATCTTCCCACACCACCCAAATAATTGCTACCTTACATTGTTCTCCCTCTTTTCTTTGGTTGCCTCAAGAAGTTTGGGTTAAAGATGTCCACCACCTCCTGAAAGGGGTCCCACCTACAGCCAAAAAGAGAAAAAAAAAACTCCAAAATACAAGTACAAAGAAACAGGAGATTAGTAAATGGGAGAGGGTCTCTCCACACCCCTACATAAGAAGCACATATGAGGAGAAAGGCAAGAACAGGGCAAGAAGCATACATGTATTTACCTTTTCAAGGAATATTTCCCAACAAAAAGCTTGATTTTTTATGGGACAGGCTTACTCCAAATTTCTTTCATCGGGAAGCCCACCCCTCAAGATCTAGGTGAGGCAAGATGCTTGAAAAAGGATAAGCAAGTGAAGAGTCCATCTAGGGAGATTACCCAAATTCTAGAATCTTCCAGGTTTGAGAAGAGTTGTGTAGTGGGTGTGAACTTGGAGAAGGGAGAAATTAGGGAGAGTGCAGAAGAGCTAGGGTGTGACATCTCAAGATGGCCATTGAATTACTTGGGGCTGCCATTGGGTGATAATCCAAAGAGGGAGAGTTTCTAGAATCCGGTGGTGGAAAGATTTGAGAAGAGACTTGTCTCTTGGAAAAAGAATTACCTCTCTCTTGGAGTAGGATGACACTGATTAAAGCTACTCTAGCAAATTTACCCATTTATTTCCTTTCAGTGTTTAAAATCCCAATAAGGGTTGCTAACAAGTTGGAAAAGATGATGAGAGACTTCCTTTGGGAGACAAGAGAGGAGAAGAGGGACCATAGGGTAATTTCCTGGTTTGGACAATGGTTTTGGATAAATGTTTAACTAGGGTTAACTTGGAGAGAAGGGGTGCTCAGATTCTTGATCCCTCCTGTGTTTTATGTGGATTTGATGTTGAATCTACAGAGCATTTGTGTATTCACTGTCTGGATTCCTCTTCAATCTGGGGACAGTTTTTCAAGAAACTAGAGGATTGTTGGTCTATGCCTAAAGCTGTGAAGGAGCTGCTAATGGGTTGGAGATTGGAGGGTCTTAGCAAGAAAGGCAATCTTGTTTGGAATACCATTCCACAGGCTGTTCTTTGGTCCATTTGGACTGAAAGAAATAACAGAATTTTCTGCAATGAATCTAAAAGCCCATAAGAGATAGTGAAGAAAGTGGTAGGGAAGATTTGTTCCTGGGTGTCGATGAATGAGGAGTTTAAAATCAGAATGTATCTCACTTACTTTGTACTAAATCATGGATGTTCTTATAATCTGTTTTGGGTCCAGGTAGACCTAGTGGCCTGGGCCTTGTAATCCTCATTCTCTCTGAATAAATTACTTTACCTTTTTCCCAAAAAAAAAGAGGGACCATAGGTTAAGTTGGAAGGTGGTGACCATGAGTAAAAAAAGTGGTGGGTTAGGGCTTGGGAACATTAGAGAAAGGAATTTGGCTTTTCTGGGGAAATGGTTGTGGAGATTCCCACTAGAGAAGGAGAAATGGTTAGATCGTTATGCCCTTAGCTCCAATCAAATTGGATGTATCTTTTGACATTTATTGTAAATGAATAAAGTAAATAATTGACTCATGTCATTGTGGTGTGTTTTTGTATAATACCCTTAAACTAGACACTTATGAGACTCGTGTTAGTTTAGAATCTTCAAAGTCGTTGGATAGATCTAGGGAGATTTATCCTACCAAGGCCGACACTGATATACCGCCAAATTGGTTGGGGTGGCTTGTCTCAGCTGCCAGAGTGAGACCTGAGGCACATGCAATATGGGTTTTCTTGAAACCCTGAGTCGGACCAAAATTCCAATATTGCCCTGGACCTTGAAGATAGATGGGCAAAAATGAAATGTTACACTTGCCCCCTAGACTCGATTATGGTACTGCACTAGGTGTCGGATCGGGTTGTCTTGGATATGTCAATCAGTGAGATCCTTACAAGGGGTCAAAACCTGGGTATGTTGGAACAGTCCGAGAATTCATTTGAGTGGGTGATCATAGTGACAGGATCAGCCCCTTTGTCGGACAAAGTGAATGATCAGGGATGCACTCTCTCTGAAACCTAAACTGCCGGCAATTGATTTCAATCGTTGAAATTTGCTTTTGCAATATATATATATATATATATATATATATATATATATATATATTATGGTTTCAAAATGTTTGCAAAAGGTTATAATTCCCAAGATCCATGTGAGTAGAGAGTGCAACACTGTTCCTTGCAGCAGAGGGAGAGGTCCTCTCTTTCGAGCAGTGTTTGATCATTATGGACTAGGAGGTTAAGTGTAAGACCATTGAGGGTAATACCTGATGGGCTAATCTTGCATCTGCCCATAGTCTTTGGATTTTCATACGGTGGCTGGACCCAAGGACCATTTAGTATAAATGTTGGGCCCATTAAGAGTCTATAGTGATGGACTGAGGGGTTCACTGTCTCCTACAGTGAATTCGGCCAAGCCTTGTAACAAAGGTTGGGTTGAAACCATGTAGCTGATGCGTAAATCAATGTTTGGGTCCCACGTCATACAAAGAGAGCCAACTTGGCAGCAGGTTAAGAAATTAAGTGAGCACATAAACTTAATGTGCCTAAAGCCCAATTTCGAATTGGGTTAATTAGATCAATTAAATAGGGGCGGATCTGGGTTTGGATCAGCAGATAACGATAAGAGGATAAGTCTTGTCCACTTAAAGAGTCCAAATCCAAATAAATATTTGGATCAGGAAACTCCTAATTTTATTAGGATTAAGCTAATCTTAAACTGCAGATAAGATAAGGGATTATCCTTATCACTTAAAGAGTCCAGATCCAAATAAAGATTTGGATCAGGAAACTCCTAATCAGATTAGGAAGTTGTCTCTTTAAGGCTATAAATAAGAGCAGGGAGGACATGAAAAACACACCAGATACAAGACAACAATCTGCAGAGTTCTTCCTTGTTCTTGTCGCCCCTACCCAGTTTGATCTCCACTTGTGGAAGTGATCAAGAATTGTTCTTGATATTGCTTCTTGGTAGAAGAAGCAATTTGAATTCGTGCTCACCAGCCCTCTACTCCATTCTTGCTGAAGAATTCGGTTCTTACTGAAGAGCCGTCTTACTAATCCTGCTTCACCACACACTATGTCATCTTTAGTGGAAGCGGGTTTTGGTTATCTCTTTGGGCATGAACACCTTCATTGGGAGTTACTGCTACTTCGTATCAGGTATATCCCTCTCCTCCCTTTTGGTTTCAGATCTGGTCCGGTTTGGTTCAAGATTAATCCTTTAAAATGCAGTTTTCTAAAATAGGAAATGTGGTTCCCATATGGGGAAGAGAAATTTTTGAAATTTCGTTCAACCTACCTACAGGGTTCGGCCATCCATATGATAGATCTCTCACCCCTTCAAAAATTATGGGCTAAAATAGTGGTAAGCATACGTGAACTGGAACTAAACAGCTGGGATGCTAGAATCCAGGCTAGGATCACAAGCGCTTCGCTTGGAAAGCCATTCATGATCTATTACCAACCTTTTCCCCTTTTATCAAGTGGTGTATGAAAAGGGGAAGGACTATGTGGAGAGGACTGAGGACAACAGTCTACTGGTCTCTATGGGAAGAAAGAAACTCCAAAATTTTCTCGGAAGCAGAGAGAAGTGCTAAAGATTTGAGGGCTCTGATCCATATAAGGGTTGTATAGTGGAAAAAATCCCCACAGTGGATGACATGCTGAGGAAGTGGAGTGAGATTGCTAACTATACCCAGACTAAAACAGTAATGAGTGTGTCTTGGACTCCCCCACTTGTGGGTTTCATAAAACTAAACTTTGATGGAAGTAGCAAAGGGAACCCTGAACTATTAGGGATTGGGGGTGTTTTCAGGGATGAGAATGGGGTCGTTTCTGCCATGTTCTCAGGCCCAATCGGAGTGGGTGACTCTCTCAGGGTTGAGATCCAAGCAATTATGGTAGGAGTCCAGAAAGCTAGGGAGATGGATATCAGAAAACTCATAATTGAAGGGGATTCAAAGGTGGTGGTAGGTTGGCTAAACAAAGACGACAATGGTTTATGGAGTTATAGCAATATGAGGAGGAAATTCAAATGGCTGATTCGAGAAATGGAAGTTAAAATCAGATGGGTAAAAAGATCAGCTAACTCTTTTGTTGATGGGTTAGCTAAACAAGGGGTGGACAAGGTTTCAATGTTCTAGGCACAGATGTAATTTAATTTTCCCTTTTTCTCTCTCTCTTGTTTCCTTTCTTGGGGCTCAAGCTGATTTTGGAAGATAAGAAAGTTTTTCTTCCCTCTTTGTAATTTTATTGTGATAATTAATGAATTGTGTTATTGATCAAAAAAAGAAAAAAAGAAAAACTACCTCCAAGAGGTCAAGTAGTTCAATCAAAGAAGTGCACTCACTTTTCCCTTAGGCATTTTTGGAAACTAAGGTTCCAAATGAAACCTGAAGGAGAGGATGTTCCCATTCTAGACCTTGTTTCACCCTTGAGGTTAGAAAGAGCAAAAAGTTAAGGAAATTAATCTTTTAATGGTGTCTACCCTATACATAAGTCTTCCCAAAAACAGACTCTGTCACCGGATAGATCTAAGAAAATAGGGTATACCTCATGAATTGCTTTCAAAGGAGAAGTTGAATTTTTTTTATCAGCAATAAGAACTGAAAATTTTATTAAGATATACTAAATCTTGGTATTACAATATGTCAGATCAATCTCCACAAGTTACATATATTACAATTGCGCCCAAAACAATTATTGCCTATATACCCCTTGTTTTGCTAGAGAATCAGCCATCCCATTTGCAGTCCTTACCCGATTGAATGTAATGTTCAGCTCTTGTGTTATGCTTTCTATTTCCCTAAACTCATGCCTATAGATCCATGGTATCAGTTGTTTATTCTTAGCCCAAGAAATGATTTGCTTTGAATCCTTTAGTGAGTCTCCCAACACCAAGGGACCTGAAAACATAGCCAATACTTTCCCTGTGCAGTCTCTAAAAGTAAAAAATCCTCCAATACCTTCCCTGTGCAGTCTCTAAAAGTAAAAAATCCTCCAATACCTGTCATTCCAGTGCTTCCCATGGAACTCCCATCAAAATTCAGTTTTAATGTTTTAGTTGGATTTGATGTTGCACAGAGAGACACTGATACCAAACTGATGCAACGGATCAGATGCTCAAGGTAGTAGCTAAGAATAGAAAGATATGGAGAAAGATTCCAGGAACAAATAGAGATTAGGTTGAGTCACAAACCCTTGAACTAGAGTCTTCATTGAGAATATTAGAACTTAAATTCAGTATTAGTCACTACATGGTTTCAAATGTCGCCAAATGTCACTAATGTCACCTGACATATGTCGATGTCGACACTCACCGACATGAAAATGGATGGTAATATAAAAATTACATTATGTCGGTCGACATTTCCCATATCGGTCCAAATAACCAACAAAAATACAGTTTTTCCTATTATATCGACTAATGAACATTAAAAATATAATATATTAGTAATATTATATTAATATAATACAGCATATTAATATACATTATTCCATTAATATTTCTATTTAATATTTCAAATAAAATATTTATAAAAAGAATTAACAAAATATAAAAACAAAAGAATAAATTAATTACTTTATAATATAAAACATAAAATATTTTTCAAGTAATAAAATATTAACTAGTTAGTATTTTTTAAAATATTTATTAAAATCAGAAAATGTTTATTAAATTTTATAATAAACCATATTCTACATTTAATATAAAAAATCAGAATAAATTTAATAAATTTTATACTAAATCATAATTTATTATAAATTTAGTATTAAAAATCATAATAAATTCATTAAGTTTTAAAAAAATCAGAATTTATCATAATCTTAATACTACAAAAAAGAGAATCAGTTTCTTAAATTTATAATAAAACATAATGTATTATAAATTTAATATTTAAAAAATCAGAATAAATGTATTTCTATTTACTAGTGTGAAATAAATATATTAGAATTTATAATAAATCAGAACTAAAAATAAGAAAAGAAAATATCAGATGACCTTGTAAAAACATCAAAATGCATAATAAATCAATAAATCGACATTTACTAATTTGTTATTGATCTTAGTTTCTTAGCTTTATATAATGGTTGGGAATAAGATAAATAGTCTAGAAATATGTATTAATGCTTCTTTTATCATTTTACAAAATATCTTTGCATATTTCCACATATTTCATAATATTTCCACAATGTCTCTAATTTTTACAATATTTCCCCTCGATATTTCCAACATTTCCGACATATGTCCTATATTTTGGTAAGCGACATTTCCATAGACATCGACATTTTAAACCTCACACCAAATCATTTAGAGACATCACACCCCTCAAGTGGTTGGTGGAACCACACAAGGCACAAAACTGCTAAAGAAAAATTTTCTGTTCACTTGACTCTGAAAGCAAATCAATACATCCATATGTATAGCTAAACTTTCTCAGTAGACAAGGAAATTAGCCTAAAATCTAAATTAGTCATGGCCTCACTATGAGCCTGGCTATGGACTTGGAACGTACTTGGGTTCTAGTATGGGCTTGAGTATGGGCCAGATCATGGACTTGGGCTGAATGTACTACTTTCAAAGTAATAAAGGCTTAATAGTAGTTTGTTTAGGGACTAGTTTCTGAATCATAACCCAATTTCTTAAGGAGCTTTAAGTTCTTTAATTCCTGTATCAGACTTCCTATTAGCAGAATGGTTTAACAAATATTTTAGTTGGGAGTTGATCAAATAGGCAAATTGAAGGGTCTTCTTGAAATTGTTTATCACCAAGTATTCAAGATTCTAGCCTTATGTGAAGCTGATGAAGAGAATGTATTACACCTATGTGCTGACTACTGTCCCTTTTCAAAATTCATATGAGGATTCTTATTTAGACTCTTCAAAACAAATATGGTGGAACCAAGGACTCTGGCAGACATTTTTGCTCATTGGCCTACAATGAGACAAATATCAAGGCAAAGATAGCGGTGAACACCCTTGAACCTTGTACATACTTCTAGAACTATTCTAGAGCATTCATGTACCTAAGGGAACTAATATAAGTCTAGAAGGAGGAATCTAGAAGCAAGTCCCTCTCCCTCACTTGCATTCACCAAGCAATCAAGTGTTGTATTCCTCTCTTGAGCAATACAAGGAGTTCCTTTGAGTTCTCAATCTCTCTTTCCTTGTGTGCATTATGGCTTTGTTGCCTACGTGTGTACCTTAATGTGAGGGACGGATCGGTGAGCTACTTGGTCTCAAGAGCCAGGAGAGTGCTCTAAGTGGGGAAGGCTGATTTATGGAGTGGCGGACTTCTGCCCAAGTGTCGCACGAAATGCTAGAGGAGTCTGGGTCCATGACACCTAGCTCCCTTGTTAAACACATTATTTCCCTTAACAGGTTGTCTAAAGGATTCCCAAGCTATTCGTTCGCATCCAGCCTATTACCAACATGGAATCCCCTTCCACTTCTAGTTGCTGCAGTTCAACTGTTTAGTTAATCTGAGACCTTGGAGCGAAACCATTACTCTTAAAGAACTACCTACCCCAATTGGGCCAGAACTCTTCCTTCCACATCTCTAAAAACACCCCCAACTTTGGAAAGGCCTGGATTACCTATAGAGCTTCCATCAAAATTCAATTCTCCCTATGCTGTAGAGGTGGGACCCAACCCAACTTTCTTGAACAGTAGTAACTGAGGAAGAAGACAGAGCTACTGCATTCCATCCTCTAAACAAGTTGTCTGATGAAAAGAACCTTATTTTCGTAGATATCTTCTTCTGTCTATACTTCTGATTTGATATATCCCCTATCCAATGACAACTTTCTAGATGCCCTAAAGGCCCCAATTATAGTTCAATGTTCAATAGCTACTTCAATTTTCATTTTATAATAATGTAAATTTTCATTAAAAAAAGAGTAAAATGACAGGTGAGGAGGTTTCAACTACAATACAGGATTACATATGAATCATTATCACGAAATATAACAGATAAAAAGACAAAAATAGAGCAAATATCAGTACCAAACAAATGCTGTCTACATCTTCAAACTTAGAGTAAGATAAAAAGACAAAAATAGAGCAAATATCTTACCAAACAAATGCTGAGTCTACATCTTCAAACTTAGAGTAAGATAGCATCATATGATATGGTGGCAGATGAAGGTGCCCAGTATCCTTGGAGATCTATCACTTCAAAAGGAGCAAATCACGCTTCCCATAAATTCTTGGGGATCTACTCCTAACCACCCTAAAGGCCTAAAGTTTTGTGAAGGTTACCCATGGTTAGTATTCAGTTTCTCTATTTGTATACAACCCCCAAATCAATCCATAGGGATAATCAGCAAACCCTAGGGAACAGCACTAAGGCTGCATTTGGCATTGCGTTGAACATGGACTTTTCTCCTTTTTAGCCAACAGAAAAGGAGAAAAATTGGTTTTGAGTGTCTGGTGAGCAAACATAATCGCTTTTTAAACCGTAAAAGTCAAAAAAAAAAAAAAAAAAGACTCCTCTTGGGTGGGGAGTACTCCACCTACAACCAATGAGACAACAAAAAGACTCCCAAACAAAGAGCACAAAAGAGCAATGGATCAATTAATGGGATAGGGATTCACCATTTTCAAAGCAAAGAAAACACACATGGAGAGAGGCATTTATTAGACCTTCTTTTTTAAAGCATGTCAGAGGTGTTAACTTTCCCAAGAAAAACCTCCCAACATAGAACTTGAATTTTGGGTGGAATGGGCTTACTCCATATTTGTGTCACCAGGAAATTCCCTCCCCCAATTGGAGATTGCACTAGAAAATTGAAAAAAGAAGCACATGTAAAGATACCATCGGAAGAGGCAGACCAAACTCTGGTGTCCTCCAAAGATTGAACCAAGAAGGCTGACTTAAGTTTGTTTAGCAAACAAATAAGGGACTTACACTCATTGTCCCTCAATCCCCTCCAAAACCAAAATCCCAACTTATGCCAAAGCGAGAAAAAGTGACAAAATTGGATGTATATAGCTTGTAGTAATTACTGAATACAGCTCAAGGAAAAGAGAACAAAAAGGAGTATGATCCAACAAAAGATCTTCCCAAAAGAGTACTCTAGAACCACAACCCACATCATATCTAATGAGATTAATAAGGATTTGATATACCTCTTATATTTCCAAGGAGAGATTGAGGTTGATGAAGGAGATAACTCTGCATTCCATCCCTTATTCATCAGCCCATGAATGCTTTCTATAACCTTGTGCCATAGCCTGTCTCTTTCCACCAAAAGCCTCCAAAGCCACTTTCCTGATAGAGAAGTATTTCTTTGAATTAAGTTACCCAGCCCTAGACCCCCCCCCCTTTTCTCCTTTCTTTAATTGACTTCTTCCCACTTTACTAGGTGGCCTCTTTTTTCATCCCCAGGCTCCCAAAGAAATCCCTCATGAATTTCTCTAATTGTCCTGCTATCCTAGTTGGAGTTCTAAAGGTAGACAGGAAATAGACTAAGGTTGGAGTTCTAAAGTTGGAGTTCCCACTTTGCTAAGGTTGCCCTAATCAAGGTTATTCTCCCACCTATAGATAAGTAATTCCTCTTCCACATAGCCAACTTCTTTGTGAACCTCTCCACTACTGGCTTCCAAAAAGCTTCTGATTTTGGATTCCCTCCCAGACCCAGTGGTAACCCTAAATACTCCAATGGCCATTGTTTAACCTCACACCCCAGAATCTCAGCTAGCATTCTCATATTTTCACCTTCAAAATTAATCCCTGTTATAACAACTGTTTCCCCAATTTATCTTCAATTTGGAGACCGACTCAGAGGAACTAATGAGCTCTCACAGTTATCTTAAGCTCTCCTGGTTACTTCCTTCACAAATAGTATGATGTCATTTGCAAACAGCAAGCTTTACTGTCACCTCAAATGTCCCTACCCTTCAGCCTCTAAACCGGTTGTTCTATTTAGCCTCTATGATCATCCTACTTAGAACATCAGCACTTAAAGTAAAAAGGAAAGGAGATACAGGATTCCCTTGTCTCAACCCTCTCTTCACTGGAAAATAATCTCTCTAGCCACACCATTAAACAGCCCTTTATCCACATCCTCCACCACTCCCCCAATCCAATCCACAAAGTCAGGCCTTCTCTAAATCCAACTTGCACACCAAACCTTTCCCTCTTCTCCTCCTCTTCTCTGCTATGCATTCATTCACCACCAAAATCTAATCTACAATCAATCTCCCTTCGACAAAGGCACCTTGATGTTGTGAGCAGTGTTTTAAAAGGCGTGGGAGGCATACGCCTGGAGGGCGTCCAGGGAAGGCGCCCCAAAACGCCCTGAGGCGTATGCCAAAGTCGATAACACCACTGAGGCATACGCCTCATACGTTTTTTTCATGAGGTGTGCTAGAGGCGTACACCTCTTGCACCTTAATGCACATCTCATGTAAAAAGACATAAAGAAAGAAAGAAAAAAAAGGAAAGGAAAGGGCAAGGAAGGGAAGGGAACGGAAAGAAAAAGAAAGAGAAGAAAAAAGAGAAAAGAGAGAAAAGAAAAGTATTGGAAAGGGAAGAAAATATCCCCCCTTTCTTAATATAACACAATTTTATTAAAAATAAAGAAAAATGAGATCATGTGCCTTACACCTCCTTGTGTTCAGGAGGCTTACGCCTCTTACATTCTGCCTCACGCCTCTAGGTAGTGGAACACCTCGTGTCACACCTCCACATTTTAAAACATTGGTTATGAGATGACCAAAGGTAACACCTTTTGCTAACACTTTGGATATGATCATGTAAAGACTCCCCACTAGGCTTATTGGTCTAAAATACTTTGGAAGTTTTGCCTCCTTCATCTTAAGTATTAGGGCAATAAAAGTTGAGTTTATTCCTTGAGAGATTTCCCTTTCAAAATGGAACTCATTGAAGACTTCCAACATATCTCCTTTGATAAGATCCCAACACTCCTGATAAAAGGCCAAGGAAAAACCATTGGATCCAAGGGCTTTAGACCTTTCCATCAAAAATACAGCCTCTCTAAATTCTTTTAGAGTAAAGACATCCTCTATCGTTGCTGCTATGACTTCAGGCACTCTATTCCACTGAAGATCTGGGAAAATTAGGCTCCTCTCCCCTTGACTATAGACACTCTTAAAGTGATCTACAAAAATCCTGATAATCTCCACCTCCCTGGTTACCTCTTGGCCACCCACTTCCAGCCTAGTGATTAAGTTCTTCCTTCTCCAACTAGATAAAAAGTGAAAAATTTTAGTACTGCCACCCCCCTCCAAGATCCACTTACATCTGGATTTTTGCCTCCAAGAAATCTCTTCCTTCATGAGAACCTCTTCTGGCTCACACTTTAACCTCCACCTTTCCTCTCTTTCCTCACTACTCATAGTTCTAAGAGCTTTTATCTTATCTAACTCCTCAATCCTTGAAATAATTTTTTCTTTAGTCTCCTTATTCCAAGCCTTTATTTTCTCTTTCTATCCCACAAGTCTCCTCAAGAAGCTACCCCTTTCTTCAAGCCTCTACTCCCTAACTCTTGCCACCAACATTTGACCTTTTCCACAAATATGGGTAGGGGTGTTCACAGCCCAGTTGTGCGGTTTAGAGAAGATCTCATACCAAACCAATAAATAACAGTTTGAGAAATCCCCAAACCAAACCAGACCAAACAATTTTATTATGGTTTGGTGCGGTTTCTAATACGATTTGGGGAACTTTGGAACATTTTTTGCTTCTATTGGGATTAACCCAATTAAAAAGCGCAAATAGCACCCTAAAAATTAAAAGTTAGCACTTTTATTTTATTATTTTATTATAAAATAATGAGTTTGTTACATATTTATAATTTTAAACATGTGGTTTAGATATATTATATTGTATTATATATTTATTTATATACATCATTTATTTATATAATTATTGTATATTTATAGATTTATATTATATATATAATTTTGGTTTACGGTTTATGGTTTGGTTTGGTTTAAAAAGTCCAACAAAATAAACCAAAACCATAAACCGCAATAGTAAAATATGAAACCGGACCAAACCACTTCCAAGTGCAGATTGAACCAAACCACAGTTCGGTTTTATGGTTTGAACCAAAAAATGAACACCCCTAAATATGGGGTCATTTGTGAATAATAATGGAATTTTATTAAAAACAGAAACTGATTCGGTATTACAATCTCATACAAGATCCCTTGGAGAGGCACAAGCTGCAGCCTCTCCTGACATAATGCCTAAATATGGGGTCTTTCAACCACATGTTTTCAAACCTAAACAACAAGGGGCCACCCAACAAAGTTGCTTATGTTAGGAAAATAGGGCAATGATCCGAGGTCACCTCACCAAAGCTCGGGAAATTAAATCTGCCCACAAAACTTCCCAGTCCACTGAGAATAGGAATCTATCTAGTTTAGAGCAAACTGGGGGGTTTTTGAAAATTCAACCAAGTTAGCTTATAGCAGTGGGAGCTCTTTTAGTACAAATAAATCCACAAACTCATTGCACTTCCCCATACTTGTGGCGATTCTCTGGCTTGGATTGTTTGTCTCCGTTAAAAACCTTATTTATTGAAATCACCACCCAAACACCATGGTCCCTCCCACAAACCTCTAACTGCATTAAGCTCCTCTAAGTGAACCCTATCTCTATAAGAATTTGGGACATGAACATTTGTCAATGCCCATTCCTTACCATCAGACAGCCTTCTGAATTTGATTGAAACTGAGAATTGCCCTACTAACTCTTCAAGGCCTTCCAATTCTTCATATTTCCAAATGGTGAGAATACCTCCAGAGGCTCGCCATGAGGGAGCAAAAACAACCCAACTTAAACCCCTTACACCCCATATGCTCCTAATCCATCTCCTGTCTATCTCCTAAAGCTTTGTTTCTTGCAATAACACCACATCTGGTTTCTCCGTCCTCAGGGCCTCTCTTATTAGTCTTCTCCTTTTTGCACTCCCTAAACCTCTCACGTTCCAAGCTCCGACTTAGGATCTCCATACCTACATCAGAGTTTTGAGCCCACTTTGTAGCCTTAGTTAATAGCCTATCTTTATTGTTTAATTGAGATCCCCTCAACAGTTCTTGATCAGAATATTTCTTTTTCATTAGTGAAATTTCCTTTCTATTATATATTATAAAATAAAAATCAGCAAATTAATAATGATAAGAAGCATGCCATCTTATTCCATATATTGAATTTCCAGAAGCAATAAACAGAATTGATAGGATCATAAGCAATTTATATGCTCTGTGAACCTTAAAAAGTTTTTTGACAAGCTCTGGTGAAGAATTCCATGGTTGCATACAGAATGCTTGCTTCATCTTCACAGAATGTGGAGGAAACCTAGCCAGCAAATCTGTGAGAATAAAAATAGCTCTTGTCAGTGATAGAAAGTCCCATTTCCATCTTAAGAGAAGGAATCTCTCTCCTTTAAGATGCAACAGAGCAAAACCAAACCTTTGCAAAGGGAGCAACCATGCATTCCATTCGTTGCCAGATGATCACAGCATGTTAGTGGATTTGGTCCTGCTTGTAGCTCTCTAAGCTCCAGTTCCTCATCATCCACCTGCACTGCTAATTCATTCGGCTGCTCTAAAGACCTCAATCCTTCCAGTGCAAGTTTGCATTCTACATTGTGTAGCCTCTTTGGATGGCCATCCTTGTTGCATTCCGTCTGAAAATTATAGACAAAACTACAGGATAGTAATTGATGCCCCAAAACATTTGCTTCATCATATGTAAAATCCATGTTTACCTTTCTTTTTCTCATAGAAGTTTTCTTATTCTGCAGTTTATTATCCAATCTTCTCTGTTTCTAGAAGAAAACAATATACTATCAGTACGCTTCTTAGAAGAAAATTCTTAAAATATCAACTTCCTTAGTGATGGTCAAAACATGAGAAATTAACAAGTATCTGCTGGAATAGTAGCCTTCACAAAGTACAAAAAAGAGGTGATCAAACCGAATATTTACCTCAAGAAGCCTTTGATGTTGCAACCTTTTTTCTCTACCTTGTTTTTTGGATTTTGAAGAAGCCAAACTTGGTTGTATATTACCAGTTTCTGTCCCAGTAAAATTGACGCCAGCAGGCAAACCTTTAGCATCAGGATTTGTAGCACGCCAAACTGTCATTAAGCCTTTCCCAATACCATGTTTCTTCACTGGAGCACTCTTGCAAATTTGAGAGTCTGGATTTGAGGACTTGGAGATCTGTGTGCATTAAGATGGGCAAAAATAAATCGCACATAGCATGTCCAGCAACAGATATATGCAATGTAAATTTAATAATAATAGGATGGAATTAGGATTTGAGACCAAGAGATATTTCAATTTTCTCTTCCATTACCTTGGTTTGATGATCCATAACAAGGGAGAGATTGAGGAAGATGTTACCCATAGAATTAGAGCAGGACAGGAAATATGGAGGCATGCATCTTTCTTAGCTTTTAGTATCCAAATATCAAGCAATATCAAAGTATATCTCAATATTAAGAGTACTTATTTCTTATAAGAATTTTATTAATAGAGGACATAGCGGGGGAAAAGGCAAAATCAGCATGAACTTCCAAAAGTGTAACCATATGCAAACATCAACAAATATGTTACGTTAAACCACATGAAACCATTTCTCTGATATGATGACTAACAGCCATCACTTACATCTTTTCTCCAACCAATGAGTATCTGCAAATCATCCTCTACCTCAACTCTGTTAAAACCAAGTCCCTATTAAAACCCAAACGGATCATAAATCCAAGTCCATGTAAGCATCAAAACCTCTGCTCCAATTGAACCTCTTGGTCCCATCAGCCCAAAGAAAACTAAGATTGCATCATCAGTATGGCCTATGAACAGCTGCCACCACTCCCCCCCCCCAAATATATATAAAAAAAACCTCCGAGCTTATGCAACTTCCCAGGGAAGAATTAATCAACCAGTATGGTATTACAGGTTCCAAAGGAGATCAGATCTCCCATACACTTTTATGCACTTCGTCCAACACAATTTCCAAACCTTCAGTACTGCCCTCTAAAACTCCATTTTTTCCTGAAGACCACATCCCTTGGTGGCTTCCTTCATACCAGATGTCACCCTTAGGGTTTCCAACCAAGCTGAGTGCTTATGAGAATCACCAAAAATGTCCTTATCCCCTATCCCTCAGACAACTGCTATCCAATTCCTACACCCCTATTATTGCACAGACTCCCTTAATAGGATATGATCATCTGGCAACAAATGGAATGTATGGTTGTTTTTATAACTTTAAGTGTCTTTTAAATTCCTACATCCCTAGTATTTAATACCCAAATACCCATACAAGGGTGCCCTATCATGTCAAGTAATTCATTTTTTACTGTAAATTTTGTATCTTCTACCATATCCAGGTAACATAATGAGGGACAGTTCTACGTGACATTTTTCTTACTCATTTAATTATTTTTTGAAGGTAAAGTATATTTCACTGAAGGGAAACTTCAAAAGATACAACAGACAAGATCCCCAAGAAACTATACAGTGAGAAATGGTACACCCTTATATCAGACAAAAAGTATACCAGAAAATAACAATTCAACCTTTAGCCTAGTAACACTCTTGAGAGAACATATTAGAAAAGGAAACATTTCTGAACATCTCCCCATATCCAGGTCTTAAATTCTTAATCCTTAAAAAAAAAAGGTTTTGTAACTTTAAGTGTCTCTCTTTTAAAAGTATCTTTATTAGGATGAATGAATAAACAACATTAGCAAATATGGGGTTTTCGGACTTCTTTGGGGGCAGAGAAATATTTTTTAAGTGCCTCAAGGGGCTTGGTCAGTGGTCCTAGGGCAGAGCCCCTGGCCCAGCTGCTACGCATAAAAAACAAAAAGAAAATGCACAAATTTTCAAAAGACACGTGCCTGCAATGAAGCTCAAGGCACACTAGGTGCACACTTACACACACCAGGCATGCACCTTTTGAAAGTGTTGCACCAGGACCTAGGCAAGGTGCATACCCTAAAATGTGCCTCACCTATGTGCCTAGGCATGCCCGAGATGCACTGTTTAAATCACTGCCCCCAAGCAAGTAGAAAATCCCCTTACAACCCTTATAACCCCTAAGTGCCATTACTACCCAAAAAACAATTTATGCCCACCATCAATACCCAAACCATTCCACCCAGAACCAAATAAGAAACCAACTCGGCCCCAGTTTAATCAATTTCCATAGGATACCACTTTTCCAAATCCAGGAACATTTTTCTTGTGAATTATTCCCCTCTCAAACGAGAAGCCCTAACGCTTTGCTTAAATGGACCCCTGTTTCAACATTTTTTTCAAGGTCAACTCTCCTCTACCTCTCTTACATGGGCACCACCATCTTCCCCTTCACGTAACGTAATCTGCTTTAACTTCCCTTTTTCTTCCTCTTATAGATTCCTTTTAATTTATTACAAGGTACTAACCCATATAACCCTTCCTTCAACCTTGAAAAAAAAACTTAGTCATGAAAACCAGCTACCCTGAATCTATGCCTTTTTTTTGTATTGGCAACACAGAAAAAAAGATTTCATTAATTAGAAGAAATCAAGTTACAACAAGAACTTATGAAAGAAAACCAGCTTTAGAAGCTGTTCCAATTGAAGATTATATTTGAGTCCAAAACATGTGTTCTAGGTACCCCTTGCTTCTGCCATGCCTTTTGCTTTACTTTATCAGTGGCCTTTTGGTTTTATTGAGTTCAATGAACATTTACTCTTAAATTTAGTTTCAAATCTCCTTCTGCCCAATTGCCCTATAATAACTTCAACAAAACTTATCTATCAAAAAAAAAAAAACTACAACAAAACTTCTGAACCAGAAGAAGCCTACCCTCGACAATTTCAACATGGGATAAATAACTCAGTTCTATGATGGGCAGCCTAATGCTTCTAAACTTAAAAAGTGGCAATTTCTACACCTAATGAGCACCAATACAGAACCCGGATTCCATTATATTCTAAAACTTGATTGGGTTTTACTTTTTAGAATTGCTATGTGAAATAATATACAATTTGGATTGCTAAGGTTCTGTTTACTCTGCCAATACTCACCAGCTAATATCTTAAAATGACTTCAAGAACTAATTCGTATCTAGACTCCAAAAATAAAGTACAACCAACCAACTTGATGCTTACTAAAATCATATGGTAGAATGCCACCAAGTAACCGCTAAATATGTATATGCCTCCTTCAGAACATCACTAAGAATATGGAGGGATACTGTGATTGAAATCAAATAATAGAAAGACCATTACCCAGCAATGGTTCTAGCCTTTTGAGGTCTTCGGAGGGGTGAATACAGACCTAACCTTTTGGCATTTTTTGCAGAAAGTGGCTGCTCTCAGACTCAAACTCATGTTTTCATGCTACCATTGAACCAAAAAAATGACCCCTTAATGAAATCAAATGCAGAACCAATTAAAATAACAGTTATAAATGATTAAACTATCAGAAATTCATTTTGCTACCTTTCTCTTTTTGAGTGCTCTTTGGTTGTCTCGGCAAGCAGGATGAGAATTTCTGGAATCTGAGCATAACATTTAGAACACAAACTTTTAAGTTTGTTGTAATATAGAGTACAGAACAAAATATGTGAAAAAAAACGACACGTTAAAAATGTAAAAAAAATAAGGAAAAAAGAAATGCATTACTTCTATTTTCTAAGAAGACAAAAAAAAATATTGCTTCAAGAAGAACTAATTACCAAAGATAATCAGTTGTAAGAAAAACTTAAGTGGCACTTCATATCATTTGTTATCTAAAGGAGGAAAGGAAAAGCAATGAGTTATTAAAAAATAAAACACTAAAAACAACAAATTTGCTTCCCACAGGTAGGCATCACCATATCACATATGTCAAGGATTCCAGAGAACAAGCTAACAGTGATCTAGAGAATCCACCTATAGGTCTCTTTTCTTTTATGGAACAATCAACAATTTTAAGGATGTTGACCTCAACTGTCTGCTAGTTAATTTCACATAACATGTCATGATAAATCTAGAGTGCACCACAGGAAGTAGGACATGCATCTTCACAATAAAAAGCCAACAGAGCAGAAGTGTGCAGCATACCTTTACAATGGTGAAAGGCTCCTGCAGGAAGAGCATCAAACTCGGAACCAAGAGGAGGACCGTCTTTACGGAATACCTTCTTCAAAATGTAATCTGAAGGAAATATATCTTGGAGACAATAAAGTTTTTTCTTTAACTTGTTAGTCTTTCTTCTCACCATAGAGCTTCTCACCTTAACTGTTGAGGCCTCCCCAGATTCCTGCACAACATGGTGATTAGTAGATTACAACCTATTAATGTTGAATTGGCTTGACCACAGAAACTCAATTGTCCTATTATTGAACATGATGGAGCTTTCACACTCTGAACCAAAAGACCCTGTGCTACAATTACTTCCACAGATGTTCTTCAAACATTTCTTACTGGTTGGACATACCTCATTTTCCCTTTTATCCTTCCTACGCCTCTCAACAAACCATCCTCGGACCTGCTTATATGTCAAGTTCAGTGCAGTAGCATAATCCTCCATCACTGCTTGTGTGGGGTATTGTTCCTCTGCTTACCAATTGGTTAAAGAATCAAAATAAGTTATAATCCAAAAGTTGCAGAAAGAAAAATAGCGTTAGTAAGCAGATATTTCCTCTTACTCTTAGAAACTTAAAGAAACAAAAAAGAATATATACCAAATGGTAAGCAGAGGTACACAAGTACCTCTGTTCTTGTGTACACAAGTATCTCAAAATGGTACACAAGTATATATATTCCAAATGGATACACACACACACACACACACACATATATATATATATATATGTGTGTGTGTGTGTGTATATATTCCAAATGGTACACAATTATCTCAAAACCAATAACCAAACAGATTTCTTTTCTTGTACGGATGAGTTTAATTGAAAAAACAAGGGAGTGATGATACCTGAATAAAAGTTCTCCAAGGATTCAAGTTGGAACTGCGTCTTCCTCTTTGATCCATGTTTTTGCTTCATTTTTGCAACCTCATCATTTCCCATGAGCCCAACTACGAATCCTCAACAGAAAGTGAAATCAGTATTTGCAAACATTAAATGATTAAAAAGGGAAGGAAAAGAAAAAAAATACTATTATTCCATGGTTACAAGCCTTAAATATAAAAAAGCCCCTTAGCATTATCACTTTTTTTGACCGTCACAAAGCCCCTTAGCTATATCTACATCATGACCTCCATCACTCAAGTTTGCAATATTTAAAGACACCTCTAAACTTTCTAAAAGATATATAACCCCTATCCCATGCCTCACAATCTTAAGAACAGATAGGAGAAAACGAGACGACGTATTGAGTTTTATCGAATATTGGAATTGGTATAACTAATTCAAGTACACTTCCTCTGAAACTGACAACCCATAATCTCTTTTATCTTTAATATCAACACTTCGAGATTTCGCATGGAATGCAGTGAACAGAGTGCAAGTACAACAGGGAAGAAATCCCTCAACGATACATCAGTAGAAATTGAATGCCCAAAGAGCTATTACATGAAAGCATCCTTTATTTCTCTGTGCTTCAAGATTGCAAGAAATAAAGTGAACTAAGAAAAAAAAAAGAATATGGTGGACGATAGAGCAGAGAGAGAGACAGAGAAGACTGAACCTTAGAGATAAACTCTGTGGAGCGGATGATGATGAGTTGATGACATCCGAAGTGGGTTCGTTCACTTGTTCGTTCTCAGGCCAAGACACTCAGCATCCCTGCCAAATGCAGTGGTCGTCAATCATTCCTCCATAATTCTATTCAGTGAAGAGGAAATGAATAACCAGAAGAAGTTAGCAGAGATGGCAAATTCTATTACTGTAAATCTTCTTGTCTCCAGGCCCACTCTCAGTTTCCGCGAATGACGATGGAGTCGGCTTTTCAGGTGAGCAAAGTATGTACAAGCAGCGAATAACCGAAATGAAGGAGAGACGGAGAAAGAAAGGTCGTAAGGGTAGCGATTTGTAGGGTTTTGGGTTTTGCGGTTTTTTTTTTCTCGTTTTGTTTTCTCTTCTTCTTTTGTTATTTTATTTGAAAAACAAAAAATATCGAAGGGAGGAACGGGATGACTTGATGAACCCTTATCACAAAGTTTACAACAAAAAATATCTTTCGAACCATGAAATTGAAGAATGATATTTTACTTTTGGATGATGATTGCAGACAACGCGTTTATGCAACTCTTCTGTACTTCGCGCCAAGAAATGTTTTAGTAAAAAATATACTGCACTCCACCTCAGAATTTTAAATTCTACTGCACTCCAACTCAGAATTTTAAAAACCCCAACATTTAATGACTCATCAATCAGCCACACACGATAAATATAGCTCTTGATACGTGGTGAGATGTGTTTGTGAGGTCAAATGTGCAATTCCTGAGGAGTTGATCCATACTTGCTCCCTACGTGTTTGGCGGTTTTGGCCCGAGTCCAGATCTACTATCCTTGAATTCATGGTGGCAACGAGTCGAGCTTTTCACGAGCAACTCGAACCCAATTCATTGGCTCGATTATTAAACGAACCGAGTTCAAGCCTACTAGAGCTTGGCTCGAGGCTCGTGAGGCTTGCGAGCCAACTCAAATATATATATATATATATATAATAGAAAATAATATATATAATAAAAATATTATAATTATTAAATATTATAATTCTTAATTTTTTAAATATCAAATAAAAAATATTTTTATATATAATTTTTTATTTTTATAAAATATTTTTTCTCCAAATCGAGCTCGAGCTTATGAATTTTTTTACTTGAGCTCAAGGTTCTGGCTTGAACTAAGCTTAAGCTCAAGGTTCTGGCTCGAATTGAGGTCGAGCTCAAGCCTGATAGTATTCAGCTTGACAGCTCGAATCCACCCCTAAGCGCACCACAGAAGGACCTCACAACCCCATCCCACCATGTGAGGTGCACTCTATGAGGAAGATGTTCCCAATACGATGGGATGGGGCTATAACTACCATGTAAGGTGCACTATGTGAGGAGTAGATCGCGATTTGTTAGGCCATTGGTTTTTCATTTACTTTTTTTAATTTTAATTTAGTAAAGGATTAGTGGAAATTCATGGGATGCATGCATTTTGTTAAGTGAAAGCTAAACAATAAAAACATATAATAGTAAAAAATTATTTTATATTTTAACTTTTAAAATAATTTAGAATTATTTATATTTTATATATTATTTTTAATAAATTTTATATTTTAACTTATATATATTATTTTATATATTTTCTTGTTGGTTTTAGTTTAGTAATTTCTCAACTCAACTAGGTTGAATTAATTTTGGTTTGGCCATTTGTAAACAAATATATAACTTTGAAAACCCACCCAAAAGATGGTGGTGTATAAGTTTCTTTTTTTTTTTTTTGGAAACTTCGAAAACAGGAGGTATAGATCGGGCCATGTCAGGTCAGCATGTCACAACACAACCCGTAGGTGGCCTGTGAATAAAAATTTAACAAAAAAATTACTTAACAAAATACCAAATAGACAACAAATTAGAAAAAAATGTAATTTTAATTCATTTGAATTTGAATAATGCAATGGATGAATTGAATAATGGAAATGGAGTAAAATATAAAAATAATATAATAAAATTATAAATTGAAAATAAAAAATTACAATGGTATTGTTAAAAAATAACAAATAATTTAAATAAAATTGAAAAACAAAATTTACAATAATTTTAAAAATAAAAATGCTATACAATTATTTAGTATATAAAAGAATATTGACTTCATTTTCTTCAAGTTCCACTTCCATCTCCATCTCAATGACTTTAATCTACAACATCTGCATCTTGTGAAACATCAGGTGAAGTGTCATGCCCTCATTTATCTTGTAGTCTATAACTCAACATATAACCAATCTTTCAAGCATACGCACATCAGGTGAAGTTTCATTGTTCATGTAGCTTTTCTTGTCATCTAGAACCCTAGTACTTGCATTAAAATAAGACTCCAATGAAACTATGGACACCAGAGGGGTTAGGAGATCACATGCCATGGTGGCAAGAACTAGGTGATTTTTCTATGTTCACTCCATTAGGCTAAAAATCAAAATTATTTATTTCCTCCAAGTTGAATGAACCATTTAAATCAAAAAAGTTTGCTTGTAAATAAAAATTAGGGTAAATTACATGGACCCCATAGTACCCCCTATACTATGGGGTCTGTGATGAATACCTCCTACACTTTTTTTTTTTGCGACAAAGACCTCCCTAAACTTTGGTTGTTAAATAAAAACCCCCTCCATTAGCATTCCGTCAGTACCCAATGTGCCCCACCATTAGATCTTATTGCAGAAAGGTCAGCTTATTTGCCTCTATAGGATGAAATTGGAAACTTGGGGCTTTCCAACGTGATACAGGCTTATTCCTGCTAGTGGAGACCTTGTTCTTAAAATCCTAGATAAATTATGAATCCAAAAGATTTGTTTTTCAATAAAAAGAAAAGAAAAGAAAAATAAAATACAGTGAGCTAGATTTAGATGGCATCATTACTTGCCATGTTTTAGTTGATCCTAAAACATTGTAGCAACGGAGCGATTGTTGGATGAGATGGGCGATTGGTGCCGAGAAAATTCCCATGGAGATTAGAAGGAGTTGGCATCGTTTGTTTACTAGTTGGTTATTGATTTATTTGTTTTTCGGAGTTGTTCTTCATTCTCCTCCGATAAGGCCTCTTTGTTGCCCATTTCGTAGGAAGACTAAAAAGGGGAGCCACTATTTTTTGGTGGGTCAGTTATGTTTTAAGAGAATGGCAAGAAAAAAGAAATTTTAAAAAGTTTAGTGGGATATTTTGGTAATTTAATGCCTTCATTGTCACTTAACACCAAAGGGGCATTTGTTGCAATGAAAAAGTTTAAGGGGTTTTTGTCAATGACCCCATAGTACAAGGGGGTCCTTATAGTTTATCCTAAAAATTAAGTTTGGTAAATAAACTTGTTGATGAAGTGACAATATATTTCTCCCTTTTACTTATTAGAGACCAACATTTTTCTCTTCCACTACTAAAACTAGATGTTTCAGAGGGTGGAAGTAGAAATGGTACAGATTTTCCTATGCCCCTAATAATTGGATTCACATAAATTGTATATTACAAATAATAAAGTATTAATTTCTTATTTTTTATTTCCAATTCCATTAATCATGTTTTCACAATATGATTCAAGTGAAACATCTAAATCAATTTTCCTAATCCTATAATATTGTAGTTAAGCAATATGGTGGACAAATATTTCTCAATATTTTTGAAATTTAAATCTCGTTATTTCAATAATACTTTTAAAATTTGAATTATTTATATACTTTGCAAAATATTCACTAATAATAAATAAATAATTAACTAAAATATAACTAGTTGGATAATAAACACTAAAAAATTCATTAGTTGTAACATAAAAAAATTGTAAAAAATCTTTTATGTGCGCTGCCATTTCCCAGTCATCTTTGGCTATAAAGTCACGGGGCAATTTTTTTATTATAAAAATTATTAAGAATATCTTTGTATGAAATACAACTTTCTAATATAAATTAGGTAGAATTCCACCAGTGTTGAACATCTAATATAATTTTTCTTTTATATTTTCAACCGTGCATCTCTCTCTCTCTCTCTCTCTCTCTCTCTCTCTCTCTCTCTCTCTCTCTCTCTCTCTCTCTCTCTCTCTCTCTCTCTCTCTCTCTCTCTCGTATAATACATCATCTAATAGGAGTACTAGGGGTGGGAACTCCAAAAATATTAGTAGCATTCATATTGATGTAGGCACTATCATACTGTGATTGAACATCATTGACATTGAACATGTTAGAAAATTGGTTTTGAGAGGAGTCAACCATTTTTTTAAAGATTCTAAAAAAAGAAATTAATTTAATTGTAACTTACCTACACTTCCGATTTGGAATCTCAACTTGATTTTAAGGGTTGAAACCTCCAAGCCTCCCAAATTGCTAACTTGAGATAATTGAACATGCACTATTTTTGTTAAAACTTGAATAAAATTGAGAAGTGGAGAGTATGAGAGTGTGTGTAAAAGAGTATTAATTATTTTTTAGTTGTTGGAAGGGATATTTTGGTTATTATAAAGTTAATTATCACTTTACCCAAATGCCACCAAAGGCATTATTATCATTGTTTCTCTTCCAAAGCCAAAACACATAAATATCCCTAACTAGCTGCTTATAGCTATTAGGGGGTATTTATGTAAAAACCCCTAAAACAAAAACTAGCCATTAGGGACACCCAATGCTTATATTCTACGGGCTCGTGATCCATGCCAACACAGTGGCATTGTCTTGTCATTTCGTGTCAGTCCATAGGCCTAAAAACTTAAGCCTGGCATGGCATATACATTCGTGTTGTGCATATATGGTACAACCGACGTATTATCATGCCAGGTCACAAGTGGCATGGCCCAATTTTAACTATATAGAAAACCCACCTAAATTATCAAAAGTAAAGTTAAATATACCTACCCAAAAGTTTTACAATGAATTAGATAACCTCTCATGTTAGGATGTGTTTGCTTGAGGTGTAAATATCAGTTCGGGTTTGTAGCCATTTGGGCTGAAAATCAATGCAAAACTCACACTCACGTTGACTTTTACTTCGATAATGGAGATTAACTTCAACTTTGATAAAAACAAAGTAAACAAAGTAAAAATACATTTACTCCGTTTTCAAATGCAGCCCTAGAAAATTAGATGGAAAATGGTCATATGTACAATGGGTGACCTATTTAAAAATTTTAAAATATCAAAACTACCCTCATATGTGTTTGCCCTTCTTCATTTGACATCTGAAGAGGAGAAAAGAGAAAAAAGACTTGTTTTTTTAACTATAGTTTTTTTTTTTTGTAAGAAGAAACTTCATTAATGAAAGACCAGACAAAGCGGATACCAGCTGAAAGCAACAGTAAGCTATACCAGCAACAACTTAGAAAAAAGAAGGTGAAATACTTAAAATATCTCCATGTTTTAGCAAATAGATCAAAACTTACTCTACTCTTTGAAAATTAATAAAAAGTATCTTTAAGTTTTCTAACAAGTGACAAAATTCTCCCTTGTCGTTAGCATGTCATTACAATTTGTTCACATGTAATGTCACACAACTTATTTTAAAATTACCATTTGCATTCAAATTTGCCATTCATTGCTCTTTGAATTTTCAAAATACTAGCAGAAGGGCACATGCTACACGTGGGTATCTAATGTAAAAATACATAATTATACAAATTTAAAAGGCACAAATAACCTCAAGAATATTTTTTGAATTTTCTGAGGACAAAATTTACCCTTCCTTATTTAAATTTATCGATAAAAACTGAGGGCAAATAAGGTAGTCGGTTATTGTTATCACTCTTATTAGTTAAGGCATCTTTATTTCTTCTCATCATTAAATTCTATTAATTAAACCCATACATAATAAATTAATAATTTCAATAACATAACAACTTATACTTTAAAATCTACTTGAAAAATATCGTTTTTTCATCTAGATGGTGGTAAGAAATTAAACCATTCTAGGTCAAATGGGCTAATCCATGTTGTCACAATTAAATAATAAAATTAAAAAATAGATAAAATGTAAAAATATATAGAAACTAAAAGAATTTGGGAACATTTTTAACAAGCAAAACCATTCTCTTCCCTCTCAATGGTAGGTAAGCAATTCAACCATTTGGGGTCAAAATGGGTTAATAAATAGTGCCATAATTAAATAAATAAAATGTATAATATAAAAAGTAAAAAAGAATTGGGCATATCACTAATATTATATATTTATTATTCTAAGAAGTATTTTTATTAATGATGAAAATGGAATACCAATTTTAAAATCAACCTAGAAATGTGAAATGATGTCATAATCAAATAATAAAATTTCTAAAAGTAAAAAATACAAAGAATCAGATAGGTCATTGCATAAGTCCAATCCTACTTGTTTAATTACTTGGACTAAATACCCAAATGTATAATGAGGGTATAACAAACCTTCATCCACCTATTTTTCTAAGGTGGTTTCTAACCTTTTCTGCAAACAACGAGGGAAATCCCAAGATAAACTGTTCATTCCAATAGTCTTCCCTTGAATTCTTCAACCTATATACCTTTGATAGGAATACATATTTATGCCATCTAAAATCAGATAGGGTTTTGCATTTGAAATTTATAAGCTACTCGCTTATTCTTTCCATCATATCATTAGAATTTCCCATAAAATGATTCAATATGTTTAATATTAGGGTGGTAATTACATCTTGAATTGAATGACCATGTCTCATTATCACTTCTCCATCCTTATCTCTTTTTACAGCATTAAGTATGTAGTCCCTTTTCTCTTGGGTAAGATAATTTTGCCACAAATCTTTGAGTTGCTTTGTGAAGGACGCATTTGTTATTGTGGCAATTACCTTATCTTCATTTCTCACCAATTTGTTGGCACTTGCATATAGTGACATATGATGACTCATTTCATGAATGTGGAATTAAACTTTTTCATCAAAATTCCATTCATAGAAAGTATTTCCATAAAAACTAATTTGAGGTTTGGTCGATTCTTCAAACAATAAATCTATTGGAGTATGCCAAGATTAATAAGCCTTCTTGCTTTTATATGAGAGCTTATTTAGCTCTATCAGGGGATATTCTATTGGTTCTATATTCGATCCCAATCCTTCTAATCCTAATTTCTCACTTAATAAATTAATTGAGTGGGCATCAAATGTTTTCTCTATTTTTTATTTTTCTAGTATTTGTTTTTTAGAAGAAGACTTGGAGGATTCCCCTCTTTCCAATTTAGAGGATGAAATCATCTTCATGGCTAATTCCTTGTAGTCTATATTAGATAAATTGTCAGCACTCAATTTTTGCTTAGTCCACTGGTTAAACTCCCAATTTACCTTGAATGCCCAATCATACCTGATGGTGCACAATCCGGCCGGTCCTAGCTGTTAACGATCTTGCCTCTAGCTGGAGCAGCAGGTGTTTGAAATGGGGAAGAAAGAGAGTATCTCCGGGGAGGGACCCGGTGAGAGTGCTCCGAAGCTCAAGTTAGTATCCTCAAAGGCAAGATGATAAACTAGATGGCGCAAAGTTCACATACCTCGTTCTTGGGGGGTAGAGAGCCTTTTATAACCACTTCACGCACTCACTCATAAGCTTCTGTAAGGTCAGGTATGATTACCTGAACTTCTGCCAGTTTGGGTGTCCTCACCTCTACTGGGGCAGAACCGCCACTCTCTCTTTTTCGGAGCCATCTCTATAACTGGAGATGGTGGTGGCAGGTGGCGGTGACGGGTGGCCGTTGGAGTGCGGCTGTCAAACGTCAGGTCCCAAGTCAGTCAGGTGCGCTGCCTCTAGATACAGACTCCTTTGGTGTCAGGTACGGTGCGGTTGTTCAGTTCAGCGTCCTGGAGGTGAAGTGCTAGAGTGGTGTGCGAGGTGAAGTCTTGAGTTCAGATAGAAGTGTGGCCTGAATTGCCATGAGGTGGGCCAGTTCGGGTTGTTGCCTTTTGTGTTTGTAAGGCTCGGGGGGAGAGTTTGGGCTCCTTGTGGGGAGTTCAGACCGCGGGTTCCTCTTTTCGGAGCTCGCAGCTTGGGCGTACTTTTGTGCCGAGCTGCTGCCTTTCCACGTGTTGAGTGGTTACGAGGTCAAGCCAAATCTTCCTTCATCAATTGTCCCCCACTCCTCGCGCAAAAGGACTTGCCTTGGCGCGGGGAGTTCGCGAGGTGGCGGGTGGATTTGTCCCATACCTCGGACAGGTTTGACTGATAGCGTGGAGTGCGCATTTGTCAGGGTTCTTTCGAGCTTCTCGAGCGCCAAAAAGTCAGGAAACATGCCAATCCGTCTATTCAATGCTGACAATGCGCATTTATTTCAAAATTTAAAAAACGCGCCACTGGGAGACGTGACAGCGGGCATTATTTCAAAATTTAAAAAACGCACCGTTGCTGTCTTTAACACGGGGAGACGTGTGCCAGTGCTTTTTCAGTTTATTGACGTGCGGCCAGTGCGACTACGGGCCGTTGGATTTTCCTTGATCTAAGCCATTGATTTTCGATTACTGTAGGTATAAATAGCGAGGGACCCTAGTTGCTTTTCATTGCCATTCTCCCGCATTCTGCTTCTTGAGCTAGTGTCCAAGTTTTTTAGCTCGCGTCCAAGTTTCCGTAGTTCGTTTGCCTTTTCCGGGTGTCTAATTTCTTCATGGTATCCTTTTCCTCCTGATGTCTAGCTCGGACAGCTCAGACAATTCTTTGAGGGGTTCAGATGCAGGTTCTACAAATCGAGCTGCATCCCCCAATAGCCTTAGTGAACCTGAGGTAGAGCTCGAGGCGGAGCTTGAACCCGTAGGCTGAGTCGCCTCTGGTAGTTTGGCGTCCTCCTCCCGTCGAGGTCGGACGTTAGACAAGTTTGGGCCCTCGACCATGACGCCTGAGGGGCTTCAGTCCCTTATTACCCAGTTCAACTTGCCTAGGGAGTACACCTATTTTTTACCTTCGGGCAGTTTCCCTTGGGAACATGGTCCTGATGAGATCAAGATATTCTGGGAGCAGCTCGTTGCTAGGTTGCGCCTGCCTTTCCACCCCCTCGTTGTCGAGGTTATGAACCACTTCGGTGTTACTGTCGGCCAGCTTCACCCAAATTCTATTCGTAACTTGGTGGGGACAATCTCCTTATTTTGCGAATAGATCTTGCCTTTAGACTTGGAGATCTTTTCTTCCATTCTAATGCTTAAGAAGCAAGCAGGTCCCCTTCTTAGGCGTAGCGGGTGTATTACCTGTCTCCTCGCCCGAGGTTTAAGCTTTTACACGATCTTCCCAACAAGGTCCCGACATGGAAACAGGACTACTTCGGGGTGCGAAGTGCATTGGGGTGGCCATTCCAAACCGGGTGGGGGTGGCCGTTCCAAACCATGGTGGTAAGTTAGCGATTTCTTGTCGGGCTCTTTGCTTTTATCTTTCTTGCTATCGTTCTTTTAATCATTTGTTATTTTTCCTCTTGGTAGGTGAATTCTTCAATCCATGCCTTGGCAGCCCAAGTGGAAAGGAGCTCGAGGTAGGCGCGAGCTGCCGAAGAGGCTTCCCGCATTGCCGAGGTGGCTTCTCGAGCTGCTGAGGCGGCTTCTCGCACTGCACAGGCCCGGCTGGAGAGGTCTCAGAGAGATACCGAGGCCATGGGAGTTGTGGTGAAGCATATGGCGGACCTGAGGCTGGACTTGCAACATCAGGTTGAATACCTTCTAGTGGATATTAGGGAGAGGACAGAGATCTTTTCTTAGGGCATCGAGGATGCCAAGAAGAAGGCTGTCGATGAATATATCGCCTCGATGGTGGGCTCGTACAAAAGGGGCTTTAAACTGAGTCAGTGGATGATCTGGAATACGTACCCCGAGCTCGATATTAGCGCCATAACCACTTTGCGCATTACTCAAGAGATGGCCAACGCTGCTGACGATGAGCCGGATTCTGAGGACGAGGCAGGAACTTCGGGTGTCGTTGAAGTGCCTTCTGATGGTGAAGACGCTAATTGATGGTGAAGAAGTACCTCCGGGCCTGTGAGCTCGCTTCTGTTGTTTGTTTTTTTTTGTTTTTTTTTTGGAAATGTATACAAAGTATTTTGCAATGGAATGATTTTCTTTTGGTTAAGTGTTGGTCACTCTTTCCTTTGAACTGGCCGTATTGCCGAAGTGACCATATGCCGATGCCCTTATTAGTTCATTGTTGGCGCTTTGCTTGAGCTTTTAGTTGGCATTTTTTGCCTTTGCTTGCCCATGTCGAGGTCCTTGTTAGCTCGGCATCCTAGCCCTTAGGTTTTGGTAGCGACTTAGTCTACTTCGCTTGGTGATCTATAGATAGTATTGTCTCAAGTTAACGACGTTCCAAGCTCGGGGTTCTTGTTTGCCCTCTAAGGTTTCGAGCTTGTATGCCCCCCCGAGCACACTCTTTACTCAGTAGGGTCCTTCCCAATTCAGTCCAAGTTTGCCCATGCCGGGCTCGGGTGCCATGATCTTATAGAGTACAAGGTCGCCGATGCGGAAGTTCTGCTTTTTTACTCTAGCATTGTAGTACCGACCTACTCTTTGCTGGTAAGTTATGGTCCGGATGTACGCGAGGTCTCTTACCTCGTCAAGTAGGTCGAGGCTGGTACGTAACTCATCTCAGTTTGTCTGATCGTCGTATGCTTCTAGTCGCAGTGTAGGTATTTCGATCCCCACTGGGATTACCTTTTCGGTGCCGTAGGTGAGGTTAAAGGGGGGGCTCTCCCGTGGCGGTTTTTTTCGTAGTTCGGTGAGCCCATAGAACACTTGGTAGCTTGTCCACCCACAACCCTTTAGCTCAGTCTAGTCGCGCTTTCAGTCTGCGGAGGATAGCTCTGTTCATTACTTCTGTTTGATTGTTTTCCTGCAGGTGCGCGACCGATGTGAGGTTCTACCAAATCCCCATATCTTGGCACCATTCTTGAAACTTGATATCTTCGAACTGCTTGCCATTGTTGGAGATCAGTACCCGAGATAACCCGAAGCAACATACTATGTTCTTCCAAAAGAAGTTCTGTATGTTTCGAGCTGTAACTATTGCGAGAGGTTCAGCTTCTACCCACTTTGTGAAGTAATCTACTGCCACCACTAGGAACTTCCTCCCAACTGTTGCTGGCGGGAATGGCCCCAGGAGGTCGATACCCCATTGCGCAAAGGGCCATGGACTCGTGAGGTACTTGAGGTCGACGATAGACTGATGGTGGATATTGGCATGCTTTTGACACTTATCACATTTTCTAACGAGCTCGATGACTTCTGCCTTCATCGTTGGTCAGTAGTACCCTTGTCGAATTGCCTTTTGGGCGAGGGCCCTGCCTCCCAAGTGTCCGCCGCACAGACCTTCATGAGTGTCACGAATACGAGCTTGGCCTCGGCAGGTCGCAAGCAACGCAGGTAGGGGAGCGTGTAGGACCGTCAGTAGAGCCGTTCGTCTATTATGACGTATTTGGCTGCTTGGCGCTGCACCCTCCTGGCTGCATTGCGGTCTGCAAGTGGGTCGATCCAGCTCGACTCTGCTTCAAGGATGAGAGCGACCTCTTCTGCATTGTGACTCATGCTGGCTAACCGGGATAGGGCGTCAGCCTCGGTGTTCTCTGACCTTGGGATTTACCTGATGAAGTGTGACTGGAAGTTGAGCAGAGCCTCATTTACTTTTGTCAGGTAGGCGATCATAGTTAGCTTGCGTGCTTCGTATTTGCCTGTAACCTGGTTAACCACAAGCTGGGAATCGCTGTAGATAACTATGTGTTTTGCTCTTACCTTTTGCGCTAGGTCCAGCCCGACTATCAATGCCTCATACTCCACCTCGTTGTTGGATGCCGTGAACTCAAAGTGTAGTGCGTATTCCAATTTCGTGCCACCCGGGCCACGCATCACTATTCCAGCCCCACTGCCCTGCTGGTTCGAGGAGCCATCTACGTGAAGGTTCTAGGGCTCCTCACCCCAGTTCGTGGTTGACCTAACTAGGAGAGATGCCACCCTGGTTGCTACTTCACGGGTTCAGACTCTATTGGTTTGGGAGCTCCGGGCTCACCCGAACTAGGGATCTTAGGCTCAACCGACCTAGGGACTTCGAGGCTGAACGTGCACTCAGCGATAAAATCTGCCAAGGCTTGGGCCTTAATAGTAGTTCGAGGCTAATACTGGAGGCCGTACTCGTTGAGCTCGATGGCCCACTTCATTAGCTGACCGGAAACCTCGGGCTTGAGTAAGACTTTCCTTAGAGGTTTGTCAGTCAAGACGATGACAGTGTGAGCTTGGAAATATGGGCGGAGTTTCTGAGCTGCAATTATCAATTTGTATGCCAACTTTTCTATTTGCGGGTATCTCGTCTCTACTCCCTGTAGAATTTTACTAACATAATAGATGGGTCGTTGGACCTTATCTACTTTTTTTATTAGTACCAAACTGACCACCTCGTCGCTTGCCGAGAGGTACAGTTCTAAGAGCTCACCCTCCTCAGGCCTGGTTAAGATTGGCACGCTAGCGAGGTAGTTTTTTAGCTCGTCGAACGTGAGCTGACAGTCTCAGGTCCATTCGAACCTTTTGCCTTTGATTGCTTTAAAGAAAGGTAGACAGCGGTCTGCCGATTTGGACATGAAGCGGCTTAGAGCGGCTATGCGGCCGTTTAGCCTCTGAACCTCTTTTACTTTTCGGGGTGGTCTCATATCTAGGATGACCTTTATCTTGTCCGGGTTGGCCTCAATGCCACGCCGGTTGACAATGTACCCTAGGAACTTATCCGAGGTGACACCGAAAACACACTTGTTTGGGTTCAGTTTCATGCTAAATTGACTTAGAATTTGGAAGATAAAATCTAAGTCTTGTATTAATTCCTGTGAAAACTGTGTCTTGACGACCATGTCGTCTACATAACATTCTATTTTCGTGCCAATTAAAGCCTGAAACAGCTTATTCACAAGTCTTTGGAAGGTTGCCCCAACATTCTTCAGTCCGAAGGACATGAGCTTGTAGCAGTACAGGCCGAACTCGGTTATGAAGGTGGTGTTTTTCTTCATCGAACTGGTCCATCCTGATTTGGTTGTTGCCCGAGTAGGCATCCAAGAAGCTTAACAACTCATGTCCCGAGGTCGCGTCCACTAGGTGGTCAATTCTGGGGAGGGAGAAGCAATCTTTCGGGCAGGCTCGGTTCAGGTCGGTATAGTCGACGCACATGCGCCACTTGCCGTTTGCCTTTTTTACCAGCATTGGGTTGGCTACCCAGCTCGGGTAGTGAACTTCCCTTATGAAGTTTGCTGTGAGGAGCTTTTTGACCTCCAAGTCGACCGCCCTCCAGCGTTCTGGGGCTAAGTTGCATTTCTTCTATCTAATGGGTCTGACTACAGGGTCAGTATTAAGTTTGTGAGTTATAAGGCTGGGGTCGATGCCGGGCATATCGGAAGTAGACCATGCAAAAATATCTAAATTTTGAAGTAAGAAACTCACCAGTTTGATTCGTAGAGGTTCCTGGATGGAATCACCGATCTGCAGCGTCCGAGCAGGTTCCGCAGCTAAAGTTGGGATTGCAACCGTTTCTTTTGTGGGCTCCGCTCGTTTCTCGCCTCCGTAGGTCACTCCAGTTCGAGGTCGTCGACCACCTTGGTTTTTCCTTTCAGGGCGGCAACATAGCACTAGTGGGACTCCAGCTGGTCGCCCTGCGCTACCCCCACACTGAAGTTTGTAGGAAACTTCATTGCCTAGTAATAGGTAGAGACCACTGCCCATAGGACATGAGTGATTGGCCGCCCTATAATGGCATTGTATGGGGAGGGGGTCGTAACCATCAAGAAATCGTGGTTGAGTCTGACCACACAGGGCCATGTGCCGACTACCACTGGTACTGTTATTCTCCCGAGGGGCCTGACTTCCTCTCCGTTGAAGCCCACCAGAGGAGTGTTTGCGGGCTTCAACTTGCTTCTCTGCAACTGAAGCTGGTCAAACGCCGATTTGAAGAGAATGTCCGTCAAGCTGCTTGAATCAACAAGCACACGTTTGACTTCAAAGTCACTGATCCTTAGTTTGATGACAAGCGCATCATCGTGGGGGTAGTGGACCCCTCGTGCATCATCTTCCGGGAAGAAAATTGGTTCCTCCGTCTTTGGCCTCTTTGGCGGGTTCCACTCTTCTCGGGCAGCTTCGCGAACTGATGCCCGGGCTGCTGCTGAAGTGCAACCCGCGACTATCGAACCTCCCACTATTACGTGGATGGTTCCCCGAACTAGCCTCTCCTCCGGAGGCTGTTTTTGCGGTGGTTCGGCCGGCCTGCCGCTGGACTCAGGACCATCCTTACTGTGCTCCCCTTGCCGACCTGTCTTATTATTATTATTATTATTGCTATGTTGTACAAAATTTCTCAAGTACCCGCGATGGATGAGTCCCTCTATCTCATTCCGGAGATTATTACACTGTTCAGTACTATGACCGTGATCTCTATGGAAACCGCAGTACAAGTTTTTATTTCTCTCGTTTGGGTTCCCTTTTAGGCGAGGTGACCATTTCACGTATGGGGCATCTTTGATCGTCATCAAGATCTCGGTCTGCCTAAGGGTGTGTAGTCCGTCCGAGCTGCTAAGGGAGCTCAGAATGGCTGGTTCGGCTTCGTCTCCCAGGCCGGGTTTTTTCTTCTGTCAACTGGGTTGGAGGGCTCGCCTTCCCTCTTCCTTTTTTTGATCCCACTTTTCAGTCCTTTGGTTGATCTCTTCCTCTGTTCTCATGAACTTATCCACGAGCTTGAGGAATTCGGCTACGGTCACGGGCTGGCTAGCTACCATGTGCCATTTGAACTCCTTGTGCGTTACTCCTCTCTTGGCCGCTACGAGCTGCACCGCGGGGTCCAGTCACGGTATCTGCAAGCACGCGTCATTGAACTGTTTGATGTAGCTCTGGATGGATTCTCCTTCCCTCTGGACAACTCCGAAGATGCTTTCCTCGGTTCTGGGGCACTGCTTGCTGGTAACGAAGTGTGCGGTGAAGACCTGCATGAACTGGGTCTAGCTTCTTATCGACCCGGGGGCCAGGTTCCTGTACCAAGTGCGGGCCACCTCCCTGAAGGTGGTGGTGAAGGCCACACACATGCATGATTTATTGGCCCTTGCTAGGTGCATCTAGGACTGGAAGGCATCGACGTGGTCATTGGGGTCGAAGGACCCATCATACTTGTCTAAAGGGGGGAGTTTGAAGTCCTTGGGTATGAGGACTGCAAGGAGTTCTGATGAGAGGGGGGAAGGAACTGAGAGAATAGGGGTAGCTTTTACCTCATCCAAGCTTGTCTCTTCTTTACCTCTTAGCTCGGGCAGGACACGGGTGACAGTTTGGCGACTTCGCCGGCATCTTCATTGCTAAGTGGGCCTGGTATTGGCACTACTGGCCTTTGTGTTGCTGAGCTTGATGGACCCGAAATGTTGGTAGTCCGCCGCTAGGATGCCGAATCGATTCTCTATGGGCGGGAGCTCAGGCTTGGAGTGCCAATGTGTTGACTTGGCGGGCGAGGTTCCCGATCCGCCGGCGAGCTGCGAGGCGGGGGAGATCCTTCTTTCCCTTCGGCCCAGGGATGAGGCCTGGCTCTTGGAGGGGTTCTGAAGCTGGGAGGCTTCTTCTCGGTGAAGGCGTCCGCCCTGAGGGGAGGGCTTAACCGGCTTTGGAGCATGGTGCCGTGGTGGAAGCTGGGGTTGATTCAGAGGAGGCAGTTGGGGGAACTGCTGCTGATAGTGATACTGAGAGAGGTGTTGCAGTACTTGGTGCTGCTGGAGCTGATGCTGTTGCATTTGGGCTTGCATTGCCCGCATGCACTACATCAGGTCGTCAAACTGGCTCTGGCTAGTCACCAGGGGGACAACAGTTGGTTCGGTAGAGGTTGTCTCGACAGGGAGAGGAAGGGGGACGTTCACGGCGGGTAGGTTCACTGGCATCCCTGTTCGTGGCATATTCAGGCTGGGGATCCCATCCACAGGGAGGGGGATGGTGAATTGTCCGATGCACAGCACGGGGACTTGAAATTGTTCCCTGGGGGCGTTCATCTCCATGCTACGTCTGACATTGCTGGAAGAAGCCATGAGTGTTGGGGTTTCTTGGAAAAAGGAGGTTATAAGAGTTTTAGAGGGAGGCTTTTAGAAGCATTTTCCCACAGGCGGCACCAATTGATGGTGTGCAATTCAGCCGATCCTTGCTGTCAACGATCTTGCCTCTGACTGGAGTAGAAGGTGCCTGAAACGGGGAAGAAAGCGAGTATCTCAGAGGAGAGACCCGATGAGAGTGCTCCAAAGCTCAAGTTAGTATCCTCAAAGGCAAGATGATAAACCAGATGGTGCAAAGTTCACATACCTCGTTCTTGGGGGGTAGAGAGCCTTTTATAACCACTTTGCGCACTCGCTCCTAAGCTTCTGTCCGGTCGGGTATGATTACCTTCGCTTCTGCCAGTTCGGGTGTCCTCACCTCTACTGGGCTAGAACCGCCATCGCTCTCTTTGTCGGAGCCGTCTCTGTAATTGGAGATGGCAGTGGCAGGTGGCGGTGATAGGTGGCCGTTGGAGTGCGACTGTCAAGCGTCAGGTCCCAAATCAGTCAGGTGCGCCGCCTCTAGATATGGACTCCTTTGGTGTTAGGTACGGTGCGGTTGTTCAGTTCGGCATCCCGGAGGAGAAGAGCTGGAGTGGTGTGCGAGGTGAAGTCTTGAGTTCGAATAGAGGTGTGGCCCGAACTACCATGAGGCGGGCCAGTTCGGGTTGTTGCCTTTTGTGTTTGTAAGGCTCGGGGTCCGAGGGAGAGTTCGGGTTCCTTGTGGGGAGTTCGGACTGTGGGTTCCTCTTTTCGGAGCTCATGCCTTGGGCGTACTGTTATGCTGAGCTGCTGCCTTTCCACGTGTTGAGTGGTTACGAGGTCGGGCCAAATCTTCCTTCATCAATACCCATCCAAACTCTTTGAAATGCCAAAAATCCCCCAAAGCCCAACTTTCATCCCAAAAGCCTTCAAATCCACCATTAAATCTATTTGATACCAATCTAATGGCCTCGACCATCCCCAACTTACACCTCAACCCTTAGAACAGACACCACCATTAGACTCAAGACCTCCCAAATACCTACAATCTCAACTCAAAATTCCCCTGTTTACCCTTTCATCAAGCGGAGATTCCGTTTCCATCCCTTTCGTTAGCCTAAAATACCTACAACCCAAATCCCCTTGATTCGAACACATCCGAACCAATTAGACCATATGATTGAGTCCTAAACACACCAAGACACCTTATAAACTTTTAACCCAAATTTCTCTCGTTTTCCCTTCCATCGAACCGTGATTTAGTTTTGGATCCTTTCGTTGACCCAAATTCCTATGATCTTGACACTTCTGAATCGATAAGACATTACCACTAGATCCCTAATACCTTAAAATGCCCATCTGTAAAATTTCAACACAAAATACCCTCGTTTACCCCTTCATCGCAATAAGATTTCATTTCAAAGCTCTATATTGACTGAATTAAGCCTTTTCCATATCTTCCTGATCCAAGCCTAGTTGGGCCAATATGACTCTACCATTCAAACCAAAGTGCTAAAAAACCCCACTCTTCCAAATTTCAACAAAAAATACCACTATTACGACCACTCTCACTAGCCTACACGCACAAAACCCCTCTCTACAGTTAGACCCTTCGCAATCCTTCACATTTTGACCCAAAATCTCAGCCATCCATCCAGAATCCTGGTTCGACCACCCTTAGACTTGGTTTGACCAAACTTGCAAAAATTATAAAAATACCCCTAAACTTCCAAAAATTACCAAAATACCCTTACTCCCCATTATAAAATCCAAGCTTAACCTAATTAGAGGGGAAATTGATTTCTTCATTGTTCATGGTCTTCCATCTCTCGACACAATGGTGGTGAACCTATAACAACCTTTTCATCTTCGGTTCATCTTTCTCTCTCTTTCTTTCCTTGTCTTTTCCTCTCTCTCCCTTTCTTTCCATCTCATCATTTGTTACCACCTGGATCGTCGGTTGCACCCCTGTTCGATTCGTTCATCTGATTGCTAATCCCACTCATTGTTGTACATCGCCAAATTTGCACCAGTTCAATCTTCTCATATGTGCATTTGATCGAGCTGACGGAAACAAAAGATACTTGAAGCCATTCTCTTCTCAGTTTGGTTGGAAGAATAGAAAAAAAAAAAAAAAAGAACTAAAGCTCCCCATATAGCATCGTTTCTCAGGCCGAAATACGCTCAAGTTAGTCTGGTCATCGTTCCTTTGTAGTTAGTCTTTGTTTTTTTGCTTTTAGTTCACTTCTCCAATATTGTTGTGATTGGGATTCGAGGTTGGGAAAGAAGCTGAAGGAGACGGTTTCGTTGAACTGAATCTTCTAAACTATCAACCCCAACCCAGTCTTAGATGTTGATACTACATAGATTTGGTTTAAATATGCTATTATCGAAGGTTTGATAGTCGCTGCTTTCCGTTTTCTTTCTAAAACCGACTCCTTGCTTGCTCTGTTCTAATGAATATTATCGATGTTGTCGTCTCTATTATTATTATTATTATTATTTTCTCCTTTCTAAAACAAACTCGATGATCTAATGAATATTGTCGATAATGTGGTTGAAGTTTCTTATTTTGTTCCCATTTGGTATTCATATGTGTTTGCATCAAGGGATTAGTTTTTGTTTTTTTAGCTGTTAGATGCCCCTAACATTGGACTCGAAGAGGGTAACTGATCTGGACTTCCGGTAAGCAAATGTCTTCTCCATAATAGACATTATGAGAAATAGATAAATAAAGACGGAGGTAGGTTATTGAGAATCGTGTCATGTTAATAAAAATAAAATAAAAAATAATAAAAATAAGAAAAACTATGACAAAGGGTTTAATTGAATAAGTTGGTAAGTAAGGGATATCGAAAAGTTAGGCAGCAGTAGAGCAAAAAGAATAGGTTAGTGAGAAATTAATAAATAAATATATCATTAGGGTTCCATAAGAAAATAACAAAAAATTGATAAAAATAAAGAGAAGCAAGAAAAGTAAAGTTTATAAAAATGTAAAAAAAAAAAAGATGAACTAATCAAAGAAAGTTTAAGAATGAAAAATGAAAAAAATAAAAGAATAATAAAAAAGAGATAAAATGGGCAAAAATAAAATATAAGAATAGATAAGTAAAAATAAGGAGGGATTCATTTTATGTTAATATATTCTTTGTTTTTTTTTGTTAGTTTCTTTATTTTATTTTATTTTATTTTTTAATTTTGGGTTTATGGTTGTTTGTGATGCCATGTGGGCCCCACCTATTAGATCTGGGAGAGGTGTGCTTAACCCCTTCCTTCTCTGATCCGAGAGTCTTAACCGGACGGGTTAGCTGGTGACTCAGGCTTTGGAGTTACTATTAAAACAAAAATGCCTTTTGAAATTCATTCTCGAAGGTTCCATCACCTCCATTTGCTCAATTGATAGGTGGCGACTCCATTTCCAACCCAACGTTTTTTTGATGTTCACACAAATTTAAAGGGGTTTTCTTAAATTTTATACTAGGGGCGGAATTCTTGATTATTGATGTTCTCTGATTAGAGATTTCTAATGAACTTAATAGCATCTGCATCCTGTTTGTTTGTTTTTCAAGAATATTTAAACATATATTAGTATGGTTATGTTGTTCTATTATTTGAGAACAATGTTATGGGATTACCTTCTTTGCCTCTTTTTATTGTTGTAGAGTTTTTTAGTGGAATTGCTATTAGCTCATTTTTCTTATTTTGATGGCCTCTAAAGGAGGATGTATTGATTCTACGGTTTTCCTAGTAAAAGCAAGTTTCTAAACTCTAGATAACCTCTATGTAACATAGAAATCTAGATCCTCTTTTGGTGGTTTTGTGTTTTTAAATTGTTTTTGTTTCACAAACCAATCTCAAAAGAGGACATTTTCTTTTAGATTCAGTGGCTACCTAACTTGGATGGAGGATGGTTTAAAATATGGAGTTGCCACCTAAATTTTGGGGAATTCGAGAATTTAGGAAAGCTCAAGAATTTTCAAGAAAAATGTTTTAGTTTTCTTGGTGACTCGTTTCCCAATGGGGTTGAGATTCTTAGGGTCTAGAGACCAAGGTATGGTGTGGGAAGGTGTTAGGCACCTCACACTCGCTCAGTTAAACTGGCCTCTACTTTACCAAAGTTCCAAGGAAGATTTAATAATTTTGAGCTTAAAAAAGTAACAAATACAAAAGAATTTCTATGAAGTAGCGATCTCAACTATCCAATAAGAAAACAAATTTACCACAAGCAAGGAGAAAATAAAATAACTAAATGATTATAAAACCAACCAAGCTATTTAACATGAGAAAGATTTGCTAAAACTAGAATAATACCAAATCAAGGAATTGAAAGTTCTATGATAATGCAACTAAGGATTCAAAATTGCAATACTCTATATGCTGAAAAATCACAAGGAAAAGAAAAGGACTCAATGAAAAAGCTAGGACATGTTAATTATGCAATGAAAATGTTTTAAACAGATGGGATATTTTAAGATGGAACACTAGTGATTGTGGCAAATAAGATCTAAAAAAACAAAAAACAAAAACACTGAACCATATGTATGTAGAGAAAAAGATGGAGTCCCCACGGTAGCCACAATGAACAACTAAATAGACACAAGCATTTAACCTTTATATTACACTGAAAGAAACTTATGCTAGGGTATATTTAAAATGGGTGAGAAAGATTAAAAAAATATAGATTAGTTGAAGCTAAGATTCAATGAACTAAAGATAAAGATGCATAAAGAAACTGTTAGACAGTGTATGCCCTTAGCTCTAATCAGAATGATGTACTTGGTGACATTTATTGTAAATGAATAAAAGTACATAATTGATTCATGTGTTTTGGTATGTTTCTGTATAATACCCTTAAATTGGACACTTAAGAGACTCGTGTTAGTTTAGAATCTTCATAGCCGTTGGATAGATCTGGGGAGATTTATCATGCCAAGGTTGACACTGATGTGCTGCCAAGTTGGTTGAGGTGGTTTGTCTCAGTTACCAAGGTGAGACTTGAAGTGCATGCAGTGTGGGTTTTCTTGAAACCCTGAAACGGATTGAAATTCTAGTATTTCCTTGGACCTTAGAGATAGATGGGCAAAATTGGAATGTTACACCTGACCGCTAGGCTCGATTATGGTACTCCACTAGGTGTCGGATTGGGTTGTCTTTGATATGCCAATCAGTGAGATCCTTAGAGGGGGTCAAAACCTGGGTAGGTTGTGACGGTCCGAGAATTCATCTGAGTGGGTGATCATAGTGACAGGATCAACCCCTTTGTCGGACAAAGCGAATGATTGGGAATGCACTCTCTTTGATGGCAACTTAAAACTGCCGGCAATCGATTTCAACCATTGAAATTTGTTTTTACAAAATATATCTATATATATATATTATGGTTTCAAAATGTTTGCAAGATGTTTTAATTCTCGGGATCCATGTGAGTAGAGAGTGCAATATTGTTCCTTGCAGCCGAGGGAGAGGTCCTCTCTTGTCGGGCAGTTTTTTATCATTATGGGCTGAAAGGTTAAATGTAAGACCATTGAGGGTAATACCTGATGGGCTAATCTTGCATCTACCCACAGTCCTTGGGTTTTCATAAGGTGGCTATACCCAAGGATCATTTAGTGTAAATGTTGGGCCCATTAAGAGCCTATGGTGATGAACTCAGGGGTTCAATGTCTCCTACAATGAATTCGGCCAGGCCTTGTAACAAAGACTAGGCTGAACCCATGTGGTTGATTTGTAGATCAATGTAAGGGTCCCACACCATACAAAGAGAGCCAACTGGGAAGCAGGTTAAAGGTGTAGGTGAGAACATTGGCTTAATAGGACTAAGGTCCAATTCGAATTAGGCTTAAGTCAGTTAATTAAAAGGGGCTAAATCTGATTTATAATCTGATTAGGATTACCTGAAGGATAAGATAAGTCTTATCCATTTAAGAATCTAGATCCAAAATATCAGATTTGGATCAAGAAACTCTCTCCTAATTAGATTAGGAGGCTGATCCAAAGGTGACTATAAATAAGGGGTGAATCCTCAGTTTTGCATACAACAATCTGTAGAAATTTTCCCTTGTTCTTACTATCCCTACCCAGTTCAACTCCACTTGTGGAACTGATTAAGAAGTGTTCTTGATATTGTTTCTTGGTTGAAGAAAGAATCTAAAGTAATGCTCACCAGCCCTTTACTCCATTTTTGCTAAAGAATTCGGTTTTTGCTGAAAAGCCGTTCTATTGATCCTATTTCACTACACACTGTGTCATCTTTAGTGGAAGCGAGTTTTGGTTTTCTCCTTGGGCGTGAAGACCTTCATTGGGAGTTACTGTTACTTCGTATCAGGTATATCCCTCTCCTCCCTTTGGTTTCAGATATGGTCTGGTTTTGTTTCAAGAATGATCATTGAAAATGTAGTTTTCTACAATAGGGAATGCGTTTCCTAGACGGGAGAGAGAGAAATTTTTGAAATTTCGCCTGACCTTCCTACAAGGTTTGGCCATCCATATGATGGATCTCTCATCTCTTCAGTGGTGTCAGAGCCAGGTTCACATTCTTGAACCAAAATTAGACCCAATTTGAATCTGTGCAAATAGGCAGAATCGGTTCTCTCCGATTTGTGCATATAAGGGTTTTCATTGAGAACTCGGTTATCAGCCATGGGTGATTGATATGAAATTAAATCTTTTATTTTCTAATATATATTTAGAGTTGTTCTCTTACATTTCTTGGATTTTGGGTTGTTCGTATGGTGGAGATTGAATCCTTTTATTGGCGCAAGAAATTTGCGCATCTGCTGATTTATTCTATTCATTCTTGGTCTTTAATATTTTTTTTTTAATTTTTAGACGTGATGTATAGGAATTGTTTTTGATGTAATATTAATACAAAAATTAGGTTTGTTCTATTTTATTCCATTGAAGACGAAGCTAGTTCGCATGGAGAAGAAGACTTGTGCAGATAAGAAATTTGAATCTATGAATTGTAGTAACAAAAACAGCAACCTACGAACTAATTTCTTGTTTTGCAGGGTTGCAGCCTTACGAACAGCCCCCTATTGTGTTTGTTCACTAATTATTCATTGTCATTTATTAGTTTTTAATTTTAGACCATCTTCTTGAATTGAATCTTGAATTAAACATCAAACCCTATATCCATTCGAACCATATTGGACCAAACTGATTGGACCGAATCTGTGGTTCGATGGGGGCTGTTCTCAGTCCTAAAATTTCCTTCATGGATCGAGGGATTGATGGTTAATTGCAAGATACAATTTGGCCCACATCTGTAAAACCTAGTTTTAATCTGTTACAACTGCCTTAGCCCAATTCAGCATAAATGTTATATACCTAGACAATATTAATTGGTAATATTATGGAATTAAATGGGCTTTGTTTATGCGTTTTACAGTTAATTAATTGATTGGATCAATTATGAATTTCATGCATGTAATGTATGGATGTGTGATGTGCTACGTCTATGGGCCATAAGCACTTGGCATATGCTGATTCGATAGTGGCTCTTTCGCACACCATGGTTGAATGCACATCATTGCCATGGTGTCCTTAAGATCATTGGATGATCTCCTTGCATGATGGGCCCCACATCAGCTTCATTCCCAAGTGGAACCGTGTAGAACCCTAGCCGTTTAGGGCACAACTAAATCTGGCTTTATGAAAGTTAGTGGGAGCCACTTTGGTTTGACCTAAATAAAACTAAGGCATAATTATTCATTTCCTCCTGAAAATATAAGTGCATGTGATAATGAACTCTCTAAAGGCCTTCCATCATTAGCATGAAGATGGATCCTTTAGTAATGAGGAGATGCACTATAAAATTGGGTTATCCATTTGCTGTTGGACCTGTTGGATTGTTTCATAAGATGACAGGGGCGTCATAGACCAATGTGGGAGGGGCCTATCCTAAAATGGTAGATTCTCTCATGGTACTTTGGCATTCACGAATATGATGGGTAAGCACTTACTGTATAGAAATGTTTAACCTAAAATGGCAATGAACATTGTCTGATAGAGGCCAAAGGGAAAGCTCATTAGATGAGTGGATATGATCTTTCACAGAAGGTGGTGGGGTTATGCAGCTGAAACAGTTGGCTCCTTGCACTATATATGATTTCCCACATTTCTAGAGACATAATTTCATAGTCTCCGTCACTGGGATAAGAGGAAAATCTCAGAGATGAACAAATGGAAATGGAACATAGGTTAAAAGCCATATCTATGTAGTAAACATGAATCAATTTAGGTTGTGGACTACTAATCTGCCTTGCCTTTTATCAGAAATGGCAAACAGACAATTCGCCAAGCTGTTGGACGATAACAAACTTAAGGGCCCAAGTTATGCTGACTGGTACCCTAACCTTATGCTGTTATTAACGTCCAAAAAATTGGACAAGGTTGCTAAGAACCCTGCTATGTATCGTCTGGGTGATAGGGCTTCTGAGGCACGTAGGAAGGAATATCAAGAATGGGAAGATAAGAATTCTCTTGTCTAGTCCTACATCATACCCTCCTTCGACAATCCGATATAGAGACAATTCGATCTAATCAAAGTATCTAAGAATATCCTAGATAGTTTGATAACAATGTATGAAGAGCAGAATCATTCTACTCGTCAAAATGATTCAACTACTTAATAATAGAACTAAGATTAAACACTCAAAATGTCCCTCGACAATCCGATACAAAAACAACTAACAATCAAACACTCAAATTGTCCATTAAATTCTAACTAATAATATGAGATTCAACTAACAATCAAACACTCAAAATGTCCCTCGACAATCCGATACAAAGACAACTAACAATCAAACACTCAAAATGTCCATTAAATTCTAACTGATCATCAAAAATGGTATTGCACCTGGGAGGTTTCTTCGAAGATTGAAATCACCTCATCTTTCTTACATTAAGCACAACAAATTCTTATCTTCAATTGACGACTTTGATCCCAATGTATGTCTATGTTGCATAGTCTCAAATTTCTTTTGCACTTTGAGAGATCCCCAAGCATCAAGACGAGTCTCCAATCATCATGAAAGACCATAGATATAAATTATGTGGCCCAAGTGGCAAAAGAATATTGTTGTGTGACTGATTCTTTATTGCACACTTTCATGCAACTTATCCATTCTTTTCTCTTTGAGTACAATGACAACTTGGGGGCCCCTAGGTTCCAATATGAGATCAGAATGGTATGGATTGTGGGTGATTGTATTTTTGGTTTCATTGGGTGTTTGGGAATGTGATAAGAACATGAAAAAGTTCATAACCTTACTATGAAGGCCATGACTAACTAGGGAATGTCTTAAGGCTTCAATGTGATCAACTATATAACATGGGGATACTTCTCTAGTTTGGATGTGAAATAGGGAGAGCCAAAACTGACTTGGTCATTATGGTAGGAGGTTTATCATGGCTAGTGATTATGGGGTAAACTTTCTTGGCTAGAATCTCTCCCTAGGTTTGCCTTGTGTGTCTTAAGTGTGAGAAAAGGGAGGGGTATTTATAGATTTTTGGGAAGCGAATGGAGGGCTAAGATAGGGAGCCAAGGAAGATCAATGGTTGTGGTTTAAAGGGTTTTTGGAGGGAGATTGATTGAGGGAAGAAGCTATCAAGACAGCTTTGAGAGAGATCCTCTCAATCAATTAAGACAATAAGTGGAAGATTTCACCAATTTACTTAAATTGGACAATAAGTGGAAGGTATAGAACATTGGCAAGATAGTGTCATAGCTCCAAATAAAAGTTGTTACACATTTAATTCTCAAGTGAGAAGATTATAGTATAGTTGTCCGTAAGCTGCACATTGACATCAACTCATAAATTTAATGTTTAATAAGATACGTCCCATTTAACTATCGTATAAAAGTGCCACCAAAGTAATAATAATAATAATAATAATAATAATAATAATAATAATAATAATAATAACAACAACAACAAATTGGATGACATTGCATATAAAAGATGCATATGAGTGTTAACTCTTGCTTGAGCGATTGCGATATTCAAGTATTTCGTATGCCATGAAGGGGGTTGTTGAACTCCTTGAGCTTTATCTATAATGAGTTTATCAATCCAATAAAAATAGTGTGTATTTGTTCCATATTGGGCAATACAAAAAACTCTACCCTTATTTCCACGACCCCAACCCTATAAAACTTTATATAGCCAACCCCACATGTATACATGATTGAAAAATACTTGACAACCATTTGTCCCTACACAAGAGAGAATTTGTTCACATATATATCCATAACAATACAACATAAATAAGTTAATAATTCCATAAAATGGTTTAGATACACAACCAATATAAGTAACAAAAAAAGTACATAACCACGGTGGAAAAATTGTTCATTACAAACAAGCAAATAGTTTAATGCATATTTATATTTATTAATTCCTGTGCAATTTCTTCATGTAGTTCAATCATGAATTATGTATAAACATGCCATTGAGAAGTTTCCCCGTCATCAAGTTTATATGTCTTTGCCTCCTCTACATCTTCATTTATGCACTTGAAAATTAGGTTGCCTATAACGATTGAAAAGGGTGTCGATTATCAATTCTTTTTTCAAATAATTGTGGATGACTAAGCATGCAATGACCATGTCCCTTTGAACGTGGAGATTGAGAAGTGTCATCTTCTTGAGGATTAGAAACCAAGCTTTCAAAACTCCAATGCCCTCTCAATCACATTTCTGAGTTTTGCATGTGCCTAGTTGAAGCGAACTCGGCTTTCCTTCACTCTATTTGGTGTGTGACGTGGTACACTTCCAATGAAATTCAACCATGTCCCATTCCACATGCCTTTCCACATCACGTGCAGACTTGGTTTAATGGTAAGGTTTGGGGCGTTAGTCTCCAAATTAAAGTTTTGTTATCTAAAAATAAGAAAAGGTGGAGAAAAAATAGGAAATTTGACTGTCTAATTGAATTAGCGAATAGGCTAAACAAAAAAAAAAGGAAACTGGAGCCCTTCTAAACCCTAATATGCATATACTATTAATAACCAAATTAAAAATCTTTTTAAAAGAAACTCAATCTAGGAACAGAAATCCTTTGATAAGAAATAGTGAATAGTGTTTCTTCACTTAAGTGATTGTTCAAGACTTCTGTAAAAACATTGGGTGGTTGTTTTTATATAAGCACATGTAAAAGTAGTAATGAAATCAAACGATTGAGAAATTTTCAAATCTCTTGTTAATGATTCCCAAAGAAGAAAACGAACCAGTGAAAAAGAAACACATTTTCTTGCAAAAAGATTTTTGCCCCTGTTCCTGGGTTAAGATTCTTGCAAAACAATTTTTGTTTATTAATGGCACACAAAGAAGAAAATGAACCAGTGAACACTGTTTATTGCAAAAAGATTTTCACCCTTGTGAACCAATGTACAGATCTCTTAGCCATGATAGGCTCTCTGAAAACAAATTGTAGGCAGAACAATATAGGTTAGAGACACATATATCCAAAGAAATTTAATACCTCATAACAGGGAATCAATGTAATAGATCATGAACATATCAAATCTATGCTATACAAATTGTAGTAAGCATTAGTAAGTTTTACCAAATCTATACTATAGAGTTGGGGAGTGGTAAAATCTCTTAATTCTCCCTTGAAAGAAAACAAAAAATATTACAAAGTAGCCCAAAACTTTTGAGCCCTTCCCACTCCTTGTTTAGCAAGTACATTTGCAAAGAAATTTGCACTTCTTTTGACCCATTGTAATCTCACTTCCATTCCCTGAATCAACCATTTATACTTCCTTCTTTCATTGATAAACTGCCACATGCTTTCCTCCTTTTTTAAGTAGTATAACGCTACTTTTGAATCTCCTTCAATATGCAACCTTCTTGTATTCAGTTCCTTAGCCTTTTTTGCCCCTTCTAGCATATTCAGAATTTTAATTCGTAGGGAGTCTCCTATACCTATATATTGGCCCTAAAGACACTGTTGTTATAGTACAATCCTCTTTTCTAAAATTCCTCCAATCCTAAAAGTCACAATGTTGCCTTCATTGCTACTAACTTCCATTTGGTGGATAGCATACTCGATGGCAATCTGTTTATTTGGATCAGATGCTGCCACTTCTTTCCAACTATTCAGCAATACCATTGTAGAAATGTCATAAAAAATAGCCATAGATTTTGTCCACTGAATCACTTGTGCAGTGATTACCTCAATAGTGGCTCCTCTCTTTATCAACAAAAATTCTTTGGTTCTTTCCTCTCAAATAGTCCAACAAACTGTAGCTCTCAGACATCTCCACAACATTCTTCCTCTTTTATTCGTTCAACTACCAATATAATAATCGAAGAGGCATTGTACATTTGGTAGGGGAGTCCACCTATGCCAAATAAAGAAAGAAATCATTTCTGAATAAAAAAAAAAAAACAAATAAGTAGGAAATTAATAAGTGGTTGTGTAGGTACATGTTGATCACCACAATCGTAATAGCACAAAAGGTGCTAAATCAGTGCCACAAAGGCACCCGTGATGAGTCAAGGACTCGGCACAAACCCACAATGAGCTTTGAATCTTTACAGGCTTGCGATGAATGCAAAGCCTAAAGCGAGCTCGCGACGAGCTCAGGGCTGCCACTAGGGGTGCAACTTGGGTGGGCCCAACTTGAGCCCAAACCAGCCCAGCCCGATATTTTACATAGGCTGTGCTTGGATTTTTGGTCCTCAAGTTGGGCTCGGGCTCAAGAAATTGGGCTTTTCTATTTTTCGGGCTAGGCCCGAGCCTAGCCCTTAGGTAGCCCGAACCCGGCCCAACTATACGCATATATATATATATATATACATTTGCATACATATTTACCTATTTACGTACATATTTTTCATACATATATACATAAATATATGTATACATTTTTGCATAAATAAATATATGTATAATTTTAGAGTGGGTTCATTGACCAACCCAAGCCTGGCCTGGGCTCGAGTCCAACCTGAGTTCATAAATTACAGTGTGGGTTGGGCTTGAGTTGGGGAAATCGGGCTTGGTCTGGGCTTGGGCCTTAAGCCCAAATTTTAGGCCCGAGCCCGAGTTGACCATAAACATGACCCAACCCACCTGACTTGCACCCCTAGCCGCCATAGGCCTGCAACCGGCTCAAAGTCTCATACCGAAGGTAAACTTGAAACCTCCACGAGGCTACGATAAATCCAAGCTCATTGTGAGGCTGCGATGAGCTCAAAAGCCATCGCAAACCTGCGATAAGTTCAAGTTCATCACAGGTCAGAAACGAGCAAAGAAACATGTGATACATTAGTGCCATGTGACATAAAACGCCTAGTAAGATTAAGAAAAGACACGTAAGATTAATATTGACGTCATCTGTGCCACATTAGTCTAAGAGACTCGCAAAAGGAAGTAGCCCACATTTATTTTGAGAATCATCAGAGGAAAGGAAAACTCATCATTGAGATATCTCATCAGACACGTAGCGAAACCTTAGTAGTGTTCCCTAACAACTGACATCGAATCAAAGATTCCCTTCCCTAGTGGGAATCAAACACTTTTAGCTCATTCCTTTTAGGACTTTGGGATCTCTCCCTATAAAAGGAAGCCTCACTCATAACAAGAACAACATTATGTAATTTAGAGCCTTTTGCCTACCCATTGCCCTCAGCCTTTTTTCAAAGCTTCCTAAGTGAAGCTTTGATTGTTAAAAAGCATGTGCCATGGCTATCCAAGTATCCAGTTGCAATTCATGACTTCTCCTTAACACATTTCTTCAATCCATTCACCTAAATCCTCCAAACTCCATTCCATAATACCTACCTCCAAATCAATTCTTTAACCTTTGACTATATTTAACCTTTATTGGGTCTACTGCAAGGTTTACATTGCATAGGCTACAATTTAGAATCATACATTTCTTTACTTGTTTTGTTCTATTTCTTTTCTAATGTTGATTTGTAGAGATGATATGTTGTAAGTATTTATATGCACACATTAAATATTTGGAATGCATTATGCATAAACATGGGCCATCTTTTTAATTGACTAAATCTAATCATATTGAAGATGGGTCAATGAGCTTGCCTTGATATTGTTTGTTTTAGAAACCAAATGTGGTCACACCAAATTACAACATATTATTAGGTCCCTACATATGGATAACAATTATATTTATCCTTCAAGATGGAGGACCAATTAAAAGGCTTCATAGAACATGTTCTTCATGCAAGTGAAGGACTCTAAGGCACATAGGTATCCTGGTACTTAGAGTTCATACGTGGAGATACTAATGTGAATAATAAGAGGGAGATTTGGGAGGAAATTATTGCTTTTAATAGAGTAGAGGGATCACCTTGGTACCTAATGGGCAATTTTTAGAAGAAAAATTGAAAGTAATTTGGCGTTTAGGCAGATGGGTAAAAGACTTAAACTTTCATTGAGGTTTGTCATAAGTATTGAAACCTACTGAAACCTCCCCTCAATTTTCAAATTGGACTAAGGCCTCCCCTATTAAAACTATGTTTAATAGAATCATCAAAAACTCTCACCAGTACACACTTTAATTTCAACATCAAGGTATTTGCAAATACACCTGTTCATGGGCTAGGCTTGGGTAAGGCTTTCGACAAAATTTAAATGGAGCTTAGCCCAAGTGGTGTAAAATGTTCATGGGCCAAAGCCTGTATTTGCAAATCAACTTGACCTTTGCACTTTGGTGAAAATTGTTTACTATCAATGTTGAGAGGTAGTCTACAAACAAGAAACGTTGGGGGCAGGTTGTAACAAACATAATATGTGTTTGGTATTGTTGTTTTGAGTAGTCTTTTATCTTTATCATATAGGAAATGGTATGTGGGTATCTAAGGTAGGGGCTATCTATGAGTCTTGTTGTGTTTTTACTTGGTATGAAAGATCTTGGATTGAGCTGTTGAGGAGAGTCTCTATTAATATGCTTTGGTTTGTGGGAAGATTTTGGTGGGATGGGAAAGGGAAAATGGGTGGAAAATTTTCATGTTCCATTCGTTGCGGAAGAGAAAATATTGGGACAATCAACCCTAGTAGCAATATTAATTAATTAATTAGTAATGTTTTTATTATTTTATATTTTACCATGATTAATTGTTAATATTTTAATAAAATAAATATAGAATTAATTAATATTTATAATTATCTAATTAATCATTAATTAAGAATTAATGCTTTAAATTTTATTTTTTAATATTTACTATGAATTATAAATTTATTTTCATTATTAATTATTTTTAATTTTTTTACATTTTTATTATTTATTTATATTTATTGAATCATTAATTAGATTGAAATCCTTATTTATTTATTAGTTAATTAATTATTAACTGTTTTTTGGTAATAATATGTTTTTTATAATTAATTAGATATTAATTAGTTAAAATCCATAATTAGTTAATTAATATTTTACATCTTATTAGCTTATAAGGTATTATTAATATTATATTTTATTAATACCCAGGACTTAATTAAAATTTTGTTATTTTTAATATTAATTATTCATAAATTATTTAATTATTATTTTTGTTATGAAACCCTTGAAGATCTTCCACACATGCTTATTCTCGTATCTTTCTGTTAAGTGATTGCCATTGTAACAGAGCATATATTTTGAATCATATATCTAACGTGAATATTGATCATTTTACTATCTGTTACGTGCATTCTCTGCACAACACGCGTGTAAGATTGATCACCTCTCTCTCTTTCTGATTCTCTTATTCTTCATCTTCTTCCTCTTCCTCCTCCTCCTCCTCCTCCTCCTCCTCATTATCATCTTCACTTTTAAAGTCGATTCATTGGTGTTTTTTTTTTTTTTTTTTGCGATTTTAGGGCATTAATGGCGAAAGGAGACGAACACAGTTGAGGTACAACCGATCTCATTTGTTTTGTTAGGTTTTATTTTGTTTTGTTAAGCTTTGCTCAAAATCATCATGGGTTTTGTTTTGCTCTGTTTATATAGATTGTGAAGCAAACCTTCCCCGTTCAAAACCATTTGGAGCTTCAACTTGGTCACGGGCCCTATTTTGTTGCAATCAGATATGAACTGTTTTGTTGTAAGAATGTCGATTTGAAATTTAAAACTAAGCTAGAATTGATTCATTTTGTAAATGAACAACACATGGAGTCATCTATATGTTGTACCAAGTTTATGCATAGTTTAGAAATAAGTTTAAATTTGAGACTTTAGACTTTGTTAAAACTGTTTTGACTTGAGTATGATTTGACACTTTATACATCGTGCTTCATGTTTGGATATTGGACCATTGTTACTAAGAAGAAAATCCCTGTTTGGTATCTCCAAAATAAAGTTGAATAGGGCCAAGTAGAACTAATCCGCCTATGCATAGAGTTTTATGCAATGATTCTTGTTACACAAATATGACAAAGACATAGCTAGAATGATGTCATACAATATTGAGCCCCTTCTCTAGAGTTAGTTATGAAAAGAGTCTTCAAGACAACACATTCTTGGCTTTTGATCAGCAATTAATTCATGGACAATCCTGATGAGGGGTAATTTGGTCATCTGAATGCCTCACGATACGTGGCCATCAAATAATACCTCAGCGCTGAATAAGCAAACTAGCTTGGCAAGTTAGCCTGAAGTACCTCGTCTAGGCCGACCTCCACCTTGGCCATGTCGAGCTGACAGGTTCCCTAACTCGCAGCAACCTGTCTCAGAGAAACCGAGCTATAGGAATCCACAGTGACCTGCGATGAGAGATCGCTAACTTGGACTGATAATGTGTTACCAGCCTGAGATCTCTGGAGCGTCAATACCTCGACGTTAGACTGGCCTATTGCATCACACTCCTTAGAGTTATTCGGGCAGATTGTAACCTTTGCATAAGTCTTGTAACCGACATACTAATGCGCCCAACTAACCGGAAACGGATCCGCAAGAAGGTGAGACCCATTGTAAGAGGGCTCTAACCACCGATGCCTATATAAGGCACTCACTTCTACCTGTAAAGGTACGCTCGATTACATACTCTCAAGTTCTCTCATTCTCTTAAGAGCTCTCAAAACACTCTTTGTCTTAAGCATTGGAGTGCCCACCCCGGGTAAAGACAACCCGGGCACTCTAACATTCTCTCTTATAGAACATATCAACTTGACCCAACATAGCTCGACCCTGATAAAGAATCTTCCGAATCAGCGTCCGAGTCATCTGATACGAGGGAGCAGCCAAATTGTTTGACATCAATTCCTTACTCTAACTTTTTTTATTTGTAAATCCTTGTATGGATGTTGCATTGCTCTCTTTTTCTTTGTATAGGTTGAATGTTTCTTTTTTGTTTTTGTGAAGTTCTATTTAAAGTTGTTGGTTGCAAAGTGACAAATAATATCGATAATGGTTATGATATTCTCAATCCACATTGCAGTGTAGCTTAGGGCATACCATTGTATCATAAGATTTTAAAATTTTAGAATGATATATGCCTCGTTGGTTCAATGTTCACTGCATGTGTATTATTATGATTTGCAAAGAATAAGTTAAAACAATGAAAAACTAAGTTATCCTACCCTTCTTTGTAATGGAAATGGTTGTGCAAGGTTGCAAAGAATAAGCTTAAAAGCTTCTTTTGTTCAAATACTACTCTTACAGTCTCCTATAAGATAAAATGCAAATATGAGAACTCTTAGTTTGAGGTTGTCTTAGTAATGCAGTTTTAATTTGAAGAATTTCCTGTGACAGCAGCAAGATTCAAATGTGAAATTAGAACAGGAAAAATGGCAAAATATGTGTCACATAATACCAAGCTTATTTATGTCTTCTATTGTTAAGCAACACTCAAAATATAGCAAAGCCCACCTATCTCCACTCTAAAATCTGAGGACAGAGTTCTTCAATATTGAGGTGCTTGGTATGTTTATTTTGTTTAGTCAATAATGATATGATCTAATTAAGGTTTGAGACGAATTAAAATTCATATTATATACAATTTATAACTAATAAATTAAATTTCATATTTATATTCATCCTTACTGATGATCAGAGTGGGTATATAATGGATAGAGATTTATTTTCCAGAAATTATTCAAAAAGAAGCTGGGTTGGCATTTATTAATTATTTGATGTAGTCAAGGTAGGATGGTGTTTGCTAGCCTACTAATTTATGAATTTCTGAAGATGAAAGAGGCCTTGGCTATGAGAACTAGAATTTCTAAAGTTGTAGTTTTTGGTTGTCTCATTGTTAAATTAGATGTTCTCAAATTTTCGAAGTTTCAACTAAAAAAATTTTCTAACACACCCACATTAATAAATTGGAAAAAAATTCCAAGTCAGGTTTAAATAAAACTATTATCCTACTAATGCATGGGGCCCATCAAATGATGGTTCCTCAATCCATTACCTATGTACCCCACCCCATATATACTTTCATATATATTATGGAGAAGTACGAACAGGCCCAATGCAGATTTCTGATTTCCACTACAGAGATATAAACATTCAAAATGTCAAAAGCCCACATTTTATGCATTCATACCCGCCTGTGAATTGACATCATTTCCAACCTGGCACCTACCCCAAATGTACTTTGAGCCTACAAATTCTAATCCTGGGCTGAACTGTCATTCTCCCTATATATTATTGTCAACCTCCAACATCCAACCTGATGTGTGGCTCATTGTGACACTAGCAAATGCATTAGCGGCTCAAGTAATAGAGTAGTGAGTAGAGTACTTTGAGCCTACAAATTCTAATCCTGGGCTGAACTGTCATTCTCCCTATATATTATTGTCAACCTCCAACATCCAACCTGATGTGTGGCTCATTGTGACACTAGCAAATGCATTAGCGGCTCAAGTAATAGAGTAGTGAGTAGAGTATCGTCCCACGAGGACTTATGTAGCAACTACTAGTAATAAATCTGTTTACTATTATCTGATCAGCCGAAATGTAACACTAATGAAAATCTGAAATTCTAACTACAAAGTTATCTCTAACACATTGGACCAAACACCTTGTATGCAAGTGAGGAGACAAGCTAAAGATGCATAGAAAAATAAATTCAGCAACTAGTTTTCTAGGCAATTCGAGTAGAATAGGATTCAACCTTGGTTTGGTGAAATCCCAAAGCAATGAACAGCTTCTCTTGAGTGCATGTTCAATCTATGCATGAGTTATGATCCTTATCTCTCTATTAAGGATCTAATCACCATGCATGCATTCAGATCTAGCAATTCTAGGCTTCATTTCAACTGAACTGATGATCATCAACTCAGCTGAATGAACACCAACCGAATTGTGCAAGTTATCTCTAACCTTGCACTCAATTCGACTCTTGATTGGCAGATCTGAATTCTTAGAGTCTTTTTCAAGCATTCTAGGCATTCCAAGAAAGATGAACAAATCGGCCAGACTGAATTAAAGCTACCTGAATTCTTTCTCAAGTAATTCAGGTATTACAAATTCAAGATCTGAAATCACAGATCTAATTTTAAAGAAAAGCAGTTCGGATCTCACTATTTCATGATCTGAATTTACAGATCTGAGATTGGAAAATAGCAATTCAGACCTTGTAAATTCATGATCTGAAATTTCAGATCTGAGATTTCAGACTAGCAGTTCGGCCAACAAACCACAATTAAAATTTCAAACAAGAAACTTCAAGATTGAACCTACTTTACTCGAATGAACTTAGAAAATAAATTACAAAATTGAGTTTACATAAAACAAGTTTTGATTACAGCAAGAAAGGAAAATTTGATGGAGAAATTACATAAGTTTTAACTGAATTCGATTACCAAATGGTGCAGAGATCAAGTGAGGATGAAACCCTTGATCTCCAATTCTTTCTCCCTCTTCGAATTCAGCTTCTTCTTTTCTTGAAGTTGCTTGTTCCTCCTCTCTTCTCCTCTCTTGCGCCTATCTCTCTCTCTTTTTCTCTCTTAGAACAAGAGCTCAAGGAGAGTTTGAAATCAGATGTTGGGCACTTTTTCCCCCTCTAGAGGCCTCATTATATAGGCTTTCAAGGAATCTCTTGCCTCTTTTTAAAGTCTCTAGAATTGGGTGTATTACACCCCTCATGAACCTTCTAGAGTGCTCCCTCATTCTCTTCAAGAAGCTTCTAAGAGTTGCCGCCCCTAGCTCCCTTTGGGCTGCTATTTGGGCTGCAACTTAGCTTGCTTTTGAGTACATGTAGGCTGCACACTAGGCTATTCTTTGGGCTGAAACTGGGCTGGGCCAAAATTTCCTTCTTGCTAGGCTTCTTCCTTTGAGTTTTCCAAAGAGTTAGCTTGCATTACTTGGGCCGAATGGAAACTCCCTTGCTCTCAAGGCTGGGCTGGGTTGAACTTGATAAATTTTGGGCTTTCTTTTCTTGCTTTTTCCTTCTTTTTCTCGAGTTGGCTGCCCCTGAAATCTTTATTGCAATTAAGCTAAAAATAGGGCAAAATTTAATTAAATTGGCATAAAATTCAATGTAAAAACCTCATAAAAATATAGATAAATTGTATGTTCATCAAATACCCCCACACTTAAGCTTTTGCTTGTCCTCAAGCAAAGATATCAGCCATAAACTGAACATTCCCCCCTTCTGTTCTCACTATTTACCTGGTGAACTTTTTAAGATAGAAATGCATTGAATAGTCGGGGAACTGTTATAAGTGCTCAACTCTTATTTTTGTAAATTACCATTTAACATATATAAGATCCAAGGAAAGGAGAATACGAATTTTTATCAAAGTCCAACCTTCACTCCCAATCAATATATAATTCAACTCCTTAATCGTCAAAGTTAATAATCAAATTACACTAAGTTTCACATCTGTAACTTTGTCTTAATGAGAGTTCAACTTAGTATGCCCACTTGGACCTCAACTGTCACCATCATTACTCATTTCTAGGGGTGAGTGCATTTTATGCTCCATCTCACACTAGTCACATGGTTGAGGTAGATAAAAAGACTCATGTTATGAATTGCTAGTTTTACTATTCAACTCAAAATAGTGGAGTCATTTTGGGTTGAATCTGATGTATTAGTAATTCAGATGTGCACTAGCTTCCTTGATCATTAACAATGAAATCAAGTGCTTTCATACACATGAAAGTAGTTAGGGTTGGTCATGCTGAAAGACATATTCAATTCCCCTTTTCTCATGCATATGTCAAACTGGGTTATTCACAAGAATAAAATCTTTAACAAGTACATCAGTCTCCCTCAACTCATTGTATTCCTTCTTAAAAATCACCTAATGAATAGCAATGAACTTGGGGGGTTCCAGTTTATGTGGATATGTCATTGCCTGCAAATGTTTGTTGGGTGAATGAGGTGCATGGCTTCAGCCCCCAAAATTCTAGTTCTCAGGCTCACTCCCCCACACTTAAGATGAACATTGTCCTCAATGTTCGTAGTGTTAGGGAATCACTCTTTCTAGAGCAAACTGAAGAAAAGAAAAGGATGAATAGTGTCCTTAAAGAATTGGAATTTTGAGAAGAAGATCTTTATTTTGCTAACTAATATTCTAAAAGGGTAAATGACAAAGAGATGCCTTAACCTGTTCTGGATCAAGCAAAGAATATTATTGGTTATCAAGATAAATAGTGGATAGAGGGGGTATAGTACCTCCCACTAAATATGGTTTCAGGCGCTGACCATTTACTTTAAATGTGCCCTGAACCGGGTGGGTGATTTCTATAGCCCCATGGGGAAAGACTTGTGAAATGGTAAAGGGTCCAGACCACCTAGATCTTAGCTTACCCGGAAACAAGCGGAGACGGGAATTATATAACAATACTTGTTGGCCTAAATAAAAGTCCCATCTCAACAAGTTCTTATCATGCTAGTTTTTGGTTCTTTCTTTATAAACTTTGGCATTTGCAAGTCTGAATTCATTCAATTCATTCAATTGCAACCGCCTTTTAGCCCCTGTGGCCTGAATGTCAAAATTTAGAAATTTAAGAGCCCAATAGGCCTTGTGTTCTAATTCAACTAGTAAATGACATGCTTTACCAAAGACCAATCTATAGGGGGACATTCCAACGGGTGTCTTAAATGCAGTTCTGTATGCCCACAATGCATCATCTAATTTGATGGACCAATCTTTTATGGCAGATGCTACGGTCTTTTCCATAATTCTTTTGAGTTCCCTATTAGCCAGCTCCACTTGGCCACTAGTTTGAGGGTGATAAGGGGTAGCTAATTTATGTGCAATTCCATATTTTTGCATTACCCTCTCAAATTGGCTATTGTAGAAGTGAGTTCCCCTATCACTAATTATAGCTCGCGGAGTGCCAAATCGGGAGAATAGCTTCTTTAGGAAGTGTACCACCCTCCTTGAGTCATTTGTGGGTAAAGCCAAGGCTTCTACCCATTTGAATACATAGTCAACTACAACAAAGATGTACTTATTACCAAAAGAATTCAGAAAGGTCCCATGAAATCTATACCCCAAACATCAAAGATTTCATAGATCAAGATATTGGAAAGGGGCATTTCATTCTATCGGGAAATGTTTCCCAATCTTTGGCATTTGTCACATGTGGACACGTACCTATGGTCATCTTTGCAAAGTGTGGGCCAATAAAAACCTGATTGCAAAACCTTGGCTGCAGTGCGACTAGCTCCAAAATGACATCTTGCTTCTTTATCATGGAAAAAGTGGAGTACTGATTCCATCTCCTCCTTGGGGACGCATCTCGTTATGATCTGATCTGCACACATTTTATACAAAAATGATTCCTCCCACAGATATTATTTTACATCAGAAAGGAATTTCTTTTTTTGTTGATATGAAAGGTTAGGAGGAAGGACTTGTGTAGCTAGATAATTAGCAAAATCAGCATACCGAGGAGATGAGTATTCCTGGATTGAGTACAGCTGTTCATCCGGAAATTCCTCCCGTATGTTTCTAGTTATTTCCTTTTTTGAGCTTACCTTGTCCAACCGGGAGAGATGGTCAGCAGCCAGGTTTGTAGCACCCTTCATGTCTCTAATCTCAATGTCAAACTCTTGCAACAAAAGGATCCACCTGATCAGTCTTGGTTTTGAGTTTTTCTTGGTAAGCAAGTGCCTTAATGCGAGTGATCTGTGTAGGCAACAACCTTGGACAATATCAGATATGAACGGAACTTGTCAAGTGCAAATATTACTGCTAGCAGCTCTTTTTCGGTAGTGGTGTAATTGAGTTGGGGTCCATTCAAGGTTCTGCTAGCATAGTAAATTGGCTGAAAATGTTTGTTCATTCTTTGTCCTAAAACAACTCATATAGCAGAATCATTCGCATCACACGTTAATTCAAATGGGAGGGTCCAATCGGGTGCTACCATGATAGGTGCATGGATCAAATTGTCTTTCAAGATATTGAAAGCATGAAGGCATTCAATTGAAAATTCAAAAGTCACTTCTTTCTGAAACAAGGTAGATAATGGCTTGGCAATTTTTCAGAAATTCTTAATAAACCTCCTATAGAATCTGACATGTCCTAAGAAACTTCTCAAAGAATGAACAGATGTTGGGGGTGGCAATTTTTCAATTGCCTCCACCTTGGCCTTTTCGACTTCTATACCTCTTTGAGAGATCTTGTGGCCAAGCACTATGCCTTCTTGCACCATAAAGTGACATTTCTCCCAATTCAACACAAGATGTGTTTCTTCGCATCTAGTAAGCACCTGTTCCAGATTAGTTAAACATGCATCAAACGAAGAACCGAAAACTGAAAAATCATCCATAAAGATCTCAATAAAATTTTCAACCATATCAGAAAATATAGACATCATACATCGCTGAAAGGTTGCTGGGGCATTGCATAACCCAAAGGGTATCCTTCGGTATGCAAATGTACCATATGGGCAAGTAAAAGTGGTCTTTTATTGGTCTTCTGGTGCAATTGGTATCTGATTGTACTCTGAATATCCTTCCAAGAAACAATAATACTTATGCCCAGCTAGCCTCTCTAACATTTAGTCCATAAAAGGGAGAGGGAAATGGTCCTTCCGGGTGGCTTCATTTAATTTTCTATAGTCAATACACACACGCCATCCTGTGACGGTTCTAGTAGGGATGAGTTCATTTTTCTCATTTGGAACAACAATCATACCCCCTTTTTTGGGTACAACTTGCACAGGGCTTACCCAAGAACTATCTGAAATAGGATAAATGATCCCGACATCTAGCGGCTTAATTGTTTTAGCCTTTACCACTTCTTTCATGTTGGGGTTCAGGCACCTTTGCGGCTGAACGGAAGGCTTGCTGTCCTCTCCCATCAAAATTCTATGAGTACAGATTGATGGATTAATGCCTTTGATATCCTCTATCTTCCAAACTATAGCATTTTTATGTTATCGCAACACTTTTAATAGCTTTTATTTTTGTAAGGGATTTAGTGCTACGGAAATTATTATGGGGAGATCTGATGGTGCCTCAAGGAAAACATACTCTAAATGAGAAGGTAATTGCTTCAATTCAAGGGTGGGGGGTTCTTGGGATGATGGCTTATCTGATGGTCCAGGCAATTTGCCTAAGTTCTCTAACTTGAGAAACCCCTTTCCCTTGAATTGAGGCTTATCATTTAGGTATGCTATCATGAGGTTTAATTCTTTATTTTCTCATTTTTCCATGTCTCCCTGTTGGAGGCAGAGTTCAAGAGGATCAGCTAATCTACTTACCTGGAAGCATTAATCAATTGTCAATTCAATGGCATTAATCATAAAACAAGAATCATCACTAGAGGGTACATGTTTCATAACATCAAACATTTTAAAAATAACCTCCTCATCTTATATCCTAAGGCTGAATTGTCCTTGTTGGACATCAATCATTGCTTTCCTGGTAGGTAGGAAAGGTCTCCCTAAGATCAGTGGAATTTCTACATCTTCTTGCATGTCTAACACAAAAAAATCAACTGAAAAAATGAATTTGTCAACTTTAACTAAAACATCTTCTATCATCCCCCTAGGATGTCTAATGGATCTATCTGCCAATTGTAATGCCACTCTAGTGGGTTGGGGTTCATTCAATCCCAATTTCTTGAAGATAGAACATGGCATTAAATTGATGCTAGCTCCAGGTCACATAAAGCTTTTTCAATTTTGAGACTGCCTATAGTACAAGGAATAGTGAAACTCCCTGGATCCTTAAGTTTCTGAGGCAGTTTGTTCAGAAGGATAGATGAACATTCCTCATTTAAAGCAACTGTAGCCACATCTCCCAGTTTCCTTTTGTTTGCCAATAATTCTTTCTAAAACCTTGCATAGTGTGGCATCTGGGCTAAAGCATCAACAAAAGGGATATTAATGTGTAAACTTTTAAAAATTTCAAGAAACTCACTAAATTCCTTCTCCAATTTCTGTTGTTTCAGCCTATTAAGGAATGAAACTTGTGGCTGCTGGTGCATCCCTTGTTGTGCTTCTGGTTGTTCCTTCTTTTGTTGTCTAGTCCCAAGACTTGTTTCTGCCTTGGGTTCAACCCAATTCTTCTTTTCTACCTCGGACAACTCTTTTCCACTTCTTAAGGTAATAGCTTACACCTGCTCTCGCGGATTCACTGCAGTGTTGCTTAGAAGAGTTACCGGCATTCTGGAAGAGATCAATTGTGACAATTGCCCCACTTGGTTTTCTAGGTTTTTGATTGAGGCTTCCTAGTTCTAGAACCTGGTTTCCGCACTTGTTATAAATTTTGTCATCAGTTCATCCAAATTGGACTTTGGTTCGGGCTGATGATAAGTCTGGTGGAAAGGCTTTGAAGTATGCTGACTTGGACAGGGTTGATTTGAATGTCCCCTCCATCCTGGGTGAAAGGTATGGTGACTTTGGTAACCCTGCTGTCTTGATGAATTACTGACAAAGTTGACTTGTTCAGTAGATGGCCTGAACTCATTGCCAACTTGCCAGTCAGTGCTGATGTGGCCTCCCCTATACAATTCACAAGTAAGCGGCTGCACATGCATGGCAGCTATCTGCATTTATTCAATTTTCTTACTGAGTGCTCCTATTTGTGTAGATAGTGTTGTATAAGTATCAACATTATGCAAGCCTTGCTGCTTCTTAGTTTGAGTCATTTCAGAATGCCATTGATAGTTGTTGGCTGCCATTTCCTCAATAAGTGCCTGGGCAATCTCAGGAGTTTTATTATTTATGGACCCTCTGGCTACAACATCTAATATGGTCTTATTTGAGTCGGTAAGACCATTATAGAAAGTCTTCACTTGTAGTCATATGGGAAGGCCATGATGAGGAACTCTCCTCAACAGCTCCTTGTATTGTTCCCTTGACTCGTATAAAGATTCCCTCTCTTGCTGGAAAAAAACAGTTATGTCATTCCTCATTTTAGCAGTTTTAGAAGGGGAAAAATATTTAGAGAGAAAACGGCTGGCCATTTCATCGCACGTAGCTATTGATCCTACCGGTAATGAATTCAGCCATGCTTTGGCTTTATCTTTCAAAGAAAATGGGAATAACCTCAGCCTAATGGCATCATCACTTACCCCATTGTGTTTGAAGGTGTCACATATTTCTAAAAAGTTAGAAATGTGTGCATTGGGATCTTCGTGGGCCAAACCACAGAATTGCACCATGCTTTGAATCATTTGTATGATGTCCGGTTTGATCTCAAAGTTGTTAGCAGCAATATTGGGTCTGATAATGCCGGAGGCAGCTCCAGTGAGTGTGGGTTTGGCATAATCCATCATAGTCCTCTGCTCAGCCATTTCTTGAGCTTCTTGAGCTTCTCGCTGGATTTGTCTGGCTGCTCTTAGACAGACACAGAGGGTTCTTTCAATCTCCGAGTCATAGAGGATTTCCTCCAGCTCGACTCTGCTTGTCAGAAACTGTGAAAGTCAAGGCAGTAAACCAGATAATACAAAAGAATATAAATAGCTAACCTTATTAAAACTGAAAATGTATAGTGAATTATTGGAATACAAAACCTACATCCTAAAATAAATAAGTGTAGCTAACTAAAAGCAGATAGAACCAACATTTTATTCAATATACAAAATTCAGTAGCAATTTACAAATTCTTAATCGACTAAAAATTTTTCTTAGTAAACAGGTATGAAATCAGTAACCTTTGAGAGTAGAACAACAGTATACAAATTCCTTCTCTTCACCTTGCTGAAATCAGCTGAGATTACATAGATCTGAACTGCTGAGACCTAAAATCTCAGTAGCTACTGAGAACAGTAATATACAGATCTTATATCAGATCTGAAATCTTAGCAACTACTAAGGACAGCCATATGCGGAACAGCAGTGACTATGTTCAGGTCTGAGCTTCAAATGGAAAGGCTACTGTGTGCTACTGAGGGTCAATACACAGAGCTGAAATCAATGTAAATAGGATTGTGAGAAAGCAATTCAGACATCAGTTCTACACAAGATTGAGATCAGATCTGAAATCTTAGAAGCTACTGAAAACAACAATAAATAAAACAGCAAGTTACTGATACTTAGAACAACTGTGACTGCTATTGAGATCAGATCTGCATTCGGTAGCCATTGAGAATAGTACGGTTGTGTTCAGATTTGATTGCAGAAGTGATAGGTAAGGTAATCAGATCTGAAGCTTCATCATTTTCATAAGAAAAAGCATATCAAAAAGAGCAGAAGCTATAGAAACTATACTGAGTTCAGATCTGCAATCTCTGATTTCAGAAATCTTCAACAATAAAATTACTTTCACAGATCTGAAGTCTTAGTTATTGAGAACATCCACCTTCAAATTACAAGCCTAATATCAATAATTAGGTCTGAAATCTATTGCAATTAGGTCTGAAATAGGATTGAACCCAAGAGCTTTAGGCTTCTTCTTCAAGTCCCATTTTAAATGTCTTGTATGCAGCAATGAATTATAGAGACTTGAAATCAGATCTGCAACTACAACAGCCATTGATGTTGTTGTGAGGTTTTACAGCAGCTGAAATTATAGCAGCTACTTATTCAATCATATACAGCAGCTACTCGATGCTAGGACATGGCTGATATAGAAATTCGGCAATGGGTGCAAGTGTATTCAGATCTGAAATTAGTGGATCTAAAATCATGCACAACCTGAGATCAAATCAGCGTATTAGGTCTAAATCCATACATATCCATTGATTCCAAATCAGGTCTGTTCTAGCTTGCTTCCCATATAACTTGCTTCCTAAATATTACAACCAAAACTGAATTAGGGCTGGAATCAAGAGCTTTAAGCTTCTTATTTGAAGTTCCTATTTGTATATCTTGTATGCATCAATTAATTGCAGAGACCTGAAATCAGATCTACAACCTTTGCTACTGAAAGCAGCTAAATTCAGATCTGAGTTAGATGAACTCTGATCTGAATTCAGATGGTTTCAGATTTGTAATTTGAGTTCACATCACCATCCTAATAGGGTACAGATGTTGTACATGATTTCTACACCTTGGGATCTGAAGTTTATGAGGGTATATACAAGAATTCTTTACACCTTCAGATCTGTAATTTTTCATTTCAGCAGCTATTGATGCTAAGTTCAGTAGCTAGAACCACAGTTATCAGGGCTGATATGAAAATTCAGCAAGGTGTATTGGTGTATACAGATCTGAGATCAGTATATCAGGTCTAGAATCATGCAATACCACTGATCTTAGATCTATACACTAGTTGTTCTAGCTTGCTTCTCATCAGTCTTGATGTATCTTCGAATGGGGGTGAGTTACAGATCTGAAATCAGACAAGTATTCACACCATTTCAGATCTGATCTCAGATCTGAAACTCAGATTTGAAAGTAGACAAACCATTTTTTTTTCTTTTAAGAGGGAATAAAACTAATAGAAAAGAAAGTAAACTAACCAAAATCTTTTTATGTGAGTGCAGATCTGATTGTTGAATTCAAGAAACAACAAGTAATGCAATCAGATCTGTACTCTTTTGAGACAATGAAGCTAAAAAAAAGAAAGTGATCAGATCTACATAAATTCAACTAAAACTAAAATTAAAGATGGAGCAATCAAGTACTAAGAGAGGAAACCGGCTCCATCAATGAAGCCATTGCATTCAAAACTAAAATTTAAGATGTAGAATTGAAAATCAGCAATGAATGCAAACCTACAAATCAGATTAACAGTGGCCAATGGTTCCTAATATTGCTACAATAAGTCCCCGACAACGGTGCCAAAAACTTGATGTGTGACTCATTGTGACACTAGCAAGTGCACTAGCTGCTCAAGTAATAGAGTAGTGAGTAGAGTATCGTTCTCACGAGGATTTAGGTAACAAGTATCAATACTAAATTGAGTATTTCTTATCTGATTAACAAATAAATCAAAACTTTAATGAAAGCTAAAAATCCTAAACTAAAATCTATCTAAATCATTTGCCCAATTGCCTTCAAATCAGGTTAGAAGAGTAAGCAGTAAATTTCAATCTCAGAATTCAGCAATCTATCAATTTAGATCATTTGAATAAATCATGATTGAGCCTTGGTTTGGTGAAACCCCAAGGTCATGAACAGCCTCTCTCAGGCGCATGTTCATCTTATGCATGAGTGATGGTTCTTCTATCTCTAGCAAGAATCTAATCCCTATGCATGCATTTCTTCAAACACTTCTAAGGCATCAATTCAAATCTGAATTGATCACCAACTGAATTGTGCAAGTTATCTCTAACTTGCACTCAATTCAATTCTTGAATAGTAGATTTGAATTCCTAGAGTCTCTCTCAAGCACTATAGGAATTCCAAGCTTTAAATCCATTCGGCCAATCTGAAATTTGCAGATCTGAATTCTCTTTCAAGCAATTCAGATCTTGCAATCTCAGATCTGAGAATTCAGATTTGAGTTTTGAAAGTTAAGTGGCCAAATTAATCTACAATTTAACCCATATTCAAGAAACTTCAAGTACAATTCACAACCATTCAAATGAATAAAAAAGAATTTGATTGCTGATTTGAAATTTTACTAACTGAAATACATCAAGAAAGAATGGAAGATGGAGAAAGAAAAATTTACAAGAAGGAAGCTGAATTCAAATCAAAGGAAAATGAAACAAGAGTAGAATGATTACAATGGATTTCTGAATCAAAAGCCCCCAATTTTGAATTCACCTTCTCTTTTTGCTTAGCTTGACTTGAACTCCTTCAGCCCTTCTTCTTCTCCTTCCTTGCGCCTAACCTTCTTATCTTCTTTTCTCTCAAGGTGGCTGAACCTCTAAGAGTGGGAGAGCCTTTGTCTCAAGCAATTGAACACCTCTCCCCCCTCCTAGAGGCCTCCTTATATAGTTTTTCAAGGGGGCTCTTGCCCCTTCTTGAAGCCTCTAGAATGGGGTGTATTACACTCCTTTCTTGAACTTTCTAGAGCTCTCTTGAAAGCCTCATAAGGGTTGCTATTTGGGATGCACTTAGGCTCTCTCTTAGCACATGATAGTTATACTTTGAGCTGTTCTTTTGGGCTGAGAATGAGCCTTCTTTGCTGGGCTGAATTCTACTCTTAGCTAGGCTTTTCTTTTCTTGGGTTTTCTTAAGGAATCCACTTGCTCTTCTTGGGCCAAAGTGCGCTCTCTTGCTTCCACAACCGGGCTGGGCTGAAATTGGTCTTTTTGAACATTCTTTTCTTGCCTTTTCCCTTCATTTTCTTGGATTAATTATCCCTGTAACTTATTCTTAGCATTAAGCTAAATTAAGGCAAAAATTAATAAAACCGGCATAAAAATCTATGCTAAAGTCCTCAAAAATTATAGATAAATTGTAGGTTCATCAGATATTGCTATGGACTTTATTGAGGCTCTTCCTAAGTCTAAGGGATTTGATACAATTATGGTGGTGGTCGATCGTTTCTCCAAGTACGCCCATTTCATCCCTCTCAGTCATCTTTTCTCAGCTCTCACGGTTGCTCAGGCTTTCTTACACAACATAGTTCGTTTACATGGCATTCCTCGATCAATTGTGTCTGATCATGATAAAGTCTTTATGAGTTTCTTTTGGCGCGAGCTGTTCACTTTAAAAGGTTCAGAATTGCATCGTAGTTCAGCTTACCATCCTCAGACGGATGGTCAATCAGAGTTGGTTAATTGCTGTTTAGAGACTTATTTGCATTGTTTTGCGGCTGATTCTCCCTCTCGCTGGTCTTCTTGGTTATCTTGGGCGGAATACAGCTATAATACCTCATTTCACACTGTTGTTGGTATGACACCTTTTAAGGTGGTTTATGGGCGCGATCCTCCTCCATTAATCCGCTATGAGCTTGGTTCTACTACTAATGCTAATGTTGAAGCTGTTCTCCTTCAACGTCACACTATACTTACTGAGCTGTGTGCTCATCTACACCGTGCACAACAAAAGATTAAGGACTCGGCTGATGCGAGCCGACGTGATGTGAATTTTGATTTCGGGGATTTGGTGTATGTGAGAGTGCAAACTTATCGCCAGCAGTCTTTAGCTTGCCGAGTCAATGAAAAGCTTGCCCCTCATTTTTATGGACCATTTGCTATTGTGGAAAGAATTGGTGCTGTCGCTTATAAACTTCAACTTCCTCCATAGGCACGAGTTCACCTAGTTTTTCATGTCTCGCAACTCAAAAAGGCGATTGGTAACCATATCTCTTCTCCTGTGATTCCTTTCACTCTGTCTGCTGATATGGAAATGCTTGTGGAACCAGCTACTGTGCACGGTGTGCGTCCATCACTATGCCTAGGGTTACTAGTTTGGAAGTGCCTATTCATTGGTAGGACCTGCTTGATTTTGAAGACTCTTGGGAGCCTTTTGACTTGCTTTGAGACCAATTTCCTCATTTTAACCTTGAGGACAAGGTTAGACTTTGGGCGGCGGGTAATGATAGGCCCCCAATTATCCTTACATATGCTAGGAGAGGGAAAGGGCAACGTAAGCCAGGTCAGCAGTCGGTTAAGGAGGGAAATGTTTAGATATTGGTGTGCTTATTGTAGCTATGCCACCCCTACCTAGAGTGCAATTCTCAAGAGATTTCTTGCTACTTCAATATCCTTTTTGTTCAAAGTTTCAACAGCAGGAATCATAATGTGAGCCATGATTGCTTTGTCAAGCAACAAACCTCAAACCCCTGCACACCAGATGGATTTTCCTTCTTGAATTAGCAAGAAATGATTTTTAGTTGTTGTTTTGATTGTATTTTTTTGGATTAAATCTTAATTGAGATTGTATGTTATATTAAAAGTCATTTTTCTATTCTGATAAAATTTTCCTTGTCAAAAAAAAAAACATAGAAGATACATAATTTTATAGACATAAAGTATGCCCTTGTTTTGACAAGGAATGTACCTAGTTTATAGAAAGTAGGATGTGCTATAGTCATTCCCTTAATAGAGGCTTTACTTTGCAAACTGTGCTGATCGATTATCATATCAAATAAATCACCTCTCTTGGATTCAGATAGAGAACTAAGGCTTTGATTCACCACCTTTGCAAACCATACATGACTGTGTAGGTACTATAATCAACATTTGAATGACTAGAAACAGATATGAGAATGTCTACTAGATGCCACCAAAGGGCCACAATGACCACGGTCCACAATGATGTTGCTTATTCTAAAGTAGCCAGATACAAGAAGCTTGATTCTCGTAAGTGAACATTAAATTTGTTTGTATTTGTGTTTTATTGGTGTGGGTCTTGCATGATTTCGTGATATATATTTGCTATTGATTGTTGTATGTATACACTTTATTTTAATTAATGAAAACAATGATGATAATGAAATTTGTAACCAAATAGTTTAAAATTTTCTTTCATTCTTGCTATGAAAAGAATTCATTTTCTAGCAAAAAAAGCATTTGGTTCATAGCAATATTTTCTAATTCTTTCCCATTTTTCTCATTCTCTTTTATCTTATAATTTCATCTTGTGTAAGAATGAAAGTTGAACCAAACATGGCCTTACCATCCTTACTCATCTTCGTGCCTTCTCTCTATGCAAGTTTCAAAACCCTCTTTGAGTAGTGCAATTTGAATGAACCATCATCTCTTCTTAGTGAAGATAAGAGGTCCATTACATATTGAGATCTGTTGCAGAGTGATAGGGACTATAATTTCAACCATGCTACTCCATTAGAGCAATCTTCCATCGAGTGCCAATCAATGAGTACCAGTTCTATAGACTATAGCACTTATACATGATCAATCATAGCTAGTTAACATAGATTATGGGTAGATTTCATCTTAGATTATTATAGTATTTGATTCGTACAGCTGGAGTGTCTAATGTTGTGATTTGTGAATCCTATTGGACCATTAAAGTAACTCAAGAAAGGATCACCTGAATTATTATTCAAATATTTAACCTTGAAAATCCAGCAAAGCAACATACAAATGGAATCATAGATGCGCTTGTTAATAGATAGTCTTGATAGAAATAGGGTGGGTGGGAGTCAATTGTGTAACTTATATATGAATTCTTTCTGATGAGGGGTGATTTGGCCTGACTTAATAAGTAAAGGACAAGTGGATGCAGCCTGCCAGCCAAATGGCAAATCAGCATGTGCTGCCACATCAGTAGATCGGGGGACCTCGGGTGCTCGGTCACTTAGGAGCCGGAGCATCTTGGTACCCACGTACGCCGAGGTGCCACATAACCGAACCTAGAATCTTGCTAGTTGTCTCTGAACTTCTCGGGATTACACTATGTAACTATAGGCCTTATCCTCACCCTGCTCGAATCGAGGGAAATGGTAAGACTTATTAATTGGTATGTTACCCTCCTTCCAAAGAGGAACGGATCCCTACATCATGGGTCGAGGATTCTAGGAGCATTTCATGAGACCCACAACAGCCCAGCTATATAAGGGCATCAACCCCCAAGACTTACGTACGCGTGATTATTTTCTCACTAGCTTACTTGCATTCAAGCTTTTAACTCGTAACCAGAATATAATACTAACTTAAGCATTGGAGTGACCTCGCCAAGTTAGCCACCCCAAGTTCCAGATTGCGCACCATCACTTTCTTTAGAGATACTTCATTTCTTTCTAATGTTTTGCTCTTATCCTATAAATTTTGGCCTCTTGTTTCATTGGTTAAAATTGTTAGTCATGGATCAATTTGATGGCCGAGTCCACCTACCATTAAATTCCATTTTCAAGTACTAGACATGGCGATAAGATGCTTTTCAACAAATCAAATATTCTGCTTTTAGTTGTGTATGGAGAAGAAAGGATAAGAAAGGATTAAGGTGGTACTTGAGTTTAATAAGACAGGTCCTCAAGGTGTTTGTCTGATCTAAGAAAGTAACCATGCGTGCTCATTTGGCCAAGAGTGCTTGACTCAAGGAAAGTATTGATCTTATGAATCAAGTTAAGGGAACAGGCAACACCCATGAATCATACAACATATTGGTCAATGTTATTCTATTGAGCAGATAGTGATCGATCATAGGCAGATTTTAGTGTTGGTAAAGGTTGGCTCAAGAGATCATGTATGAAAGGCATTTTCAATTGCTTTATATAAATTGTTGATTCATCACATCAAATTGGCTAGGCTGAATGGGTTGGTTTGTGAGCCACTAGTTTGAGTCCATGTACAACACTTATAAGCTTATAAAGTTTGATTTGGTAAAATCTTACAAATGAACAGATTCACAAGTTCCTGATCTATAGTATACAAGGGTATTAAGTTTACATAAGATTTTACCTAATTCCTGTATTAATGTTTTATAATATGGAGATTAGGCATTTTATTTAATTATTGTATTAATTTTTTATCTATGGCCCCGTTCATTTTTTGGTAAGTTACTTATTCGGGTTAATGCAGCTACCTGGGTAAGTTTTTCCTAGGAAACACTTACCCGGGTAAGCGAATTTACCCATGTTCTTTTATTTCCCTAGTCCCCACATAAATCTGAAAAAAAGAACATGGGATTCTTGGTCAATAGGAACCAAAATCCCATTGACCAACTTTCCCCCCTCTCAAAATCTGAAAAAAGAACACGCCCCATATGTGGGAGAGCCGGCGGGTTGGTAATCAACTGATAGTCCCCCAATTATCCTTACATATGCTAGGAGAGGGAAAGGGCAGTGTAAGCCAGGTCAGCAATTGGTTAAAGAGGGAAATGTTTAGATATTGGTGTGCTTATTGTAGCTATGCCAACTGTGGCTTATTGTAGCTATGCCAGCTAGGCATTTCTAGAGGGAGTTAGTTATGATGTCAGGAGGGAATAAGAAGGTAGTTTCAGGATAGGGAGGGATCATTCAGTGTCTAAGGAATATTTTGAATGTTTGGGAGAGCCGGCGGTCTCTCGAAGAACCGACCAATTGTTATTACTTTCCATTGAATGAATACAAGTTTCTTTTCATTTGAGTTGTGTATTTTTGCTGTGTGTCTGAGAATTGTGTGTAAGATCTCTGGGACATATCAGTGGTATTAGAGCCAGTCTTTCCTTGGCCATGGTGACAGTTAAGGAGGTGGCATCGTAGGTGGAGGGATTCAAAGAACGCTTATCTTCTCTACATTCTGATTTTCGTTTGGAGATGGATGGCTTACATAATGATTTCCAGCGTCTTGATCCAGATAAGGTAGCGGCTGGTCTTTCGGAGATCTTGTCTCTGGAGAGCTCTGTACAATCTCTGGAAGAAGGCATTTAGGATCTGGTGAAACATTTTGATCTGTGGCTTCATCAACGTGATCTTCCTCAGAGTATGGCATTTCCGATGTCTTCTTCGATGCCGGTGTCAGAACATGCTTCTGATTCACTTCCTTGAAAGTTGGAGTTGCCTATTTTTGATGGGGAGAATCCAGACGGTTGGCTTTTTCAGGTTGAGTGCTATGTTGACATTAATGGATTGCTTCCGGTGGAGCATCTGCGAGTTGCCGTTGTCTGTTTAGAGGGCGATGCGTTGGCTTGGTATTTCTGGGAAGGTGGTCGGCGACCTTTTTGTGGTTGGGAAAATTTAAAGAGCTCCTCCTTGAACGTTTTCGACCGACGCAGGAGGGTAATTTACAGGAGTAGTTCTTCTCGTTACATCAATCTTCTACTGTTAAAGAATATCACTGCCAATTCGAGGTTCTCTTTGCTCCCTTACGTGGCCTGCCGAAATTAGTCCTTGAAGTGATGTTTGTTAATGGGTTGCATCCAGATATCCAGGCCACGCTCCGACAGATGGAACCCGTTGGGTTGATTAGGAAAATGGTCATGGCCCAGAAGATTGAGGATAAGAATCAGGTTCTTTGGGCTTATCAATCAGGTTTATTTCCTCGTTGGCCCACAACATTCCCCTCTGGAGATCATTTTAATTCACATGTGACTACTTCTTCTGTCACTAGACCTACACGTACTACGGTTCCTTCTTCTTCTTCATCGGTCCTTGTTATTAGGTCATCGCCGCCTGCTTTCAAAAAAATACTGATAAAGAGATGCAGTAGAAGCGTGCGAAGGGTTTGTGTTTCCGTTGTGACAAGAAATACAATCCTGGTCATCATTGTGCTCAAAAATCACTTTAAGTTTTAGGGGTTCAGGATGATGTGGAGGAAATTGCTTCTGATGTGTCTAATTTGGACAACACTTCGGTTGACACTGAAATTGCTCCGGTTCCAGATTTGGCTGTGCTTTGTGTTTCATCTTTTGTGGGCTTGTGCTGCTAATTCCCTTAAGGTGCGTGGATGCATTTTGTCGCGTGAGGTAGTCGTATTGATAGACTCGGGTGCATCCCACAATTTTATCTCTGAAGCTTTAATTGAGGAGTTGAAATTGCCCCGTACTCCTACACACGAGTTTGGAGTTCAGATGGGTAATGGTGATGAGGTGAGAACTTCTGGAGTCTGCCATCAGGTTTGCCTCAACTTACCTGAATTGGATGTCATTACAGATTTCTTCCCTTTGAAATTGGGCTCTACGGATGTCATTCTTGGTTTTCATTGGTTAGCATCTCTCATCGATTCAGTGATGAATTGGGGTAACATGTCTATGAAGCTCAATTTGGGGGGTATCTGTGTGAAACTGCAGGGCGACCCTTCTCTCTATTCTTCTCAAGTGTCTTTGCACGCTATGATGCGCAATTTGCAACATGAGGGACAAGAGGTTTTGTTGGAACTGAGACAATTGCAGGTGGTGGATTCTTCTTTGGACTCTGCTTTGTCTACACCCCTGTCTCTGTCAATTTCTTCTTTACTGGATGAGTTCAAAGATATTTTTGGTATGCCTATGGGTTTACCCCCTACTCGGTCTACGGAGCATGCTATTGTCTTGCGTGAAGGCACTTCCCCTATCTCTGTTTGTCCTTACAGATACCCTCGGTTACAAAAAGATGAAATTGAATGCCTTGTCTCCGAGATGCCGGCTGCGGGTATTATTCAGCAAAGTACAAGCCCCTACTTGAGCCCGGTCCTTTTAGTCAAGAAAAAGGATGGAAGCTGGCATTTCTGTGTGGATTATTGAGCCCTTAACCGTGCCACGGTTCTGGATAAGTTTCCCATTCCGGTTATCGAAGAACTTCTCGATGAGCTTCATGGTGCTTCTATTTTCAGCAAAATTGATCTTAAATCGGGCTACCATCAGATTCGTGTCCGCAGTAAGGATATTCCCAAGACAGCATTTTGCACACATGAGGGCCATTATGAGTTCCTTGTCATGCCCTTCGGTCTTACTAATGTGCCATCGACTTTTTAGTCGTTAATGAATACTGTTTTCCACGATTTCCTTCGTCGCTTTGTTCTTGTGTTTTTTGATGATATTCTGGTTTATAGTGCTTCCCAAGCTGCCCATTTGGGTCACCTTCAATAGGTATTTTCTGCGTTGCGTGCCCACTGTCTTTTTGCTAACTCAAAGAAATGTATCTTTGCTCAGCCTAGCATTGAATACTTGGGTCATATTATCAGTGCGACTGGTGTTTCTGCCGATCCTTCAAAAATCTAGGCCATGGTTGATTGGCCCCAACCATCTTCACTTAAAGCTCTTTGCTAGGACTCACAGGCTATTATCGCCATTTTATGCGTAGCTACAGTAAAATAGCATGGCCATTGACACAACAGCTTAAAAAGGATGCCTTCTCATGGAACGCGGAAGCTAAGAATGCTTTTCAGAAGTTGAAATGGGCTATGATGACAGTACCTGTTTGGCCCTTCCTGATTTTTCCCATCCCTTCTTGATCGAGACAGATGCATCTGGTGTGGGTCTCGGTGCAGTATTGATGTAGACTAATCGCCCTATAGCTTTTTACAGCCACAAGCGTAGTCCGTCTGCATAGTCTAAATCTATTTACGAGCATGAGTTATTGACCATTGTCTTTGCCATTAAAACGTGGCGCCCTTATCTTCTTGGCAGACACTTTATTGTACGTACTGACTAGCGTAGTCTTAATCTGTTGGAGCAGCGAGTTGTCGAAGGTGAGCATCATAAGTGGCTCCTTAATCTTATGAATTATGAGTTTGAGATTCAGTACAAACTTGGTACTGAAAATGCCGTGGCTAACGCTCTTTCCAGAGTTCCTACTGAAATGCACTTAAATTCTCTTACAATCCCTATTTTTCTTGATTTTGATGACCTTAAGGAGCAAGTTGATGCTGATTCTTTTCTGGTCAACATTAAAAATGTTATACAACAGGATCCTGCTGCCTATCCTGCTTATTCTTTAGTCGGGGATTACCTTCGCTATCATGGTAAATTGGTTCTGCCTGCTTCTTCTCCATTTATTCCCCTCTTACTTAAAGAGTTTCATTCTGGTGTTGTGGGGGGTTACGCTGGTATCCGTCGGACATATCAGCGTATAGCAGCTAAATTTTATTGGTGGAGGATAAAATGTTCTGTTCAGGAGTTTGTGCAGGCTTGTGATGTGTGTCAATGCAGTAAATATGAAGCCATGTCTCCTGCTGGCCTTTTGCAACCTTTATCAATTCCTGATCAGATTTGGGAGGATTTTGATGAACCTACAATTTATCTATATTTTTATGAGGTTTTTGCATGAAATTTTATGCTGGTTTAATTAAATTTTGCCCTATTTTTAGCTTAATTGCAATAAAGATTTCAGGGGCAGCCAACTCGAGAAAAAGAAGGCAAAAGCAAGAAAAGAAAGCCCAAAATTTATCAAGTTCAGCCCAGCCCAGCCTTGAGAGCAAGGGAGTTTCCATTCGGCCCAAGTAATGCAAGCTAACTCTTTGGAGAACTCAAGGGAAGAAGCCTAGCAAGAAGGAAGTTTTGGCCCAACCCAGTTTCAGCCCAAAGAATAGCCTAGAGTGCAGCATACATGTGCTCAAAAGCAAGCTAAGTTGCAGCCCAAATAGCAGCCCAAAGGGAGCTAGGGGCGGCAACTCCTAGAAGTTTCTTGAAGAGAATGATGGAGCACTCTAGAAGGTTCATGAGGGGTGTAATACACCCAATTCTAGAGACTTCAAGAAGAGGCAGGAGCTTCTTTAGCCTATATAAGGAGGCCTCTAGAGGGGGAAAACGGGTCCAGCATCTGGTTTCAAACTCTCCTTGAGCTCTTGTTCTAAGAGAGAAAAAGAGAGAGAGATAGGCGCAAGAGAGGAGAAGAGAGGAGGAACAAGCAACTTCAAGAGAAGAAGAAGCTGAATTCGAAGGGGGAGAATGCAATTGGAGATCAAGGGTTTCATCATCACTTGATTTCTGCAGCATTTGGTAATCAAATTCAGTTAGGACTTATGTAATTTCTCCATCAAATTTTCCTTTCTTGCTGTAATCAAAGCTTGTTTTATGTAAATTCAATTCTGTAATTTGTTTTCTAAGTTCATTCGAGTAAAGTAGGTTCAATTTTGAAGTTTCTTGTTTGGAATTTTAATTGTGGTTTGTTGGCCGAATTGCTAGTCTGAAATCTCAGATCTGAAATTTCAGATCGTGAATTTACAAGGTTTGAATTGCTATTTTCCAATCTCAGATCTGTAAATTCAGATCATGAAATAGTGAGATCCGAACTGCTTTTCTTTAAAATCAGATCTGTGATTTCAGATCTTGAACTTGTAATACCTGAATTACTTGAGAAAGAATTCAGGTAGCATTAATTCAGTCTGGCCAATTTGTTCCTCTTTCTTGGAATTCCTAGAGTGCTTGAGAAAGATTATAAGAATTCATATTTTCCAATCAAAAGCCGAATTGAGTGCAAGGTTAGAGATAACTTGCACAATTCGGTTGGTGTTCATTCATCTGAGTTGATGATCATCAATTCAACTGAAATGAAGCCCAAGAATTGCTAGATCTGAATGCATGCATGATGATTAGATCCTTGATAGAGATATAAGGACCATAACTCATGCATAGATTGAACATGCACTCGAGAGAGGCTGTTCATTGCTTTAGGATTTTACCAAACCAAGGCTGAATCCTATTCTACTTGAATTGCCTAGAAAACTAGTTGCTGAATTTATATTTTTATGCATCTTTAGCTTGTCTCGTCACTTGCATACAAGGTGTTTAGTCCAATGTGTTAGAGATAACTTTGTAGTTAGAATTTCGTAGTTTCATTAGTGTTACATTTTGGCTGATCAGATAATAGTAGACTGATTTATTAATAGTAGTTGCTACATAAGTCCTCGTGGGATGATACTCTACTCACTACTCTATTACTTGAGCGGCTAGTGCATTTGCTAGTATCACAATGAGCCACACATCAGGTTGGATGTTGGAGGTTGACAATAATATATAGGGAGAATGACGGTTCAGCCCAGGGTTAGAATTTGTAGGCTCAAAGTACATTTGGGGTAGGTGCCAGGTTGGAAATGATGTCAATTCATAGGCGGGTAAGAATGCATAAAATGTGGGCTTTTGACATTTTGAATGTTTATATCTCTGTAGTGGAAATCAGAAATCTGCATTGGGCCTGTTCGTACTTCTCCATAATATATATGAAAGTATATATGGGTGGAGTACATAGGTAATGGATTGAGAAACCATCATTTGATGGGTCCCATGCATTAGTCGGATAATAGTTTTATTTAAACCTGACTTGGAATTTTTTTCCAATTTATTAATGTGGGTGTGTTAGAAATTTTTTTTAGTTGAAAATTCAAAAATTTGAGAACATCTAATTTAACAATGAGACAACCAAAAACTACAACTTTAGAAATTCTAGTTCTCATAGCCAAGGCGTCTTTCATCTTCAAAAATTCATAAATTAGTAGGCTAGCAAACACCATCCTACCTTGACTACATCAAATAATTAATAAATGCCAACCCAACTTCTTTTTGAATAATTTCTGGAAAATAAATCTCTATCCATTATAGACCCACTCTGATCATCAGTATTTTATATTAAAAAAAAAAACTCTATAAACTATCCAAATTTTCCAAGATACATATTTTCTAAAAGTGTTAATTTTGGAAATTGTGAGGCAGGGCTCATTTATGATGAACTTGCATAGATGGCTGGCATGGTTGCCTTTGATCTAAGCCCCAGCCCTAATTCAATTCCGATCTCATTCCAGCCCTGATTGATGTATCCTTGAGTACAACATATTGCAGATCCACTGACCTGGCATCAAGTAGCTGCTATATTTGATTGAATAATTAGCTTTATATTTGGTTTCAGCTGCTGCAAAATTTGCTGTGGTTGCAAAATTGTATTTGATTGAAATCACCTAGATCTGAACTGGAATTGTGAACAGACCTAGCGGGGCAGACTTTGCTGTATTTAAACAACTTGTGCTCTGCTCTATCTGAGCTGATTTGGTTGAGGAAAAGTTTGTTTATTTTGAGGATTTTTGATGCCTCAATAGTTTTAATGCAATGCCTTGAATTTGAAAATATGTGGAATGATTAGTTTGCTACTGCTGCACTATGGGTTGCTATTTTTGGCTTATGGGACATTTGTATGAATTCATAAGGAATCTGAACTAAAATATTGATTGGATTCATTGTGAACTAAACTGCTTTCAATAGCAGCAACTTGTGCATGTCAATATTAGACCTAATTTCAGGTCATAAGAATTCTTCAAGATTTCTTGAAGCCATACACTTGCATAGCTCACAAACCTGAACCTGGCTCAGGTTGAGTTATAGCTCTAATTATGTCCTCTGAAGGCATTGTCAATTCTGCTCTGATAAACTACCCTCAGTCCAGTAGAGGTGAATGGATGTGTGCAATAGTATACATTGCATTTCAATTCTAATTTCAGTTATTATTGTTTGAACTAACAATCCTAAAGAATTGTAGGTCTGAAAGCAGATGATGCAACTAATGGATTGTTGGTTCAAAATTATTTATGATTGGTACTTGTATGACATTAATTCATTGTACTTATCTTAACTATGATAAGCTTAGGCAATTGTATTCTTTTGTATGATCTTGTTTCTTGCCTTGACTTTCATAGTTTCTGACAAGCAGAGTCGAGCTGGAGGAGATACTCTACGACCCGGAGATTTAAAGAACTCTCCGTGTCCATCTAAGTGCAGCTAGATAAGTCCAGCAAGAAGCTCAAGAAGCTCAAGAAGCTCAAGAAATGGCTGAGCAGAGGACTATGATGGATTATGCCAAACCCACACTCACTGGAATTGCCTCCAGCATTAACAGCCCAATATTGTTGCTAATAACTTTGAGACCAAACCAGCCATCATACAAATGATTCAAAACACGGTGCAATTCTATGGTTTGGCCCACAAAGATCCCAATGCACGCATTTCTAACTTTTTAGAAATATGTGACACCTTCAAACACATTGGGATAAGTGATGATGCCATTAGGTTGAGGTTATTCCCATTTTCTTTGAAGGATAAAGCCAAAGCATGGCTGAATTCATTACCGGCAGGATCAATAGATACGTGGGATGAAATGGCCAGGCGTTTTCTCTCTAAATATTTTCCCCCTTCTAAAATTGCTAAAATGAGGAATGACATCACTACTTTTTTCCGGCAAGAGGGGGAATCTTTATACGAGTCATGGGAACGATACAAGGAACTGCTAAGGAGAGTTCCTCACCATGGCCTCCCCATTCGGCTGCAAGTGCAGACTTTCTATAATGGTCTTACCGACTCAAATAAGCCCATACTAGATGCTGTAGCCGGAGGATCCATAAATAATAAAACTTCTGAGGTTGCCCATGCACTTATTGAGGAAATGGCAGCAAGGCCTGCATAATGTTGATACTTATATGGCACTATCTGCACAAATAATAGTACTCAGTAAGAAAATTGATGAAATGCAGATAACTGCCATGCATGTGCAGTCTCTTACTTGTGAATTGTGTGGGGGAGGCCACATCAGCACTGACTGCCAAGTTGGCAATCAGTTCATGCCATCTATTAAACAAGTCGACTATGTCAGCAATTCGTCAAGACAGCAGGGTTACCAAAGTCACAATACCTTTCACCTAGGATGTAGGGGACATTCAAATCAGTCCTGGCCAAGTCAGCATACTTCCAACCCTTTCCACCAGGCTTATCATCAGCCTGAACCAAAGTCCAATTTGGAGGAATTGATGACAAAATTTATAACAAGTGCAGAAACCAGGTTCCAGAACCAGGAAGCCTCAATCAAAAACATGGAAAACCAAGTGGGGCAATTGGCACAATTAATCTCTTCCAGAATGCCGGGAACTCTTCCAAGCAACACTGAAATGAATCCACGAGAGCAGGTGCAACCTATTACCTTAAGAAGTGGAAAAGAGTTGCCCAAGGTAGAAAAGAAGAATTTGGCTGAACCCAAGGCAGAAACAAGCCTTGGGGCCAGACAATAGAAGAAGGAACAACCAGAAGCACAACAAGGGATGCACCAGCAGCCACAAGTTCCATTCCCTAACAGGCTGAAGCAATAGAAATTGGAGAAGGAATTTGGTAAGTTTCTTGAAATTTTTAAAAGTTTACACATTAATATCCCTTTTGTTGATTCTTTAGCCCGGATGCCACATTATGCAAGGTTTTTGAAAGAATTATTGGAAAACTAAAGGAAACTGAGAGATGTGGCTACAATTGCTTTAAATGAGGAATGTTCTGCTATCCTTCTGAACAAGCTGCCTCAGAAACTTAAAGATCCAGGGAGTTTCACTATTCCTTGTACTATAGGCAGTCTAAAAATTGAAAAAGCTTTATGTGACCTGGGAGCTAGCATCAATTTAATGCCATATTCTATCTTCAAGAAATTAGGATTGAATGAACCCGAACCCACTAGAGTGGCATTACAATTGGCTAACAGATCTACTAGACATCGTAGGGGGATCATTGAAGATGTTTTAGTTATAGTTGACAAATTCATTTTTTTAGTTGATTTCATTGTGTTAGACATGCAAGAAGATGTAGAAGTCCCGCTGATCCTGGGGAGACCTTTCCTGGCTACCGGGAAAGCAATGATTGATGTCCAACAAGGACAAATCAGCCTTAGGATACAAGATGAGGATGTTATCTTTAAAATGTCTGATGCTATGAAACATGCACCCTCTAGTGATGATTCATATTTTATGATTGATGCCATTGAATTGACAATTGATGAATGCTTCTAGGTAAGTAGATTAGCGGATCCTCTTGAACTTTGTCTCCAGCAGGGAGACCTTAAAAAATGAGAAAATGAAGAAGTAAACCTCATGATAGCATACCTAAATGATAAGCCTCAATTCAAGGGATAGGGGTTTCTCAAGTTAGAGAACTTAGGCAAATTGCCTGGACCATCAGGTAAGCCATCATCCCAAGAACCCCCCACCCTTGAATTGAAGCAATTACCTTCCCATTTAGAGTATGCTTTCCTTGAAGAACCATAAGATCTCTCCATAACGGTAACGGTGAAGACCATAAGAACATCAACAAAGGGCCCTCTAGAAGAGAGGGTGTTTGCTCTAGAGTCCCTTGACCAAACTGGTCCTCAAAACATCAGATGTACAACTTACCTAACATATGCTCATGTTTCCCTCTTGAGAACATTTGTCTCATCATTGGTTCAAACATGGTTTTGAAAAATGGACCTAAAATAGAACTGTTTTGACCATCGGCTCCTAGGTCAAACGATCCAACCCTCCAATCCAAACCCCAGTCAGGAATTTTGGAGTCCAAAACTGGACCCAAAACCATAACCATTCCCGAGTTTACCAATCCGATCATCCAGTTTTCAAAACCATGGTTTGATATATGTTTAAGAGTACTGGAATGCAAGTTTAAGAGTTGTATTCAAAATAAACTAACTAGTGAATCAGGTAGTCATAGTAGAGATTCAAATGGTTCAATTTGACCACACTTCATGTTTTTTCTGCTGGTTCTGTGTGTTGATGAGTATGGATGTTAAGTCAATTAAAAACAATCATGTTTGGGTTCTAGTGGGGCTCATGCCCACATATCTCTTTTGTATAAGTTCTATGTGTGGGTGGGTCCCAAATATCTACTTTTTATAGGTTCTATGTATTGGTGGGGCTCGCATATATGTCTTGTACAAGTTCTATGTACTAGTGGGGGCCACATATCTATGTTCATGTTTTTGTATTGGTGGAGACCACAAACAATATTCTTAGGTTCTTTTCATATCTTTTAGTAATATTTAAACATATAAACTCTATGTTTATAAAATGTCTTGTTTTAGCACCACCATTTTGAATTTAATATATAATTTGATGTATACAATGCAAAATCTTTTTTATTTTTTATTTTTATTTTTTAGGTTGAACCAATACAAGAATGATAAAAGGTATGGTTGAAAATATTAGAGATGTGCCTTTATTTTTAATTAATTAACTTTTGTTAATGCATGAAAGTGGCATTCAGATGTACCTCTATTTTTAATTAATATACTAACTTTTGTTAAAACTTTATTTGCAATCTTGGTATTATGTTAAAATTGAGCAAGTTTCCTATGTAATTATGCTATACAGATTGGATAAATTTTAATCTATAGCAGTGGATATATTCATTGCTAATTCATGTAAATTTACTCTTAGTGGTAGATGTATACTAAAATGCAGTGTTGTACCCGTAGATATATCTGCCACAATTTGTCATAAATTACTTGTAGTGGCAGATATACCTATCGCTATATATTAAACCGTAGACCCATAGCGTTGGATATAAGCATTTGTGGTAATTGGACAAAGTTTTAGCGGCGGATATATCAGTATCTTAAAACAAAAACCTATAGCGGCGGACATACATATCTATAACGGTGGGTGTGGCAATTGGACATCCTTTTACTAGAGAGGACTTGGGCAAATTTAAAAACCGAAATTTCGGGTCGGTTTCAGTTTTCTTGTGTAAAAACCGACATTGACCTGAAACCGAACCGAACTAGTCTTCTTACTTAACTAGTCTTCTAATAGTTCGGTAGTTCCTAACTTCATTGACATGGACAAAAGTAGCTTCTTTTTCAGGCAATGAAAGGAATCACAGAAGGGGATTAGAAGTTTCAGAAATAAGGAAAATCTGGAGCTCAGTGTGGGAAAAGAAGTCTTATAGCTTCCTTCCTCTAATAGCAGATCGGGATCACTGGGTCTGAATCCAACGTCTCAATTCAAAACTTATGCCCAGATGGCTACTCTAGGCTCTGAGAAAGGACAGTTGGGAACCCAGACATGAAAAATTCTCTGATCAATGATAGGTGGTGGTCAACAAAGGTCTGAACAGATTAAGGTTGCTTGCTTACTAGGGAAATACAAAAGCTTTTTGAGTGGAACAGGGGTTAATAAGGTTGACACTGGACCAAAGGTGGGACAAGTATCAGAAATAAGGTTTGACTATAGGAGCAAAACTGAAACTGACCCAAACCGATCCAACCTGACTCAAACCGACCAGGTCGGTTTTGCCTATCAGTGGGTCGGTTTCGGCTTCCACCTCAGGTAACCCAACCAGGTAGGGTCGGTTGGGAAAACCCTAGTAAATCGACCCAACCCGACCCATGTACAGCCCTAGAGAGGACATAAATAAATGCCTTGAGAACAAATTTGTCCACCACTATAGGATATTTATAGCGGCGTTTTTTATATTCGCCGCTATAACCTATAGTGGCACAATATACAATAGTGAAAAAAAAATTGCTAGGAATCCATCACTATAACATCACATCAACTTCACTTTTAGTTCCATGGCTTATGTATTTGTGTTTCATTGGGGTAATCAAATGTGTTTGTTGACACAAATTTCGTGTATTTCAATTAACACAAAATATGGAGACAAATTATAAAAATATATTTTGTAATAACGGAAAATACAATGGCTTTGAACTTTCTTTGATTTCTGCTCGATGACATGAGCAACCTCTAATTAACGGTCAAATTCGGTGAAGATGAGATCCGTTGGCGTGTTTCTCGTACTTCTTGAAGTGTTAATGTAGATTTCTTTAATTTTGATGCTTTCAGAGATTTGATATTAATTTCTTCACTTCTGGTTTCACGCTTGATCGGTTGTGAAGGATGCTTCTCTAAGAAGGGCCCTTTTGTGGTGGTTTGATCTTCTTGGGAGAGCATGAATTCAAGTGTGTTGTAAAGAATGAAGAAGTTTTGCCCTTCTTACTTCTCTCTTGATCTTGTAGTTGCTGGAGTTTTCCGGAGCTTGTGGTTGTTTGCAATCTTCAGTATTGTTGTCTAAGAGCTTCTTGCAGTGTGTTTTTGAAAAAGAGGAAAATGACCATTTCTCTTCCTAGGTAAGACTATTTATAGCAAAGGATTAGGCTGCCCCCTTAGCCTATTTTGCTAACCAATCCCATGTGAGTGAGGTGTTGGATTATGGTTAACTCCCATACATGCACCATAATGTAGGAATTAGTAGTCTTGTCATATAAATTAAGTCCATTTATTTAGCTAAAAAATTCACATTTTTACAAATGCCCCATCGAGTACGAGTTAATGGAGCTCTGTATGGTGCCGATGTCCTCGACGATGTCGACTTTCAGGATGGTAGCTTGACTTGTCTATTGAAGAAGTTCTCTACATAGCTTGTGAACATTGAGGAGATGTCTGGCTTGCATGGCATGCGGTTGACCTTGATCGAAAAATTCCAAGTCACATGACATGTACCTATGTCTTTGGCATGAAAATCCACACGTGGATAGCTGCATTTTTTTTTTCATGCTTTGAACGGGTTCATTTGATAATCTAGACACAAGACTCGTATTCCAAGAGGATAAGTAAGTCAAATGCGTATGTATCATGACTCTTCTTGTTCACAACAAATTTGGGCGTGTTGATGATGTAACAGCTCCGAACTTTGGTTGAAAAAGTGATTATCAGGAATATCTCACCGGTTAGTAGCAAAGCCAATCCACTAGAACCCATTTATCTTGTCATTCGGGGAGTGGGTCTCACAATGTGAGACTCCTACCATAACACAAATACCCTTTTTTTCTATTTTCCTCTATAAATATATCTTGTAGGGGTTTTGACGTACCCAAACCAATTTTCTCTTTTTTTACTTTCACTGCAAATCATGGGGGCGATTCTTGAGGCCCCAAAATCTTTTTCGTGAACCATTTCCCTGTTGCAAGGATTGTAGGCTGTCATAACAAGTATTAAATCCCGTAGCAGTCATTTCAACTGTAGCTTGCTATTGATAAAAGTGGGAGACTCACAGACTTGTAACTGTAGCTTGCTATTGATAAAAGTTGTATTGATCAACTCCTGGTTAAACATGCTTACACATTTGTTGTAGAGGCATGTAAGAAGCATTGTGTTGTACCTTGATAGCATGAGTCAGTGGGTCTATATAGCAATTCTTTTAATGGATGTTGCCATGCACTTTGTCCCAATACGAAGCTATAACTAGTGGATGACACAACCAACTTAATGTAGTTGATTAGTGAGGGTAGGTCTCACGTAGATCGATATTTGTACCATAAACTCTTCTAAAGTGATTATATCCTTTAATTTCTTGTAATTTGAGAAAGCAATATGTCCTTTTGATTTATGTTCTCTTTTAGTTCATTAACTTTCCTTTGCATGTAGACACTTGCGTTGATCATATTGCTGCCCCTAGAGTCTATAAGTTCAAGGTACCGTGAAAGCTTCCTTCGTCAATGGATTCAATCGAACTTATTAGGTGATTGCGAAACTTGGACCCAGGATTTTCTCCGAGAAGACGTTTGTCGCTGGCTTTGATTATTTTACTTTGTAATCTTTCCATGGGAGACGAAATTTCATGGTCGGTAGCTGTTTATGCAAAACTACATACATTCGATGCATAGTGTCATCTATTGTCAAGTTATCATGAGTTCCATTTATTTCTACTGAACATGTCGAGTTAGGGCTTCACCACTTGGCACATTTGTATGACTTCATCAGCATCGATCAGGCCCTCACAGACCTTCAATGGTTCGGGGTCCCTAGGTCAGGAGCTTCATAGATTTTCAGGTCTGAAGTCTCTTGGGTCTAGGGATTAGCTTGCACAGAGCTTCTTCACTAGCAAACATGATACACAAACCTTCCTTCCTCACCAAAGAGCCCAACATGCAGAGCTTCATCAGTATTAGGCCCTCGTAGATCTTTATTGGTTCGGGGTCCCTAGGTCTGGAGCTTCGTAGACTTTTGGGTCCGAAGTCTCTTGGGTTTAGGGATGAACTTGCAAAGAGCTTCTTCACCAGCAAGCATTATACACAAAGCTTCCTTCCTCACCAAAGAGCCTGACATGCAGAGCTTCGTCAGCAGCAGGCCCTCGCAGACCTTTAATGGGCCGGGGTCCCTACGTCTGGAGCTTCATAGACTTTTGGGTCTGAAGTCTCTTGGGTTTAGGGATTAGCTTGCATAGAGCTTCTTTACTAGCAAGCATGATACACAAAGCTTCCTTCCTCACCAAAGAGCCCAACATGCAGAGCTTCATCAACAGCAAACCCTCGCAAACCTTTAATGGTTCGGGGTCCCTAGGTCTGGAGCTTCATAGACTTTCGGGTCTGAAGTCTCTTGGGTTAAGGGATTAGCTTGCACAATGCTTCTTCACCAGCAAGCATGATACACAAACCTTCCTTCCTCACCAAAGAGCCCAACATGCTGAGCTTCATTAGTATTAGGCCCTCGTAGATCTTTATTGGTTCGGGGTCCCTAGGTCTGGAGCTTCATAGACTTTTGGGTCCGAAGTCTCTTGGGTTTAGGGATGAACTTGCAAACAATTTCTTCACCAGCAGGCATGATACACAAAGCTTCCTTCCTTACCAAAGAGCCCGACATGCAGAGCTTCATTAGCAGCAGGCCCTCGCAGACCTTTAATGGGCTGGGGTCCCTATGTCTGGAGCTTCGTAGACTTTTGGGTCTGAAGTCTCTTGGGTTTAGGGATTAGCTTGCATAGAGATTCGTTACTAGCAAGCATGATACACAAAGCTTCCTTCCTCACCAAAGAGCCCAACATGCAGAGCTTCATCAACAGCAGGCCCTCGCAAACCTTTAATGGTTCGGGGTCCCTAGGTCTGGAGCTTCATAGACTTTCGGGTCTGAAGTCTCTTGGGTTAAGGGATTAGCTTGCACAAAGCTTCTTCACCAGCAAGCATGATACACAAAGCTTCCTTCTTCACCAAATAGCCCAACTTGCAGAGCTTCATTAGTAGCAAGCCCTCGCAGAGCTTCATTAGTGGCAGGGTCCCTAGGTACAGAGCTTTGTGGACTTTCGGGTCTGAAGTATCTTGGGTTTAGATATTAGCTTGTATAGAGCTTCTTCACCAAAGAGTCACATCATGTGCATATCAGCAACAGGCCCTCACAGACCTTCAATGGTCTGAGGTCCCTATGTCTAGAGCTTCATAGACTTTTGGGTCTAAGGTCTCTTGAATTTAGGGATTACTCTACATAGAGTTTCTTCACTAGAGAGTCATAGCATGCGAGCTTCATCAGTTGTAGGCCCTCATAGACCTTCAATGGTCTGGGGTCCCTAGAGATTCATAGAATTTTGGGTCCAAGGTCTCTTGGGTTTAGGGATTAGCTTGCATAAAATTTCTTCACTAGAGAGTCATAGTATGCGGAGCTTCATCACCAGAGAGCATGATGCGTAGAGCTTACTTCTTCACTAGAAAGCATAGAATGCAGAGCTTCATCAACAACAAGCCCTCACAAACCTTCAATTGTTTGGGGTTCCTAGGTTCAGAGCCTCATAGTGCTTCTAGTATAAGGTCTCTTGAATCTAAGGATTAGCTTGCAAAGAGCTTCTTCCCTAGAGGACTTGATGCACAAAGCTTTCTTCCCTTTGATTTTGTTGTCATCTTCTATACCTCCTCCATCAAAGAAGAAATTGCCTCAAGGTGGAAGGTTAACAAACCCTGAAGACCTAACTTTGAAGGCATGATCTCTCTGCTTTCCTTGTAGAATGCTAAACACACTAGTGATTATTATTGAATAACTTTTGACAAGTCCTTGTTGTTAACACAGAGTTGAGTAGAAGGAGCTCTTTGAACCTTTCCAACCAAAAGGAGTTGTAATAGATCATGCAATGCTAGAGTCTTCTATTTCTTTTACGAGTCTACAAGTCTTCTGGAAGTTCATATAGAATGATCACTCATTTAAAATGAAATGGATAAGATTGCTCTTGACTTCTTTAAGGGAGCTTGTTGCAAAGATTTCTACAGACATGAGTGGATGTCTATGACTAAACTGGCCATGGTGAGAAGGTTCTTGAAGAGGTCTACCATTTTGACATGTTGTTTGTCCAAGAGGTTGGTTCCTTGTCATCATGTGGAGAAGAGTACCTTGGTTATAGAGATAGAGTTAAACATGCTCCAACTAAGAAATAGAAGGAGGCAGAAATTGGTAGATCTAGTTATTGAAGTGATGCATATGAATTGAACAAGTCCTTTTCCAGTAACCAAATGATTCAAATCACAATTGACATGACTTCTGCTGACAACAAGAAACCCCACATTGATGTAATGTCTTGTACCTGAGGAGGAATGAGAAGGAATAGAAGAGCAATAATAAAAGAAAGTGGAGCAACACTTTTCCTTAACCTCCAAAGACAATACTCTAGCAAGAAGTAGTAGAAAGATAGTGAAGCACTTGTAGTGGAAAAGCTCAGCATGGCGAATTAAAATAATTGAAGGAAAACAACAAGCAAGAGATGCAAGTCAATGTTAAGTGACAACACAACCTGTAGAAGCATCCATTACTCTTTGTAAAAGTATATGTAAAACTCCAAGAAGTGGTCTTTCTCTTGTAAATTAAACAACTTCTACATTGTAGTCAAATGATGTTGGAAATGGACTTGATATTTCCTTGTTTTTCTTTTAAGAGAGAAATTATCATATTTGACATTTGTTTTGCTATTCACAGTTTAGGCTCATGTGGGCCAGGAGCGTTACAATGCAAAAGACTTTTTTTTTTTACCGTTCATAGTTTAAGCTCATGTGGGCCATGAGCACTACAATGCAAATGACTTTCTTTTTTTTTTGTTTTTTCGTTCATAGTTTAGGCTCATACGGGCCAAGAGCATTACAATGCAAAGGACTTTCTTTTTTTTTTTTTATGTTTTTCCATTCACAGTTTAGGCTCATATGAGCCAGGAGCATTATAATGCAAAAGATTTTTTTTTCTTTTTTTTTTTTTTTTCTGTTTTTCCATTCATAGTTTAGGCTCATGCGGGCCAAGAGTGTTACAATGCAAAAGACTAGGGGTAGTACCTCTTAAGGTACTTTCCGTTAATGGGTCTAAGATGTAGACCCTCTAGTGTGACAAGGAGATAAGCACCATTAGTGTAGACTTCTTTCACCACTTGAGGCCCATCCCATTTAGGGTCAAATTTCCTCCCTGAATAGTGTGAGAGAACAATAATTCATCGAACAGTAAGGACAAGATCTCCTTTCTGAAAGGAGAGAAGACGGCCCATCTTGTTGAATGCACGAGCCAAATGAGCTTGGTAGCACTCTATTCTTTGTTGAGCTTCTAGCCTCTTCTCGTCTAGCGCTTCAAGCTCAACTAGTCATAGATTTGCATTCTCATCTTTTGTAATCCCCTCTTAGATATCCATCCTTAGGAGTTCATTTGTCTCTCTAGGGGGAATACAACTTCTACACCATATACTAAAGCAAAAGGAGTTGCATTTGTAGTGGTGCGGTAAGATGTCCGATACGCCCATAAGGCCCCATCCAAGCGTTCATGCCAATCTTTCTTAGATTTGGGCACAATCTTTTCAAGTAATTTACAAAGGATTTTGTTATAGGCCTCTACAAGTCCATTGGTCGCTGCATCATACATGGTTAAAAGCCTCTGCTTAATGCCAATCTTGTCACAAAATTGTGTCACCAATGCTATTGAGAATGGCTTCCTATTATCTATGATTATGTAACGTGGAACATCGTAACGGTGGACAATGTGAGTCTGGAGGAAGTTAACAATATCTTCTTTCTTTACTTCTCAAAGAGGAACTACTTCAGCCCTTTTAGAAAAGTAATCTGCTAATGCTAGGATGAAGAGATGTTGGCAAGAAGACTTAGGTAAAGGACCAACCACATCAAGTCCCGTTGCATCAAATGGCCACAATGCAATTGTAGGATGTAGAGGTTCTTGTGGTTAGCGAATAAAATCCCCATGAAATTGACATGTCTGACATCTTTTAGCATATTCAATTGAGTCTTGTATCATTGTTGGCCAATGGAAGCCCATTTGCTTAAGGCGATCGTGGAGCATAAGTCCTGATTGATAAGCACCACAAGCTCATCCAAGCATTCATGCCAATCTTTCTTAGATTTAGACACAATCTTCTCAAGTAATTTACAAAGGGTTTTGTTAAAGGCCTCTACAAGTCCATTGGTCGTTGCATCATACAGGTTAAAAGCCTCTGCTTAATGCCAAACTTGTCACAAAATTGTGTCACCAATGCTATTAAGAATGGCTTCCCGTTATCTGTGATTATGTAATGCGGAACACCGTATCGGTAGACAATGTGAGTCTGGAGGAAGTTAACAAGATCTTCTTTCTTTACTTCTCAAAGCGGAACTACTTCAGCCCATTTGGAAAAGTAATATGCTAATGCTAGGATAAAGAGGTGTTGGCAAGAAGACTTAGGTAAAGGACCAACCACGTCAAGTCCCAATGCATCAAATGGCCACGATGCAACTGTAGGATGTAGAGGTTCTGGTGGTTAGCGAATAAAATCCCCATGAAATTGACATGTCTGACATCTTTTGGCATATTCAATTGAGTCTTGTATCATTGTTGACCAATAGAAGCCCATCCGCTTAAGGCAATCGTAGAGCTTAGGTCCTGATTGATGAGCACCACAAACTCCAGAGTGTGCTTAGTCGAGTGCGCTTTGGATTTAATCTCCGTGGATACACCTCATGGGGACATCATTGAAGGAGCGTCTGTAGAGGTTGTCATTGTAGTATAGGAAATAGGGTGCTCAACGCCGTATCTCAGCTATACGCTTGGGATCTTCGGGCAACTTCCTATGCTACAAGTAGTTAATGAAAGGTCATCTCCAGTCCTCAACCTCCATAGTAAATACAAAAACCACATTACTTTCCTATTCTATCTCTTCTTGGGATCTTCGTTGCAAAGTGTACATTTAGCACGCTGGCCCCATAACTAATTGAGCCCGCTAACATGTTGGAGGCATCAACTAGTATGACACTAGTCCCGGTCGAGGTAGGATCAACTTGGGATGAGGAGCCCTGGATCCTCCATGTGAACGGCTTGTCTAACCTGTGAGGAAGTGGTGCTGGACTAATACTATACAGCCCGAGCGAGGTGAAGCTGGAGTATGCTCTCCGGTTTGGATTTGAGGCATTGAACAACGAGGTGGAGTACAAAGCACTAATTGCCGGGCTCAACTTAGCGAAGGAGATGGGTGTTAACCACCTTATATTGTGCAACGACTCGCAGTTGGTAGTAAACCAGGTCAACGATGATTACAAAGCTTGCGATACAACTATGGCGGCCTACTTAGCCAAAGTTAGAGAAATCCTACCAGGCTTTCGCTCTTACTTTATCAGAAAGATTACCAAGGTCCGAGAACATTAAGGCCGATGCCCTGTCATGATTGGCAAGTACCAACGGCAACACCATATGAACTATGTACATAGAAGACCTACCTCGGCCCAGCATGCTCGGGGGGCAGAAGAGGTCGCTCTTGTGTTGTAAGCGGAACCGAGTTGGACTGACTTACTTGTTGATTATCTGCTCTACGGGACCCTACCAGCAAAATGCATCGCATCTCATAGGGTAGAGCGTCAATCAGCTCGGTACGTTCTTGTAGACGGACGACTGTATAGGAGGTCCTTCACGCTCCCCTACCTACATTGCTTGCGACTCTCAAAAGCTGAGCTCTTACTTTGCGACATCCATGAAGGGTTATGCAAAGGACACTTAGGGGGAAGAGTGCGCCCAAAAATCACTAAGGCAGGGTTACTACTGGCCCATTATGAAGGCAAATGCACTCGAACTCGTCAAGAAATGTGACAGATGCCAGAGGCATGCCAACATCCTCCATCAGCCTGCCATCGATCTGAAGTACCTAACTAGCCCATGGCCCTTCGCGTAGTGGGGAATCAACATCCTTGGTCCATTTCCGTCAGCAACCGGGCAAAGGAAGTTCTTAGTCGTGGTAGTGGACTATTTCATGAAGTGGGTGGAGGCCGAGCCATTGGTGAACATTACAACCCTGAACATCTAAAACTTCTTTTGGAAGAACATTGTGTGTCATTTTGAACTACCCAAGGTGCCGATATCGAACAACAGGAAGCAGTTTGAAGACATCAAGTTCCAAATTTGGTGTGTTGAGATGGAGATTCAGCAAAACTTCACTCCGATGGCACACCCACAGGAAAATGAATAGACCAAAGTGACAAACAGGGCTATCCTCCACGGACTGAAAGCTTACCTTGCGTGAGCAAAGGGTTGTGGGTGGACGAGTTGCCTAGTGTCCTTTGGGCCTACCAGACAACCATCAAGACTACGACCAACAAAACACCCTTCAACCTCACATATGGAACAAAAGTTGTGATTCTGACGAAGATTGAAGTATTGATGTTGCGACGACAAAGAGGCAAACGACGATGAGCTCCAGACCAACTTAGACTTGATTGAAGAGGTATGCGATCTGGCCTACATCCGGACTATGACTTACTAACAGCAGGTAGTTCAGTATTATAATGCCCGGGTGAGACGGGTGTTCAGAGAAGGCACCTACGAGCTTGAGACCATGGAAGGAAAATGAGTACCTTGAGCTTGGAACGTTGAGAACCTAAGAAGATACTATTTGTGAATTCACAACTCCAACGCAACTGAAACACTACTAAGTCCACAAGATCATCGTGCTGATCAAAAGGATGACGAACTGGAGAGAGGACCCTGAGTCACTCCCATAGCCTAAGGGTATTGATGTTGAGCAGATAAAAGACCTCGGCACAATATAAGACCCAGTCGCCTCTTCATCATGGGCAGAAAAGTCCTAGTTGCCTTTTCGGCATAGGCAGCCTAAGACCCAGTCGCCTCTTCGGTATGGGCATACTAAGACCTAGTCGCTGATGGGTTTGTCGAAGCCCTCAAAATTAGTACTAGTCCCACAATAAAATATTTGTAGTAAAAGTGGTACTAGGTCGAACCCCACAGGGAGTAAATCAGTAATCTCTTAGCTGAATGGATAAAGTAATTGTGTGGGAAAATTTAATAACTAAAATTAAAAGAATAACAAACTAAGCAAACAAGAGAAAATCCGTCTTACCGAATTCTGGTTCAAGGGTGGTACATTTCAGCATTCTTGAATTTCAAGCATTTAACCTTAGATTTATTAGGATAGCCATAATAAACCTTGTGTTTTCCTAATTCAGTTGACCAAACCCAGCATTCGATCAACACTTATCACCACTCAACTGGGTACGATAGCGTTCCATGTTAAACAATGATAGCATTAAGATTTGTGAAAACAGTTAAACCAAAATAACAATAGTTGAGATAGCTACAATTATTGAATTTTGTTCCATCGATTCCTTTAGGTTGAACCATGATAAAACATTGGTCAAAGGCTGTTATGAACAATTGACCCAAAAAGATATCAACCTAATTGCTACTTGTACCATTATTCATGACAATTACGGATCATCAAAATCATGGATAGCAATAGGAAAATCAACATTAATTCAGTTTGTCAAACTAATTAACATCAATATCCAATAAAAATATGCACAAGAATCAATGAATACTTGAATTAGAAATCAAGAAAATAAAGTAACTACAGAACCTAACAATGACACAACCGAACCTCCCCCCTTGAACCAGAAAAAGAAGGTTAGCTACTCATGATCTGCGCAATCTCCATGCCTTTCTTCTCTATAGCCGAACTGCTTCCTTGATCTTCTTGGCCTCTTGATGATCTCTTGAATTTCCCAATTCAAAAGTTGTGGATCTTTCTTTCTTCTTTCTAATGCTTCTTGAATTTCCCAATTCGGAGTCCGGAATTGTGAGTTAGGCCCAGATCATTGACTGTTGCCGAAACTGTGCAAAATCACCCGAATTGGCCTGTTTCCTTCCAATTGCCTTCTTTATTACCCTGAATCGAAATACAAGAGTAATGAGTGCATTTAAATGCTAAAGTAGTGTAAAAGGATGAAAATTAGGGGACAAAAATAGGGTTCTTTTCAATCTCATTAGTCGCTTCGGCATAGGCAGCCAAAATCCCCAGTCACTTTGGCATGGGTAAGTCAAAAGTAGCCCGTGCACAGACAGGTCAGGCATATACCCTACATTGTCTGTTCACCCTGATGTACAACGACATTGGATTATTCCTACTCGGATCTAGCTCGTCAGATCGGTGCTTTGGGAGTAATCTATACTTAGAAAAATTTTGTGCACAAGAGTTCTTGAACTATTGTATTTTATTAATGGGGAGATACTTCGAGTACATGGCAAAAAAAAATTGAAACTACAACTACTTCACTGAGCTCGGAGGCTTAGGACATCCCTTATATACAAAGGGTCTAAGAAAAGAGGCAAGTTACATTAGTTGACTTGGGGTTCCTCATCTCCAATGGAAGCATCAGCAGGCTGGTCGGTCTCCATATGATCCTCGGCATCACCATCTCCTTCTCCCTCCAATGTCGTCTCATCACCGATGAGGTCATTGTCATTCTCCTCTTCGGAGTTTGAGTAATTAGCGGCCTCAACGGCCATCTCCTTGGTGACTTTGGACATCGTGATGGCACTAAGGTCGAGGTTGGGGAATTCGCACTGGGTCAACCACTTGCTGAGTTTGAAGCCCTTGCTGTAGCCATCCGCCTTGGCTTCGACCAACAACTCGAGCTACTCTACCGAAGACTTATACTCCTCGATGGCCTTGACCTTGGCCTCCTCCATTGCCCTGAGCAGGATATCAGTTCACTCCTTCACAAGTGCTTCGAGGTTCTCATTCTCCCTCTTGAGGGCCTCCTTCTGCTCCTCCAACTCCTTCTTCCCCGCCATCATTAGATTCAACAACTCCTTTTTAGCTCACGCGTCCTTCTGCAGTTTGTTGATTTCACTACGAGCTATGCTCAAATCAGCATGAACACTCCAAGAGGACTCCTCGGCCTCCAGAGCTCGCTTCAGGTTCACTTCGAACTGATAAGCTAGAGCATGGATCATGGAGTTCACCTGCCAAAAGAAGAAATAAAATCTAAGTATTGAGAAAAAAGTTGCGAATAATATAGTCCAAAGGTCAGGTACGTACGACCAGGCAGTGAGTCACCGCTCTGGCCCCGAGCTGAGCTACCGGTAGATCAGCCCAATGAGCAACCTCCTCGGAGAAGACCGCATCCTTACTCTTGAGGAGACCGAACTTCAGAGTCAAGATGCTTCGAGTTGCCCTGGACATGTCTCCTCTCGAAGGGGTGGTCGCCTGAGTGTGTTGAGGCTCGGACACCGGGGCCTCCTCAGGTAAGTGAGACAGAGAAGCTTTGCCTTCGTCTTTCTCGACCAAGTCGATAACTGGCGGCTGTTGGGAAACTGGAGGATGCTAAGGGATGGCAGTGTCGACGCTAGAAGTGGTTGTGGCCTCGTGGAGATGAGCCTTTTTGGAGGCCCTCATCTTCTTCCCCTTCTTCATACTCCCAAAGAGCTTGATAGCAGGAATATCAGCCATGGCTACTGTAAAAAGTAACGAATAAGGTAAATCACAAGATAAAATAAATCAAGAAGAAGAAAACAAATATGGCAATTGTGATGGTGACCAACCAGGAAGACTTAGCCTGGCTTGTATGAATTTCTCTTTGGTCATGAAATTTTTGAACTTCAGCTTGAGCTGTGCCCAAGATCGAACTTCCTCCCGTGTTTGTTTGTCCAACCTGACGCCAGGGTCCTAAATGGCAGGCCTCTAGGGAGTTGGAAATGGCCACCCCATATTGTTACGAACTACGAAGTAATGCCTCTTCTAGGCTAGGACTTTATTCGGGAGCTCGTGCAAGAGTTTGTACTTAGGACGAGGAGACATGTAATAACTTTGCCTATGCTCAGGGAGAACACAAACTGAATTCTTTTTTATGGATAAGATCAAAGAAAAGGTATCGAGGTCCAAAGGCCGGTTCTAGTCGTGGAAAAGGGAGATGGTACCTACAATATTGTGGATTGAGTTGGGATGGAGCTGGTATATGGCGATGTCGAAGAATTTGATGACCTCGACTATGAAAGGGTGAAGTGGGAAACACAGCCCAGCTATGAGCTGCTCCTCGAAGACCACCATCTCGTCATGACTGTGATCCCAAGGAAGATTACCTAAGGGAATGCTATAACAAGGTTATTGGGCGGCCTATACCGAGCTACCATAGATAGAAGCCTATCAACCGTCATCGTAGATGGGCCAAAGCTGTTCGGTGCTCGATCCTGACGCAAAGTGGAGGTTGACTTGCCAGAAGCCTCACGTTCTTGCCAAGGTGAGTCCGCCTCGGACAGGTTGGAGTCCACATCTTGCACTGAGGTATCCACCTCGGTAGGGTGTGACTCCGCAACCTGCACCGAGGTGCCCACCTCGGCCCTATCGGACTTGCCACTTTCATCAAGAAGGATATCTAAACTAACACTAGACATGCCGAGCTAAAGGAATAGGACAACGGAAATTGGAAACAAGGAAAGGCAAACTCACCAAGAAGACCGAAGAAAGCAGGATGACCTCGGTCACGGGGATAGTTGACACCGAGCTGCGATCTCAAGGAACTCAATCACGCAGTTTGTGGTGAGAAAAATGGGCCTTCAGCCCCTATTTATAGCCACCTTAACCGTAGTTCAATGGCCAAGATCTACATGATTCAACCACTCCTATGAAAATTGGTTGCATGCCACTCGAGGTTGAAATCGGTTGAGTGTGTGCTTTGACGTCCGCAGAATTTATAAATGGTATGACATTCGCGTGTACATGATACATGATCTTGGTCATTTCCTGGTCGAGCCAGATGGTCATACAGGTCTGACTGAAGAACTGCCCTCCCTACCATCTAAGCATCGTGCCAAATCCACCTGGGCTCGTCATGAACTCCCCGCATCGGGTCAGGACCCCTGGCATGAGGAGTGGGGGGCAATTGATGAGGGGTGATTTGACCCGACCTAGTATGTGAAGGACACGTGGACACAACCTTCCAGTAGGATGACAACTCAGCAAGGAGAGCCTCATTAGTAGTTCAGGAGCTCAGGTGTTTGGGCACCTTGATACCAAAGCCACCTTGGCACCCGATTATCGAAGTGACGCGTAATCGACTCTAGAAGCTTCTCATCTGACTTCGAACCTCCCGGGATCATGCCGCGTAATAGCAGGCTATCCTCTCCCCGCCCGGATTGGAAGGTAACAATAAACTTCATTGACTAACACTTTACTCTCCTTGTAAAGCATAACGGATCCCAACTATGTAGGGTGAGGATCTCGTAGCTGTTTCGTGAGACCCACGTCAGCTCAACTATATAAGGTCATCGACCCCCAAGACCAAAGTACATGCGATTAAGTGCATTCTAGCTCTCCTATTTCTTAAACTCTCAGCTCACATATCACAATTACTGACTTAAGCATCAGAGTGACCTAGTCGGGTTCTCTGATCCCCTTTTTCTTTGCAGTTCGAGCGATCTATTTGTCAATAGACATCCGAGCTGCCCTACAGATAGGAGCATCCAGATCGCGCACCATCAAAACCCATTTTGCACATATGGGTATTATTGTTGCTTCATCACCCATGAGTGCTAAGATTGTTGCTAGATTAGCAAGGGCATCTACTTGCTTTTCTTTTGCTTCTGGGTACATGTTCAATGGTAGCATGCTCGAACTCCTTCAGTAATTGGATTGCATAATGGTTGTTGGGAACTAGGTTGTCCTTGCACACCTCATACTCTATCTTCAATTGGTGGATTACCAATTTTGAATCCCCATATACTGTGAGGTGGTGTATTTCCAAGTCAATGGCCATTTCTAAACCAATGATTAAAGCTTGGTACTCTACCATGTTGTTGGAGCAAAGCTCAGTTAAGGCAAATGAGTATGTGAAGGCTTTTTTTTGTGGCGAGGCAAATACAACACCGGCACCTGCACCATCTTTGCGTGCTGCTCCATCGAAAAACATCATCCATGCTAGAATAGGGTGATCTATAAGGAAGTCTGCTAGTGTTTCTCCTTTCACAGCCTTCTGTGGGACATATGTGATGTTAAATTTTGACAAGAGGAGAGCCCATTTAGGCAGTCTCCTTGAAAGTACAGCTCATGTCATGATGTACTTGAGGGGGTCTGCCCTTGAGATAAGGTGGACAATATGTGCCAACATGTAATGCTGTAGCTTCTTCATGACAAAGATGAGAGGGTTTAAGGTGAGGAGCCCTACCCCACCCCTCATCATGAAGATCATATCTTAGAACTACCAGTAGGAGACTTGGTAGTTCAACATCTAAAAGCCATCTGTGGGGTCCCCAGTCCAAATATCACCTTTCATCTCTAAGACTAAGGCTTCAGAGTCAAAATCTATCAAGATTATAGAATAATTGGGTCTAGTTAAAAGCCATGTGATTCTGGTAGATGGAAAATCTGGTGACCTTTGGCTAATTTGATGCCCTTTCATCAACTTGGAGATCATCTCGTCGTCTAATAATGTCATCGTAACTTCAATTTCTTCTTTTCCTCCAACAGAGGTTTGGCATATTGTTTGTGTAGATAATGAACCTTCTATGATGAACAAAGAATACTTTTGGAAACATCTTAAAATGATTGCTAGCTCGATCTCTTTCCCTTGGTGTTTGGTCAGAGAACTCAAATGTCATTTGCACTATGAAAGATATAAAGATGAAGTTGTCACTTGCTCTTTGGAATACATTAGACTAGACTACTCATGGATATTGTTAATTAACTATGTTATACCAGCCTAAACTTGGTCTAACAAGAGGGAACCACCCTAGTTCATTAGAGAAAGACTAAATAGAGCCTTGGCTTCAAACTATTGGAGAGTTTTTCTTTCCCGAATGCTATGATGAAACATCTCCCCTCTGTGGGAAGAAAACACACTCCCATCTTATTAATTTTGACAAGAAGTATCAAGAGGACTTGTAAACTTCTTCACCTATGGTTTAAAGAAGGTTTTCTCAAAAAAATAGAACACAACTAGGGCTCTATTCCTTAGGGTCCTTTACACTCCAAGTGCAACAAGGCATGCAAGTTTCAGTTCACAAATTGGGGGAGAGCCACCGCAGGAAACTGGGTGTAGAAATTGAAAACCATTACTGAAAGAGTTGAATAGTTAGTCCTTAATTCTCCTACTAAAAATACCCTTGAAGAAGAGAGAAAACTGGTGGCTGAATATAAAGATTGTTTACCCAATGCGGAACTTTATTGGAGACAGAGAGCGAAGGGTACCCAAAATTAGCTGGCTTAGGTGTAAAGATGGAGAGTGGAGCTTAGATCCCTTGATGATCCAAAATTCACTGGTGAATTTTATAAGAGATCTTTCCCATGTGGTTACACAGGGGGTAAATAAATTAGTTTCAATGGTTCCAAGCTACGAGGAAGTAAAAAAAAGAGCATATTTAATATAGTTCCATTAAAAGCCCCAAGACCTGATGGCTTATTAGCTACTTTTTACCAAAAATATTAGGAGGTCATTGGTAATGAGTTAGTGGATTTTATCCAACTTGTGTTCAAATAGAAGAAGATGTCTTATGTTGTCAATGCTATATATATATATATATATATATATATATATATATATATATATATATATATATATATACATATTTCTTTAGTTCATAAGAAAGAGGCTCCGTAAGTGGTAATTGATTTCTGTCCGGTTGGATTATGCAATATTACTCATTTTCTAGTCACAAACAATTAATATTCATTAGATTTGAAGGGCTAAAAGTCCCTTTTACCCTTAGAGAGCAAAGAAGAAGCATCCTCGACCAAAACCCTAAATTCACCAAATGCACTAGAAAACATATGGGTTCTATGGTACCAATGTGCCGATAATGGCACCATGAAACCAATACTTCTATATTTAGCTAACTCTCTAATGTAATCAACAACAAACAATAACCCACTAGCCTTCAAAAACCTATAGATTAGTGGGTGCTCCAAGATCCAACTTACCCATTTGTTGTAATAAGTGGAACTAGATTTTCAACAATGAATAATTATGTCCCTGCCACACTTGTCAGCACCAATTTTTCTTAGTCCCTTCACCCTACCTTTTTCTTACCCTCCTCTTAGACCTTAGAAACTTGGAAACATAACCAGATCAACTTGAGACTTTCCAAAACTCAAAATAATCTTGAGATCAATATCAACGTTCGATCAGACATCATCCTTAGACTTGGAAAACTATAACTTAGTTACACAATTGCTTTCATGACTAAACTGCAAAGATCCACCATTCATTACACCAACTTCCTTTCTAATGGCCCCGATCTATGCGATATTCAAACTCCAACTCCTCAAAATCAAATCCAACACACTCATCATCTCAAGATCACCAGGAATCAATCAACCAACAAATCCCACCAGAAATCTACGAATATCAACCACAAAACACCAACATCTCATTTTTTATTTCCTTAAATGATTTCCAAGATCGACCATATCTTTCTCAAATCAGAACCGTCCACTCGACTCCTCACCCTAATCCATGCCTACCTACCAAATTGTTGCTTAAAATTCCCCCGTTTGACCCCCCATCAATCCTAGGTTCTATTTCAGCAAATCTCATTAATTAGAGTTTACCATCCGTCATCCCAATTTCATGATTAATCAGACCTTATTCAAAGATCAATAAAACCCCAGCACATCAAATTTCATGACTAAACACCTCCATTTGACTCTTGAGAAAATAAGATTCCATTTTGGGCTCTCTCGTTGATTGGAAAATCATAAGCTAAGACCATGATCTGAACTAAATCAGACAATATACACCTCTATTCAAAGATTCATCATTTTCATCAGATTCGAGATGATAAAAAATGCCTACCCACCAAATTTCATCCCAAAATTCTCTCGTTTGACCCTTCGTCAAATAAAGATTTTATTTCAATAAATCTTATTGATCCGAACTTGTCAACCATAGGTCTTAATCATCCTGACCCTATTTGTTCGGTTAGACCTTACCATTGTGTTTAGAGACCCAAAAAAACCCAACATGCCAAGTTTCATGATGAAATTTAGATTTGTTTATGGGTCGGGTAGCCTGATGGCCCGACCCGGCCCAGTCCGCACCCCGGTCGGGCTTGGACATGTACTTAGGCCCGCGAGCCTGACCTCGGGCCCAAAACACCAAGCACGATTATGTGTCGGGCCGGGCTTGGGATTTTTCAAAAATCCCGGCCCGACTCATTTATATAATATAAAATATATAATATTTATTATAATATATATTATTAATTTAATATATATATATATATTATTCTTTTTCTTTATAATTTCTCTCTCTCTTTATTCAGCCGCTTTAGTAGTGGCATGAGCTATATACTTTGGGCTTGGGCCCAAGCCTGGGCTTCAGGCTTTTTATGAGGGTTGGGCTTGGGCCCAAGTTATTGGCCCGATGCTCGGGCCGGGCTCGGGCTCGGGCCTTAAAAAAATCTGTTAATGCAAATTGAAAGCCCAGCCCAGCCCGACCCATGAATAGGTCTAATAAGATTCATCCGTTTGACCGTTAAACTATAAAGATACCATTTTGTCATACCAGATTAAATTGTCACGTTATCCGTCCCAACCTAAAGCCTCAAAAGGGTGATCTGATGTCAAACACATTCTTGACTCATTAGAACACCTAGACCAATGAATTTGAGCCTAATAGACCCAAAAAGCCCAAAAACCCAAAGATACCCCCACTTAAAACAAAAAAAAAGACAACCACATTTAAAAGTTTATCAAATTTATATTTTCTATCACTGACAGCCCCAAATACGAGACTGCCATGATAGGCACGCCCCAAGCTCCCATTGGATGCACAAAACCTATAAAAACCACCCCCAAATCAAAGATAAACTTTCACCAAAGAGGAAAAGTTTACTAATAACCATTTTCTTTGAAAAATCCTTGCATACTCTCTTGTAAAAGTTTTTTTGAAGCCCAAGCTTTGTGGTTGGATGAATTTTAAACCTCTTCCTCTCATTTTTTCTATAAATACAAACCCAACTCAAGCTTCGAGAAAAGAGGAAACCTAAGGGAGACCCCTAGAGAGAGAGAGAGAGAGAGAAAGAGAAAGGGGGGAGAAACTAGAAAGAAAGAGATCTAAAAGAGAAGAAGATGAGAAAAGATCATTTTTTCAAACCTCTATAATCCCAAAGTCCTTGAAGATCAAACTTCAAATCTGTCCATTTACTTTCAGCTACAAGACTTGAAACTGAAAAGCATACCATCCATCCAAGTATCTCAATCCAGATTCTTTGAACTTGTTCTCACTGCTAGAAAACTCCAGTCAAGGTACATATGAAAGGTAAGTCTTTCATTTTAGCTTTTAAATATGATTTCTTAATCTCTATTTTTTTTTTAGTTTTTTTTGGATTGCTTGAGGTTCTAAAATGTTGGAAAACTATCATTTGCAATTTCTTCCTGACTAAGAATAGAGGCAGGGAGGCGAGGGTCTTAGGGAAATCAGTGCCTAAGACCCAATAACATCTCCTCAAAATCAATCTTAGGAGAAGTTGAAAAGAAGTTGCGAACACTAGTTCTCAAAGATCCTAAAACTTTTAGCAATCATCACCTAAAAATTACAAGTTTGAGCTAAAGATGCAATGAGAGGCTTACCTCTCTTGTGTGATCTTGTTAATGAGGTTTCAACAATTAGAATAAGTTGGAGTGGAGGTTGGATGAAGTGTTGAGTTGGGAGTGCTTCTGGTTGCTAATCCTCAATCAAGAAACCGGGGAAGCAAATTTAAAATTTAGGGCTCAAGTTGGGTCTTTATTTATATAGAAAAGGAAGGAAAATAGGTCTGACTCTTGTTAGGGGTGTCAACGGTATTTGAAAATCCGATTTTGAATTCGAGATTTAACATAATCTAATTGAATTCGGATAATTTGAATATCTAATTGGTCGAATTCAGGTATCCTATTCATACCGAATAACTAATCATATTCGAATTCGGATATGACTTGATTCGATTCAATAAATATCCGAATTTGACCAATTAATTAATTCTTATATATTATATATAAAATGTTTAATTGTTTTATATAATTTATATATATAATTAAATAATATAAATCATTTATATATTTATATACTTTATATAAATAAAATGTTTATTAATTACCTAAAATAATTAAATGATCAAGTTAAAGTCAAATCAAATTCGAATATTAATTTTTAATATCCGTCGTATATCAAATCAAATTCAAATATCAAATTTTCTAATCTGATTTGAATTCAGATATTTCTTTATTCAATTCGAATTCGATCCATTTACACCCCTAACTCTCACCTCACAAAGCCTAAGCTTTAAGAGAGTTTTTTCATGAAAATGGCCAAAGATTTTGGTAAAAAAAAGGTGCTCAATCAAGTTTACCTCTTTGGTGAAATGATTATCCTTGATTTGGGGTTGATTTTCATGTGTTTTGTAAATCCATTGAGGTTTTGGGGCATGTATATCATTGTCATTTTGTATTTAGGGCAGTTAGCAGCCTAAAATGTAAATTTGACACTTTAACAACAATAATTTTGTCTTTTATTATCTTTAAGTGGATGTCTCTTTGGGTTTTTGAGTTTTTTAAGTTTAATTGGCTTAATTTTATTAGTCCATGTGTTTTAGTAAGTCAATTAAGGGGCTGATATCAACCCCAAACCTCTTGAGTTCTTATTTTGGGACAACATATGTATTGATTTAACCTAATAAATTAAAATGGAATCTATTTAGTTTAATGGTTAAATGGATGAATTAGGCTATTAAATTTGAAGTACAAGGGGTTTTTTGGGTTTTTGAATATTGTGGTGAAGTTTGATTGGTCAAATAATGTTGGGATGATGGAGATCCACGGCTGCATGCTCCAATCAATGAGATTTGCTTAAATATTATATTAACTTGATGGTAGATTAAACAGAGGAATTTTAATATGAAATTTAGTGGGTGGACATTTTTGAACATCGTAAATATGATGAAAGTGATGGATCTTTTATCGGAGAGGTGGACTAAAGGATTTGGTTCAAATCAAGGTTTTGGCTTATGGCTCATAAGCTGGTGGATCTTTTGATGTGTTGGGGTTGTTTTGGTTTTAAAAACAGTGGTAAGTTCTGTTTGGTCAAATAAGACTTGGATGATAGGGATCTATGGTTGTTACACTATATTCAATGAGATTTGCTAAAATGAAATCTTGGGTTGTTAAGGGTCAAAAGATGGAATTTTTTTTATGAAATTTGGTGGGTAGGAATTTTTAACATCCAAAATCTAATGGAAAGGACGGATATATGGTTAAAGATGTGGATTAAAGGATTTGGTTCATATTAAGGTTTTAGCTTATGGTTTGTGAACTAATGAGAAGGGTTGAGTTGAAATCTTTCTCGTTTTGGGAGGAATTTGGGGATCTAGACAGGAGAAGGTTTTGGATTTAATGAGAACTGTTTGGTTGTTTAGGGCTACATTTTCTTATGTAATTTAATGGTAACCATCATATTGGAAACTTTATTGATCGGAGGATTAAATAAGGGAATCTAGAGTTGAAATTTGGCATGTGTGCAAGGATTAAGATAAGAAGTTAGGTGAATGGTTCAGATTTGAGAAAGAATTTGTTGATTGAACATCACAAAGATAGAGACCATCAGAGAGGAGGCTATTTTGATGAATGGTGGATTTTTGTAGTTTGGTCATAAAATGCATCATGCAACTAAATTTTAGTTTCTTAAGTCTAGGGATCATGTCTAATTGGATGTTTGATGTTGATCTCAATGTTCTCATTTGTTGTATGGGTTCCATCAAAAGTAGAAATTTTGGGTTTTGAAAAAGTCTCAAATTAATATGGTAGTGTTTTCAAGTTTTAGGTTTTAAAGTTAAGTATAAAGAGGTAGAGTGAAGGGACTGAGCAAAAATTAGATATTGACAACCAACATATCATACCCTCGAATAACGTTAAAATGTCCCTTGTGATCCACAGATCCCATAACCAATGGCCTAAATGCTTGTCCAATTTCTTATGCCCCCAATGACGTTTTTTCAGAGTCTAAATAGGCGAGGTTAATATGCTTCAAGTAAGATATGAATGGTGATTCAATGATGACATCATAGGAAGAGAAATAAGCACTGAAAGAGGACTATGATATTTTCATACAAGCAACATCAATAAGAGCAAAAACAATATCAATAGACAAAAGATGAGAACACAGAGAATTGGGAAGAAGATGAATAATATCCTAGAATGAAGTTTGACACTTTCATACTTAGGTGCAATTTAATGTTGTAACATGACACTTCCCTTCCATTGTATATGCTTGTTGACAAAAATACTTTTGTGAATAAGTAGAGGGGCTATCTTTGGACTAGAAGAAAAAAACAAAACAAAACAAAAACAAAAAACGACAAGACCCATTTCACCAGCATAGAAACAAATTTTGTTTACGTAGGTACATGGATTTAGACCCTGTGGAGACTATGTTGTAAATACCCATGATAGCTATAAATATAACCCTAGCAAGTGCACTAGTTATCAAGTAGTATAAAATATCATTCCCACGGGGATTTAACAAAATAAGTATTAAAACCACAATCTTCCCTAATTATCTGGACAAAAGAAATTCAGATTTGAGCAAGAACTACTGAAATTAAAAACTAGAAAAGGAAAATAGAAGCAATGATCACTAATCAAATATGCAATGGATGAAATCGCTAGGACTTTAGGTCCACCTAACCAATGTAATGAATATTAATGGATTTGATTTACTAAGATTATTTGCCATTCCCATAAGCTGAGGTCTTTCCAAATTTATTTAATATTCTCTCTCGAGATATATTAAAACTATGTCCATCAAGTAACCCTTCGATCTTTGGAGTAGAATTCTCAAGATAAAAATGCATTAAGTCCAAGAAAAACCATAATTTCAGATGAATCATGTATATATATCTCTATATACCATTCAATTCACACTATGAATTATTCAGTCGATTATGTGAATTCCTCTCTTGATTCATTCACATAACACAAATCAATTAAGAGGTGGCCAAGCCCTTAATTGCATTAAGCACAATAATTCATACACTATTTGGAAATCACAATCTTGGATAAATCATAAAGATAAAAATATATTTATTAACATGGTTAGGCTTTCCACAGCCCTAAAAAAAATAAATCAGTTCATAATAAGAGAATTAAAGTGAACAAAGGGAAATAAAGAACTCTTGAATTCGCCCACGGTGCTGAGATCTCTTCTTCTTGCCGCCACCTTCTTCTTAGTGATTTCTTGAATTCTTGATCTCCTTCCTCTGTTTCTTGACTTCTTTTCTCTTCTCTTGACTGATAGCTTAATGCAATTCATGATTCCCTCCAGAGATTGAATGCTCCAAGGCTGGTCTGCCCCCTCCTTTATATAGCTTAAAGGGGAGGTGTGGGTCTCCTACTTCCTCTTGAAGTTTATCTTACAAGAATAGAAAGTCCTATTCTAATCCTACTCTTATATCTTTATCTATTGAACTCAATCCCTTTATCTTTCTAAGATTACATCAAGAATTTATATCTGGAATGACTCTTCTCAGTTTCTTGTTCTTGGATTCGTATTAGACCTCCTCTGCCAATTGGGCTTCAGCCATGCTTTTCTGCAAGTTGGGCTTTAGCTGCGGATTGGGCCTTCCTACAAAATTGCCCCGAATTCGGTCCCGGATTTGACTTTGATACAGGCTGAATCTGCTAAAGCCCAAACATGAAAATTGTGGCTTATTCTCTTATCTTTCTAGTGGGTCTTGAATCAGCCCAATCAGAGTTCGGATACGCGAGTTAGGCCTAGATTACTGAATGCTGCCGAAACTGTGAAAAATCATCTGATTTGCCTTTCTTTGCTCCTGATGCCTTCTTTCATGCCCTGAACCGAAATACAAGAGATATGAGTCCAATTATGTACTAATTAGGTATGAAAGACAAAATATTTGGGGATAAAAATGTGATAAATTCTACTCTCATCAACCCAAATAAGTGACCACAACACAATCACATTGTATTGCAAACCCAAAACCCCACACTCAAATAACAATTGCATTGAAAAATACTTAGCCACGATTGACCTTGGAGAAGGCCCATACAATGTAGTTGTTTGACAATCTACAAACCAACACCCTTGTAGTAAGATGCAACGAACCATTTCCCCAACACAAGATTAATAGAACTCCAAATGTCAACACACCTGTGGTTCAATACACCAACACAGTGACCCTCTCTGATATCCCTGTCTAGGGAAAAGTTCCCATGGAGTTCTCAAACTTACTAATGTGCTTGTGGTGGGGTTGCCACGTTGGCCATCATTTAGGTTCTACTACTAAGGAGGATTGTATAGGTCTGAGTTCAAGTTTGGTTGGATTCAATAAGTCTTTGAACATATTCTTAGATCTCTATCCAGCTTACTAGTTATTCAGAAGGGCCACCGGTCTTTTCAATTATGAGGATTGGTTATGAAGGTGTTGGGAACACGGATGGTTGTTCAATGAGCATAATTTTTTTTTTCACGCGAATTTGAAAAAAAAGTGTTTGGTCATTTTGTGATTTGCTCAATCTAAGGTAGCCCCTACTTATTGATGGAAGTATTTTACTATATTGTGTTTAAACTGTGTGAAGATGGAATAGCTTTTGAATGTAGTAATGGATTTGAGCTAATTCCTAGTTGTTGTAATCTCCATAACTGTAAGATAATAAGTTCCACAACTTTTCCTAGCTAGAAAAATGATGGATCCATACATCATGTGCAATTGAAGCCCAAGGAATTTTTTCCATGGTTGCTTAGATGAAAATTAATTTGAAATTTGATAGAGGCAGAAAATACATATTCGTTTGGGTCTGAAATAGACGTAATTCCCTCTTATCTTTAGTATGGGCATTGACCTTCATGTTTTGAAGTTTGTGCTTGGTAATACATTTTGTTTAGATTTAAAACTCTTTTGTATGTATTTGTATATGTAGTTATGTTCTCTAGTCAATGAAATTATTCTATTTCAAAAATTCAAAGAATTAGTTGGGCAAAAATGATTGATGATTTTGATATTCATAGTTGTGACAAGGGGGGTCTTTGTCTAATTTAAAAGGGTAAAATACAAAAACCTCCCCTGAAGTTTCTAACAATCATAAAAACCATCCCTATATTTTGGCAAAAATATCCCCTTTATTTTTGAAAAATTCAACAAATACCTTGTTTCTATCAATGACCAAGACGGAAAACGTTAAAGAGATGATCATTTTTTTTTCAAAATACCTATTTTACCTTCATACGAATTAATGTGCATCTGGGACACTATTCATCTTCTTCCTCACCACGCACACGGAATAGCACTATTCATCACTCCCCTCTCTCTCTATGTTTCTTCAATATTCATCAATGGCATCTTTACGCCTCCTTTTGCTCTCCTTATTCTTCTTTTTTCTGTTTGAGGCTTCCCAACCACTTTGTTTCCTCCTCATCATGAAAGATCATGTAACCCACCGATATCTGACAATGTCCTGCTACTGGTAGTGGAGATAGTCCGAGGTGATGATATGGGACTATTGCTTAAACTCAATGGTTTCTTGGATGAAATAAGTTTTGGTGGAGCAGTCATCCTTGAACTAGTGTTTGTCGACCAGGGTCTTGTAAATGCCACAACCGGCTATTTGTTTCCTGCCAAAACCTAGCAAGGACACTGATTCCATGAGGCTCAATCTGAGCTTGAGAAACCCCATTGTGCTCCTGTACTACAGAAGTTCTACCATAGGAGCCACTCTCAGTATCAGATGCAGTGAGATCGGAGGGAACTAATGACCCGTTTTTGGAATTGGCATCCATTGCAAACTGGTTCCTGTAAGCCAAAGCAGTGGTAAGGAGATCAACAAAAGGTTTGAATTGGAAAAGAGAAATGAAGGAATAGAGAGCGACCCGAAGAACTACGGAAATGGCAAGAGTGAGATCGAACACTATTAATGTCTTCATTTTTTCTTACTTCCTTTCCCTAAGGACTCGTACAAGAAAAGCAACTCATTTGTATAATACAAACTTTGCAAGGGGAAAAAGTGGGATGCAAGGACCCTAGAAAATTCAAGACCAAGAATGCACCTATGTTCTCCTCCCAGAAAAAGAAATCAACTCAAGGTCTTAAAGGACCTGATTTAGCTGGAAATAGAATATTGGAATGAAAACAAAAGGAGAGTCAAAGAAAGATTGCCGAGAAAAGAATGAACTATGATTTTAATTTAATAAACCCCTATGTAATTTCGAAAAAGTCGTATGGTTACAAACCTCAATGGGAGGCTTGTGGAATTGACATCCATTGCATGCTGAATAGTCTTTACAAAGTCGGCAATGCTTGAATCCTGATGTAATCTACCATCAAACGATGGCCTCATACCTTCATCAATCATTGATTGCTGCAATGCACGACCCACGGTTCCAGATCCAATGAGTTTTTTCTTGTCAATAGTGTAATATGAAGTTCTTGTTAAAGGATTTTCCGTTCTAGTTCTGCTCAGCCAACATTGCTGGTCAATGGGTTTTGAGTTCTCCATCTGATCTATTCCTCCAAGACCATTAATCTTCCCTCTCAATGGAGTTGTCCTCCTCCGCTTTGGTGTAGCCTTTCTCGTATTACTCAAATTGGGCATTGGAGCGGCCTTCATCTTATTAATCGGAAGTGAGAATGATTCCCCATGAAACGAAACTAATAAACTCCATGTAGAAGTGAACAACATTTTTGAAGCTACTGAAACTTCAGCAACATTGCTCGTCCTCGTCGAATCAGGCAAGTGGCGTGGTGGGTTGATGAGCGACTGGATGCCTCTGCTCGATAGACTGAGACCATTTGATCAGAGATGACGATGGTGTTGAAGTGGTTGTCGAAGTAATGGGCCTCGAAACAAGAGGAGGTGGGCATCGTCTAGAAGAGGAGGAAATATAAGAGGTGGAAGTGGAAGGGGACATAGAAGTGATTTCTTTGGATTTCGGTCTTCGAGAACCAACGACGCCATTGTCCTTTTCAAAAGGTAATAAGGGAAGCCTTTTTGGATTTCGATGAATCTATTCTTGTTGTGAGGAGGTAAGCGGAGTGCCTTGATGGAGAGGTCTATTGTAATCTTCTAGAGGGAGGAGTGCACCGCCATTCTACTGCAATGTGTGTGAGGAAGAAGATGAATAGTGTTTGAGCGGATCATAGAGAGATGGGTAAAATAGATATTTTGAAAAAAATGATAATCTCTTTATCGTTTTCCATCTTGGTCATTGACGAAAGGGAGGTATTTATTGATTTTTTTCAAAAATAGAGAGGAGGTTTTCGTTAAAATGAAACTATAGGGGAGGTTTTTATGATTGCCAGAAACTTCAGGGGAGATTTTTGTATTTTACCCAATTTAAAAAGTGAAAGAGTGTTTCAATATTTAAGAGAAACATTGAAAGAGTTTTAATTCTTTTACCCTATGTTTTGAAATGAAAGACATGTGGCAAAATATGACTGGATGGTCCAATAAATTTCTTATACTAAGGGTTAGAGGATATGAGCCTATAGAACTCATGATCGGTTTGGACTGATCTCGACTATACCTAATTTGTAATGATTGGCATAGTATCACTCCTTAATCCAGTTACTGGTTAGCTTGTTTCTGTTATTCCTCTTATTCTAAGAGAAGGCTCCTTTTGACGATAGACAAAAAAAGCCTATTTCACTATTTCGTAGAATCTCAAACATTTACGTGATAAAATGTTAAGATCCGTTTGGTTTGTGGGATGGGAAGAGGAATTATGGAATATTTTGGAAAATTCCTCTCTTCCCATGTTTGGCTTGTGGGATGTCATGAGGTGGGATGGGAAATATCAATTTTTGGGATGTGGAGTCCCACCATTTTTTCTTTTTTTTTTTGGGAGGGGGGGGGGGGGAGACAAGTGGGAATATAGGATTAATTTAGGAGAAGAACAACACATTTCTTGTCACCATGGCCCATAAATAAATTATTAATTATTTAATTTAATTAAAATAGATAATTTATCAATGAAAAATAATTTACCAACTAAATCATGGGTATTAATAAAATATAATATTAATAACAACTTTTAAAATGATAAAATGTAACATGTTAATTCATTAACTAATAATGGATTTTAAACAATTAATATCTAATTATCATAAAATACTAAATAATTGAATAGTATTATTAACTAATTAATAATTAATTCTTAATTAATAATTGGGTAAAATATAAAAACTACCTTGAAGTTTTCTGATAATCATAAAAACCTCCCCGGGGTTTCACTTTAATAAAACCCTTCCCTAAACTTTTTGAAAACCAAACACATACCTCCCTTTTGTCACTGACCATATGGAAAATTGTCAAGTTATGAAATTGCCCCTAACTAATTATGAGGACATAAGCATTATACTTTTAAAATGTCAAAAATGTTCTTCACTTGACTCACTCAACTTTAGATAAACATTTGTTACACCAGCCACAACTGCTGATAAAGGAAAGAAATAGAGCATCAAATATAGTTAGTGATAAAGGATGGAGTAATGAGAAAGAACAATCTACAACTGAGGACATGGGAAATTACCCAACAATAGCACAATAGTCTTTTGCTAAGGCCGGAGAGAATGGAAAATATAAATGAGAAGGCCAAGGAGTTGGTTTCCACGAAACCCCAACATGGAGTTCAAAGGAAAACTGTGCATTGAATGGACAAAGGCCCCACTACCGGGGCCACCCGCCTAGAAGAGTCCATTTTAATTAGCAATCTCTCTCTGGGCCTTCCAATTTTTCACTTCTAAAGTTGTTGATGCTGACATGGTGTGTTAAATTTTTCTAAAATATTTTTATTTACCCTTGAAATGAATAACTTAGATTACTTTGATTTCTGTTTTGGTTGGTTATTTGGTGGTGGTGATGGAATTCACCTCAGCCCCCACAAGCCACAAGGAGGTCCCCACAACTAGAGGTGTAAATCGGCCTTGGACCTGCCCAGATGGCCTGGCACGATGGTTTATGGGCTGTGCTAGGTCTGGCACGATCATGCGGACCGTGTTGGGCCTGTTGTTTTAGGTCAACGGGCCATGCCATGCTAGCGCAGCCTGGCCCAGCACAGCCCATATATATTATTTATATATAGTTAATTTATATTATATGTATTTATATAATATTATATAAATTATAATTATATAATAATATATAGTATATAATAAATTAATAAAATAAATATATATATATTTTAAGTTTTATGTCAATCTTTTTTAATAAATAGCTTTGGTCCGATGCACGGCCCGGCCTGGCCCAAGACTCGACCCACGGGCCTGGGCTGTGGGCCATGTTGGGCTGACCCCCAAAATTTTCTTTGGGGAGGGCAGCACGGCCCGTAACGGATCACGGGCTAACACGGCACGACCCACACTTTGCACGGACCACATGCGGACCGTTCCGTGCTAGCCCAACACGACTCACTTTACACCTCTACCCACAACACATCCCAGCTGCCATGTATTGGGAACATCTCCTGATGATAGTACAAGAAATGATAAGGAATCATTGGGAGATGTTCCCAATACACCGCGGTTGGGATGTGCTGTGGGACATTGTGGGGCGCTGATTTGAAATAGTGGCGGCATGAGTTCTACTTGTGCTTCCATGATTCCATCTCATGTCTGAAGAGGAGAAAAGAATTGATGTGGTGCAAATAGTCAAAGTGAACAAATGCCTCATTGATCTATTCTCTTCGTAGAAATCTTGTACTTCATCTTTTTATGTTATGATAATTGATATGAATCTGTTCATTCTCATTAAATTGAGTAGTTAGCTTTTAGAAACGGTTACAAAACCAAAACTCACTCACAACCTCTTTTCTTATGAGTCATGGCAGACATGACCTCCTATATGTTTCTGTATTTCAAGCCCACCTTCAATAGGTGATCTTGTCTTCTAGGGTTCTTGAAATGAGCTAGATACCCATCTCAGGTCCCTCTATGAAAAACTCAATTGTTAGATTGCGTAAGCTATTACTACCTTCAACTGTGTGATTGATTCAGGTCTCAGGCCTTACAGAGTAACCTTTAAATGATCTATAATTTCTTCTTATGCTCTCATGAAAGTCTATGGTTTGTTGAATGCTACCTCTCTTATTGATTCAATGGAGTTTCAGGGGAAAGTCTACGGTGATTGAATATTGCTTCTCTTCTTGACTCAATGGAGTTTCAGGGGTGGTAGAGTGAAAGAGAAGAAAGAGGACGACAAATGGTGATTTAGGTTAAAGTTTCTTTTAGGCTAATCTATACCTTTCCCTTTCTCTCCCTACTTTTTCCTTCAAATCAAACATAGCCTTAGTATTATTTTAGTAAAGGATTTGACTATGGTATGGAAAACATTTAAAGGTAGTAATGGCTTAAATGTTGTTATTTTACTTAAATTTAATATTTTATACTTATTGTATTTCTGAGATTACAATATTTATGACCAACTTAATATATTTTTAGTCTATTTATTATTTTTGTAATTATTTTATTTTTATTAGTTATCTATTTTATTTTCATTACCAATATATTTTCAATTATTATGCATTTTTGCTATAAATTTTTAATAATTATTGTTGATTAAACTAATTTTATTTATTAGAGATTAAAATATTAATTTAGATGAAATTCGGAGTGTTGATCATAACCTGGTTTAGTTCAGTTGTAGGCTATTTGGCCAACCAAATTGACATGGTCAGGTTGGTTTGTTGGTTACCCGAAATCTAATGACCATTAGTGAAAACCAACTAAATTGGGTTGTATTGGTTTGGGTTAATTTTCGGTTTGCTCAATTGGTTTAAAAGATTATATTGAAAACTTAATTTTAAATTTTAAAAATTACATTAACATTATTAAAAAATAAACTTATAATATAACATATTTGAGACTAATAAAATATGGAAATTTCACCCCTTTTTCATATTAAAAAATTATATTTAAAATATAAAAATATTAATATATATTTGTGATTGGGTCATTCAATTTTGGTCAATTTACAAATGGCCACAATGAAACTGATCCCAATCAATCGAAAATATTAGAATCTGGGCAACTCGGGTTGAGTTGGTTGGTTAAATCAGTTCGATGAACAAGCTTAGCTGAAATAAATTATTGCTATTTTTGTATTTTAAAAAGTTATTAAAAGTATTATAAATATAAATAATTAATCAGTTTTTAAAAAAGTTAGAAATATAAAACAATTGTATAGTCGTATGTGTTTTATTGTTTAGCTTTCCTTAACAAATCATGTGCATTGCATGGGTCCTCGCTAGTTAATTAATTAATAAATGTTATTAGAATTGATTTTCCCACTATTTTTCCTTTTTAATAAAAACTGGAAGTCTGGAACATAAAAATTATCTACTCATTTTTTCTTTTTTCCCATCCCTTTCTAACCTTTCCCATTCCATCAAAATCTTTCCACAAATCAAACTCAGCCTAAGGTAGGAATGGCAACGGGGCGGGTTCGAGGCGGGGATTACATTTCCCATCCCCGCCTCGACCTCGACCCCCAAATCACCCTCTGTCCCCATGCCTGATCCCCGGTGGAGAAAGGAATCTCCCCTCCATCCCTGACCCTGATGGGGTCGGAGACCCAAATCCCCGATGGACTGAGAGGTTGAGACGGAGAGAGAGAGAGAGAGAGAGAGAGAGAGAGAGAGAGAGAGAGAGAGAGAGAGAGAGAGAGAGAGAGAAAGGACCGTTGGGATGGTTAAGATTGGCGAGGAGAGAGAGTTCGATGGGTGATGACATCACGGTGACAGCGGTCAGCAACGATAGGGGAAGGTTAATATTTTAAAAAGGTAGGGGTTAATATTTTAAAAATGAACAATATTATATAAATATATAAATTTATAATATATTATAATATTATATATATTATATATATAAATATTAATCGGAGACGGGTCGGGGCGGGGATTGCATTCCCCGTCCCTGTCCCCGAATGGGGATTCAGGGGTAGCCTCATCCCAACCCCGACTCGGACCCTGCCAAGGTAACCCATCCCCAACCCCATTGGGTCGGAGAGCCGGGTACCCGTCAGGGGATGGGGAAAATTGCCACCCCTAGCCTAAGGTTTAAAAATGACATATTCCTAAACCGTGGATAATCTATTTGTCTTTGATGTGGCAACCAAATCTTAATTCTTTGATTTTGGTTGGGTTTCTTCGCAAAAATCTAATTGCCAAAACTTGTCTGTTGCTTTTCAAACATCTCATTAATTATGAACACTTGTCCGTTCTTCTTGACTTCACGAAGTACCATAACTTCGATTTAGCATAGACCTCGTTGGTCGTCCATAGCTTCATACTGTAGATCTCAGAATGCTCATCTATGTCGCAGGGAAGAGCCCTCTCCACCACTTGATACTGGTGAAACCTGAAAGTCACCGTTTCTGTGAGAGGAGAGGAAATATTAAAACCCTAGAAGCTTCTTTTTCTCTCCCTACTTGTTTATTGAGTCTTGTTGAGATGACTCTCAAGTCTCAATGGCAACTTAGAACTTGTAACGGCGACCATCAACTCTTCCGATCTCTTATCTCTTTGCACCGGCAACCACCACTACGCGATTCTGCAATACTCCATATCTCTTGTAACTGCGACCTTAGGCTTGCAGTGGCAACTTCCATCCACCTGAGCGGCAGCTGAATCAGGGTAGGCTCTCTTGGATCTTGCAAATTCCATTGAAACTGAATATGTATTAGTAAGGTTTCTGTTTTGAGTCTCAGTGAATAGCGCAATCCCTTGCCTGTGGAAGTTATGCCGCATGAAATCTCTTGGGGTTTCACTCAAGCAAGCCTGGAGTTAGGGTTTTTCTACATAAACATCTTTTAAATTCTGAGTCTAGAAATTTGAAAGTAGAGAGTAGATGTATGGTATGGACTGTTAAAGAAGTCAGAAGGAGATCCAAAGACATTACTTGGAGAAAATTAGTTTTGTTTTTGTGTAGCACTGAAGGCATCAAGGGAAAGAACCGTTGGTTATCTCTTAGAAACGATTCTGATCGTGTGAGAGTGCAGAAGAGTGGGGTGAGACTTCTTCTACAAAGAAATTGAAGAGCTTTGGGACGAAGAAGGCCGTCGCTCTTAAGCCTTGGGTACATTATAAATCCTTACTCTATCTTTTTCTCTTTCCTACTAAACCCAAGTTTCTACTTTCTATTTCGCCCTCTTTTGGTTTTATTGTTTCATTTTCTTGGGTACTAGTAATCTAAATTCACTGTTTGAATGTGGTAGATATCGTTGTGGGAATGTGCAATTTGTTAGGAATCACATCATGGATCTCTGTGAGTAAAATATCTTGAGCTTCAGTGTTCTTCTTCGATCTCTTTTCGTGATTTGTTTTGTGATTATTTTTTTGGTTTTGCTTGATCAGGCAGCGAACGCCAGGTGAAACAAGCAGGCACATTGACAGAGTGTACCCTTGCTTGAGGTATGTATGAATATGTCAATGTCTATATCTTTGATTTCTATAACCATAGATCGTAAGGAAAAAACCACAAAAACAAAATAACAAACAAAATTTTCACACAGGGCGGCATTCAGTGAGTTATTTTTTTCTTTTTTTTTTGATTGGCAACACAAAATAAATCTTTTCATAATTTTAATCCAAAATGTATGATTTTAAAGAAAATATCTGGATGGTGGTCAATAGTTCTGTTTGAACTCTCTAAAAAAATGATCCATGAATGAAATGCTCTAAGGACATTGGATCATGCAAGCTTTTGTTGTAATCCCTCTTGTGTAGGAGCCATCAAATTATGGGTACTAATATTTTAGTATTTGCTATATGGTAAATATTCAAGGTCCCAGTCAACAACTTTGGGTCCCTTGTCTCCATATACGAGCCAATCTGTTCATCCTAGTATTCTTTAATGGAGGATGATGTGCCTAAAGGAGATAAGCTTCTTGTAGGCTCCTGTTATTGCAAGGTGCCTCTCCACCTGCCAAGTATCTCTCTCACCGATTAGGCTTCCATGCATTGCCTCATTGGATTTGTTGGCTTTTGTGGAAGTTGTTACCATGGGGTTCTTATATGTGGTGCATAATTCATTTAGGGAAGTTTTCCCCTAAGTCAATTATATGGTTAATGTAATCCTTTCCCCCTTTTGGTGTTTGATCATAAACTACTTTGTAGCAAGCTAAGTGGATTAAACTAGATTTTCAAGGATCATAGATTCAGTGTGCTTTGGTTTGTGGGGTTGTCTTCCTAGGGAATTAAACATTGGTCTTAGGATTGTTAACTTTTCAATTGCTTGACCCTCATCAACCTAGCTCTTTTAGAAGAAATGGATGAAAAAGAATACAAAATTGATGCTGCTTATGAGTTATGGCTTAGAATATTACCGGTTGATTTTATCTTCCCCCAAGAACTTCATTTCTATTTCCATAGATGCTTAAGAGAGGGATGATATTCAGATCTCGCACTAATATCACAAAATATATATAGAAAAATAGGAGAACGAGAGATAGTTGATTCCTAACTCCTAAGTTTGATTCAAAACTAATTTGTAAGCTTTTATTAATGGCTTAGTTGCTTACCCCTGCATAAAGACACGAATATGAAACTTGTACTTCTTTCTATATATGGATAGAACCCAGAACTCCTTTTATGTGGTAGTAAAAGAAGCTTGCATTGGAGTTTTAAAGAACATGAGGATCAAAGGCTGATTTTTTCTGATACTAAATAAACCACAATCAATGGAATTCCTAAAGTTGTTTTTTGAAGATAAATAAAAGAGAAAATTCCCGATTAGTACCTTGTACTTTGGGCCTAGTGCCACTTTGGTCCCTGAACTTTAAAACGTGACTATTTAGTACTCAAACTTTCGAAATGTGCCAATCCAATACCTGCCGTTGGTCAGCTGTTAAGTGGCATGCAAAAGGACACAAATGCCCTTCGAGTGTCATTCAGTTTTTTTTATCAACCATTAGAACTAGTTTTCCTCCTTCTCCCACCACTCCAACAACCATCAATAAATCTAACTCATTCAACCATATCCACCATCCCCACATGCTCGGGAAATGCACCTAACGTTTTCTCATCTCCATTAGAGCCACTCAATTCCAGCCCTTTCACCTATAAAACTTAACCCACCCCAACTCCCTTTACAACGATGGATCTCCTCTTGGAATAGCCCTCTTCTTCGCCATTACTCTAGCTATGTGGGCCATTGGTCCATGGAGCTTGTTAATAATGGTGGATAGGATCCACCTATTTGCAATCATTCAGTTACTACCAAATGGTACAACACCAAGTGATTTTTTTGTAGCTTGCGGAACCCCACTCCCGTTAAACAACAGTGTGTAGGGTTCAAAACCCGTAAAACATCCACGAAATGTGTTGCATGCCCCATCAAAAGTGGGCTGGACTGGATACAATGCTCGGAGGCAATTACACTTCAGTATCGAACCAGCAGTGGGATGGATGGTCATCACTCAGGCTGATTTTCAAGCTCTTCAAGCCTCCAAACGTGAATTTGTGGATCCTCTAGGAATATTACGAAGCTGAAATGGCAATGGCTTCGGAGCTTGTTGAGGAGGATGGGCAGGGATCAAGTGCGTTGAAGGCTAGGTTATAGCGATCCAGCTCCCTTGGAAGGGATTGAGAAGCCATATCACTGAGAAGATCGCCCAACTTCAAGCTTTTAGAAAGATTAGCCTGCACAACAATGCTATTACATGCATGATTCCTACATCTCTTGGGTTCCTCCCCAATCTGAGAGGTGTTTATCTCTTCAACAACCAACTTTCAGGTTCAATTCCTCCTTTGATTGGTTCCTGTCCATTGCTTTAGACTCTTGACGTTAAACTTTCAATTCAGCGGACTTGCAGAAATCCCCTGTAGCTCCAAAACTAGAGACCCCTAAGTATTGCCCATATCCTTCTACCAATGCTGAATGCTCCTGTTTCTGCTAAATCTTCACCCAAGCCTCATTCCTTTGGCGTCTACTTTCCTCGCTCTTGGAACCGTAAAACGTTGAGGTCACTGAGGGACACAGCAAATGAGACGCAACCCTCCAACAGTGTCTATTATGGTTCAATATTAAGGTAGAAGACAATCTTTTTGAGGAAGCAGTTGCAGTTCATAATGAGCAGGATACTTATTTCTGTAGAAGAAGATGATGAACAACATTTTGAAGGGTAATTTTTTCATTTTCAAAATATTTAATACACACATGCCATCACGTGATACACATAGTTGATGGTCTGTTAACGGCAGGACTGGCACATTTTAAAGTTCGGGGACCAAAGTGGCACTAGACCCAAAGTACAGGTACTAATCGAGAATCCTAAATAAAATATAAAATTTATTCAAAGAAGAAGAACAAAGTATAGAAAAGGTGATGAGAAATCACCCATACCCAAAAAACAGAAAAAACCAACCCAAAGCTGGTGTAGATTAAACCCAGCCATCCTTCCTAAAATAAAAGAGGGTAAAACATCCACCCAAGTGTAAACAACACACCAGAAAAAACCATCAAACACCTTCAGTTCACCTACACCTAGTTGGGTCTAGACCTGATCTAGTCACACTCCCAACCCTTATTTTTTGAAAATAAAACTCATGATTTAAAAAATACAAATAAAAAAAACATGCAACAAAGATTTTCTTGTTGTGGTCCATCTCATGTAACCCAGTCAAAGCCCCTACCTTTTTGAGAGAAGAATAAGTTAGCTGAAGACAATCACTTAAGAACTTCTTTTTTGAGTCCTTAAGATGACCTTGCTAGTCGGGATATTTAACACACTTTGTAAGGCTAGTCCTCTCTCCACTCTTTCCATTGTTTTTAATCACACCTTGGACCATTCAATTGAGCCAATCCCTTTCAAGTTAATCCCTTTTGTTTTGTTGTACTTTGGTTATATTTAGTCATTCACCCATGTCAACCGTTTTGAGTTAGTAGATGAATTTTATTTATTAATGCCTCCCATATGCTATGATTTTTGTACACAGATATGGATATGGGAAATGGGGATATGATATGGTATTTACAAAATACTATGCAAGTACAAATGTCATAGGATACTATATGATACAATGCAGTACGACCTATTTTTTATGTCTAGTAATTTTAGTCATGAGCAATGTTTTGAAACACGGAGGCGTGATGTAAGGTGTTCCACTACCTAGAGGTGTTAGGCGTAGTTCAGAACGTAAGATGCACAAGACTCCTGAACACATTGAGGCGTAAGCCTCCTTAAGAGGAGGGGGGTCAAGAGGAAGAAGGAAGAGGAAGGGGAGGAGGAAGAAGAAGAAGGGGGGATCTCATTTTTTCTTTATTTTGAATAAAAATCTTTTATATTAAGAAGAATAAAGATGCACAACGCTAGTTGAAAGGGCTCCAGCTGAAGGGGCTAGGGACAGGCAACCACTTTCTTTCCCCATATCTTTTCTTCCCTTTCATTTTCTCTTTTTTTTTTCTTCTCTTTCTTTCTTTTTCTTTTCCTTTCCTTTCTTTTCCTTTTTTTTTTATTTTTATTTTGTAGTCTTTTTATATGAGGTGTACATGAGTATGCCTCAGAGCTGTCAGCGCCTCTAGCATACACCTTGGGGTGTTTTGGGAGCACCTCACCTGTGGGCGTACACCTCCCACACCTTTTAAAACACTGGTCATAAGTAATTTTCATAATTTGTTGTATATATTTTTGATAAATAATAGAAACATTTTATTTATAGATTAAATGTAGATAGAATAGAATAGGGGAAGGATAAGCTCTCTTTACCTTCCCCAACAAAATCACAAACATACAATAAAGTCCAAAACAAGTTTCCCCTTCCTACCCCCTGTTTAGCAAGTACTACAACAAAGGAGTTAGCACACTTCTCCTCACCCATTGGAATCTCACTTCCATATTCTGGTTCAGCCATTTAAATATCCTTTTTTCATTTACATAATTCCATAACCTAGTTTCTTCTTTTTGTAGCCAATTAGTAGGGTTGTCTTCAACAATCAGTCTTCTTAAACTTAGGCCCCGTTTGGTTAGCGGGAATAGGGGTATGGAATCAGAATCGGAATGGTCTATTCCGGTTCCAACTGTTTGGTTGTGTGGAATCGGATTCCCATTCCCATTCCAGTTGGAATGGCATTCCCCCATTTGAGGGGCTGGCCATTCCCTTCCCTTCCCTTGGGAATGAACAATGTTTTAAAAGCGCAAGGCGCAAGGGTAAGTTTGTGCCTGAGGCGCAAGGTGAGGCATGCGCCTTTTTGAAGCAAGGCGCAAAAATACAAAAAAAATGCTAAAAAATAAAAAAAAGTAAAAAAAATTCAAAAAAATGCGAAAAAATAAAAAATATTAAACATAATATTAATAAAAAAATATAAACCTAAATTTAAAAATAAATGTTTTAAAAAACCTATTATCTAAAATTAAAATACATAAACATAAGATATAAAGCATATTCAAATGAGAATTTAAAAATAAAGTCAAACATATAAAACATTTTCGAGCATGTAAAACCTCTAGTCTCTTTTTTTCACTCAATTGTAGTACTTCCAAGTAGCTAATGTAATGTAAAACATATTACATTCCTGATTCTATGAGCCGCCTTTGTGCCACGCCCCTTGAGGCAAGCCCAAACAAGTCCACATTAGGTTTTAAATTCTTAGTTTTCACACAAAAAAAATAATGATTTTATAGTTTTAATTGCTTTTTAAGAAGATATTTTATTAAGAAGAATGAATGAACAATATTACCAAACAAGTCCACGTTAGCTCATTTTGCCCTTTGTGCTCCTTGCAGTATGGTCATAATCTCAACTCTAAGTGCGAGACCTGTATCATTTGGCCTTGAAATTAAAGCAACAACTTTTCCATCATCTTTGAAAACACATCCAATTTGTTGTAATATATTAATAATTTAGGTATCGAAAGTTCTTAATTAATTTGTTGTTCTATTTCTGTGACAATTATGAAAAGATGATAGGTTTGTTGCGTGAGATAGTTAATTTATGTGTAGAAATACATTGGCAAAGAAGTAGCAACAAAAAAAATTAGATATTATGGAATTATCGATTGACCACCTGCACAATTACGAGAGGACAAGAGGAAAATTAAGGCCATATCCATGAGAGATGGGCTCTCAATAGTCAGTACAATTGTCAATGGTTCTTTATCTTTATTAAGAATCAACCATCACTAAAACATGATATTTAGACCAATATATGTAGTGATATGTAGGTTTGTAATTGGGTTAGATTTATGTCTGATCAAACCACATCGAAATCCAATTCTATTAGTGAAACTTCGAATCTGAATCTGGTTTAAAATCTGAAATATAGGACATAGATCTGATTTGGATTTATTCAAATCCACTTATTATGTTTAAAATAAAGAAAACTTTAATAGATCAGATTTGGAAGACACAGTGGCTGATTGAAATTCAAGTAATTTAATAAATCAAGGGGTGGAAAAGTTTGAGGGAGGCGATCGAGGAGAAGGAAGACGAGGGGGAGAGGGAGGAATGTTTGACCTTGGACCTAACAAGAAAGTAAGGAAATCCAGAAGTGCAGTCAGAAGACAACAAGAAGATGACAATCAAAAAATTAACAAGAAGATTTGTTGAGTCGGCATTCTTTGGGGCTTGTTATGGCATGGGTACCGGGAGGGGGTGGTTTTTGTTTGTTTTGGGTATTGTTTGGGCATTTGGTTTGTGCTCGTTTGCTGTTGTTACATGTGGTTTCTTTCTGCATTGTATGGGGTTTGATTTTGTGGATTTGGTTTTGATGGGATGGTTTGGCATATCTGGGTGTCTTAAGCTTTAGTCAGAAGTCTTTGGGTGTTTTATCCTTTTCATTCGGGTGATTTCTTATCGCCTTTCCTTGTATTCTTTTTTTATTTAATTTAATTTTATTTATCTTCAAAAGAATAAAGAAAAATTTCAAAAGTGTTTCAAAAGTAAAATACTTTTTAATGCATAAACACATAATAAATTTATGGAAATATAAAATATTGAATTATTAGTTATAAAATTTATATAACTACACATAAAGACTTGAAACTCTTTTTACACTTCAAGGTGGAGCACTTCTTTGGGGACTTGGGGGGGGGGGGGCAATAGCAGTGTTTTAAAAGCACAAGGGCCAATTTGTGCCCGAGGCGCACGCCTTTTTAAGAAAGGTGCAAAATTACAAAAAAAAAAAGCTAAAAAAAGTCAGAAAATTCAAAAAAAACTAACAATTTTAAAAAATTTCAAAAAATATTAAATATGATGTTAATAAAAAATATAAACTTAAATTTTAAAATAAATGATTTAAAAAATCTATTATCTAAAATTAAAATACATAAACATAGCATATAAAGTGTATTCAAAATGAAAATTTAAAAATAAAAGCAAACATATAAAACATTTTCAAGCATGTAAAACCTACAATCTATTTTTTTCCTTAATTGCATTACTTCAAGTAGCTAATGTTATGTAAAACATATTGCATTCTTGATTCTATGAGTCGCCTTTGTACCATGTCCCTTGAGGCAAGCCCGAACAAGTCTATGTTAGGGGTTGAAATTCTTATTGAAAACAATAGACGTTGCTTTTCTACTTGTTTTGTTAATAATGCAGCCCCAAGTTCATTGTCCACTATTGTGCTTAATGAAGCTCCCTGAGTGTGATCTCTTTGAAATTGATGTGTGAAATTTCTCCTACTATAAGGGGCATGCCAACGCATCATGGGGAAACTGGTCTTCCATCTCTAATTCTATGGTCTCCTTTGAGATGTGGTTTACATGAGAGTAATTCTAACTTGAGAAGGTAGAATTGTTCCTTTGATGTTTTCACTTAACCTTATTGCGTTATGGCTAGATCTAGGCCTAGAGGTGTAAAGAAAATGAAGTAAAAAAAAAAAAAAAAAGAGAGTGTGAGTGGAGGCCCCAATCCTCAATCAGGGGTTGGTGTTATTTAAAGAATTGGGGATAGGTTTACCACATAGACCTTAATTGGGGAAAGGAGGCCTGAGCCCATTTCCAAAATAATTGGGTGTGTTGAAACCCCCAAAATGTGCGCATCAAGGAAGGGAGGCCATCCTTGGCCGTTTGTTTATCTCTCGAAATAACCCAAAGTGTGTAGTCAATTACCTCTAGTTATCCGTTTGAGCCTTACAATGATAAGCCTTGCTTTCATGAACCACATGAACAGTACCTAGGGGTGGGAATGGACTTTGCTTGGAACAAGCTATGGAGAGGGTCATTACTCTTGAGCCAATAACCCATCAATGATAGAAAGCAATAGAAATTGTAAATAAGTCTAGAAAGGAGGCCTTCATTTCTACACCACCATTAATCCTTAACCCATGAATCAATTCGTACCTTTGTTAGCCCATTGAGCTGATTTCAGCCTTTGTTTTATTTGCCCACCCCCTTATTCCACCCATGCCTTTGTTAGGAAAATCAAGAAAGTAAATCTTCCAATTGTCGAAGGATGCCCACAAGAAGAAAAGAAAGCGACAGCAAATGAGAAGGAAGAGAAACAGAATTCGAACGAAGTGCAAGTATTGATAATGGTAGCCCAAAAGAGTGAGAAAGAAGGGGCAAGGAAAAAAGTATGCTATCTGATTTCAAGCAAGGAGCAAAGAAAAAAAAAAAGAAACAAAAGCGGAAGCAAAAATAAATAAAGAGTTCCTAGCAAGGAAAAATTCAAAAGAAAACACAGCCAAGGGGCACAAAAAAGATAGAAAAATGAAAAGTGGCAAGCAGCGGAAAAATCAAAAGGCACAATAATCAAGGGGTAGAAAAAAAGTAAAATAATGACTAAGAATGTCAAACAAAGGGGAGAAATGAAAAAGCATCACCAACAAGGGGTTGACGCAAAGAGCCACAGAGAATTTCAAGCAAGGGCAAGAGTTTCGTTTTGGGAGATGACAAAGTAGTTTCCTAACTAAGGCAAGACATGTGCTTTGAGCCAAATATCCTTTTCTTTGGAATCCATAAACCTAAGAACCTCTTTATAACCTATAAAAGTCCTCTTGAGGCCAAAACATGGCTAGACTCTTTGAATTGGCGACGATGGAATTTGACTCTTGAAGTAGGGGAACCCAAGTGTTGTTCATTTGAACTACACATGGCCTGATTCTTGGGACTTAAAACCAAGATATGTAGGTAGCCTGAGGAGTCGATTCAGGTGCGGTCAATTCATTTGGGTTTTGTGCCATTTATCCTTCTTTGATGAAACCCGACCTAAGCCACATTTCTTCCTATTTACTAAGACATCCCAGAGGTGTGTACACTAGGGGCATGAAGACATTTCCTTCCATACCAGGGCAAGGGTGCACAATTACTCATTTTGAGTCCTTGAGGTTTAGAATTTACTTGGGCAAAAAAAAAAACAAAAGAAAAAAAAAAGATCAAAAAAGGGAAGAAAAAATGGAAAGTAAGAAAAAAATAAGAAAATAAAAGTGAGGTAAAGGGGAAGAGATGGAGTGTTACTTTTGGCTTAGTCTAGAAATGCATGATAAGTGTAATGTTGAGAATGTCATTGACTATTTGTTACCTTTTTAAGGAAGAATGAATCATATCAACCCTCTTGGGCCAGGTCATAGTCAGTCTTCTTTCCTTCATGATTCAAGGGCGCACCCCTATGAGGAGAGGATGGTAACATTAAAAATAAAGGCATGTTGGAACTTCATTATTCACATGTAAACGGTAACTTGTGGGTGACTTCTTTTATATTTTGAAAATAAATTGAGTTTTTCTAGGACCTTATTTTTTGAAAATAAAAGTTTTATGATTTAAAAATACAAAAAATGCAAAACAAAGATTTTCTTGTTGTGGTATCGAAGGTTCTGAATTAATTTATTGTTCTATGCACTACTATAACCTTAAGAAGATAAAGGAATGACAATTATGAAAAGATGATTGGTTGCTTGCATGAGAAAAATAATGTGTGTAGAAATTCATTGGCAAAGAAGAATATATTTAGTGATATGTAGGTTTGTAATTGGGTCTGATTTTGATCTAATCCAAAATCCACTTTATTATGTTTAAAATAAAGAAAATTTTAAATGCATTTCAAAAGTTAAATGATTTTTAACGCATACTCATCTAATAAATTTATAGAAATATCAAATATTGAATTGTAATTTATAAAAAAAATATAAACAAGGGAGGGGAGGTGGAGTTATGGATGAAAGGAAATTTCAGAGATTGAAGCAAAGCATTTTCTGTTTGAAAGTAGGGAAGCCACCATGGTGAAGGTGTTTCTGATTGGAGAAGAAGCTATGGGGTGGTTTCACACTTTCATGGAGGATAGGAAAGCTTGTATGTTAAGAATCATTTGAATTTCCTAGGAGGAGGTATGTAGTAGAAAGAAGGGAGAATGTTAAAGGAAGATATGTGGTGCTTATGGGGTATTTTGGGGAAGGAAAAAAGGACTGGTTGGAAAGAGGTCACAAAAATCTTGAAGGAGGAAACTAGAGAAGATAGAAGAGTGGAGACTCTGAACTTGTAGAAGAAACACAGTGGGTTTCTAGAAACTCTGAAGTGGGAAAGCAGGAGGAAAAACCAAAAAAAGAAATACAAATACAAATTATGGCTAAAGCAGCAAAGGATTGCAGAATGGTATGCAATATGCTTGAGAATGATTGGGAGGAGATATTCATTGTAAATTTGATAGTACCACTGCAAGATTGGAAGAAGAATTGCTGAATTGTTGAAGTAAACCCCCTTTGAAAAATGTAAAGCCCTTCTAGAGTTTTTTTTTTTTTGTCGAGTAAAGAGATAAGATTCATTAATAGAGAATTACAAGCTTCTCATGGAGAGGCACGAGCTGCGTCCTCTCCAAATTAGCAGGAAGAAAGACAAACGGAGACAGATAACAGAAAACAGAAACCAAAAAACTGAAAACGGGAAACAGATTCAATCTACAATTGAGCCCAATATAAGCTTTCCCTGTTTACCACTTGCTTTGCAAGGCCATCAGCCATAGAGTTAGTAGATCTCCCCACCCATTGTATTCTCACTGTCAAACTTCTTGTCAGGCAGTTGAATTTTTTAGTTTCATTCTTAAAGCACCACACTATAGAGTCCGGGTTTTGTAGCCATCCCAATACCACCTTGGAGTCCCCTTCTATTATCAGATGTTCCACACCTATCTGCACAGTTAGCTGTATTCCTTGGATAGCAGCTGCGAGTTCCGCCCTAACAGATTTTCCAGCTCCTATGGGCCCCGAGTAGATAAGAACCACATTCCTAGCCTCATTCCTCAATACCCCTCCCCCCCTAACGGACCTGGGTTACCAAGACTACTTCCATCGAAATTCAGTTTCAAAAAGTTCTTAGGAGGGGGTTCCCAAGTCAGACTCACTTTAATCTTTCTAGATGAACAATTAGCCACTGCTAACCAATTCCTCCAAATATCACTAAATGATAAATGATGAAATAAGTCCAGTGATTTTAGCCATAAGATCACCCTATTTAGAATGCATTCCTTCATCTCTTCTAAGTTTCTCTCGTTCTCTTGAAAAGTTCTAGTATTCCTTTCTTCCCACACAGACTAGAGCAACACTACTCTTGCACACCTCCACATAATTCTTCCTCTTGTGTTGCCAAGAAAGGAAAACCAGATAAAAAATCAAGCTTGCATCCGCTGGCCTGACCAACCTGCATCCAAACAATGAGAAGAGCCACTCCCATAACTTTGCAGTAAATGAACAGGAAATTAGTAGATGGTTACAGTCCTCACCATGTGACTTTCAAAGGAATAGTCTTTTGAACCTAGGAAAAATGCAATTCCTGTTCAGTGTTTGAAGGTTCATTCGTTATCTTTATTAGTATGCATATAGTCATACCATGTCTTCTAGTCTCTAGTGTACCCATAGTTGAGTATTCCTCGTCTAGTCTAAGCTTAAACCTAGATCGTATTTGTAGAGTCATCTATTGATTCACCCAGGCCTAGTTGGGTCTTGACCCGATCTAGTCACACTCCCAACCCCCTTCATTTGTTCAACCCAAACCTGGCATATTTTGACCTTGTTGAGTGATCCTATAGTCACCTTATCCCCTAATTTAACCTAAGATTGGTCTAGTTCAAAACCTGTTTGAGCCATCATTTACAAGCCATTTAGGTCATGGGTCATGTACAGCTAATCTTGTCTACACTTGTCCATACCTTGTTAAACCAGTTTCATCTTGTTGAGTCATCTTTGTTAAGCCATTTGGCCTCGTAGGCCCTCGGTTCAAGTCGAACCCAATCTAGTAAAGAGGATTTTAGTTTAAAATAAATGATTTAAAAAGTCTATTATCTAAAATTAAAATACATAAACATAACATATAAAGTGTATCCAAAATGAAAATTTAAAAATAAAAGCAAACATATAAAACATTTTCAAGCATGTAAAACCTGCAATCTCTTTTTCCACTCAAATAGTATCTTTTGAAAGGTAGTGTTATACAACTCTCCTCCAGCCATCTCCATCTATCTAATTAATTAACCAAACAAATATATAAAAAGACATCATCAATCTTCTGCTAATCTAGCAGAGAAAATTGGACCTCCAGGGTTAGGCTCTGTAATAATACCCGCCCCATCTCTGGCCTCAACTTATTGCTCCGCCCTCTTGATATCGTCATCATCATCCCCACTTCGACAAAAAATGGAGAATGTAATGATAAAAAAGTCGGTAGAAACTATATGAATAAAATAGATCCTCAATGACTCGGTCCTTACCTGCGTCACACCTCAATCAGACAAACCCGCCTTGCTTCTCAGATGCTGCTTGAAATCCATAATGTCACCCTCCCACCGGGTTACAGTCTGGTTCTCACATACCCATATCTCTTCAGCTATCTGGTTGATGAGCCTGAAGTCATGGCTCACCAGTACCATCATGTGTGATTGTCTCCATGCCAACCACGCAAATATCACCCGTCTCCTTTGTCCATCGGACAGGTTCTTCATTGGCATTACCTGTGCTTTGCCTGTCAGCCCAAACTTCCCAATTGCTGCTCTCATTCTCTCTTCCTCATTTCCAGGATATTCCTTTATCATGAACTGGAGTGCAGACATCTCCAGATCAAGTTTCTCAGCCAAGTGCTGATGGAACTGTGCAATTCTAAGGTGGTTGTGGTAGCTTGTATGCAAAGAATCATTTGAATATCCTGGTAGGAGGTATGTAGTAGAAAGAATATGTCAGCTGAAGAAATCACTTAAGAACTTTTTTGAGTTAACCCAACCTTTTCTCTATTTTAAATGACTTGCTAGTTGGGATATTTAACACATCTTGTAAAGCTTCCCCTCTCCACTCTTGCCCTCATTTTAAGTCACTCCTAGGACCATTCAGTTTAGTCATTCACCCTTTTCTGTTTAGTCATTCCTTTCTGAGTTAACCCTACCTTTTCTCAGTTTAAAATGACTTGCTAGTTGGGATATTTGACACATCTTGCTAACCCCCTCTCCACTCTTGCCCTCATTTTGAGTCACTCCTAGGACCATTCAATTTAACTTGGCTAGAGCTACTAGAGCCAAACAAAACTACTGAATCCTATTCAATTAAAATGCAAAAATCAGTGATCCTAATTTAAGGGCATAGGCTTAATTCTACTCCAACGGGCCGAACAGGCTATAGTTTTCTTCCTTTTTAATTTAGTCCTGATTATGTTTTATGCTCGTGATTAGTAGTTCTTAGTTATGAGACTTCCTTCTTTTATTGTTGATTTTAGTGCTGGCCACCTTACTAAGGGCATTAATGTAATTGTATTCACTAAATTATACTATTTATTTTAATAGATTAAATAAATTATTCTCCAAAAATTTCTATTTATTTAATTAGATAATAGCTGCTATGGAATCATATTATGATTCTAATAATACATGCTTACTCATGGTTGGGTCTTGCAACATGATCCCTTGCCCTTAACTTTATTCAATCATAGAATTTCATGCTCAGCTTGAATGTTTATTTATTAAATTATTCAAAAACTTTTATTTATTTGATTTTCCCAATAATAAATGAATATTTATTTCTTTTATTAAATTAAATTATTGATTTATTAATTTTTCAAATTAGTTATAGTGTCGGATAGGTTGTGTCCCAATAATATCTAAAATTGTAGTTCTTTATTTTATTAAATTAAATTATTCATTTATTTGTTCTAATGGATTAAATACATTATTCTCCATAAATGTTTATTTATTTAATTCAACCTATGACCAATATTTGCGGTTGTCAATGGTAATATAAGTTATTGATTTATTTATTTTACAAAATTAAGTAAATTGTTTTATCTCTCTCTCTCTCTCTCTCTCTCTCTCTCTCTCTCTCTCTCTCTCTTCCCTGAGCTTAATATTTAGGGCTATCAATAGGATAGGTATTGGTTGGGATTAAACCTTTCCATTGGTCGGGCCCCGTTCGGGCCAGGTTTGCCTTTATATCAACAACACTTATTTTAATAAGTTAAACCTTTCCATTGGTCGGGCCCCGTTTGTGCCCCACCATCATATAAAGCTTGTATTGCGATGAGGAAATTTTTATTCTTTGTTTCTCTCTCATTTTCTAGTAATCTCTCTTTCTTATTTGTTGTTGAACATGTAACTATTTACAATGATGCCATTAATAAACCACTAACTATTCCGTCTTATACTTATTTTAATAAGTTAAAAGATTTTGTTGATTTGATTTACTAGATTATTTAATTATTTCTCTCTTTTTTATCGCTTTGTGCCTAATATTTAGGGTTTTCAATGGGTGGGGTAGTTTGGATATTAATTTATATTAAATTAAATTATTCATTTATTTATTTGACAAAATTAATTAAATTATCCATGAGGAAATTCTTTTTTCTATCTATTTTTCTTTCCTAATTATTTATATATTTATGTTATTAAGTTAAAAAATATTTATTGAATTTACTAAATTATTATTTTTATTGACATTATTTCTCTCTCTCTCTCTCTCTCTCTCTCTCTCTCTCTCTCTCTCTCCCTCTCCCTCTTCGAGTTAGATATTTAGGGTTGTCAGTGGGTTGGGTTTAGATCTAGATATTATCCATAGATTTTATTTATTTACTTAACTAAATTATTCAACTAATTGATGATTTAAATTATGAACAAATTATTTCTCTCTCTCTCTCTCTCTCTCTCTCTCTCTCTCTCTCTCTCTCTCTTTATAAAATGAATTAGCTTTGGTGTCAGATAGGCTGTACATGTCTTGTCCCAATAATAACTGAAAATTTATTTTTTTATTTATTTGTTTTAATAGAATTAATTAATCAATTATTATCCTAACAAATTATTACCGCTTTGTGTCTAATATTTAGGGTTTTCTTATTTATTTGATAAAATTAATTAAATTATTATCCATGAAGAAATTCTTTATTCTCTCTCATTTTCTCTCCTAATTATTTATATTCTCTCTCTCTCTCTCTCTCTCTCTCTCTCTCTCTCTCTCTTCTCTCTCTCTCTCTCTCTCTCTCTCTCTCTCTCTCTCTCTCTCTCTCTCCCCGAGCCTAATATTTAGAGCTCTCAATTGGATAGGTTTCGGTTGGGATTAAACCTTTTTTATTGGTCGGGCCACGTTCAGGCCAGGCTTTGCCTTTATATCAATAAATGAATCATAATTACAATTGAAACGATCGAAAAGGAAATGTGAGTTAATATATGTTCTAAAGTCAAAAATATCATTAAAAAATATCCTAAAAAAATGTCCCTTTTTGAGTCTGTGCCCGGCCATCATATAAAGCTCGGATTGCGAAAAGGAAATTTTTATTCTTTGTTTCTCTCTCATTTTCTAGTAATCTCTTTTTAATAAACATGTAACAAATATTTTGTTGATTTAATTTACTAGATTATTTAATTATTTCCTTCTCTTTCTTACCATCATACAAGGGAACCATTGGCCTAACCTCCCTCAATCGTGCAATCTCTCTCTCTCTCTCTAGGCGAGTTAGCTTGTTATTTTTGCCTCTATTCTAGTGCTTATCTGTTTTTTTTAAATAATTACTTTCAAAGTGGTTTCTGACCATAATTACTCTCTTTCTGTGTTAAAAATTGAGCCCAATGCTGGTTCTCTGAGATAATAGCTGCCATCGAACCATATATTATGATTCCAATAATACATGCTTGCTCATGGTTGGGTCTTGCAACCTGATCCCTTGCCCTCAACTTTATTCAATCATAGAATTTCATGCTCAGCTTGGATGTTAGCCTATTTGAAGACCTCGAAAATGCTTTTAGTGTCGATAATATGGGTACCCAATCTATTGCAAGTAGACTTGTTCATAGGCTGGGCTTCAGACCCAACTGACACTATCTCAGGCTCCGGTTTTGGGTCAGGCCCTTTAGAATTTTGTCAAAAGCCAAGCCCGAGCCTGGCCCATAAATAGGTCTAGTTTCAAATGTGAATTTCGATGCTGATTCATATACAATGTGGTGTATTTTTCCTATAAATGTGAGTACTCGGTGGATGATTTTCTTAATGAATAGATTTGTAATAACTAATTACACGGACGTCATATAATTCATAGATACCTTGGATATTTATTTATTAAATTATTCAAAAACTTTTATTTATTTGATTTTCCCAATAATAAATGAATATTTATTTCTTATATGGGTCGGGCTTTGCCTTTATATCAATAGAACTAATTCAAGCCCAAGTCTAAGCCCAGGCCAACCATCAGGCCTAGATTTTGAGCTCGTGCCCGACTATCATATAAAGCTCGGATTGCGAAAAGGAAATTTGTTACTTTTATTAACAAACTATTTCTCTCTCTCTACCTCTCCCTATTCGATTTAGATATAGGGTTGTCAATGGGTTGGGTTTAGATCTAGATAGCTCGGGTATTTATTTATTTTACCAAAATTTAAATTATTATCCATTGATTTTATGTATTTACTTAACTAAATTATTCAACTAATTAATGATTTAAATTATGAACAAATTATTTCTTTCTCTCTCTCTTTATAAAATGGATTAATTTTGGTGTCAGATAGGCTGTACATAATAACTGAAATTTTATTTCTTAAATTATTCATTTATTTAATTCAAGCTATGACCAATATTTACGATTGTCAATGGTTCAGGTTTATCTATTTACAAAATTAAGTAAATTATTATCCATAGAAATTTACTTAATTTACTGTATTCTTTAATTATAAATTAATCAATTATTATCCTAAAAAAATATTTTTCTCTCCTTGGAGCTTATATTTAGGGCAATCAATATGTTTGGTGAGGTGTAGGATAGGCTATACCTATTATGTCCCAATAATAAATGAAATTTTGTTTATTTATTTTACTAAACCAAATTAATAATTTCTTTATTTTAATAAATATAATAATTATCCATAAATTTTTATTTATTTGATTCAATCAATTCTCAATAATAAATGAATATTAACTTTTCATTAATATAAGTTATTGATTTATTTATTTTACATTAACTACTAATTTATTTCTCTCTCTCTCTCTCTCTCTCTCTCTCTCTCTCTCTCTCTCTCCCCCCCCCCTCGAGCCTAATATTTAGAGCTCTCAATTGGATAGGTATCGGTTCAGATTAAACCTTTTTTATTGGTCGGGCCACGTTCAGGCCGCGCTTTGCATTTATATCAATAGAATTAATTCATGCCCAAGTCTAAGCTCGAGCCAACCATCTGGCCTAGATTTTGAGCCAATGCCCGGCCATCATAAAAAGTTCGAATTGCGAAAAGGAAATTTTTATTCTTTCTTTCTCTCTCATTTTCTAGTAATCTCTTTTTAATAAACATGTAACTATTTACAATGATACCACTAATAAACAACTAACTATTATCTCTTATTTTGTTGCCTAATTATATACTTATTTTAATAAGTTAAAATATTTTGTTGATTTAATTTATTAGATTATTTAATTATTTCCTTCTTTGTCTTACCACTTCATGTCGAATATTTAGGGTTTTCAACGGGTGGGGTAGCTTGGATAATTATTCATTTATTTATGACAATATTAAGTAAATTATTATCCATGATCTTTGTTTCTTTCTCATTTTTATGTTATTAAGTTAAAAAATATTTATTGAATTTACTTATTTTACTTTTATAAACTCTCTCTCTCTCTCTCTCCTCGAGTAAGATATTTAGGGTTGTCAAGTCGGGTTGGGTTCGGATTTAGATAGCTCTGATACTTATCTATACTTTTTATTTATTTAATTTAATAAATTAATTTTATTTAATAACAAAACGTTTTTCTCCCTCCCAAGAGCCTAAGTTTTAGGGTTATCAACAAGCTATCGATAACAAAATTATTGATTTATTTGTTTTATAAAAATAAATAAATTATTATCCATAGATTTCTATTTGTTTCATTTACTAATTCAAGTAATTACTAATTTATTTAACTTTCACTTTCTCTTTCCAAGCCTAATATTTAGTGCTATCAATAGCTTAGGTCTCGGTTAGAATTAAACCTATTCATGGGCCAAGCGAAGTTTGGTTTGGGCTTAAGTTAAAAGATTTTATTTATTTAATTTACTAAATTATTTAATTTTATTAACAAATCCCTTCGCTCCCTCTCTTTCTACCCCGAGTCTAATATTTAGGGTTGTCAATGGGTCGCGTTTGGTTCTAGATAGCTTGGGTATTTATTTATTTTACAAAATTAAGTAAATTATTATCCATATATTTTTATTTACTTAATTTACTAAATTCTTTAATTAATTAATTAATCAATTATTATCCTAACAAATTATTTTTCTCTCCCTGGAACTTATATTTAGGGCAATCAATATGTTTGGTCAAGTGTGGTATGGGCTATACCAATTCTGTCCCAATAATAAATGAAAAATTATTTATTTATTTTACTAAACCAAATTAATTATTTTTGTCTCCTTTTTACTATTTCATGTCTAATATTAGGGTTTTCAACAGGTGGGGTAGCTTGGATATTTATTTATATTAAATTAAAATTTTCATTTATTTATTTGACAAAATTATTAAAATTATTATCAATGAGGAAATTCTTTTTCTCCCTCATTTTCTCTCCTAATTATTTATATATTTATGTTATTAAGTTAGAAAATATTTATTGAATTTACTAAATTATTACTTTTATTAACAATTTCTCTCTCTCTTATCCATAGATTTCAATTTATTTAATTTACTATGTTGTTAAGAAATTAATAATTTATTTAACTAATAAGTTATTTCTCTCTCTCTCTCTCTCTCTCTCTCTCTCTCTCCCCCTAAATATTGATGCCTAATATTTAGGGCATCAATAGGATTGGTATCGGTTGGGATTAAACCTTTTCTTTGGTTGGGCCATGTATGGGTCAAGCATTGCCTTTATATCAACAAAACTTATTCAAGCCCAAGTCTATGCCCGACCATCATATAAACCTCGGATTGTGATAATGAAACTTTTATTCTTTGTTTCTCTAATCTCTCTTTCATATTTGTTGTTGGACATGTAACAATTTATAATGGTGCCATTAATAAACAACTAACTTTCTTACCGCCTCGTGTCTAATATTTAGGGTTTTCAATTAGTGGGGTAGCTTGCTTATTTATTTATTTTATTAAATCAAATTATTCATTTATTTATTTGACAAAATTAAGGAAACTATTATCCATAGATTTCTATTTATTTAATTTACTAATTTATTCAAAATCAATAATTTATTAACAAGTTGGGATTAATCCTATTTACGGGTTGGGTAGCTGGGCTTTGTCTTTATATCAATAGAATATTTTCAAGCCTAAGTTTGAGCCCGACCCAACCATCAGACTAAGATCTTGAGTCCAACCCAACCGTGAAATTAATATTCTTTATTACTCTCCCATTTTCTTGACAATTTATTTATATATTTAATTTAGTAAACTAAAAGTTTTATTTATTTAATTTACTAAACTATTTAATTTTATTAACTTATTATTTCCCTCTCTCTACCCCTCACCAAGTCCAATATTGAGGGTTATCAATGGGTTGGGTTTGGATTTAGATAGCTCGGATACTTATCTATCCATTTTATTTATTTAATTTAATAAATTAAATTTATTTACTAATAAAATTTTTTCTCCCTCTAAAGAGCCTAAGTTTTAGGGTTATCAACAGGCTATTGATAACAAAATTGTTGATTTATTTGTTTTACAAAAATAAATAAATTATTATCCATAGATTTCTATTTATTTCATTTACTTATTCAAGTAATTACTAATTTATTTAACTAATAAGGTATTTCACTCTCTCTTGCCAAGCCTAATATTTAGTGCTATCAATAGCTTAGGTCTCGGTTGGAATTAAACCTATTCACGGGCCGAGCAAAGTTCAGTTTGGGCTTAGCCTTTATATCAGCAGAACATATTCAAGCCCAAGTCTGAGCCCGAGTTGGCCATTGGGCCTAGATCTTGAGCGTACTAATTTTATTAAGTTAAAAGATTTTATTTATTTAATTTACTAAATTATTTAATTTTATTAACAAATCATTTCGCTCCCTCTCTTTCTACCCCAAGTCTAATATTTAGGGTTGTCAACGGGTTGCGTTTGGTTCTAGATAGCTTGGGTATTTCTTTATTTTACCAAAATTTATTAAATTATTATCCATAGATTTCATGTATTTACTTAACTAAATTATTCAACTAATTAATGATTTAAATTATGAACAAATTATTTCTCTTTCTCTCTCTTTATAAAATGGTTTAGTTTTGGTGTCAGATAGGCTGTACATGTCTTATCCCAATAATAACTGAAATTTTATTTATTAAATTATTCATTTATTTGTTTTAATAGATTAAATAAATTACTCTCCATAAATTATTATTTATTTAATTTAATCTATGACCAATATTTACGGTTGTCAGTGGTTCGGGTTTGGTTCTGGATTGCTTGGACTAGTTTTGCACCAATAATAAGTGAATATTTATTTATTTATTTTATTAAAGTCAGTTATTGATTTATCTATTTACAAAATTAAGTAAATTATTATCCATAGATTTCTACTTTCTTAATTTACTGAATTCTTTAATTATTCAACGGGTGGAGTAGCTTGGATAATTATTCATTTTTTTATGACAATATTAAGTAAATTATTATCCATGATCTTTGTTTCTTTCTCATTTTTATGTTCTTAAGTTAAAAAATATTTATTGAATTTACTAATTTATTTACTTTTATAAACTCTCTCTCTCTCTCTCCTTGCTCGAGTTAGATATTTAGGGTTGTCAAGTAGGGGTGATCATTTCAGCCCGGCCCAGGCCTGGGCCCACATCAGGCCCACAAATTTTTGGGTTGAGCTTGGGCTTAATAGTTCAAGCCTGGCCCGGCCCTCATATGTTTAAGCTTACACATTTTGTGTATAAGGTATACATGTTATTTTACATTTTGTGGGGCTATCAATAGAATAGGTATCGGTTGGGATTCAAGCTTTCCATTGGTCGGGTCCCGTTTGGGCCGGGCTTTGCCTTTATATCAATAGAACTTATTCAAGCCCAAGTCTAAGCCCGGGCCAACCATCAAGCCTAGATTTTTTAGCTTGTGCCTGACCATCATATAAAGCTCGTATTGTGACAAGGAAATTTTTATTCTTTGTTTTTCTCTCATTTTCTAGTAATTTCTCTTTCATATTTGTTGCTGAACATGTAACTTTTTACAATGATGCCATTAATAAACCGCTAACTATTCTGTCTTCTTTTCTTGCCTAAGTAAATTATTATCCATAGATTTTATTTATTTACTTAACTAAACTAATGATTTAATTTATGAACAAATTATTTCTATCTCCCTTTTTTTAAGGCTATCAATGGATTAGTTCTCGTGTCGGATAGGCTATACATGTCTTGTCCCAATAATAAATAAAATTTTCTCCATAATTTTTTATTTATTTAATTCAACATGTGACCAATATTTATGGTTGTCAATGGTTCGGGTTTGCTTTTGGATTTCTTGGACCAATCTTGCACCAATAATAAGTCACCCCCGTGTTCACGGCCTCTTGCGTGACAAAAGTATTATCCATAGATTTCTAATTACTTAATTTACTAAATTCTTTGATTAATTAATTAATTAATTTCCTAAGAAATTATTTTTCTCTCTCCCAAAGCCTATACTTAGGGCAATCAATATGTTTAGTCAGGTGTGGGATAGCATATACTTGTCCCGTCCCAATAATGAATCAAATTTAATTTATTTATTTTACTAAACTAATTTATTAATTTATATATTTTAATACATTAGATAAACTATTATGTATAAATTTTTATTTATTTGATTCAACCCACCCGAGACACAATAATAAATGAATATTTAGTTATTTTATTAAATTATATTATTGATTTGTTTATTTTACAAAATTAAGTAAAATATTATCCATAGATTTCTATTTATTTAATTTACTATGTTGTTAAGAAATTAATAATTTATTTAACTTTCTCTCTCTCTCTCTCTCTCTCTCTCTCGTGTGCGTGCGTGCGCATGAGCCTAATATTTAGGGCATCAATAGGATTGGTATCGGTTGGGATTAAACCTTTTCTTTGGTTGGGCCATGTTCGGGTTGGGCTTTGCCTTTATATCAATAAAACTTTTTCAAGCCCAAGTCTATGCCCGACCATCATATAAACCTCATATTGTGATAAGGAAATTTTTATTCTGTGTTTTCTAATCTCTCTTTCATATTTGTTGTTGAACATGTAACTATTTATAATGGTTCCATTAATAAACAACAAACTCTCTTACCACTTCGTTTCTAATATTTGGGGTTTTCAACTAGTGGGGTAGCTTGGTTATTTATTTATTTTATTAAATTAAATTATTCATTTATTTATTTGACAAAATTAAGTAAACTATTATCCATAGATTTCTATTTATTTAATTTACTAATTTATTCAAAATCAATAATTTATTAACAAGATGGGGTTAATCCTATTTATAGGTTGGGTAGCTGGGCTTTGTCTTTATATCAATAGAATATTTTCAAGCCTAAGTTTGAGCCCGACCCAACCATCAGACCTAGATCTTGGGTCTAACCCAACCATGAAATTAGTATTCTTTATTACTCTCTCATTTTCATGACAATTTATTTATATTTTTAATTTAGTAAACTAAAAGTTTTATTTATTTAATTTACTAAACTATTTAATTTTATTAACTTATTATTTCCCTCTCTCTATACCTGACCAAGTCCAATATTGAGGGTTGTCAACGGGTCGGGTTTGGATTTAGATAGCTCCGATACTTATCAATACATTTTATTTATTTAATTTAATAAAAACAAAATTTTTTCTCCCTCTAAAGAGCCTATGTTTTTGGGTTATCTACAAGCTATCGATAACAAAATTATTGATTTATTTAAAAATAAATAAATTATTATCCATAGATTTCTATTTATTTCATTTACTTATAATTTATTTAACTAATAAGGTATTTCACTTTCTCTTGCCAAGCCTAATATTTAGTGCTATCAAGAGCTTAGGTCTCGGTTGGAATTAAACCTATTCACGGGCCGAGCGAAGTTCGGTTTGGGCTTAGCCTTTATATTGTTATTCATGGATTTCTATTTATTTAATTTACTAACTAGTAATTAAATAAGTGACCCCGCCGCGTTCGCGGTCTGTTGCGTGGCAAAAGTATTATCCATAAATTTCTAATTACTTGGTTTACTGAATTCTTTGATTAATTAATTAATTAATTTCCTAACAAATTATTTTTCTCTCTCCAAGAGCCTATATTTAGGGCTATCAATATATTTAGTCAGGTGTGGGATAGTAGGTACTTGTCCCGTCCCAATAATAAATCAAATTTAATGTATTTATTTTACTAAACTAAATTATTAATTTTTATATTTTAATACATTAGATAAACTATTATGTATAAATTTTTATTTATTTGATTCAACCCACCCAAGATGCAATAATAAATGAATATTTAGTTATTTTATTAAATTATATTATTGATTTGTTTATTTTACAAAATTAAGTAAAATATTATCCATAGATTTCTATTTATTTAATTTACTATGTTGTTCAATAAATTATTTCTCTCTCTCTCTCTCTCTCTCACGAGCCTAATATTTAGGGCATCAATAGGATAGGTATTGGTTGGGATTAAACCTTTTCTTTGGTTGGGCCATGTTCAGATCGGGCTTTGCCGTTATATCAATAGAACTTATTCAAGCCCAAGTCTATGCCCAACCATCATATAAACCTCAGATTATGATAAGGAAATTTTTATTCTTTGTTTCTCTAATCTCTCTTTCATATTTGTTGTTGAAAATGTAACTATTTACAATGGTGCCATTAATAAACAACTACATTTCTTACTGCTTCGTGTCTAATATTTAGGGTTTTCAATTAGTGGAGTAGCTTGTTATTTATTTATTTTTTTAAATTAAATTATTCATTTATTTATTTGACAAAATTAATTAAATTATTATCCATAGATTTATATTTATTTAATTTACTAATTTATTCAAAATCAATAATTTATTAACAAGTTGGGATTAATTCTATTTATAGGTTGGGTAGCTGGGCTTTGTCTTTATATCAATAGAATTTTTTCAAGCCTAAGTTTGAGCCCGACCCAACTATTAGACCTAGATCTTGAGTCCAACCCAACCATGAAATTAATATTCTTTATTACTCTCTCATTTTCTTGACAATTTATTTATATATTTAATTTAGTAAACTAAAAGTTTTATTTATTTAATTTACTAAACTATTTAATTTTATTAACTTATCATTTCCCTCTCTCTATCCCTCACCAAGTCTAATATTGAGGGTTGTCAACGAGTCGGATTTGGATTTAGATAGCTCAGATACTTATTTATTGATTTATTATTTTACTAAATTAATTAAGTTGTTATCTATACATTTTATTTATTTAATTTAATAAACTAATTTTATTTACTAACGAAATTTTTTCTCCCTCTAAAGAGCCTAAGTTTTAGGGTTATCAACAGTCTATCGATAACAAAATTATTGATTTATTTGTTTTACAAAAATAAATAAATTATTATCCATAGATTTCTTTTTATTTCATTTACTTATTCAAGTAATTAATAATTTATTTAACTAATACGGTATTTCACTTTCTCTTTCCAAGCCTAATATTTAGTGCTATTAATATCTTAGGTCTCGATTGTGATTAAACCTATTCACAGGCCGTGCAAAGTTCAGTTTGGGCTTAGCCTTTATACCAGCAGAACATATTCAAGCCCAAGTCTGAGCCTGAGCTGACTATCGGCCCTAGATCTTGAACGTAATGGTTTTATTAAGTTAAAAGATTTTATTTATTTAATTTACTAAATTATTTAATTTTATTTACAAATCATTTCCCTCCCTCTCTTTCTGCCCCGAATCTAATATTTAGGGTTGTCAATGGGTCGCGTTTGGTTCTAGATAGCTTGGGTCTTTATTTATTTTATTAAATTAAATTATTCATTTGTTTATTTTATAAAATTGAGTAAATTATTATCCATAGATTTCTATTTATTTAATTTACTAAATTATTCAATTAATTTATAATTTATTAATACGTTAGTGTCTAGGTTGGGAATAAACCTTTTCACGGGTTAGGTAAGGTTCGGGTTGGGCTTCATCCTTATATCAACAGAACATATTTAAGTCCAAGTTCGATGTCGCATCAATCGAGCCTAGATCTTGTGCCTAGCCCAACCAGGAAGTTGTTTATATATTTATTTTAGTAAGTTTAAAAATTTATTTATTTAATTTTCTAAATTATTTAATTTTTTAACAAATTATTTCCCTCTCACTCCCTCCCTAAGTCCAATATTTAGGGTTGTCAACGAGTTGGGTTTGGTTTTAGATAGATAGGATATTTATTTATTTTTTACTTTATTAAATTAGTTTAATTATATTGATTTAGTTAATGAAATGTCCAATTAATGAATAATTTATTTTACTATTTTTCTCTCTCCCTAGAGCCTAAATTTTAGGGCTATCAATGAGTTGGGTCATGTGTGGGATAGCTAGTACTTGTCCTGTCCGAATAATAAATGAAATTTTATTTATTTATTTTACTAAACTATTACACATAAAATTTTAATTATTTGATTCGAACAGGTGGCCAATAATAAATGAATATTTATTTCTTTTATTAAATAAATTATTGATGTATTTATTTTATAAGATTAAGTAAATTATTATCCATAGATTTCTATTTATTTAATTTACTAAATTATTCAAGTAATTAATAATTAATTTAACTAATAAGTTATTTCACCATCTCTCCCGAAGCCTAATATTTAAGGGCCATCAATAGGTTAGGCCTTGGTTGAGATTAACCTATTCACGGGCCGACTACGTCCGGATTGGGCTTTGTTTTTATATCAACAGAACATATTCAAACCCAAGTCTGAGCTTGGGTCGACCATTAGACCTAGATCTTGAGCCTAAGCCTGACCTTCATTTAAAGCCCAAAGCGTGGTTAGGAAGTTTTTATTCTTTGTTTCTCTCTCATTTTCTTGCCTAATTATTGATATATTTATGTTATTGTGTTAACAATTTTATTTGTTGAATTTAGTAAATTATTTAAATTTATTGACAAATTATTTTCCCCTCTCTCCCTCCCTGAGTTCAATATTTAGGGTTGTTAACAGGTTGAGTTTGGATCTAGATAGACTGGATATTTATTTATTTAATTTACTAAAATTAAGTAGATTATCATCCATAGATTTTGTTTATTTACATAGCTAAATTATCCAATTAATTAATAATTTATTTCACAAACAAATTATTTCTCATTTTCTCTCCCTTTTAGGGCTATCAATGAGTTAGTTCTGGTGTGGGATAGGCTGTACATGTCCCATCCCAATAATAACTTAAGTTTTAGTTATTTATTTTACTAAATTAAATTAATTTATTTATTTTAATAACTTAAAGTGAATTATTCTCTATAAATTTTTATTTATTAAATTCAACTCACGACCAATTTTTAGGGTAGTCAATGGTTCAGGTTTGGTTCTGCATAACTTGGATGAGTCCTGCCCCAATAATAAATGAATATTTTTTTGTCTTATTAAAGTAAATTATTTATTATCTATTTTACAAAATTAAGTAAATTATTATGCATAGATTTGTATTTTTAATTTACTAAATTATTTAATCACTTATTAATTTATTTTACTAACAAATTGTTTCTCTATTAATGAGCCTAATTTTTACAGTTATCAATAGGTTAAGTCTGGGTTAGAATTTAACTTGTTCATGGGCTAGGCCAGGGTTTGTATTTTATCAACAAAACATATTCATGCCCAAGTTCGATCCCAACGCAACCATCAGGCCTAGATATTAAGCCTGAGCCTAGCCTTTATATATAGTCTGAACCCTGGCCAAGAATTTTTATATATTCTTTATTTATCTCTCATTTATTGGCCTAATAATTTATATATTTTGATTTAGTAAGTTGAAATATCTCCTCAAGTGCAATATTTAGGGTTATCATCGGGTTGGGTTTGGTTTAGATAGCTTGGATATTTATTTAATTATTTATTTTACTTTTCTTCATTAATGACAGTTGGGAGAAACACATCATGGCGTCCAATAGCTTTTGACAAAATGCATCTCCCAGAACCGCCATATATTCCCTCCCCAACACATTCGAGATGAGATTATAACGTCCCGCAGCATTGGCACCCACACCTTTTCATAGTGGTTTGTTATCTAGATTTTCTTTGGTGGTATTGAGGAAATCTTCAACTCAAATGGGGGATTGGGTGGTCTTGTGTTTGACGGAGTGGAGTGTGATGGTGGAACCCTCTTCTGGTTTTCCTGTAAGAACCCCAAACTTCAAATGATTGGATTCAACAAAGAAGGCCAGATTCGGGGAAGATTAGACTACAGTAGCAGGATGACATCAACTACACTGGCAGACTGATGTAAACATTCTGCCCAAATTATTTGAAAAGCGAAGGAGGGTTTGGACTTTCAGAGTGGCACTTTTTTACTTGATTTGTGACCAGATGTCTCTGTTGCTTTGAGATATCAAAAGGGTTTGGACTGAATCACACGACAAAAGCTGAAATGGTGTTGTTAATCGAATTGGCGATGGTAAAAATGATGGTGTTGAATCGTCTCCGCGATCGTTGGTAAATGTCCTCCCGCCTCTCATAAATCCCAACTTCCTCCATTTCCGTCCGCTATTCTTCTGCCCAAGATGGTGGATACCATCCCCCTCGTACACGCACAACTCTGGTGAAAATGGGTATCTTACTATCAAGTCGGGGCCTCGATCAAGTTCATCAGGGCCAATGATACCAGCCATGGAGCCTCTCCGCCTGCTATTCTTCCGCCCAAGATGGTGATACCAACCATGGAGCCTGACTCGCCACTAGCTATCCCGTACCAGTCCTGAGGGCAACCGTTGGACGGAAGAGAAAAAAATAGTTACAAGCACATTTAATGGAATGGAGAGCAAAAAAAATATAGAAATCTGCCTTGATGGCGTAAATGGATCTTACATATGTATCCATTAGATATACTTTACAATGCATTTCAGCAGAAATCTAGTTACAAGCACATTTAATGGAATGGAGAGCAATGCGATAATTTCAACCTTGGAGAAGTATAATACATAGCCCTATGAATTCTCGTGTCCCGTGCCTGTGGCAGATGGATAACTAATTAGATGTGACATCTGCCACGAACACGGTATTGCTCTGCAATCCAAGTTCAGTTTATGTGCTTCTGAGAACCAAGTTTATCAGTATTTTCTTTTCTTGCAGAAGAGTTTGCCCGCTCTTTCATTGCTTCTTTTTCCAGTTTTTTCCTTTCAGCATCAGCCAGTTTAACATTTTCCTCACGCGATTTATTGAACATCTTAACAAAGACCACCAAGATCGATGTCACTGCAAAATGAAAGTGGGTTAAGAATGCAATATATTGTCAAGACTCTTGCTGAATGTTGATCTTGTGTGTATACATTGCAAACTCCATAAGCCCAACTAAATGGTAGCAATAATGCATCTAAATATCTAATCTTTAATCTGACTGAATAAGTTTCATATATGTAAAAGTTAAAAATGAGGTGTAGTAAAAGTAACAAGAACCGGTTGCCTGGATGGTTCCCGGGCCGATTTGTCCGACCGTCTGGGTCAATGGCGGTTCGAAAACCATTCTAAAACCTATTTAAGTCAAACCACGTTTCACTTCCAAATGTATTTTTTTGGACTCCAAAGAGTAATGTTGTCTGGACTTCATTCTACAATTCTTAACTATTTGACGGTACCAACTGGCTCAATTAGTAAGGTCTTGGCTGGTTGCAGCAGACTTGGGATCTAATCCCAGTAGTCACCAGGATTTTGGGGGCGGGGGAATGGGTAGGGGAACAGGCTACCCCCATTGTGTATCCCCTTGAAGTTTTTTCATTTTATTTTCAATTATGACCCCACTCCACCATTCATCTTGTTTGTTAAACCATCTATCCATTTTTCTGAATTTGATTTCAAATCCAATCTGGTTAAGGTTGATCTGAATTCAATCCAACCATAACTGGATTGACTGATTGAGTATAGATGCACCTTTGTCAAGCAGATTGATAGTTCAAATGTCTGTAGTGTTTTAGAAGTGAAAGGTGCAAGGCGAGACACACCTTTTAAAAGCAAGGCACAAAAATGCAAAAAATACCAAAAAATACAAAATAAAATATTAATTAAAAATATAAAGTAAAATTTTAAAACAAATCTTAAACAAAACCTATTATCTCAAATTAAAACACATGGACATAACATGTAAAACATATTCAAAATGAATATGTAAAAAAAAATCAAACATAAAATATAAAACATATATTTGTGATCAATATATAATATAAAACATATTCAAGCATATGAAACTTTCAATCACTTTATTTCTCCCAATTGCATTACTTCAAATAGATGATATCATGCTAAAATTTATTTGTCCTTTTCTTTCAAGCATGTCCCTCATATACATAGAAATTTGATTGCTAACGTTAAAGCTTATTTGTTTTTTTTCTTTCCTCGTCTTTATTAGAGGCTGTGTGGAAGATATGAAGATGTTTATATTGCTTACAAGCATTTCAAGACATTCTCAACATCAATTAAAAATATTAAACATAATATTCAAAATGGAAATGTAAAAATAAAATCGAACATCTATATCTATACTAATAAAAGTGGAAATGAGTCTCTTTCTGGAATTTTTATAGAAGTGGTAATTAAAACAATTGAAGCTGTATTAATCATCATATTACAAATCATCAACTCACACTTCCATTAAAGTGATCAACCAATATAAGCCATTAAAGATACTTTCTCCACATACACCATTCAAAATGTACTAATTTAATAATCATATGTGAACACTTCACCTCCACATTCACTATTAAAAACCTACTTTCCTCGAACATTAACCCTAATTGGTTGCATCCGGTATTCCCGCTTATCTCAATACCATTCACTAACTCATTGCCACATACCCTCTTAAGATGAGCTAGGCTTCGATTTTTATTTTTTTATTTATTTTTGGGTTGGACTTGAACCTAGCTTAGGTAGCTTAAGCCCAGCCCAAGCTGATTATACTATTCACTAGCTCATTATACTATTATTATAGTCAGGGCTGATTTAGCAACATGAGCCCGGTCCCTAGCCTAAGCCCAACCCAAGTGCATTAAATTCCAATGTGATTAGGCTTGGATTGGACAGATAAGTCTTGGGCTCGAGCCTTAGACCCAATTCTTAGGTATGGGCTTGGATTGAACTTATATTAGGCCTGACCTGACCAAGTTTCTATGGATGCAAACTAATCAGATTGGATGCAAACAATAATGTTAATCCTATATCCAATCTGATGATAGATCTCAAGAAGATCACAATTCAAATTCAAAGCTACTGAGGATGTCAAATATCCAAATCCGATTTGATTACCCATAGGTCTGTAAGATTTAACAAATTATTAGTAGGAAAAAATGAAATAAAATAGTCTATACAAAGAAAAACAAAAACACAAACATTTGTTTCAACCATTTTTATTATATATACATGTCTTTTTATAAAACAACATAATAACATAAAATATCAAATTAAATAGTGCAATATATATAGGTGATTTGAATTCGATCCTATTTTTCAATCCTATCGTATTCGAATTCAAGTAGGATCATGATCTGATCCATTTTGTACCCCCTACAACTTGCACCCCTAATCATTCAACTACTTATAAAATGGGTCAACTAATGATGTCATAATTAAATAATAACTACTAAAATATATAGAAACAAAAAAATAAAAAATAAGAAACTTATAGAAAAAATAACACATCTCAAATATTATAACTTGTCATATTAAACAAAGATAAGTATGGTAAACAATAATTATTTTTATAAATAAATTATGAAAACATAAGAGAAATTTAAGGCTACCAAAAATTATATCATTTTTTCTTTCAAGTCAAATGGTCAACAAATGATGTCATAATTATGTAATAAAAACTCTAAAAATTGATAGAAACAAAAAGTATAGAAAATACAAAAAAAATTGTCAAAAAAAATTAGGCATCTAATATCATAAACATATCATATTAAAAAAAGATAGACTTCTTAAATAAACAGTATTTTATTAACAATAGAAATGAATATACATAGTTTAAATTCACAAGCATACCATACTTGTATTACAAAATTATCTTTTTATAATGGTTTTAGATAAGCATATTGAAATTATCATGTTTTTCAGCTATGGGTGAGCTGGTCTAGGGCGGAGCCCCCAGCCCATCCACCAAGCTTAAAAAGAGCAAAATGCATAAATATCCAAAAGGTGCACTCCTGGTCTGAAGTGCAATGTGGACCTAGAGGACACCTTTTGAAAGTGTTGTGCCTAGGACCTAGGCAAGGTGCACATGTGCATAGGTGCACCTTCTAAATCATTGTTCCCCAAGCCACCAGGTTTCTAACCAAGTTTGAGTAAAGACGGGTGGCTAGGTGTTAACCTGAACTATTATTGTGATCAAGTGACCATTTGAATGCTTTGACCAGCTGTGTCGATGATGGATTGATGGGTTAAAAATACTTTCTTTCACACTACATATTGCCTCCTAATGCAAAGCAAATGAGGACATTTTACTTGCTAATCCCTTGCTATTTTATATCTAATATGCAGAATTTCTTTCTCTCAAAGTATGGTGGTAGCAGGTCAATCCTATAGATTTAAGGAGTTTATTCTTTAACTCACACTTCTCCCCTCCTAAGAATTGAGATAAAAAGTTGCTGTACTATGATGCGTATGGGAAGAGAGAAATGCTCACCTATTTAGCAACAAGGAGAGGTCTATTGAGAAAACAATTTATAATATATATCTATCAAAATTGTTCATTGGGTGAAGACATTGGAGATTTTATTACCCTTCACAACAGATGATATTATCAGGAACTGGAAATAGATGGTTGATTCCTCATCTTTCAAAACAGTCCCCAGAACTAGACAAATTCCTCCTAAGAAAAGCTATGTAAAGCTAAATTTTGATGGCAATAGCCTAAGAAAACCAGATCTGGGGGGCATTGGAGGGGTTTCTAGAAATGAGGAAGGAAACATCATTGCTATGTTCTTGGGACCTATAGGGGTTAGAGACTCAACTAAGGCAGAAAAAAAGTGTTATTCCAGAGATTTCAATAGGAAGGAGGTTGAAAGATCAGTGCTGGAAATGAAGAGGTGCAGGTGAAGCGAACAATGGTTTAGGAACAGCAGTGACATCGTGGTTAGAACTGAGACTGATTACAAGAAGAGGGGAGACCATTAGGGATGGCAGTAAGGTAGAAGAGAGGCTGGAATTCCTAAATAGATGCTTGATAGGCAGATTTGTTCATGCAGACCCGGACATAAGAGATGGGGAGAAATGGGTGAGCCAAGAATGGAGAGATCTAAACTTTTCTTATGTTCGAAGTGTTAGATAGTGTATGCCCTTAGCTCCAATCAGATTGATGTACATTAGACATTTATTGTAAATGAATAAAAGTACATAATTGATTCATGTAATATCTAGTGTGTTTCTGTGCAATTACCCTTAAACTGGACACTTATGAGACTCGTGTTAGTTTAGAATTTTCACAGCCATTGGATAGACCTTGGGAGGTTTTTCCTGCCAAGGCTGACACTAATGTGCTGCTAAGTCGGTTGGGGTAGCTTGTCTCAGTTGCTAGGGTTAGACCCGAAGCACATGTAGTGTGTGTTTGCTTGAAACACTGAACCCAGACCATTTTCCAGTTATGCCTTGGACCTTGGAGACTGGTGGGCAAAACTAGAAAGTTACACCTAACCCCTGGACTCGATTATGGTACTGCACTGGGTGTCAGATTAGGCTGTCTTTGATATACCAATCAGTGAGATCATTTGGGGGTCAAAACCTGGGTATGTTGGGACAGTCTGAGAATTCACTCGAGTGGGTGATCATAGTGACAGGATCAGCCCCTTTGTCGGACAAAGTGAATGATCGGGGATTGCACTCTCTCTTATGGAAACCAAAACTACCGGCACTCTCCTTGATGGAAACCAAAAGGTTTTAATTCCCAGGATCCATCCGAGCAGAGAGTGCAACGCTGTACCTTGTAGCCAAGGGAGAGGTTCTCTCTTGTCGGGTAGTAAGGATTAATTGGATTAATTAGTATGGGCGAATTTGGGTATTGATATGGATTTGGATCAGCAGTAAGGATAAGAGGATAAGTCTTATCCACTTGAAGAGTCCAAATCCAAATAAAGGTTTGGATTAGGAAACTCCTAATTAGATTAGGAGATCAACTCTTTAAGATCTATATAAAAGGAGGAGGGTGAACTGCTCCAAGTTTTACACACTGCTCTCAGTTCTCCCTCTCCTTCTGCTCTTGCCACCCTAACCCTAATTGGACATCCATTCTTGAACTAATAGAGATCAATTATGATTCTAATTTTTGCAAGAAAATCAGATATAATTTCGTGCTCACCTCCCTTGCTCGACACAAGTTGTTGGATTGCAATTCTTGCGTTAGGACTGCACTGCGAACTTGCTTCATCTCAAGCTGCACCATCTTCAATGGAAGCGGGTTTTGGTACCCTCTTTGGGCGTGAACACCTACTTTGGGAGCTACACATGGCTTCCGTATCAGGTATTGCTCTCACTTTCTTTTGGTTTTAGATCTAGTCCGGTTTGAATCAAGAACAATCATTGAAAAATGTTGTTTTTCTAAAACTGAGAATACGATTCCTGGAAGGGAGATAAAAAGTTTTTGAAATTTCGCCCAACCACCCTGCATGGTTCGGCCATCCATATGATGGATCTCCCTTCCCTTCACGAAGGATAGGAGCCTCTATATTTTTGCTTAGTTTTAGGTGGAAGGAAGATGTAGAAGAAGCCTTAATGAGGGAATGGAAAAGAAAAAAAAAATGAAATCCAGAAATTTTTTTTCTAACTGTGGTCACCTGGCCTGGGAATGGATGTAGAGAAGATGAGATTGTACAGATTGATGTCTATGGGGTACCGTTGCATGCCTGGAGCACAAAGGTCTTTAGGGCCATCAAGAATGCCATGGAGAGCTTTAAAAGATTTGACTTAAGGAATCGAAGATGAGAGAACATACTGTTTGCTAGAATAAGGCTGCCAAATGAGAAGAGAAGAAAAAGGAGAAGATATGAGAAGGGCAGCAATACTTTCTCAGCCGGCCCTATTCTATTATATATAAGAGCATTACATAATGTTACATAAATAGACTAGAATGCCCCTGATTAGTGACAGGACACCTAGTAAAATAAAACACTAAATAAGATTAGGCCCAATAACGAATGACTTAAGACCCAACAAAGATAAACAAACAAATTAAGACAGCCGAACCAACACTCCCCCTCAAGCTAAGCATGGATGTCAATCTTGTTTAGCTAGCCAAGTAAGTCCAAGAATTTCACTGTAGCTAGCCCTTTAGTTAGAACATCTACAATCTGCATCTCGGAGGGAGTATAAGGAATGCAGAGTTCTCCTAAGACGATTCTTTGTCTGACAAAGTGGTGGTCTATCTCAATATGTTTCGTTCTATCATTTTGCACTGGATTATTTGCAATGTTGATGGCAGCCTTGTTGTCACAGTGCAACCTGAGAGGGCACTTGATCTTTATTCCAAGTTCACCAAGAAGGATCTTAAGCCACAGAAGTTCAGCAACACCATGAGCCATAGCTCGATATTCGGCCTCTACACTAGATCTAGCCACCACATTCTATTTTTTACTCCTCTATGTAACTAAACTTCCTCCAACAAAGGTGCAGTACCCGAAAGTAGACTTCCTATCCCCAACAGAGCCAACCCAATCTACATCACTATATCCTTCAACTTCAATTTTATTGTTTTTTCTAAACGGAATCCCTTTCCCCGAGCAAGACTTCAAATATCTGAGGATCCTTTCCACAACTTTCATGTGAGGGATTTTAGGAGTGTGCATGAACTGACTAACAACATGTACAACATAAGCAATGTCAGGGCGAGTGAGGGACAGGTAAATCAACTTCCCCACCAACTTTTGGTATCTTTCCTTATCAAGGTAGTCCTCTCCTACTGACTCCTGTAGATCATGGTTCTGTTCTATTGGAGTATCTGATGGCCTACACCCCATCATGCCTGTCTCTTATAGAAGATCAAGGATGTATTTCCATTGACATATATAGATAACCTCTTTGGATCTAGCAACTTCAATCCCAAGAAAGTATCTCGGTTGGCCCAGGTCTTTGATCTCAAATTCAGCAGCCAAGACCTCCTTTAGTCTTTTAATCTCTTCCTGATCATCCACTGTAATTACCATATCATCCACATGGACAATAAGTGTTGTAAGTTTTCCATTTCTCTTCCTTATGAACAGGGTATGATCTGCCCCACTTTGAATGTAACCCCCTTTCTTCATGGCCCCACATAGCTTCTTAAACCAAGCACGAGAGGACTGCTTAAGACCGTATAAAGCTTTTCTCAGTCTACATACCTTCTTGCCAAACCCATAACCTGGTGGAGGATCCATGAATACCTCTTCATGTAGGTCGGCATTTAAGAAAGCATTCTTCACGTCCAACTAATGTAGCTCCCATGAGAAATTTGCAGCTAATGATAATAAAACTCAGATTGTGTTGAGTTTTGCTACTGGAGCAAAGCTTTCTTTGTAGTCAATCCCTTCTTTTTGAGTAAACCCTTTTGCTACCAGTCTAGCCTTGTACCTTTCAATGGACCCGTCCTCCCTATGCTTCATAGTGAACACCCACTTGCATCCAACAGTGCCTTTCCCTTCTGGTAGATCCACTAATTCCCAAGTCCCTTCTTTCATTAAGGCTTTCATTTCTTCGTCCATAGCCTCTTTCCATTTTGGGTCAAATGCTGCCTCTGAATACCTAGTAAAGACATGCACAGAAGAGAGAGCAGACACAAAAGAACAATAACGAGGAGACAAATGTGAGTAAGACACAAAATCAACAATGGGGGGTCTGATAGTACAAGAACGGGTAGATTTATGAAGGGCAATAGGAAGATCCAAGTCAGAGGAATTAATAGAGTTACCTTGAGTTTCTGAGACAGGTTGATCCGAGTCCAATTGGTTGCTGTCATGAGTTAGAGGACCCTTCTACCTTCTGTTGTAGGTGATTCTGATATCTCTTTGTTGCCTGTTGGAGTCTTCAGTAACATTTGCAACATCACTAGTAGTAGCTAGAACAATGGGATTCTCACTAGATTCACCCGGAATACCACAACTAGGTGGATCAGGAGGAGAAGATGAAAGGTCCGAGGTAGAGAGAGGCACAAAGGAGGGAACAAAAGAATCCTCTTCCATCCCACTAGTCTCCCCCTAAAGAGGATTCTGGGAAGAATGAAAATAGGATTGAGACTCAAAGAATACCACATCCTTTGTGACATATTTTTTCTTGGTGACTGGATCATAACACTTGTACCCCTTCTGAGTAGGGGAGTACCCCAAAAAGATTCCCTTCGTAGCCCTAGGATCCAATTTGGTCTTCTTCGGATCCTTGACATGTACAAGGCATACACAACCAAAGACTCTTGGTGGAAGAGAAAAGTCAGGAAGGTGAGGGCAAAGAACAGAGAAAGGAGTTTTCATCTCCAATACCTTGGATGGCATTCGATTTATCAGATATGATGTAGTAAGGATTGCTTGAGACCAATAGTTTTTTGGAACTTTGTGCTGAAATAGTAAGGCTCGAACAGTCTCCAATAGGTGTCTATTCTTGCACTCAACAACCCCATTCTGTTGGGGAGTACTAGCACAAGATGACTGATGAATCATTCCAGCATCCTTCATAAACATATTCAAGGACCTTTCAAAATATTCAGCAACATTATCTGACTTGAATTGTTTGATTTTCTTGCCAAATTGTGTTTCAATCATTTTGCAAAATGTCATGGTTACCCGCGACACTTCATCTCGTGCTTTTAATAAGTAGATCCATGTGCATCAAGAATAGTGATCAATAAAACTGATAAAGTATCGAAAGACATCAACAGAAATAATGGGAGAAGGGCCCCAAACATCAGTGGACTAAGTCAAAAGAAGCTTGAATTTCATTACTAGAAGTTGAATAAACAGTTCTACATTGCTTTGATAGTTGACAGGCTTCACAAACTAACTCTTGACTTGAAACACCTTTGAATAATTCTGGAAACAACACTTCCAATGATGAAAACGGTAAATGACCTAACCTAGCATGCCACAGATGTGAACTAGCTATTGACTCCACATTGGACCGACTACTAGTAGCAGATGTTTGTAAGGCCGAACTGATGTTTGCATCAAGTTAGTAGAAACCTCCACACTCATGACTGCTCCCTATCGTTCTCTTCGTCAATCTGTCCTGACAGACACAATGAGTAGGAAAAAAGGTTATGCTACAATTCAAATTTTTGGTAAGCTTTGAAACAGATAAGAGATTTGAAGAAAGATTGGGAACATGCAAGACAGATTTGAGTGAGAGGTCCTTGCTTAGGTCAACCACTCATTTCCCAAAGATGGGAGAGAGAGAGCCATCAGCAACCCTCATCTTATCTTGGTAAGACATTAAATGATAGGAAGAAAATAGAGAAGACATGTGTGTCATGTAGTCAGTTGCACCAGAATCAATAATCCAAGAGGCATCATTAATAGTACTAATTGCACTAAAGGCAGAGACAATACCTGATTTGGCAAGGGAGGTGGAAGCAAGAGAATTGGTCCTTAGACGGGCTAGGGCCCGACTAAGTACCTCTACCTCATTAGCAGTAAAACCCAAGGACCTGGTTCCAGGGGAATTAGTAGTCTATCCCATGGAAGAGGAAGTAACTATGGATGAGTGTTTTGAACCATCATCACTATGATTCGCAGCCAGATTCCCACTTGCAGGTTGACCCTTCTAATGCTTCTTATCCTTCCTCAATGCAGTTGGCTTCAGATGCGGATAGAGAACCCAACAGGTCTCTTTCACATGCCTTTCTCCTCCACAGTGGGTGCACTTCAGATGTCTCTTGTCCGAGTACCTGTTCCCCTTTTGATTTGTAGAGATTAGGGCCGAATGTTCCACAGACTGTTCAGCTAGTTTAGTTTGAGTATCAACCTGCATCTCTTTTCTTCTCACCTCTTCATTCCTCACAAGGTAGTACACATGATGTAAGTCTGGCATTTCATCCCTTCCTAGCATTTGGGACCTTATGCTCTCATATATTGGATCTAGGCCAGCCAAAAACTTAAATGCTCTACCCTCTTCAACCTGTTTGTCATGCTTTTCCTTGTCCCTGGCATTCTCCCAATCAATAATAAGGTGATGATCTAGCTCTTCCCATAGTCCTTCTAGTGTAGCAAAATATGTTGCCACTCATATCTCCTTGCCTCAAGGCAGCAATGTCTTTATTCAGTCTGTAAATTCTGGCATTATTTTTTTTCTGCCCATAGGTTTTAGACACTTTTTCCCATATCTTCGCAGTCGTGGAGAAATGTTGAACGGTCCTAGCAACTCTTGGAGTCATTGAAGCAAGTAGCCAGGACATAACCGTAGCATTCTCCTTGCGCCAAGCTGCATATTCAGCACTCCCCACTTCGGGTTCCTTCTTCTGCCCGTCCAAGTAACCAGTGAGTTCCCGGGATGTGATGAAGAGCATGGCTGAAACAGACCATTCTCTGAAGTTGTACTCATCCAACAACACATTTGTGATCTGTAGGTTGTGCAGATTTGGATTCTCCAAATTAGGAGACCTCCCACAAGCCCTAACATCTCTAGAAGACACTTCCCCAGATATGGAAGACATCTTCCTACTTGTAAATGTCAAGACTGTAAACACAATATATAGAGAACTGTTTCAAACTTACAGAACTTTCTGCACTGAAACTCAGTCCTGAGAACCCGTCACAGAGCTGAAACACCGAGTACTACACTGCTGCACTGTGCCCTAATTACTGCTGTCGCAGCCTGCAACTTGCTGTGTTGGCTTCTACTGTGTGCTAATCACTGCTATCGCAGGCTATAACCTCACCCACAGACAGTTCTAGGACTGTTGAGATCAGTCCTCCCTCCTAGATCTATTCTACACAGATCCCTCTTAGTCGAATGGCTACAGTCTGCTGTACTGTGCTTATTAGGGCATCAGCTTCTGGGTCTAACTCCCCTTGGGCCCTACAACCAAGGGAAACCCTAGATGTAGGTTCTGCTGTGTTCTACGACCAACCCTAGGGTTTCTTTGCAGCAACCAAGATAGAAAAGAAGAAGAGAGAGTTAGATGCGAGTAGAAGAAGAAGCGGCTGCTGTAACCAGGCGAAAGATTAGAGCTCTGATACCATGTTTGCTGGAATAAGGCTGCCGAATGAGAAGAGAAGGAGGATAAGATATGAGAAGGGCGGCAATACCTTCTCAGCCGGCCCTATTCTATTATATATAAGAGCATTATATAATGTTACATAAATAGACAAGAATGCCCCTGATTAGTGATGGGACACCTAGTCAAATAAAACACTAAATAAGATTAGGCCCAATAACTAATGACTTAAGACCCAACAAAGATAAACAAACAAATTAAGACAGCCGAACCAACACATACAGTTCGCACGAATCTTAGTAGAGACTAAACATGTGAAGTCAATTCCAGTGCATTTGGATTTATTCTTTCTTGAAGATGTTTTAAAACTTTGGATTGTGGTAGAAAGTGAGGATTCCTTGTTTTGTTGGAAAGGCCAGAAAGCGGCATGAGAAGCCTCTAGAGCAGATAACCTGAAGAAACATGGGACTCGGCCTAATGTAGGAGAGTTGCAGAGATGTTGGTCAAGTGGTCAGTTTGATCCAGTAGTGGCCCAAGGGAAAGAAATAAAGGTTTTTTGCTGACTGATTCTGGTTCTAAGGATTACTTAAGGAAGAGACCTTATTGAACAAGACCTTTAACAGAAGACGAAAAAAAACGTAGGAAGGTGATGACTCTTTTGATGAAGATGAGAAGTTAAGTGAGGCAACTGAGGAGGAAGTTTATTTGGATGAAACACTACATTAATAAGATTTTTTATTTAAACAACATGGTTGATTGTGAGATGGTTGTGGTTTTTGGTTGTTTTCGAGATTAGATATAGTTGGGGTCTTGATGCGGTTCTTGTCTTTATTGGGCTGAACTTTGAACTTTTGTCTTTAGGCTGGCTTTTGGGATCTTTTGCTGTTGTGCGGTTTTTATTTTGTGGTGCTTATGTGGGTTCTGGTTTTTGCTGTTTTTTGGAGGCTAGGTTGCCCTGAGGTGCTTGTGTTGAGTCTTGAAGTTCAGTTTTTTTTCCCTCTTCTCTCGTTCTTTTAATAAACTTTGTTTTATTACCAAAAAAAGGAAGAACACACAAGTTCAGGTATGTCAATATAATGAATCAACCAACACCCCCAAAGAGTCTTTTATATATTAAAGATATGTACCAAGCTTAAAAGTATTGATACAATATACTCTGTATTGGGCATACCATATCATATCATTCGGTATCCAATACACTTGTTTACAAGTGTTTTCAAGAACCCATTTTTTTTAATGATTAAATAATATAAAATCATGTAAAAATGAAATTTGAAAAAAAACTAAAAAAAATAAAACGAATGGCCAAAATAGTATAGATACACCCCTGCTAATACATTGGCTGTATCGATACTTTAAACCATGATATGTACAATTACAAAGAAAAGAAATAAAAGAACATGTACAATAATAGTACAATACATCAACTCTCCACACTCCCCCTCAAACCGATGCAACTTACAAGAAAGGGATGTATGGATCTCGTCATAGCATTAGTGAAAATATCAGCAATCTGCATATTTGAGGCCACGTGTGGAAGAGAAATTGACCTAGTAAAAAACAAGTCTCTGATAAAGTGACAATCCACCTCAATATTATTAGTCCTCTTGTGGAAAGCTGGACTAGAACCAATCTTGATGGTACTGGTAATATCAACATAAAGAGTAGTAGGAGTAAGAAGATGAACACCGAGCCCTACAAAGAGAGATTGTAGCTAGGCAATCTCACTACAAATAGATGACATAGCCCTATACTGCACTTCTATAGATGACTTGGAGACTAGTTGTTTCTTGTACTTCTAAGAGATGAGGGAATCACCCATAATGACACATCACCCTGTAATAGAGGATGTTGGGGCAACTTGCCCAATCTGCATCAGCATAAGCCTTTAATTGGATAGGAGCGGAGGAAAAAAGGAATAGTCCTTGATAATGTGCCACGAACATAATGAATAATGCAACAGAAAGCAATCATATGAGGTTGACGAGGGGCAAAGACAAACTAACTAATAACTTAAACCACATGAGAGATGTCAGGATGGGTCATAGTAAGATAAGAGACCACACAAGTTGTTGATATAGGGTGGCATCAGGAACTTGTGTAGGCACCATGAAGAAAGGCATGAGAGATGTTGGGGCTTGTGTAGGCACCACACAAGTTGCTGATATAGGGTGGCATCATGTCAAACCGCATGAGAGATGTTGGGGCTTAATGACTTAACCACAAACAAGGGAAGGATCACAACAATACCTAGGAGGAGGTTTCATATACACTCTCCCCTTTAGCTAACCATGAAGAAAGGCATTGTTCATGTCCAACTGACAAATAGACCAAGAATGCACAAGTCAAGGCCAAGAGAACATGGGTTATAGTAATTTTGGCAACTGGGGCAAATGCTTGTTCATAGTCAATACATACTCTTGAGAACAATTAGACTTCAACTTGATAATATAAACCTAATGACTCCGAATAAGAGAAGCATCTGAGGGTGTAGGCACCAAACAATAAGTGCCATTCTCATGTAGAGCATGAATTTCTGCATCCATGGCCCCTTTCTAGTGAGGATTGCTAATGGCCTGTTGGTATGAACAAAGAATATCTATAGGAAAAACAACAGAGGAGTTATGGTTCGAAGGAACGACAAAGAGGAATAGGAGTAGAAATAGGATTTGAAGGAGGGATATCACTTACAATGGTGGGAGTATGGTCTGAACTGAGAAAGTCCTTCATGGCAAATGGAGGAATACCTTGTGAATCAAAGTTCTACAAAACAGAAATAGATGTTGCAAACAATCTAGCAACTTCGATGAAGAATGAATTATGCTCAAGAAAAACAACATTACATGAAACACGAATATGACGAATAGACGAATAATGCAAAGAAAAGCTTTATGGTTAGGACTGTACTCCATAAAGGAAAACATAGCAAACTGTGTAGACAACTTATAACGTTCATGGCAAATGGAGGAATACCTTGTGAATCAAAGTTCTACAAAACAGAAATAGATGGTCCAAACAATCTAGCAACTTCGATGAAGAATGAATTATGCTCAAAAAAAACAACATTACATGAAACATGAATATGACGAATAGACGAATAATGCAAAGAAAAGCTTTATGGTTAGGACTGTACTCCATAAAGGAAAACATAGCAAACTGTATAGACAATTTATAACGTTCATACAAAGGAAGATGGACAAAGTATAGACACCCAAAAACATAAAGAGTAGGTAAATCTATAGGACAACCAAACAACTTTTGAAAGGGAAACATATTAGAAAGAACAGGGGAAGGAATATAGCTAATCAAAGACACTATTGTACTAGCTGCCTCTACCCAAAAAGAAGATGGAGCATGAGACTCCTATAATAATGTCCTCACAAGTCACAACACTAAGGCTATGCCCATTACCTCGACCACATTGTCCTCCTCTTGAATCTGAATAAAGAATACACACATGTGACTGAAACCGAACTCATACCATAGCATGGAATAGTCAAAATGTTGGGAACACCTTTGACTTGTGCCAAAGAAAGTATATCCACGTACACCTGGTATAGTCATTAATGAATGATGCAAAGTATTTGTATCCAAGCCAAAAAGTAACAAATACAGTCTAGACACCACTATGTATAAGCTCAAAGGGAGAGATAGCATATGCAAATATGCAAGGAAATGGTAAAGTATTACTTTTACTTTCTTTTGATAAATAGTATGACTCTTACTTAAACAACAAGGAACATATGTGATACAGACACGTTTATTGGGAAGAAATATTGCCGCTGGCAGCAGCAGTGATTTGGTGTTCTCATCGGATTCTAGCTAGTACAGTCCATCTTATCTTATCTATTTTCAGTCCATCTTATCTTATCTGTCTTCAGTAAGGATTAGTAGAAAGTCTGATCTATCTTAGGGAGTCTTATCTATCTTAAGTAGCGAGTCTTATCTATCTTATCTATAAGTGGTATAGATTAGCAAGGAGTCTTCCTACAAGGACTCTTATCTCTTGTAATCTCCTATTTAAGGAGCTGAGAATATTGAATAAAATCATCGAAAATTTCAGTCCAAGAAGAGAGCAAAGGAGAGTTGGTGATCTCTTGAACAAATCACCTTTAGGGCGGCAAGATAGGTTCTTCAAGAAAAAAGAGGAACAAGGGAAAACAGGAGGTTTTCCCCGTGGACCGACCCGTGACAAGATCCTACTTGCGGGCCCTTAACAATTTGGTATCAGAGCCAAACGTCATGGGCGATCTGGAGCAGTTGACGTCCAAGGTCCACGAACTAGAGCACAGGCTCGTGGAGAACAACACAGAGGTACGCGAAATCAAGGACAATGTCCGAGAGTTACGGTGCTTGATGGAGTTGTATTTCTCTAACAAGGAAAGGAATCCAGAAGGGGCTGCAACCACAAACAGCCGCCGACCAGACTTGACGGAGTCGTCCAGCGAACAGCAAGTCGTCGCCCCAGTAGCTGCGGTCGTTCCCAAGTACAGCAGACTGGAGTTCCCTTCTTACAACGGCACCGAACAGCAAGTCATTGCCCCGGTAGCCGCGGTCGTTCCCAAGTATAGCAGACTGGAGTTCCCTTCTTACAACGGCACCGAAGACCCTTTGAGGTGGCTTTACCGATGTGAGCAGTTCTTTCGCAACTAGCGGACGGAGGACAAAGACAAGGTTAGCTTAGCTGCATTCCACTTGATGGAAGAGGCGCAACTCTGGTTCTATCGATTGGAACAGGAGGAACCCGGGCTCAGTTGGACCCAATTCAAATCCTACTGCCTCCTCAGGTTTGGGCCCCCATTGATGAGCAACCCGTTAGGTGAACTGATCAACCTCAAACAGACGGAAACGGTGGCTGAATACCAACGCCAATTCTAGACTATCCTTGCCAGAGCAGCTTCGGTGCGACCAGACCAGCAGGTAGACATGTTCACCGCAGGGTTAGCAAAACCCTTGAGGGTGGATGTGGAGATACAACACCCGCCCAACCTAGTTATAGCCATGAATCTAGCTCGCGCCTTCGAACGCAAGCTGCAGCTCAGCCGCGGAACCTTCGGTATGGGGCGGCCGCCGACATCATGGGCACCCCGAAAACACCCAGAATGGCCCCTTCTTCTGCAACTAGCCGAGAACAGAAGGGGTTAGAATAGATTACATTTGTAACAAGCTGGGACTATATGATATATACTCTCCAGCTTGAGGGGGAGTGTTAGAATGCTCGAGTCAGGGGTATTTTGGTCATTCTGGTTTATCTTCTTGAAAGTGAAAGGTCTATTGTATCTGAGTTTAAGTTATGTGTCCCATCTTATATGAGGGACAAAATTGTCTTTCTTGTAACTCTGAGTTTTATGAATAAAATTCAAGTGGGTCGGCTAGGAGAGTGATTTTTCACATTCTCTCTTCTAGTCTGGCCGAACACTTACATCTCTACTTTGACCTAGAATCAACTAGGGTTTATTCACATTTACAATAGGGCATACGTTCTTCTTTTTACAATGAGATGTAATATGGCTAGAACCCTTATATTCATAGTATAGAGTCTTAGAGAAGTCCTTGAAAGATGATTCTTACTCCCATGAGCTATAAACATGTTATTAGCCCTAGATTCCATCATCTTTCTATCAAATCTAGCTGCAATAAGGAGTCTAGTCTCCTCCCTCAATAATTTTCCCAACACAGAATCTCAAGTCTGTAAGAGTACCTCTGCTCAAAATATTAAGGGCAGCCCAGTGCACAAGGCTCCCACCAATGCGGGGCCTGAGGAGGAACAGATGTATGCAGCCATACCCCTGCACATATAGAAGCTGTTTCCAAGATTTGAACCATGTTCACCCTCTCATATTCATGTCTAAGCCTCATTAGAAATTGATTCACCTTTCTCTTTTCAGAATGTTTTTAATATACTTACACGTTTAGATGAATCAGAAGGATCAATATGGATTGACTCATATTCAACCCATAGATCAAGAAAACATACATGATGCTGCTGTGTCTTCAATACTTCCTAGACATATTCGGTTGATGATAAACCATCTACAAATAAGAATACGTCTCATTTGTGCTCTTCATCCACTCTCAGGTACAACAATATTAGACTCTATTGAGCTAAGAATCTAGTTTTCATTGCTGAAATTCCTTCACATCAGACTCATAAAAAATGCCTTCACATCAGTCTCAGCTGGTTAGTAAACGTTCCATTCAGATATCCTTCCAAACCTTTTCCTTCAACATAGAATTCAAAATGAAACTTCCACACCCCAAAACCAAGGTTCCAGTGTTGGCAGTCCAAAGAAGATAAGTTCTAGGGCTGTCAAACAAGAAAATGGATCAAAAACACTTCAAAACCAATCTGAAATTTGAACAGTCAAAGAAGATGATAGAGGGCTCTAGGGCAACACCAGATCTAAGAGCCAAGGTTGATTGGATCAACCGATCGAGCAAAAATGAGAGAACACCAACCTGTTAAGTGCCTTTTCCAGGAAAACAGTAACTTCTTGGGGTGATCAAAACATACTTCAGAAAGACGTCAAACCTGTGATTGAAAATAGTTCAAACACTCATCGAACAACCCTTCCAGATCCCTGGATTCAAACTGAAGTAACCTGCTCTTATACCATCATGGTATAATGATGTTCAATTACTAGCAGTTCGAATAGGAAGAACACACACAAGTTCAGGGGTGTCAATAGAATGATCAACATCCACCCCCTAAGAGTCCTCTATTAAAGATATGTTCAATTTCAAGAAAGCCTTTACAAGGCTGAAAGAAAAGAAATAAAATAATATGTAGTATATAACAAGGACTATAATAGTACAGTACATTAAAACTCTGCACAACAAGAAAGGTGAAGACTTTAAATTTCAGAAGACTGGTTATTGTACAGGATTCAAAAGTTGTAACTGGATGGAATTTCTGAGATCTCATGGAAATATAGATACTGAAAAAAAAACATTCTAGAGGACCTCAGAGCAATTGTAACTTGGATTCCACAGTTTGTAAATGGGTTGGAAAAACAAGAAGCTATGAGTGACAGTATGTTTTGAGGCCATGTAAAAGATTATGTTTTCTGTATGCAGGAGGGTGTTAGTCAAGGCTAACCACCTCCTTGGGGTGCAAGATTGCTATTCTCCTTTTAACAGCATTAATAAATTTTTTAGTTAACCATCACTAAAAAAATACCAAATTCAATCTAAAAGCAACAGGTAAGAAAAAACTTGAATCTGAATATTGAGGAATTAATTTGGGATCTATGCATATCTGATTCAATCTGACCACTTGCAGCCCTACAGTAGTGTTACCCAACCATCAGTAATTCTTGCAAATGGAACACATTGAGCATTTAAATGAAAGAATGTCCACAAAGTACAAACTAAGATGCAAAAAATATCTATTTGAAGTGGTGAAGTGAATTCACTTGAGTGTGTCTGTACGTGTGTGTACATATATACAACAAACCTTGCTCAAAGGGACACCGAGCTGGATCTTCCCCAAAATATTGAGATAAGGAATCGGCATTCCTTCCCTACAAGATAATACAATCAAATAAAAATTAATAATTGACCAAATTTTCATAATGTGAAGCAACTCAGTTTATGGACTCACCACTTCAGAATACAAGGATATAAGTGACCTCACTTCAGCTTCAGCAGTATCAAGAAAATTCTTTAAAGCCTGAAAAGAAGTTTTGGATGTTTTCACTCTGAAAGGTCCTATATGCTAAAAAAGTAAGTAAAAGCAAAGATAACTACATGACAAAACAGGGCTACAATAAAATAAATAAATTTATGGACCAGAACAATGAAGACCTGAACAGGGCTACAATAATGAGTTGGCAGGGCTTCCATGATCTAACCTGAGCATAGTTGTCAAGGCGACACCTAGGCGGCAAGGCGCCCCTGGAGGCTCGCCTTGCCTAATCGCCAAGAAGTTTTCTATAGCGTGTTATAAAAAACCTTTATGTTCTTAATTTTTTGAGGTTATAATTATAAAATAAACATTTTAAAACTAAAATATCCATTTTGTGTGCTTATATACTAATTTCTTTTTATTATTTTCTTATTTGTTAGGGTTTAATCAACACTAACATTGCTAAATGTTGTATTGAACCCTCAAAGACTTCAAAACCTGAACCAATAAGTAAGGAAGAACATAAAATGTTGTCCATTCAACACATTTTCTTCTTTTTCTTTACTAATTTTGTGTGTATATACGATTTCTTCTTTTTCTTTTCATGAATATGTTGGAATATGCTGATTGTCTATACACATGAAGTTTATACTTTTCTTATGAAAATTATGGATATTTATTAAGGAAATATGATTATGGAACCTAGGGAACTACCCTAAGATACATGTTTTTACTTAAAAAAAAATCCATCGCCTAGTCGACTAGGCAACAAGGCGCCCCCCTTGTCACCTAGCCTCACCTTGGCAGTTGGCGCCTTGAAAACTATGAATCTGAGCTAAAGTTTAGGCATGCAAGCTACCAGAAATCTATTTAAACTTCCTTAGCTGATTCTGCCTAAGTTGAGGAAGTGCCAAATTGCATCATAGCTTGGCTTATTTGGATTGTTGAATATATAGTGTGTGTTCCCTATAAATATAGAATACCTGTATATAATTAATGTATTATATACAATAAATGAAAAACTTATATTCTTGTTTTTGTCTCATTTAGTAAATATGGCATTCTTGAGTTATGGGTTCCACATTTGAACCAGAATGGACCTAATGCCAATGAGCCAAGGTCAAACTTGGAAATATTTGGTGAGACAAGCATATAAACATGGTTAGCTTGACTCAATTGCAGTACTAACCCAGTAAGATGGTGGACTGAAAATACTCTTAAAATTTCGCAACCTGCACTTGGCAGCAAGCTTATGCACATTCTTTGTGATTCTAGATCATGCAAATTGAAACAAGATCAGAGAAATTCCATCCAAACAATATATACCTGAAACATTTTTGCTAATTCTTGAGGATTTTGCTGTCATTGAATCAATTTCACCTTTGATATCTTTATTTCTTATTTATTTTTGTTTATTTAGTTAGCCGGGACCACAGATTATTTATTAGAAGTTATTAGAGTAGAAGTTTTTATTTCTTTTTAAGTTGTAAGCACCAGCCACCCTATTAAGGGTATTCTTGTCTTTGTACACACCTTTTATTTTAAGTATAAAAGTTAATGAGAGGGGGGCAGCCAGATTTATTGGCTTCTCTTCTTTTCTTCATTCTCTCTTCTCTTCTCTTTTATATCTGTTTTATATTTCTGTTGATTTCTACTTGGTATCAGAGCCTAGTTAGGTCTCCTTGAAGCACATCCATGCAGCCCTAGATCAGCCGATTGCATGAGGGAACTGGAGTCTTTGTACACATCTGGATAGCCCAGTTCTTTGATTTTTTTGGTGGGGTACAGTCATCAGGAGGGTGATTTGTGTTTAGGCATCAAAATCAGGAAGAACTGGAGTGACGGGAAGAGTCCTAGTTGGGTGGGAAGCTTTATTTTGACCTGGTGAAGGGTGCTAGGTTTTTTTGGATACTTAAGGAGTTTCTATAGAGGATGGTTCAATTTCTGGCTCTTTCTGAGACTCATGGAGAGATCGATTTGGGTTTCTCTCTTTTCTCTCCTTCCACGGGAAGGGACAATTCTCTCCAGGTTGGGTTTTCAACTCCCAGAAAAGACCACATCCTTTTTTATGAATTTGATCCCTTTTCGAGTGTTTTTTATGTGCCTTTTAAATTGATAGAGTTTATATGAAGGGTTATAGTGCTAAACAAAAATCAACTAGTGACCCAGGCTTTGAGGAGGAAGTGTTGGTGACCCATTTGGATCAAGGATTATTGTCGCAGTTAAATTGGATGGTACAGACTATCTATAATGGGCACAATCAGACAAGATGGCTATTGGTGCACATGGAAAATTGGGGTATATTACTGGGGAGGAGAAGAAACCGAATACAAATCCTTCCAAGTGGGTGCAGGAAAATTACATGGTGATGTCTTGGGTGCAATTTTATGTTACCACATATTGGAAAAAAAATTTCGTAGGTCGATATTGCAAAGGAGAACTGGGCTGGAGTAACCATAGTTGTCAAGACAACTAGGCGAGTCAACTAGGCAGGTGCCTAGGCGATGGAATCTGAAAGCTTAAAATCTTAGGGTCCCTACTTCTCCAAAACTACTTTATTAGTTTTTTTACACTAACCAACATACCTGAGTAACCTATTAGCAATAAAACCATTCAAATGAGTAACTAATTATAAATTTCATATAAAACATAAAAATATCAACATAAATGCATCATTTAAATATATTAATTTCAATGCTTAATAACCTGTACCAGGACAACTAAAAAAGAAATGCAGTGAGAAAAAGAGAAAAAAGAATTTCTTAAAAAATAAGAAAATAAGTGGATGATTAGAATGTGTTTAAGGGGCAAAAACCCTGTTTCAGGCCAATAACAAGGTTGAATGCAGCGAAAAAGGAGAAAAATAAGGGGGCAAAGCCCCTGTTTCATTCCAAAATAAACATTATTAAAAAATAGTGCAAAAAATACAAGAAAATATTTAGAAAGTTGAGGTGCAGCCCTGTTTCAGAAGAATAGGAGTGCCCCAGTTTGTTACCAAAAATATTTAAAAAAAACTATGAAAATAAAAGTGTAATAGGAATCGATTAAGAGCATCTAAGCCGTGGGTTTCTCTGCCGATACAATTCATTGCTTTCTTGACGAACGTTGCCGCCGACGATGAAGAGCATCTAAGCCGTCGGTGAATCCTTACCGGAGACTGTGAACACCGGCGCCCGGCAACAAATCTCAGTGAGTTAATGAAGGAACAAGTCAAAATGGAAGGAAGACTTTTAGCAATTGGTTCAAAGACCTTTGAATTAGAATGTAGAGAAGGTAACCAAGAGGAAGAGTTTGCTTTGATTGAAAGAGGTAGGGGTGCCTGGTCTCAAGTCATACTGTAGCAGGAGGATCTTCTTTAGATTAGAACTTTTCTCCAAGAGATTGTAGGAAAGCAACAACGAACTACAGCAGATAGGAAGCCAATTTCAAAAGGAAGAGTTCTTCTATTACAGTCAAAAGAAAATAAATGGGGTGGGTTCATTTGCCTGTGTAGCTAGGAAAATTCAGAAAGATCTAGAAGCGTTTGTATCCCTGAAGAACTATCAGTCAGCAGTTGGAGGAACTTCGTTCAGTTGTTAAATTTGTTCTGTTTCAACAGACCTTTTTATGGGACCAAAGACCTTTCATAGAACCTCTTTCCTCCCCTAGACACCAAATGTAGAATCATCAGGGCAAGAGGTTCTGCCTTCATTTCCGTCGCCCATCACGACATACCTTTCGAAAACTGGAAGTTTGCATTTGTTTGTTCCAAGCCTCATCCCTTGAGTTGGAAAGACAGAGAACTTGGTCTGTCTGCAAGTTTGCACTCCGACGTCCTGTTGGAACTTTCTCCGTTCGAAGAAGACAAAGTTGTGGGTTTCGCCCCCTCTGAAGAGTTGGTTCGGGCATGGGCGAAATAGGAACTAGTTCCAGTATATGGGGAATGGGTAAAGCTAGAAAGGTGGTGACCGGCGGTAAACGCAGCTCCAGGCTCCCTGAACTTCAACGGTTGGATAAGATTTCGAGGTCTCCCGTTCCACCTCTGGACGATGGAGACTTTCTTGCTAATAGGAGAACTGTGCGGTGGCTTGGAAAAAGTGGATCGTGACTCGCTGAATTTCCTCAATCTGAAATATGCCAGAATTAAAATTAGAAGTAGGGGGGTCCATGCTATCCCCAGGTCTATTCCTCTCATGGACAACGTCTGGTTCTACCTCTCCCTAGAGGCGGAGAAGACGAACAAGTTTCCTCCTCAAACCGAGTGGAATCGTTCCAACGGCTCTCTACCATGTGGCACCTTCCCCAACTTTGCCCAAACGCATGCTAGCGCAGACAGGAACCGTAACAGAGAAGACAAGCAGGCAGCAGGAAGCAGAGCAAACTCTCGGGCAAGAAGTTTCCATATTAAGGTTAGAGAGGAACAGGGTTTTAAAAGGAAGTCAGGAGCTAGAAAGTCTTCCCATCCCCTTATAAAGAATCATCCAAAGTTTCTTCCCAAGAACCCAACCCACCCGACCCGATAGTTAACAACTTTGAGATTTTGGGCTCCCTTCCGGAGGCCCATAGCCCTTCTGTGAAACTGGATCCTCCTCAATTAAGCCCACCAGAGACCCCCTCTTTCTCTAGACAACCAGTGCCGAAAACCCCACCTGGCTTTGGTAAGGGTAAAGGAAATGTGTACAGAGCTCCAACACCTTCAACCAACCTTGATGAATCTTCCGACTATGAAGAAGCTGATTCGAGTGATGATGACAGTCCTTATGAAATAGAAAGTGAAGATGATCCTCAAGAGAAAGCTTTTCAAAGGGCTCACAAATTATTTGCAGGGAAGGAGATATGGGGAAGTGTGGAGATTCTTGAACAAGTCCAACTGGTGAACCCGGATTATGGAAAAGCTTCAGATTCGGGTAGTCTTAATCACAGACAAGGAAGAGAATCACCACCCTGCCATTCCAATTCGTGCCATTCCAGCCGAACGTCTTCAAGGACTTCCCTCGCCCCTTCTACCATTGGTTTGAATAAATCCCAAGTTTTTGTTTTCTCTAAAGGTTCTCCTTGTTTTGTATCTATCCCTTGTCTTTCAAGTTCAAATGGAGAACTGTCCCACCCTCAGCAAGAAGCAGATTGTCAGACATCTGAGCCAAACAGCTCAGAAAGGAAGGTTTCAGAGGATCCAGCAACAGTGAATCTCATGAGGTCTCTAGGAATTGGAAGAAGAGGGGAAGTTGGAGATAAACGGGGTTTAGGGGAGAACTTTAACCTTAAAGGCAAAGGATTACAACAAAAAAGAGAAAAAAAAAGAGCTCCAAAAGAAAATTTCAAAGACTGCAATGGAGCCTAAGGGACCGGATTGTAGGAGATAACAGATTGGATAAGGGAACTTCCTTAAAAGAACACCAATGAAAGTCCTAAGCTGGGATGTTAGGGGATTGGGAGGCCAAACCAAAAGGGCTCTAGTGAAGGAAACTCTTAAAAGAGAAAATCCAGACATTATCATCCTCCAGGAGTCGAAGAAAGAGGTAGTAGACAGAAAACTTATAAAACCTATTTGAGGGATAAGGGGAAGGAAACGGGTAGTTGTTCCCGCAGCAGGAGCATCTGGTGGAATTATTATGGCTTGGAAGGAAGATGAGCTATCTGGACTGGAAATTGACAAGGGAGAGTTCTCAGCCTCAATCTTATTCACCAACACAAAAGATGGGCTAAATTGGATTCTAACAGGGGTATATGGTCCTAACTCTCCGTCAGAGAGAGAAAGATTTTGGGGGGAATTAGACTCCTTGCATGAGGATGAAGACATTCCGTGGTGTGTATCTGGAGATTTCAATGTAATCAGATTCAGCAATGAACATTCTAATGGTAGAGCTGCAACAAGAAGTATGAGAAATTTCTCTAGCTTCATTTCCAGACACAATTTATGTGACATCCCTCTCAAGAATGGTCTATTTACCTGGTCAAATAAGCAGGAAAACACTATTAGCTGCAGACTAGACAAGTTACTCTTATCTCAAGAGTCAAGGTTGGATGGAAAGATTTCCCAACCTTTCTCAAGATCTTTGTCATCGCTGTATTTCAGACAACTGGCCCATTAAGTTGACTACAGATCCAATCCTAAAAGGAAAGCCCCCTTTCAGACTTGAAAAATGGTGGGCATGTCATAAGGACTTCAAGGAGCTGGTAGCTGGATGGTGGGAGGAGTGCGAAGCAGAGGGTTGGGCTGGTTTTAGATTGTCACAGAAACTTAAATTCATGAAGAGGTAATTGAAATCTTGGGGGAAAGAACAGTTCAAGGCTGGAGAAGATGACAAAAGGAAGTTGCTTATGGAATTGGATGAATTGGGTACAAAGGAGCAAAATTAGATGATTCAGGCAGAAGAAGAAGAGCTGAACTGAGGAAATCTTGGGAAGTCTTAATCCGGAAAGAGGAAATCTACTGGAGGCAGAGATCTAGAGTGCAATGGCTGAAAGAAGGAGACAATAACACTAGATTTTTCCATGAGTATGCCTCAGGGAGAAGAAGAAAAAACCACATTTCCAAGTATAGAGTGAATCAAAGAGAAGTGCAAAATCCTGAAGAAATAACTGAAGTCTTCCTCTCGTTTTTTTAAGACTATACTCTCTAAGGATAGCTTGTGCAATCTCAGATTGGAAACTTGGGAGGGTTCAACTTTGTCGGTTGAGAAGAAAGATTGGTTGGAAAGAAATTTTGAAGAGTTGGAAATAAAAAAGGCAGTCTTTAGCATGGATGGAGACAGGGCACCTGGCCCTGATGGATTCCCTTTATTCTTTTTCCAAAAATGCTGGGATATTGTCAAAGAAGATCTCCTATCATTCTTTAGAGATTTCCACTCCTCAGCCATAGTACACAAAGGCCTAAATTCAGCCTTTCTGTGCTTATTCCCAAAGTCCCAAAGAAAGGGGGAGTTTTGGAAGTGAAGGACTTTTGACCGATAAGCTTAGTTGGACGTGTGTATAAAATCTTGGCCAAAGTTCAAGCAAGAAGACTGAAAGAAGTGTTGCAAGATTTGATCTCTCCAAATCAGTTTGCCTTTGTGAAAGGAAGACAAATTGTGGATAGTATCTTAATTGCAAATGAGTGTGTAGAAGACAGAAAGGCTAGCGGACTGCCAGGGGTTCTAGTCAAGTTAGACCTTGAAAAGGCTTATGATAAAGTTGATTGGGAATGTATCTTGGACTGCTTGAGTCTGAGAAGTTTCAACAGGAGATGGATCAGTTGGATCAAAGGATGTATTGGACCATCCTGGTTTTCAATGCTTCTAAATGGAGAATCTAAGGGCTACTTTAAGGCAAGTCGAGGATTTAGACAAGGTTGCCCTCTCTCTCCTCTCCTCTTTACCTTAGTGATGGGTATCTTCAACTTGTTATTTGACAAAGCCAAGACTCTTGGATGCATCCTTGGAAAATATCTCAAACGTGAAGAGGGTGATTGAAGCTTTTGAATCAATTACCTGGTTAAGGGTTAATTTCAGCAAATCCAACATTATTCCGATTAACTCAGTCGAAGAAAGTCTCATAGAGAATATTAAAGAGGTTCTGAATTGTAAAGTGGAAAGCCTCCCCAAGATCTCTAAATTTCTGGGATCCAGTGGTGGAGAAATATGAAAGGAAATTAGCCTCTTGGAAAAAATGTTACCTATCAAAAGGGGGTAGACTGATTCTCCTAAAGGCCTCTCTAGCAAACTTACCAACTTATTACTTTTCTGTCTTCAAAATTCCTCCAAAAGTGAGACTTGGAGAAAATCCAAAGAAATTTCCCTTGGGATGGAGGGGAGAACAGAAATCACCTGGAAAGTTGGGACCAAGTGTGTAAGTTGAAGGAGGGAGGATTGGGAGTTGGGCATTTAAAAGACAAGAACATCTCTCTCTTGAGCAAATGGCTTTGGAGGTTCCCTGCTGAATCTGATACTCTTTGGGGAGCTGTCATCTCTAGCAAGTATGGAACAAATGCAAATGGGTGGGACAGTAATCATCAGTTAAGCCAGGTTGTTTCGAATGCTGCAACAATAACTCGAACCAGAAAGAGAAGGAAGAAGAAGAGGAAGAAGAAGAGAAGAAGAAAGAAAATAAGGGTCTGTCGAAATCTGATGGACTACCCATACAGTCGACCCCCTTAATCTTTATTAGATTCTAATAACCTTTACAAAGACTAAATTGCCCATACTTAAGTGTGGGGCAGAGTACTCTAATAAGATGACTAAACTACCCCTATTCGGCTCACTTTAACACTCCCCCTCAAGCTGGAGAATATATGTCATATAATCCCAACTTGTAACATAGGTAGTTCACTTTCCCTGAGCTTAGAGCTTTTGTAAACAAATCTGCCCACTAATCATTCGAGCCCACATGTTCTGTATTTATCTCTCCAGCAAGAACCTTCTCCCTCACAAAGTGGCAATCAACCTCTATGTGCTTTGTTCTCTCATGAAAGACAAGGTTGGATGAGATATGGAGTGCAGCTTGATTGTCACAGTACAATCTCATAGGTTTATCCATGTGAAACCCAATTTCTTTTAGGAGATTCCTCAACCACACTAATTCACAGGTAGTGTGTGCCATGGCCCTATACTCGGCTTCAGCACTGCTTCTGGCCACAACCGCCTGCTTTTTACTCTTCCATGTCACAAGGTTTCCTCCAAGAAATGTGCAATAGCCTGTAGTAGATCTTCTGTCATTCACTAAACCTACCTAGTCTGCATCTGTATACCCAACTACTTCAAGTTTTCCTCCTGGTTTATACAATAGCCCACAGCCTGGAGCTCCTTTCAGATACCTTACAATTCTAAGAACTGCATCCCAGTGAGGTATACGAGGGTTCTGCATGAATTGGCTCACCACACTGACTACAAAGGAGATATCGGGTCTCGTAATAGTCAGATAGTTCAACTTTCCCACTAGTCGTCTATACCTTCCAGGATCCTCAAATACTTCTCTTGTATCACTGCTCAACTTAACATTTGGTTCCATAGGAGTCTCAACCGGTTTTGCACCTAACAATCCTGTTTCTTCCAATAGATCAAGAACATATTTCCTTTGGCATAGATTTACACCTTGTTTTGACCTGGCAACTTCTATTCCCAAAAATACTTTAATGTTCCAAGGTCTTTTGTTTGAAAACGATTTTGCAGAAATACCATTAGTTTGCCAATCCCCAATTTATCACTGCCAGTAGTGACAATATCATCCACATAGACCACTAATAAGATCTTTCCAGCTTCTGAGTCATAGCTGAACACTGAGTGGTCAACCTGGCATTGCTTCATTCCAAAACTCTTCACCACTTCGCTGAACTTCCTGAACCAAGCACATGGTGATTGCTTCAACCCATAAATTGCCTTCTTCAATCTGCACACCTTACCATCCTCCCCCTGAGCAATAAACCCAGGTGGTTGCTCCATATATACCTCCTCCACCAGATCACCATGGAGGAAGGCATTTTTTATGTCAAGCTGAAACAGAGGCCAATCATACATAACTGCCAGGGAAATTAGTACACGAATAAAACCAATCTTAGCCACCGGAGAGAATGTCTCTGTGTAGTCCACTCCATACAACTGTGAGTGTATGGAGTAACCTTTAGCAACAAGTCTGGCCTTCAGACGCTCCACACTACCATCTGGCAAGTATTTCACAGTATACACCCATTTACAGCCCACAGCATGCTTACTAGGTGGGACAGTAGTAAGTTCCCACGTTTGAGTATGTTGAAGAGCAGAAAGTTCCTCCTCCATTGCCCGCCGCCATCCAGGTGAACTAAGAGCTTCTTGAACATTGTTAGGTAGGGAAATAGAGGACAAAGGTGAAACAAAGTGGTGGTGTGAGGTAGAAAGACGAGATAATGAAACAAAATTGGAAATGGGATGGAGGGTAGAATTGCGTTTACCTTTCCGTAAGGCAATGGGTAGGTTAGGATCTGAAGGTTCAGCAATAGGAGCCATGAGAGGATCCACATATGAGGTAGAAGCTGGAGGAGGGGCCGGTGTCGTTCGACATGTATACACTTGTCGGATCGGTGGTCGTTCGGTGGTGATCTGCACTAGATGAGGTGATGAGTCTACTCCAACAACAGCATCTGGAACTAGATCACTGACAAGAAGAGGAATAGGAAGTAAGGGTGGAGACGAAGGAGCTTCAGGACTTGAGAAGAAGGGTACAGACTCAAAAAAGGTGACATCAGGGTAGACATAGCACTTTTGGGTAATGGGATTATAACATTTGTACCCTTTTTGAGTCCGAGAGTATCCAAGGAAGACACATTTAATTGAGCGTGCATCTAGCTTGTCTATTCCAAGACTTACATTTGGAGCAGTCATATTCCTCTAAGAATCTGTTTTTTTGTTTGGGAAGCGTGTCTGCAGAGAATAAACACTTGTGACCTTCTTCAGAAGAAAAGCCAGGGAAGGTCTTATATCTCTCCTTATGTATGTGTGCCTTGCCTAAGAGAAGGGGAATCAGCAGATCATCTACTCATTCATTGTAGTTTTTCTCAAACGATATGGTGGCATTTCTTAAACCTGTTAGGCTACAGTTGGGTCTCTCCCAAACACATTCAGGAGTTCCTCAACCAGTGGTATGGATCAGGATTGAGCAGAAGAGGTAAAGTGTATTGGCAAACTGTGGTTCATGCAGTCTTGTGGGGAATTTGGGAGGAAAGAAACAGGCGTATTTTTGAAAACAGATCTAGATCTCTAGAGGATCTAATCTCAGATATCTTCTTCTGTTGTAACTCATGGGCCGCTAACACTGAGATGTTTCAAGACCTATCCCTTAATGATCTTAACAGAAATATCCAATCGATCTTACTTCTCCCAAATCACCCTCAACCAACCAAAAGTCTTCAGCTTCCTCATATTGAAGCAGGGATGATTCTAAATTTTGATGGGAGTGCTGCAGGCAAACCATGCAAAGCTGGGATAGGTGGAAATTTGAGGGATGAACAGGGACTGATTTGTTGGACGTTTAGTGGTCCATTAGGTATTACAGACTTACCAAAGGCTGAAGTGATGGCAGCCCTCACTGGTATCAGAATAATAAAAAACCTGAGCATTGAGAAAATATCCATAGTAGGAGACTCAGCTAATACCATCAAATGGCTGAAAGAGAAGGAGGGGGGCCCATGGAGGTTGAGTCATTATCTGTCAGAGGCAAGAGACTCCCTGGAACATTTGAATGTTAATCTGAAGTGGATCCCGAGGGAGATGAATCATATTGCAGATGGATTAGCTAAATTGGGAGCAAACCTAGAAAATTTATACAGCAAGAAGCTTCCCCCCTTGTAATTTTGTATTTCTGCTGTTTTCTCTTTTAGTACATCTGCTCATGTACTTCTTGTCTCTATCAATGAAATCTGGTTAACTTTTTCTCAAAAAAAAAAAATGACTCAAGAGAAAGGCACTTCTATTCTCTCACAAACACTGCTTCTCTTCTCTTTTATCTGTATTATATTTCCGTTGATTTCTACCAGACCTACCAGATGACAACAGAAGATCCGATTAATCTTGAATGACTCAAGAGAAAGGGAATTTATAATTTCAGATGACAACATCGGAAGGTTTAATGGGTTGTCTGTTGTTGTCATGTGGAATAAAAGACTAGGGGTATACTCATCCTTTATCTTGTTATGTGAAGTGATATAAATAATAGGAGGCTCATGCCTCACACTTCTCTTCTCTACTGAAACATGTGCTCTCCTATTTCTTTCTTCCTTTCCTCTTTTCACTCCTTTTTTATCTACATATTCAAATACTAATTCCCAAGGAAAATAAACAAGTTGGTATCAGAACACAAAAGCTTGGATGATGGCATATCAAAGCAGAAAGTCCCCTCTTGCATATGCTCTCAGGTGAAACTCATGTAGTTTTAGGATCAGTAGAAGAGACTGATCAATTTATCTCTAAATCACTTGTGCAAGAAAAGCATGAAGGCCTTCAAGCACCTAAGGCACAAAGCACAAGAACAGCTGTGTATCTGGATGAAGCAAGACACAAATAAAAAAATTAATTATGTTCATTCAACACCCAATCGTGAGTATTGTCCTACATCGACTAATTTTGAGAGTGAAGGTCCTATCTTCATCCATATAAGGATAGTTAACTCATGTGTCAATTTGTAAATATATATAATACATATATTAAATATTTCATATAAAATAGAACAAAAAATATTAGTATATGCATTATATAATGTAAAAAATTTATTATATTTTATATAATAAATAGTATATTATATAATATAAATATATTATGTACATGATATATATTGTTAAATAAATAATAAATATTGTGAACCAAGCCAAGATACAAAACCTAGGTTCAAGCCAAGAAATTTCCAGGATAGGTCAGGATGGGTTGGAAAATAACAACACCTAATGTAACCCAACCCATTGACACCCCTACTTTAGCGATTCTTCATTACCAACCATTTCAACTAGATTTTTTTTTTTGAAATTTTATCGTAATAAACAGAACAAAAGAAAACAAAACCACAACTTAGCTAGTGTTTTAAAAGCGCAAGGTGCAAAAAAAATGCAAGGGGCAAATTGCACCACAGGCGCAAGGTGCAAGGCGACGCACGCAACTTTTTGAAGCAAGGCACAAAATACAAAAAATAAGTTAAAAAATAAAAGAACGTCAGAAAATTCAAAAAATGCAAAAAAAAATAATAAACATAATATTAATAAAAAATGTAAACTTAAATTTAAAAATTTAAAAATAAAATCAAACATATAAAGTATTTTCAAGCATGTAAAACCTATAATCTCTTTTTTCCTCATTTGCATTACTTCAAGTAGCTAATGTGATGTAAAATATATTGCATTCCTAATTCTACACCCTGCCTTTGTACCATGCCCCCCGAGGCAAGCCCAAACAAGTCCATGTCAGGGTCTTAAATTCTTAATTATTACATAAAAAATAATGATTTTACAACAACCAGCCACTAGGTTCAAAAAAAGCATAAAGATGTAAAATTTTAAAAAGGTACAAACCTAGGCACACCAGGCGTGTGCCTTTTGAAAGTGTTGTGCCTAGGACCTAGGCGAGGCGCATACCCTAAAATGTGCCTCGCTATGCGCCTCGCCTGTGCGCCTAGGCGTGCCTTTTAAATCACTGAACCCAGCCAAAGCAAGAAGCTTCACTATAGAAGAGAATGATTACATACTGCATATTACAAAAAAGAGAATCACAATTGTAAAATGAGCTATACAGGGTGCCACCAAAACACTGTTGTACCCATGAGTATATCTTGCTCCACACCTTCACAATTTAATCATTTGAGCTCCTACCGCAAAAAAAAAAAAAAAAAAAAAATCAAGAGTTTCTTTAAACAAAATAATTCCAATTTTTTGGAACACATATAGGAGGGAAAAAAACGTAAGTTTGATATCCACCAGGGAATATGGAAAGAAACTAAAGAGAAACAAAAGATTGTAGAAAAGGAAGCTCAAATTGTATCCCTCTGTTTTGGGCTGCTATCTCACCATCCTTTCACTTATTATACTCACTTTTTTATTTAACACTATTTTCTTTTCATTTACATAAAAAAGTAAGGGGTTTCTTCTAATGTAACAAAATACCAGGCAACCAAACAGTGGAAATACATAAAACATTGAGAGAAGGAATAGTAAATAGCAACCAAATATAAAGGACAATACTGGAAATAATCATGCATACATTTTTTACTTCCACTCACCTTTTGAAAGCCCACAGAGATAGCACCATCGTTTTCTGAGGCAGTGAGCTCTTGTTCAACCTTCTCAAGACCTTTGCTTACTGCTTGCATTTCTTCAGCTAAAGACTTCAGTTGGATCTAACCATTTTGATTAATACATTAGCTATTGGAAACAATCAACAGATACTAGGATCAACTAATTAACTTAAGCAAAACAGGAAGATAAATTTCAACAATAGGAAAAATTAGCATACCTTTGATGCTACTTCCAAATGAACCAGGTCCTTATCAAAGTCCAACAACTCAGGCATTTTCTCACCAAGGAGCTAAAATTGACAGGCAATAAATGATTAATTCAAACTTACAAACTAAGATCCATGTGAAAAAATAGCAAATGTAGGAAGAATCAAAATAAGTTAGAAATATTTGATTGTATAGTAAAAATAAAAACAAGAAAACAAGAAGCATAATAGATAAAAGGGATATAAAAAGATCATATACCAGAAAACCCAAAGCAAACCAAGGTTCAAAGTATCGATACACCTCTGTGTATCATTTCTTTCAACAGGTGCATTAGAACCCTGATACGATAAGATGTGCCCGAAACAGGGCGTATCGTATTGATATTTCATTATTTTGAACCTTGAAGCAAACAAGCAAAGGATCCAAAATATATTAAAATGAAAAAAGAAGATTCCAGAAATTTTAAAATAAATAGTGAGTATTTGATTTTATACTACAGAGAACAACCAGTAGCATAATACATAAAGAAGTATTTAAATGACAAGTTATTGAAGAACAAAAATATAGTTCATTTTTTTGGTATTAAATAAAAGAATTTATTAATACAAAAAGACTACATCCAAGAGGTGATAAAGATTCACCATAAATAAGATAACAAAAAATATATACATATAGAAGGCTTTCATGTCCCAACTTCTAGATCAAATACAGCCCAAAAATCACATCTGTAATCTTCCTTTGTTATCCCCTCAAATTCTAGTAGGACCAAAATCCACTCCCTAAATCTCTTTCCACTCAAGAAGACAATTTGTTCCCTACATTCTGACTGGTCCTCAGGTACTCTTTTTAATGATAGACAACACAAATTTATTAATATAAAGAGGAATATATGTACATGAACAGCTCTCCGCAGGGAGGTAATGTTACCTCCCTCGAGTAAAAAAACAAAAATTACAACTGAGCCCAAAACAGATGTCCCCTATTTATCTCTTGCTTGGCCAAAGTATCAGCCAAGCCATTTGTCAACATGAGTACGCATTGAAATCTAATCATCATATTCCTGGCCAACCATTTAATTTGCATTAATACATCTCTATAGCTCCACACTGCTGCTTTCTCATCTTTTAGCCACCCTATCAACACTTGAGAGTTCCCTTCAACAATTACTCTGCTTTCTCATCTTTTTCTTTTTCCCACTTATCCATCTTGTGCTTTTTCTCATATTTTGCTTTTTCTAACCTGGAACCACCTCCCACGCCTGGAGGTCCTGGGTTGCCTGAGCTACTTCCATCAAAATTTAATATTATGTAATAGTCTTCAGGTGGTTCCTAATCTTTTTGTGCTTTACTCTTCCGTGAAATGGATAAAGCCACCTCCCTCCAATTCCTTCTAATATCATCATGGGAATATGACAAGAAAATATCCAAGGATGACCCAGTGAATCACCCTTTCCTATGATGCCTTCAAAGACTACTGTTTCTCTCCTTCCATTTTACCCAGCTAATAGCAAAAGGGATGCAGCTTCGAACAATATTTTCCCTTCTATTTCCGCTCAGAACAGGCCAACAACCAAAAATTTCTGAATATCAAGGCTGAAAAGGCTAAAATAGTGCCCCAAGACAAATTTTGGGAGCAACAGCCAAAAAAACAAGTCCATCACACTCTCTTCAGATAGATAAATATAAAATCTCCCTGCTATCAGTATGCCCCTACTCTTAATATGGTCTTGAGCAAGAATGTTGTTTAAAGACATCTACCATGGTTCACAATATTGACGATACTTGGCGATATATCCCCGATATTTTACAGATATTACAGCGATATTTCAGATTTCATTGATAAACTACATATTTAAAGTTTAAATTTTTTTAATATTATTAAAAACTTTTCACTATTTCACAAAAAATCATCATAATTTTTTAAAAATCTTTTTCCTAAAAGAACCAGCATGAAATTGGCAATTGGGTAATTGGCTTAGTACTTTGATATGATACACTTACTACAAAAGAGTATTCTCAGTCTAATCAAAACATATGGTAACAATAAAGAGAAAAAAGTTAAAATATCCAATAATTGACATATAAAGAAGAAAAGATGGCTATAGATCAAAACATATAGTAACAAGTTGGAGTTCAATGATATTTGTGCTCCAACTTGAAGGGGAGTGTTGAAGTGTCTATTATTTATTTCTTTTCTATTTATCTTCAACGGGGGTACAGTTGGTATTTTACTTATATTATGTTATATAATTTATCTCTTTTCTTAGTTAAGAGCAAAGGTGTAATTTGTCATTTCATTAGTAAATCAATAAAAGAGGCAGCAGTTAGAGAGACAAACTGACTCTCGATCTCTACTGCTTTCGGCCCTAGTTCTTCTCATATCTCCCTCTATTCTTTCTTTTTAGGAATAAAATTTATTAAGAGAAAAAAAAGAAGATTGCAAGAAAGGTGACTAGAAGTAAGCCAAGAGAAAAGGAAAAAACAATAAACCTTCGAATAACAACTCCAGACCAAACACCAACCAAACAAGATAAAAAAGCACCTCGTACATCAAGCTTTCTGACCAAAGAAAACAGCCACAAGAAACAACCAAACCCAACCAGCCAAGACAAATCCACAACCCTTTTATCTTTTCCCATACCTGCAAATCCTTGGCTCCAACAACAATCTGTGACACCCCTAATTGTGAGAATATAATGTATTCCTACTGGCACTAAAAGACGGGTTGTCCAAAAGTTGGACACTGCATAATATTAACCTTTGATTTCAGAAAATTGGCTGATCACTATACAACTTACAAGGACTTGGGCGAATTCCCTCACATGGCAGTAATCTAAAATTCGCCCTGTCATCATTTCCAACATCAGTTTCTATCACACCAGTAATTCAGGAACACAAATAATTACTCTATGAAACCACAGGTCATATGAATATTCTTAAGTTACAGGCATTATTGACCACCAACCCATATTTATCTATAATAACTTCCTCCGTAACACCTTCCTACTTTCTTTCAGCTCTATATAGTCAAATGCTAAATGGTGATTTTCAGGCCCACAAACTCCATTTCACTTTCATGAGGTGGAGCACTTTCCCTCTCCATAGGAGTCCTTTCTAATCTCTCAAACCTCTCAGCAATGATGAATATTCAGGAAAAATATTAAATACCCGCAAAAGCTTGCCAAACAGCTTACCAGCATCAGGTCTCAATGACTTAAAGTACAAGGTTTTCCCCAAAAGGCAGTATAAAGAATCGGAGAGAACCCCATGCATGTCACTCATAAATAAAATCCACCAATATATTCACCATAAATAACATCTACCAGTACAGAAGATCAGACTTTTATGCGTCTCAATGACTTTATGAGTGTTGATTGAGATGCATATAGTCATTGAGACGACGCATATAGTCATTGAGACGACGCATATAGTCCAATAATTTCTCTAAAATCACAACTTTCACAATTCCAATCAATGTATTTTACATGTAAATTATTCCAGATTCAACCTTGCACAAATAATGCATCAAAGTCATCTTATTGTTCCTTGCACGTGTGTCTGACAATTTGAGAAGACTGTCCAATTTGAATCCTATAGCAGATCCTGCAAAATAAAACAAGGAAATCTGTAACTGAGATTCACCATTTTGGCATTACAATCAAATATAAATTTTGTGTGGAACTGTTACCTCGTGCTGTGCCCTGATTTAATGCATTTCCTAGAGTGAGAATTGTCTGCATTATCTGGCGCAACTTCACAGACTCTTTTACCTACTATGAATTTTTTTTACATATTAGATGTAACTCATAGAAATATGTGGATTTTCAGAAACTGAAAATCTAAATTTTGAAACATACCTCTCTAGCAGCACTGTTAATTATATTTAAGTTAGACCATAACTCCTTCACCTGATGAAATCAAGATTCTAAATAAATAAATTGAATAAAAAAGTCGCCAAAAACAAAAGCACAGCAGCACACTCAAGAATATACCTGAGTAGAAAAGTTGATTCTAAATGAAAATACTCGTAACTTGGATTCTACTCGAGGAACTTTCATCAGCTCCAAGAAAAACTGGAATATTTGTTGACCAGAACATTCTTTAGCAACTAACAGATTTTAGGAGCACCCAAGTTTAACCCAATCAGTCAGTACAAACCTGTTCACACTTTCCAAGCATTTCCTTGTCCCCGGTATAATTCTGGAAAATATTAACAAGTCCAGGAAAAATAGAATGGAATATTAACTACAGTATATAATTAATAAGAAAATAATAAACATTCATATAAAACCAAAATCAATGCTTGAATTAACTTCTAGTAAATATGAAGAGCATGTAATTAAAGAGTATTACAGACAAGTTTAGAAATTAGAACTTCCATTCAATCATTTGATGAATCATTGTAGCCCTTATTTATTTGCACTAGTCATGGATGAATTCAGGAGGTCCAAGGTGTATGTTGTGCTGATAACATAGTACTAATTGAAAAGCCTATGAAGGATAAAATGCAAAAGAAGATTTTTTTAATACAATAAAAACATAAGGTTTTAAAGCAAGTAAAACTAAAACAAAATATATGCAATGTAAATTAAATAATAATACTAGTGGAAATCACGGTAGCTTAGTATTGGAGGCCAAGAGATCTCCCAATGTAATCACCTATGTTACCTGGATTGGATTTTATTTTTGAAGATAAACAAAAAAAAAAAGTCATTAGAAAGAAAGAAAAAATACAAACAGATGAGATTGGATAATCCATAAAAGGGAGATTGACAATTGTGTTTAGAGCAAGATGGGCAAAATGGAGGATACAATGATCACATGGATGTAGATATAAGGCCAGCGATGTTATTAGGGGGCAGAATTCTGGGTATCCAAGAAACAATACATCCAAATAATGAGTGTAGCAGAAATGTAATTTTTGAGATGGATAAGTGGGAAAACAAGAAAAGAGAGGACCAAAATAAACTTACTCAAAGAAACCTACGAGTAGCTCCCATGTCATAAAATGAGGGTAAGTGAACTAAAACAGTTTGAATGTGCACAGAAGACCATTTAGAGCACCAATAAAAAGTCATTTTTACAAGTTGAAGAGGCTAGAAGAACCAAGGGCAGACCAAAAAGGACATTGATTGAGTAGTAAGAAATGATGTAAAGGCCAATATTTATTGATGGATATGATACTGAACATAATGGAATGGCAAAGCAGGATTCATGCACCAACCCCATATTGTTGGGACTTTGAGACAAGGCCAAGATGATGAAGATGAAGATGACGATGTATAAAATCATGACTTAATATTTTAGTATGCTCTGGTTTCTTGCCTTCAGTTATTTTTGGTAGAATCAATCAGTGTTTTAAAAGGCATTGGAAGCGTACACCTCCACGCGAGGCGCTAAGAAAATGCCTGGAGGTGCAGCCTAGAAGCATACGGACACTTGAGGTATATGCCTCTGTTATGTCCCAGAAACTAGACACACAATTCTCAGACTCACAGCAGAATTCACACAACTAGAACATCAACAAAGGAACTGGTATTCATTCAGAAGAAAAGAAGAACATTAACAGTTGGTCGGTTCTTCGAGAGACCGCCGGCTCTCCCAATCACTCACAGTATTCTTCACTCAACAAAAAGCCTCCCTCCCCCATCCCCCAAAGCCCCTTCTTATACTCTTCTTACAGCATAACTGACTCCCTCAATAAATGCCCAGCTGGCCAAGTTATAAATGCCCACACTCTTCTTATTCCTAACTGACATAGCTATAAAAGCCTCAGGACTCTCCTTATTCCCTCCAGCCACAATTGCCCCCATGTTCAATTATTTCCCCCCTTAGCCGAAAGCTGACCTTTTCCCTTTCCTGGCATACGTAAAGTTAATTGGAAGCCTATCATTACCCGCTGCCCAAAGTCTAACCTTGTCCTCAAGGTTAAAATGAGGAAATTGGTCTCGAAGTAAGTCAAAAGGCTCCCGCGAATCTTCAAAATCAGGCAGGTCCTGCCAATGGATAAGCACTTCCGAACCAGTAACTACAAGCATAGTGGATGGACGCACCCCTCGAACGGCCACAGGTTCCACAAGCATTTCCATATCAGCAGACAGAGTGGAAGGAATCACGGGAGAAGAGATATGATTGTCAATTGCCTTCGTGAGTTGCGAGACATGAAAAACTGGGTGAATCCTTGCATCTGGAGGAAGTTGAAGTTTATAAGCGACAACGCCAATTCTTTCCACAATACCAAATGGTCCATAAAAATGAGGGGCAAGCTTTTCATTGACTTGGCAAACTAGAGACTGCTAGTGATAAGGTCGCACTCGCACATACACCAAATTCCCAACATCAAAATTCACATCACGTCGGTTCACATCAGTCAAATCTTTCATCTTTTGTTGTGCACGGTGTAGATGAGCAAGCAACTCCCTAAGTATAGCGTCTCGCTGAAGGAGAACAGCTTCAACATCAGCATTAGCCGTAGAGCCAAGCTCATAGCGGATTAATGGAGGAGGATCGCGCCCATAAACAACCTTGAAAGGTGTCATGCCAGCAACAGTGTGAAAAGAGGTATTATAGCTGCATTCTGCCCATGATATCCAAGAAGATCAGCGGGAGGGGGAATCAGCCGCAAAGCATCACAAATAAGTCTCTAAACAGCAATTAACCACCTCCGACTGTCCATCCGTCTAAAGATGGTAAGCTGAACTACGACGCAGTTCTAAACCTTGCAGGGTAAAAAGCTCGTGCCAAAAGAAACTCATAAAGACTTTATCACGATCAGACACAATTGATCGGGGAATGCCATGTAAACGGACTATGTTGTGCAAGAAGGCCTGAGCAACCATGAGAGCTGAGAAGGATGACTAAGAGGGATAAAATGGGCATACTTGGAGAGACGATCGACCACCACCATAATTGTATCAAATCCCTTCGACTTAGGAAGAGCCTAAATAAAGTCCATAGCAATATCCTCCCAGATCTGTTCAGGAACGGGTAAAGGTTGTAAAAGGCCAGCAGGGGACATGGCTTCATATTTAATGCGTTGACACACATCACATGCCTGCACAAACTCCTGGACAGAACGCTTCATCCCCCGCCAATAAAATTCAGCTGCTATTCGCAGATGTCCGGCGGATACCAGCGTGACCTCCCACAACTCCAGAATGAAACTCTTTAAGTAAGAGGGGAATAAATGGGGAAGAAGCCGACAGTACCAATTTACCATGATAACAAAGGTGATCTCCAACTAAAGAGTAGGCGGGATAGGCAGCCAGATCATGTTGTATGGCATGCTTAATGTTGGCCAAAAAAGGATCAGCGTCAACTTGCTCCTTAAGGTCATCAAAATCAAGAAAAAAAGGGACTGTAAGAGAATTTGAGTGCATTTCAGCAAGAACTCTAGAGAGAGCGTCAGCCATGGTATTATCGGTACCTGGTTTGTACTGAATCTCAAAATCATAATTCATAAGCTTAAAGAGCCACTTATGATTCTCACCTTCAACAACCCGTTGCTCCAACAGATACTTAAGACTACGTTGGTCGGTACGAACAATAAAGCGTCTTCCAAGAAGATAGGGGCACCATTTTTTAATGGCAAAGACAATAGCCATTAATTCCCACTCGTAGACAGATTTTGACTGTGCAAACGAGCTAAGCTTGTGATTGTAAAAAGCTATAAAGCGATTATTCTACATTAATACCGCACCGAGACCTACACCGGATGCATCTATCTCGATCAAGAAGGGCTGGGAAAAATCCAAAATAGCCAACACAGGTACGGTCGTCATAGCCCGTTTCAACTCCTGAAATGCATTCTTAGCTTCCGCATTCCATGAGAAGGCATCCTTTTTAAGTTGTTGCGTCAATGGCCATGCTATTTTACTGTAGTTACACACCAAACGGCGATAATAGCCTGTAAGTCCCAGAAAACCGCGAAGAGCTTTAAGTGAAGATGATTGAAGCCAATCAACCATGGCCTGGATTTTAGAAGGATCGGCAAAAACACCAGCCGCACTAATAATATGACCCAGGTATTCATTGCTAGGCTGAGTAAAGATACATTTCTTTGAGTTGGCAAAGAGACGGTGGGCGCGCAACACAGAGAAGACCTGTCGAAGATGATCCAAATGAGCAGCTTCGGAAGCACTGTAAACCAGAATATCATCAAAAAATACCAGCATAAAGCGACGGAGGAGATCATGGAAGACAGTATTCATTAATGACTGGAAAGTCGAGGGCGCATTGGTAGACCGAAGGGCATGACAAGGAATTCATAATGGCCCTCGTGGGTGCGAAATGAAATCTTGGGAATATCCTCACTACGAACCCGAATCTAATGGTAGCCCGATTTAAGATCAATTTTGCTGAAAATAGAAGCACAAAGAAGCTCATCGAGACGTTCTTCGATAACTGGAATGGGGAATTTATCCAGAACCGTAGCACGGTTAAGGGCTCTGTAATCCACACAAAAACGCCAACTTTCGTCTTTTTTCTTGACTAAAAGGACCGGGCTCGAGTAGGGGCTTGTACTTGGCTGAATAATACCCGCAGCCAGCATCTCAGAGACAAGGCGTTCAATTTCATCTTTCTGGAACTGAGGGTATCCATAAGGACAAACAGAGATAAGGGAAGTACCCTCCTGCAAGACAATAGCAAGCTTTGTAGCCCGTGTAGGGGGTAAGCCCGTAGGCATATCAAAAACATCTTTGAACTCATCTAGTAAAGCGGAAATTGGAGGGAATGTAGGCAAGACAGAGTTCAACAAAGAATCCACTACCTGCAATTGTTTTAGTTCTAACAAAACCCCTTGTCCCTCATGTTGTAAGTTACGCATCATAGCATGCAAAGATACCTGAGAAGAACTGAGAGAAGGGTCGCCCTGCAATTTCACACGGACACCTCCCAATTTGAGCTTCATAGACATGTTGCCCCAATTCATCACTGAGTCCATGAGGGATGCTAACCAAGGAAAACCAAGAATGACACCCGTAGAGCCCAACTTTAAAGGAAAGAAATCAGCAATGACATCCAATTCGGGTAATTTGAGGCAAACCTGACGGCAGATTCCAGAAGTTCTCACCTCATCGCCATTCCCCATCTGAACTCCAAACTCGTGTGTAGAAGTGCGGGGTAATTTCAATTCTTCCACTAAAGCTTCGCAGATAAAGTTGTGGGATGCACCCGAGTCTACCAATATGACCACCTCACGTGACAAAATGCGTCCACGCACCTTAAGGGAATTGGCCGCACACAATCCGACAAGAGACGAAACACAAAGCACGGCTGATTCTGGAGCCGAAGCAATTTCAGTGTCCCCGGAAGTGTTGTCCAAATTAGACGCATCAGAAGTAATTTCCTCCACATCATTTTGAACTCATAAAACCTGAAGTGATTTCTAAGCACAACGATGTCTCGGACTGTATTTCTCGTCACAACGGAAGCATAGACCCTTCGCACGTTTCTGCTACATCTCTTCATCGGTCATCTTTTTGAAACAGGAGGCGGGGCCTTAATAATAGGGACTGATGATGGAGGAATCGCCGCACGTGCAGGTCGGGTGACAGCAGAAGTAGTACTTGCGAAACCCGTGAGTTAAAGTGAGTTCCAAAGGGGGACATTGTGGGCCCACGAGGAAATAAACCTGATTGATAAGCCCAGAAGGCTTGATTCTTCTCCTCAATTTTCTAGGCCGCAACCATTTTCCTGATCAACCCAACGAGTTCCATCTGTCGGAGTTCGGCCTGGATATCTGGGCGCAACCCATTAACAAAGGCAGCTTCAAGGACTAATTCCGACAGGTCACGTAAGGGAGCGGAGAGCACCTCGAATTGGCAACGATATTCCTTAACAGTAATGGATTGATGTAACGATAGAAGTTGCTCCTGCAAAATTTCCCTCCTGAGTGGATCGAAAACGTTCAAGGAGGAGCTCCTTGAATTCTACCCAACTACGAAAAGGTCGCCAACCATCTTCCCAATAATACCACGCCAATGCATCACCCTCTAAACAGACCACGGCTGCACGCAGACGCTCCACCGGAAGCAAGCCATTAATCTCAAAATAGCGCTCTGCGCGAAAAAGCCAGTCGTCTGGATTTTCCCTGTCAAAAATAGGTAACTCCAACTTCCGAGGAAGTGAATCAAAAGTATGTTCTGACACCGACATTGAAGAAGACGTCGGGAAAGCTGCACTCTTCCCTTTGTCATCTGCACGACTTGATGCGACTAAAGGAGGAGCAATGTCAGTTGTAGACAAAGGAGCTGAAAAGGTCTGTTGCTAAAGCAGCAAATCAAAACGTCTTACCAGATCTTGAATGCCTCCTTCCAGAGATGAGATCTTCGAAAGTCCAGCTGCTACCTTTTCTGAATCAAGTCGTTGAATCTCATTACGTAAGCCATCCATCTCCACACGAAATTCAGAATGAAGAGAAGTCAAGCGTTCTTCGAAATCCTCCACTTGCGATGCCACTTCCTTAGCTGTCACCATGGCCGAGGAAAGACGGGCTCTGATACCATTGTTATGTCCCAGAAACTGGACACACAATTCTCAGACTCACAGTAGAATTCACACAACTAGAACATCAACAAAGGAACTGGTATTCATTCAGAAGAAAAGAAGAACATTAACAGTTGGTCGGTTCTTCGAGAGACCGCCGGCTCTCCTAATCACTCACAGTATTATTCACTCAACAAAAAGCCTCCCTCCCCCATCCCCCAAAGCCCCTTCTTATACTCTTCTTACAGCATAACTGACTCCCTCAATAAATGCCCAGCTGGCCAAGTTATAAATGCCCACACTCTTCTTATTCCTAACTAACATAGCTATAAATGCCTCAGGACTCTCCTTATTCCCTCCAGCCATAATTGCCCCCATGTTCAATTATTTCCCCCCTTAGCCGAAAGTTGACCTTTCCCCTTCCTGGCATACGTAAAGTTAATTGGGGGCCTATCAGCCTCCAACATTGAGGTGTACACTTCCAGTGTAGAGGCATATGGGGTGTATGCCTCCATTACGCTTTATACAATAGGCTTATGCCTCTTATACTTCTGTATTAAATCCACTTTTTTATAATAAAATGCTATAGATAAAAGTAGGGTAAAGTGTGCTCAAAGTTGGACAGATTTCTGTTCTCGATGGACTGGGAAGAGATGTGGGCTGATTTGGTGTTCAAAGGTCTACCTTGAATGAATTCTGACCATTGCCCTATAATTTTAGGGCAAGAGAGGTTTGCAGGAGGACCAACCCCGTTTAGATTTGATAATATGTGGCTAGAAGACCCCTAGGTTTTGGCAAAAATTAAGGAGTGGTGGGAGGAAAGTGGAATTTACGCAACAGAAAAGGGAGTGAGATTTGCCAAAAAGCTAAAGAGACTAAAAGAAAGAATACGGAGATCATTGGGAGATTGGAGGACAAGAAGGATTTGATCCACCGTATAATAAAGGAATTCGATGAGAAAGAGTCCTTGAGATCGCTAATAGAAGAGGAAAGGAAAGAAAGATGGGATTTAAAAGAGAAATATGGGAGAACTTTGAAGACAAATACTACGGTGTATGTGGCCTCTAGAAGGAGGTAGGAACATAAGATTTTTCCATTCTCTAGCAAATGAAAGAAGAAAGAAAAATCTTATCCATAGTGTGGAATTTCAAGGAGAAATCTTAACATGGGAAGAGGAAATTAAGAGTTTTTGTGAATTACTTCAAAGGCATCCTTGAAAGATATAAGGAGTAAAGAGATCTTTTGCCTAAGGTGGATTGGGTATTTGGGTTAGATTGCCTGTATCTCAAAAGGTGTTTCCGAAAGGTAGATTCACCTTGGAGGAGATAAAAGAAGTAGTTTTCTCAATGGACAATTCAAAAGCACTAGGCCTAGATGGTTTTACATTGGATTTCTACCAAAAATTCTAGGAAATAATCAAGTTTGACTTGTTGGAAGCATGGTTTTCAAGGCTAGACCAGACCAGATGGTCAGACCAGAAAACCCAGGAACCGGTCAGGTAACCCGTTCTGTTTCACCCTAAAACCGCTTTTTGGCCAAAAATCGTTTATTTGATTAGCGACCCGCTGACCCGAGCAGTCAAACCATTGAATCATCGACCTGAGTGGTCAAAAACTGAATGGTCGGACCGTTCAACCCAGGAACTAGTCCCCAGAATGGTTCCCTCCCCAGGCCAGTTTTAAAAACCTTGGTTGGAAATCTTCAATGACATTTTTGCTAGAGGTGAAGTAAATCTGGGTGTAAATGCCACTTTTATTGAAGTAATCCCTAAAAAGAAAGAAGCCTTGCACCCAAAGGATTTTAGAACAATAAGTCTGATGGGAAGCCTTTATAAAATCATAGCAAAGGTCCTTTGAAGGAGATTGAGCAAGGTGTTGCCTTGTGCGATTTCACAAAACCAAGGAGCTTTTGTTTGGGGGAGAGAAATAGACCAAATTCTAATCGCAAATGAATGTGTAGAGGAAAAAAAAAGAAAAAAGGGGAAAAAGGTATAATTTGCAAACTAGACTTGGAAAAAGCTTATGATTTTGTGAACTAGGAGTTCCTTCAAGAGACTTTGGACAAATGGGGATTTGGAGATACATGGAGGAAATGGATTACAGGATGTGTCAACTCTTGTCATTACTCTATCCTAATTAACAAAGTCTCAAGGGATTCTTTCTAACTAAGGGATTTGAGCCAAGGGGACCATTTCTCTCCTTTGCTTTTCATTGTAGTGGCTAATGCGCTAAGCAAAGTGATCATAAAAGAGGGTGGAGAGTGGGGAGATAGGAAGTGGTTGTGACCCTTTACTTTTTACAAATGATATCAGCATTTTATGTGATGAAGGAAATGAGTTTTAGTGGAGGAATTTAAAAGAGATTATTTTTTACTTTGAGAGATCTTCCAATTTCAGATTAAACTTGGGGACAACCTTTTCTGCTTGGATAAATTTACAAGAGGGAGAATTAGAAGTTTTTTATGATAGATTAGGAAATTTGCAAAAAAGATGGCATTATGGAAAAGAAATTATAATTCTTTGGGGGGAAGGAATCTCTTTTTTTCTCAATTGCATAGTAGCTAATGTGACATTACATTCCTAATTCTATGAGCCGCCTTCGAGAACCCCCTATTTGGTAATGTTGTCCATTCATTCATCCTAATAAAATACCTTCATAAAAGCAATTAAAATTATAAAATAAAATATCATAAAATATCATATAAAATATAGAAGGGTTGCCAAAACCCAACCAATTCAAAATTGGGTCAAGTGGAACCCAATTTTCACCAACCAATTTCTGGAGAAGCCCAGTCAAACCCAGACCAAAATCAGAGCCTATTTGGGAGGGCTTCAGTTTTGATTGAGTTGTGTGGACTGAGAAGCTTTGAAGAAGCTACTAACTAGTTTCATTGGAAAGTTGATTTACTAGATTCACTAAAGGATATTCTGTCTTTATGTGTTTTCCACCAAACATAGCTTCTAGGCTTTCCATGTGGGTCAACCCACACCAAGTTGCATATACAAGAAGCTTATATGCACACTCTTGGCTTTTATCACAAAATAAAATATATTGAATTAAAAGAAAAGATGAATTCAAGCCAAAGCTCCACACTAGGGGAAGAATGAAAAAGAAAGTTAAAAAAATACAACGAAAACAAATCAACAGGAGTGACTTAAAAGAACCAAGTTGGCTCAGACCACCACCTAATAGCTGCCATACAAGCCCATGTCAGAGTCAACTCAAGAGTTCAGAAACAGAGAAAGAAAGAGACAACAGATTTGGTGGTTGTGACACCTTGTGTCAGTCGACACCCTTAGTGTACAAAAGAAAGAGAGTACAAAGAATAGGTATACAACAAAGAAAAGTAAAAGTACAAAAATAGCCCTACGGCTAGATCTCATTGTCTCTACACTCCCCCTCAAACCGATGGCTAGGAATAATCATCAGTTTATCCATGAGAAATAGATGTCGAACCCAAGTCATTGCTTTAGTCAATAGGTCTTCTAGTTGGAGCCCGGAGGAGACATGAGGAAGAGATATAATACCCTCAAGAAGGAGATTGCGGATGAAGTGGCAATCAACTTCTATGTCTTTGGTACGCTCATGGAAGACGAGGTTGGAAGCAATTTTAATTGCACTGATATTGTCTGCATAGAGAGGAACAGACGATGATGGCTCATTAAGTATTTCAAATAGAAGAGCCCAAAGCCATATGATCTCACTACAAACAGAGGATATAGCCCTGTATTCAGCTTCAATGGAAGATTTGGACACAGTAGCTTGTTTCTTGCACTTCCATGAGATAAGAGAGTTGCCTAAGAATACACACCAGCCAATAGTGGACCATCGGGTGTCATGACATCCAACCCAATCAGCATCTACATAAGCCATAAGATTAACAGGGGATGAGGAAGAGAAGATTATCCCATGTGACAGGGTGCCTCGCACATATCTAATTATCCGTGTGACAGGGTGCCTCACTAAGTAACTGTTGTAGCCTAGCAATTCCTTCTGTGTCATCCCCTATAATGAGTATATCATCGACATAAAGGAGTAATATCGTTACTCCTTGCTTCCGCCTTAAGATGAATAAAGAATAATCAAGACTCTGGATAAAGAGAGCATAAGTGATGACAGATCTGAACTTCTCAAACCAGGCCTAGGAGCTTGTTTCAAGCCATAAAGTGACTTCTTCAGACAAAAAACAAGTTGCGGGTCTGTACAATATCCTGGAGGGAGCTTCATATAAACTGTCTCTTTCAACTCCCCATGGAGAAAAGCATTCTTGACATCCATCTGATGTATTGTTCACTATTTGATTGCAAATACAGCCATCAGAAGTTGTACAGCGATCATTTTGGCTACAAGAGCAAAGTCTCCTCATAGTTTATCCCATATTCCTGTTTGTAGCCTTGTGCAACCAGACTAGCTTTGTATCTGTCTAGGCTTCCATCAGATTTTAGTTTCACAGAGTAGATCCATTGACTTCCTATAAGAGATGTCTCAGGTGGAGCTTTGACCAGGTCCCAGGTGTCATTCTCAAGAAGGGTTTGAATCTCAGAGTCCATGGAATCTTTTCAGTGGGTTCTGCTACAACCTACTGGTAAGATCTAGGAATGTTTTTGGTAGATACAACAGCGGAAAAGGAGCTATGGTCTAGTGAAAAACCATAACGGTTAGGTGGGCAAGAAATTCTAGAGGAACGACGTAAAATGAAAGCAGTGGGTTCAGGAGGAAGGTCAAGTACACTTATTGAGGCAGTTGGAGTAACCAGATCAGCAACTAGAGGCAAAGCAGGGGGAATGGAGAATGAAAAAGGTTGTTGCTTCTTGAAGTAGGTTTGAAGTTGTTGCGGAGGTGAATATGGAATATCTAAGGTACCTGTAGAATCAAAACTGTGCGACAAGGAAATAGGAGTTGGGAATTTTACAATATGTTCAAAAAAGGATACACTTTCAAGAAAAACTACATTACGAGAAATTCTAAGCCGACAAACTGAAGGATCATAGCAAAGGAACCTTTTAAGATCAGAACTATACCCCATAAAGGCACACAAAGTTGCTTGTGTAGTTAACTTTGTGCATTCATGAGGTGGAAGGTGGATAAAACAAGCACAACCAAAGACCCTGAGCATGGATAGGTCTAGGGGTTTGTGAAAGAGAGATTGAAAAGGAGAAGAGTTATTCAAAACAGATGATGGAAAACAATTTATGAGATACACAACAATGTTTGCCGCCACCACCCAAAACCAAGAGGGTACATGGAAATCCTCTAGAAGAGTTCTAACTACACTCAAGATATGCCTATTCTTCCTTTTTGATACCCTGTTTTGTTGTGGGGTGCCTGGATAGGATTTTTGGGGTTAAAATCCATGTTGTTTCAAGTAATTTTGGAAATCCCCATCAATAAACTCTCCCTCTAAATCTAATCGTAGCGCATAGATTCAAGCATCAAATTGGTTAGTAACATAGGTGTGGAAGTGTTTAAATACAGTGTACACTTTAGATTTCTTTCGAAGAAAATAAGCCCAACTGAAATGAGTGCAGTCATCAATAAAGGTTATAAAGCACGTATCCCAGTCGTGAGACAACTGGAGACGACTAGACATCACTGTCTTAAATAAAAAGGAACTGATGCATGCATAGAATGAGAAGGAAAAGGTAAAATATGACTCTTACATAAACCATAAGTGATGCAATCTTTATTCACATTCCTGAAGGAAATAGTAGAAACAGGTAAACTACTAGAAGCAAACAACTGATCAAGTTTCTTAGAAAATGGAAGGCCAAGGCATTTATGCCATAAATGCCAATCATTATTACAGTTAAAAGATCTAGAGCTAGAAGTAGTAGAAAGCAAATACGACGTAGAATCAATAGTCTTATTATTCTCAAATTCCAAAGCAAATAGTCTACACCCCTTCCTCTTAACCTCCCCAATTTGCCGCTCCTATATCAAACAATCATCAAAAGTGAATTTGACATTGTTACCTTCCTCTACAAGTTGGCCAACATAAATCAAATTGGTGGTAAGCTTAGGTACAAATAAAGTTTTAGATAAATGAAACGGAGATGATTTAGTAGTAGATAAATACAAATCATCACAGCCAAGTATGTCCAGTTTTTCACCATTTGTAGTGATAATATGTCTATTGGGAAGATGGGGTTTAGGATACTGATTGAGAGTGGCCCCTATCATATGGTTAGAGGATCCTGAGTCAATATACTAGAGCTGGTTCGGTGAAGGGCGATAAGTTGGTGACTTACCAGACAGGCCAATAGCAAAGAAGGTTGAAGAGATGACCGAGGACATGAGTTGTCGAATCCGTTCTTCAGACATGCCGTCGGAGGTGTAGTTTTGACTTTGACCAACTACAGAAGTAATAGAGGAGGCATTTGAACCATCTATAGCAATCTAATAGACCTTGTAGTTTCCTTTCTTCTGATTTGATCCACTATCTTTCTGAAGTCGAGTAGGGCATTCAGTGATAATGTGGCCAACCTACTTGTAATAGGTGCATGTGTTCTTCTTATTACAATGGGAGACAATGTGCCCATACTCCTTACATTCATAACACTATATCTTAGAGAAATCCTTCTTCCCTTTTGGTTTAGTTTCCAGGAAGACGGCATCAATGTTGGAATCTTTCCTTCCATCCAGTGTAGTCTGTGTAGTCAATCTAGTTTCTGCTCTCAAAATCTCTCCAAGGATATTAGATCGTACAAGTTCAAACTCAGGCCTTAGATGCATTAGGAAATGCATAATTTTCCTCCTGTCAATGTGTTCCTTCATGTACTTCACACAACATCTGAAGGATCCTTTCCCATGTGAACTAACTCATATTTTGTCCAAAGGTTGATGAATCCGGCATAATATTCCTAGACTTTCCTGTTTCCCTGATAATATGAGAAGATGTCAACCTCTATCTGATACTGTTTAGAGGTGTTCGATTGTTGATAAACTTTCTCAAGATATTAATACATCTAATAGGTTGTCAACTTGTCATGAACCCTCTCATAGGGATAACAATATCAGTTTCGACCGAACCTAGAATCCACAACGCAATTTTTGCATTGTCACTGATTAAGTCCCTTAATGTCAGAGTCATCAGGTTTAGATACAGATCCATTTAAATATCCTCAAAGACCCTTTGTTTCGACATGGAACTGAAAGTTGAACTTCCATAATGCGTAGTTCGTACCATTGAACCTAATAGGAAGAACTTCCATCCTTTATGATGCCATTGGAAGACAGAAGGCAACAATACACACTTCCAAAAACCAAAAAAATTCAAACCAGAGAAAGAAAAGGAGAATACCTTTCAGTTGATGTCCAAAAAAGGCAATTGTATAGTTCTATCGAACTGAAGAGTGGATCAAAAACCCTCAAAAACAAAACCGATCCAAACCAAACCAAAGAGATTCAGTAGATCTGCTCTGGGCGACACCAGATCTAAAATTTCAGGCTGATTCGATGTCTCTATAAAGAGATCTAAGGAAAAAGGTGAATTCGATGGCACAACAGTCCAAGAAAAAGATTTGTAGCCAATCTAGGAAGAAGATTAAGACACTCAAGAACTTCTCAAATACTATTAGAGAGTTCTTGAACCAGTAGTGGCCAAGATGTTCAACGAGGTGTTATGTGAAGATCAGGTCATGACCTGCTCTGATACCATGATAGAGTCAAGTCGAGAGTTTAGAAAGAGAGAAAGAAAGAGACAACAGATTTGATGGGTGTGACAACTTGTGTCAATCGACACCCTAAAAGATATATTTGCAATAAAAAGGTAAAAGGACAAATCTGCCCTTAGTGTATGTACAAAAGAAAGTACAAAGAATAGTTATACAACAAAGAAAAGTAAAAGTACAAAAGTAGCCCTGCGGCTAGATCTCACTGTCTCTATAGCTCAATCTACAAAATACTCATGTTATGCAAAAAGGTCAAAATCATAAAATTGCAAAGACAAATGAGCCATTGATAAGAAAGTCCTTTCTAAGCAATTCCTAAAACAGATTTCAACAAGAAAAAATTTTAAAATAACACTAAATAAGACATTAAATACTAACAATCCAAAAATAGCATACCTTCAGCATTTCCATTTCTTCTTTTGTAGGACAAAATTTGATTAGATTCTCAACCTGATCAATGTCTAGAATAGATGAATCCAAAGCCAAAACTGCATTCTGGTGATTAAACATGAACAAAGCAAATTATGCAACCATCAAGCCATAAGAAAAAAAATATCTATGACAAACTTAAATTCCCATGATAATAAAACAAGTGAACACCTTGGTAAATAAAGTAAATAGAGAAACTTGTGCAATCAAATGCTCAATGCCACTACCAGATTTACACCTTGGTAAATAAAGTAAATAGAGAAACTAGGTAAATAATATATTGCTTGTATGTAAAAATGCATGCATAGCCTCTATGCAAAAAATATTATGTGAAATGCAGTTGCATATGATGATGATCCATGACATTAAGAAAAGATTCAAAGCCACAAAATGTAGACAAAATAAGAAACCTAAATAACAGAACATATCCATCATTTTTAAGAAAACAATAAGTAATTGTACCAATAAATTCTTAGAAACTCTTATGGTGCAATGAAGAGATTCAAAAGGCCACAAGGATAAAATGATCCTATACAGAGCTACCAAGATGCTAAAAAAAACTAGTATGATGAAGGATGAGGAAACCAAAGAAAGGTTGAGGACCTAGTTTCAAAACACCATTAAATGAAGAATACGAGGTTCAAATATGAAAGGGCATGTTCATTTTCAAGAATCTAGAATTTCTGAATAATTAGGTTTTATGAGATTTAGAAGGTCTAAGTGAATGGTTCTAGGAGGCAATGGAATTCTAATATAAGCTTGGAATACTATGGGAGGTAGGATTATCATATTTTCAATAATAAAAAGCATGTTGTTCATAGTGCCTTGAATTCAAAGGAATGCACATAAATCTTGTATACAAAAGAACGAAGGAATACACATACATCCATTTGGTTAATTTCCTATTTGGAAACCAAAACTATTATTTTGGGTATTCTTGTGAGACGAGGAAGTTGTAATGGTACATTATAAATACAAGTTTTGGACTATTTTTCGATAAAAGACTTCAGTCCACTGTAGGAGTTTCTTCACTGGTTCCCTATTCACAGTTAGTTGTTCTACACAATTTCCGACCTGTATTCTTGTGAGACGAGGAAGTTGTTATGGTACATTATAAATACAAGTTTTGGACTATTTTTCGATAAAAGACTTCAGTCCACTGTGGGAGTTTCTTCACTGGCTTCACTGGTTCCCTATTCACAGTTAGTTGTTCTACACAATTTCCGACCTGTATTTTGGTTTTTTGTTTTTTGGAGTATGGGTCCTTTCCTGACATGGACTAAAGAATAAGCCTTTTGAGAATGTTAGAAGCATTATGTTTATAGTGTCTAGTAGTAGGCAATAGAGCAGTTGTGTCATTCAACTCCAAAATCATAAAAAGAGGGCAGTCTCTTCACTTGGAAGTAGGATGCATGTAGAAACTAATTTTCTCTCCTATTCTAGTTTTCTATCCTCTCCTCTTTCGTTCTTTTACTACTCAATTTTTATCCATCTAATAGAGATTACAGATCACAAAACAAGGTATCAGAGGTCTGAACAAGATTGAAAGAGAGACACATCGTATGGTGATTGCAAGTTCAAAAATTCCAGAACTCAACGAAGTTTCAACAGGTCAATTGAAGGAAAATGACCACAGCATCGTATCTGACTTGAAGTACAATTTGTTAATGAATGGTTTAAGTAATGCGCTTGTTTTAACAGTGGAGACGTTACAGGGTTGCTGTATGCAGCCTTGTTTTAACAGTTATCTGGCTTCAGAAGGCTCTAAGCAGAAGGTATGTGGGGGAAGTTTGATGGAGAGAGAGAAAAAAAAAACACATTGGGACACATTACGAATGTATAGCAAGGAGAGGGGACATTAACTAAGGGGAAGAAGTTAATCAATTGTTTGGATGATAATATTGGGGAAGAAAGGGGGAAAGGAAGAAATTAAAAAGTGGTAATATCATAAACAATGGTTCATTAGGCAAAGAGGTGGGTAAAGAAAGAAGAGTAGGAAATAGGAAAAATAAACAGGGTGCTTCTTGTTCCAGAGTTTGCAACAGAAAAAGGAACTATTGAACAAGGACCATAATAGATAAGGAAGGGCAACAGGTGGCACAAGAAAGCAAACAATTATCCCTGCCTACTAATAAGAAACCTGTCATACACTGACAAAATCTTCGATCACCAACACTCACCAACTGAAGCTCAACTACAATATCCAGCTTCTTCCACAGCAAAAGTCAGAGACTTGCTAACTTTCTTCGACACTTTTTCGGTTTCTTCAACTTTTTTCAAAGGCTCCATCCCAAACACCCTACTTCCAACCTGGAAAAGGCATTCGAAACAGGAATAGCATGCTGATTTTTATGCCTTTTAAATCGCTTCACTAAATTAATACTCTTCTTACAACCCTTCACTTCTTCAGGCCTCTTGTTAATCCTTTCCAACTCTAGAACTGCGTTCTTCTCAAATGTCTTAAACTCAACTCCCCTTCTTTCAACTTTCTCACCCACCCTTCAGCAACCCCCAAACTACCTTGAGACTCCTCCCTTGCAAAAACACTAACCCCATTATGGACCCTCTTCTCCATTCCTTATCCCTCTCCAACTCTTTGAACACCTTTCTTGCAGCCTCTTCTCCACCCCCGAAAAACAATCCCAACATCTTACTCACCTCAACCTCTCTGTTCGTGAATGTTACTTGTATGTGTTTCATTTCATCCAACCCTATCTCCTCGTCCTGGTCAAAAACCTCCTCTATACCCTATTCCTACACATCAGAATCCTCTATTGATCTTGTACATGAAGCCTATGAGGCATATACCTCATGTAAAAGGCGTTCAAGTTGTACACCTCATGCACCTGATGCATACACCTTAGAGGAATCATAAATCATGCCTCCAGCATGCACCTCAGGACATTTTGAGAATGCCTCACCTAGAGGCACGCCTCCAGGCATATGCCTCCCACACCTTTTAAAACAAAAGACTTCAAATTAATGTGTAAAGGACCCACAACCTCACCAATAATCTTGTAAACAAATAGTGACAGAATAAGACTTCAAGTTACAATATGTACTCCAAACTTAGGAAATCAATCAATGAACAATGTGATGCAAAATTAAAACACTACAACTACAACTGAATGCTTGGATATAGTTCAATTCAACATTCGGCACTAAATGCACAAAGCTGAAGAAATGAATCATCCCCAAGGGTTCATGCATGCATACATCATTATAAGCCAATGATTCAGCTTCATGGTAAACAATAAAAAAGTGCAAGCAACTAATTTGACCCCACTATTCTTAAATGCCTAATGTACACATCCATGCAACAAACCTAGAAAATAAACACAGGCAACTAATTGCATTAAAAGTTCATTGTTCTACAAAATTGAACAGTGAAGATATTTGATGACATTCACATAGAGACTTTGCTGAACAACTAGAAAGAAGTGGCAGCCTCATCTCCAAGTACAAGTGTTGTTCATCCATTACGGACTCCGCGATGTGCAGGTTTTATCAAGTTAAACTTTGACAGCAGCAGTGAAGGTAACCCTGTGCCATCAGGGATTGGTGGAGCTATTGGACGGGGAAGGTTCAATCATAGCTCTATTTTCAGGCACAATTGGTGTCAGGGATTCATTGCGAGCTGAAATCATGGCTTTGGTTCAGGGTGTAAAAAGGGCTAAGGAACTAAATGTCAACAAATTGATCATTGAAGGAGAGTCCAAACTGGTAATAGGATGATAAGGGAAGGAGGGTGATGGCATGTGGGCATGCATTAATGAACAAAGACACTTCAAGTGGCTGCCTCAGGGTATGGAGGTGAGATTGTAGTGGATAAAAAGATGTGCTAATTGTTCTGCAGATGCACTTGCCAAACAAGGGGTGAGAAGAAATCAGTTGCTTTGGGCTACATTGTAATTTTTTTCTTCTTTGGGGGAGAGTTAAGAGAGTTAACCTCCCGCCAACTTTGTACTTGATTCCTATCTTTTAATGAAATGCTTCTGTTATTGATCCCCAAAAAAAAGAAATGAAGGAAAGATAAACTTACTATCATATCCGGAAGAGGCATTTTTATTTTCGTAAGCATTATTTCACAATTATTTGCTCTCCGTAACTCAATCTGACAAGAAATAACACAAAAAGAAAAAGAATTATGTTGAGCCACAAATAAATTTGAGGTTTTATCATGGTTCAGTAAAAGCATTCTAGAATATCTTCTTAGTCCATTCTGAAACATAAAATAAAATGTGCAGAACCAGATAATTCAAAGTGTTATAACAACAGTTGGGAAACCCCAACAATTAAAATGGGTTTCTTCCATTGAAATTAATGCTATCAATGAATCAGGCTGAATCAGAATAAACCCATCTCCAACCATTAAGTAAATATGCAGAACCAGATCTGGGCCACACTACATAGGCTCTGTGTAATTGAGACTATCAGGCCTGACCCGATAAGACCTGATTATATATGAAAGCTATACCTTTAAGCTGTAATTTGACAAACCTACTAATTTATTTGTTAAATTAATACATTTCAACATCACAAGTACATCATGAGCACAAATAGTTTTTTCCCTTTTTTCATTTTGTGAAAGAGAAAAATAGGTACTAGACTGGGAAAATCTTTGTAGCATGCCAATATAAATACATATAAAATTATACTACAACAATGTATGATGTTCAGAACAACCAAAATTGACTCTGACACAATTTTAATCAGGATATTAGTGCAGACACCAGACCCTATTGGGAGCATTTATTCTAGGTGACATACTCTCAGTAGAAGATCAAGACTGTAATCAGTCTTGAATTCTAAAAGGTTTTAGGTTTGTAAAACAGAAAAGAAGATGAGAGAAAAGGGAGAAAATAGAAGAGAAGCAAGAGAACACAAGTTGCTGAAAGGAGGGACAGGTTCTTAACAATCTACCGCCGCCACTCTCTTAATATTTATAGGTTTATATTTAGTACATGATGAAAGGACACATCTGCCCTTGGTACTTACATAATAAAAAAGTAAATAAAACTGAAATAAATAACAGCTGAATTAGCAAACTGACTCAAACTGACACTACTATAACTGAAACAAATACTGCTGTCCTACGAACACAGTGGGGATCACTACAGTGGGGCCCACATCAGTGTTCTCTACACTCCCCCTCAAGTTGGGAGTAGATATCTATCATGCCCAACTTGGATAGGTCTATCTCTAACTTCTTACTCGGTACAGCCTTGGTGAGGATATCCACGAGCTGCATATTGGATGTGATGTACGGAAGACACACTTCTTGTGATATAACTCTTTCTCGCACAAAATGTCGATCAACTTCGATATGTTTAGTTCTGTCATGCTGCACTGGGTTGTGGGCTATATTAATAGCTACCTGATTATCACAATACAACATTAAGGGCTTTTCATAGTCAATACCCAACTCTTCAAGTAGTGACCTCAGCCATAAGATTTCAGCCACTCCATTAGCCATTGACCTGTATTCCGCTTCAGCACTGGAGCGGGAAACAATACTCTGCTTCTTACTCCTCCAAGAGACAATGTTACCTCCCACAAGGGCACAATATCCAGAGGTAGACCTTCTGTCATCAACACTTCCAGCCCAATCGGCATTTGCATAGACTTCCACCCTCATATGATTATTGTTCTTGAGTAATATACCTCTACCCGGGCATCTCTTCAAGTATGCTAATATTCGTTCTGCCACAAGAAGATGAGAAGTTCTAGGGGAGTGCATGTACTGGCTGACAACACTAACTGCATAGCTGATATCTGGTCGAGTGAGACAGAGATATAGAAGCTTTCCAACCAACCGTTGGAACATAACTTTGTCCTCAAGAGAGTCCCCACCCTCTGCACTAATCTTGTGATTTTGTTCGATGGGTGTATCGGCCGGCTTAACACCCAGCTTTCCAGTTTCCGCCAACAGATCTAGAACATATTTTCTCTGAGAGATAAAAATCCCCTGCTTGGATCTAGCAACCTCAATACCCAAAAAATACCGTAGTGCACCAAGATCTTTTACCTCAAACTCTTGATGAAGGAGCTGCTTGAGAGACTCAATCTCATGACTGTCATTTCCTGTCACCACAATATCATTTACATATACTGCTAGTAGTGTCAGAGAGGACTCCATCCTTTTGATGAATAGTGTAAGATCTGACTGGGCCTGTACATAACCAAACCTTCCAAGGGCTAATCTGAACCTATCAAACCAGGCTCTAGGTGACTGCTTCAAACCATACAATGCCTTGTTCAGTCAGCAAACCTTCTTACCTGTCTCTGTATCATAGAATCCAGGAGGCAACTGCATGTAAACCTCTTCTTGTAAGTCTCCATTCAGAAAGGCATTTTTAACATCCATCTGAAACAGGGGTCAAGAATGATTTGCTGCAAGGGATAACAAAACTCGAATGGTGGTCATCTTGGCTATTGGGGCAAAGGTCTCCAAGTAGTCTATACCATAAGTCTGAGTGAATCCCTTTGCAAGCAGTCGGGTTTTGTATCTTTCAATAGAGCCATCAGCATTATGCTTCATAGTGAATACCCATCTGCATCCCACCGGTTTCTTTCCTTTTGGTGGGTCAACTATTGTCCAGGTATTATTATTCAACAGGGCATCCATTTCGACTTGCACTGCATCTTTCCATTCTAGAACCGATAAGGCTTCTTGCACTGTTCTTGGAATAGGGACATCGGCAATGGAAGTGAGATAGGACCGGTAAGATGGTGATAGACGATCATAGGATAGGAACTGTGAGATGCTGTGAGCTGTAGAAGTGGTGCAATGTTGTTTCCCTTTGCAAATGGCAATAGGGAGATCAAGGTCATCCACAGGAGGGGAAGTGGCAACAGCGAGAGGTATCTCAGTAGGCTCTGGATCTGGAGCCGCAAAAGGAACTGGATCTGGTCGGGACTGCCGAAGACTAGGATCAACCTGCCTGCATCGCCTGTGATAGACTCTCAACTCCAGCTCCCTCTGACCACCCTCACCACTACAACCTTCATTACCCAATGGAATAAGTAAAGGAACAGCCCCACTTCCACTCTCACTGCTCAAAACAGCCCCACTTCCACTCTCACTACTCTCCCCCTGAGGAAAGAAACTCAAAACAGCCCCACTTTTACTACTCTCCCCCTGAGGAGAAACCCTAGGATAGTAGGGTGTCTCCTCAAAGAAGGTGGCATCCATAGAGACAAATCGTTTCCCTGAAACCGGATCATAGCAGCAATAACCCTTTTGAGTTTGTGCATAACCAAGGAAAATGCATTTGGAGGCCTTAGGGTCAAACTTGGAATGATGAGGCCCGAGAAGCTAGACGAAACAGGTACAACCAAAGGTTTTAAGGGGAACAATGAACAACTCCTTGTCTGGGTAAAGAAGGGAAAAGGGGGTTCTCATATCAAGGACCCGAGAATGAACTCGATTAATGAGATAAACTGCCGTGAGGATAGCATCACCCCAGAAGCGAATAGGTACATTGGAGGTAAACATAATGCTTCTAGCCACCTCCAAGATATGCCTATTCTTCCTTTCGGCAACGCCGTTTTGTTGTGGTGTGTAAGGGCAAGTGCTCTGGTGAATAACTCCATGGCTACGAAGGTAGGAGGTCAATGGTTGACCAAAGTATTCCTTTGCATTATCAGATCTGAGGACTTTGATTTTAGTTCCAAACTGAGAGAATCATCTGATAGAAGTTTTGGGTCAGAGCAGGAACCTCATCCCGAGAACGCATAAGATATATCCAAGAAAACCGAGTATGGTCATCAACAAACAGTAGAAAATATCTGTACCCACCCATAGAAGAGATATGATATGGCCCCCAAACATCAGTATGCACAAATATCAAAAGGGAAATTACTCCTTTTATTACTTAAAGAATAAGAGGTTCTACAATGTTTGGCAAGCTCACAACTCTCACACCTCAACTCTGATAGCTCAACAGACTCAAATAAAGCAGGAAACAGACTCTTCAAAGACTTAAAAGACAAATGACCTAATCGGCTATGCCAAAGCATAACAGAACTCACAAATTGGGAAACAAAAGACTTCTTATCCACTGACTCTTCCCATCGGGTACTCTCCCCAAGCAGATAGATCCCGTTCGTCTCACGGCCAGTTCCAATCACCTTCCTCGTCTCCAAATCCTGAAAAACACATCGGTCAGGGAAAAAGGTTACTAAACAGTTCATGTGTTTGGTAATACTACTAACTGAAAGGAGATCGGTATCAAGCTTAGGAACATGCAAAACAGAAGATAAAGAGATAGTGTCCGATAACTTGATGTCCCCTTTGCCCGAAATGGGAACAAGAGAGCCATCAGCAATGGATACTCTATCTCGGCCAGAGGACAAGTGATAAGAAGTAAACAAAGATGGCAAGCTAGTCATATGGTCAGATGCACCTGAATCTATTACCCAGCAGTGATTAGTATTACCTGGAGCTGAAGCATGGTAAGCTGAGGCTCGAGTACCTGAATGTGCAAATGCAGATGTAGCAGGAGCTGATGGGGACTGGGATGGCTGAGCTGAACTTCCAACTTCCTTTTCCAACTGTATGAGGGCAGTCCAAACAGCAGCTAAAGTCTCAAGGGATGTACCTGATGAGGATGTTGAATCAGTGTTCACTGCTATATGAGCATTACCCTTCTTATTTCTCAGTTTTGCTGGGACCAAGTGAGGATGTAGCTTCCAACAAGTATCTTTTGTGTGCTTGGGTTTCTTGCAATGTTCACATACCAGATCCCGTTTATCTTCCTTCTTCCGGTCCCTTTCTGAGTCACCCCCTGGCTTGGGTTTAATAGCTGTCAAGGCTAGGAAAGAAGGCTGAGGCTGCATCATAACTTTCCTCCTGGTCTCTTCACTATGCACCAAGGAGTGTGCTTGAGAAAGGGTCACACTATCTATTGTCAATATCTATTGTCGCACAATGTCATATTTTGAATTCAAACCAGCCAGAAACTCAAATACCCTATTCGTCTCAACTTGTTTTCTGTGAGTCTGTGCATCTTTGGGACTCTCCCACTCAAGGGTCTCCAGATGGTAAATCTCATGCCACAAGGATTTCAAGGTAGAGAAGTAGACAGAAACTGGCTTTTCTCCTTGTTTAAGGTTGTTCACCTCACACTTTAGTTCATAGGCTCTGGCAACATTGAGGGGTTGGGAATAGGTTTCTTTCACAACATCCCATATTTCTTTGGCTGTCTTTGCCCACAAGTAATTTCGGCTGATATGTGGCTGCATGGAATTACACAGCCATGCCATAACTAAATAGTTCTCTTGAACCCACTTGGTGTATATTGGGTCCTCCTTGGTAGGTTCTTTCACATCTCCCAAGAGGTAACCCAGTTTTCCCCTTCCTCCAATAGCCATCATGGCTGATTGTGCCCACTCCAAATAATTTGACCCATCAAATCTCATAGTTGTAATCTGAAACCCGGTTTCAAATACATTACCATAACTGTGGTTTCCAAAACTACTATCTCCCTGACCCTTGAACTCCATCTTTGATCAAGATTCAGTGGCTACAAACTGTTAGAGCAATTATACTAGAAAACAGAGTCAAGGAAGTAAGTCTGAAAGCTGATCCGAAACTGATCTGATCCGATCAGAAATACCAACACAAAACCGATCTGAAACTGGTCTGATCCAATCAGGAATACCAACACAAAACTGATCCGAAATCGATCGCCTATCAATCTGAGATGCTGTTCTCTGAAACCACTACTGTGGGGCCCACTAATGTGAGAGCAAAAATAGGGTTAAAACTATTGGTTTGAAGAAAATTAGTGATCTGAAATCACTAAAGTGCTCAGTTGCACTCTCCAAGCAGTTCGCACCAGTAGGACTTGTCATAGGGCACTGTGAAACCCTAAAAAACTAATCCCCTTTGAAGAGGAGGGTTCGGCCCAACAATCAAACCCTAGACACAAACTTAATCACAGTTTGGCAAGTCAAACCCTAGAGCAAACTTGAACACAGTTTGGCCCCTCTTTCTAGATAGGTCCAACCTATCTCGGCTGATTGCAATCTCTAAAAATCAGTAAAGAAACAAACTTACTTACTGATTACCTACCTTCGGTGTACTGTCTTCTAGGGTTACCTGAACCCTAACCTTCGCTGCTTCTTCCTGATTACCAACTCTCTACAGGCTGCGGCAAGTCTTCAACTGCTGCGAACCTCTCCTAGTAATCTTCAAGATTCAGCCACCGAAAAACTTCTTCAAGGCTTCCAGCCCTAGCTAGTTCTCATGTGATCGGCTGGACTAGATACACATGAAAAGCCCTAGATAGGCTCTGATACCAAGTAGAAGATCAAGACTGTAATCAGTCTTGAATCCTAAAAGGTTTTAGGTCTGTAAAACAGAAAAGAAGATGAGAGAAAAGGGAGAGAATAGAAGAGAAGCAAGAGAACACAAGTTGCTGAAAGGAGGGACAGATTCTTAACAGATCTGCCGCCGCCACTCTCTTAATATTTATAGGTTTATGTTTAGTACATGATGAAAGGACACATCTGCCCTTGGTGCTTACATAATAAAGAAAGTAAATAAAACTGAAATAAATAACAGCTGAATTAGCAAACTGACTCAAACTGACACTATTATAACTAAAACAAATACTGTTGTCCTACGAAAACAGTGGGGACCACTGCAGTGGGGCCCACATCAGTGTTCTCTACACTCTCAAATGGTGTTTGATAACACTTTTCAGACGTCTGAGGTCTGAAAACTTTTCTTTTCAGATGCCACTGGTGTTTGGGTTAAGGTCTGATTAGAGGATCTGAAACAGATTCAGATCTGAATTGATAAGACCTGGTTTCATGTCTTACCAGAATCAGACGCATTTCAAATGTGATAAAATGACATTAATGCCCTCATTATTGTAATCTATTTAACAACAACTTAATAATTATAATAAATATTATTACTAAATATTTATTATTAATTAAATAATAACTAATATTTTTATTTGAATAAATAATAACAGTTGGTAATAGTTAAACATTTTAGTGATGTGAAAGAGGAAGAAGGAAGATAAGGAGAAGAATTGTATCGAGAGAGCTTGGTGAATTACTGTACACACCAAGAGACTTTCCATTAAACCTATTTAGCAAAATTACAAGGAGGCCCTTGAATAGGCACCCAAATACAAGCATACATAAAAGGTCTTAAATGCCCTTACACTCTCAACACTCCCCCTCAAGCTGAACATAGATATTTGTCATGCCCAACTTGTTGAAATTGTTGTCAAGCTTTGATTTGGGGAGACCTTTAGTAAGACAATCAACCAACTAATCTTCAGATATCACAAAAGGTAAACAAATCTCTCCATTGGCAACTCTTTCTCTAATGAAATGCCGATCAACCTTTATATGCTTTGTATGATCATATTGAACAGGATTGCAGGCTATGTTTATGGCAACTTGATTGTCACAATATAATATCATTAGAGTATCAATCTGAACTCCCATTTCTGTCAACAAGTACTTCAGCCACAACAGTTCTGAGACACCATGTGCCATAGCTCTGTACTATGCCTCTACACTAGATTGAGCCATAACCTATTGCTTCTTACTTCTCCAAAATACAAGATTACCGCCCACCAAGGTACAATAGCCAGAAGTAGACCGCCTATCATCAATAGAACATGCCTAGTAAGCATCAGAAATAGGCCTCTACCTAGAATACAACATTCCCTTTCCAAGACATCCCTTCGAGTAGGTAAGTATTCTATTCATTGCTTGCATATGAGATGATCTAGGCTTGTGCATGTATTGGCTGACCACACACGTAGCATATGATATATCTAGTCTAGTCAGACACAAGTAGAGAAGGAGACTGACAAATCTTTAATACACACCTTTATCAAGGACATCTCCATCAACTCCCAACTTATAAATGGGATTAATTGAAGTTTCAACCAGTTTACAATCTAATTTTCCTACCTCCTGAAATAGATTGATGACATATTTCCTCTAAGAAATAAAAATGCCCCTCTTTAACCTTGCAACCTCAATCCCTAATAAATGCCAGAGATTTCCAAGATCCTTAATTTCAAATTCAGTAGCAAGGAAAGATTTTAATTCAGCAATCCCAGAGATATTGTTCCTTGTGACAACAATGTCACCGACATATACTATCAACATAGTGACTTTTCCATTTTCTCTCCTGATAAACAGGGTATGATCAGCTTGAAATTGTGAAAAGCCAATTTTCAAAACTTTTCTGAATCTATCAAACCAAGCTCTAAGGGACTATTTAAGGCCATAAAGGGATCTCTTCAAACGGCAAACCTTTCCTTCACTCTTAGGAAAGTACACTCCTAGTGGAAGTTTCATATAAACTTCTTCCCAAAGGTCTCCATTAAGGAAGGCATTCTTAACATCCATTTGATACAAGGACCAAGAATAATGGGCAGCAAGAGACAAGATAACTCAAATAGAATTCATCTTGGCTACAAGAGCAAACGTTTCCTAGTAATCAATGTCGTAAGACTAAGTGTATCCTTTTGCCACAAGTCGAGCTTTATACCTTTCAATTGAACCATCAGCTTTATGCTTCACTATGTAAACCCACTTGCATCTAACACGAACTTTGCCTTTTAGAAGATAAACAATTTCCCATGTCCGGCTTTTTCAATTGCATCCATTTCCTGGTCCATAGCATCCTTTCAATGAGGGAACTGCACTACCTCAGTAATAGAGGAGATATAGGCACAATAAGAGGGTGTTAAAGTATCATAAGAAACATAGTTTGAGATAGGATATTTAGCATATGACCGTTTGCTTTACGAATTGCAATAGGAAGGTTAAGGTCTTATTCTACACTAGGAGGCTCAACAACAGATTCAACATAAGCATCAGAAACAAGAAGAGTTTCAAAATCCAAATTATATGAGTCCAAGAAGTCAGATTGTAATGGACATTCAATCTCTGGAGTCGTCCTCTTTTTCCATCTAACAAACCACTAGTGCAAAGACCGAGGAATAGGAGGAGGCATAGGAGGAGGACTACTACCACCACAATTGTAGGAATCAGCATACAAAAAGAAGTTCGATCTTCACTAACATTCTCTCCCTAAACAAAAGGACAAGAGATGGAGAAGAAGGAAGTAGACTCAAAGAATATGACATCTTTGGACACATACATTTTTTCCAAAACAAGGGTCATAACAACGATACCCTCTTTCGATTGCAGAATATCCCAAGAAGACACACTTGATAGATTTTGGATCAAATTCCAACCTAGAAGGACTCATGTCATGGACAAAGCAGACGCACCCAAAAAACATGGGAGGAAGATGGAAGGTATCCTCATTAGGGAAAAGAAGTTGATGAGGAGACTAGGGATGAAGGGTCTACGAGGGAAGTGAAAGGATAAGAGATCCATCATATGGATGGCTGAGCCCTTGCAGGTAGGTTGGGCGAAATCTCAAAAATTTCTCCCTCTCCCATCTGGGAATCACATTCCCTGTTTTAGAAAATCTGCATTTTCAATGATCAATCTTGAACCTAAACCGAACCAGATCTGAAACCAAAAGGTAGGAGAGGGATATACCTGATATGAAGAAACAATATCTCCCAATGAAGGTATTCACGCCCAAGGAAAAATCCAAAGACTGCTCCCACTGAAGATGACACAGTGTAGGGTGGAGCAGAATCAACAGTGTTCTTCCCAAGAACCGAATCCTTCAACAAGAATTCGATGGAGGCTATGTGAGCACGACTTCAAATCAGCCTTTCTCCAAAGACTGATATCAAGAACCTTTCTTGATCGCTCCTAACAGTGGAGATCGAACTGGCAATGGTGGCAGCAGGAGGAGGGCGCAAGAGCAGAAGATGGCGCAGTCTTACTATAGTTGTCTTCTCTCTTTCTGTGATCTGAGATCCGTTGATTTGATGTTTCTGGAGGTTCGCCCTCCTCCTTTTATAGACTTAAAGAGAGCTCCTTCATTAGGAGTTTCCTAATCCAAATCCTTATTTGGATCTGGACTCTCTTTAAGAGATAAGGAAAACCCTTATCTTATCCGCAGATTAGATCAGCCCTCCTAATCTTATTAGGAGTTTTCCAGATCCAAATCTCTATTTGGATCTAGAGATAACTCCCTATCCTATCTGTTGATCCAAATCCCAGATCCGCCCCTTCTTTAACTAATCAAATTAGACCAGTTCAAAATGGGCTTTAGGCCCATTAAGTCCATGTGCTCATTAACCTTCCAAACTGCTGCCTAGTTGGGCTTCCTTGTATGGCGTGGGACCCAAACATTGATCCACACATCAGCCACATGGGTTCAGCCTAGGCTCTGTTACAAGGCCTGGCCAAATTCACTGTTATGGGCAGTGAACCCCTGAGCCCATCACCATGGGCTCTTAATGGGCCCAACACTTACACTAAGTGGTCCCTGGGCCAAGCTAGAAGATGTAGAGGAAAGAGTGGTGGAAGAGCAATAGAACACAGAATTTTAGGAGAAGAACATAATGTCAATTATTCTGCCGCCACCACTTTAAGTTAATATATATAGGTTATGCTAGTTACATGAAAGGACATATCTGCCCTTGGTGTTTACATCATAAGTGCTAACAAATAACAAACAATATAAAACTGAAACTAGAAATAACAGAACAAAAAAATAACCACAACTGTGACTAGCTACATTCTACCCTACGGACAGAGTGGAACCACAACTGTGGGGCCCACATCACTGTTCTCTACACTCCCCCTCAAGTTGGGGAGTATATGCTCATCATTCCCAACTTGGATAGATCCGCCTCTAGCTTCTTTCTTGATACGGCTTTAGTAAGAATGTCTGCTAGTTGCATACTGGATGTGATGTAAGGGAGGCATACTTCTTGAGATGAGACCCTCTCTCGCACAAAATGACGGTCAACTTCAATGTGTTTGGTTATGTCATGCTGTACTGGATTATGTGCTATATTAATGGCGGCTTGATTATCACAGTACAGCATTAGGGGCTTCTCATACTCAATACCCAACTCCTCAAGTAGAGATCTTATCCATAGGATTTCAGCCACTCCATTGGCCATGGACCTGTATTCTGCTTCAGCACTTGACCGGGAGACAACACTTTGTTTCTTACTTCTCCAGGAGACAAGGTTTCCTCCCACAAGGGCACAATATCCCAAGATAGACCTTCTGTCATCAACACTCCCAGCCCAATCTGCATCAGTATAAACCTCCACTTTCATGTGATTGTTGTTCTTGAAAAGTATGCCCCTACCTGGGCATCTCTTCAAGTAAGCTAAGATTCTTTATGCCGCAAAAAAGATGTGTGGTTCTAGGAGAATGCATGTACTGGCTGACAACACTAACAGCATAGGTAATATCTGGCCGAGTGAGGCTGAGATATAGGAGCTTTCCTACCAGTTGCTGGAACATAACTTTGTCTTCCAGAAGCTCCCCACTCTCGGCACTAATCCTGTGATTCTGTTCAATTGGTGTCTCTGCAGGCTTGACACCTAACTTCCCAGTTTCTGCCAACAGGTCTAGGACATATTTCCTCTGAGATATAAAGATCCCCTGTTTGGATCTAGCAAACTCAATACCCAAAAAATACCGAAGTACACCAAGGTCCTTCACCTCAAATTCTTGGTGAAGAAGCTGTTTAAGAGACTCAATCTCATGGCTATCATTCCCTGTGACCACAATATCATCAACGTATACTGCCAACAGTGTCAAAGAGGACTCCACCCTCTTGATGAACAGGGTATGATCTGACTGGGCCTGTACATATCCAAACTTCACAAGTGCTAGTCTGAATCTATCGAACCAAGCCCTAGGTGACTGTTTCAAACCATACAAAGCCTTGTTGAGCTGGTAGACCTTCTTACCTACTTCTGCATCATAGAACCCAGGAGGCAAACGCATGTAAACTTCTTCCTGCAAATCTCCATTCAGAAAGGCATTTTTCACGTCCATTTGGTATAAAGGCCAGGTGTGACTTGCTGTAAGAGACAAGAGAACTCGAATAGTAGTCATCTTGAATACCGATGCAAATGTCTCCAAGTAATCTATGCCATAAGTCTGTGTAAACCCTCTTGCAACTAACCGAGCTTTGTACCTCTCAATAGATCCATCTGCATTATGCTTCACCGTAAATACCCATCTACATCCAACTGGTTTCTTTCCTTTTGGCAAATCAACTACCTCCGAGGTGTTGTTCTTCAACAAAGCATCCATCTCAACTTGCATTGCATCTTTCCATTCAGGGACGGATAGGGCTTCTTGCACTATTCTTGGAATAGGGACATTGGAAATGGAGCTAAGGTAGGACCTGTAGGTAGGAGATAGACAATCATAGGTTAAAAAGTGGGAAATACAGTGGGCTGTGGATGTGGTACAATGTCGTTTCCCTTTACGGACTGCAATTGGAAGGTCAAGATCATCTGTAGGGAAAGTCTCTGTGGGCTCTGGGACTGAAGTATCTGGACCTGGAGCTGCAGATGAGATTGGAGCTGGTCTGGATTGCTGATGATCAGGATCAACCTGCCTACACCGCCTGTGATAAACCCTCAACTCCTGATCCCGCTGACCACCCCCACCATTGCAACTTTCCCTCAACTCCTGATCCCTCTGACCACCCTCACCATTGCGGTTCTTATCACCCAATGGAATAGGTAAAGGAACTACCCCACTCTCACTGCTCTCCCCTTGAAGACAAGAACTCAAACCCCCACTCTCACTACTCTCCCCTTGAGGGGCAACCCGAGGATAATAGGGTGTCCCCTCAAAGAAAGTGACATCCATGGAGACAAACTTCCTCCCGGAGACAGGATCATAACAGCAATAACCCTTTTGAATTTGTGCATAACCAAGGAAGATGCATTTGGAGGCTTTGGGTTCGAACTTGGAGGGATGGGGTCCGAGAAGCTGAACAAAGCAAGTGCAACCGAATGTCTTAAGGGGAATAGAAAACAAGTCCTTACGTGGGTGTAGAAGCGAAAAAGGAGATTGCATATCAAGGACCTTGGAAGGGACTCGATTAATAAGGTATACCGTCGTGAGGATAGCATCCCCCCAGAAGCAAATAGGGACATTGGAAGTAAACATGAGGCTTCTAGCCACTTTCAAAATGTGTCTATTCTTCCTCTCGACAACTCCATTCTGCTGAGGTGTATGAGGGCAAGAGTTCTGGTGGATAACCCCATGATGAAGAAGATAAGATGTCAATGATTTGGCAAAGTATTCCTTTGTGTTATCAGATCGAAGAACTTTGATCTTGGCATCAAACTGGGTTAGAATCATTTGGTGAAAATTTTGGGTCAGGGAAGGTACCTCATCTCGTGAACGCATGAGATAAACCCAAGAAAAAACGGGTTTGGTCATCAACAAATAACAAAAATTATCTGTACCCACCAATGGAAGGGATATGATAAGGCCCCCAAACGTCAGTATGCACAATATCAAAAGAATTATCACTCTTTTTATTACTCAATAAATAAGGCTTTCTACAATGCTTAGCAAACTCACAACTTTCACACTGTAGTTGAGACAACTCAATAGACTAAAATAAAGTAGGAAACAGACTCTGTAAAGATCGAAAAGACAAATGACCTAATCGGTTATACCAAAGCATAACCGGACTCACACTCTGAGAAACAAAAGATAACTTCTCTACTAACTCTCCCTGACGGAACCGCTCCCCGAGCAGATAGATCCCATTCGTCTCACGGCCAATCTCAATCACCTTCTACGTCTCCAAGTCCTGAAAAACACATCGGTTAGGGAAGAAGGTTACTAAGCAGTTCATATGCTTGGCAATACTACTGACTGAAAGAAGGTTAGTATCAAGCTTAGGCACATGCAAGACAGATGATAGGGACATAGTATCTGAAAGCTTGATGTCACCCTTCCCAGAAATAGGAACTAGGGAGCCATCAGCAATAGATACCTTATCTCTACCAGAAGACAAATGGTAAGTAGTAAACAGTGAAGGCAAGCTAGTCATGTGATCAGATGCACCTGAGTCTATTACCCAACAAGGCTCAGTAGTACCTGGAGCTGAGGCATGATAGGCCGAAACTCGAGTACCTGAATGGGCGAAGGCAGATGTGACAGGGGCTGATGGAGGTTGTGGTGGCTGAGCTGAATTTCCAACCTCCTTTTCTAGCTGTATTAGGGCAGCCCGAACTATAACTAAGGTCTCCAAAGATGTTCCTTTTGTGCCAAATGAGGATGTTGAATCAGTGTTCATGGCTACATGAGCAGTGCCCTTCTTGTTTCTTAACTTCGCAGGAACCAAGTGAGGATGCAGTTTCCAACATGTCTCTTTTGTATGTTTGGGTTTCTTACAATGTTCACATACTACATCCTTCTTGTCTTCCTTCCTCCTGTCCTTCTCTGAATCACCCCCTGATTTGGGTGTAGCCGCTACAAAGGCTGATACGGGTTGCATCATAACCTTCCTTCTGGTTTCTTCACTGTGTATAAATGAGTAGGCCTGAGAAAGAGTCACACTGTCTCTAGTCAAAATTTGATGCCTCACAATATCATATTCTGGGTTCAGTCCCGTCAGGAACTCGAACACTCTGTTTGTCTCAATGTGCCTTCCATGGGTCTGAGCATCTTTGGGACTCTCCCACTCAAGAGTCTCTAAGTGATCAATCTCATGCCACAGGGACTTCAAGGTAGAGAAGTAGACTGATACCGGTTTCTCTCCTTGTTTAAGGGTGTTCACTTCACATTTCAATTCATATGCTCTGGCAACATTAAGGGGTTGGGAGTAAGTTTCTTTCATAACATCCCACATCTCCTTGGCTGTCTTTGCCCACAAATAGTTCCGGCTAATATGAGGCTGCATAGAATTACACAGCCATGTCATAACAAAGTAGTTTTCTTGCATCCACTTGGTATATGTCGGGTCTCCCTTGGAAGGTTCTTTCATATCTCCCAGGAGGTACCCTAATTTACCTCTTCCACCAATAGCCATCATGGCTGATTGGGCCCATTCCAAATAGTTTGATCCATCAAACTTTATGGCTGTAATCTGACCACCCATATCAAAAACACCACCATAACTGATGTTCCCAAAACTACCTTCTGCCTGAATCTTAGACTCCATTTCTGTCAAGTCTCAAAAACAGTACTTGAGTCACCAATCACAATCAAAATAGTATAGGCCTGATCTGTATTGTCAGTGTATGTGCACAAAACCGAAGTAATTCTGATCTAAAACCAACTAGCCAACACAGCAGTAGCTGTCTGTAGATCTCTAACCCCCTTAGAACTCTGAGAACAACTTTAAAACAAAACTGATATGCTAGGGAAAGTTAGGGTTTTAATCAGTCCTGAAAGGAAACAATTCAGTCGCACAGTCTAAATTGTATAGATGAGCTTGCAGTAATAAGAAACCCTAGAATCTATCGAACCTACCAATCAACTTAAGAGTAGCTCTAGGTAGATCACAGGGTTCAGTCTACCACTAGGGCTTGCCGCAGATCACTTTCAAACCAAGGAAAAATAGTTCGTTGCCTTCTAGGGTTACTTGAACCCTAATCTTCTCTGATCCTTCCTGACCACCAACACTCTGCAACCCTAGCAAGTTTCCAACAGCTGCTAGTACCTCTGGCGATCTCCAAGAATCAGCCTGGGAACTCCTCTTCAGCTTTCAGCCCTAGGAGATTCTCATGTGGTCGGCTGGTATTAGACTCACATGAAAAACCCTAACTTGGCTCTGATACCATGTAGGTTGTCAAGACTGCTATTCAGTCTTGATCACTAAGAGATTTCAGGTTCGATGAGAAGAGAATGTGAAGAAGATGTAGAGGAAAGAGTGGTGGAAGAGCAATAGAACACAGAATTTTAGGAGAACAGAATGTCAATTATTCTGCCGCCGCCACTTTAAGTTAATATATATAGGTTATGCTAGTTACATGAAAGGACATATCTGCCCTTGGTGTTTACATCATAACTGCTAACAAATAACAAACAATATAAAACTGAAACTAGAAATAACAGAACAGAAAAATAACCACAGTTGTGACTAGCTACATTCTACCCTACGAACAGAGTGGGACCACCGCTGTGAGGCCCACATCACTATTCTCTACACCAACGTACCCAGGTTTTGACCCCCTATAAGGATCTCACTGATTGTCATATCAAAGACAGCCCAATCCGACACCTAATGCAGCATCATAATCGAGTCTAGGAATCAAGTGTAACTTTCCAGTTGCCTATCAATCTCCAAGGTCCAGGGCAATACTGGAAATCTGGTCTGGTTCATTTCAAGTAAACCTACATTGCATGTACTCCAAGTCTCACCCTGGCGGCTGAGACAAGCCACCCCAACCAACTTGGCAGCACATCAGTGTCAGCCTTGGCAGGATAAATCTCCCCAGACTTATCCAACGGCTGTGAACATTCTAAACTAACACGAGTCTCATATGTGTCCATCTTAAGGGTATTACACAGAAACACACCACAATAACATGAATCAAATATGTACTTTATTCATTTACAATAAATGTCATAATGTACATCATTCTGATTGGAGCTAAGGGCATACACTGTCTAACAGGAAGTCTATTAATAAGATATATAACTGTTTGAGCAGCATCCCCCCAAAATCGAGTTGGGACATGCATCTGGAATAACAAGCCTCTTCAACTTTAATCACATGTTTGTTTTTCCTCTCTGATACCCCATTTTGTTGGGGAGTATGAGGGCAGAAACTCTGGTGAATCACTCCTCTCTTCAAGAAATGTTTGTAAGTGCTTCTCAAAATACTCATTGGCATTGTTAAATATAATAATCTTAATCTTCTTCTCAAATTATATCTCCACCATACTGAAGAAGCCTTTTACAATCGAAGGAACTTCATCTCAACTCTTCATCAAATACAACAAAAAAAACACGAGTAGTCATCAACAAAGAGAATGAAATATTTATAGCCACCCATAAATGGAATAGAATAAGGTCCCCAAAGATCAATATGTATTAAGTTAAAAGCAACATTGCTTCTTTTGTTACTTGCAAAATATGTGGTTTTGCATTGCTTTGATAGTTGACAGACTTCACTCTGTAGACTAGAACTAGACAAGGACTCAAAAAAACTAGGAAACAAAAACTTCAAGGAACCAAAAGACACATAACCAAGACGGTGATGCCACAATCTCAATTGACTTAGTTTCTCATCATGATAGGACTCAGACTGACACATCAACCCTAACTTTGGAGACTAAGCAAGAAGATAAACTCCATCAACTTCATGTCCATTGCCAAGCATCTTCCTCATACTCAAGTCCTAAAAGACACAATGAGATGGAAAGGTTACAAAGCAATTATGAAACTTTGTAAGAGAACTAACAAATAAGAGATTTCTATGCAACTGTGGAACATGGAGTACAGAGTTCAAAGAAAGGTTATTGGTAAGTTTAACTTCACCCACACCCAAGGTTGGAGTCTGAGATCCATCGGCAATAGTAATCTTACATTTCCCTAAAAAAAAATCTATAAGTGGTAAAGTAGGAAGGTATACCAGTCATATGATCACTACCTCTTGTGTCAATTATCCAAGAGATAGAGGGTGGGGCATGACATGCAAGTGCAGTACCTGATTTTGCAAAGGCACTAGAAGAAGAATGTGAACCAATAGATGTAGGCAACACGCTCTTTTCAAGATGGAGTAAGATGCCTCTCAATTTTTCCATTACATCAAAGGTGTCATGAGTAGATGTTGGAGCAGGAGGATTTCCCTCAGGCATGTGAATCTGAGAATCATGACTAGTTGTAGCAACATGAGCATTTACTTTCTTTCCAATTTTAAACTTCTCAGGATTCAGTGGGGATTTAGTTTTCAACATCTATCCTTGGTGTGCTTTACCTTCTTACAATATTCACAAAATACCTCTTCAAGTTTACCAAAACTCTACCTAGTCTTTATGGACACGAGCAATGTGCTCACCTATAGACACTTGCATCATAGCATTCCTCCTACTCTCTTCATTCTGCACAAGAGAATATGTTGTGGAGAGTGACAAAATATCAACACATAGGATGTGTTGCCTGGTGAAGTCATAATCATCATTCAGCCCAACAAGAAAATTAAAAAACTCAGTTTTTTTCATTGTACTTCCTATACTGTTCAACATCAACATGATCCTTCCATTCCAAAGCCTTTATATGATCAATTTCTTCCCAAATTGATTGTAAGGAGGGGAAATACATGGCCACTGATCCCCCCCCCCATCTAGGAATGGCAACGGGGTGGGGCAAGGACAAGGAGCCTCTCCTCATCCCCGTCCCTACCCCGCTAACGGGGACAAGTTTATCCCCATCCCCATCCCCACAAGGATCTCCATCCCCGCGAGGATCCCCATTCCTCGTGGTTTTTTATGATGTTAACCATTTTGTTTTTGTTTTTTATTTTATTTAAAAAAATAAAAATAAAATAATTAAAATTTACAATTCTATTAGAAAAGATTCAAACATATTCAACCATATTTTTAAAAATATTAATATATAGATGTATGTGTACATATATACATATACAACGTATGCATACATATATACATATATATTAGTGGGGATCCCACGAGGCGGGGATCGGGGTCCCCACTAGGCGGGGAGTGCTTTCCCCATCCCCATCGCTACCCCATTCGGGGCGAATCCCCACGGCTCTACCCCTGTCGCATATTACATGCTTCTCTTCACAATTGATAGATTCTAGCAATGTTTTTAGCTTGAGAACAAGTTGCAGTCAATCTGTCCAAAATATCTTTAGCTATTAGAAGGAACATATAGTTGCAGGCAATGTGTGGCTGCATAGAGCATAAAAGCCAAGACATAACCAACAAATTATCCTGCTCCCATTTGGAATAGTTTGGATCTTCAAGCTTTGGCTTAGCTTCCTTACCAGTAATAAATCCAAGCTTACCTCATCCACCTATTGTAAGCTTAGTTGATTGAGACCATTCAAGAAAATTTGTTCCATCAAGTTTTACAATAGTAATCTGTCCTCTGGCATTGTCATTACTTCCCGGGAGGACATAGGTAGGTACACGAACATCTTTGTGTGAGTCCATCTATCACAATCCCTCCAAAAACACCTTTCTCACCAAAACCACTATATCCCAACACCGGTTGAACTCCCAAACACCTTTCTCACAAGTTTAGATACGAGCTACAATAGTAAACCTAGAAAAATAGGTACTAGTGGCAAAACAGGGAAAGAAAAAAAATTTCCAACAATGTTTATTATTAGTTAATAAAAATAAATAAATATTTATTATTAATTAAGTAATAAATAATTACTTATTTCAAATAATCATAAAATTTATTTATTAATAGAGTACTGTTTTTATTTAATATTCTTTTTATTATTTATAATATTATCAAACAGTCTATTTCTAAGAGTAAAATAGTAAACTTCACAATTTCAGATGTTCGACAATTTCAGATGTTGGAGAATCGCTCCAACTCAGAACCTCTAAAAAGTAGAAAATCATTTCTACTCCTTTTCAGATTTCAGACCCAACTTTTCAGACATCAGACTTGAGATTTATCAAACACCACCTCAGTTTCTTCACCATAACCATCAAAAAGTCATACACAGCCTAAAATCCAGTGTTTCATGGGAGCATGAGTTAAAATGTCCGTATGTTTCCTAATACTTCAACATATTTCCATTTCCATGAGCACTAACACAGAATATTACTGGAATCAACATATTCCTCAGTGAAAACTACCAGCACTGCATAGAGTACAACTCTACAAGACAAGGTGTGCGTTTGTCCTACACCACCAGTCCTAAGCCTGGATAAAGGAGGAAAGGAGCATCAGGTTGGCATCCAGCACTAAAATAGTGCCAAACTCTCATGATCATGTAGTAGCCAAGCCCATATGATGATGATGATTGTACATATTTACATTTGAGGGACTTGTCATTTTTCATCAAAGGATAGTTATCGTTACCTTAACCTTACTCCCAAAACTTAGACATTTCAAGCTTAAGAAACTTTTACAAGAAAAATCCCAAAAGAAACACTCGAAGTTGATTCCCAAAATAAAAATACTATGTACCATTCACTTTCTAACCTTTGCTTCACATAAATCAAGAATTCTCTAGCATATGAGAATAGATATGACAGGCAATTCCACAATTAGTTATACTTGAATGATTCTGTTAGTGTATATATATATATATAAAGAAAAAAGGTAACAGATTAAGAGGTGACAAGAGGGCACCTCACCAAAACAAAACATCAAATGACAAAAATTATAAACTGCTCACTGTTACAATTCAGAATTTCAGGAACATTCCAAAAGTTCTCCCCCAAATCTGAACTGCTCATCTTGTTCAAAATCAGGGATCATCAGAATCCAACCGAATCAAGATGTCCAACTAACCCACCAGCAGTCCGATAACTTGGGCTTATCTTCTTGCTATCTCCTATTTTTCTCATTCCATAGAAACCAGCACACAACGAGGGGGATACAACTCCAGACATTTGTTAAAACCCCAACACCAATCTCCTTTCACTTCCTGCAAACACACTGAAACCGAAAACCAGCCAGCCTTTCACCTATCTTCCTGTAGACCCCTACCTCTGAGTCCCAAAATATGGCCACTCCCCTAAAATACCCTCAGAATCCAATTCCAACCAATCCCCACTGCCCCTCCCCCAAATCTCATACTTCAGATTCATATTGAAGGAATCCAAAGTGTTCCTGAAACAGAGCTGCCTCTGGTTCTTACCTGATTCTCTTCCTAACCACTATTCTTCTTTTTTCTCCCTCCAACCCCCTAACATTCCAACTCAACCACCCTCATCCTTAACAACCTACCTGACCCCTTGATGCAATTGAGCTCTGCCTCCTTACATATACTTTCCCAATTCCTCCTCCTCTCTTCCTTCGTCCCAGCCTCTGTTCTTTACTAGACTTTCCTCTCTATTATTCTTCTCTTCCTTGGATTTCTCAAATTGTTCGAAAGCCCTCCTTGCAAAGTCTTCCCCTCCCTACAAAAACAAACCCAAAGATTTGTCCACTGTTACCACTCAACTAGTGTATTAATCTCCAAACCACGTTTGCAAAGCCCTTCTGAGGCCCCTTCTCTCCCCTTCACTGTTTCCTCTTTCTCCCCCCTCTTTTTCTCTAGGCATCCTTTCCTAACATCCTCCCCTCCCTTCTCTCCTTTTGATCCCATATCAAGGCTCCCATATTTTCTTTTCCTCTTAAACACTATTACCTTCTTGTCTCCCCTTCCAACTTCCTCCATGGCCTTCTTCTTCCTATTGACAGTCCCTTCTCTAGATTCGTTCCTATGGTGCTCCACCGAATGTCTCTCCTCCACCACCTCCTTGGCCGAGAACCTAAGAGTGTTAGGAGCACTTACCTCTTTCTCAGGTTGCTCATCATCACGCCTCTTTGCAATCACCACATCTTCTTCATCATTCACTGATTCTATGCCCTCATCCATTGATTGTGCTTTAAGTGAGAACATTGGTACTCCCTCTGCTGGAGGAGAAGAGCCGGACAATGGTGGACACACCAAACTCTGCCTATCAGTGGTTGTGCCATCCTCTTGAGTAGCAACTACCTTCCTTGGCCTTTTCTTTCCTTGTAGGACTCCTTCTCTGCAATGTTTTGACTTGCCTTCTGCTGAAACAATACCTCTCCCTAGCTGAATCCCCACCTTCTCGCCTCCCTCAAAAGTCAAACCTGGCTATCACCCACACGCCACACCCAATCTTCACCCTGTTTTCTCAAATCCTCTCCCTTGCCTTTTGAAATCTTCAACGGACTATTTCTAAAGTTTTTCTTTCCAATTACACCCTTACCCCCAGCCCATTCAAGACATGGCTCCTTCGAAAATTGTCAATCTCTTCTTAGCCTATGGGCCTCATGCGACCTTAATACCTTATTGGGACCTTCAGTCCTCCATGCTGTTTCTTTTGGGCAATTTAGTTACTTGGAGAAGCAAGAAGCAAAGTGTAGTTGCTAGAAGTAGTGCTGAGGCTGAATTCAGATCAATGGCTCAAGGAGTGTGTGAGGTTCTTTGGCTAAAAAGGGTGCTAGCAGATCTTAAGAGACCAGTGAGTTTTCCTATGAAACTGTATTGTGATAACAAGGCAGCTATCAGCATTGCTCATAATCCAGTTCTACATGACAGGACTAAACATGTTGAGATTGACAAACACTTTATAAAGGAGAAGCTTGAAGAAGGAATAATTTGCACTCCGTTTGTACCTACCACGCAGCAAGTTGCAGATGTTTTGACTAAGGGCTTGTTGAGACAGCCATTTGAACTTCAAGTTAGCAAGTTGGGCATGATAGATATCTTTGCACCAACTTGAGGGGGAGTGTCAGCAAGATATGATTTGTGGCAAATTAAGAAAGATATGATTTGCTACAATTTTAGAAAGATTTGATTTGATTGATTACAGATTTGATTTGATTGATTACAGATTTGAATAAATTTAGGAAAGATTAGATTTGAATAAAATTAGGAAAGTCATATCCTGGGATTAAGGAAAAGATATAATCAATCCCTAATTGAAAGAGATTCTAGGAGTTTGTCTCTCCTATCTTTTCTTATTTAAGTTGTATGCTCAACATGTTTTATCAACACATTATCAATACAGAAGTATTTCTTCTTCTTTCCATCTTTATTTCTTCTTCTCTCCCTCTTTATTTTACCACAAGATGTTCCCTATTTGTCCCTTGCTTGGCTAAACAATCAGCCATAGCATTGGCTGATCTCCCTACCCATTGTATTCTAACAAGTAACAACCAAATTCCTCGTCAAGCATTTGAATTTTTTAATATCATTTTTGAAGCACCAAACTGTAGTTTCTGGTTTGTAGCCACCCCACAACCACCTGAGAATCACATTCTATTAGTAGCTGCTCCACTCCTAGCTGTACGGCAAACTGTAACCCTTGTAGTGCAGCTAATAATTCTGCCCTCGTGGAGTCCCCTTCACCTAAAGGACCTGAAAATAGAAAAGTTACAGAACTACTTACATTCCTTATAACCCCTCCCATCCCAGAAAGACCTGGATTTCCCAGACTACTACCATCAAAATTTAACTTCATGAAACCTTCAGGTGGGGGTACCCAGCTCATGCGCATCTTTGTCTTCAGAGAGGAACTGCTTGCCACTTCTGCCCTATGCCTCCACAGGTCATTAAAAGAGAACTGCTGAAATAAATCCAGAGATTTTAGCCACACTATAGCCCTGTATAGGATACATTCCTTCAGATCTTGTTGGCTTTGCACCTTCTCTTGGAATATTCTGGCATTCCTTTCCTCCCACACTGTTCAAAGCAAAGCTGCTCTTGCAACCCTCCACATTATTCTTCCTCTTCGATGGCACCAAACAAAGGTAGAAGGGTCAAAAAACCTGCTTACATCTGCTGGCCTATTCCACCTGCATCCAAAAATCAAGAAGAGCCAATCCTACAAATCTTCTGTAACAGTATAGGAAATTAGTAAATGGTTGCAGTCCTCACCAAAGGATTTGCAAAGAGTACACCAATTGGGTGAGATGCAGAGAAAGGGCCTTCTCCTTTGTAGATTATCCAAGGTATTCACTTTCCCATGAAACGCTTCCCAACAGAAAGCCAAGACCTTAGGGGGAACAGGCTTACACCAAACCTCCTTAAAAGGGAAAGAAAGAGCAGACAGTGGATGCCAAAGGGCCTTGAAGAAAGAAGCACAAGAAAAATTACTGAGGGCACAAGAGTCCAAACCTTTTATCTGGTTCTATGGGATCCAAGCAAACTTTTTCAAGAGAATTCAATAAGCCAGTTAGACTCACAATTTCCTCATCCCTTAGACCTCTTCAAAACCCAAAGTCCCAAACTGGAGTCAAAGGAGATTCCAAAGGGGAGCAAAAAGAAGAAATAGGCCCTTTCTTATATAGAGAGACAGAGAATAAGGATGGAAATAGGTCATTCAAAGGAGCCCCTTCAACCCAAAATCTTCCCAAAATAGAACCGAATTACCGGTCCACACATCATACTTGAGAAAACTGTTGAGTTGAGGGAGAACACTGTGGATTGCCTTCCAAGGTGTTCCCAAAGTTGCCTGCCGAGAAACCCCAACATCCCACCCATTCTCTGAGTGGCCATGAATACTTCCTATCACCTCATACCACAACCTTTCTCTCTCTAATAGCCATCTCCATAGTCATTTCCCCAACAAAGCTGTATTCTATTGCAACAAGTTCCCTAGTCCTAGACCTCCCTCTTCTTTACTTCTACATACCACCTCCCACTTCACCAGGTGATCCTTCCTACTTTCTCCTGGTTCCCAAAGGAAGTCCCTCGTTAACTTTTCTAGCCTCTTAGCTTCCCTAGAGGGAATCCTAAAGATTGACAAAAAATAAGTAGGTAGGTTAGACAGGGTAGCTCTAATCAGGGTAATCCTACCCTCCAAGGAAATCTAATTTTTCTTCCAAGAGGCCAATCTCATCTTAAACTTCTCTTGGACTGGACACCAGAAACTGCTCTCCCTAGGTGGAACATGATTACCCCACACACCCTTACAACTCTCTTCCCCCAGCTAGTTTTTAATCAGATCTAGATAGAATGACTACTATGAACTTCCCATTCTTACACTCCTTCCACCATAGTTCTTCCCTTGAAAAACTAGAAACCTTTGAATCCTCCAAGACTTCCAGAAGCTTTAACATTCCTCCACCTCCCTACCCCATAGAGGTCTCCTAAACTCCGGGCACCAAATTACCTTGTCCCCCCCTCTTCTCATAGCAATGACTGATTGAAACATCATGGTCAACCAGCCTGTATAGTTTGGGACAAACCTCACACAACCTTCTCACTCCACACCAATTATCCTATCAAAAATTAATTCTAGATCCATCTCCAACAAAGGCCATCTAAGTCTAATCTCCTCTAACTCCTCCCTCCTACCTTCCTCATTTGGGCCATAGACATCAGTGACTCCCCAACACCACTCACCTCCCTGTGCTAATCTGAGACAGACCGACATCGAAAATTACACCACCTTCTCCCCTACCTTCAAGAACACACTTGGGTCCCAGATTATGACCAAGCCCCCTGAAAGCCCTACTGCATTCAATTCCGACCATTCCCCAACACTTGAACGCCAGATTTCAGACTTCTCCTGTAACCTAAACTCCTCCAGTTTAGCTTCTTGAAGGCAGACCACATCTGGCTTAAGCCTTCTAATCAACTCTCTCACCACCATCCTTCTCCTATCCTCCCTCAAACCCCTAATGTTCCAGGAGAGGATTTTCATCCTTCTAGTCTTCCTTTCTTAATTTCCTTTCTTTTTTCTTTTTTTTTCTTTTTTTCCTTTTTTTCAGGACTCTACCTCAGAATCTTCTCCCTATATTTCTCCCTCATCCCATGCTTTGCCCCCTTCCACCACTATTTTCTTCTCCCTTTCCACCCTTCTCGTCCTCTCCAGATTCTCGAAGGCTTTATTCGCAAATCCTTCCCCTCCCCCCCAAAAAAAGGCCAAAGGTTTTACCCACCTCCACCTCCCTATCCACAAGTTTGTTAATGTTCACCTTTCTGTTACTCCATTTATCACCCAGCAACAACAAACTCCTTCCTCCCTTGTCCTTCTCAACCCCCTATTCTTCCTTACCCTCAGACCTTTTTTCCTCCTCCACCTCCCCTCCCCCTTTCTCTCGCTCCTTCCCTCCTTGAGTTGAGCTTCTTCTCTTCCTACTATAGACCTTACCTGCTCTATCCTCTTCTTCTGATGCTTCTCTATGCTTTCTTTTGGCCCCTATTCCAGTCTCTACACTACCATACCCCCCCGATGTCACCTCTGTCTGAAGCCGAAGAGCTTCAGGAGAGGCAGGAACACACTGTATCTCTTCCTCAACAGTCCAACAGCCAATCTCTTCCTCTTCTCGATTGTTCGGGTTCAAAATGAAATTAACCAACTTACCAGCCCCTTCCTCTCTAGTGCCCTCTTCTACTCCCTTTATCACCCAGCAACAATGAACTCCTTCCTCCCTTGTCCTTCTCAACCCCCTATTCTTCCTTACCCTCAGACCTTTTTTCCTCCTCCACCACCCCTCCCCATTTCTCTCGCTCCTTCCCTCCTTGAGTTGAGCTTCTTCTCTTCCTACTATAGACCTTACCTGCTCTATCCTCTTCTTCTGATGCTTCTCTATGCTTTCTTTTGGCCCCTATTCCAGTCTCTACACTACCACACCCCCCCAAATTTCACCTCTGTCTGAAGCCGAAGAGCTTCAGGAGAGGCAGGAACACACTGTATCTCTTCCTCAACAGTCCAACAGCCAATCTCTTTCTCTTCTCGATTGTTCAGGTTCAAAATGAAATTAACCAACTTACCAGCCCCTTCCTCTCTAGCGCCCTCTTCTACACTGCTCACCCTCACCTAACTGGACAGAGACCCTACTGCAATCCCGGACTATACTACTGCCTCAAGGGTTTTCCTTTGTTCTCCTCAACGTTGAACCCAGAACCTCCCTCTAGCTGCTTCGGCTAAATCTTCCTCCTCTTGCTCTATGGTATAAATTCTTCTTTCCCCTTCAAAACTTGGAGATTACCCAGACCTAGTCGACTTTTGACTCTTGCTTCCTAGTTTCCCTGCTTCGACCCTCTACCCTTCCTCTCCCAGATTTTCTTTCCACTTTCACCCCTCCTTACAACCCCCAACCCAAGCTCTCGGTATCTTGTAGTGTCACCTAAACCTGAGCTGGTATTTAAGAGAGCCCAGACCTCTCCCTCAGCCTTTTTTTTCACTTGCAATAGTCGATTTCTCTCCCTTCTTGACTGGCCCCATGCTTTCCTCCTTTAAAGAGTCACTTGGCTTAAAAGCCAGTTCCATGTGTCTTTCTCTGGACATATTTGCCCCTACATCCTCCCTCGAATTCTCCTTTTCACCCAAGTGCGACTATCGGACTTCTTCCTTTTCAACCTCGCCAACGTTTGATCTCCTCCCTCCCTTGTCTGCTGGCAACTTCTAGACCCACTCCACCTCAAAATTGTTACACGGGTAAACAAGTTGGCCCATGGGATCATCCCAACAACAGTGCAAAGCTGACCTGTCTTCACCTTCCACCATCACCCTAAGCAGATATTGTTCTCCAACAAACTCAAGCCACATCAAATTTGGGATACCAAATACATCTTCCACCTCCACTAGGATCATCGCCAAGTCCATTTTGTCCCAAGTTCAATTTTTCTGGTCCTAAGTGAGAAATCTTCCACACTTCTTTCCAATCTCTTTGAACGTCAGTGTGCACCACACATGCAGGGGAATCCCAGCTACCACAACCCAGTAGGCAGTTCTGGTGTTTCCAGAACCAATTGCCCCTGACGCCAGATACCATCTCCCCAGACAGAGCTCTACCTCCCTAATCTTCGACCTTTCAACTTCCAGAACCCAGTCAGCTGCTTTCATATTGTGGAACATGAAGAGGTTCAGACTCCCTCCTAGATTTCTCACACCAATCATTCTCTCTGGACCCCATTCCAAAATTGCCCAAGCTTCCACTCTCTCGGCATCCATCTCCCTTCCCACAAACCTCCCCACTAGACTGACGTCTAGGACATTCATTCTCTCCTCCATATTTCCCACCTTCCTGACATCCACCCGCACCTTCCCCCTCTCCTCTATCTTCCTCGGTTTACTAGTAGATAGAGGAGGTTAGCAACTTGATGCAATGCCAAACTATTGGTGCCTCTACCCACATTCTTAATGTGAATCAGCAATTTATGATGGTTTCAAGACCAATCAAGGTCTGGACTCTGGATGATATATAATGTGAAGCAGCAACAAGTATTGATGGTAGCAAAATCTGAACTCTGGATGAAAAGAGAGTACAAGAGAAAACTAGCCCTTAATTAACACTAGTTTACAATCTTTGCTTGCTTTGGATGATATCATGATATTGAAAACCAAAAATGAGACTTTTCTCTGATTGAGATATTATATAGTTACAAAAATGAAGAGAATGGCAGTCTTGAAACATTTTTTTCCTTCTTTTCTTTATTTTTTCTCATTTCATTTTCTTGGATGTATTATATGCATATAAAAGTTTCCTTTGACATAGATAAAAGTTCATTTTTCTTGTAGTAGTAAGAAACCTAGTTCTCAGCACCGAAATAATAAGTTGCATATCCATGAAGTATGATCATGAGAGTTTGGCAAAAGTTTTGGTGCCAGATGCCAACCTCATGCAATCCTCCTTTCTCTGGGCTTGGAACCAGCAGTGTAAGACAAGCCCATTTTTCTTGTAGTAGTAAGAAACCTAGTTCTCAGTACCGAAATAATAAGTTGCATATCCATGAAGTATGATCATGAGAGTTTGGCAAAAGTTTTGGTGCCAGCTGCCAACCTCATGCAATCCTCCTTTCTCCGGGCTTGGAACCAGCAGTGTAAGACAAGCTCACACTGGCAAAGTTACATATCCAAGAAGTATGACTACAAGAAACCAATTATAGTATTTTTTTTTTTTGGTAGTAAACATAAAAGAGAATTTCACTAAAACAAAAAGGTAAGGCTACATAGAAACTGGAAATAAAGAAAATAATCAAGTCAGTTACCAATTGCACTTTCTCTGGCTTGTTAATGTTGGAACCACGCCGAACTCCACCCCCTGTTCCACTCCCATCAGAAACAACAGCTGCTGAAAATAGGGTTTCAAGCTCTGAAATATCGATTTCAGGAGCCCTGATAAAAACCAGAAAAATGTCATTTGAAAGATATCAAAAGGAGAGAAGATACAGAGCATAAACAAACATTAGGAAAAGCAACATTGTTTACACATGGAGCCTTCCCACTGTACAGCATGAATGACTTGCACAGCTGATGAAGAAAAAAAAAAACATGAAGTACTTACACATTGCACACAGTATCATCATCACCTAAGTCCAGTTGCCCATGTTGAAGAATTACAACTACATCAAGCTAAGGCCCATTCAAAATTAACAAACGTTTAACCCAACCAGACCCAAGTTACACCACTGTCAAAAAACCATCTGATCAAAACATATTCCATAGAATCTGATGACCCATTTGGACAAGAAAAAATGGTCTGGGACAATATAAAAGAAGTATCTAGAATGGAATCAGAAGCAGACATGCTTCTTACATCTCTCTATTTTCATAGGAATTCATCATAAACTGATGAATTAACTATACAAAGAAAGTATCCAAGTTAATAACACCAATCTTTAATAGAAAACTTTCTATTCATATTAACCATATAAGTGAAAGAGATAGGAGTGTGTGAATGTGCAGGTTTAGGACCAGATGGTCTTATCTTATCCATCTCCAAAGGATAAAGACCATGTCCATGTGAATTGCCTATGCCAAAATCACCACTATCAGGTGACCTTTTAACTCTTAACCATTATTTATTTGTATTATTTACAAAGCTTTTTCCAACTTTAATAGGGCCAAAGATCATTATCCAATAATGTTCCCAAACATCTTCCAAGTTCTTGGGAAGGGTGCACTGGATACAAACCTAACCTTCAGCACTCCTTGCACAAAGTGGCTGCTCTTAGACAGAAACCCGTCTTCTCACACTTACCAGCCCAAGACTTTACAACTGCACCAAGAAATCCCCCCTCTCCATCCTTAGTATAACCAGTTTTTTTTAATTGTTCAGTACAACTGTTTTTCTCTCAATGTAAATTAAAACAAATTCAAGCTGAATTTTTCCCCAAGTCTTGCATTTGCAGCTATTCATAGTCTGGTCCTTGTCCTTTACAACTAGACACCTGGAAAGTTATAGGGCCCCAAACCTAAGATATTCTCATAATGAACATGTTTCAATGAAAACTTTTCTCATTCCAGATGTAAATGATTTTTTATGAAAATACCTTGGTTGGTTTTCCTGTCTCTGAGAATCAGCCCATAAACTTCCTTGCACTGCTCGAGTCACCTTCACCCAATGTAATGGCTTTAGTGAAGCTTTCTTAGGCGCACTAGCACCACCACGACCTCTACCCTGATTGGAAGCAGCCTGTCCTGATGAGGTTCTCCCCCTTCCAATAGATGGTGGTGGTGGGGGCGGTGCAGTAGAACTCCTTGTGCCAGGTGGTGGTGGCGGACCTGGGGGATTTCCATGAATTGGTGGTGGAGGAGGAACAACACCAGGAGGTTTTGGAGCTTGTGGTGGTGGTGGAGGAATTGGACCTTGCCGAGAAGGGCCAGAAGGAGGTGGGGGAGGAGGAGGGGGAGCCCCATGAATAGAACCATTAGGAGGCAATGGTGGAGGTGGGGGGGCATTACCTGATGAAGGGCAGAGACGTGGTGGTGGCGGTGGTGGCGGAGGTTGTCTAACATTGCCAGAACTAGAGGGAGCAGGAGGAGGAGGTGGTGGTGGTGGTGGTGGTGGGCCTCTAGAATTAATAGATGGTGGTGGTGGTGGTGGTGGTGGTGGACCTCTAGAACGAATAGGTGGCGGTGGAGGAGGAGGAGGTGGAGGAGCTGCAGAACTAGTGGAATTAGGCAAAGGAGGTAGTAAAGGGGTTTTGGAAGAAGTAATGGGCGGAGGTAGAGGAGGAGGTGGCGGAGGAGGGCTTCTAGTAGAGATAACAAGAGGGGGTGGTGGCGGTGGTGGCGGTGGTGGTGGTGGTTGGTCCCTACCAGAAGCAACTTGAGAAGGTAGAGGTGGAAGTGGTGGTGGTGGTGGTGGTGGTGGAGGGCATGTGGTTGATGTTGAAAAAAAAGGAGGTGGTGGCAATGGAGGAGGTGGCAGTGGAACTCCTTTACTGGGAGTTGAAAAGGCAAGAGGTGGTGGCGGCGGTGGTGGTGGAGGAGGGGGAGGAAAAGGAAGCAATGGAGTTTCTGTACTTTGATCTGAAGGAAGATGTGATGATGCATCGCCAACGTTTTTAGACATTGGAGCTGAAACATGGGAAATAGTATCTTCTAGGGGCATAGCACCTTTTAATTCAATATCTTGAGCTAAAAGATTATCTTCTATAGCGCTTGTTGCAAATGGAATATACATAGAATCCAACATGTTGGCATTCTTCAATGAGTCATTTTCTTCTTCAGATTCTGTAGATGATGTCTCAAAACTGACCCCACTATTAACTCTTGGCAAGACCTTCCCATCACTTAAGAGGAGTTCTTCAATTTTCTCTTGCAAAGCATTTGAAGAAATTTGCTTCAGAAACCACAAAGCAGCATCATCACTGTTATCAACCCATTCAACATCACTAAAAAGTTCTTGAACCCTAGAAAACGCTTCAATGGGCAATCCACCTTTCTCTTCACCATTTAAAGTGACAGTTGGAACCCTAGGGGGAGAAATACTCTCAATTTCACCAAAGAGAACCTAAAGTTACAAGCTTAAAATTAGAACAGCTAGCAGGCAAAATTTAACTACTTTAATATTGAATAATCCAACAAAACTTCAAAGAATTCACCTCAGCCTGAAAACCTTTTGGGTATCGCTCCTTGGAGTCCCAAAGAATATCCAAGTCCTCCCAATTCAGCATCAATATGTTGGATCTGATAAAAGCAGTATTGAACATCATTCGGAACATCATAACTTCCCTTTCTGGATCCAAGTCTAAGTGAAGACACTCCAAAACAACATCTCCTTGAACCAAACATTGGATGTCAATTTTAATTACATCACAGTCCACCTGCAACAAGAGACCATTTTATGCAAGCACCAGCTTATATTTCAAATGAAATGAAAAATTGCCTACCTGTTGGTAATGGCGGAGGGATTTATTTTTTTTGGACATAGAGAAAAGCATTTGGGTTGAAAGCCCATCCTTGCTGAGGAGATTTCGACCAAAAATGCGGATAATTGGCCTGCATCCATTCTCGGAGTCGAAACTTGGAATTGCTCGAAGAATGAGACAATCTAAAGAAAGAGCCCGCTCACTTGGTGGCCATTCTGGAGAAATGTTTCTCCTCGCCACATAATGGAGGTAGCGTAGCTGAGATGGGAATGGGTTTAGAGGTGATAAAAGCTGTAATAGCCCTTTTGGAGCCTCCCGATGAACAATTTCAAGAATCTTATGCTCACCACTGTGGAATTTTCTGAAAATCAAAAAGCTAGCTAGGAGAAAAGCTAAGAGTGGCCAACCCCCTCTTTCACAGTGAAGCAGGATGATATTTTGATGATTCCCTAGAGATAGCCAACTCTCACAAACACGTAAGAAATGCTGTATCAAGGACAACGGAAGGAGAGGACAACCTTCATATTGTCGTGGATAATCCATGACAGTGACATCATACTCACACAGAATTTCTGCAAACTGACTTCTCTTCTCACCTTCACGGAAGTTAAAAGCAAGAAATGAAGATTCTGCATACACTTCATGTAGCTCAGTTATAATTTCATGCAAGTAAATTTGATACATTCCATCCGGCAAAGCCTCTGTTGAGAAGCAGGAATCAAAAACTGTACGTACACGCAAACAGACATAAACCCAGTGAGCAAGAAACATCATTAAACTTGATCATGCCTGAGATATTATGCTCCATATATTAAGATAAAAAGCAATATATAATAATGAAGATAATACTTTAAAAGGAGGGATGGAGCTCCTTACTATATACTCTGTCCACAAATTCCAGCAAGCCATCAGGAGGTCTTCTATAAAAGAATCGACTAAAGAGAGACATTATCTCGACAACAAAATGACAAATGAAAATGATGAAAGCCCGAGGAGGCTCTATATCACAATACAAATCATTTAATCTACGGCGTAGAGTAATTGAAGAACCTAATTTTCATTCCTGTCTATCCCATTCTGACAACCACATTAAATCATCGAAAAACCTGCGTGTGTAGAAATACATCGTTATTATTAAACGAACAAGTATATAAATCTTTAACGGAAATAACATTAGCAATGCCCAGTACATATTTGAAGCAAACATCACCGCGCATCCTCTTTAATTTAAGGGGAAAACAAGTAACAACTAAAGAAAACATAATTGAACCGAACAAATAAAATTAGGGTAAAGAAACGACATGAAAATGGGAAGCACCTGGTGTCTCCTGCGATCTCCAGAAGTTACTGGGCCCAACCAAAGTGCAACAGCTCCAAAGTGACCTCACACACTCTTTGCAACTTTAGATAGCGGCCTGTTTCGTCCGGCAGGGGGAGGAATGTGGTTTAAGGGAATTAACGAATCAACCATGGTGGAAAATAGCAATGGCAGCAGTGATGGCAGTGATGGCAACGAATCAACCCCACACTGATGTCGTTTAGTTTTCAAATGCAGAATGCCGAGTAACAGAATTAAATTACTTCAGCTTTCCTTGAATCTTCCTTCGAGAGGTTGTTCGTTGTTGCTGTTGCAGAACTCTAAATGAATCATAACATAACCTAATTTGCTCCTTTCACTTCATCGAGAGAAGAAATCGGTATAATCGATATTTATTTTAAATGGACGAATATTCAATTCAAATCACCACGCTCCAAGGGGGGAAGCATGCTTTAAGCAAAGGTTCAAACAAAGTATTCGTGATGCCAAAGCCTGAAAGCCAATTGTCATTGCGAGAGACACCGTCCTCACAGCCCTTGCGGCCGTGCATTGGGACTTAGGAACCTATCCGTTTCACACTGTTGTTGTGTCCCGTCGTTGATCCGGCCGGTCGAACCGTTTTATTTATTTATTTTTTTAAGAATTATCACCTTCACCTCAAAGGATGGTCCAATTTATCCCGAACCCGACCCGATATAATGTTAAAAATAAAAATATAAAAAAGCAGGTTGGTTTGGGGGTATTCATGTAATCATGTTTGACGGTTTAGCCCATTAGTTTTACCAAAACAACTCAACCCAAAAGGTTATGGGGTGTTCCTTTCGTCGTTCAAAACAAAGGTTTTTTTGTGTTTGATAAGTGATAATCATATCATCTTTTTTTTTTAGAAAAGAAAATATTGGTTTGAAACATCAAAGGAATTCTGCTATATATGATTGAGGCATGATTCTCGAACCGTTATTGACCCAGATGGTCAGACGGTTTGGCCTAGGAACCATCTAAGCAACAATTCTATTTCACCCTTAACCCATATCTTGACCAAAAATCATTGACTTGGTTAGCGATCTATTGATCCAGGTGGTCCAATTGTAAATTCATTTGACCTGAACAACAATTTTGCCCATTTTTATTTTAATTATTCTTTTAACTTTTTTTAAACTGAACAGTCGAACCATTGACTCAAAAATCAATGGCTAAAGAGATTTTGATTACGGGACGATTTTAAAAACATTGGGTTATGGTTTATTCTAAATAACATGGGCTTTTTTTTTACTTAATACATTGTCAACTCTTTTTTGTGTAAGTCACGTGTATAGAAGCAATTAATTAATGCCATTCAAATTTGATCATACAATTATTTATTTATCATATGTAAATAATAATATATAGTATATTAAAAATCTAATATAATACGTTAATCAATATATGCTTATATATTTTTTCATAAGCATAATATATATAATATAGGAATATGGTTTGAAATACACATAATCAGTTGGCTATGTCAACCTTCTTCTTGAACCATGTGGTTGTGTTCAAAAATCCATCTTTTTATAGTGTTCAAAAAATGAGGGTTTTGCTATTTCTAAAACCATGATTTAGTGATTCTAGAACTGGCAATAAAATGAAAACGCCTTCTAAAACCGCTAGTTGTGTTTGTGAATAAGATGAAACACGAACACAACCACAAAAAAAAAAAAAACCCTTAAACTAATCATTTGCTGTTCAAACCATTCACTTGGTCACACTTCAAAACTTCAATTAAATTGAAAACCTGTTAACCATTAAACTATTATTTATTTTTTCATACGAAATCAATTTCATTCAATCATTCAAATATTCAATATACACTAGTTTTCATGCTAAATAATATCCCTTAGGAAAGGAGGAAGAGATTGAGCCACTTGGGCCAATGTTTGCACAACAATATTGCCACCCCTTCCAATAAGAGACCTAAAATGCCTTGTATTTATAAGTGTTGGATGAAAAACCTTTTGTGAGTTTTGTCTTATTCTCTTGTCCTAGCCTCTTAAAGCATGTAAAAGTACCTTGTTCCACATTTCTTAGGAAAAGAGGTGGAATTCAGTTTATAAAATGACTTGCTCTCCCTATGGGTTGGGATCCATTAGGGGAAAATACTATTACACCTTGAATCTAAGTCAAGACATGACAACCTCATACATTTAAAGAACATGCAAAATTATCATGTTTGAAAACAAAATGGAGATTTATAGAATAATATTTATTACCTCAAATAAAATTCTTCAAATACATTGAATAGTCTATAAATCGAATATATTAAAAAAAACCTTATATTAACACATGAGACCATAATTTCTATCCAACCAATAATTCAAAGAATGGTTCCTTTAAAACAATATAATAATTAACTAATTAGGGAAATCTAGTCCTTATTCCAAGATTAATGTGGTAATAAAAAAAATATCTACTCTCCCCACATCCAAGCAAATCTACAAGAAGTTACTCATTTGAAAATGTGGAAAAGAAAGGGTGAGTATACTAATTCCTTTATACAAAAAATTGTTATGTGAAAATAATTCCTTTATTGTAAGATTTATATATGACTAATATACATTTAATTAAAGGTAGTCATAAATCCAAATATTTATTTTAAAAACTAAAAATACAATCATTTTAAACTTAGTGGCAATGTCCAAAATCACACATGTCATGTGGTGAAATCCCAAAACAGACTAGCCTATGATGCCATCATATTTATCCCTAATGGCGGGATCTAGAGCATAGTCACTTATAATCCATACATGGGTTTCAATAGCATATCTAACAATAATAGTCAAAAACATATCCAATTTAAATACTACGATTTCAAAAATGTCATTGGAACATTTCAAGAATAATGGAATATCAAACAAGTCATTTCAAATAATTCCTAGTGTAACCAATGTAATTCAAAATCAAGTTGTCCAAAAATCTCGTTTATATTGTATAATTAAAGTCATGTATTTCCACTAAACTTGATCCTAATTTATGTAAGCATATAAAAACATAACTAAGAAGGCATATCCTCTTTTATATTTATTTATAATTTACAAAATTAACTAGGGATATGCAAGGTCTCTTACCCAGTATGCTAAATCCCAAGTACCCATTATATACCAAGTCAAAGTGTGTCTTGAAGACATATAAATAATAAATAATCAATTAATCAATTAATTAAGTAATTACCCATAATTTCAAAATTTTTGATGTTATGTACACAATGCATATCCCTCTATATTATTGCACAAACCCACTAAATCTAAACTCTAAAATGGCTTATCACCTTAGGCTTCTAGGGTTCTATAACTTTTTGTTTTTAGTTAACATGCTCTTGAGACCGGCATCCCACATTTATAATTCACTCTCCAATAATAAGGTTTATGGATTTATCCTTCCAATATATATTCCTATAAATTTCTTAAACTACCCCTACTGTTTAGCTAATTAAATATTTGTATCCTTACTATTTAACTATTATCTTACACCACCCCTACTATTTCTAACAATTGACTAACTCTACCACCGTCATTAATATCCATTAATGTTCCCTTGAAATCCATAACCGTGTGATACCACTTGACCTATAAATTATCTTTAAAACCTAATTTTTCCCTTCATCCCTCTCTCTTCTTCTTCACAGTCCCTCTCCCCAGCAGCATCTACAACAAACCACTCCCTGACGGCCGTAGGTGGTTGTTCAATCATTGTTTTGGTCTCAGGTAAGGGGTTTCTTCTACTTTCTCCCTACTCTTAAACACCCTCTACATTCACCAAAAAGTAAAGTAATCAACCCTTTTGTCCCCAAATCCTATCTCCTTGTAGGTTTTTTGTTTCCTGCACTAGTAGCTTCAATGGGCATAAACTATGGCCAGATCGCGAACAATCTCCCATCTTCAAAAAATGTTCTTCTGCTACTCTAATCGATTGGTGTCAATAAAGTAAAGCTTTATGTTTCTTCAAAGATTGACTATCGGATTTTTCTGGCATAAGTCCTTTCCAGAGGAGGTGGAGGATTAGCAGTTGTCTACAACTATGCTCTACAATTTTCAAAGATTGGAAGCTATAGAGCAAGTACGAAGGAATGGGGGGAGAGGGAGAAAGGGAGAGAGAGAGAGAAAGAGAGAGATGAAAGTTGTGCTTGTACAACTTTGAATCAGGTATGGGAGTTGAGCCCGTTGTTGCCGCACTACAAACTGCTATGTGACTGAGGCAAGAGGGAGAGAGAGATCCATTGGAATTCATGAAGAAATGTTGATTACTACTACAACGGTTCATAAAATTGTTGCAGTGTTGTAGAGGGAGAACAAGAGCTTTTGAATCTTTGTGGAGTTGGATTTTTGGAGTTAGAAGTGTCGTTTAGGACATGAGCTTTTGAATCTTTACAGAGTTCGATTTTTGGAGTTAGAAGTGTCATTTAAGACATGGATTTGAATGGGTGAGGGTTTTCTTTGATTTTTTTTCTTCTCTGATTTTTTTTAAATCATTTTGTTATGATAGTTCAAACGGCCGTTTGTCTTTGAGACACACATATAAAAGCACGACGATTGTAAACGCAGGTCTTCATGGCTACCAATGGTTAACGATGACTAAGTGACTATTACTATTAACATTTATAGATGTATTGGAGTCAAGTGGTCGCCGTTCTGAAGTGGGATTATTGTCAAAATCTCGCTCAGCATCATCTCTAGCAAAATGGGATTACTGATTTTGATCTAACGAAGTGGGTGGCCACCAGCGATGCCGTGATGGAGATTGACGAACATGGGATCCCTTCCTTTCAAAGAGAGAAGACCAGCTTGACGGATTCGATGAAGGCCAGTCTAGGATGGTGCTCAGAAGTTGCAACTGCCGCCGTCACCTACGATGATGATGGTGCTTGGTCTCTGTTTTTGGTGTTCAAACAAGGGATAAAAAGGTAAATTTAGCTCTAGTATTAAGTTTGAATTAAAGGGTAAAATGGACATTTCAACCTCTCCGTCCATATTTAATGATGCTCGTAAGACTTAGTCAATTATTGGGAAACAATAAGGGTAGTATTAGACAATTTTTAAACAGTAAGGGTAGTTTAAGAAATTTACCTTAAATTATAATACAGAATCAAGTTTGACCCAAAAATGTCACAAAGAGACCATTTTCCGACCACCCAAAGTTGGTTGTCAACCAACTTATCTAGAATTCTCATATTCACCAAATTAAGTACCCAACTTCTGAGGCTTAGAACTTCCAACTTGTTTATTCGTTATGCAAGTGTAACTTGCAAGTGTAGCTTGTTTATTCATTATCATTAGAGAACCCTTTTTTAGTGGTCTAAAATTAGCTATTCACCATCCTTTTTGAATTTCCCAAGTTCAACATGTTTAGGATGAGATGATAACTTTCAATCAAGAAATCCAAATGAGGAGATTTACCTACCTTTCTAAAGAGCTCACAAATAATTATAGTATGGAATTGAAATCTATCAAAAAATGCCACTGAAAGGCTAGTTCCCAATGGCCTAAAGTTAGCTAACATCCACAATGTCACAACCTAAACTTTAACATAACTCTCAATCTACAAATCCAAATGATACTAAGTCAGGTTCATTAGGATCCTAATGGAATGAGGTTTCTATCAAAATCATTTTCCTTGCCTGAAAATAAGATGTCAAAAGACCTTGATTCTTGGTTTGTATCTAACCCTAAATTGCAAGCAAATGCAAAATTCAATTATTTAAAGTGTAAGCCAATTAGATGAGGATAATCTAATGATCTTAAACTTAGAACATCATAAGGGTTCAAATGCTTGATGGTTGTAAAAAGATGAAAGCCTAAACCAAAGAATGGTTAGGATTGGGAAGGAGTAAGCTAGTAAGGGAAGGAGGACAAAAAGAGATCTTTACTTAAGCATTAATTCCCTATTTATAAAAATGGGAAGGTCATGTTATGTGCATCAGACTATACTTTCAATAATATTCTTAGCTTTAACTGACATGTGGGGAGCAAACGTCTCCTTTTTTTCCTTGTAAGCATGTATCTAAAAGGACCACAAGGTCGTCAGACTACAATCTTGGGAATCACTCATGGAGAAACATGTATTCATACAACCATCAAGTATAATCGATCAAGGTTTTCCTAAGGTGGTGATCATGCATCTAACACCCTGAGCACTACTCTAATGTTGAGATTTTTAATTTGGCCTCACGATGTTTGGCCTCGCTCAATCTAGTAAAACTATTTTTCGAATATGCTCGCAAGGTTCTCATCTCGCAAGATCTTACTACTAGGCCTTGTTGAAACCTACAAGGTCGTGCATTACTGTCTTTACAAAGTTACATTTTGTTGGATCCTTTGTCAATGGATCCCTTTTTGATCTTGTGAGGTTGGCATGTCATGTTACTAAAACACTTGCTTTGCTCTTGAATATCAACATCGCTTGATATTCATAGCCGATTCCTCACTCTTAAACCCTTAAAATGCATATCTATTCTTTAACATAAAGTAGAAAAAAACTTGCCTAGATTGATTGTAACCAAGAACTCTATTTGATAGTGCCTTTCTTTAAGTCTCCAAGACTTGACTTCTTTGTTTGATAGGAAAAAAATAAGAAAAAGAGTTCTTAAGTTTGGAAGAAGAAAAAAATAAAGAAGACTCCTACATCTAAGACTAAACATCTAGGTTTTGTCTTTATGTTTTCATTTTTTACTAAAAGTCCCTCAAAGATAAAAAAATACAAGGTAACCCTTTTTAGATATTACAAATATACATTGTGCTTACATTCTTATAAGGGGTTGAGGATGCCTTACACACATTCTCACCTAGCCAGGGTGTGGGTTTGTGCACATGGGCTCAACTATATCTATTAAGGCCAAATTTGATCTCCAACCAAAGCCAACCACATGGCATTGAGATCATATAAGGGTGTCTTCATGAATGGGTTCCTCAGGCCAGTTTGGAAAGTCATCTCCCAATTGGACTAGACTCCTCAGTAAGCATAATACCTAAGTGAGATGCAAAGCAGATATGGTACACATATTATAACCCTCTTTCTGCCTCTACCTTGTCCTTTTTTCTTTCAATACCAACCTAGCCTCATTTACATGGTCTAACGACCCTTTGCTTACTTACTGATATAAGAATTAAAGAGTTCTCCCTTAGGGACACACCTTAAGGCTCTCTAATTTTCTTATAGGCATCTTTAAAAGCAATTCAACTCATATACCCCTTAGATAATCCAATTCCTAAACTCATCTTTTTCTTTAATTTATTGCCCAAAATTTGACTACAACAATATCCTAATTTCAACATATTCTAAAGTAATTCAAGGAGGACTAGTAAGTAAATGCACATCTACCAGAAACTTGTTGGTTGTTCCATCTTAAAAATTGATTCTCAAAAGCCCAATTACATTATAAGGAAATAATGTCGTTTTAAGGAAAGTGACCAGGTAGCATAACAATCCCATTTTGCATGTTTCTTGCACTTTAACTTGTTATTTAACACTTCTTACATCAAGCTTAATAGTGTTTTGTAATTTCTTTAGGTTTAGAGAGAACAAAAATGATAAGTTTCATTCTCTCATTTTAACTATATATTTACAATAGTCATAATACTACATTGAATATGGATCTTATCTCTACCACATTGATCATGAGAAAATAGGGTATTATCAATAGATTTGCATTTCTCTAATATTGAACCTTTTTCAATTGGATGAATTATAAATGTTAGAGACAAAGCATGTCATTCACTTTAGAATAAATAGTGGTTGTGTTTAAGAATCGTATCATCTTTTTTTTCAAAAAAGAAATGAAAATGTTGGTGTAAAGCATACCTCACTTTGATCAATTCAATTTCATGGTACATAATAACAAATAACAGCTACATAAATACATATACCTCACTTTGCACAATCTTAATGGCTCTATGTTGGCTTATTGCCAGACCAACACTTAGAGATTGAATCTCAACAACTTAAGTCATTGCTATAATAGTCTACATACCTAAATCACACAAGTTTAGATGTAAATATCGCATAACGCAAAGAACTTGAGAGTAAAAAGCAAAAAATAACTCACCACATGTTGACTAATAAGGAATTTCTTACATTCTTTGTCATTGGAACAATTACCATTTCGAATTCCAATATCATCATTATAGTCACATCAACGATTGGAATTATAGCACTAACTGATGGGGGCTAGCATCAATATCTTCACTTCATTCCAATTTAAAAATATAATGATTGGAAGGGAGTTCTAAGCTTAGACATGATTCTATAAAGATAGTTGCATCACGTACATCTTCCAAATCAATATGGTGATCCATAGGCAATGACACAATCGCCATCAGATTGCAAACCCTCTCTTCAAAAACTTTTACATGAATAAATTTGATCTTTATTACCCATCTCTTTATGGGAGAAAGGGTGGGGGTGGGGGCTCTTCCTCTTCTCCCCCTATTGATTTTCCTCTTTCTCTTTACAATTTCTCTATCACCAAATAGAGACATCAAATATGGTTAAGCCCCACAAACTTTCAAGAAACATTATAGTTTAACAAATTGTTCAAATTGGGAGTTTAAGTACTCCCATCGTACTATGTTGTGTCTATCATTGGGATGGTAGAACACATCATCCCCTTCCTCATTAATTGGGAATAAGAGACATAACTCATCTTAACTAAATTGAGTATAAACACGACTTAGCCTATAAAATACAACCTTATAAGCCCTTCATGGGCCATAAATGAAATGAACCCAAACTAGCATAAAAATCATGCAAAATGTGCATCTCTATGTGTATATTATGGGGTCATAAACTTGTGATTCACCACCCTCTACATGTCTCATAATATAGATACTATGTACATCATTTACATCTTAAGAATAAAGGCATAATACAAAGAACTTGACACCCCCAAGGCATCTTTCCACTTTCTCCTTCAATGACGCTATGCCTAATTGATTAATCATCTCTCCACATTCTTTCTTTATTAACATTGTCAGGGGTTTTAAAGAAGAGAAACTGAAATAGAGCAAACAAAACAATTGCTATAAGGTGTTATTGACAATTAGCATCACTAATCGACTTGTATCGTATCAATATTCACACCACTTCAATAAAGCTATCTTTCCTCAATGATCAATAGCTTACATAGCATCCTTAAACTCTTTCAAACAATGAGTAGGAGATTCTAATAGCTGACCCATGCACTCAGTGGCACCCTTAATTTTGAAAAGAAAAGAGATTGTACTTCTTGCTATGCATTTGCAACCCCAATAGTGACAACACATCCTCAAATTGTTATAGTAAATTCACTAAATATAGAAAAAAAGGTTTGTCCTACAACAACATCTAGATGTCAAATCTACTTAGAAACTTGTATAATATGAGTTTGTTGAGAATAAAAGTTGCCTAATCCTCATTAGCATCATTGCACATTTCTTAACACTTTTATATGATTTCTTTCTGCACATTCTCATCTTAAAGAAAAAAGAGTTTATTTCTCTAGATGATATCATATTTCTTTACCTTTATATGAGAAATCACCAAAGTGAGGGGAGGGGGGGGGGGGTCAAAGGCCTTTGTGTTAATCTTCTTTAATTCCTCCACATTGGCTTTGAATAATCTTGCATTGTATGACCAAATGAATGTTTAAATATCACTATTCACACTTGCTAACAATGAACTTTCAATTATTTATTCTTTCTAAAATCACAGTAATGAACTATCACACCAAAAAGATTTTCAGAACCTTAAGGAATTCGAAACGACTAAATACTTAATCTTAGAGATAAGCGGTAACTTCTACCCTAAGTTTCATTTAAATCATAAAATGTCCATACAACTATCATGCATCACTACTATCATTTAACTTGTGATACGTAAATAACATTCCAAGATTGCCGACTTTCATATTTACACTTACGATCTTCTAACTACAAATGTTATACACTATCACACAACTCCAAATTGCACAACTCCCTATCATAGTCCCAACCTTATGATTGCTTACTAATAGAAAAATTCTATTAATAAGAAAGTAGGGATGGCAATTTTCCTCGTCCTCATCAAGTACTTGGCTTCCCTAACCCAATGGGGTCAAGTATGGAAATTTCTTAGTTGGGGATAGAGATGGGGAGTGAATTCCTCACCCTGCCCAACCTCAATTATATACATTAAATATATATTATATATTAAATATATATACGTATATTATATTGTTTATATTATATATCAAAATATATTTAAAATATATTATATTTAAAAATTTTTCTTTTGTTTTAAGTAAATCTATTTTACAAAAAGAAAAGCTTTTAATTTAAAAATTTTAGGGATTTGGGTCCAAAACAGGGAGCCCATATTTGCCAAAGATCAAGGATGGAAGGTCACTTTTATCCCTAGTACTGGTAGGGATCAGGGTTGGGGATAGGGATTTGTTTCAAAGTCAGGGTAGGGAAGGGGAGCAAGGGACAAATACAAAATGATAGTCCCTTCAAAAGTCAGACGCTTACTAATAGAAACATTTTATTTGTAAATAGCGGACTAAATATAAATACATAGAATTTACAATATCACGTCATACTTCATGTGATTTAAGTACAATGAGTTAGCAATGCCATTTATATCTATATAATAAAGAGAAACAAGGGGAAGGCGAGGGCCCTCTCACCACAAGCCTTACACGTAGACATCTCCATTCTTTTTGCATTTCCGATTTTGATGCATGTTATGCTTTCCGTTTTTTGATTTTGATGCAAGTTCTACTTTAAGGTCCTGCTTCCTGTAATAATAGAACACTGAGTAACTTTAAGAAATCTCTAACAAGCTGGTCCTACTTCTTGTAATGGTAGTAGAATAATGAGTTTTAAGAATCTTTAAGAGGCTTGTTTTTCAATTTTGTTAGGCTCTGCTTCCTTTCAGTTACTAATAGTAGAATACTTAGTTTTAAAACTTCTGATTTAAATCTAAGAAATCTCCAAGAGGCCAGTCCTTATTCTTGTAACGGTAGAATACTAACTTTTAAAAAATCACTAAAGCCTATTTTTCAATTTTGTTAGTGTCTCCATCCTGCTAGTAATGGTAGAATACTAAGTTTTAAATTCTATGAGTTAATTCTAAGTTAATGGATGCATACATATATGCCTTTATAAATTCATCGTTACGGAACTTAAGTTATCTACTGAGATCAGATCACTCACTCAAGCTATTTGTGGAGATAAGGTCATTCGTTCAACTCAGGTATACTTATCTTTTTTTTTTCTAGGCCCAAATTGCTAACCTCCCTCTCTAATTATTTATACTCTCTCAACTCAGGTATACTTCTCTATTTTTTTCTTTTTTTTTCTAGTCCCAGATTGCCAACCTCCCTTTCTTATTGTTTGTAGGTTATTGGGTATACATTAATTTCTTGGAAGCATGGAGATAAGATTATTCACTCAACTCAAGTTCTAGGCTTCTCCCAACACATTTCTACTTTTTTTGGGACCTAATTTGCTCAATGATTTTCTAAATTTCTAGTTTTTTTTTTCAAACCCAATTGTATTTGTTGAAAACATTTCTTGGCTTCCATAAACACATTTTTAATTTTCTAGTTTTTTTTCCAGGTCCAATTTTTCTCATTACTTGTAGGTTCTTATATTTTTTGGGCCTAGAGATAAGGTCATTCACTCAACTCAAGTAACCAATAAACCTATTGGATTTCTTGCACACTCTAGCACTTTGTTTTTTCCCATTTTTATTTAAACATTGGATAACCTGAAACATGCATTAGTTGATTTGGTTTAGAGTGTGCAATCCACTACAATTTTAGAATTCTTATATTAGCTATTTTGTTGTTCATTACATTTTATATTGTTAATTATCTTTGACTTTATTTTATCCAATGTTAGTTTTTTTGAAATTGTACTCAATTCCTTTTCTAAACTCCACAAGATATCCAGGCTTCTCCCATCACATTTCTACTTTTGTAATCTGTAGACAACAATCATTCATTTTTAGTCCTATCTCTTCTAGGATTATCCAATCTTGATTTAGTGGTTGTCTCCTCAGTAAATAACTTGCTGAAATCCATCCTCTAGCCATTCCCTTTTTAAAACCTAGCAAATCACTCTTACCATAGCCAATACCATTATGATTGCATTTCAAAGTTAATCTTCATAAAAGTGACAAGAAAAATAGAAAATTGTTTATATGTTGACTGAAAGGATAGAAAATCCATCGCATGGACGCCCAAGATTGCGGAATAAAGGGGGCGAATTTCAAAAATTTTTCTTTCCCTTCAACTGGGAATCGAATTCCCTATTTAGAAAATCATATTTTCAAGGATCATTCTTGAACCATAAACTGAACCAAAAGGAGGAGAGAGAGATAATACTTGATACAGAGAAATAATATCTCTCAACGGAGGTGTTCACGCCCAAGGTAGAAACCAAAATCTGCTCCCACTGAATATGGCGCAGTGCAAGGTGGAGCAGAATCAGTAGTGTCCTTCCTAAGAACTTGATTCTTCCCAAGAATCACCTGGACGGCTAGTGAATACGACTCCTACCAATCTTTTATACAAAAGAGTGGAATCAAGATCCAATCTTGATTTCTCCCAAGCAATGGAGATCGAATTGCTATAGGCGGCGGTTGTAGGAAGGAGGCGGCTAGAGAGAATTTGCAGGGTGCAGAATTCTCTCCTCTGTGATCTCAACTCTGAAGACAAGATTGTTGTTGGTGATTGTGTGTCAAAGACTGCCGCCCCCTCTTCCTTTTATAGACTCAAAGGGATCAACTCCTAAACCCATTAAGAGTTGCTAACCCAAATCACATCTGGATTAGAAGTCTCTTTGAGATAAGGGATAAACCTTATCTTATCTGCAGATTAGATCAGTCAGTTCCTAATCTAATTAGGAAGTTTCCAAATCTAAATCTCATTTAGATCTTGGACTCTCTGAGTGGATAGGTTGTGGGCTCAATCCTATCAGCTGATTTTATCTCAGAATTCGCCCCTTAAAGAATAATCAAATTATCCCAGTTCGAAATGGGCTTAAGGCCCATTTAGGGTTATGTATTCATTAAGCCTTCCAAACTGCTACCTAGTTAGGCTTCCTTGTATGGCGTGGGACCCAAACATTGATTTACACATCAGCCACATGGGTTCAGCCCAGCCTTTGTTACAAGGCCTGGCCGAATACACTGTTATGGACAGTGCACCCCCTGAAACCCAACAGATGGGCTCTATGGGCCCAACACTTACCCTAAGTAGTCCTTGGGCCAAACCACCTTGTAACACCCAGGGACTATGGATAGATGCAAGATTAGCCCCTCAGGTATTATCCTCAATGGCCTTACACTTAACCTCTCAGCCCATAATGATCATACACTACCTGACAAGAGAGGACCTCTCCCTCGGCTGCAAGGAACAGTGTTGCACTTTCTCAAGTATGGATCCCGAGAATTAAAACCTTTTGCAAACATTTTGAAAGCATAATATATATACTCTTATATCTCATATAAAATATATTTTGCAAAAACAAATCTCAACGATTGAAATCGGCTGCCGACAGTCTTGGTTTCCATCAGTGAGAGTGCATCCCCGATCATTACATTTGTCCGACAAAGGGGCTGATCCTGTCACTATGATCACCCACTCAGATGAATTCTCAGACTGTCCCAACATACCCAGGTTTTGACCCCCGCTAAGGATCTCACTGATTGGTACATCAAAAACAGCTCGATCCGACACATAGTGCAATATCATAATCGAGTGTAGGGGTCAGGTGTAACTTTTCAGTTTTGCCCATCAATCTCCAAGGTCTAGGGCAATACTGGAAATCTGGTCCAGTTTAAAGATTCAATTAATCTCACACTGTATGTGCCTAGGGTCTCACCCTGGTAGCTGAGACAAGCCACCCCAACCGACTTGGTGGCACCACGGTGTAAGCCTTGTTAGGATAGGTCTTCCCAGACCGATCCACTGTCTGTGCACACTCTAAACTAACACGAGTCTCATTAAGTGTCCAGTTTAAGGGTATTACATAGAAACATACCAAGGGAACATGAATCAAATATGCATTTTTATTCATTTACAAAAAACTCATAAAGTACATCAATTTGATTGAAGCTAAGGGCATACAAAACTGTCTAACAACTCCCACTTGCACTTAGGTCCAATCAGGTACTAGTCGGAGTCCCATGCTTTCCACGTGTTTCTTAAACACTTTCTGTGATAGTGGCTTTATCAATGGGTCTGCTACATTTTCTGTTGATGCTACTTTCTGAATTAGGATGTCCCCTCTACCAACAATCTCCCTCAGTACATGGTACTTCCTCTCGATGTGTTTCGACTTCGAGTGGGCTCGTGGCTCCTTAGCCTGAGCAATAGCTCCATTGTTGTCACACAACAATGGGATGGGTGATGTGCTGGATGGAACTACTCCCAACTCGCGAACAAACTTCTTCATCCACACGGCTTCTTTGGCAGCCTCATTTGCGGCAATGTACTCGGCCTCGGTCGTGGAGTCTGCAATGGACCCCTGTTTGCTGCTTTTCCAGCAAACAGCACACGATCCTATCATGAAAACATGCCCAGATGTAGACTTTCTATCATCTAGATCCGACTGAAAATCGGCATCTGTATACCCTTGGATCTGTAGTGAGCTACCATCGAATACTAGACAAAACTCTTTTGTCCTTCGAATGTACTTAAGTATGTTTTTCACAGCAGTCCAATGCTCCTACCCTAAGTTGGCCTGAAATCTGCTTACTACACTCACTGCCAGAGCAATGTCAGGGCGAGTGCACAGCATGGCATACATGATGCTCCCTACGGCAGAGGCATAGGGAACGTCCTTCATGCCATCAATCTCCTCAGAAGTCTTGGGAGACATCTTCTTGGAGAGAGTGACTCCGTGCCTAAAAGGAACATTTCCTTTCTTGGAGTTTTCCATGCTGTATTTTTTGACTATTTTGTCAATGTAGGCAGATTGGGATAATCCTATTATCCACTTTGATCTATCTCTATAGAGTCGAAGACCCAGTATATAGGAGGCTTCTCCAAGATCTTTCATGGAGAATTGCTGTGAAAGCCATACTTTTACCGTAGTCAACATTCCTACATCATTCCCAATGAATAGAATGTCATCTACATACAGAACCAAGAAGATAACTTATCTCCACTGTACTTCCTAGAAACACAAGGTTCATCCAGATTCTACTCGAAGTCAAACGATTTGACGGCAACTTCTAGAAGCTTGCTTAAGTCCAGAAATGGATCTATTAAGTTTACATACCATGTTTTCCTGACCCGCAGCTATGAAGCCTTGCGGCTGCTGCATATAGATATCTTCAGTAAGATCTCCATTAAGTAATGCAGTTTTGACATCCATTTGCCAAATCTCATAATCATGGTATGCTGCTACACCTAGCAGGATCTTAATGGATTTAAGCATGGCCACAGGCGAAAATGTTTACTCATAATCGATGCCCTCTTTCTGAGTGTACCCTTTCGCCACCAGACGAGCTTTGAAGGTCTCAACCTTACCATCGGGGCCCTTCTTCCTCTTGTAAATCCATTTGCAACCGATTGCTTTTACCCCGGAGGGTGGATCTACTAGAGTCCAGACTCTATTGGTTTCCATTGAGTCCATCTCTGTTCTCATGGCCTCCACCCACTTCTGGGAATCTATGTCCAACATAGCTTCCGCGTAAGTCACGGGATCCTCCTCACTAGTCAAGGTTTCCACCAGGTAACTATCCTGGTTATAACCATAACGGACTGGTGGCCTAGATACCCGAGTGGATCTTTTAGGTTGGTCACTACCTGGAACTTGTGGGACATCTCCCACTGCTCCTGAGCTCTCATCCTCAAGAACAATTTCCTGATGATGGGTGTCCAAGATATAATCGGTCTCCAAGAACTGGGCATTTCAACTGCAGAACACTTTATGCTCACTTGGGTCATAGAAAAGGTAACCTACAGAGCCTTTTGGGTAGCCTACAAACAGGCAACGACTGGTCTTGGATTCCAACTTGTCCGCACTCGTTATTTTAATGTGTGCTGGACAACCCCAAATTTTCAAGTGTCTGACACTTGGTTTCTTTCCGGTCCAAAGTTCATATGGAGTGTTCAGAACTGATTTGGTTGGAACCCGATTCAACACATAAATCGTAGTCTTTAATGCGTAACCCCAAAAGGATGTGGGTAACTCTGAGTGTATGAGAAGTGACCGGACCATATCCAATAAGGTCATATTCCTCCTCTCTGAAACACTGTTAAGTTGTGGTGTAGTAGGAGGAGCTAATTGTGATACTATCCCATTGTCCTTTAAGTAGTCCCTGAATTCGTCAGAGAGATATTTGTCACCTCGATCAGATCGAAGGGCTTTCATTTCTCTCCCCAACTGTTTCTCGACCTCTTGTCTAAACTCTTGGAACTTTTCAAAGGATTCAGACTTGTGTCTCATTAGGTACACGTAACCATATCGTGAGAAATCATCTGTGAAGGTGATGAAATACACGTATTGATTCCGTGTCCTAACACTTAGGGGACCACATACATCAGTATGTATTAGGTCAAGTGTGCCTGTACATCTTTCAGGCTTACCATCAAATGGCCGTTTTGTCATCTTGCCTTGTAGGCAAGGCTCACAGGTGGGAAGATCTTCTACAGTTAGAAAATCCAAAGGACCATCCTTTACCAACCTTGTGATTCGGTCAACACCGATGTGGCTAAGTCGGTAGTGCCACAAACAGGTGGGATTAACTGAATCACGGGCTCTCTTCTTGGGGATTTCAGCCGACGTAGTTTCAGTTATGTTAGTTTCTAGAGAATGATGTAGAACATACAGACCGTTCTCCAGTTCCCCGTATGCGATGAATCTGTTATTTCTTTTAATAGTAATTGTATTACTAAAGAAGACAGAATTACCATCTGCACGCAGTTTTGAAACAGAAATCAAATTTCTTCTTAAGTTTTTTACATAAAGACAATCTTTGAGTATAATTTTTCCTTCACTAAAAATTAACTCCATGGTTCCTATTGCCGCAGCTGCAACAGTTGCAGTAGTCCCCAAGTAGAGAGAGACTTCTCCTTCACTCAGCCTTCTACTTACCTTGAACCCCTACAGTGAGTTACACGCATGAGTTGAAGCCCCGGAGTCAATACACCAGGACGCAGAAGTTACCAATAAATTGGTTTCTATAACACAAGTTTCGAAATTACCTTTCTTGGATTCCAGGTAGGCAGGACAATTCCGTTTCCAGTGGCCGGTCTTTTTGCAAAAGTGACATGCATCTGATGCTTTGTCTTTCTTCTGCGTTTTGCCCTTGGTGGCTTTCTTCTGAGGCTTCTTTGCCTTCCTCTTTCTCTTGCCCGTTTTGCTAGCTTCAACAAGCATAGCTACAGGCTCATCCTTTTTAATCAGTTCTTCAGCTCTTTGCAACATATTGCTGAGCTCTTGCAAGATGACATTCAGCTTGTTCATGTTATAGTTCATGATGAATAGATTAAAGGAAGGAGGCAAAGAATTAAGGATAGCGTCTATCTGGGTTGCGAGGTCTAGCCCAGATCCAAGAGCCTCTAGTTCGTTGATGTAACCCATCATCCGAAGACAATGGTCGTAAACTTGTTGGCCCTTGGACATTTGAGTGGTCATGAACTACTTCAAGACCTTTTGCCGAGTAGAATGATTCTGCTCTTCATACATCATCCTCAGGCTGTCCAATATGTCCTTGGCAAGTTCGATCTGATCGAACTGCCTCTGTATTGGGTTGTCCAAGGAGGCGATGATGTAACACCGGGCTAGGGAGTTTTTCTCCTCCCATTCCTGATAGTCTCTCCTTCGGGCCTCAGAAGCCCTGTCTCCCGGACGCTCCGGGGCAGGATTCTTTGCCACTTTGTCCAGCTTTTCTGAAGCTAGGACCAGCATAAGGTTCTTGTACCAGTCGGCGTAGTTTGGGCCCTTAAGTTTGTTGTCATCAAGAAGCTTGGCAAAAGATCTGTTTGTCATTTTCTGATAAAAGAGCAAACATTAGTCCATAACCTAATTTGATTCATGTTCATTTCATAGATATGGCTTTTAATCTACGATCCATTTCCATTTATTCATCTATGAGATTTCCCTCTTTTCTCAGTGACGGAGACTACGGGTTGTCTCTGGAAATGTGGGAAATCACATAGGGTGCATGGAGCCAACTGTTTCAGCTGCATAACCCCACCACCTTTCTGTGAAGGATCATATCCACTCATCATATGAGTTTCCCCTTTGGCCTCTGTCAGACAAGGTTCAGAGCCGTTTTCAGGTAAACCTTTCTGTCCAGTGAGTGCTAACCCATCATATTCGTGAACGCCAAGGTACCGTTAGAGAGTTTCCATTTTCTGGTGAAGCCCCTCCCACATCGGTCTATGACGCCCCTATCATCTTATGAAACATTCAGACAAGCCCAATAGCAAATGGATAGCCCATTTTTTGGTGCGTCTCCTCATTACTGAAGGACTCATCCTCATGCTAATGATGGAAGGCCTTTAGAGAGTTCATCATATGAATCTCCCTATCACATGCACTCATATTAGCTGGAGGGAATAAATAATTACGCCCTAGTTTGATTTAGGTCAAACCAAAATGGATCCCACTGACTTTCATAAAGCTAGATTTTGGTGGGCCTTGAATCGGCTAGGGTTCCGCACGTAACCTCTTGATGAGGTGTGGGGCCCACCACTGAGGGAGGTCATCCAATGACCTAAAGGGACACCATGGCAATGACGTGCATTCAGCTATGGTGTGCACAAGAGCCACTGTCGAATGAGCATGGGCCAAGCACTTATGGCCCATATACGCAGCACATCACACATCCATACATCTCATGCAGGGATAAATTGATCCAATAAAATAATTATCTATAAGGCCTGTTGGAAGCTCGTTAAAATTCCATAATATTAACCATTAATATTATCTACGTATATGGGCTGAATTAGGGTTACCTAGTTCGGCCCATATAGATTTGTCCTTTAAACTGGGCTTTTGCAGTTCTAACAATTTAAAACTGGGCCTTTACAGGCTGGGCCAGATTAACCATTTAATTAAATATCAATCCTTAGGCCCATTAGTGGGAAAAAATAGGGCTGACTTTCAGCCTTGATTAAACCCTGAATTGGTCCAAACAGTTTGAACCAATCTTGGTTCGAATGGGTCTAGGGTTTGATTTTTAACTAAATCCTTAATTCAAGTAAATAATCTGAAATTAAATCAGTGATAAAAGAAAAACAAAAATCAGTTAATCAGGGCTGTTCGCACACTCCATCCTGCAAAACAGAGGTTAGATCACAGATTGCAGTTTCTTAAACTATAAATCGCAGATAACGAATCTCCCATCTGCGAAATCTCCTTCTCTGTGCCGCCATCTTTGATCCAAAAAATAGAAATAAATAGAAATCCTATTTCTATTAAATATTACATCAGATCGAATGCCTATACATTGAGTCTAAAATAAAAAAAAAATTATTTACAGACCAAATGTAATAAATAAATTCAATAAACTGCAAATCTTGCAGTTCTCCTTGCACAAACCAAGATTTCGATCTCCTCTTGTACGAACAGCCCATAAATCAAGAAAATTATAAAGAACTATTCTAAATAATAATAAGATTTTTTTAAAATTAATTTCAGATTATTTGCCCATCTGTTTTAGGAACAAATTTCCCAAAACCCATATCTACGCAAATTGGGTAGAACGCCTTCTCCCTATTTGCGCAGGTTCAGATTTGAAATAGAATGGTTCAAGATTTGAACCATGGCTCTGATACCACTGAAGGGATAGGAAATCCATCGCATGGACGCTCAAGATTGCGGAATAAAGGGGGCGAATTTCAAACATTTTTCTTTCCCTTCAACTGGGAATCGAATTCCCTATTTAGAAAATCATATTTTCAAGGATCATTCTTGAACCATAAACTGAACCAGATCTGAACCAAAAGGAGGAGAGAGAGATAATACTTGATACAGAGAAATAATATCTCTCAACGGAGGTGTTCACGTCCAAGGTAAAAACAAAAATCTGCTCCCACTGAATATGGCGCAGTGCAAGGTGGAGCAGAATCAGTAGTGTCCTTCCTAAGAACTTGATTCTTCCCAAGAATCACCTGGACGGCTAGTGAATATGACTCCTACCAATCTTTTCTGTAAAAGATTGGAATCAAGATCCAATCTTGATTTCTCCCAAGCAATGGAGATCAAACTGCTATAGGCGGCGGCTGCAGGAAGGAGGCGGCTAGAGAGAATTTGCAGGGTGCAGAATTCTCTCCTCTGTGATCTTAGCTCTGAAGACAAGACTGTTGCTGGTGATTGTGTGTCTAAAGGCTGCCGCCCCCTCTTCCTTTTATAGACTCAAAGGGATCAACTCCTAATCCCATTAGGAGTTGCTAACCCAAATCACATCTGGATTAGAAGTCTCTTTGAGATAAGGGATAAACCTTATCTTATCTACAGATTAGATCAGCCAGTTCCTAATCTAATTAGGAGGTTTCCAAATCTAAATCTCATTTAGATCTTGGACTCTCTGAGTGGATAGGGTGTGGGCCCAATCCTATCAGCTGATCTTATCTCAGAATTCGTCCCTTAAAGAATAATCAAATTATCCCAGTTCGAAATGGGCTTAAGGCCCATTTAGGGTTTTGTATTCATTAAGCCTTCCAAACTGCTACCTAGTTAGGCTTCCTTGTATGGCGTGGGACCCAAACATTGATTTACACATAAGCCACATGGGTTCATCCCAGCCTTTGTTACAAGGCCTGGCCGAATACACTGTTATGGACAGTGCACCCCCTGAAACCCATCAGATGGGCTCTATGGGCCCAACACTTACCCTAAGTGGTCCCTGGGCCAAACCACCTTGTAACACCCAGGTACTGTGGGCAGATGCAAGATTAGCCCATCAGGTATTATCCTCAATGGCCTTACACTTAACCTCTCAGCCCATAATGATCATACACTGCCTGACAAGAGATGACCTCTCCCTCGGCTGCAAGGAACAGTGTTGCACTTTCTCAAGTATGGATCTCGAGAATTAAAACCTTTTGCAAACATTTTGAAAGCGTAATATATATACTCTTATATCTCATCTAAAATATATTTTGCAAAAACAAATCTCAACGATTGAAATCGGTTGCCGGCAGTCTTGGTTTCCATCAGTGAGAGTGCATCCCCAATCATTACCTTTGTCCGACAAAGGGGCTGATCCTGTCACTATGATCACCCACTCAGATGAATTCTCAGACTGTCCCAACATACCCAGGTTTTGACCCCCGCTAAGGATCTCACTGATTGGTACATCAAAGACAGCCCAATCCGACACATAGTGCAATATCATAATCGACTCTAGGGGTCGGGTGTAACTTTTCAGTTTTGACCATCAATATCCAAGGTCCAGGGCAATATTGGAAATCTGATCCAGTTCAAAGATTGAATTAATCCCACACTATATGTGCCTAGGGTCTCACCCCGGTAGCTGAGACAAGCCACCCCAACCGACTTGGTGGCACCACAGTGTCAGCCTTGTCAGGATAGGTCTTCCCAGACCGTCTCACTGGCTGTGAACATTTTAAACTAACACGAGTCTCATTAAGTGTCCAGTTTAAGGGTATTACATAGAAACATACCAAGGGAACATGAATCAAATACGCTTTTTTATTCATTTACAATAAACTCATAAAGTACATCAATTTGATTGAAGCTAAGGGCATGCAAAACTGTCTAACAGCTTCTACCAATGCATTTTTAATTTTATATGTTTTTTCTTTAGACCAAAATTTTCTCATTACTTACAGGCCTTTATATTTTCTAGGCATGGAGATAAGGTCATTCGCTCAACTCAAGTAACCAAGAAACCTATTGGATTTCTTGCGCATTCTAGCACTTTAGTTTTTCCCATTTTTATCTGAACATTGGATAAATGAAACATGCATTAGTTGATTTGGTTTAGAGTGTGCATTCCTCTACATTCTTTTTACTCTTAAATAGAAATATGGTTGAATCAAATTACTTCAAACTTACTAAATGGCTATTTGTTGTAGTTTGAATACACTATATGTTGTTAATTATCTATGATCTTATTTTTCCCATTGTTAGTTTTCTTGAACATGTACTTGATTCCTTTTTTGAACTCCACAAGATATCTAGTATTTTCCCAACGCATTTCTACTTTTTTTAGACCCAATTTTCTCATATATGGTGTGTTTACTTGATGTGAAGACCTGAGAACAAAATTTTCTTGTTATTTACCTATTTGGTATCTTATGGTAAACCCATAAAAGAAAAGAAAATATCACTGGGTTTAGCTCCATTGAAAAATTATTTTGTAATTTATAGATAGTAGCCATTCAGTTTTAGTCCTCCCTCTTCTAGGTTTATCCAGTCTTGATTCATTTGGTTGTCTCCTCAATAAATAACTTGCTGAAAGCCATCCTTTAGCTAGCCATCCCCTTTTTAAAACCTAGCAAGCCACTTTTACCATAGCCAAGAATATTATGAGTTCCACATGTTGCCAAAAGTCATCCTCTATCTAGCATCCTCTTGCCTTCACTCACTCCAAATTCTCAATCCTGTAGTTTCATTACAGAACCCAACTTCTTTATTAGGTCCTTTTCGGAAACTATGTCACCATATATGCAATCATTCTTTAAGTTCTTGACAAAGTCATACTTTCAGTGCTAATATTACTACCTTAAGTATTTCAACTTGCCTTGGTTTAAATTGTAGTTGCAATAGATTCTCTCTTGCTTTCATTTTTTTTCTTTTCTTTTTTTAGAGGGGCAAAAGTGGATTGATTTATAAATCATACATGACAAAAATAGACTTAAGATATTACTGTCTTAAGTCTATTTCAGCTTGCCTTGTTTTAATTTGTAGTTGCAACAGATTATGATGAAGCAAGTGATTCCTTGGGGTGTGGCAAGGTGAAGAGGTGAGCCGCCTCTTTCTTTCTTGCTACAAATGAGAAAGAACTTGAGAGAAAAATGAGTTGGCTGATAACTTTTTAATCCATTGATAGAAAAAAGTAGAATACTATACTTTTTTTTATAGTTGTTAGTATTCTTTACCTTTAACTTTCATTCTACACCTTAAGTTATTTGGAGATTATGTATATAAGAAAGGTGATATTGGCACATGACTAACATAAATCTATATGATGACCTTTGTGCATTTTTAAGACTTAAAAAGTTTTAATTGTAGTTGCATTAGGGCATAATGCCATCTATTGTGCTCCTTGCCTATGGATAAGCTTCACTCTATCTTTCTCCGTGTGGTTGCTAAAAATCAGGTTTACTTTTTTAATATCCATTTACAAGCTCAACTTTTTCTAGGGTTTTAACCTACCCTAACTTCTTTCTACATTTGCTTTGTTTTGACTTGTAGGTTATTGGTTAACCTTCTCAAAGATTTCTCTTCCCTCTCTCAATCATGGGATCAAGATGTTTAGGTATAATTTTACGTTTTTGAACATTTTCCTTGGTTTAGTTGCATACCATCTAACCTAGGGATGAAAATTTGAATTTAAGTTCATGCCAATAATTTGACACATAACAGTAGAAGTGAAATGAGTTAGCGTGTTTGCTCAAAATACCTTCATAGTTCCCTCAACTTTTTGTTTATCTCTTATTTCAAATTAAACCAAACACAACCAAAAGGTATTAAGAACAAAACACCCTCATTCTCTATTTTTTTTTTTTTTTGAACTAACATGCATTCAAATTGCATTTGCTTGATGGATTTACAAATTGCACAAAGAACTAACATGCATTAAAATTGCATTTTCTTGATGGATTTACAAGTTGCATGAAGAATAACCTATTCTATTGGAATTGATCAAACAACCCATGGAGAACTAACAGTTTGTTTCACTTCAATGAGGAAAGAGATAATTTTTGGGGCCTTTTCTATTCCACAATATGTATTTCTTTTTAATTTAATACATTTTTAAGGTAAAACGTCAAGGAAGGCTCCCTTCTATACAAACCAAAGCTATACCTAGAAATAGCTATTTGTTAATTCTCAGTTGTAATTCTTAGGACATGGATTGTGTTCCCTGCGAAGGTTCTATCATGGTCACTTTGAAACCATAAACCAAAGGGAGATGGTTTCCATCAAGAGCCATGTCTTTGGAAAATTTTATTGTTTTGTTTTTGTAGGGCTGATCAATTTTTCTATTACAACATACAAGTTAAAGGCTCAATCATCAATTTTATTCTATTGGTTCTATCATTCCATGATAAAATTGGTTAAACTTTTGCATATCATGTTAGCAACTTTCCTATTTTTTCTTTGATGGGTTTTGCTTTGGATATAGATTTTTCTTTTACTCATATTGTTGGCTGTCAATTTAATGTGATTCGTAATAGTTGTTTCTTGCTTCTTATTTGGTTGACTCAACTCAATCATTTTCTCATACATGTATGTTCTAGATCTGTATTTTGTTTAAGGCACCACATCCAAATCAAATTATATTTGTTTGGTTTATTAACTCAACTCAACTCAATCAACTATTATGGTTATATCAATATTTTACTATTTGTATTTATTTTCATAGACTCACAACTTATGTTTCCTTGCTATCACTTTTTTATTAAATCACTTTTCTCCTTCAAAGGTGATCTTTGTTTTTGTTTTGAATTAAACAGTACTTTAGAAAGCATAAACATGTCTTTAGTCTACACGTATAAAAATTCTAGGTTGACCTCCTCAACAGGTCTTCAAATGTGACCTATTGAAAGCTTAAGGATTCCCATCACTCCAAGTGAGATCCAATCCCAACATGGATCTTTATGTGTTGTGATCCAACCTGTTTACATGTTCAAATTAAACATATATTTTTTTCTAACTTAGTTTGCTCTAAATTCCTAATTCATTAATGGTTATGAATGTCTCTACTTGCCTAAGGTTCAATCAAGTCAATGATAGTCACAAATTATCATTTATTCAATTTTCTTTGAAAAATAATTTATATCATTTACTATTATTTTCTATCTCACCCGGTGCACCGCATGGGTTTGTCGCTAGTATCTTAGATGAAACTTCAATAGCCACATTATGCAATAAGAGTTTGATGAGTCAACGATGCCAGATTGTAGACGAGCCTAATGGCCATGTTATGAGATACAAATGTGTTGAGTCAACAATGTTATATTATAAGCACATCCTTAGTAGCCACGCCTATGATATTGGTGTGATACAAGCTAGAAACACTAGTTACAAAGCCACACTTAAGGAACAAGCACCAAGGAGTATGTTGTAGTTAATTCATTTGTACATGTGCATTGGGAAAAAGGGGGTACCCCGAGTATAGTCCTTACAAGGATACATGGTGATTCCCCCTATAAATAGGGTCCTCCTAAAAATACGAGGGAAAAACACCATTCTTGTGAGTTCCTTAAAAGTTACAACATTCCCACCTAAAGAAACTTTCTCTTCTACTTCTGTCATATTCCCTTTTTCTACTTCCTCCAACCACCCATTTGGCCATCCTTCTGGCATAGATCCTCATAATGTCGATCCCCCACACTCTTACATTTAGATAATTCAATTATTTGTTGTTATTGGTTACAACTTGATTATTTGTTGTTAAAGATTATAGTTAGATATATATATTTTTTATATATATTTGAGAAAAAAATTGATATGTTTTACAAGATATGGTGATATAAAATAATCATAATATGGATCTATGAATGTTCTATCATATCCATAAATCCATTAAAATTTTATTGAATCTTTTTGTATATCTAAAAATAAAAATAATTATTTTAAGAAAAAAGTTACAAATTTTATTTTTGCCATTGATTCTATCTTGGGTAGTTTTGTAATTGGATTTTTTCTCTTAACCTCTTATAAATATGTATAAGGTTTTTTCTCAAGAAACTGTAACAACCAAAAATTATAAAGTAAATAATTATAATGTGGACTTATGGATGATATATTGTATCCGTATATCCATTAAAGTTTCATGACAAAATTTTAATTTGTTATTTTAGAAATAAAAATAAATTTAATATAATTATTTAAAAAATTAATACTTTTATACTTGCATATAATTTTCTTTTAGGATAGTTGGATGAATTGATCATCATTATTTCTTTTGGATGAATCATGCAACCAATTAAACTTAAATGTCAATATAAATGCTCAAATTTTATTGTTAATGTTTAAAAGATATTAAAGTTTTGTTTTGGATAGTTTAAATGGATAAACTTAAATGCTAATATAGGTGGTTAAACTAAATGTAATTAATTGATTGATTTATAAGGAATAACCAATTAAACATTTTTTCTCTATTATGAATAGTGATTAAGCATGTATTTTAAATATTAAGTGCATAATTAGTGGTTACACATTTAATTTCCATTATTAATATTAGTCGTTAACCATATAATTTGTGTAAATCAAATTTTAGGTCTTTTGAATATGAATATTATTTATTTCTAAAACTTATTACTTATGGGTCGTCTATAACTTCATGATAGTATTAAATACTATTTATGCATTTTCATTTGTTATTTATTATTATGATATATATGCACCTCATTTAATATTTAAATTGCATTTTTGATGTAATTTTATATTTTATCTTAATTTTTTAATATATATTTATCCCTCCCAAATGGGCACAAAGCTTAAGTGGAAAGCCGTTTCTAGTGAAAAGACAACTATTTTGGGCCTTCGGGTGTTTTCACAAAACATGCCTTATGTGCTACCTAGGTGGGACTCACCTCATAAAGGTAGAACTAGTACATGAAATCCTCTCAAATAGGCACTAAAGAGTAAAGATAGATAAAATTACATAAGAATAAACTTTGTTGGGTTAATTCATCCAAACAAGCAAAGCAAGCTACCATTAGCTAATTAGGCATGTACTTCGGCGCTAAGAAGAGTTTTTTTTCTCACATGATGATCTTCCTTGTCATATAGATTGGCTTCTTATTGAAGATGGTCATGGTCTCCCATTAGAGTTGCTGTTAGACAATTATGCCCTTAGCTCCAATCAAATTGATGTATCTTTTGACATTTATTGTAAATGAATAAAGTGCATAATTAATTCATGTCATTGTAGTCTATTTCTGTGTAATACCCTTAAACTGGACACTTATGAGTTAATTTAGAATATTCACATCCGTTCGATAGATCTGGGGAGATTTATCCTGCCAAGGCTGACACTGATGTACTACCAAGTTGGTTGGGGTGGATTATCTCTGCTGCTAGGGTGAGACCTAAGGTACATGTAGTGTGGGTTTTCTTGGAACCCTGAACCAGACCAAAATTCCAATACTGCCCTGGACCTTGGAGATAAATTGGAAAAACTGGAATGTTACACCTGCCCCTAGACTCGATTATGGTACTGCACTAGGTGTCAGGTTGAGCTGTCTTTGATATGCCAATCAGTGAGATCCTTAGAGGGGGTCAAAACCTGGGTATGTTGGGGCAGTCCGAGAATTCACCTGAGTGGGTTATCATAGTGACTGGATCAGTCCCTTTGTCAGACAAAGTGAATGATCGGGGAATGCACTCTCTCTGATGGAAACCTAAACTGTCGACAGTTGATTTCAAACGTTGAAATTTGTTTTTGCAATATATATATATATATATATATATATATATATATATATATTTATGATTTCAAAATGTTTGCAAAAGGTTTTAATTCTCGGGATCCATGTAAGTAGAGAGTGCAACACTGTTCCTTGCAGCCAAGGGAGAGGTCCTCTCTTATCGAGCAATGTTTGATCATTATGGGCTGAGAGGTTAAGTGTAAGACCATTGAGGGTAATACCTGATGGGCTAATTTTGCATCTGCCCATAGTCCTTGGGTTTTCATAAGGTGGCTGGACCCAATGACCATTTAGTGTAAATGTTGGGCCTATTAAGAGTCCATAGTGATGGACTCAGGGGTTCAGTGTCTAATATAGTAAATTCGGCCAGGCCTTGTAACAAAGACTGGGTTGAACTCATGTGGCTGATGTATAGATCAGTGTTTGGGTCCCATGCCATACAAAGAGAGCAAACTGGGCAGCATGTTAAGAGTTTAAGTAAGCACATAAGCTTAATGGGCCTAAAGCCCAATTTGAACTGGGCTTAAGTTAGTTAATTAAAATGAGGCAAGATAGGATTTATAATCTGAGTAGGATTAGCTGAAGGATAAGATAAGTCTTATCCATTCGAGAGTCCAGATCCAAATATCAGATTTGGATTAAGGAACTCTCTCCTAATTGGATTAGGAGGCTGATCCTGAGAAGGCTATAAATAAAGGGGGCGAATTCCTCAGTTAGACAACACAACAATCTGTAGAGTTCTTCCCTTTTCTTGCCACCCCTACCTAGTTCGATTTCCACTTGTGGGAGTGATCAAGAATTGTTCTTGTATTACTTCTTGACAGAAGAAGCAATCCGAAGTCGTGCTCACCATCCCTCTACTCCATTCTTGCTGAAGAATTCGGTTCTTGTTGAAGAACCGTCCTGCTGATCCTGCTTCACTACACATTGTGTCATTTTCGGTGGAAGTGGGTTTTGGTTTTCTCCTTGGGCGTGAACACCTTCATTGGGAGTTACTGCTACTTCGTATCAGGTATATTTCTCTCATCCCTTTTTGTTTCAGACCTGGTCCAGCTTTGGTTCAAGATTGATCATTGAAAATGCAGTTTTCTAAAATAGAGAATGCGATCATTGAAAATGCAGTTTGGCCATCCATATGATGGATCTCTCATCCCTTCAGTAATGTGGATCAGTCACCTATAGGCCAACATACCCCACAAACCTAGGTTGTGTTGGGCTTAGGGTTCAAGCCAATGGCTATCATGGTAACATTCCTTATCATAGAAATTGGCTTCTCATTGAAGGTGGTGGTGGTCTCCCATTAGAGCTTTAATGTAGGTTGGTCACCTATAGGGCAACATACCCCACAAAGCTAAGTTGTGTTGGGCGTAGGGTTTAAGCCAACGACTAACATGGCTCGAGTGCTTACCTGTGGCACGACACAGATTAGGTATGCATGGATCGTGAAAATATAGCCATTAGGGTCCCATTCCCAACAACTATAATATCTTTAAGGAGGTTCTAACTGACCTAAATCTCCGCCAACAAATATAAATAGCTAGTTTGGGAGTTATCCTTGGGGGGCAAAAAATGACTTAATGCCCCCCAAAAGCTATATAACAACTAGTTTGGGGGCATCTTGGTTAAGAGATAAATTATTTTTAAAAGACCAAAATACCCCTCACAATTATTAAAACTAGTTTGTGAGGGTATTTGGTTAATTCAATAATTCACAACTCCTATAAATACCCTTACCCTCTCACACTTTCAATACAACTAGTTTGGCTCGTTTTTATGAAACACCCTTTTTCAATGGCTTTAATGAGGCTTAATCATAGTATCATTCCACCAATGTTGGTACAAATGCTATTGTCAATGATGCTACTATAGTGTATCTAGTAGTTACAAGACAAAAACTATAGAAGCATTGAAAATATTCATGATAAAAGAAAATGAAGGAAAAAAATGGTAATTTGCAAAGAATCCAAAAGTATTTTTAGTTACCATAGCAATGGTGGCACTAACCATTTATGTAGACACATGACATCACACTTGAAGAAAAATGATAATTCAAATCAAACACAAATTACACACACATGGTTATTTTGGTAATTTTCAATACTTCCATGAAATAATGAGATAATAATTAGTCAAATATATTGTACATGTTGAACAACTATTTTTATTTTATGAAGATTGTAGGCTTAAAAAATTTTTACAATAACCTGTAAATCCTACATTTAAAAAGGTTTCTAGAAATACAACAAGAATGAATGTTCTAAAAAAATTCTTTCATATAAAAAATTTGAATTTCTACTCTTTAAAATCTTAATTCTAAAATTTCACTTACTTTCATTTATTTGCTCTTAAAAATATTAGTTATATTTGTCACTAGGAATTTTATTGATGATTCATGGTTTTTTCAAAAAAAAAATATATATATATAAGACTTGAATGGCTACATATTGAGTCGACAATAGAAACTATTTAAAAATTTATATATTTGTGGTATTAAAAGTAAATTTTTACTATTAGTTTTGATAATGCTAACAACAATGATGTTGTTGTAAATATTTTAAAATCTCAATTAAAACTGATCTTAAATTAAAGATTGTTTAAGAAAATCTAAACATTATTTCACTACAAATTACAAAAATTAGAAATTGTATTTTGTATATTAAATTTTCTTATACAAGAAAACAAGAATTTAAATACATATGTCTTCTTTATGGGGAAAATATAAAAGATTTATATTAAATGTTCAATATACGTGAAATTACACATTTTCTATGTTAGAAAGTTGTACTTCATATAGGGAAATTTATACCATGTTTTATAATGATAGAATGCCCAATGACTTGATGGTAATTGGAATATTGCAATTTGTATAAAAGACTTTTTACAACGTTTTTATGGTGCAAGTAATTTATATTCATGTATTTATTATATAACATCATGCAAATTAGTTAATAAATTATATATAATTAGTGATTGTTTTGCAAAATATAGAAATATTCAAATTTTAAAATATTGAAAAAATATTTATACTTTGTATTGTTTATTTGCAATGTTAGACCCTATGATTAAAAAAACTAGTATAGATATTTTATGTTTCTATCATGAAAATATGAAATTTAATATAGGATTAATAAAAGAAGAAATTAATTCTTATTATTTTAAACTTAAGGTCTTTTTATTTCCTCTTAACTCTTATCTCTTGAGAGGAATCTTTTAACTTTAAGAGAAAATTGGGTGTTTGTTTCCTCTTATCTCTTATTTCTTAAAGTGCAACCATACAACTTTTTGTTTTTCAATTATATTCTAAAAAGATAAACAAAAACTCTTATACATAGGGTCAAAATAGATATTTGATAATTTTCAGAATTCACAATTTAGAATTCAGAACAACATTATTTGCATTCAAAGTTTAGAGAAATGAAAAAATCACCAATACCAATATACCTTTTTAGTGTAATTATTGCACTTTCAGATGTCAAACTTCAGAACAAATGAATAGGTCCTTATAGTTTATATACATTACAAACATAAAATAAAAAACTTTTACAAGCACACCATTTGAAAGTACTAATGGTGGTAATACATTAAATAAAATTTGGTCATTAATATGCAAAGGGAAGCAACTATTAATTGCTTCATCGTCATTAAGTTTATTCAATGAATTTAATTTCATTTACAAACTAATATTACAAATTTCATTACACGTGATGAATTAAATAATTTTGATATTTTAGCCTAGTGGAAATCACATTAACAATACTATCCTATGTTTGTCATCATGACACATGATCTACCAACCCATCCGATGTCCATAGTTCCATTACAATCTTGTTTTAAAGCAAATAACATGTTGTTGGATGAAAAAAGAAATTGTATTATAGATAATGAATGTGCTAAGTGTATAAATGTATTTTGAGATAAAAATTATTAACAAATGCTAGAAGCAAAAGCATGAATGGAATGCCAAATAGTTATCAATCATGATGAATCTCTTCAAAAAGACATTAGTTACTATAAGTTGAAAAAGATGAAGAGAAACATTCAAGTCCAAGAAGTCTTTCTTGTGTTATGTCATGTTATGTTGAGGACTTGATTTAAATCACAAGCGTGAGATGCACGTTATGAGCTTAAAATGATCACTCGGTTTTAACCTGAACCTTAGAAACTAATGCTTAGACTAGATTTGATTATTAAGTGTACTTGGACTTTTTTGGGTAAGAAATTAAAGTTGGGGTGCAATACAAGGACTTCCTAGGAGGTCACTATCCTAGTACTACTCTCACCCAAGCACGCTTAACTTCAGAGCTCTAATGGGATCTGATGAGAGTAAAATTTATCATATTTTTATCCCCAAATATTCTGTCTTTCATACTGAATTAGTACTTAATTGGACTCATATTTGTTGTATTTCGGTTCAGGGCATGAAATAAGGCATCAGAAGCAAAGAAAGGCAAATCAGATGATTTTTCACAGTTTCGGCATCGTTCAGTAATTTGGGCCTAACTCGCGTACCCGAACTCCGATTGGGCTGATTCAAGACCCATTGGAAAGGTAAGATAAAAATCCACAACTTTTGTGTTTTGGGCTTTCGCAGATTTGGCCTGCATCGAATTCAAACCTGGGCCTGAAGTTAGGGAAAATTCGTAGGAAGGCTCAATCCGCAGCTAAAGCCCAACTTGCAGAAAAGCCTGGCAGCAACCCAATTCGCAGAGGAGGTGTAATACGAATCAAAGAACAAGAAACTGAGAAGAGTCCTTCTAGATCTAAATTCTTGATGTAATCTTAGAAAGATAAAGGGATTGAGTTTACTAGATAAAGAGATAAGAGTAGGATTATACTAGGATTTTTTATTCTTGCAAGATAAACTTCAAGAGGAAGTAGGAGACCACCCCCTCCCCTTTAAGCTATATAAAGGGGGGGGGGGGGGGGGGCGGACCAGCTTTAGGCATCACTCAATCTCTGGATTGAATTAAGAAGCAAATGAGCAATTAATCAAGAAAGGAGAAAACAAATCAAGAAACTTGGGGAAGGTGATCAAGAATTCAAGAAACCTCAAGAAGGTGGTGGCAAGAATAGGAGATCTCAGCACTATGGGCGAATTCAAGAGTTCCTTCTTTCTCTTTGTTTGTTTTAATTCTTTTATCATGAACTGATTTGTTTCTTACTAGGGCTGTGGAAAGCCTAACTAGGTTAATGAATATATTTTTATCTTTATGATTTATCCAAGATTGTGATTTCCATATAGTCTATGAATTATTGTGCTTAATGCAATTAAGAGTTTGACCACCTCTTAATTGATTTGGTTTATGTGAATGAATCGAGAGAGGAATTTACATAATCGACTGAATAGTTCATAGTGTGAATTGAATGGTATATAGAAATATATATACATGATTCATCTGAATTTAATGGTTTTCCTCGGACTTAATGCACTTCCATCTTGAGAGCTCTACTCGAGAGATCGAAGGGTTATCTGATGGGCGTAGTTTTAGTATATCTCGAGAGAGAATATTAAATAAAATTGGAAAGACCTCAGCTTATGGGAATGACAAATAATCTTGGTTAATCGAATCCTTTAATATTCATTACATTGGTTAGGTGGACCAAAAGCCCTAGTGATTTCGTCCATTGCATATTCGGTTAGTGATCACTCTTGCTTCTATTTTCTTTTTCTAGTTTTTATTTTCAGTAGTTCTTGCTCTCTCAAATCTGAATTTTGATTGTCCAAATGATTAGGGAAGGCTGTAGTTCTAATAATTATTTTGTTAGATCCCCGTGGGAATGATATTTTTATACTACTTGGTAACTAGTGCACTTGCTAGGGTTATAATCATAGCTATCAGGATCTAATGCATTAGTGCTAATATGATTACACCCAAGTGTTCTTAGACTTAAAAAATGTTTAATCTCACTTTAGAATCCTAACGCAACAAATTTGGACCATTTAAATGAAATTATAAAAGGGTTTAAATTGAGTAGTCAACTACTCATATTCATGAGTCAACTACCATTAACAACCAGGGTTTGTGTCTGTGATAACACTATTCATGAGCCAACTATTCATATTTATGAGTCAATTACCTTTACTAGCCGAGGCATTGTTGCCATTGTTGATGAATCAACTGCCCTTTACAATCAAGAGTTGTCATATCAGTTGACTAATAGATGAGATTGGTCAATTACCAAAAAAAAGATTTCCACCTACAAGAGTAATAGTTAACCACTAGAGTGTATCAATTAACTAGTAGTAAAGCTTAATCATTGGGAAGATTAATGGCTATTTCATATTCTGGCATAACTTCTGCTAGTTTGGAATTTGATTTGAAACCAAGAAAAATCAAACCCTTCCCAATATCTCTCTAATGATCAAATGCTCTCTACCTCTATAAAATGGTGATTTTGGATTAAAAGACCAAAAACTTGATTTATAAAAATTTGCTAATAGTGAAAGCATCTTTATGAGCAAGACCCATTGAGAAAGAAGCATTCTCTTAGCTAAATTATTTTAAAGTAAAGAAAACTAAGTAGCCATATTGGCTTATATGTTTTTCATTGAGATTTGAGAATCTCTTTAAAGTGTTGCAACTTATTAATATTGTACAATCTCTTGCTTGATTAGCTTAATTTGTATTTGTTATTATTAACCTTAAAAGGGGCATTTGTTTGTATCTATACTTGCATTGCTATCATCTTTATACTTGAAGTGTTCAAAGAATAGAACACCCTTTTTGGTAGGGATAGCATCAGGGAAGTTTATCCAAGTACAATAAGCACCTTGAAAGTCCTGATGGTTTATAAAGGTTTGACTAGTACCCAAGAAGTTCAGTTAGTTTGATAATAGAATTCTAAAGAGAGGCTTGAGGAGAGAGGACAAAGTTGGCCGAATCACTATAAAAATTCTTGTGTGATTTACTTTTCTACAATCTTTTTTTATTTGTTTTGTTGTTTATTTGATTGCTTTATTTTTCCATTGCATTCACATAGCATACACACCCTACCTTCACTTTCATTATTATTGCATTTATCTTGTTAGAATGCTTTAGGAAAAAGAGGGGGGGGGGGGGGGGAGCTTCAAATATCCAACTCACCCCTCCCCCTTGGTCAAACTATTTGGGCAATATGAATATGTGCATGCCTTATAAGGATTGGTTAAATGCAAAAGATAGATGACTAGACCAAGGACATGGCACTTCAAGTGATGGATCATTAAAAGATGCAAAATCAAGGAGGCAGTACAATATTTTTAATATTATTCTAAATTTTTGTTTTCAGTTTTATTTGAAAGAAATTTGTGAATGTTATCTTAATCCTAATGTGAATTTCTATTTTTAATTTTAGTATACTTTTTATTTAAATTTCATTTTTGTTTTTACATTTTTTCAAATTGTCGTCTATTGTGTTAAGTTTTCGCTTGTTAATTTTTCATTTTTTTACTTAACAAAAGAAAAAGAAAAATGGGTCGACCAGCAAGCTAGACCCACAAAACAAGAACCTACTAGGCTACGGACTCGAGCTCATGTGCGCTCCCCTCCCTGCAATGCCGACACAACACTACAATGTGGACAAATGCCACAATGTAAAATGTGGGTTGTGAAGATCAACATAGCCCACATCACATTCTTTGTGCAGATTAAGTTGTTTTTTTTTATTTTTTTCACGGAAACATAAGAGTTCCTTTTGGGAGTTTTTGGAAAAGATTAGGTTTTGTTTGTACAAATGATTTTTTATAAGATTTAATCTTTTCATTGTATTTAGCTTGGGTTTTTTTAAGTCCCTCTCCACCCCCCCCCCTTTTGGGCTTTATTCCTTTTGCATTATTAATAAAAGTTTCGGTGGACATCCCTCCACCATGAATAAAGTTCAGGGCAGATATAAGCAAAATTGATGAACCTACAATTTATCTATAATTTTTGAGGACTTTAGCATGGATTTTTATGCAAATTTTATTAATTTTTGCCTTAATTTAGCTTAATGCTAAGAATAAGTTTCAGGGGTAATTAATCCAAGAAAATGATGGAAAAATGCAAGAAAAGAATGTTCAAAAAGACCAAATTCAGCCCAGCCCGGTTGTGGAAGCAAGAGAGAGCACTTCGGCCCAAGAAGAGCAAGTGGGTTCCTTGAGAAAATCCAAGAAAAGAAAGCCTAGCTAAGAGTAGAATTCAGCCCAGCAAGGAAGGCCCATTTTCAACCCAAAAGAACAGCTCAATGTATAGGTATCATGTGTTAAGAGAGAGCCTAAGTGCAACCCAAATAGCAGCCCTTAGGAGGCTTTCAAGAGAGCTATAGAAAGCTCAAGAAATGAGTGTAATACACCCCATTCTAGAGGCTTTACACCCCTTTCTTGAGGCTTCAAGAAGGGGCAAGAGCCCCCTTGAAAAACTATATAAGGAGGCCTCTAGGAGGGGGGAGAGGTGTTCAATTGCTTGAGAGGAAGGTTCTCCCACTCTTAGATGTTTGGCCACCTTGAGAGAAGAGAAGAGAAGAAGGTTAGGCGCAAGGAAGAAGAAGAAGAAGGGTTGAAGGAAGTTCAAGACAAGCAAGCTAGAAGAGAAGGTGAGTTCGAAATTGGGGATTTGTGACTCAAGGATCTTTTGTAATAACTCAATTGTAGTTTCATTCTCCTTTAATTTGAATTCTGTTTCTTTGTTATATTTTATTTCTTCTTTCTCCTTCTTCCATTCTTCCTTGATGTATTTCAGCTTGTAAAATTTTAGTTCAGCAATCTAATTCTTTTTTATTCATTCGAATGGTCATGAATTGTACTTAGAGTTTCTTGAATAAGGGTATTATTGTAGATTAATTTGGCCAACTAACATTCACAACTCAGATCTGAATTCTCAGATCTGAGATTGTAAGATCTGAATTGCTTGAAAGAGAATTCAGATATACAATTTTTAGATTGGCCAAATGGATCTAAAGCTTGGAATTTCTAGAGTGCTTGAGAGAGACTCTAGGAATTCAGATCTACTATTCAAGAACTGAATTTGATGCAAGATTAGAGATAACTTACACAATTCAGTTGGTGATCAATTCAGTTTTGAATTGATGCATTAGAAGTGTTTGAATAAATGCATGCATGGGGATTAGATTCTTGTTAGAGATAGAAGAATTGTCACTAATGCATAGGATGACCATGCGCTTGAGAGAGACTGTTCATGACCTTGGGGTTTCACCAAACCAAGGCTCAATTATGATTTATTCGAATGATCCAAATTGATAGATTGCTGAATTCTGATATTTAAATTTACTGCTTACTCTTCTAACCTGATTTGAAGGCAATTGGACCAATGATTTAGATAGATTTTAATTTAGGATTTTTAGCTTTAATTAAAATTTTGATTTATTTGTTAATCAGATAAGAAGTACTCAATTTAGTATTGATACTTGTTTCCTAAATTCTCGTGGGAACGATATTTCACTCACTACTTTATTACTTGAACGGCTAGTGTAGTTGCTAGTCTTACAATTAACCACACATAAAAAATAAAAGAAATTACAAGTTCCAAATATCATATAGTGAAGATATTAAGAGCAACAAAATAATAAATCAAGAAAATCAATGATAAGCATCTAGGAATTAGTACATAATCACATGTTCAGTTATTACAACTTTTGCTTCCCAATATAGCCGATTCCACAACATAGAGCAGGAACAAAGCTCCAAATTGTCACTCCTCCGTCCCCTACTAAGATCCTAAACCCAAACTCACATGTTAGAATATCCTGATTGCTCTAGAATTGTAACATTAAGGCAATATTTGGGAGTTCTAAAGTTAAAAATAAGTACTTATTTGAATAAGAACTTATTTGCATATGGCACCTAACTTTTTCAAGTGTTTATTTTTTTAAAATAAGTATTTATTTTATGTTGGGCGTTTGATAGTCTATTTCTCTAATAAGCACTTAAATAAGTATTAGTGATAATTTTATCCTTCATTTTCTTTCAAATTCTCAAATCTTTTTATAAAAACACTTTTATGAAAGTACTTTTACAAAAGCACTTTTAACAAAGTACCCTCACAAAAGTACTTTTATGAAAGCATTTTTATAAAAGTATTTTTATAAAAATACTTTTATAAAAGCACTTTCATAAAAGTATTTTCATAAAAGTACTTACATAAAAATGATTTCATAAAAATGCTTTCATAAAAGTTATTCCATAAAAGTGCTTCCATAAAAGTGTTTTTATAAAAGTTCTTTCATACAAATACTATCTTAAAAGTTCTTTCGTAAAAGTACTTTTATAAAAATGCTTTTGTAAAAATGCTTTCATAAAAGTACTTTAATAAAATTCAACTATCAATAATTTTATAAGTGATCTTTTAAAAATCAACTAGGGATAACTTTGGAAGAAAAAAAATTGAATAAATGCTTATTACATAAGCACTTAAAAAAATAAGCCCTTATTTAAAAAATAAAGCACTAGGGGAGGGGGCCCATGCGTTGCAAGGGCTCGCTCATAAACTATTAGGCTCGACCTCGATTCAAATTAGAGATTAAGCTCGATCTCAACTACCTTTGATTGTAGGTCTCTCAAGCAACCAAAGTGCTGAGCCGAGGTCTCCCTCAATTGCCAAGGTGCCAAACTGAGGTCTCCCTCAACTGTTGAAGTGTTGAACTGAAGTTTTCCTAACAGGCGAGGTGTCAAGCTGAAGTCTCCCTTAATTGACAAGGTGTTGAGCTGAAGTCTCCCTTAATTGTCAAGGTGTTGAGCCAAGACCTCCCTCAATGACCGAGGTGCCAAGCCGAGGTCTGCTTCAATAGTTGAGGTGTTGTCTAACTCAAGCTCAATTCGAATTAAAATTGAGATTGAGCCAAAAATTCAAGCTCAATTCGACTCAAACTCAATTACCTTTGATTGCAGGTCCCCAAGCAGCCAAGATGCCAAGCTAAGGTTTCCCTCAATTGGAGAAAGTGGCATTCTTGTAATTTATAAGGAGAGAGTGAGGTGGCAAGAGAGAGAAAGGGAAATGTCATTCTTATAATTTTTAAGAAAAAGAGAATTGGTAAAGTATCATTTTTGTAATTCCCAAGAAAAAAGATAAAATACTATTAAATTCCATTTCCCTCATCCTTAAGCCTATACACATTTCAGCTTAATATATTTATATAGATTTATTTTGAACTTATTTCCCAAATGCCAATAAGTGCTTAATGTCCCAAATAAACACTTATTTTAAATAAAAAATTATTTTTAAGCACTCCCAAACATAACCTAAGAACCCTTTTTTCATTAAAAGTATTATGGGAGAGTCTCGTACCAAGCATGGCAATTGAACAACCCACTTTACCTAGTCATGCTAACTTCAACCAAATTCCCTTGATCTCAACAAACTATAAGTTGCGTTCGCAAACAAAAACCATGTTATTACATTCATCACGAAGTGCAGTGTCAATTTAATTACTACCCTAACAGTCCCATATAAAGGCCTCGTAATTCAGCAACCTGAAATCAGTCCCATAATAATCATCCATCCATTCATATAGTAGCTAGTAAAATTAAATCCAGCTTCCGCCGAATGGAACAGCATTTAGGTAGTAGCAATACTTGACCTGATTCTACAATGATATACATCAAGAACATAATGTTTCATGTGCTAAAATGCACTTGATAGAAACACAATATACCATAGAGAAAAAATAAACATAATAAAATTATGGAATGGAACATTGCAAACATCCGTCATATAAGGCTATAAGCAATGCACATTTCATAGGATATCAGTGTGCTTACTACTTGGTATAACCAGGACACTGAGGTATAAAGGCAATAGAAGAATGGAGCAAAAGTGGTTGGAGAGAATTGCAATCGAGTACATATGGAAAGACATACATCCAGGTTAAAAAGTACATTGTCACTTCGAAAAATGGCAAACTCAACAATCAATTAAGGCATTTCATTAACTAGACGTCTTGCAGAAAACTGTAAACAATGCTAGGGAAAGCAGCTTGGGTTGGAAACTTGTCAAATTTGCTATGGACCCAAACCCTAACCCAAGCCACTTATAGAAAAAGAAAACCTAACCCAAGGCAGATGTAGTTGAAATTCTTCCAAGTCAGGCAACCCAACTTGCAGGCCGAATTTGAAGGCAAACTATTTTCAACCTAATATTAAGTATATGTTAGAATAGCAATGAAATTCTGAAGAACAAGATTAAAAAAAAAAAAAAAAGAGAATCCATAATGCCTTGAATAAGACACATTTTAGAAGAGAGAAGTGCCCTTTCCCTTCTTGTCTCCACCAATCTCAAAATGCTTGCACCTCTGCAGAAACCAGTAAAGGATAAGTATACAGCCAAACATTAGTCAAAGTGTAGAAAAGAAACACAACAAAAGAGGTTATAAAACAGCACAAGGGAACCTTCAGTACTATGGTTACTGTGAAATTCATTTGGTTTTAGAACCCACCATGGCATAAATGCATTCTTTTATGCTCATAGCATGTTCCAGAACAGACCAAGGCTGGTCCTATAAAGGAATAAATCATGCCATTCCAGCCATGCCAAAGTATCGTCATTTGCAACGTGATACACCCCCAGTCCAAAGTGATGTCAATCATAGTTGCCAAGGGATTTAGGTGATACTGGGTGACATGGGGTTGCCTTGGCGATAAGAATTTTATAATATAAAGAACCAACATTTCACTAGTTCCCTGGTTTTATATACGATTCAGCATGCATGTAATTGAAAAAAAAAAAAGCAATCCTCTTTATTAAGAACATTAAGGGGCTGTTTGGCAAGTCTTTTTAGGAAGATCTTCTGGCAGCTCTTTGACAGTCAAAAGACGCATTGAGCTTTTGCATTAAGAATTTTTAAGATCTAGGCAGCCTAAAGCCCGTTTGGTTAAGGTGTGTCTATGTGCATCTTATGACAAGAAGACGGATAGAAAAAAAACGCAAAAGCTCCATTTGGAGATTCCCAAAAATCATTCGTTTTTGGGCTTCTTATGTCTTTTCAGCATGCTGGCTTTTGGCGGCTAGATCTACCACGAACCAAATGGGAAAAGACCAAATCACGGTCTGCCGGGCTTGTAAATAGCCGACAGATCGTGCAGAAAGACGCACCAAACGGAGCCTAAATTTCCTCTCAAAATGTAGGAAATCATGATTTCTAAAAGACAAAATCCTTTTAAATATATTAATTTCATTATTTTCAAAAATAATACTACTATAATAAATATTTAATAAAGCAATTTCATATCAATCAGCAATTAAAGAAGGTTATTAACTTTATACAATAAAAATTCAAGATGGAAACTAAAAATAGAAAAAAGGATGGAATTGCAGTTTTATTTAATTGAAGAGAGAAAGAGAATAAAAAACAAAAAGAACCTCTATGTTTTCTTTCTGTTTCTCTCCTCAAAATGATCTTTTAAATTTCAATAGAAAAACATTAAAACAAAAGATAAATGGTGAACATGGTATTTATAGAATGTATTTTGACAAACACATTAATAAGATGCAGCAATAAGGCAACCACCATTATTGATAAAAAAAAAATAATAATAAGGCAATCGCCTTGTCATTTTTGCCACCTAAGTGAGCACTTAGTCACCTAGACCTAGGCGAGCGTGTAGTTATTATAAGTGAAGGCATTTGGGTGACGTGCCCAGCCAAGGGTGCCTAGGCAACACCTTGACAACTATGATGTCAACTCCCTACTTCTCCACAACTCTAAACCCTACTCTCCATAGGGAATTAAGATTAGCTGAATGTGATGGCTGTTCAGCACGCTGATGAAAATGTTCCACACCAGTAATAAATTCATGGGCCCCACTGTGAAAGGTGCAGGTCTCATGTATTTTATTACTGGTGTGGAACATTATCATTGGTTCCACAGCACACAGAACAGATATCGTGTTCAGCTAATCCTTGCTCTCCCATATGAGTCCCTAATCAAATTAGCCAAGTCAGCCTACTTGGGACTTGAGCAATTAGAGTGAACAAAAAGGGTGAGATGGGGTCACCCTATCTCAACTGAGAAAAAATATCCCTACCAACTCCATTTATTAGAATCAAGAAATGTATTAAACTAATACGACATTTAATCCAATTCCTACATTTCTCCCCCAGATCAATCTTCTCTAACAAGCCAAGAAGAAAGGCCTAATCCACCACGTCATAAGCCTTTCTTAGATCTTACTTACAAATTAAACTTTTTACACCCTTCTTCCTCTTGTTCGCCACACATTTGTTTACCACTAGGATTTGGTCCACGATTTGCCCCCCTTCCACAGAGGCTCCTTGAAATTGAGTGACTACCATAGGCAAGATAGTCTTCAACCTTCCTAGCAGGACTTTGGCAATGATTTTCTGCAGGCTACCCAAAAGGTTTAAAGGCCCAAAGTCCTTTGGGGTTTTAGTGTCTTTAATTTTAGGACCAAGGCTAGGAAAGTTGCATTTGCTCCAAGTGAGGTTTCCCCTTTGTCATGAAACTCAATAAAAACATCCATCAAGAGAAGCCATCAAGACATAGGGCTTCATGAACCTCTTCCACACTAAAGTTTCTTTCTAACAGGATTGATTGAACTTCAATAACTATATCCCACTCCAAACTGCAATTATCAAAGTTCCGCCCTCCTGAGGTCGCAAAAATAGATTTAAAGAGATACACAAAAACTTTGACAATTTCCTCCTCTCTTTTTGCTATTTGTTGTCTTTAACTTGGAGTTGAAGTAAAATGAGTACTTACAAGGTTCAAAGTATTGATACATCTCTGTGTATCAGCAGAGATGTATCGGTACTTAAAACCATGCATTTACTTTTTTTTTCAAATTTTGATTTTTATATGTATTTTTGTATATATTTTTCGTCTAAAAAAAGGGGTTCCCAAAAACACCTGTAAACGGGTGTTTTGGGGAGCAAAAAATACAATACACCAGGTACCCTGTCATGAGCAAAGTTGTAATCTAGTGATGCTTGTCTAGTCATGCACGCTAAGAACTCAACTACTTTTAAAGCTATGGTAGCTCAGAAATGGATAGATCACTGTCAGAGGCATTGACATATTAGCTTCAACACTAGGTGCTCTCTTTGAGTGTGTTCTAAGCTGTAATTTGTTTTCACTGGATTTAGCCTTTCTCATTTTGAATGGATATTAATTTTTAACAAAATTAAGTTTTATTAATGTTATTATCAGTATAACCTGTTGAGGAGAGAGAAGAACTTGACTGATATAAGCAGTGTTTTATGTGGAACATCTGTGCAGTCAGCAACCCACTTGCTTCTACATTGTAGCTTCTCTTCTTTGGTCCAGTATAGAATTATGGCTATTTTTGGTGTGGGAAACTTCTGCTCAGCCTCTCTGGAGGAGTTTAAAAAGGGGTGGTGACAGGAGGGTTTGACAAAAAGGCAATGTTGCATGGAGCATTAACCCAACAACCATTTTCTGGGCTATATGGCAAGAAAGAAATGAAAACAAAGATTTTTCCACAATCAGCAATGTTCGATTGATATAATGGTTAGAAAGTTTTCTATTGGATAAATTATACATAAATACTTTAAAGGAACTATGGTAACTTCTTTTATACATGAAAATCTTTTTGTACACAGTCAAGGGATGGCAGACTTGTAGGGTATGGGGAGGAATTTGTATTTCTTTCATTGTATAGCCTCTAGTTGTACAGAGATCTTATTTTGTTAAGAATGAAATTTCAATACTTTGCCTTTTCTTAAAAAATAATTTAAATTTGTATTTCTTTCATTGTATAGCCTCTAGTTGTACAGGGACCTTATTTTGTTAAGAATGAAATTTCAATACTTTGCCTTTTTATTTATTTAAACAATTTTATTTTTCTACTACCTTTTATTGACCTCTATGAACTACTATTACATAAATTTGACTTATTTTTATTAAATTTATTGAAATTATAATTTTTATCCATATTAGTAATTAATTATTATTTTAATTATGTTTAGTTATTTATTTACTAATGTGTATTTTAATTACTTTTATAATGCTTTGTTAATATAAAATTAATTTTTAAATTTCGTTTGATTAGTTTTAAAATATGACTCATGAATAACATACACATTGCAACCAGATGCATTGATGCTTGATCAATGGTATCGGTATCGATTTACATTGTATATGTGGCACACACTAAAATATTCTATTAAGAACACACCACACCACAAGCTACGGAGTGCCTGGTGCATGGTTCTGTAACATACCATACTGGTGTGGTTTGTTTTGGGATGAACCGCACCTTTTCCAACCACAGAAAAGAACAAGTCCTAAATTACAGACACTGACCTTGATTGCGTGCTGTGAGACATGTTTGCAACCCTGGCATTGCAGCCTTAGGACGATCTTCTTAGTGGTTTTTGCCTGGCCAGAGAACAGAGAAAGTTTAGCCTAAAAACTGTCTTCCACTATAACATGACATCAATGTTTAATAAGCACCTCAATAAGATCATCTGCAACATTCAAAAATGCAATGGCAACAACCTCCTGTAAGATTTCTAAAAACAAATGCACATGCTTGGTTTGCATTTGGGTAGGATTAAAAGATCATGCTCAAGGATTACAACAATTGACATAGCACAGCACGGGGGACGCACTAATAGTCATCAGAAGAGCCCACAGGCAGCCCTCCCTTGGCAAAGAAATTAGCTTTTTAGGATCATATTGAAACCAATCTCCAATCCTCAGCACTGAAACTGGCATTTCAGAAACATGTTTCTGGATAAAATGTCAAAGACTACTTTGGAGTGTATGTTCTACAAATAAAATTCAAGATCAATGTTAATCTAAGAAAATAAGCCTAAAACAGTACATGCATCTTTCTTGGCCAGTGTGACTCAGAACTACAAAAAGTGATTTGAATAACTAAACTTCCTAGTTGCTAGTCGCTACTAACAAAATTCCTTAATTACCACGAAAAAAGAGATGAAATAAATTACATCTTATTGTTAGAAAACAAAACAAAATAGAAGGATTCCCAGTGTTGCTCATTAAAGTCTCTACCTAAAGACTATAAAAGACAGAAATTTTGCATTAATGGGGTTGATGTGTTGACATTTTACCTTCTTGTGGAAGACAGGTTTGGTCTGTCCACCATAACCTGATTGTTTGCGATCATATCGACGTTTCCCCTGAGCAGATAAGCTATCTTTCCCCTTTTTGTATTGGGTTACCTTGTGAACAGTGTGCTTTCTGCACTCTTTGCTCTTGCAGTATGTTTTCTTAGTCTTTGGAACATTCACCTGAAAAATTTTTGAAGAGACTTTTATATCCAAACAAGAAAGATCTTTGAATATAGTCCGCTGTTAGCATTCCCAACCCCAAAATAATAAGAAATAACCAAGAGAAATGGGACTACAAGGATCACAATCTACACCCAAAACAAAATCATGATGAATCATAGCATCTATACATTTGAAACAAGCATGCAGAATTGCAGATCTCAAATAGGGGAGGATGCATTGTCCATTTCCTCTCATCTCCTGAGGAACCAAGTGAAAATAAGATAGCAGCACCAGCAACTGAGTTTTCATCTCACAATACCAGGAACATAACTGGAATGCCCTTGAAGGTTTGATTTGGAAGAGATAAAGGAAGCAAACTTTTCCATGGATAGATCTAAAGCATTGGGATCAGATGGGTTTACAATAACTTTTTACCAAGACTGTTCAGATATTCCTAAATACAACATTCAAAAGGTCTTTGATGAATTTTTTAAGAGAGGGATGATAAATCTGAATCTAAATTCTTCTTTTATTGCTTTGGTCCCAAAAAAGAGTGTTGCAAACCACCCAAGAGAGTTTAGACCTATTAGTTTGTTAAATAGCATATATAAAACATTGCCAAACTGTTGCCTAGATGGTTGAAGAAGGTGCTTCCTACTTGTATTTCCCCTAATCAAGATGCTCTTATCAAAGAAAGACAAATCATTGATCAAATCCTTCTAGCTAATGAAAGTGTTAAAATTTAAAGAGTAATGGAAGCCAAGGGGTGATATGCAAGTTAGATTTGGAAAAAGGCTTATGATATGGTTGATCGGTCCTTTTTGATGGAAGTCTTAGGTAATATCTCTCCTTGGAAGACAGTTCACGCCATTAGGTAATATCTCTCCTTGGAAGACAGTTCACGCCATTCTTCCATCATTCTTGCCTTTCATCAGGTATAAGCTATGGGAAGAAAGGAACAGAAGAGAGGAAGAATTCTATGATGTACAAGGGCTGCTATCTGTTGGACAATATGGGAAGGAACAGAAGAATACTTTCTAAAAAGGAAATTCATGTAGCATCAACCATTGAAATTATCACGGTTAGGGTGGTTCATTGGGTAAAATCCTTAAGAACTAATTAAAGGTATTTCCTCAGATTATCTGTTCAAGAATTGGGAGGAAGTGTCTGATTCAGCTCCCCTCAATTCCATGGCTTGTATAATATGGTCATTGCTTGTTGTTGGTTTCACTAAATTAAATTTTGATGGAAGTAGTAAAGGTAACTCAAGCCCATTAGGGACAAGTGGTGTTTTCAGAAATGAGGAAGGTAAAATTATTGCCTTTTATTCAGGTTCCATTGGAGTGGGTGATTCACTTATAGTTGAGAGATTATGGCAGTGATGTAGGGGATTAAAAGAGCAAAGGAGTTGAATATTAAGAAGTTGATTGTTGAGGGAGATTCAAAACTTGTTATAGACTGGCTTCTAAAGGAGGAATATGAGATATGGAGATTTGCTATTTATAAAAAAAAATGAAAACTTGCTAATGAAAAAGGATGTACAGATGGCTAATCAGAGGCACAGAAATAAGAATCCAGTGAATAAATGGGACTGCTAATACATTTGTGGATACACTTGCAAAACAAGGGGTGAGAAGGGAAATTTCTTTCGAGCATTGTTGTAATTGACTTCTGTCTAAGTGAGAGTTCAGAGTGTTTACCTCTCCCTATGTACCTTATTATATCTGTTTTATAATTTTAATGAATTTACCAGCTATTGATCAAAAGAAAACCTGGAATGCCTAATTGGACATCTTATATTCAGTTATGCCAGGTCTAGGTCCAAAGATGCCCTAGTGCATCTCCAAACCCAGAGTAGGCTGGCACAAGCCTCATAAAGAATTATTGAAATAGTGGCCTTTGGGAATGGAAGCAGGTTTAGCCCAAGAGAGGCTGGAGGCTTCAACAATTCAATTCTACCTTTCTAGGTTATATGGCACTGGTTGTACAATGCCTCTCCCTAATAGCATGTGGAGAAACATAACACAAGTTCGATACAACCAACAACAACCTCAACTAGAGCCAAGGTACAAATCAGTAACAAAATAAAAAATATAACAGTTTATAAGGTGCACAAGCTTCAAACTGGGGAAAGGAGATCAGGTTAGATTCTGGTTGGATTATTGGTGTGGACACAGGCTTCTAATCAAAGAGTTTCCAGCTTTATTTCTCATTACAGAAGGCAGGGAGGTACTAGTGTCTGAACAGATTCAGTGGAACAGAAATTCTATGGTTTGGTGTCAAACTTTCATGAGGTAGATCTATGATTGAGAGATTGAAAACCTTCTTAGGCTTATCCCATTGCTGCAGATTTGTAGGTCTTCCCAAAATCAAAAGAATGTGAGAAGTTGGAGGTGGGCGAGAAATTGAGTGTTCTCAGTGAGATCTCTTTATAGTCAGCCTTTAATTTGATTGCAGATCTCTACAACAACCAAAATGCAGTGCTTTAATAATTGGAAACCAATTTCTCAAACTTGCATATATATTCATTGGCCAAAGGTGAAGTAGGGATGTCAAAACCACGACTCCCAATTTGAACAACCCTTCAAATCCTTTTAAAACCTTAACCAAACTCCAGATTCCCAAAATCCTGAAAAAAAAATAAAAATTCTCAAAACTCTCAAATATCCCAAAAATCTAAGAAATTTTATCCTCAACCAAAACCCCACTTATTTCTCCCCAAACTCTAAGCGCCCCCCCCCCAAATCATCTAAAACCTTAATTCCCTAGAGGTAAACCAATCATCTTTAAAATCTAAATCCTCAAAAGAAAAAAAAAAATTGATTTCCAGAATAACCTAACCAAATTGTCAAGATCCCCAAAATCATTCTAAAAACTGGCCTAAAAATCATTCTAAACCTCTCCCTAAACCAGCACCCCTTAAAGACCACCCATCCACCGCTGCCAAATTTTACAAAATATCTCTTAAGATTCCCCACAATTTCAAAAGATTCTTTTGATGACCAAACCAATACCCCAAACCCAGAAACTCAAATAAATCTCACCATCGGATTACTCATGTCTAAAAATACACAGAGGTTAAATCTCAGATTAAAATTCTGTCATTTATCCCCCCAGTCAAAGAAGGTAAAGTTCCATAAAACAACTTTTATGGAAACTGGTACTTGCATTTGTATAAAAAGAGGGAGAGATTTCCTCAATGCCAAAAAAAATCCATCCTCACTGTACCGGTTCTAACAAATCCCAGACAATAGAGTTATCAGACTTGGCCACCCAAGTGACAAGGTATTGAATTTGGAAGAAAAGGATTATAGCATCTATATTGAGAATTTTCGTTTCCAAAACTCAAAGGCAGAATAAACACCCACTTAATAACAATATTATATTCCCCACCCACATAATGGAAAGACAATAAACAAAAAAAAAAAAAAAGATATATTCTAAGCTCTTGAATGATGGTTAACAATTCTACTTTGAAAGAATCGAAAACGCCCGTCTGATTTGAGTACGTGATTTTGATTTGTCCGCTACCACATCAAAGAACGCCAACCATCCTTGATCCCCACCAACCCCTTACACAAACAAAAAAATGCCTTTCACTGAGGTCCTAGGTTCTTTGGTATCAGTATTAACCCCACCCCTCCTCAACCATCCTTTCTTCCCACCCCTCCTCGAGTGAGCACATATCAGTATAAATCCCTGGGGAGATGGTACCTGCTAAACCTCCCGGTGGAAGTGGTAGATCACTCAAATCACCATAAAAAAAAAAAAGAACAAAAAAACACTGAGACTACTCATTCATAAGCATACATTAAAAAATCGAAAACAACCATGACAATGATAACGAATCTGCACAGATCTCAAATAGACTACGGATCAACAAATCCAAGAACAAGCGTACATTAAAAATCGAAACCAATAATGACAAAAATTACGAAGAACTTACCATGGCTGCAAGGTTTTCAGACACCCTCTTTTTTTCCTTTCCGTCTCTCGGGAGAAAACCAACTACGGCAACCAGTAGTGCAGATAATAGACAAGGAATTAGGGTTCATCATTTTTTTAAAATGACATAAACACCCTTACTCTCACCAACATAACCTATTAACTCGGGTGCAACTTCGACGGGCCCAACCCGAGCCCGAACCCGATCTAGCCCGAAATTTTATACGAACTGGCTCAGGCTCAATAAATCAGTTTTTTTTTTTTCTTTGGGGGGGGGGGGGGGGGTGCTGACTTCGTACCTAATCCTTACGCTATGTTTGGTTTGAAGGAAAAGGTAGGGAAATGAAGGGAAACATGTACAAACCTGATCCTTGTATAGGCTTTCCTGCCTTTCCCTTCATTTTCCTTCAAACCAAATACAACCTTAGGTAGCGCAAACCCAGCCTCATCCAACCTGCCTGACTTGCACCCTTACCATTAACCGTGAAAATTTTGCCAAGCCTATGTCCAAAACCAACCTAATGTCTTTCCAAACCAAACCGGGCGAACCCTAGCCAGTGAAACGATGGTATTTGATAGGGTTGTCACTTGTCAATAGGTTTGGTGGGCGGTATTACATGCTCACGGATCCTCTCTTCCTCATATGATAGGTCCATCGAGTGATGCTATAAAATCCAACTAGAAATGGAATTGCTTTTATGTTTAGTTTCAATTCAACCATGTAGGTCAATTCATGATGTCATAAATAAAATTATATCTATATCTATAACACTATAAAAATGGAGTAATTCTTTCTTTTGAATTGGGTCTTTGAAATTGTAATTTAAATATTAGTTTTTAGTGCATTTCATGCACTCATTAAGGTGGCGTTTGATAACACTTTTTAGAATTAGGAAAAAAATTGCGCTCAAACATTTTTAGATATGAATTTATAAGAAGCAGGCCAATGACTTAATGCGCTTAGACATTTTTCAGACCGCATTAAAAGATAAAAATGCCCATCCTTGATTTCCCCTACCCTCTCCTTTTACCTCACCTCTCTCTCTATCTATCTATCTCTCCCCCTTGTATTCTTGCCACCATCATTGTAAAGAGTTACAGTGGCATTCGATTTCCCACACCTCTCTCTCTCTCTCTCTCTTCCTGTCATCACCATTGCAACTCTTAGTAGTGGTGTTTCCCTCTCCCTCCCTCCCTCTCTCTCTCTCTCTTCCCCTATTTTCTCGCCACCAGCACTATAAAGAGTTGTAGTGGCATTCATTTTCCCTCACCCTCTCCCTCTCTTTCTCCTTGTCTTCCCGCCACCGTTGTTACAACTCTTAGCAGTGAGATTTTCCTCTCCCTCCCTCCCTCTCTCTCTCTCTCTCTCTCTCTCTCCCTTGTCTTCTTGTGACCGTCGTTGCAACTCTTAACAATGATGGTAGGGTCCCCTCTCCCTCTCCCTCTCCCCTCCCTCCCTCTCTCTCTCTCTCTCTCTCTCTCTCCCTTGTCTTCCTGTGACCGTCATTGCAACTCTCAACAACGGTGGTAGGGTCCCCCTCCCTCTCCCTCTCTCTCTCTCTCTCCCCTATCTTCCCACCACTCCCGCTACAACTATAAGCAACGACGATTGAATCTTATTATTATTTTAATTCTTATTAATTTATTTTTAATTTATAAATTTATCCATATTTCCAATTTTATTCTTATTTTAATAAATTATTTTTTTATAAATTTTATTTGTATTAGTTGTTAATTATTTGAATTTTTTAATTATTAAATAGTTTAATAGGTTTAATTTAATAATTTATAATTATTAAACTATTTTCATTGCTTCGTGGACCTTCTTACTATTTTTGTTATTATTTTAACTTTTAATATTTTGTTTTTAATTTATAAATTTATTCTTATTTTAATAGTTTTTTAATTTTTTATAATTTATCATAATTTGTTCATATTTTTCAATGTTAATAAATAGTACAAATTGAACTCAAAATTACGAAATAGTATGTTCTAGGGGTAAAATAGTCAAATTAAGGAATTTCATATACTGAAGGTTTGATCCAACACAAACAACCTTCTCTGTTCAGAGCCTCTAAAAAGTCGAAAAGCATCTATATTTCTTTTTAGATTTTAGACGCCATTAATATATTTTTAAATTTTGATATTTCAGATTTCAGATTTATCAAATGCCACCTAAGTTTCACATATAAAAATGTATTGTAAGCATTGATATTCTACTTTTTTTGGTGATAATGACTTGCAAAGCTTACTGGTTTGTATAACTAGGGTCTTTGCTTCATAACCCATTTACTGTTGGGTCATTAGGATTTCTCCTGAAATAATAATAATTAATAATATGGCCCAAAGGACAACAATAAGAGCATGTAGGCCTTGGTCTGGTTGTGGTTGAAACTTTCACAAATTGAGATTTATAGAAACTTGGCCATAACTTTGCACACTAGCTCCAAATCGAGCCCTATGTGTTGAAAAGTAAACTCAAAGAAATTTACGGATACATATAATATGCTATTTGAAAGTTTGGATCGGTCTAAGATGAAAAGAATCCAAAAAAAGGTTCATGATTGGTTCAACTAAGTAGTCTAAAATTAGATGGACATTTAAGCTCATATTTGGGATCAAAGGATAAGAAAATACATGGAGCTTCATTTTCCAAACGTTCTAGTGGGATGATTTGATTAAATCAATTTTGTTTTCAAGGACCAAAATATCCTTCCCTAAACAAGCTATGACTAAAAGATCACAAGTTGGCTAAAGAACACCTAGAGAAAAATATGACAAAATGGGGTATCCATAGGCATACATATAATCGGGAACATATGACTAGTTTTGGGGTTAGACAATTTAACCACCTAAGTCAATGAGATTTTTAAAATATTGCTATTGACATCCTCTCTCTCTCTCTCTCCCCCCCCCCTCCTCCCCATCTCTTTGTTTTTCTCTAGCTCTCTCTTAGTTATTGACTAATTGTAGACTCTTGGTTACTATAGACCATCAACAAAGATGAAAAATATTTGTCGTGAAAAAATATCTTCCAAAATTTCCATAAGCCAAAACCTAGTTTCTTGTAGTTTACAAACAACAATTGGGATCTAGATTCTCTTGAAGCTCTTGCTTTTTTATTTCTTCTAGACATGGTTCAATATATTCAATCAATTTGGATATTAAAGTTTGAACATATGGAGGATGATTTGGTCTGACATACCAAAATAGATTTATCTTTAACAAGGAATTTCTAATAAGCGTAAGTAATTAGATCGTGTTGATTATGTCCATGCCCATTGTACACATTGCCATCGATGGAGTGTTTGGATCACAGTAACATGGGCGATTTATCGCTTGCAACATTGTAAGAAGTCCACCATGAAGGGATGGAAGATCCATCATATGGATGGCCGAACCATGCAGGGTGGTTGGGCGAAATTTCAAAAATTTTCTTTCTCCCATTCGGGAATCGTATTCCCTAATTTAGAAAACTACATATTCAAGGTTCATTTTTTAAACAAAACAAAACCAGATTTGAAACCAAAAGAGAGAGAGAGGGATATACCTGATACGGAATAACAGTAACTCTCAACGTAGGTGTTCACGCCCAAAGAGATCACCAAAACCCTCATCCACTGAAGATGACAAAGCTTATGTTGAGGCAGGATCAACAAAGAGGTTCTTCAGCAAAACCCTAATTCTTCAGCAAGAATCAAGTAAGAGGTAGTGAGCACGACTTCAAATTGTTTCTTATAGCAAGAAACAATATCAAGAACTGTTCTTGATCAGATCTAAGAGTGGAGATCAAACTAGGTAGGAGCGGCAAGAACTGGGGAAGAAAATTGCAGAAGAAGAATTCACCTACTATGAAATTCGCCCCCTTATTTATAACATTCTCTGGATCACCTTCCTAATCCAATTAGGAAGGAGTTTCTTGATCTAAATCTGATATTTAGATCTAAACTCTTCAGTAGATAAGACTTATCTTATCTTACAACTGATCCTAATCCGATTATAAACCAGATTTGCCCCATTTAATTAAAACACTTAAGCCCAGTTCGAAATGGGCTTTAGGCCCATTAAGTCATATAACTCACTTTCCCTTTAAATGTTGGCTATTTTGGTCTCTTTGTATGGCATGGGAGCCTAGCATTGATCTCCACAAAAGCCATATGGGTTCGGCCCAGCCTCTGTTACAAGGTCTGGCCGAATTCACTACTGAAGGCAATGAACCCCTGAACCCATCAGTATGGGCTCTTAGCATGCCCAACATTTACACTAAATGGTCCCTGGCCACCTCATGAAGGCCCAAGGACTATGGACTTATGTGAGATTAGCTCATCAAGTATAACCAATGGTCTTACACTTAACCTCTCGGCCCATAGTGATCAAACACTACCCGACAAGAGAGGACCTCTCCCTCGGTTGCAAGGTACAGTGTTGCACTCTCTACTCACATGGATCATAGGAATTAAAATCTTTTGCAAACATTTTGTGAAACCATAATATATATGTATATATCTATATAAATATATTTTGCAAAACAAATCTCAACAAATTTGAAATCAACTGCCAGTAGTTTAGATTTCCATCAGAGATAGTGCATTCCCCGATCATTCACTTTGTCCGACAAAGGGGCTGATCCTGTCACTATGATCACCCACTCAGGTGAATTCTCAAACCGTCCCAACATACCTAGGTTTTGACCCCGCTTAGGATCTCACTGATTGGCATATCAAAGACAACCCATCCAACAACTAGTGTAGTACCGTAATCGAGTTTAGGGGTTAGATGTAACTTTCTAGTTTTGCTCATCTGTCTCCAAGGTCCAGGGCATAACTGGAAAATGATCCAGTTTAGAGTTTTAATCAAACTCACACTACATGTGCTTTGGGTCTTACCCTGGCGGCTAAGACAAGCCACCCCAACCTTCTTGGCAGCACATTAATGTAAGCATTGGTAGGATATACTTCCCCAGGTTTATCCATTGGTTGTGAAGATTCTAAACTAACACAAGTCTCATAATTGTCCACTTTAAGGGTATTACAGAAAAACATACCATAATAGCATGAATCAATTATGCATTTTATTCATTTACAATAAATGTCAATAAGTATATCAATCTAATTGAATCTAAGGGCATAACTGTCTAATCTCCCACTTGCACTTAGGTCCAATTGGGTACAAGCCAAAGTCCCATATTTTCCACGTGTTTCTTAAACACTTTCTGTGTGAGTGGCTTAGCCAATGGATCTGCTACATTTTCTGCTGATGCTACCTTTTGAATCAGGACGTCCCCTCTAGCAACAATCTTCCATAGTACGTGGTATTTCCTCTCGACGTGCTTCGACTTTGATTGGGCTCGTGGCTCATTAGCCTGAGCAATGACTCCAGTGTTGTCACACAACAATGGAATGGGTGATGCGTTGGATGGAACTACTCCTAATTCTTTAATGAACTTCATCCAAACAGATTCCTTGGCAGCTTCAATTATGACAATGTATTCGACTTCGGTTGTGGAATCTGCAGTGGACTCCAATTTGCTGCTCTTCCAGCTAACTACCTAGGCCCCATTGTGAAGATGCATCTAGATGTAGACTTTCTATCATCTGGGTCTGACTAAAAATCGACATCGATTTACCCTAGGATCTATAGCGAGCTACCATTGAATATTAGATAAAACTCTTTTGTCCTTCGAAGGTATTTGAGTATGTTCTTTGCAGCAGTTCAATGATCTTGTCCTGGGTTAGACTGGTATCTGCTTACAACACTCACGACTTGAGCAATGTCTGGTCGAGTGCATAGCATGGCATACATGATACTCCCTATGACTGAGGCATAGGGAACCTCTCTCATGCCCTCAATCTCCTCGGGAGCCTTGGGAGACATACCCTTGGAGAGAGTGACTCTGTGCCTGAAAGAAACACTTCCTTTCTTTGAGTTCTCCATATGTATGTCTTGACAATCTTGTTAGTGTAAGTAGATTGGTATAATCCTATTATCCTTTTTGATCTATCTCTATAGAGTCGAAGTCCCAAGATGTAAGAGGGTTCTCCAAGATTTTTTATGGAGAATTGTTGTGAAAGCCATACTTTCACCGTAGTTAACATCCCTACATCATTCCCACTATCTTCCTATAAACACAGGGCTCATATGGATTCTGCTCAAAGTCAAACTATTTGATGGTATAATCAAATCGGATGTTCCAGCTCCTAGAACCTTGCTTAAGTCCATATATGGATCGATTAAGTTTACACACCATGTGTTCTTGACCTACAACAATGAATCCTGGCAGTTGCTACATGTAGATATCTTCAGTAAGATCTCCATTCAGGAATGCAGTTTTGACATCCATTTACCAAATCTCGTAATCATAGTGTGCTGCTACAATTAGCAGGATCCTAATAGACTTAAGCATGACCACTAGCGAAAATGTTTCTTCATAGTCAATTCCCTCTTTCTGAGTGTACCCTTTTCGTCACAAAATGAGTTTTATAGGTCTCAATGTTACCATTTGGGCCATTCTTCCTCTTGTAGATCCATTTGCAATCAATTACTTTCCCCCTAGGGGGTGGGTCTACAAGAGTCTAGACCTTGTTGGTCTCCATTGAGTTCATCTCGGCTTTCATGGCATCTACATGCTTCAAGGAATCTATGTCCAACATAACTTCCGTATAAGTCATGAGATCCTTTTTACTAATTGTGGCTTCTATCAAGTAATTTTTTTTATCATAGCCGTAACGAACTAGAGGCCTGGATACCCGGGTAGACTTTCTAAGTTGGTTATTATTTGGAACTTGTGAGACATCTCCCACTACCCCTGGACTCTCCTCATCAAGAACAACTTCCTGATGAAGATTGTCCAAAATGTAATATTCTTTTAGGAAATAGACATTTTGACTGCAACACTTTTTGCTCTTTTGGATTATAGAATAAGTAACCTACAAAGCTTTTAGGGCAACTTACAAATAGGCAACAACTGATTTTGGGTTCTAATTTGTCATCACTTGTTCTTTAAACAAGTTCCAAACACCCCCAAATCTTCAAGTGTCTTATACTTGGTTTTTTACCGGTCTATAGCTCATATGGAGTCTTAGGAATGAATTTGGTTGGAACCCAGTTCAACACGTAAATCGTAGTCTCTACTGTGAAACCCCAAAAGGATATAGGCAACTTTAAGTAGATAAGAAGTAAACGGACCATATCAAATAAAGTATGATTTCTCCTTTCCGATACACCATTTAATTATGGTGTTGTAGGAGGAGCTAGTTGTGATACAATCCCATTATCCATCAAGTAGTCCCTAAATTCATCAAAGAGATATTTGCCTCATCGATTTGATTAAAGGGCTTTAATTTGTCTCCCCAACTATTTCTTGAGCTCTTATCTAAACTCTTTGAACTTTTCAAAGTATTCAGACTTGTGTTTCATTAGGTACATGTAATTATATCGTGAGAAGTTATCGGTAAATGTTATAAAACAAATGTGCTGGTTACGTGTCCTAACATTAATGGGATCACATACATCAATATGTATAAGGTCAAGCGTGCTTGTAGATCGTTCAAACTTACTTGTAAATGGCCATTTCGTCATCTTACCCTGAAAGCAAGGTTCACAAGTTGGAAGATCTTCTACAGTTTGAAAATCTAAAGGACCATCCTTTACCAACCTCGTGATTTGATCTATGTTAATGTGGCTAAGTCGGTAATGCCACAGGCATGTCGGATTAATTGTATCACGAGTTCTCTTCTTGGGGATTATTTCCGATGTAGTTTCGGTTAAGTTTGTTTCCAGAGAAGGATGGAGAACATAGAGACCATTCTCATGTTCTCCATAAACGATGAATTTGTTATTCCATTTAATAGTAATCATAGTGTTGAACAAAATAGAATAACCATCCATGCACAATTTTGAAACTGAAATCAAATTTCTTCTAAGAGTAGGTACATAAAGACAATCTTTAAGTACAATGATTCCTTCTCTCAAAACTAATTCTACAGTTCTTATGGCTGTAGCTGCAACTGTTGTAGAAGTTCCCAAGTAGAGCATAACTTCTCCAACACTCAGTCTTCTACTTGTCTTGAACCCCTACAATGTGTTACATGCATGAGTAGAAGTCCCGAAGTCAATACATCGGGAAGTAGAAGTGACCAACAAATTGCTCTCTATGACAAAAGATTCAAAATTATCTTAACTCTTCATGTGTGCACAATTTACCTATAAATTCTAGTGTTTATGCATGGTTTTGATGCTGATTTGTGTGAATTCTTACCCCAATTTATCTTGATTTCAGGAAATTATCAAAGGGGACGAGTCTAGGGGAAAAAGAACATAAAACCATGCTACAAGAGGCCAAATTGGAGGTAATACAGCCCAGCTGGGAGCAAGGCCCAATCGAGAAGTAAAAGGAGGGCCATTCGGCCCATACAACCCATGCTGCACTCTTTGGGAGATGCTTAAAGAGAGAGCCTAGCTGCAACCTTTCAAGAGAGTCTATTCGGCCCAACAAGGAGGATGTTCATTAGTAGCTCAAGAGCAGCCCAAAGTGCAACCAAAGCAGGCTAAGGGCGACAACTTCTAGAGGATTCAAAAGAGGCTAACACCAACAACTTCTAGAAGTTTCAAGAGAGTTTAGGGGTGACAACTTCTAGAAAGTTCAAGAGAGCTAAGGGTAGCAACTTCTAGAAGGTTCAAGAGAGGCTAAAGGCGCCAAACTTTCTAGATGAGAGAAAGGGGCTGAAGAAAAAGTCATAAAAGGATAAGAGAAAGAGGGGAAAAGGGGTCAAAAACCTTTTGGGGTGAATTCCTTTTGGGGAGAAGAAAAAGATAGGTGCAAGAGAGGAGAAAAAGGAGAAGATTCAAGAATATTCAAGAGAAGAAGAAGTTGATTTCAAATTTGGGGAAGAAGCCATTGGAAGAGATCAATCTAGGTTGTCTTTTCCTTGATTTTTGCACAAGTGGTAATTGAATTCAGATAGGGCTTTCATGTTTTCTCCATTAATTCAATCTTTCTTGTTGTAATTGAATGATGTTTCATGTAATTTCAGATCTATAATTAGTTTTATAGGGTTAATCAAATGGAGTAGAATCAATTTTGATGTTTCTTGATTAGAAATTTAATTGTTAGAATTGTTACTCGAATTGATCTTAATCTTTGTAATGTCTGAATTATTTGAGAAAGAATTTAGGCAATTTCAATTCGGTTTGGCCGAACTGTTCTTCTTTCTTGGAGTTTTTAGATTGTTTGAGATCTGCTAATCAAGAACCAAATTGAGTGCAAGGTTAGAGATAACTTGCATATTTAGGTTGGTGATTATTCAATCTGAAATGATGCCCTAGAATTTTTAGATCTTAATGCATGCATGGGGATTAGATTCTTGTTAGAGATAAAAGAATCATCACTCATGCATAGAATGAACATGCATTTGAGAGAGGCTATTCATTGCCCTAGGGTTTCACCAAACCAAGGCTGAATCCTAATCTAATCGAATGACCTAGAGATCTAATTGCTAAATCAATTTTGTGCAGAGTTAGCTTGTCTTCTCAATTTGTTTACAAGGTGTTTGATCCAATATGTTAGAGGTAGTTTGCTAGTTAGGATTTCAGTTTTGCATTAGATTTACAATTCGACTAATCAGATAAGAGTTGGCTAATATACTACTAGTAGTTGTTGCATAAGTTCTCGTGGGAAACGACACTCTATTCATCACTCTATTACTTGTGCGACTAGTGCACTTGGTAGTGTAGCAAATACGCATTACTTCTTAGTCTCCAGATACTAAGAACAATTCTTCTTCCTATGGCTAGTCTGCTTACAAAAGTGACAAGCATCCAATGTCTTGTCCTTCTTTTGCCTTTTAGGCTTGCTAACCTTTTTCTGAGGCTTCTTCTTTGCCTTCCTCTTTTTTTTTTTTACTCAAATTGCCACCTTCAACAAGAATGACTATCATTTTGTCCTTCTTGATAAGTTTTTCAGCCCTCTACAACATATTGCTGAGTTCCTGAGGCTAAAATTTAACTTATTCATGTTATAGTTCATGATAAAATGATTGAAGGAGGGAGGCGAGGAGTTTAGGATGACATCAAATCTTGGTGACATGATCAAGCCCTGACCCGAGAGCCTCCAGTTCATTAATGTAATCCATCATCTTTAGATAATGGTCATGAACCATTTGACTCTCCATCATTTTAGTGGTCATAAACAACTTTAGGACCTTCTGTCAAGTAGAATGATTATGTTCTTCATACATCATCCTTAGACTATCCAGGGTATATTTGGATGCTTCGATCTGATTTAACTGGGCAAGAGAGTTATTTTATTCCCATTCTTGATATTCCTTCCTCCAGGCCTCAGAAGCCCTATCACCTGGATGATCTGGGGCAAGGTTTTTGACAACCTTGTCTAGTATTTTGGATGTTAGAACCAACATAAAATTACTGAATCAGTCAACATAATTTGGGCCCTTAAGCTTTTTGTCGTCCAACAATTTGGCGAACTATCCATTTGCCATTTCTGATAAAGGCAATGCAAATTATTAATCCACAACCTAAATTGATTCATGTTGATTACATAGATATGACTTTTAATTTATGTTCCATTTTCATTTATTCATCTATGAGATTTCCCTCCTATCTCAGTGACGGAGACTGCGATATATGTCTCTGTAAATGTGGAAAATCACATACAGTTTATGAAGCCAACTGTTTCAGTTACATAACCCCATCACCTTCTGTGAAGGATCATATCTACTCATCTTATGAGTTTTCCCTTTGGCCTCAGTTAAACAAAATTCATTGCCATTTTAGGTTAATCATTTCTGTCTTGTAAGTACTTACCCATTATATTCGTGAATGGCAAGGTACCGTGAGAGGGTCTTTCATTTTAGGATAGGCCCCTCCCACATCGGTCTATGATGCCCCTTTCATCTTATGAAACAAGTAAACAAACCCACTAGCAAATGGATAACCCAATTTTATGGTGCATCTCCTCTTTACTGATGGGCCCATCTTCATGCTAATGATGGAAGGCCTCTAGAGTGATCATCATATGAATCTCCCTATTACATGCACTTATATTTTTCTAGAGGGAACAAGTTGTTACGCCCTAGTTCTGATTTAGGTCAAACCAAAGTGGCTTCACTGACTTTCTTAAAGTTAGATTAAAAAATGGGCCCTATGCAGCTAGGGATCCGCATGGTTCCTCTTGGGGAGGAAGCTGAAGTGGGGCCCATTTAAAGGGGACATCATCCAATAATCTTTAGGGCACCATGGCAATAATGTGCATTCAACTGTGGTGTGTGTAGAGAGTCACTAATGAATGGACATGAGCCAAGTGCTTATGGCCCATGTACGTAGCACATCTCACATCACATACATCCACATGCATGAACAAATACATAATTGATCCAATCAATTAAATCAACTGCAAAACCCTAAATTAATTAGGTTAAATCAGTATTAACCCATTAAAGCCCATAACATTATCATATAACATTATATAGGTATATGGGCTGAACTGCAAATTTATGCTAAATTAGGGTTGATGCAGTTTTAACTTCACAAAACAACACTTTACAAGGGTGGGCTGAGTTAGATCTTGCAATGGGCCATCAAACCCCTAGCCTATAATCAAATTTTAGGGCTGAGAACAGACCCTATTGAACCACAGATTCGGTCCAACCAGTTTGGTCCAATCTGGGTCAAATCAGCCTAGGGTTTGGTGTCTATTGCAAGATCCAATTCAAGATTATGATATGAAAATTAATTATAGCCAAAAAAAGACATTCAAGATTAGCAAAACAATAATTAGAGGTCTGTTCGCGGTGCTACAATCTTGTAAGAAAAAAGTTAGTTTGTAGATTGCAGGTTCCATATCTGCAAATCGTGGATAGGTAAATTTGGTTTTGCAAAATCTTTTCTTTTGTGCACTTCCAATGAAAAAAATAGAAAAACCTATTTTCTCCATTAATTTACATAAGAATAAATCCTATACATTTCGTCTAAAAATAAAAAAAATATTTACAGATTGAATTGAATTGAATAATACAATAGGGTGCACAGATTCTTGGTGCCAATAAACTTTCAATCTCCATCATACGAACATCCCATAAATCAAGATATAAATATAGAAAAATTCTATAATTCTTCCAGATAAATAAAGAATTAATTTCATACCATATGCTCAAACACTAGGAAACAATTCCTAGAAACACTACAAACTATGCAAATCGGGTAGAACTGATTCTGCCTATTTGCGCAAGTTCAAATCAAGTCTGATTTGGTACAAGAATCCAACCTGGCTTTGATACCACCAAAGGGAAGGGAGATCCATCATATGGATGGCCGAACCATGTAGGGTGGTTGGGTGAAATTTCAAAAATTTTCTTTCTCCCATCTGGGAATCGTATTCCCTAATATAGAAAACTGCATACTCAAGGTTTGTTCTTGAAACAAAACCAGACCAGATCTGAAACCAAAAGAGGGAGAGGGATATACCTGATACAGAATAATAGTAGCTCCCAATGTAAGTGTGCACACCCAAAGAGATCACCAAAACCTGCCTCCACTAAAGATGATACATCTAATGTTGAGGCAGGATATGCAAAGAGGTTCTTCAGTAAGAACCCTAATTCTTCAACAAGAATCAAGTAAGGGATAGTGAGCATGACTTCAGATTGTTTCTTCTAGCAAGAAATAATATCAAGAACTGTTCTTGATTAGATATAAGAGTGGAGATCGAACTAGGTAGGGGCGACAAGAGAGGACTTCTCCCTCAACTGCAAGGCATAGTGTTGCACCCTCTACTCACATGGATCCCAGGAATTAAAACCTTTTGCAAACATTTTGTGAAACCATAATATATATATATATATATATATATATGATAGATATATTTTGCAAAACAAATCTCAACAAGTTTGAAATCAACTATCGGCAGTTTATATTTCCATCAGAGAGAGTGCATTCCCCAATTATTCACTTTCTTTGACAAAGGGTCTGATCCTGTCACTATGATCACCCACTCAGGTGAATTCTCAGCCTGTCCCAACATACCCAGGTTTTGACCCTCGGTAAGGATCTCACTGGTTGCAATATCAAAGACAATTCAATCCAGCACCTAGTGCAGTACCATAATCGAATGTAGGGGTTCGATGTAACTTTCTAGTTTTGCCCATCTATCTCCAAGGTCCAGGGCATAACTTGAAAATGGTCCGGTTCAGAGTTTCAATCAAACCCACACTACACATGCTTTGGGTCTTATCCTGGTGGTTAAGACAAGCCACCCCAACCTTCTTGGCAGCACATTAATGTAAGCATTGGTAGGATATACTTCCCAGGTTTATCCATTGGCTGTGAAGATTCTAAACTAACACGAGTCTCATAACTACCCCTTTTAAGGGTATTACACAGAAACATACCATAATAGCATGAATCAATTATGCATTTTATTCATTTACAATAAATGTCAATAAGTACATCAATCTAATTGAAGCTAAGGGCATAACTATCTAACACATCGAACCTTATTATTTAGAGAAATGAGAAGTCATAACAATCTTTATGTAAGTGAACTTGCAAAAGGATCATTGTCAATGCTTGCTCCACTTAAAGACCTATGAATATATGATTTGTTCCCTTTATTTCACTATGATGAATTTATTCATTCGTCTTTCATATCACATATTCTCAAAAGCATTGGGTAACTAGTCCTTACCATAGCTCAATCATAGAAAAAAGCTTGGGTAACTAGTCTTAGGCACCATAAAGCCCTAGGTAACTAGTTGTAAGCACAAAAGATCAAAATCTAAAAGCCTTAGATTGAGCTATGGTAACTAGTCCTAGGCATAAGAAAGCACAAAAGGATGCTCTAGGTAACTGGTCCTAGGCATAAGAAAACCAATAAGCAAAAACCTTGAGTAACCAATATTGGGCACAAGAAAGCCTTGAATAACCAGTCCTTGGCATACAAAAATAAAAAATCAAAAGCCCTAGGTAACTAGTTCCAAGTACTAACATTCCTTATCTATCTTCATTTACAAGCAAATAATATCGGATTTACTTTATCTCTCTAATAAGTTATGTCATCTTGACAAAAATCTTCAACAACCAATCACCATGATCAACTGTAAGAAATAAGTGGTATAAATTATTTAATCCCTCTTTATGATTTATTGTTACAATTTGCATGAATGTTGTGATTTCCATCACATTATTAACATGTCCATCATTTATATATTGTTTACGCATGGGTGTTAAAGGTGAATAAACCTAGTATTGATAATGGATATTTATAGTTACAACATATATAGCCTCTCAACGCAACCCTTAGATCTAAATACACATATTGCTTAAGCTCTATTGTTTCTCACACAGTATCTTGTTTTCTTTTTTGGATCCCAAGATATAAGATAACATTTTCTTGTAAGAATACAAGAGTATTTATAAAGCAAAAGCCCTAACTAATCTCACACCTCCTGTGAGATCAATGAAGTCAGTGAACACAAGATTTGTGAATCCTAGCTACAAAATCTCTCTACTGAGATTAGTGAAGTGAATGAACTTGAGATCAATGAATCTTAGCTACGAAATCACTCTTGCGAGATCAAAAAAATCCGTGAACCTAGAACAACTACAAGATTACTCCACCAGGCCACTACGATTCCATAAGATGTGTGAGTTTAAAGTCTTATAAGATCCAAATGTGTTGTGAATTTGATATACTACAAGACTTATTGCATGCGAGATCCACCTGGCTATAAGATCCAATATCTTGCGAGATTGAGAATATGTTATCTCCCTACTCGTGATGTTGGAAATAAGATTTCCATTTCATTCAAAGATAGGTATATTTGTATTACATTATCTTTGCTTATAAAAGTTATACTTTTTCATTAATCATGTTTTTAAAGTTTTTCTTTATAAATATTTTGTCCATAGACAATATTTTAGGGCATTAAGTTAATTCTCTATATGTTGAATGCTAGTGAGTAGTTCTATTGTCTTGTGAATATCCAATAAGAATTTGTACCCTTAGACAAGAGGAGAGTGTTACTTTTAAGTAGTTGACTTAAATGATCTTTGGCAGGAGTCCTAATTATAGGACTTTGGTAGAGGAATCCCAATGACACTAAGACTCTTATATAAGTCCTTAGGTAAGAAAAATGCCATACAAATGTTTGGGCCCTACTACAATAATGGTCCAATAATGGTTCCATGAAATCTACTCCCCTTCTCTTACTTATGTTCCTAAAATAGTATACTAAGGTTGTAGAGAATGGGCCTTACCCATTCATTATACTTGTATTGGTCTCTCAACATTAGTACACAACTTCCTTTTTAAGTCTATCATAGAAACACAATAAATCCTTGTCCTTTACCACATTAAATCACATTGCTTCCCCAACAACCACTAGAAATAAGGGTTAAAGAACTACCTTTGTCTCATTTTCCTTTAGATCTATAGTTTAAGTCTTCAGTACCTCAACATTGTATTAGCTAATGAGTAACTTAAAAGAATAGACGAACAACCATTCCATTATGGTTTCTGGTAGTGAATTCATTGGAGTGGAAGAAGAATAGAAAATGGGGAAAAACTATCAATATCAAGAATTAAACTGTCTCACTTAAATAATGGTAAAGTGAGCAAGAAATTGGTTATAAGGCTAATTTAAATTTCACACATGTCACACACACACACACACAAAAACACACATTAAAAATCACTATTTACAGTTATTGATTTTTGAACTTCCAAAGATAGGCCCCTACAACTAATCATTTTTTTCTTCGAGATCGTTAAATGTTTTTCCTCAAAATGCCTTCACATCACACTCTCTCATCATCACTTCATTTAATTCCTTCCATTTCATCTTTTCAATCACCAAAAGGGTAGTACATCATAAATTATACCTATTGTGCTTGGGTGCTCCCATTGTGTAACCATAACATGCAACACTATAACATTATTTGCACCTTACTTACAAACAAAAGTACTTCTATTAGTAAGCAAGGGGGCTATATCAAGGAGGTAAATCATGAAGTGACAAAACCCATTTTAAAAAACTTTGTTCAATCATGGAAATGTTTTTATTAGTAAGTAGGGGCTAATATAAGTACATAGAATTAAACGTCACATCTCTTGTCATGTGCGATGGGTACGATAGCATTGGAGCATAAGTAAAACTCATCCCATCATTCTATCATGTTAGGTTCCTAATAAAGTACTTTCCTAATACATCCATTACAAAATATGTAAAATGAATGCTTAACCCTATCACACTCAACCCCTTACTGCATTATCCTTAAGGACCTAGGAAGAACTATAGCCACCTGCATTCTTACATGTGCACATCGAAAGAGGATGGGAGGCCATGTACTAAGATAACTACATGGATACATGGCGAAACCTTAACAACCAAAGTGTTACAAACCAAGTAATTCATGATAAACTCTAAAAGGAATTTTTTAGAGAAGGAAACTTAAAAAAAATCTATAAATAAGGCTCCCTTGAGGGAATCCTCACGCATTCATTGCTCCAATGGATTAAGAGTTTCCTCATTTATTGCAACTTTCATTCCTATGCCATTTGCCATCTCTGAAGAAGACTTCTATAGTGCTTAACTCCTACCCATTACACCTGTATTTTGTGGGTTATGATACTTAGCTCTCAAATTTTCATTTATGACAAAAGCCCACCTTGAACTTTTAGATTCCAATATTTTGCCCCTACCTCATTTATAGGTTTGACAAATGACAATAGAGGTAAGATTACTAAAATATGCATTCAATGTTTAATGGGCTATAAGAACAAATTAGACTAACAATATAACAAAAGTATGCATGTTAAAGCATAAAATTGCTTGTTGTGTTGTTAGTTATTTTTCTAATTTAAATTGTTTATGTTTTTTTTTGCTTTTTCTATATTTTCATATTTTTCTTTATTATATTTTTTATAATTTTTAACTTTTCCTTATTTTTCATTTTTTGTTGCATTTTATCAAATTTCTACAAAATGGTCTCACAACATGATAAAGGGGAACTTTGGGGCTTTAGAAATGTTGAAAAACAAACATGTAAATTACATGAGAATTCATTATGAAGTTAATTGACAAAATGCCATTGGTGGGGGCAAAGTGTTGATAATGAAAATTTGTTGGAACCGATGGGCTTACTTAAGAAGGGGGCAGTGAATTGGATAGAACTTTAAAAAATTCTTTAACTATAAACAAGTGAAGCTCATAACTCTTCTCCTAAATTGAAACTAAGCCTCTTGATTATCAGGATCAAGATGTAATGAAATAAAAGGCTTAGTCAGTTAAGTTAATCAAATAATCAAGATTTAGCCTTTATGATTAACACAACTACTAAAGCAAAAGTTGTATTTACCCAAACAAATGAACAATTGTGATAGCAAGAGTTGTATGGGTTAGTAATTAAACAAATATGAATAATAAGGATAGAAAAATGCTAACAAGATGATAGCGGTTGTAATGAAATAGAACAAGTAAATGTTATCGCCAGCTATTAAGTTAGCGGTACTATAGTTAAACAAATAAGTATAAACGCTGAAAGTAAATAACTGCTGGATCAAAATATGTAGTTGAATGTAAACTTGATTGTAAATGTAAATGGTAGCTACATCAACGAATAAGGGTAGTTGAGAGAAGGACCAACTTCAAAATGATAATTAACATGAAGAACAACTATCTAAATTGAATCAACTTGAGATTCAATTAGTTGTTAGATTGGATTGAAACCTCAATGAAGATTAATTACTGAAAATAAATATATAGTTGAATAACAAATGTATAATGAAAGCAAATATCTATAAAGAAATAAATGTAAAAGAAGTTAATGTAAAGTTAGTGTAATTAGTTGGGTTAGTGATGTTAGTAGTTTACTAATTATACTAAGAGATCTTGTATCTTTTAGATCTAAAGAAAGGAAAACAAAATAAGAACAATACCTACAAGATCACAAGGATTGAAGTTATTGTAATTATCTAAGGATGTTAGAAAAGTTAGTAAACAAATAAACTGCAAAACTTGAAGAAAATAAAACATACAAAAGACAGGATTTTATAGAGGAATGGCTAACCCTATCTACATCCTCTACCTCAGACCACCATTGAGGATTTCCATTGTCCAATTGGACTTCTCAAGTGTGAGCAAAACTTTTATAACCAATGGGACTTAACTAGTTCTTGCAAGACCTAAACTAGTTAGACTTAATGGGTGCCCATTAGACATAAGTAGTAGGACTTTAGGATACAAATATTTCCTTTATTATCATCTTCAAGGGTGCTAAAAAGAGGACTTATGGATATGAATATTACGAATATTTCCTAATTTTCACCTTCATGGGTGCTAACAAGACCTTAATTCAAATCTTAAAGCCTACCTATTTATAGGTATTTTTTTTCAGCGTAATAGTAGGTTTACAGCAAGAGAAACCTTTAAATAGGCATATATAACAATACAAATCATGAATTAGCTTAGTTGCTAGAATTTCTATATAGACGGTTTATCTCAATGAAGATATTTACAATATATTGGTGAGATTATATAAGCTCAAGGATTCTCAGCTATGGTTACCTCTAACATTATTGAAGCTTAAGAATCTCTTCAACAAAAATTACATTTGCTAACTTTCTCTCATTGAAAAACAACTATATAGTATACACAAGGAAAACACATGTTTTTCTTTAACTTGATTTCAATCTCTTGCTTCTATTTAAGTCAAGTAAAGCTCCTTTATTTACAGAGATTTTGAAAGCAAGTGACTATTTTCTAACTGTTTAAGTGACTTTTCCTTTCTTAAAAATGATTCAAATTTCTTCCAACATGTTAGAAGACTTTATATATGGCAATAGCCGTTTGGGCAATTAATAATAATATTTTTTTGAAGTAATCAACTACCAAAATTGCTTGTTGGATTCATGATGAAGGGAAGTATCTTTTTTTCTTTTCTATTTGATAGTTCTTCCATATCAATTGACTAATATCATTTTGAACCTTAACTTATCTAGTTATGCGAGAGCCATCCATTGGGAAACGTTTCCCCTAGTGATAAGGCATTTTTTCTTTATTTGGCACATGTGGCACCCAATGACACCTACTTGTGAAAAAACATTAATAAATGTTTTTAAACAAATTTTCTTGTTTTTCACAAAAAGTAACATACAAAATGTTTATTAGATAAATGGCAATAGAACAAAACAACCCCTTTATTATAGTCTTATGTCTTTTTCATCTCTTATTCTCTATTTGTTTGTAATGTATTAATCTAAGTCATATACAAAATTTGCACCACCTTCCTTCCACTATTTTTGTCATATTCTTTTGCTTATCACGCTAACAATGTATTTTCTTTTTTCATCCTAAAAGCTAATGCAAAGTTTGCATCACCTTTCATCAACTACAATTTTGCTTCATTAAAATGGGGGATACATCATCTCGCTTCTTTTACCTCATTCTTAAACAAACAACCCTCTTATATATACCTCCATTAATTTCTTTCATATAAATTGAGGATTATTGCATTTACTTTTAACAAAAAAATCCCAAGTCAAATATGAAGCAAAAGTAAACCAGAATTATACTCAACTTATTTACACTACCACAAATCTTTGCATTCAAGCCTTTTCACTACTATCTATATAGAATTTACAAAATACTTTTATTTTAAAAGAAGCCTTATGACCAGTTTCATTCATCTTACTTGGTTTGTAAGTTTGAAATAATTACATGGCTTAAGAAGTCTTGAATGCTAGTATATGTGAAAGAATGTTGAGTGCTATGCCACATCAAGCTATACAATGAGCAACATGGTTGGCTATTCTTGGAACATAATTGATTGAGACGTATGGTGAGTAAACCTCTACATTTGACTTTCACATTATGATGTCACCATTGTGGTTTTAGTGCCATCTACTAACAACAAGTTAACAATATTGAGTGCATCACCTTCAAAATAAATATTAGGAATTTTGCATGTATGAACAAAAAGGAAGTGACCCCTATAGTCTTTAGCGACTAGGCCAATGGAAGTTGAATCTTAACTGATAATGACATTAACATTTATCTTGATTCTTCCTTTAAGTGGCTTAATCTAGTGGGAAATCTTATTCTAAATGGTATTATAATTTGAACTAATAAGGTTTTTGCTTTGCATCAAGTGTAGTACACGATCAAATTGTGGATGTGGAAATTTGAGCTAATTTTCATTGGATCAAATTGTGCTCCCTAGAAAATGTGATCAGTTCGAGCTAGCCATATTTGTTGCATAATAATGCTATTGACCCTATGTGTTTTGATAATAACAAACTTATTGAGAGTTTTAATGAATGTGCAATATGTGTAACTAATCTAAGTTAATCTTATTTAGCTAAAATGGTTGATAAACTAGTTTGAGCAATCAAAGCTTGGAAGAAATGCTTTGGGCAATTGTTAATCAACTTGTAACTTTCCAAAGAAGAAGACTACCACAAAAAGTTAAAAAGAAAAGAGCATCAAACTCAAATGTTCTAAAGTGTTTCACATTTTAGGACTTGGTATAAATCATATGCATGAGATGCACTCTATGGGCTTAAACTTGACCAAACTTGTTTAACTGAACCTTAGAAACTAATGGTTTATATTATGATTGGTTCATAGGTATTTTTGGACTCACTTTTGAATTTAAAAGTTGAAAATCTAAGGTTAGAAGCCTAAAAATGATTTTTAGACCTATCTCTAAGTTTTTAAGGTTGTGAATAACAAATAATCAACTACCAATTATGTTTAGCTACTTATGATAGTCGAGGCAATGTTCCTAGGACTACTTAATAATTAACTATAGAAAATTATGAGTCGACTATGTCTTACAATTGAGACTAGACATAAGTTTATTGTTAACTATTTGGAGGAAGTAATTTACTTCTAGAGAAATTTGACCCCTTGAAGGCATAATGGCTATTACCTCTTATGATATGCCTTTTATCTTATTGGGAACTCACTTTGAATATTTTTATGTATGGATTATTAATACATTCTTAATAAATTTATAAAATTTATGCTCTCTACTATTATAAATCAATGGTTTTAGATTGAAAAAAAGAAAGCTTAAATCAATAAAAAATTGCTAAGAAAAATTAAGCATTTGTGAGCATGGGTTTTATATAGAAGACAAAACCTCTAAGCTTTATTAGTTCTATAGTGAAAAAACTGAGTAGCCTTCGAACTTAATTATTTCTCATTGATATTTGTTGAATCACTTTAAGAGCATGAGATTGCAATGATTATGTATATTCTTACATTTGATACAATTTGCCTTGTATTTCTTTTTATCAACCAAGTAAGAGGCATTTATTATATTTGTGATTATATTGTTATATCTGTTGTATCTATGCATTCTAATTTAAACACCATTGAAGGTCTAGTTGGCACCTGTAAGTAACTATTTAGATTTAGTTGACACTTGGAAGTTCAATCGGTTTAGGTCTTGTAGGCACCCAAAATTCTTACTAGTTGTAAGGTTTGGCTGGCACCTAGAAGTTTAATATGTTTTTTCAGGAGGTTGCCTAAGGAGAAGATGTAGGCCTGGCTTTGGCCAAACTCTATAAAAATCCTTGTGCTTTACTTTTCTACAATTATTTTCTTTACTCGTTGAGCTCTACTTTTTTTATTGTTCTGTTTTTTGCATTGCATTATTTAGATACACACAACATTCCACTCTATAAAGTTTGCGTTTATTAAATTTAGAAAGAATTAATTGGGTGAAATTCTTTTTAGTGCCTAATTCACCCCCTCTTGGGTTAGGCTATCTAGGCAACAAGTGGTATCATAGTAAGTTCACCTATAGATTAACTTAAGAACTAGGTAGTTAAGATGACCTCCCAAGGTAATGCTCTTTATGTTGAGTGGTATTCAATCTATTTGCCTCCACTCTTTGATGTACTAATTATACTTATTGGAAGGTAAGAATGAGGATCTACCCCATCTCTCTCGACTATGAGCTGTGGTAAGTAGTTAAGAATGGTCAATTTGGAAAAGAAAATGATAGAAGTAGGCCAACACAAAATGACAAAGCTATCAACATTTAAAAAAGGGCTTGAAAAAAAAAAGAAATTTGTAAAAATTCTTCATGCATTACTACATATGAAATTTAACATACATTTCAATTCTTATAAAAGGAATTGATATAGTGGGTACTGCTACTAATGACCTCTACAAGAGAAATGATATGTGTATATAGGAGCAACAAGAGTTTGAAAAAAAAAATTGAACAAGGTGAACTCTTAGAGACAACACCAATAAAGGATGATGAAGAACTACTTCATACAATAATAATAGTTGATAACAAGATAGAATACTAACATGGTTCAAAGTATCAATACACCTATGTGTATTGGCAGAGGTATATCGGTGCTTCATATAATGCACTTTTAATTTTTTAGTTAATTTATTTTTATTAGTCTTTTTATATTATTTAATAAATAAAATAAATAGGTCCTTGAAAAAACCTTTAAATAGGTGCATTGGACACGTGTTGATATGATGCGATATGTTTGATACAATGCATGTCGTATCAAATTTTAAACCTTAAATATTCTTCATCAAGTAGGAAATATGAAAGAATTCCATATTATTGGGACCAATGGCTTACCTACGAGGAGGTCAATTAGGTAGAGATCTAAAAACTTTGATTGTATTACAATTCAATCAAGCTCAACATCACTCCCCTTAAATTGAGCCAAAGCCTTTTAACTATTAGTTACAATAATAGTTCAAGGCTTGGACGGTTAGGTTTAGGAGTTGATCAAGATAAACACTTGACACAATCGAACTGTTGGACTGATGAACCTGTAGTTGCAAAACATATAAGTAGACTATCTAGCAAGAGTTGTAGGGGTTAGTAGTCAATATTGAAACACAATAATATTAGATATTTGTAACAAGAAGATAGTAGTTAATAAGTGGATTAACAGTTAATGAACTACAACTTGATATTCAGTTAGTAGTTCTACAATTGATAAAGGAGTAGTTGAATGCAAATAAACACAATAGCAACTGGAAGCTACACCTGGTGTTGTATGCCTTTGTAGTTAGAGAGAGAAGATTGGCCATGGACAAGTAAGTAGTAGAGAGAAAGGACCTACTACACTAGATAGTTGATATATAAACCAACTATGAAATTAATAAAGCTAACTGCCAAATGTAAATATTGCTAGAAATGTAGATGAGCAATGAATGAAAGCAACAAAACAATTAAAGGTAATTTAGGCTGTATTTGGCATTCCTTATTTTATGGACTCATCACCTTTTTACAATTAAAAAGTTAGTATTCATAGGGGCATTTTAATAACAAATAGGAGATGTGCCCTTAAAATAAGGAATGACAAATGCAGCCTTAGTAATGTTTGTCAAGTTAGACCTCAAGTTGCATTAACCTTCCTTGTATCTTGTAGATGTAAAACAAAAGAAGTAGAAAATGCAAATCCACAAGATCTAAATACTCTAAGTACTATGATTAAGTTAGCGCAAATAAAAATAAACTACAAACTTTAAAGAACAAGAAATAGAAACAAGAGGCGTTCAATATTTTTGTAGAGGTTTGGCCAACCTAGATTAAGTCCTCTACCTTAGACCACCACTAAGGATTTCCACTAACTGATAGGAATTCTAAACCTTTATAACCAATAGGGCTTTACAAGTGTGAGCATTGGGAAACAACTTACTTGGGCATATTTGGAGTCGCCACCCATCAATTGAGGAAATGGAGGTGATGGGACTTTTGGGATTAGCATTAAAAATTAGTCCGGGTAAGAATCAAAAGGGAGAGGGATGGGGTTAGGCACCCCTCTCTCAGGTCTAATAGGTGGGGCCCACATGGGATCCCAAACAAACACAATTACAAAATACAAAATAATAATAATAATAAAAGCATACTAGAGAACAAACCAACACAAAAGGAAAAAAAGAAAAAAATATGCATATATCATTTATTTATATATTTTCTTATTTTTATTTTTATTTAGCTTTTTACTTTTATTTTTTCTATTTATATTTATATTTATATTTATATTTATATTTATATTTATATTATTTGTTTTATTTCATTTATCTATTTCTTTAAATTTTCTTTATTTTTTGTTGTTTTAGTTTTATTATTATTATTATTTTCTCTTTTTATTTTTATTTTTATTAATTAATTATTTTTTATGCTTGTTATCGTAGGTTGTCCACCCTAGTTTATTTTTGCTAATATAAATGGTAGGTTATGAATCTTATACTCCAATGAAGGGAGTCGTAATTATGATCCTTCATTACTGGCCAAATAGGATTGTCCAATGTTGATTTGATAATTTTTCAAAGATCAAGGAGGTCTTGTTCATTAGGATGAAGCGTGGCATGGGATATGGGTTATAAAAGATGGATAAAAGGCCTGAAGAACTATTAATATAGGCATTGGATGCTAAAATCATCACCTAAGGAATTTAATTTAGGCTATACTCTCATCATCATATTTTCATCATATTTTTCTTTTGATTAAAGCTCCTTTCATAGACATATGGATGGAGATTGCTTTTCATATTTATCATCAACATGAACTATGCATTCTTATTGATTAGGGAGGACTTTATTTTAGGACAAAATGTAAATAGATAGGAAAAATTAGAACTAGCATGTGAGTGTCATTATGAAAAACTCCATAGTGATTAAGGCTACATTTGGCATTCCAGTTAAAAACTAAGTGTTCATAGAGATATTTTAACTGCAAAAAGGAGATAAGTCCTTAAAATAAGGAATGCCAAATGCAACGACCTAAATCATTTGAACTACCCTAGTTTCTTCTAAATATTGCACTAACCGTCCTTGATAATTGCCCAAATTTTTTTGATTAGTTCTTTCTCAACAAAGCTTCCAAAAGTTCATTTCTTTTTCTTTTTCCCTTTTCCTCATTTCTCTTCCTTTCATTTTCATTTTTTCCTTTTCTCTTTTTTTGTCTCCTTTTTGTTTGAGCTCTTTCTCGATTACTCTAACTGCATTTTGTTTGTTTTGACACCCACTTACTTCATATGATCAGGATTGAATGCATCAGGTCAAACAAGTGGCCAAGGATGGCCTCCCTTTATTTCATTATCGACTGGACATTGCATATTGAAGAAGTATATGTTTAGTATAGCCTATGTTTGGTTTAATGCCTCATCACTTTGAATATAGTTAAGATTCCTTTGTAGAGCAAATTCACCTTGGACACTCTCATTCTTTTCTCTTTTTTTATTTTTATTTTTCTTCTCTTTTTTTTTCATTTTTTTTCCCTTTGATGACCCTTGAGGCGCATCTTATGGATTTGGATAGATCACTGAAAAAAGGTCTAATGCATAAGCATAACTATTTAACTAGCTACTTTTGTGAATTCATAGGAAAGGGTCAAGGCTAGTCCTTTCTTTGATTAATCGGTAGAGTACTAAGTTATAATGGTGCCTTTGTTCTATGTCATCTCAAACATTATTCACACGGAATTTGTTGCATTCTGACGGCTTTAATGTTACCTCAATTTGGACAATGGAGATGGCTTTATTAAGAGTTAAGGGGTGAAGGATGGCTACATAGGTTGAAAGGGAGCATCCCTTGTTAAAAAGGATTTTCAACTAGAAAGTCCTTGATTAACAACTAAGATTTGTTGCAAGCATGCTTTTGGAACCTCTTGCAAGTCATTAGTCAAATGTGGCAATTTTGAAAGGGAACAGCCTTTGCCTTATTCTGCGAGCAGATAATCCTAAATGGACTAGCCACTTTCTTATAAGTAAGCATCTTAGGCAAGAGAAAGAGGAATGGAAAAATAATATTTTATTGATTAAAGTGGTTGGACCCGTGAGATGGGCTACTTTATGTACCCCTTTGAAAGGGATCAAGCCGGACATAGTTCAAATTTTCTTGGAATGAAAAAAAAGGGAGGATAACAAATTATTATATTTTTTCCTCTTTTTCTTTTCTCTTTTTCTTTCTTTTCATTGTTATCATAATTTTTCTTCTTTTGCCTCTTTCATTTGTTTGTTTCCTTTCCTTTCCTTTTTTCTTTTCTTTTTCACTTTTTACTCTTTTGTTTTTTTTTGTTTTATTATTATTTTCATCATTTGTATATTTATATATTTAAATTTTATGCTCTATACTTTTCTCTCTTCTCTTTTTTTATTATTATCAAGCCTCTTCCTTTTTTGCTTATTTGCTTTTTTGTTTAATATCTTTTAATTTTTTTGTTCAAAAGTGCTCAACACACGTATCCTATTCAAAAGCTGGGGTAGCTCCTCTACTCCATTCTAGACTCAATATTTGGTTGTAGGTGAAAATGCATGGGTTGGCACATTTTATTTCTAGACATTAAGCTCTAGCAAGTTGCTAGCCTTCAAACTTCCACCTATCTAACAAATAAGCTTCTTTGGTTGGTGGCTGGTTTATGGGTTGTTGGTGTGGTCCAAATGGCCTAGTACCTATTGGCCCCCCTCCTAATAGGACATGGGATGCTAAATCTAATGGAAATGGTATGTACAAAAAGTGAGTGAACACCATGCAAAGAAATTCAAACAAAAAGCAAATATCCAATGACAATCATAAAGTAAGCAATTATTATCATAAAGAATATGAATAACATAACAACACATCGAACACAACAAGCATCAGACAAGTAAGATAGTACTGAGATAGAATGTCTAAACACTAGAGAAGAAAATCATCAATAGAGAAAAACAAAGAAATACACAAGCCTATTCTCTAACGGACATCATCCTTTGTAAACCAAATCATATGATGATCAAAGCTCTAGGAGGAAGTAACGATGGAATTGGGTAGGAGAATGAGGAGAGGGAGAGAGTGAGAGTAAACAAGAATAGAGAGAGGGATCAAGTAAGGTAAATATTGTTGTTGCAAGGATAGTGGCATGAAATGAATGAAGCGGAGAGTTTTGAGGAAGAAGAGAAAACGGTGGGAGAGGTGAGGGGAAAGATAGAATGAGAGGGGAAAAAGGGAGTGAGAGAATAGAAAGGAAATGAGGTTGTTACCACCACTGGTTTGAGTTGCAGTGGCGATGACAAAATAAGGGGAGAGGAGAAAGAAGGAGAAGAAGAAGAAGAGGGGGGAGGAGAGAGAGAGAGAAGAGAAGAGAAGAGAAGAAAAGAGAAAAGAAGATGAACAATGAACGTTTTGGTAAAGAGGGTTATCGGGTTCGGATCTGCCATCTTTTTGGTTCTTGGTTAAAGAAGATGAACAATGAAAGTATCCAATTAGGTTTAATTAGAAACTTTAAGTTAGGTTTTATAATAAGGCTAAGGGGTAGTTTTGTACATTTTGGAAAATCTAGAGGCATTTTTGTCATTTTGGGAAATCTAGATCAAACCGAAATTATGGTTTAATCATGGGGTAGAACACAAAGGGAGGAGATGGGTTTAGGCATATATCGTAGTCTTGTGTGTGTAGGTTAGTGAGATTGGTTGAAATGGAATCTTTTTAGTTGATGGGGTAAGACAATGTATTTTTGGTTGAAATTTGGTAGGTGGGGTTTTTGATCATTTTGGATTGAATGGTGGGGTTAGATTGGCCCAACTAGGCCTGGAAGATCTAGAAGGGGTGTGATTTGTTTAATCTAGAGCTTTAAAATAAAATCTTTTTGTGATAGTGGGGCAAATGATGGCATTTTAGGCTGCAATTTTACAGGTGGTTATTTTAGAGTATTGAGGATCTAGTTGTAATTTTGAATTGGTTCAGGGGGTTTTGATCATGGGAGTTTGGGTTCATAAGAGGGTCATAATATAATTTTGAATTGATAGATGGGTAAATGTGGAAATTTTGAGTTAAAAATTTGTGGAGAGATATTTTGGTGTGTCTGAAGTTCAATGATGTGTATGATTGATTCAGGGGTGTTAGGATCAAGGGGATTTGGGTTACGAGTGTTAGGTTATCAAGAGAGCTTGAAAATGAAATCTTGGTTTGATGGTGAAGTAAACGAGGGAATCTTAAGTTGAAATTTCAAGGCCAAACTTTTTAGGAGGTCTTGGGTTTGATGGTGGTGTCTGATCTAAGGGTCAAGGTGTAAATGAAAGTTTATTGGGGCCACCATATGGGTGTTAGGTAGATTTAATGGTGGATATGAGAGTTTTGGGGTGTTTAGAGAGATTTTAAGGGTCTAATCGAGTGTTCAAGGTGAATAAGGAGTTAATGCAGTAGACTGAGAAAAAAATCTGGTGCTGCAATTGGTGCTTGTAATGCCTTTCCTAGTTGGACTTACTTGGGTGACAAGAAGAGCTGATGCGTATAACTTACACTAGCAAGTGCACTAGCCGATCAAGTAATATAATGATGAGTAGAGTATTGTTCATAATAGCTATAAATATAGAACCCTAGCAAGTGCACTAGTTATTATGTAGTATAAAATATCATTCCCACGGGGATTTAACAAAATAAGTATTTGAACCACAATCTTCCCTAATTATCCGGACAACTGAATTTCAGAATTGAGCAAGAACTATTGAAAATAAAAATTAGCATAAGAAAATAAAAGCAAAGGTGATCACTAATCGAATCTGTAATGGATGGAACTGCTAGGGCTTTTTGGTCCACCTAACCAATGTAATGAATATTTATGAGTTCAATTTACCAAGATTAGTTGTCATTCTCATAAGCTGAAGTCTTTCCAATTTTATTTAATATTCTCTCTCGAGATATACTAAATCTATGCCCATCAGGTAGCCCTTCGATCTCTCGAGTGGAACTCTCAAGATGGGAGTGCATTAAGTCCAAGAAGACCATGAGATTCAGATGAATCATGTATATATATCTCTATATACCATTCAATTCACACTATGAATTATTCAGTTGATTATGTGAATTCCTCTCTCGACTCATTCACATAACTCAAATCAATTAAGAGGTGGCCAAGCTCTTAATTGCATTAAGCACAATGATTCATAGACTGTATGAAAATCACAATCTTGGATAAGTCATAAAGATAAAAATATATTCATTAACATAATTAGGCTTTCCTCAGCCCTAGCAAGAAACAAATCAGCTCATGATAGAAGAATTAAAGCAAACAAAGGGAAAGAAAGAACTCTTAGAATCGCCTATGATGCTGAGATCTCCTCCTCTTGTCGCCACCTTCTTCTTGAATTCTTGCTCCTTTCTTGACTGGTTGTCCCTTTCTTCTTGATTCAATCTCCAAGATTGAGTGATTGTGTGATGCCTAAAGCTGGTCCACCCCCTCCTTTATATAGTTTAAAGGGGAGGGTTGGTCTCCTACTTCCTCTTGAAGTTGATCTTTACAAGAATAGAAAGTCCTATCCTAATTCTAATCTTATCTTTTTATCTAATGACTCAATCCTTTTATCTCTCTAAGATTGCATCAAGAATTTAGATCTGGAAGGACTCTTCTCAGTTTCTTGTTCTTGGATTCGTATTAAACCTCCTCTGCGAATTGGGCTTTAGCCAGACTTTTCTGCAAGTTGGGCTTCAGTTGCGGATTGGGCCTTCTTACGAATTTTCCCCGACTTTGGACCCGGATTTGACTTCGATGTATGCCGAATCTGTAAAAGCCCAAAGCATGAAAATTGTGGCTTTTTCTCTTATCTTTCCAGTGGATCTTGAATCAGCCCATTCGAAGTTCGGATACACGAGTTAGGCCCAAATTACTGAACGATGTCAAAACTGTGAAAAATCATCCGATTTGTCTTTCTTTGCTCCTGATACCTTCTTTCATGCCCTGAACAGAAATATGAGCCCAATTAGATGCTAATTTGGTATAAAAGACATAATAATTGGGGATAAAAATATGATAAATTCTACTCTCAGCAGTTCCCATGAGGATTGATCCAACAACTACTAGTACTGAATCAGCTGTATGTTATTTGATAACACGAAATATTAAACAAAGAAAAACCCTAATTCCTAATCAACAAACTACCCTAATCAGTTCGGATCGGACCACTTTTAATGATAAGAAGAGTTATTGCATGCAAGACCTAACAGAACCGATTTAGCAATTAAATCCTTAAGCTGTCCAACTGAAGTGAATTCAGTCTTGGGTTGGCGAAACCCTAATTTATGAGTAGTCTCTCTGGAGCGCAACCCACCCTATCTCTGAATGACAATTCCTATATCTCTATAAAAAAATTAATCACCAAAGATGCATTAAGAACAAAGAATTCGTAGGTCATCAATTCAGGTATGAAAGATTAAACCAAACCATACAACTTATCTCTAAGATGCATTCAATCCATTTCTTGATTAGATGATCTGATTACCTAAACTCTTTCTCAAGCAATTCAAGTAATCCAAGATGCAAGAATAATTCGGCCAAGATTATTCTATAAATTGAAACCCTAATCAAGAATCCCAAGAATAAATCACACTCAATCGGATATGCCTAAGTTTAATTGCAATTCAGAATTAAAGCTCATCATGGTTCGCATAAAAGCAAGAAAGAATAAAGATTCAATAGAAAAACCTCAAGAAACCCTAATCGAATCTAGGTTACCAAACCGTAGAACCAAAGAGGAAGATAACTTATTATCTTTGTATCAGTCTTCATTCTCCTTGCTGTGATTCTTCTCCAATTCGCATTCAGTAGGCCCTCTCTTCTCTCCAACAATTTTTCTTCTTCTATTTTCTTTCTTAGGGTTCAAACCCTAATTTTCATCCATTCCCTGAATGAAAACTTGTAGGCTAAGGAATGGCTCCCGCACGTCAGTTGTGTGGTTATAGATAATTCGGGCCCAATTTTGACCTCGATTCACTCTGTATATATCAAAATTCCAAACATAAAAGTTGTAGAAAGTTTCCTTATCTTTCCAATGCATCTTGAATCATCTCAGTTCGAGTCCAGATAAGAGAGTTATACCCAAATTACGATGCGGTGCCGAAATTGTCTAGAATTACCCTATTAGCCTTGTTTTTCACTTAACGCCTCCTTTCGTGTCCTAAATCAAAATATAAGAATAATGAGTCCATTTAGGCACTAAATAAGTATAAAAGACTAAATATTAAATGATAAAAATATGATAATTTTCATTCTCATCAAGAGACAAACCAGTAGGGCTTCCAAATGCCTCAAAGACTTATTAGTTGGGCTTAATAGAGGTGTTGGCAGGACCTTAAATGGTGTTTAACACCTACTAAAAGATCTTCCACTAATAATCATGTGAGCAATTTTATAGCAAGTACAACCTATTCATAGGTGGATTTCAATGATTACAAGCTTAAACCAATAAGTTTTTAGAGTTTTACATAGATGCTCTGCTTAGGGAAAGAGATCTCAACAAATGGGTGAGAATAAGAACAAAGGCTTCTTAAACAATGCTAAGTTTTAACACTGATAAAGCTCAAAGATTTCCTCCAAAAGACTCTAGCTCTACCTTTCTCTCTCTAAAAAACAACTATATACAATATGTATAAGTGAAGGCACAAGTTGTTTTTTTATAAGCTTTGATTTAAACTTGGCTCTTCCTTTCTTATTCTTTGAATCAAAATGAAAACCTCCATTTATAGAGGATTGAGAGTAAGTGATCATTTTTTAACCATTGGAGTGCTTTTACTCTTTTAAGAAATGATTCAAATTTTCTCTAACTTGTTAAAGGGCTTTCTAGATTTAGTAGTAATCCTTAGAGTCTACGAATAGTCAAATTTCTTCATGATAGACGACTATACTATTCTATTAGTTGGCTACAATAAAAAGGGAGGAATCTTTTTTCTCTTTCAATTGATTGGTTCCTCCTTATTAGTCGATTGGTATGCTTGTGAAATTATTCAGTCCAAGTAGTTAACATATGTTTATTGAGTAGTCAACACATCTTTTTAGACCGGGCAATTTGCATGCCTTGACTATCATATTTAGTCAACACTTATATATTTGGATAGTCAACCACTTCTTGTAGTCTTGGCTATGCATTCCTCGGCTGTCACATTTATTCAAGACATGACTCAAGTGTAGCCAATTACTCCTTTGTTAAAGAAGGTTGTTGACCCTTTGTCAAAGAAGGTTAAAAAACTCATAAAAAGGGCAGGTCGTTGATTTATCCTATGAATTCTTGTCATAGGATTCATAGGAAAGAGTGTTTTATGATAACAAATACATTGATATTGTTGACCCTATGTGTTTTGAGATTGCTATTTGTCATCATCAAAAAGGGTTCATATGAAATAGTCTTTTGTGACATGGCTTAGTCACTAAACAAGTGCAGTCATCTAGGATTTACTATGAAAAGGTTGAATCTATCCAAATATCATAAAGAAGTAGCTAAAATATGAATTGACTAGACATCTTCTTCAAAAGAAAAAACCTAGGATAATATTTTCTCTTTGATTAATGTGCAGAACTATTGAGTCTAAAAGGGCACTCAAGATCCATCTAACATTGGTCTTTGATGAAGATAAGAGAAACATAATGGGTAACACTATGAAGACACTTGTTTCCTAGAGATTAGCTCACAAAACTTTAGTCCGGATCTCGTCAAGAATTCTTAAAATTTTGAATAAAATTTCAGATCTGCAGAAGAAGTGTATACATAATTATAGATATGTTTCTCTCCCCATAAATGAACTCACATTAGGAATAAAGTACTAAGTAGAAAATTTTCTAAGTGCTAATGGCAAGTCTTGAGAGAATAAAGATAGTATGTCCTTGTGGGCATGATCTCTTCTACAATAGAGAATACTTCATGGGTAGGAAATTCATTTCTCATCACTTTTGGTTCAACAAAAAGAAAAGTTTTAGATTTTTCTGCTAGTTGGGTGATCCCAAGATGTGCCCTCGTGGTCAAGGCACCTATAGAGTGAGAGTGTTAAAGAAGGTAAACACTTGATGGATGCAATTCTAGATTTATGCTAACTAATTGTGCACGATTTGGAGGCTCCTAGCTGGAAGGTTACCTAGACACTAGTCGTGTAGCGAGCTGGACCAACCTGCAAGACAAAGGATAACCCAGGGTGGCTAACCCGGCGAGGTCACTCCGATGCTTAAGTTAGTATTGGATTCTGGTTGCAAGCTGAAAGCTTGAATGCTAGGATGCTAGTGAGCAAGTAATCGTGCGTACCTAAGTCTGGGGGTTAATGCCCTTATATAGGTGGGCTGCAGTAGGCCTTGCGAAACACTCCCAGAATCCTTGTCCTGTGACATAGGGATTTGTTCTGAATTGATTGTGCATGATTTGGAGGCTCCTAGCTGGAAGGTTACCTGGACACTAGTCATGTAGTGAGCTGGACCAAGCCACAAGACAAAGGATCAAAGAAACCGGGGTGGCTAACCTAGCGAGGTCACTCCAATGCTTAAGTCACTATTGGAATCTGGTTGCGAGCTGAAAGCTTGAATGCTAGGATGCTAGTGAGCAAGTAATCGCACGTACCTAACTCTTGGGGGTTGATGCCCTTATATAGCTGGGCTATCGTAGGTCTCATGAAACGCTCCCAGAATCCTCGACCTATGACGTAGGGATCCATTCTGCTTTGGAAGGAGGGTAAAGTACCAATTAATAAGGCTTACCATTTCCCTCTAATTCGAGCGGGATAAGGATGAGGCCTAAAGTCATGCGGCATGATCTCGAGAAGTTTGGAGATGACTGTCGAGCTTCTAGGTTTAGTTACATGGAACCTCAACGCAAGTGGGTACCGAGGTACTCTGGGTCCGAAGTGGCCGAGCACCTGAGGTTCCCTGATCTACTGATGTGGCTCTATGTTTCGATTTGTCATTTAGCTGGCAGGTCATGTCCACGTGTCCCTTACATATTAGGTCGTGCCAAATCACCCGTCATCAATTACCCCCCACTCCCCGTGCCAGGGGTCCCAATCTGGAGCGGGGAGTTCATGGCGAGCCCAGGTGGATTTGGCACAACTTTCAGGTTGGACATTCATGACCCATTTGGCTCGACCAGGGAATACCCAGATCACGTATCGTGTATGAGTGGACATCATGCCATTTATAAACTCCATGGACATCTAAACATGCGCACAACTGAATTCAACCTTGGGTGGCATGCAACCAGTTTTCATGAAAGATGTCGGATCACGTAGATCTCGACCATTGAGTCCCGGTCATAATAGCTATAAATAAGGGCCAGAGGGGTCCATTTTTTCACCTCATATTGCATGCTTGAGTCTATTGAGGTCGCATTTCAGTCTTCTAGGCTGGTGTTAGTTGCCTTTGTGTTCAAGGTCTTTTCGCTTCCTTCGGTCTTCTTGTGTGTTCATCTCCCTTTGTTTTCATTTCCTTTTTCCTCTAGTTCGGAATGTGTAGCATAGATAGTATTTTTGATGAGAGTGAAGAGTCCATCGGAGCTTAGGTGGGCACCTCAGCACAGGTTGTAGAACTTCATCGCCAAGTAGTATGTTGACACTTTAGCACGTAAAGGCATGCTGGATGGGACAACCTATGATCACGTTGTAGGGGGACGGAGTCGCGACCACTAGGAAAGTATGCTCGAATCGCACTATGTTTGGTTATGTCCCTATTTCTACTAGCAGGGTGACCCGACCAAGGGGTTTGACTTCTTCGCCGTTGAACCCCACTAAGGGGTTATCTGCTGGTTTTAAGTCACTCTGTTTTAGCTGTAGCCTATTGAAGGTCCCTTTGAATAGGATATCGGCCGAACTGCTTGAGTCCACCAAGATCTGCTTCACTTCAAAATCATTTATGATGAGCTTCACAATAAGAGCACTGTCGGGAGGATTCTGTATCCCACGTGCATCGTCCTCGGTGAAATAAATGGCCTCTTCCACCCGAGGTCGCTTTGGTGGGTTTTCTACTTCATGCTCTAGTTCTCTGACCTAGGTCTTACCTACTCCTGTGGTACACCCCGCTACAATGGATCCACCGGTGATCATGTTGATCACCCTGCGGATCGGTCTCTCTTTAGGTGGTTGCCGAGGTTGCTGCTCATTCTATCTGCTCGACTCTGAAGCGTCTCTTCTCTAGTCTCCTTATCGGTCCCCCTGTTCTTTTTCCTTGATAAAACATACTTCTTTAGGTACCCACGACGAATGAGCTCTTCGATCTCATCGTGAAGATTCTGATAGTTTTTTGTACTATGACTGTGGTCTTGATGAAAATGACAATAGACGTTTGGGTTCCTGGTCACTGGGTCTCCCTGTAGCCTAGGTGGCCACTTGAAGAAGTAGGATGGAGCATAAAATGCACCTACTATTCAAGCGAGTGAGATGGAGCATAAAATGCACCCACTACTAGAAAAAAAAGGGAGAGAAAAAGAAGAAAGAAAGATAAAAATGTTTTCCCTAGTTTACTACCTGGTTTGTAGTAGCAAGAATTGGATTGGTTGATGGATGAGTTCTATATGACTTGGTTGTGTTGATTTAACGGTTTGCAATAGTTAACCTAGAATATTTGTGGAAAAAGATGAAGGGAAGTTGTTTAAAGTTTGGTAGGATAGTTTGCTCATTTTTGCCTAAATTTTGTTTTGCCCGAGGACGTGCAAAGTCTAAGTGTGGGGGGGTTTGATAGAGTGCGTAATTTCCATCTTATTTGTATTTTTCTTATTTAATTAGTAAGTTAATTAATGGATTTAATTGTGTTTTATTTAGAAAATTGCAATTTGGGAAATAAAGTTGAAAGGAGCCTGCAGCATAACCCCAACATGATGGAAGGAGACCAACACGATTTCAGCAGGAGACTTGAGCATGCAAGAAGTGGGCCCGCTCCATCAATCTTAGTAGGATTCGGCTGAATTGGAGGTGTGAATCACCAGAATTCAATAGAGTCTATTTCTTGCTGTACTTCTAAAAAGAGTCAGAGTCCATCTCAGTTAGAATTCCTATTTAGAGATAAGAATAGATTAGATCTGAAATAAGCATTATCCCTTTAGGAAAATTGAACTTCTATTTGAGAAAGAACTCCTAAGAGGTGCTAGAAACAGCCCCCTCCTAAAGCTATATAAAGGGGGGGGGGTAGACTAGCAAGGACGACATCAAGCAATCAAGGAAGGAAGGAAGCATAATACATCCTCTCAATCTAGAAGCTGCGATCTCTCCATGAAGTGCGATTAAGCTTTTATTGTTTGGTTGAAGGTTAAGGAAGCTTGGGTTCTACAAAAATTGTGAGATCTAATTGATTTTATTTCAATTCATTATTTCTGAGTATTTATATATTTTCTGTGATTTCTTATATTGATTATTTTATTGATTGAGCAACAGGATCCATTGTTCAATCGATAAAATAATCTAGTGCCAATTAGATCATCAAATTCGTATATATTTGTTAGATTTAATCCTTGTAGCGAATAACATAAACCGATTATGGACAAGTTTTCAGTTCATGTTATGAAAATATATGATCTGGTTTAAACGAACTGAGCTTGTGTGTCCATTGACTAGAATTGGGTCTCTATAATTCTTAAAGCTATTAATAGATTAAATCCTAAGAGCTTGTTTAGGGCTGTCTATTAATAAGAGAAGTAATCAAAGAGCTTGTTTTGATTGTTGAAAATTCAAGTAGAGATTGACTATTAGAGCTTTTTAATAGCTATAACCAATTTACTCATAAGCACCTGAATTCATCCTTGCATCGATGATCAATTGTAAGAATCCAGGCTGAACTTACCTCTTCAATCGAAAATGTTGCCTTCTATCGATTTGACCTTTATTTTATCTTATTTTATCTAATTTTCCTTATCTTTATAACAACCCCCTACTTCATTTTCTTGGGAATAAATCCACCCAATCCTTGTGGAGACAACCTTTCTCATCGCTATATACAAAAGTGTCTATTTCAAGCAGGACTTTATTTTTGTTGGATTCGACACCCACCATGCATGCTTTGTCTGCTCCGGCGAGATGCATTTGAGACTGGATTGCATCTACATGGTCACTGGGGTTGAAACTTCTATCGTATTTTTCCAACGAAGGTACCTTGAAGTCCTTCGGTATTAGGGTTGCTAGTAGCTCGAGGGATGATGCGTATTTGCTACACAAGCAAGTGCACTAGCCGCACAAGTAATAGAGTGATGAATAGAGTATCATTTTTCACGAGGACTTATGCAGCAACTACTAGTAGTATATCAACCTTCTATTATCTGATAAATTGAAATGTATATCTAACCTACAACTAAATTCCGAGCTAACAAATTATCTATAAGGAATTGGATCAAACATCTTGTATGAAAGTTGAGAAGACAAGCTAATTATGCATAGAATTGATTCAACAATTAGTTCTCTAGGCCATTCGATTAGATTAGGATTCAACCTTGGTTTGGTGAAACCCCAAGGCAATGAATAGCCTCTCTCAAGCGCATGTTCATTCTATGCATAAGTGATGATTCTTATATCTCTATCAAGAATTTAATCCCCATGCATGCATTAAGATCTAGACATTCTAGGGCATCATTTCAAATTGAATGAATACCAACCGAATTGTGCAAGTTATCTCTAACATTGCACTAAACTCGGTTCTTGACTAGCAGTTCCTTATATCTAGAGTATTTCTCAAGCACTCTAGAACTTCCAAAAATTAAAAATAGTTCAGCCAAACAGAATTAAGGTCGCCTAAATTCTTTCTCAAGCAATTCAGTCATTACAAAAAATCAAGATCAATTCGGCTAACAGTTCTAACAATTAAATTTCTAATTAAGAAACATCAAGATTGCATCTAATCCATTCAAATGAACATAGAAAGCTAACTACAAATCTAAATTTATAGAAATCATGCTTCAATTACAACAAGAAGGAAAAATTAATGGAGAATTAAACATGAAACCCTAGCTGATTTCAATTACCAATGACGCAAAATTCAAGGAAGAAGACAACCTAGATTGATCTCCTCTAATGGATTCTTCTTCGAAATTCGAATTCAGCTTCTTCTCCTCTTGAAGTTGCTTGAATCTCCTCCTTTCTTCTCTCTTGCATGCCTATCTCTTTCTTCTCCCTCCAAGAATTTGAACTCAAGGAGTTTTCTCCCCAAAGTTTTGAATCACAAGGTGCTGAACCAATTCAGGTATTTGAACCCCTTTTCCCTCCAAGATTTCTCCTTATATAGTTTTTCCTTCAGCTCCCTCTCTCTTCTAGAAGTTGCCACCCTTAGCCTCTCTTGAATCTTCTAGAAGTTGCCGCCCTTAGCCTCTTTTGAATCTTCTTTGAGCTGTTCTTAAGCTGCAAATGGGCCTCCTCCTTGCTAGGCCAAATAAGCTCCCGTGGAGGTTGCGGCTAGGCTCTCTCTTTGGGCTCTCCCAAAGAGTGCAACATGGACTTCATGGGGTGAATGACCCTCTTAGCTGGGCCTTTGTTCTAGCTGGATGATTTGCCTCTACTTTGACCTCTTTTCCTTGGTTTTGTGCTCTCTTTTCACTAAACTAGCCTCCTTGGATAAATTCCTGAAATTAAGCTGAATTAGGGTAAAACTTTACACAAATCAACACAAAAACCATGCATAACACCAGAGTTTTATATTTAAATTGTGCACACATCAAACACCCCCACACAAAATATTTTGCTTGTCCTCAAGTGATGAGAATAAAAATTATCATATTTTTATCCCTCAATATTCAATATTTTATACTTAATTAGTACCTAATTGGACTCACTATTCTTGTATTTTGATTTAGGGCACGAAAGAAGGCTTAGGGTGAAAAACAAGGCTAATCGGGTAATTTTGCATAGTTTCGGCATCACATGATAATTTGGGCATAACTCTCTCATCCTGATTCCGATTGAGATTATTCAAGATGCATTGGATAGATAAGGAAGAACTCTACAACTTTTTATTTTACGTTTTGATAGATTCGGAATGCATCAAAGTCAAAATTGGGCCTGAAGTCTAAGAAAATTCGTAGAGAAGCCCAGTTTGCAGAGAAGCCTTGCATCAACCCAATTCATTGAAGAAGCCCAATACGAATACAAGAATAAGAAACATCAAAGAGTCCGATCATATTCAAATTTCTATTGTATTTCTAGAAGGATAAAAGAGATTAAGATTACCAGTTAAGAGATAGGAGTATATTAGATCTAATCTAGGCATTATCTATTAAAAAACTAAACTGCTAATGGAGAAAGAACTCCTTAGAGGAGTAGGAGACAACTCCCTCCTAAGTCTATATAAAGGGGGCGGACTAGCACCCAAGGAACCATCAAATACTCGAAGAGAGATTTAGCCTTTAAGAAGAGCAATCAACAACCAAGGAGGAAGAAGCAGAGTTTGCCCCCTCTCATCTGGAAGCTGTGATTTCATCATGAAGTGTCTGTAAGTTTTTAATTTCTGGTTGAAGGGTTAGGGAAGCTTTGATTCTATAAACATTGTGAGATCTAATTGATTTTTATTTCAGTTCATTGTTTATGGGTATTCATATGTTTTCTACGATTAATACGAGGACAAATAATACGAGTAGAGGCTGACTGTTAGAGCTTGTTAATAGATATAACCAATTTATTCGTAAACATATGAATTTATCCTTGTATGGAGGATAAATGAGAAGAATCAAAGCTGAACTTGTCCCTTCAATCGGAAGCTATCTCCCATCGATTTGATCCTTGCTTTCTGTTATTTCCTTTTATTTCATCTTATTTTCCTTAATTCAACAACCCCCTACTTCATATACTTGGAAATAAATCCACCCAATCCTTGTGGAGATGACCTTGCTCATCACTATATACAAATTATTCACTCGAGCAAGACTTTTTATCTTTGGTTGGATTCGACACCCACCAAATTTTGGCATGTTGCCGGGGATTGGTGTCCTAAGTAGATTTATTTCCTTTTGCTTGGTTTATGCCTTGTTCTTCTTGTGTAGGTGAACTCCACTATGATCCCGAGATCGAAAACACAGTTCATCGCTTGAGGAAAGAAGCCAAGCAACGTCACAACCAATCAACATCACTCCCATCTCCCAGGGTGAAGTCAGCTGCAGAGATCATTGAGCCGTCTAACCACGCTGAAGAAGAAATCATGGACAACATCGAAGAGAGAACTCTTAGAGAGCTAGCCGCACCATATCTATACCAATAACTACTCTGCATTGAATATGTAGATCTAGCGGTACCCTTCGAGCTCAAATTTGGTATTATCCACTTACTTTCTACTTTTCGTGGACTTTCAGGTGAAGATCCCCACAAACACTTAAAAGAATTCCATGTAGTATGCTTAAGCATGAAGCCTCAAGGTGTTACCAAGGAACAGATCAAGCAGTGTGCCTTTCCTTTCTCATTAGCTAATAAAGCTAAGGATTGGCTTTACTACTTACCTTCCGGTTCTATCACCACATGGAATGATATGAAAAGGCAATTTCTTGAAAAGTTCTTCCCTGCCTCCCGAGCTGCTAATATCAGAAAGGAGATTTGTGGTATAAGACAATTCAGTGGGGAAATTCTCTACGAATACTAGGAGGGATTTAAGCAACTCTGTGCTAGCTATCCGCAACATCAGATTCTAGACCAACTCCTTATCCAATATTTCTATGAAGGGTTATTGCCGATGGATAGGAGTATTATTGATGCAGTAAATGGAGGTGTGTTTGTGAACAAAACTCCTACCCAAGCAATAGAATTAATCTCGAACATGGTAGCCAATGCACCACAGTTCGACATTAGACAGAAGTCCATTCCAAGGAGGGTCAATGAGGTAAGCACTTCTTCCATCAATCAAAGATTAGACACTCTTACCTCTCTTGTGGAAAAATTGGTGGTAGGTCACGTACAACAAGCAAAGACATGTGGCATTTGTTCAACTATGGGTCATCCAACCGACATGTGCCCTATACTTCAAGATGAACCCTATGAACAAGCCAATGCTGTTGGAGGCTTCCCACAAAAGAGATATGATCCCTATTCAAATACCTACAATGCAGGATGGAGGGATCATCCTAACCTTAGCTATGGAGCCAAGCCCTTCGGCTTCCAACAATAGCATCAATCTAGACCACTGGCTCCACAATATTTGTCTTCCAACCCAGGTATGTCTCTAGATGAAATTGTTAACGCACTTGCAATTAACACTCAACAATTTCAACATGAGACAAGGACAAGCATTCAAAACCTGGAGAATCAGTTCAGCCAATTGGCAACTACTGTGAGTCGAATAGAATCTCAAGTATCAGGAAGGCTACCCTCCTAGACCGCAACTAATCTGAAACAGAGTGCTAGCACAATCACCTTGAGAAGCGGGAAAGAGCTGGATGAACCTAATGATGAAGCATCTAAAGATACAACTAAAGAAGAGAAAGAAAAGGAGACACCATCACCCTGAAAAAATTCAAGCAGAAAGCAACTCCAAGCCATAGTCATCGCTCCACCTTTTCCTAGCCAATTTGTAAAATCCAAGAAGGAGGAGCAAGACAAGGATATTCTCGAGACATTCCGCAAAGTTGAGGTAAATATCCCCCACCTTGATGCAATCAAACAGGTACCCCACTATGCAATCAAATGTTTCAACAATTCTCCAAAAGGGACTACCCCCTAAATGCAAGGATCCAAGTATGTTCACTATCCCTTGTAAAATAGGAAATGTCCAGATCGAAAAAGCAATGTTAGATCTAGGAGCTTCAATAAATGTCATGCCCCATTCTATTTACATGACCATGAATCTTGGACCACTAAAAGAGACAGGTGTGATCTTACAACTCGCTGATCGATCTACTACATACACGAAGGGGGTTTTGGAGGACGTCTTGGTCCAAGTTAATAATCTGGTCTTTCTTGCCGATTTCTATGTGATCGTTACGGAAGAAGATAATTCTTCCAATTCAACTCCAATTTTGTTGGGAAGACCCTTTCTTAAGACGTCAAAACTAAAATTGATGTGCATAAGGGGACACTTACCATGGAATTCGATGGTGAAATTATCAAGTTTAATATCTATGATGCCATGAGATATCCTAACAATGCGCATTCCATTTTTTCTATAGATATCACTAACTATTTGGTGCAGAAAAATTTCGAACTAGATGACGAAGACACGTTGAAAGTTGCACTTAACAATAGTCCTGATCAATTACAACAAGCAGAGCAGAAGTTTGTGCTGAAATCGGAATTGCAAAATTTGACTTCTGAGCTAGACTCTTTTGAAATTACTCATAATGCATCTTTTATTAGTTTACCTCCAACTCACACAAAATTCCTTCCATCTATTGCGCAGGCACCTCAGCTGGAGCTGAAGTCATTGCCAAAGCACCTAAAGTATATGTTCCTAGGCAAGGGAGAGACACTTCTTATGATAATCTCCTCCAAACTTGATGCATTAGAAGAGAGGAAGCTAATTCAAACACTCAAGGAATGCAAGGAAGCGATTGGATGGACTGTAGCTGATATCAAGGGAATAAGTCCATCTACCTGTATGCACAAAATACTTTTGGAAGAAGACTCCAAACCTGCAATAGGAGCCCAACGCCGATTAAACCCACCTTTGATGGAGGTGGTGAAGAAAGAAGTTTTAAAACTTCTAGATGCTGGAATAATCTATCCAATTTCAGATAGTAAGTGGGTAAGTCTGGTACAGTTGGTTCTGAAGAAAACATGTATAACTGTGGTTGAAAATTAAGATGGTAAGTTGGTGCCTACCTAAATTCAAAATGGGTGGCGGGTGTGTATAGATTACCAGAAGCTAAATTCGTTAACTAGAAAAGATCACTTTCTGCTTCCTTTTATTGATCAAATGCTTGAAAGATTAGCTGGCAAATCTCATTATTGTTGCCTCGATGGTTATTCAGGGTTTCATCAAATCCCAGTTGCGCCAGAGGACCAAGAAAAGACTACCTTCACCTCCCCCTTTGGTACCTTTGCTTATCGCCGCATGCCATTCGGTCTCTGCAATGCTCCTGTCACATTCCAAAGATGCATGGTTAGTATATTTTTAGATTATGTGGAAAGCATTATAGAGGTATTTATGGATGATTTTACAGTTTATGAAGATTCTTTTGATTTGTGCCTATCTAATCTTACAAAAGTTCTTGAAAGTTGTATAGAAAAGAACCTCATGCTGAATTATGAAAAATGCCATTTCATGGTCGACCAAGGCATTGTTCTAGGGCATGTAGTCTCTTCTAATTGAATTGAAGTTGATAAAGCCAAGATAGATGTTATTAGATCCTTGCCTTATCCCACAAGCATACGGGAAGTTCACTCTTTCCGTGGACATGCAGGATTCTATTGAAGATTCATCAAGGATTTTTCCAAGATAACTTGTCCCTTGTGTAATTTGCTCTAGAAAGATGTGACGTTTGATTTTGATGAAGCATGCAATGCAACATTTGATAAGTTAAAGGAATCGCTGACCTCAGCCCCAGTTATTCAGCCACTAGATTGGAGTCTCCCTTTCGAAATTATGTTCGATGCAAGCAATTATGCTGTCGGTGCCATTCTTGGACAGAGGGTTGGAAGAGCCGCTCATGCGATATACTACGCTTTGAGAACCCTTGATGCTACCCAATGCAATTATTCAACAACAGAGAAGGAACTCTTGGCTGTAGTTTTTGCCCTAGAAAAATTCTGTTCATATTTATTGGGTACTAAAGTGATTGTTTATTCTAACCATGCAGCCCTAAAATTATTGCTCGCCAAGAAAGAAGCAAAACCGAGGCTCATCCGCTGGATTCTCCTGCTACAAGAATTCAACCTCGAAATCCGTGACAAGAAGGGTGCAAGAAATTTGGTTGTAGATCATCTTAGTAGACTGATCACAAGCGAAGATGCAACACCTTTGAAGGACAAATTCTTGGACGAGCACCATTTTACAATTCAAGAAGAAACTCCATGGTACGCGGGCATTGTTAACTATTTGGTTACTAGAACCATACCAGGAGAATTATCAAGAGCCCAAAGAGATAAGGTAAAAAGCGATGCCAAATACTACATCTGGGATGACCCATATCTGTGGAAACAATGCTCTGATCAGATCCTTCGAAGCTGTCTACCTGACCTTGAAATCCCTTCCATTCTTCAGTTTTTCCATTCATATGCCTATGGAGGCCATTTCAGCCCAAAAAGAACAGCATGAAAGTACTGGAATGTGGATTATTTTGGCCTACTCTATTTCGTGGTGCTTATATGTTCTGCAAGGCCTGTGAACAATGCCAAAAGATGGGCAACTTAAGTCATAAAAATCAATTGCCGCTTACCCCTATACTTGTATGTGAAATATTTGATGTATGGGGTATAGATTTCATGGGCCCGTTTCCTTCATCTTTTGGTAATGTTTACATTCTACTAGTTGTGGGTTATGTTTAAAAATGGGTAGAAGCTAAAGCTACCCGGACTGACCATGCTAAAGTTGTTGTAGATTTTGTTAAGCCCCACATTTTTTCCAGGTTCAGAATGCCTAGGGCGATAATAAGTGACCGAGGCACTCATTTTTGTAACCGGATGGTGAAGGCTTTATTCAAGAAATATAATATCACCCATCGAATCTCCACTGCATACCACCTACAAACAAGTGGACAAGCCGAGGTGTCCAACAGGGAGATCAAGTCCATACTTGAAAAATCGGTTGACCCCAGAAGGAAGAATTGGAGTTTGAGACTCAACGATGCACTATGGGCTTATCGCACAACCTACAAAACTCCTATAGGTATGTCTCCCTATCGCTTGGTATTTGGCAAGCCATGCCATCTCCCTATTGAACTGGAACATAAAGCATATTGGGCGGTCAAGCAATGCAACATGCGCATGGATGAAGCGGGAGAACAAAGGAAGTTGCAATTACAAGAACTTGAAGAGATTCACAACGACACTTATGAAATCTCTCGAATCTACAAGGAAAAGACAAAAGCCTTCCATGACAGAATGATTTCAAGGAAAGATTTCGTAGTTGGTCAAAAAGTTATTCTTTTCCATTCTAGGTTTAAACTCTTTCCTGGTAAGTTGCGATCTCGATGGGTTGGGCCTTTCACTGTTACTGATGTTTTATCTTATGGAGCAGTTGATATTCAAAGTCCAACCATAGCCAAAAGGTTCAAAGTAAATGGGCACCATCTAAAACCTTTTTGTGAAAGATTTCAGGTATACAATGTGGAAGAGGTATCTCTCGAAAACCCAAATTATACAGAGTAAGGCATGAAATTCCGTCCTCCTCATCCACCTTCCACTACATCAGGGAAGACCCCTTATCTTTATACTTTTGCAATCTTTCTAAAATTAAGTGTGTGGGCGGGGGGGGGGAGTGTATGTTTTAACTGCTTTTTAGTATAAAAAAAATTATCAAAACCCAACTCTTTTGAAACAATATTCTAGGAAAATTCTTGTGGACCTAGTAATGAGGTACAATTAAGAAGTACACGACCTATTTGAAGCCATTCCCTTTTAAGATAGTCCTAAATTTAGGTTTAAGTAAACAAGGCAAATACTTTACCATTGCTACAATTGGTAGGATGGAGAATAAAATGCACCTATCGGCCAAGTAATCCGATGGTAGGATGGAGCATAAAATGCTCCTACCAGCCAAGTGACTTGATAGTAGGACGGAGCATAAAATGCACCTACTGGCCGAGTAATCCAAAAGTGAGATGGGGCATAAAATGCACTCACTTCCGAAAAGGAGAGAAAAAGAAAATAAAGAGAGAGAGAATATAAAAAGGTTTTCCCTGATTTACTACCTGGTTTGCAATAACAAAAATTGGATTGACTGATGAATGGGTCGTGTATGACTTGATTGTGTTGATTTAATGGTTTGCAATATTTAACCTAGAATATTTGTGGAGAAAGATGAAGGGGAGTTGAACTTAAAAATCGGTAGGATAGCTAGTTTGTTCTTGTTTTATTTTTACTTGAATTTTGTCTTGCTCGAGGACGGGCAAGGTTTAAGTGTGGGGGGATTTGATGAGAATAAAAATTATCATATTTTTATCCTTCAATATTCAGTATTTTATACTTAATTAGTACCTAATTGGACTCACTATTCTTGTATTTCGATTTAGGGCACGGAAGAAGGCGTAGGGTGAAAAACAAGGCTAATCGAGTAATTTTGCACAGTTTCAGCACCGTGTGATAATTTGGGCATAAATCTCCCATCTGGACTCCGATTGAGATGATTCAAGATGTATTGGAAAGATAAGGAAAAACTCTACAACTTTCATGTTTTTCATTTTGATAGATTCGGACTGTGTCGAATTCAAAATCGGGCCCAAATTCTAAGAAAATTCATAGAGAAGTCCAGTTCGTAGCTGAAGCCCAGTTCGCAGAGAAGCCTTGCAGCAGCCCAATTCGTTGAAGAAGTCCAATATGAATGCAAGAATAAGAAATATCAAAGAGTCCTATCAGATTCAAATTTTTATTGTATTTCTAGAAGGATAAAAGAGATTAAGATTACCGGTTAAGAGATAGGAGTAGATTAGATCTAATTAAGGCATTATCTATTAGAAAACTAAACTCCCAATGGAGAAAGAACTCCTTAGAGGAACATGAGACAGCTTCCTCCTAAGTCTATATAAAGGGGGTAGACTAGCACCCAAGGTACCATCAAATCCTTCAAGAGAGCTTCAGCCTTCAAGAAGAGCAATCAACAACCAAGGAGGAAGAAGCAGAGTTTGCCCCCTCTCATCTGGAAGCTACGATTTCATCATGAAGTGTCTATAAGGTTTTAATTTCTGGTTGAAGGGTTAGAGAAGCTTTGATTCTATAAACATTGTAAGATCTAATTGATTTTTATTTCAGTTCATTGTTTATGGGTATTCATATGTTTTCTGCGATTATCTGTAAAGATTATTTTTATTGATTAAGCAAGAAGGTGCCCTTTCTCATTCAATGGGAATAATCTATGGCCGATTGGACCTCTTGTTTCGTATATGATTGGTAGATTTGATCATGGTGGCAACTAACAGAAATTGATTGCAAAAAAGTTTTCGATCTATGTTAGGAAAATGTATGATCTGGTTTAAACGGTCCGAGCTTGTGAGATTGCTGACCAGAATTGGGTCTTTCCCCTCTTAATGCTATTAATAGATTAAATCCTAAAAGCTTGTTTAGAACTGTCTATTAATAAGGAAAGCAATAAAAGAGCTTGTTTTGGTTGTCGAATAATCTGAGTAGAGGCTGGCTATTAGAGCTTATTAATGGATATAACCAATTTATTCGTAAACATATGAATTTATCCTTGTATCGAGGTCAATGATAAGAATCAAAATTGAACTTGTCCCTTCAACCGGAAGCTATCTCCCATCAATTTGATCCTTGCTTTCTGTTATTTTCTTTTATTTTATCTTATTTTCCTTAATTCAACAACCCCCTACTTCATACATATGGAAATAAATCCACCCAATCCCTGTGGAGACGACCTTGCTCATCACTATATACAAATTATTCACTCGAGCAAGACTTTTTATTTTTGGTTGGATGCGACACCCATCAAATTTTGGTGCCGTTGCCGGGGATTGGTGTCCTAAGTAGATTTATTTCCTTTTTCTTGGTTTATGTCTCATTCTTCTCATGTAGGTGAACTCCACTACAATCTCGAGATCGAAAACTCATTCTTCTCAAGGGAGGGTGGCTCTTGGGTTGAAGTCTTGCTTGATGGTATTGGCGGGGTGTCCAAGCTCTCCAACTTGAGAAACTCTTTCCCTTGAAACCATGGATTGGCATTTAGGTATGCTGCCATGCTTTGCATCTCTTCATTCTCTTCCCTTGCAGCTCCTCCCTCTTGTATGCAAAGTTCAAGGGGGTCGGCCAACCTACTAACCTTGTTTTCAACCCTTGCCTTCTTCTCCACCTCTAGCAGCTCCTCACCACTTCTCAAAGTGATAGCCTACACTTGCTCTCTTGGATTCACTTTAGTATTACCTGGTAGAGTGTCTGGTATTCTTGCTGAAATCATGTGTGCCAATTGCCCGATTTGCTTCTCCAAGTTCTTTATTGTTGCTTCTTGGATCTGAAATCTTGTTTTAGCACTAGCTATGAACTTGGTCATCAGCTCCTCTACGTTTGTCTTCTTTTTCGGCTGATTGAAGTTTTGGGGGAAGGGCTTTGACACATGCTGATTTGGCCATGACTAATTTGGGTTACCTCTCCATTCAGGATTAAAGGCATGAGGGTACTGATTTCCTTGTTGCCTTGGAAAGTTGCCAACAAAGCCTACCTACTCTGGGGACTGTATAAATAGACTGCCAACTTGACATTCAGTGCTGATGTCCCCCACACCAATCACAAGTCACAGACTGCACATGCATGGCTGCCATCTGCATCTCATCAATTTTCTTGCTAAGTGCACCTATTTGCATAGATAGAGTTGTATATGTGTCCACATTGTGAAGACCATGCTGCTTTCTCACTTATGCTCTCTCTGAATGCCATTGATAGTTATTTGCAGCCATCTCCTCTATGTGTGCATGGGCAACTTCAGGAGTCTTATTGTTGATGGAGCCCTCAGCTGCCGCATCCAACATGGTCTTGTTGGATTCGGTTAGACCATTGTAGAAGGTTTGCACTTGCAGCCATATGGGAAGTCCGTGATGAGGGACCTTCCTTAATAGTTCCTTATAATGCTCCCATGACTCATATAGAGTTTCTCCATCTTGTTGAAAGAAAGTAGTGATGTCGTTTCTCATCTTTGTTGTCTTGGATGGAGGGAAGTACTTGGAGGGGAATCGGCTAGCCATCTCATCCCAAGTGGCTATAGATCCAACCGGCAATGAATTCAACCAAGCCTTGGCTATGTCTTTCAATGAGAATGGGAACAACCTAAGCCTAACATCATCATCACTCACCCCATTATGCTTGAAAGTGTCACAAATCTCCAAGAAATTGGCTATGTGAGAGTTTGGATCTTCATGAGCCATTCCACAAAACTGAACTGTGTTTTGTATCATCTGAATTATGGCTAGTTTGATCTCAAAATTATTAGCAGCTATGGCTGGTCTTACAAAGCTTGAAGCAGGCCCGGTAAGGGTTGGTTTGGCATAGTCCATCATAGTCCTTGGTTTGGCCATCTCTTCAATTTCAGCTCTAACTTGTCTAACAGCTCTAAGGCAGATGCAGAGGGTTCTTTCAATCTCCGGATCGTAAGGGACTTCCTCCAGTTTAGGTCTACTTGTCATAAACTGTACAAGTCAAAGTAATAAAAAGACTAATGTACACCACTCAAAAGTGTATACAATTTACAAGGCAAAGAAAACTGAATGCTATCTGAAAAGACAAGCCTCAAGAAAAAGAACAATCAGCAAGCTAAAAGCTAATATAGACAGATCTGGAATCTGATATAGAAGCTTGAAATCAGAGAAGTAACCTATCACATCAAGAAAACTTGACACTACCAAAACTATAACAACAACCTAAGACAAAACCAATCGGCAAGAAGAATAATCAGCAATCTACAACACACAAAAGTGCTAGCTAAAAAGAAAAGCAACCTATAGAATTCTATCAAATCAGAAATCTATCAAACTAGATTTGAAATCTATAATAATTATACCTACAAAACACAGATCTGAATTCTATCAAATCAGAAAAGTAACCTATAGAATCAAGAAACTACACCTACCGCAACAAGAAACTTTCTATTTTCAACAATGAAGGTTAATGTATATAAATCTGAACTACACTATTTTTATAAGATATACAGAACTGAAAATCATCTACACTACCAAGACTAGAATAACAACCAAAGACTAAGCAAATTAGCAATAGGAAAGAAAACTACTTAAATCAGCATTGGAGGTTACTATATACATATCTGAATCCTAATATACAAAATTAGAAATTAGATTAACAGTGGCTAATGGTTCCTAATATTTCTGCAATAAGCCCCTGGCAACGACGCCAAAAACTTGATGGGTATTTTCTACACTAACAAGTGCACTAGCCGCACAAATAATAGTGTGATGAATAGAGTATTGTTTATCACGAGGACTTATGTAGCAACTACTAGTAGTATATCAACCTTTTACTATCTGATAAACAAAAATGTATATCTAACTTACAACTGAATTCCTAGCTAACAAATTATCTCTAAGGAATTTGATCAAACACCTTGCATGCAAGTTGAGAAGACAATCTATTTATGCACAAAATTGATTCCACAATTAGTTCTCTAGGCCATTTGATTAGATTAGGATTCAACCTTGCTTTGGTAAAACCCCAAGGAAATGAACAACCTCTCTCAAGTGCATGTTCATTCTATGCATAAGTGATGATTCTCATATCTTTATCAAGAATCTAATCCCCATGCATGCATTAGGATCTAGACATTCTAGGGCATCATTTCAGATTCAATGAACACCAACCAAATTGTGCAAGTTATCTCTAACCTTGCACTCAATTCGGTTCTTAACTAGCAGATCCGAATTTCTAGAGTCTTTCTCAAGCACTCTAGAACTTCCAAGAATGAAGAACAATTTGGCCAAACAGAATTAAGGTTGCCTAAATTCTTTCTCAAACAATTCAGTCATTACAAAAAATCAAGATCAACCTGGCTAGCAATTCTAACAATTAAATTTCTAATCAAGAAACATCAAGATTGCATCTAATCCATTCGAATGAACCTAGAAAGCTAACTACAGATATGAATTTACAGAAATCATGCTTTAATTACAACAAGAAGGAAAAATTAATGGAGAATTGAACATGACATCCTAGCTGATTTCAATTACCAATGGTGCAAAATTCAAGGAAGAAGACAACCTAGATTGATCTCCTTCAACGGATTCTTCTCCCAAATTCGAATTCAGCTTCTTCTCCTCTTGAAATTGCTTGATTCTTCTCCTTTCTTCTCTCTTGCATGCCTATCTCTCTCTTCTCCCTCCAAGAATTCGAACTCAAGGAGTTTTCTCCCCAAAGTGTTGAATCACAAGGTGCTGAACCAGCCAAGGAGAGTTTGCAATTCAAGTATTCAAACCCCTTTTCCCTCCAAGACAATAAATTAAAATCAGAATTTAATAAAGTATGGGAATCAATAAAGGAAATAAAAGGAATAAATTAAAAATACGATCCAGAATCCAGATCTGGTGGCGGTAGCTGCAGATCGGCCAGACAGCTTGCAGAAACCCCTCCTGAAAAGAACCAAGCGTCCACCCTTTCTACAACCCTTGAACCCCTCGAGACACCTTAGCCTTGAACTGAACGAATTCAGATATGCAAAACAGAAAAACAAACAATAATTAAATCTAAAAGATTGTAGAAATAAAAATAACAAAAAAGAAAATAAAGAAAAGAAAATAGTGGTTGATCAGATCGAGTGGTGGTAATTGCAGATTGGTTGAACAACTTGCAGGAACCCCTCCTAATAAGAACTGGGCATCCCCCCTCCCCTTCTACAACCTTTAAACTCCTCAAGAAACCTTAGCCTTGTGAATTGGGTGAATTGACTAACCCCTTCTATAGGGCCCCTAGGGTCCTTTTTATAGAGAATGATGGATATAACTAGAACTAGAGAGAAATAGGGGGCGACAACTGGATTTTAGCAAAACTATGGGTGCCTTAGGGTTTAGAATGAAGGGTTAGGATGGTTATAGGTTGATCCTAAGGTTGAGAAGAAAAGGAGAAGGCACCCAATATTTTGTAAGGCTGAGAGTTAATGGCTAAAGGCTGAATGGTGAAGATTAGAAGTTAGGTGTCTCCTAGGGTTAGAATGCTAAAAAAAGAGTGCCCTAGAATGGATGGTGGAGATTAGAGGGGATGGAAGGTGAGGATTTAGCAGTTAGGGGCGGCTAGGGTTTGTTAAGGATGAAAGGAATGAGTTAGAAGGCACCCTAGGGTTTGCTAAGGCGTGGGGAGCATGCTAATATGGTAGGAGTGGCACCAAACTGGGTTTAGTAGCTAGGAGGCGACCTCCTACTTTTAGTTCTCCACAAAAACACCCACTCTCTTAGTTGGACCACACCAACTTTCCAAAATCTGCATTTCAACCATGAAAACTTCTCAGTTTTCCCTAGAACTTGCATAGAGACCCTTAGGGGCCACAACATTTCATTTAATTGGGAAAATGACACATCTTGACTATTTTAACACAAAAATACCCCTGAATTGATGCTCTTATGCCATCAAAATGCAGAGTTATCACACCCCCAACTTAAACATTACTAGTCCCTTAGCAATGTAGCCTTAAAATTACACTGATCATTGAGATCTTTCCCATCTCAATATCCTCCCTAACATAATTAGTCAAGCATCTTGATTCCATCATTATCAAACTCTGTATAGATCAGTGTTGGGCTTAAGGGGTAAAATTGTCTTTCTTTGGATATTACAAAAACTTGGCTTAAAAATCTTATTTACCCTTCCATTTGTAGTCTATCTTGGTAATCTGAGATTGATTTTAAAATAAGACATATTCTTCTTATCAAATTTTAATAGTGGATTTCTACCCTTGAGCTTGATTTGCACACTTATTTATATTGTTACCTTCCAACATTTGACGCGAATCTCGACACTTGACTTAGGTGAAGAGACCCGATTATGAAGTCTAGGGTGTCCATTGACTTTTTATTCTTCTTTGTTTTTTGTAACACTGTTCAGGGCAGTCCACCGTTTCTAACAATTTGAAAAATTTTTGTTTAATTTCTCAATCTTTCTCTTTTATCTTGGCAGAAGGAAACTTGGGAATATTTTCCAATTTCTAAACAGTTTTGACAATATTCAAATGAGACCAATTTTGACTCCTATCACTTTCTATCAATTTCTACAAAATTCAATATTCTTTTATCAGTTTCCTCATTTTTTTTCTATTTGGGAATCTCTTTTAATGGATTTTTTTTTTAAATTTCAGTGAAATTTTAATTCTACATATTTAAAGGCTTAGCTTCTCAATTTTTTGTTCATTTTTCTCTCTCTTTTTCCTCACCCCCAACTTAAATGCCATTGTCCCTAATGGCATGACTAGAATGATGAAAAAAGGATTTGGGCCAAAGGGAACAATCAATAGGGTTTTCCTAAGGGGTTCAAGGTCTGCCACCTGGTTTCGAATCAAGAAAAAAATAAATCCTAAAAGCAAAGACACTAAAAACTACATTGGGTTGCCTCCCAACCAACGCTAAGTTTAACGTTTTCATCCAGACACATTTACGCACTGCTCCCATTTATACTCCCCGACTCACTTTCATCTTCCGATAAACAAGGTTCAGATTGGACTAACTGTGGGGTAGGCAGGTTATCTAAAAGATCATCTACTATATCCACATTGCACTCATCTTTCCCTAGATTTGGATACTTAGAGGCACTAAAAATGTTTAACCGGACTTTCTTCTCCCCTAATGAAGTGTTTATTTCTCCCGATTTACGGTTAATGTTTGTATTGGTCGTTGCTAGAAATGGACATCTTAAGATTGTTGGGATATGGTTCAGCTCCATGATTGGGGTCATTTCTAGGATAAAATCCAATGGGAAGTGACAACCCTTTACCCTGACCATGACATCCTTAATAACACTTCAAGGAGTGTTGACTGACCAATCAACGAGTTGCAGAATTATCATGGTTGATTTTAACTTGCTGATCCTAAATCTATCATAAATGGATGGAAGTAGAGTTATACTGGCCCTAAAATTCACTAGTGCCCAATCAAAGGTGATTTCCGAGATGACACAGCTTATGAGAATAGCATTAAGGTCTTTCATTTTTCGGGGAAAGTGGTTTAGGAGAGCTGCACTAACATCTGCCGAGAGCATTATTCTTTGTGGGGCCGACCGTGGCTCCATCATTTGAGTACATAGTTCTTTTAAAAACTTGGCATAGGTCGGGATATGTTGGATCGTGTCGAGGAGAGAGAAGTCAATATGGACTTCCCAACTCTCCTCATTGCGAGTCTCTTTGTTCTTTTGCACCAGCCCGGTTGTGAGTGCAATTGGAAAGGGAACTACGGGTTGGTTCACTAAAGGCTCATCTTCTAAAGTTTCCTTTCCTTCTTCTTCCCGCCTCCAACTTAGGGTCTTCTTACTCCTTTTTAGTATCTCACTCACACGGGTCCTCTAAAATCCTCCCACTCCTTAAGGTTGTAATGGACTTGGTATTTTCACACTGAGGGTTCTTAGGAGGTAGCTCAATTTGTTGTGGAGGAAAACCTAGTGGCTGATTTCTAGGAGTTGCAACCGGTTGACTTAGTATTTTCCCCACTTCTCTCCTCGCCTTGGCTTTGGCTAGCTGTCATATTTGGCTCTCTAATCTATCAATGGACTGCTGCTGATTTAGGATCAGCTGTTGAAGTTGCATGAATTGGTCATCTACTGTACATGCTTAAGGAGGTTGTGGGTAAGCCCGATAAGGTTGGGCCGGTTGGTTTCTAGGATGCATCTGCTGGAATTGACTTTGTATTTGTGGCCTCTAAAATTGGTGGACCATGGAGTTAGATAGGTTGTATTGGGACTGTGTATAGGTTTGACATGGTTGAGCCAGTTGAGTCCCATGGTAATCAGTGTACTCCCAGTGGATCTATGCTTTAGACCACTGAGAGTGCATATCTGGTAGGGGGTTTTCTTGGACTTGGGCCCTATGATTGAAATTGGGTTGATTTTCCCACCCAAGGTTATATGGGCTAAAGAATGGGTTAGCATTGGGTTGGAAAGATCTATTGGTTGCAGGTATTTGGTTTGGAATGACTGGTTGACATGGGCCTGCCATAGGGCACTAACTAACATGATGGGCCAGGTTTGCACAAATAGAACATGGTGGATTGAATGACAAGGTTGGGTATGGGCCACTTTGTTGACAATATGCAAGGGCTTGGTCAATTATGTGGGCCATCCCATTAATCTTGTCCAGTTGTCGAGACACATGGTTCCAGTCTACCTGTGGCTCAGGTTGGAAGTAGTTTCTCATTCCATAAACTCCAGCCATTGAATTCATTTTATTTTATTTTAACCCTCTTTTTCTTCTTCTTCTTTTTCTTTTTAATTTGAAATTTAAATTTTGAATTTTAATTTAAATTTTAGATTTTGAAATTTAAATTCTAAAGTTTAAACTCAATTTTATTTATTTACTTTTTTTTATATTTCCCTTTTTTATTGAAATTTAAATTCAAATTCAAATTATGAAATTTAATTTCCTAAAATTTAAATTCAAATTTGAATTTTTAAAATAAAAAACGTAAGCAATACACATACACGACCTATGGGCTGACCTAGGGTTTCCTAAACTAGTGGTTCAACCAATGTGAATCCTTAGGTTCACATGGAATTACACCACTTCCTTTGGTTATCTAGATAAGAGGTGGGGATGTGAGAGGCTCCCCTTGCTCTCTCAAGGACCTAATTAAGTAACCACAAACCCGCTTAGGCGTAGCCATTTAACTGCTTTCCTTAGACACCAACTGTCAGTTATGGAAAGTAATTACAAGCTATCCTAAAATTCAGCACACCTTTGAACCAAGTGTGAGGCTTCCCTAAAGGATCTTGCTATCCAAATTTTAGATTAGGGTTTAGGGTGAAGCACACGTGAAGAGTGGTGATTTTTGGGCTAAGGAAGGGTGGTGAAATCCCCACCTTATCTTATTTAAGTTGGCTGCCCTTAAATGGATTAACGAAAAGGAAACAACAAACAAAGCAAATACAATGAATTACAATGCATGAACAATTATTTCTAAAATTTAATTCAGCAATATAACATAAAATATTAAAGCAAAGTAATTAAACAAAAGTAACAATTAAAATAATAAAAAGAAAACCTAACACATTCACAACTAACAATGATAATTTCAGCAATTAAATAATCCTAAATGATGCATGCTCTAAAATATGAAACCCTAAATGTTGGAATGCAAATGCAAAAATTAAATTACTATTTTTTATTTTTTATTCTTATTTAGTTATTTATTTTTGAAATTCGAAAATTTAAAATTAACTTTTGAAATTTGAAATTCAAATTCAAATTCAAATTCAGATTTGAATTAAAATTAAGATTTAAATTCAGATTTTAAATTTAAACCCAAATTCAAAAATTTAAACAATTTCCTATTTAACAATTAATTATTCAATTAAACAACTAAGAAAAGGAAATTAAATAATGCAACAATTAATTATGGCAAACAGAAAATAAAATTTAATTGTGCAAAAATAATTAATAGCTACCAAAAATAAATTCTAACAAGAAAAATGCTACTCTAATAATTAAACCAAAAATTAAAAAAATAATAAAAGAGATTATGCGGCAGTAAAAAAATTAAAATAAAATAAAGTAAATGATTTTTTTTAAATAAAAAGCGATCCTAATAAAACAAAAATTCGTTCAAGAAATAAAAAGAAAAAAGTAGATCTAAAAAAACAAAATGACAAAAAGATAATACTAAAGAAAATAAATCAGATCTAGACAAAATAAAATTAATTAAAATTTAAAAATCACTATTCTACAAAAAAAAAAGAGTTTGAAAATAAAATATAAAAAAAAATCAAAAGTAAAATGGTATGACTACACCTGAAATGCAATCTAATTAATCTTCTCTTCTCTTCTCTCCCGTAATACAACAATGCTCCGGTACCCCTCCTTTCGCTATACCGTCCTGCAGAATCAAAGAGAAACAATAATTAAAATGAGATAACAAATCAAGTAATAAAATGGAAATAAAAAAATAAGGAAACAAATCCAGATAAAGCAAATAAAAAATTTTTTCTTTTGCTTCCCTGTCAATGGCACCAAAAACTTGGTGTCACCAAATGATTGTCGTTAACCACTTTGGAACACTAGTTTAATAATTTATAAATTTTTCTAATCCTCACGTAACCTTAAACAACATAGTACATGGTGAGGAAGGGGTCGAACCCACAAGGAAGCGAGGGAAAAATTATTATTTTCTCATTCCAAACAAAAAAAAGAAGAAAATGGAACTAGGAATACAAAAATAAAATCTATTATTGCTGAAATTAAATGTTTCAAATTTAAACAAGACAATAAATAAAAATCAAAATTTAATAAAGTATGGGAATCAACAAAGGAAATAAAATAAATAAATAAATAAACAATCCAAAATCTGGATCCGGTGGCGGTAGCTACAGATCGACCAAACAACTTGTAGAAACCCCTCCTGACAAGAATCGGGCATCCGTCCTTTCTACAACCCTCAAACCCCTTGAGACACCTTAGCCTTGAACCAAACGAATTCAGATATGCAAAACGAAGAAACAAACAAGAATTAAATCTAAAAGGTTGCAGAAATAAAAATAACAGAAAAGAAAATAAAGAAAAGAAAAGAGTGGTTGATCAGATCCAGTGGCGGTAGTTGCAGATTGGTTGAACAGATTCTAGGAACCCCTCCTGACAAGAATTGGGCGTCCCCCCCTTCTACAACCCTTGAGCTCCCCAAGAAACCTTAGCCTTGTGAATTGGGTGAATTGACCAACCCCTTCTACAGGGCCCTTGGGGTCATTTTTTTAGAGAATGGTGGATATAACTGAAATTAGAGAGAAATAGGGGGGCAACAACTGGGTTTTAGCAAAAATATGGGTGCCCTAGGGTTTAGAATGAAGGGTTATGATGGTTATAGGGTGATCCTAAGGCTGAGAAGAAAAGGAGAAGGCACCCAATATTATGTAATGCTAGGATTTAATGGCTAAAGGCTGAATGGTGAACATTAGAAGTTAAATGGTTCTTAGGGTTAGAATGCTAAAAAGAGAGTGCCCTAGAATGGATGGTGGAGACTAGAGGGGATGGAAGGTGAGGATTTAGCAGTTAGGGACGGCTAAGGTTTGTTAAGGATGAAAAGAATGAGTTAGAAGGCGCCCTCGGGTTTGCTAAAGCGTGGGGAACGTGCTAATATAGTAGGAGGGGCACTAAACTGGGTTTAGCAGCTAGGAGGCACTCTCCTGCTTTCAGTTTTATACAAAAACATTGCCTCTCTCAGCTGGACTTCACACTAGTTTCCCAAAATCTGCATTTCAGCCATGAAAACTTCATAGTTTTCCCTAGAATTTGCACAGAGACCCTTAGAGGCCACAACATTGCATTTAATTGGGAAAAAGGGTACATCTTGACTATTCTAAGGCCAAAAATACCCCTGAATTGATGCCTTTAAGGCATTAAAATGTAGAGTTTTCATGCAGCTACTGAGCTCACTTCCTCCCTTTCCCTACTTCTTTCTGATAGGCGACTACTTTTTGCTGGCAGACTATTCTTGGTGGAAGATAGATGAGTCTTACGATGTTGCCACTACTGCTTCTTTGTTAGCACCACATTGGTGCTATTGACTTTTGGGTTATCAGTCACTTCAATTCTGGTCCGCTCCCACTCCCGAACACCGTCACGAGGTGGATATGGGTTCTTTCCTCCTGCTTCTTCCTGGTCACAGGACTGATGCTGGTTGTTACGAGGTACCAAGGAGTTGAGATGGGGCTTTGTCCCTAGGAACGACTGGAACCTATGAGTTTCCCTCAACACGGTGAGAAGATTGGCAAACACTTAATGTGGTTGCTGGTTCTGGGTCTAATTCTGGTACTGACCTGGTTGTTGGTTCAGTTGTAATGGTGGAAACTACTGATAAAAATAGTATTGCTGAAGCTGTTGGAACTGATGCATCTATTGCATATGAATCTACATGGTCCTGATGCTTTGAACGAGGTCGTCGAACTGGTGGTGCCTGACCCTAGGAGGAATCACCTGTTGAGTTGCCTGTTGCACTGACAAAGAGGGAATCACTGAAGTAGTGAGGGGGATGGTGAATTGCCTGATAGTCACCAAAAGGCCTTGAGGAAGTCACGTTGGGTGATCTTGCCCCCCAATGACGCTCATGCCAATGCCCTTACCGGTATTGTTGGAAGATGACATTGAAAAAGGATGAGGTGATTGGTGAGATGTGGTGTTGACATTTCAATCGTTTCCCACAGACGACGCCAATTGATTGTGCGTGATTTGGAGGCTCCTAGCTGGAAGGTTACATGGACACTAGTCATGTAGCGAGCTGGACTAAGCTGCAAGACAAAGGATCAGAGAACCTAGGGTTGCTAACCCGGTGAGCTCGCTCCGATGCTTAAGCCAATATTGGATTCTGGTTGTGAGTTGAAAGCTTGAATGCTAGGATGCTAGTGAGCAAGTGATTGCGCGTGCCTGAGTTTTGGGGGTTGATGCCCTTATATAGCTGGGCTGCCATAGGTCTCGCGAAATGCTCCCAGAATCCTCAGCCCATGACGTAGGGATTTGTTCCACTTAGGAAGGAGGGTCACGTACCAACTAATGAGGCTTACCGTTAGAATGAGGCCTACAGTTATGTGGGGTGATCCCGAGAAGTTCGGAGATGACTGTCGAGCTTCTAGGTTCAGTTACATGGCACTTCGGCTCAAGTGGGTTCCGAGGTACTCCAGGTCTGAAGTGGCTGAGCACCTAAGGTCCCCCCAATCTACTGGCGCGACTCTATGTGTCGATTTGTCATTTAGCTGGTAGGTTGCATCCACGTGTCCCTTACATATTAGGTCGGGCCAAATCACCCCCCCCATCACTAACCTAAACTGGGTTGGAGGTTGTATGTTCTCAAAAGGATGCCTAAAGCTCTAAGATTTTACTTTGACTCCCAAAATCTTCACCTCATAAGGCAATGCCATCTAATTAACCCAATACAACTGTAGAAAGAATAGATGGGAATGAAGAAAGGATTCTTCCACATGAAAGTGGATGAGATTCTAATGATGAAGTTGAGTTACCTACTAGTAAATATATTTATCCTGCATGGAGTGGCTATGGAGAATAAGTAGATAGTCAAAAAGAAATCTGTCACTTAAAAATTTTCCTTGTTCCATGTTTGCATGTTTGGCTCTGTAGTACTAATGGAGAATCGAGCTCAAGCTAAATAGAGTCTAGTGTTTAATGAATGTAATCTTATCTAGCTAAACTTATATGAAAATGTCATTTTTATATGGATAACTGCTTCACTCTAAAAGTTGAGAATGATTCTAACAATCATCTACTAAAGAGTTGAGCACCCCAACTATTCACTAATAAAAACGTTGAATAGAATCCACACATTAGTGAATAAAAAGGAATGTTTTGAGATGTTCATCATGTTTAGGACAATGACTGGTTAGCTACTTGAAAGATAAGATCCATTATTTAAAAGCTTATGTGTTTTAGAAGTGAGCTACAAGTTTTATTCTATGACTTCAATTGGTTTATTTATTTATGCTTTTATATGGTTATCCCCTTACATGATACAGGGGGAGATTTAAATAATGTGCTTAAATGTTTATTTTTCTTAAGGAGAACTATTTAATCATTCTTAAATAATTATATTTCTTCAATGTTCATTTTTACATGATTCTTGTGCATCTATATATTAGGAGTAGCATATTGATATGGGAGTTATCATTGTACTTTCTATATGTACTTTATCAGTTATCATTTTTCCCCAATGGTTTATTATCATTAAAAATGGGGAGAATGTTGGCCCTATGTGTTTTGATGATAGAAAACTCATTAAAAGTGCTAATGAATGTGTGAAGTATGCAGCTGATCCAAGTTATTCCTATTGAGCTAAAATGGTTGACAAACTACTTTGAGGAATCAAATCTCAGACGGAATTTTTTGGATAGATGTTAATCAACTTGTGACTCTCTAAAGAAGAAGATTTCTACAAAGAGCTGAAAAGAAAAGAACATCAAGTTCTAGTGGTCTAAAGTGTGTCATGTTTAAGGACTTAATATAAATCACACATTGTATGGGCTAAAAGTGGACCAAACTTTGTTAACCTATCCTTAGAGATTAATGACTAGTAGTAGGTTTGGTCGTTAGATGTTCTTGGACTCATTGTGAACTTAACAGTTGAAAATCTATGATTGGAAGCCTAAGAAATTGATTTCTAGATCTTTTGAACCAATTTCTCTAAGTTTCTAAGGTTGTAGATAGTGAGTAGTCAACTACCCACTATCCTATAGTCGACTACTTGTGATAGCCAAGGCTAGTGTTGCTAGGACACTACTTAGTAGTTGACTACAAAAAATCATGAGTCGACTATGTCTCACTAACAATATTGGACATAAGTTTGTAGTTGACTATTAGAGAAAAAAGATTCCTCCCTACGAGTAGTCAACTACTAACTCATGTTAGTTCACCAATTACAGAAAAATTTAACCACCCGAATGCATAATGGCTATTTACCTCTTATGGTATGCCTTCTATCTTGTTGGCAACTCACTTTGAACATTTTCAAGTATGAATTAATCCATCCCCAATGGATCTATAATGGTCATATGCTCTCTACCACTATAAATAAATGGCTTTTGTTTAAAAAAAGAAGTAAGAGAGAAAGAGATTGAATCAATAAAAATCTCCTAAGAAAAGGAGAGCATTTATGAGAAAAAGTTTCATATAAAAGAACTAATGCTTCCAAATTTGGAGTAGAGGGAAGCCAAATAATTTTTGAGGTCCAAAGGATAATCTCCCACCTGTCAACAGTGAAAAGATGTCAGAGGCCCCGGGAGTGTTCCTAGGGGCAGGGACTCTGACAGTCAAGTTAGCTGAGGGCTCAAGGAGAACAGAGATCACCATAAGAGTGCAAGTGATAGCTTTTGTAAGTGTGTCTACCTCTAGTTGCAGTGTCCCTTTTATAGTAGGAGTCACCTGATAGGGGGTAATGCATGACATGTAACCGTTCCGTGTATCGTGGTCATATAAGGGGTTATGAAGGGGCGTTGGCAGGTCATGACCCCACGCCACTGGCCAAGGAGCAAATGCACTTAGGATGTGTGATAACCCTGCATTTTGATGCCTTAAGGGAATCAATTCAGGGGTATTTTCGGCCTTAGATTAGTCGAAGTGTACCATTTTCTCAGTTAAAATTAATTATGTGACCTCCGAGGGTCTTTGTGCAAATTATGTAGAAAACTAGAAAGTTTTCATGGTTGAAGTGCAGTTTTTAGGAAGCTGGTGTGAAGACCAATTGTGAGAGGGGGTGTTTTTGTAAAGAACTGAGAACATGAGGGCGCCTCCTATCTGCTAAACCCAGTTGGCGCACACCTTACTATATTACCAAGCTCCCCTCTCCTTAGCAAACCCTAGGGAGCCTTTTTAACCCATTCTTTTCCTCCTTAGATAACCCTAGTTGCCCCAACTGTGTAAGCTCCACCATCCACTCCTAATCTCCACCATCCATTTTAAGGTTCTCCTTTGTAGCTTCTAAACCCTAGGGTGCCACCTATTTTGCTAATCCTCACCATTCAGCTCCCTCACCAATAAATCTCAGCCACTCCCTTCATCTTATATCCCAACCATTCAATCTAGGGCACCACCTGTTCTTTTAATTTTAACCCCTCAAACCTAGATGTTCTAATCTACACCCTCCATTTCTGGGCGCCCAAATCTCAGCCCTACATGATATTGGGTGCCCTCTCCTTTCATTCTCAGCCATAGGATAACCCCAAAACCATCTTAGCCATCCATTAAAAACCCTAGGGCGTCCCTAACTTTGATAAGTCTCAGCTGTCGCCCCCATCTTTCTCCCTATTTCCAGTTGTGTCCACCATTCTCTATAAAAAGGGTCTTAGAGGCCCTGTAGAAGGGGTTGGTCAATTCACCCAAGTAGGTTGATCTTGAGAAGTTCAAGGGTAGAGGAAGAGGAGGACGCCTAGGCAAGAGGAGGGGTTCCTACTTGCAATTCGCCAACACAACTACTGCCACCTCTGGATTTGAATCCCAACCATTTTTTTTCTTTAGTTTTAGAATTACTTTCTATTCTTTAATTTCTAGTTTATTTTTCCTTCCTGCAAACTTTACTTTTATTAGATTTAATTTGTACTTTAGCACCGAACCGACCCAACCTAAGTCGGCCGAGTTATCTTCAGCACCGGTCGGTTTCAGGTTGTAAAACATCATAAACCGATGGTTTGGGTCGGTTTCGGTTTTCTTGTGTGAAAACTGAAATCGACCCGAACTGACCCGAACTGAAATCTACCCTTGAACTTCTCAAGAAGCATGTTATTGTATACTTTGTTTGGTTGTTCATAATCCTTTTGTGCAGTGCATACAAGTTGATATAATGTTTGAAATTCATGATTTCAGTTTTCGTGGTGAAACTAATCTCTAATCCCAGATGCTTATCAATTTGTCTTCTTTTTTCCGTCTTCACTTCTAGTGAGAATAAATTCTTAAACTGACAACCCAAACTTGTACCACACAGGCACATGGGGGACATGGTTGAACATAGAACCAAAACTGACCCAACCCGACTCAAACCGACTAGGTCGGTTTTTCTTAACACTGGGTTGGTTTCGGTTTCAAGTTAAGGTAACCCGACCAGGTTGGGTCGGTTGGAAAAACCTCAGTAAACCGACCCAACCTGACCCGTGAACAGCCCTATGGCCAAGTAAGACAGAAGGCCTAGCTCGAGATGTTTGAGGGTCAACGGTGAGATCTAGAGACTGCTACCTTTGATCAAATTACATATTTCTTCTTTTTAATTTTTGTTGTTTATTTATTGTTGTTGTTTATTTTATTTTCAGTAGTTTTCGAACTCCATTTTTATTTAATTCCAATTTAATTAATGAAAGTTTTGTGATTCTGCAATTTCCCTTTGCATTCTTTTAGTTGGATTAAGGTTTGTAATAACTTTTTTCCTTGCTTCCCTATGGATCGATGTTCCGGAGTGTTTAATGACGCACTTTTGGACACACCAATGTGCACCCACATTAAGTGCTCAATGACCCATTAAGGGTGGGAATTACCTAAGTGCCCTTAATGAAAAGTCTCTAGTCGGTAATACCCTTGGCCGATGCCATGTGTCAGGATCTGGCAAGCTGACCAAATATACCCACATCACTTGCCCCCACTCTCAAGGCTGAGGCTGAGGGTACCGAGTGATTCATGCTGAGGCCTCGGCCATGATTGATGAGAGTAGATGACGGTCTCATAGAGCTTTAATGTTCGTGAGTCATGATCGAAACTGATGGTTGTAATTATGGCTGAGCCACTGTGTCTCATACGGGTGTTCATTCTTTGACTTTGACATTTGTATCTGGGACGAACATTGAGATTAAGTGACTGAAAAATTGTATCTAGGACAATCTTGGTTTTTGCCATTTAGAGACTATGTACGAGGCGAGTGTTCGAATAGTCGCATTGGTTCAATATGTACTAATCTAGGGACGATGGGTTAAACCGGTTTTGGGCCTCAATGCCATTTCATCTTTTGAGGTTGGCACCATGAAGAGGTTGTCGGTGCCCCCTGGAGAGGCGGTTGACTTATGGTCATTGGATGGAGTGAATCTTCATCATTCATTTTCCTTTAAAAGGTGGGGAAGACGAGGAAGGTTCTCTCACTTCAGTGCCCCCAACTAGTTGTCACTTTAGCAAGACTACGTCTTCCATAATGTCGACTTTTGATTCTGACCATGAGGCCTATTTTCTTCCCTATTGGAGTGATCCGAGCAGCTCCTCTACTTCAAGTAGTAGTGGGAGTGATAGTAGCAACTTGAGGACACCTCTCGTGTGTCTAGTGTGTCGGTCCTCTAGGAGAGGGTTACGTCTCACAGGGTTGAGCGCGATTAACAAAGCTCTAGCTCCAATGATGAGAGTACTGGGTCAATGAGGCTGAGGGGTTGTGTCCTTTAGCATCGATCTATTGGATTGTGGAGGCCGAGGAGATGGAAGGGCCGATGGCTGAGGGGACTATAGGATTAGAGTCCCCTGTGTGTGTCTTGGTGATGACTCATATCTGAGGGGTATCCATAACAGGGAACATATTCTAGGTCTTATTTGCTTTGGGGAAGCATCCCGATGGTGAAGGGCTATGGTATTTCCAAGGTTGACAGGGAAAAGTAGTGGACAACCAGTCTCTATTCATAATTAGAAGAAGAAAATTTTCTTTAATAGTTTCCTTGAGGGTTGGTCCTTCCAAACCAGATGGGGGCTCCTAGATATGCTGGTCGAGAGGAGCACGCCATGTGGCAGTGATGAACAGAAGGCCATGATGAATCAGCTTAAGATGGGCGGAACGATTCATGCCAGACCCTTGGTAAAGGTTGGCCATAGTCCTGTTCCCCTTGGTATGGACACCCTTGTTACTTGCTAGCTGTGGCGACAATTTAACATTGATAAACTATTCTAAAATATTGCTGGTGCATTTTTGCAGATATGGAGGGTAACATGAAGGTGATATTGTTAGTCGAGGTAGCTGCAACGACCAAGGTGAAGGCCAACGTCGAGGCGTCCAAGAAGAAGGTTGTTGCGCAAAAGCACCCGTTAAAGGTTTTCGTGATCTACATGCCACCAAAAAGCTCCAAGTGAGGGATCGCCGAACCAAGGGAACATCTAGTGGGTCTCATCCCTCCTCCGATCCTTAGTATCACTAGCATTTGACTACACGTCAAGTCTTCCGAACATCATGGAATGTCAGGGAAGGGGATACCCTATTGACAATAGGCATCGACTGGTAACTTGCTGTAGGGATGGTGCTCCCTAGCGATCATCAATCCTAAACCCAACATTCTATGGACTCTGTATCAGACACCTTATTGGACAAAGCGGTTGACGTACCGATTTAAACTTCGTTGTTTATTATGTATCTTTATAGTTCCCTACTAACTTGTAACTTTCTATCTGTAGATGATCTATTGCTCCGTTGGCCCCTATGACTAAGTGGAGGTCCTAACTCAACAACTTCACCAATCACAAGAGGAGATTGATTGGCTTAAGCATTAGGTGGCCGAGGTGTAGTCAGGAAAAGAGGCGGCCGATGGGAGAATTTGCAAGCAACACGAACTGCGGAAGAAGGTTGTGGCCAAGATTTTGGCGAAGGAGTTAGTAAAGGAATTAAGTGTTAGATAGTTATGCCCTTAGCTCTAATCAGATTGATGTACTTATTGACATTTATTGTAAATGAATAAAGTGCATAATTGATTCATGTTATTATGGTATGTTTCTATGTAATACACATAAACTGGACACTAATAAGACTCGTGTTAGTTTAAAATCTTCACAACCATTGGATAGACCTGGGGAGGTTTGTCCTACCAAGGTTGACACTAATGTGCTGCTAAGAAGGTTGGTGTGGCTTGTTTCAGCTGCCAAGGTGAGCCTTGAAGCACATGTAGTGTGGGTTTGCTTGAAACCCTGAACCAGACCATTTTCCAGTTATGCCTTGGACCTTGGAGAAAGACGAGCAAAATTGGAAAGTTTCACTTGACCCCTAGACTCGATTATGGTATTACACTAGGTGTTGGATTGGGCTATCTTTGATATGCCAATCAGTGAGATCCTTAGAGGGGATCAAAACCTGGGTATGTTGGGGCAGTTTGAGAATTTTCCTAAGTAGGTGATCATAGTGACAGGATTAGCCCCTTTGTTGGACAAAGTGAATGATCGGGGAATGCACTCTCTCTAATGGAAACCTAAACTAATGGCAGTTGATTTCAAACTTGTTGAGATTGTTTTTTGCAAAATATATTTTATATATATATATATATATATATATATATATATAATATTATGGTTTCACAAAATGTTTGCAAAAGGTTTTAATTCCCGAGATCCATGTGAGTGGAGAGTGCAGAGTGTACCTTGCAGCGGAGGGAGATGTCCTCTCTTGTCGGACAGTGTTTGATCATTAATGGCTGAGAGGTTAAGTATAAAACCATTTAGGGTTATACCTGATGGACTAATCTCACATAAATTCATAGTCCTTGGACTTTTATAAGGTCCTTGGGCTAAGAGCCTATACTGATGGGCTTAGGAATTCACTGTCTTCAACAGTGAATTCGGCCAGGCCTTGTAACAGAGGTTGGGCTGAACCCATATGGCTTTTGTGGAGATCAATGCTAGGGTCCCATGCCATACAAAGAGAGTCAAACTAGCTAGCATTTAAAAGGAAAGTGAGCTATATGACTTAATGGGCCTAAACCACATTCTGGGCTTAGGTGTTTTAATTAAATGGGGCGAATCTGGTTTATAATCTAATTAGGATCAGCTGTAAGATAAGGTAAGTCTTATCTACTGAAGAATCTAGATCCAAATATCAGATTTGAATCAAGAAACTTCTTTCTAATTGGATTAGGAAGCTGATCCAGAGAATACTATTAATAAGGGGGCAAATTCCGTAGTAGGTGGATTCTTCCTCTGTAGTTTTCTCTCTCAGCTCTTGCCGCCCCTACCCAATTTGATCTCCACTCTTGGATCTGATCAACAATAGTTCTTGATATTGTTTCTTGCTAGGAGAAGCAATCTGAGGTCGTGCTCACAACCCCTTGCATATTTCTTGCTAAAGAAATAGGATTCTTGCTGAAGAACCTCTTTGTTGATCTTGCCTCAACTTAAGCTATGTCATCTTCAGTGGAGGTGGGTTTTGGTGATCTCTTTGGTCGTGAACACCTACATTGGGAGTTACTATTATTCCATATAAAGTGTATCCCTCTCCCTCTTTTGGTTTTAAATCTGGTCCGGTTTGTTTCCAGAACGAACCTTGAAAATGTAATTTTCTAAATTAGGGAATACAATTCCTAGATTGGAGAAGGAAATTTTAAAATTTCACCCAGCCACCCTGCATGGTTCAGCCATCCATATAATGGATCTCCCATCCCTTCAATGGTATTGGAGCCAGGTTTAATTCTTGAACCAAATCAGACCTAATTTGAACCCTGTGCAAATGGGCAGAATCGGTTCTACCCGATTTGTGCAGATTAATGTTTTTTGAGAATTTGATTATTAGTAATGGGGCGTATGATCTGAAAATTATTTTATTATTCTGATTTAATTATGGAATGGTTTTGTGATTATCTCGTCGATGTGTGGGTTGTATGTGTGATGGAGATCGAAAACTTTAATTCCGCCAGGTTTGTGCAACCTGCATTTTTCCATTCTATTATTTTGGTCTTTTAATATATATATTTTTTTAACTTTAGATAAAATGGATAGGATTTGATCTGATGTAATTAATTGAAAATTAGGGTTTTCTATTTTTTTACATTGGAAGAAGTGTTGGTTCGCATGGAGGAGAAGAAGACATATCGCAAATACAAGATCTGCAATCTGCGATTTGTAGATAATGAATTTGTTACTTATGATTAATCTTTGTTTTGTAGGTTATCTAAGAACATCACACTACAGCCCTTTGATTTAATTTCTTGCTGATATTGAATGTCTTTTTTGGCTGTAATTAATTTTCAGATCATTATCTTGAATTGGTCCAAATTGGTTGGACTGAATCTGTAGTTCAAGAGGGTCTATTCTCAGCCCCAAAATTCAATTATGGGCCAAGGGTTTTATGGCACATTACAAGATCTAATTTGGTCCACCCCTGTAAAACTCAGTTTACTTGAGTTAAAACTACTTTAGCCCAAAATCAGCATAAATGCTATATGGGCCGAATTGCCTTTTGCAGTTCAACCCATATACCTAGATAATGTTATATGATAATATTATGGGATTTATTGGGCTGATATTGTTTTAACCTAATTAATTAAGGGTTTTACATCTGATTTGTTTGATTCAATCAATTATGTGAATACATGTGATGCATGTGATGTGTGATGTGCTACGTACATGGGCCCTAAGCACTTGGCCCATGTTTATTCGATTAGTGGCTCTCTACGCACAACATGGCTAAATGTACATCATTACCATGGTGCCCTAAAGATCATTGGATGATCTCCCTTCTAAATGGGCCCCTCATAAGCTTCCTCTCCAAGAGGAACCGTGCAAAATCCTAGCTGTTTTGGGCCCATTTGAATCTGACTTTAAGAAAGTTAGTAGGAGCCACTTTGGTTTGACCTAAATCAGATCTAGGGACGTAACAACTTGTTCCTTCCAAATATATAAGTGCTTGTGATAGGAAGATTCATATGATGAACTCTCTAAAGGCCTTCCGTCATTAGCATGAAGATGGGCTTATCAGTAATGAGGAGATGCACCATAAAATTGGGCTATCCATTTGTTGGTGGGTCTGTTTGATTGTTTCATAAGATGATAGGGGCATCATAAACGAATTTGGGGGGGGGGGCTATATCCTAAAATGGAAGACTCTCTCACGGTACCTTGGCGTTCACAAATATGATGGGTCTACACTTACTAGACAGAAAGGTTTAATCTAAAATGACAATGAACCTTGTTTGACAAAGGCCAAAGGGAAAGCTCATAAGATGAGTGGATATGATCATTCACAGAAGGTGGTAGGGTTATGTAACTGAAATAGTTGGCTCCATGCACTGTATGTGATTTTCCACATTTTCATAGACATAATCGCGTCTTCATCATTGAGATAGGAGGGAAATCTCAAAGATGAATAAATGGAAATGGAAGACAGACCAAAAGCCTTTTCTACGTAATTAACATTAATCAATTTAGGTTGTGGACTAACAATTTGCATTGTCTTTACCAGAAATGGCAAACAGATAGTTTGTCAAATTGTTGGACGACAACAAACTTAAAAGCCCAAACTACACTGACTGGTTCCGTAACCTTATGCTGATTTTGACGTCCAAGAAATTGGACAAGGTTGCTAAAAAACCAGCTTCGGATCATTCGGTTGATAGGGCTTCTGAGGCCTGTAGGAAGGAGTATCAAGAATGGGAAGAGAAGAATTCTCTTTCCCAGTATTTTATCATAGCCTTCTTACACAATTTGATATAGAGACAATTCGATCAGATTGAAGTGTCCAAGGATATACTGGATAGTTTGAGGACAATGTATGAAGAGCAGAATTGTTCTACTCGATAGAAGGTCTTAAAGCTGCTTATGACCGCAAAAATAACCAAGAACCAACAGGTTCAAGACCATTGTCTAAAGATGATGGGCTATATCAACGAACTAGAGGCTCTCGGTTCTAGGCTTGATCATGACACCAAAATTGATGCCGTCCTAAATTCCTCGTCTCCCTCTTTCAATCAGTTCATCATGAACTATAATATGAACAAGCTAAATGTTAGCAATGCTTGTTGAAGGTGGCAATTTGGGTAAGAAAAGAGGATGACAAAGAATAATCCTCAAAAAAAGGTTCGCAAACCTAAAAAGAAGGACCAGACATCGGATGCCTATCACTTTTGCAAGAAGACTAGCCACTAGAAACTAAGAAGCAAGGTAATTTCAAATATTTTGTCAGAGAAACCAATTTTTTGGTCACTTCTGCCTCCTAGTGTATTGACTCTAGGGCTTCTACTCATGCATGTAACACATTGCAGGGGTTCAAGACAAGTAGAAGGCTAAGTGACGGAGAAGTGACACTCTACTTGGGGACTCTACTGTAGGAACTGTAGAGTTGATTTTCAGAGAAGGAATAATTGTAGTTAAAGATTGTCTTTATGTACCAACATTAAGAAGAAATTTGATTTCTGTTTCAAAACCATGTTTAGATGGTTATTCTATTTTATTCAGTAATGTGATTACTATTAAACTGAATTAACAAATTCCTCGCTTATGGAGAACTCGAGAATGGTCTCTATGTTCTCTATACTTCTCTGGATACAAACATAAGCGAAACTACATCAGAAATAATCCCCAAGAAAAAAACTCATGATATAGTTAATCCCACGTGCATGTGGCATTATTGACTTGGCCACATTAATATAGATCGTATCACAAGGTTGGTAAAGGATGGTCCTTTGGATTTTTTAACTATAGAAGATCTTCCAACCCGTAAGCCTTGCCTTTAGGGCAAGATGACGAAACAACCATTTATGGGTAAGCCTGAAAGATCTACAGGCACTCTTGACCTGATACATACCAATGTATGTGGTTCCATGAATGTTAGGACACATAACTAGCACATTTATTTTAAAACTTTCACCGATGACTTTTCTCAGTATGGTTACGTGTACCTAATGAGACACAAGTCTGAATCCTTTGAAAAGTTCAAAGAGTTCACACAAGAGGTTGAGAAATAATTGGGGAGACAAATTAAGACAATTCGATTAGATCGAGGAGGCGAATATCTCTCTAACAAATTCAATGACTACCTAAGGGAAAATGGGATTGTACCATTTCTGCCTCCTCCTGCTACACCATAACTAAACGGTGTATCAGAGAGGAGAAATCGACCTCTATTAGATATGGTCTGTTTACTTCTCGTCCACTTAGAGTTATCCATATCCTTTTGGGGTTTCGCATTAGAGACTGCAATTTACGTGCTGAACTGGGTTCCAACCAAATCCATTCCTAAGACTCCATATGAGCTATGAATTGGTAAGAAACTAAGTGTGAGACAATTAAAAATTTGGGTATGTCTTACACATGTTAAAAGAACAAGGACTAACAAATTAGAACTTAAAACCAGTCGTTTCCTATTTGTAGGTTAACCCAACGCTCTGTAGGTTACTTATTCTATGATCTAAAAGAGCAAAAGGTGTTTTGCAGTCGAAATGCCCACTTTATAGAGGAATATTACATCCTAGACATTCATTATTAGGAATTTATTCTTGATGAGAAGAGCCCAGGGGTAATGGGAGATGTCCCACGAGCTCTAGATAATAACCAACTTATAAGGTTTACCCAATTATCTAGGCCTCTAGTTTGTTATGGCTATGATCAAGAAAGTTACTTGATGGAAGCCACGATCAGTGAGGAGGATCCCATGACTTATATGAAAACTATGTTGGACATATATTCCTTGAAGTGGGTAGATGCCATGAAAGCTGAGATGGACTCAATGGAGACCAACAAGGTCTGGACTCTTGTAGACCCACCCCCTAGGGTGAAAGCAATTGGATGCAAATGGATCTACAAGAGGAAGGACCCTGATGGTAGAATTGTGACCTATAAAGTTCATCTTGTGGAGAAAGGGTAATTTACCAATGACCTTGCTTAAGTCTATTAGGACCCTGCTAGTTGTAGCAGCACACCATGACTATGAGATTTGGCAAATGGATGTCAAAACCGCATTCCTGAATAGAGATCTTACTGAAGATATCTACACGCAGCAACGACAATGATTCATTGCAACAGGTCAAGAACACATGGTGTGTAAACTTAACCAATTCATATGTAAAGGATTGTTATGAATGCAAATGATATCCTCCTATTCTATCAAAAATGCCTTCATTGTTTAATGCATGTCTATTCTGTATGAAACTAAGTAGTTCATTTTGGCTCTTTTTTCCTTTGTCCAAGGTGTTTCACCTTGATGTTTTGAGTCTAAGGCTGTTAACCACGAGTTACTTAGTATGAGTAGCATCGAAGTCCCAAGGGCTCCTCCTAGGATAGAAGGGGCATGGTGGGCATCTAACCTATGCGAGGTTGTATGTTCTGAACCAAGGTCTTTTGGACGTATAACCTAGTAAAAGGTTGTATGCTCCAAGTCAAGGGTTTCGGGACATATAACCTTTGTGAGGTTGTTTAGTCGTGAGATTCTGACAGCTAAGGAGGCAAGAGCATTTGCAAAGTAGAATCACTTAAGTAAACAGAGAGGAACTTTGCACTTTTCCATTAAATCATTTACATATACAACTTGGTTAATTGGTAGTACATATAGAGGTTCTTTGAGTTCCAAGTATGAGGTATTGGTCTTTCACTTAAATATTCCAGCCAAAAGGTACCAAGTCCCACCACTTGCTTGATTATATAGGGCCCTTCCCAATTTGGGTCGAGTTCCCCGATGCCAAGCTTAGGGCAAAGACTTTCCTGAGGATGAGGTTTCCTTCTTTGAAATGACGCTCCTTTACCCGAGAATTGTTGTATCTTGCTACCCTTTGTTGGTAAGTAGTGACCCTAATTAGAGCTTGTTCTTCGACACCTTCCAATAGGTCCAAGTTATTTCTCAGCCATTCATCATTCTCAATTTCATTGTATGCTTCTATTCAAAGCATCGGTTGACCGATCTCTGTTAGGATCACAACTTTCGTTTCGTATGTTAGGTTAAAGGGAGCTTCTCCAGTGGCCATTTGAGGTGATGTTCGGTATGCCCATAGTGCATTGGACACCTATGAGTCTAGTTTTCAAGCCATCTAAGATGGTTCTATTGGTGACCTAGGCCAATTTATTGGTTTGAGGATAGCAAACCAAGGTGTATTGCTGCCTTATTCCTAGACTTCTGCACCACTCTTTAAACTTGAAATCATCAAACTAGCAACCATTATCAGTGACAAACATGTGTGGATTGTTGAAGCAACAGACAATATTCTTCTAGAAGAAGCTTTGGATTGTCTATGTTGTGATGATTGCGAAGGCTTCGACTTCTACTATTTTGTAAAGTAGTCAATTGCTACAATTAGGTGTCTTCTATTCCTTGTGGCTGGAGGGAAGGGTCCAAGGATATCTATCCCCCACTTTGCAAATGGCTAAGGACTGTTGAGGGCTGAAAGGGTTATCGTGAGCAGATGGAGAATATTGGAGTGTCATTGGCATCAAACACATTTTTGTACCAATTCAATGAAATCTTTTTGGATGGATGGCTAGAAGTATCCTTGTCTTAATGTTTTTTATGCTAAGGCCCTTCCTCGGAGGTGATTGCTGCATATGCCTTCGTAAATTTCTCTCAGTACATATTCCCCTTCGTTACGACAAAGGCACCTGAGATAGGGTAAGGTGAAAGATCTTTTGTATAACTTTCCCATCAATATTACATATCGTACCAACTGCTGTGTGACCCTCCTTGCTTGGTTCTTGTCTTGTGGTAGTTGTTTGTGTTGAAAATGAGTATGGGGTCCATCCAACAAGGTTCAGCTTCAATGGGACACACATGCTTTTCCTCTATACTAGGTCATGCCAAATTTTCTATATGAACTGTGTGGCTGAGGGCCGACCCCGAGGAGCTGGCCAACTTGGAAAAGGCATCGGCCCAGGGTACCTAATTTAGAGTGAAGTGTCAAAACTACCTGACCAAGTCTTGGACTTTACTCAAGTACTTGGTCGTGTTGAGTTCTCTAGCCTTGTACTCTCTGTTAACTTGACTCATAAGTAGTCATGAGTCGTTAAAGATTAGTAAGTAAGGCTTCGTACTCGACTTCATTGTTTGATACGGGAAAACTAGATCGAAGTGCACACTCCAATTTTTTGTCATCTGGAGTTAAGAGGGGGAGGCCAGCTCCACTCTCCCTGGTGTTAGAGGACCCGTAAACATACAAAGTCCAAGAGGGCTGGACTTTTGGGTTAGGAACATAGCTTTAGTCAAAGGTACACTCAACCAGAAAGTCTGCTAGTGCATATGCCTTTAATGTAGGTTTTGGATGGTAGTGCAGATTAAATTTTGATAGTTCTATGGCCCATTTAGTCAGCCAACCTAAGGTCTCTAGCTTCAACAGTACTTACTTCAGGGGCTGGTCAGTTAATATTGTGATGGTGTGGGCTTGAAAATAAGATCTTAACTTCCTGGCTGAAATCACCAATGCAAGGTTATCTATTCCACATTTGGGTATCTGGTCTTTGCATCGTGCAAGACCTTGCTAACATAGTATACCAGATTTTTCAATCCTCCATCCTCTCAGACTAACACCGAACTAAATGCCTCATCCCCGATTGAGAGATATAGGAATAAGGTTTCCCTCGGAACAAGCTGCGTGAGTAGTGGTGGTGAGGCTAGGTACACTTTCAATTCTTCGAAGGCATTTTGGAAGTCCTCATCCATTGAAAGTCTTTCAGCTTTGATAGTTCGAAAGAAAGGTATACACCTGTCGGCCGATTTAGACATGAATCGATTGAGAGCTGCAATTTGGCTGGTGAGCTTCTATGTCTCTTTAATCGATCGAGGGGGGTCCATGTCTTATATTGCTTGTATCTTCTCAGGGTTGGCTTTAATGCCTCATTGGGTGACCACAAAGCTAAGGAATTTCCTTGAGGTGACTCTAGAGGCGTACTTGGTAGGATTCAACTTCATGTTGTGTTTCCTTAGCACTCCAAACATCTCATCCAGATCTATGATGTGTTGGCTTGTCTTAAGGCTCTTCATAACCATGCCATCAACATAGGCTTTAACATTCTGGTCGATCTATTCGTTAAAGATTTTGTTCACAATCTATGTTTCCCTGACATTCTTTAGCCCGAAAGGGATCACTCTATAGCAGTAAGTGTTGTGCTCAATAATGAATGATGTTTTCTCTTCCTCGCCCAGGTGCATTTGTATCTAGTTATAACTTGAAAATGCATCCATAAAACTCAACAACTTGTGTCCTGTTGTGGTGTCAACCAAGTGATCTATTCTTGTTAAAGGAAAGCTATCTTTGGGATAGGCCTTGTTGAAATCTATGAAGTCAATACATATTCGTCATTTCCCATTAGTTTTTTTTAACCATGACCATGTTAGATAGCCATTTAGGATAGTTTACCTCCCTGATGAAGCCGGGTTGAGTAACTTGTCCACCTCCTCTTCAATAGCTTTTCAACGTTTCGGTGCATAGTTCTTCTTTTGTTGAACTGGTCTACAACTCAGGTCCATGCTCAACTTGTGAGTCATGACCGAAGGGTCAATTTCTAGCATGTTAGTGGCAGACCAAGAAAATAAAACCTTATTGGATATGGTTTGATCACTTCTCGTACACTCAGAGTTACCCACATCCTTTTGGGGTTACGCATTAGAGACTGCGATATACGTGCTGAATCGAGTTTCAACCAAATTGGTTTCAAACACTCCATATGAACTTTGGACCAGAAAGAAACCAAGTGTCAGACACTTGAAGATTTGGGGTTGTCCTGCCCATGTTAAAAGAACGAGTGTGGACAAGTTGGAATCCAAGACCAGCCGTTGCCTATTCATAGGCTACCTAAAAGGATCTGTGGATTACCTATTCTATGACCCAAGTGAGTAGAAGGTGTTCTACAGCCGAAATGCACAGTTCTTGGAGAATGATTATATCCTGGACTCACATCGTCAGAAAATAGTTCTTGATGAGGAGAGCTCAGGGTTAGTGGGAGGTGTCCCACAGGTTCTAGGTATTGACCAACCTAGAAGATCTACCTGGGTGTCTAGGTCACCAGTCCATTTTGGCTATGATTAGGATAGTTACTTGGTGGAAGCCTTGACTAGTGAGGAGGATCCCATGAATTATGCAGAAGCTATGTTGGACATAGATTCCTTGAAGTGGGTAGATGCCATGAGAGCTGAGATGGACTCAATGGAGACCAATGGAGTCTGGACTCTAGTAGATCCGCCCCCTGGGGTAAAAGCAATTGGCTGCAAATGGATCTATAAGAGGAAGAAGGGCCCCGATGTTAAGGTTGAGACCTACAAAGCTCATCTTGTGGCGAAAGGGTATACTCAGAAAGAGGGCATCGATTATGAGAAAACCTTTTCACCCGTAGCCATGCTAAAATCCATTAGGATCCTGCTAGCTGTAGCAGCATACCATGATTACGAGATTTGGCAAATGGATGTCAAAACTGTGTTCCTGAATGGAAATCTTACTGAAGATGTCTACATGCAGCAATCGCAAGGTTTCATAGCTGTGGGTCAGGAACACACGGTATCTAAGTTAAATAGATCCATATATGGATTTAAGCAAGCTTCTAGGAGTTGGAACATTCGGTTTGACTCTACCGTCAAAAAGTTTGACTTTGAACAGAACCTAGATGAGCTCTGCGTATACTGGAAGTACAGTGGGGATAAGGTTATGTTCCTGGTTCTGTATGTAGACGGCATCCTACTCATTGGGAATGACATAGGAATGTTGACTATGGTGAAAGTGTGGCTTTCACAGCAATTCTCCATGAAAGATCTTGGAGAAGCCTCCTATATACTGGGTCTTCAACTCTATAGAGATAGATCAAAGCGGATAATAGGATTATCCCAATTTGATTACATTGAGGGTAATACCTAATGGGCTAATCTTGCATCTGCCCACAGTCCCTGGGTGTTACAAAGTGGCTTGGCCCAGGGACCACTTAATGTAAGTATTGGGCCCATGGAGCCCATGAGATGGGCTTAAGGGTTCATTGGGCTTTCCAGTGAATTCGGCTAGGCCTTGTAACAAAGGCTGGGCCGAACCCTTGTGGCTGATGTGTAGATCAATGCTTGGGTCCCATGCCATACAAGGAAGCCCAACTGGGCAGCAGTTTGGAAGGCTAAGTGAGCAGATATACTTACTGGGCCTAAAGCCCATTTCGAACTGGGCTGATTTGATCAGTTAAAGAAAGGGGTGAATCTAAGATTAGATTAGCAGATAGGATAGGATTTACCCTATCTACTCAGAGAGTCCAAATCTGAATACAGATTCAAATCTAGAAACCTCCTAATATGATTAGGAGAGGGCTGAATATGGTATACCCTCTAATACACTTAGACCACGTCATCACCTTTCTGGACGCTCGGATAAACCTTCATCCATTTTTAGACCCAAAATTACCATTTTACCCTTCTATCAAGAAAATTCCTGATTCAACGACCATCATTGCTTAACACACTCCAAATCATGATTTCTTACTCTAACACACCCCTTTAGGCCATCAAACCCCCTTGGAAAAATTCATTACAAAATTTTCCATTTTACCCCTCCATCTAGAAGACTCCAATTCGTGTAATCTTGTTGGTTGAGAAAAGCTCTGATATCTTGAGTTTTAATCTTAACCCTTGAATCCTACACACCATACCCCTTAGACTTGCCCTTTCATTGCAAAAAAACCCTGAAAATTTTCAATTAGGACCCCACACATTTTCGAAAATAACCCAAAGCCCCCACTAAATCTAGAATCAATCCTTGCCCTAGATTAGAGCCCCCCTTTGCTTCTCACCTTAGGATCGGCCTAACCCTCACTTCCACACCCTAAACCCTAAATTCTAAAACCCTAGCCTCCCCCTCTCCATTCCCTCTCAAATTTCGGCCAAAGCCTCTTGAAATTCAAATTTAAACTTTTAATTTAAACCATCCCCAATTCTATCCATAAATGGGGGAGACAAAGGGGAAGCCTTTCAAGGAAGGTTGTCCCCTAGCATTAAATCGTCAAACAAGTAAATTGTGAAGCCGATGAGAAAAAAGAAGAAAAAAAGGGAAAGAAAGAATGAAAGAAAATCTAGATTCATCTGAACCCTTAGATTAGAATAAAAGAATCCTATGCCTCCATCTCTTTGGAAAGCCTAACCCTAAAACCCTAATCTTCCCCACTCAAACCTTAACTAGCCCTCTTGAATTTGGTTCTAACCGAAAACAAAAGAAAGAGAGGAAAAAAAATAGAAAGGGACCTCCATTCGGCCGACAAAGAAGAAGGAAGAAAAAGAAGAAGAAGAGGAGAAGAAGAAAGAGGAAAAGGAAAGGAGCAAGTCCCTTCACCATTTTCGGCTAAGAATCCCTTTCCCTCTATCTCTCTCTCACCGAAATCCCCCTCTTTCTCTCTCTGAGATTTCTCTTTAGCCTTCTATTTCCCCAACTGAAATCCATTCAGTTACCCATCACCCTCTTCTTCATACTTCTCAACCCCAAATAGAAACCTAGCTCCATCAGAACCCTAGTTCTGTTAACCCAAAAACAGAACCCTTCTTCTTCCTTGTACCTTTCTCCCTTCCAAGAGTCTAGCTGAACCTATCCTCCATTATCATTCAATCCAAAAAAAAAAAAGGAAAATAAAAGAAAAGTCTCAAAGCAGCCTTGGAGAAGTAGCCCTCTACCCATTCGAATCAAACAAGGCTCCACCTCAAAAAAAGCCATCAACAATTTCAATCACTTATCTTGTAGTGTTTGCCAAAACACCTGCCAAGAGGTGAACTTCTCACCTCATCTAATCTTCATTTTTTTTTTATTTTGTTAAATCTTATTGATATGTTAGTTCATTCTCTAATATTTTTTTCTACTTTCAGCATTAAATTACCGTGGATTACATATTATGCATGCTTTTAGTTAATTACATGTTATTGAGATGTAGGAAACATTAGATTGACTTGTTAGTTAATTCAAATGAGTGTTCTAGGTTCTTTTAGTGTTTTTTTTTACTTGATTAAATTAACATCAGTGCTGAAACCCATCCATTTTCATAGGTGTCTCGATTCTTTTTTTTTAGTTAAGTGGACATGCATGTTATAATTACTCGTTTGAATATTATAATTTATATTTAATGGTGTTATTTGTTTTGTTTTAATCCAAATTTGAATAAGATTTCTTCCTTGTCTTTTGTTTTTTTTTTTTGGCTTCCATATTTTCCATAAGTCTTAAGTGGAAATTGCCTTAAGAGAGATGGCTTATGGGGATCAAATCCCTTGTGTTTCAACCTCACTCATTTGACTAGTAGAAGTGTGAGGGACCTTGGAAAAAGGAGGATGCATGTAGTTTCCTATTCCTTAGCTCATTTAAGGGTTCCTCACACCTAAATGGAGAATGTGAGGATTGAACCACTTGGGAAACAAGCTTACCTTAACTAGGTACCTCTTGGATGGGCAAAACCTTTGGTCCTTTGTTGCTCTTTTTTTTTTACTTATTTTCTTTGGTCAATTAGGGGAATGGTACTACTTATCAATTGTGGGAGAGGGGTGCCTAATACCTTCCCTCTCTCCCCTAAAAAGTACCTAGATTAGCTTTGTTTTTGGGTGTGAGTTATGTCTTGTTTTGTTTCTTGAACTTGGGAGGCCCATCACTCCCATGTTCCTTGCATTGATGGGTGGCGACTCTATATTTTAGCCATGAAGTGAACCCCAAACTCAATTTGGATGTTCACACCATGCTTGTTGGGGAACTTCATGGCGAGATGATAAGAGGAGATGACAGTCTTTAGAGCATAAGGATTGGCTAGCCAATGATTGTATTGTAAGGCAAACCGGTTTTCACGACTAAGAACTCTGTCATCTAAGTTACATGCTGAGGTTTAGTTCCTATTGTGATTGGTAGAAATATTCTTCCTTTTGGTCTAACAATTACTCTGAAGAACCCGACTAGAGGCATGTCAATGGGAAGCAGTTAGTCTGGTATCACTTGCATTTTCTCGAATGCCTCATAAAACAAGATGTTGGCCGAGGAACTATTGTCTATGAGGACTCTTCTTACTTCAAAGTTGGTGATGATCATTGACACCATCAACGTGTCATCATGGGGTACAACTACCCCCCTTAGATCATCGTTTGAAAAGGAGATGAGGTCCTCTGGCATCGGTCTCTTTGGCACCTAGTGCTAGACATTATACTGCATGGCGTATGCCTTTCAAGACGATGTAGTCATCCGAGCCTCCAATAATGTCTTCGATAATCCCGATTAGAGGACAATTGTGCCTGGGATCAGATGCATTAGTGCGGATGACGACGTTGGGTTTTCACTCCTGACATAATCTTTTAGGTGTCCCTGCCTAATGAGGGACTCGATTTCATCTTTCAGATTGTAACAATCTTCAATATCGTGGTCAGTGTTGTTGTGAAACTTATAATACTTTTTAGGATCTCCCCTTTTGGGGTTCCTCTTGAGTTTGGTGGGCTACTTCACGTACTCTTTCCTACTTGCATGAGTTTTGGAAGCGTTCAAGTGAGCGTATTTGTCAAAGGATAGGGCCAAAGACTTCTTCTCCTTATTCTTATTGCTTGGGCCATCGATCAACCCATCTACTATGTACTTGGCCTCCTCAGCTTGGGTAGTAGCTTGGCCTCCTCAGCTACTATGCACTTTTGCACCTTTTTCAGGAACTCTACCTTATTTTTGGGTAGGGTTCGAAGATGGACCAACTAAGAGGCTCTAGATGAAGGCCACTCACTGATGGAAACAATCATAGACATTGAGGGGTTTAGGTCCTTAACTTCGAGTTCTTCCTGATTAAATATCTTCATATAATCTCGAAGGCTTTCCCTGCATTTTTTTCTTAATGGACATTAGGGAAATGATGGTCTTCTGGCATTGTCGGATGCTCATGAAGTTCCTAGAAAGAGATCTACAAACTGATCCTAGGAGCTGATGGATCAAGGTGGGAGCATGGAGAAGCATTTGTGGGCCACACCCTTGAAAGTGGCCTAGAAGGCCTCGCACATCAGTACATTGGAGTAGTCATGGAGGAGCAGTAGAACACGGAAAATCTCCAAATGGCCTTCTAGGTCTGTGCTCCCATCATAGGTTTTGAGAGCAGGTGCTTTGAAGTTATCTGGGAGGAGCTCCGAGGTGATGGAGTCGACAAAGGCCTCGGCCTGAGACGACGAGGCTGGTTGACTGGTGGATGCCTCACCTTGGCCTTCTTTGACCTACCTAAGCTCATCTAGCATGTTGCCTATCTGCGCCTGGGTCCTAGGCTCTCTTACTCGGGTGAGATCCACTCGGTTTCCAAAATTATCCGACTCGACTTGATCCCAAGCTTTGTAGGCACGGTGATCGTTAAGGTGATCATAGAGGTTGGACACAGGCAGGGAGAGGTGTGGCATCAGCCAACTCTTGATTGGTGAGAGGGACTGTAGTGGCCTGAACACCCGCCATCATCCCTGCTGCAGTTTGAGGCGATGCGGTCGGCATGACAGTCTCGATGGCCTTCTAGTACATCGTGGGTAAGGGTGTCAATCGGTCGGTTTTGAGTTGGATCCAATCCAATCCAAACCTTATCAAATTGGATTTAGATGGTCCATATAATTTTTGGATTGGGCCAATCCAAAATAAATTGGTCCATATTTTTATTGGCCTGAATTGGACCTAAAACAAATTTCCAATAGTTCGATCATGAGGCCAAACTCTTGTCCAGTTTGAAACCGATCAAAACTAAAGCTGGCATATTTTTGTTTTAAAAGCACATTTTTTAATTTTCATATTTCTTCATTTTAATATATTTCTGTAATTTTTATATGTTTTGTTAGCACTTTTTGTAATTTTCATATTTCTTCATTTTAATATATTTTTGTAATTTTTATATGTTTTGTTTTTTATTATATATAATTTTTGATATTTCATTCGGTTTGGATTGGATCCAATCCAGCCCATTTACATTTTAATGGATTGGATTGGATTTGGACTGGATTGGGTCCAGTCCATTTGTAAGGCATTAGACTAGATCAGGTTGGACCAAATCCAATCCAATTGACACCTCTAATCGTGGACATATGAATCTTGATAGTTTCCACCTAGTCTGGGAGGAAGTCGAGATGTGTTGGACCAGTGTTTGCTTGTCCGACAACTACTGTTGCCAAAATCCGACCGGTCATTAGTGATGCATGCGCCTAAGCACTATTTCATAGATATGTGGGTGGGCCTGTGCCGTGTTGATCTTGGCCCCTAACAGGGCGGCCCCCATGTGGGAGGCCTCGTGTTGGGTACCACAACTCATCCAAATGCTGGGGAAGGCCATCCAAGCACTGGAGCACCGCACTAAACTGCTCTTGGGTGACCAAGTTATGAGCATTTGGGACGCTGTCTTGATTATCAGCCATTTTTCTTTTTTTTTTGTAAATATTAGATGATTTGTTAAGGTTTGTTTCAGGAAGTGATCTAAGTTGATTCCCATAGACAACTTAAAATGATGCTACCAAATTTGCAGTAGAGGGAAGCCAAGTAATTTTCAAGGTCAAAAGGCTGATGTACCACCTATCAATAGTGAAAGGACATTAGAGGCCTCGGGAGTGTTCCCAGGGGTGGGGACTCCAATAGTCAAGTTAGACGAGGGCTCAAGGAGAACAGAGATCACCACAAGAGTGCAAGTGATAGCTTTTGCAAATGTATCTATCTTTGGTTGAGGTGTCCCTTTTATAGTAGGAGTTGCTCGGAAAAAGGCCACATTTAAGCAATGTAGTGGAGTGAATAGGATAGGGTCATTCTGTAATCTCTCTCTCTCTCTCTCTCTCTCTCTCTCTCTCTCTCTCTCTCTCTCTCTCTCTATATATATATATATATATATATATATATATATATATATATATATATTAAAACAAGGAAGTCTAGAAATTTTCTCCTCGTTTGACTTGTTTATTTTTTTTAATTTCATGTCATTTTCTAAATTATCTCTAATTCCTATTTCTCTCCCCTACTTTTTATCTATATCTATCTAAAGAAAGTTTGGATTAAAAAATTTAAGATTTATTTAAATGTTCTAACAAAATTATATAATAACTTTAAAATATTTATTAAAAACACAAAAAATAATTTTATACTTTTACAAAATACATCATGAAATTATGTACTAACAATTTAAATTATGTTTTTCCAGATTATCAATTTAAATGTTTTTCAAATATTTAAATAAATAAAACACAACTAACAAAAAAATTTAAATATTTTATAGATTATTTAAATATTTAAATAACTAAATATTTATCATAGCTAGATTTTAAATAGTTAAAATAACAAAATTATTTAATAAATTTAAAAAAATCTTCAAAGTAGAAAAATAATTATAACATAATATTGAAATTAATAATAATTTAATATATTACAAAATTGATAATGAAATTAAGTAATAATAGTATGAATTATGATTTTATGGATAATTAAATTCAATAAATAATTAATATTTTAAAATTTAAATATTTTACATATTATTTAAGTATTTAAATAACTAAATATTTTAAATAACAAAATATTTAACATAACTAGATTTTAAATAGTTAAAATAAAGAAATTATGCAATTAATTTAAAAAAAAAGCTGAAAAGTATAAAAATAATTATAACATAATATTGAAATTAATAATAGTTTAATATTTTTACATGACATTGTAAATAACTAATTTCACTTATATCAAGTAATAATTTAAGAAAATAACTTTCAAAAAATAATATTTATTAATAATAATTTTAAACTCTTAATTCATATTTATTATATAATTATATATACTAAAATTAATATTTATTGTATTTCAGTAATTTTTTTTTGTGATAAATTTATTTTCAATGATTATGTATAAATTTATTTTATTTTGTATTGGAGATTAAACTACTATTATTGAAAATTTTAAATTTTATATATTGTACTTATTGCATTTATTGTATTTTTGTTATAACTTATTGATTAATATTTATTGGAGATTAAACTATTATTAGATATTATACTTTTTATTGACTATGTGAATGTATTTTTAGTACTTATTGTATTTTGTAATTATTGTATTTTTCATTATCAATATATTTTCAATAATTGTGTATGTTTGCTATAAATTTTCAATTATTATTGGAGATTAAACTATTGTTATTTATCAAAGATTTAAACTTATTGATTGACCTTTTGTGAAAACCGTCCCACTCAAGTTGTATCAGTTTGAGTCAATTTTTTTATTTGGTCAATCAGTTCAAAAGATTTAAACTTAAAAATAAAATTTAATTTTAAAAATTATAGTCCAATTATTAAAAAATAAATATAAAAATTAGATTTATGATATAAAACATTTTAGACTAAGAAATATGAGAAATTTCCCACTTTTTTCATATTTCCATGGTTAGGTCATTCAATTTTGGTTGGTTTACAAATGGCCAAAGTGAAACCAATCCAACTTGGTCGAATTGGGAAACTTTTGAACCAAATCTGACCTAAAATACTAGAAAACTGACCAACTCAGGTTGAGTTGATAGGGTTGGTCGGTTTTTGTATTTTTGTATTATAAAAAATTTATTAAAAGTAGTATATAAAATATGAATAATTATTAATTATTTAAAAAGTTGAAAATTTAAAACAATTGTATACTCTTGTGTGATTCTATTAGGGTCATTTACTAGAACACACCTTATAGTTTTACATATTTACTTAAACCTACCTTATAGTTTTCATTTTACTAAAACATCTCATAGATTATACAACTTTTACTTAATTGACCTTTCATTAAGGAGTGTTTGTTTTTCCATTAGGCCCATGATTTTTTATTCCAAAAATACCCTTAACAATTTTTTGTACAAAAAACAAAATTGACCAAATATAGCCAATAGAATGGTTGTCTGTCTTATTAAGGGCAAAAATTGTATTTTTATTTTTATTTTCTTTTGATTAAATCTATTGCAAATTATTAGTGTTTTAGTAAAATGTTAATTACTACATGATAGATTTTATTAAATCCATGAAACTATAAGGGGTAATTTAGTAAATGACTGTTTCTATTATTTAGCTTTCACTTAATAAATCCCGTGCATCACACGGGTCCCTACTAGTACTTATGAAATCAAGTCCTTTCATAATTCCTAAGCAATGTGGGATTTGATCATTTGAGACAAGTTTAAATATGTATACTCAATAATGAGAGATGTCTCAAATCCTACATCGCTCAGAAATTATGTTGAAAGCTTTACGTTAGAGAGACAACCATCTATATATGCCCATAATTATTTTGTCAGTAGACCATAAAAGGGCCCACAATATTTAATTTATTTTATTTCATATTTTTATATCATATAATTTAAAATTCCATAAATAATTAAATTTTCTTTATCTAGTGCCATGAACCCAAAGTCTAGCTTGGGCCTAGGCTTATATTTTAGGTCCAAAGTAGGACTCGGCCCAAGCCTAGGCCGTAGCTCTTATATAAGTGCTTATCCCAGCTCGGCCACATCTAATCTAAGCACTTGGGATCTGCTACCTACAAGTTGTTCCCATATCCATACCCACTAAGCATCACCACCATGTATTGGGAACATCACCCTATGAATGACAAGGGAGATATTCCCAATGCGCAGCTGTAATGTCTCGTGGCTAGATAAGAGTGCAAATGGATCAGATTATGACCCGATCCGATCCGAGATTTGATCTTATTTGGTCGAATTCATATCACTCCTTGTCGGAATCTTCAAATTGGATAATAGGGTCCAATCAGAAATCGGATCGGATTCGGATCATCCTCCCCTTCCGATCCGAGAAGATCCAATCTGATATATGTTATATATTTATAAATATAAATATATATAATATATATATATATATTGTTATTTATTTATTTATAAATATATTTTTATACTACATTTTCATAAATTTGTTATATTATTTATTTTTTATGAAAAACATGTATATATACGATGAAAATAATTAAAAAATACTTGTGTTTTTTGTTTTTACTTTATTTAAATTAGTATATTTTATTTTTCTTTTAATAATTTATTAACTTAAAAAAAACAAATCGGATCAGATCAGAACCGAAGATCCAACTTACCGATAAGATTCAAATTCAAATCAAATCCTATCAAATCCGATCGGATCAGATCCAACATAAACAGTATCAGATTGGTTTTGATTATACCCGATCCGTTTAGATGATGATCCAACATAAACAGTATCAGATTGGATTTGATTATACCCGATCCGTTTAGATGATGTGGGAACAGCTCGTGGGTAGCGGATTCGAACCCTGATCTCAGTCAAGTTATTTATAAGAGTGTTTGGTTAGTTTCTCCATTATGAAGAAACTGACAAGTCTGTCTGTTGGAAAACCTGCCCCTTGTATATATGTGGAAAACTCAAAACGCTTGTTTTGTAAATGCCCCAGCATCCTCTCTCTCTCTCGCTTTTTCTTCCTCTCCACCCATCCAAGGTACAACCTAACAAACCAAACAAAAAAATAAAACATCAATTAGTTCGATTTGCAATTTGACTTGGGTGGATGTCGATCGCTTCGGGTGGAGCCAAAAGTCACTAATGATCCAAGTTCGATTTGCAATTTTTAATGATCCAGCAGTTGCAATTAATCCAACAAATGATGAATGAAGGACAAAGAAAACGGTTCTTCCATGTAGTTGCTTGGCACATGATCGTTGTCCGTTGACAAATTATGGGCATCCAAGGTCAGGCAGCAATCAACAATGGCTTATGGAAATCAGCTTCCCAGAACAGAGCTACAGGCCTCACACAAATGAGTCATGAATCATCTTTATATGAAAGCTACGGGTAGGGTACAGTGAGACTTTCGTCTTTAATTGAGGGGCCTGCATTTATGCATGATTTCATTAAATTTTATACATCGTGGTATAATGGATAATGTAGGGTATTTGGTACTATTGTTGCTTCTACCTAAAATGTTTTGAGTTGACAAATAAGAAGTGGTGAGAGATATGTGTTGTCACCTATTATATTATAAGTCACTTCAGTTATAATGTTTAAATTTTAAATTTTACTTTTTTGAAGCAAGAAACATTAAGGTATATTTAGGTTTCTTTTGCTTTTTGATAAATTATTTATCTGGATAAATGTATTTATTCATATTCTTTTATTCTAAAGTAAATAAGACGATGACCATTTTAGTCATAAAAATTCATTATCAAAAGGAGCACTTTTATCCCATTCAAGTGTTACAATTTTTTCCCTGGGTGAGAAAGTTATTTACCCACCTAGAAGATGGATACCCATGAAAATAAACTTTAGTTTTCCTAGTCCCTACATAAATCTGAAAAAAAAACATAGGTTTCTTGAATCCCATTAGCTGACTTTCCCCCTCTCAAAATCAAAAAAAAAAAAAAAAAAAGCCCCCTTAGTGTACATGCACTTCTAAGGCATTGCCATTTTCATCAACCATAAACAGTCTCAAAGAACAGTTTTATGCCAATTGTTTGGATCAACCCAAAACGTTTCAGCTAAAAACAGCAATGGTACAAGGCCAAATCCATAGCTTTGACCTGACCACGTTGGCAAGCCACCACCCATCGATCAGGCTTGACATAGATGTTGCCTGGAATTGGAATACCTGAACATGTAAGCATCCACGGTTCATAAACGGTGCACATCTATATTATATATAAAAAACAGTTATCCACACCAGTTTACCCTTTTTGCTTCCCAACCTTTTAGAATTTTGTGGTTTTCTTATTAAAAAAAGGAAAAAGAAAATTGTTTAAAACTCACGATGACTTTTCAGCATTTCTCTTTAAACTCACCATAACTTTTGACACAAACTTGCGAGTGTTAGTAAATTACCATTTTAGCCTTTGTTATATTTGACCCATTTTTCAATTTCAAAAGTACCTCAATTATTATTCAATCCAAAACCCATTTTTCAGCTTCCTCGGAATACTTTTAAGCAGCACAATTAGAGCAAAACGTCTCTCAACAAGTAGAAATCTCATATATAAGGCAGTTTGGCACTTAGGGCATTTTAGTCATGTTTAATAAGGCTGACTTATCATTCAGGGGTAGTTTGGTCATGAAAATTGTATTTATGCTGACATGGGTAACTTCTGTCAATGTACACTAACCGTGCTCTAACAGATGATTAATTTTGGAAAATAAAAACTCATTGATATGGGGTTCCTTGGACGTTTTGAAAAGCTATGGTGAGTTTAAGAAAAATGATGAAAAGTCATGGTAAGGTTTTAGACAAATTCCCAAAAAAAAGTAAAAAATATAGGGTTTTCTAGTATTCTTTAATTTTTAGCCCAATTATTCAAATCCTAGGCCCATTTGTAATAGGGAAAATCTATTAGGCCAGAAATGTTTTAGACAACCCCTGTGAATTTTGATGAAAATCCACCTGATTGGTTTTTACTATTATGATGCTGATTGATTGGTTGTATGTTTTTCTGGTATCATGTCTTATTTCTGGTATCATAGTGAACCCTTTGTAATAGTAGGTGGAAAAATCACCCCCACCGATGAGATATGACAAATCATATCCTTTCATCAGTTTATTGGACTTTTTTTTTTTTTTTGTTATTTTTCTATATCATTAATTATCATAGCATCCCTTTTTTTGATAGAAATAGAAGGACATACACAAAACAGGGGTAGCTCAGCCCCATTATGATAGTCCCTAAAACACAAATTAAGGCAGTTAACAGTCAACGGAAGGATTTGTTGGCGGCAGGCCAAAGCAAGATGGCAGAATGCTGAGTCTGGATCTCCTGCCTATGAGAACCCTGCCCATGTCTATCGCAGCCATACATGGAGAACAACTCATCATCAGCATAGTACTATGCAGGAGGAGATGTTTCCAATCCAGAATGCTACAACTATAGATTTGTTGGCGAATGCAAGCAGGGCTTCAATCTGCTATTCACAAGTTGTTCTCACGTCTCTACCCACAAAACATTAATTTTCTTTTTTTATATATTTTCTGAAAGACACCAGAAGAAGAAGATATTGTATATAAAACATTATAGCTGCGTATGGAGATATTCCCAGTACAGGATGGCAGTGCTACGTGGGAGTAAGGATGTGAGAACTCATGCTAGTATTGAGCGTTGCACAAACAATATTCGAGCTCAAATCTGCTAATGTGCGGCTGTAGTGTCTGGGCCGCTTTAAAGAAGCCACCAGAAGAAGAAGCTTCGCTGGAAAGTCCTATTTCTGGCTGAAATGCAGCTATTTTGGATTTTCTATGCTTTTTCACCATATATATATATGGGCTGTTGAGGTGGGTCCACCTCATAAAGCCAATAGCCGCTGCATGAAAGCCCTTCCAAATGGGGCTCTAGTAAGTAAGAAATAAATAAAAGTAAGCCACGCATAAATAACATATGACGAAAGGAGATCTAATTATCAGCCATGAGGCTTAGAATCACAGGCAACTTCGAGGAAAGAGAAGGTCCCAACGGAAGAGCCATCATTTTCTTGGAGTAGAAATCCCCAGAACACCTTTATAAAACCCTCTTTATCTGCAACTCCACTGTCACCAACGCAACTTAGCTCCCTCCATTAACACCCACCTCTCCCTTTTCTCCTCTCTCTCTCTCTCTCTCTGGTTTATTTAGTTGTCCATACGTGCAATGGCTGAAGAGAATGATCTCATATTTGAAGATTACTTTCCGTCAATGGTAGTGAGCATGGGTGCTGATCGGTTTATTGCAGAGCTCTGCTACGGATTCTGTCTGCTAATGGATCATACCAAGGGTGTCATCACATTCGAGAGCCTGAAGAGAAACACTTACCTTCTGGGTGTACAAGACTTGGGAGACGAAGAGATCTTTTGTATGTTAAAGGAAGGAGATCTGGATGGTGATGGGGCACTGAATCAAAAGGAATTCTGTTTACTCATGTGCACATTGAGTTTCGGTTTCACCAAAAACAGCTCAACAAGGTTGCTGGAAGAAACCATTTGATGAAATGAGTACTCTCAGGCTTTCATGAGTATGCATTTTGGTTTTAGTTTAATTTCCAATCATGTATGTGTAATGCATGGTTTGGTTCCGTATATGATGTCACTTAATTTGGAAGGATGCAATGGGCTTGGGCCTCCTCATTTCGAGCCCATCTGTACTCATTTGTCCTATCCAAAATAACAAATTGCCATATCTCAATTCTCATCCACAGCCAAGCTTATTCTAGTGTTCTAGCATGCACTTAATTACTAAGAGTGCAAATGTACTCCGATTCTGTTTGGTAGGCATTTGTGGGTATTTGGTAGTAACACATCTTTATACTAAAAATGAAAGTAAATTTGTTTCTTTTGATATATTTGTATTCAAAATGAGAGCAAAATGAAAGCAAAATTTTCCCGTCAAAGTCCGAAAATAGCTAGGTAGATTCTAATCTTAAAATTCATGTTTGTATACATTGCAATCAAATACAATATACAAAATTAACAGTGCAAAATTTGCATTTACATCAATACACATGATTTTTTCACTCTAACCAAACACAGGCCAATACCTACTCAAAATAAAAGCCCAACCTTAGAAGTGAGTCACTTAAGGCTCAGTTCGGAAGGAGTACAAATACAAATATATACAATGCAAACACATACAAAATAATATAAAATATAAGGTTTTGCACTCTACATATTTGCATTTGTACTCCTTCCAAATTGAGCCTTAGTTTGACCAAAGTCCATACCGTACATAGCTTCTTCCTGGTGGCATACTAGTAAATAGATTAGGTGAATATCAAAAAATTTTACCTGCATATTATTGTTAGACAGTTTTTGTATGCCCTTAGCTTCAATCTGATTTGATGTACTTTTGTTATTTAGCGGAAATAAATAAAGTGCATGTTTGATTCATGTTGTTTGGTTTAATTCTGTGTAAAACCCTAAAACTGGACATTTATAGAGACTCATGTTAGTTTTAAATGTTCACAGCCGTTAGATAAGTCTGGGGAGATTTATCCTACCAAGGCTGATACTGGTGTGCCACCAAGTATTGGGATGGCCTGTCTCAGCCACCAGGGTAAGACCCGAGGCACATGCAGTATGGGATTACTTGAATCCTTGAACCGGACTGAATTTCTAGTATTGCCCTGGACCTTGGAGATAGATGGGCAAAACTAGAAAGTTACACCTGACCCCTAGACTCGATTATGACATTTCACTAGGTGTTGGATCAGGTTGCCTTTGATATGCCAATCAGTGAGATCCTTAGTGGGGATCAAAACCTGGGTATGTTGGGGCAGTTTGAGAATTCATCTGAGTGGGTGATCATAGTGACAGAATCAGCCACTTTGTCGGACAAAGGGTAATGATCGGGAATGCACTCTCTCTGATGGAAACCAAACTGCTGGCAGTTGATTTCAATCGTTGGAATTTTGTTTTGCAAAATTAATATATTTATATATATATATGTACGGTTTCAAATTGTTTGCAAATGGTTTTAATTCCCGGGATCCATGTGAGAGGAGAGTGCGGCACTGTTCCTTGCAGCCGAGGGAGAGGTCCTCTCTTGTCGGGCAGTGCTTGATCATTAAGGGCTGAGAGGTTAAGTGTAAGACCATTGAGGATAATACCTGATGGGCTAATCTTGCACCTGAACACAGTCCTTGGGTTTTTATATGATGGCTTGGCCCAGGGACCACTTAATGTAAGTGTTGGGCCCATAGGGTCCATATGATGGACTCAAGGGGTTCATTGAGTTTTTCAGTGAATTCGGCTGGGCCTTGTATTAAAGGCTGGGCCGAACCCATGTGGCTGGTGTGTAGATCAATGCTTGGGTCCCACGCCATACAAAGAAGCCCAATTGGGCAGCAGATTGGAAAGTAATTAGACATTGAACACTTAATGGGCCAGAAGCCCATTTCACGGTGGGCTGATATGATCACCCATCCTTGGAGCGAATCTGAGATTAATGTTAGTAAAAGGATTGGGCCTTTAGCCTTATCCACTCTTGGAGACCAAATTCAAATTATATTTGAATCTGGTAACCTCCTGATAAGATCAGGAGTAAGCTAACTTTATCTGCAGATAGGATTAAGATTATCCCCTATCCAAATACTGATTTGGATTGGGATAACTCCTAATTAGGAGGTTTCTTAATCAAGAAGAAAGGAGGAGAAACCCTAACAAAAAAAAAAGGAGAGAAATACAACAGATTTCGAATCAAGAGAAATCGCAAGAAAGGTTCCTACGAATTGAGATCAGATCTCATACTCCAGAAAAAAAAAAAAAAGGCAGTTCAGCCTTTTCGCCTTTGGAGTTCTCCTCCTGCCGCCGCCATCTGTTTTGCAAGATTAGATCTTTGCAGAAAAAGAAAGTCAAGAAATCTATTCTTGACATCAGTCTTGCAAGAAAGACTGAAAAAGATTCAGTGTTTAGTACTTCCAGAGGATTCTTGTAAAGGATCCAGTGTGTAGGACGCACCCTGCTGGTTCTGTTCCATCCACAGCTGTGTCATCTTCAGCAGGAACGGATCTTGGAGCATTCTTTGGGCGTGAACACCAACTTTGGGAGATAGTGCTTCTCCAGATCAGGTATATTCCTCCCATTTGTCTTTTGGTACAGATCTGGTTTGATTATGGTTCAAGTAGGATCCTTAAATATTGTATTCTAAATTTAGGGAATATGATTCCCAGTTGGGAAAAGGTAGGAAAATTTTTGAAATTCGTCCACCCATTCCGCAACCTTTATGGCGTCCATTAGATGGATCCTACCATTCTTTCAATTACACCATATCTAATAAATTCTTTCTGGTAGTGCTTCACTTATCTGGATTGGGCTCATGAGATGTAGAGTGTTAATCTATATCTATACTATTATTAAAAGTGTGAATGATAGTGTGAAACTTTTGTTTGACCAAAATACCCAAATTTTTTAATTTGGTTCATCTCTAATTGTAAGGACAAAAATGTAATTGAACAACCACTTTTCTCCTCATTAAAATCCCTCTCATTAAGTCTTATGTTTAAGGTATTAACTCTCATTTCCATTGAATCACATATTAATTAACCATATTAAATAAAAATAAGTGCAATAAAGAATAATTCTTTTTTATTGAAGATAGAAATAAAATGCACATTTAAAACCAACCAAAAAATAGAGCTGATTTCCTATTTTGTGGCGAGTCAACAATTCAACAAAAATATTCTTTATATACTCTACCTATGTCTACTTGTTTAGACCATCTGGTTCGGATCTTGTATGTAATTCAGTCTTACTCTTTACAACTTCTAGAACATAGTAGAGATTATTGTTCTATAGTGGCAACTTGACCAGGATGGAATGAAGACGATGGGTGTCTCCTATATATAAGGTGGCATTTGTTGCGCAGATAGCCTAACCCAAGAGGGATGAATTGGGTACTAAAAAGAATTTTCCCTAACTAAATGGCTTCTAAAACTGGGAAATGTAAAGTTCATGGAGTCGAAGGCTCTATGTTGTGTGTGTGTGTGTTGAACAATGTAATGCAATGCAAATAACAGAACAATCAAATAAGTAAAGATCAACAAGGAAAGCAATTGATTACAGAAAAATAAAATAATGCATAAAAGGAATTTTATAGTGGTTTAGCTAAACCCAAGAGTACGCTCTCTACTTAAGTAACCTATTGAAAGTTCCACTAAAACCAATTGGACTTCTGGGTGTCAGCCAAACCTTACAAGATTAGGACTTCCCGTTGCCTACAAGACCTAAATCGGTTGAACTTCCATGTGTCGATCAAACCTAAACAGTTGGTACAAATTTAATAGCCTCGGGGCCTATTTATGCTTGGCCCAACACACACTTAGAGCCTAAAAATACAAAGGTTATAACAAAAATTGATTTGACCATCCATTCCACAATAAGTGCACTTCCTAATTTCGCAACCACTATCTTCATTAATTTGTTCAGTCCACTAAGACTTGTCTAACAAATCCTTCCATCACCGGCTCTACTTCGACGTCCAACGCCTCTTTTCTCGGCCATCCTATGTACCTAAGGCTGCATTTGGAAATGTTGCAAATGGAGTGAAAATCCTGGTTTAGGGTAAATTTGCATTCTGGCTCAGTTTTGACTATGTTTGGCAACAATCATTTATGCATTGACAAATGACAAAAAATACATTTTTCAATGCTTTTCTACATCGATAATGAGATGTAAAAGTACATAAAAAAAAAGAAGTAAATTTGTATTCAATTGGGCCTTTGACAAAAAAAGCCATATACTTTATTGGAATTCGTGTTTGCATCCATTACAGCTAAATTTGTTAATGCAAAACTAACCCAACTTTACAATTTATATGGACCATTTTACACTCTACATATTTGCATTCACAGTTATTTGCATCATTTTCAAATGCAGCCTAAGGCTCAGTTTGGAAAGAGTACAAATATGTACGGTGTAAATACATATAAAAAAATACAAAATACATGGTTTTACACTCTACATATTTGTATTTGTACTCCTTCCAAACTAAGCCTAAGAAAAAACATCTTATTATGATGGAAGTTCAGCATCACCTAGTATTTGGGCACAAATCGACTAAAAGCCTAAAACTCCAGCCTCAACCCTAAAATGAAAACTCTGGCCTCAACATCGAATCGAATCCCACAACTAGCACTTTGAGGAAAAAGGGGTCAAGGGAGAAGTTATTAATGGTGCATGGCACCAAATACCAAAAAAAAACCCTAAAATGAAATGTGCTACATTAAATTACTCCCTTTGTTGATATTGAATTTTGATATCCGAACTTAGGGGTTAATAGACATCTAGGGGTAAGCATATGGGTAGGTTCTATTTGGAACCGGATGGAAATGATCTCAAACTAGCCTTGAAGTGATCCTACCCAGTCTATTATAGGGTAGGGTATGGTTTCAAATTCTTGGAACCGACCAAACCCACACCTAGGTCGGTTCTAGGGTCTAGGGGTTTACCCTACCCGAATTGACCCAATGAACTGACCTTGGCTTGTCTTGGTGGAATCAACCTTGGAACCGAGCTTGCCTTGAAATAAACCTCAAAATATTTTTAAGGATGTGAATATTTGAACCCAAGCACTCATGGTTACAAAAGTCATGGTCCCAATTGACCATTGAGTAACTTAACTGATTTGATCATTTGTTTTCATTCTAATATTTGAATGTGTATAATAAATAATGTAAAAATGTAATATTTGCAAAATTTAAATTATAATAACAAATTTTAAACCATATATTAGTATATTATGATAATCTACATACTAAATTATTCAATTTAATCAATAAAGATAATAAAAGTTTTAAATATTATCATTATTGAAAATCAAGTTTTAAAAGGACATGTTTCATTTGTTTTTGAAGGGGGAGAGTAAAGATCATGGGTAGACTTTGGAACCACCAAGACCATAACAGACTCTAAAACCAACCTTTACAGGGTAGGTTCCAATTCCAAAAACCTAGAATCGACCCCTACAGGGTAGGTTCCAGGTTCAACCATGGAACCGAACCGAACCAATCCATGCTCACCTCTATAGGTATCAAGCTTATTTTGTATGCCTTTAAGGCTAGCGTATTAATCCTTTATGCCTATCATCACCCTACTGCAACTGAAAACACTCCTAGACAGTTGATACATACTATAATGTTATCCTTTCCTAAATATAACACAGAATCCTTTCATGAATACAACCTCCATGCATGCTCCCAAACTATTCCACAACCATGTAAATATTTGAGCATTGCTCCCAATCACTATGCTCACTACTACTACATTCTTCAAATACTGTAGTTTTCCCTTTTCCCTTGAGAATGACTTCTACAAACTTAGATCAAGGTACATAATTATCTCTATTCAATTTAATAAGTGTCATTCGTAATCAAAAAAAAAATCAAATTGTACCATAGTATTGGATTGATTTCACCACTACTAGGTGCTGCCCTGATGACGTGTAAAACAGCCATGCTACTTGTAGGCCGACATGACCCACTAGCTACAGTGACAAACTGTGCTAGGCATGACACGATCCTTAGGTTCGGGCTAGGCCGAGTGTTTTTTTCTTGCAGCATGGCATGCCTACAGTCCGTATAGGCTCGTGTTAACATGGCCTGCACTTCGACATGAGAATGACACACGTCATGGCCCAACATAGCCCGTAGAATATAATCTAGCCATGGGGGTATTTGTGTATGTGCTAAAATGACTAAAATGCCCTTAATAGATATAAACAACTAATTTAGGGGGCATTTCAAGTAAAGCGATAAATACACTTTATAAATGATCAAAATACCCATCTCAACAGCTATAAATGATCATTTTAGGAGGGTATTTTCATCAATTCAACTATTTCTAACCCCCTATAAATGCCCCAAACCTTACCCATTTTCATCACAACAACAATCATTTAATCAAATACAATCTTCCATTCTCATTTTTATAGAACTTTATAGTCTACTCATTTTTTTATTTTCAATAAGAAGGAAGGCTTGATCAAGTTGAAGTTGGCAATTTGGAGACTTAAAAGCTTTGCATTCAAATTGAATATTGGCAGACCAAACTCCAATGACCGAAGTGAAATTACTAAGTTAGTTGGGCACCTTTTATAAACTTTAGATTCTAATATTCATTAAAATTATCATTTCCTCTCAAAACCCTTTCACTTTGCTTCCTTTAACGAGTCTCAATGACAATACGACAGCAATACTGATGTCGGAACTAGTGCTACTGTTATTGAATAAATCCAATCTAATGCTAGCCCTAGTAATTCTAAGGCGTCAAAATAGAAAACTAGTCAAGTTTAGGAATGTTTTACCATTATGGAGGTAGAAGGAAAGGGTATGAGAGTAGTTTGCAATAAATGTAAAAGTGAAGTCAACTATCAAAGTAGTGGTGGCATTGCCCATTTGTGAAGATATATATCAACAAAACATATTAATTAATATGAAAATGAACCAATCCAAACCCAAATTGGGGTTGAGTCTGGATCATTAATTTTCTATGTTCATTATTCACAAGAAAAAATGAGACAAGAATTAGCTTGATACATAATACATGCTGAATAACCATTTGTATTAGTTGAACATACTAATTTTAAAAGATTTGCATGTATATAAAAATTTCTAGAAATAAAACTTAATTGTTTATATCTGCCTATTGAGAGGCTGCTCTTATATGTAACATGCTCTTGTGTTGTATTAGTGAAAGCTCTTTGAACAAGTGTTCACTTTGTTTAACACCATTTAAGGTCTTATTGGCACCTCTTCTAAACCTAACTACAAAGTATTGCAAGCATCCAAATGCCTTGTTGGTTTGAGTCTTGTTGGCACTTGTATAAATGCAACTAATTTCAGGTATTGCAGGCACCCATAAAGTCGTATTGGTTGTAAAGTATTAGCTAGCACTTGGGAAGTACAATTGGTTAGTGGAAATCCTCAATGATGGTTTGAAGTAGAGAATATAGGTTAATTGAACCTCTATAAAAATCATTTTATGCCTTTTATCTATTTTGTTTATTTTCTTTTTGATTTTGTAGTTCTTTGTGTTTATATTTTTCATAACTGTAATACTTTGAACGTTGAGATCTTGCAAACTTGCACTTTATTTCTTTTCTTTTACATCTACATGATATAAGGACTATTAGTGCAGTTTGAGCTTTACTTGACTAACCCTACTAATTGTACTAACATTACTAATTTCTTTAGTTTTTCTTGTTCTATTGTTCATATTTAATGCTTATTTAGTTTCAACAACATTTACTTTTTTGTAGTTAGTTTTATTGATTTGATAGTTGGTCCATATCTTAGTTATCCTTGTGTAGTAGGTCTTAATCTCTACTGCTTGTTAGTGGTTGGACCTCTCTCCAATTACCAAGGCAAACACCACTAGGTGCAGCTGCAATTTACTTTTGTACTCATTTACATTTAGTTGCTCCTTTTTCCTTTCTATAGTATAGTTACTTACATTTATTTTTCTTATTTTTTATTAACTTTATAACCACTAACTAAGATAGCAGGCTATAGTTCTTAACTATTTAATTTATTTTTTAACTGCTATCTTCTTGTCAACAATTCTTATTATTATTGTACTTGATTATTGACTGCTAATCCCTATAACTCTTGCTATTATATTTGTTTATTTGTTTTGTAGTTGTAGGTTATCTAGTTCAGTAGTTTGGTAATTCATGTTGACAATCTTGATTATATATTGATTGAACCAAACTAACTAAGCCTTCAAACTTTTGTTACATATTATTTGTTATAAGGCTTAGATTTAGTTTGAGGGGAAGGATTTTTTGAGCTTGATTGTCAAGAGTGCAAGAATTCAGATTGACTTCTTTTTTCTTTATTTGAAGAATCAAGAAAAAATTTCATTAAAAGGAAAAGAGGTACATCATAACATCCTTGATTGTCTAGATGACACCCTACATACATTCTCAAATTTTTAAATTGAAAATGGTTCTACAGTACAAGGTTGTAATTCAAGGGTATTCCAAAAATTTTCCAACAAATCTGCTTTAGATACTTGATCAAAATCTGGAAGTCTAAGAACCCATTCTGAAATCATATTTGTCACCGCAACTACCATCTATTCAATGTTATTTGATCTATTCTCAAAAACTCTTTTATTTCTCTTCCTCCATATAGACCAACATACTACAAAAGGGACACAACTCCACGTCATCCTAGCTCTCTTACCACCTCTGAGTTTTCCCCACAAAGATAATATTTCTACTTAAGTCAATGGATTGGACCCACTCACTGCAAATAGAAAAGAGAAGATCTTCCATATGAAAATTGATATACTGCATGAAAAGAACAAATGGAAAACTATTTCTTCCTCCTGATTACAGATATAACACTAGTTGGCAAGATGTAAACCTCTAGATTTCAGGTGATCAGAGGTGAGGATGTTGTCATGAGCTACCATCCATGCGAAAGCTTCTACCTTTGGGGGGACTGGGTTATCCCAAATTCCTTTTATCTGGTTTGAACCCCTTTCATCTCTTGTTAAAGTTTTGTAGAATGACTTAACTGTAAACCTGCCTTTTTTACATTCTTTCCACCAAAGAACATCTTATACATGTCTAGAAATGCCAGTTTCTTCTAATTTTTCTAGAAGCATAATAAACTCTTCCACTTCTTGAGCTAGAAGAGGCCTTCTGACATTCAAATTCCAGTTGCTCCCCTCTCCACTCGTAGCATTGGGCTATTGGGATTTGTTGTTCTGTTAGCTTGTATAATCTTGGGCACACCTCACATAACTTCCCTATTTCAAGCCATTCATCTTCCTAGAACCTCACTCTAAAGCCTTCCCCTACTTTAAACTTAATCAAATTTCCGAAATCTTGATTGAAACTTATTATTCCTTTCCAAACACTCACCCCGTATGAATTTCTCACTTCCCTTGGTTCCCACCCGAATCTTATCACACCATATTTCCTAACTACCTCTCTCCTCCATAAAGCCTCCCTCTCCCTCCCTAGCCCAAACCTCCACAACCATTTCCCTAGAAGTTCTTTGTTTATAAACTTAACCCTTCTCAAACCCAACTCACCCCTCTCCTCTGGCTTATACACAGTCTCCCACTTAACCAAGTGATACTTTTTGGATCCCCCCCCCCCACCCTTCCCATAAGATGTCTCTTTGAATCTTCTCAACCTTCATAGCCACCTCATTTGGTACTCTCAGTAAAGAAAGATGATAGGTTGGTAAATTGGCCATAACAATCTTTTAGAAGAGTGATTTTCCCTCCCAAAGATAATACTTAGCCTTCCATCTATCCAATCTCTTTTTTACTCTTTCTACTAGAGGCTTCCAAATGCTTGTTATTGTTGTTGTATTTGACCCCATTGGAAGCCCTAAATACATAAAAGGAAGCTCCCCCACTTTGCACTCCATCACCCCTGCAAGCTGTTCCATTTTCCCTACTTATATCTCCAACTCCTATCAATAAACTCTTCTCTAGTTCACTTTCATATCAGTCAACATCTCAAAGTTGGCTAGTATTGCTTTGAGATTCAAGACTTGATTCACTGAGACATCTAAGAAAATTAATGTGTCATCAACATACTGTAGATGGGATATACAAGGTCCTGCTCCAACCTTAAAGCCTTCAATCCAGCCCCTTTGAACTCCTTTCTTCATGATCAAATTTAAGGCTTCCATTACTAACACAAACAACGAAGGGGAGATTGGATCCCCTTGTATCAGTCCCCTAGAGACTTGAAAAAATTCTGATGATACCCCATTGGTAAGTAAAGAAAAGGATGCAGATGAGATACATCCATACATCCAACTCCTCCAAGTCTCCCCAAATCCCATCAGCCTTTGCATCTCCTCCAAGAAACCCCACATTTCACATGATCGTATGCCTTCTCTATGTCCAGCTTACAAACCAGACCTGGTCTTCCACTTTTAATTCTTGAATCAATGCAATTTTGTTTCCCGGGGTGATTTTAAAGATATAAGTTTTTATACCATTAGAATTATTATGTGTGGATTTAATTTGGTGAATTTAGTGATGAAAAGAAACAAAAATGCTTTAAATATATGATTCAATAAGGGAGAATGAAAGTTAATAGTTAATACCTCTCTCCCCTTTTTCCTTTACCCCTTCCCAACCCTTCCATGTAAACACATGGAAGCTCTCTCTTCTTTACTAGAGTCCCACTCCAACTCTCTCTCTCTCTCTCTCTCTCTCTCTCTCTCTCTCTCTCTCATGTTCCTAAACACTTAACAAATCCCTTCCAAAGTTTCTCCTAATCTATCTCTCCTACCTAAAATTCTTCCTAAAATACCTCTTAATCTATCCTACATACCCAATCTAGCCATGTGGCACCACTATCCCCGATTTTCTCCTAAATTATCTCTTTTTATCTCTAATTCCTATTTATCCTCTCCCCCACTTTTCATCTATGTCTATTTAAAGAAAGTTTGAATTAAAATGTTTAATAATTATTTAAATATTATAACAAAATTAGGTAATAATTTTAAACTATCTATTAAAAACAAAAAAAATTTATAATAGATTTAAAAATGTTTACATTATTAACAATATAAATTATAATTGTATAGATTAAAAATTATGTAATAACAATATAAATTATAATTTTATGGATTAAAAATTTTAGTAACAAAATTATTTAAATTTTATTTAAATAATAAAATTTAAAAAATTTAAAATATTATTTAAATATTTAAATAACAAAATATTAAGAATAGAAAATAATTATATAACAAAATATTTAATATTATGTAATAACTAAATAATATTTTAAAATTTTCAATAACAAAATTATTTAAATTTCTCTTTAAATAATAAAATTTAAAAATTAAAATATTTTTAAAATATTCCAATAACTAAATATTTTAAATATAAATATTAAAAATATATAAATAATTATATAACAAAACATTTAATATTATGTAATAACTTTCAAATAAATAAAATTTAAATAATTGTGTGTTTTCACTATAAATTATCAATAATTATCGGAGATTAAAGTATTGCTATTTATTAGAGATTTAACTATTAATTTAATTGAAATTATGAATGTTCACGGGTTAGTTCGGTTGTATATTGTTTGGCTAACCAAATTGACTTGGATGGGTTGGGGAGTTGGTCACCCAAAACCAATCGACCATTAGTGAAAACTAGCAAATTCGAGTTGTATCAATTTAGGTCAGTTTTCGACTTGGTTGGTCGGTTCAAAAGATTTAAACTTCAAAATTTAAATTTAAAAAATTACAGTAGTACTATTGAAAAATAAATTAAAAATTTAAAATTTACAATATAAAATATTTTAGACTCAGAAATATGGGAATTTCTCACTTTCCCATATTAGAATAATTATATTTAAAATATAAAATATTTATATATATATATGGTCGAGTTGATTCGATTTTGGTTAGTTTACAAATGGCCAAAACCAAATTGACCCAACCTAATCGAGTTGGAAAACTACTCAACCAAAACCAACCAAAAATATTAGAAAGTTGACCAACTCGGGTCGAGTTAGGTCGGGTTAGTTAGTTTGGTTGGTTTCATCAGTTTGATGAACAACCCTAGCTGAAATTAATTATTATTATTTTCGTATTTGCAAAAAAATATTAAAATTACTATATAAAATATAAATAATTATTAATTCTTTAAAAAATTACTATATAAAACAATTGTCTACTCTTATGTATTTCTATTGTTTAATTTTTTCTTAACAAAGTCTGTGCATTTCACAGGTCCCTACTAGTGTGTGTGTGTGTGTGCATATATATATAAACAAAGCAGTCAAGAAATTTTCTTCTTTTCTTGAATTTTTTATTTTTTTATTCGATGTCATTTTTGAAACAACCAATAAAATGCACTTTCCCAATAACCTAAATAACCTCTTCCCCTTAAATTTCTCCTAAACTACCTCCCCCACTATCCTCCACTTTCTCTAAAATTATCTCTAATTTAGTAGGGAGTTTCTCTCCTAAATTATCTCTAATTCCTATTTATCCTCTCCCTTACTTTTTATATATATCTATCTAAAGAAAGTTTGGATAAAAAAATTTAAGAATTATTTAAATATTCTCATAAAGTTATATAATAACTTTAAAATATTTATTAAAAACAAATAATAATTTTATATTTTTACAAAATATATCACAAAATTATGTACTAACAATTTAAATTATGTGTTTTTTGGATTATCAATTTAAATGTTTTTCAAATATTTAATAATATGAAATAGCTTTAAATAAATAAAGTTAAAATAACAAAAAAATTAAATATTTTATAGATTATTTAAATATTTAAATAACTAAATATTTATCATAACTAGATTTTAAATAGTTAAAATAATGGAATTATTTTATATATATATATATATTAAAAATTTTCTCCTTTTTTGAATTTTTTATATTTTTTAATTCCATGTCACTTTTGAAACAACCAATGAGATGCACTTTCCCAATAATCTAAATAATCTCTTCTCCTAAAAGTTTTCCTAAACTACCTCCCCCACTATCCCCCACTTTCTCCAAAATTACCTCTAATTCCTATTTATTTTCTAAATTATCTCTAATTCTTATTTATCCTCTCCCCTACTTTTTATCTATATCTATCTAAAGAAAGTTTGGATTAAAATATTTCAAAATAATTTAAATATTCTAACAAAATTATATAATAGCTTTAAAGTATTTATTAAAAAACACAAAAATTAAATATTAGTCAAATTAGGAAGTGATGGCTAATATTTGGAGTAGAGTTGGCTAATACATAGGTTGGCTTTGGTTTAGAAGTGTTGGCTGGCTAATATTCGAGTATCCTATGGCTAATACATAGGATGGTCAAGAAAAGAGGTGTTGAATGTCAGAGTAGAGCCGGTGGTGAAAGGATTTGTCAGACAAGTCTTAGTGGACTGAACAAATTGATTATGTGGTAGAGATGGTGGTTGTGAAATTAGGAAGTGCATTTATTGTAGAATGGATGGTCAAATCAATTTTTGTTATAACCTTTGTATTATTAGGCTCTAAGTGTGTGTTGGGCCAAGCCTAGGTAGGCCCCGAGGTTGTTAAATTCAATAAATAATCAATATTTAAAATTTAAATATTTTACATATTATTTACTTATTTCAATAACTAAATATTTTAAATAACAAAATATTTATCATGACTAGATTTTAAATAGTTAAAATAAATAAATTATGTAATAAATTCAATAAAATTCTAAAAGGTAGAAAAATAATTATAACATAATATTGAAATTAAGAATAATTTAATATTTTTACATAATATAGTAAATAATTAATTTATATCAAGTAATAATTTGAGAAAATAACTTTCAAAAAATTAATATTTACTAATGATAATTTTAAACTCTTAATCTGTATTTTTTATATAATTATATATACTAAAATTAATATTTATTGCTTTTTGTGATAAATGCATTTTCAATGATTTTGTATAAATTTATTTTCTATTCTTATTTAATATAGAACTTTCAATAATTATTGGAGATAAAACTACTATTATTGAATTTTTTAAATTTAATTTATTGTACGTATTGGATTTTTGTTATAACTTATTGATTAATCTTGATAAGAGATTAAACTATTATTTGATATAAAACATGATATAAAACATTTTAGACTAAGGAATAGGGGAAATTTTCTACTTTTCCATATTAAAATTATATTTAAAATATAAAATATTAATATATATCAATGGTTAGGTCGTCTGATTTTGGTCGGTTTACAAATGGCCAAAGTAAACTGATATAATTTGGTCGAATTAGGAAACTATTGAACCAAAGCCAACCTAAAATACTACAAAACCGACCAACTCGGGTCGACTTGATCGGGTTGGTCGGTTTCATTAGTTTGATGAATAAACCTAACTAAAATTAATTATTGTTATTTTTGTATTATAAAAAAAATCATTAAAAGTAGTATATAAAATATGAATAATTATTAATTATTTAAAAATTTGAAAATACAAAACAATTGTGTACTCTTATGAGTTCATATTTGCACCCCACAACGTCCCATAGCATATCTCCATCGTTTATTGGGAACATCTCCCGATGATGACATCATCTGTTTTGGTACTATCATCCGGAGATGTTTCCAATACATGGTGGAGATGTGCTATGGGACGTTGTGGGGCACCCCCTTGTGAGACGAAGATGTGAAATATACTCTTTATGTGTTTCTATTAGGGTCATTTACTATAACACACCTTATAGTTTTATATATTTACTTAAACCTACATTATAGTTTTCATTTAACCAAAGCATTTCATATATCTTATAACTTATTTACTTAATCAACCTTTCATTAAGGATTATTTGTTTTGCCATTAGGACCATGATTTTTTATTCCAAAAAATACCCTTAACACTTTTTTTGTACACAAAACAAAATTGACCAAATATAGCCAATAGAGTGGTTGTTTGTATCTTATTAAAGGCACAAATGGTATTTTAATTTTTTATTTTCTTTTGATTAAATTTATTTAAATGAGCATTAGGGTCAACATTGTCATTTTTCACTATCATCTAATGGAAGATTGATTAAATTCATTGCAAATTATAAGTGGTGTTTTAGTAAAATGGTAACTATAGGGTAGATTTTAGTAAATCCATGAAACTATAAGGGTATTTTAATAAATGACCCTTTCTATTATTTAGCTTTCTCTTAATAAACCCCATGCATCACATTTTTCCAATTCATCTAGTATATATATAACAAGATGGTCCATGTCACCATCCATCCCCTCACTCCATTACCCCCACCCTGCATTCTCCTTGATTCTCTCCTCTCCCATTTTGCCAATTCAGCACCCTTTCTTAATTAACTCAATATATTACCTATAATATCTCCCCCTCTCTTCTCTTCATAATAATTACTCACGTCTCTCTCTCATGATGCTATGCCACCACCCTTTTAATATTGGTAATAAATTAACGTCCATTACATTTCCATATTCGGATAGTTTTATCTCATTAGTGAGATATACATCCCATAGAGTAGAACCAATTAGAATTCCTTACAAAATTGGATAAAGTATTTTGGGAAGATTTTGAACAATCTTCTATTTCCATATTCCTCTTCATTGCTAATATATGAGTTGCATTAAAATCTTGAGTCAAAACCTTGTAGACCCCATTCTTGGGCTGTATAACACCAATGATTTACATAATTAAAACTAATTAATTTAATTAGTTTTATTTACATAATTAATAGTAGGGAAAATTTCTTAAGCTACCCTTATGGTTTAGCTAATCGACTAACTCTACCTTTACTGTTTACATATTGACTTAAAGTAACCCTACTATTTGTAGCAATTGTCTAAAATCTCCCTTGCCGTTAACTTTCCATCACACTCCATTCACATTTCACATCACATGACTGGTCTTTTTTTTTTATTTATAAAATACCCTTATTGTTCCCTATTTTCACTCTCCCATGTGACCCTCTCTGACCTCAATCCCTGTTCTTTCTCCTTCTATTTCCATCTCTTGTCCAGGTTCACCTTCTTCTCTGGTGCCGATGTTCATTTCGGTGGTAACATCTAATGGGCCGAAGTTACTATTCATCATCTTCAATATCGAAACGAAAGCACAATGGTGGCGATTGGAACTCTCTTCCCTTCCATCTGTTTCTTTCCATTTTATCATCCTCACTGCCATTTTTTCTCTTCCATTTACCCTCCATTCTTCTTTCCTCCTTTGTTCAGTCACTATTCATCATCTTCTTAACGAGAACAGTAAACCCACAATAGCGGTACTTTCTTAGTGTTCTCACTTATCTCCGGTGTACATCTCGTCAGTTTTCAACCACTCTTTCCCTCATCACCACTATTATTCTTCCTTGTTTCTCATTCTAAACCATCATTAGGATGACAACTCCCCACTTGTTTCTCATTCCAAACCATCATAAGGGTAGTTTAAGAAATTTTCCCTTAAATAGTAAAATGGTTAATTATAAGTTTCCATAATAATCACTTAATTTAAGATAATTAATTTAGTGAATTTTTAACACTTCAAACCTTTAATTTATTAGGTTGCTTAATAAAACTTAGTTAGATTATTTAATTAACAAAATTACTTGGGGATGGCAATTTTCCCCATCCTCGTTGGGTACTCGACCTCCTCGACCCAATGGGGATTAATAGGGTGGGGATGGGGATGGAGAGTGAAGTCCCTGCATTGCCCTGACCTTGATTATATATATTAAATACTATTTATATTTTAAGGATTTCCTCTATTTTAAGTAAATCTATTTTCCAAATTAAAAAAATTAATTAACTTTAATTACATAATGAATAGTGGTTAATTTCGTTATCTTACTTAATTAAGGACTGAAGAGAAAGTGTGCTGATTCTGCTGAATTGGCAAAATGGGAGTGGTGGGGAGGCGAAAGGAGAGAGAGAGAGAGAGAGAGAGAGAGAGAGTTAAGGAGGAAAGGGGTTTGGAGAAAGGAGAGGGTAACTGACATGGACCGCTTTTCTTTATATATAGTATAGATTATTTACATTATATATACATATATCAAAATATATTTAAGTTATTATTTATATTTTAAATTATTCATTATTTTAAGTAAATTTATTTTCCAAAAAATACTTTTAATTAAAAAGTTTTGGTGATTCAGGTCCCCATGGGAAAACCGTTGAGCTTGAAGGTAACTTTTATCCTTAATAGTGTTTAGGGTCAGGGATGGGGATTTGTCTCAAAATCAGGGTTGGGGATGGGGATTTGTTTCAAAATCAGGGTCGATGATGGAGAATATGGTCTCTGCGTCGAACCCACTCCATCACCATTCAATTACTTATCATAAACAATAATTTACTTATTTTACTATTAACTAACAACAATTATTTAGATTTAATTACAAATTAAAAATAATTTATTAACAATAATTATGATTTAATAACCTTAAATTAACAGTAATTATGCATTTATTATTTTACTATGAATTGCTTTCCTTCAATGGGACCTCACTGGTATATAATTATTCCGATCGAAACTTGATAGATTTTCCTGTTACGACTAGAACCAAACTCATCTAGAACCGCTTTGGATATTATCCATTTATGTTTTTCCTCCAATATACCAAATGTTTCAAATCTCCCTACCAGTTTGGGGGTGGGGGATAAAGGGGATATCTGACCAAAGATCAATTGAACCCCTTCTATTAGAATCTTCTAAATACAAAATACCCAAACAGTTACTATGAAGCTGGTTCTACAGAAGAAAAATAATACAAACTCCATTAAAAAAATGAGAATTTAAAAATAAAGCTTCACATTGATATGAAGGGCAAATTTGTAAAGAAAAACCATTTTCAGAAAAAAGATTGATAAAGATTTAGGATAACCTTTCCATATATAGAAAAAACTTGGAAAATAAACATTTTGAACAAAGTAAGAGTATTTTAAAAATTTTCTTTCCACTTTTTAGAAGATTCGAACAAAAGGGAGAATTCAGCAATTTACCCTATACACAATATTGTTGAACCTGTAAACGCCAAAGTGGTGGTAGAGATGTTATATGTGGAAAGACCTTGGAAATTTCATTTGTCCGTTACCACACACTAAGAATCCAGCGAAACGTTTCCCCCGATGAAATTATCACATGTAAATGGCTCAATGGGCGGTATCCTTCCACGAACTTGCGACCATCTTCTACAAAAGAAGGTGCACTTACTGATTTTACGTGCTTCCAAGAAGAAACAGAAATCAAAACAAGGCTTCGAAGTGAGTAGAAATGCCCAGATCGACCTCTGCTCAATTTCAGCGGGACTTACTTGGTAGGTTCAAAGAACAAAACTCGCCTGTGCCAGACAAAAGACCGTATACCGACAAACCCAGGCCAGAGGCGTTGGAAGGATGCGCATTACGCAATTTGCCTTCTCTCTCCTACAAATGTAATCGAACCGTGGGGTTTTTTTTAATGGAACCGGTACTATCGTTTAAAAACAGGTAATTGAAATTTAACCGAAGCCGATCAGTTAATCGGATGATTGATTTGGTTAATCGTCCATTTCGATTTATCGGTTTTTCAGTTTTTTAATTTTTTTATAATATATATTATGAAAATATATATAATATTATATTTTAAATAATAAATAATATATCATATATTATAAATATATATTTTTATATATAATACACATTTATTAATTTATAATATATAAAAATATAAAATATATAGAACTATATAATACTGGTCGGTTCGGTTAATCACCTGTTTTCTATATATAATACTGGTCGGTTCAGTTTTTTAAAAACACTGAAGCAAAACTGAATTGATCAGTTTGGTTAACAGAGTTTTTGGTTCGGTTTTGGTTGGTTTGGTTTTTCGATTTTTTCGCTCACTCCTATGATTAAGCATGGTTTTAGAACTCTCATTGATCTGGATGGTTGGATCGTTTGACCCAACAACTATTCAGTCAACCAGTTCTGTTTCACTCTAGACCCGGTTTTTTCGAAAAATTATTGATTTAGTTAATGACCAGTTGAGCTGTATGGTTGAATTGTCAATCCATTTGACCCTTTTTTATTTTTTAAATTGCAACAAAACATTCATTTTAGCTGAATGGTCAAACCATTGACCCAAAACTGATGACCAAAATGATTTCGGTTCTGGATTGGTTTTTAAAAGACTGTGATTAAGCTTACTTCGAAATATCCTTCCACAAAAGGTTATAGGCATTAAATGTAGCTGACTGTGATCTGGATGTGAAGCCAAAGACAAGGCACGTATCGGCATCATATGATAAATATTACATAAAAGCAAGTCAATTGCCAAGATTGTATCATTGGAACAAGCAATATCCTCTTTTGTCACTACTAAATACTATGTATTTGGTTTATCACTAGTAAGTGTGCCCCCTTTATCAAGTTTGGACCGGTTTTAGACCCTAAAACCATCTGACTCAAGTTTGGACCTAAGATCAGACCATATGGTCGAGGAACAGATGGCTAAAATGATTCAATTTCTATACCCTATAACTTGATAATGTACCCTATAACTGAGAATGTACCCTATGTATCACTGTAAAACGTCCAACCTTGATAGCTTAAAAAAACCCCAACCTCCACTCTTACATCCATTGCCTGACACTCTTTATAATGAAAAAAGTTGCAAAAACCCAATGACCTGAACTAAGTCTTTTTAAGGTTAAAACTTTTATCTCTTGTTCTGTCTTCTTCAATTGAAGTTTGTAGACCAAGGGATGGTTCCCTCCTAGAAGGATCAATATTGTACTAAAAGTCAGCATGATCCTACCATCTTCAACCATTTAGCTAGCTAATGTCCAACCCTTTTCCTTTACGGTAACAAAATCGATCAGTACCATTTTGTAAGAATTTGGTTGAAGCTTCTTGGACAGTCCAAAGAGAAAAATGTGAAAGTAGAGTTGAGAGAGAGCATGAAATCATGATGCTGCTAATAACAAACGTTTTCTTTTCTTTCTGTGCTTTGAATGAAATCTTAATTCTTTTACCAAAAACGATGATTCTATAAATTTAGAATTTGAGTTCCCATGCAGCTTCCACGAAGGAGAACCTCTTGATGAAAGGGCCAGAAGCTTCAGGAGTTGCAAACTTGTAACAACATTATAAAACCTCCTCATCTGTAACACACAAAAGCATCAAGTTCAACATAACTCATCTCTTATTTTCCTAATCGTCCACTCTGATCTTGAGAGATATATATCTAGCTTTTGCTTAGTTCAAAGTTGACATAACAATGGCCGAAGAGAACGATGTTGTGTTTGAAGACTTCTTTCCATCAATGTTAGAGAGATTGGGTGCTGACCAATTTATTGCTGAACTCTGTAATGGGTTCAACTTGCTAATGGATCAGGAGAAGGGTCTCATCACATTCGAGAGCCTCAAGATGAACTGCTCTCTTCTGGGACTCCAAGACTTGGGAGATGATGAACTGTTGTGTATGCTACGAGAAGGAGATTTGGATGGAGATGGGGCACTCGATCAGTCAGAATTCTGTGTTCTTATGTGCAGGTTGAGCCCAGGCTTAATGAATGGCCCCAGGAGGTTGCTGGAACAAGCTATCGGAAATTAATTTTTTAGGCTTTTTTATTATGCAGTTTTGTGTTTTTGTTTTGTTTTTCCAATGTCTTTCTTAAGTTGTATATGGCCTTCCTAGTAGGGCTTCAATGGTGTCGTATACGATTAATACACGACGAGGATATTCTGTGGGACGTTGTGGGGCGGAGATGTGAATTTTGCTTAAGCTACTATGAAGAATAGGGGTGTTTATTTGGTCGGTTCAGTTGCTGAAAATTATCTAACCAAAATGCCGATTAGATTCTATTTTTGAACCAAACCAAGTTAGACAAGAATACCCTTAATATAGAATTTTTTATTTTTCACTTTTTTGGTATTGAATCATCGCCTTTTGCGCCCATAGGGGCCGTATTTTATCTTTTCTTGTTATATATAATACATCACTTGTTCAGCAACAATTTATAACCCTTCTCAAAAGTGTGGTGGTGGGATCTGATAGCGGGGTTGAAACCACCACATCTTTTCTGGGACCATCCAGTTTACGTACCAACAACCTAACCATCACTCAGTTGATATGCCTGTGACTTTCATGCGACTTAACCTTGGGCTCTAAAGTCACGAGTCACAGGCCTTGATCCATGAATTCATATAGGCCCACTTTGAATTGGATGAAGTGACGTTAAGATGGGGCTAGCTCTACGGTCTACACCGAAAGCCCATTATTTCAGGTTTTAGCCCAAGACTACACCGAAAGCCCATGTTTTTACTTTGGATAATAAATGAACGTTTGTAGTTGGTGAATGTGGCAATTGGCTAGGTGGTAAGATCTAAGAAATGCTTATAGTAGAGACTTGAAATCATCTTGATCAGTATACAACATTGATCATCAATTGTTCTCTTTGCAGTATAATTTCATTTGCATTGATGCAAAATACTTGGGCTCAGTTTGGAAGCAGTACATATGCAAATATCTACAGCATGAATACATACAAAATAATATAAAATATAAGGTTTTACACTCTACATATTTGTTATTTGTACTCCTTTTAAAATCAGCCTTAGGTTCAGTTTGATAAGAGCACAAATACAACTTATATTTTGCATTATTTTATATGTATTTGCATTGTACATATTTGTATTTGTGCTCTTACTGAGCCTTAAGTATGAAAATGCAAGTGCATTGAGAAAAGAACTCTAGTTTAGTTTTATTTCAGATTTTACTTTGTTTTGTTTATTTACATTGTAGATGAAGTAAAGAATATTGGAGCTAATTAGAGAAATGCCTAAAGCAAAAGTAAACTAGAATTTGCACACTTTTCATTCACGCTGGCATGAACTTCTACTTAGTGCAATTGAATTTGCAATGCAAGTAAATGGAGCATAGGATAACCTTTCATGTCATGTTTCTGGTGAAGTGACAGCAATAAGAGGTGCCCACGAAAATAAAGTGCATCCTCAATTTTATTTTTATTTTTTAAACTATGCAGTACGGAATTTGAAACTTAGGCTCAGTTTGGGAGGAGACACAAATATGTACAGTATAAATACATACAAAATAATATAAAATGTAAGGTTGTAGTTTACAAATTTGTATTTGTACTCCTTACAAACTGAGCCTTGAACTGTGTTTGGTTGTATGGCAGAAAAAAATGATTTGAATATAAATTCTGACCTTTTTTTTTTCAAATTTTAGTTAATTTTGTTTGATTGTAACAGAAATGAAGTAAAATAAGACATGTAGCAAAATAAAGTAAAATCCCAAAACAAAATTAAATAGAAATTTACATTTTTTCATTTGTACTATTATATATTTGTAATAATGCAAATAAATTTACACTGCAACCAAACATAACCTTATGTTGGTTAATATTACAAAAAATTTTGGGTGATGATGCCACGACCAAAATCTTTGATTTGGTCGTGGTTCCTTTTGTTTTTAGTGGGAATAATATTTGTTTGTGGGTATATGTCTTCTCTGCTTAAGTATTAACATTATCGATTTGATAATATTTTATCAATATTACAAATGAAGCTCATCATTAGAGCCACAAAGAGGATGTTTGCCAATTTTTGACACTGCCACTATTTTTGTTTTGAAAACCAAAACCATTCATGTTGGCAAGCACAATTGAAGACCTTTACTCGATATTGCATGTAATCTTTCATTTTCATGGAGAATGCTACTAAAATTTTAGCACACCCCTAGTCTTGGATGAATCCCCTCTTGGTAGGCTTTTGACTTCCTATAAATTTGTGTCGTTTTTTATAGATGTTGGACTGGGGATGACATCCTTTCTAGTTTCCACTCTAATGTAGGAGTAGGGGTGATCATGGGCTGGATCGAGTCGAGCCCGGGCTGGGCTTTGCACTTATGATAAGGGTTATAGTTTAGGTCTGTGCCTATAACATAAGTTCTAGCTCAGGTCTATACGGGCTCGGACTGGGTCGGGCCTGATTCCGAGCCAATGTCTTTCATATATAAAATATTACATATCTATAATATCTTATATTAAATAACATAACATGCATATAAACTTTTATTTTATATATTATATAATATAAAATATTACATATAATAAAAATTATACATGTCATGTTATAATATTTATATATAAAATATGTAATATAATGTAAAATAGCATGTATACATATGTATACATTATACACAAAATGTGTAAGTTTAAATATATGCGGGCCGGGCTTGAAGTATTAAACCCAAGCCTGGCCCTAAAATTTGTGGGCCTGATGTGGGCCCGGGCATGGATAGGCTGAAATGATCACCCCTATGTAGGACCCCATCTCATGCTTTCTTTTCTAAATGTGTAAGTTTAATATATGTGGGCCGGGCTTGAAGTATTAAGCCCAAGCCCGGCCCTAAAATTTGTGGGCCTGATGTGGGCCCGGGCCTGGGCTGGCTGAAATGATCACCCCTATGTAGGACCCCATCTCATGCTTTCTTTTCTAATAAAAAAAAGTTTCAATGTTTTAACTTTTTAACCACAACTTGATTGCAAAAGATAAGAGAAGAATAGAGGTGTAAAGCGGGTTGTATCGCGCTGACACAGTGTGGTCCGCTTATAGCTGCAAAATGTGGGCCGTCCCGGGTCGTGCCATCCTCCCTGGGGATAATTTGGGGGGTCAGCCCAACATGGCCCATGGCCCAAGCCCGTGTGGGCCTGTGTCGTGCCGTGGGTTTGGGTTGAGCGGGTTGTAGGTCGTGCTGTGGGCCTAGGCTATATCGAGCCTTGGGCGTAGAGGTGTCAATTAGACTGGATTTAGTCCTATCCAATCCAATCCAATGTGAGTCCACTTACAAATAGGTTGGACCCAATCCAGTCCAAATCCAATCCAATCCATCAAAATGTAAATGGAGTGGATTTGATTCACTCCAAACTGGGCCTGGATCCAATCCAATCCATTAAAATGTAAAAGTACTTTTATAAAAGTCCTTCTGTATAAGTGCTTTTATAAAAGTATTTTCGTATAAGTATTTTTGTAAAAGTACTTTTACAAAAGTACTTTCATAGAAGTGCTTTCATAAAAGTGCTTTTGTAAAAATGCTTTCGTAAAAGTTCTTTTAAAAGTGCTTTTATAAAAGTATTTTCATAAAAGTGCTTTTGTAAAGTGCTTTCATAAAAGTTCTTTCAGAAAAGTGCTTTTATAAAAGTATTTCCATAAAAGTGCTTTCATAAAAGTATTTTTATAAAAGTACTTTCATAAAAGCAATTTTATAAAAATACTTCAGTAAAAGTGCTTTTATAAAAATACTTCCATAAATGTACTTTTGCAAAAGTGATTTCATAAAAGTGCTTTCACAAAAGTAGTTTATATGAGTGTTTTTATTAAAGTGCTTTTATAAAACTGTTTCTGTAAATGTGTTTTTATAAAAGTACTTTTAAAAGTGCTTTCATAAAAGTATTTTTATAAAAGTGCTTTCGTAGAAGTACATTTTCATAAAATTACTTTTACAAAAGTGCTTTTGTAAAAGTGCTTTCGTAAAAATGATTTTATGCCGACTTCAGTTTTGATAGATTTCAAATTGGACATGGATTTGGCTTCATGATCAGATTATTGGAAATTTGATTTAGGTCCAATTCAGACCAATTTATTTTGGATTGGCCCAATCCAATGATTATAATGAATTGTCCAAATCCGATTTGATAAGGTTTGAATCAGATTGGATCCAATAAAAGATTAGTCGATTGACACCCCTATTTGGGCGTGGGCCAAACCGATTCTTTTGTTTTTTGACATTTTTTATTTTTAATTTTTATTTCTTTACTAAGTAAAACTAAAATATTTAACTCTCCTTTGGGAACTATTTGAAAAAAAATAAGAAGTCTAACAAAGAAATGAAAAAAAAAAAAAAAACTTGACTAAATAAGAAGTTAAAGAGACAAAGACTCAAAGTGAATAACAAATTGGAAGAAAAATAGGAATTTTATTTCATTTAAATTTGAATGATACAAAGCATACAATGGTTGGATGAATAAAATATGAAATGTCAAAATATTTGGATAATTTTTTGCATGTTCACTCCACCAGGCCAAAATATCAAAATTATTTGTTCCCTCTAAGGTGAAGGAAGAATCACCTAAAGTAGGAAAATTTGCTTATAAAAAAAATTAAGTTCAATAAATGAACTTGTTGTCAAGACAATAGATTTTTGCCTCTTACTTATTGAATAAAAAAGTTTCTTTTCCACTACTGGACTCAAATTCAGAAGTGGAAGATGTAGTTGTACAAGTTGTAGAATTTTCATTACTCCCTATTACTTCAGATTCATATAAAATATACATTTCAAATAATAAACTATTAATTTCTTCTTATTTATTTCCAATTTTAATATTCATATTTTCACAATATGTTTCAAGTAAAATATTTAAACCATATTTCCTAATCCTAGGATCTAATATTGTAGCTAAGCAATAAAGAAGAGAAATGTTCTTCCAATATTTTTTAAATTTATTTTTCATTATTTCAATAATACTTGTAAAATGTGGATTCTTTATATATTTTGCAAAACAATCACTTATCATCATTAATTGATAAGTTAAATTACAACTAGTTGGATAATAAATACCCGATAATTGATCTCATTAGTTGCATCATAAAAATGTTTAAAAAAGTCTCTTATACAATGGTCATTTCCTAGTCTTCCTCAAATATAACATTAATAGGCATTTTTGCATTATAAAAATCACTAAGAATTTGTTTGTGAGAAATACAACTTTCCAACATAGCATAGGTAGAATTCCATCTATATTTAACATATAATATAAAATGTTTATATTTTAAACCATAATTTTGACATAAATATTTAAATTCTTATTTTCTTGCTTTAGAACTTTTAATATATATAATACAATTTCTAGTTTTATAAATATGAGTAGAAATAATATTTAAAGCATCTTAAATACATAAACTTAAGATGTAACATGCACATTTGATATGAAATGATTTACCATTTAAACATGGTTTTAATTGTGGTTTTAAAATATTTATTGTTGAATCATTATTACTAGCATTATTAAAACTAATAGAAAATAATTTATTGCAAATTCCATAAGCATGTAAAGTATTTAAAATACTTGTAGCAATAGCTAAGCTAGCATGTAGCCATTCAAACCTAGTAAAACTTAAAATTATTTTATTTAAAAGCCAATTTTTCATCAATAAAATGACTAGTAACACATATAACTTATGTTAAATTTAGAATTCTAAATATCAGAAGTAATTACAACTTTAGAATTAAAATTTGATGACATATAAATTAAATTTTGTTTATATGAATAAAATATTTTTAAAGCATTTGATCTAATAGTATTCCTAGAAACTTTTTTAAATTATGGATTTACAAAATTACGTAACCATTTTTCAAGTTCAGTATCTTCACCAAACAAAAATGGTTGTGCACCATGTATAATGTATTTTTCTACTTCTCGTCTCATTTTTTCTTGAAAATATTTAAAAGTACCAAGACCCTCCCACCCAATTTGTGTTTGTGTTGTTTCTTTCCCTTCTTCTTTTTCTTTCTCATGGGTGAGCAAATGTTTGCCCAAATGGCCAGTACCACCCTTGCTACAATGGCTAAAGATTTTTCTACGTTTTTGGAAAACAACTCATTTTCCCTTCCCTTGAACCTCCTCTACTTTAAATATTTTCCAAACTAGGCTAATCAATTTAGTGGCCTTCTTTTCCTTTCCCCTAATAATAATACTAGGGGTGAAAGTTCCGTCAATATCAATATCGTCCATATCGGTATTAACACTACCATGCTGTAATTGAATATTGTTGATATTTAACATGTTGGGGAATTGGTTTTGGGAGGAGCCAGCCATTTCTTTAATTCTAAAAACTAAAAATTAATTTAATTGCACTTACCCGAATTGCTGGTTCAGAATCCCAACTTCAAGAGTCTAAGCCTCCTAAATTGCTAACTTGAGATAATTGAGCTGTTAAGCAAGCCTTCTTCTTGGCGAAACTTCAATAAAGTTGAGAGTTAGAGAATCAGAGAATGTACGAGAGATTAAGTGATTGAGACTTGAGAGAGTATAAGAACTAGAGAAGAGATTAAGAGAATTGTTGAATTGGTGTGGTATGGTAGAAGATAGAGTTATTTACAAGAATTGAAAATAACTCAATTGCCCAAAATACCCTAAAAATTAGTCATTTTTTTGTTTTTGGGAAGGGTATTTTGTTCATTGTAATGTTATTTATCACTTTACCCAAAGTGTCCTCCAAATTAACTGTTATATAGCTCTTGGGGGGGGGGGGCATTTGTGTCATTCTTTCTCCCCCCCAAAAAGCTGAAACTAGCTGTTGGGGATCCCCCAATGGCTAGTTCATTAGGCGGTCTAAGCATGACCTATGGGCGGCATGACCATCGTGTCGGGCTGGTCCAAATATGGGCCGGACCGCAGGTGGCATAACCCAATTTACACTTCTAAGAAGGAAAAAAACAAAACAAATGTATTTCACAAAATGTTGGAAAATAATTGACTCCTTTTATACAATGAATTTAAGGTTTAGGGATTAAGGGTTTAAACTCTAGAATTTATGTTTTATAAGGGTTTAGAGTTGGGGTTTAATGTTTAGATTTCGGGGTTTAAATATGAAAATCTTATGGTGGTAGGATGCATGCCATCCAACGGGGTAGGAGCCAAGTATTGCTCTGAAAATGTTATAGAAAGTTGTCAATTAGTTGGTTGGTAAGATCTTAGGTGATTGTAGTAGAGAATTGGGATTGAATCCTTCGTTAGAGGGGGTTTATGAGTTTGGGAGAGTGTTAGGCACAGACAAACCTGTCAACGACACAAGTCGTCTGAATGTAAATAACCAAATATCTTTTATTAATAATTGACTTTTTTACGAGTTCCATGAGGCTGTGTTTGTTTCATGTGTAAATTCAGTTTTACACCAATGAAAAAATTGGCGCCGGTTCAGTGATCGATGGAAAATAGAACCGGGTGGATTTAAATTTTTACGCTGATGATGTTTGCCATCACAGTGTAAAATGAAAGGCTTCTACTCTGTTTGTGCTCTGGAACTCTCACTCAAGGATGTTACCAGATTATGCTTCGAGAAACTCTAGCTGAAAAACAGATCAAAGATCGACCAGGAAAATCATTCACAAGAACTGACAGAGAGAGAAATATAAAAGTTCTAGCCTATTAAGAAGCTAAAACCAGAAGTTTCGTCTTAATGGGCTCTTCCTTTGTATTCATGATTCAAAAAAGTATTTAGCTCAGCAAACCACAAATCTTTGATGCAGTTTAAAAGACCAGATTAGTTTATCAGATCTGAATAGTTTTCAAATGTTCTCTTCGACTCTTTTTTTCTCACGCTTCAGAAAAAGTTGAAACGATGCACAGAAGAACCAGGTAGAACTTGAGCTTTCATCGCCGATTCTGCTGAGATCATCCTGAAAAGATGCTGATCTATCACTTGTTACCGATGTTACACCAAATATGCAAAAGTTTGGTTTCTTCGACGAGTTGAAAATGAAATGAAAATGGTTGCCTCAAAATTCAAGAATGCAAAAGAAAGAAAAAGAGCTTGAAAGCAGAATGCGAGAGACTCCTCCCCTCAACCGACAACCTGCTCTTCGTCTTCGGCTCCGGCTGTCCCACTGTCCCACTGTCCTCCGGCTTCGGCTCCATGAGGTCCCACTGTCCTCCGGCTCCGGCTCCGGCTCCATGAGGTCCCACTGTCCTCCGTCTTTTTTCCGTCACTTTTGCCATTGTGCTTCTCATCGTCGCTTTCCCGTGAGGTCCCACATCAACAACACATCAGCAGAAGCCGCAGCTGAAGATGGGGAAGTGGAGATGAGACTGTCGCCCCCTATGATCGGAAAAAATGATGGAAAGTTTTATACCATTCTCCGGTGAAATGGTTGCCCGGAAAAGATAATGACAGAGCAGAGGCTATTTGACCAATCGCAGAGTTTTACACCAAAGACGATAGAGATTTTCATCGATTTTATCGGTGGTAACTTTCCACCGATCTCGATGTAAAACTCACGTAAGTGGAGTTTTATGCTAATTTACAGCGTAAAACAACACCGAAAACAAACGTAGAAAAATTAAACCGGGGTATAAAATTTACCCGTTCTTATTTACATCGAAAACAAACGCGGCCTTAATAATTTTTTAACCTTAACTTCATAACTAATCATCTGCAGTTAATAAATCAATGAAATCAAAGCGTTTGCAGTGTTGTTATGACCCCATTTTGAATTAGAAGAAGTGACGTGCTAGATGGGACCATAATAATTCATCTAAACCATGATTGTCAGTTGTCAGGTGGGAGTATTTTTTTTGTAGAGAAAACTTACTGTAACAGAACAAGAAAACTGGGGGTGTTCAAATTTGGTTATCAAATCGAGAACCGAACTAAACGGAATTACTTAATTCAGTTCTTTTAAGATCTTAAAATTTTCAATTTTCTGTTCAGTTTGAGAAAAAAAATGCAACTGAACCGAGAATTGAATTAACCAAAATATATACATAGATTTACATTTTATTATAAATATTCACATTACTATTTATATTAATAATATATATTTTAATTATAAATGTTATATTTTAATAGCAATCATTAATATAAATATAAACTACATTCATATTTTAACTAAATGAGTTAACCGAATTAAAATCAAGCCGGACTTATTTAAATTCGATTTGGTTTGGTTCGATTCATGAAAATGTAGCCTAATCTTTTAATAGCCTTTTACAACCTTGCATTGAAAATATCTCCCATAAAGTAAAGCACACATGTACACCTCTTTAGGCCAATGTATGGGCTGCGCCATTCACATATCTGCTAACAAAACTGAATTTAAGAGATAAAGCTTCGCAGAGAGTACAGTTCCTCTGACAAAGACCACAGCGACGGGGGCAATCAAAGGATCCCTGATTTAAAACTTTTATAATACCAAGAGCATGGATGTGGGAACTGGGAAGAGCTTGTGGGTAGGAATGTGGGAAATACTTCCAATACGAACATGAAGTGTAGTGTGGGTAGAGGTATGGGTAGGAGATCTCCACGCCTGGTATCTAGTTGGGGTGCTTCACAATGCCCCACACTGCATTTTCACCTTGTATTGAGAACATCTTCCCGATAATAAGTATGGGAGATGATGAGACATCAACCAAAGATGTTCCCAATGTAAGGTAGGAATGTGCTGTGGGGCATTGTGAGGTGCCCCCATATCTGCACCCCACAATGCTCCACACTACATCTCCACCTTGTATTTATATTATCTGTGGATAACAACGACGGGAGGTGATGAGACATCATCAAGAGATTTTCAATATAAGGTGGGAATGTGCTGTGGGGCATTGTAGAGCTTTTAGCCATGTGGAATGCCACTTTATCTTACGTCTTTTTATAAACCTGCAGTTCATTAAACCAGAAATAACAAGAACAACAAACACCAATACAAACACAAAAACAAAAAAGACTACAAACTAAAGAAGGGAAAAATAACAGGGGCCATTGGCACGTTCTGGGCATTCGCGCCCATAACAGCATAGGCTGTTTGGACTCAAATAGCTAAATTATTTCCATCATCCACTACTATATCCAAAACCACAAAGGAAAAGAGAGCTGTAATATCTTTTAACAGAGCAGCAGTATTAACCTCACGAGGAGCTAAACCTGTAATATCTTTTAACAAAAACAGGATATCTCGATGACACAGTATAAACAGAATAGTCTGCCACGTCTGCTGGTGCCATGTTAAAGAATCTGCCGCCAAAGAACGATTCATTCATTGTTCATCACCGCTTCGACTACACGTTACTGACACAGTATAAATAAGGTGCGGATGTCCATCGACTTCTCTGTTCTAACTGCAAAGCTTGTGCTTCCTACGGGTTTAGGTACCGCGGTTTCTCTCCATTATGATAACAAATGGTTACTGCAAATGCAAGATGCTCATGCTGAATTGAAATTCGCAGAGATTCAAATGTTTGAATTAATATGGATTTGTTTCTTCTGCATGCAGATATTTTAATTCATTGCAGAGTGAGTGCTTCTCTGGATGTTCTCTCCCTGACATAAACATGGTCATTTCAGCACCAACTAGTGGTATCTTGAGGCTTCTCTCAAAGTTCCTCTCAAAGGAAGGAGAGTTCATTCATATAAAGGGAACTCTCGAAACAGTACGCTACCTACCTCTAGATTCCTTAAGACTTAAACGTCCATAATCAAGCCCTATTTCAATCAAGTTTTTCATTTAAGAATTCTTGATATTTTATTCTATTGATTCTGATCATGTCTAAACTAAATGTTCTCAAGGTAACTCTAAATCTCAACTTCGATGCTTTTAGCCGTATTATATGTCAATAACCGATCTTGGATAACATTTAGTGCCTTCTAATTGACATAGAACAGTTTACATCTTAAGTCTTTGAACGTGCATGCTTTAGGGGAAATCTATGCCTTTCTGCCTGGTATTTTATTTCATTGGTAAAATATATTCCCTCACAAAGACTGACACCTTCTTTCATTTGCTTGAATGTTGCAAAAAGATCTATATAGCTCCATCAAAGGCCTTGGTACAAGAGAAGCTCCGGGATTGGAACCAGAAGCTTGGTTCATGGGGGATCAATTGTTTGGAGCTTACAGGTGACAGTGATTCTTATAACATAAGAAATATACAAGAAGCAGATATTATTCTAACTACTCCTGAGGTAAATAATTTGGGAATTTGCCCTTTTTTTCTAACTTGTCATCTGCTTGAATTTTATGTCCTGCTGCTACAGTATGGCTTATCATTTGCACAGAAGTTTGATGTAGTGACCCAGTACCGTATAAGAGATGGTGGCTTGAGCTTTTTCAGTGATAGAGCACTTGTGCTTGTTGATGAATTTCACTTGTTAAGTGACATACGTGGGCAGGCATGATGAACTATTACTCATCTTATATCCAGGTTATGTACTTTATAGATTAACTGGAAAAATGATTTTTGTCTCGGGGCTGAAACTGAAAAAATAAGACCACTACTCATTTGTATTAATTTGTTCATATTAATTCTTCATTTGTTCATTTGTTATTTTCAACACAACTAGGGCTAAGTAGACTCCATACTCCATAGGGCAGTCTATCTCACATGTTTTCTCTTCTAGGCATTGAAAATTTCAAAACCATCAGGTTCTTACAGTTCTTTCCCCATGATTTCTTTGTGACAATTTGTTGAAACCCAAATCCACAATTTCTGTAAGATTTTGATATGAATTTATTACAACATTATTTAATTTCAAGGTTTGATGTACCAAAAAGGTGAATTTTGTAGTTGCAGTACTTTCTTCCTCCTAATTTAGTGGGCAGACTTTTGGTGTGACATGACAACCAACTACAGTGTGGGATCCTTTTTTCCTCGTTTAAATGAATGATTGTCCTGAACGGCTGAACCTTGCTGCCTTTTGAAAATTATTTACCACTGCTCTAATTTAAATTTAAATGAACGATCATGAGGATAAAATTAAAACGTAATTACCTTTTCTTTTTTTTTTTTTAATTTCTTCCCTCTTGAAATTCTTATTGACAGTACCATACAAACATTGGCTATGTTTGGATAGACTTCTAGTTTTGTACTTTTAATAGTATCAAAGTACAAAGTACATAAAGTTCTTTTACTTTGGTATTTTTGCTTTAAAAACCATTTGGGTAAAAAATTTTGTAAAGTATAATTTCCAGAAGAGAAGAACCATTTCCTGTTTGGTAAAAGCACGTTAACAGTCATGTGATTCAGTTGTTAAGTCAGTAATGGGAATGTCAAAAGGCAGGGAAATAACAGCTCATTGACAAAGCTACATCAAGGAATCCATTAAACACATGAAGTGGGTTCCTTGCAGATCAGAGATCCAATAGGTAGAGTGCATAGCTATAACAGGATAGGAGGAAATAGCAAGAGCCTTTGTGGATCACTTTAAATCCATATATGACAGCCCAAGAAGAGAGAGAGAAGATATTCCTGACTTTGATTGGAAATTGGAAAGCAGAGATCTGATGGCTGAGCTAGAAAAGAATTTAGAGATCCAAGAAATACAAAATGCTGTGTTTTCAATGGAAAGATCTAAAGCCCCAAGCCCAGATGGACTCACAATGGCCTTTTACCAAGATTGTTGGGACATTATAGGTGGTGACTTAATGGAGGTTTTCTCTAAATTCTTTGATAGAGGTAAGATCAATTTAGGAGCCAATGCTACTTTTGTAGCTTTGATTCCTAAAAATGAAATTGCAAGTCACCCAAAGGATTTTAGGTCCATATGCCTAAGTGATAGTGTGTATAAGGTAATCTTAAAGGTTTTAAAAGAGAGAATAAAAAAGGTGCCAGAATCTATGATTTCTCCAAACCAAGGAGCATTTGTGTTAGGAAGACAAATTATTGCTCAGATCCTTATTGCCAATGAATGTGCGGATTATAGAAAAAGACAAGGAGAAAAGGGGTTGATTTGCAAAATAGACTTGGAAAAGGCCTATGATTTGGTAGATTGAGGATTTCTGCTTTAAGTGTTGAGAGTTAGAGAGTTTAGAGAGAGGTGATGTAATTGGGTTAAGGGTTGTGTCTCTTCTTGCCACTATCCCATCTTGGTTAATGGGGTAGCCAGGGATTTTTTTTCCTACAAAGAGATGACTAAGACAAGGGGACCCTCTCTCCCTTTTCCTTTTCACTCTAATAGTGGATGTTTTGAGTGTTCAAATCTCTATTGTTGATCCTAGAAACTTGGTTAGAGGGTGGAGAGTAGGGAGGGAGGAAATAATTTTTACCCACCTTCAATTTGTTGATGATTTGATCCTATTTTGTGAAGGAGACCCAAGGAGATGGAAAACCTAAAGTTGCTAGTAGAGAACTTTGAAAAGGTCTCCAACTTGAGGGTAAATTGGAATAAAAGTTGTGTAGTTGGAGTTAATAAACAAGAGGCAGAGGTGGCCTTTTGGCTAGATCTCTAGGTTGTGAGGTAAGTGATTGGCCCCCAAAAGGTTAGTAGGATTGAAAAAAAACTACATTTCTTTAAGGGGTAAAATCACTTTAACTAAAGCAACACTAGCAAACTTGCCTTTGTACTTTTGTCTACCTTCAAGATGCTTGTTAAGATTGTGGACCAGATTGAAAAAATAATAGATTTTCTTTGGGAACCTGGTGATTCTAAAAAGGATTTTAGGGTAAAGTGGGAAGTGGTGTCTAGAAAGAAAAACAAAGAGGGATTGGGGATTGACAATATAGATTAAGAAACACAGCACTGCTAGGCAAATGGTTGTGGATATTTCCCAAGGAGCAAGAAAGTTTATGGCACAAGGTGATAAAAAGTGTTCATGTTACGACAACAAATGGATGGGATGTTGGGATCGACCCTAGGGCTTCTCGCTCTTCCCCATGGAAAGACATTGTTGGTTTACTACCTGTTTTCTAACCTTTCATAAGGTATGATGCTTGCCTAGGTAATAAGGTACTTTTTTTTGGGAGGACACTTGGACTGGGGACTCTCCCATCAAGGATAGTTTTCCGATCATCTATTCCCTTTCTTTGAAAAAGTTTCAAGTTATCTCTTCCTTTCGTTTCTCTGAGGACTCTTGGGATCTGGGACTAAGGAGAGGTTTGAGGGACTCAGAAGTGGGATTGGCAGATGATCTTTTTTCTCTACTCAGTTCAGTTTTCTTGGGCCTTTCTTGTCCTGATAGTAGAATTTGGACTGAAACCACTTCAGGCTATTTCTCTTGCTCTTCCTTTTTCAACACTCTAGTGCCCCTTATAAACCTATCTACTTCCTGCAATTTTTCTACTGTTAATGGCGATTCCAGCAAAGAAGTAGTAGCGGTGACAACTGGCCGTGCTTCCAGTGACGATTCCTGGTGGTTGGTTATCAAAGATAGGCGACGATAGAGAAGTTGAACAACGATAGGTAGGGCCATGGCTTGAAGACGACAATCAAAGGAAGAGTATTCGGTCGAGGGGTTTTATCTAAGGGTGGCCACGTATGACCACCGTTCACACGAAAATGGAAGCACAAGTTTTCCAAAAGCATGAAGTAATAAAAGCCGACTTCGTGCTTTTAAAAAGTTTGAAAGCACAAGTACAAAATATGAAACCTAAATGATATGTGGTGCTTTTTGTACTTCTGTATTTTCAAAAGTACTTTGTAAAAGCCTATCCAAACAGGGCCTTCGAGTTTCTCTATTTATTGATATATGTTGTGCTTGTGTCTAATTTGTTTAGCGAATTAAACTTGCAGGTTATGCTCCTACCAAGAATGACTTCTTATTTGAAAACGTATTTGGTTACCTTCGGTTGTTTTGTTTTGCTTTCTATATTCAGTGTTTTGGATCTTCTTAAACCCTATTTTCATTTATCAAAAATAAAGCTTTGATTTCTACTTTCAAGTACTATGTAGATTTTTGGTCATAAATGGAAAACTGAAATTCTGATTGTATGATTCCTGGGTTCATTGTTCAGTGTCTTCAAAACATCATTTTTGGTAAGTAGGGATTGTTAGACAGTTTTGTATGCCCTTAGCTTCAATTAGAATGATGTACTTTATGAGTTTATTATAAATGAAAAAAAGTGCATATTTGATTCATGTTCCATTGGTATGTTTCTATGTAATCCCCTTAAACTGGACACTTAATGAAACTCGTGTTAGATTAGAATGTTCACAGCCAGTGGGTTGGTCTGGGAAGATCTATCCTGACAAGGCTGACACTGTGGTGCTACCAAGTCGGTTGGGGTGGCCTGTCTCAACTTCCAGGGTGAGAACCTAGGCACATACAGTGTAGGATTAATTGAATCTATGAACTGGACCAGATTTCCAGTATTGCCCTAGACCTTGGAGATTGATGGGCAAAACTGGAAAGTTACACCCGACCCCTAGACTCGATTATGATATTGCACTACGTGTCGGATTGGACTGTCTTTGATGTATCAATCAGTGAGATCGTTAGCAGGGGTCAAAACCTAGGTATGTTGGGACAATCTGAGAAATCATCTGAGTGGGTGATCATAGTGATAGGATCAGCCCCTTTGTCGAACAAAGGTAATGATCGGGGATGCACTCTCACTGATGGAAACCAAGACTGCCGGCATCCGATTTCAATCATTGAGATTTGTTTTGCAAAATATATTTTATATGAGATATAAAAGTATGTATATAATGGTTTCTAAAAGGTTTGCAAAAAGTTTTTAATTCCCGGGATCCATACAAGTAGAGAGTGCAACATTGTTCCTTACAGCCGAGGGAGAGGTCCTCTCTTGTCAGGCAGTGTATGATCATTATGGGCTGAGAGATAAAGTGTAAAACCATTGAGGATAATACCTGGTGGGCTAATCTTGAATCTGCCCACAGTCCCTGGGTGTTACAAGGTGGCTTGGCCCAGAGACCACTTAGGGTAAGTGTTGGGCCCATAGAGCCCATTTGATGGGTTTCAGGGGGTGCACTATCCATAACAGTGTATTCGACCAGGGCCTTGTAACAAAGGCTGGGCCAAACCCATGTGGCTGATGTGTAGATCAATGCTTGGGTCCCACGCCATATAAGTAAGCCCAACCGGGCAGCAGTTAGGAAGGTTAAGTGAGCACATAAGCTTGATGGGCCTAAAGCCCATTTCGAATTGGGCTATTTAATTAGTTAATTATGGGGCGAATTCAAAGATAGATTAGCAGATAGAATAGGGTCTTAGAGAGTCCAGATCTGAATGTGATTCAGATATAGAAACATCCTAATGAGATTATGAGAAAGCTAATCTAATCTGCAGATAAGATAAGGGTTTATCCTTATCACCTGAAGAGAAGGCTGATCCAAATATGATTTGGATAAGCAGCTCATAATTGGATTAGGAGCTGATCCTTTAGGTTAACAAAAGGAGGGGGCGGCAACCTTTAGAAAAAAAGACACACAATCAGATCCTCTTTAGTGCTGAAATCACAGAGAATAAAGAATTAAGCAACCCTGCAGAATTCTTTCTTGCCGCCCCTGTTTGCCAGTTCGATCTCCAGTTGTGGGAGAAGTCAAGATTCTATCTTGACATCAATTCTTTGAGAAAGATCTGATAGAAAGTTGTGCTTACGTGCCATCCTGCTGATGCTTGCGAAGGACAGAGTTCTTGGAGAAGAACACTACCGATTCTACTCCATCCTGGACTACGCCATCTTCAGTGGGAGCAGTCTTTGGATCCTTCCTTGGGCGTGAACACCTTCGTTGGGAGATACTATTTCTTCGTATCAAGTATAATCCTCTCCTACTCCTTTTGGTTCAGATCTGGTTCAGTTTATGGTTCAAGAATGATCCTTGAAAATATGATTTTCTAAATAGGGAATTCGATTCCCTGCAAAGACGGAAGAAATTTTTGAAATTCACCCAGTCCTTTCCGCAAGACTTGGGTGTCCATGTGAAGGATATCCCATCCCTTCAGTAGTATCAGAGCCATTGTTTAAATCTTGAACCAATTTGTTTCAGATCTGAATCTGCGCAAATGGGCGGAAGACGTTCTACTTGATTTGCGCAAATATGGGTTTTGGGAAATTTGTTCCCAAAATTAATGGGTGAATAATCTGAAATTAATTTTATATAAATCTGATTATTATTTAGAACTGTTCTTCATGATTTTCTTGATTTATAGGCTATTCGTACAAGAGGAGATCGAAATCTTGATTTGCGCAGGGAACTTGCGATTTTGCAGTTTTTGAATTATTTTGTTACATTTGGTCTGTAAAATATATTTTTTTATTTTTTAGACTGAATGTATAGGTATTCGATCTGATGCAATCATTAATAGAAATAGGATTTCTATTTATTTTTATTTTTGGATCGAAGATGGTGGCGCAGAAAAGGAGATTTCGCAGATGGGAGAATTACAATCTATGATTTGTAGTTTATGAAACTGCAAACTGTGATTTAACATCTGTTTTGCAGGATGGGTTGTGCAAACAGCCCTGTTTGACTGGTTTTTTATTTTCTTTTATCAGTATTTAATTTCAGATTATTTTCTTGAATTAAAGATTTAATTAAAGATCAAACCCTACACCCATTCGAACCAAGATTGGTTCAAACTGTTTGGACCGAATCTAGGGTTTAATCAAGGCTGAAAGTCAGCCCTAGTTTTCCCACTAATGGGCATAAGGATTGATATTTAATTAAATGGTTAATTCGGCCCAACCTGTAAAGGCCCAGTTTTAAATAGTTAAAACTGCTAAAAGCCCACTTAACACATAAAGCTATATGGGCTGAACTATTCGACCCATATACCTAGATAATATTAATGGTTAATATTATTGATTTAAAAATGGGCTTCAAATGGGCCTTACAGATGATTAATTGATTGGATCAATTTATCCTTGCATAAGATGTATGGATGTGTGATGTGCTACGTACATGGGCCATAAGTGCTTGGCCCATTCTCAATCGACAATGACTCTTGCGCACACCATGGCTGAATGCGCATCATTGCCATGGTGTCCCTTTTGGTCATTGGATGACCTCCCTCAGTGGTGGGCCCCACACCTCGACAAGAGGTCACATGCGGAACCCTAGCTGATTTAGGCCCACCGAAATCTGGCTTTATGAAAGTCAGTGGGAGCCACTTTGGTTTGACCTAAAATTAGAATTAGGGCGTAATTAAATGTTCCCTCCAGCTAATATGAGTGCATGTGATAGGGAGATTCATATGATGAATTCTCTAAAGGCCTTCCATCATTAGCATGAGGATGGGTCATTCAGTAATGAGGAAACACACCAGAAAATGGGCTATCCATTTGCTGTTGGGCTTGTCCAAGTGTTTCATAAGATGATAGGAGCGTCATAGACCGATGTGGGAGGGGCTTCACTAGAAAATGGGAACTCTCTCACGGTACCTTGGCATTCACGAATATGATGGGTAAGCACTCACTGGACAGAAATGTTTACTTGAAAACGGCTCTGAACCTTGTCTGACAGAGGCCAAAGGGAAAACTCATATGATGAGTGGATATGATCCTTCACAGAAAGGTGGTGGGATTATGCAACTGAAAAAGTTGGCTCCATGCACCCTATATGATTTTCCACATTTCCAGAGACAACCCGTAGTCTCCGTCACTGAGAAAGGAGGGAAATCTCAGAGATGAATAAATGGAAATGGAACGTAGATTAAAATCCATATCTATGAAATGAACATGAATAAAATATGGTTGTGGACTGATGTTTGCTCTTTTATCAGAAAATGACAAACAGATCATTTGCAAAATTGCTTGATGACAACAAGTTGAAGGGCCCAAACTATGCCGACTGGTACGGGAACCTTATGCTGGTCCTAGCTTTTGAAAAGCTAGACAAAGTGGCAAAGAATCATGCCCTAGAGCATCTGGGTGATAGGGCTTCTGAGGCCCGAAAGAGAGACTATCAGGAATGGGAGGAGAATTCTCCCTTGCCCGGTGTTACATCATTGCCTCCCTAGACAACCCAATACAGAGGCAGTTCGATCAGATCGAACTTGTCAATAACATATTGGATAGTCTCAGGATGATGTATGAAGAGTAGAATCGTTCTACTCGACAGAAGGTATTGAAGCAATTCATGACCGCACAAATGACCAAGGGCCAACAAGTTCACGACCATTGTCTTAGAATGATGGGATATATCAACGAACTAGAGGCTCTTGGATCCAGGCTGGACCTTGCGACCTAGATAGATGCTATCCTTAATTCTTTGCCTCTTCCTTTAATCCGTTCATCATGAACTATAACATGAACAAGCTGAATGTCAGCTTGCAAGAGCTTAGAAATATGTTGCAAAGAGCTGGAGAACTGATTAGAAAGGATGAGCCTGTAGCTATGCTTGTTGAAGCTAGCAAGACAGGCAAGAGAAAGAGGAAGGCAAAGAAGCCTCAGAAGAAAGCCACTAAGGGCAAGAAGCAGAAGAAAGACAAAGCATCGGATGCCTGTCACTTCTGCAAGAAGACCGGGCATTGGAAAAGAAACTATCCTGCCTACCTGGAATCAAAAAAAGGTAATTTCAAAATTTGTGTTATAGAAACCAATCTGTTGGTAGCTTCTGTGTCCTGGTGTATTGACTCCGGGGCTTCAACTCATGCGTGTAACTCACTATAGGGGTTCAAGGTAAGCAGAAGGCTGAGTGAAGGAGAAGTCACACTCTACTTGGGGACTACTGCAACTGTTGCAGCCGCGGCCATAGGAACCGTGGAGTTACTTTTTAGAGAATGAACTATTGTACTGAGAGATTGTCTTTATGTACAAAATTTAAGGAGAAATTTGATTTTTGTCTCAAAACTGTGTGCAGATGGTTATTTTGTCTTCTTTAGTAATACGATTACTATTAAAAGAAATAACAGATTCATCGCATACGGGGAACTGGAGAACGGTCTCTATGTCCTACATACTGATGCATGTGGTCCCCTGAGTGTTAGGACACGGAATCAACACGTGTATTTTATCACCTTCACAGATGATTTTTCACGATATGGTTACGTGTACCTAATGAGACACAAGTCTGAATCCTATGAAAAGTTCAAAGAGTTTAGACAAGAGGTCGAGAAACAATTAGGGAGAGAAATTAAAGCCCTTCGATCAAATCGATGTGGCGAGTATCTCTTTGACGAATTCAGGGACTACTTGAAAGAAAATGGGATAATATCACAATTAGCTCCTCCTGCTACACCACAACTTAACGGTGTTTTAGAGATGAGGAATAGGACCTTATTAGATATGGTCTGGTCGCTTCTCATACACTCAAAATTACCCACATCCTTTTGGGGTTACGCATTAGAAATTGCGATTTACGTGCTGAATCAGGTTCCAACCAAATCGGTTCCGAATACTCCATATGAACTTTGGACCGGAAAGAAACCAAGTGTCGAACACTTGAAGATTTGGGATTGTCCAGCACACGTTAAAAGAACGAGTGCAGACAAGTTGGAATCCAAGACCAGTCGTTGCCTATTTGTAGACTACCCAAAAGGCTCTGTAGGTTACCTATTCTATAACCCAAGTGAGCAGAAAATGTTCTGCAATCAAAATGCGCAATTTTTGGAAACCGACTATATCCTGGACACCCATCGTCAGGAAGTTATTCTTGATGAGAAGAGATCAAGAGTAGTGGGAGATGTCCCACAAGTTCCAGGTAGTGACCAACCTAGAAGATCCACTCGGGTATCCAGGCTACCAGTCCGTTATGGTTATGACCAGGATAGTTACCTGGTGGAAACCTTGACTAGTGAGGAGGATCTCGTGACTTACGTGAAAGCTATGTTCGACATAGATTCCCAGAAGTGGGTGGAGGCCATGAAAGCAGAGATGGACTCAATGGAGACCAATGGAGTCTGGACTCTAGTAGATCCGCCCTCTGGGGTAAATGCAATCGGTTGCAAATGGATTTACAAGAGGAAGAAGGGCCCCGATGGTAGGGTTGAGACATTCAAAGCTCGTCTAGTGGCGAAAGGGTACACTCAAAAAGAGGGCATCAATTATGAGGAAACATTTTCGCCTGTGGCCATGCTTAAATCCATCAGAATCCTGTTAGCTGTAGCAGCATACCATGATTATGAGATTTGGCAGATGGATGTCAAAACTGCATTCCTGAATGGAGATCTTACTGAAGATATCTATATGCAGCAACCGCAAAGCTTCATTGCTGCAGGTCAGGAAAACATGGTATGTAAACTTAATAGATCCATTTATGGACTTAAGCAAGTTTCTAGAAGTTGGAACATTCATTTTGACTCTGCTGTCAAATAGTTTGACTTCGAGCAGAATCCAAATGAACCCTGTGTCTATAGGAAGTATAATGGAGATAAGGTTACCTTCTTGGTTCTATATGTAGATGACATTCTACACATTGCTAATGATGTAGAAATATTAACTACAGTGAAAGTATGGATTTCACAGCAATTCTCCATGAAAGACCTTGGAAAAGCCTCCTATATACTGGGTCTTCAACTCTATAAAGATAGATCGAAGTGGATAATAGGATTATCCCAATCTGCTTATATTGACAAAATAGTCAAAAGATACAGCATGGAAAACTCCAAGAAAGGAAATGTTCCTTTTAGGCACAGAGTCACTCTCTCCAAGAAGATGTCTCCCAAGACTTCTGAGGAGATTGATGGCATGAAAGACGTTCCCTATGCCTCTGCAGTAGGGAGCATCATGTATGCCATGCTGTGCACTCGTCCTGACATTGCTCAGATAGTAAGTGTAATAAGCAGATTTTATGCCAACCCAGGGCAGGAGCACTGAACTACTGTGAAGAACATACTTAAGTACCTCCGAAGGACAAAAGAGTTTTGCCTAGTATTCGACGGTAGCTCACTACAGCTCCAAGGGTATACAGATGCCGATTTCCAGTCAGATCCAGATGATAGAAAGTCTATATCTGGATATGTTTTCACGATAAGATCGTGTGTTGTTTGCTGGAAAAGCAGCAAACAGGGGCCACTGTAGGCTCCACGACCAAGGCCGATTACATTGCCGCAAGTGAGGCTGCCAAAGAAGCCATGTGGATGAAGAAGTTCATTCATGAGTTAGGAGTAGTTTCGTCTAGCACATCACCTATCCCGTTGTTGTGTGACAACAATGGAGCCATTGCTTAAGTTAAGGAGCCACGAGCCCACTCGAAGTCAAAGCACATAGAGAGGAAGTACAACGTATAGAGGGGGCGTCCTGATTCAGAAGGTAGCGTCAGCGGCAAATGTAGCAGACCCATTGACGAAGCCACTATCACAGAAAGTGTTTGAGAAACATGTGGAAAGCATGGGACTTCAGCTTGTACCTGATTGGACCTAAGTGCAAGTGGGAGCTGTTAGACAGTTTTGTATGCCCTTAGCTTCAATCAAAATGATGTACTTAATGAGTTTATTGTAAATGAATAAAAGTGCATATTTGATTCATGTTCCCTTGGTATGTTTCTGTGTAATCCCCTTAAACTGGACACTTAATGAGACTCGTGTTAGCTTAGAATGTTCACAGCCAGTGGGTCGGTCTGGGAAGACCTATCCTGCTAGGGTGAGACCCTAGGCACATACAGTGTAGGATCAATTGAATCTATGAACTGGACCAGATTTCCAGTATTGCCCTGGACCTTGGAGATTGATGGGCAAAACTGGAAAGTTACACCCAACCCCTAGACTTGATTATGATACTACACTAGGTGTCAGATTGGGCTATCTTTGATGTATCATTCAGTAAGATCCTTAGCGGGGGTCAAAACCTAGGTATGTTGGGACAGTTTGAGAAATCATCTGAGTGGGTGATCATAGTAACAGGATCAGCCCCTTTGTCGGACAAAGGTAGTGATCGGGGATGCACTCTCACTAATGGAAACCAAGACTGCCGGCAGCCGATTTCAATCGTTGAGATTTGTTTTGCAAAATATATTTTATATGAGATATAAAAGTATGTATATAATGGTTTCTAAAAGGTTTGCAAAAAGGTTTCAATTCCCGGGATTCATACAAGTAGAGAGTGCAACATTGTTCCTTACAGCCGAGGGAGAGGTCCTCTCTTGTCAGGCAGTGTATGATCATTATGGGCTGAGAGATAAAGTGTAAAACCATTGAGGATAATACCTGGTGGGCTAATCTTGCATCTGCCCACAGTCCCTGGGTGTTACAAGGTGGCTTGGCCCAGGGATCACTTAGGGTAAGTGTTGGGCCCATAGAGCCCATTTGATGGGTTTCAGGGGGTGCACTGTCCATAACAGTGTATTCGTCCGGGGCCTTGTAACAAAGGCTGGGCTGAACTCATGTGGCTGATGTGTAGATTAATGCTTGGGTCCCACACCATACAAGGAAGCCCAACCGGGCAGCAGTTAGGAAGGTTAAGTGAGCACATAAGCTTGATGGGCCTAAAGCCCATTTCGAACTGGGCTATTTAATTAGTTAATTATGGGGCGAATTCAGAGATAGATTAGCAGATAGGATAGGGTCTCAGAGAGTCCAGATCTGAATGTGATTCAGATCTAGAAACCTCTTAATGAGATTAGGAGAAAGCTAATCTAATCTGTAGATAAGATAAGGGTTTATCCTTATCACCTGAAGAGAAGGTTGATCCAAATATGATTTGGATTAGGAGCTGATCCTTTAGGTTAACAAAAGGAGGGGGTAGCAGCCTTTAGAAAAAAAGACACACAATCAGATCCTCTTCAGTGCTGAAATCACAGAGAAGAATGAACTAAGCAACCCTGCAGAATTTTTTCTTGCTGCCTTCCTGTTCTTGCCGCCCCTGTTTGCCAGTTCGATCTCCAATTGTGGGAGAAGTCAAGATTGAATCTTGACATCAATTCTTTGAGAAAGAATTGATAGGAAGTTGTGCTCACGTGCCATCCTGCTGATGCTTGCGAAAGACAGAGTTCTTGGAGAAGAACACTGTTGATTCTGCTCCATCCTAAACTGTGCCATTTTCAGTGGGAGCAGTCTTTGGATCCTTCCTTGGGCATGAACACGTTCGTTGGGGGATACTATTTCTCCGTATCAGGTATAATCCTCTCCTACTCCTTTTGGTTCAGATTTGGTTCAGTTTATGGTTCAGGAATGATCCTTGAAAATATGATTTTCTAAATAGGGAATGCGATTCCCAGTTGAAGGGAGAGAAAATTTTTTTGAAATTCGCCCCCTTATTCCGCAATTTTTTGGTGTCCATACGATGGATCTCTCATCTCCTTCAGGGATCACATACCTTACTGTAATGTAGGTCCAACCTCCCCCTCTTTTACCTCTTTTTACACTCTTACTTTCATCTCAAAATGTTTGGAAATAATCTGATTCTGAGATTTGGTTTGAAGACATTCTTATGCAACACTCAAGAGGGAAATCTGCCTTGATTTTCTGCTCCACCAGAAAAGGAGCACAAGAAGCTGCACTCCGTCTCTCTCAGATGGCAATGGACTTGGGGCATTCAAATCCATTGATAAAATACAAAGAACAACAGGAGAGGCTAAGAGAAGCTTCTCTAGCATGCAGTGACAAGAAACTTCAATCATGTATTGTTTATGGTGGTATATTCTTGGCTTACTACTCAATATATTCCTTTCTCTTTTCAAGCATGTTTTCTTTTATCTAATTTTCTTTGTCATCTTAGTCTAGCTGCTTGATCCTGGAGTATCTACTGATAACACTTGGAAATAGGCTTTATAATCTTTTATCTTGTTGTTCTTCTTATTAGCTAGTTGTTGAAGTTGGTTATCACAATGGTGGACTTTGCTTAAAAGATCGCAACCTAATTGAAGGTCTTTTTCTTAATGGTGATCTTTAAATTCTGTGCACTACAAATACTCTAGCACATGGGATAAACTTACCAGCACATACAGTAGTCATTAAATCAACACAATACTTGTAAGTCGAAGTGTTGATCTCTATTCATATTTGGAGTTTAGTTCTTCTGAATTATAATGATCAAAGAGTACCATGAGTGACATCATGTTTAGACACTAAAAAAATTTTCCCTTGTTCAGCAACATGGAGAAAGGCCTTTATGTGGAATATGATAGGTCCATGATACTACAGGTATGTCATATCAGTCTTTGGATTCAGTTAAAATAGATTTCTTTCCTTACATTAGGAATATAGTGGAACTCTTTGCATATCCATTCCTAAAATTTAGAAATAAGATAAAATTATTTGGTCCAATGTATTCATGTAAGTCTAACTTTCTATCTCTCTCCTCCATGATATTTCTCTTTGACTAAGCAACTCATAGCGATGGTTAATTCCTTTTTGTAATATATCCTGCATCTCATATATTTAGTTTTTCCATATAGTCTGTGCTTTGTTATTTACATGGACATATAAATGGCATATAGATGCAAGTGGGTCTAGCACTGTCAGAATGGAATTTCTTGCACATAATTTTATTTTGAGAAATGGTAAAATTTGAATTAATGGAGGAAATGCATTCCTCAGAACATCATAGAAAGGCCACAGAGGTGCCAGATGGAACAGCCCATCAATAACAGAGTATTGAAAGAATTGTTCCATAGGATTTGAAGAATACATAGAACATATATAAGAGCCTTTAAGAACTAATACACAACATCTATACATGCATTCCTTGGTATTCTTGCACAATTAATCCTTCTTTTAAAGGTGAATCAACTATTTGGAACCTGCATATGTGTGGAAGGGCAGGTCATCCACCATTCGAGGATACTGGCATGGTTATAATCATGACAAGGAGAGAAACAGTAATTTGTTCACTCTATTCTTTGTAGTTAAGACATTTTCTTGAATCTCTTGAATGGATGTGAAATGGTAGAATCTCACTATGCCCTTGGCTTTATTTTCCTGGATATGCTTGGTGGCTGGGGTTTTGTGTCATGTTAATATCATTGATGCAATGTTATTGTGTTCAAAATAGATTTCTATCATGTATCACAAAGCATCTAATTGCAGAAATAGTTCAGCTAACTATCTTTGACATAACTCGGGCCATTGAGTGGATGAAGTATTCCTATTTGTATGTGAGAATGAAGAAGGCATGTGTTCATTGGAATCATTTTAAAGATTTCACATGGGTATTCTTTCCCTGTCCAAGCATGTATCTTATACACTGCTGTATATTAGAACCCTAAGAATTATGCTGTTAAGAAAGGGATTCCCAGTGAATGTCTAGAGAAGCATATGCATGGTAAACTTATATACTCTCTTAAAAAGTTCTTGACTTCTTTTTTTTTTTTTTGCATTTTGCCAAATTGATTAATTTCACACAAAATTGTAGAGATATGTGTGAAGAATATTAATGAGCTGTCAAGACATGGAATGATTTGGACAGATGAATATGGTTTTCTCTTGAAGCCTCTAGGTATCTTGAGCTTATAATACTACGGTCATTATTTTCATGATTTACAATAATGTCATTAATTTTTTATCTGAGCTTTTTGCCATTCTTTGTTTTCACTATTTCAGAACCTGGAAAGCTGATGACAAAATACTATCTGAAATTTGACACAATGAAACACATTATAGAAGCTCCTGAAAGATGAAGTATGGAAGATGCACTTCACATTATTTGCCGGTCTGAGGAATAACTTGTATGTATATCCATCCACTAATGACAGATCCTAGTATTTTACAATTTAGCTAGACATGTAATATAACGTACTCATACACTGTGACATGAAGGGATACAACTCAGACGCAATGAAAAAAAAGCTTCTGAATGACATAAACACTGATAAAGATGGTCGCCTTCGTTTTCATATTGTTGGTGAAAATGACAAAAAGAAAAAGTGTATCCAAAGCAGAGAAGAGAAGATATTTGTGTTAGCAAATGACTGCTTGAATGGTGATCCTTCAGTGCATGATCTATCCCTCAACCAGGTCTATCTCCTAGTGGATGATACCATGTGGCTTCATAATTTTATCATCCAAGCTTGAGACCAATGTCAGAACTCATCTATATTGCACAGGACATGAACTCCATATTCTCAAATGGATGCAGAATTGTGAAGTGCATGAAAGAGTATTTCCTTTACAGGAAGAACCACAAAGAACAATCAACTCTACTCTTCTATCCAAATGTCTACACGAGAGACTCTGGGATGACAGTCCTTACCTGCTGAAACAATTACCGGGCATTGGAATGGTGACTGCTAAGGTTCTTGTTCCATTTCATTCCTTATCATACTTTGTTTATATTTCTGAATAAAAAAAAAACCAATATCCAATGTTGACCCCAGCTATCTGGGTCTTGAGAGGGTGGGCTGGATATGGACCTAACATTGACTCTAGATTTCTGAATTTATTTCTTTAAATACATGATCCCTTAAATCCTAGATTTAGAACTGAAATGATTTTATTTGTCATTAAATCTACTAGGCACTACATTCAATTGGAATTATTTCATTTGAGACGATGGCAGAGGCTGATCAAAGGAGAATTGAGATTGCCACTGGTCGGAAGTACCCCTTTAGTAACCATATAAAGGAGTCTCTCTTGACACTTCCACCAAATGTTGAGATGAAGGTTGAGGAAATTGAATGTCAAAGGCAAGGAAAGTCAAAGTTAGCAATAACATTGACTAGGTTATCACAAGCCATTGCATCAACTAAGCGGCATTATGCTGATATTGTATACATTCAAGAAATCCCTTGCCATTTTCTTTCTGTGGCCCAGTTATAGTTGGGTTACTCTAGATAGTCTCCCCATTCTGAATTTGAACACAGTTCTTTTAACACATACAAGTGATTATGATTGCATGCAGGTTGTTGGTTCAAGGAAGACAACAACATCCTCTTTCATGAGAAAATAAGGTGATATCGACTTTTTTTTTTATAGAGAATAAAGGGGATACTGGTAATAATATTGCCAATATAACCAAAGGCGTCACCACATGTCTTGTATCCTCGTTACCCCACTTTGTTAATCCATGCAATTTCCTAGTTCAGATCTCAACCTGGTAGAATTATTTGGATTATCTGGTTAACTGCGTCATTTTGGACATGGGGCAATTTTCCATAAAATCCCATGTATTGGAGACAGGGTTGCCTTTTGTACTAGGTGATCTTCCTGTGGTGGGGGTGGGGGCTATAAATCTGACTCTCTAAAATTTATTATGTCCTGGCTGCTTGTTTCAATGACTCCAAGAGTAGCCAGGACTGTTCAACACTTCTCCACTGCTGCTAAGATTTGGAAGAAAATGTTTTAAACTTATGGACAAAGAAAGAACAATGCCAGAATTTATAGGCTGAACCAAGGCATTGCTGCCTTGAGACAAGGAGATATGACTGTTGCAACGTATTTTGCAACCCTAGAAGGACTATGGGAAGAGCTTGATCACCACCTTATACTTGATTGGGAGAATGCCAAAGACAAGGAGAGGCATGATAAACAAATTGAAGAGGGTAGAGCCTTTAAATTCTTGGTTGGTTTAGACCCAATGTATGAGAGCATAAGGTCTCAAATTTTGGAAAGGGATGAAATGCCAGATTTACATCATGTTTATTATCTAGTAAGGAATAAAGAGGTTAGGAGGAAAGAGATGCAAGTTGACACTCAAATAAACCCAGCTGAACAGCCTATTGAACATTCAGCCCTGATATCTACAAATCAAAAGGGGAATACGTATTCAGACAAGAAGCATCTTAAGTGCACTCATTGTAGAGGTGAAAGGCATGTAAAAGAGACGTGTTGGGTTCTTTATCCTCATCTGAAACCAACTGCCTTGAGGAAAGACAAGAAGCACCAGAAGGGTCAAGTAGCAAGTGGGAACGTTGTTACTAGTCACAATGATGATAGTTCAAAGAACTCATCTACAGTTGCTTCTTCTCCCATGGGACAGACTGCTAATTCCTCTGATGAGGTAGAGGTACTTAGCCAGGCTTTAACCCGTCTAAGGACTAATTCTCTTGCTTCCACCTCCCTTGCCAAATGAGGTATTGTCTTTGCTTTTAGTGCAACTAGTTCTATTGACTCTACTTCTTGGATTATTGATTCCGGTGCAACTGGCCACATGACACATATGTCCTCTCTATTTTCTTCCTATCACTTATTGTTTGGTCAAGATAAGATGAGAGTTGCTGACAGTTTTCTCTCCACCATCTCTGGGAAAGGGGTGGTTGACCTAATCAAGGACCTCTCTCTTAAATCTGTTCTTCATGTTCCCAATCTTTCTTCCAATCTCTTATCTGTTTCAAAGCTTACCAAGAATTTGAACTGTAGCATAACCTTTTTTCCTACACATTGTGTCTTTCAGGACAGATTGACGAAGAGAATGATTGGGAGCGGTCATGAGTATGGAGGTCTCTACTATTTTGATGCAGACATCAGTTCGGCCTTAATAACATCTATTGCTAGTAGTTAGAACAATGTGTGGAGTCAATAGGTAAGTTACATTTGTGGCATGCTTGGTTAGGTCATTTACCTTTTTCATCATTGGAAGGGTTGTTTTTGGAATTATTCAAGGGTATTTCAAGTCAAAGTTTAGTTTGTGAAGTGTGTCAGTTGTCAAAGCAATGTAGAACTGTTTATCCAATTTCTAGTAATGAAATTCAAGCTCCTTTTGATTTAACTCACTATGATGTTTGGGGCCCTTCACCTCTTGTTTCTGTTGATGGCTTAAGTTACTTTATCAGTTTTATTGATCACTACTCACGATGCACATGGATCTACTTGTTAAAAGGACATGATGAAGTGGCACGGATAACCATGACATTTTGCAAAATGATTGAAACACAATTTGACAAGAAGATTAAGCAATTCCGGTCAAACAATGTTGCTGAATATTTTGAAAGATCCTTGAACCTGTTCATGGAGGATATTGGCATGCTACATCTGTCATCTTGTGCTAGTACCCCTCAATAGAATGGGGTTGCTGAGCACAAGAATAGACACCTATTGGAGATCGCTCGAGCCTTACTATTTCAGCACAAGGTTCCCAAGCACTACTGGTCTCAAACAGTCCTTACCGCATCATATCTGATAAATTGAATGCCATCCAAGGTGTTGGGTATGAAAACTCCTTTCTCTGTTCTTTGTCCTAATCTTCCAGACTTTCCCCTTCTACCTAGAGTCTTTGGTTGTGCATGTTTTATACATGTAAAGGATCCAAAGAAGACCAAGTTGGATTGTAGGGCTACGAAAGGAATATTTCTAGGGTACTCTCCTACACAGAAGGGTTACAAGTGTTATGATCCCGTCACCAAGAAGAAATATGTCACAAAAGATGTGGTATTTTTTGAGTCTCAATCCTATTTTCATTATTCCCAGAATCCTCTTCAGGGGAAGACTAGTGGATGGAAGAGGATTCTTCTTTTCCCTATTCTTTTATGCCTCTTTCTACCTCGAGCCTTCCATCTTCTCCTCCTGATCCTCCTAGTTGTAGCATCCCGGGTGAACCTAGTGAGGCTCCCATTGTGCCAGCTACCACTCTTGATATTGCAGATGTTACTAAAGACTCCAGTAGGCAACAAAAGGATATAAGAATCACCTACAATAGAAGAAAAAAGGGCCCTCTAACTCATGGCTACAACCAATTGGACTCGGATCAACCTGTCTCAGCAACTCCAGGTAATCTTATCACGCATACTTCTAATTTGGATCTCCCTATTGCTTTTCATAAGCCTACCCGTTCTTGTACTATCCGACACCCCATTGCTGAATTTGTTTCTTACTCACATTTATCTCCTTGTTATTATTCCTTTATATTTGCTCTCTCCTCTGTGCATGTCCCTACTAGGTACTCAGAGACAGTGTTTGACCCAAGATGGAAAGAGGCTATGAATGAAGATATGAAAGCCTTAATGAAAGCAAGGACTTGGGAATTAGTAGATCTACCAAAAGGGAAGAGCACTGTCGGATGCAAGTGGGTGTTCACTGTAAAGCATAGGGAGGACAGGTTCATTAAAAGGTACAAGGCCAGACTTGTGGCAAAGGGGTTTACTCAAAGGAAGGGATTGACTACAAAGAAACCTTTGCTCTAGTAGCGAAACTCAACACAATCCGGGTTTTATTGTCATTAGACACAAACTTCTCATGGGAGCTACATCAACTGGATGTGAAGAATGCTTTCCTAAATGGTGATCTACATGAAGAGGTATTCATGGATCCTCCACCAGGTTATGTGTTTGATAGGAAAGTATGTAAAGTGAGGAAAGCATAATATGGTCCTAAGCAGTCTCCTCGAGCTTGGTTTGAAAAGCTTTGTGGGGCCATGAACAAAGTGGGGTACACTCAAAGTGGGGCAGATCATACCTTATTCATAAGGAAAAAAAATAGCAAACTTACAACACTCATTATCTATGTGGATGATATGGTGATTATAGGGGATGATCTGGAAGAGATAAAATGATTAAAGGAATTCTTGGCTTCTGAGTTTGAGATCAAAGACTTGGGCTATCTGAGATACAGGGGTCTGCATTCCTTATACTCCTTCCGGGATGTAGATTGTAAATATGCCAACAAAAGGGCTAGCTTCAACAAAATTCTTGGATTTACTTGGCAAACTAAACATGATTGACATCCATGCTTAGCTTGAGGGGGAGTGTTGGTTTGGCTGATTTAATGTATATGTTAGTCATTGTTGTGTCTTAAGTTATTAGTTATTGGGCCTTAGTTATTGGGCCTAAACTTGTTTAATGTTTTTATTTGTCTAGGTGTCCCATCACTAATCAGGGGCATTCTAGTCCATTCATGTAACACTATGTAATAAACATATATATATAAGATAGTAGTGTCGGCTGAGAGTTTTGAGCCACCATTCTCAAACTTTCTCCTCTTCTTCTTTTCTTCTTCTTCGGCTGCTTTGTTCCAGCAAACATCTTGTATCCTCATTGCCCCACTTTGTTAATCCATGCAATTTCCTAGTTCAGATCTCAACCTGGTAGAATTATTTGGATGATCTGGTTAACTGCGTCATTTTGGACATGGGGCGATTTTCCATAAAATCCCTTGTATTGAAGACAGGGTTGCCTTTTGTACTAGGTGATCGTCCTGTGGTGGGGGTGGGGGCTATAAATCTGACTCTCTAAAATTTATTATACAAAATCATGCATATGGTAGATTTCCTATAGTTTATACTTGTAAAACTACTTACTAAACCATTATTTATTGTACTGGTATTTTACCCCTCCATTTTGTTTGGCCGCTACAGAGTGGATGAACTTTCCAGGTAAGGAAACCAGTATCCTTATTGATCTATCTGATTTGCATTTCTATATTTTCTAAACAATAAATATGATATGATATGCTTGCTTCTTGGACATTAGATGCTTTTGTATGGTATTATGTTTATTGTCTAATCTCCAAGCTGTTAAACATAGGTATTTTGATATGATAATGTAGTATTTTGGTTTGATGTAGCCACCCGGGCATTGACAGAATGACAGGGGGTACTAGCACTAGGGCCTAGGAAATCCCAAGACTCTGGAACATCCATATTTATATAGCACCATGTCTTTCTTTTTTTTTTTAATAATTTAAAGCGAACTTACCAAGATACTAAATGTAGCCACTTGAATTGCATTGCTGAGACTTACAAAGTACCACATGGTTGCCTAAGTCCAAAGGCAGTTAATGTGTCTTGGAATCTTGAAGAAAAGAGTATTAGAAAGTAGGGCTGCAAGCAGATCAGATAATCAGATAGAATCAGATATACCTAAATCTAAATTAGATTCATTAATATTTGGATTACTTGGAAATAGGAATTCTGGATTATTCTAGTAGATTTAGTGTGATACTGTGATTAAAGTAGGAGAGCAAGAAACAATGTAGAAAAGAGTGGAAATGAAGAGACGAGAAGAGAAAGATTGAAGGGAGGCAAAAATTCTTAGGCATGTATATACATTGAATCAAATCGTATCAGATCATCCTTAACCAGATTGATTTTGATTGGAAATTGGACCAACAGATACCTTTTTCAACCCTATTTGAAGGAAGTTGTTCCAAGGAGCCCCTGTATACCCATAATTTGGCCTTTTCTTTCTCTATCCACCAGAGACAACTCGTTCCAACTCCTTATTTCTTATTTATTTTTGGGGATTGGTTTAGGCACATCCAATGATAAACTAGGCAGATCACTTGTAGAAAGACTAGGAAACTTTTTTATGTAAAATGTCAATACATAAAGAGGTTTTTGGTCTTTTAAAATGTCTTTTTGAATAGAATTTTTGTTTTGAATAATGTTCAGGGATGTGCCTCTTTCATTACAAAACAGGACATGTCCAAATCACTCTCCCTATTTTCAATTTGTTAATGTAAAATGTCAATACATAAAGAGGTTTTTGGTCTTTTAAAATGTCTTTTTGAATAGAATTTTGTTTTGAATAATGCTCAGGGATGTGCCCCTTTCATTACAAAACAGGACATGTCCAAATCACTCTCCCTATTTTCAATTTGTTAATGTAAAATGTCAATACAAAAAGAGTTTTTTGGTCTTTTAAAATGTCTTTTTGAATAGAATTTTTGTTTTGAATAATGCTCAGGGATGTGCCCCTTTCATTACAAAACAGAACATGTCCAAATCACTCTCCCTATTTTCAATTTGTTAATGTAAAATGTCAATACATAAAGAGGTTTTTGGTCTTTTAAAATGTCTTTTTGAATAGAATTTGTGTTCGAATAATGCTCAGGGATGTGCCCCTTTCATTACAAAACAGGACATGTCCAAATCACTCTCCCTATTTTCAATTTGTTAAATTGTATTTCTAATTTTGACAAGTCTATTTCAGCCCCTACAATTTGACGGTTCTTGTACCAAATCCTAGAGAAGGGAAGCTGACTATACAAGCTGACCTAATCTTTGAAGAATACAGTAAGTTGTTATTTTATTTCAGCTGATATGGAGTGGAGTTAATTCTCAGATTCACCCAATTTATTCTAAGGTGATGTTCATGCAGTTGGTCTAGATGTCCATAAAAAGCTTGTAATAACAAGGGAAAGCAGTTCAAACCTAAGCTGCATGAACAGTAATAAGCAATACACCACCTTTACTCTGCCGAAAGAAATCTACATGGTTGAAGATGACGATGACAACACCACCTCTCAAGCAACAACTGGAGAAAAGAAAATTCCTAGTAAATCCAAATGGGAAACATCTTCCACGTGAGCAGCCGTTTTTTTCTTGGTAGTTAAATTGGTTTGAATTTTCTTTTATAGTTCATGCCCATGACACAATTGGGTCTGAAAACTACTCATGCCTTTGCTTACAGGCCGAAGGTACTTCGTCTGATACAATTCCAACACATCTTTGCCTGCACCTGAGATTTTTTTTAGCCTGCATTTTAACTGTTCTTATTATGGTTTTTCTAAATTCTTACTTTAGGCACCCCCATTATTGAAGCTGAAGGAAACGAGTGTGAAATTCTCACTGAAAAAACTATATTTGACCACATACGTAGAAAAGCTAAGAACTTTCCCATGTTGGCTGCATCAAAAACCACGTCTTCAACATCAGAAACCTCGGTCCCTACACGAAAACGATCATACGACAGTGGATTTCAGAATGCAACTTCTGTTCTGGGAGACAAAGATAGAAATAAAATTCCGAGACAGACTGTGGTCCTTTCAGAACTGCACCCCAGAAATGTGGAAGAGAAAAATTATGTCATAGATATAGATGGGCATGGTTTCATCTCCGGAGGCTTGAGCAGCTTCAATGTCCTAAAGGAGCACGCTCTTACAGGTATTGACCAGAACAATTTCTATTCATTGCTATCTTTTATCTTCGATGTAAATTTTACCCTTCACCTTTTATGTCTATATCTTTTCAAGGTGTTCATGCTCCTGAAATTGAAGAAAACAGACCAAGAACTGCAAATGAAGGAACAATATCTGCTGATGTGAAAGTCAATGATTTTCTGACGTTTGACACACCCAAAGATTTTGAGGCTTTGATCATTACAGTAAAACAATTTTGTGAAGAACAGCCTGAACTTCACAATGCTACTGACATGTTGGAAAAAGCAGCTCCAAGTAACGTCCTGATGGGCACTTGTAGTACTCCAGATTCAGAACCCAGAGTGATGGAAGAATACATTAATGGAACCAAGGGAACTGCAAAATCCAAGCAATTTATAGTTTCCAGAAGCCCCAATGAACATTTCTTGTTTGCTCCATCTGAAAACTGTTGCTGCTTACATCTATTTTGCAGCTGGGGCTTCTGGAAACAGTACGTGGAAACAAGGTATTAGCGTCATCCCTTGGCTTTCAGAGTGTCTTTTCATTTCTTTGATTTTGTTTTACTCGAGGGATGCTAGAAAAACCGTCTACTATTTCATCAGGAACGGGATAGTGGATTTTCGTCTCTCTCTTGATTCCTAACCTACAAAAGGCTTGGAAGTCCAGGACTTGCTTAAAACTTTATTACAAGTGTATATAGTGGAATACCTGTCACACTGATTTTTTTAATTCCTTGGTATGGCGTATCATGTCAGCAACAGATGAATTGGATATTCATTTGATGAATATCAAATTAAGCTTTGGTTTTAACTCTTAAACCAACCGAAATGAATTTAGTTAATACTAAGCTTTGGTTTTAAACCAATTACCAAAAATAAACTTGGATATCAGATCGAATCAAATTTGTCGACTTGAATTCGGATAAACCCAAATCCAAATTCGATTCAATCCACTATTTGAATCCCCCGTTTAGGCACGATGTTAAAGATGGGCTTTGAGTTTTGACCAACTTGTTAGGCTGATAACATAGCAATGCTTTGTTCCAAGATGGTTCAAAGCATCGATATGATAAGTTTGATATAGGGTGTATTTGTAATGTGCTGATACATATTTTTAAAATTAATCTTCTTTTTTTTTTTTATACACTAATCTAATATATATATATTAAAGGAAGGTCCTCAGCCTCTCAGCGCCCCACCATTCAAACATGTGGCATTTTCATTTTTCTGGAAATCTTGATACGTGGCATATTTTGAGTTGTTATTAAAACCCACAATCCACTATCACCATTAATACAAGTGGCTTTCTGGAAAGTTAAACACATGGCAATTTATGAAAATTTTCTACTAAATCCCACAACCCATTATCAGGCTACAACTCCTACCATTTAGACATGTGGCTTTCTCATTTTTTTGGAAAGCTATACACGTGACATTTTTTGAAAAGTTATTGCTAAAACCCACAACCCACTACCACCATTTAGACACGTGACATTCTATTAATTCAAGAAATAGGATTCAAAAAGTTGGTAGTTTCACTCTTAATTCCTAAACATTCTTAATAGACAGTTATTTATTAGTTTAACACATGTTTATCCATAGTCTATTATATACAAATGGTGGGACCCATTAAAAGATTATCATAAACCCACATTTGTTTTTAAATGATTTTTTTTTCAAAAAGAAAATACTTTATTAATTACAAACTTGATTTAACTTTTAAGAAGCAACATAATTTAACTTTTAAAAATAAATAACACAAAATAGATTTATTAGATAACTAGTAAGAACTAAGTACCAAATAAAGTGGGTTATTGCTTACGAATAAGATTTCATTTAACATCTTAAATCAAATTAAAAAAAAAACATAAATTAATAATGATTTTCAAATAAAATAGGTCAAAATAGATTGTCAATTACAAAGATGCAAGACTCATATTATTTCTTTAATTTAATTTTTGATAACTAAATAGTAAAGTTCAAACTAAATTATACACATATATAGTTACCCCAAACTTAGTACGGGGGTCATTCTCTAGTTTATACTTAAACATATGCCTCAGCCCTATTTTTGAAAAAAAAAGAAAGAAAAATGTATGATACAAACTACTGAATACCAATACTAACAAGGTTTAACTAAAGAAAATGATTGTTCAAGGGGCTATGAAACCAACTAAGGTTACATGCCAGTAATAAATACATGAGACTAACACCTTTTACAGTAAGGCCATGAATTTATTACTGGTATGAAACTTGATCATTAGTTTCATAGTTCCATTGAACAACCATCGCGTTCAGCTAATCGGAATTCTACCAATACACCCCTTCTATTGTATTAGTTGTATCCACACTTTTTTTTATTAAATAGTTTTAAATTTTCCAAACCAAGTTAGGTACATTTATCAACTTTATTATTACTCTGACTAGTACTATCATGTATAGAAAATTTTTTACACATGGGGTAATCAAAATTTTCCACCTTCAGTCTATGTTTGGATCATGGTGTCTTCCTCTACTCCAATAAATTCCCTACACAAGACATTTAAGTTGGATCAGAAATGTGTAATTGGGAGCCTCCAAACATTCGTGTTAGATGCTATGAGAAATATGTCAGTGTCATATATATTTAGTGAAAGGGTAAATGGAATCTGTGAGCATGTGTTGGGATTTTGAACGTGCAATGTCTTTCAAATAATATAACTTCTCTCCCTTCATGAACACGCGTGCCCACATTTCTCTATATCCCCATTTCTCTTTCTTTCTTCCCGCTCTCCCCATCTTGTCTATCTAGACGTCGTTGCCTCTCCCTCTTTCTCTTTCTCCCTCCTTCGTCTCCCTTGTAATTCATGGAAGCTGCTCTAGAGACTTCAGCCTCTCCCTCCCTTCTCTCTTTCTAACAACATGTTTCACGACTTATTATTTGAATGGGGTTTATCTCCGCGACAAAAACAATAACCATTAGATAGTGTATGCCCTTAACTCCAATTTGATTGATGTACAAATGCATTTATTGTAAATGAATAAAATTACATTATTGTTTCATGTTGATATTGGTATATTTCTATGAAATTACCCCTTAAATTGGACACTTATGAGACTCGTGTTAATTTAGAATGTTCTCAGCCGTTGGATAGACTTGGGGAGTTTATCCTGCCAATGATGACACTAATGTCCTGCCAATGAAGTTGGGGTATCTTGTCTCATCTGCTAGGATTAGACCCAAAGCACATGCAGTGTGTGTTTGGTTGAAACATTGAATCCGAACAATTTTGCAATTACGCCTTAGACCTTGGAGAAAGATGAGCAAAACTGGAAAATTGCATATAACCTCTACACTTGATTATGGCACTACACTAGGTATTGGATTGGGTTGTCTTTGATATGCCAATCAGTGAGATCCATTGAGGGTCAAAACCTGGGTATGTTGGAGTAGTCTGAGAATTCATCTGAGTGGGTGATCATAGTGATAGGATTGGCCCCTTTGTCAGACAAAGTGAATGATAGGGCTCACACTCTCTCTGATGGAAACCTAAACTGCTGGCAGTGGATTTCAACTATGTTTGAGATTTGGTTTTGCAATATATATATATATATTAATATTTTATGAAAATGTCTGCAAAAAGGTTTTAATTCCTAGGATCCATCCGAGCAGAGAGTGTGACACTGTACCTTGTAGCGAGGGGAGAGGTCCTTTCCTATCGGGTAGTGTTTGATCATTATGGGCCGAGAGATTAAGTGTAAGAGACCATTAAGGGTTGATTACCTAATGGACTTTATCTTACTTAAGTCCATTATTCTTGGGTCTTCATAGGATGGTTGAAATCAATGATCATTTAAGTGTAAATGTTGGGCCCATATTGAGCCAATAGTGATGTGCTCAGGGGTTCATTGCATTTTAGCAGTGAACTCGACTAAGCCTTTTCACAAAGGTGGGGCCAAACCCATGTAGACTTATGTGAGGTCATTGTGGGGTCTCATGCCATACAAATCAGGCCTAAGTTGGCTAGAAGACACCCTTGGGTTGTGAGCTTTATAGCTGATGGGCCTAAGTCCCATAATTAATAAGATTAAGTAAGCTAGCACATGACAACTTCATGTGCTCTGGGTCGAATTAATCTAGGTTTGGAAATGGGTATGGAGCACCCATCCTCTCAAGTGGATAAGGCTTATCTCTTAATAGAGTATAAATCCATATTAGATTTAGATAATCTCCTAATTTGATTAGGAGAAGTGCTCCATAAAGAGATAAAAGAAGAAGAGGGCGAACTAAACTAAAACACCACTCTCTCTTGTTCTCTTTTGTCTTCCAAGAAACCCTATCACGACCTAGGCTTTCAAGGACTGATAGAGATCAGTTTTCTTCTAATTTTTGCAAGAAAAATTCAGAGCAATTTCAGGTTCACCTTCCCCAGTTTGATCTAAGCAGTTAGGTCGCAGTTTTGCTGAAAACTATGTTGCTAAACTGGATTCAGTAATACACTTTACCATCTTCAGTGGAGACTGGTTTTAGGACTGATTTGGGTGTGAACTTCCACCTTGGGATCTTCATTTGTAGTATCCGTATCAGGTATAAATCTTCCTCTTTGAATGGTTTCAAATATGGTCCGGTTCAGTGCAAGACCAATCATGAAAAATGTAGTTTTTTCAAAACATAGGGAATTCGATTCCTAGAAGGATTAAGAAATTTTTGAAAATTTGCCCAACTATCAAGCATGGTTCGACCATTCATATGATGTATCCTAACCCTTCTAATAGTAACAGCACCAGTGCCACCATCGGGAAACTCCTGGTATGCGAGGGTACTCTAGGTGAAGATAAAATTCCAGTGGCTCTACTTCCCATCTCTATTTTTGCCCAAGGTGAAGGATTGAATTACCTATATATCAAGACGTCTCAAATCACATTTTCTCAATTTCATTTTATTACTCTTATCATCAATCCTTTCATTTTTTGAGACCTTAGATCAAGATTTTTTAGCCCTAGAGAAGGAGCGATTAGATGAGTTTTCTCCTCAAGAAGTTTTGTAGAATTGCCTTCGAATCTTAGAATCTAAAACAGGTTCATCCAAAGCCAGTACATTGGATTCTGATTCTTGAACCAATCGTAGAGCTGTCTCCCATTGATAGAAATTTGTTCAGCTAATAAAAAATCGAACAATAAAGTGATTATACGCCTTCCCTCCTTTTAGAGTTCCAAAGCTTTCAAAAAGGGAGAGAAAAAATAGACTCTCTGAATCGAGTCTTTCTTTTAGAGGTGGAGCTCTTAAACCCACCCCATGACTGCTCTTGTTTTTTGGCTTTCGCGACTGCGTTGATGTTGGGTGAATTTGGGTTTCTCCAACACATCATTGTGAATCTCCGATCCCATTCTGCTGCTAGGATTTGACAAGAGAAGTTTGCTGCTCGTTGGTTGATGGTGAAGCAAGGTTATAAGCTGTGTATCCATTCATTTGATTTAGCTAAGTAAAAGATAATATAAGAGAAAAGATGATGGATGACTTTATTAAAGTGATTGAGTTACATATATAGGTCAAGTGATTGAGTTCTATCAGAACACTTGAATGTTGAGTAGATGAGGATAAGCAAGAGCTGGATGTTATCATGCATTGGATAGATACGTAAGTTGGATGTTACGTTATCTAATATTCCCACTCAAGTGGAACGTGGATTGACCACATTTAACTTGGAACTCTATACTGCAAAGTGAGGATGACTCAATGCCTTAGTAAGGCCATATGTTAGTTGATCAATAAAGGCAACAAACTGAATTCTAAGATGTCGTTTGTTGACATGGTCCTACACAAAGTGAATGTCAATTTCGATGTGCTTCGAGCGAGAATGGAGCACTGGGTTGGCAACAAGGAAGGTGGCACTAAGATTGTCATAGAACAAGGTAGGGGGAGAGTGTAGTGGAAAACCTAGTTCGAGAATGGGAGATCAAATCCACAAGGTTTCAGAAGCAGCAGCTACAAGAGACCTATATTCAGATTCTGTGCTTGAGCGGGCAACTGTTTGTTGCTTCTTCGAGCACCAAGACACCAGATTGTTCACAAGAAAAACACAAAAATCGCTTTGGGATTTTTGATCATCAAGGTTTCCTGCCTAGTCACTGTCAGAAAAAGTGGAGAGTATATTAGTAGGAGTGAGACATAGGCCATAATGCATAGTACCCTTAAGATAGCGCAATATATGCTTGACAACAACCCAATGAAGAGTGGTGGGGGTATGCATATACTGGAAAACCTTGCTAACTGCAAATGCCACATTAGGATGAGTAAAAGACAGATACTATAGAGCCCCAACTGTTTGTCTATAAAGTTGAGCATCCGCAAAGGAATCATCGGTAGCACAAAGACTAGAACCCAAAGGGAGAGGTGTCTTGGCTGGTTTTGCCTCGAGCATACCCATTTTAGTAAGCAACTCATAAACATATTTATGTTGAGATAGAAACATGCCGTTGTGTAGCCAAGTGACCTCAATTCCCAGAATGTAATGAAGTGGACCAAGGTCTTTCAAAGCAAATTTGGAACTCAGAAGAGCTATAGTGGAATAAATCAACTGGGACATGATCCAGTGATGATAATGTCATCAACATATACGAAGATAAATAAAGAGCCAGTAGTGCAATGCTTATAAAAGAGTGAGTGATCAGCTTGTGAAAGTTTGAAGTCAAGACCAATTAAGAAATTAACAAGCTTATTGTACCATGCATGAGGTTCTTGACGTAGGCCGTATAAGGAGCGCTTCAAGGAGCATACATGATTTGGAAGTTGGGAATCCTTGAATCCCGGTGGTTGATGAATGTATCACTGAACTGAATGTATCATGAAAGTCCACCCCTGGCTATTGAGAGAAAGCACGTGCAACAAGACGAGCCTTATAATGAGACACATGCCCATCAGGGCCCCATTTAATATGAAACACCCATTTGCAGGTGATAATGTTATGGCCTTTGGGTTTAGGTACAATCTTCCAGGTTCGATTGCATTGGAGGGCATTGAATTCAGCTTGCATGGCGGAGCGCCAATTAGAAATAGAGAGGGCCTGGGTGAAGGGGTGGGAGATCCATCATATGGATGACTGAACCCTTCAAGAAGGTTGGGCAAATTTTCAAAAATTTCTTTACTCCCATCCAAGAATCACATTCCCAATTTAGAAAACTGCATTTTCAAGATTCGTTCTTGTAACCAAACTAGACCAAATCTGAAACCAAAAATAGGGAGGGATATACCTGATACGGAATCTACATAAAAAACTCCTCCAAATGCAGGTGTTCATGCCCAAAGAGTGTACCAAATCCTCCCTCCACTAAAGATGACACAGCTTAGGATGAGGCAAGATCAATAGGTAGTTCTTCACCAAGAACTTCATGATTCTTCAGCAAGAATCGAATGGGAAAGTGAGCACAGCTTCAGGATTATTTATTCTAGCAAGAAATAATATCAAGATCAAATCTTGATCAGATCCAAGAATTGGAGATCGAACATGGTAGGGCGGCAAGAATAGGGAGAAAAAGAACTGGATGCAAAATTAGTCTAACTAAGTTGTCTTCTGAAATGTATGTGTCTGGTGTCTTTTTTAGGTCCGCCCTGCTCTCTGTTTATAGCCTTAAAGAGACAACCTCCTAATCTGATTAGGAGTCTCCTGATCCAAATCTTTATTTGGATCTGAACTCTTTAAGTGATAAGGATAATCCCTTATCTTATTTGGAGTTAAAGATCAGCTTATTCCTAATCAAATTAGGAGTTCCCTGATCCAATTCTTTATTTGGATCTGGGCTCTTTAAGTGGATAAGAGTTATCCTCTTATCCTTATCTTTTGATCCAAACCCAGATCCGCCCCTATTTAATTAATCTAATTAACCCAGTTAGAAATGGGCTTTAGGCCCATTAAGCTTTCCGGCTCACTTCCCTTTAATGCCGGATAGCTTGGCTTTCTTTGTATGGCATGGGGCCCTAACATTGATCTACACATCAGCCACATGGGTTCAGCCTAGCCTCTATTACAAAGCCTAGCCGAATTCACTACTAAATACAGAGAACCCCTGAGTCCATCACTATGGGCTCTTAATGGGCCCAACCTTTATACTAAATGGTCCTTGGGTCCAGCCATCTTATGAAGGCCCAAGAACTGTGGGCAGATGCAAGATTAGCCCATCAGGCACAACCCTCAATGGTCTTACACTTAACCTCTCAGCCCTTAATGATCAAACACTGCCCGACAAGAGAGGACCTCTCCCTCAGTTGCTTGGTACAGTGATGCACTCTCTACTCATATGGATCCCGGGAATTAAGACCTTTTGCAAACATTTTGAAACCATAATATATATAAGTATATCTCTATATAAATATATTTTGCAAAACCAAATTTCAAATACATTTGAAATCCACTACTGGCAGTTTAGTTTTCCATCAGAGAGAGTGCATATCCCCAATCATTGATTTTGTCCGACAAAGAGGCTTATCTTGTCACTATGATCATCCACTCAGATGAATTCTCGGACTGTCCCAACATACCCAGGTTTTGACCCCCTCTAAGTATCTCACTGATTGGCACATCAAAGGTAGCCCAATCCGACACCTAGTAATAGAATCTAATGTAACAATAATAGAAAATTAGGTTTTCTATTTTATTTCATTCGAAGTTGAAGTAGAAAGAGCAAATGAGAGAATTTTGCAAATTCGGGTTCAACGATCTGTGATTTGCAGATTTGGAAACTACATACTACAAAATGATCTTTGTTTTGCAGGGTGGCAGTCATAGGAACAACCCTCTTACTAATTCTTGATTGTCATGCATCAGTTGTTTAATTTCATATCATCTACTTGAAATGAATTTTGAATTAAACATCAAATCCTAGACCCATTCGACCTTGATTTGATTCATGTTCTACAAATAGACCAGTCACTGGAAGAGGAACTGTCCTCAAAGTTTGGATTTCATAGCAATATTAGTCCACAACCTGATTTGATTTATGTTATCTACATAGATATGGCTTTTAACCTATGTTCCATTTCCATTTATTAATCTTTGAGATTTCCTTCCTATCTTAGTGATGGAGACTGTGAACTGTCTCTGAGATTCACATATAGTGCATGGAGGCAACTGTTTCAGCTACATAACCCCACCACCTTCTGTGAAGGATCACATCCGCTCTTCTCATGAGCTTTCCCTTTAGCCTCTGTCAAACAAGGTTCATTGTCATTTTATGTTAAACCTTTCTGTCTAATAAGCGCTTACCCATCATATTCGTGAACGCCAAGTTATCATGAGAGAGTCTTCCATTTTAGGATAGGCCCCTCCCACATTGGTCTATGACACCCCTATCATCTTATGAAACAATCCAACAGATCCAGAAGCAAATGGATAGCCCAATTTTATGGGGCATCTCCTCATTACTAAAGGACCTATCTTCATGCTAAATCTCCCTATCACATGCACTTATATTTTAGTGGAGGGAACGAAATATTATGCCCTAGTTTTATTTAGGTCAAACCAAAGTGGCTCCCACTGGCTTTTTTAAAGCCAGATTTAAATGGGCTCTAAACGGCTAGGGTTCCACATGGTTCCTCTTGGGGAGGAAGTTGATGTGGGGCCCATCAAATGGGGAGATCACCCAATGATCTTATGGTCACCATGGCAATGATGTGCATTCAGCCATGGTGTGCGAAAGAGCCACTATCGAATTAACATGGGCCAAGTACTTATGGCCCATGTGCATAGCACATCACACATTCATACCTCACATGCATGAAACCAATTGGTCCAATCAATTAAAATATTTGTAAAACCCTTAATTAATTAGATTGAATCAGTATCAGCCCAACAGAGCCCACAATATTATCATATAACATTATCTAGGTACATGGGCTATACTGCAAAAGGCAGTTCGGCCCATGTAGCTAAATCAGGGCTGATTTTTTTTTTTTTTTTTTTTTTTTTTTTTTTTTTTTCAGAGGTGGGCTGAACTAAAATTTGAAGTAGGCCTAAATCGAATTTGGGTTAGAAAAACCAACCCTATCGGACCAACAATTTGGTCCAACCAGTTTGGACCAAATCTGGTACAAGAATAATGATATGAAAAATAAATTAAACCTAGATAATCAAATTATCAAGAAAACAAAATTAGAGGGCTGCACTGTGATTTTCTTGGACATTCTGCAAACCTGCAAAGAACAATTAATCGCAGATTGTAAAATCAATATCTGCAAAATCGCAGATCGCAAAACTTCTTTCTGCGAAACCTTCTTCTCCTCCGTTGTGCACTCTTGCAATCTCCAGATGGAATAAAATAGAAAATCCTAATTCTCTATTATTACATCACACCGAATTCCTATACGATTTGTCTAAAAAACTAAAAAAAATCATTTACAAACCAAAGTGAATAGAAAAAAAATAGAAGGGTACGCCAATCTTGGCATCAGAAAGATTCAATCTCCATCACATGTGCAGCCCAAATATTCAAGAAACATTCATAGAACAATTCTATAAATATAACAGAATAATAAAGTTTTATTTTCCAGATCATCCACCCAAAATCTGGAAACCAATTCCTAGAAAAAATGCTAATTATGCAAATCGGGTAGAACGCCCTCTGCCCATTTGCGCAGATTCGGATCTAATCTAATTTGGTTCAAGAAAAAATGCTAATTGTGCAAATTGTGAATTCTTGGACTGTACCAACATACCCAGATTTTGACCCCCTCTAAGGATCTCACTGATTGGCACATCAAAGACATCCCAATCCGACACCTAGTGCAGTATCATAATTGAGTCTAGGGGTCAGGTGTAACATTCCAGTTTTGCCCATCTATCTCCAAGGTCCAGGGCTATTCTGGAATTTTGGTCTGGTTCAGGGTGGCAAGAAAACTCGCACTGCATGCACCTCAAGTCTCACCCTGACAGTTGAGACAAGCCACTCCAACTAACTTGGCGGCACATCAGTGTCAGCCTTGGCAGGTTAAATCTCCATAGATCTATCCAACGGCTGTGAAGATTCTAAACTAACACAAGTCTCATATGTGTCCAGTTTAAGGGTATTACACAGAAATACACCACAATAACATGAATCAAATATGTACTTTATTCATTTACATTAAATGTCACAATGTACATCATGCTGATTGGAGCTTAGGGCATACACTGTCTAACACTGGGTTATAGAGGAAGGTTCAGATTCAGGTGAGAGAGGAGGGCACTTAGTCGTAATGAAGGCCTTGGGTTTGAAAACACCACTCTTAGCTAGAGTGGTCATGGGGTGTGTGCTAGAGGGTGGTGGAGGTTGATGAATGATAGAGGTGTTGATATAGGTAATGAAGGTAAGTGAGGTGGAGAAGATGATGGAGCATGGTCAATAGTAGGAGATGAAGAAATGGAAGGGGGAGGAGAGGTTTCATTATTGGTCGAAGTGGGAGAGCTATCGGAGATAGCTGATGGTGTATTAATGGTGAAACCGGGTTTGGGTAAAATAATTGAGGCGATGGGTAGCGGGGCCGGTTGAGATGATTGTTGTATTGGTGGGGTGGAAGAGGCCAGGTCCTTGAAACGAAACTATGTTTCATTAAACAATAATGAAGACATCCATAGCCATGATGTTCTAGGCTGTAGCCCATGAAAATGCAGGGAGTGGATCTGAAATCCATCTTATGCTAATGTCCACATTGAGCAACATGGATACTTGGTATAGTATGATCTGTGCTTGCCCTCAGAGCTTCCAGTCTGAGTTCATGATTGTAAAGCATGCTTTGAATATCATCAAAAGTAAGTGAATCAATTAGTGTACTCACAGATGTCACGAAGGCTTCATAATTTGATCTGACACCGATTAAGGTTTTAATCACCAAGTCTTGATCAGTGATGAACTGTCTAGCCATGGAAAGGCTATCCGAAATATTCTTGGCCTTTTGTAGATATTCAATCATTGGCATGGTGCCTTTCCTCAAGTGCATCAGTTCTACATGAAGTTGCATGACTTTGACCCTGGACCAGGAGGCAAATAATCTTTCCAGAGTGCTCCAAATGGCTCTGGTTGTGATGCAGTTGATGACTTGGCCGAGGACACTCTCTGTGAGTGTGGACAACATCCAACTGAGTAGTAGTTGGTTTTGTTTCTAAAACTGGGTGTATTCTGGGTTGGAGATCCTTTGCCCATCTTCTTCAATGATTTGAGATGGCCATGTAAGGATCCATCATCAAATCCGATCACATCCGAACCATCTAACGCTGGAAGGACTTGTGATCTCCAAAACATGTAGTTATGTCGATCTAGCTTCATAGTGACGAGCTGACCAAGGTTTGTGGTGAACATGCTTCCAATCTGGAGTTGTTTGGTTTGGGTTTGAAGGTTGAACCAGAGGAGGTCGAAGTAGAGCTGGTGTTACTGGCCATGGTAACTTAGCTCTGATACCATAAAAGATAATATAAGAGAAAAGATGATGGACAACTTTATCAAAGTGATTGAGTTACATATATATAGGTACAAGTGATTGAGTTCTATCAAACACTTTAATGTTGACTAGATGAGGATAAGCAAGAGCTGGAAGTTATCTTGCATTGGGTAGAAAAGTAAGCTGGATATTACGTTATCTAATACTAAGTGTTTGGTTTTGAATAAGCTCTGCATTAAGATACCTTCGTCTAAACTTAGGGTTTGTGTTACTTAGCTAAGATTTTAGCTCGAAGAGACTGTTCCTTGGTTTAGCAGGGTGTCTTTCATTTTTTTATATCTCTGGCTTTGTAGTTTTGGTTATGCTGCTCCACAAATTGGTTAGGAGGAATATTTTAGACTTTGTATACCAATTCATTAACTTCTTTTGATCGGTGGATTCATTTTGCTCCATTGAATTGCTTTTTTTGCTTGACCAACTTACTTCAGAGGAATTCGTTGCCCATGCATCGAGTTTCAACTGTTTAAGTATTGGAAAGAAATCGTGTAGACTTCTTGTGACTGGAGGAGAAGATGATAGGGTCAATTTGTGGGCGATTGGGAAACTGAGCTCATTACTGGTTAGTTCAAATTCCGAAATTCTCTTTAGCTGCACATCCGTGCTTCTTTGAATTAGTCATAATTTTTAAACTCAGAGATTTTAATAGGTGCTTTTGTTTCTACATCTTGTGGTAAATATAAACTAGAATGAGAAACAAAGGACAAAAACTAATAGAATGGGAAGAACCTATAATCATGGTTTGGCCCTGGTGTCTATTTGTATATATTGAATAGGAGTTGGGATTACAATCAATTTCTCTATGAAAAATACAAAGTACAACAAGGAAACTTACTGATGAGATAACAGGATAGGTTCCTGAACTCCAACACGTCAAGGACTCTTCATCATTATCTTAACACGCCCCCTTCAAGAAAACTGTCTGCTAGAACATGAAGCTTGAATTTAGACCACTAGAAACTCGTCCCACTGAGTGGTTTGGTGTACACGTCTGCCACCTGATCTCTTGAGGATACAAACTGCACTTGAATCCTTTTGTTCAATACCAAATCCGCAAGAAATGAAAGTTTACTTCTATGTGCCATGTCTTGGCATGAAAAATAGGATTGGATGCTAGAAAGGTTTCTCCAATATTATCACACCAGATTGTTGGTGCTTAGGATAGTCAAATCCCTAGATCATCAAGAAGTGCTTTCAGCCATAAGATCTCAGTGGTTGTGTTGGCACATGCTTGAAACTCTAATTCAGTACTAGACCGTGCCACAGTTTCCTGTTTCTTGGAGCTCCAAGCTATGAGGTTCTGGCCTAGGAATATCGCATATCCCCTTGTGGATCTCCTGCCATTCGGACACCCCACCCAATCGGCATCTAAAAATGCCTGAATGGATAGTGGGCCTGGGTTGGAATCAAAGAAAAGTCCATGGTCAATGGTGCCTTTCGAGTAACGCAGTATATGCCTTACAGTAGCCCAATGATCAGTTGTCCATGTGTGAAGAAACTGGCACACCCTATTTACTACGAAGGCTATACCAGGCCTAGTAACATATCTAGAGCCCCGACAACACTCCTGTATTTAGTAGGATCCTTCAAGGATGTTCCACTAACTTTGGAAAGTTTGTTGTTAGCTGCCATTGGGCAGGAGATAGGTTTGGCATGGACCATATGAGACCTTTGTAGCAGATTAAAAATATAACTTCCTTGTGAGAGAAGCATACCAGATTTCTATGGAATAAGTTCCATGCCTAAGAAATAACAGGCAAGTCCCAAGTGCTTTAATGAAAAGACTATAGCAAGTTTGGAAACTACACTATCAACGGCTTAAGACATATTGCTCGTAATGAATATATCGTCTACATATATGAGCATGTAGATCCAAACCCCATCTTTAGAGTACACAAACAATGAGGGGTCTGATTTTGAGTACTAAAAGCCAACGACAAGTAAGTGGGATGTAAGGCGGGCATGCCAGGCCTGCAGTGCTTGGCGAAGCTCATAAAGAGCCTTATTAAGCTTGCATACATGTGAAGGGCACTGGGACTGTTCAAACCCCTTGGGCTGTTGAACATAAATCTCTTCTTCAATGAAACCATTTAAAAAGGCGTTATCAAAATCTAGTTGGTGAATGCACCACTGTTGAGAAACGACAAGGGAAAATAGTGTGCAAATAGTTACTTGTTTTGCTACTGGGCTTAAAGTATCACAAAAATCCACTCCTGGAACTTGAGAAAAACCTTGGGCAACTAAACGGGCTTTGTATCTCTCTACTGACCCGTCTGGATTGTATTTTATTTTGAATACCCATTTTGTACCAATAATGTTCATGTTGGGTTTTCTAGGCACCAATCTCCACGTATTATTTTCTCACTAGAGTCGTATACTCCTTTCTCATTGCAGCACGCCAATGAGAGTGTTTAGAGGCTTCAAAAAAGGTAATGGGCTCTATGGAACCAGAATTTAATTGTGCAACTAAGGCATTTGGTAATGGGTACCTGATTGCAGTGCTAGTCTGCCTTGGAAGTGAGCCATCCATTGAACTTGTAACCATGCGGTGGCTGCGGCTAGGTTGTGGAACTGGTTCAGTCACATCCAGTAAATCCTGTACAAACCGTGTACGCCAAGGTGGTGTAGACAACTCAACATGGGATCTAGGAGAAGGAAAGATGCAAGTTTCTCCCATGGGCCTAACAATGGGCCTATCGTCATGCTTACCCAGATTGTTGGTGTTGGACAGTTCATCAGGAGAGTGCAACGTGTGCAGATCTGAAGCAACTTCAGTTTTATGGTGCAAATCTGAAGCAACCTCAGTGGTATGGTGTTGCAGATCTGGAACTGTAGTGGTGGGCCGAGAGATGTCCACAGGTCCCTGAATAAAAATGCCATTATATTCCACCGAGGAGACGTTATCTGGCTTGGCATGATTTGGAATGCCTGGAAAGGTTGCCTCATCAAATACGACATGTCTGCAAATGCACAACCGAAGATCTTCAATATTTTGTAATCTGGAGTCCTTTCGAAGAGTTTCTCATAAGGTGACTTACCGCCAACCATTGGACTAGGGAGTTTGTTAATCAGAAAAGTAGCTGTGACAGTGCATCAGCCCAAAAACTAATGGGAAGAGATGAGGTGGCCAGTAGAGACAGTGTTGATTCTATAATGTGTTGATGCTTCCTTTCGACGGTGCCATTTTGTTCATGGGTGTGAGGACAAACAAGTTTTTGATTAATTTCACATTCGTCAAATAGTTGAGAGTCTTTTGTATTCTCCTCCTCAATCTGACTGAAAATTCTTGATTTTTACATCAAACATGATTTCAACATGTCTCTTGAAATTGACAAAAATATCATAAACTTTTGATTTATTATGCATGGGAAAAATCTAGGAGAATCTATTAAAATCATCAACAAACATTACATAATATTTGAAACCCAATTGAGACTCAACTAGAGCTGGTCCCCATACATCTCAAAAAACCAACTCCAGAGGTCTTTTGGACTCAGAACTAGAAGATGCTTATGACAACCTGCAACTTTTTCCTAACTGACAAGACTTACATATTGCTTGATGTCTAAACTGATCAATGTAAGGTAAACCATACTTAGACAAAACTTCCCTCACAACCCGAAGAGTCGGATGTCCAAGTCGTCGATGCCAATCATCAACTGAGACTTTTTCACCAACCAACGCTGAAAGAGACTTATTTGATGAAGAATTTGGGAAGCAATATAAACCGTCTCTATTGAACCCTCGTAGAATTGTTCTCCCCTTGTAGTCCTTCAAGAGAAAATAACCCTGGTGAAATTCAAAGAACAATTCATTATCTCTATTGAACTTGCTTACAGAAAACAAATTTTTGGTAATGATAGGAACATGAAACATATCGATTAAATGAAAGTGAGCATTAGAGGTAGAAAGTGTAGATGTGCTGATATTAGCCATTTGCAAACCAGACCCATTACCGACTCAGACTTGATCGTTGCCATTGTATTCTGACCAGTTCTGAATATTATCGGCATCCGGGGTCATGTGGTGAGTTGCATTGGTGTTCGGGTAGCATGTTGAGCCATATGTAGACGACATCCCACTCTGAAATAAAGCAAGATCGTATTCACATTATTGTAGGAGATATCGAACTTGCACCTGCACTTAGCAACCACGTGTCCAGGTTTGTTGCACAACTGGCAGACTACGTTGGATGTCCCTTTTCCACGGCCTCCATTGTTAAAAAACTAACCTGAACCTCGTCCTCTTCCACGATCTCGAGTATTTCAAGAATTGGGGCTATTAGCAGTGTTGCGGTTCTGCTGAGAACCTTGGTTTTTGCCTTTGAAGTTCTCAACGTTGGCTGCAGGTGTAGTGTGATCGTTGACAGTGCTACTACATTGTTCGAGTAGTGCCTCAGGGTTCAACAAGATCCCGAGCACATCATCGACGTCTAGTTGCTCCATATCAGATCTATTGGTGACAACAATGATTACGAACTCGAATTCTGAGACCAAGCCACACAAAATATGCATGGCGAGATCTTTTGGCAAGATTAGTTCGGCCACAACAGCCAAGTTATCTACAATAGATTTAGCATGATATACGTATTCACTAACAGTGAGCGTACCTTTCCTCAATGATTGTAACTGGCGTTGGAGTTGAAGAATTCTAGAGCGAGAGAGAGTCGATTAAGATTCGGAAAAAGCATTCCAAACCTCTTGAGAAGACCGCAGTCCAACAACCTACGCCATGATGCTTTCGGTCAAGGATGAGATCAGCCAACTAAGTTCTAACTGATCAAGCTGGAACCATCTCTCAAAGTTAGGATTTGGAATACTTCTTGACAGATCACTAGGATCAACAATCTCCTTGGGCGGAGCTGGAATGGAGCCATCGACAATACCCATCAGCCTATGGGTAGAAAGAATAGGAAGAAACAGGTTCTTCCACAGCAGATAATTTTCACGGGTTAGCTTCACTGGGATGTAGTGGGTGATGTTTGGAAACTGGTGCAGCCCAGTCGAGTTATTAAGATTCGAACTCACCTGGTTTGATGCAAGAGAAAAATCTCCAAAAGAGGCCATGAGGACGTTGGCTCTGATACTAAGATAAAGGAATAGCAGAGAGGTGTTGCACAGTTGTATGCCCTTAGCTCCAATCAGATAAATGTACTTATTGTAAATGAATAAAGTGCATATTTGATTCATGTTCTTGTGGTGTGTTTCTGTGTAATACCCTTAAACTGGACACTAAATGAGACTCGTTTAGTTTAGAATGTTCACAGCCATTGGATAAGTCTAGGGAGATTTTTCCAGCTAAGGCTAACACTGATGTGCTGCCAAGTGTTGGGGTAGCCTGTCTCATCTGCTAGGGTGAGACCCAAAGCACATGCAGTGTAGGATTAATTGAAACCTTGAACCGGACCAGATTTCCAGTATTGCCCTAGACCTTGGAGATTAGTGGGCAAAACTGGAAAGTTACACCTAATCCCTAGACTCGATTGTGATACTGCACTAGGTGTCGGATTGGGTTGTCTTTGATATGTCAATCAGTGAGATCCTTAGAGGGGGTCAAAACTTGGGCATGTTGGGATAGTCCAAGAATTCATCTGAATGGGTGATCACAGTGATAGGATCAGCCCCTTTGTCGGATAAAGGTAATGATCAGGGATGCACTCTCTCTGATGGAAACCAAGATTGCCGGCAACCAATTTCAATCATTGAGATTTGTTTTGTAAAATATATTTTATATAAGATATAAAAGTATATATATGTTACAATTTCATTATTTTGCAAAAGGTTTTAATTCCCGGGATCCATGTGAGTAGAGAGTGCAGCACTGTTCCTTGCAGCCGAGGGAGAGGTCATCTCTTGTCGAGCAGTGTATGATCATTATGGGCTGAGAGGTTAATTGTAAGACTATTGAGGGTAATACCTGATGGGATAATCTTGATTTGCCCACAGTCTCTGGGTGTTACAAGGTGGATTGGCCCAGGGACCACTTAGTGTAAGTGTTGGGCCCATAGAGTCGATGTGATGGGCTAAAGGGGTTCATTGGGCTTTCTAGTGAATTCGGCTAGGCCTTGTTACAAAGGTTGGGCCGAACCCTTTGTGGCTGATGTGTAGATTAATGCTTTGGTCCCACACCATACAAGGAAGCCCAACTGGGCAGCAATTTGGAAGGCTAAGTGAGCACATACTATTAATGGGCCTAAAGCCCATTTCGAACTGGACTGATTTGATCAGTTAAAGAAGGGGCGAATATGAGATTAGATTAGTAGATAGGATAGGGTCTTACCCTATCCACTTAGAGAGTCCAAATCTGAATACAGATTTTGGTCTGGAAACCTCCTAATCAGATTAGGAGAAGGCTGATCTAATCTGTAGATAAGATAAGGGTCTATCCTTATCACTTAAGGGGAATTCAGATCCAAATGTGATTTGGATCAGCAACTCCTAATGGGATTAGGAGCTGATCCCTTTAAGGTTATAAAAGTAGAAGGGGGCGGTAGCTATAGAAGATCAATAACATTCGAAATTTAGAGAGAGAACACAGCACACAGTGAGACTGAGTTGTATTCTCCTGGTCACCTCCTTCCTGCCGCCGCTATCACTACCAGTTCGATTTCCTATTTTTAGCAGGAGTGATCAAGATTGGATCTTGATATCAGTTTTCGGAGAAATGCTGATCTGAAGGTGTACTCACTGCCTCCAACGAATTCTTGAGAAGGGTTCAGTTCTTTTGGAAGAACATTGTTGATTCTGCTCCATCCTACACTGCACCACCTTCAGTGGGAGCAGTCTTTGGTTCTTACCTTGGGCGTGAACACCTCCATTGGGAGATACTACTTCTCTGTATCAGGTATATCCCTCTCCTGCTTCTGGTTTCAGATCTGGTTTGTTTTATGGTTCAAGATTGATCCTTGAAATTGTAGATTTTCTAAAACAGGGAATGTGATTCCCAGATGAGGGGAGAGGAAATTTTTGAAATTTCGCCCAACCTACCTGCAGGGTTCAGCCATCCATACGATGGATCTCTAATCCCTTCAGTGGTATCCGAGCCATGGTTCGAATCTTGAACCGAATTGATGCAGATCTGAACCTACGCAAATGGGCAGAAGGCGTCCTACCCGATTTGCACAGATTAGGGTTTTATCTGGAAAATAGTTGCCCAAATAGAGGGTGATTGATCTGAAATTAAATTTTATAAATCCGAATTTTATTTAGAATTTTTCTGTATTTTTTTCTTGATTTATGGGTTGTTCATACAACAAGAGATCGAAATCTTGATTGGCGTAGAAAACTGCGATTTGCAGTTTCTTGATTTATTACATTTGGTTTGTAAAATAATTTTTTATTTATTTTTAGACTGAATGTATAGGATTCGATCTGATGTAGTATTAATAGAAATTTTAGGGTTTTTGTTTTTATTATTTTTGGATCGAAGATGGCGGCGCAAGAAGGAGGTTTCGCAGATGGGGATATCGCAATCTGCGATTTGCAGTTTATGAAACAGCATTCTATGATCTAACCTTTGTTTTGCAGGATGTGATGTGCGAACAACCCTTCTTGATTGATTCTTGATTTTCTTTGATTAGTATTTAATTTCATATCATTTTCTTGAATTAAATCTTTAATTAAAGTTCAAACCTTAGGCCCATTCGAACCAGATTGGTTCAAACTGGTTGGGCCGAATCTAGGGTTCGACGGAGGCTGATTGTCAGCCCTAATTTCCCACTAATGGGCCTAAGGATTGATAATTATTTAAGAGCTTAATTCAGCCCAACCTGTAAGGCCTAGTTTTAAATTGTTAAAACTACTAAAATCCCACTTTTGTAGGAAAAGCTATATGGGCCGAACTGCTTAACCCTAATTCGACCCATATACCTAGATAATGTTAATTAATGTTATGGATTAAAATGGGCTTTAATTATGGGCTTTATAGATATTTAATTGATTGGATCAATTTATCCCTGCATGTGATGTATGGATGTATGATGTGCAATGTTCATGGGCCATAAGTACTTGGCCCATGCAGATTAGACAGTGGCTCTTGTGCATACCATGGCTGAATGCACATCATTGCCATGGTGTCCCTAAAGATCATTGGATGATCTCTCTCTGTGGTGGACCCCACACCTCTTGAAGAGGATACATGCGGAACCCTAGCCGATAAGGGCCCAACGAAATCTGGCTTTATGAAAGTTAGTGGGAGCCACTTTGGTTTGACCTAAATTAAACTAGGGCGTAATTTTGTTCCCTCCAGTAATATGAGTGCATGTGATAGAGAGATTCATATGATGAAATCTCTAAAGGCCTTCCATCATTTGCATGAAGATGGGTCCTTCAGTAATGAGGAAACGCACCAGAAAATGTGCTATTCATTTGCTGTTGGATTTGTCCGAGTGTTTCATAAGATGATATGGGCATCATAAACTGATGTGGGAGGGACTTCACAAGAAAATGAGAACTCTCTCACGGTACCTTGGCGTTCATGAATAAGATGGGTGAGTACTCACTGGATATAAAGGTTTTACCTAAAATGGCTATGAACCTTGTCTGATAAAGGCCAAAGGGAAAACTCATATGATGAGTGGATATGATCCTTCACAGAAAAGTGGTGGAGTTTTGCAGCTGAAACAGTTGGCCCCATGCACCCTATGTGGTTTCCCACATTTCCAGAGACAAGTCGCTGTCTCCGTCACTGAGATAGGAGGGGAATATCAGAGATGAACAAATGGGAATGGAGCATCGATTAAAAGCCATATCTATGTAATGAACATGAATCAAATTAGGTTGTGGACTGATGTTTTCTCTTTTATTAGAAAATGGCAAATGGACAATTTGCAAAGCTTCTTGACGACTACAAGATTAAGGGCCCAAACTATGCTGACTGGTACCAAAACCTTATGCTGGTCTTAACCTCTGAGAAACTGGATAAGGTGGCCAAGAATCCTACCTCAGATCATCCGGGAGATAGGGCTTCATAGGCCCGAATGAGAGAATACCAAGAATGGGAGGAGAAAAACTCCTTTGCCCGCTGCTATATCATTGCCTCGTTGGATAATCCAATACAGAGGCAGTACGATCAAATCGAAATTGCCAATGACATATTGGACAGTCTCAGGACAATGTACGAAGAGCAGAATCGTTCTACTCGACAGAAGGTCTTGAAACAGTTCATGACTGCGCAGATGTCCAAGGGCCAACAAGTTCATGACCATTGTCTTCGAATGATGAGTTATATCAACGAGTTAGAGGCTCTTGGATCCGGGATGGATCTGATAACCCAAATCGATGTTATTCTCAACTCTTTGCCTCCGTCTTTCAATCCATTCATCATGAACTACAACATGAACAAGCTGAATGTCAGCTTCCAGGAACTCAGCAATATGTTGTAGAGAGCTGAAGAATTGATTAAGAAGGATGAGCCCATTGCCATGCTTGTTGAAGTGGCAAATCGGTCAAGAAGAGGAGGGCAAAGAGAAAGCCCCAGAAGAAGGCCACCAAACCCAAGAAGCAGAGGTAGGACAAGGCATTAGATGCCTGTCACTATTGCAATCAAACCGACCACTAGAAGAGGAATTGTCCTCAATACCTAGAATCCAAGAAAGGTAATCTTGAATCTTGTGTCATAGAAACCAATTTGTTGGTTGCTTCTGCGTCTTGGTGTATTGACTCTGGAGCTTCAACTCATGCGTGTAACTCACTGTAGGGGTTCAAGGTAAACAGAAGGCTGAGTGAAGGAGAAGTAACGCTTTACTTGGGGACTTCTGCAAGTGTTGCAGTTGCAGCTATAGGAACCGTAGAGTTAATTTTTAGAGAATGAATAATTATACTCAAAGATTGTCTTTTTGTACAAAATTTAAGAAGAATTTTGATTTCTGTCTCAAAACTATATGCTGATGATTATTCTTTCTTCTTTAGTAATACGATTACTATTAAAAGAAATAACAGATTCATTGCATACAGGGAACTGGATAACAGTCTCTATGTTCTACATCCTTCTCTAGAAATTAACATAGCTGAAACTACATCGGCTGATATCCCCAAGAAAAGAATCTGTGATACCGTTAATCCCACGTGCCTGTGGCATTATCGACTTGGCCATATCAGTGTTGACCATATCACAAGGCTGGTAAAGGATGGCCATTTGGATTTTCTAACTGTAGAAGATCTTCCCACTTGTGAGCCTTGCCTTCAGGGTAAGATGACAAAACGACCATTTAATGGTAAGCTTGAAAGATGTATAGGCGCGCTTGACCTTATACATAGTGATGTATGTAGTCCCCTGAGTGTTAGGACTTGTAACCAACACGTGTATTTCATTATATTTATCGATGACTATTCTCGGTATGGTTACATGTACCTAATGAGACACAAGTCCAAATCCTTTGAAAAGTTCAAGGAGCTCAGAAGGGGGCGATAGCTATAGAAGATCAATAACATTCGAAATTCAGAGAGAGAACACAACACACAGTGAGACTGAGCTGTTTTTTCCTTGTCGCCTCCTTTCTACCACCGCCATCACTGCCAGTTCGATTTCCTATTTCTAGCAGGAGTGATCAAGATTGGATCTTGATATCAGTCTTTGGATAAAGGCTGATCTGAAGGTGTACTCACTGCCTCTAGCGAATTCTTGTGAAGGATTCAGTTCTTTTGGAAGAACATTGTTGATTCTGCTCCATCCTATACTGTGTCATTTTCAGTGGGAGCAGTCTTTGGTTCTTACCTTGGGCGTGAACACCTCCATTGGGGGAGACTGCTTCTCTGTATCAGGTATATCCCTCTCCTGCTTATGGTTTTAGATCTGGTTTGGTTTATGGTTCAAGATTGATCATTGAAAATGCAGATTTTCTAAAACAGGGAATGTGATTCCCAGATGAGGGGAGAAGAAATTTTTTTAATTTCGCCCAATTTACCTACAAGGTTCGGCCATCCATACAATGGATCTCTAATCCCTTAAATAGTAAAGAAAGGATAGAAACTAATAGAATGGGAATAACCTATAATCATGGTTTGGCCCTGGTGTCTATTTATATATATTGAATTGGAGTTAAGATTATCTTAACACGTCAATGACTCTTCATCATTATCTTAACAAAACTAATGAGATAACAGGATAGGTTCCTGAACTCCAACACGTCAATGACTCTTCATCATTATCTTAACAAAGCTAATAACTCGAACCGAATTGAAATAGACACGGTTTACTTAACCAAAGGATAATTCTTTCATGAACTTAAACCGGCCACTTGTTTTTGTTTTATTTATCAGCTCCACTTATTATTTTTTTAATTGCATGTTAATGTTAATCTTATAACTTCTCATTTCTGCAAGGAGATCTGACGTTTTAGGTACATCATTACCTGCTGTGACAGGATATCACTCATCTTTTTTTGTGTAAATATGTAGGGCCTGTCTGGTCACACAAGTGCAGTTGAATGTCTAGCTTTTGATTCAGTAGAGGTTTTGGTGGTTACTGGAGCTTCTTTTCACCCCATTGATTGTTTAAGTTGAGAAACACTTGCTAAACAGTTGGTGGCACAACTTGCTAAGTAGTTTAAGTAGTAAGATATGGCACTTGAAAACCAAGGAATTCTATGAGTAAACGAGTTGGAGTAGGCACTAGTCAATCTTTTCCTATGTATTATCTGGTCTGAGCTAAGAGCTGATAGAGTGGAATATTAGGATTAATAATATAGGGTCTGTTAGGTTGTAGATGGTTTATTTGGATCTTTTTTATTCTGTTATTGTTGTGTTGGTTAGCCAGATCACAGATGTAGATTGGGATTTCTTTTAATGGGTATTAAAGCAAAATATCCATTAGCGAGTTGGAAGTACAAACACTTGTCTAATCACACTTGCCTATCACACAACCCCCACCATCACACAAACCTAATACAAATATACGAGAAACATAAGAAGCATTTGAACGAGATATCTTAGATTGATCAGCTGAAGAAAATTAAAGATGTATCAGATCGATTATATGAAGGCAGAATAAACAATTTCATTTACATGACTACTCAAAACAGACTTGTCTCCATTATTGAAATTTTGTCATTCCTTACTGCCCACATGTAAGATAACTCTAGGCCAGCTCTAAGCCATTTTAGATATTAGAGTAACAGAACAAATGCATTAGAGACTTTTCTTCGGTTCTTCTTGCCTGCTCACAGACAGGGCAAGACGTTTCAGTAAGACAGTAACCAAACCTTTCCAAACCAAAATTCACCTACAACTAATCAAACCCTTTATAACTCTCCAGATAAAGAGCATAAAACGGGGCGGAAGTGGAACAGGAAGCTTCCAAATATTGCCCATCAAATCCCGAATATCACTGCAGCACTGCTCAACAAATTTTCAAATACAGCCCACTCCAAATAACAGAAATCCTAAATCAAAATTCAAAGTTCGAATGATCTTATCCTCAGCCCACTCTTCATGGGTTGTTTGGGCCAGTTATTCTATCCATACAATCTAACTTGTTGGAAAAGGAAGAACTCCTTTCTGGAGTCCACTAATAGGGAGAGGACTATCAGTCCAAATTCAAGATGAAATTGTAATTCGGACGAAACTTCACGAAGATTTGGTTTTCTTCAAGATCAGGCAAATTACTGAAATTTAGCTGAAAACAGGATGATAAAAATAATGGAAGTAAATTTCGGCGGTGCAGGTACGTCAGGTAAGTCTACATCTGTTCTTTCTTTCCTCATCAGTGACCGTGGAATTTGAAACGTTTTTTCTTTGGAAGGAAGTTTCATCTAATAATGTTTAAGAAGAGACTGCTTCTCTCAGGGATTACGTACCTTGGGTGTTGACTCTTGATTGATCAAGATTATTTGGAAAGTTCTTTCCTTTTTCTAATGCTTTGTAGAATAATGCATCATCATCGTTTCTATTGCTATTGACAAGTTAATGTATATATTCCTTAACTTGTTATTGACAAGTTAAGGAATGTCATGTCATTCAACCTCTTCTTCTTCCCTTCCTCCTTTCTTGCATTCTCCTTAACCCTTTCTCCTTCCTCTCTGTCCTCTTTTTTTACTTTGTCCTTAACCCTCTTTTCTTCCACCTTTTGACCTTTCCAGACCTCAATGCCAAGTTAATAGCCTCTTTCCTCTATCTTTACCCCCTTTCGATATCCCCCTCCTAGAAACGTTACTAAAATCTCTCTCTTCCAAAATCTAATATATATATATAGTCCATGTTAGATTGCTCGTATTGCTCCCCAACCAGATACAACCCACAACATCATATATTCGGAGATGGTAAGAGAGGCTAAGAGTAGGACCAGAGAAAGACTGCCAAATGATGTACCATAGCCTTGCAGCGGCTATGGTATCGCATTCAGCGGCTACCTGTCACTAATCATGTGTTAAACACTACTAACCACCAATTTCCCTTCTAAGCTTATGTTTGTTTGTTTATTTCAACCACTCTTTTGTTTATATATTTTGGTCTTGAATTCTAGGCCAGGCAATTGGGTTGGGTCAAGGCACTTCATGTTGATTTTGGGTAGAGTTGCATTTCGGGTTGGGTTAGAAAATTCTAGATGAAAGAATGGTAGGATCCATCTAATGGATGCCAAGAAGGGTACATAATGGGTGGGCGAATTTCAAAAAAAATTCCCTACCTTCTTCCAACTGGGAATCATATTCCCTAAATTTAGAATACATTATTCAAAGATTCTACTTGAACCATACTCAAACCAGATCTGACCTAAAAGGAAGCAGGAAAGATTATACCTGATCCGGAGAAACAATATCTCCCAAAGTTGGTGTTCACGCCCAAAGAAAAAACCAAGATCCGCTCTTGCTGAAGATGACACAGCTGTGGATGGAACAGAACAAGCAGGGTGCGTCCTACATACTGGATTCTTCACAAGAATCCTCTGGAAACCTTGAACACCGAATCTTTTTTGTCTTTTTTGCAAGACTGTTGTCAAAAACTAATTTCTTGACTTCCTGTTCGTGCAAAGATCCAATCTTCCAACAGGGAATGGCGGCTACTGGAGGAGGAGAAATCCAGCGACAAAGAGGGTAGAACTGTCTCTTCTCTCTGGAGTATGTGAGAGATCAAAATCTCAATTCGCAGGAGGTGTCTCTTGCTCACAAAAACCCTAGTTCGAAATCTGATATTTCTATTAGGGTTTTCTCCTCTTTCTTCGTGATTAAGAAACCTCACAATATTTTTGGGAGTTATCCCAATCCAAATCAGTAGTTGGATAGGGATAACCTTCATCCTATCTGCAGATTAAGTTAGTTAACTCCTGATCTTATCAGGAGGTTACCAGATTTAAATCTAATTTGAATTTGGTCTCTTAGAGTGGATAAGGTTAAAAACCCAATCCTTTTACTAACATTAATCTCAGATTTGCCCCATGAACAGGTGATCATATCAGCCCAGTTCGAAATGGGCTTTTGGCCCATTAAGTGATCAGTGTTTAACTAGTTTCCAATCTGCTGCCCAGTTGGGCTTCTTTGTTTGGCGTGAGGCCCAAGCATTGATCTACACACTAGCCACATGGGTTCATCCCAGCCTTTATCACAAGGCCCAGCCGGATTCACTGAAAGACTCAGTGACCCCCTTGAGCCCATCACATGGACCCTATGGGCCCAACACTTACATTAAGTGGTCCCTAGGCCAAGCCATTTTATAAAAACCCAGGGACTGTGGGCAGGTGCAAGATTAGCCCATCAGGTATTATCCTAAATGGTCTTACACTTAACCTCTCAGCCCTTAATGATCAAGCACTGCCCGATAAGAGAATACCTCTCTCTTGGCTGCAAGGAGCAGTGCCGCACTCTCCACTCACATGGATCCCGGGAATTAAAACCTTTTGCAAATCTTTTGAAACTGTACATATACATATACATATATTAATTTTGCAAAACAAAATTCCAACACTGAAATCAACTACCAACTGTTTGGTTTCCATCAGAGAGAGTGCATTCTCGATCATTACCATTGTCCGACAAAGGGGCTGATCCTGTCACTATGACCACTCACTCAGATGAATTCTCAGACTGCCCCAACATGTCCAGGTTTTGACCCCCTCTAAGGATCTCACTGATTGACACATCAAAGACAGCCCGATCCGACACCTAGTGATGTATCATAATTGAGTCTAGGGGTCAGGTGTAACTTTTCAATTTTGCCCATCTGTCTTCAAGGTCTAGGACAATACTGGAAATCCGGTCCGGTTCAAGGATTCAAGCAATCCCATACTACATGTGCCTTGGTTCTTACCCTGATGGCCGAAACAAGCCATCCCAACACTTGGTGGCACATCAGTATCAGCCTTGGCAGGATAAATCTCCCCAGACTTATCCAATGGCTGTGAACATTTAAAACTAACACAAGTTTCTATAAGTGTCCAGTTTTATTGTCTTACACAGAATTATACTACACAACATGAATCAAACATGCACTTTAATTTATTTCCACTAAATAACAAAAGTACCTCAAATTCGATTGAAGCTAAGGGCATACAAGATTGTCTAACAATTCCCATTTGCACTTAGGTCCAATCTGGTACAAGCCGGAGTCCCATACTTTCCACCTGTTTCTCAAACACCTTCTGTGTCAGTGGCTTAGTCAATGGGTCTACCACATTATCCGCTAATGCTACCTTCTGAATTAGGACGTCCCCACTACCAACGATCTCCCGTAGCACATGGTACTTCCTCTCGATGTGCTTTGACTTCGAGTGGGCTCGAGGCTCTTTAGCCTAGGTGATCGCTCCATTGTTGTCACACAGCAACGGGATGGGTGATGTGCTGGATGGAATCACTCCCAATTCGTTTATGATTTTTTTCATCCACACGGCTTCCTTGGCAGCTTCATTTGCGGCAATGGACCCCTGTTTGCTGCTTTTCCAGCAAACAGCACATGATCCTATCGTGAAAACATACCCAGATGTAGACTTTCTATCATCTGGATCCGACTGGAAATCGGCATCGGTATACCCCAGAACTTGTAGTGAACTACCATCGAATACCAGACAAAACTCTTTTCTCCTTCGAAGGTATTTAAGTATGTTCTTCACAACAGTCCAATGCTCCTGCCCTAGGTTAGCCTGGAATCTGCTTACCACACTCACCGCCTGAGCTATGTCTGGGCGAGTGCACAGCATGGCATACATGATGCTCCCTACGGCTGAAGCATAGGGAACGTCTCTCATGCCCTCAATCTCCTTAGAAGTCTTGGGAGGCATCTTCTTGGAGAGAGTTACTCCATGTCTGAAAGGAACATTTCCTTTCTTGGAGTTTTCCATGTTGTACCTTTTGATAATTTTGTCAATGTAAGCAGCCTGGGATAATTCAATTATCTGCTTCGATTTATCTCTATAGAGTCGAAGACCCAGCATATATGAAGCTTCTCCAAGATCTTTCATGGAGAACTACTGTGACAGCCATACCTTGACTGAAGTCAACATGCCTACATCATTCCCAATGAGTAGGATATCGTCCACGTACAATACCAAAAAGGTAATCTTATCCCCACTGGACTTCCTGTAAACACAAGGCTCATCTGGATTCTAATCAAAGTCAAACATTTTGATGGCAGAATCAAAACGGATGTTACAACTCCTAGAAGCCTGCTTAAGTCCATATATGGATCTATTGAGTTTACATACCATGTGTTCCTGACCAGCAGCAATGAAGCCTTGCGGCTGCTCATGTAGATATCTTCACTAAGATCTCCATTCAGGAATGTGGTTTTGACATCCATTGCCAAATCTCGTAGTTATGGTATGTTGCTACAGCTAGCAGAATCCTAATGGATTTAAGCATGGCCACGGGTAAAAAAGTTTCCTCATAATCGATGCCTTCTTTTTGACTATACCCTTTTGCTACCAAGCGATCTTTGTAGGTCTCAATCCTGCCATCGGGGCCCTTCTTCCTCTTGTAGATCCATTTGCAACCAATTGCTTTTACCCCAGAGGGCGGATCTACTAGAGTCTAGACTCCAATGGTCTCCATCGAGTCCATCTCAGCTCTCATGGCCTCCACCCACTTCTGGGAATCTATGTCTAATATAGCTTCCGTGTAAGTCACGGGATCCTCTTCACTAGTCAAGGCTTCCACCAGGTAGCTATCCTGGTCATAACCATATCGGACTAGTGGTCTGGATACCCAAGTGGACCTTCTAGGTTGGTCACTACCTGGAACTTGTGGGACATCTCCCACTGCTCCTGAGCTCTCCTCATCAAGAACTATTTCCTGACGGTGAGTGTCCACGATGTATTCGGATTCTAAGAATTGGGTGATTTGACTACAGAACACTTTCTGCTTACTTGGGTCAGAGGATAGATAACCCACTGAATCCTTTGGGTAGCCTATAAACAGGCAGCGACTGGTTTTGGATTCCAACTTGTCCGCACTTGTTCTTTTAACGTGTGTAGGACAACCCCAAATCTTTAAGCGTCTGACACTTGGCTTCCTTCAGGTTTTCGGAACTGATTTGGTTGGAACCGGATTCAGCACGTAGATAGCAGTCTCTAATGCATATCCCCAAAAGGATGTGGGTAATTCTGAGCGTACGAGAAGTGATCGGACCATGTCCAACAAGGTCCCATTCCTCCTCTCTGAAACACCGTTGAGTTGAGGTGTAGTAGGAGGAGCTAGTTGTGACACTATCCCATTGTCCTTTAAGTAGTCCTTGAATTCGTCAGAGAGATATTCGCCACCTCGATCCGATCGAAGGGCCTTAACTTCTCTCCCTAACTGTTTCTCGACTTCTTGTTTGAACTCTTTGAATTTTTCAAATGATTCAGACTTGTGTCTCATTAGGTACACGTAACCATATCATGAAAAATCATCTGTAAAGGTGATGAAATATATGTGTTGATTCCATGTCCTAATACTCAAGGGACCACATACATCAGTATGTATTAGGTCAAGTGTGCCTCCAGATCTTTCAGGCTTACCATCAAATGGCCGCTTAGTCATCTTACCTTGAAGGAAAGGCTCACAAGTGAGAAGATTTTCTATAGTTAAAAAATCCAAAGGACCATCCTTTACCGGTCTTGTGATTCGGTCAACACCGATATGGTCAAGTCGGTAATGCCAGAGGCACATGGGATTAACTGTATCACGATTCCTTTTCTTGGGATTTTTGACCGTCGTAGTTTTGGTTAGGTTAGTTTCTAGAGAAGGATGTAGAACATAGAGACCATTCTCCAGTTCCCCGCATGCAATGAATTTGTTATTCCGTTTAACAGTAATTATATTACTAAAATAAACAATATATCCATCAGCACATAGTTTAGAAACAGAAATTAAATTTCTTCTCAAATTCTGTACATAAAGACAATCTTTAAGTACAAGGACTCCTCTAAAAACTAATTCTACGGTTCCTATTGCCGCAGCTACAACACTTACAGTCGTTCCCAAAAATAGTGTCACTTCGCCATCACTCAATCTTCTACTAACTTTGAACCCATGCAGTGAGTTACACACATGAGTTGAAGCACCGGAGTCAACACACCAGGACACAGAAGTAATTAACATATTAGTTTCTATGACACAAGTTTCGATGTTACCTTTCTTAGATTCCAGGTAGGCAGGACAGTTCCTCTTCCAGTGGTCGATCTGTTTGCAAAAGTGACAGACATTAGATGCCTTGTTCTTCTTCTGCTTCTTGGGTTTGGCAGCTTTCTTCTAGGGCTTCTTTGCCTTTCTCTTTTTCTTGCCCGATTCGTTAGCTTCAGCAAACATAACCACAGGCTCATCCTTCTTTAAAAGATCCTCGGCCCTCTGCAACATATTGCTGAGTTCCTGGACGTTGATATTCAGCTTATTCATATTGTAGTTCATTGTGAACGCATTGAAGGAAGAGGGCAAAGAATTCAGGATGCATCCACTTGCGTGCCAAGATCTAGCCCGGATCCAAGAGCTTCGAGTTCGTTGATGTATCCCATCATCCGAAGACAATGGTCATGAACTTTCTGCCCTTTGGACATCTGCACGGCCATGAACAATTTCAGGACCTTCTGTCGATTAGAACGGTTCTGCTCTTCATACATTGTTCTTAGACTGTCCAATATGTCCTTGGCTAGTTCGATCTGATCAAACTGCCTCTGTATTGAGTTGTCTAATGAAGCAATGACAAAGCAGCGGGCTAGGGAGTTCTTATTCTCCCAATCTTGGTAGTCCCTCCTACGGGCCTCAGAAGCCCTATCACCCAGACGTTCCGGGGCAGGATTTTTACCACTTTATCTAACTTTTCCGAAGTTAGGACCAGCATAAGATTTCTGTACCAGTCGGGCCCTTAAGCTTGTTATCATCTAGAAGCTTTGCAAATTGACCGTTTGCCATTTTCTAATAAAACGGCAAAGACGTTAGTCCACAACCTTAGTTTGATTCATGTTACCTACATAGATATGGATTTTAATCTATGTTCCATTTCTATTTATTCATCTCTGAGATTTTCCCTCCTTTCTCAGTGACGGAGACGACGAAATGTCTCTGAAATGTGGGAAATCACATAGGGTGCATGAAGCCAACTGTTTCAGCTGCATAACCCCACCACCTTTCTGTGACGGATCATATCCACTCATCAGATGAGTTTCCCTTTGGCCTCTGTCAGACAAGGTTCAAAGCCATTTTCAAGTAAACCGTTCTGTCCAGTGAGTGCACGCCCATCATATTCAGGTTACACAAGGTACCGTGAGAGAGTTCCCATTCTCTGGTGAAGCCCCTCCCACATCGGTCTATGACGCCCCTATCATCTAATGAAACACTCTAACAGATCAACAACAAATGGATAGCCCAATTTTATGGTGCGTTTCCTCATTACTGATGGACCCATCATTGTGCTAATGACGGAAGGCCTTCAGAGAGTCCATCATATGGATCTCCCTATCACACGCATTCATATTTGTTGGAGGGAACAAAATTACGCCCTAGTTCTAATTTAGGTCAAACCAAAGTGGCTCCTACTAACTTTCATAAAGTCAGATTTCTGGTGGGCCTCAATCAACTAGGGGTTCCGTACGCATCTCTTTTCAGGGTTGTGTGGCCCACCAAGTAGAGAGGGGGTCATCCAATGACTTTAAGGGACACCATGACAATGATGTGCATTCAGCCATGGTGTGCGCAAGAGCCACTAACAAGTCAACATGGGCCAAGTACTTATGGCCCATGGTCGCAACACATCAAACATCTAAGCATCACATGTAAAGGAGGAATTGATCCAATCAATTAACTGTTGTAAAGCCCATTAAACAACCCATTAAAAAAACTTAAAGCATTAACAATTAATGTCTACTAGTTCTATGGACTGAATTGCAATTAGCAGTTTGGCCCATACAGTTTTTCTCACAATAATAGGCTTTTGCAGTTTTAACCCTTTAAAACTGGGCTTTACAGGTGGGCTGAATTAATCCCTGTAATTGAACATCAGATTTGGGATAACAAGTGTGAGAAAAATGGACTGAAAAATAGCCCCTTTCGAATCTCATATTCGGTCCAAACAGTTTTGGTCCATTCTAGTCCGAAATGGTCCAAAACTGATTTTCAATTCAATAATTAATTCACGAGAGATCTGAAATTAATAATTTAGATTTTAGACAATCACAAATCAAATATGGACTATTCATACCACCTACAAAACAGATGTTAATCACAAATGTTACAGTTTCATAAACTATAAATCGCAGGAGGCGATTTCTCCATCTCCAAATATCCAGCGTCGCCATCTTCTTCCTTCTTATTTAATTAAGAAAATAAATAAAAACAGAAATCCTATTTCTATTAATTAATTACATTATTGATCAAATCCTATACATTCAGTCTAGAAAAATAAAAAAAAATTATTTACAGACCGAATTGAATAAAATAAATGAAAAAGGGTGCGCAGACCATCTGCGCCAAAATTGCACTGTGATCTCCTGGTTCGAACAGTCAATTAAATCAAAAATAAATAAAGAACAATTCTAAATAAATTTTGGATTTAACAAAATTAATTTCAGATCAATCGCCCTTAACAAAAAACCATTTCTTGAAAAAAAGAAAGCAATATGCGCAGATCTTGGTAGAACATCTTCTGTCCATCTACGCAGGGTCAGATCTGATTTTCTTTTGGTTCAAGATTTGAACCTGTGGCTCTGATACCACTGAAAGAATGGTAGGATCCATCTAATGGATGCCAAGAAGGGTACATAATGGGTGGGCGAATTTCAAAAAAAATTCCCTACCTTCTTCCAACTGGGAATCATATTCCCTAAATTTAGAATACATTATTCAAGGATTCTACTTGAACCATACTCAAACCAGATCTGACCCAAAAGGAAGCAGGAAAGATTATACCTGATCCGGAGAAACAATATCTCCCAAAGTTGGTGTTCATGCCCAAAGAAGAAACCAAGATCCGCTCCTCCTGAAGATGACACAGCTATGGATGGAACAGAACCAGCAGGGTGCGTCCTACATACTGGATTCTTTGCAAGAATCCAATGGAAACCTTGAACACCGAATCTTTTTAATCTTTTTTGCAAGACTATTGTCAAAAACTAATTTCTTGACTTCCTGTTGCTGCAAAGATCCAATTTTCCAACAGGGAATGGCGGCTACTGGAGGAGGAGAAATCCAGCGACAAAGAGGGTAGAACTGTCTCTTCTCTCTGGAGTATGTGAGAGATCAAAATCTCAATTCGCAGGAGGTGTCTCTTGCTCACAAAAACCCTAGTTCAAAATCTGATATTTCTATTAGGGTCTTCTCCTCTTTCTTCTTGATTAAGAAACCTCACAATATTTTTGGGAGTTATCCCAATCCAAATCAGTAGTTGGATAGGGGATAATCTTAATCCTATCTGCAGATTAAGTTAGTTAACTCCTGATCTTATCAGGAGGTTACCAAATTCAAATCTAATTTAAATTTGATCTCTTAGACTGGATAAGGTTGAAAACCCAATCCTTTTACTAACATTAATCTCAGATTTGCCCCATGAACAGGTGATCATATCAGCCTAGTTTGAAATGGGCTTTTGGCCCATTAAGTGTTTAGTGTTTAACTAGTTTCTAATCTACTGCCCAGTTGAGCTTCTTTGTATGGCGTGAGGTCCAAGCATTGATCTACACACCAACCACATGGGTTCGGCCTAGCCTTTATTACAAGGCCCAGCCGAATTCACTGAAAGACTCAGTGACCCCCTTGAGCCCATCACATGGACCCTATGGGCCCAACACTTACATTAAGTGGTCCCTAGGCCAAGCCATCTTATAAAAACCCAGGGACTGTGGGCAGGTGCAAGATTAGCCCATCAGGTATTATCCTAAATGGTCTTACACTTAACCTCTCAGCCCTTAATGATCAAGCATTACCCGACAAGAGAAAACCTCTCTCTCGGCTGCAAGGAACAATGCCGCACTCTCCACTCACATGGATCCCGGGAATTAAAACCTTTTGCAAATCTTTTGAAACCATACATATACATATACATATATTAATTTTGCAAAACAAAATTCCAATGATTGAAATTAACTGCCGGTAGTTTGGTTTCCATCAGAGAGACTGCATTCCCGATCATTACCATTGTCTGACAAAGGGGCTGATCCTGTCACTATGACCACTCACTCAGATGAATTCTCAGACTGCCCCAACATGTCCAAGTTTTGACCCCCTCTAAGGATCTCACTAATTGACACATCAAAGACAGCCCGATCCGACACGTAATGATGTGTCATAATCGAGTCTAGGGGTCAGGTGTAACTTTTCAGTTTTGCCCATCTGTCTCCAAGGTCTAGGGCAATACTGGAAATTCGGTCCGGTTCAAGGGTTCAAGCAATCCCATACTACATGTGCCTTGGTTCTTACCCTGATGGCCGAAACAAGCCATCCCAACACTTGGTGGCACATCATTATCAGCCTTGGCAGGATAAATCTCCCCAGACTTATCCAATGGCTGTGAACATTTAAAACTAACACAAGTTTCTATAAGTGTCCAGTTTTAGGGTCTTACACAGAATTATACCAAACAATATGAATCAAACATGCACTTTAATTTATTTCCACTAAATAACAAAAGTACATCAAATTCGATTGAAGCTAAGGGCATACAAGACTCTCTAACACTAGACCCTAACCCTAAATGTTTGGGCTAGGGTTAACACAAGAGTCAATTTGGGTCATCCCTAAAAATAACTGAAATTTTAAAAAATAAAGAAAAATTACACAAAAAATGTTGAAATTAAAGGAGTTAACCTTAAAAAATTCCAAACATAAAATAAAAAAACTTGAACTTTCAACAATTCAAAGAGTTAACAATATAAGGGTAAAGACTAAGTTGTAAAGATTAGAAAGTGAAACTTCTAACAATACATAAATAGTCCCAATTAGACTTGGCACTTGGGTCAACAGGTTGATCGATGATCCAACCCAACCAATTTTTTTTGAGTTGGGTTGGGTTTGGTTATTCTCAACTTCAGGTAGCTAGATATGAAACCCTAACCTTGTTTTTTGGGGTTGGGTTGGATCAAGTTCATGGGTTGGGTCAACTTTTTGCCAGGTCTACTAGAGAGAGAGGACCAACCATAAACAGTAGTAGAGAAATGAACCTAATACAATATGATAGTTGACAAGAGGACCAACTATCTAACTATAATCAACTTGAGATTCAAGTAGTGATCAACTGCTACTAGAATTCAAGGACATTTCTAATTACAAAAATGTAAATATTGTTGAATAATAAATGAACAATAAATACAAACAACGGTAACAACAAATGTAATCTATTTATTTAGAGTTTGGTCATGTTTAGGAGTGCTTAAAAATAAGTGTTTATTTGGCCTAGGACCACATCATTAAGAACTTATTGATGTTTGGGAAATAAACAAGAAATAAGTGTTAGACAGTTTTGTATGCCCTTAGCTTCAATCAAAATTGATGTACTTTATGAGTTTATTGTAAATTAATAAAAGTACATATTTGATTCATGTTCCCTTGGTATGTTTCTGTGTAATACCCTTAAACTGGACACTTATTGAGACTCGTGTTAGTTTAGAATGTTCACAGCCAGTGGGTCGGTCTGGGGAGACCTATCCTGACAAGGCTGACACTGTGGTGCCACCAAGTCGGTTGGGGTGGCGTGTCTCAGCTACCGGGGTGAGACCCTAGGCACATACAGTGTGGGATTAATTGAATCTTTGAACTGGACCAGATTTCCAGTATTGCCCTGGACCTTAGAGATTGATGGGCAAAACTGGAAAGTTACACCCGACCCCTAGACTCGATTATGATACTGCACTAGGTGTCGGATCGGGCTGTCTTTGATGTACCAATCAGTGAGATCCTTAGCGGGGGTCAAAACCTGGGTATGTTGGGACAATCCAAGAATTCATCTGAGTGGGTGATCATAGTGACAGGATCAGCCACTTTGTCGGACAAAGGTAATGATCGGGGATGCACTCTCACTATTGGAAACCAAGACTGCCGGCAGCCGATTTCAACCGTTGAGATTTGTTTTGCAAAGTATATTTTATATGAGATATAAAAGTATATATATTATGGTTTATAAAATGTTTGCAAAAGGGTTTTAATTCCTGGGATCCATATAAGTGGAGAGTGCAACACTGTTCCTTGCAGCCGAGGGAGAGGTTCTCTCTTGTCGGGCAGTGTATGATCATTATGGGCTGAGAGGTTAAGTGTAAGACCATTGAGGATAATACCTGATGGGCTAATCTTGCATCTGCCCACAATCCCTGGGTGTTACAAGGTGGCTGGGCCCAGGGACCACTTTGGGTAAGTGTTGGGCCCATAGAGCCCATTCGATGGGTTTCAGGGGGTGCACTGTCTTAACAGTGTATTCGACCAGGCCTTGTAACAAAGGCTGGGCCGAACCCATGTGGTTGATGTGTAGATCAATGCTTGGGTCCCACGCCATACAAGGAAGCCCAACTGGGCAACAGTTAGAAAGGTTAAGTGAGCACATAAGCTTAATGGGCCTAAAGCCCATTTCGAACTAGGCTATTAATTTAGTTAATTAAAGGGGCAAATTCTGAGATGGATTAGCAGTTAGGATAGGGTCTTCATCCTATCCACTCAGAGAGTCCATATTTGAATGTGATTCAGATCTAGAAACCTCCTAATAAGATTAGGATAAAGCTAATCTAATCTGTAGATAAGATAAGGGTTTATCCTTATCACTAGAAGAGAAGGCTGATCCAAAATATGATTTGGATAAGCACCTCCTAATGGGATTAGGAGCTGATCTTTTCAAGTTAACAAAAGGAAGGAAGGGGCGGCAGCCTTGAGAGAGAACAAGAAATACATCAGATCCTCTTTAGTGCTGAAATCAAGAAGAGAGAATTCTGCACCCTGCGAATACTCTCTTGCCGCCTCCCTGCTCTTACCGCCCTGTTTCCCAGTTCGATCTCCAGCTGTGGGAGAAGTCAAGATTGGATCTTGACATCAATTCTTTGAGAAAGGATTGAAAAGAAAGCTGTGCTCACGTTCCATCCTGCTGTTTCTTGAGAAGGACAGAGTTCTTGGGGAAGAACACTGCTGATTCTGCTCCATCCTGCACTGCGCCATCTTCAGTGGGAGCAGTCTTTGGATCCTTCCTTGGGCGTGAACACCTTCGTTGGGAGATATTGCTTCTCCGTATCAGGTATCATTCTCTCCCATTCCTTTTGGTTCATATCTGGTTCAGTTTAAGGTTCAAGATTTATCCTTGAAAATGTGATTTTCTAAATAGGGAATGTGATTCCCAGTTGAAGGGAGAGAAAAATTTTTGAAATTCGCCCCTTATTCCGCAATCTTTGGGTGTCCATGTGATGGATCTCTCAACCCTTCAATAAGTGCTTATTTTAAAAATAAGGGACCACATCATTAAGAACAAAAATAATTTCTTCCAAAATTATCCCTAGTTGAATTTTATAAAAGTGATTTTATAAGTGTACTTTCATAAATGTGCTTTTATTAAAGTGCTTTCATAAAAGTACTTTTACAAAAGTGACTTTATAAAGTGCTTTCATAAAAATACTTTAGTAAAAGTGTATTCGTAAAAATACTTTTAAGTTCTTTTGTAAAAGTGCTTTCCTAAAAGTACTTTCATAAAAGTACTTCCATAAAAGTACTTTTAGAAATGTTCTTTCATAAGAGTTTTTTACTAAAGTGCTTTCATAAAAGTGGTCATAAAAGTACTTTTATAAAAAGTACTTTCGCAAGTATTTTCGTGTAAAAGTACTTTTTATAAAATTACTTTTATAAAAGTATTTTAATAAAAGTGTTTTTGTAAAAGTAATTTAACAAAAGTACTTTCACAAGGGGTATATTTTGAAAATTTAAAAGAAAATGAAGGACAAAATAGTCACAAATGCTTATTGAAGAAAAAGATTACCAAAATTTACAATATGAAATAAGTTCTTATTTTTTAAAGTAAGCACTTAAAAAAGTTGGGTGCCAATTGCAAATAAGTGCTAAATGGACTAAGCACTTATTTTTAAGCACTTATACAATAAGCATTTATTTTTCACATAAGCACTCCCAAACATGGCCTTAGTGCAGTTAGTAGGATTAGTAATGTTAGAGCTCAAAAACTATACTAAATGACATACGAAATAAAAATACATCTAGATCTCAAGGGATCAAATCATTATAGTTATGAGAGAGTTATTGTGTATGAAATATTAAATTTATTAAAATTTAATTTATATGGTAAATTTATATTAATAAAATAAAATTTAACCATCTTAATCGGCATCCAATCTGATGAGTATTAAACGGATACAGGTCCTAAAATCCAAATTCTATCTTTCATGACCTTCAGAAAAAGTAAAGAAAGTGAGAAAAAATCAACCATTCCTTGATAATTTGAATGTGGAATAATTAGGTGGAATGCCCTATCAGGTGTTGGAGTCAATTTACAGACCTAATCTTATTGGGGAAGTTTCAAAGACTCCCTTTTTTTAGGCTCAAAAGACTTCAATCTTGATCAAAACTCGAAGCCCAAACTCAATCAAATGTCTAGAAACACTGAATCAATGGTCTAATTAATAGAGAGAGTTCGGTACATATTGTGTATTGGTTTATGGCCTTTCACCAAAAAAAAAACAATGGTGTATGGCCCAGTGTCTAATGTCAAATATGTTAGGAGGATGGTAGTTGGATGGCACACTTGAAAAAATATATTAATTATTTGATGCTTAATTAATTTCAACATTATCCAGTAGTAGGCCTAGTTCATGGTACCACATTTAATTTACACTATTTTTTTGAGGTCATCGTAGACAAAACCCAAATTCATATACAATCAACCAAACACAGAAGCAAATTAACAAGTTTCCTTTCTTTTTTTTTTTTAATTTCTTTCTTGACGGATGAAGAGAAACTAAACTAGTTGCAGAAGATCCTGGAACTGTTGATTACGCCGATCGAATCCTTAAAGAGATTTATTGATACACTTCGATCTCGCTCATAGAAATGCATGCACACACCTACCAGGAGTCAACTTCACAGAGTGAAGAAACAGCGATCGAGACACCACTAATTCCACTCAGTGCTTCTGGTAGCTAAGAATATTTATAATCGTTTGCACCAAAGACAGACACAGTTGAATGAGAACGAGAATCATAATGTTTTTCCACTTGCTTGGCTTCACGTAACTGCGAATCTGGTTCTGAACACCGTGGAGATTGTGCTTGTGTACCTCTCTGCCTTCGATTAATTTACTTAATGCATCTGGCAATTCGTTATCCATTACTCCGGCTTCTGCAACAACAATTCCACTTAACGCCAGGGTTCTGGCATCGGCCGGAGTGCGAATAAGCTCCGACATAAACTTGAGGTATGCCAGCACTTCACTGTAGCGTCTGTCTCCGTAGAGCTTCTCTTCGTAAGCGATCAAAATCTTGAATAAATTCATTGTGTTATGATCCCATGAGAAAGATGGGAGATAGAGACAGACGTAGTATTTCATCCAGGCCGAGAATCTTATTCCTCTTATTCCCTTTCCTTCGTTAGATCTGAATGTAATTTCCTTGTTCATGAGGTCCGTCGCGCTCGCCATCGGCCACCATTCTTCATTATCATTGCCGTAGTCACGGGGGGGAACTTTTCCGATTACCATTACGTAAAGAGCGTAGAGGAGGGTGGGCGGTTGTAGTTTTGAAACCCAGCTGTTTTTCTGCACTAGCACGTCAAACAAGACCATCCCCAATAGCTCAGTTGGCCGCTTAGTTTTTACTGACTTGAGATTCAGATTCAATTCCTTCCTGAAGAAATCAGTTTTCATCAGCTGCTTGAGGATTACAATGGGGAACTGGTTGTTGAGGTGAAACATGGACAAGACGTACTGTTTTCTGATCTGCTCGTCGTTGGTCCGCTGATGGGATGATCCACCATTAATGGCGGCCCCGTGACCATGATGCAGAGGCCATGCTTCCAAAACCTTCAAGTAGGACAACGCCGTAACTAGCATGAAACAACCCTGTTCGGCCAACTTCTTCAGCGTGTTCTCGTCCCATCTGTAATACATCCGACCCGATTCCAGGTCGCCATTATTGTTAATTTCATATACCACTTTGGCTTTTTTTTCCACTCGACGCACTGCTTCGATGCATTCTTGGACATTCTTCTGATAAGATTCGCTGGTCCTCAACACATCAATCCAGAAACGATCTCTGTCCCAAGCATCAAGACTGCCAATAGTTGGAATAACTGGCCTTGCTACCACTCTCTCCTTCAACAAAGCACCGTTGACAACGGCGCCAACTATGTCAGTTACGACATCGAAGACTACCGCCAACAACGGCGCGACGATTATTTCAGAGACTGATTCTATCACTCTCTTCTTCCAAGGGTTTTCTCTTGTCATCCCTCCGCGATCCATCAGATACAGAAATGTAGTGGAAGGAAGGAGAATACCGAGAGGGAGTAGCGGGGAGTAGGGGAGTAGGGAGGGAGGTCATCATACTTAATTACTTATAACGTAAAAGCATATATAAATGCTAGAATGGTTCATAGTTGACTCGGCCAGTCCGTGCTCGAGTCTACTCGGGCCCACACTCTAGAGTAAGAGGGGAATACACGAAAGATGGTAGTTGATATATAAGAAAAATAAAATTGACTTGTAATTGGCTTTTATTCAAAATGCCAAAAATGCCCTTCTCTCAATTTTATTCTCATGGTTTACATATTTGAATATAAAAGCAAAAATGCCCTACTTGGGGTGAGTTAGTTTCCTACTTCTGATGTAGCCTAATTAATGGCTTCATGGAAAATCAAAACCATTCAGATTCATCCTCATCCTCTGCTCTAAATATCACCAGAAATTTGGTGTCAATCAAAGATTAGCACCTGATGCTATCCGTGCTGAGGTGGATGGACAGCAGAAAATTGTCCTGTTCAACTGGACAAGCTGAGCTAGGTGTATTATGGTGGACGAGTTATGGTGCTAATTGTCCTGTTCAATCAGAGATTAGCAACCTGATGCTCTTCAGATGCTCAAGTTGGTGAGGGCAGTGAGGAGGTTAGATAAGCCAAGTTGTTTAAAAGGAGCTTGTCTTAATCCAGAACGGCGCTGAACATCAAGAGGAAACAAGAGAGAAAAGGGCTAGTGTATGAAAAGTCAAAAGAGAATCATTATTATTAGTAATAATTAATTATAGTTATTGATAATAATAATATAAATATATAATTAAATTAAGTAAAATAAATATTAGTTATAATTACTGATAATAACAATATAATTAATTATTTCATATAAATATATGAATTATAATTTCTGATAATAATTCTAATATAAATAATTAACATTAAATATTTATTTTCAAAATAATTAATATGAGTTAATATAAATATAAAATGATTAATTTTGAATTATTAATTACCATTATGAAAATCGTTATTAATTACCATTCCAAATTAATAATCAGAAATATTATCAGAAATTATTTAATATCCGTAATTAAGTATTAGCTGTAATTATTATAAGAAATTATTATCAGTAATTAATTATCCAAACACCTGTGAGGCGCCCATTTGTGAGGAGTAGGTCCCGTCTCCCATGAAGGACATAAGCATCCTTCAAACTATCCAAACACCCTAATGATTGGCGTTTACCAAGCATTGTGTTTATTAAAATACAAGACCAGATGTCCGGATCTGCTCCTCACAGTGTGCCTCACACCAACCTCACAGGCACACTTCACCATGCATTAGAAACATCACCCATATTTATACATAATTACTAGCGGGGACTTGTGCGATGCACGGGATTTATTAAGCAAAAGCTAAGTAATAGAAAGGGTCATTTACTAAAATATCCCTTATAGTTTCATCGATTTAATAAAATCTATTCTATAGTTAGCATTTTACTAAAACACCACTTCTAATTTGCAATGGATTTAATCAATCTTCCATTAGATGATAGTGAAAAATGACAGTGTTGACCCTAATGTTCATTTAAATAAATTTAATCAAAAGAAAATAAAAATACAATTTTTGCCCTTAAAATAAATACGGGCAACCACTCTATTGACTATATTTGGTCAATTTTGTTTTATGTACAAAAAAGTATTAAGGGTACTTCTGGAATAAAAAATAAGGTGCCTAATGACAAAACGAGCACTCCTTAATGAAAGGTTGATTGAGTAAGTTGTAAAATATATGGGACATTTTAGTAAAATGAAAATTATAAGGTAGGTTTAAGTAAATGTGTAAAACTATAAGGTATGTTCTAGTAAATGACCCTAATAGGAACACATAAGAGTATATAATTGTTTTATATTTTCAACTTTTTAAATAATTAATAATTATTCATATTTTATATACTACTTTTAATAAACTTTTTATAATACAAAATAACAATAATTAATTAATTTCAATTAGGTTTATTCATCAAATTGATGAAACCGACCAACCCAATCAACTCAACCCGAGTTGGTTGGTTTTCTAGTATTTTAAGTCGGCTTTGGTTCAAAATTTTCCCAATTCAACCAGGTTGGATCAGTTTCACTTTGGCCATTTGTAAACCAACCAAAATCGAACGACCTAACCATGGATATATATTAATATTTTATATTTTAAATATAATTTTAATATGGAAAAGTGGAAATTTTCCCATATTTCTTACTCTATTACATTTTATTTCATAAATCTAATTTTTAAATTTACTCTTTAATAATTGCACAATTGTTTTAAAATTAAATTTATTTTTTTAAGTTAAATCTTTGGAACTGATTGATCAAACTAAAACATCAATCCAAGCCAATACAATTTGAGTGGGTCAGTTTTCAGAAAAGGTTGTCGTTTTTAGTTGACCAACTCCTCAACCTAACAAGGCCAATTTAGTTGGCCAAATAGCCTACGACCGAACCGAACCAACTCATGAACACTCATAATTTTAAAAAAAAAATTAAAAATAATAGTCTCATCTCTGATAAATAATATTAGTTTAATCTCCAATAATTATTGAAAATTTATAACGAAATTACACAATTATTGAAAATATTTTGATAATGAAAAAATACAATAATTACAAAATACAATAAGTACTAAAAATATATTAACTTAGCCAATAAATAGTATGGTCTCAAATAATAGTTTAATCTCTAATAAATATTAACCAATAAGTTATAACAAAAATAAAATAAATACAATAAATTAAATTTAAAATTTTCAATAATAGTAATTTAATCTCCAATAATTATTGAAAGCTTTTGGTTAAATAACGAAACAAAATAAATTTATACGGAATCATTGAAAATACATTTAACACAAAAAACAATAAATAATTACTAAAATACAATATATATTAGTTTTAGTATATATAATTATATAATAAATAGATATTAAGAGTTTAAATTATTATTAATAAATATTAATTTTTTGAAAGTTATTTTCTTGAATTATTACTCGAAATAAGTGAAATTATTCACTTACAATATTATGTATAAAATTAAATTATTATTAATTTCAATATTATGTCATACTTATTTTTCTACTTTTTAGAATTTTTTAAATTGATTACATAATTTCGTTATTTTAACTATTTAAGATCTAGTTATTTAAATAATTAAATAATCTATAAAATATTTAAAATATTTTTGTTATTTGAATTTTATTTATTTAAATCTATTACATATTATTAAATATTTGAAAAAAATTTAAATTGATAATTTGGAAAAACACAATTTAAATTGTTAGTACCTAATTTTGTGATATATTTTGTAAAAATATCAAATTATTTTTTTGTTTTCAATAAATATTTTAAAGTTATTACATAATTTTGTTTGACTATTTAAATAATTATTAAATTTTTTAATCCAAACTTTCTTTAGATAGATCATAGATATAGATAAAAAGTAGGGGAGAGGAGAAATAGGAATTAGAGATAATTTTGGAGAAAGTGGGGGATAATGGGGGAGGTAGTTTAGGGGAAATTTTAGGAGAAGAGATTGCTTAGTTTATTGGGAAAGTGCATCTCATTGGTTGTTTCAAAAATGACATACTCATTTTTTTAATACACACACACACACACATATATATATTCATGGGAGATGTTCCCAATGCATGGTGAGATGTGCCTGTGAAGTCAGTGTGAGGCGTTTTTTGTAAGGAGCAGATCCCAATTGTTAAAATACAAGGGGCAGATTGAGCCACAATTTTTCTTAGGGCCGAAGGCTAATAAACATTGATTATGGGGTAAAAAGTTAATAAACATGGATGGCCAAAACATTAGTGAGATATAAATGTGAAACGTGGTTATAATTATAATTAAATGTAATTTTCCATTTCAAATATTAAAAGTTTTATTCTCAAGAGGAGTAAATAATATTTATTTTGAAATGCAGCTTACATGATTAATTAATTTAAAAGTTAACTATCTTTTGCAATGGAAGTTGATTATTTAGCATATAATAATGAAATAGTAGTTAAATTAATTTAATTATGTTTTCAATTGAATTTTGATTGAATTTAATTTTTTGTTAGTAATTAAAATAAATATAAATATCCCTAATGGATATAAAATTATAATTAAATGGAAATGTGTATATATATATATAGAGAGAGAGAGAGAGAACTAATGAATTTTAGAGTAATTGAGAGGAGAGAGAATTAATGGCGTGAGTTATTGAAGAAGAGAGTATTAATGGCATGATTAAGGAGGACAGATAATTGAAAGAGATAATGAAAAAGAGAAGAGAGTGTTAATGGTGAGTTAATGACTCTCTCTTTCTCTAATTTTGGGTGATTTCTTTACAAAAGTTGCACCTCAATGGTAATTTAAAAAAGGTTAAATTTCTTAAACTACCCTTGTGGTTTAGCGAATTGACTATGTGTACCCTTATGAAAATTGTCTAACACTACCCTTACTGTTTCCGACAATTGACTAAGTCTTATGAGCGTCGTTAAATATGGACGGAAAGGTTGAAATGTCCATTTTACCCTTTAATTCAATCTTAATACTAAAGCTAAATTTACATTTATATCCCTTTTTTTAATGCACAGAGACCAAGCACCATCATCGTCGTAAGTGATGGTGGCCGCTGCAACTTCTGAGCAACATCCTAGAATGGACTTCATTGAATCCATCAAGCCAGTCTTCTCTCTTTGAAAGGAGGGGATCCCATGTTCGTAAATCTTCGTCATGGCATCGCCGGTGGCCGCCCACTTCGTTAGATAAAAATCAGCAATCCCTCTTTGTTAGAGATCTTGCTGAGCGAGATTCTGGCAGCAATCCCACTTCAGGCCAATAGTCGTTTGACTCCAATATATCTGTAAATGTTAATAGTAATAGTTACTTAGTCGTTATTAACCATCGGCAGCTATGAAGATTTGCATCTACAATCGTCGTGCTTTCTAATGTACTTCTCAAAGACAAACAGTCGTTCGAATTATCATAACAAAATGGCATTTGAAAAAAAATCAAAGAAGAAAAAAATCAAAGAAAACCTTCACCAATTCGAATCCAAACGACAATTCTAACTCCAAAAATCCAACTCCGTAAAGATCCAAAAGCTCCTATTCTCCCTCTGCAACACCGCAGCCATTTTATGAACCACCACAACGGTTATTGACATTTCTTCAGGGATTCCAGCGGCTCTCTCTCCCCCTCTCACCTCAATCACGCAGCAGCTCGTAGTGCGGCAACAACGGGCACAACTTCTGTACCTGCTTCAAATCTATACGGGCACAACTCCCATTCTCTCTCTCTCTCTCTCTCTCTCTCTCTCTCTCCTCCGTTCCTTCCTACTTGCTTTGAAGCTTCCAGTCTTTGAAAATTGTAGAGCATAGTTGCAGACAACTGCCAATCCTTCACCTCCTCTAGAAAGGACTTGATGCCAAAAAAATCCGATGGTCAATCTTTCAAGAAACGTAAAGTTTCACTTTATTAATGCTGATCGATTGGAACAATGGAAGAACATTTTCTAAAGATGGGAGATTGTGAGCGATCTGGCCATAGTTTATGCCCCCTGGAGCTACTAGTGTGGGAAACAAAAAACCTGCAAGGATATAGGGTTTGGGGACAATTAATTTACTTTCCGGCGAATGCAAAGGGTGTCTAAGGGTGGGGAGAAAGTAGAAAAAACCCCTTACCTGAGACCTAAACAATGATTGAACAAACCACCTATGGCCATCGGGGAGTGGTTCACTGTATCTGCCGCCGAGGAGAGGAACGGTGAAGAAGAAGAGAGAGGGACAATAGTTAAACAATAAGAGTATAGTTAATCAATTAGCTAAATAGTAGGGATGATTTAGTCAATTAATGGACAAGTTGGGTTTTAAAGAAAATTTATACATCATGTGGTGTCACGTGTGTATGGATTTTGACAGAACATTAACAAATATTAATGGCAGGGGTAGAGTTAGTCAATTGTCATAAACAATAGGGGTGGTGCAAGACAATAGTTAAACAGTAAGAGTACAATTAGTCAATTAGCTAAATAGTAGGGATAGTTTAAGAAATTTGCCCTTTAAAATATGACATGGAATAAAAAAATAAAAAATTGGAAAGAAGACAAAAAAATAGAAGCTTCCTTGTTTATATTTTATATAAAAATATTATAATATAACAACTATAATACATATTATTTATAATATTTTAGCCTGTAACCCAAGTTGTATGGGGTCCAAGCCTAGGCTATAACACATGCAAAGCCCGACCCAAGGCCTGCCCTGACATGGTCCATGATCACCCCTATCTCATGGCCATGTTCGACACTCATTCTCTTTTGAATCGGAAAGAAGGAAATCTTTAGACTGTTTTTGGTTTGAAAGAAAAGAAAGGGAAAGGAAGAAAAAGGTAGGGATATTTGCGGTAAAGTTTCGTTACCTTTTTTCTTTCAAACCAGACACAGTTTAGTGAACATGATTAATTTGTTAAAAACCAAGTAAATTAAAATGGGCATTTTGATCCATTCCATCCATATTTAAATCAAATGAGGACAATTTGAGATTTCAACAAAACTTAACTGTCATCCTTACAAAAATGAAGAAAAAAAACAAAACTTTACAAAAAAATCATCTGTGATTAATTGCTAATAGCAACTAACATAAAAAAAAAGTGATAGTGCCAAATCACTAATAAAGTGTTGAGCAATAAAAATTAAAAGAATAAAGTGTATAGAATGATTATGTTGTATAATTGTTTTTTATTGTTTATAACATCTAACCTTCAGTAAATGCCGTTAGGTACCACATCAGGGATGGCGATTTTCCCCATCCCTGGCGGGGACCCGACTTCCCCAACCCGATAGGGGTGGAGATGGGGATTGATTTGGTGGGGTGGGGATGGGGATAGGGATTAGTAGGAATATCCGATCGGGGTTGGGGTTGGTAATGGGGATTCAGGTCCCCGCCATGCCCTGGCTCTGATTAGAATTTCGTTGCAAATTTGTTGAAGGCATGAAATTGGGCCCCATTTAATCATCTTGGTAGGTTAGATAGACACATGCAATTGAAAAAATTATCATTATTTAATATTTCAGCCTCTTTGTTTGGAGCTCAGGGCAAGTCTATGCACACATTGTTCCTACGCTATTTGTAACCTTGTATTGGAAATATTTCTCCATGAAATAAAGTATATAAGTATGGAGATATTCTTAACGTAAGGCTGTAAAGACTGTTCTAATGAGTTTTGCTTTGATGGAAGCTGAACTCCTTTGTTTGTGGGGTGATTGTATTTTTTTTTTTTTGATAGAAACCAAGAGGGGCTACATAAGACGAGGGTTATCACATCCCCATAAATCAGACTTACAAACACAAGTTAGATTCCAAGGAAGATGAGTAAGATTGAGACTTACTGTACCCTACAGGGATGGAAAGGATTGATTGGCGAGCTAGTCTACCGCTTGATTAGCTTCCCGATAGACATGATGGTAAACTAAGTCTCTGTTTGCCCGATTCTTCAAATCCAAACACTCTTCAATGATGTCTCAAAGGTTCCAAGGGAGTCGATGAGTCCTTTCAAACAAGAAATCACGATCAAGAAGTTGCCTTCAATGGTGATGGAATGGTTTGGGAAATTCATTGCCAAGTTGTGGGCCTCCCACGTGGCCCAAGCTTCCGCCAAATTGATTGTCGTAGAACCTAAGTTGTAAGCCTTGTAATCTACCACCTCAACCATGAAGTTCCTCACTATGGCTGCGACTGAGCACAACCCATTGTTTAGCCGGGACACATCGAAGTTAATTTTGATAGTACCAATTTTTGGAGTTTGCCACGTAACATATTTGCACGACTTATGGGAATCCACCCCATTAGTCTTCAAATTGTGATGAACCTACAATTTATCTTTATTTTATGAGGTTTTTGCATGAAATTTTATGATGGTTTAATTAAATTTTGCCCTATTTTAGCTTGATTGGAAGAAAGATTTCAGGGGGAGCCAAATCAACAAAAAGAAGGCAAAAGCAAGAAAAGAAAACCCAAAATTTATCAAGTTCAGCCCGGCCCAGCCATGAGAGCAAGAGAATTTCTTTCGGCCCAAAAAGAGCAAGTGAAACTCTTTGGAAAATCCAAGGGAAGAAGCCTAGCAAGAAGGAAATTTCGGCCCAGCCCATTTTTAGCCCAAATAACAGCCTAGAGTGTAGCCCACTTGAGCTCAAAAGCAAGCTAAGTTGTAGCCCAAATAACAGCCCAAAGGGAGCTAGGGGCGGCAACTCCTAGATGTTTCTTGAAGAGAAGGAGGGAGCACTCTAAAAGGTTCATGAGGGGTGTAATACACCCCATTCTAGAGGCTTCAAGAAGGGGCAAGAGCCCCTTTGAAAAACTATATAAGGAGGCCTCTAGGAGGGGAGAAAGTGTTCAATTGCTTGAGAGGAAGGCTCTCCCACTCTTAGAGGTTCGGCCACCTTGAGAGAAGAGAAGAGAAGAGAAGAAGGCTAGGCGCAAGGAAGAAGAAGAAGAAGGGCTGAAGGAAATTCAAGACAAGCAAGCTAGAAAAGAAGGTGAGTTCGAATTGAGAGTTTGTGATTCAAAGATCTTCTGTAATAAATCATTTGTAGTTTCATTCTCTTTTGATTTGAATTCAGTTTCTTAGTTATATGTTCTTTCTTTTTTTCTCCTTGTTTCCATTCTTCCTTGATGTATTTCAGCTTATAAAATTTCAGTTCAGCAATCTATTTCTTTTTGATTCATTCAAATGGTCATGTATTGTACTTGAAGTTTCTTGAATAAGGGTGTGATTGTAGAGTAATTCGGCCAACTAACCTTCAAAACTCAGATATGAATTCTCAGATCTGAGATTGCAAGATCTGAATTGCTTGAAAGAGAATTCAGATCTGCAATTTTCATATTGGGCGAATTAATCTACAGCTTGGAATTCCTAGAGTGCTTGAGAGAGACTCTAGGAATTCAGATCTACTATTCAAGAACTGAATTGAGTGCAAGGTTAGAGATAACTTGCACAATTCAGTTGGTGATCAATTCAGATTTGAATTGATGCCTTAGAAGTGTTTGAAGAAATGCATGCATGGGGATTAGATTCTTGCTAGAGATAGAAGAACCGTCACTCATGCATAGGATGAACATGCGCTTGAGAGAGGTTGTTCATGACCTTGGGATTTCACCAAACCAAGGCTCAATCATGATTTATTCGAATGATCCAAATTGATAGATTGCTGAATTCTGAGATTGACATTTACTGCTTACTCTTCTAACCTGATTTGAAGGCAATTGGGCCAATGATTTAGATAGATTTTAATTTAGGATTTCTTAGCTTTCATTAGAGTTTTGATTTATTTGTTGATCAGATAAGAAGTGCTCAATTTAGTATTGGTAATTGTTTCCTAAATCCTCGTGGGAACGATACTTCACTCACTACTTTATTACTTGAACGGCTAGTGCACTTGCTAGTGTCACAATGCCACACATCAAATTGGTTTCATAGTATTCCAAAAAGGCCGACAGAGCTCTTTCAATCACCACTTGAATAGGGGTTAACGCATTATTAAAGGATTTTTTGTTTCTATTTTTCCAGATGTACCATAATAAGAATGCACACTTTTCTCTTTCATGTTTCTTCCATTTGAATTTTTCTTACTAATTTTAATCCACCAATCTTCCAATGAAAGATTAAATCCTAAAGGACCCTCCAAAATGGGATTTATTGCATCCCAAATTTGTTTAACAACTGTACAATTTTTAAAAATATGCTCCACATCCTTGTTATCTCCACAAAAACTACATTTTCCATCCACACTTAAACCTCTATTTTGCAAAAGCAATTTTGTTGGGAGTCTTTTATTAAGTAGGAGATAGATAAAAGTTTTCAACTTTGGTGGACAACTAACCTTCCAAACAGTCGAATTCCACTTTGGGTTCAACTCTTCATGAATAGGCAAGTTACATTTTAATTTATAAGCAGACTTAATTGAGAATTTTCCATCACAATTAAGTCTCCACACTAATTTATCTTCTTTTATTATTTGAGGGGATAAAGGTAGATTTTATTTTCCCCCATATATACAAAGGAACCAAGCTACAAATTTTATTTTCAATCCATACACTCCTATTCTGATCAATAACCTCGCTAAGAAGGAGATTATTATTTTCAATCCTATCAGGAGGAATAATTTGGTCCAAAGAGGTACTGCCAACCCATTTATCTTTCCAAAACTTGATAGATTTGCCATTGTTTACTTCCCAACCTAACCCTTTTTTTAAGGAGATCTCTCCCTTAAGGATACCTCCCCAAGCCCATGAGATACTTCTCTTTTCCTTCACATTCCAAAAGTCCTCCTTCTGAAGGTACATTGTTTTAATAACTTTAACCCAAAGGTTATCACTGTTAACTAGTATTTTCCAACCCAACTTTGCTAAGTTGGCTTCATTAACCCAATGGAGGTTTTTTAGCCCCAAACCACCCCAACATTTTGGGGTACACACCTTGTTCGAACCAATTAAATGAATTGTTTTTTTTTTCACTAGAATTTGACCATAAGAAGTTCCTTTGGCTTTTATCAATTTTGTCAATGATATTTTGGAGAAGCTTGAAAGAACTCATGAGAAATTGCGGCATTGTATTCGTTGAAGCATTCAGAAGGGCCATTCTACCTGCCAAGGATAAAGTGTTTTTTTTTTCCAGCTTGCTAGTTTGTTATTAACCCTTTCCTTAAGATTCAATAATGTGCTCTTTGAAACTCTACCATTTATTATGGGGGATCCCAAATAAGTATCATACTTTGCTTGGATTGGGATCTTCAGAATTTTTGCTATGATTTTTTAGAATCTCGTTAGTGTGTTTATTGAGAAATAAAGTGTAGATTTTGAAAAATCTAGGCACTATTCAGATGCTGTAGCAAAATTAGTGAGAATGTCTTTTATTAGTGATAGTGAAGTATCGAGTATATAGACCAGAAAAAAGTTATTTATTTGTGAACCATAACTATGTAAGGTCTATCGTCATCCTGATTGAGCATATTCAATGAAACAAGCTAAGAAAACTTAAACAAATAAGGAGACGAGGCATGTAATCTACCATAATAGTATACATTATAACTTAAAACGGATTTGCGAGGTAAATACAACATTTTTAATTAGATGCTTGAGGCTGCAAACTTTACAATTAATTTATACAAATATTTAATTTATGCAAGAAAATTGTTATTCAAAGAGAGAGAGAGAGAGAGAGAGAGAGAGAAATAAAAGAGATTTAAAGACAAGTGAGTCACATTTATTTGTCAAAAAGCAACACAAGAGGTGATGGGACCTCGGGAATTTATAAAAATTATTTCAATTTATAGTGACTCCTTTGAGCTCTGAAAAGCTTATGGGGAATTCAAAATAAGGAACCATCACCATTTTTTAGAGGAAATGGGTTCTTATTTTAGTTTTGAAAAGTGATTTTATTTTTTAGATAGTGACCCCATTTTTCTATGGGAAAATACACTCAACCGAAAGGTTTTAAATTCAATTGGATTGGGCGAGGGAAGGTGCATGTTAGGCACCCCTCTTTCCAAGCTGTAACGACAACTCAATATGGGAGTTATTTATGTTCTCAACAAGTTTTAATTTAAACAAAAAAAAAATGAAACTTTAAAATCTTGCAAAAAAAAACCCTTCAAATATCCTCACCTCCCTCCCTCTAATTTTGAAATTACAAGAAGCTTGAAGAGAAACTTTCATAGATTTAGAACCTCAATGAACCCAAATTTGAACTACCAAAATATGTGATAAAAAGTCAATTACATGAGAATTAACTAAAAAAAAAACTAACAAAACATATTAAGAAACTTACCTCTTTGATTTAGCCATGATTGAGCTTGAAAGAAGTTGTTCTAGAGCCTGGGAATAAATTTTTTTGAGGTTTCAAACTAAGAGAATGACTTCTAATTGTTCCTTGATGCAAGAGAGTGGATATTGAGAGGGGTTTTGCTTTTCTTGAAGGTTAGAATGTGAATACACAGGGAAATGGGGCAGTTTTGGTGAGCTTCAACCCCAAATTTGGAGTTTTTCTCAAGATATTGTTGAAAATGATTAGGGATTCAAATGGAGGTTTCTCTCTTTTATTTATTCTCCCAAAAATTGCCCTTAAAGCTTGATTTTTGCCCTTTTTATAGAGAGGGAAGGCTAGGGCAGGTATGAAACTTGTCAACTACGTGTCTAAGGTTTTAGAAAAGCTTGCACATACATGAAAACTAAAAAATCTCAATCTATCATGCTTTTTTAGAGGATCATGTGAGGCTTTAATCAATCAAATTAAGATTTTAATGATTATTCCAAGGGTTTTTCATGCCTAATGGGGTTAATTTTTAACATGTTTATGTCAGGTTCAAATCTGGCATCTTAGTGGCAAAGTTGTAAATTTAAAATGGCCATAATGGCTAAGTCGATTTCTTTGTTCAAAAAATGACACTTTGGGGTCTTTGGGTTCTTTTAGTCTATTTTTATTGTCCTAATTGGTGTAATAGGCTAGTAGGATTTAAGTGAAGGGCTAACATCAGTCCCCACTCTCTTGAGATAGATCTTAGGTTGGGACAGATGAAGGGGTTATTTAATCTAGTGTGTCAAAATAGAATCTTTTTAGTTTAACAATTAAACGTGTGAATTAGGTTGTAAAAATTGACATACTAAGGTTTTTTGGGTCTCTAATCATGGTGGTGAGGTCCAATTTGTCCTATAAGGCTTGGATGATGGAGATTTACAAATGATAAGTTCTAATCAATGAGGTGAAGGTTGCTAAAATAAAATCTTTGCTTAATAATGAATTAAACGAGAGAATTTTGGAATGAAACTTAGTGGATAGGCATTTTAAATATCCTGAATATGATGTAAGGGATGGATAATTGATCCAATATGTGGATTAAGAGATTTGTTTTAGATCAAGGTTTTACTTTATGTTTCATCATTTAATGAGAAGGGTTATAATAGTTTAAAGGTCAAATTGAGGAATTAAGTCATAAAACTTGAGGTACAGGAGTTTTTTTGTGTCTCTGATCAGGGTGGGGAGGTGTGACTGGTTAAATGAGATTTGGATGATTGAGATAGGGGTGATCATGGCCAGGTTGGGCTTAGCACCAATGGTAAGGGCTTTAAGTTAGGCTTGGGTCTGGCCTGGTCCACATCTCAAGCCTAATTTGCAAGCCCAAGTCTAGCCCTACATGGGCCTGAGTCGGGTTTATGGGCTTTCTAGGGCTAACGAGTATGGGCCCACGACATCAAATAATTAAATTTATATTTTTTTTATTAAATAATATAAATATAATGCTTACAAAAAGATAACACAAACCAAAGTTAAATTGGCCTTGGCTGGGCTTTAGGCCTATGACATAAAAAATAAGACATGAGCCTCATTTAATTGTTAAACTTGATTTACATCAGGTTACCCATCCTTTTATAGATGAAGGCAAGGCCTTCATTCCCATCTTGAGCAATGTAGGACTTCGAACAATACTAAATAGTTACTGCAACCATTAAGTGTTTTCCCAAGTTCCATATTGCTTAAGAAATGAGAATGAAGGTTGTGCCTTCACCTATATAAGGCCTTGCTTAGGAAGACAATTCCCATACTTGAGTTGACACTTAAGTGTTGAGACATGTGTTGACACATTTTAATTCATAAATATTTATTTATATAGTAAAATGAAAGTTAAAACTTTTATATTTGTGGGTTGGGCTTGAAGTATTAAGCCCAACCCCTATCTTGAATTTTTCGAGCTTGATGCAGGCCTAGGCCGAGGTCCGAGATGGGTATATACAAAAATCTAGGCCCAGTCTACTTACATTAACAAAATTGTCAAAAGATACAGTATGAAGAACTCAAAAAAAGGAAATGTTCATTTCAGGCATGGAGTCACTCTCTCCAAGGGTATGTCTCCTAAGTCTCCCGAAGAGATTGAGGGCATGAAAGAGATTCCATATGCCTCAGCCGTAGGGAGCATCATGTATGCCATGCTATGAATTCGTACAAACATTGCTCAGGTAGTGAGTGTGGTAAGTAGATACTAATCTAACCTAAGGCAGGAGCACTGGACAACTATGAAATACATACCAAAATACCTTCGAAGGGAAAAAAGGAGTTTTGTCTGGTATTCAATGGTAGTTCACTACAAATTTTCGGGTATGCTGATACCGACTTCCAATCAGACTCAAATGATAGAATGTCTAATCTGGTTGCATCTTCACAATGGGGTCATGTGTAGTAAGAATGGCAAATTCCACAACCCAAGCCGAGCACATTGTCGTAAGTGAGGTCGCCTAGTGAATGAAAGTGTTCATTCTAGAATTTGGAATTCAGCACATCACCCATTCCACTGTTGTTTGACAACACTGGATCTATGGGAGATTGATGTTAAAATGTAGCATCAGCGGAGAATGTGGCAGACCCATTGATTAAGCCACTGACATAAAAAGTGTTTGAGAAACACTGGATCTATGGGAGATTCATGTTATTATAGTGTGTTTATGTGTAATACCCTTAAACTGGACACTTATGAGACTCGTGTTAATTTAAAATCTTCACAGTCGTTGGATAGATTTAGGGAGATTTATCCTGCCAAGGTTGACATTGATGTGCTACCAAGTTGGTTGGTGTGGCTTGTCTTAGCTGCTAGGGTGAGACTTGAGGTACATGCAGTGTGGGTTTTTCTTGAAACCTTGAATCAGACCAAATTCCAATATTGCCCTAGACCATGAAGATAGATGGGCAAAACTGGAATATTACACCTAACCCATAATCTTGATTATGGTACTACACTAGGTATCGGATTGGAATATCTTTGATATGTCAATCAGTGAGATCCTTAGAGGGGGTCAAAAGTTGGGTATGTTACGACATTCCAAGAATTCACCTGAGAGAGTGATCATAGTGACAGCATCAACCCCTTTGTCGGACAAAGTGAATGATAGGAGACTGCACTCTCTCTGGTGGAAACCTAAATTGCCGGTAGTGGATTTCAAAAGTGTTTGAAATTTGTTTTGCAAATATATTATGGTTACATAAATTGCTTACAAAAGGTTTTAATTCCCGAGATCCATATGAGTAGAGAGTGCAGCACTGTACCTTGTAGCCGAGGGAGAGATCCTCTCTTATTGGGCAGTGTTTGATCATTAAGGACTGACAGTTTAAGTGTAAGACCATTGAGGGTAATACCTGATGGACTAATCTTACATCTGCCCACAGTCATTGGGTTTTCTTCCTAGGCATTTACTAGATTGAGGGGAGACTTAGTTGAGGTTGGTATAAATAAAAGGTTAAAGAAGATAAGTAAAACTAAGAAGAAGAAAAAATAGGTCTTGATTCCTAAGTGATGAAGGGGTTATTTAATCTAGTGTGTTGAAATAGAATCTTTCTAGTTTAACAGTTAAACATGTGAATTAAATTGTAAAGATTGACAAACTAGGGTTTTTTGAGTCTCTGATCATAGTGGTGAAGTCCAATTTGTCCAATAAGACTTGGATGATAGAGATTTACAAATGATAAGTTCTAATTAATGAGGTTTGCTAAAATAAAATATTTTCTTGATGATGGGTTAAACGAAAGAATTTTGGGTGAAATTGGGTGGGTAGGTATTTTAAATGTCTTGAATCTGATGGAAGGGATGGATAATTGATCCGATATGTGGATTAAGATATTTGTTTCAGATCAAAGTTTTAGTTTATGGTTCATCATTTAATTAGAAGGGTTAAAACTGTTTAACGATCAAATAGTAGAATTAGGTCATGAAACTTGAGGTATGAGAGTTTTTTGTGTCTCTAATCAGGGTGGTGAGGTGTGATTGGTAAGGTTTGGATAATTGAGATAGGGGTGATCATGGGTCGGGTCGGGCTTAGCACTAATGACAAAGGCTTTAAGCTAGGCTCAAGCCTGGCCCGATCCGCATCTCGGGCCTAGTTTGCAAGCCCAAGATTGGCCCTACATGGGCCCAAGCTAGGTTTATTGGCTTTCCGGTCCTAACGAGATGGGTCCATGACATCAAATAATTAAACTTAATTAATTTATTTTTTTTAATTAAATAATTTATAAATATAATACATACAAAAAGATAGCACAAACAAAAGTTAAATTGGCCTTGGTTGGGATTTAGGCCTATGGTACAAAAAATAAGACATGAGCCTCATTTAATTGTTAAACTTGATTTAGCTTTTATAGATGAAGGCAAGGCCTTCATTCCCATTCTTGAGCAATGTGGGACTTGGAATAACACTAAATAGCTAGTGCAACCATTGAGTGTTTTCCTAAGCTCCATATTGCTTAAGAAATGAGAATGAAGGATTTTCCTTCACCTATATAAGGCCTTGGTTAGGAAGACAATTCCCTTACTTGAGTTTACTCAAGTGTTGAGACATGCATTGACACATTTCAATTCATAAATATTTATTTATATATTAAAATGAAAGTTAAAACTTTTATATTTGCGGATCGGGCTTGAAGTATTAGGCCCAATCTCAACCCTAAATATTTCGGGCTTGATACTGGCCTGACTCATGCCCAAGCTGGGCTATATACAAAAATCTAGGCCTAACCCCGAAAATTTTTGAATTGGGCTAGGTCAGGTTTCTGGGCCTTGCCAAGAATGATTACCCCTACATGGAGATTTACAGTTGATAGTCTCTAATCTATGAGCTTTGCTGAAATAGAATCTTAGCTTCATAGTAAATCAAATAAGGAAATTTTGCAATGAAATTTAGAATGTAGGAATATTTAAACATGCTAAATATGACAAAAGAAATAGATTATTGATCAGATGTGTAGATTGAAAGATTTAATTCATATCAAAGTTTTAGCTTATGGCTTATCAATCAATGAGAATGCTTGAAATGGAATATTGCTTATTTAACATCAAATGAATGAATTAGGTCATGAAACTCTACGTACAGGGTTTTTGGGTCTCTAATCATGGTGATAATGTCTAGTTAATCGAATAAGGTTTGGATGATGGATATATAAGGCTTTATTTCTACAATTTTTTATATTTATTAAAATTTTTAATAATATATTTTTTCAATTTTATATATTCTATGGGTTTTTATGTAATTTTTGAAGTTTAATTCACTTTGGACTGGATTGGGTCCAATTTGATCCATTTGCATTTCAATTAGACTAGATTGGATTTGGTTTGCATAGATTTGGACTAGATTACCTATGTTGGATTGGATTGGACCAAATCCAATCAAATTAACAGTCCTAGGTGTGTATTCATGACTATAATGTTACGATGAGGTGAGGAGAAGAAAAAAATAAATAAAAGAAAAAAAGGAAGGAGGACAAGAAGAGAAGGGTGATTGCTAAGGAGGAGGGAAGATTTTCTAGTTTGGATGGGTGAGTGATGAATCTGCCGAATTGGTTTAGTTCGGCAATGAACAAGAGATGAAAAGATGATGGTGTGGTTGGAATTAGGGGTGTAAATGGATCGAATTCGAATAAGATCAGACAATATCCAAATTTGAATCTGATTAAAAAATTCGATTCAATATCCGATGAATATTGAAAGCTAATATTTGAATATTCGATTCTATTCGAATTTAACTAATTAATTATTTTAGATAATTAATAAATATATTATTTATATAAAGTATATAAATATATAAATTATTTATATAATTTAATTATTATATATATTATATAAAACATTTAAAAATTTTATATATTATATATAAGAATTAAATAATCGATCGAATTTGGATATTTATGGAATCAAATCAGGTCATATCCGAATCCGACTGATTAAATATTTGAATTATCCGAATTCAATTCAATTATGATGAATCTCGAATTCAAAATCGGATTTTCAAATACCGTTGACACCCCTAGTTGGAATAAGAGGGAGAAGAGGAGGATGGGGATATTGCCAAATAATGGGAGTTCGACAAGAAATTGGGGAAGAAGCCAGGTTAGTTGTTACACTTTTCGGATGCTCTGTTCTCACCGAAGTAAATGATGAACAGTGTCAAACAGTAGATTAGCTTGAATAAAGAAGTTTAACCCTTTTTTATATTAGGACATCTTAAGTTCTTTAATAATTTAAGTGGGTTTTGAGGGGTATTTTGTAATTTTGGGGGAGAAAAAGGGTCAAACCGAAATTCAAGTCAAATGGCCAGGATTTTTTTGGACCAATGAGGGAATGGTAGAGATGGGCTTGAGGGTATAGGGTGGTCGCATGTGCACAGGCCAATAGGATTGGCAGAAACAAAACCACTTTAGTTGAAGGGGTAAACCAGTGTATTTTTGGGTAAAAAATTAATAGATAGGGTTTTGGGTATTTTGGATCAATTGATGAAATTAGACTGACCAAACTATACTTAGATTAGGTAGATCTGGAGGGGAATGGTTCAGTCAATAAAAAGCTTTGAAATAGAACCTTTGTTAGATGAATGGATTGGCAATGGAATGTTAAGTTGGAATTTGGTGGATAATCATTTTAGGGTGTATAGGGTCTAATGGCAGTGTTTGATGGACACAGGTAGGCTTAGATCATGGGAATCCAGAGTATGTATGTTTTGGCCAATGAGAGAGTTCAGAATAGTTTCATAGGTATTTACTAGATTGAGGGGAGACTTATTTGAGGTTGGCATAAATAAAAGGTTAAAGAAGACATGAAAAACTAAGAAGAAGAAAAAAGAGGTCTGATTCCTAAGGATTGGAAGGAAGGGTGTGAGGATTGCATAGGGTAAGGGGTTCTTTTGGTGGCCGGTCTCTGCCTGATTGGCTTAGAAAGATGGGGGATAAGTTTTTCCAAAACTATGCCTTTCTTTTTGGGTTTTGCATATTGGAGGTTTTTGAGTTTTTTGTTTTGATTTCGTATTAAATAATCGAAACTGAACTAGTATCTTGGTTTTTCAAAATATTCGAACCAAAATTAAATGGACCGGTTGGGTTCAGTTTTATAGTTTTTTATGAGTATACTACATTCAAAATTTAGTATTAGGTGTCAAGTCGCTATCTTTATTATCTTCATCGGCAAAATAGTCTTGAAACACGTGGACTAGGAGACGAGTCTCCTATGTATCATTTTTTAGGCTTCGTGGGGCACAAAACGGGGATAGCCCATCCCTATTTCTTTAACTGGCCTGCGCCATGAGTTGATCATCATTTTACAAATCATTAATAACATTGGAACTAATTGATGGATTCCAAGTATGGAATAATCTAATGACCTGTACCATTTATTTTAAATTTTATTATTTAGATGGTCAGATTTTGTAAACGGAAAATTTCATATTAGTATCCTATACTTTGGGTTTAGTGTCATTTTGGTTTCCGAACTTTAAAACTCCACAATCTAGTATTTGCCATTAATCAGTCCATTAATCAGCCGTTAAGTGTCATTTGAAAAGATACAAATGCCCTTCAATTGTCATCTAATTCTCTTTATCAACCATCCAAACATTGACAAAAAATGAAGAGTCTCAAATCCTTACCTCTTCTATTCAAGAAAGTTGGGGTTGTCTCAGTGGGCATTCTGGGGTTATGTATCAGAAGAGACAATGATTTGGGACCGTTCATTTTTTATTAACATTTAAATGATTGATAAAAAGGAATTAGATGACACTTGAAGGGTATTTATGTCTTTTCAAATGGCACTTAATAGCTGATTAATGGCAAATACTAGATTGGCACTTTTTGAAAGTTTGGATATTAAATTATAGCGTTATGTGGCACTAGACTCAAATTACAGAGTACTAATCTGGAATTTCCCTATTAATTAAATATTAGATGGTTCAGAGTGATCTGGTCATTTTGATTTCTACTCCATCCTCCAGGTAATTTCCTATCAAGTGGTTGTGCCCATCCTTTAATTTGTTTCAAACATTTCAATGCAAGAACAAAAGATTAATGACTAAACGATATTAAATAATCCAATTATTGATGTTGGTAGTAAAATAATAATGTTATGTGCAGTCAACCTTTTTGAACATTTCTTATATTTAATTAGAAATTGGAGGTTTTGCAACTTCAAGGAAGCTGTCCTTAGAGGTCCTCCTCCGCAGCTAGCTAAGATCCATATAGAAGATTATTGCGTGGGTCATGTTCAAGCAATTAAACTAGAAATCCAATCTCACCAAATGACTGCAACTGAATAGTTTTTTATTAGACACTGAAAGAGATTTGAGGCATGCTTGACCCTACAGTGAGGAAGGCCTCATTGTGGACTGGTTCTGAAAGATCAATTTTAATGTCGTTTTCTCATAATAATCTAGAAATTAGGTGGTGCTGCTTTTCTTGGTGGTTGAGGAACCCTCCTCTAAGCAGATGGAATCCTTCCTTGGTTCTTTCTTATGGTGTCATGTCATGGAACTTTTCCATGAAATTTCTGTAATATAAAAGATCGAGATCGATGTGAAGGAATTAATAATGGTGTGCCTAGCCCAAAACAAGTGAAGGGAAGCTTATCCAAAGAGCGATCTGAGTACTGAGAAAATTAAACATGGCGGAGATTTCAGTGGAGTTCTTGATTAATAAGGTAACTTCAATCATCCATAAAGAGGCTGCCTTGTTATCAGGAGTCCAGGATGCGTTCAACGCAATCAAGTTTGAATTAGAGACTCTGAGAACCTTAGCACGGGATGCAGATCAAAGGAGTGGGCTTGAGGAAGGAGTGAAAAGTTGGGTAGCTCAGGTCAGGGAAGCAGTTCATGAAGTGGAAGACATAATTGACGAATTCATGTATTGCATGCACAGCCAATCTAATGGTGGAAGATTCAAGCGTCTAGTCTTTAAACCCATGGATCTCTCCAAAATTATCATAGCAAAGCGTCAGACTGCAGCAAAATTACATGCAGTGGTCACCAAAATGAGTGAGATTTCAGAGAGAAGCGAGCGCTACTGTATCAGAAGCATAGAAGGGACATGCCTTTATGATACCCACGTGAAGCTGCAGCACCATGGAGACTCATCTCGCTCTGTGAAAGATGACGATGTGGTGGGAATTGAGAAAAACAAAAATCTGATACTGTCATGGCTTAAGGACAGAGAACTAGATCGTAAAGTGATTGTGGTAGTTGGAATGGGGGGTTTGGGGAAGACTACTTTGGTCGCCAAGGTTTTCAGCAGCCCAACAGCCAGAAGACATTTTGACTGCATCGCTTGGGTGACTGTCTCCAAGATTTATGTGATCGATGATATACTCAGGAGAATAGTAAAAGATCTTTTTAAGGGAAAGAAGGAACTGTTTCCTGCAGACTTGAGCTCAATGGATTACAGACGGCTAGTGGACTTTCTGGTCGACTTTCTGGAGCAGAAAAGGTACTTCATTGTCCTAGATGATGTTTGGACTCTAAATCTTTGGAAGGAAATATTTGATGCTTTACCAAGTAGAAAACATGGAAGTAGAATCGTGATAACAACTCGGAAAATGGACATAGCTTCGTCCTCATATGGAGTTAGAAGTCATGTTCTTCCTCTTCAGCCTCTAGATGACAAGGATTCATGGGCTCTCTTCTGTAAAATTGCATTCTCATGCCATCCCCACAGATTTTGTCCCCAACATCTTGAGCCCGTGGCCCCAGTACTTGTGGGAAAGTGTGGAGGCCTACCACTTGCAATCACATCTATGGCTGGCCTCATGTCCTTCAAGGGTTCCACAGAACCAGAATGGCTGAAAGTCCATGACAGCTTGGGTTGGGGGATTAACAACAATGGTTTGCTTGGAATTGACAGTATACTGTTTTACTGCTTCAGTAGCTTACCCTATGACCTGAAGCTCTGTTTGTTGTATTGCTGTCTTTTTCCGGAGGATTATTTAATTCGAAGGAAGAGGATTATCAGGCTGTGGATAGCAGAGGGGTTTGTAAAAGAAACAGGAGGAAAGGCTATGGAGGAGGTAGCAGAAGCTTACCTTACAGAGCTCATTTCCAGGAACTTGCTTCAAGTTGCTTCCAGGAATTCATTTGGCATGGTGAAGGAATGTAGGTTGCATGATATTCTGCGCAATGTGCTCCATTCCATAGCAGAAAGGGAGAATTTCTGTGTCATCTATGATGGAATAGAAGCAAGGGAAGTGGGTAGTGCTCGTCGCTTGTCCTTGCACAAGATTGATAGGCAAATTGAATCATGCACCACAACTGCCATGTCCAATCTTCGCTCTTTCTTTCTGTTTCCTCCTAAGAGGTCCTCTGCATCTCGTCTGAGTGGTTTGCAATTTGGGTTTAGACTATTAAGGGTTCTTGATCTGCAGGGAATCCCAATCGAGAGAATACCAGATGCAGTCGTTGATTTATTTAACTTGAGATACTTGAGCTTGAAGGAAACTATGGTTGCAGAGATACCCAGATCATTGGGAAGACTTCAGAACCTACAAACTCTGGATATTAGAGATACCAAGGTGACAGAGCTTCCAAATGAGTTAGTACAGTCACAGAGCTTGCGCCATTTGATTACTTATCGTCGCACGCGCAGCTGGGCAGCTTTTCGATATGTAGATGGCATGCGAGTTCCATCAGACATATGGAAGCTGAAAGAGCTGCGAGTCCTGGAATGCGTTGAAGCAGAAGGTGACATGATCAAGCAACTTGGGAACATGACGCAGCTTACAAGGATTGGGCTAACAAAGTTGGCTGAGGATTATGGAAGAGATCTCTGCTCCTCACTACAGAGTCTGCAACTTCTTTACTACTTGTTTTTAATGGCAGAATACGAGGATGAATCGCTTGAACTGGATTCCCTATGGACGACTCCTCCCCTTCTCCGAGTGCTCATTCTGGTTGGAAAACTGAATAATGTGCCACACTGGTTTCGTTCCATGGATAACCTTACAAGCTTGTATCTTCACTGGTCACAACTAAGAGAAGATGTCCTCCCTTACATCCATACCTTACCCAATTTGGGGTGTCTCACACTTGCTAATGCATTTGATGGGCACAGGCTGTTCTTTCATGCTGGAGGGTTCCTCAAGTTGAAGACACTACGCTTATGGAATTTATCGCAACTGCGTCTTATAAAGATAGAGAAAGGAGCAATGCCCAGCATCCAGGAGCTGGATCTACGGATTCTGAAGAAGCTGGAGAGGCTTCCCCAAGGTATTGAACACCTTATCAACCTGAAAATATTAACCCTGATGGATGTACATAAGAAAATTATAGAAAGTTTGTATGATGACAATAGCATGGATCGTCCCAGTGTTCAACATGTTCCAGAGATCATTTACTATCATACAACAAAATCTGGATTGTTGAACTCTGAAAATCTGTCATGATACTTCAAGGATGGTTACTCTAAAGCAAATTAATGTAAAATCTCAGATTTTGATTTCAGTGGCTTTGACTATTCAATGCTATAGTCTCTGATTAAGATTTGTTTACTTGTATAGATTTTACCATTCTTTCTTTTTTCCTTGTGTGCTTTAGCCCCACTCATCAATCATGTATATGTGGAATGCAATGAAAGGTTGTTCTAATTTCTATTGAGTTTAACTTTATATCCAGAATCATCCTTGTTTACTTTGGTAAAATCTTTCTATGGCAGAGTTTCTAATTTTCTATTGAGAAATAAGCCATCTTGAGTACATAAATATTTTTAGTACTGTATAAATAAGTAATTGCAGAAAACTCACAATGAGGTTGAGGAGAAAATGAATGAACAATGCAGGAGACAATTGGAGTAGAGAAAGATCCAAGATATAATAGGAATTAACCATTGTAAGGAATCAACTAAGGAGATAAGAGAAAGATACAAGCAGAACTCCTTCAAAAGCAAAAAACTCAAATTCATCCAACCAAAATTTGGATATGCCCTGACTTGTAGGACCTGGTAGTTTGTATAAATTTGCTTGGAACAACCTCACTTTTTGTTTTTGTTTTTTTTCTTGAAGGATAGATTTTGTGGCGGGAATGGATTTTGGGATTCTAGAACCTGTATGAGTATTGGTAGGGTATGATATTAGGCTAAACCCAACCCTCCAGACACGTATATTATTGGAAAGCATATGAATTTTATGTATTAGGATTTGAATTTAATGATATTTTGAATTTCATGTGAAGAATAATTGATAGTTTATGTGTTTTTTACATGTCTTAATCAAATAATTGGAAATTTTGTTGTTTGCTCATGTTGTTTACATAATTATTGCTTATATATAATAACAAAATTAAAATAATAGGAAATTAGAAGCAGGTTCTAAATCCAACCCACCCTACCCTTGAATGCAGGGAGGGTAGAGTCAAGGAGGGTATTACGTTTTTATATGCAGAAAATGATTGGATTCTCAAAATCCAACCTGCTATGGATTTTGGAGCGGATGAGAGTCGAAAGGTTTAGGGAGGCTGGTAGGATCTAGAATTTATAAAACACTCCCTGAACCTGCTCTGTTTGTCATCACTAGCAGGGTTGAATAATTTACCAAGAAACTATTTTTATTTTATTAATTATTGAAAGCTAAGGAAAGGAAAATTCCATTCAACAATAATCAAGTTAATGCACCACTTTTCCTTTTTGAGATAGAACATAGTTCGACATACTTGTTAGGAAAAGGTATGAGCAAAGTCTGGATCCGTTGCAGACTTGCAGTCTTAAAGCAGTGAACTCTGCTGTAGATCCAATAACTAAATGCCCTCATTCTTTACACATGTGGTGTTCTTCCTATGTGTGACAATTAACAGAATATAGAAAATATTTCTTTCATTATTTATCAAACTTCACGTTCCTCCCTCTCTCTTTCTTAACCTTTCTTTCTTCCCCAAACCCTAATCTACATGTTTTATCACAAGACTTTTGAGAGCTTATATGCAGTTCCTTGTTCTCTTTTACCCCTGGTCTGATTTCAGCCATAGATGTAATCTGAAAGTATAAGGCGCTATTTGGGTAGACTTCTACTTTTGTACTTTTAACAGTATCAAAGTATAAAGTACAAAAAAATGTTTTTACTTTCATGTTTTTGTTTTGAAAACCGTTTGGGTAAAAAAAATTTATAAAGTATGCATTCAGGAACAAAAGAACAATTTCCTGTTTGGTAAAAGCATGTTTGTCTATGCTTCTGGTGACGGTTTCTGGTGGTTTGGTAGCTGAGACCGGTAAAGCTGAGAGTTGTATTGGAGGGTGGTCATGTTTTCATTCGCATGAAAATGAAAGTACTGAATATAAAAGTCGATTTCATGCTTTTGAGGGTTTTTATATTTTTAAAAAGTATAAAAACAAAAACACAAAATACACAATACAAACACTATATCGTACATTTATACTTTCAAAAGTACGAAAATACTTTATAGAAGTCTACCGAAACAGGGCCTAGTCAGCCACTGCTTTGAGAAACTTAAATGGTGTTAAAAGCCATGCGATACTTCTGATGTATCGTCAGTTTGTCCTCCAAGCTTTTCATACCAATAACAGATTCGACGTCTTTTCATACTACGAACAAATTCGATAGTCTTCTTATGTATCTCCAATGAGACTGAACATATATACAAGATTGTGTGCCAAGCACGTACAAATATTGGGGAGGAAGGACTCGGCAGTCTTGATCTCCTTATGAACACCATCCTCCTAGATTTCACTCCGGCCACCTGTGTAAAGAACAAGTGGTATTTAGTTATTGGTGTACAGCAGAGTCCACTACTTTGAGACCACTGCAGATCTGGATTCGTATGAGCAGCACCATTTCCTTTATGTGGAATTAATGCAATTGATCATAACGTGGGTGAATTCATCTTACAGAGTCTTACCATTTTTAATGGTATCACGAATTCACAAAAGAGGACTACAATTGTACTCAAATAGGACCTTTACCATTAATTGAGAAACATCATCAAAACATGAACCAAAGATCCCAAGTGAGAACACAAAGTTTGGCCTTGGATATGGGGAGAATTGAGTTCTCTCACCTTGCCTATTGATATGTGCGATTTGGTTGTTCCCTGCTAGAGGATAGTTCGGGCATCAGACCAATGATGTGATCGGGTTGAGCTACAAAACAAGTTAGTCAGAGTGTTTGGAGTGCTTTACCCGGTGTGGGCACTCTGATGCTTAAGTTAGCGATGGAGATCTTGAGAGAGCTGATAGTTTGAAAGTAAGAGAATGTGAGAGCTAAATTGCGCATACCTTGTGAAGTTGGAGGTGAGGCATTTATATAAGCAAGTTGTTGTGGGCCTCACGATATATGTCCGAGATCATTGACCCGTCTAGTTTGGAGTTGGTTTCACACTCGAAGATGAACTTGAGTAAGCTGATAAGGCTTATCCAGGTTTGTCCAATTCGGGCAGCGAGAAGATAAAATCTGTTGACGTATGTCGTGTTCTCAAGGAGATCGAAGACAACTAGCTTGCTTCTAGGAGGCTATGTGGCACCTCAGCAGGTCGGTGGATGTAGTTGAGCTACTCAGACCTTGGTCTAACTAGATGACCCCAGGTGTCCCGAGGTGACTGGATTGATGAGGTGTTTGAAGTCGCTGAAGTGTCACCACGTTATTCTGTTGCTCCACGTGTCATCTCATCATTAGACAAGCCAAATTATCCCTCACCAATTGCCCCCCAATCCCGAACCTGACATAGTCAACTCGGGGCAGGAGTATTAACGAGATGAATGGATTTGGCCTAGTCTTCAATTCAGTTGTGGTTCAACCAATGGTTCAGACCTGATCAACTCACGAGCTCGACCTTAGGGGCGAGGTCACGTCTCGGGCACGCACAGATGTCACGTGAACGTTAAGCTCTACAGATGTCAAAAATGCACTCAACTATTTTTGCCTCGAAATACGAACAAGCACAACCCTAGGAGTCGTTGGATCTATTTGATCTAGACCATCCGTGCTTTGCTAAGGCGGCTTTAAATAGGACCCTTGGGGACCCATTTCCTTCATCCCTTTTTGGCCTCTGGTGCATTTTGAGGTCGTAGAGCACATTGTCATCAGTGTCTTCTATCAGGTCAGTGAGATTAGTCGTTTCTTACCTTAGGTGAGTCGTCTGCCTTTGCTTTCATTCCTTGTTCTTTTCAATTATGCCGAGTGGTGAGTCTGGTGAGGAGGGAGTACAGTTCGGTCAGGCCGAGGAGGGGTCCTCAGTCCAAGACTGACGAGGTTCCCATAAAGGGGCTTCATCTTCCCATCGACCGCCTAGGGTAGAGTGCCAGACCACTTCAATCCTACTGAACTGTCTGCCGAAGAGATCCACGGCCTTGCGGCTCAGTATAGGTTACTTGACCACCTCGATTACTCCTTTCCTATTAGAGCTTTCCCTTGGGAGCATGAAGAGAATGAGGTCACCATCTTTGAGGAGGCTCTGAAGGTAGGTCTCCGGTTTTCACTCCACCCTTTTATTCCCAAGGTCCTGAATTACTATAACATCAGCCTCAATCAGTTGCATCTGAACTCCATCTATACCTTGGTCGGTACAATTTCTCTTTGGTTCCGTATCGACTTTCCCTTAGACATTAAAACTTATGCAAGCCTCTGCCAAATAAAGCAAAACCCTGCTAGCACCCCAGTCAAGGTTAGTTATTACTAGTCTTGCTGGCCCAGGTACAAGCTTCTTCATGGCTTTTCCTCTAAAGTCCTTGCCTAGAAGACTAAGTACTTCTTCCTCACGTTGTCTGGTGGGTGGCCCTTCCCAACACACTGGAGAGAAGGAGTGAAAGACGTCGAGGAGGAAGCAACTGATGCTAAGCGACTTCTTGGCTGAGGAGAAGCTAATCCAGGCCAGGCTGAGTCCTCCGGGTAGGTCGTCATTACAAGTTCAAGTGTTTGCTTTATTTACTTCATTTTAACTTGATTAACTCTTGGGCTTCTTGTGTAGGAGACATGTCGAGCATTCTGACTTCGGGGTTTCTTCAAAGCATGAGGAAGAGGAAGAAGAGAAAGGTGTCCCACAAGGATGCTCCTTGGGCATCATCTCCTAAGCTCGCTGCATCAATTGCTGCCGAGGCCCTCACTGGAGATCGAGGTGGCCCAAATGTTCGAGCGCACCCTTGGTAACCTAGGGCCCCAACATCTAAGGACGCTCTTGAGGAGAGGCAGACCATCATGGACTTCAGGACCACCTTAATCAAGAGTAAGGAGGCCATCTTCCCTGAGGAGGTTTCTGACCTTTCTAAAATGCGGTCTAGCGAGCTCAGTGGCAAAGTTATGCGCTTCCTCGTAATGGTAAGCTTCCAACTTCCTCATTGTTCTATTCCCAAACTATGTTTTTATACTTAGCTTCTGCCTTCCTTTGTAGGCGAACACCATGACCCACTCCCTTATCAAACAACCCGAGCAGCATTTGGTGAGGGCTAAAATTGCCAAAGCGACAATAGATGAGTACCAGCCTAGAGTTGAACAGGCCGGTCTAAGCATAATTAGGTTGGCAAGCTAGAGCTTCATGTTGAGAAGCCCAAGAAGGAGATGTAGGAGAAGGATGCTCACCTCATTGAATGTGAGGCCTAATTCCTCGATGAGGTCCAAGCTTCAAAAGTCTGAGCAGTTGAGGAGTTCCAAGTCTCGCCAGGCTACTTGTAGAAGAGGGAGGAGTTCGGCACCTATGCTTTCCATCAAAGCTTCAAACTCTGTCGAATGCTAATGAGGTTGGTGTACCTTGAGCTCGACCTTACACCCATCAAGTCCTCAGCCTGTACCAACAAGATGATAGATTAAGTCAATCTGGAGTCGAGTTCCAAGGACAAGGAAGATGGGGTTGGTTAGAGAGATGAGGTCGGAACCGATGAGGATGTTGCCAAGGTGGATGCTACCAACATAGCTAGTGATGGAGACGAGGAGCCCCAAGGTGTCGGAATCCTTTGCCTCTTTTCTTGGACCCCCCCTGGTACATATCTAATGTGTCGAGCCTCCAAGCTCGATTTGAGAAAACTTTCTTCTTCTGTTCTTTTTTTTTTCTTTTATGATGATGTAATCTCTCACTTATATTCAATGAAATTTCCTTTTTTGCACACCTCGTGTTTTTTCTTCTTTACACCTGAAACTTCATGAAAATAAACTAACCCGAGGTGCCTAGGTGTCAAAGCAACTAGGCATAGTACGGGATATAACTCGAAATGCCTATGTGCCAAAGCGACTAGGCATATTGAACTGCCAACATCATTGCTAGGTCGGCATAGGGGGCCTTTAGGCTAAGAGCGACTTGATGTCCCCTTTGAGATGTAATTTAGCTAATGTGTTCCATAATGCAAGTCAGCTCAACCAGGTCGCCAAGGCAAGTGATCTCTTTCTACACTTAGTGAAATTTTTGAAGTTGTGGACGCTAAACTCCCGAGCTCAGATGTAGTACCTCCTCAAATTATCCATGCTCCAAGCATGAGGTGTCTGCATACCCTCCAATGTCTTGAGCTCATATGTTCCTTTACTGATTACACTTAGTACTTTGTAGGGACCTCCCCAGTTCGGTCCTAGCTTACCTACACCAGGCTCAGGTACCATAACTTTCCGAAGTACTAGGTCGCCAACTTGAAAATGGCATCTCTTGACTCGAGCATTATAGTACCGAGCTACTCGTTTTTGGTAGGTCATGGTCCAGATATAGGCTAGGTCTCAGACTTCTTCCACCTAGTCGAGATTGGTCTGCGGCTCGTCATCATTGGCATCCTTGTCGTACGCCTCAAATCGTAAGGTGGGCACCTCGATCTCGGCAGGTATGACCTCCTCTGTTCCATATATTAAATTAAAGAGGATTTCTCCAATTGCCATTTTGATTGTAATTCGGTAAGCCCAAAGAACGTTGGGCATCTCATCTACTCACAAACCCTTAGCTCAGGAAAGCCGAGATTTAATTCTGCAGAGGATTGCCCTGTTCATTACCTCGACCTCACCGTTTGCTGGGGATAAGCTACCGAAGTAAAATTCTTGTGAATCCCCATCTCGATACACCAATTCTGGAACTTGATGTCCTCAAACTGCATCCTGTTGTCCAATATCAGCACTTTGGGGAGTATTCCTCTACAAAAAGTCTTGTACATTTCAGGTTGTAATTGACACCAGTGGCTCAGCTTTTACCCACTTTATGAAATGGTCAACCGCCACAACCAAGAATCTTCTCTACCTGGTCGCAAGTGGGAAGGGACCGAAGATGTCTATCCCCTACTAAATGAATAGCCATGGACCAATTAGATACTTCAAGTCGACAGCAGGCTGGTGTATTATGCTAGCATTCCTCTAGCAATTCACACCTCCAGACGAGCTCAAGTGTCTATTTTCACCGTAGGCCAGTAGTAGCATTGCCTTAGCGCTTTTTGGGCAAGCACCCTTCCCCCAATTGTCCTCCATAGAGACCATCGTGGATCTCGTGTAGCACCTGGCTCGCCTCTATAGAACTCATGCAGCACAGGTAAAGGAGCATAAAAGACCTACAGTACATATGCTCGCCAATGATGACGTATCGAGCTAACTGTCGCTCTACCCTCCAAGTTGAATTGCAGTCTGCTAGTAGGGTCCCATGACACAAATATTCAACGAACGAATCACGATAGGTCTTCAACGAAGACCGTTCTTGAAAAAATGGTAGGATCCATCTAATGGACGCCATAAAGGTTGCGGAATGGGTGGGCGAATTTCAAAAATTTCCTACATTCTCCCAACTGGGAATCATATTCCCTAAATTTAAAATACAATATTCAAGGATCCTGCTTAAACCATAATCAAACCAGATCTGTACCAAAAGACAAATGGGAGGAATATACCTGATCCGGAGAAGCACTATCTCCCAAAGTTGGTGTTCACGCCCAAAGAATGCTCCAAAATCCGTTCCTGCTGAAGATGACACAGCTGTGGATGGAACAGAACCAACAGAGTGCGTCCTACACACTGGATCATTCACAAGAATCCTCTAGAAGTACTAAACACTGAATCTTTTTCAGTCTTTCTTGCAAGACTGATGTCAAGAACAGATTTCTTGACTTTTTTTTTCTGCAAAGATCAAATCTTGCAAAAACATATGGCGGCGGCAGGAGGAGAACTCCAAAAGCGAAAAAGTTGAACTGCTTCTTTCTTTTTCTGGAGTATGAGATCTGATCTCAATTCGCAGGAACCTTTCTTGCGATTTTTCTTAATTCGAAATTTGTTGTATCTCTCTCTTTTTTTTTGTTTGTTAGGGTTTCTCCTCATTTTCTCTTGATTAAGAAACCTCCTAATTAGGAATTATCCCAATCCAAATCAATATTTGGATAGAGGATAATCTTAATCCTATCTGCAAATAAAGTTAGCTTACTCCTGATCTTATCAGGAGGTTACCAGATTCAAATCTAATTTGAATTTGGTCTCCAAGAGTGGATAAGGCAAAAGGCCCAATCCTTTTACTAACATTAATCTCAGATTCGCCCCAATGATGGGTGATCATATTAGCCCACCTCGAAATGGGCTTCTGGCCCATTAATTGTTCAGTGTCTAATTACTTTCCAATCTGCTGCCCAGTTGGGCTTCTTTGTATGGCGTGGGACCCAAGCATTGATCTACACACCAGCCACATGGATTCGGCCCAGCCTTTAATACAAAGCCCAACCGAATTCACTGAAAAACTCAATGAACCCCTTGAGTCCATCATATGGACCTTATGGGCCTAACACTTACATTAAGTGGTCCCTGGGCCAAGCCATCTTATAAAAACCCAGGGACTGTAGTTAAGACAGGCCATCCCAACACTTGGTGGCACACAAGTATCAGCCTTGGCAGGATAAATCTCCCCAGACTTATCCAACGGCTGTGAACATTTAAAATATAACACGAGTCTATAAATGTCCAGTTTTAGGGTTTTACACAGAATTAAACCAAACAACATGAATCAAACATGCACTTTATTTATTTCCACTAAATAACAAAAGTACATCAAATCAGATTGAAGCTAAGGGCATACAAAAACTGTCTAACACTTCTAGCGATATCTATTTCGATGAGACGTACACAAAAGAAACTCTGGTAAGAGAAGAATATGGAAAAATTTAGTGCTACCGCCTGGATAGGGTTTCTTCTCTTAAGTAACTCAAAGATGGTTGTAGCACTAAAAATAAAACCAAGAATATGGAAAATTTACCCCAAATGAAAGGCGACAAACCAAAAAAAACATGGAAAAAAACGACACTTATGAATTCACTTGCAAATGTTTAAAATTCTTAACAAATAACCAACAAAACTTGAAAACACCAAATAAAACAACTATGCATAAGATGTTTGTTTCTTTTATCTTATTAAGACACTAGAACAAAATTACATTGATTGGTCTGTCCTCGTCCAATTATTACTCCGAGAAATAGAGACCAAATTGTATGTTGCACACTGAAAACTCCTGTATTGCTTTCTCCATCAAAATGTTCATTCCTCACAATGCTCAGGAGAATGACAAGCTTAGATTAGTTATTTCCCGTATCACCCCCCAGGTCCCCATCGAATACCACCTCTAAAAACTTTCCTTGGGTCGCATGGAATTAAGAAGATTGCTCCCCCACAATTCAGGGCGATAACACATGGATTTTGTGGATCCAGCTGTCATAAGGCAATTAAGAAACAACCTGCACAGAATAAATACACGATTTAAGAGCAAAAACAAAAGATTAATAAGAGAAGAAAACACTACATAAAATAATCACTTCATTGATGTGTTTGTTAGGCCCAAAATGGTCCACACGTGAGACATTGTGACTGGTGGATGTTGGTGAGGAAGTAAATCAGAGAGGTAACACTGCATTTACTCAACGTATGTTTCATTCTAAGAACAAATAATGATGTTCAATACAGAATAATGCTTTCAACCTGTCAAAGATACAGAAAGACCATTCAATTTGTGAGCTTGAGGAGGTTCAGTTGGATATTAAACCCTACATTTTTTTTTATAAATGATAAATATTTTATTAGAGCATAATTAAGTATCACATGATTACAAAGTACACCCAGCGGAGGCACGAGATACAGCCCAATCCATATAAATTGATATTGCAACTTAGCCCAGAATAGTTCAGACTTATGTACCCCCTGTTTTGCAAAAAAAAATAGCTATCCCATTAGCTGGCCGCCTTCCCATTGGACTGAAACTGTCATATCTCTGACCAGCTACTTGAATCTTTTCATATATTCTTTGTATTTCCAAAATTACAGTTTCAGGTTCCTTCAACCACCCTATTACCAGTTTAGAGTCCCCTTCAATTAACACAGTCTATCATAATTTAAATCTTTACTCTCTAGCAATCCGTACTCCCTGCAAGACAGCTTGGAACAATGCAAAAACTGAGTTCCCTACTCCAACTGGACCTGAAAACACAAAAACAACATGACCTTCAAAGGAGAACTTCCAGCCCACAACAGGTTTAACCCTTGTAGCAGAACTTCTAACTACAACTTCCAAATTTCTCCGCATATCATCAAAGGAGAATTCAGAAAATAACTTCAGGGACTTGGCCCACATTAAAGCTTTATATAAAATGCAATCCAGAACTGCTTCATTATTTCTTTTTTTATCATTGAACACAGGCATTCCTTTCCTCCCACACCAACCAAATCAATGCAGCCCTAATACATCTCCACACAATTTTACCCCTTCTCTTGGTCAAAGAACCATCAACCGTGACAAGTTGAACAATCAAATTGTTCAAACAGCTAAATCTGCTCATTAGTCAATTAGTGGAGCATATTAAGTACTCGGGTATCCTAAAATCTTCTCATTAGTCAATCAAGAAAATGTCCTCTCATTAATCCTAAAATCTTCGCCCGTGGCCATGCTTAAATCCATTAGGATCCTGCTAGCTGTAGCAACATACCATGACTACAAGATTTGGCAAATGGATGTCAAAACTGCGTTCCCGAATAGAGATCTTACTGAAGATGACTACATGCAACAACCGCAAGGTTTCATAGTTGCGGGTCAGGAACACATGGTATGTAAAATAAATAGATCCATATATGGACTTAAGCAAGCTTCTAAGAGTTGGAACATCCGGTTTGACTCTACTGTCAAAATGTTTGACTTTGAACAGAATCCGGATGAGCCCTGTGTTTACAGAAAGTCCAGTGGGGATAAAGTTATGTTTATGATTCTGCATGTAGACGACATTCTACTCATTGGGAATGATGTAGGAATGTTGACTACGGTGAAAGTATGGCTTTCACAACAATTCTCCATGAAAGATCATGGAAAAACCTCCTAGATACTAGATCTTCGACTCTATAGAAATAAATCGAAGTGGATAATAGGATTATCCCAATCTACTTACATTGACAAAATAGTCAAGAGATACAGCATGGAGAACTCCAAGAAGGGAAATGTTCCTTTCAGGCACAGAGTCACTCTCTCCAAGAAAATGTCGCTCAAGACTTCTAAGAAAATTGACGGCACGAAGGACGTTCCCTATGCCTCAGCCATAGGGAGCATCATGTATGCCATGTTGTGCACTCGTCCTGACATTGCTTAGGCAGTGAGTGTGGTAAGCAGATTCCAGACCAACCCAGGGCAGGAGCATTGGACCGCTGTGAAAAATATACTTAAATACCTTCAAAAGACAAAAGAGATTTGTCTGGTATTCGATGGTAGTTCACTACAGATCCAAGGGTATACTAATGTCGATTTCCAGTTGGATCTAGATGATAAAAAGTCTACATCTAGGTGCGTTTTCACAGTAGGATCGTCTGTTGTTTGTTGAAAGTCAGCAAACAGGGGTCCTAATTAGCAAGAATAACAGTCCACAACCCAAGCCGATCACATTGCCATAAGTGAGGCTGCCTAATGAATGAAAGTGTTCATTCTGGAATTTGGAATTCCGCACATCACCCATTCCACTGTTGTGTGACAACACTAAATCCATGGGTGATTGATGTTAAAAGGTAGCATCAGCGGAGAATGTGGCAGACCCAATGACTAAGCCACTGACACAGAAAGTGTTTGAGAAACACATGGAAAGTATGGAACTCCGGCTTATACCAGATTGGACCCAAGTGCAAGTGGGAGCTGTTAGACAGTGAATGCCCTTAGCTCCAATCAAATTGATGTACATTATGACATTTATTGTAAATGAATAAAGTACATATTTGATTCATGTAATAGTGGTGTATTTCTGTGTAATACCCTTAAACTGGACACTTTTGAGACTCATGTTAGTTTAGAATGCTCACAGCCGTTGGATAAGTCTGAGGAGAATTATCCTGCTAAGGCTGACACTGATGTGTCACCAAGTGTTGGGGTGGCCTATCTCAGCTGCCAGAGTGAGACCCGAGATACATGCAATGTAGGTTTACTTGAAACCCTGAAGCGGGCCAGAATTCCAGTGTTGCCCTGGACCTTGGTGATTAGTGGGCAAAACTGAAATATTACACCTGACCCCTAGACTCAATTATGATACTGCACTATGTGCCGGATTGGGCTGTCTTTGATATGCCAATCAGTGAGATCCTTAGAGGGAGTCAAAACCTGGGTATGTTGGGATAGTCCGAGAATTCATCTGAGTGGGGGTGATCATAGTGGCAGGATCAGCCCCTTTGTTGGACAAAGGTAATGATCGGGGATGCACTCTCTCTGATGGAAACCAAGACTGTCGGCAACCGATTTTAATCGTTGAAATTTGTTTTGCAAAATATATTTTATATACAAATATAAATAAATAAATAAATATATATATATTATGGTTTCAAATTGTTTGCAAAAGGTTTTAATTCCCGGGATCCATGTGAACAGAGAGTGCAGCACTGTTCCTTGCAGCCGAGGGAGATGTCCTCTCTTGTCAGGTAGTGTTTGATCATTATGGGCTGAGAGGGTAATACCTGATGGGCTAATCTTGCATCTGCCCACAGTCCATGGGTTTTATAAGGTGGCTTGGCCCAGGGACCACTTAGTGTAAGTGTTGAGCTCATTAGGAGTCTATGTGATGGGCTTCAGAGGGTTCACTATCTTTTCAGTGAATTCGGCCAGGTCTTGTAATAGAGGTTGGGCCAAACCCATGTGGCTGATGTGTAGATCAATGTTTGGGTCCCACGCCATACAAAGAAGCCCAACTAGGCAGCAGGTTGGAAGCAGTTTGAGCACTTAGACTTATTGGGCCTAAAACCATTTCGAACTGGCCTAGTTTGACTAGTTAAATAAAAGGAGCGGATATAGGATTAAATCAGCAGATAAGATAAGGTCTTACCCTATCCACTCAGAGAGTCCAGATCTGAATTCAGATATGGAAACCTCCTAATGAGATTAGGAGAGAACTAATGTAATATGCAGATAAGATAAGGGCTTATCCTTATCTCTTAAAGAGAACTCCTTATCCAAATACAGATTTGGATTAGGAAACTCCTAATGAGATTAGGAGCTCTCTTTAAGGCTATAAAAGGAGGAGGGGGCGAGCCATTCAGATCATCCTCAGCATCCCAAGCTTCTCAGAGATCATATCTCAGAGCACCCAGAGAGAAGACAGCAACAATGTGACTGCACCATCTTCTCCCTGTGTTTCCTCCAGTTGCCGCCAAACTGCCAGTTCGATCTCCTTCCTTTGTAGGAGCGATCAAGAGGTGTCTTGATATCAGTCTTTGGAGAAAGGCTGATCAGAAGTCGTGCTCACTGCCTCCATCGAATTCTTGCTGAAGAATTCGATTCATTGGACAGACCCTACTGATTCTGCTCCACCTTCACTGTGTCATCTTCAGTGGGAGCAGTCTTTGGAGTCTTTCTTTGGGCGTGAACACCTTCGTTGGGAGATATTGCATCTTCGTATCAGGTATATCCCTCTCCTACTGTTTTGGTCCAGATCTGGTTCGGTTCTTGGTTCAAAATTGATCCTTGAAAAATACAGTTTTTCTAAAACAGGGAATGTGATTCCCAGATGGGAGAGAGGAAATTTTTTAAATTCCGCCCTACCTTCCTGCAGGGTTCGGCCATCCATATGATAGATCTCTCATCCCTTCACTCTCTATCTTGATCCACTCTTGAAGATAGAACTGTTGCATTGCATACCAATTATAGTAACCTTTCCATCCATAATGTACAAAGTATGGTCAAGTTACAAGTAATTATTTATAGGATGGCAGGAAAATTGAGTTAGACCTAGACTAAAGCAAATCAACCAGGTACTTCTGAATGAAAATTAGGCAACCACTTTTAATGCTTAACTAAGCATTCTGAATGAAAATTAGGCAACCACTTTTAATGCTTAACTAAGCATTGTCCCAATTATACGAGGGTTTCATACATCTATTTTGTAGTGGAAAAATAAACTTGGAACAATGTTTTAAAAGTGCAAGGATATTCTACTAGGGTGCAACCTGCACAACCTTGGGTTAGGCTTTGTTAAAATTTTAATGGGCTCGACCTGAAGGCCCATGCCCAAAGTAGTGTAAAATGCTAACTCGGACTAGCCCAATTTGCACCCCTACGTTGTAGTGCCTAAGGAGCAAGGAACAAGGAGCAACAAAAAGCATTAATTTATATATCAGAACAGTAATACATACGAAAATCAACCCAAGAAAAATAAATGTAAAAAGAGAAATAGCAGAAAACATAAGAAGATGGTGAGACAAGAAAGGAAAGGGGAATTCAATCAGTTCTCTCTTCTTTCTCCTAATTACTATTTATTAATTCAATCATAATGAACAGAATTACAAAGATGCCCTTAATGGGGTGGCAAGCTCTTAAACATAACATAAAAAAGAGTTAACAAGCATATATGGACGAGCCCGATTAACATAAACATAACTAATAAAAGACAAGAAATAAAAGAGTACTAGGGAACATTCAGTCCAGTCTTTCTACACTCCCCCTCAAGCTGAGCACAGATGTCAACTATGCTCTGCTTGCTTACATAATGTAGTAGCTTCCCTTTTGGAACTCGCTTGGTCAAGACATCAGCTAATTGTTCTTCAAAAGTAATAAATGGCAACTAAATTTTCCCTTTCCAATATGAAATGTCTATCCACCCTAATATGCTTTGTTCTGTCATGTTGAACAGGCTTGTGAGCAATGTTGATGGCTGCTTGGTTATCACATAAGATAGAGAAGCTTGGAACTAAACCTATAGAAAAACCAATAGATCATAATCATAGAATAAATGAATCAAATGGTGAGATAGTTAAGGATGTAGGAAGATATCTCCAATGCAGCTAGTGTGGTGAGCCAACAGATGCATGCTCCTCGGACACATTGGACAGCCACTAATAGGTTTCTTGCTTATTCGAAAAAAGAATCATGGACGAGGTACATTATTTCCAAAATCTTGGGCATATTAAACTAGAGGCCTATACAATTGCTGATTGGGCAAAATGTTTGAATGATGTCTACTTCAGGATTACCTTTGTTGGGGATAATATGGTTTCTTGGAAAAAGTAAAAAACAGTCTGCAGTGCCCAGATTGAGTGCAGAAGCCAAATACAAGTCCATGGCTCAAGGTGTCTCAATTATTGTGACTTCAATTCCTACTGGAGGAACTTGGCATTATAGTAGAACAACCGATGATGTTATATTGTAATAACCAAGGCTGCTATTAATTTGGCCCACAATCTTGTCCAATATGATAGGATGAAGAATATTTGAGGTGGATAGGCACTTTATCAGGGAATGAGTAAGTAACCTCAGGGGAAGTCTGCTTGCCCTATATTTCATCTGAGTTCCAGTTAGCTGATGTCTTCACCAAGAAAAATATGGAACAAATCTGGGTCAGAGGGATACAACCAGTACTAGTGCCATCAAGAGGTCAGAAAGCTGGTGAAATTTCTGGGGCAAGATACTCTACTTCTCTTGCACATATAGAAAGTATATATGCCACTTCCAATCCCGTTTCCACTTGAAGTACGGGGCAACCTCCCTAGATTATAGACTTTGGAGCCTTGGAAAGAAAGATTCTCCATTCTTGATGGTTGTCATACCCCCATAGCAGGAAAAGGCACTATAATGTTGTCTTATATGGTTATACCATTACTTTATCATCTGTTTTGCATGTTCCAAAGTTGCATATTAATCTTTTATCTGTTATTAGCATGACCAAGCCTTGAATTGCTGAATAATCTTTTGTTCCTAATCATTGTGTTTTCCAGGGTCTAGGATCAAAGAGGGTGATTGGGTGTTGGTTCTTTGATTTTTTTTTTTTTGTTTCCCAAGTAATAACATAAGTTGTTCACCTTTTGCTATTGTTTATAATTTTATATTGATGTGTGAAGACCCTATTCTATTCCCTCCATGGGTTGCTATCATTATCTTCTTCTATTTGTGGATGTCTATTTTCGCTATTCTTCGATTTAGTTGATGTGGTCTCATGATGAATTACCTTCTTTGATTCAATGTTTTCATCAGATGATTCTCACACAGTTTGATGTGAAAATTAACATTTTCAGATCAGATAATGCTAGGGAATATTAAAAAAAAAACTAGCATCCTATTTACAGGAGGAGCATGGGGTTATTCATTAGAACAGTTGTACCTATACACCACAACAAAATGGTGTAGCCAAGAGGAAAAATAAACACTAGGCGGCATAGAAATTTATGGTCTGTGAATTGGTATCCTATTCGTTTTTGGGTGATGCTTCCACAACTATTTTCTTGATCAATAGGATGCCATCGTGCGTTCTTGATGTCAAAACATCATAGTCTTCTTTTTCATGAGGGGAGATCTTTCATATTCCTTTGTGGGTGTCTGGATGTACCTATTTTGTCCATGACCTTGGTCCCCATACTAAGTTTGATCCCAAAGCCAAAAAATGTGTTTTCCTTGGGCATGCTCAAAACCTAAAGGGGTACTGTTGTTATGATCTAGTGTCAGAGAATCGGTATGTCATTTTGGATGTTACCTTCCTCCAATTCACCCCTTTCTTTCCTCATATTTCTTCTCAAGGGGATTGTTTTGGAGGTGAGAGCATCCAATTTCACTTCATGTTCCTGCTCCATTACCTACACCTACACCTCTTTCCTTGCATCAACCACTACGTGCTACATTACAATTTTTTAGGTGGTATGCAAGAGGTTGTTTGGGTTTGCCTGAGGGGCTTGGTACAAAGGCAGTTCATAGAATTAGGAATGCATAATGTTTAACAATACATTATCTATTTGAAGTAATGCATTCGGAAAACAATAAAGGTATAGAGTATTGCATGCTTGAATATGTTTTAGATGTTATACTTGATTTTGTTTTAAATTTTCATTTTAAATAATGTTCCGCATGTTATGTTTATGCATCTTAATTTGAGTTAATGGGTTTTTAACATTTATTTTTATTTTAAGTTTATTTTTTAATTAACATTATGTTTAATATTTTATTTTTTTGAATTGTTTTCATTTTTTGGCATTTTTTGAATTTTTTTTTGCCTTGCTTCAAAAAGGTGCACACCTTGCCTTATGCCTCACACCTCAAGCACAAAATGCCCCTTGTGCTTTTAAAACACTGATTATAGTGATCTTGGAGGCACCATTCATGCACTTGCATGAGAACCCACATCATTTCCAATTACCCCATTTGATCCCAAGTTTTCTATTTGCCACATCACTTCCACTTGCCCCATCTGATATCAGGTTTTCCTAATACTAGTGACAAACCTCTTGCCCCTAGTACCATTGGTGATCTTCCACTACAATCTACAACGGGAAGAGAGAGTGTATCAATTTTACAACTCATTGTAATTCACATCATCTCCCATAAAGTGCTTTATCTATATATCATGTTGTTGCGAAATACAGAGGAAGAAAAGAAGAAGATTTTCTTTATTGATGATTCAAAACATATTGAGCATACACCTTAAATAAGAAAAGATAGGAGAGACAAACCCCTAGAATTTTTCTCAATCAAGGATTGACTAAATCTTTCCCTTAATCCTAGGATCTGACTTTCCTAAATTTATTCAAATCTAATCTTTCCTAAATTTGTTCAAATCTCAAATCATATCTTTCTTAATTTGCCGCAAATCCTGTCTTTCTTAATTTGCCGACACTCCCCCTCAAGTTGGTGCAAAGATATCTATCATGCCCAACTTGCTGACTTGAAGTTCAAATGGTTGTCTCAACAAGCCCTTTGTTAAAATATCAGCAACTTGTTGTGTGGTTGGTACAAACGGAGTGCAGATTATTCCTTCTTCAAGCTTCTCCTTTATAAAGTGTTTGTCAATCTCAACATGTTTAGTCTTGTCATGTAGAATCGGATTATGAGCAATGTTGATAGCTGCCTTGTTATCACAATACAGTTTCATAGGAAAGGTCATTGGTATCTTGAGATCTGCCAGCACCCTCTTTAGCCAATGAACCTCACACACTCCTTGAGCCATTGATTTGAATTCAGCCTCAGCACTACTTCTAGCAACTACACTTTGCTTCTTGCTTCTCCAAGTAAGTAAATTGCCCCAAAGAAATGTGCAATACCCCGAAGTTGACCTTCTATCAGTGATCGAGCATGCCCAATCCGCATCTGTGTACACCTCAACCCCTCTCTTCTCATTTTTCTTAAAGAAGAGTCATTTTCCTGGTGTGCCTTTTAGGTACTTAAGAATTCGATACGCAGCTTCAAGATGTTCTTTGTACGAGGAGTGCATAAATTGACTTACCATGCTCACAGCGAAGGCAATATCAGGACGTGTATGTGACAAATAAATCAATCTTCCTACCAGCCTTTGGTATCTTCCTATATCTACTAGAACCACATCTTTAACTTCTCCAAGTTTAGTATTAACTTCTATCGGAGTGTCTAAAGGTTTGCATCCACTCATTCCAGTTTCTTTCAAGAGATCTAGAATATATTTTCGTTGCGAAACCACAATGACCTTCTTCGATCTTGCCACTTCCATTCCAAGAAAGTACCTTAGCTGGCCTAAGTCTTTAATCTCAAATTCCTTGGCTAGGCTCTGCTTTAGTCTGCTCAACTCTTCAATATCATCTCTAGTCAAGATTATGTCACCAACATAGACAATCAGAACCGAAACCTTGTCTTTGGTGGATCTTTTTGTGAAGAGAGTATGATCAGATTGTCCTTGACTATATCCTTGACTTGTGACGAACCTTGTGAATCTTTCAAACTAGGCTCTGGGAGACTGTTTAAGTCCATATAGAGATTTTTTTAGCTTGCATACCTTAGTTCCAAACTTCTCAGTGAAACCAGGTGGAGGCTCCATATATACTTCTTCTTTAGCTTTGCCACTGGAGAAAAGGTCTCAGAATAGTCTACTCCATATGTCTGAGTAAAGCCTTTCGCTACTAGGCGAGCCTTGTATCTCTCCAAGGATCCATTTGAGTTGTACTTCAGAGTGAACACCCATTTACAACCGACAACTGTCTTTCCATTCGGCAGGTCCACTTTCTCCCAAGTAGCATTCTTTTCCAAAGCTCTCATATCCTCAAAAAGTGCTTCTTTCCACTCAGGAACATTTAGAGCCTCCTGGATACTGTTAGGAATGGATACACTAGACACTTGTGAAATAAAAGTACAATATGAAGGTGAAATATTTTTGTAAGATACAAAATTTGACAGATGATGTTTTGTACAAGACCTAACACCCTTCTTGAGAGCAATGGGAAGATCAAGCTGACTGGAAGAATTAGAATTACGTGGAGGAATATTTTCAGGGATTTTTGGAGAATTATCATGAGTTTCATGATCCAACCTTAGATCAGATTCTTGTTGATGCTGCGGAATAGTGCCTCTCCTTTTCTGTGCTAGATATTCCCTTGAATATACAAGGCCTTTATACTGTTTCGCACGCATCTTTGTTGTTTCAGCTTTTTCATTTTGAGAAGGCATCACCAAAGGTTGTTCATTTTCAATATTTAATTCATTTGTTTCCACTAATTTTGTATTTTATGCCTCGCTTTCTTTTGGTGACTGGTTGTGAGGAACATCATTATGGACAAATTTAAACATTAAATCAGAACCATCTAAAAAACCATCTTCACTAGTATTGCTCTCCCCCTGAAGATGGGAGTTGCTGTAGTACGAAGTTCCTTCAAACAATGTGACATCCATAGTCACAAACATTCTTTTCAAAACTGGATCAAAGCATTTGTACCCTTTCTGATTAGTGGGATAGCCTACAAAAATACATTTGTGTTTTTGGATCAAGTTTTGAACGTTTACGATCATGGTTATGAGCAAAGGCCACACTTCCAAAAATTTTTAAGGGAATATTTGTCACTAGCCGAGAGTTTGGAAAACAGTCAATGAAAACCTGTATAAGTATTTTAAAATCCAAAATTCGTGTAGGCATTCTGTTAATCAAATAAGTGGATGTTAAAACGGCTTCTCCCCAAAGATACTTAGGAACCTTAGTTTGAAAACTTAGGGCTCTAACAACTTCAAGGAGATGTTTGTTTTTCCTTTCAGCCACCCCATTTTGTTGAGGTATATTATTACACGAACTTTGGTGTACAATTCCTTTCTCAGCCAAAAACTTCCCTAACACATTGTTAAAAAATTCCTTTCCATTATCACTTCGAAAAATTTTAATCTGAGTCTAAAATTGTGTTTAAACCATGTTAGAAATTTGTGAACACAATTTCAGCATCAGAATTCTCTTTTAAAAGGAAAACCCAAGTTACCCTAGTATAATCATCAATAAAAGTAATGAACCACCGTTTTCCAGAAAGAGTTGTTACTCTAGAAGAGCCCCAAACATCACTGTGAATCATGGTAAATGGTTTTGATTTTTTATATGGTTGAGACTGAAAAACAGCACGATGATGTTTTGCTAATTCACAAGATTCACACTTGAAAACTGAATGATTTTTATTCATGAATAACTTGGGAAATAGATGCTTTAAATATTAAAAGCTAGGATGACCTAATCGATAATGCCATAACAAAACTTCATTGTCATTAGAAATAGAGATAGAGCTGAAACAAGTCTGTCGGTCTTGCCTTCCAAAGGTAGATCCTTTATTAAAGAGATAGAGACCACCATCCTGTTTAGCACCTCCAATCATCTTCCCCGAGGTTAAATCCTGAAATTCACAACAAGAAGACTAAAAATGAACTCTACAATTATGATCAAGGGTAAGTTTGTTGACTGATAAGAGATTGTACGATAGGTTAGGAACATGCAGAACATCTTTGAGGTATAGAGAAGGAGAAATAGGTACAGTTCCTTTCCCAGCAATAGTAGCAAAGGAACCATTTGCAATCTTAACCTTTTGATTCCCTGCACAGGGTGTATATAAAGAAAAGAATTGCGAAGTGTCGGTCATAAGATCAATGGCACCTAAATCTAATATCCAAGAGCCATTAGATTTGGTACAAGCAATGGCTGCAGTGAAGAAATTACCTGACTGAGCTAGAGAACAGGATGGGTTAGAGTTTCTTAACGATTGAGATTGAAACATTTTATATAAGTGCTCTATTTGTTCCTTTGTGAAAGGAAGAGACTCTGGGGATGACTGCTGCCCTAGATCCGAGTTGCTTACTTGAAGTGCACAGACATCTCCCCCTGACTTGTTGTCACTGCCTGATTTTTTCTTTCAACCCGCCGGTTTTCCGTGCAGCTTCCAGCAAGTTTCCCGAGTATGCCATGGCTTTCTACAATGATCACACCAAGGCCTCTTCTTTCCTCCTCGTTTATCTACATCTAAGTCTGCACCTCGAGCCACAACAGCAGACCCTTCATTCTTTGTTTTTGTTTCACTAACATTCTTTAACATCACTTGCCGCCATCCCCGAACCTCATCAAGTTCTTTGTTCAAACCAGCCAAGAAGACAAACACACGGCCTCTTTCTATCTTCTTTTTGTACCGAGCACTGTCACTGGGACTTCCCCATTCTTCTTCTTCAAATAAATCCAACTCCTGCCAAACATCCATCATCTCATTATAATAGGCTGTTACTTCACGTTCACCTTGTTGCATCTTCCACATTCGAGTATTCAGTTCAAACAGTTGTGAATGATTGTCCAAATCTGAATAGGTTTCCCTAACAGCTTCCCACACATCACGAGCCGTCGGCAAAAACATGAATGGTTTTCCAACCACCGGATCCATAGAGTTTATCAACCAGGTGGTAACCATAGAGTTTTCAGAACGCCACTACCTGTACTTTGGATCATCAGTTGCTAGTGGTTTCACTTCATTCAAGTAGTCGAGTTTCCCTTTGTCGTCAATCACCAACCGCACGGACTGAGACCACTCAAGATAATTTTTTCCATTCAGTTTGTTAATGGTAATTTGAAGGGAATTCTCAGACAGAGAAAAAGCCACAGGCTGAATACCTCCCTCCGAAGACATCACACCACTGGTAGCATCCGAAGATGTTGAACCTGAGCCAACCATGGTGGCCTTAAAATTCATGATCGAACCCTATGGCTCTGATACCGTGTTGCGAAATACAGAGGGAGAAAAGAAGAAGATTTTCTTTATTGATGATTCAAAACATATTGAGCATACACCTTAAATAAGAAAAGATAGGAGAGACAAACCCCTAGAATTTTTCTCAATCAGGGATTGACTAAATCTTTCCCATAACCCTAGGATCTGACTTTCCTAAATTTATTCAAATCTAATCTTTCCTAAATTTGTTCAAATCACAAATCATATCTTTCTTAATTTGCAGACACATGCCTTCCTGTCTTCCCTTGATTCAGTGTTTATGCCTAGGAATGTTAATGAAGCTCTCCCTAAAACTGAGTGAAAGGCAGCCATGTAGGAGGAAATGGAAGCTTTAATTAAAAATCAAACTTAGAGTGCAGGTGAGTTTTTACAAAGAAATATAAGGCTAATGGTAGTACAGAAAGATACAAGGCAAGATTGGTTGCGGAGGAGTACATATAGACGTATGGAGTGGATTACTTGGGGACTTTTGCTCTTGTGACAAAGATGAGTTCAGTTTGGGTTCTCTCTCTACTTGCAAATTATTCCTGGCCTCTCTTCAAGCTTGATGTTAAGAATGACTTTTACAGTGGAGATTTGTAGGACATAGTGTATATGAGGCTGCCAGTAGGTTTCTAGTGGTGTTGATGGAAGAAAGGTGTGCAAGCTAAAGAAATCATTGTATGGTTTAAAGAAATCACCCAAAGCTTGATTTGATAGGTTCGAGGGAGCTCTAGTTCAGTATCAGAACACTCCCTAGGTTCCATAACCATATTTCTTTAATAATTATCCACAATTTTTATAAGAAAAATATAGACTTCATGTTAAAGTATGGAAAATCAACATATTCATGAGAAGAAAGAAAAGAAAATTCAAAAATATATATACAGGGGCTGAACCCCTATTTTTGGTTTAGGAAGTCGAAAAGAAAAGGTGTTGATTAAACAAAATTTTAAATTCTTCCTTATTGGTTCGGGTTTTGATGTCTTTGAGAGTTCAGTACATTATTTAGCAATGTCTGTGTTGATTAAACCCTAACAAATAAGAAAATAATACAAAGAAATTAGTATATAAGCACACAAAATGAATATTTTAGTTTAATACATCTATTTTATAATTATAATCTCAAAAGAGCATTTTTTTATCAATAATCTCAAAAGAGAATGAATATAAAAGTATTTTATAACACAATATACAAAATTGCTTGGTGATTAAGCAAGGCGAGCCTCCAAGGGTGCCTTGTCACCAAGGCATCCCCTTGCCACCTAGTCACTCTTGACAGTGTTAATAGTATATGTGTATGATATTGTGGTCATTAGTGATGATCTAGAAGAGATAGATATTCTGAAGAAAACAAGAACTTGTAGGAACTTTAGTATTTTCTCGCCATAGAAGTGGTATAGTTCAAGCATGGGATCTTTTTTCACAGTGGAAGTGTGTGTTATATTTGTTACTAAAGATAAAGAAGCTTGGAACTAAATCTATACATAAACCAGCAGATCAGAATCATAGAACTAATGCATCAAATGGTGGGCTAGTTAAGGATGTAGGAAGATATCTCCAATGCAACTAGTGTGGTGAGGTAATAGATGCATGCTCCTCAAACAACACAGTGGGCGGCCACTGATAGGATTCTTGCTTAACCAAAAAAAGCATCATGGACGAGGTACATAATTTCCAAAATCTTGGGCATATTAAACTAGAGGCCTATACAATTGCTGATTGGGCAAAATGTTTGGATTATGTCTACTTCAGGCTTTTGCACCTTCGTTGGGGATAATATGGTTTCTTGGAAAAGTGAAAAAGAGTCTGTAGTGCCCAAATCATGTGCAGAAGCCAAATACAAGTCCATGGCTCAAGGTGTCTCAAGTATTGTGGCTTCAATCCCCACCGGAGGAACTTGGCATTATAGTAGTAGAACAACCGATAATCATATTTCTTTAATAATTTATCCACAATTTTCATAAGAAAAGTATAAACTTCATGTTGAAGTATAGAAAATCAACATATTCCAACATATTCATGAGAAAAAAAAAGAATAAAGAAAAGAATTTTAAAAAATATAGGGGCTGAACCCCTATTTCTGCTATAGGAAAAGAAAAAAAGAAAAGGTGGTTAGAAGAAAATTGGTATAAAGACACACAAAATTAGTAAAGAAAAAGAAATTAAATGTGTTGATTAAACAACATTTAAGTTCTTCCTTACATATTGGTTCAGGTTTTGAAGTCTTTCAGGGTTCAATACAGCATTTAGCAATATTTGTGTTGATTAAAGTATTAAACCCTAAAAAATAAGAAAATAATAAAAATAAATTAATGTATAAACACACAAAATGAATGTTTTAGTTTAAAAATGTCTATGTTAAAACTATAACCTCAAAAACCCGCTATACAAAACCGCTTGGCGATTAGGCGAGGCGAACTTGTTGTTGTTGCTGTTGTTGTTGTTGTTGTTATTCTTATTATTATTATTCTCAGCAACACAGAAAAAAAAATTCAGGATTATCAGCAACACAGAAAAGAAAAATTATTATTCGAAAAATCAGGATACAACAAGAAGTTGTGAAAAGAAAAAACCAGCTTTAGAAAGCTGACCCGATCCAAGATTACATTTGAGCCCAAAAACAGATGTGTTCTTTGTAACCCTTGCTTGGCTAAGCTATCTGCCAAACTATTGGCAGTTCTCCTCACCCATCTCGCTTGGATTGACATGTCCTTTGGTAGCCATTTTTTTTATCAATAACACCATCTTCATTAAATTAAAAGAAAAGAGGAATATGGATATAAAAGGGGAGATAAAATAACTTAGCTCCCCAAAAACAGAAAACAAAGGGAATGCAACGAAGAAAGATTAAAAACTAGCCCAAAAAACAGACTCCCTATTCACTCCTTGCTTGGCCAACCCATCCGCAAATGAGTTGGCACTCCTCTTCACCCAGCTATACCGAATCTCAATGTCCCTAACCCAGCCAATAAGAACTGTTTTTTTTTCATTGTTAAAGTTCCACAAACCACTGTCCTCTGTCTTCAACCAACTAACCACCACCTTTGAATCACCTTCCAGGATCAAACGGCTGATATTTAATTCCTTTGCTCTTCGAATTCCTTCAAGCGCTGTGTTAATGAAGGGGTATTTCGGTCTTTGTACCTGTTGAGAATGTTGATGTGTACTATTATGTTAGTTCAAGTGCCTCTTACTTAAATAAGGGCACTTATGTCTTTTCCAATTATATTAATAATATAATAACAGGTCTAGCCGAAACTAGGGTTAACTTTTTTCCTAATTCGAACCAGACCTTTTCTCTTCTTCTTCCTCTTTCTTCCTTCTTCTTTCCTCTCTTCCTTCTTGTTGTTTACTTTACTTTTCAGATAACAAACAAAACAGACTTCTAGGGCAGGCTGAACTTCAACATGGTATCAGAGCCACATTAAACAAATCAGACTTGCTAGAATTCTACTTTCTGCACATTCGAACTAGGGCTTCTCTTGGATTTCTCAACCGTTGGTTGGAGACTGAGAAAAGGGTTGAAAATGAGTGATTGCCCTCTTCCCTTGGAGGTTTCTATACCTCCAGTGGTGTCGTTGGAGATTGGTTGTTGTGGTTTCTAAGCCCTCCCCTAATTAATGTAGGGATAGTGTGTGTGGTGCAGTGATGTTTCATTCCTTCGTGTGGTTGGCCTTCAAGCGATGAGGTAAGGAGTTTTTTTTATGCATAATTTTTGTTATGGAACACATGAGAGGTGTGGTACAGATCGTATGATGGGTTTTCAGATTGCAGTATGCTAGGGTTTATGCTAGGGTTTATGCTGGTTTGTGTGTGATTCGAAGGGAAGTAGTGTTTACTTAATGGTGAAACTTCTGGTAGCTGTAGAGTAGGGTTTGTGGTGTTACAAGTACGGCTTTCAACCTTTATTATTGCTGAAATCAGTGTGCAGATTTCGATGAAATGTTTGTGTGCAGTGTGCAGTGTGCAGTGTGTAGTGCTCAGGATTCAATGATAAGGGAATTCGGCAATGGCAGATAACAGTGATAGTAAACCTAGTGTGATGATATCTACTGACTACCTGAATGTCCAAATGACCTCCATTAAACTGAATGGAGAGAATTATGTCCCTTGGGCCAAGTTTGTAGAGGTTTTTCTGAAGGCGAAGAAGAAGGTAAAGCACATAAGAGAGGAGAAACCCCCCACTAATTCTCAGGAGTACGAAGACTGGGAACAGGAAGATGCATAGATCATCACATGGTTGTGGAACAGTATGAAACCCAGAATTAGTGTGAACTTCATGTTTCTTGACACAACCAAAGAGGTGTGGGATCATGCTAAGAAATTGTATTCTGGTCAAGATAATACTACTAGGGTATATCAACTGTATCAGGAATACTTCAATCTGCAACAGGGAAATCAAAGTCTTGAGGAGTACTATGCCAGTATGAGAAATATCTGTAATGAGTTAAATGTCTATCATCCTCTCACTTCTGATGCCAAGGTCCTTTGTCTGAAAGTGTTCCTGTAGGAATGTCTTCAATCTGTCAATGCCCATTTTATCATTCCCAGTCACAACGATATCACTTACATACACCACCAGTAGTATTTTGCCTGTCGGAGAGTCATGACTGAAGACAGAGTGATCAACTTGGCACTATTTCATACCAAACTTCCTGACCACCTCACTGAACCTACCAAACCATGCTCGAGGGGACTGTTTAAGTCCATATATAGCCTTCTTAAGACTGCATACCTTGTGTATCCGTCACGTGTATACACATCGCCCACGTGTACCGACTGCGACTCCTCCGGCTTCATCACCGTCGACAGATCCAGCTCCAAATCCGACACCAGCCTCCGACTTTGATCTTCCTATTGCCTCACAGAAGGTAAACGCACCTGCACCCTTCACCCTATTTCCAATTTTGTTTCCCTTACTCACCTCTCTGCCTCCCATCGCCAGTTCATCTCTTTGTCATCCTCAGTGGTTGTTCCTAAGGATGTCCAGGAAACCCTTACCTCTCCAGAGTGGTGTCATGCTATGGAAGAAGAGCTCTCTGCCCTCCATCATAATCACACTTGGGAACTCACCGCTCTTCCTCCTGGGAAGCAGGCTACCGGTTGTAAGTGGGTGTATACCGTTAAGTACTTGCCAGATGGTCGTGTTGAGCGCCTGAAGGCGTGGATGGTTGCAAAAGGGTACTCCCAAACCTATGGCATTGACTACACAGAGACATTCTCCCCGGTTGCTAAGATAGGGTCAGTTCGTGTTGTCATCTCCCTTGCAGCTATGTATGATTGGCCTCTATATCAACTAGATATCAAAAATGCCTTTTTGCATGGTGATTTGCTCGAGGAGGTCTACATGGAGCAACCACCAGGGTTTGTTGCTCAAGGGGAGGATGGTAAGGTAATGCAGACTTAAGAAGGCTATATATGGACTTAAACAGTCCCCTTGAGCATGGTTTGGCAGGTTCAGTGAGGTGGTCAAGAAGTTTGGTATGAAACAGTGCCAAGTTGATCACTCTGCCTTGAGTCATGACTCTTCGGCAAGCAAAATACTACCCGTGGTGTATGTAAATGATATCGTTGTGACTAGGAATGATAAAATGGGCATTGACAGATTAGAGGCATTCCTACAGGAACACTTTCAGACAAAGGACCTTGGCAAATTGAAATACTTTTTGGGCATAGAGGTAGCAAGATCTAGGCATGGCATTAATTTGTGTCAGAGGAAATATGTGCTTGATTTACTAGAAGAAACAAGTTACTAAACCGACTGAGACACCTATGGAAACAAATACGAGGCTGAGCAGTGATATAGGTGAAGTATTTGAAGACCCTGGCAGATACCGACGACTTGTAGGCAAACTAAACTACCTAACCATTACTCGGCCAGATATTTCATTTGTGGTTAGTGTGGTGAGTTAGTTCATGCAGAAACCTTTGGTCCCACATTAGAATGCAGTGCTAAGGATTGTGAGGTACTTGAAAGGAGCTCCTAGTCGTGGTTTGCTGTACAAATGTGGCAGAAAACTAGAAGTGGAAGGATACACCAATGCTGATTGGGCAGGTTCCATGTCTGATAGACGGTCTACCACAAACTATTGCACCTTTCTGGGGGGTAACCTGGTAATGTGGAAAAGTAAGAAGCAAATAGTTGTGGCAAGAAGCAGTGCAAAAGCAGATTATAGGGCCATGGCACATACTGCTTGTGAATTAATGTGGCTAAGGAACCTTCTACAGGAAATAGGATATGACATCAATACTCCAATGAAGCTCTATTGAGACAATCAAGCAACGGTTCATATCTCTTCCAATCCGGTGTTCCATGAAAGAACCAAGCACATCGAAGTTGATTGTCATTTTGTGAGAGAAAAGGTGCTGAATGGAGTGATAGAGGCTGCATATGTTAATACGAGAAACCAGTGGGCAGACTTGTTTACAAAAGGTTTGAGTCGGGGAGAGTGGACTACATATGTAACAAGCTGGGAATATATGATATATACTCACCAGCTTGAAGGGGAGTGTTAGTGAAGGGGTACTTCGGTCTTTGTACCTGTTGAGAATGCTGATGTGTACTATTATGTTAGTTCGAGTGCCTCTTACTTAAATAAGGGCACTTATGTCTTTTCCAATTATATTAATAATATAATAACAGGTCTGGCCGAAACTAGGGTTAACTTTTTTCCTAATTTGAACCAGACCTTTTCTCTTCTTCTTCCTCTTTCTTCCTTCTTCTTTCCTCTCTTCCTTCTTGTTGTTTACTTTACTTTTCATCTAACAAACAAAACAAACTTCTAGGGCAGGCCGAACTTCAACCCACTGCAAGGATTTTAGCCCTAAGAGAATCACCTTCTCTAATAGGGCCAGAGAATAAAGCAGTAACAATCCCTTCCACATTCCTAAAGACTCCTCCAATCCCAGAGGACCCTGGATTCCTTACATTGTTGCCATCAAAATTCAGCTTTATAAAGCCTGAGGGGGGAGGGGACCAAAACGGACAAAGAGTCCTCTTACATCTAGCAATGGAAGCAATCTCTTTCCAGTTTCTTAGCAAGTCATCCACAGGAAAATCTGAAAACAACTGCATAGATTAGCCAGGGGACAGCCCTTAAAAGGATTCGATCTAACAATTCTTCCAATGTTCTTTCCTTGTCGGAAAAAATGTTTCTTTCTTCCCACAATGACCAGGATATCGCTGCCCTAATACACCTCCACATAGTCTTCCCTCGCTTCCTAGGCCAACTGAAAAAAGGAGAAAACAAACATCGGATAGTCTCCAGAGGATACCAAGAACACCCAAAACAGGAGAAAATCCACTCCCAAACAGTTTTAGCTGCCTTACAAGAGACCATGAGGTGGTACTCAAATTCCCCATCAGCTTTACAAAGAGCACATCTATTAGGAAGTACACAATAATTGGGTCTCTTTCTCTGAAGTAAGTCTAAAGTGTTGATTCTTTCCAGGAAAATTTCCCAACAAAAAAAACCAACCCGAGGAGTAATAGGCCTGCTCCAAATTTCCTTAACTGGAAAGGACAACCCAAAGGGGATAGGAGGTTGAGTTAAGGTTTCAAAGAAAGAAGCACAAGAAAAGGTACCAGAGCTAAAAAGGCTCCAAAATCTGGTGTCTTCCTTAGCAGGGTTTAGGAAGACAATCTCAAGGGAGGCTAGCAAAGTTACCAAGCTATCCATGTTTGTATCCCTAATTGCCTTACGCAGGCCAAGGTTGGCTGAAGGGACCAAGAAAGATGATATGGGTTCATTTTTCAAGTCTGATAGAGCATACAAGGAAGGAAACCGGTCCTTTAGAGGAGAATCCCTGACCCAAAGTTGTTCCCAGAATTTTATTCGGTTACTAGAGTTTAGACCATACATGATCCAAGGGGAGAAAACTGGAAGCAAATTGTGAATGGATTTCCAAGGAGAAGCAGCTGAAGCCCTTGCCAAGATTCCAGAATCCTAGCCATTGTCTTCCAACCCATGAATGCTAGCCACAATCTTAGTCCACAATTTATCCATTTCCAAAGAAAACCTCCACAACCACTTCCCTAGTAGAGCCATTTTCCTTTTCTTGAAATTACCAATCCCAAGACCTCCTAGTTTTTTACACCTAGTGACCACCTCCCAACTCACCCTATGATCTCTCTTCTCCTCTCTAGGCTCCCAGAGAAAGTTCCTTATTAATTTTTCCAAAAGATTTGAAACCTTTGAGGGGATCTTAAACACTAACAGATAGTAGATAGGCAGATAGGTTAGCTAGGGTAGACCTAATGAGAGTGACTCTCCCACCTAAAGAAAGATAATTTCTCTTTCAGGCCACCAGCCTCTTCTCAAACTTTTCCACTACCGGAGCCCAAAAGCTAACACTCTTAGGATTATCTCCTAAAGGGAGGCCCAAATATGTCAGGGGCCAATCCGAAGTTGCACAACCTAGCTCACCTACAAATTCCCTTAGGTCCCTTTAGTTCACATTCACTCCCACCACACAACTCTTATCGAAGTTTACTTTGAGGTTAGATATCTGCTCAAAGAGTTGTATTGTCAACCCAACGCATTCACTCCCGCCACACAACCACAGTCCCATTCACCAGGATAGAATAATGACAAGTCTTAACACAGCCCCAGATCCACTTACACCACCTGTCTCCAAAACCAAAACTCCTCAACACCTCCATCAAAAAAGACCAATCAACCAAATCATAAGCCTTCTCCAAATCCAATTTGCAAACTACTCCCTTCTTCTTTGACTTCCTAAAGCTCTCCAAGGAGATCCTCTTCTTGGTAGCCATTTAAATCTCCTGAATTCACTCCTCAAATGCCATGTCACCCCCTCCCCTTTCTGCAGCCATTTTACCACATTTTTCGAGTCTCCCTCAATGATCAGAGGGCACAGGCTGCAACCCATTATCTTTACTTATAGCAGTTCTAGTTATAGCCACCTCAGTAAGGGTATTATTGTCCTTTTACACAAATTTATATTTTTTAATATAAAAAAATACTAATGACAGTCACAGCCAGAACACTTTTTGGCACCCCTTCTCCAATCTTTTCTTCTTCTTCCTTCTCCAAGAACTTTCTGCTACTTTCTCTTATTTTTTTCCCTGTTTCTACTTTCTACTGCTGTTTTTATTATGTCGTTGTTATATGAGCTGGGCCCTTAATGTGCTTTGTTAGTTCTTATTTTATTATGCAGTCGCCCACTATGGGCATATTTGTCCTACTCTTCATTGTAACCACTCTCATATAATGAATAGAATTGGTGCACATCCCATTCAGTTTTTCTCCCCAAAATTACAACTCTTTTTATTATTTTTCTCTTATAATTTTTCATTTCTGCCTTCAGATCTGAATTAAGTCAACTAATATAAAACATTTCTACAATTTTCTTCAACTAATTTATGTATCAAGCAAGGCCTACTTAGGAGAAAAGAAAGAAATAAACTAATTTAAAATTCAGTATACCTCCATATTATGCACTTTGTTGAATTTGCCGGTGTATTTGCAGCATCCAGTCGACATACCCACTGGTTCCACAACTCTGGTCCTCCAAAAGGTTTGCAAACAGCAGGAAAGCTTCTCTTGGTTGTTCCCCTTGTCTTAAGAGCTGGGGCAGCTGATAGTAGTAAGGGTTGCTTTCCCTGAATCTCTTCAGTATCCCTATTAGCTTCTTTGACATCTCATTATCTCTCTCAAAAAGACTAACCTGAATTGCGAGATCAAAAAGGTTAGGAAGGTCAACAAACCAAAGCACAAGCCAAAAGGGAATAAAGACGAAAGAAGTGTGAATTTTAAATTAGTTCATGATTATCATTGGATGATCCAGTTACAATTTCTGAGAGATATCCCTACTCACTGACAACATCAAATATATAGATAAAGCTAAAATCCTTTAAGACATATTTAAGAGGCATGGACCAACAAAATAAGCCACTTATATCAAGAGACATGAGTCAACAAATATCAAAATAGCTCATGAAGATATTTACAAGAAAAATAATTCTGAAACTATTCCATCAGTAACCTGACCAAACAACTATATTAATGCAAAAAGATGGAAAGATATAATCCTCTGGCTCCACATGCAACAAGGAGCAAGAACCAAATCTCTCATAGGAAAGCATGCAATAACATAAATTTTGATTTAAGATATATCAAGGGTGCCACATAGCCTGTCATAATGACATTATTCTGGTGCAGAAAACCCCCAAAGCAAATCTGCTCTCCCCAACCCTCCTCCAGCTAAGCTTTCTGCTAGAGAACTAGAGTATCTCAACACTGATTTGATTTACAGTTCACCCTAAATTACAAATATGCAGCCTCTTATGATGCCCAAAAATCCAAGACTCAATATGTTAAGCACTGAACCACACAATCACTATCCAGGAGTCTCCCTCAATCTCCATATGCTGAAAACCCACCCATGCTCATAATAAATTGCAATCGTTGTAATAGGCTTTCAACATCTGCTCTAAGGAAATCTTCCAAAACCAATGGAGCCCTAGAAAACTAGCAAAACATCACTTGTTGGATCCCTAAAAACTTCTATTCCTTATGGTCCTTGACTTTTTAATGAAACAACTATCAAACTTGATATTTCTTTTTCATTGAGGTGAAAGCATGGTTCACAATATTTGTGATATTGGCAAACTATCCCCGAAATATTTCCATTTTGCTAGGTTGCAATAGGAAGTTTTCTAGCAATCTTTTTTTCCAAATATCTCCAATATTTTTCCAATATGTAAGCAATAATTCAGATTTCATTGGTACACTATATAAGGTTTAAAATTTTTTTGATCAATAACTCTGAAATGATTTCATTAATTAGAAAAATTAAGAATACAACAAGTTGAAAAAGATACCAGCTATAGTAAGATGACCCAAAACAGAATTATAAATGTGCCCAAAACATGTGTTCTTTGAACCCCTTGCTTGTCTAAGCTATCTGCTAAACTGTGGGCAGATCTCCAAACCCATCCCACCTGGATTGACATGTCCTTTGACAACCATTTAAATCTTTCGAATCCATTCTTCAGCTGCCATGTCATCCCTTCCCCTTTCTGCAACCATTTTATAACAGTTTTTGAGTCTCCCTCAATGATCAGTCTATTAATACCCAACTCTTTAGCCTTCTCAACCCCATATGTTGCAGAGAGAAACTCGGCCCTTGCCACATCACCCTACTCCATAGGACCGGAGTAAAGAGCAATAATGTTTCCATCTTCTGTTAGACAGTGTATGCCCTTAGCTCCAATCAGAATGATGTACATTATGACATTTAATGTAAATGAATAAAGTACATATTTGATTCATGTTATTATGGTGTGTTTCTGTGTAATACCCTTAAACTGGATACATATGAGACTCGTGTTAGTTTAGAATCTTCATAGCCGTTGGATAGATCTGGGGAGATTTATCCTGCCAAGGCTAACACTGATGTGCCGCCAAGTTGGTTGGGGTGGCTTGTCTTAGCTGCTAGGGTGAGACCTGAGGTACATGCAGTGTGGGTTTTTCTTGAAACCCTGAACTGGACCAAATTTCAATATTGCCCTGGACTTTGGATATAGATGGGCAAAACCGGAATGTTACACCTGACCCATAAACTCGATTATGGTACTGCACTAGGTATCGGATTGGGCTGTCTTTGATATGCCAATCAGTGAGATCTGGTCAAAACCTGGGGTATATTGAGAGTCCAAGAATTCACCTGAGTGGGTGATCATAGTGACAGGATCAGCCCCTTTGTCGGACAAAGTGAATGATCGGGGAATGCACTCTCTGGTGGAAACCTAAACTGCCGGGCAGTGGATTTCAAAAGTGTTTGAAATTTGTTTTGCAAAATATATTAATATAAAGTTATACTTATATATTATGGTTTCACAAATTGTTTGCAAAAGGTTTTAATTCTCGGCATCCATGTGAGTAGAGAGTGCAGCACTGTACCTTGCAGCCAAGGGAGAGGTCCTCTCTTTTCGGGTAGTGTTTGATCATTATGGGCTGAGAGGTTAAGTGTAAGACCATTGAGGGTAATACCTGATGGGCTAATCTTGCATCTGCCCACAGTCCTTGGGTTTTTATAAGGTGGCTTGACCCAAGTACCATTTAGTGTAAATGTTGGGCCCATTAAGAGCCCATGGTGATGGACTCAAGGGTTCACTGTCTTCTACAGTGAATTCGGCCAGGCCTTGTAACAGAGGCTTGGCTGAACCCATGTGGTTGATGTGTAGATCAATGTTTGGGTCTCACCCCATACAAGGATATCCAGCTGGGCAGCAATTTGGAGGATAAGTGAGCCGATAGACTTAATGGGCCTAAAGCCCAATTCGAACCGGCTTAATGAGATTAATTAAAAGGGGGCGGTTCTGGGATTTAGACCAGCAGATAGGATAAGGGGTTATCCCTATCCACTCAAAGAGTCCAAATCCAAATAAAGATTTGGATCAAGAAACTTCTAATTAGATTAGAAGGGCTGATCTTTATCTGCATATAAGATAAGGGATTATCCTTATCACTTAAAGAGAGTCCAGATCCAAATACAAGATTTGGATTAGGAAACTCCTAATGGGATTAAGAGAACCTCTCTTTAAGGCTATAAATAGGAGAGTAGGGCGAACCCTCAGAACGCAATAGAAATCATCTAAGTGACTGCTGATTTCCAGAGAGAGACAACACAGTTTGACTGCACTGTCTCCTTCTCTCCTACTCTTGCCACCATACCAGTTCGATCTCCATCTGTGGGAGCGATCAAGAAGAGTTCTTGATATTACCTTTTGGCAGAAAAGGTAATTTGAAGTCGTGCTCACTAGCCCTCCATCAGATTCTTGCTAAAGAATTTTGTTCTTGCTGAAGAACCATCCTGTCGATTCTGCTTCATCCTGCACCGTGTCATCTTAGGTAGAAGCAGTCTTTGGATCTTTCCCTGGGCGTGAACACCTTCATTGGAGGTCATTACTACTTCGTATCAGGTATATCCCTCCACTGCCTTTTGGTTTCAGATCTGGTTTGGTTTAGGTTCAAGATTGATCCTTATAAATGCAGTTTTCTAAAATAAGGAATGTGATTCCCACATGGGGGAGATAAATTTTTGAAATTTTGCCCAACCTACCTGCAGGGTACGGCCATCCATATGATGGATCTCTCATCCCTTCATCTTCATCTCTAATGCCCCCCCCCATGCCTAAGGGGCCTGAATTTACCCACATGACTTTCATCGTCAAAGTTCACTTCTTCCAGCCATCTGTTGGAGGAGACCATGCCTCAAAAAAATTGTCGTCTTGTAGATGAAGAGGCAACAATAAGTCCCCAAACCCTAAAAAAGTCTTCGACCTTAAAAACTGAAAACAACTTCAAGCTTTTTGCCCAATGTGCCACCCTCAAAAAAATAAAGTGGTTAACTAGGAACATGAGGTTTGAGGTAAAATGGGTAAATAGGTCATCTAATACTATGGTTGATTCTCTGGCTAACAGGGGTTATCCAGGGAGGTCCTTTTTTGTGCTACATTGTAAGTTGTTATAATATAGTGAAAGTTATACTTAACTAACCAAGAGAGGTTGCATCGCATGCCTCTCCTTAGGACATTGTACTATTCTCCTCTACTGATTAATAAATCTCATTCATTTATCAAAAAAAAAGAAAAAATGTGCCACCCTCAATGTTATTTTTTCGACCATGTAAGGTTTAAAATCTTGGAATATTATTAAAAACTTTTTCAATATTTCATTAAATTATTATAATTTTTAAATATATTTTCCTAAAAGAACCATGATGAATTAGTGATATTCTATATTACTCTGATGGACTATATATTTACGGTTTAAAATTTTAGAATTTTTTTATCAATATTAAAATTTTAGAATATTATTAAAAACTTTTTGATATTTTCCTAACATCATTATAATTTTTAAAAAATATTTTCCTAAAAACCCATGGGAAATTGGTGATTGGATATTATTCAATTATTACACCACTAGAATTCAATAAAAAAAAGTAAAATGCATACAACTACAAAAGAGTATTTTCAAATTAATCAAACATATAGTAACAAAAAAGAAAAAAGTCAAAATGTCAATTAATTGACATATTTAATGAAGGGAAGATAGTCGTGGTCATTTGAGCCTTAAATGTGCAATCATATTCATTCTAATAATTCCTCAAAGGTTTATTAACAAATTCCATGTTTCTAGAATTCCTTTCAAATTTTTTAGATTTTCCAAATATCTTAGTGAAATATTTCTGAAATTTCTCCATCTCTACAAGGTGAAATGTCCATGGATATCAAAATTGCAAACCATGGGAGGAAGGACACAATTCTGGTTTCTAAACTATCTCAGTGTAGATGGGATGACTATAAACATTGGACCAAAAACAGATCATGTCATCAATAGATAAGTCTGTAAAATCAACTATTGTTCACAACCAATGAACAGCCATGGGAGGAAAGACACAATTCTCTCCTGTCTCTCTGTTCTCTCCTTCTAACAGGTTCCGCATCAGAAAGGGGGTAGAGTGACCTTGATTAGGGCGACACTTGATAGTCTTCCGGTTCATTTTCTTTCTGTATTCAAGATACCCTCAAGGGATGCCAAGAAGCTAGAAAAGGTGATGAGGGATTTCTTGTGAGAGCCAGGGAAAGAGAAGATGGATCGATTGATTAGGTGGGAGATAGTCAATAGGAGTAAGGAAGAAGAGGGATTAGGATTGGGAAATCTAGTTCTTAAGAATGAAGCTTTACTAAGGAAGTGGCTTTGGAGATGGCCGTTAGAGAGAGAGGTTGTGGCACAAGGTGGTGAATAGTATTCATGGCTGTTTGCAGAAAGGTTGGGATGCCAGGGTATTTCGACAGGCGACTCTTGCAACACCCTAGTAGGCCACTCACGGAATTCTACCACATTTTCTCAATCTAGTCAGGTATGATGTTAATTCTGGACACAATGTTCTTTTTTGGGAAGACATTTGGGTGAGAAACCAACCTCTTAAAGACCCTTTTCCCTCTCTTTGCCCTCTTCCCCTTTATAAGGAAGAGTTGGTTTCCAGTTTTATTTCCTACTCAGATTCTTCTATGGCCCTCAACTGGGATTTTGGTTTCCGTAGAGGATTACGTGATGATGAAAGTGCTTGTGTTTCAGATTTATTGTCTTCACTGTCTATTTGTTTAGATCCCCTCAAACCTAACACAAGAATTTGGACCCCCTAACCCGAAAGGTTTGTAAATCTCAAAATTAGGACTGTCACCACTTACTGATCTCTTGCTCCTTTGCTACAGCTTTATGGAATTGGATTCTTACATTGTTTGTGTAGGTGGAACCTGCCATCTAATACTAGTTTGTTGCTTAGTCCATCTATTTTTTAATGGCACACAAAGAGAGGGAGAATTATGTGGAAGTGCACAAGAGCAGCTTTGTTGTGAACAGTTTGGGAAGAAAGGAACACCAGAATCTTTTGTGAAAAAGAAATGAGCTTCTTGGAAGTTAAAGAATGTATTTTGACAAGGGCAATTCAATGGCTGAAAACTCTAAAGATCTTCGATGCATACTCTATTGATGACCTGTGGAGAAGCTGGTTAGCAGTAGCTAATACTTCTACCAGGAAGGACAGACATGGGGTTGAATGGCTGCCACCAAGGGAGGAGTTTATCAAACTGAACTTTGATGGAAGTAGCCGAGGAAATCCAGGACCTTCAGGCATAGGAGTGCTGAGAAACAAAGATCGTGATATCTTTGTACTCAGGTCCAGCAGGTGTGGGAGACTCTTTAAGGGCCAAATTACTGGCTGATGTACAAGGAATCCAGCTTGCAAATCAGCTAGGCATGGAGCATCTAATTATTGAAGAGAATTCTCAGGTGATAGTGGGTTGGCTGAAGGATCCAGACACTGTGATTTGGGGTTTTAGAGATCTTCTCAAAAAGGTTAAATGGTTAATAAGGAATATGACAATCAGAGTTCAGTGGGTAGGCAGATCAGCAAACTCGTTGGCTGATTCACTTGCAAAACAAGGGGTTTCCCGGGATACTTTATTTTGGGCTTCAGTGTAATTTCTTTTGTACTTATAATTCTGTAATTAGCTTTAAAGGAAAGGTTGCATCCCGTGCCTTTCCACGGGTTGCATGTAACTCTTATTTGCGGGTTTAATAAAACTTCACTCATTTATCAAAAAGAAAAAAAAAAACAGGTGTCACATCAGAAATTGACCCAAAACAACTTATAATTGTTTTAAAACTAAGACAAATCCAAAGGTAATGATGGGGACACTCCAATAAGAACTCCAATCCCTAAAACAACTTTAATATCTCATTACTAATCCTACTAAGACTAGCTTAAAGCAAAGACAGAGATTTACTATAAAAAGTAAGTTAAAAAGTCACCACAGTAATTTCAAAATAATAGTAAATTTCAGGAAAACTCAATATCATCTTCTCAAGGCACGTGACTAGGAAAAGAAAAAACTGAAACAATATCAATATCCATAAACCAACAATTCTAAAATTGGTATGGGAATGGAAAAACTGATTTGTTTCTCCATGGATTCTTTCCTTGCTTTGATATTTGCATCAACATGGACCTCTACTATTTTCCTTTAGCCAACCCATTATTACTCAAGTCCCCTTTCACCATCAAAGAGAAAATGTTGGGAGATCTCACCAATTACAGCCCTTGAACCACCACAAGCAGTTCAACCCTTAATGAGCTTTCATGACCTATAGGTCCTGAGTACAAAGCTAAAATGATGGACAAGGAACTTGGTTTCCCAAACTGCAGCCATCCAAATTTAATTTAATTAGATTAGGACTAGGCAGATGCCATTGGCCAAGCAATCAAAGTTCTAGCAGAAGTATTAGCAGCAGGAAAACCTTATTTTCCATAAATTGGGCAAAGTCTAGGTGAAAACAAAAAGATACCCCTATTAATAGTGATATAGGTTAAAAATAGTGATGCTTTATTTCTTAAAAGAATAATTTATTAGCAATCAATTTAAAGATGTTCTGGTTTACATGGGGTATGTGCAAATCAACACCTTCAAAAAGTAATCAAAAAATTCAATTATTTCTTGTTCAAATCCAATGAGGGGAAAGACTAGCATGCTGGGGGACCACAAAATTCATTCTCGACATTCAGCATAGATAACGAATAAGAACTTAAAAACAATATAAGTAAACCAATGACCTTATATGAAATCAATAATCTTAAAGCACTAAAACTCAGAAATCAAAAATCAAACCTTGGATGGGTCAGGAAAAGTAGACAAGTCCATTCCAAGTAAATTAACAGCAATATCAGAAGAAAGCATTTTCCCAAACCACAAAATGAAGCAAAACCCATCATCATAAATATATAGACCCCTGGAATCTAAGCTTTGCATGGCTAATGGTAATGATTTTGAAAATTTTCCAAAATCATCAATCTTCATGGACGCCTGCAAATAAGAAACATAGTTATAGTCCACAGAATTTAGCATTTAAAATAATTGCAAGGGAAAATAAAACAAGTCTTACTTCCTTACATTTTGAAGGTATTCATCAATCCGAATCAACCTAGGATAGAGAAGCTTCAATAGTGCTGCAACAGGTAGAGTCATCATAGTGTAACCAGCTGCACAACGTTCATCAAGCTGAGCATCAGCATATCCCCCACGGAGTGGTACGGATTTGTATTGTGCTAATCCATACAAAAGCAAGAATTGCAATGACTCCGGGTATATCATCCTGCCACCCAAGCGATGCTGCACAGCATAGAGATTTCGATATTCTCTAAGGGCTTTCACAATCCTCTGCTGAATAAAGTTGCGTGCATCTTCCAGCTTATAAGACAAAGTTTTCTCAATTGCTGTAGATTTGATTGGTTCATATTAGAAGCTGAAACCAACTCAAGATCAAGTAGTATAATTACCAAAAGGGGGGAAACAACATAACAAGAGACTATGTTACCCAAATACAGAAAGGACATGGTTGGACATGGTGTTATGGAATTTACACTAAAATTGAAGCACCCAACACAATACAGAAAGGACATGGTTGAACATGGTGCATCTTCCAGCTTATAAGACAAAGTTTTCTCAATTGCTGTAGATTTGATTGGTTCATATTAGAAGCTGAAACCAACTCAAGATCAAGTAGTATAATTACCAAAAGGGGGGAAACAACATAACAAGAGACTATGTTACCCAAATACAGAAAGGACATGGTTGGACATGGTGTTATGGAATTTACACTAAAATTGAAGCACCCAACACAATACAGAAAGGACATGGTTGAACATGGAGAAATCTTAATGACCAATTCTGGTCCAATAGGAAATAGGAACTTAACACGAGATGAGCTATCGAAGCTTCCAAAAGGATTGCACTTTAGCTTCTCCATGTCAGTTAATGAGCCAGAAAATTCCCTGGTGGAAGAAGGGATTAACAAGGTTGACCTATAAACAGTTACTACCCCAGAGAGTACACTCTAGGATGACTTGCACAGCACTTTAGGTGACTGGGGCAATAACACAGTATTACTTCTTTTTATTATAGAAAAAGAAAAAAAAAAAACAACTACTAAAATAATAAGGTACAATGATAGGTGAATAAAATATCACCAATAGAGATAGAAGAAACATGGAAACAATGACTTCTCAACAAAAGATTGTAACCCCTATGATTTCAACAAAACCCTCACAAAATTAATAGGACAGAACTGAAATCATTTGTATTCCAACAGCAGCAGCACCCTAATCAGACTCTACCTTTCTATGCTCAGGATTCTCTACTCACCAACTCCTTAACCAAGATCATGCCTACTTGGTATTAGCAGCTATAACATCAACTTCCCCAAATTTAATAGAAGTTCTCCCTCCATTCTTGCTCAATTTAACTATAATATTTCAACATCTCTATTTCAGTCTCTTTCCTCTAGCTCCATGAACACCTTTCTTACAAATTAATCTTTTATAAGACTTATGTTTAATTGTTGGTTCAATTTTTTATTTATTTGTGGTGATATTTTTTTGTTCTTCTGCCTGCTTTTGTTATGGTTCCCATTTCCTTTTACATCATAAGAGCAATGTTTAATTGTTGGTTTAATTTTTGTCCTACTTATTGTGGTTTTTTTTTCTTTGATCGATTACTTATTGTGGTATAATTTACATGCAAATTTTGCACAGAATTTAGTAACCTTCATTTCTAATGTTTATATGTGAATATTTGAGCCCAAAAGTAATGTGTTTTCATTTTTTATTCTAAGTTATTAATAAAGTTAATATTTAGAACAAGTCTGGTGGTTGCCATTGTGTAGAACATTGAGTTGCCAGTGTAGAAGCTAATATGGGATGAGTGAAGGAGCCCATACTATCATAAGTAGTAATTGAGATGTAACTACAGAGAGCACAACTGGTCATTGCTTCTCATGTCAAATCACTCTAAGTTCCATTTGCATTGTAAAACAAGATTAAATGTACAAGGACTATTTTTGTTCCTAGCACATACCTCTCTATCCGTGTTAAATGGAGCTTATGGGTTCACAAGTTTTAACAGAGATGATAGGAACCTTCATTTTGATGTTCTGCATCTGTTGTATCATAGCAGGCAAAGTGTTGGCAAAAGGTAATATGGGTCTATTAAAACACACAGCTAAATGTGTTTATCAGTAATTGTTATAATATCTTTGTTGGACCAATCTCAGTGGACACCTTAACCCCTGCATTACAATCACTTTTACAACAAGTTCATCATCCTAATTATTTTTACTGACCAAATATAGATGCATACATAACAAAGGAAAAGCTTAATTGGGAGAACTCTTAAACCCAGAATTACATGCACTTGCAGCTGAGTACCACCCACTGGTCTCACTGGTATGTTTCTAAGCAACCATGTTTTCACCATGATCTATATATCTATATAGTTCCCCTCTACATATCAGCTTGCAACAAATGTGAAATAATCTATGGCATTAAGGTAGATATACCAACATAACCTGGTAATTGAAGGAGACTCCAAAGTTGTTGTGGGATGGCTGACAAATCCAGGCTCAGTTATATGGTGCTACAGGGACCTTTTGAGGAAAGTTAATTGGTTTTCAAGGAACATGACTATTACCTCACAATGGGTGGGCAGAACAGCAAATACCTTAGCAGATGGGTTAGATAAGCAAGGGGCCTCAAGGGAACAATTTTTTTGGGCAGTTCTGTAACTTTTTGTTTTAGTCTGAAGTAATACTCCATTCTTGTTTTTTAGGAGAGGTAGCAGCTTGTGCCCCTCCATGGGTAGCCTGTAATGACTTAACCTCTTGATCGTTCTTTAATAAAATCTTTTTTTGATAAATAATTCTTTAATAAAATCTTATTCATTCATAAAAAAAAAAAATGTAGATATACCACCCACGAGACCATGTTAAATTCATGCTACAACCTTCTGGAAACCCCTACTAGGATTTTGGAAACCAATAAAAAACAGACAAGCAGATTGGCCAAAGTCGACTTGATCAAAGTAATTCTTTCTCCCAAAGATAAATAATTCCTTTTTCCAGGAGGCTAATCTCTTTGTAAATCTATCCACAACAGGGTTCCAAAAGCTTCCATTTCTCAGATTATCTCCCAATGGAAGGCCTAAGAAATTCATAGGCCAATGTGAAACTTCACTTCCCAAAATAGTTGAACATTCTGACATCTCCCTTTCATCCATATTAATTCCCACTACACAACTCACATTAAAATTGATTTTCAAATTTGGCATTTGCTCAAATAGTTGAACCACCAATTTCATGTTTCTTACCAATTTGAGATCATCTCCCTCACAGAATATATACTATATAATCAGCAAACTGCAAAAGGATGATAGACACTCCATTCCATCCCACTCTCTACCCTCTCACCAACTCTCTCAAGTGTGCTCTATATATTAATCTCCCTAAGACATCAGCAACCAAGGTAAATAGAAAAAGAGAAGAGGGTCTCTCTGTCTAATTCCTCTACTAGCTGGAAAGTGATCCACTATAGTCCCATTCACCAAAACTGAATAGTGGCAAGTTCTAATACATCCTTGAACCCATTTGCACCACTTAACTCCAAATCCATAATTTCTCATCACTTCTAATACAAAGGACTAGTCCACCAAATCATAGGACTTTTCATGATCAAGCTTACAGACTATGCCCATTTTTCCAATTCTTTTAAGCTCCTCAACACTCTCCTTAGCAACTAAGATCTGATTAATAATCTGTGTATCTTTAACAAACATCCCTTGATTTGAGTAGACCATATAAGGAAAGCACAGATCTAATCCTCGAGGAAGCACCTTTGCAACAATTTTATAGAAGCTATTAACCAAGTTGATGGGTCTAAACTGTCTTGGTTGATTTGCATCCAGTCTCTTTGGGACCAAAGCATTGAAAGTGGAATTCAGTCCAGGATTTAATATCCCTCTTCCAAAAAAAACTCAGTACATCATATCTTTTAAAATGTCCCAACAATCTTGATAAAAAGCCATTGTAAACCCATCCGGCCCCGATGCTTTAGCTCTATCCATTGAAAACACAACTTCCTTTATTTCTTCCATATAGAACCTTCTTTCCAACCAATCCTTGTGGTCTGCCAACAACCTTGGACAATCTAATCCTTCTAATCTTAACCTCTCATTCAGGTGTCTTCTAGCTTTGAGATGAAATTTTTCCTCCTACTATTCACTAGAGCTTGGAAGAATTTTGTTTTTCTACCCCCTTCCTTTACCCACTTGTGTCTAGAATTTTGGCTCCACTTATTTTTTCTTTCAATAAAATATCCTCCAATTGTTTCCATGAGGTCCATCTCTTCTCCTTATCACTTTCCCCAAAAGTGCCCTCAGCTTCTTTAGCATCCAAACCTCGATTTGATTGATCACCTCTTGCTTTCTCTCCTCTAATCTCCCAAATTGTCGAATATTCCAATCTGCTATTTTACCATTCAAACCCTTTAGCTTTTAATGGAACTTCATGTCCTCCCAATTAACCCTTGACTGCTTTCTTCCCACCACTCCCTAATTTCCTTTTTAAATCAAAGGTGATTCACACAGAACACCAATTTGGGGATAGACACCAGCCAGATCTCTTTCTCTGTAATAAGTCGCATGTGTTAATTGCACCATGGTAAAATCTCCCAACAAAAAGCACTCACCCTAGGGGGGATTGGACAACACCAAACTTCTCTGACTGAGAAATGCATGGAGACTGAGAAGAAGAAACCAACACATTAAAAAAGGAACAATAGTGAAAGCCCCAGAAGGATGACCAGTCCATAATTGGCTATCCACTTTATTGTTATCAATATAAACCCCATCCAGCAATTATAACAATTGTGACACAAATCTCACCTCTAAAACTCTCAAATTCCTTCAAAAGCCCCAGTTCCAATGAATAGTAGAAAGGATGGAGTTTCACCCACCCACAGATCCATAATCAAACTCAACATTATAGGAAGAGAAGTGCAAAGCTTCTCATAATCACGTCTAATGATCAAACAACAAATGAAAACATTGTCATGACAACTTAAACAAAATGAAATAAAGAATGAAACGAAATGAAATATTTACCTGGTGTAATACAAGTGCTACTTTACTAGTGTATGTGTGTGTCTGTGTATTGAGAGATACAATGATAGAAACAACCCCATTACTAAATGTATGAGACATTAATCTAAACCATTCTTCTACAAATTGATTAGCCACAATAGAAATGTAAGGAAGATGCAAACACACAGGAAGTTGGTGGAAAGGAACATGAATTTTCAATCCCTGGCCAACTTGAATCAAGAGTACAATATTACTAGGCAGCATATTCTCAGGCATGGTGATTTGTCTCTTTCCCAAACTACTCTCTAGTTCATAGTGAGGAGCATAGAAGTCATGATGAAAGCACCTACTCCTAAACATTCTGCTCTAGCTATATATAGAGTTAAGGCTCCTCAGAGTAAGGGTAGTGGTTCTAATGTGAAGGAGGACGGTGCATGTAATTAAGCCAAAACATACATGTGAGACATGCTTGGAGCTTCACCAACAATTCTTTGCATCTAGTTTCAAAAAGACTAATGGCAAGAAGAGTAGTGCCAATGTGGCTTCATCTACTACAAAGTCAGACTTCGTGGCTACTGGTCCTACTGTCCCCCCTCCTTTCTCTTCTATGGAGTCATTAGATGTAGACGGAGCATATACAAAGAGGTACAACAGATATTTACTACAGTTGGAGAATGCTTTCACCAATTCTATCCCTGCTTCTACATCCACTTCCACTAGTCCCACTGCATGTGCTAATTCGAGGATACAATCATACATGTTACTGCTCATGTTGCTATACCATAAGTCCATCCCATAGATTATAGATTCCAGTGCATCCGACCATATGACCAGCATTTCATCTTTGTTTCATTCTTATTGTCTGACCTCAGGTAGTGATAATGTGTCTAATGCTAATGGGTCACTTGCACCTATTTCCAGGTAGGGTCATGTTAGGATTTCTAGTGCTTTGAATTTCGCCACAATTTTACATGTTCATAAGTGATAATCTACTTTGTGTTAGCAGCATTACTAAACCTTTACACCATTCAGTTAGTTTTTTATAGTTGTTGTATCTCTAAGGAAATTACTTCAAGAAGGACGATTAGGAGTGGCCATGAAGAAAAGGAACAGATTGCTTTAAGCCTTTTCTTCATCTTGGCTCGCATTTGTCCTACATTTCTTGGTATCTTTTGTTTCCGTCCAGTCTCCAATGTGAAAGATGTCAAATTTCAAAGCACTGAAGACAGTCTTATTTTTCAAATAATAAAAGATGCTCTAGTACTTTTGATCTTGTTCTTACAGATGTGTGGAGACCATAACATGTTGCTTGTACAGGTAGATATCATAATTCTTATTATTTGTAGATGGTTTTTCTCATTTTCATGGATATATTTGATGTGCTCCAGAGATGAGGTTTCTCACTTGGTTCATTGATTTCATAGAACGATTTTTCCTTATTCGATCAGCAAAGAGAAGTTTACAAAAATAAAAATGAGTACAATAGATTGGAAGGCATCAGCCATCTCAAAATACAAAATGAATTACACTTTTGCCAAAACATTTGTTGCCCATTAACCCCTTGTTTTGCTAGAGCATCCACCATCCCATTTGCAGTTCTTCTCAGCCACTTAAAAGCTACATTTAATTCCCTTGATAGGCTTACAATTTCTCTAAAAGCATGCTTGTAGATCCAAGGAACTTGACTATTGCATCTTGTCCAAGAAATGACCACTTTCAAGTCCCCCTCCACTTCTAATTGCTGAAAAACCAGATTGCTTTACCAATCACAGTGTCCTTGTAGCAAGGTGCCAACCATCTGGTTGGTAAGGTCTCCTGATGGTCATAGCAGAGAGAGCAATGCCATCATATAGAGCCCAAAACAAGGCCATCACTTTTCCATATGACTCACCTCCTCCTATAGGACCTGAAACAAATCCAGCACTTTTCCATATGAGTCTCAGAAAACTCCCCTTATACCAGCCATCCCTTGAATGCCCAAAGTGCTCCCTTCAAAATTCAATTTTACAAAGTCAATTGATGGAGGTTTCAATTCCACAGTTACCCTATCCTTCTCGTTAGCAGACTGTGCCACTTCTACCCAAGTTCTTACTATAACATTCACAGAGAATGTTTGAAAATGGTGCAACAGTATTCTACCCAAGTCCTTGGTTTCAAAACACTTTCCAGTCTACTTTATTCTAGTGATGATGTCTCTTCCAGTCCACTTACAACCAATGTTGTCAAAATCTTACAATTTACAATATGATTCACAGTTTGAATCACGAATCCCAAAGCTTTCGATTCGAATCTTATGTCTAAATCCTTTTTTCTGCAAAAATCTTATGATTTTTGTTTGAATCCTATGATTTGATTCATAAATCTTACGCTTTTTATGATTCAAATAAATTCAATTAAGAATTAGATCTCTACTTTGTTTTTTTTTTTGTTATGTTTAGCTTTGCCATGGGAGACTTTTTTTAAAGCTCTGACTAGAAAATGACTTATGACATTATTCAAGACTAGAAATTGAGTTTACTTTTTAAGTTTTACTACTAGTGAATGACCCCGTATTAAGTATGGGGAATCAGTAATGTTAAATTTACATTATGGAATCAATACTGTTAAATTTATATTTATTAATATTTTAAATAATTATTAAAATTTAAAAAAATAGCATTTCAATAATTATTAGAATATGGATAATTTTCTTTTGTTATAATACGTAGAAGGTTAATGATTAAGTGAAATTGATAGAATATAGGCAGAAGTGATTGTGGATAACCACCTTCGCATTTTCTGCATTTTTTTAGGAATGGATTGAAAATGGTGGTAGTGGGTTGTGGGTTTTGGCAGCAACTTCTCAGAAAATGCCACATGTCTAGCTTTCCAAAAAAATGAGAAGGCCATGTGTCTAAATGGTAAGGAGTTGTAGCCTGGTAGTGGGTTGTGGGTTTTAGCAGGAATTTCTCAAAAATTGCCACATGTCTAGATTTCTAGAAAATGAGAAGGCCACTTGTTTGAATGGTGGTACTGGGCTGTAGGCTTTAACAGCAACTTCTCAGAAAATGCCATAAAAAGCCATGTGTCTGAATGGTAGGAGTTGTAGCCCAAAAGCCCATATATATATATAGGTCATTGTATGTAGATTTGTTTGATTTTCAAGTCAAACTTGATTAAATCATCTTAGGCTTCTATTGTATAAGTGGTAACTTCTATTATTTTAAGTACATGTATGTTAGATATAGATTAAGAATAGGGTAAAGTCACTTTCTTATATATATTTATCCTTTTAATATGTCTATATTTAATTTTTTGACAAGTTTGTAAAAAATAAAATAATCTTACGATTCACGATTCGATTCGATTCGATTTGATTCATTTTCTCTATGATTTATGATACGATTATGATTTTCAAAACATTGCATACAACTGCTTGGATGACTTGTTTTGTCCAAATTTTTCATTCCCATAGAACTAAGTTTGATCTTGAATTTAGTGTGTCTTTTTGGGATATGCTTAGAAAGTGTATTGTTGCCTTGGTGTTTCTACTAGAACAAGATTTGTTCATATGGATGTCACATTCTTTGAATTTTGGTAGTTCTTTAAGCATTTAAGACAGGAAATCATAGTATCATACTACTACTCTATTATGAGATCAATCTCTTATCCATTCATGGCAGCTCTCTTCTTCAACTAAGATGCAAATGGACCATTAAGAAGATAATGGCATGGCATCTTGCTCAAAAACTTATCCAAGAAAGAGAGAGTACAGAATTAAACCGCTACAGGACAAAGTTGACATTGAAAGTGAAGATGATGAAGATGCCGAAGAAAATGTAACGAGGAAGATGTTCTTACCGTTGAAATTCATGTAATTGAAAGTTCAATTGATTTGGAGACCGGTGAAAACAGAGGTAGAGGTAAACAAATCTTTGGGTTTGATCTTCTTGGGTGAGGAGGAATTTGATAAGAAAATGTTAAAGGAACTGAAAGAGAAATTGGAAGCCTGGGATTAAGAATGGAGTAGGATCTGAAGAAAATAATAATCTTATCAAAGAAGATGTTCAAGAAAGATTGAGGCCTGTTAGAAGTGCAAAGGATGTAGCCAGAGAAGACAAAAAACCATAAGCATATCAGACTTTTGAGAAGAATGTGATTTTAGTGTGGACTTTCTGGGAAGAAAGAAACCAAAGAATTGCCAAACGAGAAGAACAGGTCTTAGGAGCTTATAGAAGGTATAAATATAAGAGTTACACATTGGGTAAAAACTTTGCAACTATTTCATTGTTTCTCAGTGAACGATATGGTAAGATCTTGGTCAGAAGTAGCCCTGGCTGAAAAGAAGTTGAAACTGAATTTTGATTGTAGTTCCATAGGAAACTCGGTAAGGGCAGGCGTAGGAGTTTTAGAAATCATATGGTGGTGGCCATTTATTCAGGATGAATTGGTTTTGGTGATTCGGTTAGAACTGAAACTTTGGCGTTTCCACAAGGACTAAGGCAAGCAAAACACCTTGTCAAAGATTTGGAAGTGGAAGGGAACTCACAACTGGTCATATCTTGGACAAGTCAATCAATTTCAGCATCTTGGAGTTACAGGCATGTATTCAGGGAGATAACCAATAAAGAGAACTGAACACCAACATTAGCTGGATTAGAAGAAATGCAAATGGGATGGCAGATGTATTAGCAGAGCAGGGGCTTAACAAACATACTTCGTTTTGGGAAAAAGTGTAAAGCTGTATATCTGGGTTGGTTGGAGTGTTCCAACATTGTACCAAACTCGGTTCATATCTTAATCTAATGAATCTCGTTTACTTATCAAAAATACCTAATGATCTCTTTTTTTTTTTCTTTTGAAGGGTAAGAAAAAGAAATTTTATTAAAAAGAAAAGAGGTTACAGGTTAAGAAGTGACAAGTGGGCACCTCACCAAAACAAAACATCTAATAACCAAAAATGCAAACTGATCACAGCTACAATTCAGAATATCTGGAACATTCCAAAAGTTCTCCCCCAGATCTGAACTGTTCATCTTGTTCAAAATCAGGGATCATCAAAATCCAACCGAGTTAAGATGCCCAAACTAAGCTGCCAGCAATTCGATACTTTTGGGCTTATCCTCCATCTATCTCCTGTTCCTCTCATTCCATTTAAACCAACACACAACAAGGAGATACAACTCCAGACATTTGTTAAAACCTAACACCGGTCTCCTTTCGCTTCCGGCAAACATACTGAAACCAAAAACCCGCCAGCCTTTCACCTATCTTCCTGTAGACCCCTACCCCTGGTTCCCAAAATATGGCCACTCCCCTAAAATACCCTCAGCATCCAATTCCAGCCAATCCCACTGTCCCTCCCCCAAATCTCCTACTTCAGATTCATATTGAAGGAATCCAAATGTGTTTCCTAAAACAGAGCTGCCTCTGATTCTTGCCTGATTCCATTCCTAACCACTATTCTTTTTTCTCCCTCTTTCTCCCTCCAACCCCTGGTATTCCAAGTTTCCAACTCATACACCCTCATCCTTAACCACCTACCTGACCCCTGACGCAATTGAGCTCCGCCTCCTTACATATCCCCTCCTAATTCCTCCCCCTCTCCTCCTTCGTCCCAGCCTCTGTTCTTTACCAGGCTTTCCTCTCTTATTCTTCTCGTCCTCCTCGGCTTTCTTGAACTGTTCGAAAGCCCTCCTTGAATCCAAAGATATTTCCCATTGTTACCTCCTTCTCAACTAAAGTATTATTTTTTTTTATAATAAACTAAAGTATTAATTTCCAAACTACCTTTATGGAGCCCTTCCAAGGCCCTTCTTTCCCCTTCACTGTTTCTTCTTTCTCCCCCCTCTTTTTTCGCTGGGCACCCTTTCCTAACCTCTTTCTCTCCTCCCTTCTCTCCTTCCGATCCTGCATCAGGCTCCCAACTTTTCTTCTCCTGTTAAACATTATTACCTTCTAGTTCCCCCTTCCAACTTCTTCCGTGGTCTTCCTCTTCCTACCAACATCCCCTTCTTCTCTAGACTCATTCCAATGGTGCTCCACCGAATGTCTCTCCTCCACCACCACCTTGGCCGACAGCCTAAGAGTGTTTAGGAGCAGTTAACTCTTTCTCAGGCTGTTTCATCATCAGGCCTTTTCGTGCTCATCACATCTTCTTCACCATTCACTGATTCTATGCCTTCATCTATTGACTGTGTTTTTACCAAGAACACCAGTACTCCCTCCGCCAGAAGAGAAGAGCTGGACAATAGTGGTGTAGAACCCACTAAACACTACCTATGAGTGGCTGCAGCATCCTCCCTGAGTAGCAACAACCTTCCTTGGCATTTTCTTTCCTTGTAGGTCTCCTTCCTTGTGATGTTTTAACTTTCCTTCCGCTGAAAAGATACCTCTCCCTGGCCGAACCTCCAACTTCTTCTCGCCTCCCCAAACCTCCCTATCACCCACACCCAATCTTCACCCTGTTTTCTCAAATCCTCCCCCTTTCCTTCTTGAGACATGGCTCCTTTGAAAATTGTTAAAATCTCTTCTTAGCCTGTGGGCCCCATGCGACCTAAATATCTCATTAGGACCCTCAGCCCCCATGTTGTTTCTTTACCTCCACCATTTTCATGTGTCCCTTGGTTTTCTATACTCCCCGTCTCCCTTACACATGTCCTTCCTTATCAAGTCCCCCTAACTCAATTTATCCGAAATATCACAATTGCCCTTCCCCCCCCCCACCTCATCTCCATCTTCCTCTGAATGACTCTTCATCTTCTCACTGTCTGCACTGTGATTTATGTCCCTACTATCAAAACCTTCCTCCCCCTCACATGAAACTTCGCCTTTCCCACTATTCTTTTAAGCCCAGATCAAAGATGTACAATCTTCTCCTTCCACAATTATCCTTAATTCGTAGCTTTCCACTGCAAATAGCAACTTCATTCTATTCAGAATGTCTGCAACATCCTCTACTTCTACTAGTAGTCCAGATATATCCAATCTATCCCAGCTCCTATTATCATCGTCAAATTTCAAAAACCTCCTGCAGTACTTCCCTATCTCTTCAAATGTAAAGATACTCCAAGCATGTAATGGTATTCCAACCACAGCAATCCGAACAGACCTTCTCTTACTCTTTCATCCTTCATTAAAGGCACCTGCTGCAGGAAACCACCACCCCAGTCTGAGGTCGAGGTCCCTCTCCATCTTTGGTTCTGCTTCCAGCACCTTCTCAGCCCAATCTCCACAGTGGAACATGAAGACTTTAGTCCTGTGTCCAACTTCCAAACCCCCATAACCTTGTCACATCCCCATTCAATACTCACCCACACTTCCACCTTGTCTACATCCAGATCCAGTCCAACAAATCTTCCTACCAGACAAGCGTTCAGCATCCTCATCCTTTTCTCCATCTTCCCAACCTTCCCAATGTCAACTCTTTTTTTTATGAACTCCCCAATGTCAACTCCTAAAACCGAATGTCTCTTCTCCCCCTCATCCTTTCCTCCATCCTCATCTCTTCCTCATCGCCATGCCTCAGTTACCAAAGCAAAATGATCCAATATCATAGACTTTCACCTAGATGAGCCAAAGCAAAATGATCCAATATCATAGACTTTCACCTAGATGAGCCAAAATGATCCAATATCACCAGGATCAACAAGCATTCTAGATTTCCAAATGATCTCAAGAAGATTCCTTCAGAACTGAGACGACTTAGAACTCAAAGAAAACTCAGAAATATTCAGGTCTCAAGAGTATTTGCTAGATTGAAAGGTGGTTTATTTGGGGTTGATCCAATCAAGATTGTTTTTGGTTTTTTTTTGCCATACTTGTGTTTCTGGGATGGAGTTGTTGATGAACTTTGTTATACTTGGGTCCTTTCTGGTCACCTTCCTCGTATTTTTCTTTTTCCTTTTAATAAATTTTATTTTATTACAAAAAAAAATCCTTGAATTCTGGAAGCTCTTGAAGCATTTAGGACAAGAAATCATCCTACTTCCCTATTATGGAATCAATGTCTTCTCCATCAATGGCAACTCTCTTCCCCTTCAGTTATGATGCAAATGGGTAGAGAAAGCACATGATAGGTATTTTACTCAATTAACAAAGGGTTATTATTGTCCTTTTAATCATGTCAGTTTCTTTGACATGTTACAAATCAACAAATGAAAAAAAACAACAGAATTGCTAATTTTAATCTTACCAAGCCTACTAAACAAGGAAATAATGGCACCAGTATCAGCCTGGCGGTACATCTCTCCAAGATCTGTTACCACAGGTGCCGCTGCTGTATGAACTCTGATACGCCTTTCACCAGAAGATGAAGTGTATCTGTTGCAAATTAAGGAAGCTCCAACCACTAGTATAAAAAGTCAATAGCATATTTTCACATCTCTAACAGTACCATCTTGGACTTGATCATTAACCATATTCAAACCCAATAATAACAGTGGAATAAATAGAGCTAGATTCACAGCCAGAAAAATATTTCCAACAGTGGATAACCAAATAAGAAACCAAGTACCACCTTCATGAATATTCTAGATGCATAACATTTAATTACAACGTGAGATGCAGATAATAGATCAAATAAATGGCCAGAAATTACATTCTATTTTTTTTTCATGATACAAGTACCTTAGTTGTGTGGAAAGGCAACACATTATATCTAATACATGCATCCCTGTATATGGTGGTAGCCAGACAATTCAAGAATTGAAGGATACAGAAGAGCAACTTGGAAATACAGAGTCTGAGTTGTCAGTAATGTATCTTCCAAAGACAACTGCATTGCAAAGGCTTTATCACAGTCTACAGCTGGAAGTGCCAATAAATCTGTGGACCTTAGCATGAAGTGTCCATGATAAGTAGTAAACCGCACCCCTGGCAAACAAGAAACAAGAATGTGCATTGCATTTTTGAGATACTAACCTACAAATTCATCTGCTAAGTAACGAATAGAGCTAGGATCACAAGCTCACAAGAAACAGAATAGCAGCAGAATACCTTTCCCACATCTTATGCGCATTACAGCTTCCCAGGCAGTCTCCCTTGTAAGGTCCCTTGTGAGCTCATATTTCAACTTCTCACCATGAATGCTTGATTGGAAACCTGGGTAGTAGTACACTTGGCCACCAGTATATTTTGCAAGTGTTCCTGTCGCCAAAAAAATATATATCTTGAAAATATGAATACAGATGCACTTTAAATAGTCAATATCAATATAATATGCACCTAGGGAAGCTATATCAGTGTACTTGTCACTGAAAACATAGACATTCACTCCTATCTGGAACTTGGAAAAGTCAGCAGCCATTTGCTTATAAAGCGGATCTTCTGGTATTCTTAATGCATATTCTTTATCTGTTCCATATGCGCGAGGATCGTCACCACGTAACTTTAAGCGGCCAATACCAAGAGATGGCAGTGTACTCTGGAATATCAACAATTTTCCTCCAAGTTGACTCTGTTGTGCAAGTGCAGTACAAACTGATGTTAAGTCATTAAATGATCATAATGTCCTAGCATCACGATAGATGCTAGTCATAGAGAGAAAATAAAACATTGAAAAGAAAACATTTAACAGGCATTCACAAGGCAATGTACCATAACCATGAAGGCTGCTTTAAGAGCTGGACCAAAAGCAGATTCCACATTTAAATTTTCCTGAAACATTGATGGCAAGCTATCTAGGAATACATCCACCACGTTTCTTGACTCTGATAAATTGACAAGGAGATCATCTGGCAATGGTACGAATATATCATCCAAATCTGACACCACCATCATTTGAGGCTGTGACAAAGATGACTGGAGCAAGCAAAATTACAGATTAATGTGGGCTACACCTGAGACTTTTTTTCTATTGGTAACAATCAAGAAATTAATTAATATGTTAAAAAGAATTATGTACAAGAATGATTGTTTCAAGCACCCCTTCTGATAGGCTAGCCCTAGATACCAATCCCCACAAGATACACTGTCTTTGCTATAATTAAGTCCCGGAGGGGCTATCCATCAAAACAGTTGTTCCCTATTCATCCCCTGACTTGGCTACCAGTGCATCAGTCATGCTTTTGGCAGATCTAAGTGCTCAAATCAATGTCATTAGTTCAGTAACCAATTTCTAACTTCCCTCGTGGTAACCTGTATTTCCAAGCTCATAATGCCTTGCTTTTAAACCATCACACCACTACATTTGAGTCGCCTTCCACCAAAACATTTCTGTAGTTGAATGATCTGCCAAATCATACACCTGAGCATGTATATGATCAAGAATGATCCAAAGTAATCAGTTCCAGAAAGATCACTTGCCTTCAAATTATAAAAATGCAGCGTGCTGTCAAAAGTCAAGAATCCAATCTGTGTTCTGGGGAAACCAGGCAGTTCATCCAAAGAAGACTTGATGGTTTTTGCCACAATCTGAAAAATGAAAGTTGAAAGTCAAAAATTGTTTCCAATACCCAATGGCACAGTAATGAGATCATGACAATTACTTGTTTATTTACCAATAAATATGCCGAGACATTATCTAAAAGCACGCCTAAATGGATAGGTTAAGTGTTAGCCTTCTGACTCAGGAGGCCACGCACAACATTGGACTAGCATCATGGCCAACTGCAGGGCCTTGTTAGAATGAGAAACATGCTTGCGGTGTGAAATTCATTAAAGGGAAAAATAGACTGTGTACAACAAGTATACAGATGCATGAAGTGCCCAAACAAAAACCAAGCATGGAATGAAAGAGAAAAAACATACCACCACTGTACATGAGGTGCTGAACCAAAAATCATGATTACAACGATTTTTTTGGCAGGGAGCAGAAATAGCCTAAGCAGGATTTGGGACCTATACAGAATGTTCTACAACCACCTTGACGAGAGCTCCATTATAGACCCATAAAAAGGACAAGGATCTACTTCAAGAAAGAAAGAAAAAAGGGCAGCCCGGTGCAAGAGGCTCCCGCCAATGCAGGGTCTGGAGAGAGACAGATGTACGCAGCCTTACCCCTGCACATACAGATAGGTTGTTTCCAACCCTAGTCACCCAGGTTGCAATGGAGCAACCCAACCGTTGCACCAAGACCCACCCTCCTCAAGTAAGAAGGAAAGAAAGAAAGAAAGAAAGAAAAAAAAAAAAAAAAAAAACAGCTTTGCAAATAATGCTCAAATCAGATGATCAAAATTCATCTGATTAGGCTGATTTTCAGATTTTCAGAATAGACATTATTTTACTTGAAACCCATTCAATGGTGGGTCCCAATTCACGATGCATGGGACAGGTAGCAAGTTATAGGAGACAGACCCAAATACAGTATCTTCAAAGGGTGCACCTAGTCTCAAAGGCAGGGCTCATTTTGTAGTGTGTTTCATCTGAACCCAATTAACTCCACCAATGTGATCTTGTCTTACACTGCTGGTTCCAAGCCCAGATAATGGAGGTTGTGCCAAGTTGGCAGCCAACACTAAAAGTCTTGCCAAACTCTGATGATACGGATCCTAATTTGTCTTTCCATGCTCATACAAGGGTGTTCTCCAAAAACAACACATTACACCCTAACCCGAGTGCAGGTTAACTGTTAAGTAGACAAGGGTTTGCTAGGATGGTCCGCATAAGTGACTCGCCACAGCAAAACCTGGTTGTGGTGTCAAATAGGCAAGGGTTCCAGCATCGTTCTAGACAAGAGTGGGTAAACACAACTTCATTTAACCACTTGGAATGTAGAAACATTAACAGGGGAAAAAATATGAAATTAGTAGAAACTATGAAGAGGAGAAGGGTTAATATTGCATGCCTACAAGAAACTAAATGAAACGGTAAAAAAGCTAAAGAAATTGATGGCTACAGAGTATGGTATACCTAAGAGGTAAATAATAGAAAAGGTGTAGTGAGAATAGTAGATAAGGATTTAAAAAAAAAAATTGTAAATGTCAAAATATTTGGGGATAGAATAATTTTAACTAGACTTGTTTTAGGTGAGGAAATTATTAACATAATTAGTGCTTATGCACCTCATGTACGTCTAAAAGAAAACATTAAAACACAATTTTGGGAAAACTTAGAAGGACTAATCCAAGAAATTACAAATGAAGATAAGATTTGTATAGGATGATACTTAAATGGGCATGTAGGGAAAAGAACTGTAGAATATGATATGATGCATGGAGGATTTGGGTTTGGGGAGAGGAATGAATCAGGAGGTGCAATATTAGATTTTGAGTAGCTTATGATAAGGCAATTTCAAACACCTTTTTTCCAGAAGAATGAACACTTAATAACATTTAAAAGTGAGTCAAACATAAGCCAAATAGATTTTTTTCTTACAAGGAGAACAAAACAAATGATGTGTAAAGATTGCGAAGTTATTTCAGGAAAAACTTAGGAAATGAAAGAGATATGGGAAAAATGAAAGAGAAATAGGGAAGAAAATAGGTGTTCAAGAACTAGGTGGGAAAAATGAAAGGGAAAAGGCTAGATCAATCTAGAAACAAATTGATAATAGAAGGGAATCGGAATTTAGATGAAAAGATTAGTGATATTTGGCTTAAAATAGCAAACAATATAACAAAAGTAGCAAAAGATGTCTTAGTGGAATATAAAGGCAAGTGGCAAGGTACTAAGGAAACTTGGTGGTTGAATGAAGAAGTTCAAAATATAATTAGATTAAAACGAGCATACTACAAAGAATGGAAAAAAACTAAAAATGTAGAAAATTGGAAAAAATACATAAAACCATAAGAAAGAAAGTTAAAAAGAAAGTGAATGAAGTTAAATATAAGGTTTATGATGAGTTTTACCATAAATTAGGCATCAAAAATGGAGAAAAGGAATATATAAATTAGCAAAGCTAAGAGAATGGAAAGATAGAAATTTAAACCATATTAGGTGCATTAAAGATGAATAAGGAGTCTTGCTAAAAGATGAGGAAATCAAACAAGGATAGAAAAACTATTTTGAATAAATTATTAAATGAACAACAGGGAGAGGGTGCTAATGAAGAAAAAACTAGCAATACTAATAGTGTTAAAAATGATACGTACTTTCATAGAGTTAGGCCTACTAAAGTAAAAGAGGCACCAAATAAGATGAAGGGAAAGGCATTAGGAATTGATGCAATTCCACTATAAGTATGGAAAGGCATGGAAGAGGTAGGCTTGTTATGGCTTACCAAGCTATTTAATAAGATAGAGAAAGAAAAGAAAATGCCTAATGATTGGAGAAACAATGGTATGGTGCCTATATTTAAGAACCAAAAGTGATATACAAAGTTGTAACAATTATCAAGAGATTAAAGTTATGAACCACACTATGAAACTTTGAGAGAGAATAATTGAACAAAGATTACAACTTGAAACAAATGTATAAGAGAACCAATTGGGCTTTATGCCCGGGAGATTAACCATGGAAGCTAAATTTCTTTTGAGACAATTGATAGAAATGTTCAAAAAGGAGAAAGATTTTCACATGGTGTTCATTAATCTAGAAAAGGCATATGATAGAGTTCCTAGAGAGATAATATGGTGGGTCTTGGAAAAGAAAGGGGTTCAAAATGAAAAAGAGAGTACAATCTAATTAAGGGTATGTATGAGGGAGAAAAACCAATTTTAGAACACAGTAGGTGAGACTTTCGATTTTTTTTTTAAGACTAAAGATAAAACTTTATTAAAATTAAAAAGAGAGTACAATCTGATTGGGTGTCAAGATGGCATACCAGTACACTTAGTCTAAATGAAAAAGATTCACATTACAAGCTTGAATCTCATAAATATCCAAAATGTTTCCACCAGCTTGTGACAAGCTTTCCAACCAAAGCCACTACCATTTCAATGCCCTTTTCCTTATCCTCAAAGAGCCTTCTATTCCTTTCACACCATAATGTCATACAAATTGCAATGGGATGCAGCTCCAGATGATTCTAGCTTTCTTACTTCCTTTAAACCTTGGCCAAGAAGAGAAGATCTCGACTGTTGAGAAAGGATGGAATACAGAAACCCCAAAAAGGAAATAGTATAACTTCCAAATGAAGTTTGCCACTTTGCAAGAGAACAAGTGAAAAGCAGTTTCCTCGTCTGTCTTGCATAAGCAACAGTAACTAGCCATGCTGAAACCTCCGCACTTCAAATGATCTATTTGAGAACACTGTCCAACACAACCAGCCAAGCAAATGCTTCGACTCTTGGTGAGACCAGATTCCCCTAACCTCCACTTATTTGATCAGCAGCCATATCTTCTTTGATCAGAGCCACGTAGAAGGATTTCACCAAGAATTTTCCATTCCTATACTCCTTCCAACACAAACCATCTTCGGATAATGCAGATTTTGGTCTGCTCTAAATCTCTAATTTGTCCTGCAGTAATATGCAGTCCACCTCTTGATCAAGCAATGGCCTTCTGAAATTGGGACTCCATACCACCTGATCATCTCTAACTTCATAACAGTGGCCAATTGACACCTGTTGTTCAGCCAACCTATACAGTCTTGGGCATAAGTCACACAGCTTCCCAACCCCACTCCAATCGTCTTCCCAAAACCTCACTCTAGCTCTAGCTCCCACAATAAACCTAACCAAGCCCCTGAAGTCCTGGTTAAATTTCAGTATACCTTTCCATACACTCACCCCCTAGGAGTTTGATACCTCTCTCGGTTCCAACCCCATACTTCCTTACCACCACTCTTCTCCATAACGGCTCCCTCTCCAACCCAAACCTCCATAGCCATTTACCCAATAAGGCTTTATTAAAGGTTTTTACTCTTCTAAACCAAAACCACCCCCATCTCTTTCGGCCTGCATACCTTTTCCCACTTTCCCTTTGCCCCTTCCCAGAGAAGCCCCTCTGAAATTTCTCTATCTTGTTGGCCACTTCTGTTGAGATCTTCAGCAGTGAAAGGTAATAGCACACTTTTGATGAGAGCAATTCTACCCCCTAGTGAGAGGTATCTTGCCTTCCACCTTTCCAACCCAGTGTTTTAAAAGCACAAGGGCCAATTTGCGCCTGAGGCACAAGGTGCAAGGCGAGGCACACGCCTTTTTAAGCAAGGTGCAAAATTACGAAAAAAAAAGCTAAAAACAAAAAAAAAATTATGAGAATTCAAAAAAAAATGCCAAAAACTTTGAAAAAAATGCAAAAACTTCAAAAAATATTAAACATAATCTTAATAAAAAATATAAACTTAAGTTTTAAAATAAATGTTTTAAAAAACCTATTATCTAAAATTAAAATACATAAACATAACATGTAAAGTGTATTCAAATGAAAATTTAAAAATAAAAGCAAACATATGCAGCATTTTCAAGCATGTAAAACCCACAATCTCTTTTTTTCCTTAATTGCATTGCTTCAAGTAGCTAATGTGATGTAAAACACATTGCATTCTTGATTCTATGAGTCACCTTTGTACCATGCCCCTTGAGGCAAGCCGAACAAGTCTATGTTAGGGTCTGAAATTCTTATTTCTCACATAAAAAATAATGATTTTATAACTTTCATTGCCTTATAAGAAGATATTTTATTGCAATGAATGTATGAACAACATTAGCAAATAGGGGGTTCTCGGAGCTTCAATGAGCAAGCGAACCAAAGCGGAGTTGTTCATTCATTCATTGCAATAAAATATCTTCTTAAAAGGCAATGAAAGTTATAAAATCATTATTTTTTATGTGAGAAATAAGAATTTCAGACCCTAACATAGACTTGTTCGGGCTTGCCTCAAGGGGCATGGTCGGGGGTTCGGGGGCGGAGCCCCCAACCTAGCCATTAGACTAAAAAAAAAAAGCAAAAAGCACAAAATTTTAAAAAGGTGCATGCCTGGGCTGAGGTGCAAAGCGCATCAGGCGCACCAGGTGTGCGCCTTTTGAAAGGGGTGCGCCTAGGACCTAGGCAAGGCGCATACCCCAAAATGCACCTCGCCTGTGCGTCTAGGCACACCTCAGACACGCCTTTTAAATCACTGATTGAACCTCCTCTCCACCCTCTCTACAAGGGGTCTCCAAGTGCTAACTGATACAGATTTAGCCCCAACTGGGAAGCCTAAATAGGAAAAAGGTATCTCCCCTATCTAACACTCCAAAGCTGCAGCAAACTGCACCATCTCTTCCTTGTTGATCTCTCCAATTGCAATCAAGACACTTTTTTCCAAGTTCACTTTCAAACCTGTTAGCATCTCAACTTTGGCCAACAAAGCTCATAGATTTAACACCTGATCCACATCTGCACCTAGGAAGATAAGAGTGTCATCAGCAAATTGTAAATGATAAATACATGGTCCCTCTGACCTACTTAAAAGCCTTCAATCCAGCCCTGTTGAAACCCCCTTATTCAAGCACCTCCATGACCAAAACAAACGGCAAAGGGGATATTGGGTCCCCTTTTATCAGCTCCCTAGACACTTGAAAAAACTTCAAGGACTGAGAAGGAAACAGATGAAATACATCCGAACATCCAGCCCCAAATATTCCTCCAAAACCCATCAGCCTTTTGAACCTCTCCCAAAAAAACCCCACTCCACATGGTCATAAGCTTTCCCAGTGTCTAGTTTACACACCAGACCAGGTCTCTCATTTCTTAATCTCGAGTCTATGCATTTGCAAGCCACCATCACCTCATCCACAATTTGTCTTCATTCCACAAATGCCATTTGGGTTTCACCCACCACCTCATGTAGCACCTTCTTCAATCTCATTGATAAGACCTTAGCCAATATCTTGTAAGGGATACCTATCAGACTAATTGGCCTAAAATCATTAATAATCACAGCCCCAATCTTTTTTTGTACTAGTGAGATAAATGTTGCATTAGTTCTTCTCTCCAAAGCTTTATTTTCACAAAATTCTTTAATCACCTGCATAAAATCATCCTCTAAAAAATGTCAATACTGTTTTATAAAATTAAAGTTAAACCCATCAGGCCCCAGAGCTTTATCCCCATTAATCCTCTTTAGGGCCTCCTTAACTTCGTCCACCTCAACCTCCCTCTCCTACCATCCAGTTGAAATCTCATTCAATTTTTTTGTTTCAACATCTCCCAAAGATAACCAACACAATAGCCTTGGAGAGAAGAGCTTCTTTTAAAAGTCCACCACTAACCGTTGAAATTCTTCCCAGTTCTCAGTCACTTCCTCCCCTACCTGAACTCTTGTGATCAAATTCCTTCTCCTCCCACTTGCATTGTGTGGAAGAAAGCTATATTTTTATCTCCCTCTTTTAACCAGATTGCCCTTGACTTTTGCCTCCATCTCACCTCCTCTTTCACTAACAACCTTTCTAATTCTCTTTCTAGCGCCTCCTTCTCCACCTTAGCTTCTCTCGAAAAGTCTTGTTCTTCCTTCAATCTCTCGAGTCTAACAAGCTTCTCCAAAATCTCTTTCTTTCTGCCTTCATTGTTTGCAAACGTCTCCAAATCTCCTTAAGTTATTCTTTGATCAACTGTAGCTTCATCACCACCCTAAACCCAGCTGAACCCTCCACTTGTAATGCTCTCCATTTTTCCTCAACCCACTCCAAAAAGTTTGGTTGAAGCAGCCTGACATTCTCAAACCAAAATGGCTTCAAGCTCAATACCTCAACAAACTTTCTTAGTAGAATTGGTTTATGGTTTGACATATACATAGCTAGGGATTCTTGCACCAGATCTCCTCATCTCCCACATGTTCAATACAATCCCCAGAGAGCAGAAACCTATCCAGCCTTCTAAGAATAGCTAGGCACTGGCCATTTGACCAAGTGAACCTCCCACCATTCAGCGAAGGTCGATAAGCTCATGGCCTCTGATAAATTCCTCAAGCCTCCTCATTCTCTGTCTTACCCTTCCCAATTCCTACTAGAACTCTACTCTCTCCCCTTCCTCGTTTAGCCCGTATACATTCATCACGCCCCAAGTCCAATCCCCATTAACCTCTTGCAGGTATACTGACACCGAATAAACCCCAACCATTTTCCCAACATTCCTAAATGCCCCTTGCCAACCCAATTTCATTCAACTCCAACCATTCTCCACTTCCCCTACCCTACCCCAGATTTCATTCCCCATTCTTATGTCAAAAGTTTCTAACTTTGTTTCCTACAATAGGACCACTTCAGGACTATGCTTTCTAATCAAATCACTCACCAAAGCCCCCCCTTCTCTCAAACCCCTAACATTCCATCTCAGTAGCTTCATTCTTTCCCCCCCCCCCACCTCCTGTCTCCTCAATGCCTCAGCACAGCACCCATCACTCTTCCTCTGCAAAGCAATCCTCCTCACCCCCTTCTTCGTTCCAGCTCTTTTCTTTCTTACTTTCTTCTCTTTTATTTCTTTCAAATTGGTTGGACGCAATCTTAGTGAATCCTTCACCTCCCCAAAAAAACAAACTGAGTGCCTTTCCTACTGCAACCTCTCAGTCCACCATTTTGTTTAATTCTATCTCCCCTTTTTTAATTGTGTCATTGCTTCCTCTCTCTCACCTTCCCCCGCCACTTCCCCTTCTTTTCATTTCTCCCTAACCCTTTCTAATGTTTTCTCCTCAACTACTATCCCACCCTTCTTCACTACTCTTCAAGCAGCCTCCTTGTTTTGGTCACACCTCCTTCCTTATTCCTTGCTCTATGATCTGGGTGGAATCATTGGCATCTCCCTTATCCCTGCTCTCTCTTCTTTCCACTGTCATAACCTTGCTGCCTTTCTTGAACTTGGTTACTACCCAAACCCATTCTTCTCCACCTGCCCTTCTCCCCCTCCTAACCTTTCCTCTTCAACTTCCTCCTCTTTCCATTCTAACCCTTCATTTGCCTTCCTCCACATCTCTTCACCCGCCACGTGTCCATCTTTTATCCCCTCATCTTGTGGATTCCCACTTTTACCCTCCACATTCTCCACCTCCTCACCTTCTTTTTTCTCGAGGGACTGTTCGTCTCCCCCTCTACTCCCCTCCCCTATTCCATTCGATTCTTCTTCCTCCTCTCCAGCTCCATTGTCGATTCAATGTTAGCACTATTCCCACCGAACTTAGGAAATGGATTATCCCCCCCTTCCACTAATATTCTCAGCTCATAGACCTCACCCACAAATTGCAAATCGACATTGCTTGGGATACCTGATACCTCCTTCACCACCACTAGTAATCTCGCCATATCCAGCCTATCCTCAGTCTTCTCAGTACCAAGATGCTTGCTAGTACTTTGGGTCAAGATGACATAAAGATAGTGTGATCGATCACAAGATGTTGCATCATGGTGGTCCTTCTACTCTTCCTCCCCTTGTACAAGTGAGAAAGCAAAAGCAAGAGTGACAATGTCAGCACTGAGAATATGTTGCCTAGTGAAGTCAAACTCCGGATTCAAACCGACCAAGAAATCAAAAACTCTATTCTCTTCAATGTACTTCCAATACTGTTCACCATCTTCAAGGCCCTTCCAATTAGAGCTTTTAAGTGATCCATTTCTTCCCAAATAGACTGTAGAGAAGAAAAATATATGGCCACTGATCTCTCCCCCTGATGCATACTGCAAGCCTCCCTCCTAAGTTGGTAAACTCTAGCAGTATTGTTAACCTGGGAGTATGTGCAACAACCCTATCCTAAATATCTTTAACGATTGGAAGGAGCATGATTACAGGCAATAAGAGGTTGCATTGAACAAATCAGCCATGACATTACATGTGAGCTATCCTACTCCTAGTTTGCAAATTTCAGGTCCTCAGGTTTTGGCTCTACCTTCTTGCTTGTAATGAACCCCAGTTTACCTCTCCCTGTGATCGTAAACTTGGCAGATTGGGACCACTCCAAAAAGTTAGTCCCATCAAGTTTGACCATGGTTATCATTCCACTGGAAATATTTGCAAAACCCAAGAGCATACTAGAACCCACCTGCACCTCATTTGATGATTCCATGCTTTAGGAAAACACCTTCCCACCAACCAAAAGGACCCGCAACACTCAAGCAACACTCGTCCAAAAGAACCCATCTGTCCCACCACTTGGTTGGTGACAAAATAGAGGGAGAAGAAATCTCCAAAAAACTCTTTAGGGCTTAGAAAAGTATGGGACCACTTCCAGCCATTCCCAAAATGTAAACCAACCCAAATGCTCTAGGTTTTGCAGCAGATTACTCCATTAAACATGCTAGACAAGGCTCAACATCAGATCTAGAATTTCTGGAAATTTTCTCTTGACAATTCCATAATATATCAAAAAAGCATCAAACAGTTGCAAAAGCCATACCAAAAATCTTTTAAAATCAAGGGGAACCAAACCAGGTAGGATTCATAGACTGCCACCATCACCTGTACGGACTGCTGACATCACCCAGTGGCGGTCTGGCATTAGTAGGTCATCCTACAAAAGAAGATCAGTAGAAAAAAGGCTTCACAAGAGCCTCTACCTGGCTCAAATACCAAGTTGTTAATCTAGGGTTTATAGAGAGAGAGGTTGAGAAGAAGAAGAAGAAGAGAGTTTCAAATGAGAGGTGTGTGTTGTTGTTCACATCTCCAAACTTAATATTTATACCCTGATGAGAAAATTACAAGAAAGCCCTTACTTGGGCACCTAAATACAAAAGGACAATGGAAAGACCAAAAACACCCTTGCCCAAGCAATCTCAACACTTTCAAAAAGAAATAATGCCCCCACTTAACAAAGAAAATAGAATTGACGATAATACCCCACTTAAGTAAATAAAATGGGAAGAAAATTATACCCCTTTTCTGACCAACTAAATCCCAAACAATATGGTCAAATTTGGGACTAAGAAAGATAAATAAATAACAATATTACTTCCAACACAAATAAAGTACATGCAAAACAATGCAAAGATTGCTTATTAACAAAATAACACATTCATAAACAAAACAACATTGATCAAAAATTACACAAGTGCATAGTCAGCAATAACAATAAAAATAAGGTTTCAAACAAATCCAGATATTATTTCCATGTTCAAGTGGCTTACCTCAAGCATACCACTTCTAACAGCAGATATTGATACATCAATGAGAAAAAAATATAGTGGCGGCATTGGAGGCCGCACCATATATTCTGTCGGAGCAACAAATTCCACACTACCCTTTGTAAGTTCAGGCCGTTGATCAATATCAATTCGTCTACCAGTCGCATCCAAGTGTGCAAAATATTCACCAGGAACTGAAAATGGTAGCCAAAATTGATTAGCTTTTATGTTGGAAAAAGTAGGGAACCTAACAAATTGACATCTGATCTTCTAGGGTTAAAGATGCCTACCTAGATCGCATTAGAAAATTCCGACAGGAGGATTTCTTCTTTACTTTTTCAAAAAAAAAAAAGAGAGAGAAAAAGGAGGATTTCTTCTTTGATATAAAAAGGAGAGGCATTATTAAACTCTATTGACTAAAAAATGACTTAAATAAATTCAGGTCACTAGTTCTATTTGTTGGAATCACCAACTTATTTTGCATTACACGATGTGTAATGTAGGATAGCAAGAATGCAAGATCATAAGCGGACATGAGGCGCTACCAGAAAAAGGCTAACTTTAAACCATGTAAAGTTATTGGTGCCATTCATATTTCTACATAGCAGTATTTTTATGCCAGCTTGAAAGCAGATTTCTTTTATTTTTAGCTTCATAACCAGATGATTGTGCCATAAACTAACATAGGGTATACCTTGTTCAGAAATGGATGTATTATGTTTCTATGCCATTCGCTTGTCCAAATATCATTGATATTTTAAATCTTTCTTGCACTTAAAAGATAGAAAATTAGTTCAAAATTACCATCATTAAGCAGAGAACAGATGTTGCAGCGCCATTTTCTTCCTCCATCTGTAAACGTAACATAGGGATTAACATAAGTGCGACATCTTCTACACCGAATAATGCCAGTTGGTTCAAAATTAACTATAGGCACTTCCTCCTGCACAAAGATAAAGAAACAGTTAACAAGTATATCAATATAAAAATAACAGCAATTTATAGGACATCTAAAGTTTTAAACCAATAGAACTAGCCATACTGAGCAGCAGCAATACTGACCCCATCAGGTGCTTTGGCAAGAGGATGAATAACCACTCCAAGAGGAAAATGCCATCTCGAGAGCAATGATTGGGAGTTTGGTATTGCACTTGTTGTAAGCCGTAAATATCTTAAATGACAATTTAAGGGATACATATTGGCTAAGGAACTTGGCGCCACATCACCATCCAAAGGCCTAGGCAATGCTTTGAAATCAAGTCCAGGATCAATTGATCCTGGAGCCGACCCAATTGATAGTGACTGAAACTCCTCTACCAAATTTTGTATGCCACCAACAGGAGGCCCCCCACCAGTATGCTGCATTTGTTCCCTTGAACTAAGACCCACAGGAGCTGCCAGGGGTGGGGGTGATACATAACCTCCTTGGTGAGCAAGAAAGGGAGGAGACTGCACTGGTGGAACTTGTGATACCAGGTTAGCTTGTCTAGTGGGATATCCATGTAAAGATGACTGTGAGGCTGGCCTGGGAGCAATAAATGATGACTCTAAAGGAGAACTGGGAAAACTCCCTCTTGGTGGTTGAAGATTCAAACTTTGAAGTGGTTGTCCCATAAGCACTGATGGAATCTGAGGTTGTGGGTGGAAGGAACCAGGTGGAGCTACAACATGCTGCCCTGAAGAAGGAAGAACTGGTGGGAGAAAAACAGGCTGCCCAGTAGGTGGACCATTTGCGCTGGATATCAGTTGAGTTAATGCAGGACCAGGAAAACGTTGATAAGTGCCTAAATTTGGTGAGGCATAAGCTGATGGTGGAGAAGACATAGAAGGACCATTAAATCCAGCAGGTGTGTTAGCTCTATAACCAGAGCCCTCTGATCCCACCACAGGCCCAGAGGATGGAAAGGGCATCGTTGTCTGTGGAGCAGCTGTAAACGGTGAGATGGCAGGTCTTCCTGGGTAAGTGGATGGTCCAGGCCTTTCACTCGCCATTGATTGTATTTCACTTACTTGTCCTTTTGCTTGTTATAGGCCACATCTCGAACCTGACAACAAAAATAAACATCTCAATAAAATGTCTGCACTTGATCATAATTCATAAAGAACAGAAATATATAGACATAATAAAATTCTTAAGACTGTTTATAATGACTTTTTGAACTGTATGTTTTATTGTTTTGTGTTTTAGTGGATAAAATAATTAAATAATTAAATATTTGAGGGTATAATGATCAACCAACTTAGCTCCATCCATTAAGGTGCTTATAATAGATGCAAGCCCCTAAATGCTTCGCGGATTTTTCTCTTTTGTTCCTTCTTTTTACTTTTCGAAATCACTCCACAGAACTGTAGTTATAGAAATTCTCTTGTAAGAGAAAGTTGAAAGCATAGAAATCAGAAATACCAAAGTTTTCATGAGAAAAAAACACCACTTTGATTGTTACATAAGGGGGGTGAGAGATCATAGGTTGTGAGAAACAACCAATATTTATGGTCTAAACACACAATTTTAGCTGTTAAAGGTGTGTTGGCTTGCGACTTGTGCTTTTAAAACACTGACCTGTACTATTTATGTGTCAACCATGCCTATCTATTTTGTTTGGACCCACCATCTAAGTGTTAAACAACTCAATTTATCTAAAAAAATGAAACCCACAATTATTAATAAAAAAAAAAAGAACGGAACCCACATCAATGTAATGTATTGAAAGTCTTTGCACTAGGTTTTCATTTGAGGTTTTTTTTTTTTCTTTTCTTGAAAATGCTAGGTATTGAATTCAAAATTATCTATCCGAAAACTTACATACCCAATGAACAATAAGGCACTGTATATTCAGAATATATAAGAGTATATCTTAACTAGCAATGCTGTTTACAAAAAGTGTATTAGTAAAAACCGTTGAATAATAGGCCAAGATTGGAAGGAATGGATTAGACCATGCTGTCTGAAGAACAAGTAAATTGGTTAGAAATAGATTTTAGTGAAGAGATCAGACAGACAGTGTTTTCAATGGATAGATCCAAAGCACCTGGTCCAAATGGCTGCACCATGACTTTCTATCAGGACTGTTGGGATGTGGTTAAAGAAGACCTTGTTGAGGAGTTTCATGAATTTGCAAACAATAATAAGGTAAGCCCTGGAGTTAATGCTACCTTCTTAAACCTAATCCCAAAGAAGATGGATGCAAAGGATCCAAGGGATATTAGGCCAATAAGCTTGGTGACAAGCATCTATAAAATCCTAGCTAAAGTGCTATCTTTGAGGATTTGAATAGTGTTGCCCTCCATCATTAGTCAAGTACAAAGTGCTTTCGTGCAGGGAAGGTAAATAATGGATCAGATCCTAATAGCAAATGAGTGTGTGAAGGACATGAGAAAGTCGGGCAACCAAGATTTTGTTTGTAAGCTGGATTTAGAAAAGGCCTATGATCTTGTGGATTGGAGCTTTTTACTAGAGGTCCTTGCATGTTGTGGGTTTAGAGATAGATGGTGCAATTGGGTAAAGGATTGTATTAGTTCCTGCCATTACTTAATTTTGATTAATGGGGTGGTCAAGGATTTTTTTCCCAGCATGTAGAGGCCTTAAACAAGGTGACCCCCTCTCCCCTTTTCTATTCACCTTAGTTGTAGATGTCTTCAATAGATTAATTTATAAGACAGATAGGGAAGAGGGAGTGAGAGGTTGGAGGGTAGGAAGGAACAATGTCCGAGTGACCCACCTATAGTTTGTCGATGAAATCATAATTTTCTATGAAGGGGGTGATAGGCGAAATGTGAGGAATTTCAAAGCTCTGTTATAGCACTTTGAGAATGTCTCCAATTTGAAGATAAACATGGACAAGAGTTGTGTGGTGGATGTTAATATGAATGAGAGGGATCTTGAGTCTGTGGCAGATTGTTTAGGTTGTCTCAATTCTTCTTGGCCCTTGCAGTACCTAGGTCTCCCTCTAGGAGCCAATCCAAAGGAGAGTAGTTTTTGGACCCCAGTTTCGGAAAAGTTTGAAAAAAGATTAGCTTCCTGGAAAAGAACCATACCTCACTAAGGGGTAGAGTGACCTTATTGAGAGCAACCCTAGCAGACCTACCGGTCTATTATTTCTCTATCTTTAGGATTCCTATTAGGGAGGCTAAGAAATTGGAGAGATTAATGAGAATTTTTCTTTGGGAGCTAGGGAAGGAAAAGAAAGATCATTTAATTAACTAGGAAATAGTTTGTAGGAGTAAAGAGGAGGGTGGATTGGGATTAGGAAGAGTTCTCAAGAATAAAGCTCTCTTAGGAAAATGGTTGTAGAGGTGGCCCATAGAAAGGGAGAGGATGTGACATGAAACGACAGCTAGTATACATGGTAGGTTGGAAAATGGATGGGATGCTGGTGTATCGCATCGAGCTACGTTGGCAACTCCTTGGAAAGCAATCCAGAGTATCCTCCCTCAATTTCTCAATTTTGTCATGTATGATGTCAACTCTATTAACTCTATTTTATTTTGAGAAGACGTTTGGGTGGGTAGCTTTGCCCTTAAGGATCAATTTCCTTCTCTCTATTCCCTTTCCCTCTACAAGGAAAAAGCTATCCGTCATTTTCTTCCAACACCTATCTCACCCTCCTTAAGTTGGGACTTTGGTTTTCGTAGGGGCTTGAGGCCTTGAGGGATGATGAACTTATTAGTGTTTCAGACCTATTGTCTCTTCTTGGCAGTGTTTTTTTGGACCCTCTTAGATTGGATGTGAGATTGTGGTCCCCTCATCCAAAAGGTTACTATGTGCTTCCTTTTCTAAGGTTCTTTGCTCTTCCCCGGTACAGTTGGGTTTTTCGACTAAGGAGATATGGTATAGACCTGTTCCACCTATAATTATTATTTTCTGCTGAGAGGTGTTTTATAGAAAGATAAATACCTTGGACTGCTTGCAGAAGAAAAGGCCTTTCATGTGTTTGTCCCCTAACTAGTGTGTACTTTGCAGGGCTAGTGGTGAGGATTGTTTCCACTTACTATTATCTTGTTCTTTTTCTATTGCTAATTGGAGTTGGATTTTTGCTTTGTTTGGGTGCAGGCGGAATCTGACAACAGATGTAAGTCAACTATTTGATCCTTCCTTTTTTGTGTGGCCCACAAAAAAAGGTAGAACTATGTGGAGATGTATTAGAGCAGTTGCCTTGTGGACAATTTGGGAAGAAAGAAATGCAAGGTTATTCAAAGAAAAGGAAAGAAGCATTCAGGCTGTAGAGGAATATATTTTGACTAGGGCCATTCATTTGTTGAAAACTCTAGACTCCTTTCACACCATTTCTTTTGATGAAATTTGGAGAAACTGGATAGTTGTGGCCAATAGTCATACGAGGAAGCACAAAATATCTACAGTGTGGGTGCCTCTGTCTGAAGGTTAGGTAAAGCTGAATTTTGATGGTAGCAGCCAAGGAAATCCAGGCCCATTGGGGATAGGAGGGGTGCTAAGAGATAAGGACAGTAACATCTTTGACTAGTTTTCAGTCTCCACGGGAATAGGAGACTCTAATAGAACTGAGATATTAGCGGTTGTACAAGGTATTCAGATTGCAAACCAATTAGGAGTTCAGAACATGGTAATTGAAGGAAACTCCAAAGTTGTTGGGGGATGGTTGACAGGTCCAGGCTCAGCTATATGGCGATAGAGAGACTTATTGAGGAGAGTTAATTGGTTCACAAGAAGCATGACTATTACCTCTCTTTGGGTGGGAAGGACAGCAAATACCTTAGTGGATGGGTTGGCTAAGAAAGGAGCCTCAAGGGAACATTTATTTTGGGCTGCACTATAATTTTTATTTCTGTTTTAGCTTGATGTAATACTTTGATAGGAGAGGTAACAGCCCGTGCCTCTCCATGGGTATCTTGTAATGATTTAATATAATAAACATTAATTTTTATAATTTTTAACTTAAAAGTATGAAAAATATAAATTAGATTTGAGTTTTTTATCAAAATTATATTTGAGTTTTCATATATATCTTATATTAAAAAGAAGATTATAAGTTTTTTGGGGTTGTTTTATACCCATAATAATTAAAGAACTTAATTAAGTGGTTATGCTGTTTCATTTAATGTAATAAAATAGCACTTTAATTGATCAAAAAAAATAAAATAGCACTTTAATAATAAATATTTTTACATTAAAAGGTTTTCTGCAAGCATGACAGCACATCAAATTTGAAAATATATTTCGAAGGATGGTAGGCATTACCATGCATCATGAATGAATCACCGTTGACACCTTGGTCAGGTCTTGTAAGCCAACAGGTTTAACTAATTGAAACCCAGAACAGATGGAACCACCAAAAACAAATACAACCAAAATCTGATACCAGAATAGAATGCAATCAGTGAATAGTGGTTGACACCTTGATTTCAAGCGCACAACAGCCAAAACAACCACCACCAAAACAAATACAACCAAAAAAGCTAAACCTAAACCAAAAATCGTTCATGATCTTCGCTATACACTTTTAACTATCGAAAAATCTAAGTAAATACCAACATAAGCATACTAAGTTTCCTGTTAAACCCTAAATAAACAACAAAAGTAGGAGTTAAGTAGGGAAGGAATTACCAAAAGCAAGAGACCAATATCCAATTCTCCTTGACTCCAATTGCAACCACAACCCGAGAGGAAATAGAACTAAAACCTAAAGTTTTAATCCAACTTGTTCGCGCCCATAAATCCAAGAGAACAATGCTTAAGAATAAACTTACTCAGATTTTTTTTCCTTCTCCCCAATTGCATATCGTGAGCCTCTCGCTCAAGCTTTGTTTTGCACTCTTTGCTGATCCTCCACCTCTCCCTCTACCTTTCCCTTTCTTTTAGTCGTTCGCTCTCTTTTGCGCATGGTAGAGAGGGAGCAAAAAAAAAAAAAAGGAAGAAGTAGGGCTGTCATCGGTACCCGAAGCCCGAGATCCATATAGTTGTCATTGGGTCGGGTCATGTCGGAGACATGGTGTGTTAAGTCCCACTCGGTTTTAATTGGTTTCATATGATAGACCCAGAACTGTCGGAGCTGTTGGTCGGGACAATCGGGTCTGACAGGATTAGAAGAGGTAGATGGAATGGAAAGTGGCCCGTAATCCCGAGTTAGGAGTGCAAATGGATCAGATGATGATCCGATTCGAGATCCAGTCCTGTTTGATCGAATGTGAATCACCTTGTTCAATTCTTTGGATCGGATAATAGGATTCGATCAGATAATTCAGATTCCCCCATTTTTATATTATATTTTATAAATTTGTTATATTATTTTTTTATATAAAACATATATATATTATGAAAATAATTTAAAAATACATGTATTTTTTTGTTTTTTATTTTGTTTAAATTAATATTTTTTTAATTTATTAATTTAAAAAACAAATTGAATTGGATTAGGTCCAAAAATCTAACTTACGCAATGGATTCGAATTCAAATCTAATCCTATTATATTTAATTGAATCTTGGGATCAAATCGAATCTAACATGAAGAGTATCGAATCAGATTCATATATATCTTAATTCAAATCCGGTCTGACTCATTTGCATCCCTACTCAAAATCACCTTGGGAATCATTAACAAAAGTTTATAACCAAACAACTCCTAAATGGTCAATCATCCTTATTAAATGTTTTTTTATTAAAAAAATAACATAGGAGATGGGACTATAAGGATAAGGTAAAAAAAGACATTGGTGCTAACTAAGCGCCTATCCTGACAATACACGAGTCGTCGGTTCTTGACATGCATACACTTAACACGTCACCTCAAGAACCACCTCGTCTACCTCAAACTTAACAATCTCCTCGTATCTGACCACGTTAGCACTTTTAAGTACAACAACTCGGTGACAGAGTTGAACCATAGAAAACAAAGGGCAATGATCAATGAACCACCTATTGGCGCTATGCCACAGTAAAACAAGTGTTTAGAGCAAGATTTTAAAATCAAACTGGACAATGAACCGGTTAATGGTCCGGTTCTTGGTCTGACAAAAAATAAAAAATTAAAAAAATATATAAAAGCAGCCAAAATCTCTAAACGGTTTGAACGTCTGAGTCAATGGTTTGCTGACCAAATCAATGTTTTAGGGCAAATTAATGGTTTTGGAGTAAAATAGAACCAGTCACCAGTTTTTCCGGTCCGACTGTCCGATCCAATCTGATTTTTAAAACCATGGTACAGAGATCTCAGACTCATGTTGCAAACCAACTAGAAAGTATTCCCCTATAAATAGGTATGCATTTATTCTTTTAGCCAAGGCATCAATCACACTTTTCACCTCACACAACCTCATACTTGCTCACCTCATCTCATCTCCGATTCATTTGACTTGACTGCCGGAGAGAGCATACGAGGTCCAATGTGTGCACCAAATCAATTTCCCTCTCTTTCATGAGAATGTCGAACCATAAACAACCCAAAATCCCTCCATGCAGATCTCATTATGCCTCTTCCCCCTGGAGGCAACCACCCCTCCCAACGTCCACATCACAACCAAAAGGGGTAACTGATGAGCAATTTGATACTTTAATGAATATGGTGTAAGATCTCTCAATAAGGTTGCAGGAATGAAAGTAGCTTAAGGAAGATCCATCTTCACTGCATCGCAATGAGGAGCCACATCACCCATTAGGCCACAATCCAACAATTCACGTCCTACCAGCAATGTGCACCACTCCTCAAAGAAAAGGAGTGTAAATACCTCATTTTTGTGCCATTTAGTATTTCTACAACACTTCAAACTTCAAACATTCTTCAGCTAACCTCTCAATCAAACATGAGGCATTTTTGGAATTTTATAAAAGTTGGGACCTCTAGGATCCAATACCATTGGTGCATAGAGCCCAAAAATTCCAAGTCCAATGATACCAAAATCACCCAAATTCAATATTGTATACTCCCCGTCCTAAGACCCAAAGCCAAAACCAATGTCGATTGTTCGATCAGGGTCATTTTGATCCTAAAATCATCAAATTGTAACACCGTTAACCCCTTCATTTTGACAGCCGAAACTAAATTCAATCTAGACCATCCATTTAGAATCTTCTTCACTACAACTTCAAACCACTCATCAGAACTTATGGCAGTCCCCTTGCCCAGAGACTCCAAACTTCCATCTCTGGACAAGTATGATGGGTCCTTTGACCCCAACTACCATGTCAACGCATTCCAGTCACAAATGCATCTCGCTAAGGCCAGCAAGTCATGCATGTGCATGGACTTCACCACCACCTTCAGGGGGTGGTCCGCACTTGGTACTAGAACCTAGCTTCCGGGTCAATAAGAAGTTGGGCCCAGTTCGTGCAGATCTTCACCGCACACATTGTTACCAGCAAGCGGTGCCCTAGAACCAATGAAAGTATCTTCGGGATAATCCAAAGAGAACGAGAACCCATCCGGAGCTACATCAAGCGATTCAATGAAGCATGCTTGCAGATCCCACGGTTAGACCCCGCGGTACAACTCGTAGCGGCCAAAAGAGGGGTAACGCACAAAGAATTCAAATGGCACATGGTGGCCAGCCAGTCAGCAGCCGTGGCCGAATTCCTCAAGCTTGCAAACAAGTTCATGAGAACCGAGGAAGAGATCAACCAAAGAATCGAAGGCGGGGTTGAAAAAAGAAAAAGAGAAGGCGAGCCCTCCAACCCAGGCGACAGAAGAAGCCAGGCCTGAGAGGCGAAGCCAAGCCAGCCGTCCCGAGCTCCCTTAGCAGTTCGGACGAATTACACACTATTGAACACAAGATGGACCGAGATCCTGATGACGATCAAGGATGCCTCCTGCATAAAGTGGCCACCTCGCCTAAAGAGTAATCCAAACGAAAGAAACAAAAATCTATACTGTAGTTTTCATAAAGATCACGGTCATAGTACCAAATAATGTAATAATCTCTTGGACGAGATAGAAGGACTCATCCGTCGTGGGTGCTTGAGAAATTTTGTACATAATGACAATAATAATAAAGCAAGTCGACAAGGGGAACACGGAAAGGATGCCCCCGAGTCGAGCAGCAGACCGGTCAAAGCCTTGCAGTGACCTCTCCCAGAAGAGAGGTCAGTTTGGGGAACCATCCACGTAATAGTGGGTGGTTCGGTGATAGCAGGTTGCACTACGGCAGTAGCACGGACATTAGTTCGCGAGGCAGCCCGAGAGGAGCAGAACCCTCCAAAGAGGCAGAAGACGGAAGAACCGATCTTTTTCACAGAAGACGACGCGCGAGGTATTCACTATCCCCATGACAACGCGCTCGTCATAAAACTAAAGATCAGCGACTTCGAAGTCCGGTGTGTACTTGTGGACTCAGGCAATTCGACAGACATCCTCTTCAAATCGACGTTCGACCAATTACAGTTGCAGAAAAGCGAGTTGAAGCCCACGCACACTCCTCTAGTGGGCTTCAGTGGAGAGGAAGTCAGGCCCCTGGGAAGATAATAGTACCTGTGGAAGTCAGCACGTGGCCATGCGCGGTAAGACTCAACCACAATTTCCTAATGGTCGCGACCCCCTCCCCATACAACGCCATAATAGGGCGGACAATTACGCATATTCTGCGTGCAGTTGTCTCCACCTATTATCTGGCAATGAAGTTCCCCACGGACTTTGGTGTGGGGGTAGCGCAGGGCGACCAACTTGAGTCCCGCAAATGCTATGTTGTCGCTTTAAAGGAAAAAACCAAGGCAGCCGACGACCTCGAACTGGAGCAGCCTACGGAGCAGGGCGAGGAACGAGCTTTGCCCACTGAGGAAATAGTCGCAGTCCCGACTTCGGCTACAGATCCAGCACGAATGCTACAGATCGGTACTTCCGTTAAGGAGCCTCTACGAACCGAACTGGTGAGTTTCTTACTTCAAAATTTAGATATTTTTGCATGGTCCGCGGCGGATATGCCTGGTATTGACCCTAGCCTTATAACTCACAAACTTAACACTGACCCTGTAGTCAGACCCATTAGATAGAAGAAACGCAACTTAGCACCGGAGCGTTGGAGGGCAGTTGACGAAGAAGTCGAAAAGCTCCTCACAGCGGACTTAATAAGGGAAGTTCATTACCCGAGCTGGGTAGCCAACCCAGTGCTGGTGAAAAAAGCCAACGGCAAGTGACGCATGTGCATCGACTACACCGACCTGAACAGAGCTTGCCCAAAAGATTGCTTCCCCCTGCCCCGACTTGACCGCCTAGTGGACGCGACCTCGGGACATGAGCTGCTACGCTTCCTGGACGCCTACTCAGGCTACAACTAATCAAGATGGACCAGTCCGACGAGGAAAAAACCAGTTTCATAACTGAGTTCGGCCTGTACTGTTACAAGGTCATGCCCTTCGGACTAAAGAATGTTGGGGCGACCTTCCAAAGACTTGTAAATAAGCTTTTTCGACCCTTAATTGGCACGAAAATAGAATGTTATGTAGATGACATGGTCGTCAAAACACAATTGTCACAGGAATTAATAAAAGACTTAAATTCCGTCTTCCAAATTCTGCGTCAATATAGAATGAGACTGAACCCAAACAAGTGTGTCTTCGATGTCACCTCGGGTAAGTTCCTAGGGTACATTGTCAACCGGCGTGGTATTGAGGCCAACCCGGACAAAATAAAGGCCATCCTTGATATGAGACCACCCCGGAAAGTAAAAGAGGTTCAAAGGCTAAATGATCGCATAGCTGCTCTAAGTCGCTTCATGTCCAAATCGGAAGACCACTGCCTGTCTTTCCTTAAGGCAATTAAAGGCAAAGGGTTCGAATGGACCCGAGATTGCCAGCTCGCGTTCGATGAGCTAAAAACCTACCTCGCCACTGTGCCAACCTTAGCTAGACCCGAGGAGGGCGAGGTCTTAGAACCGTACCTCCCGGCGAGCGACAAGGTGGCCAGTTCGGTACTAATAACAGAAGTAGATCGGGTCCAACGGCCCATCTATTACGTTAGTAAAATTCTACAGGGAGCAGAGATGAAATACCTGTAGATAGAAAAAATAGCGTACGCATTGGTGATTTCAGCTCGAAAACTCGGCCCGTACTTCCAAGCTCACACCGTCGTCGTCTTAACTAACAAACCCCTGAGACAAGTCCTGCCCAAGCCCGAGGTCTCCGGTCGACTGACGAAGTGGGCCATTGAACTCAGCGAGTACGATCTCCAGTACAAACCATGGACCGCAATTAAGGCTTAAGCCTTAGCAGATTTTATCGCCGAGTGCACTTTTAGCCTTGAAGCCCCTCAACAGGTTGAGCCCGAGGTCCCCAGTTCAGGCGAACCCGGAGCTCCCAAGCCAATAGAGTCTGAACCCCATGAAGTAGCAGCCAGTGTGGCATCTCTCTTGGTCAAGCCAAGCGCGAACTGGGACGAGGAGCCCTGGATCCTTCACGTAGATGGCTCCTCGAACCAGCAAGGCAACGGGGCTGGAATAGTCTTATGCAGCCCGGGTGGCACAAAATTGGAATACGCACTACATTTTGAGTTCGCAGCATCTAAAAACGAGGCAGAATACGAAGCACTGATAGCTGGGCTGAACCTAGCGCAAAAGGTAAGAGCAAAGCACATAGTCATCTGCAGCGGTTCCCAGCTCGTGGTCAACCAGGTTACGGGCGAGTACGAAGCACGCGAGCTCTCCATGATCACATACTTAGCGAAAGTAAAAGAGGCCCTGCTCAACTTCCAGTCACACTTCATCAGGCAAATCCCGAGGTCAGAGAACACTGACCTCGACCTAGTATTCTCAGTGGGGCAGAGGAGGTCGCTCCCATCCTCGAAGCAGAGCCGAGCTTGATTCCCGAGGTCAGAGAACACTGACCTCGGCCTAGTATTCTCGGTGGGGCAGAGGAGGTCGCTCCCATCCTCGAAGCAGAGCCGAGCTGGATTGACCCACTCGTGAGCTTCTTGCTAGATGGAACCCTCCCTACAGACAGCAATGTGGTCAAGAGGGTGCAGCACCAGGTAGCCAAATACGTCATAATTGATGAACGGTTGTACCAACGGTCCTACACGCTCCCCTACTTGCATTGCCTACGACCTGCCAAAGCCAAGCTTGTACTCCATGACACTCATGAAGTTTGTGCGGCAGACACCTAGGGGGCAGAGCATTCGCCCAAAAAGCACTTCGACAAGGATACTACTGGCCAACGATGAAGCAGTAATCCCAGTGAAAATCAAAGTGCCTACACTACGACTAGAAACATATGACGATCAGATGAACGTAGACGAGTTACGTACCAACCTTGACCTACTGGACGAGGTAAGAGACCTCGCGCATATCTGGACAATGGCCTATCAGCAACAGGTAGCTCGGTACTACAACGCCAGAGTAAAGAAACGAAGCTTTTGAGTCGGTGACCTGGTTCTCCGTAAGATTATGGTACCTGAATCGGCGTGGGCAAACTTGGATGAAATTGGGAAGGGCCCTATAGTGTAAAGAGAGCGCTCGGGGGGGCATACGAGCTCGAAACCTTAGAAGGCAAACAAGTACCCCGAGCGTGGAACATCGTTAACTTAAGGCGATACTACCTATAGACCGCCAAGAGGATGAAATCTCTACAAGAGCCTAAGGGCCAGGATGCTGAGCTAACAAGAGGAACCTCGGCATGGTCGGGCATATTAGCAGTTCGGAAAAATATCAGTCAAAAGACTAAAACGAAACAGAGACTAAGTATTAAAACATCGAAACAGGTCACGCGAGTGCAATAACTCGGGCAAGGAACAGATCGGGCATATTATCGGTTCGACAAATTTTTAGTTCGAAAAAAAGAGCAACACTTAACCAAAAAGATTGTCTATTTCATCGCAAAAAAAGGAAGAGTACAAAAAAAAATTTACAAGCCCGGAGCTACTTCTTCCGCATCAGAAGGCACTTCAACGACACCTGAAGGCCCTGCCTCGCCCTCAGAATCCGGATCACCATCAGCAGCATTGGCCATCTACTGAGTTATATGCAAAGTGGATATGGCAGTAACATTGAGGTCGGGATACATATTCTGGATCATCCACCGGCTCAGTTTGAATCCCCTTCTGTAAGAATCCACCATCAGGTCGTCAAAACGTGGTGAGGCAATGTAGTCCTCAACGGCCTTCTTCTTGGCATCTTCAATACCTTGGGAAAAGATTTGTGTTTTCTCCCTGATGTCCTCCTAAAGATATTCGACCTAATGCTACAGGTCCAACCTCATGTCCGCCATATGCTTCATGACTACCCCCATGGCCTCGGCATCCTGCTGAGACATCGCCTGCCTGGCCATAGCAACGCGAGCAGCCTCTTCGGCAGCATGAGTGGCCGCCTCAGCAGCACGGGTAATCGCCTTGGCGGCACGAAAAGCCTCTTTGGCAGCATGAGCGGCAGCCTCAACAGCTCACGCCCGTCACGAGCTCCTCTCCACCTGGGCCGCTAAGGCGTGAATAGAAGAGCTCACCTACCAAAAGAAACAAGTGAGTGACAACAGCAAGAAGGATAGAAAATGAAGGCAGACAAAATTTGACTTACCACCATAGCATGAGTTACGGCACGGCAGGCGACTGATTCAAGGGAAGATCATTCCATGCCGCGATCTCCTCGGGAAAAGTAGCCTCCCTACTCTTCTGAATAGCGTAGTTCGACGACAACACGCTCCTGAACTCCCCTTGAGTTTCTGAACCCGAGGGCCCAGCCCGCGTATGAGCGGACCCAGAGTAAGTAGGAGCACTCGAGTAGGCGGGAGCACCCATGTGAGTGGTCTCGGCATAAGGGGCTCCTGCCGCTTCATGCATCGGAGCCACCTCGGGCTCCCTGGGAAGATCCTCCGGCGTGTGACCTGGAACTTGAGGCTCCTCATCCTGGGGCAGCTCGGTATGAGTTCGCTTGGTGACCCGCTTCCTCCTCTTCATGCCTTGGAACAGGCACCCCCTACGAGTCCTCTCCGAGTCCATCACACTTGCAGAAAAGAGTTCGGCATCAAAGAAAACGAAGGAACAAAGCGAACAAGAATCCTTTGAGCAAGAAACCTACCCGAACTTAGACTGGCCGCAGTAAGCTTGGCCTCCGTTAAGTACTGGTGGCACTTTAACCCTTGTCGTGCCCATTGCCGGAGGCACTTCACCGTCTCTTTATCGAGAGTGACACCAGAATCAGGAGCAACCTCCCCCCATCCGGTCTGAAAAGGCCACCCTTGTGCACTTTGCACCCCGAAGTAATCCCGCTTCCACACCGGGACCTTGTTGGGAAGTTCGTGTAGAAGCTTAAAACCCGGGCAAGGAGACAGGTAATATGCATGTCTTCCCCCGGGAAGAGAACCCACTTGTTTCTTGAGCATTAAAATAGAGGAGAATATCTCCAAGTCTAAAGGGAAGTTATGTTCGCAAAAAAGGGAGACTGTCCCCACTAGGTTCCGAATAGAGTTCGGATGAAGCTGGCCAACGGTAATGCCGAAGTGGTTTATGACCTCGACAAGAAGAGGGTGGAAAGGCAGTCGCAGCCCCGCAGCGAGCTGCTCTCGAAAAATCACGATCTCATCAGGACCATGTTCCCAAGGAAAGCTACCTGAAGGAATGAAATAGGTGTACCCCCTAGGCAGATTGTAAGAGATAAGTAGATATTGGAGCCCCTCGGGCGTCATGGTCGAAGGACCAAACCTGTCTAGCATCCGATCTCGATGAGAGGTAGACGCCAAACTACCCGAAGCAACTCGGCCTACGGGTTCGAGGTCATCCTCAAGTTCCACCTCAGGATCACTAACGCAATCGAGGGATACGACTCGGTTCATAGAACCTACATCAGTCCTACTTGAAAAATCGTCTGAGCTATCAATGCTAGACATCGAGGAGAAAAGGTAGATTCAGGAAAGTACTCACTGGAAGAAAGTTTTGAAGGCTCCAGAAACTGGTACAAGCCAAAAAACTTTGAAAGGCGAAATGACAAGCGTAGATGCGAACTAAAAGGCCTAGACGCGAGCTTAAAAGTTGGATGCGAGCTCAAAAAGCAAACCGCAGAAGTGACAAATCGACTGGGGTCCCCTACTATTTATAACTACAGTTACCAAGAACCAACAGTGCAGATCAAAGCCAACCTGACGGCCCGCATTCGCGCTGACCGCACATCCCCTGAGACCAAGATGTGATTGGCGCACGTCTCTCCGAAACGGACGAAACATTAGCGCACGTCCTTTTGAAACCGGCGATGCGCCGACACATGTCTTTCTGAAATTGACAACGCGCCCGCCGCACACGTCTTTTTACAACTGAAAACTGCCAGCGCACGTCTCTTCAAAGTGGCAGTGGCGCACTTTTTTCAAAATTAAAAGACCTGCTGTCACGTCCCCAACGGCGCGATTTTTCAAAATTTAAAATAGACACACACTGCCACGTTTGTCAACATTTATAAGCATTTAGGCATGTCTCCCGTCTTTTCGGACACTCCAGAAAACCGAAGAACCCTGGCAAAACACCTCGCATGGTCAAGATTCGAAGAACGGGACATATCCACCTACCACCTCGCAAACTCCCCGCGCCAGGGCAAGACCCTTGGCGCAAGGAGTGGGAGGCAATTGATGAAGGAAGATTTGGCCCGACCTCATAGTTACACAACACGTGGCAAAGGCAACAACTCGGCACAAAAGCACGCCTAAGGTGCGAGCTCCAAGGGGATAAACCAGCGGATCGAACTCCCCTACCAGTAGTCCGAACTCCCTACTAGGATCCCAAACTCTCCCTTCGGCCCCAAGCCAGACAGTAACCTGAACTGACCTGCATGTAGCAGTTCGGGACACACCTCACCAAACTAGCTTGCCTTGTAGCAGTTCAGAACACACCTCACCGAATTGGCCTACCTTATATCAGTTCGAGACACACCTCGCCGAACTGGCCTGCCCTATAGCAATACAGGACATACCTTCGAACTCAAAACTTCACCTCGCTCACCACTCCAGCACATCGCCTCCAAGATGCCAAAACTGAACAAACCGCACCATGTCTGACACTGAGGAAGTTCGTACCCAGGGGTGGCGCACCTGACTGACTTGGGATCTGACGCTTGATGGCCGCACTCCAAACGGCCACCTGCCACCGCCTCCTGACACCGCCATCTCCAATTATAGAGACGGCTCCAACAAAGAGCAGTGGTAATCATACACGACACCTGGACTGGCAGAAGCAAAGGTAATCATACACGACCTGACAGGGGCTTCGGAGTGAGTGCACGAAGTGGCTATAAAAGTCCCCCTACCCCCAACAACAAGGTATGTGAACTTTGCGCCATCTGGTCTTTACTTTGCCTTTGAGAGAATACTAACTTGAGCTTCGGAGCTATCTCGCCGGGTCCCCCCGGAGTTCCCTCATCTTCTTCACTCCAGTCAGAGGCGAAATCATTGACAGCTAAGACCGGCCGGATTGCGCTCCATCACACTCCAACACTCAAAATAGTTGAATGGAAAGGTAGATGGTCGGGTGAGAAAGTGAGAATAGTGCTAGTCTGAGCAAAAGAGGTGGATGCAAGAATACTAAGTCCCAAAGTCCTTTACCTTGAGCAGAAATTACCTATTTATAGCTAGATGTTCGTGTTTTAGTCAAATGAGGCTTCCGTGGTTGTCAGGATGAGATCCTCCACCGAGGTCTTTGGGATAACTCTTCCCTAACGGAGTTAAGTTCCCGATCTGTGTAGGACACTCCTTATTGGTTATGATTATTTGTTGTGTGTGGCACTGACATGGCTAGAGATAGACGATGTCCACAGAGGCCACCACATGGAATTTTGATCTAGCTCGACCATAACCCAAACAACACTCCCCCAGTTTTGAAGTCAATGACTGTAGTGCTCGGCCTCAGTTAGGCGTTGAAGAGCTTTGCAATTCTCGAATGAGAAATTTAAAAATTTCTCCTTGGGTTGAGGGGTTCAGAGCATGGTTGATCCATTGGTTGGACCGGCTGGTTTAATGCTTATAACATTTCCAAGGCAGGTCGAAAGATGCATCGTTTCGCCTTACCGAGGTCACACATGTGTGGAGTGCGGCGTTGAATCGACGCCATCGATTTAACTTGATCTGGGCCATTGGTTGGCCTTATAAAAGGGGCTGAAGAGCCATTTCACTTTGTCATTTGCAAAGAATCTACTCTCTGGAGTTCGGCGATAAATAGTCCTTGGCTAGTGCTTTGATAATTCTGCGGTGTAATCCCTTCATTCTTCCTGATAGGATGTCTTCATCTTCTTTGTCATCTTGTTCTAACAATTCCTCCTCTTCATCTAGTTTGTCGAGTAGTGAGTCCGAGTTGGGGTCTCATGTCGAGGTTGTCACGCTCATGGTCCATGAGACCGTTGGCCATGGTGTCGAGGTCGACGGGCTCGGTGGTAAGGTTATAGCGATGGAGAAGGCTATGATCTGGGGGATTGAGGTTGATGATGCCAAAGTAGAGATTATGTCATGCGAGGGGCCCAACACCCCTGCACAGCTCAACAACTGCTTTGCAACCACTCCTTGCTATTTGACTCCGGGGGACTTGGCTCGAATCAAGGCCCTGTATTGTATTCCTATAGAGTACGAACTGAGGTGCCTGATCGCTAGTGAGCGTGCTACCTCGGCTCAACTTGGTGAGCTCTACGCCTATAAGCACAACCTAATAGTCGGGTTGCGATTTCCTTTGAGCAAGGCTATCACTGTGGTGCTGAGGCAGTACCGCGTCCAGTCGGTTCAACTAATGCCCAACTCTTTTAGGTACTTCGTCGGCCTTCATTTTTATTGATCGGTCTACGACATAGACGTTACCTTGCCGATGTTCACTTATTTATTGCACTGGAAGAAGCACCAGCGGGGTTATTACTATTTCTCTACTTGGCAGCATAACAAAGTGCTTATCGGGGCTCCCGCCTCGGTGAAGCACTAGAAGGAGAGATTCTTTTGTTATACAATGTATGCCCTTAGCTCCAATCAGAATGATGTACACTATGACATTTAATGTAAATGAATAAATTACATATTTGATTCTTGTTATTATGGTGTGTTTCTATGTAATACCCTTAAACTAGACACATATAAGACTCGTGTTAGTTCAGAATCTTCACAGTCATTGGATAGATCTGGGGAGATTTATCCTGCCAAGGCGGACACTGATGTGCCGCCAAATTGGTTGGGGTGGCTTGTCTCAACTGCTAGTGTGAGACCTGAGGTACATGCAGTGTGGGTTTTCTTGAAACTCTGAACCAGACAAAAATTCTAGTATTGTCCTGGACCTTTAAGATAGATGGGCAAAACTGGAATATTACACCTGATCCATAGACTCGATTATGATACTACACTAGGTGTCGGATTAGGCTGTGTTTGATATGCCAATCAGTGAGATCCTCAGAAAGGGTCAAACCAGGGTATGTTGGGGCAGTTCAAGAATTCATTTAAGTGGGTGATCATAGTGACAGGATCAACCCCTTTGTCAGACAAAGTGAATGATTGGGGATGCACTCTCTCTAGTGGAAACCAAAATTGCCAGCAATCGATTTCAACCATTGAAATTTGTTTTGCAAAATTATATATATATATATATATATATATATATATATATATATATATATATATATATATATATATATATATATTATGGTTTCAAAATATTTGCAAAAGGTTTTAATTCCCAGGATCCATGTGAGTAGAGAGTGCAGAATTGTACCTTGCAGCTAGACCTGTTCATGGGCTGAGTGGCCCGACGGGCCAGCCCATGCGCGGCCCGACCCCCGGACGGGCTTGAACAGGCTTTTTGGCCCGCGAGCTTAACTTCGGGCCAAAAAGCCCAGCTCGCATAAATTCAAGCCGGGCTCGGGCTTTGCCAAAATAGCGCGGCCCGAGCCCGGCCCGGCCCGACCTATAGTTAAACATAAGTAAAAACCCTATGTGATGTCTATTTGAATAATTTTTTTGATTTGAGAAGGTCATTGATTCACTTGTAGGCTCATTGTTCATTTAAATAGGGGGGAAAGCATATAAATTAAAATAAAAATGTCCATTTGAATAGGGAAATTTTTGAATTTCTTTTATTAGGTCGGACTTTGGGCTTAGGCTAAGGCTTCGGGCTTTTTATCAGGGCCGGGCTCGGGCCTAACAGTTTTTTGTTAATAAAGAGTTAGAGCCCTGCCCGGCCCGACCCATGAACAGGTCTACTTGCAGCTGAGGGAGAGGTCCTCTCTTGTCGGGCAGTATTTGATAATTATGGGCTGAGAGGTTAAGTGCAAAACCATTGAGAGTAATGCTTGATGGGCTAATCTTGCATCTGCCCACAGTCCTTGGGTTTTTATAAGGTGGCTTGACCCAAGGACCATTTAGTGTAAATGTTGGGCCCATTAAGAGCCCTTGGTGATTGACTCAGGTGTTTACTGTCTCCTACAGTGAATTCGGCCAGGCCTTGTAACAGAGGCTAGGATGAACCCATGTGGCTGATGTGTAGATCAATGTTTGGGTCCCACACCATACAAGGATAGCCAACTGGGCTGCAGATTAATGGGGTTAGTGAACGCATAGACTTAATGAGCCTAAAGCCCAATTTGAACTGGCTTAATAAGATTAATTAAATGAGGGGCAGTTCTAGGATTTGGATTTGCAGATAGGATAAGGGATTATCCTTATTCACTCAAAAAGTGCAGATCCATATAAAAATTTGGATTAGGAAACTCTTAATTAGATTAGGAAGGCCGATGTTTATCTGAAGATAAGATAAGGGATTATCCTTATCTCTTAAAGAGAGTACAGATCCAAATATATGGTTTGGATCAGGAAACTCTTTGGACGTGAACACCTTCATTGGAAGTTACTATTACTCCGTATCAGGTATATCCCTCTACTCCTTTTTGGTTTTAGATCTGGTTCGATTTGGTTTCAAGATTGATCCTTAAAAATGCAATTTTCTAAAATAGGGAAAGTGATTACCACATGGGAGAGAGAAAATTTTGAAATTTCGCCCAACCTTCCTGCAGGGTTCGGCCATCCATATGATGGATCTCTCATCCCTTCATCTTTTTCGTGTGCTTCTCGCGGGATTGGCCCTTCCTTGCCAAGCTAATTGTTTCGAGGACCAAGGTGAAAGCAGTAACTAAGGCTGAGCTTTCTAGGGAGCAGTTAACAACGATAATGAGAGTAGAGAGGGTTGGCGTGCAAGAATACATGTCATTCTCGATGTTGATCCGTGCCAGGATGATGAGCGGCACGACTGATCACTACCAACCCAATCGATAGGTTATGTGGTCTTCCTTACCTTCATTTTTGAACTCTTTACTTAGTACTAACTGTATAATGACTTGTGCAGGAACAGACATGGCGAGTGCCATGGAACTGAGTAGGTCGCGACTTAGTTTAATCGTACTTCGCCGTCGGAACATGCCATGCGGAGAGTTCAACCGAAGCATATGTGTCGCGGTGGTCTATTCGACTGCAGGACACCCTTGAGTGAAAAGGGGTGTCCGAACAACTTGCCCGGTGTCTGATGCTCTCCAACATTAGGTAGGAGGTTGACAATTATACTAGTGGCTTCTTGGAAATCGCAACTGATGAAGGAAGATTTGGCCCGACCTCGTAATAACGCAACACATGGCACGGGCAACAGCTCGGCACAACAGTGCACCCAAGGTGCGAGCACCAAAGGGAGGAACCAGCAGTCTGAACTCCCTACCAGCAGTCCGAACTCCTTACAAGGAGCCTGAAGTCTCCCTTAGGCCCTGAACCAAACACAAAGGGCAATAACCCAAACTGGCCTACCCCATGGCAGTTCGGGACACACCTCTATTCGAACTCAAGACTTCACCTCGTTCACCACTCCAGCACTTCGCCTTCAGGATGCCGAACTGAACAACCGTACCATGCCTGACACCGATGAAGTTCGTATCAACGGGCGGCGCACCTGACTGACTTGGGATCTGACGCTTGACAGCCGCATTTCAAATGGCCACCTGCCACCGCCATCTCCAGTAACAAAGACGGCTCCGACAAGGAGCAGGGGCGGTTTTGTCCCAACAGAAGGGATGACACTCGAACTTGCAGAAGCACAGAAGTAATCATACCTGACCTGACAGAAGCCTCGGAGTGAGTGCGTGAAGTGGTTATAAAAGGCCCCCTACCCCCAACAACAAGGTATGTGAACTTTGTGCCATCTGGTTTTATCTTGCCTTTGAGAGAATTCTAACTTGAGCTTCGGAGCAATCACACCAGGTTCCCCCCTGAGTTTCCTCATCTTCTCTGTTTTAGGTTCTCTATAGCTCCGTTCAAAGGCAAGGTCGTTGACAGCTAGGACCGGCCGGATTGCGCACCATCAGCAACCATGCAGCATGCCGTTGCAATGAATTTTACTTCTTTTGTTGTCGTTTTATTGCCTTTGTTTCCCCGTACTAATGACTTGGTGTTGTGTAATTTGTTTGCTCGATCATCGGTCTTGTTGACCATCTTCGTGTACAACGACACCTCTATGAGTTGTGGGTGGTCGAGTACAAGCAACTGAAGGAAGAGGCTCTTGAGCTAAAGTCTGAGCTGGGTGAGTTGAAGCGGGTATCAAGGAGAAAGACAACATTGTCCATAAGGGTCGTGCACTTCTTCCTGGAGGTGGCCGAGGTTGTTCTGGGGCTAGACTCATTTGACCCCCCTAGGCCGACGTGGAAGACGCCATTGCCGATGTCTAGGATCGAGCCAAGGAGCCCCCATATGACAACTGAACTGCCCCACTTCTCTCTCTCTTTTTTATAATGTATGCAACTCGATATGTTGAGCTTTGATTCATAGAAATAACGTTTTAATTAATGAAAGACTTAGATTTTTGTGGAGCATTAATTTCAACGTCTCTCTTTTTTTATTGTTATTCTTTGGAAACAATTGATTATGAACCTTGGTCTTGTGTTGGCCGAGGTCGTGAGTTTTGTGACCTAGATATTGCATTGGCCGAGGTGCTTCTAAGCTCTCAATATCTTTGGGGAGCTCGGTAGTGCATGGTCTCGGGGGAGCCTTGTGCTCTGACTGGGCTAGTCGTGTTCCTTGGTTGGCTTTGCTCTAACGATTTGTTGGCTAAGTGTGCAGAGTACACTTGGTGCGAGTACTATGACTGGGCTATTCGTGTTCCATTCTCCTGGTGCGAGTACTATGACTTTATAGAGGATGACGTCCTCTGTCTTGAACTCCCTCCTTCGAACTTTAGAACCATAGTACTTGGCCATCTTGTTTTGCTACGCTGCCATCCTGAGGTGTGCTTGGCCGCGGGAGTCCTCCACTAGGTCGAGCTCTACACAGGGATCTTCATTGTTCGTCTTGCCATTATAGAGCTCAGCCTGGATAGTAGAAGAACCGATTTCCATGGGGATCATTGCCTCGACTCCACATGCTAGGTTGAAAGAAGTCTCTTTGATGGCTATCCGTGGTGTGGTTTTGTAGGCCCAAAGGATGCTTGGCAGTTCCTCGACTCATCTGCCCTTGGCCCTATCAAGCCTAGTATTCAAGCCACAGAATAGAGTTCGGTTGGCCACCTCGGTCTGTCCGTTGCTTAGTGGTCAGTGAATGGTTGTGGTCTAGTGATCTATTTTGAGAAATGCACAAAAGACCTCAAACTTCCAGCTGATGAACTAGGAGTCATTGTCAGTAATGAGGATATGAGGGATGAAAAAGCGACAGATGTTCTTGAAGGGATGAGAGATCCATCATATGGATGGCCAAACCCTGCAGGAAGGTTGGGCGAAATATCAAAAATTTATCTATCTCCCGTCCCATCTGAGAATCGCATTCCCTATTTTTGAAAATTGCATTTTCAATGATCGTTCTTGAATCCAAAGCCAGAACAGATCTGAAACCAAAAGAAGAGGAGAGAGATATACATGATACAAAATAGCAGTAACTCCTAATGAAGGTGTTCACACCCAAGGAGAATACCGAAACCCTCTTTTTGAGTGTACCCTTTTGCCACAAAACAAGCTTTTTAGGTCTCAATGTTACCATCTGGGTCCTTCTTTCATTTGTAAATCCACTTACAAACAATTGATTTCACTAAAAGAAGAGATGCGAAATAGCAGTAACTCCTAATGAAGGTATTCACACCCAAGGAGAATACCGAAACCCTCTTTCTGAGTGTACCCTTTCGCCACAAGACGAGCTTTATAGGTCTCAATGTTACCATCTGGGCCCTTCTTTCTCTTGTAAATCCACTTGCAAACAATTGCTTTCACCCTAGAGGGTGGGTCCACAAGAGTTTAACCTTGTTGGTCTCCATGGAGTCCATCTTGGCTTTCATGGCATCTATTAACTTCAGTGAATCTATGTCCAACATAGCTTTCAGATAAGTCGTGGGATCCTCTTTACTTATCGTGGCTTCCACCAAGTAACTTTCTTGGTTGCAACTGTAACGAACTGAAGGCCTAGATACTTGAGTAGACCTGTAGGTTGAGTATCTAGAGCTTGTGGGACATCTGTCACTTCTTGTGCTCTCCTCATCAAGAACAAATTTTGTTGAAGATTCTCTAGGATGCAATCTTCTTCTAAGAAACAGGCATTTCGACTGCAAAACACATTTTGTTCTTTTGGATCATACAATAGGTAACCTACAAAGCCTTTGGGGTAACATACAAATAGGCAACGACTGGTCTTAGATTCCAATTTGGTAGTACTAGTTCTTTTAACATGTGTTAGACAACCCCAAATCTTCAATTATCTCACACTTGGTTTTTACTAGTCCAAAGCTCATACAAAGTCTTTGGAACGGATTTGGTTGGAACTCAGTTCAGCATGTAAATTGTAGTCTCCAATGCGTATCCCCAAAAGGATGTAGGTAATTCTGAGTGGATGAGAAGTGATCGGACCATATCCAATAGGGTTCGGTTCCTCCTCTTTGACACACCGTTTAACTGTGATGTAGCGGGAGGGGTTAATTGTGATACAATCCCATTGTCTTTTAAGTAGTCCCTGAATTCGTTAGAGAGATACTCACCACCTCGATCTAATCAAAGGGCTTTAATTTCTCTCCATAATTGTTTCTCGACCTCTTGTCTGAACTCATTGGACTTTTCAAAGGATTCGGGCTTATGTCTTATTAGATACACGTAACCATATCAAGAATAATCATTGGTAAATGTTACAAAATAAACGTGTTAATTACGTGCCCTAACATTTAGGGAACCAAATACATCAGTATGTATTAGGTCAAGTGGGTGCTTGTAGATCTTTCAGTCTTACCGTTAAATGGTCGCTTCGTCATCTTACCCTGAAGGCAATGTTCACAGGTTAGAAGATCTTCTACGGTTAGAAAATTCAAAGATCCATCAATTACTAACCTTGTGATATAATCTATGTTAATGTGGCCGAGTCGGTAATGCCACAGGCACGTGGGACTATGGTGGGTGTCGAATCCAACCAAAGATAAATGTCCTGATCAAATTAAACATTTTTGTAGACAGTGATGAGCAAAGTCGTCTCCACAGGGATTGGATGGATTTATTTCCAAGAGAAAAGAAAATAGAGGAATTGTTATAAAAGCAAGGAAAATAAAATAAAGCAATGATTAAATCGATGGGAGATAGTTTTTGGTTGAAGGGATAAGTTCAGCCTTGATTCTTATCATTGATCATCGATGCAAGGATAAATTAATATGTATATGAATAAATTGGTTATAGCCATTAACTAGCTCTAAACAGCCAGGCTCTACTCGTATTTCTCGGAAACCAAAACAAGCTCTTTGATTACTTCTCTTATTAATAGACAGTCCTAAACAATCTCTTAGGATTTAATGTACTAATAGCATTAAGTGGGGAGAGACCCAATTTTGGTCAGCGGTCTCACAAGCTTGGACCGTTTAAACCAAATCATATGTTATGTTTACATAAATGAAAACTTGTCCATAATCAATTTATGTTAGTTATCACCATGATTAAACCTACCAACATATACTAAATTGGAGGTTCAATCGGCCATAGATTATTCTCATTGAATAAGCAAGGGATCCATCTTGCTTAATCAATAAAAATAATTCTCACAGGAAATCGCAGAAAACATATGAATACTCATAAACAATGAACTAAAATGAAAATCAATTAGATTTCACAATGTTTATAGAATCAAGTTTCCCTAACCTTCAACCAGAAAATAAAAGTTACACACACTTCATGGGGAAATCGCAGCTTCCAGATGGGGAGGGCGTATTCCACTTATTTTCTCCTTTTTTGCTGAATTCTTGTTTCCAAGATTTGATGATCCTTGGGTGCTAGTCAGGCCCCCATTTATATAACCTTAGGAGGGAGTAGTTTTCAGCTCCTCTTAGGAGTTCTTTTTCTCAAAAAAATAGAAAGTCCTATTTCATAATTTAGATCTAATTTTATCATTATCTCTAAATAGAAACTCTTAACTAAGAGTCTTAGCTGAAATCTATTAGGAATGATGAATGGACCCTACTATTGCATGCTGAATTGGGTTGGTTTTCTCCAGTGAACTGGGGCTTCTCTGTGAATTGGGCTTTGTTGCAATCTGGGGCTCTCTGCGAATTGGGCTTCTCTATGAATTTGTAGAGACGTCGGGCCCGATTTTGACCTTGATGCATTCCGAATTTATTAAAACTCAAAACATGAAAGTTGTAGAATTTTGCCTTGCTTTCCAATTCATCTTGAATCATCTTAATCGGAGTACGGATGAAAAAGTTATGCCCAAATTAATACACAGCACCAAAACTATGCAAAATTACTCGATTAGCCTTGTTTTTCACTTAACGTCTCTTTTCGTGCCTAAATTGAAATATAAGAATAGTGAATTCAATTAGGCACTAAATAAGTATAAAAGAATGAATATTAAGGGATAAAGATATGATAATTTTCATTCTCATTAGATTAACTGTATCACGAATTCTTTTTTTTAGGGATTATTTCCAACATAGTTTCAGTATTGTTGGTTTCTAGAGGGATGGAGAAGATAGAGACCATTCTTAAGTTTCTCATATGCTACAAGTTTATTATTCCATTTAATAGTAATCACATTATTCCAAATAGAATAAGCATCCATGCAAAATTTTGAGACAGAAATCAAATTATTCTTAAATTAGGTATGAAAATACAATATTTCAATACAATTGTTCATTTTTTTGAAAATTAGTTATACAGTTCCTATGGCTATAGCTGCAACAGTTATAGAAGTCTCCAAGTAAAGTGCCACTTCTCCATTACTCAGTTTTCTGCTTATCTTGAACCCCTTTGTGAGTTAAATGCATGAGTTGAAGCCTCAGAGTCAGAACACCAAGAAGCAGAAGTGACCAACAGATTGGTCTCTATGATGAAAGAATCGGATGTACCTTGTTTCTTAGTCTCCAGGTATTGAGGACAATTTCTCTTCCAGTGGCCGGTCTGCTTGCAGAAGTGATAGGCATTGGAATTTGATGCCTTATATTTCTTCTGCTTTTTAGTTTTGCTACCCTTCTCCTGAGCCTTCCTTTTAGCCTTCCACTTTTTCTTGCCCGATTTGCCACTTTCAACAAGCATGGCTATTGACTTATCCTTAATTAGTTTTTCATCCTTCTACATTATATTGTTGAGTTCTTGAAGGCAAATGTTTAGCTTATTCATGTTGTAATTTATGATAAACTGATTGAAGGATGGAGGCAAAGAATTGATGACAACATCAATTTTGGTGTCATGATGTAGCCCTAACCCGAGATCCTCTAGTTCATTGATATAACCCATCATCTTTAGACAATGATCATGAACATTTTGATTCTCGGTCATTTATATGGTTATAAACAAATTTAAGACCTTTTGTCGAGTAGAACGGTTTTGCTCTTCATACATAGTTTTCAGACTATCTAATATATCATTGGACACTTCGATCTTATCAAATTGTCGTTGTATCTGATTGTCTAAAGAGGCTATAATATAACCCCGGGCCAGAGAATTTTTCTCTTCCCATTCTTGACACTCTCTTCTTCGGGCCTCAGAAGTCCTATCACCTGGATGATTCAGAGCAGGTTTTTTAGCAATTTTATCCAATTTCTCGGACATCAGAACTAGGATAAGGTTTCGGAACCAGTCAGCATAATTAGGGCCCTTGAGTTTGTTATCATCCAACAACTTGGTGGAGTTTCCATTTGCAATTTCTGGTAAAGGCAAAGTAGATTTATTAGTCCACTATCTAATTGATTCATGTCATAACATAGAAAAGGCTTTTAATCTATGTTATATTTCCATTTTGGGCATCTCTGAGTTTCCCTCCGATCTCAATGACGGAGAAAGTTGTGTCTCTGGAAATATAGGAAATCACATGGGGTGCATTGAGCCAATTCTTTTAGCTACAAAACGCTACCACCTTTTGTGAAGGATCTCATCCACTCATCTTATGAGCTTTCACTTTGGCCTTTGTTAGACAAGGTCCATAGTCATTTTAAGTTAAACCTTTCTGTATAGTAAGTGCTCACCCATCATGTTCGTGAACGCCAAGGTATCATGAGAGAGTATTCCATTTTAGGATAGGCTCCTCCCACATCGGTCTATGATGCCTCTATAATCTCATGAAGCAATCCAGTCAATTGCATTAACAGATGGATAGCCCAATTTTATGGTGCATCTCCACCCACTAATACAACCAACCTTCATACTAATGATGGAAGGCCTTTAGAGAGTCTATCATATGAAATTCCCTATTTCATGCACTTATATTTAATGGAGGGAATGAAAACCCCATAAATTTGATTTAGGTCAAACCAAAGTGCCTCCCACTGACTTTTATAAAGCCAAATTCAAAGTGGGCTCAAAACGGGTAGGGTTCCAGGGTGTTCCTCTTGGGGAGGAACTGAAGTAGGCCCACTGAGAAGGGAGATTATCCATTTATATTAACGGCACCATGGCAATGATGTGCATTCAGCCATGGTGTTCGAAAGAGCCACTATCGAATTAACATGGGCCAAGCACTTATGGCCCATGTACGCAGCACATCACATTACATATATCATATGCATGAAATCCATAATTGATTCAATCAATTAAATAACTGTAAAATCCATAATTAAATGTAAAACCTTTTCAGCCCATTTAAAGCCCATGATATTATCTAGGTATATGGGCTGCACTACAAAGAGCAGTTCGGCTCATATGCTGAACTGGGCTAAAGCAATTTTAACAATCCAAAATTGGGTTTTTCAGATGTGGGCCGAATTGCATCTTGCAATTAACCATCAACTCCTTGTCCATATTGCAGTTTTAGGGCTGAGAACAACCCCATCGTACCACAGATTCGGTCCAACCAGTTTGGTCCAATCTGGTTTGAATAGGTCTTGGGTTTGATGTTTAATTCAAGATTCAATTCAAGAAACATGATTTGAAAATAAAGAAACTAATACATAACAATCAAGAATCAGCAAGAGGATTGTTCGTAAAGCCGCTACCATGCAAAACAAATATCAGTTCGCAGTTTGTAGTTTCCAAAACTGCAAATCGTAGATCGCTGAACCCGAATCTATGAAATTTTCTCTTTCGCGCTTTAAGATTTGTCTTCAAATAAAATAAAATAGATAACCAAAATTTTCTATTAACATTACATTAGATTTGAATTCCTATGCATTCTGTCTAAAAAAATAATTAATTACAGGCCAAGAATGATTAGGAAAAAAAATGCAGATGCACAGATTTCTTGCATTGTAGAAAAGATTTCGATCTCCTCCATACAAACAGCCCAAAATTCAAGAAATATAAATAGAACAATTCTAAATATATAATAGAATAATAAAGAATTATTTTTAGATCATTTGCCCAAAATTAGGAACCGATTTCCTACAAAAAATCGCTAACAACGCAAATCGGGTAGAACAGTTTCTATCGATTTGCGCAAATCAAATTTGGCTCAATTTTGGTTCAAATATCAAAACATGGCTCTGATACCACTGAAGGGATGAGAGATCCATCATATGGATGGCCAAACCTTGCAAGAAGGTTGGGCGAAATTTCAAAAATTTATCTCTCTCCCATCTGAGAATCGCATTCCCTATTTTAGAAAACTGCGTTTTCAAGGATCGTTATTGAATCCAAAATCAGACCAGATCTAAAACCAAAAAAGAAGGAGAGGGATATACCTGATATGAAGTAGCAGTAACTCCCAATGAAGGTTTTCACGCCCAAGCAGAAGACCAAAACCCGCTTTTACCGAATATGACACAGTGTGTAATGAAACAGAATCAGCAGGATGACTCTTAAGCAAGAACCATGATCCTTCAGCAAGAATCGAATAGGGGCTTGTGAGCATGATTTCATATTATTTATAGCCTTCTTGTGATCCATGATCCTTCAGCAAGAACCATGATCCTTCCTTGATCAATTTTTCAAGAGGAGGTTGAACTAGGTAGGGATGGCAAGAATAGGAGGATTTATGCAGGTTGCTATGTTGTGAAACTGAGGAGTTCTCCCCTTTATTTATAGCCTTCTTAGGATCAGCCTCCTAATCTAATTAGGAGAGAGTTTCTTAATCCAAATCTAATATTTGGATCTAGACTCTTGAATGGATAAGACTTTTCTTATCTTTCAGCTAATCCTAATCAGATTATAAATCTTATCTTGCCTCCTTTTAATTAACTAACTTAAGCCCAATTCGAATTGGGATTTAGGCCCATTAAGCTTATGTGCTCATTTAACCTCGTAAACTGTTGCCTAGTTGGGTCTATTTGTATGGTGTGGGACCCACATTGTTCTACACATCAGCCACATGGGTTTAGCCCAGCCTTTGTTACAAGGCTTGGCTGAATTCACTGTAGGAGATAATGAACCCCTGAGTCCGTCACCATGGGCTCTTAATGGGCCCAACAATTACACTAAATGGTCCTTGGGTCCAACCACTTTATGAAAACCCAAAGACTGTGGGCAAATGCAAGATTAGCCCATCGAGTATTAATCTCAATGATCTTACACTTAACCTCTTAGCCCATAATGATCAAACATTGCTCGACAAGAGAATACCTCTTCCACGGCTGCAAGGAACAGTGTTGCACTCTCTGCTCACATGGATCCCGGGAATTAAAACATTTTGTAAACATTTTGAAACCGTAATATATATATATATATATATATATATATATCCGTATATAAATATATTTTGCAAAACAAATTTCATTGATTGAAATCGACTGCCGACAGTCTTGGTTTTCATAAGAAAAAGTGCATCCCCGATTATTACTTTTGTCCGACAAAGGGTTTGATTCTATCACTATGATCACCCACTCAGAAGAATTCTCAGACCGTCCCAACATACTTTGGTTTTCACCCCCTCAAAGGATCTCATTGATTGGCATATCAAAGACAGTCCAATCTGACACCTAGTGCAGTACCATAATCGAGTATAGGGGTCAGGTGTAACATTACAGTTTTGCCCCTCTATCTCCAAGGTCTAGGGCAATACTGGAATTTTGGTTCGATTCAAGGTTTCAAGAAACCCACACTTCATGTGCTTCTGGTCTCACCTTGGTAGCTGAGACAAGCCACCCCAACCAATTTGGCGGCACATCAGTGTCAGCCTTGGTAGGATAAATCTCCCTAGATTTATCCAACGACTGTAAATATTATAAACTAACACGAGTCTCATAAGTGTCTAGTTTAAGGGTATTACATAGAAACACACCACAATGACATGAATCAATTATGTACTTTATTCATTTATAGTAAATGTTAAAAGATACATCAATCAGATTGGAGCTAAGGGCATAACTATCTAACAACTCTCACTTACACAGGTCTAATCGGGTACAAGCCGGAATCCCATACTTTCCACGTGTTTCTCAAACACTTTCTGTGTCAGTGGCTTAGTTAATGGGTCTACTACATTCTCCGATGATGCTACCTTTAAACATCAATCTCCCGTAGATCCAGTGTTGTCACACAATAGTGGAAGGGGTGATGTGCTGAATTCCAAATTCTAGAATGAACACCTTCATTCATTAGGCAGCTTCACTTAGGGCAATGTCGCTTGGATGCTCCGGGGTAGGATTTTTAACTACCTTATCCAATTTTTCAGATGTTAAGACCAACATGAGGTTACAGTACCAAGCGGCATAGTTTCGGCCCTTAAGCTTATTGTCGTCAAGAAGCTTGGCAAATTTTTCGTTTGCCATTTTCTGGTAAACAACAAAAATTAGTCCACAACCTAATTTGATTCAGAGTCATTACATTGATATGGTTTTTAATTTATGTCACATTCCCATTTGTTCATCTCTGAGATTTTCCTCCCATCTCAGTGATGGAGACAGTGACTTGTCTCTAGAAATGTGAGAAACCACATAGGGTGCAGGGAGCCAACTGTTTCAGCTGCAAACCCCCCCCACCTTTTTGTGAAGGATCGTATCCGCTCATCATATGAGTTTTCCCTTTGGCCTCTGTTAGACAAGGTTCAGAGCCGTGTTCTAGTAAATCTTTCTATCCAGTGACTGTTTACCCATCATATTCGTGAACACCAAAGTACAGTGAGAGAGTTCCCATTTTCTGGTGAAGCCCCTCCCACATCGATCTATGACGCCCCTATCATCTTATGAAACACTCGGACAAGTCCAACGGCAAATGGATAGCCCATTTTTTGTGTGTTTCTTCATTACTGAATGACCCATCCTTATGCTAATGATGGAAGGCCTTTAGAGAGTTCATTATATAAACCTCCCTATCACATCCACTCATATTTGTTGGAGGGAACGAATGATTACGCCCTAGTTTGATTTAGGTCAAACCAAAGTGGCTCCCACTGACTTTCATAAAATCAGATTTCGGTCGGCCAAAATCGGCTAGGGTTCTGCACGTATCATCTTCAGGAGGTGTGGGACCCACCACTGAGGGAGGTCATCCAATGACCAGTAGGGACACCATGGCAATGATGTGCATTCAGCCATGGTGTGCGCAAGAGCCACTATCGAATCAGCATGGGCCAAGCACTTATGGCCCATGAATGAAGCACATCACACATCCATACATCACATGTAGGGAAGAATTGATCCAATCAATTAATATGTGTAAAGCCCATTTTAATGTCCATAATCTTAACCATTAATATTATCTAGGTATATGGGCCAAAATTAGGGTTGATCAATTTGGTCCATATAGCTTTATCTGCGAAGTAGGCTTTTAACAGTTTTAACAAATTAAAACTGGGCTTTTACAGGTTGGGCCGAATTAAATATTAAATTAATTATCAATCCTTAGGCCCATTAAAGGGAGAATTACGGTTGACGTTCAGCCTTGATCGAACCCTAGATTCGGTTTAACCAGTTTGGACCAATTTGGTTCGAATGGGTCTAGGGTTTGATTTTTAATTAAAGATTTAATTCAAGAAATTAATCTAAAATTAAATACTAATAAAAAAAATTCAAGAATCAGTCAGATAGGGCTGCTCGCACAATCCATCATGCAAAACAAAGGTTAGATAACAGTTTGCAATTTCATAAACTGCAATCGCAGATAGCGATTCTCCCATCTGCGAAATCTCCTTATTTGCACCGCTTTGGTTCAAAAATAAAAAATAGAAAACCTAATTTCTATTATAATTACATCAGATCGAATGCCTATACATTCAGTCTAAAAAATAAAAATAAAATTATTTTACAGACCAAATGTAATAAAATAATCAAGAATATACAAAATTGCAGGTTTCCTGTGCCCATCAAGATTTCGATCTCCATGAGTACGAACAGCCCAAAAATCAAGAAAATTATAAAGAATAGTTCTAAATAATAATCAGACTTATAAAATTTAATTTTAGATTAATCGCCCATCAATTGAAAACAAATTTTCCAGAAAAACTTTATATCTGCGCAAATCGGGTAGAACGCCTTCTCCCCATTTGTGTAGGTTCAGATTTGATCCAATTCGGTTCAAGACTTGAACCTAGCTCCGATGCCATCATGAAGGGATGAAATATCCATCGTATGGATGCCCGAATCTTGTGAAATAGAATGGGTGAATTTCAAAAATTTCTCTTCATCCTATTGGGAATTTTATTCCCTATTTTAGAAAAATCATATTTTTCAATGATCAATTTTGAACCATAAACCGAACCAGATCTAAACAAAAGCAGTAGGAGAGGGTTATACATGATACAGAGAAATAATATCTCCCAACGAAGGTGTTCATGCCCAAGGAAGGATTCAAAGACTGCTCCCACTAAAGATGGCACAGTGCCGGATGGAGCAGAATCAACAGTGTTCTTCCCAAGAACCTAATCCTTCGCAAGAATTAACAGGATGACACGTGAGCACAACTTTCTATTAGTCCCTTCACAAGGAACTGATATCAAGATCCAATCTTGATTTCTTCTACTGAACTAGAGATCGAACTGGCAGGTGAGCTGACAGCAGGAAGGAGGCGGCAAGAGAGAATTTTCGCAGATGTGCTGAATTTTCTCTTCTGTGATTTCAGCTTAGAAGACAAGTGGTGAACTTATGTGTATAAAGGATGCCGCCCCTCCTCCTTTTATAACGTTAAAAGGATCAGCTCCTAATCCCATTAGGAGTTGCTGATCCAAATCATATTTGGATCAGAATTCCCTTTAAGTGATAAGGGTAAACCCTTATCTTATCTGTAGATTAGATTAGCCTTCTCCTAATCTCTTTAAGAGGTTTCTAGATCTGAATCACATTTAGATCTGGACTGTCTGAGTGGATAGGGTTAAGACCCAATCCTATTTGCTAATCCAATCCCGAAATTTGCCCCTTATTTAACTGATCAAATCAGCCCAGTTTGAAATGGGCTTTAGGCCCAATAAGGTTATGTGTTCACTTAGCCTTCCAAACTGCTGCCCAGTTGGGCTTCCTTGTATGGCGCGGGACCCAAACATTGATCTACACATCAGCCACATGGGTTCAGCCCAGACTTTGTTACAAGGCTTGGCCGAATACACTGTTATGGACAGTGCACCCCCTGAAACCCATCACATGGGCTCTATGGGCCCAACACTTACCCTAAGTGGTCCCTGGGCCATGCCACTTTGTAACACCCAGGGACTGTGGGCAGATGCACGATTAGCCCATCAGGTATTACCCTTAATGGTCTTACACTTAACCTCTCATCCCATAATGATCAATCACTGCCCGACAAGAGTGGACCTCTTCCTCGGCTGCAAGGAACAGTGTTGCACCCTCTACTCGCATGGATCCCGAGAAATAAAACCTTTTGTAAACGTTTGGAAACCATAATTTATATACTTTTATATCGCATAAAATATATTTTGCAAAACAAATATCAATGATTGAAATCGACTATCGACAGTATTGGTTTCCATCAGAGAGAGTGGATCCCCGATCATTACTTTTGTCTGACAAAGGGGCTGATCCTATCACTATGATCACCCACTAAGATGAATTCTCAGATTGTCCGAACATACCCAGGTTTTGACCCCCACTAAGGATCTCACTAATTGGCACATCAAAGACAGCCCAATCTGACACGTAGTGCAGTATCATAATCGAGTCTAGGGGTCAGGTGTAACTTTTCAGTTTTGCCCATCAATCTTCAAGGTCCAAGGCAATACTGGAAATCTGGTCTGGTTCAAAGATTCAATTAATCTTTCACTGCATGTGCCTTGGGTCTCACCCCGGCGGTTGAGACAGGCCACCGCAACATTTGGCAGCACATCAGTGTCAGCCTTGGCAGGATTAATCTCCCAGACTTATCCAACAGCCGTGAACATTCTAAACTAGCTTTAGTTTCATTAGTGTCCAGTTTAAGGGTATTACACAGAAACACACCACAGGAACTTGAATCAAATATGTACTTTATTCATTTACAATAAATTTATAATGTACATCATTCTGATTGGAGTTAAGGGCATACAACTGTCTAACATATCATGTGTACGGGACCCGACTAGAGAGTCTGGTCTTCTAGATGATTGCTGACTTTCATGGTTGGATCGGACCATCTACTTGTTTGGGTGGCGCTTTTTGGGGTCCTCAGTGCAAGGATTAGCCATAGTAAGCGCCTACGTGGTAGGGTGAATGGTCTGAGGGGCTTGAGTTGGCTGTCCCATCATCTCCTTCATTGCAAGAATGTGGTTGACCTTCTATTGTATCACTTGGAATTGCATTTGATCGACCGTGGTCTATTATTGGGGCTCTCAAGTTGGAGAGCTACGGTGAGAGCTTGAACCTTGAGATGGGGAGTGGGTTTCAGAGTGCTTAGATGTGTGTTTAGTCATGGTTGTCTTGAGTGCACGGAAAGAGGTTTTGGAAATGGCTTTTTTTGTGTTTCCCACATATGGTGTGAATCTGATGTTGTCCGCTCCGAGGTGCCTCAAACCAAGGAAGCAATTAAATAATCTTACCAATTGGATGAGGCCGAGGTGGAAGGACGAAGCCACGCATTGGGATCTGCAACCAAGAGGGAAAGTTAGAGGCTCGAGGAGTTGTTCCCTGGGTAGGTACTCCGATGCTCTAGTTGGTTTAATAGAAAGGCAGATGGTCGGGCCAAGCAAGTGAGAACAGTATTGGTCCGGTCAAAAGAGGTGGGTGAAAGAATATTAAGTCCCAAAGTCCTTTACCTTGAGTGGAGATTACCTATTTATAATTGGACGTCTGTGTTTTAGTCAAATGAAGCTTCCGAGGTTGTGAGGATGAGGTCCTCCACCGAGGTCTTTAGGATAACTTGTCTTCCCCAGCAGAGTTAAGTTCTCGGTCTGTACAGGACACTCCTTGGTAATGATTATCTGTTGTGTGTGGTGCTGATGTGGCTGGTGAGAGACTGACCGCGAAAGTCGCCACATGGAATTCCAATCCAGCTCAACCATAACCCAAACAAAATCCTCCCAAAACTGTATAAATATCAATTCTCTCACACACAAAGATACACATTCTAACATGGAGAGAACTCTACACCTACACACAACACCCCCTTCACATCCAAATCACCCCCCATAATCCCAACATCCCTTACAAGAATCCTATGCTTGAAACTCTTTTAGCCCAGTTCAAGTGTTATGTACCGGAGCTTAATGTTCACATAGGACTGCAACTAACCAAAGGTCCAACTGCTTACCTCATCGTTGGGAACACATCCCAAGAGTTCCTATCTTCCTAATTCAACTTTGGACCGTTAAAAATGCAGAGAATTCAAACCCCATGAAATTATTTGCATGGGGAATTTTTAATGATTAAAGGTGAAAGCGTTGAGGATGGTTTAGTTAAAGTGATTCCCCTTCTCTCCAAGTCTCCTCTAAGCTGAGATTGAATTATTAAATTTGTCTAATCAGTGACTCGGATGAGGCCTTCGCTTGTGACCAACAAAAAGGCAGGATGCTCTTCTAATTGTAAGCTTGATAATTTCTTAATGCTATTTTTCTTTTTTTTTGTTTATTATAATCATTATTCTTATCTAATTTTAATTACTCAATCTTCTTTTCCATTTCTTTCTTATAATCATTGTTCTTTTTTTTGAGTTTTTTTGCTTTAAGTAGCCTATTAGGATTGGTCCCCCTTAGTCAACCAAAGACTTTGCATATTGTTAGAATTTCTTTTGTTCATTTTTTGTAGTTGAATACATGATTACCGTTCAGATTTTCTTGTAAAAATCTTTATTCTCTTTTAATGGGTTTTTCATTAGTTGCATCACATCCGTGAATTGCATATATATATATTAAAGTAATGATTTCAAGCTGGACACGTGGCAATTTCTTAAAAAAATGCAGAATATGTGGGAAGTGGGGTTGTTAGTCTTCAGACATGAGAAGTGGAACTTTTCCTAAAAAATGCAGAATATGGCAATATGCAATCTATAACAGAATAAGAGATAACCGAACTAAGAATACCTACCATTGAACCTGTGAAGTGGAACCTTGGCCATGCTGGGTTGCCTTGATGAAACCCAGCATTACTTGGCCATGCTTGGCCTCAAAGATAGCTTCCTTGTAGATGTTGGGTCCAAGGCTACAACACCCTTATAACCTGCATACCGAATTTGGAAGGCAGAAGGAGTAATCCTTGAGATTACAGTTAGCTGCCACTATGCGTGCAAACTCAACAGAAATCTTGCCAATTCCGTCAAAGAAAACGTATTTGGTTCCATCCTCTCCTTCAATCCCCACATCAGGAATAACTTCAATTTCATCGCTATTCACAATCAATGTTCCAATGGATGAACCGAAAGACTGACCCAGCCTTGCTGCAAAATTTACCACATTTCTTATGCTACGAAAATCGCCCATCCATTCTCTGATGCTATCTGCACAAAGCTCATTCGTTGAAGCAAACATCCACACAGAATTTTCTCCCAGCTGACTTGATGAGAAGGCAAGAAACTCAACTTCTTGTCACCGATTACTACATCATTTTTCAAAACAGAAAGTATCCTTCTATAAATTCCCATGTATCTGTCATCATCACTTGTAGAAGATTTACGTGACAAATACAAGTCCGTTGGAGAGATTTTATCGAACTCTTCATCAACGAATGAAGCACGGATAAAGTTATCAATCTCTTAAGGATAATGGTGTAAAACAAGATTGGAAAGAGTGGGTTCTGGACCATAGAAGTAAACCTTACAAGGGGTAATTTGAACTCTGCGAAGATGAACTACGCGAGTGCCCAACCAAACCCGAGGCGTCTTAGGAACATTCTTCGATGTCTTCTGATACGTCCTGTATTGATTTCCCAACCACTTCACAGGTTCAATCGCGTGCTTGATTGAATGGATGGAAATCAGAGTAAGACATGCTATTAGTCCCTTTGACTATTTTTTAGGGAAAGAAATCAGACTTTAACTATTTACTGATTCTCAAACAAAACATCTGAGAGTCAAAAAACGAAAATAGCAGTTGATCTAAAACACCAACTTGCTGCGATTTCGACCGCTGGTAATAGATCGCCGCTGCTAGAATGACTCCCACCGCTGGTTCAGTGAGAAGATGAAGGAGACAAGAAATTGATTTTAACTATGAAACAGGGGAAAACATATACTGGTTCTCAAACAAAACATCTGGGAGTCAAAAAACACCAATAGCAGTCCATCTAAAACACCAACCTATTGCGATTTCAACCGCCGGTAATAGATCGCCGTCGCTGGAATGACACCCGCCATTGGTTCAGTGAGAAGATGAAGGAGACGATAAATCACAGTGAGGAGATGAAGGAAAAGAGTATAAATCGCAGTGAATAGAAGGAGAACACTCCGCCATGAATGAAATCTTACCTCAATGTTCGCTAAAGGAGAGAAACCGCCGCTGGTTGCAGAGAAGATTGTGTCAATGGGCAAAACCTTATACTCTTTTATTCGAAGGGCATTAATGGTATTATAAAAATTTATTAGGGATCTACTGCACTCTCCGCCGGCCACTTGCGATCATTTATGTGTGGCTGCCGGTGGCCGGGATCGTCATACCTTCCATGTAGATGAAGCCGCCCGTGGTCGAGTTTCAGCCAGGGGATGTTTCTTTAAAAAAACAAGCGACCACCGGCTCTTCATTAATATCTAATGACATCACCGGCCGCCGGTGACTGGGAGGCTCATATGGTGATATTTATGAAACCGTCGGTGGTCGACTTTCAGCCAAACAGGGGATGTACCTTTTTTTTTAATACAGGCGACCACCGGCTCTTCATTAATATCTGATGAGTTCACCGACTACAGGCGATCATTTACCTTTGGCCGCCGGTGACCGAGAGGCTCATACATTGTTGCTTATGAAGTTGCCACTGGTCATGTTTTGGCTGTGATCACAGCATGCGCGTATTCACGTCGGGTAAAGGTGACAGATATTGTTTCGGGTCGGGTCTGCCCAATATTTGCGGATTTACTGTTTTTATCATAACTTATTAAATCGGTTCGGTTTTACACCAAATCCAGTTTAGTTGTGTATATATAATTAATTACTGATACTTAATAAAGATGTTAATTATATCTGTTTGTTTTTAAACCAAATCCGGTTTGATTAAATGCTAATAATTAATAACAAGTACTTATATTTAATTACTCATAATTAATAATGATGTTAATAATAAGTGACATTAATTAAGTTTGTTTTTAAACCAAACCTGATTTAATTAAATGTTGATAATTAATAGCGATGTTAATAATAATTATTTAATATCCATATTAATTAATAATAATTAATTGATAATTAAATAATAATTATTATTTAATATTTATAATAATGAATAATTATTTAATGATAATTATATCAGTAATGTTATATTATTAATATTATTGTTCTCTGTTAATAATTATTAAAATATTATTAAGTATGTACGTAATAAAAATATATTATTACTTAATAATAATAATAATAATACTATTATTATTACTTAATATTAATAATATTATAATTATTATTGCTACTATTATTATTATTGGTTTTATATTTAATAAAGTATTATTAATATATTACTAATAATTATTTACTACTAATTATTATCAGTAATTATAATTAATAATATTATTATTATCCAATATTTATTTGATTTAGTCAAAGTCAAATTATAAAAATTTCAATTATACAATATTGATAAAATAAATTAATTATAAATGCAATTATTATTTCATTAATTAACTAAAACATTAATTATAACAAATTAATTACTTAATAATAATAATAATAATAATAATAATAATATTATTATTATTATTATTATTATTATTATTATTATTATTATTATTATTTCTTAATAATAGTATTATTACTAAATAATTCAATTTCTTAATTCAAATATAAATATAATTATTAAATAAATAGTGAAACTCAAATAAATAGTGATTCAAGAGTTCTACCTTGATGTCCAGGTTAATGACAAGATCTGAATTAGTCTAGCCTAGGAGAATCTTGATTTGCTTAATTTTTTGTCAGAGATCGAGAGTCATTTTTTCTGCATTTGAGTCATAAATGGGCTCAAGATCAGACTGATCCAAGTCATGGCTAGCCCATTCTGCATGATGGGTTCCATGTTGCATCTCTTGACTCAAGTTGTCAGTTACCCCCAAGTTAGGCGGATTAGAGTCATGGTTGACCCACTCTTGATGTTTACTGCCTTCTGGTTCTTTGTCAATGGTGGGGTCTTGGTCAACCTAGTTTTGGCTTCTCTTTCCTTGCCTTTTTCCCTACCAATCTTTTATTTCTATGATGAGTCTAGGCTCTAGATTGTTCTGTTGACTCTCTTGATTTACTTGCCCTATGTCATGCCAGTCTTCTGTCTCAGTGTTTGAGATGGGCTCTAGGTCAGCTTGCTTTAATTCTAGCTTTTCTTTCCATGCACCATGTTGACCTTCTGATTCAATGATGAGTTCTTGATAAATCCAATTTGAAACTTGCTCTAATTTTCATGTACCATGCCATATGTCTATGTCTTGTTTCGTACCATGTTGATCTCCTATACCAAATTCATAGGTGGCCTGCTGAGATTCTAGGGTAGAACTTTGCCCCTGGTCTAGACCTGTACTAAGATTTTCGTGCCTCCGGTTTGTGGTAATCACTGGAATTGAAGCAATAAAACCTTATTTTAAGTCTATTTGGACGGATTGCACATTATGTTCTTCTTTTTGATATGGTTTGTTGATGCTTATCTGCTTTATGGGCTTGATGAATTGAGTTGGATCTAACGGTTGATCTTCTTCAGTTTTCTGTTGCATCACAGTGATAATGTGCATTACCAATTTGGGGGGTTCTTCTCCTAACCTTTGGATCGGCTTGATGAGTTTTGTCGGATCGAAAGCCTCATCTTCCTTGGCTATTGATAACACCTTCGTAGACTGGATAGGCCTAATGTACTTGGTGGGATCAAATAGTTGACTCTTTTGCTATAAGTAGACCTGTTCATGGGCCGGGCTGGGTTGGGCTTGGGCCGAGCTTTCACTTGCCACTAATGAAAATATACTAGGCCCGAGCCCGAGCCCGAGCCCGAGCCCGAGCTCGAGCCCGAAGCCCAACCTAATTGAAAAAAAAAAAAAACAATTTTCCCTATTCAAATTAGAATTAAAAATTCAGATAATATTTTTTTTCTATTTAAATGAACAATGGACCTACAAGATGGTATTTTTCCCTTTCTTTTATATTTTAAAACACAATTTTACATTCTTAAATAAAAAATTTTATTCAAATCGATATAATAACATAACTAATCTTAAGTTTAATATTAGGTCGGGCCGGGCTATTTTGACAAAACTCGAGCCCGGCTTGAATTTATTGCGGGTCGGGCTTTTTGGCCCGAATTTATGCCCGCGGGCCTATAAGCATGTTCAAGCCCGTCCGGGGGTCGGGCCGGGCGGGGCAGGCCTGTCGGGCCACCCGGCCCATGAACAGGTCTAGCTATAAGGTGCTGACGTGATGACTTGGTAGGGCTTGATGCTCCTTTGTTGGGCCTTGAGGATTGACTTGATTGTTGTCTTCTAGGGCTTGGGTTAACTTATCCTCATAGATTGTTTGTTGATGATTACTGTTTGGAGGTGAGTTAGGACTCACTTCCTATTTGGTTCAACTCGATTTCTAATGACTCAACCTCCATGATTTGAATCGGCTTGATGAGTTAGGACGGTTCAAAAGCCTTGTCTTCTTTAGCCTTTGATACAACTTCCACTGATTGGATGGGCTTGATGTACTTGGTGAAGGGATGAGAGATTCATTATATGGATGGCCGAACCCTGCAGGTAGGTTGGGCAAATTTTAAAAAAAATTTCTCTCTCTCTCATCTGGGAATCACATTCCCTACTTTAGAAAATCTTCATTTTCAAGAATCAATCTTGAACCAAGAACCGGAGCATATCTGAAACCAAAGGATAGGAGAGGGATATACCTGATACAGAGTAGCAGTAACTCCCAATGAAGGTGTTCACGCCCAAAGAAATCTCCAAAGACTGCTCCCACTCAAGATGACAGTGTAGGGTGGAGCAGAATCAACAGTGTTCTTTCCAAGAACCAAACCCTTCAGCAAGAATTCAATGGAGGCTGTGAGCACGACTTCAGATCAGCCTTTCTCCAAAGACTGATATCAAGAACTATTCTTGATAGCTCCTACAAGAATGGAGATCGAACTGGCAATTGGCGGCAACTGGAGGAGAACATAGGGAGAAGATAGCGTAGTCACAATGTTGTTGTCTTCTCTCTGTGTGATCTAAGATCTGATGTCTGGGGTTTTGAGATGTTTCGAATGGTTTGCCCCCTCCTCCTTTTATAGACTTAAAGAAATCAACTCCTAATCCCATTAGGAGTTTCCTAATTCAAATCCTTATTTGAATATGGACTCTCTTTAAGTGATAATGATAGATCATTATCTTATCTGCAGATTAGATAAGCTCTCCTAATATCATTAGGAGGTTTCCATATCCAAATCTATATTTAAATCTGGACTCTCTGAGTGGATAGGGATAACTCTCTATCCCATCTACTAATCCAATCCCAGATCCACCCCTTTCTTTAACTAATCAAATTAGAGCAGTTTGAAATGGGCTTTAGGCCCAATAAGTCTATGTGTTCATTAACCTTTCAAACTGCTGCCCAATTGGGTTTCTTTGTATGGCGTGGGACCCAAACATTGATCTACACATCAGTCACATGGGTTCATCCTAGCCTTTGTTACAAGGCCTGGCCGAATACACTGTTATAGGCAGTGAACCCTTGAGCCCATACCATGGGCTCTTAATGGGCCCAACACTTACAGTAAGTGGTCCCTGGGCCAAGCCACCTTATAAAAACCCAGGGACTATGGGTAGATGCAAGATTAGCCCATCAGGTATTACCCTCAATGGTCTTACACTTAACCTCTCAGCCCATAATGATCAAACACTACCCGTTAAGAGCGGACCTCTCCCTCGGCTATAAGGAATAGTGTTGCACTCTCTGCTCACATGGACCCCGGGAATTAAAACATTTTGCAAACATTTTGTAACCGTAATATATTTATATATCTGTATATAAATATATATTGCAAAATAAATTTAAATGATTGAAATCGGCTGCCGACAGTCTTGGTTTCCATCAGAGAGATTGCATCCCTGATCATTACCTTTGTCTGACAAATGGGCTGATTCTGTCACTATGATCACCCACTCGGATGAATTCTCAAACTGTCCCAACATACCCAGGTTTTGACCCCCTCTAAGGATCTCATTGATTGACATATGAAAGACAACCCAATTCGACACCTAGTGCAGTATCATAATCGAATCTAGGGGTTAGGTGTAACATTCCAGTTTTGCCCATCAATCTCCAAGGTCTAGGGCAATATTGGAATTCTGGTGCGGTTCAGGGTTTTCACGAAAATCCACACTACATGTACCTTAGGTCTCGCCCTAACAGATGAGACAAGCCACCCCAACCAACTTGGCGGCACATCAGTGTTAGTTTTGGCAAGATAAATCTCCTAGAGTTATCCAACGGCTGTGAACATTCTAAACTAACACAAGTTTCATATGTGTCCAGTTTAAGGGTATTACACAGAAACACACCACAATAACATGAATCAAATATGTAATTTATTCATTCACATTAAATGTCATAAGGTACATCATTTTGATTGGAGCTAAGGGCATACACTGTTTAACACTTGGTGGGATCAAACTGTTGGCTCTTTTGTTGCATGGTGCTGATCTGATGACTTGGTAGGCTTGTTGCAACTTTGTTGGGCCTTGAGGATAAATTTGATGTTGGTCTTCTTGAGTTTGGATCAACTTATTCTCACAAATTGTTTGTTGAGATTGACTGTTAGGAGGCGATGTACTATAGGTTGCTGCTTGATTTTGGAGCTCACACCCTAGTTGGTCAATTTCGATTTCTAATGACTCAACATCTACAATCTGCTCATTGTCAGATGAGATGTCAGTTTCTAGTGATACCTTGATGGTGGATGCATTACCGGTTATCAGAGAGTCTTTCCACTTGGCAACCTGCACAAAATAGGGTTTGAAAAGTAGGATGATAAGTTAAAGTCAATCTACTAGCATATTCTTTATTCAAGCTCTTTAACACCATTGAAATTTGGCCCTCCTCATTAGGCCTCTTAAGGACTTGGGCTGCTTGGGCCCTCCACCTAGCTATGAAGTTTGTGAATGATTATTCTACTCCTTGCTTGACCAATTATTGTTTACGCTTTGATAATAGGATGTCTGTGTTATACGAGAAGTGGTTGACAAATGCGCCAACTAAACTTGACCAAGTCTTTACTAGGCTAGGGTTGGTGTTCATTAACCAAATTGCATCATGTCCAATTAGGCTCCTTAAGAATGATTGGGCTAGAAGCTCATCAGTTAAGCCCATGGGCCTTAATATTTGTTGATACATTCTGATGTGGGCCCTTGGGCATCCTGTCCCATCATATTTGTCCATGTCAGGCCACTTAAATCCTAGAGGTAGCCTATCTCCAATAGTCAAGTCAAGGTCTACTAAGTCAAAGTTGTTGCCTTACAACTTGCTTAGCATTTGTTCTATGCGGTCTAACCATTGGTCCAACCCTAGGCCGATTGAGCCACAGGCAAGAAGGTTGCCCCTTGCATGGTATTTTGGGTTGATGGATGTGTTGGAGTAGAGGACCAAGGTGTTCGGGTCTGGATCGGTTGGGCTATTGTTGCCCCTTGTATTGGGACTTGGGCTTGGCTTGCCTGGATTGGCATTGGTGAGGGATGGGTTGGACAAGAATTCCCTGAGCTGGGTTGCATTGGAATTGTGGGTCATGATGGTTGAGCTTGCCTTGGATGGATTTGAATGGGCTGAATTGGCATTGATGGGGCTTAGGAAAGTTGAGCTTGATTTTATTGCCCCTGGTTGGGCTGAGCTAGGGTCCATGATGGTTGAGCTTGTGTATTTTGCCCTTGGTTGGGCTGAACTGGCCTAGATGTAGCCCATAATGGTTGGCTCTGATTGTATTGCCCTTGGTTAAACTGGACTAGCGTAGATGTGGCCCATGATGGTTGGACTTAAGTGATTTGACCCTGGTTTGGCTCAATTGGCATGGATGAGGTCCATGATGGTTGGGATTGAGTGAACTGCCCTTGGTTGGGCTGAATTGGAAAGCACGGGGACCACGGAGTGTGGGCTTGGTTGTATAGCCCTTGGTTGGGTTGGAGTAGCATAGATGTGGCCCATGATGATTGGGCCTAAATGCTTTGCCCTTGGTTGGGTTGGACCTGATCATTGCGTCGGAGTTGTTTGACTTCACTCTTGAACAGATCTATTTGAGTTTGCAATTTTTCCACATGGGTCCGATACATCAGTTCAATAACCGTTAGGTGTTGTGAGAAGTCCATACTTGGGTTAGGTTGACCTTGTGTTGTAACCATGGTTTTGGGCTGTGTGGGCTTTTATTTGAAAGAAAAGGAAAAATTGTACTTGAGTGAGCCCACAACTGCTCCTACCTGCTTGCTTAAGCAATGATAAAACAAGAATACAAATGCAACAAAAAGAAAGATGCCAGACAACAAGAACTAAGTGCAAGTAAAAGCCAAATGCAAATACGTACCAATGTGCTAAAATGCCTAGTTGGGACTCCTAAGGGTAGTTGCTAAGGCACTACATGCAAGGGCTTGGGTTTGTTTCGATAGGCTCCTAAGGGGTGTAGGGGAACCTTAGTCGGGTCGGGCTACCCATATACCTCAAGACAAGTCTTGGGTATGTTGTTGAGGTCTCACCTCGTTTATCAAGAGCCACAAACCTTATTCAAGCGGTGGTTGGATATGCCAGAGGTAAGAGAGAAGGGTCCTCCTCTTTCTAGGACAGTTGTCCCTAAGCAGTCATGCTAGGGGTCGCCTATAGTCGAGTCGAAAGGACAAGATGCAATGCAATATGTGTGAGGTGTGTGTATCATGTGTGCATGCCCAAAATTAATTAAATACCCTTGGAACTCGATTGTTTGAGTATGATCCTCTTAGAAAATCCCCAGTGGAGTCGCCATCTATGGTTACCCAACCCAGAGGGAGGGACGGATTTGGATATGGGATTTGGATGAAGTCGCCACCTAAATTTTTGGAATTGTAAATTTAGGAAAACCTGATATTTTTCAAGAAAAACATTTTCTTTCTTAGTGACTCGTTGCCCAATGGAGATGAGATTCTTAGGGTCCGGGGACCAAGGTATGGTGCAAGAAGGTGTTAGGCACCCCACACACGTCCAGTTAAACCGGCCTCTACTTCACCAATGTTCCAAGGATTATTCATAAATTTGGACTTGAAATTTTAATTAACACACACATATAATTTTATCAAGACATGAGAGAAATGAAATTTACCAAAAAGAACTTAGAAATGAAACATATTAAATCATACAAGAAAAGATGAATAAATTACGCAAACAACTAGCTAATTTGTAGGGGTTGTGATTGAAACAAAGCATTTTTATTACAAGTTGAAATAAGAAAGGATGTAACATGTTGGAAAGCATGGTATTTCATTAAAATTAGATTGAAGAATGACACTAAGTGATTAAGGAAGCTATGCAGAACTAGCAAACTAAACGATTGATGGTGAAACTATCTAATAACAAATGCAAAATAAGAATTTACTAGTGGGGATGCAATCTACTAATGCAATTATTTAGCGCTACAAAAAAATATATTACTAGCGGCAGTTTTCAACCAGGCTATATGGGGACTGCCGCTAAAAATATTGATCTTTAGAGGCAGTCGATTAAAAACTGCCACTAGAGATCAAGCGACTGCCCCTAAAGATCAGTCGAGATTAAAGCTCACCCGCCCCTCTTCCTCTTCACGTTTCATTTTATTCCCGCTCTCTCTCTCTCTTGCAGTCATCCCTCTCTCGCTTAGTAGTCTCTCTCAGTCGTCCCTCTCTCTCTCTCTTTCTCTATTTCTATCTCTCTCACACAAAGGCAATCTGTTCTACACGGACAACATCAATCGGCGTATGTAGGGGTTCCTTCTTACTAGGGAGGCCTAATAGATTGTAATATGTAATTTTGAGAGGGATCGCAGAGGCTTATAGGGTGCTGAAGAAGGGAGGAAAGGCGTGTATCATAGGCCCTTTTTATCCGACTTTCTGGCTTTCAAAATTCTTCGCAGACATCTGGATGCTGTTTCCTAAAGAAGAAGATTACCTCTGGTGGTTCGAGAAGGTTGGTTTCACCAATGTAAAGCTCAAGAGGATTGGACCGGAGTGGTACAGGGGAGTCCGAAAGCACGGCCTGGTCATCAGTTGCATCACCACCGGCACCAAGACTGATCATGGTCTATCTGCCCTCGAGGTGAGTGACACACTCTCATGAGTTTCGGATCACCTGTTTAGCGAACCCGATGAACAGACGAAACACGTAACCTAAGCAAGGATGTAGAATACGAACGAATACCACTCGTCGAGTTAATTTTTCGACGTGTCTGCATATCCAGATTTAGAAGCCAAACAACTGGAACTTAGAATGGATGGTAGAGGCAGCGACCGCTCTCCGTCAGATTAATGCGTCCTTTTGTTATATATTTTATTCATGTTGCCTTCTGTTATTTATTCTCTTGTCTATCTGGAAATTTTGAGTCTCTGACAACTCTAAACCAAATATTAACTCCATGTCTCAAAGCCATTGCTTATCATCATCTGGAGTTGATCCCAATGGGGAAGCAAGTAACATAAGAACTCGAACTGGGGCAATACCTAGGGCTCAGAGGGCAGATGCATCAACTGTTTGGAAGGAATTTACAAATCCAAAAGGGAGGAAGTAAGTGATAACTTTTGATTTTCTGAGTTCTTAATTTTCACTCATCGAAATATTAATGTGGTTTGACTTCAGTTTTGTTTAATTGATTTTCAAATGATTGCAATATAAACATTGAGGTTGTTGTGGGTATTACTATAATAAGGTTACCAAGCAATCCAAATGGATGATGCCTGAGGAATTGAAGGTGTCTTAATACAACTCATTGAGAAATTCTCTTTCTTTTTGTTTCAAATTTTATTTGTTTCTATTGCATTTTCCAACGTTGCCACACATGCTATTATTCAGTTGGCCCGTGAATAGGCAGAAAAAGCAGCTAGTCAGAGTATTTAGCCTGAGACTACCATGGCCTCTCACACCTCAGTTTCTGTCACTGTCTCTTCAGTTGAGCCACAATCTGTTTCAGCTAATTCTGTTAGCTCTACCCCATCTACTCTTATACCCGATTTGGCATCAAGCCCAGTTCCAGTGGCACCTGTTGTAGCTGCTGTTTATCCACTCCCTATGGTGGCTTCTAGGTCACAAGTTGTTCCTGCTGTACTTTGTGCTGTAACAAGAAGTGCAGCAGGTGTTCATTCTACTGCAGCAGTTGTTGCTGCTACATTGGTCAACACAACTACACAACAATGTATGCATATTTTGCAGCTCTTAAGACATTGTTGAGTTGCTTGTGGTTCTATCATGCTGGTAATTTTTTTATTGCTTCCCTTTGCCTGTCCAATTTGCAGGACTCATATTGAGAATGTGCCTAATCAAGATGTTACAACTTCTGTAGATGGAGCTTCTACTCAAGATGTCACAACAGAATGTGCCACTCTCTGTTGTGCAGCTATGCTTCTTTTTTTACATTATTTTGTATTTTTGTTGAAAAGTTGATGTTGTTTATGCTTTTTAGGAAGAAAAAAAGGGCATGGCTGTTGCAGGCAAAATCAATATTAATACTTCAGAGGAGAAAACAATTGATGATGAACCCTTGGTTTATGCTAATAAGCTGCTATGCCTTAGAAGTTGCTTTTCATGTCTTATTTGTTGTGTAAACACTGAACTTATGGCATGCATTTCATATCTTTCAGGAAGCAAAAACTGCTTTCAAAGCACTTTTGGAGTCAGCAAATGTTGAATCCGACTGGACATGGGAGCAGGTAAGCTGAAATGCATGAAGGTATTCTCAACCTTTGTGGATTCTACACTAGTGCTTGATATTGATATTTGTAAGGAAAATTCCAGCTCATGAGGGTAATAATCAATGACAAGAGATATGGTGCTCTGTAAACACTTGGAGAATGGAAGCAAGCATTTAATGAGGTAAACCTTTGTAGTGAGTATCTTGTTGATTTTATGTGATTTATGCCTAAGCACTTAGATGTTGTTAGATAGAGGAGCTTTTCTTCACTTTTTCCCGGAAGTAGGTACTTAGCTTTTTCACGGTGGATGTTAAAGCCACCTCATACTGTCATACAACATTCAAAATTTTTCGGAAAACAAGGACACATTGCTTTAACATCCATTGTAAAAAAAGTGGAAGTATGTACTTCCTGGAAGGAGCAAATTTTTTTGATTGCAGGGTAGGTTTCTGGGTCTTATAGTTATTGGTTTTGACCTTTGTTACATGGACATGGACACAAGAATCAGAATCCATGCATGCTCGGCAATCTGACAAGGCAAGACAGAGAAACAAGGACTTGCTGACATTCCTGTAGGAAAAATGACATTCATTGTATAAATTAACTGTTAATCTATGTCAAATAAGGAGAAAAAGAAAATGTCACATAGAAATTTTCTTCAAGAATCCATGGAGTGTCTGAGTCTGACACATGTCCTCTATGGACACTTCAATCATTTAAGAGAATCCATGCAACATTGACTCTCTTAAATGAGACTGAAGTTAGTGGTGCCTGGATTAGTGGAAATAGGGAACCTAGGTGGTTAAATCAGAATATCGTTGAAGTTTTTGTGTGGTTACAATAGGCTGAAACCTAGTTACTAGATTAGAAAGCAGATAGAAAGCAAGAAGTCTTAGTGTTACTTTTCTGTTTATTGAGGAAGTTTGAGTCAAACAATAGTTGATTACTATGATTCAAAGTTTGAAACACAGTCTAATAGTTGATTAAGTACAAAAATCTCCTTTTTGGTTTGGGAAACATATAAAATGGATATCTGGATTTAGGAAATGAAGAGTCATTTCCCTGTTTCTCATATCTTTGTTGGTTTTAGTATCTAGGAATCATAGATCAGCCATCTTTCCTTGTAAAATTAATGATCATCCTCGACTTTGGGTGGGTTTGGAACTAGTCATGCTCCCTTGCTTACTAGATTCATTTTCAAGTTTTCTAGTCTTATTAAGTTGTTGATGGACTGTCACAAATAATCCCCTTTTAGATAGAACTAGCCTTAGTGGTAAGCACAACTCTGTCTGCGCAAGAGATGGCTATTTGCTATACTTGATTGCTCTTTGTGTCTTCTACAGTTTCTTGTTATTTCTTAATCAGCATGGCAAGGATTGAGTTTGCTATAATGAATTGGAACTTAAAATTGTTGAGTTGTCACTTGAAATCTTCACAAATTGGCTAGATCTCAACTATTGTTCATTATTATTAACACCATGATCCATATCATTCTTTACAGTTAAATAAATGCAATGACACCTAATAAACCTTGCAAAAATGAGGTTGAACAGAAATTTTCCATTAGGAATCAGAATGGATAGGACATAGAAATCGGCATTATTCTTCTTTTCATTTTTATACATATTAGAACATTCCAGCTTTGTAGGAATTCAAATATGTTCAGAATTAGGATTCAAAGAAAAAAATGATTCCATGCCAGAATGTTTATAATCAGGGAACCTTGGTATAGAAGTATTGTTGGTACGCTGATCATTAGAGCAATTTAGTGATGCATCAGTTCTTTTTTCCCTTTTCCTTTCTACTAGATATAGTTGTTCCAATTTTAGTTCAGTCTCTTGAAAAGATTACCCAGGTTCTAGAGGCTTGTTGGATTAAACCTCTTTTCTTTGATCTAGGGATTAATGGAAAGAATCACTATTGAAGAGAATAGTTACCCATATATTTTTTTTTCAGATTTTTGTATTCTACAACCATCTGTATTAGACTCAAGATCTACTAATCATTGCAGCCATACATCTGAAGCTAATGGCAGTATATCCTTTTCACTGCCATTGCTTAGAGCTGGGTTACCATGTTATCAAAAGTCTACCTCATATTAGCTAGCATAACCTTCGGTAAGGTGGAGGATTAGAGTCATCCCAAAAGCTAATGACTTACGTATGCCCACCACAAAGGGGGAAAGGTGGGCCACTCAGGCATCTTCAATTTCCTTTATGCATAGGATGACATTGGATTTATTATTTCCCTTGGTTTTCTGTAACTGTTTCTGAATTGGCGAAATAGAATTCATGTAGACAACCCCATATAGTTAGGACTAGGGGTGTGCAACTTGAACAGGCCCAACCCAAGCCCAGACTGACCCAACCCACAATTTTACATGGGTTAGGCTTGGATTTTCAGTCCTTGGGCTGGGCCTGGCCCCAAAAGTTTGGGCTCTTATGTTTTTTGTGCTAGGCTCGGGCCTAACCTTTAGGCAACCCAGTCAACGTTGGTTTATGACTTTTCCTGTAAACCTGCTACTAGAACAAAAGGAGTGCTTGAACGGGGTTAACAAACCTATCCATTAGGTCTTGTCATTTCCATATCTTGTTGTATTGGGGGGATCTAGTATCACTTTTTTTTTTTTTATGGGATTGAAAGTAAACTTTACAGTGCTTCGATTGTAACCTAATTTATTTTTTGGAAATTAATTTTCTCAATTTTGTAGTAGAAAGCAAAAGATCTTTACTTTGCAAGTTTGGCCTTTTTGTTAGACATCTAGTCTTGATATGAATTGGCAGGTTAAGAAATCATTAAATCATGTTTGTGATGTCTTGACAAGATCTTTTCAGCTTTGGTTTAGGTTGTGTTGGTTTACCATAACAATACTTTGGTTATTAGAAAGGAAAGTACCTAGGCCTAGAGGTTTATCCTTTCTAGGTAGTTGGTCTTGATGTAAACTATCATGTCAAGAAATCATGTTGTAAACTTGTGATATCTGGACAAGATCTTTTCAACTTTGGGTTGGGCCATACTAAATGAATTATAACAACAATGTGGTGTCCTACATTATAATTTTCCGATCCCATGCAATGTTATCAAAGCACTGACTAGTTAACACCTAGTCTAGCAATTACTCAATTGTAGAACATACCAACTGCATCGGTAACCAGCCAATACCCATGATGTGGTCTCCTAGGACAACTAAGTATTTTTTATTTGGTTAACTAATGATTAGTTTACTTAGTTGACAAAAAAATGAATGCACAAAGTAAAAACAGGAACAGTCAAGTAGCTATTTTAGGTCTTATTCTGATCAATAGTTTGCTGGTATGGAGTTGTCATTTACAAGGGAATGAGGGAATCATATCAGGAACAAATACTATTTCTCCCTACTGAGATTTTGATCAATAGATTGTTAATGCTCTATATCATATTTTTTATTGAATGCCTGCAGTCTTTATTAAATTATTTATGAGATTTCATTATTAAATATGTTTATATATTTGAGCAGTGAGACTGAACATTATTTTGTGGTTGACTAGTTAGCACTGAAAGCACCAACTAGTCACTACACTGCATAAGGAGGCCATAACAACTAGATTTCTTATTTATCAAAAAAAAAAAAAAAAAGAAACTAGATATTCACCACATTTGCAACACCTTATTGCTGACCTTTCTGTGCACCTAAAGAATTAGCATAAGTGTTTGTCTCTCCGAGGTATAGTCTCGTGGCTTAGTTCCAGTTCTGGAACGTTGCATGTCAAGTATGTGCATCTTATAGCCAAGCCTTGTGTACAAGTGCAAAGTTAGAAGTTTATAACTATTTGAATGTCTTTCTCCAAGAGATTTAGTCTTATCATCTCATTATAGTGATGGAAAAGTCACAAACCAATGCCTGAATATTATAGGGGATAATTTGGACTGGAAGTACTTCCAATAGGAAATTTTGTAAAGCAAATTGCTTACAGAGGAGTAAAATGCTATAACTGTATTATTGAAAAATTTGTTACTCAGTGTTTCATATAAAAAATCAGCAAATCCTCAGTCAATTGTATTGCTATACCAGACTCATTTAGCCTGATCTGAACAAACTTGCAACCAGTCAACATCAAAAAACAGTTTTGGCATTGTAAATTCCTTTTAGGCTATATCTGCAGGAGCAACATAAGGGTTGTCCAATGTATGCAGTATGCCGTTCTTTTGTGTAACTGAACAAGGCAACTGGGTATAGCATCTTTGGGTGGATGGTATAAGAAACCACTAGTGGTGAAGCTATGGTATATCATGCTGGAAAATAGTAGTAGTAGAACATAAGATCCTGAAGCTTATATGATGTTTATATGTTAAGTACTGTGTTGAATACGTTTCCCTTGTTTCTCACTGTGCTGTGTAGGATAAACTTATGTTGTTATCCTATGTCTTCTATGGACTTATACTATATAATGGATTATCAGATCTTCATGAAGACAGGCATTATTTGGATGATCATCCTGGATTGGTGCCTATAACCACTGCACAGGTATGATTTCTTTCCATGTAGAGTATTCCTAATCCTTCACTTCCATGTGTGTGAAGACTTTAGAATTATTGATATGGTTGCCAGAAGTCATTTAGCACCACATGATTCAGCAAACTGTGGGTCAGAGCATACTGAAGGAGGGGAGTCTTTTTTTCTTCTCTCTCTTAACTAAGCTAATAATTCCCTACTTTTTAAGGCAGGCTTTAGGCTACTATTTATATTAACCAAATATATAGCAGCAAACAGAGAATTGTGGAGATGAGGTGTGCTTGGTGTTGATGTGAGAAGATGATGGTGGTGGAGGTGTCCTTATTGTATTATTATTTTAGCTGCCTTCTTCTTCTTCTCTCTTACTTGCAATTTGGTGGATGCCAAGCCCAAGAAGGGTATCACTACTGTGTGGAGAAGGAAAGGGTGGCTCTTTTACAACTCAGAGACTCAGTATTCAATCTTCATCCAGATGCGTCCTCCAAAATGTATAACTGTGGGGGATAATGGAGATGATTGTTGTAGATGGAAAGGGGTGGAGTGCGACTTATCTTCTTCCCCATCCCCAGTGGTTGAAATAAGCATTTTGGGTGAAAGGGGAAGGCAAGAATTAGGAATATGTTACCCAAATGCTACCATTTTGTAACTGTCTAATCTTTAACATTATTCTTTTGTCTAGACAAGATGGAATTTACTGGAAAATTAGTGCATTAAAAAATGAATCAAAACATGAAGGTAAATATTTATTATTTGTAGCATAATGGAAGGCTAAGGTATTCCAAGGTATTCCAAAAATTGAAAAGAAGTATCATTTTTGCACTTAATTAATTAAGATCAAGCCATTAGAGTCATGCATCTATACTTTGGATAACCTTTTGATGTTTATGGGCAATAAATGTTTATTGTTTAATGAATCTAGGAGGATATGCTGATCTGGGCACTCTTGTAAATGAGCCTCCGAGAGATGCCCCAACCTTGTGGGAGAATGGTTTTCCTGACCATTCAGCTGCTGAGTTCTTCATCCCAGATCTTGACTCCCGCTATTTCAACCCACTCTACATAAATCAGGACAGGTATCTATTTTGCTACCAGATTACCATAATAACTTTATCTCGGCAACAAAAAGATAAGAAACCCAGTTCTTTTAGTTCCCATTTCCATTAATTACAAAACCAAAATCAAATAAGTGTTAATTCTAAGCATTGTTTCTTATAGTTGTTGATTCTTCTTTCTAAATGCATGTATATGTAGGTTTAGGCAATATGGGTTGTGGGAGAAGTATGGGCTTATGTATCCCTACCAGGATCTAGCTTATATTGTAGGTGTTAGTGACTGCCGAAAAGATTGGTTCTACGCACACATTACAAGGTTGGTTGGACAATTTAATTCCTGAGTTTCTTTTCTTCTGGTCTTAGTAATGAATCTAATGACAATGTTCATTGTGCTCCTGACATGATATACGGTTAAGTTACTGAAAATTTTCTTTCACCTTTTGTGTGCAGAACAATCAGCAATCCTACAGGGCATAAAATCTTATCTGGGTTACTGGTATTGACACCGAAAATTTGATAGGGAATCAGCCACAAGACGAGCCCTGTTCAAGCTTGCATGGAGACTTAGGAACTTCTCAACTGTAGGTTGTGGGTTATCCTCCTTGGCAGATGTACTTAACTCAGCATATATGTTGTAAAAGAGAAAAAGAGAGATCAGATATCAAAAAAGTGAGTTCAAGGAGAAAAGAAAACATATCAATATCTTACATGCAAGATCTATACCAGTCAAACCAGTAAATTTGCACGAGGTCAATGAATATGAGCATCAAACGTTGAGAATCAAAGATTAAGAGAGTAGCTATGTCTTGCTGGTATAGGATGCATTTCCAACTAAAGGATTATTATCCAATTCATAGGCCAGCCATAATGGAAGGCTAGTTCATTTCTTGGACTTCATTCAACCTACAGCTTCTTAAATGGATTTTGGCTTCTCTTTCTCCAAGAACCTGAAGGTTACTAACTTCAACATCAATCGGCAAAAGGATTGAATATACCATGTATTTGTGATTCAAATATTTTGAATGGAGATTTTTTTTTTTAATTTTATTTGTAATTGAGGGGCTAACGGTGTCGGAATTGGACGATCTTAGTACCATTGGACTTGGAATTTTGAGATCTATCCATCTACAGGGTTGGATTTCAGATTTTCTGGGGTTAGGATTTAGGATCAGAGATGGTCCCGATCGGATGATCTGAATCGGTTTTGGCTTTAGGTCTTGAGATGAAGGGGTAGTGATGTCGGATTTGGGTGATCTTGGTGTTGTTGGATTTGGTTTTTAAGGCTTTACATACTTATGATCTTAGTTTTGGATTTGATGTTAAATGAGGATTATGATCAAAATGACTCCAATCGGACGATCGGAATTGGTTTTGGCTTTGGGTCTTAGGATGATAGAGTAAACGGTGTCGGATTTGGGTGATCTTGGTGTTGTTGGATTTGGATTTTTGGGCTTTACATACCTATGATATCGGATTTTGGATTTAATTTGAAATGAAGATTAGGATCAAAATGACTCCGATCGGATGATCGAAATCGGTTCCGACTTCGAGTGTTAGGATGATGCAATAAACGGTGTTGGACTTGGGCGATCTTGGTGTCATTGGATTCGTATTTTTAGGCTCTATGTACCTATGGTTTTGGATCTTGGATTTGATGTGAAATGAGGATTAGGATTAAAATGATTCCGATCAGACGATCATAATCAATTTCGACTTAGGGTTTCAGGATGAAGGGGTAAACGATGTTGGATTTGGGTGTCTTGGTGTCATTGGGTTTAGGTTTTTAGTCTCTACGTACCTATGGTCTTGGATCCTTGAGGCCCCAACTTTTGTAAAATTTCAAAAATACCCCCAAGTCGACTACGATGTTAGTTGAAGCATGCTTGAAGCTCAAAGTGTTCAGAAAGACTGAAGAGCACTAAAATGGGGTGTCTACATTGATCTATACAAAGTTTGAGAATTCTGAAATCAGGATCATTGGCTAATTTTGTCGGGGATGATCTTGCAATTGGAATGATCTTTTTACTTAATGTAATTTTAAGGTTGCATTGCTAAGGGACTAACAATGGTTAAGTTGGGGGGGGGGTGTGATAAATCTGTAGTTTGATGCCTTATGGGCATCATTTCATGGGTATTTTCGGCCTTAGAATAAACAAAATGTCTCATTTTCCTAGTTAAATTCAATATTGTGACATCTGAGGGTCTCTGTGCAAATATTGGGGAAAACTGGGGAGTTTCAAGGTTGAAATGTAGTTTTTGGGAAGCTGATGTACAGTCCAACTGAGAGAGGGGGTGTTTTTGTGAAAAACTGAGCACAGGAGGGCACCTCTTATCTGCTAAACCAAGAATAGCACCCCTCCTACTATATTAGCATACTCCCCTCTCCTTAGAAAACCCTAGGGCGCCTCTCCACCCATTCTTTTCATCCTTAACAAACCCTAGCCGCCCCTAACTGCTAAATCCTCACCCTCCATCCCTTCTAATCTCCACCATCCACTTTAGGGCACTCTCTTTTTAGCATTCTAACCCTAGGGAGCCACCATCTTCTAATATTCACCATTCAACCTTTAGCCATTAAATCTCAACCCTATATAATATTGGGTGCTCTCTCCTTTTCTTTTCAGCCTTAGGATCACCTTAGAACAATTCTAATCCTCCGTTCTAAACCCTAGAGTGCCCATATTTCTGCAAAAACCTAGTTGTCGCCCCCTCTTTCTCTCTCATCTCAGTTTTATCCACCCTTATATATAAAAAGGACCCCTAGGGCCCTAGAGAAGGGGTTGGTCAATTCACCCAGTTTACAAGGCTAAAGTTTCTTGAAGAGTTCAAGGGTTATAGAAGGGAATGGCGCCTAGTTCTTGTTAGGAGGGGATACTGCAAGCAGTTCAACCAATTTGCAATTATCGCTACTGGATTTGATCAACCATCATTTTATTTTATTTATTTTATTTTATGTTATTTTTATTTTAGAAACCTTTTATATTTAATTTCCGTTCATTTGTATGTTTTGCAGATCCAAATTCGTCCTGTTCAAGGCTAAGGTGTCTCGAGGGGTTCAAGGGCTGAAGAAGGGAAGGACGCCCAGTTCTTGTCAGGAGGGATTCCTGCAAGCTGTTCGGCCTATCTACAGCTACCCACTAGGTCCGGTTTTGGATCAGTTTTGTTTATTTTTTTGTTGATTTTAGTATTCTTTTAATTTCTGAATTTTAATTGTTGTATTGTTTAATTCTGAACCTTTAATTTCAGCATTAATAAATTCTATGTTCTTATTTTCTGCAATCCCTAGTTCCATTTTCTTTTTATTTGTCTGGAACGAGAAAATAATAATTTTCCCTCGCTTCCCTATGGGTTCAACCCCTTCCTTGCCACGTACTATGTTGTTTAAGGTACGTGAGGATTGAAAAAATTTATAAATCTCTAAATTGGTGTTCCAAAGTGGTTAACGACACGCTTCTGCATACATCACTGACTCAATGAGATGTAGTCACCACCCATTTTTTAGAGGAAATGGGCCCTTATTTTCAGACTTGAAAGTTAAACTTTAGCTCTTTGATAATGACCATGGGAAATGCACTAAACCAAAAGGTTTTGGGTTCCAAAGATTGGGAGAGGGAAGGTGTTAGGCACCCTTCTCTCCAAGCTAATATATCATCCCACAACGGGAGTAATTCAAGCTCAAATTCCAATGAAGCACGAATTAACAGAATTACTCAAAGCTCCTGAAATCTGGGGAAAATGTTTCCTACTTCGCCAAAAATTGATTTGAGGTGATGTTATCGGGTCTTAGGTTTTAGTTTCCCCAAGATGCTCGCCTCTCTACCTCTTTTTCTCAATCTGGAGGAAGCTGGGAATGCGAGTTTCCTAGGATTGTTGGAGTTTAAGCAATCTAAAACTAAACTAAAAGTAGAAAGATGGTGGAATGAGAGACTTACCTCTTGTGTAAGACCTTGAAACAAACTTTCCAGTAGCTAAAAGGACTTCAAACAAAACTTGAGCAAGGCACGGAGCTGGACATAGCGTTTTTGGTGTTAAGTTTGAAAAACAGGGAATGAGGCTTGAGCTTGGCTTTAGGGATTTCGGGATTTCAAGTAGAATGGGTGTATCATAGAAGTTGGGAAATTGTTCTCATTCTTCTCTCTCCCCCTCTAAGTTCGAGTTAGGCCTCTATTTATAGGGAAAAGGGAAGGAGATGGATCTGAAATTTGTCCAACCACAGTTGTGAGCGTCAGGAGAAACAACTCACTTGCCACTTAGGTTGGAAATGGCGTCGCCACCCATCAAATAAGGAAATGGAGGTGATGGACCCTCCAAGAATGATTTAAAATGCTTTGTTTTATTAGTGACTCCAAAACCCAATGCACTGGTCCAAACTAGTCTAGGTAAGCCTCGGAAGGAAGAGGGAAGGGATTAGGCACCCCTCTCCTAGGTCCAATAGGTAGGGCCCACATGGGAATTCCGTTCAAGCACGAGCATGAACAATACTACTTCAATTAACTACAAATACACTAGCAAGTGATACAAAACAAGAATGAACTAACACAAGAGAATCAAACACCACTTATTTAGATATCTATTACCATTTTGATTATTTTGCTATTGATCAACAAACAATCCTTATTTCATCTATTTTGGAAATGAAAACCATACAGCTATTGACACAACCGTCAAAATAGAATATAGTATTAAACTAGCCATTCTGGATTAAAAAAAACATAAACACATGTGAACAGATGGAACCGAATGATCAACTAGTATTCATTATTTTCAACTATTCTACTTTAAAGAACTTTGAAATTCGATTTAGAATTAATGATAACTACTGATGAAGGGTGATTTGACATGACCTAGTAAGAAGGGGACACGTAGACATGATCTAGTCGAGGGGTGACAACTCAGCTAAACGAACCCAGCCCGCAACATTTGGAGCTCAGATATTCAGTCACCTCGGCGTAGAGACACCTTGACACCCAATCTAATTCGGGACTAAAGAACTGAAGTATTCAAAGATAAAGAACTGAAATGCCATGTAATCGACTCCAAAGGCCTCCTCAACAGACCCCGAATTTCTCGGATCATGATGAGACTCATCCTAGCTCCGCCTAAATTGGAGGTAAACGATAAACCTTATCAACACATTGCTATCCTTCAAAAACGGAATAGGTCTTATCTGCACAGTCCAAAGATCCTGAAGCTCTTTCATAAGGCCCACGACTACTCCATTATATAAGGACATGAAGCCCCAAGGCAAAGGTACACATGATTATTTACTCACTAGCATTCAAGCACTCAAGTATTCAGCTCGTGTCCACAGTGTAGTACTGAGTTAAGCATCGGAGTGACCTTGCCATGTTAGCTACCCCGGGTTCTCTGATCCACTAGTTTGCAGCTTGGTCCAGCTTGCCACATAATAGGAGTTCGGATCGTCTTCCAGCTAGGAGTATCTAGATCGTGCACCACCAATTGGCGCCGTCTGTTGGAAACGATCGAAAGGTCATACCAACTTTAGTTGCAATTTTATTCCTTTCTCAGGACCTCTGTTTGCTGCTCTTCTAGCTAACAACACACGATCCTATTGTGAATATATAACAAAATGTAGACTTTCTATCATTTGGATTTGACTGGAAATCGGCATCAGTATACCCCTATATCTGTAGTGAAATATCATCGAATATCAGACAAAATTCTTTTATCCTTTGAAAGTATTTTAGTATGTTTTTCACAGCAGTCCAATGCTTTTGCCCTGGGTTAGATTGGTATATGCTTACCACACTAATTGCTCAAGAAATGTTAGGATGAATGCACAGTATGGCATACATGATGCTCTTTACGGTTAAGGCATAGGGAACCTCTTTCCTACCCTCAATCTCTTCGGGAGTCTTCAGAGACATACCCTGGACAAAGTGACTCTAAGCGTGAAAGGAACATCTCCTTTCTTGGAGTTCTCCATACTGTATCTCTTGACTATTTTGTCAATGTAGGCAGACTGGGATAATTCTATTATCTTTTTCGATTTATCTCTATAGAGTCGAAGACCCAGTATGTAGGAGGCTTCTCCAAGATCTTTCATGAAGAATTACTATGAAAGCCACACTTTCACCGTAGTCAACATTCCTACACCATTCCCAATGAGTAGAATGTCATCTACATACAGAACCAAAAACGTAACCTTATTGCCACTAGTTTTCCTGTAAACACAGGGCTCATCCGGGTCTTGCTCAAAGTTAAACAGTTTGACGGTAGAGTTAAACCGGATGTTCCAACTCCTAGTAGCTTGCTTAAGTCCATATATGGACCGATTTAGTTTACATACCATGTGTTCCTGACATGCAGCTATGAAACCTTGCGGTTGCTGCATATATATGTCTTAAGTAAGATCTCTAGTCAGGAACGCAGTTTTGACATCCATTTGCCAAATCTCGTAATCATGGTACGCTGTTACAGTTAGCAGGATCCTAATGGATTTAAGCATGGCCATGGGCAAAAAAGGTTTCCTCATAATCGATTCCTTTTTTTTGATTGTACCATTTTGCCATAAGACGAACCTTGTAGGTCTCAACCTTACCATTGGGGCCCTTCTTCCTCTTATAGATCCATTTGCAACCAATTGCTTTTACCCTAGGGGGCGGATCTACCAGAGTCCAGACTTTATTGGTTACCATTGAGTCTATCTCTGCTCTCATGACATTTACCCATTTCAAGGAATCTATGTCCAACATAGCTTCCGTATAAGTCATGGAATCCTCTTCACTGGTCGTGGATTCCACTAAGTAACTTTCTTGGTCATAGCTGTAAAGAATTGAAGGCTTGGAATCCCGGGTAGATCCCCTAGGTTGGTTATTAACTGGAGCTTGTGGGACATCTTCCACTACTCCTGAGCTCTTTTCATCAAGAACAATTTCTTAATGATGATTGTTCAGGATGTAATCATCTTCCAAGAAATGGGCATTTCGGCTATAAACACCTTCTGTTCTCCTGAGTTATAGAATAAATACCCTATAAAGCCTTTTGGGTAACTTGTAAATAGGCAACGATGGTTTTGAATTACAATTTGTCAGCACTTGTTCTTTTAACATGTGCCGGACAACCCCAAATCTTCAAGTGTCTCACACTTGATTTTCTTATTGGTCCAAGCTTATAGGGAGTATTCGGAATGGATTTGGTAGGAACCCAGTTCGGCACACATATCGCAATATCTAATGCATAACCCCAAAAGTATGTGGCTAGTTGTGAATGTACGACAAGTGATCAGACCATATCCAATAAAGTTAGGTTCCTCATTTTTTATACATCTTTTAACTGTGGTGTAGTAGAAGGGGCTAGTTATGATATTATCCCATTGTCCTTTAAGTAGTCATTGAATTCGTTAGAGAGATACTCGCCACCTCGATCTGATCGAAGGGTCTTAATTTCTCTTCCTAACTGTTTATCGACTTCATGTCTAAATTCTTTGAACTTTTCAAAAGATTCAGACTTATGTATCATTAGGTACACATAACCATACCATGAGTAATCATCGGTAAACGTTATGAAATAAACGTGCTGGTTATGTGTCCTAACATTTATGGGACCACATACATCAGTATGTATAAAGTCAAGTGTGCTTGTCGATCTTTTAGGCTTTCCGTTAAATGGCCATTTCGTCATCTTACCCTCAAGGCAAGGTTCACAGGTTGGAAGATCTTCTACATTTAGAAAATCCAAAAGACCATCATTTACCAACCTTGTGGTACGATCTATGTTAATGTGGCAAAATCGGTAATGCTATAAGCATGTGGGATTAATTGTATCACGGGTTCTTTTTTTGGGGGATATTATCTGACGTAGTTTTAGTTATATTTGTTTCCAGAGAATGATGGAGAACATATAGGCCATTCTCAAGTTCTTCGTATGAGAGGAATTTGTTATTTCTTTTGATAGTAATCATATTATTAAAGAAAATAGAATATCCATTCGCACACAGTTTTGAAACAAAAATCAAATTTCTTTTCAAATTGGGTATATAAAGACAATTTTTTAATATAATTGATCATTATCTGGAATACAATTCTACAGCTCTTATGGCTATAGCTGCAACATTTTGCAGAAGTCCCCAAGTAAAGAATCACCTCTTTGTCACTCAATTTTCTATTTGCCCTGAACCCTTGCAATGTATTACATGCATGAGTAGAAGCCCTAGAGTCAATACACCAAGAAGTAGAAGTTACCAATATATTGATTTTTATCAAAAAGGATTCGAAATTACATTGTTTCTTGGTCTCTAGGTATAAGGACATTTCATCTTCCAGTGGCCAACCTATTTCCAGAAGTGACAAGCATTTGATGCTTTGTCCTTCCTCTGCCTTTTGGGCTTGCTAATTTTTTTCTAAGGCTTCTATTTGCCTTTCTCTTTTTCTTGCTCGATTTGCCACGTTCAACAAGCATAGCAATTGATTCATCATTCTTTATCAATTTCTTCGACCCTTTGCAACATATTGCTGAGTTTTTGGATGCTAACATTTAGCTTGTTCATGTTATAGTTCATGATGAATGATGAAAATAAAAATTATCATATTTTTATCCCTCAATATTCAGTTTTTTATATTTGATTAGTACCTAATTGGACTCACTATTCTTGTATTTCGATTTAGGGCAAGCAAGAAGGCGATCGGAGAGAAACAAGGCTAATCGGATGATTTTTGCACAATTTCGGCATTATTCAGTAATCTGGGCATAACTTTCACATCTGGACTCCGATTGGGATGATTCAAGATGCACCGGAAAGATAAGGGAGAACTTCACAACTTTCACGTTTTGGGTTTTGTCAGATTCGGTCTGCATCGAGATCAAAATCGGGCCCAAAATCGAAGAAAATTCATAGAGAAGCTCCATTCACAGCTGAAGCCCAATTTGTAGGAAAGCCTTGTAGCAGCCCAATTTATTAAAGAAGCCCAAATCAAATTTAAGAATAAAGAGTCCTATCAGATTTAAATTTCAAATGTAATCATAGAAAGATAAAGAAGATTGAGATTACTAGATTAGAGATATGATAGGATTAGATCAAAACTAATTAGGACTTTCTATTTTTGAGAATGAACTCCTAAAAGGAGTTGGAAGCAACCCCTCATCCTAAGGCTATATAAGGGGAGGGGGGACTAGCTTTAGGCATCAATCAATCAGTCAATCCATCCATCTTGGAAGCAAAGGAAGAAGGAGACGACAACCATGAGTGGCTGAGCTTCTCTTTTCTAATTCAAGGGGAATTTTTGGTTCAATTGTGTCACCGTGAGGTTATGTGCTTAATTTAAATTCTTACATTTAATTCAAGTATTTGTTTATTCTTGTGCACATTTTTATGGAAGTTGGTGTTGATTAATCTGACAAATTAATTAATATTGATCATCCTACAGCTATCCATAATTCGGTGATTTGTAATTGTCACGAATAGTGGTACAAGTAGCAATTAGGTTAATATCTTTGTGGGTTAATTGTTCGTGACGGTCTTTGAGCAATGTGTTGGCATTTTTTAACCTAAAGGGAATCAACAAAACAAAATTTAATAATTCCAGCTATCTCAATTATTTTTATTTTGGTTTAACTGCTTTCATGAAGTTTATTACTATTATTAATTGATATGGAACGCTATCATGCCCAATCGGTTAATGATAAGTGTTGATTGAATGTTGTGTTTGGTCAACTAAAGTAGGAAGGTATAAGGTTTATTATGACTATCCTAATAAATCTAAAAGTTAAATGCCTGAATTGAAATATTGCTATTTTTAGCCTAGGATCGGTGACCAATTGACTCAAATTGAACCCTTGGATCAGAGTTTGGTAAGACTGAAATTTTTCTTGTTAATTGTTATTTGCTATTCTATGTTAATTGTTATTTTAATTTAGAAATTTAATTATTTGAAATTCCCACTCTTTAAATTGTGCATTTGGCTAAGGAATTAATTACTTGCTCCCTGTGGGATTCGACCTGGTACCACTGTTACTACAATTTTACTCGTAGAGTGGGACTAGAATAAAATCTGAGGGCTTCGACAACTCGTCAATGAACTGATTAAAGGAAGGAGGCAAAGAGTTTAGGATGACATCAACCTTGGTGACATAATCTAGCCCAGATCCAAGAGCCTCCAATTTATTGATGTATCCCAACATCTTAAGACAATTATGCTCCTCATACATTGTCCTTAGGCTATCCAAGATATCCTTGGACAATTCGATCTTCGTTGTATCTAATTATCTAAGGAGGCTATGATATAGCATCGAGCAAGAGAATTTTTCTCCTCCCATTCTTGATAGTCCCTCCTATGGGCCTCAAAACCCTATCACTCGGACGTTCTGGAGCATAGTTTTTAGCTACTTTGTCCAATTTCTTGGACGCCAGGACCAACATAAGGTTACGATACCAGTCAGCATGATTTGAGCCCTTAAGCTTGTTGTCGTTCAACTGTTTAGTGAATTGACCATTTTTCATTTCTGATAAAGGGCAAATCAAATATTAGTCCACAACCTTATTTGATTCATGTTATCTACATAGATATGGATTTTAATCTATGTTCTATTTCAATTTATTCATCTCTGAGATTTCCCTCATATTTCAGTAATGGAGATTGTGAATTATGTCTCTAGAAATGTGGGAAACCACATAGGATGCATGGAGCTAATTTTTTCACCTGCATAATCCCACCACCTTTTGTGAAGGATCATATCTACTCATCTTATGAGCTTTTCCTTTGGCCTCTGCCAGACAAGGTTCATTGTCATTTTAGGTTAAACCTTTCTGTCTAGTGAGTGCTCACCCATCATATTCGTAAACGCCAAGGTACCATGAGAGAGTCTTCCATTTTAGGATAGGCCCCTTCCACATCGGTCTATGACTATTATCTTATGAAACAATCCAACAGATCCAACAACAAATGGATAGCCCAATTTTATGGTGCATCTCCTCATTACTGAATGACCCATCTTCATGTTAATGATGGAAGGCCTTTAGAGAGTATTATAATCGAGTCTAGGGGTCTCACTGATTTTGACATCTTTTAAGGATCTCACTGATTGACATATCAAACACAGCCTAATCCGACACCTAGTGTAGTATCATAATCGTGTCTAGAGGTTAGGTGTAATATTCCAGTTTTTCCCATCTATCTCCAAGGTCTACTGTTTGTACCTTAGGTCTCACCTTGGCAACTTAGACAAGCCACCCCAACCAACTTGGCAGTACATCAGTGCTATCCTTGGCATGATAAATCTCGCTAGTTTATCCAACGACTATGAAGATTATAAACTAATACGAGTCTCATATGTGTCTAGTTTAAGGGTATTACACAGAAACACACCATGATAACATGAATCAAATATGTACTTTATTCATTTACATTAAATGTCATAATGTACATCATTCTGATGGGAAATAAGGGCAAACACCACCTAACATCTTTAAGTGATAAGGATAATCCCTTATCTTATCTGCAGTTTAAGATCAACTTAATCCTAATTGAATATTGAGTTTCCTGATCCAAATCTTTATTTGGATCTGGACTCTTTAAGTGGATAAGACTTATCCTCTTATTCTTATCTACTGATCCAAACCCATATTTGCCTCTATTTAATTAATCTAATTAACCTAGCTCGAAATTGGGTTTTAGGCTCATTAAGTTTATGTGCTCACTTAAACTCTTAACCTGCTGCCCAATTGGCTTTCCTTGTATGGTGTGGGACCCAAACATTGATCTACACATAAGCTACATGGGTTCAGTCCAGCTGTTGTTACAAGGCCTGGCCGAATTCACTGTAGGAGACAGTGAACCCTCGAGTCCATTACCATGGGCTCTTTATGGGCCCAACATTTACTCTAAATGGTTTTTGGGTCCATCCATCTTATGAAAGCCTAAGGAATGTGGGCAGATGCAAGATTAGCCCATCAAGTACTACCCTCAATGGTTTTACACTTAACCTCTTAGCCCATAATGATCAAACACTGCCTGACAAGAGAGGACCTCTCCCTCGGTTACAAGGAACAGTGCTACATTCTCTACTCACATGGATCCTAGGAATTAAAACCTGTTGCAAACATTTTGAAATCATAAAATATATGTATGTATATCTTCACATAAACATATTTTGCAAAAACAAATTTCAACGGTTGAAATCAACTCCCGACAGTTTTGGGTTTCCCACAGAGAGAGTGCATCCCCGATCATTCACTTTGTCCGAGAAAGGGACTGATCCTATCATTATGATCACCCACTCAGATGAATTCTCGGAGTGTCCCAACATACTCAGGTTTTGTCCCCTTTAAGTATCTCACATATTGGCATATAAAAAATAGCCCAATTTGACACCTGGTGCAGTACCATAATCGAGTCTTGGGGTCAAGTGTAATATTTCAGTTTTGCCCATCTATCTCTAAGGTCCAAGGCAATACTAGAATTTGGTTCGGTTCAGGGTTTCAAGAAAACCCACACTGCATGTACCTCAGGTCTCACCCTAGCAGCTGAGACAAGCCACTTAACCAACTTGGCGGTACATCAGTGTCAACCTTGGCAAGATAAATCTCCCCAGATCTATCCAATGGTTGTGAAAATTCTAAATAACACGAGTCTCATAAGTGTCCAGTTTAAGGGTATTAGACAGAAACACCCCATAATGACATGAATCAATTATGTACTTTATTCATTTACAATAAATGTCAAAAGATACATCAGTCTGATCGGATCTAAGGGCATAACTGTTTAACACCTTCTCGTCCTTGAGCTTCTTCTTCTCCTCCGTCAGCACTAGGATAACTCTTCCTGCATCCGAGCTCCATTCTTGGCTCTAATAACTTCACCCTGAGCTAAATCTAGCTCATGGTAAAGCTTTCGAGTGTTCTCTTTGGGCTCTCGAGCTCGCTTCAAGCAGATCTCAAATCGGTAGATGAGCGAGTTGATAGCGGAGTTCACCTAAGAAAATAGAAAGCAAGAGTAAGTGTCATTGATAGAAGAATAAGAAAGTAAATGAAGGGGCAGGTTACTTACCACCATACAATAGTAAGCTGCCCTCCCTCCGAGCTGACTTGTTGGCGTGCCAGCCCACTCCTCGACCTCCGTAGGAAACACGACATCCTTGCTCCTAAGGAGCCCGAGCCGCAGAGTCATTATGCTCTCCTTTGCTTAAGGGGGCTGAGGCTCGGGCACCAAAGTACATTTGGGCTCGCGAGGTGGGGTCCCCTCATCCTGATTCTTGTCTAAGTCAACAAACAAGGGCTGGGGATGGACCTCCTCCCCTGGGAGCTCGGTAGAGGGTGGCTCTGGTGCTACGACCTTGAGATCGGTAGGAACCGAAGAGGTGGCCTCCTCTAGACGGGACCTCTTTGAAGCCTTTCTCTTCTTCTCTCTATAAACACTCCTCAAAAGGTTAGTAGCATCAACACCCGTCATAGCTTTTGCAAGAGAGAAGAAAAAGAGTTAGCTGCGAACTGAAGTAAGTGCGGAAAGGAAAATGGAGAGGTAATGTGTGTGCTGATGTGGAGGCTTACTAGGAGGACTCAACCCAGCTCATTCAAGCTTCTCCTCAGCCAGAGAATCTTCCATCTCAAGGCCGAGGTCCCTCCAAGAGTGGATGACTGCCCTAGTCTCTACATCCAGCCTCACCCTAGGGTCCTGAATGGCCACTCACCAGTGAGTCGGGAATGGCCATCCTTCAAGGTTTCAAACAAAGAAGTACCTCCTCTTCCAGGCCGATACCTTGTTTGGGTTACCGAATAGGACCTTGAACCTCGGGCATTGTGAGATAAAGTAGCTCTGTCGAGTGTCCCCATGCAGGCAAGAAGAGTTATTTTTAATGAAACAAATCAAGCTAAAGATGTCTAAAGTAAGAGGTTGGTTATACTCGTGGAAAAGTGAGATCATACCAACAATAGTACAGATGGAGTTCGGGTGTAGCTGGTCAATCGTGACATTAAAGAACTTAATGATTTTACGATGAAGGGGTGGAGCAGGAAGTGCAGCCAAGCTATGAGCTACTCCTCAAAAACCACAAGTTTGTAATGATCTTGAACTGAAGGGTACTGACCCAAAGGAATGTTGAAAACAAGAGTGTCGGGGAGACGGTAACAATCTATCAAGGACAACAACCTGTCCGAGGTCATCATGGACGGGCCAAAGTTGTCCAGATCCCGACCTCGAGTAGAAGACGAGACCCCCTCTTCGGAGGTCGCCCGCTCTACTTGAGGTTCGGGTTCCTCAAGTTACGATGGCCCAACATTAGGTAAAGGAATTTCTCCTAAAAGATGTAAAGAGGTGCTCTCTAGCGAAGAGTTGGCCTCACCGACGGGAGCTGAGGACCGCACCTCGGCACCCCCCGGGCTCGCTAGAGTCACTAAGTAACCTATCTATGCTAGCACTAGACATATTGGATAAGAAAGGAAAATGGAACAACTAGTGAAAGAAGATGAACTCACCAAAGAAGAGGATAACGACCTCAAACGTAAGGGAAAGAATGGTGAGCTGAAGGGCTCCGACGTGATCTCAGGAGAGTTTAGTTACATGACTTATGGCAAAGGTAATGGGCCCTTCGGCCCCCTATTTATAGTCCACCACATTTGGCAATCAACGATTTGGATCTGTACGATCCGATGGCTCCCATGAAAACCAGTTGCTTGCTACCCAAGGACGAAATCGGTTGAGTGCACCCTTTGGCATCTACAAAATTTATAAACAGTGTGACGTCCGCACATAACCGAGAGATGATCTGGGTCATTTTGTGGTTGAGCCAGATGATTGAACAGGTCTGACCAGTGGTTCGCCCTCCAAATCGCCAAGACTTCGTGCCAAACCCACCTGGATTCGTCATGAACTCCCCGCACCGGGTCAGGACCCCTGGCACGAGGGGTGGGGGCAATTGATGAAGGGTGATTTGGCTCGACCTAGTAAGAAGGGGACGCGAAGATGCGATCTGCTCGAGGGGTGACAACTCAGCCAAATGAACCCAGCCCGCAACATTCGGAGCTCCAATATTCAGCCACCTCGGCCCAAAAACCACCTCGTCGTAGAGACACCTCGACACCCAATCCGGTTCGGGACTAAAGAACCGAAGTACCAGTTTGGAGCTAAAGAGCCAAAACACCGTGTAATCGACTCCAAAGGCCTCCCCAACAGACCCCAAATTTCTTAGATCACGACGAGACTCATCCTAGCTCCACCTGAATCGGAAGTAAAAGATAATCCTTATCAACACATTGCTCTCCTTCAAAAATGGAACAGATCTTATCCGCATAGCCCAGAGATCCCGGAGCTCTTTTGTAAGGCCCACGACCTACTCCGTTGTATAAGGACATGAAACCCCAAGGAAAATGTATGCATGATTATTTACTCACTAACATTCAAACACTCAAGTATTCAGCTCACATCCACAGTATAGTATTGACTTAAGCATCGGAGCGACCTCGCCGGGTTAGCCACCCGGGTTCTTTGACCTACTATTTTTCATCATGGTCCAGCTCACTACACAATTGGAGTTCGAAACATCTTCCAGCTAGGAGTATCTAGATCACGCACCATCAACTATTGATACGGAGAACTGATATTCAACTGGCATATTCGATTTAAAGAAAAAACAAAATACTAAAAAATAAAAATAAAAAAATGAAATAAAACCACAGTTTCAAACGAAGTCTGCATATCTAAAAAGGGGATCGAATAAACCAATCTGGGCTGATACCGAAATTTACTAGAGTTTGAAATAGCTCAGTCTCTCTTCTGTTAGCCAGAGATATGAACCTGCACAACCAAACAAAACGAGTGGAAATTAGTAGTTAACGGAGCAAAAAGGCTGAGTGTTACTTGATAGAGATGGAGACGTGGCCTAAGATTGGGATTGATTGCTACAACCGAGAGAGCTGGAAAGAAGAAGTAACCATTGGGACTCAAGAGATTGTGATTACGGTGCTGGTGCTATCTCTACGCATCAAATCTGTTCGAGTGGGAGGTGCTACAAAGATTCCTCATGGGGTTTGGGGAGGCCGAAACACTAAAGAAGAGAGATGTAGACAATGAGAAATAAATAGGGATAAAAAAATGAAGGAAAATCACCGGACATAATGCAAGAAGGAAACCAACAGGTCCCTCTATTATGCGATTTTCTCCATAACCAGAAAACAGAGGAGCTTTGCAAGCATGCAACCAAGGAGAAAGGGAAGAAAGAAAGAAAAAAAGTAGTAATAATAGAGGAGAGTGGGGAAAATATAGATGATAAAGGTTGAGGAAGAAGAGAGGAGATTAGAAGCGGGTTGACTGAAAGTAGATCGCCACTGCGATCGGGAAAAAAGGGTGGGCGAAAAAAGAAACGAATAAGAGAGGGAAAGAGGAAAAGAGAGAGATAGAGAGGAAGATGAGAGAGAATGGTCGGGAAGTGGTGCAGGGGAGGAAGTTTGCCGCTGCTCCTCTAGTTCAAACGAAGGGAGGTGAATAGTGTATTCCTTCAAGTTCTTTGGATTAGTGTGAATGAAGAGGTTATGTTGAATTTATATGGGAGGCAGGGGCAATCTCATAATTTTGGGGAATCCGAGGGATATTTTGGTAATTTTTGGTAAGTTGAGCTAAACCAGGTCCAGGGGTTGAACTGGGTTCTTGGTTCAATGATGGGTGGTTCTAGGTCAAAAAAGTGGAGGGTTGAGATGGGTCTGACCACAGAGAGTGGGTTTGTGTATGTGGGCTAGTAGGATTGGCCGAAATGGAATATTTTTGGATGGAAGGGTTAATGAGGGTATTTTTGGCTGAAGTTTTATAAGGTGGGGTTTTTGGACATTTTGAGTTGATTGGTCAGGTTAAATTGGGCCAACTGGGCTTAGATCGGGTGGATTTGGAATCTGGTCAATCTAGAGCCTTACAATAGAATCTTGGTCCAATGGAGGGGTAAGGAAAGGTGCTTTGGGATGAAATTTTATAGGTTGGTGTTTTGGGATGTCTTGGGTTTGATGGTGGGGTCAGATCTAGTGCTTGAGGTGTAAGTAGGGTCCGATTGGAGCCATCAGATTGGTATCAGACATGTTTTACGGTAAATCTCAGGGTTCTTGAGGTGAAATTTGGGTTTTCTGGGTTTTTGAGTGTTTCAGAGAGGTTGAATGGGTTTGATCGGGTGTTTGGGTCGAATCGGAGGTTCAGACGGGGGACCGAGTAAAAATCGAATGCTGACAACATTGTCTATGATTCAGCATAACTCTTTCACTAAAATAGGCAAGGATTTTGAGAGAGAAGGGCTTATAATTGACCCTCCCTTCTTTGTGTAACAAATTTTCTCAACTTTGGAAGGATTCTTATGAATTTCATGCATCTAATGAGGGACTGGGGCATGCCAGATGTTGTAATCCCGTATTTGGGATTGACGGTGGCAGAAAACATAAATTTGATTATCTTTTTAAATGAGGTTTGTCATTTATTAGTTTTAAGTGGGGGTTGGTTTAGTATTTTGAGCTCTTTAAGTCTATTAGGCTCAAATTCATTGGTCCAGGTGTTTTAATGGGGTTAAGTAAGGAGCTAACACTAGCCCCCACCCTCTTAAGATCCTAAGTCGGGCAGCTGATGTGGTGATTCAATCTAGTGCATCGAAATGATATCTTTCTAGTTTAACGGTCAAACGGATGAATCTTGTCATGAAATTTGGTGTGTTGGGGTTTTTTGGATCTCTGAACACAGTGGTGAGGTCTGATCAGACAAATATGGTCGAGATGATTGAGATTTGTGGCTGACAAGTTTGGATCAATAAGATTTGCTAAAATATAATGTTTGTTTAATGAATGGTCAAATAGGGGAATTTTGGATCGAAATTTGGTGGATAGGCATTTCTGAACATCCTAAATTTGATAGAAGTGATGGATCTTTATCAGAGGTGTATATTGACTGATTTAGTTCATGTCATGGTCTTAGCTTATGATTTTCCAATCAACAAGAGGGCACGGATTGGAATCTTACTTTTTTAACAGTTAAATGGAAGTGTTTGGTTGTGAAATTTGATGTGTTGGGTTTTTTGGGTCTCTAAAAATGGTGGCAAGGTTTGATAGGCCAAATAAGGCTTAGATGATGGAGATTTATGACAGGTGAGCTTTTGATCAATAAGATTCGTCAAAACATAACTAAGCCTTGATGTTGGGTTAAACAAGAGAATTTGGGGATAAAATTTGGTGGGTAGGTATGGATTGGGATTATGAGGTTGTTGGAATGGTTTGATCGGGTTAGGTTTGTGCATATCACGGGTTTTAGGTTCGAGGAGCATCGCAATGTTATACATATCAAAATGGAATCTCCGATGGATGATTGGATAAATCCAGGAATTTAGGGTTAAAATTTTATGTGATTAATTGTTTAAGGATTTTGTTTCATGTGATGGAGTTTGATCGGGGATCAAGTATGGTGATGTGGCATAATCAAGACCATCAAAAGGGAATCATGTAGATTTAACGGTGGATTTATGAGTACTTGGGCTAAAATTTGGTTTCTTAAGGTTTTGACATGTTTTAAGGCGACTGGCGTGGTCTGGTTAAGCATCCAAAGTGCAGGATATGAGTCAAAGAAGGGACCAAGCAAAAATCGGGTGCTAACACTAATTTTTGCAAAATGTCAAATACGACCCTTCTTTCATGTGTGTGAACTCTACATGTGTTCGTTTTACTTAAAGAACGTAGCGAGAATTAGGCCTGGTCCAGAATCACATTTCTTAGAAGCTAAAATTTTCAGTCCTATGTTTTCACTTGATCTTCTATGCTTTCGCTTGCTTCACAATACATACACATGCATGCCAGTGTTCTTAAAGGGTGTGTGAGGCTTGGGACTTGAGGCTTGTTTGAAGGATTTGCAACATTGTTGGAGTTTTTGTATTATATTAAGTGTTTTCCTTTACTCTTAAAGGGTTTGCAAGGATACATTTAGGCCCAGGCCCTGTTTGGTTCACGGGAATAAGGGTCTAGTATTGGAACCGGAATGGGTTATTCCGAATCTAACTATTTGGTTGAGTGGAGTAAGAATCCCACTCCCATTCTTGCTGGAATGGCATTCCCCCATTTGAGGGAATGGCCATTCCCTACCCCTCCCTTGAGATGAAATCCCTTTCCTGCTTATTCCGATTCCCATTCCCATTCTTGCATGAATCAAATAGACTATGGGAATAGACCATTCTAATTCCGATTCTGATTCCGAAGGTTTTCGATTTAGATTCCAATTCTAATTCTAGATGCGAACCAAATAGAACCTTAGTTCCTTTTTCATGTCTTGAAGGTTTTGTTAAATTAAGAGCTTTCTTGTTTTACATAGTCTAGTTAATCTTAGTAAAATTACATTGATATTTTTTTTTTGGGAGAAGGTAACGTATCATTGTGAAATTAGATTGATATGGACCATTCCAAGAACCTTTGCCACTTGAGTTGATTAAGTTGTTCGACATTAGATGTCTCATGATGGATAAAATCTTAATCTAGATTCAGATCTTCATCTTCTTCTTGGATTTCTTTCTTATCATTTTAGTTCTCAAAAAAAATGTAATTCTAATTTTCATAGCATGTTTTTTCAGAATTTTTTGGTGAACAACACTATGAGACTTTCTTTCTTGCTTTTCATGGTGAATCATTTATTTGGTCTACCATTCTCTTATTTTTTTTCTTAATCATGGAATAAGTGTCATTTGGAGTTGTTTCCATTTGGTGCAAAATGCTAGCATAGTAAACTTGTTTGACTTCTATCTTAAATAATAGAATAAAAAATGTTAATCCCATCATCAACATCACACCCTTGTCCCAACTCCCAACCATACGGAGTTGGCTACATGATTCCTGTTTTATCATTCCATTCTATTCAATGTTATATCTATACTACCATAAAAGTATGAATAGCCTCTAAAATTTCTAGAAATTTTCTTGATTAAAATACCCATTTTTTTGAAATATGGCCCCTCTTTTGTGAGGGTAGAAAATGTAATTTGAATACTATTATTCAATACATTCAATTCCCTCTCATTAAATCACACATTTAACATATTAACTCCCATTCACCCTCATTGAAGCATATATTTAAAGTATTTTTACTTATTCTCATCACTAAATTCTATTAATTAAATCCATATAATTCCAATAATATAAAAACTTATACTTTTAAAATCTAAATAGAAAAAATAGTGTTTTCATCTAGGCGGTGCCGTAGTGGTAAGAAATTAAACCATTTTGGGTCAAATGGGCTAACTCATGTTGCCACAAATAAACGTTAAAAATTGAAAAATAGATAAAATGTAAAAAATATAGAAATTAAAGAAAAATTTGGAAACATTTTTAACATCATACATTTGGCATATTAAACAATAATAAAGGTGTGGAATTTTCTTTTTAACTAAACTACCCATATTTTTGAATTTAGTCCCTCTTTAATTATGAGGGCTAACAATGTAATATCATTTACAATTTTTCACACCACTTAATTCCCTCTCATTAAATCTTATTTTTAAGGTATTAACTCACATTCTCTCGCATTAAATCTTGTATTTAAGGTATTTTTTATTTAATAAATTCTAATAATTAGATCTTTATCAAATATCAAATACGTTTTAAGAATATGAAACACACGTTTTTTAAGGGGTAAAATTCTAAAACCTCCTTTGAAGTTTCTAACAATTGCTGAAACCTCCCCTAAAGTTTGGTAATTGCAATCACCTCCTCTAAACTTTGTAACACAATTGCAAGTAGACCCCTTCTGTTATAACCATGTAGTTAATTTGACTAAAATGTTATTTTATTTTCCCTTCATATCAATCACTACACCAAACCCTTCCAATCTCTTTTCTGAAAATTTAGGGGTGAGCATTATTCGGTTAAAACAGAAAAGTCAAACTGAAATTTTCAGTTTTGGTTTTAGTTTTCAGGTTTAGAAATTCGGTTAACCAAAAAAACTGATTAAACTAAACTTTATAATATCTATAATATATTAAAATATATATAATTTTGAAATTCAATTTTAACCAAAATAATAAAAAATCAAACCAAAAATTTTGGTTTCGGTTATTTGGTTTTTTAATATTTTGGTTTTCTTTTAAAATTTTAGTTTTAAAAGTTTTGGTTTATTCAGTTCAGTTTTTAATCAAATAAACTGTTTACTCACCCCTACTAAAATCGATTTATTTTATAAATTTTCCCTTCATATGAATCCCTCAAAGTTGCAATTTAAACTTATTTTTTTTTTGTTCATAAAGTTTGTATTGTTTTTTATGCAAAAATCATCCTCAAGGGTTATTGAAAGGGTGTTTTGGACATTTGTGTGCCTCTTGTTAAAGGATTCTAAGAGAGGGGGGGGGTCTACTTGCATCTATATTGGAAAGTTCAATGAAGCAATTGCAATTACCAAACTTTAGGAGAGATTTCAACAATGGTTAGAAACTTTAGGGATAGTTTCAACAATTTATCCTTTTTTAAAGTTAACAAGAACACAAAATTATTCTTCCATCCAAGTGGTGGTGGGTAACCCAATTCAACCATCCTGATTAATTGGGTGAATCCATGATATCATAATTAATAATAAAATATTTAAAATGATAACAAACTCACAAAATAAAAGAATTTAGAAAAATGGATCATTTCTCTAATATTTTATATAAATCATTTTAAAGAAAAATAAGTGTCATAAACAAGAATTGTTTTTGTTAACAATGGAAATGAAATATAAATTTAAAATCAACCAGAAACGAAATTGATTTTTTATTTGGTCCGGGTCAACAGTTCAACTTTTAGGTCAAATGTGTCAATATTTGATATCATAATTAAATAATAAAAATTTAAAAATTAAATTTTGTAAAAAAACATTTGGGTACATCTCTAATATTGTATATTCATCTTATAAAATAAAATTAAGTGCCATAAATAAGTATCATTTTTATACACATGAAAATATAAAAAATATAAATTGAATTTAGTCCCTTTTCAATTGTGAGGGAAAAACATGTAATTTGAACTATTATTTTTCACCTCATTCAAATCCCTCTCATTGTCATATATTTAAGGTGCTAACGGCCATATGGTGGAATGGAATGTTGATTACCATAAGAGAGGCTATAAAGAAATAAAAAGCTCATGACAAAAAGCTCCCAAACCCTAATGTTAATAGGATAATAAATTATGAATTAGTTAATAGTAATAATGATAATAATAATAATAATAATAATAATAATAATAATAATAATAATAATAATAATAATAATAATAATAATAATAATAATAATAATAATAATAATAATAATATATTAATTATAAAATAATAAGTTTTTAATAATTAATAATTAAAAACAAGGACATTAATTATTAAATATAATAATAATAATAAATATTAGTAGAAAATTTTAAAACAATCATACTATAATAAAATATTAATAAATTAATAAGAAAATAAGAATAAAATATAATAATACAATAAACTATTAATAAAATAAAATAGTAAAAATGTTATTAAATTCATAATAATATTATGATATTTAAAAAAATATTCATAAATTAATAATAAATACTAATAAAATAATAAAAACAAAGTAATAATGAAAAGCTAAAATATTATTTATTAAATAATAAGAATAATTAGGTACTAATAAAAATATATATAATATAAAAAGATTAATGATAAAATACTAACATTTTAGTTATTCAATAATAATAAATTAATTCTAATAAAATAATAATTATATATTTTTAAAATATTAATAAAGTAATAAGAAAATAATAAATAGATTAATAAAATTACTTTTGGTCTTGTTTGTGAACCAAACAGGCCCTAAATCTCTCTTTTTTTTTTGCATTAAACAAAAAAAAATTGTCCTTCGATCTAGGTGGTAGGTAATCAATTTAATCATCTAGGTGAAATGGGTCAAGCCATTATGTCATAATTAAATAATAAAATCTATAAAAAGACAAAAACACAAAATATACAAGAAAAATACATATTTATAAAAACATTTGGTACATTTTTAATATTAAATTATTTTATAAATATAATATTACCATCTTTGGGACATAATATTTGAATATATATCAGTATCTTCATCATCTAAAATTTCCACGTGCAAATATACTAGTCCAATAAAAAATGTTAATCTTACTTTGAGAAATATCTCTTAATACAACAATACTGTATAAGAAGGCCATAGGACATTAAACACCCCAAATTCTTTTGTGATGCCTTTTTCATTTTCATGGCATTTCTACCAACTTATCCATTCAATTAGATTGATTATTGAAAAAAAAACCACAAAACCCTGTCATTATTTTATATTCATGGTGTCGTGATCATAGCAACCACTTGACTTTTGTGTATATCTTTACAAGGATCTAAACTCATCATCAATTTTCCCGAACCCTTGTGGCTCTAGAGGCCCAGAGGCAATGCTTCAAACATAAACCCTATTGACTTTTTTCCCATTCTTAAAGTTCTGACTTCTGAACGGTTATTTGGCTTTCATTTATTAAATATTGAATCGATTATGGTGTTGGGTCTTGATAAGGGATGATTTGACTTGACCTAGTAAATAGCGGACACGTGGACGTGACCTGATGACTAGATGCGTGACTCAGCATCTTCGTCCACCTTGGCAAGTCGGGCCACCTCGGCTAGGACCAAAGCTCGGGCAACTCAGGACGACCAAACCTACCGAGGTAAAACATAGTAGATTTCTAGAAGCCTGCCAGTTGTCTCCAAGCCCTTCGGGATCACGCTCCATGATCATAGGCCTTATCCTTATCTTGCCTGGAACAAACGGACATGATAAGCTTTATTTGATGGCACGATGTCCATCTCCTGATGCGGAATGGACTCTTAACCACACGGGTCGAGATCTCGGAGGTGTTCCATGAGACCTACGTCAGGTCAATTATATAGGTTCCTAACCCCATAGCATAAGGTACACGCGATTTATTGCTTCTAGCTCTCACTCTCAAGTTTTGAGCTCGTCCACAAATCAGCTACTAACTTAAGCATCAGAGCGACCATGCCGGATTATCCACCCTGGTTTCTCTGTGCTTTCTTTTCTTGTAGGCTTATTTGCCAGTCAAGCAACTGATGTCCAATCTATCATCCAGCTAGGAGCTCCAGATTGTGCACCATCAGGTCTCACCATAACAAATTACATGGTGATAATGAGATCTGATCCAAAGATTTCCTCTTCACATAAAATTTAAAAACACGTAGGAGTAAAATAATATGTCTATATCCCTTCATACTGCTTTCCCTGCAATTTTCTCTTCCGGGTTTACATCCACAACATGCTCATAATTTGAGTAAGTGCAGCAAACTTATGTTGTTTTTGACAGAGTGGAAGATTTCCTAACCCATTAGCTGTATAAGTTCCTATTATATAAAATTTGAACTCCTGGCAATTAGTAGGTTTTATCTCCTCTTGAAGATTGTTTCTTTTCGGCATCAATTTGTGATTTGGGCCCTGAATCAACATTTACAGCCAATACAAACATGAAGGTTGTACTTTTCTGAGGCTTATATATCATGAGTTGATAAATCCATTCCCGAGTTTTTTTCTTTGCTGTATCATTCATTTGGCCATGTCCCACCTATGCAGAACACTAGTGCACCTTTGCAGTCAAAGTACAAAGCATGCCTACGATAATTCATTAATATTGCTTTTTTTTTCTTTTTCTTTATTGGTAATGTTAAAATCACAATGAGCATTGACGTTAATTAGTGGATTTTACTAGCTAGTGACTTCAGGCTAGTGGATTTCTAAAATGGAGCATTGTAGCAAAAAAATGATTAATTTTCTCAGTGAAAAAACCATGTATGAGAATAAATATTATGTAGAAAATTTCGTCCATTAAAAGCATCTTTTCTCTTGCAAGATCTGGTCAATTCTAACAAACACAACTCTTGAAGAGTGAATATATCAAAGTCCTAAATCCTCCACTACTAAATAAAACACCTTATGATGTTCACAGTAGAAATAAAACAAAACGAAACAAGAACAAATTTCATAGTTCTTTCTACTTCATAACTGATGCAGCATTTACAAATTTCACACAGATTTACATCACATCCTACACATGCCACTAAATCAAATTAAAACTAAAATACCTAACTGCATAACGATTAGTTAAAAGGAATTCTAGAATATCCAAATTAAGATGTGGTCTGAAACCTGTTTTGGATGTAGAATTCTAGCAAATACCTAATGGACACCACTGAACGTCAATTACTAGAATCCACACCGCTGAGCGTCGTGTTGTTGGCTTGTGTTGTTCAGTGGAGAGTTGAGACAAATCCAAATTGATCAAAGACAATGAGAGAGAGAGTACCTAACACCAGCATTGTTGTTAGGTGAGATATAGGTGAGAGCTCGAATGTGAGAGCGAGCAAGTATGAGAGAAATAGGGTGGGAAGAGAGTGAGAAGAGGGAAGAGGAGGGAAACAACCTAATTCCTACTTTGCTTTTAGCGGCAGTACGACTGCCACTAAAGTATTATTTTTGGCGCCAATTGCCATTTAGTCCCCTTTCAATTTTCCTATGTAGTCTTATATAATACTATATCAACCAAAGGGATATAAGAGAAAACTTTCTATTCTAGATTTGAAATGAGTAACCTTATACTAAAAAATATTTATCGAGCAATGAAATTGAGGGGTCAAAGAAGATTTTGGGCTTTTTTTTTATCAGCAAATAAGACTTTTATTATGATCAGAAATATATTGAATTACAAGAGTTTGGTTTCAGCACTACAATGACCCAAGCTACAAACACATACTAACAGTTACAGTTCTGCCCAGAACAAGGTAGATCTATTTGCCCCCTGTTTTGCTAGGGTATCCACCAAACCATTTGCAGTCCTTTTTATCCAACCAAATTGAGAGTTGAACCTCCTTGCAAGTATGTCAATTTCCCTATAGATAAATTTGAACTTTCAAGGTGCTGATGTGATTTGTTTATTTCAAGAAATGACCAATAGTGAGTCACCTTCAATTTCTAAATATGTTGCTCCAATCTGCTCAGCAAGCTTTAATCATTGTGAGAGAGCTAGAGATTCCATCTGAATTGAATCACCAATACCTATTGGCCCTGAAAAAAGTGCCACAACTTCTCATTGATGATTTCTAAGCACACCCCCTATACCGACCTTTCCCGAGTTGCCAAAAGAACTTCCATCAAAGTTTAGTTTTAGTTTATTTAGTGCAAGTGGCTTCCACTCCACTCTCACATTTGTTTGTACCATTTCAATCTAGTTCCTTAGAATGTCATTCATGGAGAAGTTTTTGAATAGTGCATGATCATCATCCAATGTGCAATTTTGATTTTTATGGTTTCAATGATTTCCTCATTTGATTTGCTTTTTTCAAAGAAAATTCTTTGGTTTCTTTCCTCCCATATAGTCCATACTATACCAATTCTTGCTGCCTTCAATAAACACTTACCTCTTTTCATCTATTGCCTCAATAAAGAGAGTTGAATAGACTTACTACATCATCCTGTGGGAGAATCCATCTACATCGAAAGAGAGAACAAACAATTCCCCAAATAGAAGAAACAAAAGAGCAAGATAAGAGTAAATGGGATAAGGTTTTATCACAAACCTTACAAAAGACACACACATGAGGAGAAAAGCATTTGTTTGGCCTTATTTTCTATAGCACATCATAGATGTTTACCTTCCCTAGGAATACTTCACAACAGAAGGCTTATACTTTAGGAGGGATCAATTTGCACCAGATTTATCTCATCAGAAAGTTCACCCCCAAAAATTCAGAATGAGTGAGTAGATTGAAAAAAGAGGCACAAGAGAATAAGCCATTAGGGGTTAGGGACCAGATTCTACTATCAATTGTATTTTGGTCTAAGTGGACCATCTCTAAGGTTGAGATCAAGAGCAATAAGGAAGCACATTCATATTACCTCAGATCCTTCTGAAGGCAATGTCCTAAGAGAGACCCAAATCTGAAAGCACGCCAACCTTAGCAACAAGTTTGTTTTGAAGGTTTGACAAAGAGTAGAGGTCAAGAAATTTAATACTAAAGGGGCAAACCCCCTACCCACAAGTCTTCCCATAATAACACTTCATTACTACACCCAACATTAAAACATATAAAGTGAAGAAAGGTTGGTAGTACCTCAAAAATTGCCTTTTAGGGAGAGTTTGGAGCTGTATTGGAAGCTAGTTTTGCATCCCATCCATTTTCTGCTTCACCATGAATGCTTTTAATGTCAATGTACCATAACCTATCTTCTTTACAAGGGAATCTCCATAGCCATTTCTCTAAAAGGACTGTATTTTTATTTAAGATATTCCCTATACCTAATGATCCCTCTTTTTATCACTGGATTCCCACAAAAATCCCTCATTATCATTTTCAACTTCCTGGTCATTTTCATCGGAATCCTAAAGGTGAGGAGAAAATAAGTGGACAGATTTGTTAGGGTGGATTTTATCAAGGTTATTCCTCCCCGAAGGAAACAAAACATCTCTTCCATATTGCCAACTTCTTAATGAATCGCTTTAAACCTGGTTCCAAAAAGCTTTCAGGTTCGGATTTTCCCCCAAGAGCATAGTTACTTATTGTAAAGGCCAACTTTTTACTTCACAGCCTAGTAAATCTACCATTGGCCAGATTTTTGGGTAGAGCAAATACAGACTTCTTATACTGTCCTTACCAAATGAAATGCAGATTTCTAGATATACTGTGGTGCATCATTTGTAGGTGACATACCTTTTCTACCAACGAAGATGGTCCAATTTTACTCAAACCTTAAAAAAAAAAAAAAAATCTTACTCAAATCAAACCTAACAAGCTACAGGCTAGTGCAGTTTTCCTGTTGTCAAAAAGCAATAAAAAATGACATCCAATCCACAAACCACAATTACCCTGAGATTAACATAGACATCGATCTTTCGATCTCTTGGGAAAGAAACACATTTACAGACCCAAATGAAGATTTGGAGGGAGTGATGGAGAGAATGAGAGATTTCAGATCATATCGCTAGTTTACTTTTTGAACGGAAAAACCATCCTTCAGTCTCTTGCAATCAACCAAATAAGCAAACCCATAAGCCATATTCTTCAAAGTCGCTTCATGCAGCTCTCTCGTCGAAGTGGCTGTCGCGTCTGATGAGAAGAAAACCCTAAACCCTCTTACAAACGCCTCTCTCGCTGTCGTCTCACAACACAAATTCGTCATAACCCCTGTGATTATGACCTCCTTAATCCCCCTATCCACCAAATACTCCTCTAATCCCGTCCCTCGAAACGCACTGTAAGTGTTCTTCTCCACCACCTTGTCGCCGCCTTTCCGTCCCAACTCCGGCATCAGCTCCGCCTCCATCGTCCCGTCAATGATCAGGTCGTTGTTCCACCACTCCCCCAGCATGCCGTAGTCTGACGGTGACTTGTGGCAGTGGCGGGTGAAGATTACTGGAACCGAAACACTTCGACAGAGACCGATAGTCGTGTTGATGGCGGGAAAAATCGGCTTCCCCATCGATGAGAAGTAGTTCTGCATGTCGATTACCAAGAGAACGGCGGTTTTCGGATCTGGGTTTCTCTTCCTCGTCTCGAATTTCTTGTAATCCCCCATTTTCCGAGACAAACACAGTTCATACAGCAACGAGCTCTCTTGCTCGGCTTTCTTTTTCTACCTTCTAATTTTCTTCCGACTTCTATACGAGTGGGAAAAACTGAAATTACATATGTAGCCTTGTATTTGTGACAAATTATCGAAACTTGTCTATAAGAAGATGGAACCATTAGATTGGAATCATAATAAATCATCCGTAGAATGTCAAAATGTTCTAGAACAGGGTAGAGGGCTCTGTGATTCTCTTCCATCCAATTAAACTGAAAAGTGAGAGCGAGCAGACCAGTTGGAGCAATTTGGGGAATCTTTTTCTTTCTCTCATTCTTGAGTTCCTGGTTTTCTGTTTCAGTCATTTCTCAAGACATTTGTGGGTTCTGTTTCTTGAAGTGTTAGGGTTTAGAATTCGAAAAAGAAAGAGGGAAAGAGGTAGCGGAAAGAATGTCTTACCTTCTTCCTCACTTGCACTCCGGCTGGGCCGTTGATCAGGCTATCCTTGCTGAGGAAGAAAGGCTCGTCGTCATCCGATTCGGCCATGACTGGGACGAAACCTGCATGCAGGTACTCATTTATATCTATCTGCTGATCTCTTATTATTGCTTCCTTCGTTTTATTTTTTCTTGAATTTGTCTTTCGTAGTTGTGTAGGTTCTATTCGAATTCATCATGGATCATGGAATTTGTTGTAGCAAGATGCTAGCTGGCTCTAATAGAAATCTGTTTGGGAGAACTAATACCTTGAAGGCTTGGAATTCTGTTCTTTCTATGCCCCTCTTAATTCAATTAGGGTTTTGTTATTCCTTAGGGCATTTCTTGATTGGGCAGCTAATCAGAGCCGGAAGATGTGTGGGTCTCTCTTGTTACATTGGTAGTAGTAGCTTTCTTCCATTTTTCTCTTCGATTTCTATCTTGAAGCAAATAATGTTTAAATTGCTGGGGCAGCCAACGAATTAAAACCACTTTATTGTTTTTTTATCATTTTGGCAATAACCTGCCTATTTGTGGTTACTTCCTAACGTATCGTAGTTCGATTAAGAATGTTGTTCTACTGGTGTGCCTGAGGAAACTTAGGCAATGTTTGTTGTGCTTTCTACTCATGCTTTTGGGAGTATGGTTCAATTATATATATATATATATATATATGAGAGTCGTCAAGGTTTCCTTTCTTTCTCTGATCTAGAACCCATTTTCAGATGTTAGTCTTCAGAAAAACTGAAAAAGGTAAGCTTTGTCGCAAGGAAAAAGCACTTACGGCTCAAATCAAGTATTTCCTGAGTTTATAAGGCGCATGTATGTGAGCCTAATTGGATTCTATAGGTCAGACCGTCAGAAAGCACTCTTGAAACTAATATTAAACTGAATTGAATAATGACAACTAAAAATAGGAAACAAAAAAGAGACAAAAAAAAGGAAAGAACTCATAGTTCAGGTTGCCTATTTAAGTTATATTTTCCTAGGTCCTTGACACCTTGTACATGTTCCAGGGTACAATATATGCAATCAGGCAAAATTAGTCTTGAAAAAAATCATGTTGGAGCATATGGAATCTCTATGGGGTTGTGCCGTTGTGAGATGTCACAACCTTGTCCTTATCTTTTACCCCCTATTCTGCAGAGGTATTTCTGCTTGAATAGTAGAAATTTTGGAGGGACAGAAAATAATAAGGGTCCATTTGGTTTACAGTCAGAATTGGAATAGCCTATTCCCATAGTCTGTTTGTTTCAGACAGCAATGGGAATGGGAATTGGGAATTTGGAATCAGCAGGAATGAGATTTAATTCTCAAGGGAGGGGCAGGGAATGGCCATTCCAGCAGGAACCGGAATGGGATTCCGATTCTGCCCAACCAAACAGCTGGAATCAGAATGGGCTATTCAGATTCCGATTCTGGACCCCTATCTCCAGTCATGGTGCTGCTATTTAATGGAGGAGTGATAAGACATGCAGCATAGACATCACCTGAAAAAGGGAAAAATTTGAGTTTTGATGGGAGTTCACTTGTGAACCCAGGGCAGGTGGGATTGGAAGGAGATTTTAGAGACTATAATGGAAATATCCTGTTAAGCTACACAGACAAAGCAGAGTTCTATTTATTACTCCTTAGGAGTGGAACTATTATCTCTTTAAAATGGATTGAGACTAACATCAGAACATGAGTAGGAGGCCTAATTGTGGATGGTGATTGCCTGGTGGTAACAAGTTGGTTTCAATCAAAGGCTTGAAGGCCCATGGAATGATGGAATCTTTGACATCAAATAAGAGAAGTTACGAAATTGGCAACCAATCTGAATTGCTTGTTCAGATCTATAATACCAAGGGAAGCCAACAGTGTGGTCGACAGCTGACTGCCTTACTAGAATGGGGTAAACAGGTGGGAATTGAAATGGGGCATTCTAGGTCCAGGGGCAGCATTTTTTATTGGGGCCAGTTGTCACTGTGTTGAGCTTGAATGTCCATCTCTTCTGTATGGAGTGTTGGCCATTATGTACCTCTGTTTCTGATATTTAACTATTAAAAAAGAACAGAACGAGGATCAACCGACAACAAGCACCCCATCCTACTCAAAAACAATAACTATACCTCAGCTTACAACAATAATAAAGAGCCAAACCCCCAATAACCCACCAGGCGCTAGGATGGTGCAAAATCTTATATTTTCTTCACTGCGACACTCCTGCCTCCTTTCTTTTTGCAGCATCCACCCTAGCGGCCTAGCCAACACCCTAGTGGTAGTGTTTACTGTTTAATGAATTAGTTATTTACAGCAGGGTATTAGCACTTGCCATGTTGTAAATTATGGTTTTCATGTTGCTAATAAAAAAATGTATTATAGAAAAAAAAGGGTATTAGCACTTGCCCTTTCTTAGGCTAGTAGGCCACCTATCCAACTATTCTTTTTTATCACAACGTACCCTAGAACACCTTTGTCTATTTACCCTCTGCATTGTCATGGTGTGAACTATACTATTAATCGATCTGTGGCCTATATTGGACAACTTTTGATACCTGTTTGATCTCTCTCATGATATTTTTATACTGTCAGCACATAGTGTATTCACTTGTCATCCAGCCCATAGGTTAACTTGGAGTTTGCTTTCACCAATAAATTCAAACAGAGTGCCCTTTCCATTTTAAGGCCCTGAAGTTGGCCAGAAATTGTACCTGTTCTTATTGAGGTTCCAACTCCAAGTGGTCTCAAAAAGGCTGCAAGAAAGTTTCCATTTCCATCTCTCAACCAACAAAATTTTGCTTAAACTGATAGGTCATTGATACTCCAATAACCAAGATATATTAACTATTCTTATTAAGGTAGAAGAGAAAGTCAAAAATGAGTTCATTTGGAAGCTATTTGATCGAAGGGAGATATGGGATCCATGAGTTCCTATGTTACATGATGGAATCCCAAAAAGGAAAAAAAATAGTGTACAAGTAAACCAAGAATAAAAGTCAATGAGTTGAAGGAAGATAGAATGTGGGATGCAGAACAAATTGAAAGGTGGTTTGAAGGGGGAGAAAAGGAGGCAATTTCGAATGCTTTGCCAAGTCCCAAGTAGATTGGGGGGGGGGGGGGCAAGTGCTATGAAGGTGAAGTCAGCATATGAGAAACTAATAAATAGATCCAATATAAATGCAGGTGGCAACCTATGGAAGGAGACTTGGAAGCTGAAGATAAGCATGAGAATGCAACTTTTTATGTGGAAGATATGTATGGGAGGCTTGCCAACAAAGGCAGAATTGTGGAAAGAAAGGTGAGAAATGAGAAAGAACATGAATTGTGCAGTGGGGTCATTTGTTAATAACAATGATGCAGCAGCTGGTTATGTCATTTTCTTTCTGTATAATATCATTTTTTTTTTGGGAAAAAAATACTACACATACTGAATGGTGGGCTATTCTCCAAGCATTAAGGCGAGCTCTTCATATTGGAAGCAGGGAACTTAAGAGTTTATATGGATGCTCAAAATGGCAATGGAGCGGGGACCATATTCCCATCCCCGACCCCAATCCCCGCTAGGGATAAAAATGACCCTCCATCTCTAATCCATAATGGAGATAGGTTCCCCAGAATTTTTAAATTGAAAATACTTTTGGAAGATATTTACTTAAAATAAGGGAATTTTTTTAAATTTAAAAAATGCTTTAAATATATTTTGATATAAATAATGTTTATATATGTACTTACTTAATATATAATCAGGGTTGGGGCGGGGCGGAGAATTCACTCCCCATCCTTGTCCCCGTCACCAATCGGGTATCACTATCAATACCTGCACTGTTCCTGCCAAGACAATCTCCATCCCCGACCCCATTGGGTCAGGGAAGCCGGGTACCTGAAGGTGATGGGGAAAATTGCCGTCCCTAGTTCAACATATTGTAAATAGTTTCTTATAAAAAAAATATATTGCAAATAGCTTAACAAATATAAATAGTCGGTTAAACTGGGATGAACATGGTCTGTCTGATGAAGTCAAATATCTCAAGCAGTCTTTTGCTCTTTGTAAAGTAATATATATGTGAATATATTGCAGAGTTAAGAATCAAGTAGCTCTTGGAATGGCTAATAGAGCTAGAACAGGAAAGGGAGATATGGAATTCAGAGCTGAACCTCCAGATTGGATGAGAATTCTTTTTGCAATCCAGGAGATACAATTTAACTTGGATATATATGAATGAATTTTCTTTGCTTCTTTGTGGTATGCAAAAAAAAAAAGAAAAAGTCCTAGTGCAGACAGATTAAAAGATTTTCAAGCATTAATATTCCCGTGTTAGCTTTAAAATTATGCTGTCATTGGCTAACGCATTTTTTTTGTTGACCAATTTTCAACTTGACTGTGAGATTGCAGATGGATGAAGTGTTGGCTTCAGTTGCTGAGACGATAAAGAATTTTGCTGTGATCTACCTAGTAGACATCACAGAGGTTCCTGACTTTAACACCATGTATGAGCTGTATGATCCCTCAACAGTCATGTTTTTCTTCCGCAACAAGCACATCATGATTGATCTGGGCACGGGAAACAACAACAAAATCAACTGGGCTCTCAAGGACAAGCAGGAGTTCATCGACATTGTGGAGACCGTCTATCGTGGTGCCAGGAAGGGTCGGGGTCTGGTAATTGCTCCGAAAGACTATTCTACCAAGTATCGCTACTAGGTTCTGTATGCCTACACTGCTCCGTTTGTGCTTATCTTAATTGGAATTTTATCCTTTTAGTCCGGCACTGGATATAATTTATGCTCCCAACTTTGTTTTACTTGTGGTGTGGATGAACCGGGGATCTGTAATTGTTTTTATAATGGCCGTCTATTGAAACATTCATATTATGCCAAAGTAAGCTATTGTGTTGTGCTCGATCCTAATACTTATTTTTTTCCTGCTCTGTTGGTTTTGGAAAATTTCCTTGATGCCTGGTAATTGGTATGATCATAAGGTTGAATACCGAAATAGTTGGAATCTATTACAAGTACAAACAGGATTCTTTGGACAATGGGCTATGAAATCCAACCATAAGCATTCTAGAAATGTTCCGTACTATTCCAGATTGGGTTTTGTTAGTCTAGGACGTTTTTACACATCTGTAGTCGGTAGTAGGTGGGGTGGGGGAATCAAGAAAAGTTCTTTTCTTTACAAGTTATAAATATGGCTTACAAGTTAAAGTTTAGAAACACGAGTCATTCTAACAAATTGCAATACCACGAGTTTTCTCTTAAAATTTCCATGCAACCATGAATTGGAATGGATTTTAATGGCTTCTGGACTTTTTTTTATTAGGAAGATGATGATGATGATTTTAGTAAATAATATATTTTTAAATATTTTTATAATTTTTTTTTTGTATTTCTGTCTATAAATATTATTATTTTTATTTTATATTATATACAGTATTAGAAAATTTCCCAAATACTTTTTACAAATTTGTTGTGTTTTTTTTTCATCTTTTTCTAAATTTTATTATTTAATAAAAAAGTTAAATTTAACTCATCACAAATCAAGAAAACAACTATATTTTTGGATTGGTTTTAAATTTGTTTTTTATTTCTATCATCAATTAAGACAATTATTCTTTATCACACTTATTTTCTTTAATATGATTAATTAATATAGTGTTGAATGAAATGATGAGATTAATACCCTAAATATAAGACTTAATGAGGGAGAATTTAATGAGGAAAAATGTAATAGTTCAAATTACATTTTTGTGAGTGAGGGATCAAATTAACAAATAAGAGTATTTTTGTCAAGAATAGGATTCAATGAATGTTAATGTGAATTAATACCTTAAATATAAGATTTAATGAGGGATTTGAATGTGGAAAAAAATGTTTGTTCAAGTTACATTTTTCACCTTACAATTACAACGGAATCAAATTCAAATATTAGGACATTTTAATTAAACAAAAGTTCTATGCTATCATCCACACATTTAATAGTAGCATATATTAAAATATCTCTTTTTCAAATTGGTCCATTTTTACTAAGATGGCAAATTTCTAATTTGAATACTAATCATTTCATTCTATTGGCTCTCTTTAGGTTCCATGTTGAAAGCATTAACTCTCATTCTCTATTAAATCTCATGTTTAAAGTATCTCTATTGCTCAACATTGAATTCCACTAGTTAAATTCATGAACCAAAATTTAAAACATATTTTATAAAACTAACCTGAAAATGGAATTGTTTTTTTTAGGTGGTGGGTTAACAGTCCAACGTTTTGGGTCAAACAAGTGAATTAGCAATGACATTATTAAATACTAAAATTTTAAAATAGATAAAAAACATAAAAAGAGAAAATTTATAAAAAATTTTGGACACGTCTATAATATTATATATTTATCGTATTAAGCAAAAATAAGTATAATTAATAAGAAATATTTTTACTAATGATTAAAATGGAATACAAAATTTAAAATTGATTTGGATCCACCCATGATGTTATAGCTAGTTAATAATTTTTTTAGAAATAGAAAACATACAAAGAATTATTAAAATACAAAAATAGAAAAGCTTAGAAATATTTCCAATATTATATATTTATTATATTTAAACAAAAATGATTGTAAATAATAAGATATGTGGATTAATGATAGAAATGGAATACAAAATTCAAATTGAGGCAAAAGCAATATTGTTTTTGAATCCATGTGGTAGTTCAACCATCTAAGTCAAAGGGGTTACTCTATGATGTTATAATTAAATGACAAAAAAAAAAAGATAGAAATACAGTAGTAAAAAAGAAATTTTGTAGAAAAATATAGCCACATTGCTAAAGAAATTTTGTAACTAGTGGCCCGACTATGCGGTCAGGTGGTCCAATGGTTTTTTGAAGGCAAGCAACTAAGGGTAAGTGGACCCAAAATCTTGGTCTAGTGATAGGTCAACCAATTTGAATAATTGATTTGACTATGGGATAAAAAACATTGAAAAAAATGAATGTTCTAAAGATTGTTTGGAATCATAGTTCTTACTTGGTCGGATATTTCAAATTGTGATGGCCTAAATTAAATAATCAAATAAAAATATTGAAAATATCATAAAATTTGTAGAAAACTAACATATCTTTAATATTATATATTAGTTATATTAAACAAAATGCTATTGATGATGGAAATAGCTAAAATGCAAAAAAAGAAAAAAAAAGAAAACTAATGTTTTATGCATAACCCATTGACTCTTTTTTGGTAAACTTGCAATTCATTGAAACAGCCATGCAAGAAGCAAAAACCAAAAACAATGAACATCAACACTAATAAAGGACAACACAAAGAACTAAAAGATATAGAAAGAAGAAAAAGAAACAGAAGAAAAACTACATCTAAGAGGGGTAGAAGCCCAATCATCCACCAGAATTTCAGAGAACCACAAAGAGAAACAAACATCTATTCCCAAAGACAAACTGAGGCCACGCCTAGCCAATTGTGAGCAGCAGCATTTGCCTCACAAGGAGTCCAAGAGAAGAGAGTAGATCTACTGTTGCAAAGAGATTTAATATCTTTTAACAAAAACAAAATATCTTGATGATAAATATCCAAAGAAGAGTTTAAGCAGATCACTAGATGAAGATTATCCATCTCAACCAAAACATGCACTGGGTCCTTAGAAAACACCATTTTTAAAGCTTCAATGAGAGCTGCTGCTTCAGCCATTATAGGTGAGGTCGCAAAAGTAAGGCCACAACTTGGTAAGTTGTCATTCCTGTCACGCGCCAAAAAATAAAAAGTAGCTTTATTTGGTACAACAAAACCACCATCTACATTGATCTTTAACACCTCCAAGTCAACCAAAAAGAGGAGAAGCTGGTGAATAATCAACCTTGGAAGAGTTGGACGATTTCTGAAGCGAGTCCAGAGATATCTCTACTGTCAACCTGTTAAAAGCATCAATAAGAAGAGTGGGATTAGAATCAATATCCTCAAAACAAAAAGAGTTTTTATCCTTCCATATCATCCAAAGCAAGTTAGCTATTTTATAAGCTAAAGTGGAATCACAATAGCCATTAATACAAGTGGAACTGAAAAATTAACTGCCAAAGGAAGAGTTGTAGGTCTCCCAAGGTGGGTTGGCGTTGAGTAAATGGGGTTTGGGGGTTTTTGTCATTTGATTTTTCTTTTCTTTTCTTTTTTTTTTTTTGTTGAATGGATGAGATTCCCATTCCCGAGGAGAGAGGCCAAAATGATCATTCCCTTAAATGAGGGAATGGGAATCAGAATGCCATTTTGCCAAGAATGGGAATCTGAATCCCATTTTGCCCAACCCAACAGCTAGAATTAGAATAGGCCATTTCGATTCCAATTCTAGACCCCTATTTCCATGAACCAAGCAGACCCTTAGGGTCTGCATGGATATGCTAATGAAGTTCAAATAAATCCCCCCAAAAAATTTATTTTAATGACATTAAATCGAAAACATATGTGTGTGTGTGGTGTGTAAACAAAAGAAATATATATTTTTGATTATTTATGTGAAGCACGAACTATTAGGAATAGGATACACTGGGAAAAAGGAAAGTGTTAAAGAAGTATGAAGATGCATGTACCTTAATTCTTAGGGAACCATTACTTTTTTATTAATATTTATAAATATAAAATTTAATTATTATTTATTTTTATTTTTAATGGATAAGTACTATTAAAAGATAAATGTTTAAATGATAAAATTGAAAATATATGCAATTATTACAATTAAGACTATATTTAGTTTCATGCGCGTTTATTGAAAAAAAAATGTCACCACATCAGCACCACATACGCATTGGTGTATGCATGAAACCATTATTTGGTTTCAATGTTTATCAAATATAGGGATGCTTACAAGTTGGGTAGATTCGGTTTTACATGCTTTTGTCAACTGAATTGACCATTTCGAGTTAACTTATAAGCCAACAGGAATCGATCGAAGTTAATAAAAACCAAGTAAAATTTAAATATGCTTAAGGTTGGTTTAATCGGTTTGAAATCGAACCGTCATTCTTGTCTTTTTAAACCCAAGTTAAAAGGTTTTTTCAATTTTTGCATATAGCAATTGTTTGACTTTGTCAGGTTTTTTTACTTGTATACCGTCAATCCTCACTCTTGTAACTTCACTTATTTTATTAAGAATATAAATAAATGACTTTATTAAGAATACAAATGAATGGCAGGTTGATGTAAGCTTTTGTCATCTTTTTATTTTTTTAATGTTTCTCCATAATTTACTTTTTTATGGGAGATGTGAAATGCAAGGAGAAGAAAGCAGGTTAACAATTACCATAAGTATATATGCATAATTATATATGACAGTTGGGTCGGTTTGGTTTTTATCGGTTTATACACTATCAAATTGAAACCGACCTGACCTCTCGGGTTTTCATGAAGAGGCATCCAAGTGAGGAACTAGAAAAATAGGTAGTAAATGGCTTCTAAGTTTTAATTGGTCATGTACTATTGTCTAAAGGCCACACCTTCTCAACCCTATCCTCCACTTTGCTCATAACATGTAAATTCTCTTTTCAAGTTTTCAACCATCAAATTCAAACCTTTCGCAAGTGTCAATGATTTCTAAGACTGCAACACGGACTATTCCTTGCAACAAAGACTGTTGTTCATTCACGAGAACTTCTCTCAGTGTGTTCTCAAACTCCCACTTGGAATCCGTTATAAAATCTCCTAAGGGTTATGATGTTGTGCGATTCGGTCATTCTTAGCTGGCACTCATGTGGCTCCTGAGAAGTACCTGAAATGAAGAGGAAGAAGAAGAATTCTCGGGGGGTTTGCTTGGCAGGAACGCTTCGACGATTAAGTCAGTATTCTGTGTGAGAAGCAAAGCGGAGACGAAGGCTAAGAGTGCAGATTGTGCAAGTGGTTCGAAGATACCTTGTTCCTTGAGAATAAGCCTCTTATAACAGAATTTCGTCGCATCAGGCTCTTTGGCTTTTGACAGGGCAGGTATAACCGCCACTGTCAGTCTGCCATAGCCATTACAGGCAAGGCTGAGGTGGCACGCGCAGGGCCGTCGTCACAGGGTGCGTGCCTGTCAGGTGTAAGGCACCTTCTAAAAGTGCCCGACGCGATGATGTCTGACAAGGGACATGGCTGCTGTCCCCAGATTTTGTCGGGCAGGAGATCTTTCGGCGGTACGCTGAACTACCCTTTCGCGAGTTACCCTGTGTCGGGCTATCCCATAGGCGGCGAGCTGCCTGTGGCAAGCTATGCCGAGTTGTCTGGCCCGAAGTGTTTTCACCCTGGGGTGTTTAGAGGTGGGCCAGTGAGCTCCCGTCGGGGAGTGGCCTGAAGTCCATCAAGAGGAGCTCAGGTATCGAAAAAGGTCAGGGTATCCCAACCTCGGGGCACCCCGAAGTGTCTTAGCCCCGGGGAGGAGATGCAGACAAGACGGCTTCTAGCGAGTAGTTTATCCACCCAGTTGTCGAGCTCAACTCGGTGAGACCCTCCCCCTGAGTTGTGGTCATATCAGTTGTGCTGTCACGCCGAGTCACTGTTTGAGCAAGGTCACACCCATGTGTACCCATGCTGCGAGGTTGGGCCAAATCACCCTCCATCAATTGCCCCCCACTCCTTGCGCTGGCGGCGATGACCCAATGCGGGGAGGTCATGACGCACCGGGTGGATTTGGCATCAGTATTTATGCCGCTTTGTCGCGCGCTTCGTCCAGCTGGACCGGTCTAGCGCCTGGTTCGATCAGGAAAAGGCTCGAGTCATGTCCAAATCAATCACAGACTTCATGCGACTTGGACTTCGCGGATGTCAAAAATGCGCTAAATCATTTTTGCCTCGATGAACCCACAGTTGTGGCTATAAATAGGGGGACCCTTGGCCATTTTCTTCGCCATGAAGCTTTCGTTGTTAGCGTTTGAGCTCGCGCTAGGGGTCTCTTAGCTCGGGTCTTCCAGTTTGTCCTGTTCTCCCAGTCTGGTTGCGTTTCTTTGGTGAGTCCTCCCGAGATTCCTTTTCCCTTCTAGTTTGTTTCTTTCCCTTCAGTCGGCTATGTCGTCTAGCATAGACAGCCTCATCGACAAGCTTGAGGTGGGTACCTTGGCTCGGGGTGTCCCTTTTTCCGCCCAGCCATCCGATGTACGGGTGGCTTCGGGTCATCTGTTATCCACTTTCCACTGAGGTCGGGTGCCAGATCAGTTCGGCCCTTCCACCATGACTGTGGAGAGACTCTAGGACCTCATACAGAAGTTCCATCTTCCTAGGGAGTACTCTTACAGCCTTCCTACCGGCAGTTTCCCATGGGAGCACGATCCTGATGAGATTGTGGTCTTTAGGGAACAATTAGTAGCCGGGCTCTGACTTCCTCTCCACCACTTAATTTCTGAGATGCTGGTGCACTTCAGCATAACCTTGGACCAACTTCACCCAAATTCCATACGGAATATAGTTGGGACCATTTCTCTCTGTTTCAACCATTCTCTTCTTATTGACCTAGACATCCTTAGCACCATTTTGGCCATAAAGAAGAGTGCTTCGGGCACTCTCCCTGGGCACAGACGGTCTTACTACTGTCTCCTAGCCTGGGGTTCAAGCTCATGCACAGACTCCTGAGTAAAGTCCCGGCCTGGAAGTGGGACTACTTTGTAGTTCGGAGCAGCACGAGGTGGCCCTTCCCTACTGACTGGACGGTAGCTGTTCAAGACCCCGATGTCATCTTAGATGGGAAGACCAAGAAGACACTCCAGATGCTGGCTCAGCTCGGGCTAAATTATAAAGACTTCACATTAGAAGAGAAGCTTGTCCAGGCTGGCTTGAGCTCGGGTAGGTTTTGCTTTACTTCGGCCTTTTGCACATATGTTTACTTTGAATTGCTAAAGCCGTGTCTTGTTGTAGGTCCCATGGAGGCAGAGAGAATAGATAACCAGAAGCTCTTCCGCCATATGAAGAGAAAGAAACGCATAGCCAAGAAGGAGCGCGTTGAGTCCCCGCAAGCTTTAGCTGAGGCCCAACCTCCGTAGACTTTCGCTCCGGGGCCCGAGGTGGTACTGAAGCCTGTCATCGACTTGGAAGGAGGGACGATGCCTCAGGGGCCCGAGGTGGTAGCGGAGCCTACCGTTAGGCCCACTGAGCCTGCTACTAAGAGCGTTGTTGAGGCTTGTGCTGCAGGGGCTGCTGCTGGGGCTCATCCTGCCAAAGCTGCCGCCGAGGCCTCTGAGAGTTCCACTCACGACGTAGAGATGACAACATCTAGCTCAGAGGGACAGGGGAGTCAAACCATCCTGAACCCCCAGTGTAGCCTAGAGAAGAGCAAGCTGGCTGCATACACGGGGGAGGTCAGCGAGTGGGCTGATCTCACTCCTGGTCAGCTCGGTGCCCGAGCTACCACCCATACTATGGTGGTGAGTCTCTTTTTTCCCCCTTCTTTTTTATTTTTTTTCCTCTTGATTGGTTTCCCTTTTGTAGGTGAACACTGCCATTCGCGCCTTGACCCTTCAATCAGATCAGCACCTGAGGCGGTCTCTGGAGGCTGAGAAGTCATCTCACGCAGCCCATACTGAGTTGAGGGCAATTCGTTGTCAGGTCCACCACCTGGAGAGTGATGCCTTGGCTCAGAAGAGCTTCATCGAGGTGTTAATGGCAGAGAAGGGGGAGCTGGCCCGAGACAAAGATAAGCTGAGGGCTGAGGTAAATGGGCTCAAGGTCGGTCAAGAGGCCTTAGGGCTTGAGGTGAACAACCTCAAGCCTGAGCGGGATGCCCTGAAGCTCGAGATGCAAGGCCTCAAGGAGGCAAAGGGGAAGCTAGAGCACGAGGTGGAGTACCTCCAAGAGGATATAAGAGAGAAGGCTGCGATCTTCGAGGATGAGGGTGTTGAAGATAAAGCAGAGGATGCTGGCCCAGTTACTACTCCCGAGGAGGTCCCTAACAGAGGCGATGAGCTTCCGAAGTAGTTTGCTCCCTATATTTGGAAACTTAATCTTCTCCCTTTTTCTTTCTTGTAATCAAGACGTTCTTAGTGGAATTTGTGTGATGAATCTTCTGCAATGAAGAGATTTTTCTTTTTGTCAAAAGTTTGCACAATTCATTTTTGTCGAAATGGTTATCTCACCCCAAGCTGTTAACCTATCGAATTGAACTTCCGAAGTGGGTGTTTCTTAACGGCCATCATGGCCTCGAACTGTTTAGTAGGGGTAGCCTTGTGTACGCTGGGGTGAGGGATATAGTAGGGCGCATGCCCGACCTGTCTGCACCCGAAGTAGGTTGCCGTCTGTTATCCTTAACGGGTCCAACTCTTTACATGCCAGGGTGGGCTATTTGTTGTAAGGTTCATGCCCGAGTCGCCTGTACCTCAAGCGCTGCAAGTACTTAATTCATGCTAATGGGACAACTTAGCTTTTTATGCTACTGATGTTTCTTCATTAGCTCGACGTTTCAGCCCTTAGGCTGGAGGAGTGGCTCGTGGCCCACTCTCGGAGTCTGCCCATGCCATAGAGGTGACTGGGTCCTGTTGTGCCGAAGTCATATTAGCTCGGTATTCTGGCCCTTAGGTTTTGGGAGTGGCTCTTGGGCTACTCAATTCTTACAGATAGTATTGTCTTAGGTTGATAATATTCCATCCCCGAGGTACTTGTTTCCCTTCGAGGGTCTCGAGCTCGTACGTTCATTCCCCGAGCACTCACTTCACTTGGTAGGGACCTTCCCAGTTGGATCCGAGCTTGCGAGCGCCGGGCTCAGGTACCACAACTTTACAAAGGACCAGGTCGCCAACGCGGAGGTTCCGCCTCTTGACACTGGCGTTATAGTACCGAGCTACTCTCTGGTGGTAGGCTGCGGTCCTGATGTACGCGAGGTCCCTTACTTCGTCGAGCAGATCAAGGTTGGTACGTAGATCATCTTCGTTTGTCTGATCATTGTATGCTTCTAGTCGCAGCAGCGTAGGTACTTCGATCTCTGTGGGGATCACTGCTTTGGTGCCATAGGTGAGATTGAAGGGTGTTTCTCCCGTGGCAGTCTTCCCCGTGGTCTAGTATGCCCATAGAACACTGGGTAGTTCATCTGCCCACAATCCTTTAGCTCAGTCCAACCGTGCCTTTAATCCGCAGAGGATGGCTCTGTTCGTGACTTTTGCCTGACTGTTTGCTTGGGGGTGTGCGACTAAAGCAAAATTCTGTCGGGTTCCCATGTCTTGGCACCAGTCTTGAAATTTGATGTCCTCGAACTTCTTGTCGTTGTCAGAAATCAATACCCGAGGTAATCCGAAGCAGCACACGATGTTCTTCCAAAAGAAGTTTTGAACATTTCGGGTTGTGATTGTTACGAGGGGTTCGGCTTCTACCCACTTGGTAAAGTAGTCCACTGCTACTACTAAGAACTTCCTTCCACCTGTTGCTGGCGGGAATGACCCGAGTAGATCGATGCCCCACAGTGCAAAGGGCCACAGGCTGGTGAGATACTTGAGGTCGGTAGCGGGTTGGTGGTGAATATTGGCATGTCTCTGGCATTTGTCACATTTTCTAACGAGCTCAATAGCGTCTGTCTTCATTGTTGGCCAATAATATCCCTGTCGGAGTGCCTTCTAGGTGAGAGCCCTGCCCCCAAGTGCCCGCCGCACAACCCCTCATGAGTGTTGTGGAGTACGAGCTCGGCCTCGGTAGGTCGCAAGCAACGCAGATAGGGGAGCGTGTAGGATCTCCTGTGCAGCCATTTGTCTATCATGACGTATTTGGCTGCCTGGCGCTGCACCCTTCTAGCTGCACTGCGGTCTACAGGGAGGGTCCCGTGTAGCAGGAAGCTCGCGAGTGGGTCAATCCAGCTCGGCTCTGCTTGAACGACGGGAGCAACCTCCTCTGCCGCCCCGAGAATGTTGGGCCGAGACAAGTCCTTTATGTATACGGTTCTCATGGTGATGTCGCTGGCGCTGGCTAGTCTGGACAGGGTGTCGGCCTCAGCGTTCTCCGACCTTGGGATTTGTCTGATGAAGTGTGACTGGAAGTTGAGCAGGGCCTCCTTGACTTTGGTCAAGTAGGCTATCATGATTGGCTCGCGAGCTTCGTACTCGCCAATGACCTGGTTGACCACGAGCTGGGAGTCACTGTAGATAATGATGTGCTTGGCTTTTACTTCTCTGGCTATTGCTTGTCCGGCTATTAGCGCCTCGTATTTTGCTTCGTTGTTAGATGTCGTGAACTTGAAGCATAGCGCGTACTCCAGTTTCGTGCCACTTGGGCCGTGTAGAACTATTCTGGCTACACTGCCCAGTTGGTTCGAGGAGCCATCTACGTGAAGGATCCAGGGTTCTTCATCCCAGCTCGCGTTTGGCCGAACTAGAAGAGATGCCACATTGGCTGCTACAACACTGGGCTCGGACCTGATCAGCCTGGGAGCTTCGGGCTCACCCGAGCAGGGGGCTTCGTGCTCAACCAGCCTGGGGACTTCGGAGCTGAATGTGCACTCGGTGATGAAATTTGCTAAGGCTTGGGCCTTAATGGCAGTTCGCGGCTTGTACTGGAGGTTGTACTTGCTGAGCTCAACGTCCCACTTCGTCATCCGACTGGAGACCTCGGGCTTAAGTAAGACTTTCCTCAGAGGTTTATCGGTGAGAACAATAATAGTGTGAGCCTGGAAGTATGGGCGGAGCTTCCGAGTTGCAATTACCAATGCATACGCTAGCTTTTCTATCTTCGGGTATCTCGTCTCTGCCCCCTGCAATACTTTACTAACATATTAGATGGGTCATTGAACCTGATCTACTTCTTTTATTAGTACCCAACTGACCACTTCGTCGCTTGCCGAGAGGTACGGTTCTAAAACATCGCCCTCTTTGAGCCGGGTTAAGATTGGCACGCTAGCGAGGTATTTCTTGAGCTCATCAAATGCGAGATGGCAGTCTTGGGTCCATTCGAACCCTTTGCTTTAATTGCCTTAAAGAAAGGCAGACAACGGTCCGCTGACTTGGACATAAAGCGGCTCAGGGCAGCTACGCGGCCTTTCAACCTTTGAACCTCCTTCAACTTTTGGGGTGGTCTCATATCTAAGATGGCCTTAACTTTGTCCGAGTTGGCCTCAATGTTGCGTCGGTTGACGATGTATCCTAGGAACTTGCCGGAGGTCACACCAAATACACACTTGTTTGGGTTTAGTCTCATATTAAACTTACGCAGAATTTCAAAAATAGAATGCAAATCTTTGTTAGACAGTTTTGTATGCCCTTAGCTTCAATCATAATTGATGTACTTTATGAGTTTATTGTAAATGAATAAAAGTGCATATTTGATACATGTTCCCTTGGTATGTTTTTGTGTAATACCCTGAAACTAGACACTTATTGAGACTCGTGTTAGTTTAGAATGTTCACAGCCAGTGGGTCGGTCTGGGGAGACCTATCCTAACAAGGCTGACACTGTGGTACCACCAAGTCGGTTGGGGTGGCTTGTCTCAACTACCGGGGTGAGACCCTAGGCACATATAGTGTGAGATTAATTGAATCTTTGAACTGGATCAGATTTCCAGTATTGCCCTGGACCTTGGAGATTGATGGGCAAAACTGGAAAGTTACACCCGACCCCTAGACTCGATTATGATACTTATGTACCAATCAGTGAGATCCTTAGCGGGATCAAAACTTGGGTATGTTGGGACAATCTGAGAATTCATCTGAGTGGGTGATCATAGTGACAGGATCGGCCCCTTTGTCGGACAAAGGTAATGATCGGGGATGCACTCTCACTATTGGAAACCAAGACTACCGGCAGCCGATTTCAACCGTTGAGATTTGTTTTGCAAAATATATTTTATATGAGATATAAAAGTATATATATTATGGTTTCTAAAATGTTTGCAAAAAGGTTTTAATTCCCGGGATCCATATAAGTGAAGAGTGCAACACTTGTCGGGCAGTGTATGATCATTAAGGGCTGAGAGGTTAAGTGTAAGACCATTGAGGATAATACCTGATGGGCTAATCTTGCATCTGCCCACAGTCCCTGGGTGTTACAAGGTGGCTTGGCCCAAGGACCACTTAGGGTAAGTGTTGGGCCCATAGAGCCCATTCAATGGGTTTCAGGGGGTGCACTGTCTTTAACAGTGTATTCGACCAGGCCTTGTAACAAAGGCTGGGCCGAACCCATGTGAATGATGTGTAGATCAATGCTTGGGTCCCACGCCATACAAGGAAGCCCAACTGGGCAGCAGTTAGGAAGGTTAAGTGAGCACATAAGCTTAATGGGCCTAAAGCCCATTTCGAACTGGGCTATTTATTTAGTTAATTAAAGGGGCAAATTCTGAGATGGATTAGCAGATAGGATAGGGTCTTAATCCTATCCACTCAGAGAGTCCAGATCAGTCCAGATCTAAATGTGATTCAGATCTAGAAATCTCCTAATGGGATTAGGAGAAAGCTATTCTAATCTGCAGATAAGATAAGGGTTTATCCTTATCACTAGAAGAGAAGGCTTATCCAAATGTGATTTGGATAAGCAGCTCCTAACTGCTTCTTTTAAGTTAACAAAAGAAGGAGGGGGCGGCAGCCTTTAGGAGATATACATCAGATCCTGTTTAGTGCTGAAATCAAGAAGAGAGAATTCTACACCCTGCGAATACTCTCTTGCCGCCTCCCTGTTCTTGCCGCCCTGTTTGCCAGTTCGATCTCCAGTTGTGGGAGAAGTCAAGATTGGATCTTGACACCAGTTCTTTGAGAAAGGATTGAAAAGGAAGCTGTGCTCACGTACCATTCTACTGATTTTTGCGAAGGACAGAGTTCTTGGGGAAAAACACTGCTGATTCTGTTCCATCCTGCACTGCGCCATCTTTAGTGGGAGCAGTCTTTGGATCCTTCCTTGGGCGTGAACACCTTCGTTGGGAGATATTACTTCTCCGTATCAAGTATAATTCTCTCCTATTCCTTTTTGGTTCAGATCTGGTTCAGTTTAAGGTTCAAGAATGATCATTGAAAATATGATTTTCTAAATAGGGAATGTGATTCCCAATTGAAGGGTGAGAAAAATTTTTGAAATTCGCCCCTTATTCCACAATCTTTGGGCGTCCATGGGATGGATCTCTCATCCCCTTCAGCTTTGTATTAATTCATGTGAGAATTGAGTTTTGACGACCATGTCGTCTACATTGCATTCTACTTTTTTTCCAATTAATGGCACAAACAACTTATTTACAAGCCTTTGAAAGGTTGCCCCTGCGTTTTTCAACCCGAAGGGCATAACCTTGTAGTAGTATAGACTGAACTCTATGATGAAGGCAATCTTTCCTTCGTCTGTCGGGTCCATCTTGATTTGGTTATAGCCCGAATAGGCATCCAAGAAACTTAGCAACTCGTGCCATGAGGTCGCGTCCACCAAGTAGTCAATTCTGAGGAGCAGGAAGCAATCTTTTGGGCGAGTTCAATTTAGGTCAGTGTAGTCGACACACATGCACCACTTGCCATTGGCCTTCTTCACTTGGATGGGGTTGGCTACCCAGCTATGGTAGTGGACTTCTCTTATGAAGTCAGCTGCGAGGAGTTTCTCGACCTCCTCGTCGACCGCTTTCCACCGCTCTGGGGCTAGGTGCGTTTCTTCTATCTAACGGGCTTGACTACAGGATCAGTATTCAGCTTGTGATTTATGAGTTCGGGGTCTATACCGGGCATCTCTGTCGCAGACCATGCAAAAATATCTAAATTTTGAAGTAAGAAGCTTACCAGTTCTGATCGTAGAGGCTTCTGGACGGAAGCGTCGATTTGAAGCGTCCGAGCTGGGTTTGCTGCTGAGGTCGGGACTGTGATTGTTTCTTCCATGGGTGCGGTTCATTCTTTGCCTTGCTCTGTAGGCCGCTCCAGTTCGAGGTCGTTGACTGCCTTGGTCTTTCCCTTCAGGGCGGCGACATGGCACTTGCTGGACTCGAGCTGGTCACCCCGTGCTACCCCCACACCAAAGTTTGTTGGGAACTTCATAGCCAAATGGTAAGTGGTGACCCCCGCCCGTAGGACATGGGTGATCGGTTGACCTATTATGGCATTGTAGGGGGAGGGGGTCGCAACCACCAGGAAGTCGTGTTTGAATCTGACCACACAAGGTCATGTGCCGATTTCCACAGGTACTGTTATTTTCCCAAGGGGCCGGACTTCTTCTTTGTTAAAGCCTACCAAAGGAGTGTCTGTAGACTTCAGGTTGCTTCTCTGCAACTGAAGCTGGTCGAACACAGCTTTCAAGAAGATGTCGGCCAAGCTGCCTGAGTCAACGAGTATATGCTTGACCTCGAAGTTGTTGATTCTCAGCTTTATTACGAGTGTGTCATCATGGGGATAGTGGATCCCTCGTGCATCATCTTCGGTGAAGAAAATTGGCTCTTCTATCCTTGGCTGCTTTGGGGGATTCTGCTCTTCCTTGGTGGCCTCACGAACTGACATCCGAGCTACTGCTGAAGTGCATCCCACAATGATCGAACCTCCCACTATCATGTGGATGGTCCCCCAAACTGGCCTCTCCTCCAGAGGCTGCCTCTATGGTTGTTCTGCTGCTGGACTCGGGAGCGTCCTTACCGTGCTCCCCTTGCCAACCTGTTTTATTACTATTTTTATTATTATTTTGTACAAAGTTTCTCAAATATCCGTGACGGATGAGCTCCTCTATCTCGCCGTGGAGGTTTTTACAACTCTCAGTATTGTGACCGTGATCTTTGTGAAAACTACAATATAGATTCTTATTTCTCTCATTAGGATTCCCCCTTAGACGGGGTGGCCACTTCATGTACGGGGCGTCTTTGATCGCCATTAGGATTTTGGCCCGCTTCGCATTCAGTGGGGTGTAATCAGCTCGGTCCACTACAGGAGCTCGAAACAATTGACCCGGCTTTGCCCCTCGAATTGTATCCTTTTTCTTTCGGCTATCCCCTTGATTGGAAGGCTCTCCTTCCCTCTTTCTTTTTTTGGGAGTGCTCTTGCCCTTTTTGTTGATCTCCTCTTCGGTGGCTATGAACCTGTCCGCGAGCTTCAGAAACTCGGTTATGGTCGCTGGTTGGTTGACGACCATGTGCCATTTGAACTCTTTGTGTGTCACGCCTTTCTTGGCTGCTACAAGGCATACAGCGGGGTCCAGATGCGGTATCTACATACAAGCATCGTTGAACTGCTTGATATAGCCCTGGATGGACTTTTCCTCTCTTTGCACTATGCTGCGGAGGCTTTCTTTAGTTCACGGGCACCGTTTGCTAGTGACGAAGTAGGACATGAAGGCTTGCGCGAACTGCGCCCAACTTCTTATCGATCCAGGTGCCAAGTTCCGGTACCATGTACGGGCTACTCCTCTAAAAGTAGTGGAGAAGGCCACACACATGCATGCATGACTCACTGGCTCTCGCCAGGTGCATCTGTGACTAGAAGGCATCTACGTGATCATTTGGGTATAACGACCCGTCATACTTGTCAAGAGGGGGGAGCTTGAAGTCTTTAGGCATTGGGACTATCAGGAGTTCGGAAGACAGGGGGATGGAACTGAGAGGAGAGGAGCTTTGACTTCGGCCGAGTTTACCTCTTCTTTGCCCCTGAGCTCGGGTAAATCGCGGGTGACAAATCGACGAGCTCGGCGGTGGCGTCTCTGCTTCTTGGTGGGCTCAGTGTTCGTGCTGCTCACCTCTGTGCTGTTTGGAATGGTTTGTGCAGAAAGTAGCTCGGTCCGCTAGTGATGGTTGCAGACAGAGGGATCCTGCTTGGAGTATGTTGCCAGGATCTCGAACAAGTTCTCAAGGAGCGGGATTTCAAACTTCGACTGCCAAGGTGATGTAGACCTGGCAAGCTGGGCTCCTCTTGACTTGTCTTCCCGTGGCAAGACCGGGGTAGCTGGTCTCTCTCGTATGCCACAGGAGGAGGCCTGGTTTTTTGGGGGGTTGTGGGGGGCCTCTCCTTGGCCAGAGGGGCGCTCGTCCTAGCATTGAGACCTAGCTTGCTACGAGGCTGGGTGCCAAGGTGGGATCTGCGGCTGCTGAAGCTGAGGTTAAGGTAGCTAGGGGAACTGCTGCTGGTAGTGGTACTGGGAGATGTGGTGCAACACTTGCTGTTGATAGAGCTGGTGTTGTTGGAGTTGCTACATTTGGGCTTGCATGGACTGCATGCATTGCACTAGGTCGTCGAGCTAGCTCTAGCCGGTTGCCAGAGGAACAACAGTTGGTTCAGCAAAGGTTGTTTCCATAGAGGAAGGAAGGGGAACACCCACAGGTGCCGTCGCTCGTGGCACGTTCAGGCTGGGGACTCCGTCCACTGGGAGAGGAATGGCGAACTGTCCTATGTAGACCGTGGGAACCTGGGGTTGTTCCCTGGAGTTATCCATCTCCATGCTTTGTCCAATGTTGCTTGAGGAAGCCATGAGTGTTGAATTTTTTCAATGAAGAAAAGAACTATGAAAGTTTAGAGAGAAAGGCCTTTTGAAGCGTTTCCCACAGACGGCGCCAAATGATGTTGCGCATTCCGGTCACTCCTAGCTGGCACTCACGTGGCTCTTGAGAGGTACCTGAAACGAAGAGGAAGAAGAAGAATTCACAGGGGGTTTTCTCGGCGGGAACACTCCGACGATTAAGTCAGTATTCTGTGTGAGAAGCAAAGGGAAGACGGAGTTTAAGAGTGCAGATTGCACAAGTGGTTCGAAGATACCTTGTTCCTTGAGAATAAGCCCCTTATAACAAAATTCCATCGCATCAGGCCCTCTGGCTTCTGACAGGGCAGGTATAACCGCCACTGTCAGTCTGCCACAGCTGTTACAGGCAAGGTTGGGGTGGCACGCACGGGCCCGTCGTCGTAGGGTATGTGCCTATCAGGTGTAAGGCACCTTCTAAAGGTGGTAGGCGCGATGATGTCTGATGAGGGGCATGGTTGCTGTCCCCAGATTTGCCGGGTATGATTGTCAGGTAGGAGATCTTTTGGCGGTACGCCGAACTACCCTTTCGCGAGTTAGCCTGTGTCGGGCTATCCCATAGGTGGCGAGCTGCTTGTGGCAAGCTATGCCGAGCTGTCTGGCCCGAAGTGTTTTCACCCCGGGGTGTCTATAGGTGGGTCAGTGAGCTCCCGTAGGGGAGTGGCCCGAAGTCCATTGGCGAGTAGTTTATCTGCCCAGTTGCCGAGCTCAACTCGGTGAGACCCTCCCCCCGAGTTGTGGTCATATCAGTTGCACTGTGACGCTGAGTCACTGTTTGAGCAAGGTCATGCCCACGTGTACCCTTCTACCAAATGAAGATTTCATTTTGAGTTTCATCGTAGGTTGGAACTCTCATACCTCTGATTCCTCTAATCCAAAAAAATTTAAACCAATCAAACGCCACCAACACATCCAAGATCCTCAAAAACCCTACATAGTAAAATTTTAGCTTAAGTTTCCATCATTTGCCCCTCTATTAAGCAAATATTTCATTCTGGGCTTTCCAACGAGTTAGAATGATTGTACCTCAAATTTTCTTAATTTGAGCATGTTCAAACCAATCAAAACTCGCTAATTTATCCAAATCCCTCATGAACTTGATCTAGCTAAATTTCAGCTCAAAATCCCATCATCTCCCCTTCCATCAAACAAATATTCTATTTCAGGTATTTCCGTGAGTCAAAATGCTCATACCTCAAATTCCCTTGATCTAATCATGTTTGGACCAATAAAACCTCACCAATTCATCCAAGACCCTCATGAATCTGATCCAATTAAATTTTAACTAAAAGTTATTCCATCTACTCATTTATCAGATAAATATTTCATTATGGGCTTTTTCGTAGTCCAAAATGCTAGTACCTCAGATTTCTTTGATCTGATCATATTCGGACCAATCAAACCTTGCTAATTCATCCAAGATCCCTAGAAACCTACCCTATTAAATTTTAGCTTAAAATTCTTATGTTTACTCCTCCACAATGCAAAGGTTCCATTTCAGGCTTACTTGCCAACCAGAATGCTCATCCCTCAAATTCCTTGATTTGCACAATTTTGGACTAATAATCCTTGCCAATTCATCCAAGACGCTTATAAACCCATAGAGTTAAATTTTAGCTCAAAATTCCACCATCTTCCCATTCATCGCACAAAGATTATATTCTTGGCTCTCCCGCGAACAGGAATGTTCGTACCTCATGTTCCCTTAATACAAGCATGTTCAAACCAATCAAACCTTTCTAATTCATCTAGGGTCATCACAAACTCAACTCAATTAAGTTTCATCTCAAAATTCCAATGTTTACCCCTCCATCAGACAAAGATTCCTTTTTGGGCTTTCTTGTGAACCAAAATGCTCATACCTTAAATTCCCTTGATTTGAGAATGTTTGGACCAATCAAATCTTTCCAATTTGTTCATGACATTCACAATCATGGTTCAATTAAATTCTGGCTAAAAATTCCTTTGTCTACCAATCCATTGAACAAAGATTTCATTTCGGACTTTCTCGTATGCCAGAATACTTATACCTCAACTTCCCTTGATCCTAACATCTTTGGACCAGTTAAACCTCTCTAATTCATATAGGATCCATTAGAGCAAGATTTTATTTTAGGCTTTTTCATCAATTAGAACACCCATACCTTAGATTCCTTTTATTTGAGCACCTTTAGATCAATTGGACTATTCTATTGGATCCGAAACACTTAAAAACCCCACCTTGTCATTTTTCACCCAAAAATACCCTTATTTCCCCTCAATTAAAAGTATTCCATTTCGAACAATCTTATTGGTTTGTTTATCTGAAACCTTCTTCCTATCTCAATTTTCATTTCCACCATCCATAATTCTGTCTTTACCTAACCCAGAATTACTAAAATACCCCCCAAACCCAAAATATTACAAAAAATCCTTTAACTCTTCGACCCATTAAAAATCCCCAAAAAATTATTTGTAGGCTTGTAAATTTTAAAGCCAAATAAATGGGCTTAATTGACATGATATCCTCTAAATTCATATGGATCTCTATGGGCCCAAGGCCCTAGTCTCCATAAGTATGACTTAGTGGTCCAAGGATCTAAGTGTATTAAGTCAAATATCGTCCATGTCCTATTACAATAGGGTGGTTCCATTGTCAAGACCACTAACTCCTATATAATGATGCATGTATGGGAGTTAACCCTAACTCAACACCCCACACACATGGGATTGGTTAGCAAAGTGGGCTGAGGTGGCAGTCCTAATCCTTGGCTATAAATAGCTTTGCCTAGGAAGAAAGAGCTATCTTTTTCACAATCACATTGCAAGAAGCTCTCACACACCAATATTGAAAATTGCAAGAAACCACAAGCTCCTGCAAACTCTAGCAACTGCAAGATCAAGAGAGAAGAAAAAAGGAAGCTTCTTTGTTCTCTACAACACACTTGGATTCAATTTCTCCCAAGAAGATTAAGCTACTATAAAAGGGCCCTTCTTAGAGAAGCATCATTCACAGTTGATCAAGCACGAAGCCTAGAGTAAAGAAATCTAAATCAACTATTCAAAAGCACCAAATCAACACTTCAAGAAGTACGAGAAATACGTTAGTGGCCCTTGTCTTCACCGAATTCCACCGTTAATTAGAGGTTGCTCACGTCATCGAGTAGAAATCAAAGAGAGTTCATTCCCTTGTATTTTCTTTATTACAAATTTATTTTTGTAATTTGTCTCCATATTTTGTGTTAATCTAATACATGAAATTTGTGTCAAAAAATTTGTAGTCGCTTGGTGGGACACTCTCTTCCTCTAATCTTTCAAGTAGACAACTACAACAATCATCTAATGGCTACCAAGAAGGCTACAACTTCCTTCAACAAGCCCTCTAGCACTTTCGGTTCTTTCTACAACCGTCTTTTTACACGTGCCATGGAGAAATCAACAAAGTGCAACTAACGTCTTTAATGGAGCTTCCAACACGGAAAATCACTAAGGTGACTACTCTATAGAAGCAAAGCCTATTCAATTATATTATAAATATTTAATTATTTGAAATATAATTAAATACATTTATAATTGATTTGTAAAATATATTTTATTTATAATATTAATTTATTTATATTTTTAATACATTTTTATTTTTAGCATAGTTAATGTTGATTTATTTATAATTTTTAATATTAATTTATTTATAATCGGCTTAAGTCAAGTCGAGCTCGAGTAGCTCATAAGTATCAAAATGAGTCGAGTTCGAGCTAAATATATTAAACTCGATCAAGCTCTAGTCAAGTTTCAAGCTCTATGTTTTTTAGTTGAGCTTGAGCTTGAGTAGCTTGATATTCAGCTCGAATTGACTCGATTACACCCCCTAGGTTGACTTCTCCCTCTTATTTCTATATACATCTTTCCTAATGTAATTAGGACTAATCGAAATCAAATTTGTGATAGGTCTAGTTAATGGGCTAAGGTCCATTTCCTTTAGTGATTCACTTACATAACTATTAGAAGGCTTCTTAGGCCTAAATAAGGTATGGTGTGGGACCTACAAAGGTCTAATATCAGTCCGTATAGTTTTAACTCATGTTTGAAAACACATAGGTTGAATTCATTGAACAAAGGCAATAAACCCCTAAGCTAATCAAATTGAGCTCAGTATGAGCCCAACACTTAAGTCTAAGTGACCCTTGGTTCCCTATGAAGCATAAGGATAATGGACTAATATAAGATTAAGCCCATCAAGTCTCAGCCCTGTAATAGTTTGTTACGCTTAACCTCTTAGTCCTAAACAGTCAAAACAATGCTCAGAAGGAATGACCTCTTCTTTGGTTGTAAAATAGTTTAGATTTCCATCAGAGAGAGTGTAAACCCTGATATTCACTTTGTCTAACAAAGAGACTGATCTTATCACAATAATCATCCATTTAGGTAATATCCTAAACTGTTCCAACATATCCGGGTGTTTGACCCTAATAGGATTCTCACTAGTTGGCATATCAAAAGCACTTCAGTCCAAGACCTAGTGTAGTATCAATATCAAGTTTGGAGTTAAGTGAAACTTTCTAGTTTTGCTCATCTATCTCCAAGGTCCAAGGTATAATTAGAAATTGGTCCATATTTAATGTTTCTTATAAACACCTGCTGACTGTACTTTGGGTTTAACCTAGTAGCTAAGACAAGCTGCTCCACCATTTTGTAGCATATTAATGTCAACCTTGTTTGGACAAGCTCCCCAAGTTTATATAATGGCTAAGAATTTTTTAAATTAACATAAATCTAATAAATGTCCAATTTAAAGGGTAATTCATAGAAACACATAAATTCAAACATAGAACAATAATGAACTGATTTTATTATTACATAAAACTTAATGTACATTAGTCTGATTGGAGATAAGGGAGTACACTATCTAACAACTTTGAAACAACATGTGCATTCATTGTACATATTGTATATAGTTGTTTTTCAGATAGAGTAAGCCAGGCTAGAAACATTTTGAAGAAAGAGATCCCTTGCTTTAGTAGTGCTAGAGATGAACTTGTTTAAGAAGTCAATGAGCTTATAATGTCTCACCCATCTTTTAGGATCTTCTTCTCTGAGCCAAGCATCATTGAGAACTCTAGCAATTGAGTTTTAGTTTGTGCTTGTATTGTATAAATCTACCTATTGAGAGATTGCTCTTACTTGTAAGCCTGCTCCATTGCTTAAGAGAAAAAGATTATTTGATCATGTAGGTGCTTAATAATTTGAACACCATTAAGGTCTTGTTGTCACCTCTGTTAAGCCCAACTACATGGTATTGTAGGCACTAGAAGCCTTGTTGGTTTGGGCTGGGTTGGTACCTATGAAGTCTAATTGGTTTCAAGTATTATAAACACTTGTTAAGTTTTGTTGGTTGTAATGGCAAGGATGAAGACTAGGAATTTTGGTCAATTAATGGAAATCCTCAATGGTGGTTTGAGGTGGAGGATTAACAAGTATTATAAACACTTGTTAAGTTCTGTTGTCACCTCTGTTAACAAGTATTATAAACACTTGTTAAGTTCTGTTGGTTGTAATGGCAAGGATGAAGACTAGGAATTCTTGTTAAGTTCAAAGTAATTCTGGTCAATTACTTGATAATTTTTCCTGACTATAATAATGACTTGATCCCTTAAGATCTTGCATTTCTATTGTTTTTTTTTCCTCTTTGTTTTCATATATAAGATACAAGGCCATTTAGTGTAGTTACTAAGCTACTAACATTACTAACCCTACTAACTATACTAACTCACTCTACTTGTTCTGCATTTACATTTACTATTGTTTATATTTATTGTTCATTTATTATTTGATAGTATTTACATTTCAGCAGTTAAATCTATCATTAAGATTCTGGTTGTAGCTGATCACTGCTTGAATCTCAAGATGATTGTAGTTGGATAGTTGGTCCTTTTCTTAGCTATCATTTAGTAATAAGTCCTATTCTCTACTATTGATTTATGGCTGGTCCTCTCTCTAGCTATTCAGGCACACACCACCAGGTGCAACTGCCATATTTAATTTTATTGTTCATTTACATTCAATTGCTTTGTACTTTTTCTGTAGTTATTTACTTTCTATGTTTATATTTATTTGATTAACTATGGAACCACTAGCATGATAGCAAGCTACAGTTCCAAACTATTGTATTTATTTTTCAGTTGCTATCAACTTGTTAGGAGTCCTTGTTATTATTGTTATTACTTATTGACTCCTAACTCTTGTGCTCTTGCTAGTGTATTATTTGTTTTTTTTTTGTAGTTGCAAGTATTTAGTTCAATAGTTAGGTTAATCTAAGAGTAACTGTTAGACGGTGTATGCCCTTAGCTCCAATCAAATTGATGTATATTATGACATTTATTGTAAATGAGTAAGGTACATATTTGATTCATGTTATAGTAGTGTGTTTCTGTGTAATACCCTTAAACTGGACACTTATGAGACTCGTGTTAGTTTAGAATGTTCACAGTCGTTGGATAAGTCTGGGGAGATTTATCCTGCTAAGGCTGACACTGATGTGCCGCCAAGTGTTGGGATGGTCTGTCTCAGCTGTCAGGGTGAGACTCGAGGTACATGTAGTGTAGGTTTACTTGAAACCCTGAACCAGAACAGATTTCTTGTATTGCCTTGGACCTTGGTGATTAGTGGGCAAAATTGGAAAGTTACACTTAACCCCTAGACTCGATTATGATACTGCACTAGGTGTCAGATTGGGTTGTCTTTGATATGCTAATTAGTGAGATCCTTAGCGGGGGTCAAAACCTGGGTATGTTGGGACAGTCCGAGAATTCATCTGAGTGGGTGATCATAGTGACATGATCAACCCCTTTGTCAGACAAAGGTAATGATCGGGAATGCACTCTCTCTGATGGAAACCAAGACTATCGGCAACCGATTTTAATCGTTGAAATTTGTTTTGCAAAATATATTTATATACGGATATATATATGTGTGTTACGGTTTCAAAATGTTTGCAAAATGTTTTAATTCCTGGGATCCATGTGAGTAGAGAGTGCAACACTATTCCTTGCAGTCGAGGGAAAGGTCCTCTCTTGTCGGGCAGTGTATGATCATTATGGGCTGAGAGGTTAAGTGTAAGACCATTGAGGGTAATACCTAATGGGCTAATCTTGCATCTGCCCACAGTCCTTGGGTTTTTATAAGGTGGCTTGGCCTAGGGACCACTTAGTGTAAGTGTTGGGCTATTTAGGAGTCCATGTGATGGCTTCAAGGAGTTCACTGTCTTTTCAGTGAATTCGGCCAGGCCTTGTAATAGAGGCTGGGATGAACCCATGTGGCTGATGTGTAGATCAATGTTTGGGTCCCGCGCCATACAAAGAAGCCCAATTGGGCAGCAGTTTGGAATCATTTTGAACACTTAGACTTGTTGGGCCTAAAACTCATTTCGAACTAGCCTAATTTGATTAGTTAAATAAGGGGGCGGATCTGGGGTTAAATCAGCAGATAGGATAGGGTTTTACCGTATACACTCAGAGAGTCCATATCTGAATTCAGATCTGGAAACCTCCTAATGAGATTAGGAGAGAGATGATCTAATCTGTAGATAAGATAATGGTTTATCCTTATCTCTTAAAGAAAACTCCTTATCCAAATATAGATTTGGATTAGGAAACTCCTAATGAGATTAGGAGGTCTCTTTAAGTCTATAAAGGAGGAGGGGGGTGAACCATTCAGCCCATCCCAAAATTCCAGAGATCAGATCTCAAATATACAGAGAGAAGGCAGCAACAGTGTGCCTGTGCCATCTTCTCCCTACATTCTCCTCCAGTTGCCGCCACACTGCCAGTTTGATCTCCATTGTAGGAGCAATCAAGAAGTGTCTTGATATCAGTCTTTGGAGAAAGACTGATCAGAAGTCATGCTCACTGCCTCCACTGGATTCTTGCTGAAGAATTCGGTTCGTTGGATGGACCCTTCTGATTCTGCTCCACCATTCACTGTGTCATCTTCAGTGGGAGCAGTCTTTGGAATTTTCTTTGGGCATGAACACATTCGTTGGGAGATATTGCATCTTCGTATCAGGTATATTCCTCTCCTACTGTTTTGGTTTAGATCTGGTTTAGTTATTGGTTCAAGATTGATCATTGAAAAATACAGTTTTTCTTCTAAATCAGGAAATGCGATTCCCACATGGAAGAGAAAGAAATTTTTGAAATTTCGCCCTACCTTCCTATAGGGTTCAGCTATCCATATGATGGATTTCTCATCCTTTTAGTAACATCTTGATTAATTGCTAAATCAATCTGACTAAGCCTAATTTTTACTGCATCTTGATCATTTTTGTTAAGAAGACTTAACTTCAATTTGAGGTGAAAGCTTGTGAGATTGTCTTGTCAAGAGTCTAAGAATTCAGATTGAATTCCAAGATAATCAAGTTTCGTTTTTTAGAAAGCTCTACCTAGTCCACCCCCTCTCTTGGGCAAGGGCATTGGTCCCAACAAAGCCTCGTGATGCATAACATTTCAAATCCAATGTGATCGAAATTTTGGCTCACCCAATCATTGAACTCCCGAAGTCAGAACAGGGTTTCAACATTTAAAGGCTAGCAACCCAATGACGTTGTGGCTATATTTGACATCGCGAGGCTAGACTAGAGCCTTGACATTCAAACACCAAAAATGTGACCTCGTGGTTTCATCCGACCTTGTGAGGCTAGGCTAGAACCTTAGCACTTAGGTGTTGCTCTAATGTTGTTAGACATGTGATTGTTTCCCTAACGAAACATGTCGGGTTGTACTTGGTAGCTATATTGGCACACATTATTCTCTTAAAGAGAATGACAAGATTTGTTTCCCTAATGTCTATTGAGATTGAAAATATCCCAGCTCTTATACCTTCATGCATGTAGCTTGCTCTCTTGCTTTAATAAATAGGTGAACAAGCAAGGCATTAGAGGACACAAATCCTTACCCAATTTCCAATCATCTATCTCGCTTTTCCATTTTCCTTGAGTTTCCACCAACTTACTGTCTTTAGTTTCAGAGGCATTTCTTGATCCACTTTCAAGACTATAAAATCACCCTTATCCTTGTTGGCTTATAGATGCTTGTTGTCATCGTCAAAGAAAGAACAAACCAAGGCTTGTTGCTGCACTTCCATCGCTTCTTGCTGAAAAAATACATACAACTAAAAGATACCCTGGGTTCTAAGGTCATAGAATAAATGCAAAAATAGTTATGTTTTATTCTTATATTCTCCAAAAGCTAAGTTTAAAGGTTTTAAAAATAGAAGGAAAAAAAAGTAAAATCAACACATGGATTGAGGGTAGTTTCGAGACTTAGAAAACTTTAAACAGTCGAAGGAGAATCAATTTCAAAGTTTGATGGAACCCTAACAAAGGGGGCATTTGTTGCAAAGTAAGAGTTCAGGAGAATCTTTGTTGCAATGAAAGTTTAGGGTGCAATTGTCATTGACCCCATAGTACAAGGAGGCCCCTTGTAATTTACCCTATTAGGAGTTGTTTACTTTTTGAGAGACTCTACAATGGGAATCTCATTTCTAAGGCAGGGCTTGGAATACCAACTTCCCATATGGGGGAAATCCAGGGATGTCAGTTTTCTCCATTTTTTCGAACCCTGCGATGACCTACCTCAAATGGGGTAGAGATGGGGATGATTTTTCCTTGTGGGGATGAGGATGGGATGGGGATAAGGAGAGTACTCCTAACCACATAGGGATCCCCACTTTGTAATATATATTTGTGTTAGTATTTTTAAAAATATGGGTAGACATGTTTGAATGTATTTGAATATATTTAGATAGAATTATAAATTGTAATATTTTTTATTAAAAAATTTGGAATGAAATAGAAATAAAAAATTAAATAAATTTAACATCATAAAAAATAAAAAATGATGGGGATTGGGGATCCTTGTGGGGATGGGAAAAACCCTATCCTCATCAGCAAGGATGGGGATGAGAATTTTTGTAGGAACGGGAATGGGGGGGGGGTGTTCTCCTTCTCTGCCCTACCTTGTTGCCATTTCCAGGGAATCCCATTTTATTAAGAATGAGAATCGGAATCCCATTTTAATTAAATAAACTGTTGGAATCAAAATCAAGCAATCATCTATTCCGGGAACCAAACAGACACTTATGTGTATTATAGGTGCAATATAAAATGTATGTAAATTATGTATAAATAACATGTATATGAATATGTGTGGGCTAGGCTGGGCTTGAAGTATTGGACCCAAGTTCGATCCTGAAATTTGCAGGCCTGAAGCGGTATGGGCCGGGCCTCAACACAAAACCTAGGAAAGCCCGTTTTCAGGGCCAGGCCGGGCTGAAAATAATCACCCCGGCCCTAACTCCCATCTCTCTTTTCATAACAAATGGACTACATCTGTGATTTCACTGTGCTTCTCAGAAGACCTCGTATCTCTGAACTCAGACACGGGCAGGGAAACGACCGAAGTGAAGTGAGAGGTTAAACAGTCCACTGCAACTTAAATGCAACCTTTAATTCGAGTTTAATAATTGACGACTCGACGATAGTTATGCGTTTAACGATCGTCATCTTTCCAAATTCTCGCGCAACAGCTTCCCTGAAATGCTCAGGTACTCTTCTGCCTCTCGTCTTCCTCATCTTCTCTGCCATTTTTACCGAAAGGAATCAATCCACGGAAGTCGAGTTCTTTGGTGGAAGGTCAGAGACGAACTCAAGCTTAACCAACCTGAACTGCTGGAAAGGATATGTCGAATTCTTATTCTTGGACGCCTTAAGGCCATCCCTCAGCTGTCCTTCGGTTATACCGATGAAATCCTTGATGGCGTTCTTCGAAAGCTTAGGCTTAACCCGAATGCCTGTTTAGGGTTTTTCAGATTGGCGTCGAGGCAGCAGAATTTCAGACCCAATATCAAATCTTACTGCAAGGTTGTTCATATTTTGTCTAAGGGACGAATTTTTGATGAGACGAAACTGTACTTACATGAATTGGTAGAAATTTCTAAGACCAAGTCTTCTGTTTCGCTGGTTTTCGATGAACTTGTTGCAGTTTTTAGGGAATTCTCATTTTCTCCAACTGTTTTTGACATGCTTTTGAAGATCTATGCTGTGAAAGGATTGGTGAAGAAGGCGCTGTTTGTGTTTGACAACATGGGGAAAGTTGGATGCACCCCTAGCTTGTTATCTTGTAACAGCCTTTTGAGTAATTTGATTAGGAGGGGTGAAAATCACACGGCTATTCATGTTTATGATCAGATGATTAGGGCCGGGATCATACCCAATGTTTTCACTTGTACGATAATGGTTAATGCTTACTGTAAGGATGGTAAAGTGCATAAAGCAATCGATTTTGTAAAGAAAATGGAGGGCATGGGTTTTGAACCAAATGCTGTAACTTGCCACTCTCTCATCAATGGTTATGTCAATTTAGGTAATATGGAAGGAGCATGGCAAATATTTGGAATGATGTCTGATAAAGGAATTTCATGTAATGTAGTCACTTATACATTATTAATTAAGGGTTACTGTAAACAAGGCAAGATGCGTGAGGCTGAAGAGGTCTTCCTACGCATGAAAGAAGAGTCCTTGGTTGCAGATGAACTTGTATATGGCATGTTGATAAATGGGTATTGTCAAACTGGTAAAATTGATGATGCTGTTAGAATTCGTGATGAGATGTTGAGTTTAGGATTAGAGATGAATTTATTTATTTGCAACTCCCTAATTAATGGATACTGCAAACTTGGACAAGTCCGGGAAGCAGAACAAGTAATAATGGATTTGGAGATCTGGAACTTGAAGCCAGATTCTTATAGCTATAATACTCTTATAAATGGGTATTGTAGAGAAGGTTGCATAAATGAGGCATATGAGCTTTCCAGTGTGATGCTACAGAATGGGGTTAAACCAACTGTTTTGACGTATAATACACTTCTGAAGTGTTTATTTCATAAGGGTGCATTTCATGATGCTTTGAATCTTTGGTTTTTGATGCTCAAAAGGGGTGTGGCTCCTGATGAGATTAGTTGTTGTACAATTCTTGATGGTCTTTTCAAGATGGGGGATTTTGAAGGGGCTTTGAAGTTCTGGAAAGGTGTCATGTCAAGGGGCTTTACTAAGAGCAACTTTATTTTCAATACAATGATAAGTGGGTTATGTAGGATGAAGAAAATGGTTGAAGCAGAGGAGATCTTTTCCAAGATGAAAGTGTTGGGTAATTCCCCTGATGGAATGACATATAGAATCCTGATTGATGGGTATTGCAGAGCTGGAAATATTGGACAAGCTTTTAGTGTCAAGGATGATATAGAAAGGGAAGGGATTTCTTCCTCTGTCGAAATGTATAATTCTCTTATTACAGGACTATTCAGATCTAGGAAATGCAGTAGAGTGAAGGATCTTCAAAATGAAATGCATGTGAGGGGATTAACCCCAAATATTGTCACATATGGTTCTCTTATTTCTGGTTGGTGCAAAGAAGGAATGCTGGATAAAGCATTTTGTACGTATTTTGAAATGTGTGAGAAGGGTTTAACTCCAAATTTAACTATATGCAGTGTACTGGTTAGTAGCCTATATAGGATTGGTAGGATTGATGAAGCAAATCTTTTGTTGCAAAAGATGGTGGATTTTGATCTGGCTTCATATTTTGGGTGTTTCAACAAGTTCTGCAGGCCTGATAAAAAATATCTCAATGCTCAGAAAATTGCGAAGTCTCTTGATGAAGTTGCAAAAAGACATCTTATGTCCAATAATATTATATATAATATTGCGATTGCTGGACTTTGCAAGTCTGGGAGGGTAGCTGAGGCAAGAAGAGTTTTCTCAGCTTTGTTACAGAGGGGTTTTGTTCCAGATAACTTTACATATTGTACCCTCATCAATGGTTGTTCAGCAGCTGGCAATGTGAATGAAGCTTTTGACATACGGAATGAAATGGTGGCAAAGGGTCTTGTTCCAAACATTACTACATATAATGCTCTTATAAATGGGTTGTGCAAGTCAAGGAACCTAGATAGGGCAGTCAGGCTTTTTCATAAGCTGCACTTAAAGGGGTTAACTCCTAATGTTGTAACCTTCAATACATTGATTGATGGATATTGCAAGGTAGGTGATATCAATGAAGCCATAAAATTAAAAGACAAAATGGTAGAAGTAGGAATTGTTCCATCTTTTATTACCTATTCTGCCCTGATCAATGGACTTTGTAAGCAAGGGGATATGGAAGCAGCTGCGAAACTTTTGGATCAAATGGCTGTAGAAGGTGTAGACCCAAACATTGTGACCTATTGTACATTAGTTCAAGGTTGCATCAGATTCAGAGATTTAAAACAGGTCTCCAATCTTAATGATGAGATGCAAGTAAGAGGCCTTTCTTCTGGTATTGTTTCTCATAAGCAGATGGGTCTGACAGAACCTGTAGATGATAAAGACATGCCCAATGTGTATGGAATGCCTGACGCTGTGTGTTGATGCATACTCTGATGAAAAAGATGATTCCTGTGTATGGCATGTTTATAAACAAGTGATTTGATGTTTCAGCCTTTTCACATGGTCTCATTAATTGTCTGACATGCTTGGAGATGGAAAAACCTTAAAGAATCTATCCATATTCTTTATTTTTTTCGAGTTCTGAAGGCTGGATTAAGAGAATACTGGTGCCATTTGATGATGAACAGGTATGTGTGCACTTGTCTTCTATTTCATAAGATCTTGCTTGAATTGAGCAAGCTTTTGTAGTGAGGAGATGTGAAGTCAATCTTTTCACTATTGTCACTACTGAAGCCAGTTTATTGGATTTCTATTTTGTGAGATTTTGGTCAAGCCTTTTTTTTCTTGGGTGGTGCAGGACATGCTGAAATCAATTTTGTTGGAAAGAAAAAAAAAGATTCTTCTGCTGTAATTCCCTCTTCAAGAAATTAGAAGGTGCTACTTTTTCTTTCAATAATTTGTCAGTTTGATGTCCTATTGATTTTTAATTTTTTTACTACAGATGAGATATTGATTCATGTACACAATTTACAGCTATTCTCTCTTTGAAGATAAGTTATAAGTTCTGCTGTCCTAGTCATTAGAAAAGTTGCTGAAGTTTACAGCCTCACAACTTTCTAATATTTGTTAGAGAATAAAACCTATTCAAGGACCTCATTTAATAGCTTAAGCTTTTAGGTTGAATGGTTCTTTGAAGTGGTATTAGAACCACTTTGATCAAGTGGTCTAGTGTTTGATTCTCATCACCCCCATTATAATTAATTAAGTTTCAGCACAAGGTATGGGTGGGACTGTTCTGTCCACGCTTCAAGCCCAATGGGCTTTCGTGTGAGGGGGCATGTTAGAGAATAAAGCCTATTCAAGGACCTCACTTAATAGCTTAAGCTTTTAGGTTGAATGGTTCCTTGAGAATATGGACGTAACATAAATGACATCAAGTGTTCCACTTTAGACTTTAACCATGGTATTTGACTCCAAGAATTTTCCTTAGAAGTTTCCTATATATATATTTTTTTAAGTCAGGCCGTTCTAAGTTCCATATTTTTTTTTTTCAAAAAACATGGTCAAAGTGATGTTTTGTTTTTGATCAATAATTGAATTACTTCATAAAATATTAATAGAAAGAAGATACAATACAATCAGAAAAGGGAGAGACAAACTCTCTTATCTCTGCCCGAAAAAAGAAAAGTTGCAGCAAAGCCCAAAACAAATGATCTCTTCCCACCCCTTGTTTGGCCAATGCATCAGCAAAAGAATTGGTCTCTTTTCATCCATTGGAATCTAACTTCCATGCTGAGAGTCATTTACCTGAATTTCCTTTCTCAATTAACATGATTCCACCAACCCACAATCTCCTTTTGCAGCCAGCTTATCACTAACTTTGAATCTCCTTCAATAACCAATTTTCGAACATTTAACTCCTTGGCCCTTATAACACCTTCCATTACGGCCAAAATTTCAGCCCTCAAAGAATCACCAACACCAATTGGACTTGAAAAAAAGGCTAGAATTCTTCCTCCATCATTCTTGAAAACCCCTCAAATGCTTGAAGGACTGTGATTCCCTTCACTACTGCTATCAAAATTCATCATAGTAAAGTTACCAACCAGTGGGGACCAAGACCACCTGATAATAGTAGCATGAGGAGCTTAGTTTTCCACATCCATCCACTTCCTACGCAGGTCATTACCATTTATATCCTCAAACAGGAGCAAGGATTTCACCATATGAACCACCATGATGGCAATAATTTCGAGTAAGGCTTCAATGCCCAAGAAGTATCGTAGTTCTCCCAGATCATTTACCTGAAACTCTTGATGAAGGAGTTGCTTAAGGGACTCAATCTCACTAGTATCACTCCCTGTTACTACAATATCGTCCACATATATAGCAAGCAAGGTTAAGGAAGAATTCACTCTCTTAATAAATAAGGTGTGGTCTGACTGGGCCTACACATACCCAAACCTTTCAAGGGCTCGTATAAATCTATCAAACCAAGCTTTGGGATCCAGGAGGCAACTGCATGTAAACTTCTTCTTGCAAGTTTCCGTTGAGGAAGGCATTTTTAATATCCATCTGATACAACGGCCAAGAGTAACTGGCTGCAAGAGATAATAGGACTCTGGTAGTGGTCATCTTTGCTACTGGTGCAAAAGTTTCCAAGTAGTCAATATCATATGTCTAAGTAAATCCTTTTGCAATTAATTGGGCCTTATACCTTTCAACAGAACCATCAACGTTATGTTTCACAGTGAACACCCATCTACATTCAACTAGTTTCTTCCCTTTAGGCTGATCAACTATTTCCCAGGTATTGTTTCTAATGAGGGCATCCATTTCTACTTTTATTGCACATTTCCACTCAGGAACTGACAAGGCTTCCTGTACTGTTCTGGGAATGGGAATATCAGCAATGGATGCAAGAAAAGACTTGTAGAAGGGAGGCAAATGATCATAGGACAAGAATTGAGAAATGTAGTGAGTTGTGGATGTGGTGCAATGACATTCTCCTTTACGGACTGCTATGGGGAGGTCAAGGTCACTCAATAAAGGTGAAGGCTCCATGGTTGGAGGTCTCTCATCTGTAGTATCTGGTGAAGAGATTGTGGTACCTGGATCTGGGTTTGTAGAAGGATCTGGGGCTGACTTGGACTACTGATGACCAAAATCAACCTGCCTCCACCATCTGTGATAGACTCTCACATCCATGCACCTTTGACAACCTTCTCCACTACACCCCTCTTCACTTAATGGGATAGGTAAAGGAACTTCTGATGAGCTAATCCCAACCTCACTACTCTCCCCCTGAGGAGAAACCCTTGGATAATATGATACATCCTCAAAGAAAATACATTTTGAGGCCTTAGGATCAAATTTGGAACGATGAGGGCTAAGGATCTGAACAAAGCAAGTGCAACCAAAGGTTTTAAGGGGAATGGTAAACAACTCTTTATCAAGATATAAAAGGGCAAATGGAGGTTTTATGTCAAGAACCCGTAAAGGAATCCGATTGATGAGATATACTGCTGTAAGAATAGCATCCCCCCAGAAAAACACATCGTTTCACGGCCAGTCCCAATCACCTTCCTTGTCTCCAGATCCTGAAAAACACATCGATCAGGGAAAAAGGTTAAAAAAATATGCCTTCAACATCCAGTTATGAAATCCATGGATATCTCGTCCGACACCCTTTTTGGTATAGGAATGGGCTGGAGGAGGCCAACCGAGGCTTGGGCCTCATATTTTTATTGTTGGCACATTGAACATGAGGCCATGTACTCCCTCACCTTGTGTTTCATAAACCTCCAGTAATAGTGAGATGTGAATCGACAATAGGTTCTTAGGATCTCTGAGTAGCCCCCTTGAGGTGCATCATGAAAAGGATGTAGCAATTCTGGTATGAACTGTGAAGTGGGTGAAATTACCAATCTATCCTTGAAGAAGAGGGTTGAGTCCCTTACCAAGTACGTGAGGTGTGAAGTTGGGTCCTCCATGCACTGGTCTCGAATCTTGGATAGATCTGTGTCATTATGGGCCTCTTGTTTAATTTGCTCAAGGAGAGGGAAGTTGGGCCTAGAGGTTCCCAAATGGGTCAGCTCTGTTTTTCTCGATAGGGCGTTTTCTGCTTTGTTGGTGGGCCTGGGCTTGTACTCTATAATATAATCGTACCCCAGCGGCTTGGTGAGCCATTTCTACTGTTCCATAGCGTGCACCCACTGCTCCATTAAGTGCTTCAAGCTGCATTGGTCTGTTATGATGATGAATCGTCGGCCCAATAAGTAGGCCTGCTACTTTTGGACTGCCAAAACAATTTCTTCCCACTGAAATTGTGGGTACTTATACGGCCGCACATTGGCAGGTGGGGCTCTGGGCATGATTGGTATTCTGTGGTCCTGAGGCTTGGGGGGTGTCAAACCCCGGGGTTCTTGGAATACATCAGCATATTGAAGGGATAGGATATCCATCACATGGACACATGGACGCCCAAATCTTGCGGAATGGACTGGGCGGATTTCAAAAATTTCTCCCATCTTTGCAGGGAATCAAATTCCCTATTTTAGAAAAACATATTTTTCAAGGATCAATCTTGAACCATTAACCAAACCAGATCTGAACCAAAAGGAGTAAGAGGGAGGATGTACCTGATACAGAGAAACAGTATCTCCCAATGGAGGTGTTCACGCTCAAGGAAGGATCCAAAATCTGCTCCCATTGAAGATGGCACAGTGTAGGATGGAGCAAAATCAACAATGTTCTTCCAAAAGAACTTGACCCTTTGCAAGAATCAACAGGATGGCTTGTGAATACAGCTCCAATCAATCTTTTCCCCAAAAGATTGGTATCAAGATCAAATCTTGATTACTCCTGTAGAGAGTAGGAGATCGAACTACTGGAGGCGGCGGCTGCAGGAAGGAGGCAGCAAGAGAGTATTCGCAGGGTGCAGAATTTTCTCTTCTTGTGATTTCAGCTCTAAAGACAAGAGTATGTTGGTTGCATATCTAAAGGCTGCCGCCCCCTCTTCCTTTTATAATCTTAAAGGGATCAGCTCCTAATCCCATTAGGAGTTGCTGATCCAAATCGTATTTGGATTAGAAGTCCCTTTAAGTGATAAGGGATAACCCTTATCTTATCTGCAGATCAGATCAGCCATATCCTAATCTAATTAGGAGGCTTACAGATCTAAATCTTATTTAGATCTTGGACTTTCTAAGTGGATAGGGTCTAGGCCCAATCCTATCAGCTGATCCATCTCAGAATTTGCCCCTTTTAATTGACTGATCAAATCAGCCTAGTTCGAAATTGGCTTAAGGCCCATTTAAGGTTATGTACTCACTTAGCCTACCAAACTGCTGCCCAGTTGGGCTTCCTTGTATGGCGTGGAACCCAAACATTGATCTACACATCAGCCACATGGGTTCAACCTAGCCTTTGTTACAAGGCCTGGCCGAATACACTGTTATGGATAGTGCACCCCTTGAAATCTATCAAATGGGCTCTATGGGCCCAGCACTTACCCTAAGTGGTCCCTGGGCTAAGCCACCTTGTAACACCCAGGGACTGTGGGCAGATGCAAGATTAGCCCATCAGGTATTATCCTCAATGGTCTTACACTTAACCTCTCATCCCATAATGATCATACACTGCCCGACAAGAGATGACCTCTCCCTAGGCTGCAAAGAACAGTGTTGCACTCTCTGCTCACATGGATTCCGGGAATTAAAACCTTTTGCAAATCATTTCGAAACCATAATGTATATACGTTTATATGTCATATAAAATATATTTTGCAAAACAAATTTCAACGATTGAAATCGGTTGCCGGCAGTCTTGGTTTCCATTAGTGAGAGTGCATCCCTGATCATTACCTTTGTCCGACAAAGGGGCTGATTCTGTCACTATGATCACCCACTCAGATGAATTCTTAGATTGTCCCAACATACCCAGGTTTTGACCCCCGCTATGGATCTCACTGATTGGTATATCAAAGACAACCCAATCCAACACCTGGTGCAGTATCATAATCGAGTCTAGGGGTTGGGTGTAACTTTCCAATTTTGCCCATCAATCTCCAAGGTCCAGGGCAATACTGGAAATCTGGTCTAGTTCATAGATTCAATTAATCCTACACTGTATGTGCCTAGGGTCTCACCCTCGCAGCTGAGACAGGCCACCCCAACCGACTTGGTGGCACCACAGTGTCAGCCTTGTCAGGATAGGTCTCCCCAGACCAACCCACTGGCTGTGAACATTCTAAAATAACACGAATCTCATTAAGTGTCCAGTTTAAGGGTATTACACAGAAACATACCAAGGGAATATGAATCAAATATGCACTTTTATTCATTTACAATAAACTTATAAAGTACATCATTCTGATTGAAGCTAAGGGCATACAAAACTGTCTAACAGCTCGCCAACAATCTCCGCTGACGCTACATTTTGAATTAGGACGTCCCCTCTACCAACAATCTCCCGCAGTACGTGGTACTTCCTCTCGATGTGCTTCGACTTTGAGATGCTCCCAAAACGCCCTGAGGCATATGCCATAGGTGCTGACACCTCTGAGGCATAAGCCTTAGGTGCAAGAGGCGTATGCCTAATGCACTTTTTTCATGAGGCGTGCTAGAGGTGTACACCTCATGCACCTCATGCACATCTTATATAAAAAGACAGAAAAAAAAAAGAAAAAAGAAAAACAAAGGAAAGGAAAGGAAAGATAAGAGGAAAGAAAGTGGTTTACCCCTTGCTCCGGCAAGCTCGCTTTGCTCGCTCGCCTCCACTTCGACAAGACCCCCCTTTCAACTAATGTTGTGCATCTTTATTCTTCTTAAAATAAAAGATCTTTATTAAAAATAAAGAAAAAAATGAGATCCCCCCTTCCTCCTAACCCCCCTCCTCTTAAGCAGCGCTTCCTTGTGTTCGGGAGGCTTACGCCTCTTGCGTTCTAAACTACACTTCACGCGTCTAGGTAGTGGAACACCTTGCGTCACGCCTTCGCGTTTTAAAACATTGATATAATGTATAAAATAAGTTAACATCCATGTTATATGTCAATTAATATAAAATATTAATTATATGTAATTTTCTACATATGAAAGACATAGGTCCAGAATTAGGCGTAGCCTGGGCCCGTGTTGAAGGGATGAGAGATCCATCCCATGGACACCCAAAGATTGCGGAATAAGGGGGCGAATTTCAAAATTTTTTCTCTCCCTTCAACTGGGAATCACATTTCCTATTTAGAAAATCATATTTTCAAGGATCATTTTTGAACCTTAAACTGAACCAGATCTGAACCAAAAGTAATAGGAGAGAATTATACCTGATACGGAGAAGTAATATCTCCCAACGAAGGTGTTCACGCCCAAGGAAGGATCCAAAGACTGCTCCCACTGAAGATGGCACAGTGCAGGATAGAGCAGAATCAGTAGTGTTCTTCCACAAGAACTCTGTCCTTTGCAAGAATTAGTAGAATGGTACGTGAGCACAACTTCCTTCTCAATCCTTTCTCAAAGAACTGATGTCAAGATCCAATCTCGACTTCTCCCACAACTGGAGATCGAACTGACAAACAGGGCGACAAGAACAGGGAGGCGGCAAGAGAGTATTCGTAGGGTGTAGAATTCTCTCTTCTTGATTTCAGCACTAAAGAGGATCTGATGTATCTCTTCCAAAGGCTGCCGCCCCCTCCTTCTTTTGGATCTGATGTTAACTTAAAAGGTCAGCTCCTAATCCCATTAGCAGCTGCTTATCCAAATCATATTTGGATCAACCTTCTCTTCTAGTGATAAGGATAAACCCTTATCTTATCTGTAGATTAGATTAGCTTTCTCCTAATCCCATTAGGAGGTTTCTAGATCTGAATCACATTCAGATCTGGACTCTCTGAGTGGATAGGATTAAGACCCTATCCTATCTGCTAATCCATCTCAGAATTCGCCCCTTTAATTAATTAAATAAATAGCCCAGTTCGAAATGGGCTTTAGGCCCATTAAGCTTATGTGCTCATTTAACCTTCCTAACTGCTGCCCAGTTGGGCTTCCTTGTATGGCGTGGGACCCAAGCATTGATCTACACATCAGCCACATGGGTTCGGCCCAGCCTTTGTTACATGGCCTGGTCGAATACACTGTTAAAGACAGTGCACCCCCTGAAACTCATCGAATGGGCTCTATGGGCCAAACACTTACCCTAAGTGGTCCCTGGGCCAAGCCACCTTGTAACACCCAGGGACTGTGGGCAGATGCAAGATTAGCCCATCAGGGATTATCCTCAATGGTCTTACACTTAACCTCTCAGCCCTTAATGATCATACACTACCCGACAAGAGAGGACCTCTCCCTCGGCTGCAAGGAACAGTGTTGCACTCTTCACTTATATGGATCCCGGGAATTAAAACCCTTTTGCAAACATTTTAGAAACCATAATATATATACTTTTATATCTCATATAAAATATATTTTGCAAAACAAATCTCAACGGTTGAAATCGGCTGCCGGCAGTCTTGGTTTCCAATAGTGAGAGTGCATCCCCGATCATTACCTTTGTCCGACAAAGGGGCTGATCCTGTCACTATGATCACCCACTCAGATGAATTCTCAGATTGTCCCAACATACCCAGGTTTTGACCCCCGCTAAGGATCTCACTGATTGGTACATCAAAGACAGCCCGATTCGACACCTAGTGCAGTATCATAATCGAGTCTAGGGGTCGGGTGTAACTTTCCAGTTTTGCCCATCAATCCTCAAGGTCCAGGGCAATACTGAAAATCTAGTCCAGTTCAAAGATTCAATTAATCCCACACTGTATGTGCCTAGGGTCTCACCCCAGTAGCTGAGACAAGCCACCCCAACCAACTTGGTGGCACCACAGTGTCAGCCTTGTCAGGATAGGTCTCCCCAGACCGACCCACTGGCTGTGAACATTCTAAACTAACACGAGTCTCAATAAGTGTCCAGTTTAAGGGTATTACACAGAAACATACCAAGGGAACATGAATCAAATATGCACTTTTATTCATTTACAATAAACTCATAAAGTACATCAATTTTGATTGAAGCTAAGGGCATACAAAACTTTCTAACACGTGTAGACCTGGGCTCGGAGTTATATTTCAGGCTCGGAACCTCAGGCCGGGCCTTGGCCTAGGCTATAGCCCTTATCATAAGTGCAAAGCCTGGCCTGGGCCCTGCCCATGATCACCCCTACCTAGATTCATAAACATTGGTTGCAATGGCTCTTTGATGAGGGCTTGTAGCCTCGCAGCCCATGGAGGCTCAAGCCCATTTCCCTTAAAATGGTGTGGCAACCCATTCAAATTGAAGTCCATAGTCATCTTGGCCCAATTGCATACCACCGGGCCCGGCTGACTTAACCATTGGACCCCTAACACGACATCGGTTCCTGTGAGTGGAGCAAGTGCAAATCCACTGAGAAAGTATGCCCCTGAATTTGTAAGTTCATTCCCTTACAAATCCCTGTGCAGGCTATCCGACTCCCATTTGCTGCCCGAATAGAGCAAGGGGAAGTGTGGCAGACCACTAATCCCAACTGTTGGGCCAAAAATGTTGGTGACAAAATTAAGGGTACTCCCGCTGTCAATAAGCACAGAAACTGGGCGGCCCATGAGAATTCCCTTGACCCGCATTGTTTGGGGGGAGGTTTGGCCCATCAGGGCCTGTTGTGAGTTTTTGGGCTCATCGATCCCCATTAGGTCACTGGCACCTTTCTCGGGTGGGAGTTCTAGCTCCAACTGGCCCTCACCACTATTGGAATCTTTGACTTGCAACATGAAAACTTGTGGGTTCTTACATTTGTGTCCCTGGCCAAACTTCTCATCGCAATTATAGCACAACCCCTTATCCTTCTAGGCTTGCATCTTGGCCTAGGTGAGACGTTTGAAGGGTAGGGTTGGGCGGCCAAGCGACCTGACTCGGGCTAGCTTCTCTTCTTGAAGCTGGGCCATCCCTGTGGCTGCTACCATAGTGGTTTGTCTCCAGGCTTTAACTTCAAGCCTTATCTCCTCCTTCAATCCCCCACGAAGCACTCGACCAGGGCTTTCTTTGTCCAGCCGGTGACTTGAGTTGCAATCCTTTCTAACTCAATCTGATAGTCCTGGACTGAACCAGTCTGCCTGAATTTGGTCAAGGTCTCGTCAAAGTCTTCATAGGCTGTAGGTCCAAATTTGGCACAGAGTGCCTCAGTGAAATCTGCCTAGGAGCATTGAGGATGGGACATCTGAAACCACTGGAACCAAGAGGCCTCTCTTTCTAGGTATATCGAGGCAATAGATAGTCCCTGATATCCAGGAGTCTCGTGATATTCAAAGCATCTTTCAGCTTTAAAAATCCAGTCTAAAGGATCCTCACCTGAGAAGCGGGGAAAGTCTAGTTCGTCGAACTTGACTGGAGCTTCGTTTCCTTGTCTGACACTCTCACTACTCGGTGCTTCTTGATTGACCGTGGGATTTCTCAATGTCGGAATCTTCTCACATTGGGTCATCACCATTGCCAGCGCCGCCTTGATCTCCTTGAGGTCCCCTTCGAACTGATGAAGGCTCTCCTCCAGTTGATCCACTCTTTCTTCCATTGCTGATGATCGAGTGGTTGGCATCAAGACCGGCTCTGGTGCTAGTTGTTGGGTTTCTGCCCAACTCAGGTGTTCTTTGAGGGAACACTGCCTCCAAAAGAAGAAGATAGAGAATAAAGAAAGGGAACTATCTCTCTATTTGCCCTACCCTCGGACTATGGATATTTATATGATTCTTATTACAATCCTAACTAACTCTGATTTGCAATCATGTCTGATAACAGATTCAGCTGACATGATGAGGCTTCCTTTGGATGTAAACTCAAGTAGTGCTGGTGGCTTCCTCCTGGTGTGGGCCTGGGCCCTGAGACTTGACGATGATGGCCTCCTCTCCATAGGGTATCAAGATCCCCTCTCCATGGGCCTGGGCCTGGTTTTGTGGGCTTTCTGTTGAGATCCTACCTGATATCCTTGGACAAGAGCTCTAGTGAATGGTCCCCCATTTTTAGCAAAAAACTGGGTCACATCTTTTTGAAAATATTCCTAAGCATTGTTAGAATGGAAAATTTCTACTTCCACATGAAACTGTGTAAACACCATTTTTTGAAAATTCTGAATTATCTTTGAAACTTTCATCTCACGAACGGAACAAATAGATCCAGGTATGGCAGGAGAAGTCATCAATAAAGCTTATAAAATATCTATAACCTCCTTCGGTAGGTATGGTATTACGCCACAGTCATCATAGTGGACAATTGGAAAAGGAAGGACTGCTTGTTACTTGGTGGAAAAGTGGTTTGACAATGCTTGCTTGATAGGCAGGTTGGACACTGGAGAGATGACAAGGGCATAGACTCAAACAGTTCTGGAAACAATACCTTTAAAGAAAAGGACAAATGACTAAGGTGGTAATGCCATAACATTGTTTGGGTGTTATTACAAGAACTGGAAGACTGACTCATTAGAGTAGTAGGAGTTTTTGCTGTCAGACCAGCTACAGCTTCCAAAATATATACATGTCTTTTGCCAATCGTCCTTCCTGTAGTCAAATCTTGGAAAACACTTGAATCATAAAAAAGGGTCACAAAACAATTCAAAAATTGAGTAATACTGCTAAAAGGTCGATAGGAAGTTTAGGAACATGATAAACATGGCTCAAGTTAACTCCACCTGAAAGAGATACAGTTCCGTGGCCAGCAATGGTAGAATGAGAACCATCCGCCAGCCTTACCCTATCTCTCCCTAATAGCAAACGATATGAAGAAAACAAAATTGGTTTACCAGGCAATTGGTTTGTGGTCCCAGGATCAATGAAAGTGGACTGCATAAGGGTAGGCACATGGAAACCTGAGGTCTGGTTACCTGAATGACAAAAGCTGTAGGAGCGATGAGGTCTCCTCAAGTTGCTGAAGTTCCCTACCATATCCTTCTGCCAACTGTTCCTTGAATACATTCAATATGATCTCCTTTGGTGTAGAGGTGACACTTTCAATATGATCTCCTTTGGTGTAGAGGTGACACTTTCAATATGATCTCCCTTGGTGTAGAGGTGACAGCACCTTCTAAAGCCATGGGAAGCTCTCAATGAAAAGTGATACTGATGCCCACAAGATGTTAAAACTACCCCACACAGTAGAAAATAATTGGCAAAAATCCAAGGGTTGAAAACAAACAGTAACCACACTCCCTTGTAACTCCACACAATAAGGAATTCCTCCTTTACTGACCAAAAATCAAGCTCCTGCAGAGTATTGAAACCATCAGCCAAGACCACCAAAAGATACCCCCCAAAACAACAGTACACTGGCAAACTGCCTAGAATAAAATGCCTTCAACTGAGGATCAGAACTTGATCTATCTTCACCAAAAAAAATAGTGGACCAGTCTTTAGAATCCAATCAGCCAACAAATTAGTGAAAAAAATGTCCTAAAAACACTCAGCAAGAATACTCCCAGACCACCACAGATATCCGTGCACTTGAATCATTCAATCCTGAAGAACAAAAAGTGATACTGATGCCCACAAGATGTTAAAACTACCCCACACAGTAGAAAATAATTGGCAAAAATCCAAGGGTTGAAAACAAACAGTAACCACACTCCCTTGTAACTCCACACAATAAGGAATTCCTCCCTTACTGACCAAAAATCAAGCTCCTGCAGAGTATTGAAACCATCAGCCAAGACCACCAAAAGATACCCCCCAAAACAACAGTACACTGGCAAACTGCCTAGAATAAAATGCCTTCAACTGAGGATCAGAACTTGATCTATCTTCACCAAAAAAAATAGTGGACCAGTCTTTAGAATCCAATCAGCCAACAAATTAGTGAAAAAAATGTCCTAAAAACACTCAGCAAGAATACTCCCAGACCACCACAGATATCCGTGCACTTGAATCATTCAATCCTGAAGAACAAAAAGTGATACTGATGCCCACAAGATGTTAAAACTACCCCACACAGTAGAAAATAATTGGCAAAAATCCAAGGGTTGAAAACAAACAGTAACCACACTCCCTTGTAACTCCACACAATAAGGAATTCCTCCCTTACTGACCAAAAATCAAGCTCCTGCAGAGTATTGAAACCATCAGCCAAGACCACCAAAAGATACCCCCCAAAACAACAGTACACTGGCAAACTGCCTAGAATAAAATGCCTTCAACTGAGGATCAGAACTTGATCTATCTTCACCAAAAAAAATAGTGGACCAGTCTTTAGAATCCAATCAGCCAACAAATTAGTGAAAAAAATGTCCTAAAAACACTCAGCAAGAATACTCCCAGACCACCACAGATATCCGTGCACTTGAATCATTCAATCCTGAAGAACAAAAAGAGCTACAGTGGCAAGAACTTCAAATCACTACTGTCAGAGACTGACAACAAAAAGCCTTCAAGGAAACAGTTACAACCAGTTCCCGAGGCTTCAATGAAGCAGTAGATTAAAATATATCAGAATAAGGATAAGAGTACATGACAATAATGTAACATCCCTCATATGTTAACTGTGAAATCCTTATTTAGTCCTAGGTTACAGTAGAGAAGGAGAAGAAGAAGAAGAAGAGAAGAAGAAGAAGAAGAGAAGAAGAAGAAGAAGGGATCGGCCAGTAGAGGAAAATCAGTCCTCTCTCTAGTCGACCCACTTGTATTTATCTCCAATAACATAGTTACAAGAAAGACCATACTGTCCCTCATAAGTGATGGGACACATAAATAAAACAGACCTTTCACTCTCAAATAGATAAACCCAAATGACCAAAATATCCCTGTTTTGTGTACTCTAACACTCCCCCTCAAGCTGGAGAGTATATGTCATTATAGTCCCAGCTTGTCACAAATATAATCTACTTTGCTCCGAGACAATCCCTTTGTAAATCTGTCCACTGATTTCTTGAGCTCACATGAGATGTGGTTATCACTCCACTTATCACTTTCTCTCACAAAGTGACAATCGATCTCAATATGCTTGGTTCTCTCATGGAAGACTGGGTTGGAAGAGATGTGAACAGCAGCTTGGTTATCATAATATAGTCTCATGGGTTTGTCAACCGAGAATCCCATTTCTTGTAGCAAGTTCTTCAACCATACTAGTTCACATGTGGTATGAGCCATAGCTCTCTACTCAGTTTCTGCACTACTCCTTGCCACAACTGTTTGTTTCTTGTTCTTCAAAGTTACAAGATTGCCACCAAGGAAGGTACAATACCCTGTAGTTGATCTCCTGTCTGATATAGAACCAGCCCAATCAGCATTTGTATACTCTACTATTTCAAGAGTCCCTCCACTTTGGTATAACAAACTACGACCTGGAGCACCCTTCAGGTACCTAACAATCATTAGAACTGCTTCCCAATGAGGAATCCGAGGATGTTGCATAAAATGACTCACCATACTCACAGCAAATGACATATCTGGTCGGGTAATAGTCAGATAATTCAACTTTCCCACCAACCTCCTGCATCTTCCAGGATCAACAAACTCTTCACCTGCATCAACACTCAACTTGACATTAAGTTCCATAGGAGTCTCTGTTGGTTTAGCACCTAACAATCATGTTTCTTCAAGTAGGTTAAGAACATATTTTCTTTGACATAAGTTAATTCCATGCCTTGACCTTGCAACTTCTATTCCCAAGAAGTACTTCAGCTTACCCAAATCTTTCGTATTGAAGTGGTCCTGTCTTCAACCTGTCAATCCCATTACTGTCACTCCCAGTTATGACAATATCATCCACATACACCACTAGCAAGATTTTTCCATCTTTTGAGTCATGATTGAACACAAAATGGTCTACCTGACATTGTTTCATCCCAAAGTCTTTCACTACTTCATTGAACCTGCCAAACCATGCGCATGGAGATTGTTTTAGTCCATAAATTGTCTTTTTGAGTCTACAAAGCTTACCATCCTCTCCCTGAGCAACAAACCTTGGCGGTTGCTCCATATACACTTCCTCAATGAGATCACCATGTAGGAAAGCATTTTTGATGTCAAGTTGCACAAGAGGCCAATCATACATAGCAGCTAATGAAATCAACACCCGAACTGAACCAATTTTAGCCACATGAGAAAATGTCTCCATATAGTCCACACCATACAGCTGAGAATAGCCCTTGGCCACTAACCTGACCTTCAATCACTCCACACTGCCATTTGGAAGATACTTCACTGTGTAGACCCACTTACACCCAACAACATGCTTACCAGAAGGAAGAGCAGTGAGTTCCCACGTGTGATTGTGTTGTAGAGCAGAGAGTTCCTCTTCCATGGCTTGTCGCCACCCTGGGGAGGTAAGGGCTTCCTGGACAGTCTTGGGAATGGAAACAAATGATAACAATGATATAAAGTTGCGATGAGAAGCAGAAAGGTGAGCAGCTGAAACATAGTGTGAAATAGGATGAGAAGTACAAGTGCGTTTACCTTTCCATAGGGCAATAGGAAGATCAAGGTCCAAGGGAGAAGAAGCAATGATAGGATTTGTTGACAAGGCTGAATTGGAGGAGGGGCCGGTGCTCTTCTGTGAGTATACACTTGTCTGATTGGTGGCCCCTCAGTAGTAATTGGCACGGGAGGTGAATCTGCAGTTGGAATGGGAGCCACGAGAAGGGGATCTGCAACAAGGACGGGAAGAGGAACTACGGGGGAAGGAGAAGAAACCACAATATCCGAGAAAAAAGGAACCGATTCAAAGAAGGTGATATCGGAGCACACAAATGACTTATGGAAGTTAGGGTTATAGCACTTATACCCTTTCTGAGTCCTTGAGTAGCCAAGGAAGATACACTTAATAGCTCGTGCATCTAACTTGTCTAAACCAGGCCCCAAGTTTTGAACAAAACAAACACATCCAAAGACTCTTGGGGTGAGAGGAAATGGAGACAAGGTGGGAAACAATATCGAAAGGGGGATTGACTTCCAATGATGGACATGGGCATCCGATTGATGAGAAAACAGGATGTGAGGACATCATCACTCCAAAAATGCTTTGGGACATTCATATTAAGCATCAAAGACCGAGCAGTTTCAAGGAGATGTAGATTTTCCGTTTAGCTACACCGTTCTGTTGTGGGGTGTAGGCACAAGAAGTTTGATGAATTATCCCATGGTGCTCTAAGTATTGCTGAAATGGTATTGAGGTGTACTCTTTGGCATTATCAGAGTGAATAATTTTAATATGAACACCAAATTGGGTACGTATTTCAGTATAAAATTTTTGAAAAATAGAGAACAATTCACTGCGATCTTTCATAAGATAAATCCATGTCATCCTTGAAAAGTCATCAACAAAAATTACAAAATACTTATAACCATTGTATGACATCACTTTGATCGGATCCTAGACATCAAAATTGTTAGAATGCTTGAGTCAAGGGTATTTTGGTCATTTTGGTGTATCTTATTGAAAGTGAAATGTCTATTGTATCTGAGTTTAAGTTATGTGTCCCATCTTCTATGAGGGACAAAATTGTCTTTCTTGTAACTCAAGTTTTTCATGAATAAAAGTCAAGTGGGTCAGCTAGGAGAGTGACTTTTGAACATCCTCTCTTCTAGTCTGGCCGAACACTCTTCTCCTCTCCTTCTTCTTTCTCTTTTCTTTCTTCTTTCTTCTTCTCTACTTTGACATAGAAACAACTAGGGTTTATTCACATGGTATCAGAGCATTAAGGTCTGGTGTTCGTTTTCTTGCTACTGTCTTCTTCCTGGGTTCGCCGCCAGCTTCACAGTAGGTTTCATCATCCTACAGCTGATCTGATTGAAGACTCGATAAAGGGCTGAAAAGGAGTTGTCGTTTTGAGGGCCTGGAGGTGAGAATGCCTCTGGCCAGTGCTGTGGTGGTCGTTGAAGTGGTATACTAGACCCTCTACTCAGTGTACGAAGAGGGTTGGTTGTATACAGGTATGGACACTGCTGTCGTGTGTTCAGAAATGGACTGTGAATGCTGATTTTTTTTTTGTGCTTCGAAAGCTAGTTGTTGTGGTGCTGGGTGAAACTGATACACATATCAGTCATGTCTTTTTTTTGTGTTTTCTTGCTCACATGTGTGCTGGAAGAAGAGTGGTAGACTGCTGATGTCCACGACAACAGTAGTGTGGTGTTGATTGTGTTGTGGTGGCTGACATATCTATGTTTTTAAATGCTTAAAAGTGAACCCCTAGACCTTGTGTGTAATCAGTTCTACAGTATGCAGAACAAGTGTTCAATGAAATGACTGAGTAATTTCAGTAGTGGTGTGTTGGTGGTAAATGGTCCTACAGTGTGTAGTCCAAGTGTTTGATGTGTTGACTGAATGATTTCAGTTTTAGAGTGTAGTGTGTAATGTGTAGTTGAAGAAAGTGGGTTGGTGGTAGTGTAAGTGAGATAAGTCTTGTGATAAGTGTGAGATTGTGGTGTATATTCAGAGGAGACATAATTGAGATGGCTTCAACTGTAGTTGGAAATGACAACAAAACAGGCATCATGCTCTCTTCAGATTATCTAAGTGTTCAAATGACATCCATCAAGTTGAATGGTGAGAACTATGTACCATGGGCAAAATCTGTGGAGGTGTTTTTGAAGGCCAAGAGGAAAATAAAACATGTGAGGGAGGAGAAACCTCCTTCTGATTCTCTTGGGTTCAGTGATTGGGAACAAGATGATGCATAGATAATGACATGGCTTTGGAACAGCATGGAACCAAAGATTAGTGTAAACTTCATGTTCCTAGATACAACCAAAGAGATCTGGGATCATGCTAAAAAATTGTACTCTGGACAAGACAACACAACTAGGGTATATCAGTTATACCAAGAGTACTTCAATTTGAAGCAAGGAAGTCAAAGCTTAGAAGAGTACTATGCAAGTTTGAGAAACATCCGCAATGAGCTAATGTGTATCCCCTTCTAACATCAGATGTCCAGATCCAACAATAGCAACGTGAACAACTTGATGTGACTAGGTTTCTTGTGGGCTTGAAGGCTGAGTATGAGCTTGTCAGAGCACAGATATTGGGGGGATCAACTCTCCCCTCACTTGAAGAAGTTTTTGCCTGTCTTAAGAGGACATCCATTGATCCAGTGGAACATTCTTCCTTCTCTAATAGATCTGGCTTGGTAGTGACTAAAGGAAGTAGTCGTGGAAGTAGAAGTGGTGGTGGCAGCAGTGGTCCTCCTGATGCATTTTTTTAGCCGGACTCGGACCATATGTTTGGGGCTCCTGATGCATTTTCTTCCCTTTCTCGCACCTCCACATCTCAGACAGTTACACTTGCTAATGTTTCTACATCTCCTATTTGTGGTGTTGGTGATGTTGATCTCTCCTCATTGTCTTTAGCATCTGTTTTATATGTTCCTAAGTTCCCTTTTAACCTTATGTCTGTTAGTAGATTAACCAAGTTCGTTAATTGTTTTGTAACCTTCTATCATTCTTCTTGTGTGTTTCAGGATCTCAAGACGGGGACGAAGATTGGTGGAGGGCATGAAGCCGGTGGTTTGTATTACCTTGATGGTGGTGGCCCTCCAGTGGCTTTTTAGTCGTCTCTTACTCTCCAATGGCACTGCAGACTTGGTCATCGCTCTCTCAAGGCTTTAAACCTGCTAGTTCCTTCCTTGAGTCATCTTTCATCATTAGATTGTGAGTCATGTCAGTTGGGAAAACATCATCGAGTCTCATTTAGTCCAAGAACTGATAGTCGTGTCTCAAGTCCTTTTGCTTTAGTTCATTCTGATGTATGGGGTCCAGTTAAAGTGGTGTCATACAATGGGTTTAAGTATTTTGTAATCTTTGTTGATGACTTTTCAAGGATGACATGGATCTATCTTATGAAAGACCGTAGTGAATTGTTCTCTATTTTTCAGAAATTTCATACTGAAATACGCACTCAGTCTGGTGTTCATATGAAAATACTTCGCTCCGATAATGCCAAAGAATACATCTCCTCATCATTTCAGCAATACTTAGAATTGAAGGGGATGAGAGATTGATCGTATGGACGCCCAAAGATTGCGGAATAAGGGGGCGAATTTCAAAAATTTTTCTCCCCCTTCAACTGGGAATCACATTCCCTATTTAGAAAATCATATTTTCAATGATCATTCTTGAACCATAAACTGAACCAGATCTGAACCAAAAGGAGTAGGAGAGGATTATACCTGATACGGAGAAATAGTATCCCCCAACAAAGGTGTTCATGCCCAAGGAAGGATCCAAAGACTGTTCCCACTGAAGATGACACAGTGCAGGATGGAGTAGATTTAGCAGTGTTCTTCTCCAAGAACTCTGTCATTCGCAAGAAACAGCAGGATGGCACGTGAGCACAACTTCCTATCAATTCTTTCTCAAAGAACTGATGTCAAGATCGAATCTCGACTTCTCCAACAACTGGAGATCGAACTGACAAACAGAGGTGGCAAGAACAGGGAGGTGGCAAGAAAGAATTCTGCAGGGATGCTTAATTCTTCCTTCTGTGATTTCAGCGCTCAAGAGGATGTGAATATCTCATTCATCTAAAGGCTGTCGCCCCTTCCTTCTTTTGTTAACCTAAAGGATCAGCTCTTGATCCAATTAGGAGTTGCTTATCCAAATCATATTTGGAACAAACTTCTCTTCAGGTGATAAGGATAAACCCTTATCTTATCTGCAGATTGGATTAGCTTTCTCCTAATCTCATTAGGAGGTTTTTAGATCGGAATCACATTCAGACCTGGACTCTCTGAGTGGATAGGGTCAAGACCCTATCCTATCTGCTAATCTATCTCATAATTCGCCCCATAATTAACTAATTAAATAGCCCAGTTCAAAATGGGCTTTAGGCTCATTAAGCTTATGTGCTCACTTAACCTTCCTAATTGCTGCCCAGTTGGGCTTCCTTGTATGGCGTGGGACCCAAGCATTGATCTACACATTAGCCACATGGGTTCGGCCCAGCCTTTGTTACAAGGCCTGGCTGATTACACTGTTATGGACAGTGCACCCCCTGAAACCCATCAAATGGGCTCTATGGGCTCAACACTTACCCTAAGTGGTCATTGGGCCAAGCCACCTTGTAACACCTAGGGATTATGGGCAGATGCAAGATTAGCCCATCAGGTATTATCCTCAATGGTCTTACACTTAACCTTTCAGCCCATAATGATCATACACTGCCCGACAAGAGAGGACCTCTCCCTCGGCTGCAAGGAACAGTGTTGCACTCTCTACTTGTATGGATCCTGGGAATTAAAAACTTTTTGCAAATCTTTTAGAAATCATTATATACATACTTTTATATCTCATATAAAATATATTTTGCAAAACAAATCTCAACGATTGAAATCGACTGTCGGCAGTCTTGGTTTCCATCAGTGAGAGTGCATTCCCGATCATTACCTTTGTCTGACAAAGGGGCTGATCCTGTCACTATGATCACCCACTCAGATGAATTCTCAGACTGTCCCAACATACCCAGGTTTTGACCCCCGCTAAGGATCTCACTGATTGTTACATCAAAGACAACCCAATTCGACACCTAGTGCAGTATCATAATCGAGTCTAGGGGTCGGGTGTAACTTTCCAGTTTTTCCCATCAATCTCCAAGGTTCAGGGCAATACTGGAAATCTAGTCTAGTTCATAGATTCAATTAATCCCACACTGTATGTGCCTAGGGTCTCACCCTGGCAGCTGAGACAGGCCACCCCAACCGACTTGGTGGCACCACAGTGTCAGCCTTGTCAAGATAGGTCTCCCCAGACCGACCCACTGCCTGTGAACATTCTAAACTAACACGAGTCTTATTAAGTGTCCAGTTTAAGGGGATTACACAGAAACATACCAAGGGAACATGAATCAAATATGCACTTTTATTCATTTACAATAAACTCATAAAGTACATCATTTTGATTGAAGCTAAGGGCATACAAAACTGTCTAACAGAACATCATGGAATAATTTATCAAACTTCTTGTGCCTACACCCCGCAACAAAATGGTGTAGCTGAACGGAAAAATAGACATCTTAAAACTGCTCGGTCCCTGATGATCAATATGCATGTCTCAAAGCACTTTTGGAGTGATGCTGTTCTTACATCCTGCTTTTAATAAATTGGGTGCTCATGTCAATCCTTGGAAGTCAATCCCCTTTCTCCGTGTTATTCCCCACTTTGTCTCCCTTTCCTCTCACCCCAAGAGTCTTTGGCTGTGTTTGTTTTGTTCAGCACTTGGGGCCTAGAGTAGACAAGCTAGATGCTCGGGCTACGAAGTGTATTTTTCTTGGCTATTCAAGGACTCAGAAAGGGTACAAGTGTTATAACCCTAAGTTTCATAAATCGTTTGTGTACCCTGATATCACCTTCTTCGAGTCAGTTCTTTTTTTCTCCAATGCCGGGGTCTCTTCTTCTCCTTCTGTGTTTCCTCTTCCTGTTCTGGTTGTGGACCCCCTTCCCCTAGCTCCCACTCCTACTGCAGATGCACATCATATGCCCGTTACTACAGAGAGGCCGCCAATTACTCAAGTGTATACTCGCAGAAGTTCTTCGGCTCCTCCACTTCAGCACCCGCCGACAGATCCTGTTACTGCTCCTCCCTCAGATCTTCATCTCCCTATTGCTTTGCGGAAAGGTAAACGTACTTGTACTTCTCATCCCATTTCAGACAATGTTTCCATTGTTCACCTTTCTGCTTCTCATTGCAAGTTTATATCATTACTCTCATCGGTTCCCATTCCCAAGACTGTACAGGAAGCCCTTGTCTCTCCAGGGTGGCGGCAAGCCATGGAAGAACTCTCTGCTCTACAACATAATCATACGTGGGAACTCACCACCCTTCCTCCTAGTAAGCACACTGTTGGGTGTAAATGGATCTATACAGTGAAGCATCTTCCTGATGGCAGTGTGGAACGATTGAAGGCACGGTTAGTGGCCAAGGGCTATTCTCAGTTATATGGTGTGGACTATATGGAGACATTCTCTCCTGTGGTTAAAATTGGTTCAGTTTGGGTGTTGATCTCATTGGCTACTATGTATGATTGGCCTCTCCTACAACTTGACATAAAAAATGCCTTCCTACATGGTGATCTTGTTGAGGAGGTGTATATGGAGCAACCACCAGGGTTTGTTGCTCAGGGGGAGGCTGGTAAGGTGTGCAGGCTCAAAAAGGCAATCTATGGACTGAAACAATCTCCTTGTGCATGGTTCGGTAGGTTCAGTAAAGTGGTGAAGGCCTTTGGGATGAAACAGTGTCAGGTTGATCATTCCGTGTTTAGCTATAACTCAAAAGATGGAAAAATCTTGCTAGTCGTGTATGTGGATGATATTGTCATAACTGGAAGTGACAACAATGGAATTAACAGGCTGAAAAAATTCTTACAGGACCACTTCAATACGAAAGATCTGGGGAATCTAAAGTATTTCTTAGGAATAGAAGTTGCGAGGTCAAAACAGGGGATCAACCTATGTTAGAGGAAATATGTTCTTGATCTACTTGAAGAAATAGGGTTGTTAGGTGCTAAACCAGCAGAGACTCCTATGGAACTCAATGCCAAGTTAAGTGTGGATGCAGGTGAAGAGTTTGATGATCGTGGAAGATACAGAAGGTTGGTGGGAAAGTTGAACTACCTGACCATTACCCGACCAGATATATCATTTGCTGTGAGTGTGGTGAGTTAGTTTATGCAACATCCCTGGGTTCCTCACTAGGAAGCTGTTATGAGAATTGTTAGGTACCTAAAGGGTGCTCTAGGTCGTGGTTTGTTATACCAAAAAGGAGGACCTCTTGAGATAGTAGGGTACACAGATGCTTATTGGGCTGGCTCTATATCAGACAGGAGGTCAACCACAGGGTATGTACCTTCCTGGGTGGCAATCTTGTAACTTGGAAGAGCAAGAAGCAAACAGTGGTGGCAAGAAGTAGTGCGGAAGCAGAGTACAGGGCTATGGCCCATACCACATGTGAACTAGTATGGCTGAAGAACCTACTACAGGAGATGGATTTCTCAATTGACAAACCCATGAAACTATACTGTGATAACCAAGCTGCTGTTCACATCTCATCCAATCCTGTCTTCCATGAAAGAACTAAACATATTGAGGTGGATTGTCACTTTGTGAGAGAGAGTGATAAGTGGGGTAATAACTACATCTCATGTGAGCTTAGGAAATCAGTGGGTAGATATCTTCACAAAAGGATTGTCTCGGGGAAGAATAGATTACATTTGTAATAAGCTGGGACTATATGATATATACTCTCCAGCTTGAGGGGGGGAGTGTTAGAATGCTTGAGTCAACGGTATTTTGGTCATTTTGGTGTATCTTTATTGAAAGTGAAATGTCTATTGTATCTGAGTTTAAGTTATGTGTTCCATCTTTTATGAGGGACAAAATTGTGTTTCTTGTAACTCAAGTTTTTCATGAATAAAAGTCAAGTGGGTCGGCTAGGAGAGTGACTTTTGAACATCCTCTCTTCTAGTCTGGCCGAACACTCTTCTCCTCTCCTTCTTCTTCTTTCTCTTTTCTTTCTTCCTTCTTCTTCTCTACTTTGACCTAGAAACAATTAGGGTTTATTCACAAGAATGAATTAAAGAAAAAGGACTCAAGACATGACTATCAACTCTTGGACTAAAAGAGACTCTATGATGTTTCCCAAGCTGACATGACTTACAATCCAAAGATGAAATATGACTCAAGGAAGGAACCAACAACTTCAAAGCCTTGAGAGAAGGATGACCAAGTTTGCAATGCCATTGAAGAGGAGTAAGAGACGACTGAAAAGCTATTGGAGGGCCACCACCATCAAGGTAATACAATCCACCTGCCTCATTCCCTCCACCAATCTTCATCCCTGTCTTGAGATCCTGAAACACACAAGAAGAGGGATAAAAGGTTATGGAACAATTAAGTGGCTTGGTTAATCTACTAGCAGACATAAGGTTAAAGGGGAACTTGGGGACATATAAAACAGATGATAAAGACGAAGAGATATCAACATCACCAACACCACAGATGGGAGATGTAGAACCATTAGCAAGAGTAACTGTTTGAGATGTGGAGGACCGAGAAAGAGAAGAAAATACATTAGGAGTCCCAGACATATGGTCCGAGGCTTTGGAGTCAATGATCCAGTGTGAAGGCTTGGAAGCCAAGCAAGCCATACCTGAATGGGCAAGGGTAGCTGTGTTCTGCTGAAAAGATGTCTGAAGGAATTGCTCATATACTGCACGGGGTACACACACCATCTCCTTCCCAGAAACACCAATAGATGTGGAGGGGATCGGTTCAGTTTGTTGAGTTTCAGTAGCTGTACCACTACCCTTAGTCACAACATGGTTAGCCTAAGTGTTGGGTGGACCATGTAAATCATAGCAGAAATTAACCGTGTGCCCCTCTAATCCACAGTATGTACACTTCCTAGGGGCATTACTTCTTCCTTAAGCACAACCTCCCCTTGAGTCCCGACCTCCACTCAAGCCACCAATACGGTTAAACATGGGACCACCACGATTACTTGGAAGTCCACGACCACGACCACGACCACCACCACCTCTATTTCCACGGCCTCCCCTTCTAGTCACCACAAAACAAGATCTATTGAGAGATAGATGTCCTCCTAAGATGGGCAAAAACTTCTTCAAGTGAGGGAAGAGCAGACCCCCCAATATTTGTGCTCGGACAGACTCATATTCAACCTTCAAACCCACCAGAAACCTTGTCACATCAAGTTGCTCACGCTGTTGTTGCTGAATTTGAACATCCTGTGTCAGAGGATGATACACATTGAGCTCATTTTGGATATTCCTTAGACTTGCATAGTATTCCTCCAAGCTTTGACTGCCTTGCTTCAGATTAAAGTACTCTTGATACAACTGATACACCCTAGTTGTATTGTCTTGCCCGGAATACAGTTTCTTAGCATGATCCCAGATTTCTTTAGCTGTATCTAGGAACATAAAGCTCATGCTAATTTTTGGTTCCATGCTATTCCATAGCCATGTCATTATTTGTGCATCTTCCTGCTCTCAGTCACCAAACCCTAGAGAATCAGAGGAGGGTTTCTCCTCTCTCCCATGTTTTACTTTTTTACTTTTTTCTCACCATTCAACTTAATAGATGTCATTTGAACATTTAGGTAATCTGGAGAAATCATAACGCTTGTTTTATTGTCATTCCCATCTCCAATCGATGCCATTTTAACTAATTCACCTTACCTCACAAAGAAATCACTGCTATATTTTGAGTATTCACCTTCAAATATTCAGCACAATCTCACGCACTTCCACAAAACTTATCTCACTTTCAGCACCGACAACATCTTTAAATACACATTACACATCAAATACAAAAGCTGAAATCACTCAGTCATTAAATCAAACATCTGTACTGCACACTGAAGAACCACTCACACACCAAATACAAGAGCTGAAATCACTCGGTCATTAAATCAAACACTTACACTGCACTCTACAGAACCAACTCGTACTCAGCTGAACACTGTTCACCCGAACCTGCTCTCTTCATACCATCAAATAGAGAGCTTCCTACCAATCACCACAAACAGCCACTGCACCACAAACCAGAGGCATGAAGGCCTCCTACAGAGAAAAACGACCACTCCTTTTCAACCTTTCCCTTAATCTGCCAGTGGTTCTTGAGAAATCTGCAAAACCCTAGAGAGGTGGGTGATAAAATAACTGGGTAAACCAGAATAAAAGAGCAAGACGAGCAGATCTGAACTTGTTACATGCGCTTTGATACCATGTGAAAACCTTATTTAGTCCTAGGTTACAGTAGAGAAGAAGAAGAAGAGAAGGGTTCGGCCAGTAGAGGAAAATCAGTCCTCTCTCTAGTCGACCCACTTGTATTTATCTCCAATAACATAGTTACAAGAAAGACCACATTGTCCCTCATAAGTGATGGGACACATAACTCACACTTAAATAAAACAGACCTTTCATTCTCAAATAGATAAACCCAAATGACCAAAATACCCCTGTTTTGTGTACTCTAACATTAACAAAGGTAAGTGAAACCCTACATACAATCCTTGCAGCTAAGATACCACAGCAAGAACAGTACATGGGCTGAGAAAAACACATACCAGAAATACCACAACTGATCTAAACGCTACCTCTTCACAATCCCTCAAGTATACACTCGTAGGAGATCAAAAGCACTGCATAAAGGGAAGTTACAAGCTCAAATGAACACAAATCTGCTAGATGAACAAGTACAGATAAACCTCTTCCAAACCCTTGTGTCTCCATTCATGGAGTGAAAAGATACCCAAAAGAATAAGCCTTTTGGTGTTGCAACTTGCAACCAAAAGGAAAAGAATAAACAAAAAAACTGTCTTACCCAACTAGTCCTAGGCCAGATACAGTAAGGTCCAACACTTTCAGAGAAAACAGGAGAGAAGAAAAGGAGGATTACATGAACTTCAGATCTCTGCTTATTCCTGTTCTGATGTCATGTGGTATGATCCGGTAGAAGAAGAGAGGAGAAGAGAGAAACAATGAAGGCAAAAGCCAAAGTGGTGGCTGGCCCACTTTGTCTTATATATTAGAGTGTCAACATAAAGAGAAAAACAAGTATACCCTCAGTTACAAACAAAGAGAAACAAAGAGAGAACACCTCCAACCCAACAACAGACAAAAAGGAATGAAGCAATTAAGGGATCAACGGATCTTAATGTTGAATAAGTTTGATTTTTTTATTTTCCTTCTCTTTCATCATCACATTATGAAACTGGTTCAAATCAAAACCAAATAGATAAGCCATCAAGAAAGGGAATTAAAGGGTGGAGAGGCCCTGTAGGTTTAAACGAACTTTGGAGCTTCTCTGGGTTCTTTAATGGTGGGGATTAAACCCTACCATCACAGAAGATAGCAAGAGGAACTGCTGTGAGAGAGTTTTGGAAGTTCTGTTTCTGCCTCTGCTACATATTTTCTTTTCTTTTCTTTTCTTTTTTTCTTGAAAGATGGAGGATCCATTTAGATCTGTTCAATTTCTTTTCCCCTCTTTTTGTAACAGATAGAGTTTGAGTACTTCCATTTTTCACTCTAATGCGGCCAATCTTAAAGTTCTGTAGGTTCCAATTTGTTAAATGCCATCAATTTAAAGATTTTTGGTCTCTATATAGCATGGATTTTGAGCAACAGAGATATCATATGCTAAAAATACCACAATTTGCACCCTCCCATTCATTGTTCAAATTAACTTGTTTGGTAACTTTGGTTTATTTTCTTATGCAGCTAGAAGATGGTGGCCAAAAGGCCGATTACTTAATATTGTTTCCACCTGCTGATCGCCAAACTCTGGAGTTCTGCTTGCAGACAATGATGCATGATATTGCTGCCTCATTGCTGATGGAATTTGAAAACTGGGTTCATGCAGTATCTGCTACAACTATTGTGAATATGCCACTAGATTCTCAAGCTAGTCTCAGCTCAGAGAAGTTTTTTGTTAAGGTATCCTAAGGATTTGGAAATTGTATTTTTGTTCCCTTTTTTCAATATTTTGTTGCTTTTTCCATTTATTTTTGTGCATCTAAACTCTTTCTTAAACACTTCAGAATTGCAGGTCATCAAGGCTAAAAAAAGGATGCTTGGCCATGCACAAAAAACAATAGAGATTTCTTGTTTGCAGGCTCACTTGTTGATGCTAATGCTTATTAGTGTACAGCATTAGAATTGCCAGTTTTACAAGGGATTATGAAGAAAGGAGTGAAGGCATAAGCTTGCATTTGGGACACTGGTGGTGAGCGTTCACTTTTTTTGTCTAAATAGAGATGTAAGGTTACCTTTGTCATTTAACATTTTCTATCTACTCGAATTAACGGAAGGGGTAAGTAAGTGTAATTTTCCCCAGATATCAGGGGAGGTTACTGGAAAGCTCAAAATTCAGGGGAGGTTTAAGTATTTGTGAGTTTGACATGTTAGGTGTGATTTAAGTAATTTATCCTTAGTATTTTAATTGCTTATTTCCTTTGACAATGAATCATAAGCAGAGAGCTCGTTGTTAAAGTTCAGAACTTTGTTTTTCTCTTATTGGTTTATACCTTTATTCTAAAAATCTGAAGGTTAACCAAGGGTAAATTTGTCTATTTAACACATTTAACGAGGGAGGTTTCAGTATATACAGGAAATGTCAAGGGAGGTTCAAGTTTTTTACCCTATATTATATCCTGATATAATTATTTAATGGTATTTAGTGTCTGAATCCAATGTGAGTCCAATCTAAATCCCATGGAATTTAATTTGAATTTGAATATTAATGAGTTAAATTTGGATCTAGGTATACTCAATTTGATCCCATCCATTTACTGTTCTATTAATTGAGAATGGCCTTTTCTGCTTGCCTTCTCTGATCAGGGGGCTTATATGCTTTGAGAGAATGAAACTACTCTTCCGTTGTCAGGCAGAATCAATGTTTCTATTTGGTTGTCTACCCAATCCATCTGATAATTTGTTACCCAACCTTAAAGACAATGAAACGGATGAAATACGTCACCAGATGGCTGTGTTCATCATTCCCTGCAGTTATATTAGCTTTGCCATCCAGTTTCTCATTATCTATTTTATTTATTTCTAGAATCGGTTATCTTAGTGCAGTCAATTAAGCTATATAATCTTTGCTTTCAGCATATGTAACTATAGTCTTCATATTTTCAAAGCATTACTATTTGATGATGTGTCATGTTGGTGGAGCAAGAAATAGGGACGTTTTATTTTTTACTTTTTTTGGGGGTTACCTCCTTGTTCCCTTTTACCCATGTCATGATGCTCATGAGCATCTTATCAGACAGAACAAAAATGAATTTGGAAGTATAAAGGTTCATTCCAATCAGTGGGATTCTGTTGTCATATAATTTTGGTTACAAATACAGGTCATATCAATTACAATTCATATAACAGATACAGATCATATCAGTTACAATGGTTAAACATTCAAGATACAAAAAATGAATTTTAAGATGTTTCAACACATCTATTGTTTGGGCCATGTGTTAGCTGGGCCTGGACCTATGAATGGATCAATATCCTTAAGTTTCAAAGCGGAGAATCCCCCCTTCAAGTGAGACGGAGCGGAAAATACCAGCAGCTTGGATCTCAAAGTTTCAAAGCGGAGAGCTGCCAAGAACTTTGGTAAGTATGTCTACAAGTTGATCATCAGCTGTGATAAACTTCACTTGAAGAGATCCATTAGCAACATGTTCACAAAATGGTAGTCTAGCTCAATATGTTTGGTTTGAACATGAAACATAGGATTAGATGAGAGAAATGTGGCATCTAAATTGTCACACCACAAGATGGGTGGAGAAAGGGGAGAGAACTCGATTTCAGCAAGTAATATCTCAGTCCATACAAGATCTGTAGTTGTATTGGCAAGACTTTGATACTCGGATATGGTGCTTTAATGGAATGCTGTTTGTTGTTTTTGAGAACTCCAAGCAACAATGTTAGGGCCCACGAAGATGCAATGACCACTATGAGAGTGCCTATCATCTGGACACCCGGCCCAATCGGTGTTTGAGTAAGCACAAAGAGAAAGTATCTGACAAGGACGAAGTAATATGCCATGAGAAGGTATAGATTTTAAATAACGGAATGTGCGCTTTACTGAACTCCAATGTTCTTCAGTGGGTGATTTCATAAATTGACATACTTTGTTGATAGGGAAGGAGATCTTTGGTCATATGATAGTAAGGTATTGAAGCACACCAACAATGCTTCTGTACATTGTCGCACCAACTGGAGCAGAGGTGGAATGAGTAGAAAGTTTAGAACCACATGCGATAGGAGATGAGTGTGGCCTAGACTCATGCATGTTAGTGCACACAAGAGGGTCTAAAGAGGAACAATAAGCTCAATGCCAAGGAAGAAGCTTAAAGGCCCAAGATCTCGAAGGGAAAAAGTAGTGCCCAAGGTGGAGATGACTGACTGTATCATTACTTCATTGGATCTATAGCGATAAGATGTCGTCAACTATGAGAGTGGTATCAACTGCAGATGCTTGATGAAAGAGAGAAGTGTTTTCTTCATGAAATCCCATTGATAGTGGATGATCTTATAGTTGATTAAAGCAGACCCTAAGAACCTATTTGAGACCATATAAAGATTTGTTGTGCTTGCAAACATACCGAGGAAAATGAGGATCAGTGTAACCAATTGGTTGTTTCATATAGACATCCTCTTTGGGCATGCCACGAAGAAATACATTGCTGACACCTAATTGGCTGTTGAATAACTTGGTTCTATTTTCAGTTTAGTGCTGCAAGGGCATATTTGTAATTAAACCTCTTTTTATTTCTGAATGGTCGCCCTAGTATAAATATTAAAAAGGCTGGTGCCGCCAGCTGACTTTTTCCTCTCTCCAATCTCTTTTCTCTTTTTTCTCTTCTCTCTTCTCTATTCTCCTTCTCCTCTCACTATTCTAGGATCGTACTGCCTCTTCACCAAGAAAACATGGTATTAGAGCGGTGGATCCAATCTTAGGAGCTGGGCGAACTATGTGCTTCTTCCTTCAACTTCCATATTTGTCTATTGGTGATCGAATCAAAGGAAAAATGTCTCTAGTGGACGTGTAAGGGAGCTTATGCTATGACTTTTCTTTTCTCTCTTGGTCGTTAGCCTAGAAATCATCAAGGGGAGTGAAGCCGAATGCTATGAGCTTTTTTTTTGTCCTTCTCTCTTCCTCAGCTTTGTGGATTGAACTGATCCTTTTGTACCCAGGTGAGTGATCAGTTTTGATTATTCTGTATGAGAACAAGTTTTTTGTGCCCAGAGTTGCGGCTGAACTAAGACTTCAACATGTTTGACTGTACTGTGAGTCTGAACTGAACTGAGAACTTGTTCTCTAACTGGATTGTGACTGAACCGAAATCAGGTTCTATGTCTTCTGAGGATTCTGGTATGTCTGGTGTGACCTCTAGTCAGAGTGGGATGATGGAAGTTTTGACATGAGTTTCCCCATGGCTGTGATTCCCTTTGATGGCCCAATTACCTAGAATGGTCAAGGGGAATCAAGTTCTACATAAACTGCAAAGAGAAAAGTGGGGTATATCAATGGTAGAATTAGAGAACCACAGTCTAGAGGCGTGGAACATGATAGGTGGGACCAAGAAAACAACATGGTGATGTCTTGGTTGTTATTGTCTATGCTGCCATAAGTGAGAAAGAACTTCATGTGGGCAGAAACAACTCATGAGATATGGGAGCAGACAAATCTACATATTTAGAACGACATTATGCCAAAATATATAAGTTGCAGGCTGCCTCCTCAACTTGTAAGCAGGAGAGGAGTCTCTCCGTCTACTATTCAAACTTGACTTCTATTTGGAAGGAACTAGGTCACTATTAGAATATAGATTGAAAATGTGATACAGATGCCAAAGCATACAAGTCTCTAGTTTCCTAGCAACGAGTGTTTGCCTTTCTCTTAGGGATGAATTCCACATATGAATCTATCAGGATTCAGATATTGGGGAGTAAAAATCTCTTTTCAATAGAAGAAGTATATGCTCTAGTACAATAAAAAAAGAGCAGATGGAATGTGATGGATAATCCAGAAGGAGAGCAGATTACTTTAGTAGCTAAAGGGAGTGTTGCTACGGGTGGTGGTAATTCCTCCAAGAAGAGTGACTTCCAGAAGAAAGTTGATGACAAAGATAAACAATGGTGTACACATTGTTAGAAGTCTAGACATACCCGGGAGACATGTTGGGAGCTTCATGGGAAGCCAAAGTGGGCTTAGGAATTGAGTAAAAAGTCAGACCAAAATAAGAAGCCAGGACAACAAGGTTAGAGGAAGTTTAATGCAACAAACTTGGCCTCTCAAGAGCCTCAATCATCTACCACTACTATGAGTTCTCCATGACTGATCCCAAGGAAGATATCATTAATTGTTTTCGTGACCATTTGGAGTTGTATGGGAGGGCAATCTACTAGATGGATTCTGCTTCTCCCCCCTTGACTTCCTTTGCATCTACATCAGGTAACGGTAATTCTGCCATAGCTTTCCATGTGTCCTCTTGTCCCTCAGACACTCCTTGGATAATAGATTTTGGAGCCTCAAACCATATGATAGGTAAGTCCGATTGTTTTCAATCTTATCATCTATTATCTGGTCAGGATAAGGTGAGACTTGCTGGTGGTTCTTTCTCCACCATAGCTGGTCAAAGATGAATGATGGATGGCTGAACCATACAGGAAGATTGGGCAAAATTTCAAAAATTTCTCTCTCCCATGTGGGAATCACATTCCCTATTTTAGAAAATTGCATTTTATCTGAAACCAAAAGGTAGGAGAGGGATATACCCAATACAGAGTAATAGTAACTCCCAACGAAGGTGTTCACGCCCAAGGAGAAAACCAAATACTGCTCCCACTGAAGATGACATAGTGTGAGGTGGAGTAGAATCAGCAGGATGGCACTTTAGCAAGAACCAAATTCTTCAGCAAGAATGTGATGGAGAGCTGGTGAGCACGACTTCAAATTACCTTTTCTACCAAAAGGTAATATCAAGAACCTTTCTTGATCACTCCCACAGGTGGAGATCGAACTGACAGGAGTGGCAAGAGCAGGAAAGAGCAGAAGACATGAGCAATTAAACTGCAGATTCTTCTCTCTTTGTAATCTGCGAACTGATTATTGTGTATTGGAGGTTCTCCCAACTCCTCTATTTATAGCCTTTAAAGAGAGCATCTCCTAATCCCTTTAGGAGTTTCCTAATCCAAATCTTGTATTTGGATCTGGGCTCTCTTTAAGAGATAAGGATAATCCCTTATCTTATCTGCAGATAAAGATCAACATTTCTAATCAAATTAGGAGTTTCTTGATTCAAATAACATTTGGATCAGGACTCTCTGAGTGGATAGGGATAATCCCTTATCCTATCTACTGATTTAAATCCCAAAACCGCCCCTAATTTAATTAATCTTCTTAAGCCAGTTCGAATTGGGCTTTAGGCCCATTATGTCTTATTTGCTGACTTAACCTCCTAACTGCTACCCAGTTGGCTATTCTTGTATGGCATGGGACCCAAACATTGATCTACACATCATCCACATGGGTTTAGCCCAGCCTCTGTTACAAGGCCTGGCCGAATACACTATAGGAAATAGTGAACCCCTGAGTCCATCACCATGGGTTCTTAATGGGCCCAATATTTACACTAAATGGTCATTGGGTCAAGCCACCTTATAAATGTTGGATAGTTTTGTATGCCCTTAGCTTCAATCAGAATGATGTACTTTATGAGTTTATTGTAAATGAATAAAAGTGCATATTTGATTCATGTTCCCTTGGTATGTTTCTATGTAATACCCTTAAACTGGACACTTAATGAGACTTGTGTTAGTTTAGAATGTTCACAGCCAGTGGGTCGGTCTGGGGAGACCTATCTTGATAAGGCTGACACTGTTGTGCCACCAAGTTGGTTGGGATGGCCTGTCTTAGCTGCCAGGGTGAGACCCTAGGCACATACAGTGTAGGATTAATTGAATCTATGAACTGGACCTGATTTCCAGTATTGCCTTGGACCTTGGAGATTGATGGAAAAAACTGGAAAGTTACACCCGACCCCTAGACTCGATTATGATACTGCACTAGGTGTCGGATTGGGCTGTCTTTGATGTACCAATCAGTGAGATCCTTAGTGGGGGTCAAAACTTGGGTATGTTGGGACAGTCTGAGAATTCATCTGAGTAGGTGATCATAGTGACAGGATCAGCCCCTTTGTCGGACAAAGGTAATGATTGGGGATGGACTCTCATTGATAGAAACCAAGACTGCCGGCAGCCGATTTCAATCGTTGAGATTTTTTTGCAAAGTATATTTTATGAGATATAAAAGTATATATCTCATATATGATTTCTAAAAAGTTTGCATGTGCCTTGCAGCCAAGGGAGAGGTCCTCTCTTGTCGGGCGGTGTTTGATTATTATGGGCTGAGAGGCTAAGTGTAAGACCATTGAAGATAATACCTGATGGGCTAATCTTGCATCTACCCACAGTCCCTAGGTGTTATAAGGTGGCTTGGCCCAGGGACCACTTAGGGTAAGTGTTGGGCCCATAGAGCCCATTTGATGGGTTTCAAGGGGTGCACTATCCATAACAGTGTATTCGGTCAGGCCTTCTAACAAAGGCTGGGTCGAACCCAGGTGGCTGATGTGTACATCAATGCTTGGGTCCCACGCTATACAAGGAAGCCCAACTGGGCAGTAGTTAGGAAGGTTAAGTGAGCACATAAGCTTAATGGGCCTAAAGCCCATCTCGAATTGGACTTATTTAATAAGTTAAATATGGGCGAATTCTTAGATGGATCAGCAGATAGCATAGGGTCTTAACCCTATCCACTCAGAGAGTCCAGATCTGAATATGATTCAGATATAGAAACCTCCTAATGAGATTAGGAGAAGGCTGATCTAATCTGGAGATAAGATAAGGGTTTATCCTTATCATCTAAAAGGATGTCTGGTCCAAATATGATTTGGATCAGTAGCTCCTAATTGGATTAGGAGCTGATCTTTTAGGATTACAAAAGAAGGAGGGGGCGGCAGCTTTTAGAGATAGATACTCACATCCTCTTCAGAGCTGAAAACACAGAAGGAAGATTTAAGCAACCCTGCAGAATTCTTTTTTGTCGCTCAAGTTTGCCAGTTCGATCTCTAGTTGTGGGAGAAGTCAAGATTCGATCTTGACATCAGTTCTTTGTGAAAGAATTGATAGGAAGCTGTGCTCACGTACCATCCTGCTGTTTCTTGCAAAGGACAAAGTTATTGGAGAAGAACGCTGCTGATTCTGCTCCATCCTACACTATGCCATCTTCAGTGGGAGCAATCTTTGGATCCTTCCTTGGGCATGAACACCTCCATTGGGAGATATTAGTTATCCGTATCAGGTATAATCCTCTCCTACTCCTTTTGGTTTAGATCTGGTTCAGTTTATGGTTCAAGATTGATCCTTAAAAATATGATTTTCTAAATAGAGAATTTGATTCCTAGTTGAAAGGGAGGGAAAATTTTTGAAATTCGTCCACCTTATTCTGCAAGAATTGGGCATCCATACGATGGATCTCTCATCCCCTTTAGTGGTATCAGAGCCATGGTTCAAATCTTGAACCAATTTGTTTCAGATCTGAACCTGTGCAAATGGGCAGAAGGCGTTCTACCCAATTTGCGCAGATATGGGTTTTGGGAAATTTGTTCCCAAAATTATGGGCGAATAATCTGAAATTAATTTTTATGTAAATCTGATTATTGTTTAGAATTGTTCTTCATGATTTTTTTGATTTATGGGCTGTTCGTACAAGAGGAGATCGAAATCTTGATTTGCGGAGGGAACTTGCGTTTTTGCAATTTTTGGATTACTTTATTGCATTTGGTCTGTAAAATAAATTTTCTTTAATTTTTTAGACTAAATGTATAGGTATTCGATCTAATGTATTTATTAATAGAAACTAGGATTTCTATTTATTTTATTTTGGATCGAAGATGGCGGTGCAGAAAAGGAGAACTCATAGAGGAGAGGATTTCACAGATGGGAGAATCGCTATCAGCGACTTTTAGTTTGTGAAACTGCAACCTGTGATCTAACCTCTGTTTTGCAGGAAGGATTGTGTGAACAACCCTGATAGACTGATTCTTGATTGTTCTTTTATCATAATTTAATTTTAGATTATTTTCTTGAATTAAAGATTTAATTAAAGATCAAACCCTAAACCCATTTGAACTAAGATTGGTTCAAATTGTTTGGACCAAATCTAGGGTTTGATCTAGGCTGAAAGTCAGCCCTATTTTCCCACTAATGGGCTTGAGGATTGATATTTGATTTTCGGCCCAACTTGTAAAGGCCCAGTTTTAAATGGTTAAAACTGCTAAAAGCCCACTCTATGGATAAAGCTATATGGGCCGAACTCATCAACCCTAATTCGACCCATATACCTAGATAATATTAATGGTTAATATTATGGATTTAAAATGGGCTTCAAATGAGCTTTACAGATAATTAATTGATTGGATCAATTTATCCTTGCATGTGATGTATGGATGTGTGATGTGCTACGTACATGGGCCAAAAGAGCTTGGCCCATGCTCAATCGACAGTGGCTCTTGCGCACACCATGGCTGAATGCACATCATTGCCATGGTGTCCCTTTTGGTCATTGGATGACCTCCCTCAGTGGTGGGCCCCACACCTCATGGAGAGGTTACGTGCGGGACCCTAGCCGATTTGGGCTCACCAAAATCTGACTTTATGAAAGTCAGTGGGAGCCACTTGGGTTTGACCTAGATCAAACTAGGGCGTAATTTACTGTTCCCTCCAACTAATATGAGTGCATGTGATAGGGAGATTCATATGGTGAACTCTCTAAAGGCCTTCCATCAATAGCATGAGGATGGATCCTTCAGTAATGAGGAAACGCACCAGAAAATGGACTATCCATTTGTTGTTGGGCTTGTCTTAGTGTTTCATAAGATGATAGGGGCGTCATAGACCGATGCGGGAGGAGCTTCACCAGAAAATGAAAACTCTCTCACGGTACCTTGGCGTTCACGAATATGATGGGTAAGCACTCACTGGACAGAAATGTTTACTTGAAAATGGCTTTGAACCTTGTTTGACAGAGGCCAAAGGGAAACCTCATATGATGAGTGGATATGATCCTTCATAGAAAGGTGGTGGAGTTTTGCAGCTGAAACAGTTGCTCCATGCACCCTATGTGATTTCCCATATTTCTAGAGACAACCTGTGGTCTCCGTCACTAAGAAAGGAGGGAAATCTCAGAGATGAATGAATAGAAATGGAACGTAGATTAAAATCCATATCTATGTAATGAACATGAATCAAATTAGGTTGTGGACTGATGTTTGCTCTTTTATTTGAAAATGGCAAACGGACAATTTGCAAATCTGCTTAATGACAGCAAGCTGAAGTCCCCAACTATGCCGACTGGTACAAGAACCTTATGTTGGTCTTAACCTCTGAGAAATTGGACAAGGTAGCCAAGAATCCTGCCCCGGATTGTCTGGGAGATAGGGCTTATGAGGCCCGAAGAAGAGAATACCAAGAATGGGAGGAGAAAAACTCCCTTGCCCTCTGCTATATCATTGCCTCTTTGGACAATCCAATTCTGAGGCAGTTCGATCAGATCAAACTTGCTAAGGACGTATTGGACAGTCTCAAGACAATGTACGAAGAGCATAATCGTTCTACTCGGCAGAAAGTCTTGAAGCAGTTCATGACCATGCAGATGTTCAAGGGCCAACAAGTTCATGACCATTGTCTCTGGATGATGGGTTATATCAACGAACTAGAGGCTCTTGGATCCAGGCTAGATTTGGGAACACAGATCGACGCTATTCTCAACTCTCTGCCTCCATCCTTTAATCCATTCATCATGAATTACAACATGAGCAAGCTGAACGTTAGCTTGCAGGAACTTAGCAATATGTTGCAGAGGGCCGAAGAATTGATTAAAAAGGATGAGCCCATTGCCATGCTTGTTAAAACTGGCAAATCGGGCAAGAAAAGAAAGGCAAAGAGAAAGCCCCAGAAGAAGGCTACAAAACCCAAGAAGCAGAGGAAGGACAAGGCATCGGATGCCTGTCACTTCTACAAGAAGACTGGCCATTGGAAAAAGGAACTGTCCTGCCTACTTAGAATCCAAGAAAGGTAATCTCGAAACGTGTGTTATAGAAACCAACTTATTAGTAGCTTCTGCGTCCTGGTGTATTGACTCTGGGGCTTCAATTCATGCGTGTAACTCACTATAGGGGTTCAAGGTAAACAGAAGGCTGAGTGAAGGAGAAGTCACGCTCTACTTGGGGACTACTACAACTGTTGCAGCCACGACCATAGGAACCGTGGAGTTACTTTTTAGAGAAGGAACTATTGTACTGAAAGATTGTCTTTAGTTCAAAATCTAAGGAGAAATTTGATTTCTGTCTCAAAACTATGTACAGATGGTTATTCTGTCTTCTTTAGTAATGCAATTACTATTAAAAGAAATAACAGATTCATTGCATACAGGGAACTGGAGAACGGTCTCTATGTTCTACATCCTTCTCTAGAAACTAACATAACCGAAACTACGTCGGCTAAAATCCCCAAGAAGAGAGCCCATGATACAGTTAATCCCACGTGCCTGTGGCATTACTGACTTGGCCATATTGGTGTTGACCGAATCATAAGGTTGGTAAAGGATGGTCCTTTGGATTTTCTAACTGTAGAAGATCTTCCTCTTGTGAGCCTTGCCTACAAGGCAAGATGACAAAATGACCATTTAATAGTAAGCCTGAAAGATGTACAAGCACACTTGACCTTATACATAGTGATGTGTGTGGTCCCCTCAGTGTTAGGACACGGAATCAACACGTGTATTTCATCACCTTCACCGATGATTTTTCACAATATGGTTACGCGTACCTAATGAGACACAAGTCTGAATCCTTTGAAAAGTTCAAAGAGTTCATACAAGAGGTCGAGAAACAGTTAGGGAGAGAAATTAAAGCCCTTCGATCAGATCGAGGTGGCGAGTATCTCTATGATGAATTCAGGGACTACTTAAAGGACAATGGGATAGTATCACAGTTAGCTCCTCCTACTACACTACAACTTAACGGTGTTTCAGAGAGGAGGAATAGGACCTTATTGGATATGGTCTGGTCACTTCTCATACACTCAGAGTTACCCACATCATTTTGGGGTTACACATTAGAGACTGCGACTTACGTGCTGAATCGGGTTCCAACCAAATCAGTTCCGAACACTCCATATGAACTTTGGACCGGAAAGAAACCAAGTGTCAGAGTTCTTGGAGAAGAACGCTGTTGATTCTGCTCCATCTTGCACTACGCCATCTTCAGTGGGAGCAGTCTTTGGATCCTTCCTTGGGCATGAACACCTTCGTTGGGAGATATTAGTTCTCCGTATCAGTATAATCCTCTCCTACTCCTTTTGGTTTAGATCTGGTTCAGTTTATGGTTCAAAATTGATCATTGAAAATATGATTTTCTAAATAGGAAATTCGATTTCCAGTTGAAAGGGAGGAAAACTTTTTGAAATTCGCCCACCTTATTCCGCAAGATTTGGGCGTCCATACGATGGATCTCTCAACCCCTTCAATAAAAACCCAAGGATTGTGGGTAGATGCAAGATTAGCCCATTAGGTATTACCCTCAATGGTCTTACAATTAACCTCTCAGCCCATAATGATCAAGCACTACCCCACAAGAGAGGACCTCTCCCTCAGCTGCAAAGTACAGTGATGCACTCTCTACTCACATGGATCCCAGGAATTAAAACCTTTTGCTAACATTTTGAAACCATAATATATATATATTGCAAAACAAATTTCAACAGTTGAAATCAATCGCCAGTAGTTTAGGTTTCCATCAAAGAGAGTGTGTCCCCAATCATTCACTTTGTCCAACAAAGGGGTGATCCTGTCACTATGATCACCCACTTAGATGAACTCTCGGACTGTCCCAACATACCCAGGTTTTGACCCCCTCTAAGGATCTCACTGATTGGCATATCAAAGACAGTTCCATCCAACACCTAGTGTAGTATCATAATCGAGTCTAGGAGTCAGACGTAACATTCCAGTTTTGTCCATCTATCTCCAAGGTCCAGGCCAATACTGGAATTCTGGTCCAGTTCAGGGTTAAAAAAAAACCCATACTGCATAGACCTCAAGTCTCACCCTGGTAGTTGAGACAAGCCACCCCAAACAACTTGGCGGCACATCAGTGTTAGTCTCGACAGGATAAATCTCCCTAGATCTATCCAACGACTGTGAAGATTCTAAACTAACATGAGTATCATATGTGCCTAGTTTAAGGGTATTACACAGAAACACACCATAATAACATGAATCAAATATGTACTTTATTCATTTACATTAAATGTGATAATGTAAATCATTCTGATTGGAGCTAAGGGCATAATTGTCTAACCGCTCCCATTTGCACTTAGGTCCAATCAGGTACAAGTCGGAGTCCCAGACTTTCCACGTGTTTCTAAAGCATTTTTTTGTGTCAGTGGCTTAGTGAATGGGTCTACCACATTCGTCGTTGATGCTACATTTTAACATCAATCTCTCGTAGATCCAGTGTTGTCACACAATAGTGGAATGGGTGATGTGCAGAATTCCAAATTCCATAATGAACATCTTCATTTATTAGGCAGCCTCACTTACGGCAATGTGTTTGGCTTGGGTTGTGGACTATTACTCGTATAACTCAGGATCCCTGTTTGCTACTCTTCCAAGTAACAACACACGATCCTATCGTGAAAATATAACCAGATGTAGACTTTCTATCATCTAGATCTGACTGGAAATCGACATCAGTATACCCCTGGATCTGTAGTGAACTACCATCAAATACTAGACAAAACTCTTTTGTCATTTGAAGGTATTTTAATATGTTTTTCACAGCGGTCCAATGCTCCTAACTTGGGTTAGAGTGGCATCTGCTTACCACACTCAATGCCTGAGAAATGTCAGGATGAGTGCACAGCATGGCATACATGATGCTCCCTATGGCTGAGGCTTAGAGAACCTCTTTCATGCCCTTAATCTCTTTGGGAGTCTTGGGAGACATATCCCTAGAGAGAGTGACTCCATGCCTGAAAGGAGCATTTCCTTTCTTGGAGTTCTCTATATTGTATCTCTTGACTTTTTTGTCAATGTAATCAGACTGGGATAATCTTATTATCCTTTTCGATCTATCACTATAGAGTTAAAGACCCAGTATGTAGGAGTCTTCTCCAAGATCTTTCATGGAGAATTGCTGTGAAAGCCATATTTTCACCGTAGTCAACATTCCTACATCATTCCTCATTTACATACAGAACTAAGAATGTAACCTTATCACCACTGGTTTTCCTATAGACACAAGGCTCATCCGGATTTTGCTCAAAGTCAAACTATTTGATGTTAGAATCAAACCGGATGTTCCAACTCCTAGAAGCTTGCTTAAGTCCATATATGGATTGCTTTAGTTTACATACCATGTGTTCCTGACCCACAGCTATAAAACCTTGTGGTTGCTACATATAGATATCTTTAGTAAGATATCCATTTAGGAACACAATTTTGACATCCATTTGCCAAATCTTGTAATCATGGTACGCTGCTACAGCTAGCAGGATCCTAATGGATTTAAGCATGGCCATGGGTGAAAATGTTTCCTCATAATCGATTCCTTTTTTCTGACTGTACCCTTTCACCACAAGACGAGCCTTGTATATCTCAGTCTTACCATCGGAGTCCTTCTTCCTCTTATAGATCCATTTGTAATCAATTAAGTTTACCCAGGGGGTGGGTCTACCAGAGTCTAGACTCCATTGGTCTCCATTGAGTCCCTCTCATCTCTCATGGCATCTACCCACTTCAAGGAATCTATATCCAACATAGCTTCCATATAAGTCATGGGATCCTCCTCACTGGTCGTGGCTTCCACCAAGTAACTTTCTTGGTCATAGCCAAAATAAACTGGAGGTCTGGAAACCCGGGTAGATCTCCTAGGTTGGTTATTTTCTGGAGCTAGTGGGGCATCTCCCACTACCCCTACGCTATCCTCATCAAGAACAACTTCCTAATGATGATAATCCAGGATGTACTCTTCTTCTAAGAAGTGGGCATTTTGACTGCAAGACACCTTTTGCTCTTTTGGATCATAAAATAAGTAACCCACAGAGACTTTGGGGTAGCCTATGAATAGGCAACGACTAGTCTTGCATTCAAATTTGTCAGCACCTATTCTTTTAACATGTGCCGGACAACCCCAAATCTTCAAGTGTCTCACACTTGGTTTGTTATCGGTCAAAAGCTCATAGGGAGTCTTCGAAACGGATTTGGTTGGAACCCGGTTCAGCACGTATATCGTAGTCTCTAATGCGTAACCCCAAAAGGATGTGGGTAACTTTGAGTGTATGAGAAGTGATCAGACCAAATCCAATAAAGTCCGGTTCCTCCTTTCTGACACACGGTTTAGCTGTGGTGTAGCAGGAGGGGCTAGTTGTGATACTATCCCATTGTCCTTTAAGTAGTCCCTGAATTTGTCAAAGAGATACTCGCCACCTCGATCCGATTAAAGGGTCTTAATTTCTCTCCCTAACTATTTCTCGACCTCTTGTCTGAATTCTTTGAACTTTTCAAAAGATTTAGACTTATGTCTCATTAGGTACATGTAACCATGCCGTGAGTAAACATTGGTAAAGGTTATAAAATAAAAGGAGAAGCTAGTTGTGATACTATTCCATTGTCCTTTAAGTAGTCCCTGAATTCATCAGAGAGATACTCGCCACCTTGATCTGATTGAAGGGTCTTAATTTCTCTCCCTAACTATTTCTCGACCTCTTGTTTGAATTTTTTGAACTTTTCAAAAGATTCAGACTTATGTCTCATTATGTACACGTAACCATACCGTGAGTAATCATTGGTAAAGGTTATGAAATAAACATGCCGGTTACGTGTCCTAACATTTAGGGGACCACATACATTAGTATGTATATGGTCAAGTGTGCCTTTACATCTTTCAGGCTTACCGTTAAAAGGCCGTTTCTTCATCTTACCCTGAAGGCAAGGTTCACAAGTTGGAATATCTTCTATAGTTAGAAAATCCAAAGGACTGTCCTTTACCAACCTTGTGATACGATCTTTATTAATGTGGCCAAGTCGATAATGCCACATGCACATGGGATTCACTGTATCACGGGTCCTCTTCTTGGGGATTATTTTCGACATAGTTTCAATAATGTTCGTTTCCAGATAAGGATGGATAACATAGAAACCATTCTCAAGTTCTCCGTATGTGAGGAGTTTGTTATTCCGTTTAATAGTAATCACATTACTGAATAAGATAGAATAACCATCCATGCATAATTTTGAGATAGAAATCAAATTTCTTCTTAAATTTGGTACAAAAAGACAATCTTTTAGTACAATAATTCCTTCTCTGAAAACTTATTCTTCAGTTCCTATAGCTATAGCTGCAACTATCGTAGAAGTCCCAAAGTAGAGTGTCACTTCTCTGTCACTCAGTCTTCTGCTTGTCTTAAACCCCTACAGTGAGTTACACGCATGAGTTGAAGCCCCTGAATCAATACACCAGGAAGCAAAAGTGACCAACAAATTGATCTCTATGATAAAATATTCGAAATTACATTTCTTCTTAGTCTCCAAAAATTGAGGACAATTCCTCTTCTAGTGGCTGGCCTGTTTGCAGAAGTGACAGGCATCCGATGCTTTATCCTTCTTCTGCTTCTTAACTTTGCTATTGTTCTTCTGAGCCTTCCCTTTAGCCTTTCGCTTTCTCTTGCCTGATTTTCCACCTTCAACAAGCATGGCTATCAGCTTATCCTTCTTAATCAGTTCTTCAACCCTCTACAACATATTACTGAGTTCTTGAAGGATAACATTTAGCTTATTCATGTTATAGTTCATGGTAAACTGATTGAAGGAGGGAGGCAGGGAAGCATCAATTTTAGTGTCATGGTCTAGCCCTGACTCGAGAGCCTCCTGTTCATTAATATAACCAATCTTTAAACAATGGCCATGAACCTATTGGTTCTTGATCATCTATGCGGTCATAAACAACTTTAAGACCTTTTGACGAGTAGAACGGTTCTGCTCTTCATACATTGTCTTTAGAATAGATTTTATTGAATTGTTGTTGTATCGGATTATCCAAAGATGCTATAATATAAAACGGGGCAAGAGAATTTTTCTCCTCCCATTCTTGACACTCTCTTTGTCTGGCCTCAGAAGCCCTGTCTCCTGGACGATCCAGAGCAGGGTTTTTAGCAATTTTGTCCAATTTCTCAAACGTTAGGACCAACATAAAGTTACAGAACCAGTCAACATAATTTGGGCCCTTAAGTCTGTTGTCATCCAACAGTTTAGCGAATTGACCATTTTCCATTTTTGATAAAGGGAAAAGCAAATATTAGTACACAACCTTATTTGATTCATGTTATCTACATAGATATGGCTTTTAATCTATGTTCCATTTCCATTTATTCATCTATGAGATTTTCCTCCTATCTCAGTGACGGAGACTACGAATTATGTCTCTAGAAATGTGGGAAATCACATAGGGTGCATGGAGCCAACTGTTTCAGCTGCATAACTCCACTACCTTTCTGTAAAGAATCATATCCAGTCATCTTATGATCTTTCCCTTTGGCCTTTGCCAAACAAGGTTCATTGCCATTTTAGGTTAAACCTTTCTGTCCAGTGAGTGCTCACCCATCATATTCGTGAATGCCAAGGTATCATGAGAGAGTCTTCCATTTTAGTATAGGCCCCTTCAACATCGGTCTATGGTGCCCCTATCATCTTATGAAATAATCCAACAAATCCAACAGCAAATGGATAGCCCAATTTTATGGTGTGTTTCCTCATAACTGAAGGACCCATCTTCATATTAATGATGGAAGGCCTTTAGAGAGTTCATCATATGAATATCCCTATCACATGTACTCATATTTCAGTGGAGGGAAAATTATGCCTTAGTTTAATTTAGGTGAAATCAAAGTGGCTCCCACTGACTTTCATAAAGCCAGATTTAGATGGGCCCTAAACGGCTAGGGTTCCGCACGGTTCCTCTTGGGGAAGAAGCTGGTGTCGG